>NC_137718.1:0-2400000 GCF_964034855.1 Anser brachyrhynchus
CTGGCATTGTGGAGCAGCCATTTCATGTCAGCCTTTTCTCCTGGCAGTCAGCTTAGCGCCGTAACCTCTGCCATCGGGGCGCCCGAGAGCCGTGTGAGGTCAGCAGAGAGTCACTGTCAGCCTTTGACCTCACAAAGGTGGGTGGCCATAAGTGCCCTGAGCGTCCAGCTCGCATTGAGTACTGCTGGTGGCACTCGAGGCGTGGAGGTCTGCATGGTGCAATGGGAGACGCCGATGTCCTGCTGCTGGAACAAGAGGCGCTGATGTGCTGCTGGTGCAGGAGGAGACGTGAAGGTGCTGCTTCTTAGAGGTGCTGAGGAGCGGGCAGCCTCAGCGGGCAGCTGAATCAGAGGGCAGGGAAGCCAAGCAGCTTCCTTCTCTGGGGAAGGGGGCACAGAGAAAGTGATTGGAAATGGGGTACAAGCCCTCAGCCTCTAAAAGCAATCCCTCAGATGTTTAGGCATAGTAAAGTTAGGTATATCTATTTGACTCTAGACCCCAACATGTTTGTTAGTGTCTGGTTTGTCCACTGCTTTCTTGTGGGGGATTTGAGTTGGCCATTACTGTTTAGGTGATGCTGACTTCATAGCTATGGTGCACTTTATTCTTAAAATGGGAAGTTTCTGCCAATTTCCCATCCAAACTTGCTCATAAGCCAACTGCAGTCATCATTTCAGATGTGTCTCCCAACTTACACATTTCCTATTTCTCCTTGATATTTACTCAAGAAATTCATTTACGTAGAGACAATATATTCTTCTCTCAACTGGCATCTGGCTGGGCAGAATGATGTCCTTTCATTCCCTTCCAGGCAATAGGCAACTTGTTCCTTCTGTCTTGTGAACTCTTCCTCCTAAGTTCAATGTGAATACAAGTGGCAGAACTGTGCCTCATGTCCCAAATGACTGTCAGGGCTGCCTTGTCCAGTGTATTCATACTGGAGGGAAAAAAAAATGAATAGCCATACACACTATATAACCACTTAACTTTTTCAGTCCTCCTTGTGCTAACAGTGCATGAACGTGAGGTTTTGTTGTCATTTTTGTTTGTTTGTTTGTTTGCTTGCTTTAAACTCCTGACTACCATATAGCAAACATGACAAAAAAACACCCTTTTTTGAGAATCTCTGAGAATGGCTCTGCTTTGTATTATCACCTGTCACTTCACCTGAACCATTTCAATCACAAGCGATAGCCTTCTGTCAGGCTTGGTAGTACTTCCCAACCTTATGTCCCCTGCAAATCTCAAAGCTCATGTGAGCTCATGTATCCGTAGATAATGTATCAGAAGCTCACAGAAAGTGAAATAGATGTAATTCATCCCCTGTGTAGGGAAGAACTGGTCCTAGAAAGGAAAGCTATTAAATTATCTGGAAACAATTTAGCTCTGATAAATTATTTTGTAAATTACACATTACCCCCTCCTTCCCTGGTCTTAGCTGTTCTTGCTACAAAACTTTGCACGGTGTTGATGTCAAACTAACAGGCCCACACTTGTCTGGATGACTCTTTACCCTCTTCTGGACAGAGGTGTATTTGTTACTCTCCCATTCTGGGGACTATCCCTGATTTGCACAATTGTTATGCGTTTTTCCTACTTGACTTGTTGTTCTGTGTGCCAATGCTGTTAATAGGCTAGGTAGATATCAGCTTTTCATTTTTCACTTGAATCACTATAGATTGTTATTTCACCTCAGATGATGTTGCGCCTAGTGCCCTACCCTCCTTTTCAATGGGAGTCCTGTCACTGCCCTTAACATCACATTGTTGTTGCTGTTAGATGCAGGAAATCAGATTTGCAGCATTTGAGACATCAGTAACTTTTGATCTATTTTTGCCTCAAGTGTGCAACTGTCCTAATTTGTTCTCTTTGTTCCCCCTGGTTTCTGTGGCTTAAGTACCACTTACTATTATTGTTTAATTTCCTATGTGAAGGAGGTTTTTGGTCATTCTTACTTTATTTCTGCAGTTTTTAACTTCTGAAACATGCCTTTTCTCATCGCTTTTTTCCTGTTTGAATTTTGAATTTTAACTATGCCTTCTCTGCACTCAAGTCCCAGAGCTGCTTAGTCAGACTCAATTATTCATTTCCTTAGATTTCAAAGTTTGCATTTCTAAGCCTCAAAACCTTCATTCTAAACCTGGTTTTGTCTGTCGTGAAATGTAAAATGAGAAAAGTCAGCTCATGATCACACTTTATTCAAATTTTACTACATTTAAACCCATACAGGAGCCAAGTCTAAAATGGTCTTATATTTTTTCACTTTTGGGAAGAAATCCATCACATAGTATACCTCTATGAACATAAGTGGTAATTATCTTTCAATCTTTTGCTGGGAAGTTAAAGTCTCCCATAATTCCCATTATTGTTTACGTGTCTGATAACTGTACAGAGATAATTCACTATTAGACTGGAGCTAAGAGCAAAGAGCAGGCTAGCAAGGCTGTCTATCTTTAGCAGTGATTTGCACAAAACCACTCTTTTGCTGACCCATAACATTTAATTTCTCTATCCTCTGCTTCTTGCTAACACAAAGCACCATCTTATTCCATCCATTTGCCTTGGTTTCCAGCCTTCCTGAGATTTATCAGTACTTGTATGACATTCATGCCTTTGTTTCACCCTTCCTGTGTTGACACTTGTCATAACAGTTTTAGATCCTGAACATGATCATCTCAAAGTTTGCCTGACAGTTAGGTCTTCCTCACATTGTCATAGAGTATCAGGTCTCTACCACTTGAAATAGATTGGATTGGATTAGATTATTGGCACCGTCTCTTGTGCTGGTAGTCCATTATCTTCACAGTCCATACAACTGGCCATCAGTGAACATGAAGTGGCCTTATCCTGCCCATTTACCTTTCTGGAAATCAGCCACTCTCTCTGCCTAGAACAGGGAATGGATTTTCCTCACCTTTCTTCAAAAGCTCTGAAGTTTTCTGTGATCTTTCCAATTGTATGGTATGATAAGCTTTTGCTGCCACTGAAGGGTAGAAGTCATTATGAATAGTGCCAACAAAACAGAAACATAACAATGAAAACGATATTTTAATTCAGAATAGGTATTTGAAAAGTTCACCTTATCTAGCACAAATGGGGAAAAGAAAAAAAGGAAGGAAAAAAAAAAAAAAAGCAGTCCTAAAACATCAAAACTGTGGCCAAAGAATTAGAAGAAACACTATTTTTCCAAAGCTGCAATGTTTTCCATTCATCTGTCTGGGCCAGCAGAGCACTGGAGACCTGGATGCACTGCACTCATGGCTGGTTCCCCTAAATGACCTGCAGGGAGATCTTCTTATCTCTATCCCTCTGTTTCTCCTTTCAATCTCTGTTTTGTCTGTTTGTATCACTAGCTCTCAAATCGCCACTGATATATGCACGTGCAGCACCCAGCACAACCTTGTTTCAGGCTCCAGCGGGACCTTTAGGCATTACCATCCTGTAAACAAATAACAATGATAGTGAGTGTAATTACAATCGTCAAACTATTCCAGCTCCACATCATTAGCCATGCCCTGAGCTAAATAACATTTTAATCAGTTTGATATGTCATCTGTGGCTTTCTTCACTGTCACTTGCAATCCAGCAAACTCCTTCCTTCACGTTTCTAGATTAGACAGAGGGTTCTCAACTGCAGACATCCAATTCCCTGTTCAGGAAGCAGCGAGACCTTTCCTCTTCTCACAGATTTAAGATGACAGCCAAGCATCATGAGACACAGTGTGTATGTCTCCTAGGCCCATCCCATGAGAGCAGGACATTTACCACACATGAGAAGAAGACTTAATGCAGTGGCAAAGCAAAATACTCAGTGTCAAAGCCATGTCGAGATGATCATTAAAGACAGATCAAAATTACCCAATACAGGAGGAAAATCTATCGTTTGTAGAAGATTATGTTCTCTGATTATTAGTTTCTAAATTAGTTTTTCCTTTGGATTTGCTCTGAACTTAGAATGCCTTTGGTTTTGAATATTTCTGAAATCGTATTACTTCTCCTAAGTAAGTTGCTAGTCTGTTCTATTTACGTGAAATTCGAATAATATTGTGAAGTATCTGCCATCAGTTTTACTGTGTGCCAGGCTGAGTTCCCTGATGAATTTCAAATTTCAGATATGAAACGGTAAAGGTTAAAAAAAAAAAATGTTACAAAGGGTACTTCATGCGGTAGCATAAACTTCTGTTTTCTCAAAACTTGTATCAGTTCATCTCACCAGGACCAGCAGGGGAAGCACACTCTGCCTAGGCACTGACAAAGGGACACAGTGAGAGTGTAGGGTCTCTTGCTGGGGCCATTCAAAATTTGACTGTACAAGCCCCTGAGCAATATGACAGGGCTTTAAAAATGGCCCTGCTTGAAGTACGCGGGTGATCTGGAGACCTCTAAGGTGCTTTCCAACAAAAGCTTTTCTATAATTGTATGAAATCACCTGCAATAGATTAACCCTGGTCATTATTCCTATCACAGGAAATAACTGTGACACCTGGGTAACAGGTGAGCTTACTGCGACACCAGGGAGAGCCTTCCTGTACTGAAAGGCAACCTGTAGGAAAGCTGGGGAGGGAGTCTTTATCAGGGCCTGGAGCGACAGGACAAGGAGTAACCGCTTTAAACTGAAAAGTAGCACCCAGAAAGAACGGAGTCACACAACAGGATTCATTTCCAAAACCGTCTCACAGACACCTGGGCCAAAGTGCAGGGCCTTGAGCAGGTATATCACAATGACAGAGTTCATTTCCTTCCCAGTAGCTGGCATGTGCCGTTTTTTGGGATTTCGGGGCTACAGTGAGCTGCTAAGAGGGATGTCTTAGCTCTTGCAGGGCCGTGCTTCCACTAAGGCCAGGACTTTTCTGCATCTTCTACTGCCCTGCAAGCGAGGATGCTTGGGGCACACAGGAAGCTGGGAGGGGACACAGCTGCAGGGATTCCATAAGACACAAGCAAATGCAGCCTTGGCTTGGTGACACTTTCTCTTGATTACTGCTCAACACAAATTACCTCGAGCAAGTCTACTGTGAGGACTAAAGGAAAGAGACGTATGGATGCTGCTAAGCTCTTCTAGCTTGTACCAGGTGGGAAAGATACCTCTGTAGCAGGCGTGAAGAGGATAGCACTAATTAATTAGATGAGAAGTGAAGGAAAGGCACTTAGAGGTAGTGAAAAGCAGTTAATGTGATGTTCCGGGGAAGCTTCAGTCTGCTTAAGGAGTAGCAAGAACAAGCCTAAAGTCATAGCCAAATACAAGAAAGAGAGGAGGACACGCAGCATGAGAAGCTCCCGAGAGAAAGGAGCTCTGTTTTGGGTAAAAATCAGTCCCTTTTTCTATCATGGAGACATCCAAGGGCGTAGGACACGTGCACTTCAGGGAACCAAGAGATGCTGTGCATTTCTCTCGTCCCCCTGACACAGCCACTAGGTGACGATGCTTCCAATTCTCTCTAAAGAAACCTTGCTTTCTCAGGCCCAGGTGTCCAGCTGCACACCAAGGACGTCCCTGGCTCCCAGGCACAGTTCCCAGGCCCAAGGCCGAGCTCCCCTCCGAACCCCCATTCCAGCAGACCTTGCTCCTGGCATTGTGGAGCAGCCATTTCATGTCAGCCTTTTCTCCTGGCAGTCAGCTTAGCGCCGTAACCTCTGCCATCGGGGCGCCCGAGAGCCGTGTGAGGTCAGCAGAGAGTCACTGTCAGCCTTTGACCTCACAAAGGTGGGTGGCCATAAGTGCCCTGAGCGTCCAGCTCGCATTGAGTACTGCTGGTGGCACTTGAGGCGTGGAGGTCTGCATGGTGCAGTGGGAGACGCCGATGTCCTGCTGCTGGAACAAGAGGCGCTGATGTGCTGCTGGTGCAGGAGGAGACGTGAAGGTGCTGCTGCTTAGAGGTGCTGAGGAGCGGGCAGCCTCAGCGGGCAGCTGAATCAGAGGGCAGGGAAGCCAAGCAGCTTCCTTCTCTGGGGAAGGGGGCACAGAGAAAGTGATTGGAAATGGGGTACAAGCCCTCAGCCTCTAAAAGCAATCCCTCAGATGTTTAGGCATAGTAAAGTTAGGTATATCTATTTGACTCTAGACCCCAACATGTTTGTTAGTGTTCTGGTTTGTCCACTGCTTTCTTGTGGGGGATTTGAGTTGGCCATTACTGTTTATGTGAATGCTGACTTCGTATCTATGGTGCACTTTATTCTTAAAATGGGAAGTTTCTACCAATTTCCCGTCCAAACTTGCTCATAAGCCAACTGCAGTCATCATTTCAGATGTGTCTCCCAACTTACACATTTCCTATTTCTCCTTGATATTTACTCAAGAAATTCATTTACGTAAAGACAACATATTCTTCTCTCAACTGGCATCTGGCTGGGCAGAATGATGTCCTTTCATTCCCTTCCAGGCAATAGGCAACTTGTTCCTTCTGTCTTGTGAACTCTTCCTCCTAAGTTCAATGTGAATACAAGTGGCAGAACTGTGCCTCATGTCCCAAATGAGTGTCAGGGCTGCCTTGTCCAGTGTATTCATACTGGAGGGAAAAAAAAATGAATAGCCATACACACTATATAACCACTTAACTTTTTCAGTCCTCCTTGTGCTAACAGTGCATGAACGTGAGGTTTTGTTGTCATTTTTGTTTGTTTGTTTGTTTGCTTGCTTTAAACTCCTGACTACCATATAGCAAACATGACAAAAAAACACCCTTTTTTGAGAATCTCTGAGAATGGCTCTGCTTTGTATTATCACCTGTCACTTCACCTGAACCATTTCAATCACAAGCGATAGCCTTCTGTCAGGCTTGGTAGTACTTCCCAACCTTATGTCCCCTGCAAATCTCAAAGCTCATGTGAGCTCATGTATCCGTAGATAATGTATCAGAAGCTCACAGAAAGTGAAATAGATGTAATTCATCCCCTGTGTAGGGAAGAACTGGTCCTAGAAAGGAAAGCTATTAAATTATCTGGAAACAATTTAGCTCTGATAAATTATTTTGTAAATTACACATTACCCCCTCCTTCCCTGGTCTTAGCTGTTCTTGCTCCAAAACTTTGCATGGTGTTGATGTCAAACTAACAGGCCCACACTTGTCTGGATGACTCTTTACCCTCTTCTGGACAGAGGTGTATTTGTTACTCTCCCATTCTGGGGACTATCCCTGATTTGCACAATTGTTATGCGTTTTTCCTACTTGACTTGTTGTTCTGTGTGCCAATGCTGTTAATAGGCTAGGTAGATATCAGCTTTTCATTTTTCACTTGAATCACTATAGATTGTTATTTCACCTCAGATGATGTTGCGCCTAGTGCCCTACCCTCCTTTTCAATGGGAGTCCTGTCACTGCCCTTAACATCACATTGTTGTTGCTGTTAGATGCAGGAAATCAGATTTGCAGCATTTGAGACATCAGTAACTTTTGATCTATTTTTGCCTCAAGTGTGCAACTGTCCTAATTTGTTCTCTTTGTTCCCCCTGGTTTCTGTGGCTTAAGTACCACTTACTATTATTGTTTAATTTCCTATGTGAAGGAGGTTTTTGGTCATTCTTACTTTATTTCTGCAGTTTTTAACTTCTGAAACATGCCTTTTCTCATCGCTTTTTTCCTGTTTGAATTTTGAATTTTAACTATGCCTTCTCTGCACTCAAGTCCCAGAGCTGCTTAGTCAGACTCAATTATTCATTTCCTTAGATTTCAAAGTTTGCATTTCTAAGCCTCAAAACCTTCATTCTAAACCTGGTTTTGTCTGTCGTGAAATGTAAAATGAGAAAAGTCAGCTCATGATCACACTTTATTCAAATTTTACTACATTTAAACCCATACAGGAGCCAAGTCTAAAATGGTCTTATATTTTTTCACTTTTGGGAAGAAATCCATCACATAGTATACCTCTATGAACATAAGTGGTAATTATCTTTCAATCTTTTGCTGGGAAGTTAAAGTCTCCCATAATTCCCATTATTGTTTACGTGTCTGATAACTGTACAGAGATAATTCACTATTAGACTGGAGCTAAGAGCAAAGAGCAGGCTAGCAAGGCTGTCTATCTTTAGCAGTGATTTGCACAAAACCACTCTTTTGCTGACCCATAACATTTAATTTCTCTATCCTCTGCTTCTTGCTAACACAAAGCACCATCTTATTCCATCCATTTGCCTTGGTTTCCAGCCTTCCTGAGATTTATCAGTACTTGTATGACATTCATGCCTTTGTTTCACCCTTCCTGTGTTGACACTTGTCATAACAGTTTTAGATCCTGAACATGATCATCTCAAAGTTTGCCTGACAGTTAGGTCTTCCTCACATTGTCATAGAGTATCAGGTCTCTACCACTTGAAATAGATTGGATTGGATTAGATTATTGGCACCGTCTCTTGTGCTGGTAGTCCATTATCTTCACAGTCCATACAACTGGCCATCAGTGAACATGAAGTGGCCTTATCCTGCCCATTTACCTTTCTGGAAATCAGCCACTCTCTCTGCCTAGAACAGGGAATGGATTTTCCTCACCTTTCTTCAAAAGCTCTGAAGTTTTCTGTGATCTTTCCAATTGTATGGTATGATAAGCTTTTGCTGCCACTGAAGGGTAGAAGTCATTATGAATAGTGCCAACAAAACAGAAACATAACAATGAAAACGATATTTTAATTCAGAATAGGTATTTGAAAAGTTCACCTTATCTAGCACAAATGGGGAAAAGAAAAAAAGGAAGGAAAAAAAAAAAAAAAGCAGTCCTAAAACATCAAAACTGTGGCCAAAGAATTAGAAGAAACACTATTTTTCCAAAGCTGCAATGTTTTCCATTCATCTGGCTGGGCCAGCAGAGCACTGGAGACCTGGATGCACTGCACTCATGGCTGGTTCCCCTAAATGACCTGCAGGGAGATCTTCTTATCTCTATCCCTCTGTTTCTCCTTTCAATCTCTGTTTTGTCTGTTTGTATCACTAGCTCTCAAATCGCCACTGATATATGCACGTGCAGCACCCAGCACAACCTTGTTTCAGGCTCCAGCGGGACCTTTAGGCATTACCATCCTGTAAACAAATAACAATGATAGTGAGTGTAATTACAATTGTCAAACTATTCCAGCTCCACATCATTAGCCATGCCCTGAGCTAAATAACATTTTAATCAGTTTGATATGTCATCTGTGGCTTTCTTCACTGTCACTTGCAATCCAGCAAACTCCTTCCTTCACGTTTCTAGATTAGATAGAGGGTTCTCAACTGCAGACATCCAATTCCCTGTTCAGGAAGCAGCGAGACCTTTCCTCTTCTCACAGATTTAAGATGATAGCCAAGCATCATGAGACACAGTGCGTATGTCTCCTAGGCCCATCCCATGAGAGCAGGACATTTACCACACATGAGAAGAAGACTTAATGCAGTGGCAAAGCAAAATACTCAGTGTCAAAGCCATGTCGAGATGATCATTAAAGACAGATCAAAATTACCCAATACAGGAGGAAAATCTATCGTTTGTAGAAGATTATGTTCTCTGATTATTAGTTTCTAAATTAGTTTTTCCTTTGGATTTCCTCTGAACTTAGAATGCCTTTGGTTTTGAATATTTCTGAAATCGTATTACTTCTCCTAAGTAAGTTGCTAGTCTGTTCTATTTACGTGAAATTCGAATAATATTGTGAAGTATCTGCCATCAGTTTTACTGTGTGCCAGGCTGAGTTCCCTGATGAATTTCAAATTTCAGATATGAAACAGTAAAGGTTAAAAAAAAAAAATGTTACAAAGGGTACTTCATGCAGTAGCATAAACTTCTGTTTTCTCAAAACTTGTATCAGTTCATCTCACCAGGACCAGCAGGGGAAGCACACTCTGCCTAGGCACTGGCAAAGGCACACAGTGAGACTGTGGGGTCTCTTGCTGGGGTCATTCAAAATTTGACTGTACAAGCCCCTGAGCAATATGACAGGGCTTTAAAGATGGCCCTGCTTGAAGTACGCGGGTGATCTGGAGACCTCTAAGGTGCTTTCCAACAAAAGCTTTTCTATAATTGTATGAAATCACCTGCAATAGATTAACCCTGGTCATTATTCCTATCACAGGAAATAACTGTGACACCTGGGTAACAGGTGAGCTTACTGCGACACCAGGGAGAGCCTTCCTGTACTTAAAGGCAACCTGTAGGAAAGCTGGGGAGGGAGTCTTTATCAGGGCCTGGAGCGACAGGACAAGGAGTAACCGCTTTAAACTGAAAAGTAGCACCCAGAAAGAACGGAGTCACGCAACAGGATTCATTTCCAAAACCACCTCATAGACACCTGGGCCAAAGAGCAGGGCCCTGAGCGGGTATATCACAATGACAGTGTTCATTTCCTTCCCAGTAGCTGGCACGTGCCGTTTTTTGGGATTTCGGGGCTACAGTGAGCTGCTAAGAGGGATGTCTTAGCTCTTGCAGGGCAGTGCTTCCACTAAGGCCAGGACTTTTCTGCATCTTCTACTGCCCTGCAAGCGAGGATGCTTGGGGCACACAGGAAGCTGGGAGGGGACACAGCTGCAGGGATTCCATAAGGCACAAGCAAATGCAGCCTTGGCTTGGTGACACTTTCTCTTGATTACTGCTCAACACAAATTACCTCGAGCAAGTCTACTGTGAGGACTAAAGGAAAGAGACGTATGGATGCTGCTAAGCTCTTCTAGCTTGTACCAGGTAGGAAAGATACCTCTGTAGCAGGCGTGAAGAGGATAGCACTAATTAATTAGATGAGAAGCGGAGGAAAGGCACTTAGAGGTAGTGAAAAGCAGTTAATGTGATGTTCCGGGGAAGCTTCAGTCTGCTTAAGGAGTAGCAAGAACAAGCCTAAAGTCATAGCCAAATACAAGAAAGAGAGGAGGACACGCAGCATGAGAAGCTCCCGAGAGAAAGGAGCTCTGTTTTGGGTAAAAATCAGTCCCTTTTTCTATCATGGAGACATCCAAGGGCGTAGGACACGTGCACTTCAGGGAACCAAGAGATGCTGTGCATTTCTCTCGTCCCCCTGACACAGCCACTAGGAGACGATGCTTCCAATTCTCTCTAAAGAAACCTTGCTTTCTCAGGCCCAGGTGTCCAGCTGCACACCAAGGACGTCCCTGGCTCCCAGGCACAGTTCCCAGGCCCAAGGCCGAGCTCCCCTCCGAACCCCATTCCAGCAGACCTTGCTCCTGGCGTTGTGGAGCAGCCATTTCATGTCAGCCTTTTCTCCTGGCAGTCAGCTTAGCGCCGTAACCTCTGCCATCGGGGCGCCCGAGAGCCGTGTGAGGTCAGCAGAGAGTCACTGTCAGCCTTTGACCTCACAAAGGTGGGTGGCCATAAGTGCCCTGAGCGTCCAGCTCGCATTGAGTACTGCTGGTGGCACTCGAGGCGTGGAGGTCTGCATGGTGCAATGGGAGACGCCGATGTCCTGCTGCTGGAACAAGAGACGCTGATGTGCTGCTGGTGCAGGAGGAGACCTGAAGGTGCTGCTGCTTAGAGGTGCTGAGGAGCGGGCAGCCTCCGTGCCGGTGGCTGAGCATGCTGCTCTTAATTACTGCTCTACCCTTCCTATCTTTTTACTAAGGTGGGTAGAGAGAAATGCCCATATCTGTTTATTTCCTGGTAAGAAATGTAAGAGCCTTGTATCTGCATATTCAGCAGATTCATCCCAGCGCCCTTGGTACTGGCCAATTGTGTTGATCTGTAATAAAGAGCAATTGGTAGCACACCAAGTCTGCGTGACCTTGCATCTAACAGAATCGTCCAAATCCCTGTTGTGAGCTCTCTCTAGCTGTGGGCTGGCTAAGCTGTCTGTTGGATGGTGAAAATGGGAAATGATTGGGATGGGAAATGATGAGTGGGCCGAGAAATCATTGCTGGGATGGGAAGACTTCCTTGGGGTGGAAAGCCATTGGGCTAGGAACTCAAAGAGATGGGAAATCTTCCCTGGGTTTGAAATCCTTGGGAAGCAAAAGCGTTGGGATGGGAAATCACTCCGGGGATGGGGAAGTATTGTGATGGGAAGTCTTTAATGGGGTGGGTAACATTCACTGGGGAAGGAAGTACTTGGAAAAGTAATCAGAGAGATGGGAATTCTTTGGGATGAGATCTCTTTGGATTAAGAAACGCTTCGTGTCGATGGGAAATATCTCGTATGGGAATCTGTTATCATGTGAAATTGTAAGGATGGGAAATGACCGTTAGGATGAAAAGCTGGTACTGGGACGGGAAATGCTTGGGATGGGGAAGTGTTGGTGTGAAACCGTCCTGGGCATGGCAAATGATGCGTGGGAGGGAAAGCCTGATGGGGATGGAAAAGTCTTGCGACGGGAAGCCTGCTTGGGTCCAAAACCTGCAGTCCTCACCAAGATGGCGGCGAGGGGCTGGTCAGCCGTTGGGACGGAACGGCCGTTGCCCGCGTTCCCCAACCGACCGCCCCACTCTCCAGCCACCATGGCAGGTACAGCAGCCGGCTCCCGCTCCTCCCGGGGCTGCGGCCCTGCTGGTGAGCCCAGCGCCCCAGATCTCACCCCAGCGCCCTTTTTCCCACAGAGGGTTTCCCCAGACGGCTTCCGCGGCTTCCGCAGACGCAAAACTCCCCCTTCGTCGTCCCAGCCGTGCCGCCAACGGTGGCTGCCTGGCTGCTGCCCTCCCTCCCCGGAGCGATGGCGCTGCCCTTGCAGCCCCCCCAGGTACCCACCCTCCCCTACGCGCTGCCCCAGGCCACCGTCTGGCACGTGGTGCCGGGGGTCCAGGGGCAGGTGCTGCAGCTCCCCGCCGGGGTGCAGCTGGCACCTGGGGGGCACCTCCCACCCGAGGGGCACCACCTGCAGCTTGGGCAGCTCCCCGCCGTGGGGCAGCTCCCTGCTGTGGGGCAGCTCCCCCACACCGCTCCTCCCTGGGCCCCCGTCTACCAGTGGGGACAGCCCGTGGGGACGGGGACGGTGCTGCCCCAGGATCCCCTCTGGCTGGGGCCCGGGGCCGTGCTCCATGGGGAGCTCCTGCACCCCGCAGGCACCTGCCTGCTGCAGGCCCCTGCCCACCCCGGCCCCCCACCCCTCCTCGTCCCGGGGCCTCCGCTGCGGGGGCAGGCGCTCCCCGCGCCCCGCACCCTGACCAGCAGCCGGGGGCAGCTGCCGGAGCCCTGCGACCACGCCGTGGGGCTCAGCGAGGACCAGGGGCCCCCGCTGCCCGGCCCCACTCCCCCCGAGCCTGCCCAGGCTCCAACGACCGCCAGCACCCGGACGGTGACGCCCGACGGTGAGTTTGGGGCTGGCGCAGCTGGCCGCTGGGCGCCCCACACCCAGGAGCCATGGGAAAGCTGGCATCGCCCATCCTGGGGGATTTGCTTGCTTTTTCCTCAGCGGCGACAGTTGCAGAGGTGCCTGAGGAGCCCCTGGAGCTGCTTGAGCTGGGCCCCGATGCCTTCGCCGAGGCCTTTCCCCAGCTGGCAGGGGACAGCCAGCAGCTGCAGCACCTGCAGGACCAGCTCCCGGCCGACCTGGACATCTCCGGCTTGGAGGAGCTGCTCAGCTGGCTCGATGCCGTGGAGCCCCAGGACGCCTTCCCCGGTGTCCCCAGCAGTCCTGTGCTCAGCCGCTTCCTGTCTGAGCTGCCCGACCTCTGCGAGGACATGGAGGAGCCGAGCACACAGGGACTGGCAGCCACCAGAGCGCTGGGTGAGGTACCCTCAACCCCTGGGGTGCACCCCGAGAAGGTGCAGGGTGGGCGGGCGGTGCAGCCCCCTGCTGTGCCGGCAGCGAGCTCCCCCCTCAAGCCTGCAGCCAGTCCCCAGCTCAGTGCCCTCAGGAGACCCCTGCCCAACCCTCCATTCACTCTCCCCAAAAGGCCCCCCCACCCTGAATTCCTCACTGCCCTTAGCAGACCCCTGCCCAACCCTCCCTCGCGTCCCCTCAAGAGACCCCCCGACCCTGAATTCCTTAATTCCCTTAGGAGACCCCTGCCCAAGCCTCGCCTGAGTCCCCTCAAGAGCCCCCCCGACCCTGAATTTATTAGAGCCCTTAGGAGACCCCTGCCCAATCCCCCTCTGGGTCCCCTCAAGAGCCCCCCCGGCCCTGAATTTATTAGTGCCCTTAGGAGGCCCCTGCCCAATCCCCCTCTGAGTCCCCTCAACAGCCCCCCGCCTGCCCCTGCGCCCACCGGCACCAAGTGGGGGGCCAAGCGCCCCGCGCCCACCAGCACCCCCAGCACAGCGCAGAGCTCCCAGCACAGGAGGCCGGCGACGGAGAAAACCCCCGGCAAGGAGAAGACGACGCTGCTGGGCCAGGGTGGCCAACGCCCCAAGACGCTGTGCCAGGGGAAGACGGGTGGCCACAGCGCGGTGGCTGGCAGCAGCGGCCAAGCGGGCGGCGGCAGGCAGCAGCCGGCGAGCGACAGCACCAGGGCGCCCAGCAAGAGGGCCCGAAGCCCGGGGGCTGCTGGGGGGCAAGGAGCAGCGGCACCGCCTCCCCGGAGAGCGCTGCTGCTGCTGGAGCCCCCCCCCATTAAGCCCCGTGCCTGTGCCTGTGCCGTGCGGGCCCAGGACAGGCTCCGTCCCCAAGCCATCGGGGACACGACGCTGCAGCGCCAGCACCCGGGGACAAAGACCCCCAGCGAGACTTTGCAGCCGCTGGGGGCCAGGGCGAAGGCGCTGGGGCCAGTGCGCCAGCCGCCCTGTGTGCAGCCGCAGCCCACCTCCAGCGGCCCCAGCAGCATGCCCAGGGCCCCGCCGACGGTGCCAGGCTCCAGCGCTGTGCCCGCTGCCCCCCGGCCCCCAGCTGGCGACAAGGCCCAGGCGGTGCCGGCACCACCAGGCAGCACGGCGCGAGCGTGGAGAGCTCCCCTGCAGCAGGCGCCCAGAGCGCCGTGCCTGCCAGCCGCGGGGGGCCAAGCGCAGCGGGAGCCTCTGCCCACGCAGCCGCGCACGCTGCAGCGTCCGGCGCAGCCCCGCATGGACTACGTGCCCTGCGTGGGGCCCTGGGCGGGCGGCGACGCGGCGCCCACGCCGCTGGAGGAGCAGGAGGCGTCGGTGCCCATCACGCCGCAGCAGCGTCCCGAGCGGGAGCGCCTGAAGAAGCTGGCCCAGGAGGAGCGGCAGCGGGCGGCCCACCAGATGAAGATCGGCCCCGTGCAATTCTTCGTGCAGCGGCAGAAGGACCACGCCATAGCCAAGTATTACGGCTACCCGTGACCCTGCGCTCCTCGACGGCCCCCGCAGCACCCGGGCCCGCTCAGCATGCAGGCACAGAGACCTCTGCAGGCGCCTGCTCCAGCTTCAGCCACGCTCCTCAGCCCTTGCCCCTCTCGCTTGCCCTCTCCCTTCTCCAGTGCTGGAGCTAGGCAGTGTTTGCCACTGTCAGGGATGGGCAACTGGGGCAATGGGAAATGCGCGCGTCACGAATGAACGTTGCAATGGGAAGCTGTTGGGATGTTGGCAATAGCTGGGGTGGGAAAGGTTGGGCGTGGGAACTGCTTGTTGGGACACCAAATGGCTGAGATCCCAAACTTCTTTCTTCTTTCGGGTCATTTCTCTTATTTAGTGCCTTCCTTATTAAATTCCTCTAGTGTAGGTGTTCACTCAGCAAGGCCTCTGCCTGCAGCTGTTCTGGCACTGGGATGCTGAGGGGATTTCATGCAGCCCGCTCCCGCTGCCCATGCTCAGTCCGTGCATGGATGTGGGCATGGCCAGCACGGACGGGAGAAAATGGGTGGACGGCTGGGTGGATGGGAGGGTGATGGGAGTTGGGAATTCAGCCTTGGGATCAGACACGGGAGGTTGTTGGGATAGGAAATGACCAGTGGGATGGGAAGTCACGATGGGGATAGGAATTCATTAGAATAGGACAAATTGGTTTCATTTTTATTTATTATTTTATTAATTTTATTTATTTATTTATTATATTTATTAATTTTATTTATTAAATTTACTTTATTGACTGTGTTGTACAGGATGGCATTTTTTTAGGTTCTCTTCCTTTTCTACCCTATTAAACTCTCTTTATCACAACGCACTGCTTTGTACTTCATTTTTCCTTCCGAGTCGTTCTGGATTCACTCAGGATGGGGGGACATTAGTGAACGCCTGTGTGCTTCAGATCCAAGGTCACCTTTGCCCTCAACTCAAGATACATATTTGCATCTGTTGTCATGATACAAAATTAACAACAACAAAATAAAAGTTAACTACTTCCGAGCACCAGCTGTACGTTTGCTGGGTCTGCTCTATGCATTTTGAAGACCATTCAATACTATTCAGCACCTTCAGGAGGAAATGTGTGGTTCTAGGGAAATGCATCTTGATCTGATGCAAACCTGCGACGCACCCTGCAGCCCCTGCAACCCCTGTGATTTTACCTGCAGCCCCTGCAACCCCTGTGATTTTACCTGCAGCCCCTCCAAGCCACGTGATTTTACCTGCAGCCACTCCAACCCTGTGACAGGCCCTACAGCTGGCTCCGGGGACTACCCCGTTGCCGTATCAGTCGCCAATACACACAAGATGAAGGAATGGATGCAGAAGTCATCTCGTTTAGGCAGGGAAGAAAGTCCTCCTAAGACGGGGAAGGAGCAATAGGCAGGCGAGGCAGGCGACCCCAATGTAGGGCCATCGAAGGGAAGAGGAGGCTGTTATAAAATAGAAAAGAGAGAAAACCATCAGCAGGCAGGTGATCCCCATCCCTGGGCGAGCTGCGAGACATGGGACAAGATGTCAGCTGTCATGCAGGCGAGCACATTGTCACCTGGCTGCTGCGATGCTGGGATAACAGCTCCGGGAGCCTGGAATCGGAGGGCAGGGAAGCCAAGCAGCTGGGATCCTTCTCTGGGGAAGGGGGCACTGAGAAAGCGATCGGAAACGGGGCACAAGCCTCTGGAGGCGGCGCCTGTCAGGCGTGAAGGAAAGGGATCCCTTCCAGGAAGATGCTGTGGGGTTGCTGAGGGTCGAAGAACAGCAGGTGTTGGCTGCTCCCACCGTGCTGCAGCAGCGGCAAGGGAGAGACGTGGTGGTTTTCCTCAGCTGGGCAGCTGAGCTCCACCTCAACCGCTCTCTCCCTGCCCCTCCTCAAAGGGAAAGGGGAGAAAATAGGATGGAAAGGGCTCAAGGGCTGAGAGAAGGACAGGGAGATCACTCCACAATGATCGTCACGGGCAAAAGAGGCTCAGCAGAGCCTGTTCCAGTCCAGCCCGGGCCTGCTCCTGCGGGGGCTCTCCACAGGCCGCGGCCTCCTCCAGGCCACATCCACCTGCTCCACCGGGGGCTCCTCCACGGGCTGCAGCGTGGAGATCTGCTCCGTGTGGGACCCGTGGGCTGCAGGGGGACAGCCTGCTCCACCAGGGGCCTCTCCCCAGGCCGCAGGGGAACTGCTGCTGTGAGCCTGGAGCACCTCCTGCCTCCTGCTGCACTCACCTTGGGGGCTGCAGAGAGGTTTCTCACTCCTCCCTGACCCAGACGCTGCTGTGCAGCAGGTTTCTTTCCCTTTCTTAGGTGGGCTCTCACACAGGCGCAAACATCATCCTTTTTGTCTCAGTTCTGGGCAGCAGCGGGTCCCTCTGGAGCCTCCTGGAACCGGCCCTTATCTAACATGGGGCAGCTGCTGCATTCTCCTCACAGAGGACACCCCTGCAGCCCCCCGCTACCAGAACCTGTCCTCGTAAACCCAACACAAGACACCGACCGAGCCTCCCTGATTCCCAGCAGGTGGGTCAGGCTGGGAACCCAGGCCAGTGCCTGGCAGACCCTCCTGGGCCTTGAAAAGCAAGCTTTATGGGGACGTAGCACCCAGAAAGAACGGAGTCACACAACAGGATTCATTTCCAAAACCGTCTCACAGACACCTGGGCCAAAGTGCAGGGCCTTGAGCAGGTATATCACAATGACAGAGTTCATTTCCTTCCCAGTAGCTGGCACGTGCCGTTTTTTGGGATTTCGGGGCTACAGTGAGCTGCTAAGAGGGATGTCTTAGCTCTTGCAGGGCCGTGCTTCCACTAAGGCCAGGACTTTTCTGCATCTTCTACTGCCCTGCAAGCGAGGATGCTTGGGGCACACAGGAAGCTGGGAGCGGACACAGCTGCAGGGATTCCATAAGACACAAGCAAATGCAGCCTTGGCTTGGTGACACTTTCTCTTGATTACTGCTCAACACAAATTACCTCGAGCAAGTCTACTGTGAGGACTAAAGGAAAGAGACGTATGGATGCTGCTAAGCTCTTCTAGCTTGTACCAGGTAGGAAAGATACCTCTGTAGCAGGCGTGAAGAGGATAGCACTAATTAATTAGATGAGAGGTGGAGGAAAGGCACTTAGAGGTAGTGAAAAGCAGTTAATGTGATGTTCCGGGGAAGCTTCAGTCTGCTTAAGGAGTAGCAAGAACAAGCCTAAAGTCATAGCCAAATACAAGAAAGAGAGGAGGACACGCAGCATGAGAAGCTCCCGAGAGAAAGGAGCTCTGTTTTGGGTAAAAATCAGTCCCTTTTTCTATCATGGAGACATCCAAGGGCGTAGGACACGTGCACTTCAGGGAACCAAGAGATGCTGTGCATTTCTCTCGTCCCCCTGACACAGCCACTAGGTGACGATGCTTCCAATTCTCTCTAAAGAAACCTTGCTTTCTCAGGCCCAGGTGTCCAGCTGCACACCAAGGACGTCCCTGGCTCCCAGGCACAGTTCCCAGGCCCAAGGCCGAGCTCCCCTCCGAACCCCCATTCCAGCAGACCTTGCTCCTGGCATGGTGGAGCAGTCACTTCATGTCAGCCTTTTCTCCTGGCAGTCAGCTTAGCGCCGTAACCTCTGCCATCGGGGCGCCCGAGAGCTGTGTGAGGTCAGCAGAGAGTCACTGTCAGCCTTTGACCTCACAAAGGTGGGTGGCCATAAGTGCCCTGAGCGTCCAGCTCGCATTGAGTACTGCTGGTGGCACTCGAGGCGTGGAGGTCTGCATGGTGCAATGGGAGACGCCGATGTCCTGCTGCTGGAACAAGAGACGGTGATGTGCTGCTGGTGCAGGAGGAGACCTGAAGGTGCTGCTGCTTACAGGTGCTGAGGAGCGGGCAGCCTCAGCGGGCAGCTGAATCAGAGGGCAGGGAAGCCAAGCAGCTTCCTTCTCTGGGGAAGGGGGCACAGAGAAAGTGATTGGAAATGGGGTACAAGCCCTCAGCCTCTAAAAGCAATCCCTCAGATGCTGAGGTATAATAAAGTTAGGTATATCTGTTTGACTCTAGACCCCAACATGTTTGTTAGTGTTCTGGTTTGTCCACTGCTTTCTTGTGGGGGATTTGAGTTGGCCATTACTGTTTATGTGAATGCTGACTTCATATCAATGGTGCACTTCATTCTTCAAATGGGAAGTTTCTACCAATTTCCTGTCCAAACTTGCTCATAAGCCAACTGCAGTCATCATTTCAGATGTGTCTCCCAACTTACACATTTCCTATTTCTCCTTGATATTTACTCAAGAAATTCATTTACGTAGAGACAACATATTCTTCTCTCAACTTGCCTCTGGCTGGGCAGAATGATGTCCTTTCATTCCCTTCCAGGCAATAGGCAACTTGTTCCTTCTGTCTTGTGAACTCTTCCTCCTAAGTTCAATGTGAATACAAGTGGCAGAACTGTGCCTCATGTCTCAAATGAGTGTCAGGGCTGCCTTGTCCAGTGTATTCATACTGGAGGGGAAAAAAAATGAATAGCCATACACACTATATAACCACTTAACTTTTTCAGTCCTCCTTGTGCTAACAGTGCATGAACGTGAGGTTTTGTTGTCATTTTGTTTGTTTGTTTGTTTGTTTTAAACTCCTGACTACCATATAGCAAACATGACAAAAAATCACCCTTTTTTGAGAATCTCTGAGAATGGCTCTGCTTTGTATTATCACCTGTCACTTCACCTGAACCATTTCAATCACAAGCGATAGCCTTCTGTCAGGCTTGGTAGTACTTCCCAACCTTATGTCCCCTGCAAATCTCAAAGCTCCTGTGTAATTTTTAATCTTCAGCCACCATGTCCATACCGAACATATCTAACTTTGAAGTCAGCTCTGCCCTGAATAGGAGGTTGGGTTTTCAGAGGTCCCTTCCAGCCTACATTTCTCCATGAGTCTTTGCCTCCTTAGCAGCTGCAGTTTCAGAACTGTCTCTGAGAATTACCATAGGTAACGACTCCTTTGCTGGTAATTCCCTCTTCAGTGTGAACAATTGCAAATTCCCTTTATTCACTTGCAGCCCCAAAGCCCAAATCCGTAGATAATGTATCAGAAGCTCACAGAAAGTGAAATAGATGGAGTTCATCCCCTGTGTAGGGAAGAACTGGTCCTACAAAGGAAAGCTAGTAAATTGTCTGGAAACAATTTAGCTCTGATAAATTATCTTGTCAATTACACATTACCCCCTACTTCCCTGGTCTTATCTGTTCTTGCTCCAAAACTTTGCACGGTGTTGATGTCAAACTAACAGGCCCACACTTGTCTGGATGACTCTTTACCCTCTTCTGGACAGAAGTATATTTATTACTCTCCCATTCTGGGGACTATCCCCGATTTGCACAATTGTTATGCATTTTTCCTACTTGACTTGTTGTTCTGCGTGCCAATGCTGTTAACAGGCTAGGTAGATATCAGCTTTTCATTTTTCACTTGAATCACTATTGATTTTTATTTCACCCCAGATGATGTTGCGCCTAGTGCCCTACCCTCCTTTTCAATGGGAGTCCTGTCACTGCCCTTAACATCACATTGTTGTTGCTGTTAGATGCAGGAAATCAGATTTGCAGCATTTGAGACATCAGTAACTTTTGACCTATTTTTGCCTCGAGTGTGCAACTGTCCTAATTTGTTCTCTTTCTTCCCCCTGGTTTCTGTGGCTTAAGTACCACTTACTATTATTGTTTAATTTCCTATGTGAAGGAGGTTTTTGGTCATTCTTACTTTATTTCTGCAGTTTTTAACCTCTGAAACATACCTTTTCTCATCGCTTTTTTCCTCTTTGAATTTTGAATTTTAACTATGCCTTCTCTGCACTCAAGTCCCAGAGCTGCTTAGTCAGACTCAATTATTCATTTCCTTAGATTTCAAGGTTTGCATTTCTAAGCCTCAGAACCTTCATTCTAAACCTGGTTTTGTCTGTCTTGAAATGTAAAATGAGAAAAGTCAGCTCATGATCACACTTTATTCAAATTTTACTACATTTAAACCCATACAGGAGCCAAGTCTAAAACGGTCTTGTATTTTTTCACTTTTGGGAAGAAAGCCATCACATAGTATACCTCTATGAACATAAGTGGTAATTATCTTTCAATCTTTTGCTGGGAAGTTAAAGTCTCCCATAATTCCCATTATTGTTTACGTGTCTGATAACTGTACAGAGATAATTCACTATTAGATTGGAGCTAAGAGCAAAGAGCGGGCTAGCAAGGCTGTCTATCTTTAGCAGTGATTTGCACAAAACCACTCTTTTGCTGACCCATAACATTTAATTTCTCTATCCTCTGCTTCTTGCTAACACAAAGCACCATCTTATTCCATCCATTTGCCTTGGTTTCCAGCCTTCCTGAGATTTATCAGTACTTGTATGACATTCATGCCTTTGTTTCACCCTTCCTGTGTTAACACTTGTCATAACAGTTTTAGATCCTGAACATGATCATCTTAAAGTTTGCCTGACAGTTAGGTCTTCCTCACATTGTCATAGAGTATCAGGTCTCCACCACTTGAAATAGATCGTATTGGATTAGATTATTGGCACCGTCTCTTGTGCTGGTAGTCCATTATCTTCACAGTCCATACAACCGGCCATCAGTGAACATGAAGCGGCCTTATCCTGCCCATTTACCTTTCTGGAAATCAGCCACTCTCTCTGCCTAGAGCAGGGAATGGATTTTCCTCACCTTTCTTCAAAAGCTCTGAAGTTTTCTGTGATCTTTCCAATTTTATGGTATGATAAGCTTTTGCTTCCACCGAAGGGTAGAAGTCATTATGAATAGTGCCAACAAAACAGAAACATAACAATGAAAACGATATTTTAATTCAGAATAGGTATTTGAAAAGTTCACCTTTTCTAGCACAAATGGGGAAAAGAAAAAAAAAAAAAAAAAAGCAGTCCTAAAACATCAAAACTGTGGCCAAAGTATTAGAAGAAACACTATTTTTCCAAAGCTGCAATGTTTTCCATTCATCTGTCTGGGCCAGCAGAGCACTGGAGACCTGGATGCACTGCACTCATGGCTGGTTCCCCTAAATGACCTGCAGGGAGATCTTCTTATCTCTATCCCTCTGTTTCTCCTTTCAATCTCTGTTTTGTCTGTTTGTATCACTAGCTCTCAAATCGCCACTGATATATGCACGTGCAGCACCCAGCACAACCTTGTTTCAGGCTCCAGCGGGACCTTTAGGCATTACCATCCTGTAAACAAATAACAATGATAGTGAGTGTAATTACAATCGTCAAACTATTCCAGCTCCACATCATTAGCCATGCCCTGAGCTAAATAACATTTTAATCAGTTTGATATGTCATCTGTGGCTTTCTTCACTGTCACTTGCAATCCAGCAAACTCCTTCCTTCACGTTTCTAGATTAGACAGAGGGTTCTCAACTGCAGACATCCAATTCCCTGTTCAGGAAGCAGTGAGACCTTTCCTCTTCTCACAGATTTAAGATGACAGCCAAGCATCATGAGACACAGTGCGTATGTCTCCTAGGCCCATCCCATGAGAGCAGGACATTTACCACACATGAGAAGAAGACTTAATGCAGTGGCAAAGCAAAATACTCAGTGTCAAAGCCATGTCGAGATGATCATTAAAGACAGATCAAAATTACCCAATGCAGGAGGAAAATCTATCGTTTGTAGAAGATTATGTTCTCTGATTATTAGTTTCAAAATTAGTTTTTCCTTTGGATTTCCTCTGAACTTAAACTTAGTTTGGAATGCCTTTGGTTTTGAATATTTCTAAAATTGTATTACTTCTCCTAAGTAAGTTGCTAGTCTGTTCTATTTACGTGAAATTCGAATAATATTGTGAAGTATCTGCCATCAGTTTTACTGTGTGCCAGGCTGAGTTCCCTGATGAATTTCAAATTTCAGATATGAAACGGTAAAGGTTAAAAAAAAAAAATGTTACAAAGGGTACTTCATGCGGTAGCATAAACTTCTGTTTTCTCAAAACTTGTATCAGTTCATCTCACCAGGACCAGCAGGGGAAGCACACTCTGCCTAGGCACTGGCAAAGGCACACAGTGAGACTGTGGCGTCTCTTGCTGGGGTCATTCAAAATTTGACTGTACAAGCCCCTGAGCAATATGACAGGGCTTTAAAAATGGCCCTGCTTGAAGTACGCGGGTGATCTGGAGACCTCTAAGGTGCTTTCCAACAAAAGCTTTTCTATACTTGTATGAAATCACCTGCAATAGATTAACCCTTGTCGTTATTCCTACCACAGGAAATAACTGTGACCCCTGGATAACAGGTGAGCTTACTGCGACACCAGGGAGAGCCTTCCTGTACTGAAAGGCAACCTGTAGGAAAGCTGTGGAGGGAGTCTTTATCAGGGCCTGGAGCGACAGGACAAGGAGTAACCGCTTTAAACTGAAAAGTTAGATTTAGAATATATATTAGGAACAAATTCTCTACTGATAGTACCTCACATCCTGTGCATCTGCCAACTTCTGCATTTTCATTCTTCCATTTTTTTCCAGCTGGAAGCATCCATAGTTGTCAACTGAATTGGTTTTGAGGAGTAGGAAAGACAGCATTGCTGGATTTCTGCTCTCTCCTAGATCCTATCATACCACATCATGACAGTTGTCTTTGTTTTATGTTCTTTTATGCCTGGATGTTTCTCATTTTTATGAGTGTGGGGTTTTCTTTTTCTTTCTTTCTTTCTTTCTTTCTTTCTTTCTTTCTTTCTTTCTTTCTTTCTTTCTTTCTTCTTTCTTTCTTTCTTTCTTTCTTTTTCTTTCTGTCTGTCTGTCTGTCTGTCTGTCTTGTCTCTTTCTGTCCAGCACTGATTTTATTGCTACTTGTGCATATCCAGACTGTACAGCTTTCTCCATTCCCTCTGTTTCTTCCCTGTGTCTTGCCCCTCTTCCCTGCAACTGAACAGCATTGCCTTGATCAATGAAGTGGCAACATGCGGCTTACACAGTAAACTGCTGAAATTACAGCTATAGCCATGGAGCACAGCTGCAGATCAACAGAAGACCACCAATAACTCACATTTCTAAACTGCTTGTCACAATTCTTCAGTATGCAGGCTGTGATGCTGCCAAGAGCGATCTCACCTCTTAAGCACCCATCCATTTCTTCTCTTCCCAGACTCTCAAGGTATCCTGGTCAAACCACACCCCTTGCCCCATCTGTCTGTCCCACATTCCTTTTCCCTCATCTTTTTTTTTTTTTTTTTTTCAGCATAGTATCTCCATAGAAGCTGCTGCTCCCCAATTCCGAGTTGACTAGGGCTGAACTATTGAAAAAGAAAAGAAAAGCGATAAATTATAGTGAGAGATGGTGAATACCTAATGATCTCTTAAAAGCAGGAATTTAAGGGAATAAGTAATTGATAAATGGAGTTAAGATCAGTAGGAAAAAATCCGCTGTTGCAATCAGTAGAGTTAAGAAGTTTTTCAAGTACATTAGAAACAAAACTTAGAGTAATGACACAGATCCAATACGGGATGAGTATTGCTTCAGTGAGAAATGATGAAAAAAAAAAAACCAACATCACGTACATGTGTATGTGTTGTTGTGTATTTGGAAAAAAACAGGTTAATGAAAACTGCATGCTCAATTAGACGATTTTTTTTGTTGTCATTGGTAGGGAATTGTGTGCTTTATAACACAATATGTGTTATATGTTTTTTATATATGTTTTAATAAATAGACTTTATTAGATAACTCATTTTGAATGTATAGCCTAGATGTTAGAAGAATTAACAACATGCAATATTATTGTAAAAATTAACAACATGTGGTATCTAAATAATATTTAGAGATGTAAAGGTGTTTGGCATTTCAAAGTCTACTTCTCCAATGAAAAATGTGTTAGAGCTTCTGTTGGATGTAATGTAACCTGCTCACTTCCTGCCCACCTCAGCAGGACAGGGGATAAAATCGGGGGAAAAAAAAGGAACGAGAAAGCTCATGGGCTTTGATAAAGACAGGGATATTGCTTATCAATGATTGTTGTGGAAAAATCTCTCTTAACTTGAGGAAATTAATTTAATGCCAATTAATTTGTATAAATTTAATTACTAGTTCAGGTGTTGGGAAGCAAAAGGACAAACATCAAACCACATAGGGGTAACAAACACTTCTCCTCCTCTTCTGGGCTCAACTTCACTCCAAGCGCCTGTCTTCCACCTGCTGATCTCGCTCAGTCCATTCACTGGGGAAATGGGCAGCACAGGAGGAGGCTGTGGTTAATATGCAGCAGTTCTTCTCTGCCTATCCTTTCTTCTCGTTTCTACTTTGCTCCAGTGTGGGTCCTCCACAGGCTGCAGACCCTGTCAGGAATATTCATCTGTTCTGGCATGGATCCTCCACAGGTTTCAAAGAATATCTGCTCCACCATGGAGCATCTACTTCTCCTCCTCCTATGACTTTGATGTTCCCTCTGTTGTTCCTCATTCTTTTTGTTCTCTCCAGCTCTCTCCATCCAATATTTTCTGTGCATTCTTAGAGGCAACACACCTTGGCTTATTGTCTGAGTTTGGCCTATGGTGCATCTGTTGCTGTGTCCAGCACAGTGCAGCCCCTGACCTTGCTACCAAAACCTTGCCACAAATCTCAATACACCTGTTAAAAGAGACCCTCCTGTTTGTTGCCCTTCTTTGGACACTCTCGAACAGTTTTATATCTTTTTCTCATACTGTGGTGCCCAAAACTGCACACAGTACTCACAGTACGTGGAATAGCAACAGAGACTGCCTGTAATTCCCTGCAGAAGCTCTGTTGCTACCACTGTCCGGAAATCATCACTATCACAGACAGGAGTAGCATTCCCTCCTCCCACAGTTGGTTCTTTTTCCCCCAGACTTAGACACCATCCACAAAAGCAAAAACAAAACAAAACAAACAAACAAACAAACAAACAAACAAACAAAAAAGAGTCAAAAGCCCTCAGGAAGGCAGTGGTGCAGACTGTGGAGAGCCTGGGTTCAAATCCTTCTTCTGCGAGGCTCTGAACCTATACCCCACCACAAGCTGTCCGCTAACGTATGGCAGGGCAAGGAGGAAGAAAGAACATTTCTCCTGCACTTTCCATTTATTGTTGGCTGACAATTCTGTAGAGTTATAAAGCCTCAATCAGTGCGATACAGGGTTCTTCTCACATTGTCTCACTGTGCCCTAAGGGGAACAGCTCTAATTTAATAGATGCTTCACCAGAAAATCATGAGTCATCTGCAGTTTTGAAGTTTTCTGGGATCAAGTCCCTTCAGACAGTTGAGGAATTTGCTCTATCACCTATGAAAACTGGTGCTCTAATAAGCTAGTGAGTGAACAAGAGAGAAATCCTCTGCTAGATGACTTGACAAATTTGGTCTGAAAACAGTGTTGAGGCAGAACAATGCACGATTTTTGCCTTGGATGCACAGAGAGATTGGGGGTAGTAGAATTCTTTTATTCTTCATTGATATAAACATTTTCAAAACAGGTGTTTGCTCAACCTTGCTTCCACTGTGTGCATGGGAGGGAGATAACTGAAAGTGGGGAGTGTTGCTTGAAACCTGCAAGTGGCTGAGGTCCAGTGGGGTTGGAGGCTTTCTTACTCCTTTTGGAAATGCAAAGCAACCTTGCGCCTACCCTGCACTTGCAGAAGGATCACGACAGCCCAAAGCACAGAGGCTTTGTAATTACTGCATAGGGATTGGGAGCAGGGGGCTGCAGGCGTGGCCTCTGTGAGAACAGTGCGGAAGCTGCCCGTGTCAGATCAGAGCCAGCTCCAGCCAACTCCAGAAGGGCCACGACGCTTGCCAGAGCTGAGCCTATAAGCGATGCTGTTTGCACCTCCGGGAGAGCAGATTTAAGAAGGGGGAAATACTGCTGTGCAACAGAAGCTGGAAGAGCAAGGAGAGAGAACCAGCCCTGCAGCCCCCAAGGTGAGTGCAGCAGGAGGCAGGAGGTGCTCCAGGCTCACAGCAGCAGTTCCCCTGCGGCCTGGGGAGAGGCCCCTGGTGGAGCAGGCTGTCCCCCTGCAGCCCACGGGTCCCACACAGAGCAGATCTCCACGCTGCAGCCCTTGGAGGAGCCCCTGGTGGAGCAGGTGGATGTGGCCTGGAGGAGGCCGCGGCCTGTGGAGAGCCCCCGCAGGAGCAGGCCCCAGGCCAGAGCTGCAGCCATGGAGAGGAGCCCACGCAGGAGCAGGGGGTCTGGGGGGAGCTGCCACCCGTGGGGGACCCAGGTTGGAGCAGTTTGCTCCTGACGGACGGACCCTGTGGTACAGACCCATATCGGAACAGTTCCTCAAGAATGGTGGCCTGTAAGCAGCCCCCGCAGGCTCATTTCGGGAAGGACGGCATCCCGTGGGAGGGACCCCGCGTGGAACAGGGGCAGAGAGGGACCGTGGAGGAGCAGCAGGTGATAGTGTTAGGGATGTTGTGTTAGGTGATAGTGTTAGGGACTGACCACAGCCCACATCCCCCATTCCCCTGCAACACTCGGCAGGAGGAGGTAGAGCAGGGTGGATAGGAGGTAAAAGGGGTTTTAAGTTTGCTTTTAATTTTTCACTATTGTAGTCTGCTAGTGATAGGCAACAAATTATATTAATCTCCCTGTGCTGCGTGTGTTTTGTCCAGGACGATAATTGTTGAGTGATCTCCCTGTCCTTATCACAATTCCTTGAGCCCTTTTCATCATATTTTTTCCCCCTTTTCCTTTGAGGAGGGGGAGTGAGAGAGTGGCTATGGTGGAGTTCAGCTGCCCAGCACTTAAAACTACCAAGCAACAGTCCTACTATCCACCGACCAGCGTCCTTATTCAAGCCTGTTGCAGCTATGTATGCTGCTCTGCTCTGTCTGGGATGTGGACCTAGCCATGGTATCTGGGGCCAGCTCATATGGACTAGAGCCTTACAATGTGCAGGAATTCCCCTTCAGTGGGAACTTGCATCACATAAAGACGGTTCTCCATGGTGGAAGACAAAGCCTGTAGGAATTATTAGAAGTCGACATCCTCCATCGCTCTGACCCCCGAGATTTGGACATAATTTCCAAAATGAGCAAAAGGGATCTGTGTCTGCCCTGATACGAAGGAAATCACTGCCCCTGGAAATCTAGTCACTATGCTTTGGTGACTTCATCAGCGTTTTTGTTCTGCTTTGTATGCATCAAATGGAAAAGAGCTACCCCAGGAACACTGTGCTTTGGTGGCAGAGATCTGGTTGCAGCTGAGGACATTACTTATGTTTGTGTGTGAAAATCACACTTTCCTGCTAAAGTACATAATATTGGGCCACATGCTTTCTAGCATATCACCTGTCAGGGAAGCAAACCCAGGAAAAGCACTAATACAGCCCTATGTGTCCCTCATGGCTGTAAGCACAGCCACAAGCACAACCATGCTAACACACAGGAAATCTGTGCATGATCCCCAGAATTCACAGATGCAACGTGCATTTCTGTGCACGTGCCCTGACACCAGCTGGCAGCAGGAGGTCAGCTCCCAGCCTCAGCTCACTCTCTGTTCCTTGGGTTTGCTTTAATGCCTCCTTTGAGACACTGCCTCAGCGCAGTGAGTTTGTGAATGTGACATATCATTCAATATTATCCACCATGAGCCACTCTGTTCCTATAGCAACTGCCTCCTTAGCCCAGTTCCTGGGTCTCTTCAGGTCTGTTTGATATTCACCTTGACACCTTTGGTGGAGGCCTTGAAGGAACACACAAAGTGTGAAAACACCTTGTACTTATTAGGCCAAGGTAATTCCTCCCCACATGGATGGGCACATATCATCTCCAAGAAAGGGGCTCCCACCTCCACGACTCCCGTCCATCCTCCACCTCTCTATGTCCTTGCATGAATAACGACCTGCACCGCTTAACCTGGACAGGAGCCTGAAGTCCACAACGAGAAATGCTCTGATCTGGGCTCCTTCCAAAAGGGCCACGCAGATATAACTAGAAGAATGCGTAAAACGTTGACCCTAGCTGACGTAATTTCTTTTGGTTGATCTGATGCAAACCTGTGATGCACCCTGCAGCCCCTGCAACACTTGTGATTTTACCTGCAGCCCCTGCAACTGCTGTAATTTTAACTGCAGCCCCTCCAACAACTGTGATTTTACCTGCAGCCCCTGCAACCCCTGTGATTTTACCT
Organism: Anser brachyrhynchus; assembly: GCF_964034855.1. Classification (NCBI taxonomy): domain Eukaryota; kingdom Metazoa; phylum Chordata; class Aves; order Anseriformes; family Anatidae; genus Anser; species Anser brachyrhynchus. The sequence continues at coordinate 29,248 of NC_137718.1, forward strand.
GCAGCCCCTGCAACCCCTGTGATTTTACCTGCAGCCCCTCCAACAACTGTGATTTTACTTGCAGCCCCTCCAACCCTTGTGATGTTCCCTGTAGCCACTCCAACCCTGTGACAGGCCCTACAGCTGGCTCCGGGGACTACCCCGTTGCCGTATCAGTCGCCAATACACACAAGATGAAGGAATGGATGCAGAAGTCATCTCATTTAGGCAGGGAAGAAAGTCCTCCTAAGACGGGGAAGGAGCAATAGGCAGGCGAGGCAGGCGACCCCAATGTAGGGCCATCGAAGGGAAGAGGAGGCTGTTATAAAATAGAAAAGAGAGAAAAGCATCAGCAGGCAGGTGATCCCCATCCCTGGGCGAGCTGCGAGACATGGGACAAGATTTCAGCTGTCATGCAGGCGAGCACATTGTCACCTGGCTGCTGCGATGCTGGGATAACAGCTCCGGGAGCCTGGAATCGGAGGGCAGGGAAGCCAAGCAGCTGGGATCCTTCTCTGGGGAAGGGGGCACTGAGAAAGCGATCGGAAACGGGGCACAAGCCTCTGGAGGCGGCGCCTGTCAGGCGTGAAGGAAAGGGATCCCTTCCAGGAAGATGCTGTGGGGTTGCTGAGGGTCGAAGAACAGCAGGTGTGGTGTTTTTCCTCAGCTGGGCAGCTGAGCTCCACCTCAACCGCTCTCTCCCTGCCCCTCCTCAAACGGAAAGGGGAGAAAATAGGATGGAAGGGGCTCAAGGGCTGAGAGAAGGACAGGGAGATCACTCCACAATGATCGTCACGGGCAAAAGAGGCTCAGCAGAGCCTGTTCCAGTCCAGGCCGGGCCTGCTCCTGCGGGGGCTCTCCACAGGCCGCGGCCTCCTCCAGGCCACATCCACCTGCTCCACCGGGGGCTCCTCCACGGGCTGCAGCGTGGAGATCTGCTCCGTGTGGGACCCGTGGGCTGCAGGGGGACAGCCTGCTCCACCAGGGGCCTCTCCCCAGGCCGCAGGGGAACTGCTGCTGTGAGCCTGGAGCACCTCCTGCCTCCTGCTGCACTCACCTTGGGGGCTGCAGAGAGGTTTCTCACTCCTCCCTGACCCAGACGCTGCTGTGCAGCAGGTTTCTTTCCCTTTCTTAGGTGGGCTCTCACGCAGGCGCAAACATCATCCTTTTTGTCTCAGTTCTGGGCAGCAGCGGGTCCCTCTGGAGCCTCCTGGAACCGGCCCTTATCTAACATGGGGCAGCTGCTGCATTCTCCTCACAGAGGACACCCCTGCAGCCCCCCGCTACCAGAACCTGTCCTCGTAAACCCAACACAAGACACCGACCGAGCCTCCCTGATTCCCAGCAGGTGGGTCAGGCTGGGAACCCAGGCCAGTGCCCGGCAGACCCTCCTGGGCCTTGAAAAGCAAGCTTTATGGGGACGTAGCACCCAGAAAGAACGGAGTCACACAACAGGATTCATTTCCAAAACCGCCTCGTAGACACCTGGGCCAAAGAGCAGGGCCTTGAGCGGGTATATCACAATGACAGAGTTCATTTCCTTCCCAGTAGCTGGCATGTGCCGTTTTTTGGGATTTCGGGGCTACAGCGTGCTGCTAAGTGGGATGTCTTAGCTCTTGCAGGGCAGTGCTTCCACTAAGGCCAGGACTTTTCTGCATCTTCTACTGCCCTGCAAGCGAGGATGCTTGGGGCACACAGGAAGCTGGGAGGGGACACAGCTGCAGGGATTCCATAAGACACAAGCAAATGCAGCCTTGGCTTGGTGACACTTTCTCTTGATTACTGCTCAACACAAATTACGTCGAGCAAGTAACTGTGAGGACTAAAGGAAAGAGACGTATGGATGCTGCTAAGCTCTTCTAGCTTGTACCAGGTAGGAAAGACACCTCTGTAGCAGGCGTGAAGAGGATAGCACTAATTAATTAGATGAGAAGCGGAGGAAAGGCACTTAGAGGTAGTGAAAAGCAGTTAATGTGATGATCCGGGGAAGCTTCAGTCTGCTTAAGGAGTAGCAAGAACAAGCCTAAAGTCATAGCCAAATACAAGAAAGAGAGGAGGACACGCAGCATGAGAAGCTCCCGAGAGAAAGGAGCTCTGTTTTGGGTAAAAATCAGTCCCTTTTTCTATCATGGAGACATCCAAGGGCGTAGGACACGTGCACTTCAGGGAACCAAGAGATGCTGTGCATTTCTCTCGTCCCCCTGACACAGCCACTAGGAGACGATGCTTCCAATTCTCTCTAAAGAAACCTTGCTTTCTCAGGCCCAGGTGTCCAGCTGCACACCAAGGACGTCCCTGGCTCCCAGGCACAGTTCCCAGGCCCAAGGCCGAGCTCCCCTCCGAACCCCATTCCAGCAGACCTTGCTCCTGGCGTTGTGGAGCAGCCATTTCATGTCAGCCTTTTCTCCTGGCAGTCAGCTTACCGCCGTAACCTCTGCCATCGGGGCGCCCGAGAGCCGTGTGAGGTCAGCAGAGAGTCACTGTCAGCCTTTGACCTCACAAAGGTGGGTGGCCATAAGTGCCCTGAGCGTCCAGCTCGCATTGAGTACTGCTGGTGGCACTCGAGGCGTGGAGGTCTGCATGGTGCAATGGGAGACGCCGATGTCCTGCTGCTGGAACAAGAGGCGCTGATGTGCTGCTGGTGCAGGAGGAGACGTGAAGGTGCTGCTGCTTACAGGTGCTGAGGAGCGGGCAGCCTCCGTGCCGGTGGCTGAGCATGCTGCTCTTAATTAGTGCTCTACCCTTCCTATCTTTTTACTAAGGTGGGTAGAGAGAAATGCCCATATCTGTTTATTTCCTGGTAAGAAATGTAAGAGCCTTGTATCTGCATATTCAGCAGATTCATCCCAGCGCCCTTGGTACTGGCGATCTGTGTTGATCTGTAATAAAGAGCAATTGGTAGCACACCAAGTCTCCGTGACCTTGCATCTAACAGAATCGTCCAAATCCCTGTTGTGATCTCTCTACAGCTGTGGGCTGGCTAAGCTGTCTGTTGGATGGTGAAAATGGGAAATGATTGGGATGGGAAATGATGAGTGGGCCGAGAAATCATTGCTGGGATGGGAAGACTTCCTTGGGGTGGAAAGCCATTGGGCTAGGAACTCAAAGAGATGGGAAATCTTCCCTGGGTTTGAAATCCTTGGGAAGCAAAAGCGTTGGGATGGGAAATCACTCCGGGGATGGGGAAGTATTGTGATGGGAAGTCTTTAATGGGGTGGGTAACATTCACTGGGGAAGGAAGTACTTGGAAAAGTAATCAGAGAGATGGGAATTCTTTGGGATGAGATCTCTTTGGATTAAGAAACGCTTCGTGTCGATGGGAAATATCTCGTATGGGAATCTGTTATCATGTGAAATTGTAAGGATGGGAAATGACCGTTAGGATGCAAAGCTGGTACTGGGACGGGAAATGCTTGGGACGGGGAAGTGTTGGTGTGAAACCGTCCTGGGCATGGCAAATGATGCGTGGGAGGGAAAGCCTGATGGGGATGGAAAAGTCTTGCGACGGGAAGCCTGCTTGGGTCCAAAAGCTGCAGTCCTCACCAAGATGGCGGCGAGGGGCTGGTCAGCCGTTGGGACGGAACGGCCGTTGCCCGCGTTCCCCAACCGACCGCCCCACTCTCCAGCCACCATGGCAGGTACAGCAGCCGGCTCCCGCTCCTCCCGGGGCTGCGGCCCTGCTGGTGAGCCCAGCGCCCCAGATCTCACCCCAGCGCCCTTTTTCCCACAGAGGGTTTCCCCAGACGGCTTCCGCGGCTTCCGCAGACGCAAAACTCCCCCTTCGTCGTCCCAGCCGTGCTGCCAACGGTGGCTGCATGGCTGCTGCCCTCCCTCCCCGGAGCGATGGCGCTGCCCTTGCAGCCCCCCCAGGTACCCACCCTCCCCTACGCGCTGCCCCAGGCCACCGTCTGGCACGTGGTGCCGGGGGTCCAGGGGCAGGTGCTGCAGCTCCCCGCCGGGGTGCAGCTGGCACCTGGGGGGCACCTCCCACCCGAGGGGCACCACCTGCAGCTTGGGCAGCTCCCCGCCGTGGGGCAGCTCCCTGCTGTGGGGCAGCTCCCCCACACCGCTCCTCCCTGGGCCCCCGTCTACCAGTGGGGACAGCCCGTGGGGACGGGGACGGTGCTGCCCCAGGATCCCCTCTGGCTGGGGCCCGGGGCCGTGCTCCATGGGGAGCTCCTGCACCCCGCAGGCACCTGCCTGCTGCAGGCCCCTGCCCACCCCGGCCCCCCACCCCTCCTCGTCCCGGGGCCTCCGCTGCGGGGGCAGGCGCTCCCCGCGCCCCGCACCCTGACCAGCAGCCGGGGGCAGCTGCCGGAGCCCTGCGACCACGCCGTGGGGCTCAGCGAGGACCAGGGGCCCCCGCTGCCCGGCCCCACTCCCCCCGAGCCTGCCCAGGCTCCAACGACCGCCAGCACCCGGACGGTGACGCCCGACGGTGAGTTTGGGGCTGGCGCAGCCGGCCGCTGGGCGCCCCACACCCAGGAGCCATGGGAAAGCTGGCATCGCCCATCCTGGGGGATTTGCTTGCTTTTTCCTCAGCGGCGACAGTTGCAGAGGTGCCTGAGGAGCCCCTGGAGCTGCTTGAGCTGGGCCCCGATGCCTTCGCCGAGGCCTTTCCCCAGCTGGCAGGGGACAGCCAGCAGCTGCAGCACCTGCAGGACCAGCTCCCGGCCGACCTGGACATCTCCGGCTTGGAGGAGCTGCTCAGCTGGCTCGATGCCGTGGAGCCCCAGGACGCCTTCCCCGGTGTCCCCAGCAGTCCTGTGCTCAGCCGCTTCCTGTCTGAGCTGCCCGACCTCTGCGAGGACATGGAGGAGCCGAGCACACAGGGACTGGCAGCCACCAGAGCGCTGGGTGAGGTACCCTCAACCCCTGGGGTGCACCCCGAGAAGGTGCAGGGTGGGCGGGCGGTGCAGCCCCCTGCTGTGCCGGCAGCGAGCTCCCCCCTCAAGCCTGCAGCCAGTCCCCAGCTCAGTGCCCTCAGGAGACCCCTGCCCAACCCTCCCTTCACTCTCCCCAAAAGGCCCCCCCACCCTGAATTCCTCACTGCCCTTAGCAGACCCTTGCCCAACCCTCCCTCGCGTCCCCTCAAGAGACCCCCCGACCCTGAATTCCTTAATTCCCTTAGGAGACCCCTGCCCAAGCCTCGCCTGAGTCCCCTCAAGAGCCCCCCCGACCCTGAATTTATTAGAGCCCTTAGGAGACCCCTGCCCAATCCCCCTCTGGGTCCCCTCAAGAGCCCCCCCGGCCCTGAATTTATTAGAGCCCTTAGGAGGCCCCTGCCCAATCCCCCTCTGAGTCCCCTCAAGAGCCCCCCGCCTGCCCCTGCGCCCACCGGCACCAAGTGGGGGGCCAAGCGCCCCGCGCCCACCAGCACCCCCAGCACAGCGCAGAGCTCCCAGCACAGGAGGCCGGCGACGGAGAAAACCCCCGGCAAGGAGAAGACGACGCTGCTGGGCCAGGGTGGCCAAGGCCCCAAGACGCTGTGCCAGGGGAAGACGGGTGGCCACAGCGCGGTGGCTGGCAGCAGCAGCCAAGCGGGCGGCAGCAGGCAGCAGCCGGCGAGCGACAGCACCAGGGCGCCCAGCAAGAGAGCCCGAAGCCCGGGGGCTGCTGGGGGGCAAGGAGCAGCGGCACCGCCTCCCCGGAGAGCGCTGCTGCTGCTGGAGCCCCCCCCCATTAAGCCCCGTGCCCGTGCCCGTGCCGTGCAGGCCCAGGACAGGCTCCGTCCCCAAGCCATCGGGGACAAGACGCTGCAGCGCCAGCACCCGGGGACAAAGACCCCCAGCGAGACTTTGCAGCCGCTGGGGGCCAGGGCGAAGGCGCTGGGGCCAGTGCGCCAGCCGCCCTGTGTGCAGCTGCAGCCCACCTCCAGCGGCCCCAGCAGCATGCCCAGGGCCCCGCCGACGGTGCCAGGCTCCAGCGCTGTGCCCGCTGCCCCCCGGCCCCCAGCTGGCGACAAGGCCCAGGCGGTGCCGGCACCACCAGGCAGCACGGCGCGAGCGTGGAGAGCTCCCCTGCAGCAGGCGCCCAGAGCGCCGTGCCTGCCAGCCGCGGGGGGCCAAGCGCAGCGGGAGCCTCTGCCCACGCAGCCACGCACGCTGCAGCGTCCGGCGCAGCCCCGCGTGGACTACGTGCCCTGCGTGGGGCCCTGGGCGGGCGGCGACGCGGCGCCCACGCCGCTGGAGGAGCAGGAGGCGTCGGTGCCCATCACGCCGCAGCAGCGTCCCGAGCGGGAGCGCCTGAAGAAGCTGGCCCAGGAGGAGCGGCAGCGGGCGGCCCACCAGATGAAGATCGGCCCCGTGCAATTCTTCGTGCAGCGGCAGAAGGACCACGCCATAGCCAAGTATTACGGCTACCCGTGACCCTGCGCTCCTCGACGGCCCCCGCAGCACCCGGGCCCGCTCAGCATGCAGGCACAGAGACCTCTGCAGGCGCCTGCTCCAGCTTCAGCCACGCTCCTCAGCCCTTGCCCCTCTCGCTTGCCCTCTCCCTTCTCCAGTGCTGGAGCTGGGCAGTGTTTGCCACTGTCAGGGATGGGCAACTGGGGCAATGGGAAATGCGCGGGTCACGAATGAACGTTGCAGTGGGAAGCTGTTGGGATGTTGGCAATGGCTGGGGTGGGAAAGGTTGGGCATGGGAACTGCTTGTTGGGACACCAAATGGCTGAGATCCCAAACTTATTTCTTCGTTCGGGTCATTTCTCTTATTTAGTGCCTTCCTTATTAAATTTCTCTAGTGTAGGTGTTCACTCAGCAAGGCCTCTGCCTGCAGCTGTTCTGGCACTGGGATGCCGAGGGGATTTCATGCAGCCCGCTCCCGCTGCCCATGCTCAGTCCGTGCATGGATGTGGGCATGGCCAGCACGGACGGGAGAAAATGGGTGGACGGCTGGGTGGATGGGAGGGTGATGGGAGTTGGGAATTCAGCCTTGGGATCAGACACGGGAGGTCGTTGGGATAGGAAATGATCAGTGGGATGGGAAGTCACGATGGGGATAGGAATTCATTAGAATGGGAAAAATTGGTTTCATTTTTATTTCATTAAATTTACTTTATTGACTCTGTTGTACAGGATGGCATTTTTTTAGGTTCTCTTCCTTTTCTACACTATTAAACTCTCTTTATCACAACGCACTGCTTTGTACTTCATTTTTCCTTCCGAGTCGTTCTGGATTCACTCAGGGTGGGGGGGACATTAGTGAACGCCTGTGTGCTTCAGATCCAAGGTCACCTTTGCCCTCAACTCAAGATACATATTTGCATCTGTTGTCATGATACAAAATTAACAACAACAAAATAAAAGTTAACTACTTCCGAGCACCAGCTGTACGTTTGCTGGGTCTGCCCTATGCATTTGAAGACCATTCAATACTATTCAGCACCTTCAGGAGGAAATGTGTGGTTCTAGGGAAATGCGTCTTGATCTGATGCAAACCTGCGACGCACCCTGCAGCCCCTGCAACCCCTGTGATTTTACCTGCAGCCCCTGCAACCCCTGTGATTTTACCTGCAGCCCCTCCAAGCCCTGTGATTTTACCTGCAGCCCCTCCAACAACTGTGATTTTACCTGCAGCCCCTGCAACCGCTGTGATTTTACCTGCAGCCCTTCCAACCCCTGTGAGGTTACCTGCAGCCCCTGCAACCCCTGTGATGTTCCCTGCAGCCCCTCCAACCCCTGTGATTTTACCTGCAGCCCCTCCAACAACTGTGATTTTACCTGCAGTCCCTCCAACACTTTTGATGTTCCCAGCAGCCACTCCAACCCTGGGACAGGCCCTACAGCTGGCTCCGGGGACTACCCCGTTGCCGTATCAGTCGCCAATACACACAAGATGAAGGAATGGATGCAGAAGTCATCTCGTTTAGGCAGAGAAGAAAGTCCTCCGAAGAAGCGGAAGGAGCAATAGGCAGGCGAGGCAGGCGACCCCAATGTAGGGCCATCCCAGGGAACAGGAGGCTGTTATAAAATGGAAAAGAGAGAAAAGCAGCAGTAAGCAGGTGATCCCCATCCCTGGGCGAGCTGCGAGACATGGGACAAGATTTCAGCTGTCATGCAGGCGAGCACATTGTCACCTGGCTGCTGCGATGCTGGGATAACAGCTCCCGGAGCCTGGAATCGGAGGGCAGGGAAGCCAAGCAGCTGGGATCCTTCTCTGGGGAAGGGGGCACTGAGAAAGCGATCGGAAACGGGGCACAAGCCTCTGGAGGCGGCGCCTGTCAGGCGTGAAGGAAAGGGATCCCTTCCAGGAAGATGCTGTGGGGTTGCTGAGGGTCGAAGAACAGCAGGTGTGGTGTTTTTCCTCAGCTGGGCAGCTGAGCTCCACCTCAACCGCTCTCTCCCTGCCCCTCCTCAAATGGAAAGGGGAGAAAATAGGATGGAAGGGGCTCAAGGGCTGAGAGAAGGACAGGGAGATCACTCCACAATGATCGTCACGGGCAAAAGAGGCTCAGCAGAGCCTGTTCCAGTCCAGGCCGGGCCTGCTCCTGCGGGGGCTCTCCACAGGCCGCGGCCTCCTCCAGGCCACATCCACCTGCTCCACCGGGGGCTCCTCCACGGGCTGCAGCGTGGAGATCTGCTCCGTGTGGGACCCGTGGGCTGCAGGGGGACAGCCTGCTCCACCAGGGGCCTCTCCCCAGGCCGCAGGGGAACTGCTGCTGTGAGCCTGGAGCACCTCCTGCCTCCTGCTGCACTCACCTTGGGGGCTGCAGAGAGGTTTCTCACTCCTCCCTGACCCAGACGCTGCTGTGCAGCAGGTTTCTTTCCCTTTCTTAGGTGGGCTCTCACACAGGCGCAAAACATCATCCTTTTTGTCTCAGTTCTGGGCAGCAGCGGGTCCCTCTGGAGCCTCCTGGAACCGGCCCTTATCTAACATGGGGCAGCTGCTGCATTCTCCTCACAGAGGACACCCCTGCAGCCCCCCGCTACCAGAACCTGTCCTCGTAAACCCAACACAAGACACCGACCGAGCCTCCCTGATTCCCAGCAGGTGGGTCAGGCTGGGAACCCAGGCCAGTGCCCGGCAGACCCTCCTGGGCCTTGAAAAGCAAGCTTTATGGGGACGTAGCACCCAGAAAGAACGGAGTCACACAACAGGATTCATTTCCAAAACCGCCTCGTAGACACCTGGGCCAAAGAGCAGGGCCTTGAGCAGGTATATCACAATGACAGAGTTCATTTCCTTCCCAGTAGCTGGCATGTGCCGTTTTTTGGATTTCGGGGCTACAGCGTGCTGCTAAGAGGGATGTCTTAGCTCTTGCAGGGCAGTGCTTCCACTAAGGCCAGGACTTTTCTGCATCTTCTACTGCCCTGCAAGCGAGGATGCTTGGGGCACACAGGAAGCTGGGAGGGGACACAGCTGCAGGGATTCCATAAGACACAAGCAAATGCAGCCATGGCTTGGTGACACTTCCTGTTGATTACTGCTCAACACAAATTACCTCGAGCAAGTAACTGTGATGACTAAAGGAAAGAGACGTATGGATGCTGCTAAGCTCTTCTAGCTTGTACCAGGTAGGAAGGATACCTCTGTAGCAGGCGTGAAGAGGATAGCACTAATTAATTAGATGAGAAGTGGAGGAAAGGCACGTAGAGGTAGTGAAAATCAGTTAACGTGATGTTCCGGGGAAGCTTCAGTCTGCTTCAGGAGTAGCAAGAACAAGCCTAAAGTCATAGCCAAATACAAGAAAGAGAGGAGGACACGCAGCATGAGAAGCTCCCGAGAGAAAGGAGCTCTGTTTTGGGTAAAAATCAGTCCCTTTTTCTATTATGGAGACATCCAAGGGCGTAGGACACGTGCACTTCAGGGAACCAAGAGATGCTGTGCATTTCTCTCGTCCCCCTGACACAGCCACTAGGTGACGATGCTTCCAATTCTCTCTAAAGAAACCTTGCTTTCTCAGGCCCAGGTGTCCAGCTGCACACCAAGGACATCCCTGGCTCCCAGGCACAGTTCCCAGGCCCAAGGCCGAGCTCCCCTCCGAACCCCCATTCCAGCAGACCTTGCTCCTGGCATGGTGGAGCAGCCACTTCATGTCAGCCTTTTCTCCTGGCAGTCAGCTTAGCGCCGTAACCTCTGCCATCGGGGCGCCCGAGAGCCGTGTGAGGTCAGCAGAGAGTCACTGTCAGCCTTTGACCTCACAAAGGTGGGTGGCCATAAGTGCCCTGAGCGTCCAGCTCGCATTGAGTACTGCTGGTGGCACTCGAGGCGTGGAGGTCTGCATGGTGCAATGGGAGACGCCGATGTCCTGCTGCTGGAACAAGAGACGGTGATGTGCTGCTGGTGCAGGAGGAGACCTGAAGGTGCTGCTGCTTACAGGTGCTGAGGAGCGGACAGCCTCAGCGGGCAGCTGAATCAGAGGGCAGGGAAGCCAAGCAGCTTCCTTCTCTGGGGAAGGGGGCACAGAGAAAGTGATTGGAAATGGGGTACAAGCCCTCAGCCTCTAAAAGCAATCCCTCAGATGCTGAGGTATAATAAAGTTAGGTATATCTGTTTGACTCTAGACCCCAACATGACTTTTAGTGTTCTGGTTTGTCCACTGCTTTCTTGTGGGGGATTTGAGTTGGCCATTACTGCTTAGGTGAATGCTGACTTCATATCTATGGTGCACTTCATTCTTAAAATGGGAAATTTCTACCAATTTCCCATCCAAACTTGCTCATAAGCCAACTGCAGTCATCATTTCAGATGTGTCTCCCAACTTACACATTTCCTATTTCTCCTTGATATTTACTCAAGAAATTCATTTACGTAGAGACAACATATTCTTCTCTCAACTGGCCTCTGGCTGGGCAGAATGATGTCCTTTCATTCCCTTCCAGGCAATAGGCAACTTGTTCCTTCTGTCTTGTGAACTCTTCCTCCTAAGTTCAATGTGAATACAAGTGGCAGAACTGTGCCTCATGTCCCAAATGACTGTCAGGGCTGCCTTGTCCAGTGTATTCATACTGGAGGGGAAAAAAAATGAATAGTCATACACACTATATAACCACTTAACTTTTTCAGTCCTCCTTGTGCTAACAGTGCACGAACGTGAGGTTTTGTTGTCATTTTGTTTGTTTGTTTGTTTGTTTTAAACTCCTGACTGCCATATAGCAAACATGACAAAAAAACACCCTTTTTTGAGAATCTCTGAGAATGGCTCTGCTTTGTATTATCACATGTCACTTCACCTGAACCATTTCAATCACAAGCGATAGCCTTCTGTCAGGCTTGGTAGTACTTCCCAACCTTATGTCCCCTGCAAATCTCAAAGCTCATGTGAGCTCATGTATCCGTAGATAATGTATCAGAAGCTCACAGAAAGTGAAATAGATGTAATTCATCCCCTGTGTAAGGAAGAAATGTTCCTACAAAGGAAAGCTATTAAATTATCTGGAAACAATTTAGCTCTGATAAATTATTTTGTAAATTACACATTACCCCCTACTTCCCTGGTCTTATCTGTTCTTGCTACAAAACTTTGCACGGTGTTGATGTCAAACTAACAGGCCCACACTTGTCTGGATGACTCTTTACCCTCTTCTGGACAGAGGTATATTTGTTACTCTCCCATTCTGGGGACTATCCCCGATTTGCACAATTGTTATGCATTTTTCCTACTTGACTTGTTGTTCTGCGTGCCAATGCTGTTAACAGGCTAGGTAGATATCAGCTTTTCATTTTTCACTTGAATCACTATTGATTTTTATTTCACCCCAGATGATGTTGCGCCTAGTGCCCTACCCTCCTTTTCAATGGGAGTCCTGTCACTGCCCTTAATATCACATTGTTGTTGCTGTTAGATGCAGGAAATCAGATTTGCAGCATTTGAGACATCAGTAACTTTTGACCTATTTTTGCCTCAAGTGTGCAACTGTCCTAATTTGTTCTTTTTGTTCCCCCTGGTTTCTGTGGCTTAAGTACCACTTACTATTATTGTTTAATTTCCTATGTGAAGGAGGTTTTTGGTCATTCTTACTTTATTTCTGCAGTTTTTAACCTCTGAAACATGCCTTTTCTCATCGCTTTTTTCCTCTTTGAATTTTGAATTTTAACTATGCCTTCTCTGCACTCAAGTCCCAGAGCCGCTTAGTCAGACTCAATTATTCATTTCCTTAGATTTCAAAGTTTGCACTTTTAAGCCTCAAAACCTTCATTCTAAACCTGGTTTTGTCTGTCTTGAAATGTAAAATGAGAAAAGTCAGCTCATGATCACACTTTATTCAAATTTTACTACATTTAAACCCATACAGGAGCCAAGTCTAAAACGGTCTTGTATTTTTTCACTTTTGGGAAGAAAGCCATCACATAGTATACCTCTATGAACATAAGTGGTAATTATCTTTCAATCTTTTGCTGGGAAGTTAAAGTCTCCCATAATTCCCATTATTGTTTACGTGTCTGATAACTGTACAGAGATAATTCACTATTAGACTGGAGCTAAGAGCAAAGAGCAGGCTAGCAAGGCTGTCTATCTTTAGCAGTGATTTGCACAAAACCACTCTTTTGCTGACCCATAACATTTAATTTCTCTATCCTCTGCTTCTTGCTAACACAAAGCACCATCTTATTCCATCCATTTGCCTTGGTTTCCAGCCTTCCTGAGATTTATCGGTCCTTGTATGACATTCATGCCTTTGTTTCACCCTTCCTGTGTTAACACTTGTCATAACAGTTTTAGATCCTGAACATGATCATCTCAAAGTTTGCCTGACAGTTAGGTCTTCCTCACATTGTCATAGAGTATCAGGTCTCCACCACTTGAAATAGATCGTATTGGATTAGATTATTGGCACCGTCTCTTGTGCTGGTAGTCCATTATCTTCACAGTCCATACAACCGGCCATCAGTGAACATGAAGCGGCCTTATCCTGCCCATTTACCTTTCTGGAAATCAGCCACTCTCTCTGCCTAGAACAGGGAATGGATTTTCCTCACCTTTCTTCAAAAGCTCTGAAGTTTTCTGTGATCTTTCCAATTTTATGGTATGATAAGCTTTTGCTTCCACCGAAGGGTAGAAGTCATTATGAATAGTGCCAACAAAACAGAAACATAACAATGAAAACGATATTTTAATTCAGAATAGGTATTTGAAAAGTTCACCTTTTCTAGCACAAATGGGGAAAAGAAAAAAAGGAAAAAAAAAAAAAAAAGCAGTCCTAAAACATCAAAACTGTGGCCAAAGAATTAGAAGAAACACTATTTCCAAAGCTGCAATGTTTTCCATTCATCTGGCTGGGCCAGCAGAGCACTGGAGACCTGGATGCACTGCACTCATGGCTGGTTCCCCTAAATGACCTGCAGGGAGATCTTCTTATCTCTATCCCTCTGTTTCTCCTTTCGTCAAACTATTCCAGCTCCACATCATTAGCCATGCCCTGAGCTGAATAACATTTCAATCAGTTTGATATGTCATCTGTGGCTTTCTTCACTGTCACTTGCAATCCAGCAAACTCCTTCCTTCACGTTTCTAGATTAGACAGAGGGTTCTCAACTGCAGACATCCAATTCCCTGTTCAGGAAGCAGTGAGACCTTTCCTCTTCTCACAGATTTAAGATGATATCCAAGCATCATGAGACACAGTGTGTATGTCTCCTAGGCCCATCCCATGAGAGCAGGACATTTACCACACATGAGAAGAAGACTTAATGCAGTGGCAAAGCAAAATACTCAGTGTCAAAGCCATGTCTAGATGATCATTAAAGACAGATCAAAATTACCCAATGCAGGAGGAAAATCTATCGTTTGTAGAAGATTATGTTCTCTGATTATTAGTTTCAAAATTAGTTTTTCCTTTGGATTTCCTCTGAACTTAAACTTAGTTTGGAATGCCTTTGGTTTTGAATATTTCTAAAATTGTATTACTTCTCCTAAGTAAGTTGCTAGTCTGTTCTATTTACGTGAAATTCGAATAATATTGTGAAGTATCTGCCATCAGTTTTACTGTGTGCCAGGCTGAGTTCCCTGATGAATTTCAAATTTCAGATATGAAACAGTAAAGGTTAAAAAAAAAAATGTTACAAAGAGTACTTCATGCAGTAGCATAAACTTCTGTTTTCTCAAAACTTGTATCAGTTCATCTCACCAGGACCAGCAGGGGAAGCACACTCTGCCTAGGCACTGGCAAAGGCACACAGTGAGACTGTAGGGTCTCTTGCTGGGGTCATTCAAAATTTGACTGTACAAGCCCCTGAGCAATATGACAGGGCTTAAAAATGGCCCTGCTTGAAGTACGGGGGTGATCTGGAGACCTCTAAGGTGCTTTCCAACAAAAGCTTTTCTATAATTGTATGAAATCACCTGCAATAGATTAACCCTTGTCATTATTCCTATCACAGGAAATAACTGTGACACCTGGGTAACAGGTGAGCTTACTGCGACACCAGGGAGAGCCTTCCTGTACTGAAAGGCAACCTGTAGGAAAGCTGGGGAGGGAGTCTTTATCAGGGCCTGGAGCGACAGGACAAGGAGTAACCGCTTTAAACTGAAAAGTTAGATTTAGAATATATATTAGGAACAAATTCTCTACTGATAGTACCTCACATCCTGTGCATCTGCCAACTTCTGCATTTTATGGTTGCCTCCCCTGCTTAAGAGAGGATATTAGAGTGCTGTGTGAAACACTCAGATCTTACAGGAACAAAACAATACCTTACCTTTTGCGTTCAAATATGTGCCCAGTACGTTCAGCTAAAACAACTTCTAACCTACAGCGTTTGGTTGAAAGTTCCAATTTCTGTCTCAGTTTCATGTACACCAAATTTTCAAGCAGGATTTCTGGGCCAGTGTCGTCTGTCTGTGATAGACTGCTTTGCTAGATCATCATTCACTGCTCCCTCTGCCAGGCACAGGCCTTTCTCTCTTAATCCCTTGTAAGAAAACTTGCAGAGGTATATGGGGTAGCAGTCAGCAGTGTAAAAGAATAAGAGACATACTGCCTTCGTACATAGATATACAACACAATATCAAAGACCTCATCAAGGTCCACCAAGGAAAGGAAGCAATGCAGGAGAAAGAAGACAGGACAACAGGGGGAATGGGGAGCATAAGGGAGGAGGCAGCCAGTGGCCTTAAAAACAAAGCATAAAAATAACTTCCGGTAGTGGGACATAGTGAATTGGAGCTCTAAGGTCTGCATCTAGAGATGTCTTTTATCTTTATCATGCAGTTGTGGAGATGGGTCCTCTGGTTTTGGTCATGTTTTTTCACATTCTGCAATTATCTCCCAAGAAGAACCCCCTGTTGGGCAGAAAGGTAGAGGTGTGCTCCAGAAACACAGTGATGGCAAGGAGTCCTCCACTTCATTCTTCCATTTTTTTCCAGTGATGGCAAGGAGTCCTCCACTTCATTCTTCCATTTTTTTCCAGCTGGAAGCATTCATGGTTGTCAACTGAATTGGTTTTGAGGAGTAGGAAAGACAGCATTGCTGGATTTCTGCTTTCTCCTAGATCCTATCATACCACATCATGACAGTTGTCTTTGTTTTATGTCCTTTTATGCCTGGATGTTTCTCATTTTTATGAGTGTGGGGTTTTCTTTTTCTGTCTTTCTTTTCTTTCTTTCCTTCCTTCCTTCCTTTCTTTCTTTCTCTTTCTTTCTCTTTCTTTCTTCCTGTCTGTCTTTCTGTCTGTCTCTGTCTTGTCTCTTTCTGTCCAGCACTGATTTTATTGCTACTTGTGCATATCCAGACTGTACAGTTTTCTCCATTCCCTCTGTTTCTTCCCTGTGTCTTGCCCCTCTTCCCTGCAACTGAACAGCATTGCCTTGATCAATGAAGTGGCAACATGCGGCTTACACAGTAAACTGCTGAAATTACAGCTATAGCCATGGACCACAGCTGGGTTGGGTATTCCAAGGCGCCCGCAGGCAATCCGGCTTTCACCGGTGTGGCACTTCAGGGGAACTTGGGGGTCCGGAGGTGTCACCGGGATTAGTCTTACCGTGCGCCCAAGGAATCGGGGTTGTCACCGTGGTGGATCCTCCGGGACCAAGGGGACCAAGGGAGGACACAATTTTGGGTCCTCCGGGGAGTTTGGCATCCCGTGGGGCTCACCTGCTTTGCTCCTCCGGTGCCCTGGGCGGCCCGGGTGGGGGGGATCACAGGGATAGGTCCTCTGGGGCTTCCGAGGGACTCTGGGTTGTCACAGGGGTTGGTGGTCTGGGGACCTGGGGGGACCTAGGGGTTCACCAGAGTTGGTTCCTCCGGGGACCTCTGGTATCTGTGGAGGACACCAGGGTGGCTTCTCCGGGGACCTCGAGGTCCCAGGGGGATCACCGGAGTTTGTCCTCCGCAGCCTTCGAGGGACACTGGAGTGTCACCCGGGCGGGTCCTCCGGGGCGCCTGGGGGGCCCGGGGGTGATCACCAGGGTGGGTACTCGGGGGCCCCCGGGGACCCAGGGGTGCTCACTGGTTTGAGTCCTAGCGGGCCCCCGGGGATGTGACCGGGGTGGGTCCTCTGGGTACCAGGGAGGCCGGAGGGGTCAACGGCATGTGTCCACCGGAGACTTGGGTGGCCCATAGGGGTCAGCGGGGAGGGTCATCCGGGGTGAACGACGATCCTGGGGAATCACCGTTGTGGGTCCTTGGGTGGTGGACTTGGGGGGCCCGGGGCGGTCACCGGGGTGGGTGTTCCGGGGACCAGGCGGACCGGGAGCGTCACCGGGGTGGGTACCTGGGGACATGCAGGGCCTGGGGAGAGTCACCGTTGTGGGTGCTCTGTGGCCAAAGGGAACCGGTGGGGATCACCATCCTGGGTCCTATGGGGCGCACACACCGTCGGGGGTCACTGGTGTGGGTCCTACGCAGCCCCTGGGGGCACGCCGGAGGTCACTGGTGTAGGTTCTATGGGGCGCCCGGGGTCCTGCCAGGGGTCACTGGCGTGTGTCCTATGGGGTACCAGGATGCTCGCCGGGGGTCATCGGGTTGGGTCCTATGGGGCGCACGGGGGCCCGCCAGGGGTCACTGGGCTGGGTCCTATGGGGTGCCAGGATGCAGCCAGTGGTCACGGGGTGGGTTCTATGAGGCGCCCGAGGACCTGCCGGGGATCCCCGGGTTGAATACTCCGGGGCACCCGGTGGCCCGCCAGGGGTCACCGTGGTGGGTCCTCCGGGGCGCCTGGGGTCTGTCGGAGGGTCTCCGGTGTGTGTGCTATGGGGCGCCAGGGTGCCAGCCAGGCGTAACCTAGTTGGGTCCTATGGGGCGCCCGGGGCGTGCCGGGGCTCACTGGGGTGGGTACTCCGGGGCGCATGGGGGCCTACCGGGGGTCACCGGGGTGGTTCCTATGGGCTGCTCGGGGGCAGGCCGGGGTTCTCCGTGGTGGGTGCTCAGGGCACACGGGAGCACGCCGGGCGTCACCGGGGTGGGTCCTCGGTTGTGTCCGGGGGCCTGCCGGGGGTCACCGGGGTGGGTCCTCCAGGGCACCACGGGGGCCGTCGGGGCTCTACGGGGCAGGTCTTCCAGGGCGCCCGGAGGCCCTCTGGGGGTCACCCGGGTGGGTCCTCCGGGTTGCCCGGGGGCCCACCAGGTGTCACCGGGGTGCATCCTCGGGGGCGCCTGGGGGCCCACCAGGGATCACAGGGTAGGGTGCTCCGGGGCACCCGGGGGCCCGCTGGGGGTCACGGGGGTGCGTCCTTGGGGGCGCCCCGGGGCCCGCCAGGTGTCAATGGGGGTGGGTTCTCAAGGGTGCCCGGGGGCCCACCAGGGGTCACCAGGGTGAGTCCTCGGGGGCGCCCGGTGGCCCGCCAGGGGTCACCGGGGTGGGTGCTCCGGGGCACCTGGGGACCCGCCAGGGGTCACAGGGGTGGGTCCTATGGGGCGCCCAGGGGCCTGCCAGGGTTCACCGCAGTTGGTGCTCAGGGGCGCCCGGGTCCCGCCTGGGGATACTGGGGTAGGTCCTATGGGGCGCCCGGGGTCCTGCCGGGGGTCACCAGGGTGGGTGCTCCAGGGCGTCCTGGGGCCCACCGGGTGTTACCCAGGTGGGTACTTTGCGGTGCCCGGGGTCCCGCCGGGGGTCACTGGGGGGGGGGTCCTCCAGGGTGCCCGGGGGCCCGCCGGAGGTCACAGGGGTGGGTCATGGGGGGCACCCGGGGACCCGCCAGGGCTCACCGGGGTGCGGCCTCGGGGGCGCCCCAGGGCCCACCAGGGGTTACCGGGGTGGGTTCTCGAGGGTGCCCAGGGTCCGCCAGGGGTCACCGGGGTGCCTCCTCGGGGGCGCCACAGGGCCCGCCAGGCATCACCGTGGTGCGTCCTCAGGGGCGCCCGGGGGCCCGCCAGTGGTCACTGGGGTGCATCCTCGGGGGCGCCCCGGGGGCCCGCCAGGGGTCACCGTGGTGGCTACTATAGGGCGTACAGGCTCCCGCCAGGGGTCACCGGGGTGGGTCCTCGGGGGCATCTGGGGGCCCGCCAGGGGTCACCGTGGAGGGTCCTCGGGGGCGCGCAGGGGCCCGACGGGAGTCACCGGGGTGGTTCGTATGGGCCGCCCAGGGGCAGGCCGGGGTTCTCCGTGGTGGATACTCCGGGGCACCCAGGAGCCGGCCAGGCGTCACCGGGGTGGGTCCTCCGGGGCACAACGGGGCCTGCCGGGGGTTACCGGGCTGGGTTCTCCGGGGCGCCTGTGGGCCCACCGGGGGTCACCAGGGTGGGTCCTCGGGGGTGCACGGGGGTCCGCTGGGGGTCACCAGGGTGGGTCCTCAGAAGCGCCCAGGAGACCGCCAGGGATCACCGGGTTGGATCCTCGGGGGCACCCAAGGTCCCGCTGGGGGTCACCGGGGTGGGTCCTCCAGGGCACAACGGGGCCCACCGGGGGTCACCGGGGTGGGTCCTACTGGGCACCCAGGGGCCCGCCAGCGGTCACCAGGGTGGGTTCTCGAGGGCGCCTTGAGGCCCGCCGGAGGTCACTGGGGTGGGTCCTCCGGGTCACCTGGGGGCCCACCGGACGTTACCAGAGTGGGTCCTCAGGGGCGCCCGGGGTCCCGCCTGGGGGTCACCCAGGTGGATCCTCCAGGTTTCCCAGGGGCCCTCCAGGGGCCACCGGGGTGGGTCCAAGGGGGCGCAAGGGGGCCCGCTGGAGGTCACCGGTGTGGGTCATCGGGGGCACCTGGGGCCCCGCAAGGGGTCACCGGGTTGGGTTCTCGAGGGCGCAGGGGGTCTGCCAGGGGTCACCTGGGTGCATCCTCGGGGGCACCCAGGGGCCCACCAGAGGTCACCGGGGTGCGTCTTTGGGGGCGCCCCGGGGCCCACCAAGCGTCACCGGGTTGTGTCCTAGGGGGCGCCCGGGGGCCCGCCAGTGGTCACCGGGGTGGGTCCTCAGGGGCACCTGGGGGCCCACGGGGGTCACCAGGGTGGATCCTCGGGGGCACCCAGGGGCCCATCGGGTGTCACCGGGGTGGTTCCTCGGGGGCGCCCGGGGGCCTGCCCTGGGCCACTGGGGTGGGTCCTCGGGGGTGCCCGGGGTCCTGCCGGGGGTACCGGGGTGGGTACCCGGGGGTGCCCGGGGTCCCTCCGGGTTTCACCGGGGTGCGTCCTATGGGGTGCCCGGGGGCCCGCCGGGGGTCACCGGGGTAGGTCCTATGGGGCGCCCGGGGGCCTGCCGGGGGTCACCGGGGTGGGTGCTCCGAGGTGCCCTGGGGCCTGCCGGGTGTTACCCGGGTGGGTGCTCTGCGGTGCCTGGGGGCCCGCCGGGGGTCACCAGGTTGGGTCCTTGGGGGCACCCGGGCCCCCGCTGGGGGTCACCGGGTGGGTCCTCGGGGGCGCCCAGGGGCCCTCCGGGGGTCACCGGGGTGTGTCTGATGTGGCACCCAGGGGCCCACCAGGGGTCACCGGGGTGCGTGCTTAGGAGCGCCCAGGGTCCTGCCAGGGGTAACAGGGGGGATGCTCCGGGGAGCACCGAGCAGTTCGCGCTTCTGCAAACTCGATTAAGCCTTTGAGCGTGGGCTGCAGGAAGTTTATGAGCACACCTCAGTTTCACCCAAAGGTTGCTGCGACTTACCTGGACAGACGGGCTGCTCTTTCTCCTGGGAAACCTGCGACTGCAGCACGCCAGCTGCAGCTTTCCTCCGTTTAGCCAATGCGCCACCTTCGCTCGGCAACAAACCCCACAGGGGTCCTTGCAGCGGGGAGCTGCTTCTGCCCTGGTGAGCCGCAGAAAAAGGGGCACACAACCGGCACACAACCGCCCCCCCCCCCTGCCCCCCCCGCGCCGCCTCCCGCCGCTCCGCCCCCCTCCTCCCCAGCCCCCCGAAGCCCCACACAGTGCAGACCCCACCGCACGCCCGGTCCGGTCTGGTCCAGTCCGGCGCCGCCCCCGCCCCGCACAAGGGCCGTTTCCGCAGAGGCCGCCGACCGCGTGGCGCCCCGACCGCCTCGCCCCCTCCTGGCCCGGCCCGGCCTGGCCCGGAGCGGCACCGACCACCAACCTCGTTGCAGCACCGCGCCTCGGCGGCCTGGCCCGAGCCGAGCCCGGCCCGGCCCGACAGCTTCCGCCCATAGTGCCGGCAAGCCCTGCAAGGCACTTCCGCCCTGGGTTCCTCCGAGCCAGTCACGGAGTGTTTCCGCCCTCAGTGAAGGCTAGCCGTGACGCTGCATCTGCCCTCACGGTCCAGCCAATCATGGAGCCGTTTTGGTCCTCAGTGAAGGCACGCCTTGACGTCACTTCCGCCCTCGGTTCCTTCCCACGTAATGGGTTTCAAAACAGTTTGTTCCCTTTAAATAATAATAGCGCACGGCTATACTTCAGAACGATTGGATTTCTTGAAATCTATAGGAAGCAGTCCGTGAAATATGATCTCAGAACCTCGCCTTTTAAGTATTAGAGGCAAACATGCTATCTGTATATGCTCCTTAGAAGCTAAACTATCAGCCTGCAGTTGTTTTACCTTTACTGCAACTCAAGACCGCACTCGGAGCACTGACTCAATTCCGTGTGTGCTGTCTCCAGCTAGCTGTCAGGCACACACTACTCCATGGAGAAGTCAAATTTCCTCTGTAATTGCTTACCCTAACCAGTATGAGATGCAATAGGAAACTATGGAGGAAGCAACCTCTCAGTTGCACTCAGAGTCCATCCTACCGTCAGCTACAGCATGGGACAGAAACCATATTATTCAGATGCAGAGGTATCAAAGATGATCCTCTGAAGTTGCATTGGAGAACTTGAGGATGGGGGCTGGCAGGAAGAAAAGTAACTAACAAGACAAGCCATCCTAAGTCTGTAAAAAAAAAAAAAGAAAGAAAAAGGTTGGGGGGTGGGGGTGGGAAGCCAGTAAGAATCAGCCTGATAAAAGGTTTCCAAATGAGATGAAGAAGAAGAGGAGAAGGGGAGAGATTGGCTATGCAAGGCAAGAGACCCAGGAGGCAAAGGCTGAAGTCTAGGAAGGCAGACTAGAATTTGACAAGGAAACATACTGGTTTTCTATGAAGAACAGAGCTAGCAGCAAGGAAGTAATAATGGCAGACAAGGGAGACTAGTGCCTTTTCCTTTCACGTGAGCATACTCCCTTCACTATAGCATAATCCCCTTCAGTATGAAACGAGGACCAACACTCACAAAATTCAGTTATAAAATATGAAGCTGCCCTTTGGCAGTCTCTTTCTAAGTGCCCATACCCATCACTTGCTCCTCAAACACTTGCTCATATGTTAGAGAAATGCTCAATCACTCTTGCTAAAAATACTAGCAGTGAGAGCCTAGACTCATCTCTCCTCAAGTGAGTAAAAGCAATCATTCTGCCTCAGTGCAAACATGCAGTATCAGTATGGGACAGACCACTCAAAGCCTAGAGCTTCTACTTTCTGTGCTAATTTTTTTAGCATATATTCTTAACAGTTGCAAATTGTTATTAACAATCTATATTAAACATTTGATGTTTAATCGTAGCCTGCAACTCAGCTGTATTCAGCATGGACAGGAAAGTGCTCATTGGTAGGAACTTCATAAACTGCAAGTTAAGCAGGGAACCTACATTATAAGACACGTGCAGAAACTGCACCACCTGAATGTAAGCTAACTCCTTCTCTATGTTGGGTATCAAAAACCAACCCTGAATAACTCTCAACACTGCAGAAGCAAGTCCCAAGAATGTGTCTGTAGAAAAAAAAAAATGGGATGACAACAGAATTCATTTCAGAAGAGTCTTTTGAGGCAAGACTTCTTGCAGCCTTCCAGTAACTCACCAATAGAAATGCACTTTTGTTATCAAAGATCTCACTGCATTACAATTTGTGATGTGCCAGTTTCACACATTTTCTAACCCAAGACCAGCTTCTTGATGCACCACTCTAACACAAAAGAATGGATTTAGTCTATGCTGCCTGAACTGTACTTTCCTCAGTCAGAAGGTAATATGGTTCGTTCTGGAAAGCATCATTTTTAAGTAACAACCTTCCCCACAGGGGCCAAACATTATGTTAACCAGCCCAGGAGATATTCATGCTATTTCATACATGACAATAACAGGGAAGATACTTGCTATATTTAATTTCTAAAGCAAGCCTCCTTTGGCAAAAGAAAGCACTATTTATTTATTTATTTTGATTTTTATTTTTTTAAACTATGCTGTGGGTTGCTGTTTTCAAAGGCCTCTCTGTCTTCTCTGATGAAGACCTCTTATGTAATTATGGAAGCTGCAGCTGTTTCCACTGACAAGCTCTCAAAGTCCTGGGTTCACTAACCTGTGACAGCCATAATATCCAATTGCAGGTGACAGAATATTCTAGTTCTGCTCATTTCCTTTGAGGCCCAGGTAAGCTCATGACAACAGGAATACCATGAAAGGACCCATATTACCTTTATTTTCAGCTTCTTCTAAGTCCTTTACATTTGCTAAGAGAATTTCTTCTCTCTGATCAGTTAATAAGTCAGCAAGACAATAAATAATCTCCGCTCTCTGAAAGGGACAAGTTTCTGAACTGCATTCTTGTATGAAGTCCATGGTGTTTGACATCTGGCTCACTTCAGCTCATTTCTACCGACACATCTTCTCACTGTCTCGACTCCCTGAATGCTTGGAGCCAGCTGATTTTTTCCAGGACCCATTTGTGTTATAAGCCTGTATTTTAAAACTTGCCACATGTTCCCAACCTTAAAGAGTGAGCACATACTGTTCTCTCACCTGCTCAGGCTGCAGAGCTGCCAGGGTCCTGCCACCGGCTTGAGACCTTTCACCCTGCTGCTCTACTGGAGGGCCTGCCAAAACAAACAAACAAACAAACAAAACACAACCACAAGACATGCAGACAAAGGTTACAGCCCATGTGGAAGGAAATGAACACTAACCTTTCATCTTCCAACTCCTTACTCAAAGCAGGAAAACAGGTGCGGTCCTAATAGACGTATCAAAGAAATTTACTGTATGCCAGAACAGGAAAATCTGTATCAGATATCAAAATGCTGCCACGGTCCCCGAGCATAGCCCTTTTCAAGGCATCATGGAGATTCAGCAAAATCATCCATGTCATAGGGGACAAACAAGTTTGTATCAAAGCTGTATACAGCTTGTATCAAAAAGACTTGACAAAGAGCAAAAGAATACAAGGACGGCTAATTCTCAGGGCGTAGGAGAAAACTGAAAACAGGGAGGCATCCTTTGAAAAAGTTTAATTATACAACTAATGAAAAGAGAAAAGACTGCAAAATAACATGGGAATGTACAAACAATACTGGAACCATAAACCCTAACCCTAACCTAACCCTAAGCCTAACCCTAACCCTAACCCTAACCCCAAACCCCTTCCCTATTACTAACCCAAACCCAAACCCTTTCCCTAACCCTAACCCTAAACCTAACCCTAACCCTAAATCTAACCCTAAACCCTAAGCTTAAGCCTAACCCTAACCCTAACCCTAACACTAACACTCTAACCCTAACCCTAACCCTAAAACTAACCCTAACCCTAAACCCTAACCCTAACCTTAACACTAACCGTAATACTACCCCTAATCAAAACCCTAATGAAAACCCTAGCCCTAAATCAAACCCTTTACTTATACCTAACCCAAACCCTAACCCTAACCCTAACCCTAACCCTAACCGAAACAAACAATACTGGAACCATAAACCCTAACCCTAACCTAACCCTAAGCCTAACCCTAACCCTAACCCTAACCCCAAACCCCTTCCCTATTACTAACCCAAACCCAAACCCTTTCCCTAACCCTAACCCTAAACCTAACCCTAACCCTAAATCTAACCCTAAACCCTAAGCTTAAGCCTAACCCTAACCCTAACCCTAACACTAACACCCTAACCCTAACCCTAACCCTAAAACTAACCCTAACCCTAAACCCTAACCCTAACCTTAACACTAACCGTAATACTACCGCTAATCAAAACCCTAATGAAAACCCTAGCCCTAAATCAAACCCTTTACTTATACCTAACCCAAACCCTAACCCTAACCCTAACCCTAACCCTAACCCTAACCCGAACCCAAACCCTAACCCTAACCTCTAACCCTAACCCTAACCCACAACCTAACCCTAAACCTAACCCTAAACCTAACCCTAAATCCTGCCCCTAACCCAAACCCAAACCTAAACCCGACCACTAACCCAAACCGTATCCCTATCCCTAACCCAAACCCTAACCCTAACCCTAACTCGTCCGCCCGTCCACTCTGGGGTTCTGCTCTGGGGTAACCCTAACCCTGACACTGACCCTGACCCTGACTCTGACCCTAACACTAACCCTAACCCTAAACCCTAACCCTAAACTTAACCCTAACCCTAACCCTAAACCCTAAACCCTAACCCTAACCCTAACCCGAAACATAACCCGAACCCTAACCATAAAAATTATCACAAACCCTAACACTAACCGTAACCCCTTACACTAACCCTGACCCTGACACTGACCCTAAACCCTAACCCTAAAACGTACTAACCCTAACCCTAACCCTAACCCTAACCCTAACCCTAACCCTAACCCAATATGGCCTCCCGGAAGTCCAGTGCCCGAGAACTACATCTCCCGGCATGCTCTGGGAAACCAACATGGCCTCCCAAAAGGACAAGGCTGGAAAACTACATCTCCCGGCATTCCACAGAATCCCAACATGGCCTCCCGGAAGTCCAGTGCCCCGAGAACTACAGCTCCCGAAATGCTCTGGGAAACCAATATGGCCTCCTGGAAGCCCAGTGCCGGAAAACTACATCTCCCGGCATTCCCCGGACTCCCAACATGGCCGCTCGGTAAGCGGCTTCTCGAGAACTACGCCTCCCGACATGCTCTGGGAAGGCAACATGGCCTCCCGGAAACCCAGTGCCCAACAACTACATTTCCCAGCACTCCACGGAAAATTGAGCCTCGCAGCTTGCCGTAGGACGACATTTTTTGCTGTGTTACATTCCCAGTTCCGTTTTGTGTTTATGGAGGTTTTCCCCCACAGTTTTGGGGGTTTCCCCTCAATTTCGGGTTTTCACCTCTCCATTTCAGGGTTCTTCCCCACAATTTTGGGGTTCCTTCCCCTAATTTGGTGCTTCGCCCCCCCCCCCAGTTTTGGGGTTCCCCCTCCATTTTGGGGATTCCCCCCAATTCCAAGCCCCCCACAATTTTGGGGTCCCCCACCATCTTTTTTTGGCCTGCCACCCTAATATTAAGGTTCTTTCCCCCAGTGTTGGGGTTCTCACCAGATTTTTGAGGTTCCTTCCCTTAGTTTGGGGCTTCGCCCCCCAAGATCTGGGGCTTTAACCCCAATTTTGAGGGTCCCCCCCCCAATTTTGGGGATTCCTCCCCAGTTCTGCGGGGGGGGGGTCCACATTCAGTTCTGAAATTTCACACTTCCATTTAAGTGCTCTTCCCCCCAATTTGGGGGTTTGCCCACCCAATTTTGGGGGTTCCTCCCCTAATTTGGGGGGACCCGACCAACTTTGGGGGGACCCCCCAATTTTAGAGTCCCCCACCCTCCTTTTTTAATATTAGGGGGAAACCCAAGAGTTCTTCCACCCAAGTTTGGGGGACCCCACAATTTTGAGGGTCCTTCCCCTAACTTGGGGCTTCAACCCTTCAATTTTGGGGGGGCTCCCACCCTCATATTTTGGCCTTCCGCCCTAATATTAGGCCTAACCCCTACGAACCCTGACCCCTAACCCTAAGGCACCCACGGATCTAACCCTAACCCCTACCCCCCCTACAAACCCTAAAAAGCCTTACAGCCCTAACCTGATAAAATTTACCCCACGACACCCCTGAAGACCTATGCCTAAATCCCCTAACCCTAAAAATTAAGACCCTCTTGTTAGCGTTCATGAAAACACATAATCCACAAAGTGATTATATGAAGGTGCTTTATTAGGCACCGGAAGTTAGGGGCATGCCTGCCCAAATCTAACTTCGTCTGATTTGTTCTCTTAATTCTCTTTTATCTCCTAAGATATTACATATGCATTAGGTTTCACAACTCATATATGCATATTCATTTCCTAGCTCCGCCTAGCCTCGCATGCTAGTTATCTTATCAGTCCTTCTGCACTTGCGTACTACTCTCTGGGTACTACTCGTCCGGGTGGTTGTCGGGATGAAGTAAGATGTCTTCAGCGGAGTTGAACTTTTTAACCTTTCCTTCTCACGCATGCTCTCTGAGCCCTTGGTCTCAGTCCAAACCGCAAGGTTGGTTTGATCCAGTTCCCAGGCTCCAAGAAGCCCCAGTTATCTAGATGTCTGGCAAACTGAGCATTCTTTTAGTCCTCCTTACTCCTCATCATGAATAGCTGTATTCTCTCATGTTAGCTTTGCACATATATTTTGTATCTTCCAAGCGCAGCCCCGGAACAGTACATCGCAAATGTAACATATTAAGCAATATTGTATTATTTCTTCTTCTATTACTAACATTTCCTCCCTTTGAAAGTATTTCACGCCTTTCGAGGAGGGCAAATGCTTTCACTAACTAACTAAAATGTTTTACACTCAGTGCTCACCAATAACATATTCAAGGAAAATTACAACATGAGGAATCAAGAAAATTACAAAGATTAGGATTGTCACAACATTTCAAAAGTCCACCACTTCTGCTTTATGTTACGTTTGCTCTTCTGGTTGGGTTCACTTGATCTGAAACCGATCTTGTCTATTCCGTTTTCATTCCATTTCGCCTCCTGGGTTCCTCAGATTCTTTCTCTGAAATCCAAAGTTGTTAGATGCCGGTGGAGGATACTGAGGATGCGGTTCCATTTGCCGAGCAATGGTTTGCATCACTGTCCGGTTCCAGGTTGTCTTCCTTAGAATCAGACTTTTCAGCATTATAAATGTTAACCAAATTAGTACCCCTACAATCACCAATACAATTATTGTCTCCAGTAAGGACTTAACCCAATTACTAATATTCCATCCACTAAAAATTTTATCCAACCAGCTTGTTGTCATATCTTTCTCTTCCTGCTCTGCATCTTGTTCCACTCAAGCCAGTTGTTCTATGACATGTTCTACATCAATAGTCACATTTGAAATGTGGATGCAGCAATGATCAATATGATCTTTTAGAAATCTGCATACTCCATGTTCCTTTAATAACAGTGTATCTACTGCCAATCGATTTTGTAGCACCATTTTAGTTGTAGCTTGTAGTTGGATTTTAAGGTCTCTAAAGCCTTCTTTTGTGGCTCTCGTGCGCCTAGTCACTTGTCCTGTAAGTTTATAAATCATTTCCCTATTTCAGTAAGTAGCTACCTTTGCAAATAGAGATTCTAACGCCCAACTGAATTTTACTCCATCCGAGGGTTCATGCCATATATCTTCATCTGCCCCTTCTTCTAAACTTCTTTTTGCCCTACTAATTTGTAGGGTTTCCAACTTTCCCTTAAAAGGAGACTTTTTCCATATTGGACACAGTGTGGGGAGGGAGTCCTAGAGTTATTTCTTTTACTTCCCCATCTATCGGCAGGTGTGTAGTCCAAGTTCCATTACTGGCTGCCCGTACAAATTGTCCTGGACTTTGTATGGTACTATAGCTACAATCCACTGCGACTTGACTAGCCTGGCTATTTCTTTCCGAATTGTACTTAATTCCTCGGCTAGCACATTCTGCCCTAAGAGCTATCAATACCGGAGGTAAGTGCTCGATATCTTCATTATTACTGTCGCAAGTATATTTCTTCTCACAAGTCCACCAAGCTACCTTTGTTGACTCTTGCCTACCACTACTATCAACCCGGCTTACTGTATAAAACTGATCAGTTCCATTCTGCTTTCCCTGCCATTTAATACACCATGATGTATTCCCTCCATACTGGAATTTCTGCAATAAACTTACTGTCCAATCACTATCCCACTCTTTCATTCCTTTTGGCTCATTTTTCTCTTGACATTCCCAAACAATCTTTTCTCTAGGTCCTTCTACTATACGTAGTTCATCATAATGGTACCGTCCCTCATTCTTAAATCTGCCTATCATTATGAACTGGTAGTTCTTCTTTTCACATTCAGACCTTGATGTTGGGGGGCTCAGTTTCCTATAGCATTGCGTAACATTTATTCTCTCTAAAATTTTCACTTCTTTACATTGAATTGTTTTATTTCCTTTTACTTTGGGCAGTGGGGAGGTTATTATACCCCACTCAAGCGGGTCCCCTGTTGCTTTTGGAATGGGCATACAAGCAGTAATTCTATCAGTTCCTTTCATTATGGCAAAATCTTTAATCAATCCTACCAGTAAATTCTCTGATGGTTGCCTGTGTGGGATCTGTACCACTTGTGTCCATGGTACCTGGTCCTCCCTTTTTCTTCAAGATCTTTTTTGATGGGCTACCAATATCCCTTTATCCAATTTCGGACATACCAATATTTCTCTTATCCCATAATCTGTGCTATTTTCATGTGTTACCATGCACCGCTAGTTTCCTTTGTTAACTTTAGTAACACTAAACAGGGTTAGGGTGGTAGCTCCTCTCAGTTGTTGGCCCAATTGTAGGGTTTTACTTACGTACGCCTTCCCTTTCCACCCAGCCTTCAATCCTGTATCGTCCCTGGTTGTGTCTATGTATATTTCCTGTCTCTGTCCGGAGTCATTTATTTTTTCCCAGACCACCTGTAGAGAGCTAATTGTTATTGGTTTATCGTCGTGCATTCCACATTCCAAAGTAACATTTTCTCCTTTGAATATTTCCTCTTTCTTATATTTTTCTGGTATTTCTAGGAACTCAATTACAAGGTATTTACACAAAACAATTACTGTTATCGTTACTGCTCTTAAGAACCCCGACATTGTATGGTTATACGCGCCTCATCTGTAGTTTTGTATCTCCGATTGCTCACACCGACCAAAGTTCAGGAACCCTTTTCACCCGAGTATAATGAATCCAAGCATCCACCCCTTCTACCTTTACCGCTGTAAAAGCAGTCAATAATACTTGATAAGGTCCGGCCCACCGTTCTCTCAGGGGTTCTTCATTCCAGTTTTTAATGTACACTCGGTCGCCTGGCTGAATGTCGTGGACAGGATTTTCCAGTGACAACAGTCGGTTCCACACCAGAACACTTTGAAGTTGAGCTAAAGTTTTACCAAGAGACAATACATAATTATAAACATCCTGGCTCCCTGTTATATGCACGTTAGGATTTGGTTCTGGGGATTCAGAAGGCTTTCCATACATAATCTCGTATGGGCTTACTGACATTCCACTCCTTGGCTTTATCCTTACTCTCAGTAAAGCTATAGGCAAAGCTTGTGGCCATTGTATTTTGGCTTCCTGGCAGATTTTACTGATCTGTCGCTTTAGAGTTTGGTTCATCCTTTCTACCTGTCCACTAGATTGGGGTCTCCATGCAGTATGTAAATTCCAAGAAATTCCTAATAGCCGGCTTACGTCTTTAACCACAGATGCAACAAAGTGGGGTCCCCTATCTGAGGATATTCCTAACGGTACCCCAAACCTCAGAATGATTTCCCGCAATAACCATTCTACTGTCTCTTTAGCTTGATTGGTGCGACAGGGAAGGGCTTCTGGCCATCCGGAAAAGGTGTCAACCCCTACTAACAAATACCTATATCCCGTAGTCATAGGTAACTCTACAAAATCAACTTGCCAGTAATCTCCTGGTTCTATTCCTACTCTAACTCTTCCCATCTCAGCATGTTTTCTTGCTACTGGATTATTTTTCAGACAAATCTCACACTTCGACATTACTGATTTTGCCATTGTTAACATATGTGTAGAGACAATGCTACGTCTTAAAAATGTTACCATTGTCTCTGCACCCCAGTGACATTCATTATGTCTTGTCGGAAGTATTTCTCGCATCACCAAGGGGGGTATTACTACCTGGCCCGTAGCGGTTACATACCATCCATCAGAGTTCTTTTGGGCCTTTAGGAGATTTGCTAATTTCTCATCCTCTGGCGAATATCTTGGTTCCTTGGGAAGCTTAAGACAAGTGGGGCCTACCTTGAGTGGTACCAAAACCATTACATTCCACACCTCCCGAGCAATTTGTCGAGCTGCTCGATCTGCCAGCCGATTTCCTTCTGATATTTTCAAGGTTCCTCCTTGATGGGCTTTACAGTGCATAATAGCCACTTGTTTTGGTTTTTGTACCGCATTTATCAAATTTAACACCTCCTCTTGATACCTTATATTGGCCCCTTGTGAGGACAACAGCCCTCTTTCTTTCCATAATGCTCCATGAACATGGACTACTCCAAAAGCATACTTTGAATCTGTCCAAATATTTACCATCTTTCCTTTACTCAGTTCCAGTGCTCGAGGTAGGGCTATCAGTTCCGCTCGCTGTGCTTATGTTTCAGGTGGTAAAGGTTTTGCTTCGATTACTGTCTTCAGGGTTGTTACTGCATACCCTGCATATCGTGTTCCATTCTCCACAAAACTACTACCATCAGTAAAAAGTTCCCAGTCATACCTTTCAAGGGGTACATCCTTCAAATCCTCGCAGCTGGCATGGGTATGCTCGATTATTTCCACACAATTGTGTTCCAACGGTCCTTCTTCTGGAACAGTTCCTAGAAATACTGCTAAATTCAACAGGTTAGTTGTTTTCAAGGTTACGTCATCTTGTTCAGTTAGTATTGCCTGATATTTCATCATTCGGCTGGGTGATAACCAGTGGCCCCCCTTTTGTTCTAAAACAGTTGTTACCATATGTGGTACAAAAACTTCAATACGTTTTCCCAAGGTAAGTTTCCTTGCTTCCTGGATTAAGAGAACTGTTGCTGCTACTGCCCGCAAACATGAGGGCCATCCTGCACTTACAGCAT
Organism: Anser brachyrhynchus; assembly: GCF_964034855.1. Taxonomy (NCBI): domain Eukaryota; kingdom Metazoa; phylum Chordata; class Aves; order Anseriformes; family Anatidae; genus Anser; species Anser brachyrhynchus. The sequence continues at coordinate 60,414 of NC_137718.1, forward strand.
CCAACTGCTTAGAAAAGTATCCCACAGGTCTTTTCCAGCTTCCCAGTCGCTGGGTTAGTACCCCTAGTGCTAGTCGTTGTCTTTCATGTACAAATAACTGGAAATCTTTTCATAAATCTGGTAGGCCCAAAGCTGGTGACTTCATTAGGGCATCTTTAAGTTTCTTGAAAGCTTCTTTCTGTATTTTTCCCAAAATAAAATCCTGTGCCTTCTGAGCTTCATAAAGGGGCTTAGCTTGAGTCCACAATCCATTATCCATAATCTGCACCAGCCAGCCATTCCTAAGAAGGCCCTTAGCTCATGGAGATTTTGAGGTTCCGGGATGGTGCATATAGCTTTTATCCTATTGACACCCAGACTTCTTTGTCCCTGGGAAATCTCACACCCCAAATATGTTACAGTTGAGCAAACTGTTTGTGCTTTTTTCCTTTGAAACCTTATAACCACCCGTTCCTAACTGATTTAAAATTTCGATGGTTATTTGGGTGCAGAGCGACTCATTCTCTGTGGCAATCAAAATATCATCTACATATTGTAACAACAAATACTGACTTCTGGGTACCTGTATTTGTCCTTGCGTTGTCCAGATTTCCAGTTCCTTTGCCTGCTGGCTTCCAAAGAGGGTCGAGCTATTCTTGAAGCCTTGTGGGAGTCTTGTCCAAGTTAATTGTGTCTTTCGTCCGCTCTGAGGATTTTCCCATTCGAAGGCAAAAAATGTTCTACTATCTTTATCAAGAGGTATGCAAAAGAAGGTGTCCTTTAAATCTATCACAGTAAACCATTTATATTTCTCTCTCACAGATGTTAACAATGTGTAAGGATTAGCCACTACCGGGTGAATGTCCTTTGTTATTTCATTTATTGCTCTAAGGTCTTGTACCAATCTATACTCGCCATTTGGCTTCCTTACTGGAAAAATTTGAGTATTGTATTCCAATTAACATTCTTCCAAAATCTGATATTTGAGAAATTTGTCAATAATTTTCACTATCCCCTGCCTAGCTTCTATCTTAAGTGGACATTGTTTGATTCGAACAGGTTTGGCTCTTTCCTGTAATTCCACCTTTACCAGTTGTGCCAGTTTCGACTTCCCCGGTACATCTGTTTCCCATACTGTTGGTATAACTGCATTTTCTACTTCTCTTGGAATATTGAGAGAGGGAGTTAGGAGAATATAATAATTTACTAACTTTTTAGAAAAGGGGGGACTGAGAAAGGGAGTTAGGGGAATCTTATCAAGTAGAGATAGAGTACTGACAGCATGAAACTAGGATCCTACTTAGTGTCTTTACTAACTATGGTGCTTGTGCAAATTAATTAAAGCAAGAAGCCTTGGGCCCCTTTACCAAGGTCAGTCTCTTAATAAGAGTGTGAGCCTATCTTAAGAAACTGGTAGAAACTGGTCCTGTGGATGGACAAGATCCAAGAAGCAACTGAGTCTGCGCAGAGACAAGAGGTCAACTAGCGGTGACGAGGAAGAATCATCAATCTTCATCCCCACAACCCCCGAAGACCACCACCAGAATACACTGCGCAAGTGCAGATGGGAGGAGTTTATGGAAATTACTCCTTGGAACTAATTTTAATATGAAGCGGGGACAGGTTATGAATATGTATAGGTGTATTGTGAAACATCATGCATATGTAACTCTTTGCTGCATATAACTATGGCAAGTTGCTGCGTCAGGCGCGCACGACTTTGGCGGGACTACCCCCCGTGCTGCCCAGCGCTGAATAAACATACCTACTTTACAATCTTACTGATTGTGGAGTCCGTTTTCCGCAAGTCAATATTAACAAAGGGTTTATCTTTGATCATTAGGATTTGTCCTACTTTGGACTCAGGTACCTTCATTATTAATTCTCCATCCTCAAAGGTTATTGCTGCATCTAATTTAGCTAATAGATCTCGTCCCAAGAGTGGAATCGGGCATTCTGGTACATACAAAAATTCATGGTTTAGTTCCTTACCCCCAAAACGCAAATCAAGGGGTTGTAAGAATGGCCGTTCCTCCTCCTTCCCTATGGCTCCAATTATTGTAGTTGTCTTAGTTCCTAATTGTCCTTTTAAACTATTTAACACTGAATATGTTGCTCCTATTACATTTACAGACTAATTAACACAGAGAAAGAAGCTCCTGTAACCAACAACAACAACAAAAAAAAAATTCAAGCCTCTCTCTTCTTTTCCTAGCTTTATTTCAACTAGTGGACCTGCTAGGGTAGATGCCCCAGGTCCCCGTCATTTCTGACTGTTTTAAGTTTATCCTGCAGCCTAAGACAATTTCTTTGTGATATCAGGGGCCGACTGCCCTAGAAAGAGGCTAGCCAATTGCCTCTGTTTGTTTTCTGAAGCCAGGTCCAAATTTTCCGTCTCTTTTTTTTTTTTCCATTGCATTTCAAAGTTGGTCCAAAAATTCAAAAATTCCATAGGGTTTTCTTTTGGACCTTGTTGGAACAGATTCTCAATTCCCAATTTAATCAGATTTTGGTATTTACATAATTTCCGGGGTGGTAAGGGTCTCGGGGGGGGGGGGGGGGGGTCGGTCAGGGGAATGCAATGGTTGAAAGTTCCTTGAGCGGTCCCATTGGCAATCTGAGCTCACACATGAACTCAGGTTGTTTTAAGAGTGAGCTGCTTTTCTGTTTCCATGACAATTCTCTCGGACCCATCATGGTCCCTCTGCCCCAGAGGGCTCACACCCGTGATTTTGAGATCTCAGCCTCGGGTTTAGGCGGAACTATTAACATTCCTACATCCTCTTTCCCTGCTCATTCAACTTCAAACAGCTCTGTTAAATACTACATGCCACACAACCTTTAACACCTTCAACAACCCTTTTAACACTTCCTTTGTCTTCCTCCAGCCTGTACTTTTCTAATGCCAACACCAAAGGCTCAGTCAGGGGCCAACTTAATTCCATACCCTTTTCCCTCCAAGATGCTGAAACAAAGTATCAGTATACAACATTTCATCCTATTTTCCTTCTCTCCTCAAAAACAACATTAATTGCAAGACACTGTTATAGTCGATTGATCCATAAAGTAGCCACATAGTGGCCACAATTGATTGCAATACTTAGTGGAAGTCCTCTTGCTTTCCGTACCCCCCCCCACTCCCCGTTCCGACAACATCCTTGCAATGTGCCAATATACACCCAAGGATGCTTTCTTTTGGACGTCTTTGTTTTGGATATTACCCATTTCCTTGATCTCCCATTCCCTTTTATTTATTTATATTAGTTACTGTCCCTTGTTTCAATTTCCACGCAAACCTTTTTATTGCGGGTTTTTACTATGTTTTCCTAATCTTCTTCCCAAATGTCCCAATTCTCTGGGATTAAACTCCACATACAAACTTCACTATTTCGGATTATTAATGAGCCCCGTTCCAATCATAAATCCACAGGACTTTGGAAAAACACCTGAAGCAGTCAGCCTTCTGTCCTCTAGACAAACAATACCACCTTTTCCACAAAATTTACATTTCAACAAGGCCGAATTTCAAGCCGAATGCTAATTTTTCTCATGCACTTTGTTAGTAAGCCTACACAAAACAAGGAATCACTCCTGTGTATCCATCAAGATGGGGGTTTAAAAGGTATTGAGGCCTAAATAAATTCGCTCTCCCCCTTCTTACCAAATTCCCAGGGCTCAAGCCCGAACCACCAAAGAAGTGACTCTCCATTCTACCGCTTTGATAATCAGTCAGCCCCCCTCCCCCCATACATGGGAAACTGACCAAACACCACCACGAATATACCAAAACTTTTAAACTGTTACTTAGATAATGCTCCCACCTTCCTCCTTGTCAGACTCAAAACATTTAAGAATGAAATAGGATTACAAGATGCACCGCCGGGCCCGTATATTGGGCCAATCAACCACCAACCAACCACCAATCAACACTTGGATAAAACAGCACTTCTTTTCGGTCTGTCATGCGCTTCGTTCGTCTCCGGCCACTCCCCTCACGGAGAATACGGAACTGCGGATCGGAACTCCGCACTCGCTTCGCAGCGATGCTGCGTCTCACAGACAGGGTGTTTCAGGTCAAACTTAGCTTTCAGGACTGCTGGAAAGCAGGCTTTATCCTCAAGGCACGTGCAGGCTAGATGAGATGGGGCTCCAGGCACCTCTTCACCTGTGGAAACACACTGCCATCAGTCACCGCCACGCCAGACAAACTTTTCCTGTTAAAGCACCCTTCTCAGATGCCCTGCAGCATTCAAGTGACCTGCTTTGCTCCAATTCTAAAGACTAATGTCACAGCTCACCTTGCCTGTGGCACCTGATAAACAGAAGAGAAAGCAACTGCAGTGCTTGGAAACCATCCCTACACGTGCTGCTCCTTGTCACTCTCCAGCCTCATCTCAAATCCTCAGCCACTTCTGTGGAGAGCCTGCCATGGCACCTGCAAAGCAAGACGGAGACCTTTCATAGTCACCTCGCGCTACTTGGCCATTCCGCTCCAACCCAGCTCATGACCAGCCCCCCTACTTAAGCAGCTCTTCAGAATGCAGTTTGCTCCTTTGAGCCTGTGCGAGACACCTGTGAAAGAGGAAGAAAAGCATAGGCCAAGGCAGCATCCAAAGCCGCAGCACAGCTAGGACAGTTACTCTCATCTGCTGCCTTAGCTCTACCCACTTACCTACCCCAAGGCAGATGCTTCCATCTACCCTCTTAAGCCAGCTACAACACCTCTAAAACAGAAAAGAGGGGACACTTAGAGTGACAGTGAGAACCGCAAACCAACTATAACTGCTCCATCTGTTCATCGCTCACCTTGCCAGAGGCAGCTCTGGGTGGGACGTCCCAGGTTGTACGCTGTGTTTCAGCTTTAACAAATGAAAACATAGAAGGTAATCGTTCAGCTGACAGCATTAGCACCCATCCCTCAACAACATAAAATTAAATACGGGGCCACTTATCATTTCAAAACAGCAGTCCACTTGCCTCTGTACCTGGAAGTTAGATCCAAGCTCGAAAGGAACGGCCACCATCACCCATGCCACCTGGGAGTACTAAAGGACAAAATAACCACCGTGTTCGCAAGCAACCACCTGCCACGCTGCTCCTTTATCCCAATCAGCCTCACCTCAGACCCTCTGAGGGAAACACCTGAACGTCTTCCCTTCGCTTCGGATAAGGGATGACCAGGCTGACAACACTCTCACCTTAACCCTAACCCAAACCCTAACCCCTAACCCTAATCCCTTTACCCCTAAATCTAACGCTAATCGTAACCCTCACCCCTAACCCGGGCGCCACCGCGCTAGCGCGTCGCTCAGCCTGCAGTACCGCCTTTTCGCCAGAGGGCGGCGGCAGAGGGCGTCTGGGCTCTACCGCTCACGCGCAGCTCCCGACAGCCTGCAGTTCCGCCTTTCGGCCAGAGGTGGCGGCAGAGAGCGCCCGGGCGCCGTTGCGCATGCGCTTCGCCGCTCAGCCTGCTGTATTTATTTCTGGCCAGCAGGTGGCGGCAGAGGGCGCTATTGCGCCGCACCAGCGCACGAGCCGAGCCGCTGCGCCTGCAGTACCGCTTTTTCGCCAGCAGATGGCGGCAGGGGGCGCTACCGCGCTCGTCCCGAGGGCGGCAGGCACGGCTTCCCAAACCGTCTCCCGGAAAACCACAAATGAAAACGGCAGAAAAATGCACCGCACGCCGTCTCGGGGAGGAAATGACCGCCCTGAGCAACGTGCCGCTCCCGTCTGGGAAGCTGAGCGGCGGCAACGTGAACAACTGCATTTTTTAATAGGACAAAAAAGGCCGGGAGATAATAATAACGAACCCAACGTGGCCAACGGGAAGCTCAGAGCCCAACGACCACAACTCCCGGCATTCTGCGGGACAAGACGCTGCAGGCGGCCTGACACCGCGGACACGGCGGAGCCAGCGCCGGGCTTCCCGGCCCGGCGCCCGCAGACCCGCGCCTGCCCCGCAGTGCCGCCCCCGTCCCAGGGCTTTCCCTCCGCCAGCCGCTCCGCCTGCAGTACCAACACGTCGCCAGCAGACGGCGGCAGAGGGGCGTCGCGGAGCCAAGAGCGCGTCCGCGTCACCGCCCCGCCTGCAGTACCACTCTCTGGCCAGGAGGTGGCGGCAGAGGGCGCCACCGCTCCCGTGCCAAGAACGGCAGGTTTCGCAAAGCCTTTTGTCTTTAACGGAAGCAGCGGGAAACGTGTGGAAAGCCACACGTGAAAACGGCAGAAAAATGCACCCCGCGCCGTCTCGGGGAGGAAATGACTGTCCGGAGCAATGTGCCGCTCTTGGCATGGAAGCCGAGCGGCTACGCGGAACTACACTTCCCGGCATGCCCCGGAAACCAACGTGACCGACGGGAGGCCCGGAGTCCAAAGACCACAACTCCCGGCATGCTGCGGGGCACGACGCTCTCGGCCGCTGACTCCGCAGAAGTCCCGGAGCCCTCAGAGCCCTCCCAGAGCGGCTGCGCCCCCCGCCCCCCGCTCCGTTCCCACCCCTCCCCCCCCCACACCCCCTCCCCAGGGGGAGCGCCCCGTCCCCCCCCCGCCATTCCTCCATCCGGGGGGAACAGTGACCGCCTGGAGCCAGAGGCTGCAGGGTGAAGATGGAGGGGGGGGGAAAAAAAAAGGGAAAAGGGAAAAGGCTGCAAGAAGAGAGGGGGGAGAGAGGGCCAGCCAGCCAGCCACCCAGAGGGCTAGAGAGAATCAACAAGAGAGGGAGAAGTACAGCGAGATTAAGAGAGAGAAAACAGGAAGAGCCAAAACGTACATCACTTGCTGAAGGCTTGCAGACTGTAAACTCATGTGTCTGGTTTCAGCAAAAAGGGCTGTTCAGAGGTGACAATCTTACAAAACAGGGCTGCAGATCCACTGCTGCTCCGGACTTCTACAATGATCAATGGCCCACACCCAACACTTCAGCAGCTGTGAAGTAAGACTCGTGATCAAGTTTTCATTTCCATGTGTTTTAATAAGTTAACAGGTTCAGCCATTACACAGCAATGGAATTCTTCAACATTTACAAAGGTGCAAGAACTTCATTCATTTACTCTGAATTAAGTCATTTTATTTTCATCTCTTAAGTAACTACACAGTTCCTATTTGTTTTCCTTTAAACAATCTGGGGTTAAAATAAGCCACCCAGAAAGAAGGTATTAAAGTACAAAAAAAAAAAAGCACACAAAAGGAGGGGTGCTAATTCAGATTCAGCATGGGTATTTGGTCCAGTACCTCTACAAGCAAGGACAGGTGGTACGGAGCAGTTACGCTTGTAGAAAGAGCTGTGATTCTTACACGTAGACAAAAAGACCTTTTCCAGAAGTTTGACCACCAACAGAACTGTTACTCTACCATTACACTCACCATGAACTAGGGGCAGGGAAGGGAGAACAAGGCAAAAGACTCCAGAACACGCAAATACCATCCACCCAACAGTCAAGCATCTCACCAGCTACCCAGTAACAACCTCTCTATAGGATTAGCAAACAGGAAACGAGAGTAGCTGTCACATGAAGCAGCATCTCTAAAAACAAATCTAAAAATAAAACAACACTTTTTAGCATACACACTGACATACACGCAGATCTAGTGTAGAAACAGGACGTGCCTCTTACACTCACATCGGTTTGAAGTTTTCATGACACTCCCCTCCCCTGAACTGCTTTCCAACTAGCTGGAAAGAGTCTCCACCCTCTCTCCCCCACTTCAGCCAAATCTGCCTAAAAACCCATCCTCAACTACAGAAGCATTTTGAGGGCATTCACAGGTGCAGTATCTAGATTGCCTTTCTCAAGTTGACCTCTGGGGAGGTATATCAGGGTTAGAAATATTTCGTGGATACCACAGAGGCTCCTAAGGCCATTCTCCCGGCCCACTGATTGACCCTGTCCATTCACTTTGCAGTGTGATCGGTATTCACAGAGAACACACTGTTCACAAGTACATGCAAACACATATGCATGTATACAATCCCTCTACCTTTGGATTGTACATGCTTTGAACCTCCTCTCCAAGTCACAGAACCATAGAATGTTTTAGACTGGAAGGGATCTTAAAGATCATCTAATTCCAACCCTATCACCTGACAAAGAGTCCCTGTCCTACCAGGCTTCAGTCAAGTTCCACCACATTAAAGCCTACGGTACGCCCCCCACCCCGAAACGAGGTTTTGCAGTCCCCTTCATTCACATGAATGTTTTTTCTTACTTTAAGAGGCTACAGAATCACAGAATACCCTTTGCAGGCAGATGCTAAGGGCTTTTCAACAGGAAGGTTCTTAAAAGCCTTACCAAAACAGGGGGAAAGGGTGTGTCCAGACAACTATAGTTACAAGCATACAGCTAGAGCAATCTGTTTTTTTTTTTTCAAAGAAGTGAAAATACACGGCATATGTAAATCCTAACTCTGTTCAGCTAAAACACCAGGAAGAAGAAAAAAAAAAGTATACTTTGGCTTTATTTAACAGTCACTCTTTCTACTTGCGTAGCCAGCAATGAAACGTTGCATTTGGAATATAGGCCCACATAGGTAGGCTGAACTCTTTCAGAAGCATCTCTTTGTTCAAGTCCACCGCTCTGACACTCCTCTTCCCCCACATATTTGGTCAAGGATCAATTTCATGAGGTGCAAATATTGAGCCTGCCCTTAAGACAGCAATGGCAGATCTTTTGAGTCCAAAAAGTTAGATGGCAGCCCATGCTGCACACTGTTGTTACTCTGGGGTCCCAGTCATTATGAAATACCACAGACCCTGCAATGGCACCAAGGCGAGGGCATGAGTACCCACAAGAAGTTAAACAGGGAAAAGCTGATTTCAAACACCATTTCTTTTGTTTTAAAGCAAAAAGCACAAGCAGTGACTAAATACAAACAGATTTTTTATACATCAGTTTTATGAGTGAAAACTCCATGGGACCTTCTCTACAGTTTCTGGAGACCAGAGACTTCCATGACCTTCCCTTTCCTTTTGAGAAAGTTAGGATATTTAGGATAAAAGAATCGTTTCTCAGGCCAATAATCACACCTCCCCCACAAGGTGGATTTGTTACCATTCTTGGCTGCAGTAAGTCAGGAGATTCGCACATGCTCACATAGCCAGGACTACAAAAAAAACAGACACTTAATACTTTGGAAGACAAAACTAACCTTGCACGAGAGAAACGAAATCATGTACAGATATGAAGGATGGATGCGTTAACTCAGTAACATACCAAAAGTAAAATACTCCAAGTGCACACAGTTGTGCCATTCTCCCTTGCCCCACTGTCCTTCAAACACCAGCTTACCCAAATACTCTGAAAAAAATATTCTGCACTCAGAGAAGATTTTGTAGGAAATCAAAGGCTACAATATCAGTCCTACACCGTAGAACTTTGAGGAGCAATGATGTGGCAGAAAGAAAACATAAGCAGATGCAGGAATTAATGTTTGGGGATATACTGCATCTGAACTTGACAATAACCCTTTCCGTTGCAAGCCAGATATCTAGCCAGATACAAACTTTCATATCCAATATACTGCCCGTGATAAAGAGCGCCACCAAAAATTCAAGGGAGAATACACAATCACTATTGTGCACCCTGTGTGCCATTCATTCCATGGACAACAGTGCAGGATAGTCCCAATATTTCTGACAGGTCAAAGCTCAAAATCAAAAATAGTAATTCCATTGCCACTCATTAGCAGCCATATCCTGGAGCCCACAAAGTGGGAACAAGTTCAGTAAGGCCCATGGATTTATTCCAGGAATTGCCCATTTTATGCAGCTAGAAAAAAATCCTCAGTCCCCTTAGGATGGTGAGGAACTCTAGTTTTGGCTTTACTTCGAGCTTTCCTATCGCCTCCTTCCTGCAAGGTAGAGCAAACTATTCTAGTTAAAAACTAGCTAAGCGTTTACCAGAGGAGAACCTCACTGACATTTTCCAGTAACCCATGCCAAGAAAGGCAGCACTTGCTATCCCTCACAGCCCTTCTTACACACACAAGTCCCAAATTCACATTCCAGAAGTACAGGTGGGAGCCCTGGGCATTTGCCAGCAGCAACTCCATGCCAAGGTAGCTCACACTGCTCGTGGTTTTAAAGAACATGTGAATATTAAAATAGACTCACAGAAGGTCCAATTATAAATCTGTAACTGAAAAGCTGCTGGCTCTTCCTAAAGTTCCCTTCAGTTCAAACAGCCATTTCTAATGCAAGGTTTCACAGCCAGCCCACTAGAGAAGTGGTGCTGTCTAGGCTCAGCCAGCACATTTAAGAAAGAACAACAACAAAAAACAGAGTGTCAAGTAATGTGAGTGACAGAGCGATGGTGCAAGAGAGAACACCAAACTGTAACCAAACCCTGAGGCTCTGGGAACAAGGCCACACCTGTGAATGACAGTGCCACAGATGACTCCCCAGCCAACCTGGAGAAGGAAGGCTACAACAAACCAGCAGCTGGATCACTAGAGGCCAGCCACAGACTGCCAACTTCCAGAAGTGGTACAGCAGGAACTATTTACTTGCATCAAGGAAAATGATTTTTGGTGAGAAAGGGCAAGCACTCTGACATCCGTAGTGCACAATGCAGCTCGCTACTAAAGACATAAGGGTCTAGCCACAGTACCATACTGACAAGTAAAGAAACAAAGGATAAACTATATGAAAGAGCTTGGGGATAACAGAAAGACTTCCAAACCAGATGAAATAGATGGAGAAGTTCCTGGTCAGCCAGCTAGAACAGTCCTATTTACCTGGCATGTCCAACCTTGTAGGGAACATACAGTTTCAGAATGAGAATCCTTGCTTCTTTTGACATACATCAGCAATTTCAATCCAAGCCCCAGGTGACTCTGGCCTTCCCAACTTCCTGATACTTTTGAGATGCACTCTAAAATTCCTGCCTGTAAATTGTTTCACAACGGCATACCAAACACATTCCAGTCTTTGGAAATAGCACATGGCCTTATCAGTAACCCAGGATTTGTCCTTCTGAATAACACAATGCATTGTATCACGAACAATTACAGAGTACTACTATTTTTCCAATTGGGTTGCATCTTAAATGAACTATAGCAACAGCCCCCACGTCAGGAGGTATTTTAACAGGAGAGCAGAGCTAAAGAACCCAGCCAGCCTTACATGATCTCTCCACCAAATTTCTTTTCCTCCCCTTTGACCCATTTCCCTATCTCTACAGCTCTACAGAAGAGCAAGAGCTTCCATTCAAACAATCTGCTTTAACAATTAATACACATTTTTCTAAGGTGTGATGTTACACTCATCCAAACAGGGCCTCTTGGGATATTCACAATGCACATATTTCAAGAGACTGGAAAAACATTCATTTAGAAGGGCAGTTTCCTCCTGTGCAAGCAGCTGATTTTTCCCCCCATGCAGCTCTCCCTCAAAAAACACCCACTGCAGAAGGGCCCACACTTTAAACATAGAGGATAACATTTTCTAGAAGAAGGTTAGTTCACATGCCATCAAGAAAGGCTCTTTCTACTACACGAAATGCCTTTCATCAGTGAAAACATGTAAGCTCCTCACTCATTACACCACACAGCCTCAGGTTCCACATCACACTGCCCTTTCGCTAGCATTGCCACGTTCCTCACTATTCATCCCCAGCACGTCCGTCACTGGAGTTAGAACTGCTAAAGAGAACTACAGAACTGGACCATAGCCTCTGTTTCCCCAGTGCCCTACCAGAGATGGCCCTAACCACCTACAAGGAAAACAGTTCCACTTGTACAGGAAGATGGCTGGTACAAATATGTAGCATGGCCCCTTCCCCACTCCAGAACATAGATAAAGAAGCACCAAAAGCAGCAAACAGATGTTCTTGCAAGGACTTGGTCTTCTACAAAAACTCATCTAGCGGTTAAGGTTTTCTCCTTCTTAGAGACTCCTTTCTTCATCAGTATAGCACAGAAAAAAGGCACCCTCCACACCTTCTGAAACGGAGACCATTCCAACAGCCGATCTGGGTGGGGAACAGCAGCTTGTTCTGCTCACAGCACATAGCCCAGGAATGCACACACCATCCCACACCACACCTCAGTCACGTTACAGCCTCTGCATCGAGCAGGAGCAACAACAGAATGGCCAGCAACTGCACCATCCTCTCTCAAGAGCAGAATGGAGCAAGGTTACATACCGCAGCTCTTGAAAATGCAGGTAACTTGGCAGTTTCTCAGTTTTTAACTCTGAGGCTGTCACTTGAAAGGTCCCAGGAAACACCTAGTGAAGCTGGACAGCTATACAGAGTCACTTCTGCAGCTCCTGGGAACCCCAAGGGGATTAGCATGCCTGCTGGATTTTTTTGGGGAGAGCATAACAGTCAGAGAAGGCTGTGCAGTCTCAGCCCTGGGTACACTACCTTTGCTCCCCAAACAGTGTAAAGCACTGGGGTGTCTTCCCTCCGCCAAGGTTGGAAGGAACTGGACTGCAGAACTCAGATACCACGGAGTGGGAAGACAAAAGACTAAAACAGGATTTCTGTATAATCTTTCCAACCAGCATCTCCGTCCTTCAGTTCTCACCTGTTGTGCTGTCGTTAGCTTTAGGTTTGGATTTAGACTTGAAGGAGAAGCGTTTGATGAGGCGGTGGGAGAAGCTGCCGGCTTTCTTCTTGCTGGCAGAACTAGTGGTGACATTGGACAAGTCATCATGTGACTGGCTCAGGCCGGCTTCCTTCTGCTTGGTCTTTCTCCTGAAGATGAGCTTCGTACCACTCCGAAGAAAGCTAACTGCAAAGACAGAAAAGGAGATGGAAACCACAATGGTATCCTGCCCTGGCAAGTCTCAGGGGCAACAAACACACCATGTCATTTGGCCACTCTCATACAAGAGGCAGGAGACCTCTTTTGGCCTGAGCAGCAAAAGCACACAGCAGCTCAGCGAATCTCAGCTCCCAACCTCAAGGCAAAGTCTACATTCAGGGCAGACTGCAATACCCACAAGCTGTTTCACTAAACACTGGCACGTGTCCTGTACGTAAACGTCCTTTTATGCAGCAACATCCTCACTTTAGCAGAGTCATGGAGAATTGCAACTTAAAAGGTAAAATTGGTGTGAATGGAAAATGAGTGGGAATGTCACAGTGTGGAGACACCAGCAGGAACACACAACAGGGAAAAGGCATCTCAGACTACACTGTCTAAAGAGCATCCAGATTAGCTGGTCATCAAGCCCTCAGCACAGCTGCCTGTACTTTCACAAGCTGTCCAAATCTGGAGAAAAATAACAGTGATGGCTCCAGGTGATAAACCGAGGCAGGACAGGATGGAGATGCTGATCACTGTCAGCACCAAAAGGGTACAAAAATGCATATCCAAACCTGCACATTATTCAATGCTACAGCAGCATTTCCTACAGAAAAGGGGTTTTGTTTTTCTTCTTCCTTCTTTTCCCTGCCCACCATGTCTCTCGTGAATCTGGGCCAGATACTTTTTCACCCACTGACACGCAAACAAAGGATCAACACAGTTCAAACTGTAACAAGGTACAACACACACACACCCCTTCCCCCCCCACCCCCCAAAACAAAAAAAAACAAAAAAAAAACCCTCCCCCACTCTCATTCTGAGAAATTGAGATTTGGTGCTCACTTTTGTTTAGTAGCTAGCTGTAACTATAACAGCTTCAAGCAAACAAATGCAAGGCATGCAGTCTGCCTAACTGATGCAACCCTAGAAACTCCAAAAAAACATCTCAGTCAGGGCAGACCTGCCCCACAATTTAAAATCAGGGAGTCTGTGCAGACACCCTATGGTATCAGAAGAGCTAGCTACTTTGATGCTAATGGAGAAACAGGGAAGGCATCGAGGTCCACACAATCTGCTATTGGGCAGCCTCTGTTTCTGTGCCATAGCAGCATCAGAATTCGGAGGAGGAATCACTATTTACAGACATGGGTCTGACGTGCAAACAAGGGGGTCAAAACAGGGTCTTGGGAACATGCAAGCTACAAAGGGCTTCCATCTAAGACAGCACACAAACCATAAAGCCTACAGGAACCGGGTAACTGCATAAAGGTGTTTGAAACCAATTCAGCAGGGAACATAGAAGATATGTGGGCTCTTCCAGGGCTCCACTGGAAGCCACTCTTCACCGCCCCAAAAGCTGGCTGCAGACCCTTAACTCAGGGCAGGGAACTCAGCTGTCACTTTGTCCTCAGGCACAAGCTGACATTAGCTACTGTACGATAGTTCAACCTCACCTTTGTGATCTTTCAAGCTCCTGGTCTCAAGGGCTCCTGTGGAGCCAGTTTCAGATTCAACATCTTCCATGGATGGTCTTTCAGAGATGTCTGATCGCGTTGTCTCATCCAGCTCCTGACTGGCCCCTTGTCCTGATGGCGACGCTTCCAGCAGCTGTGACGATTCAGTAGAATCCTGCATCTGGTCACCTGCACTCACCGCCCCAGAAGCCCCGTACACTGTGGCCTCCATGGATGCAGCATAACCCAGAGAAAGTGCCATTTCATCTTGAGCAATAGGTACCTGGAGGGGGTTAAAAAGTCAGACAGGAAGGCAGGGTCTAAAGGATTGCATTTGTCTCCAATCCTGCTCATCAGTGCTAAGAAAGCACAGATGTGCAGCGGTCACTTTTTGCTGAAACATACTGGAAGATATCTGATTCCATGGCATTTTGCAGCACTTCCCTCTCTCACATAGGAAAGTCCCAGGATAACTCCTTACATTTTCCATGAGGTTCCCAAATGACTAATGCAAAAGCTTCCCTTTCTGCTGCCAGTGCTTTGTGAACTTCCATTGGCAGCTGCCCTGCAGACTGCTGAGGTACCTTTGACGGGAAGCAGCGACAAAATACAAGGATGCAGCAAAAAGGCTCTGCTGAGCAAGTCCTCTGTGCTGGTACTTTTCCACACCATTCCCTACAGAATAGGGTGGTTTTACACAGACATCCATAGAAATAGCCTCCCAGACAGGAAATGGAGCCCCCTAACTGCCAGAGACCTTGGAAACTCCCGAGATGATCAGCGTGCTACGTTTTGTTGGGGTCTTCTTTGCGGGCTTGTTATTTGTCTCAGTTAGCTGCCTGATTGCCGTCTCAGCCACCGGATCCAAGCCATTAGGCATCTGGCTGTCCCCTGAGCAACAAGAAAGATACCAACACTTGAAGTAGCATCCTTCAGCACAGGGAAGAGGTTACTTGCTGACCATGATGCTTTTAACAGGCAACTATGTGTAAGTGAAGGTAGAGAACAGTATTTATTACAGACTTGCCCAAACAAACTAAAAGAAGAATGCTCTGTAGAGCTCTCAAGTCTTTCAGGCACCTATAAAGTTTGAAGTTCCTAAAGGCATATCATTAAAATACCATTCCCACCTCCCACTTAAGAAAGATTTCCAGAGACTCCCAGGAGGTCTCACAGCCTCAGCCACAAAGCATCCAAGGAGCTGCAGCATTCTATTTCAGAGACAAACAGAGATGCCAAGTACAATATGACCAAATCTCATTGGCTCCAGATAACTTAGGGATGTTCTTGTCAAGCAAGGAAACACTCATAATCATGAACCAGAGAGCCACGGTGGAATTTCTTTTACCTGCCCTCCCCCTTACCCTCTTCACTCAATCACTCGGACTTACTCTTCTGCAGCAAGTGCAGATGAGTTCAGTGACCCACATTCAGACAGACACTCTTCAAGAAAGGCTAAGGAACATCATCGCTCCAGTAGGAACTTCTGACTTGCAAGCACTTACTGCTACTGCTGGGCAAAAGGCTGCGAGGACAGCTGCTCTCCAAAAGAACCGTTGTCTTTTTTTCAGTCACTTCCACCTTGGACGGTGATCTTGAGGGTGAATCTTCATGGTGAAAGACAGGCAGAGACAACAGTAAGTGGAGATGAAGTTTAGGCAACTTCATCACCGTATTGTGCCCCATCCCTCCCCCCCACCCCCCGCAGAGTGCCTGCAGAGTCTGCTGCCATGAGGCTTTGCAGCACTGAAGTTGCAAGAAGCCTATTGGAACAAGACATGCGAAGCAGCCCTGTCACGAGGCCCTGTTTGTGCTGTTTCCCAGCCCTGCCTCACAAAATATCCAGCACCACATTAACCAAGACATCAGACAGACACTGAGCAGCACCAACCACTGGCAAGCAAGGTCAACATGTTTTCAAGCCTGCGATCAGTACATAGAGCATAATTTATTTAGCAGTTATGTAGGCAGAAGTTATGCAACACCAGTATACACAGATGAGTCCTGCCACCAAAAGATGTCAGAGAGGCTTGTCCCTCTCACAACTCTCCCCAGCTGGGCTACATCAATTCCCTCCCTCAAGGCTACATACTAGTCTCCAGACAGCCACAAGACATTAGTAACTCAGAAGCCAAAAGCACCACCCACCCATCCAATACTTAAGGTGCAAGTCCACAACAACCACAACATACAATGGCTAAACAGTTTTACTGCTGCCTGCGTAAACAAACTCAGGAATATACCCCACCCCACCCCACCCCACCTTTACAAGACTCCTGTGTTAGGGCAGCCTCACCCAGCTTGCAGTCGGCCTTGGGCCGGGACTGAATTGTGGTGACAGTAGTCACGATCGTGCCATCAGGCATGATGGTCCGGTCCATCTCCACCTTCTTGGTGGGGGTGACGCTGGTACGCAGAGATGTGGCGTGCTGAGCATTTAGAGATGTAGAAGAATCCTGGTATAGCAGCTACAAAGGGTAAGACACAGCTCAGAAGGGGCTCTCCTCCTCTCAGAAGTAAAGGCAGGCGATACGGATGACAAAAGCTACCCCTCCGGGCACCAAGGAGCCATTCTCACTACAATGTCAGCCAAACAGAGGAAAGCTCAGGGACTAAGGGCAAGGTGATACACCTCCTCAGCCTAGGTGTCTGTTGGTCCCCTGCAACAAGCGCAGGCCTAGTAATGCTGATTTCCAGCTAGAGCCTCGCATTACAAATATTTCCAGATCATGCATTCACAGAGCTTGGTTGCCTGCTCACCTCCAGTATAACGGTAGCTTCAGCAGCCAGTGACTGCCCAGCTCCAGGGGCCAGAGAGCAGATCTGTCTCCCAGATGGCCGTTTGCTCAAAGGATCAAGCAAAAGAGTAGTATGTGCCAGCAGCACATCTGCAAGAGGGAAGAGGAGAAAAAAAAAAAAAACACCACACAACTTCAGCACCTCAGACCTCTCACAAGCTCCCTGTGCTTTTGGAAAGTGGTCCCACAGGCCAACAAATCAGATCCCCTTGGCTCCAGTAGCTCCCAGATTCAGCAGAGGAGGCTATGCTTTGCACAAATTAACCACATTAAAGAACCTGGGCTTTTGTGGCCTCCTTCAAAAATGGGTGCTGTAATTAGTCCCTAGCTGACTAAAAATCACAAGACTTAAGAGCCCTTTGCATTGTTCTTCCAATACCTGGGGGCAAATATCTGCATCCCTCTCACTGCTTCTAGGTTAGAAAGTGCAGGCCATGGGAACCTCCCAGGTACCAAAAAGGTCACTAAGAGCCTTTAACTAAGAACAACAGACTTGAGAGTTACTTCACGCAGTCAAAGACTCACAAAATGTTGGATACAAAAACCCGTGCAGATATCAGATATAATCCTGCTCATAATACATCATAACTACAAAGAAGATCCACAGGCTCAAATCACAGCAAGTCCCTTAGGCCTGTTTGTCACCTTGTCTTAGAATCCATTTTATGGCTTCCTGTACTTACCTTCACCTCTGCCACTGTTCCCCAGCACCTGTAGCTTCAGCTCCTTACTTCTAGGTCCCAACTCACTGTTGAAACAGAAATAGATAGGCTGCTATTAGGCAGTCTTTGCAAAATTACCACAGAGTAAACACAACTATTATATATTTTCCCTTCCACAAATCTCACAACCCTCATCATCTTTCCAAAGCTCCTGTAAGTGTGTATTATTTTGGAGGACACAATAAGGGGCAGCAAGCAAGAAGAGGAAAACTCAATTTATGTCCCATGCAGGGCTGCGTAGGCTGTCAGGGCAAGTTAAGATGGCAATCTGTCTGGAAGGCAGATAACTCCAGGGCAGGCCTCATGCTCCCACATTCCCCTTGATCAGCACTTCTGTCCATCCAGTTAAAACACACACTATTCAGGGAAGCAGGAAATAATATGTACATGAGTTGGGGCTGATCACTGGAACTCACAGACCAGCACAGACACAAGCCACCCTACTATACAGACATCACCTCCACACCACCTGCATCAGGTACTGCAGAGTGGTAATGACACCCAGAGACTACGCCAGTCTGCCTCCACTGCAACAACCAATAGACCAGCAGGCACTTACAGAACGAGCTCCTCATTCCACTCCATCTCTGCAGCAGTGCCGGCACTACCAGCTGTCACTGGCCTCATCCATTTCTGCTGTGGGGGACTGTCTAGCTCTACGACACAGCATATCTCCTCAACTCCTGCAACAGAGAAAGCGAGTACATGTGTACCTGTCAACACAAGGCAGAGTTTAGTGGACATGTGTGCATATGTCCATTCAAAGCCACACAAAACATCCACGCACTCTAACCTCACCATTTCTGCACTTCCCCTGCTTCAGATGAACCATGTTTTCAGGCTTACCTCCCTTTTCCTGGGAGCCCAAGTTCAGCACATGAAGATTCCGTAGTAAAAGCTTTGAACCTAGAGGGCCTGCTACTACACCGGATGGGGAATCTCGAGTCAATTTACTGCTGGATACCTGAGGAATGATGAGAGAAAGACCGACACCTTTGCCATTCTCTTGTCAGCAAACAGTGGTAAGACACGCGGCATTTGTGCTTGCACCTCCCAAGTGCTCCTCATGGGAATACCCACAAAGCCATCCAGAGATGCTGCAGGCCCCCCAAGCTACAAACCTCCAGTTAGCCCCCATCTTACTTAAGATATGAAATTTAAGGCAGACAGGAAAAGAGACAGACAGAATGAGCTTGCTGGCTACTAGAAGGGGAACTGAAGATGACCGTACTGCTGAAGGTCTGTCCCACTCTAATTCTCCCTGCTTCCCATGCCACAATACCCCAGTTCCTATGACAGCACAGCGAGGGATGTGGCTGTTGCTCAGAAGTGAGACTTAGCCCTTGGATTCCTGCCTAAGTCTCAGCCCTCAGAAGCACCCCAGTGCACAGCATTCAAGGCATGAATATCGCAAGAAGAGAGTCTTACCGCACCAGTTCCTGCGGTGCAGGCTTTCAGATGTACCATCAAGGCTGGCTGCGTGCTGACAATGGTATCCTCGATCAGATCCTTTATGGTAGACAGACCCACACTCCCGTCATTCTTCTCTCCACAAATCAAAAGGAAACACACAAATGTCATAATGAGGCAGATACATTTTCTCCTTATACAGGTACAACTGCCTCTCAAGCCTCTACACAGCCTTTCTCCCAGTAATACCCTCCTATATACTCTTCCTCTATCCTGTATGCCTCCTCCTCAGTGCTTAAGCTTTGCTGTAATAGCTGCAGGCAAGTATAACCTGCATGAACTGCATGAACCAAACTGACCTTTTACATCTGTAGTCCATCTATTACAAATTTTGACAATAAAGCCTTCAGAGTTTGCCACATCATCACTGCCTCATGAAATGGTACTACCACACCTTCACAAGAACAGCTAAATTCCTACATTTACACAATATAAGGCAACAAGTGTGTCAATAAAACTAACAAACAGAACTGTTTGGGGCACAGAAGTGCAAGCACATCGGTGTTCAGCTCATCAAGTCACTAATACCTATAGCTTCTGCACACTTTACAACTCCAAAAAAAATACCCCAGCTCGTTTTGCAGCCACACATTTGGCAAAAACAGCGGGAGATCCTACAAAGACTGAAAGCCTTTTTTGCTACACAGACTCTATTCAGAGTTCAGATGTAAAGAGGAATTCGGTAAACAGGCATCATTACTGCTTCAGCTCTCTTAAGGATAAACTCTTAACATAGCTGAGCTAGTATTGATTCCAGGGTGAAAGAATCCCCTCCTTGCCACAGAAGGGCCACAACACTGAGCTGTCAAACTCTCTCCTTTGCAGCAGCCTTCTTCCTGTCTGCACACTGTTTCCACCCCTCCTGCCCTTCCTCTGCTTGAGTCCAGCTTCCCCGTTTGCTTACCTCACGAGGTTGAAATCTTGGAAGAACTGACAGATTCAAGTCTGGTCTGTCCTTGAATGTCCATGACACCAGGAGACCCTCATTCTGTATCTCCTCCAAGTGGATCTCCACCTGACCCGGAACAAATATGCAGTCAGGAACACTCTGTTTTTATCAGGCACTTTCTGCCCTGTTTCAAATTCGTCAACACAAAGGGCCCCACGCCAGTCCGTGCAGCAACTGAAGACAGCAAGTAAGAACGTAGGTGGTCCTGGGCCTCTGAGAGTAACGAAATGCAGAAGTTTCATCACTTCATACTCAGACCCAGCTCTCTCACTGCCTTTGGAAGCCCAGACGCCAGTCAGAGGCGAAAACTATGTTATTTCTCTGGTCAAACACAGAGCCTGCAGGACAATCTGAAAGAGCAAATTGGGTACCAATACAGGATATTTGCTGAGCTACATCTATTAACCACCACCAAACATACGCACAGACATTTGTAAGTCTCTAGGAGACGATCTGTGCCTGAAAACTCATCTAGGTCACCAACAGTCTGCAACAACAAACCAGACTGTACAGCATTCTGTAGTTCAGTTCAGAAGTTCCGCACCCACACAGAATAAAGGCATCATTAATACAGAAACAGAATGACAGAGGAAGAACTCCTGACTCAGCATCTCTAGTAAAAACAGCGTAATGAAATTTAATATAGCTCAAAAATAATTGAAAGACAAGCAACTTTTGAACATTTTTTTAAACACGAACATCTAAGGTCATCTGTTGAAAGCAACAGATCTGGGACACAGTAGTCAAATAACTAACCGACAAGAGGTATACAAAAGAGCCAAGACATTTGGGACAAATGGTACTTGAAGTATTCTGACCAGCAGACATACATTGGCAAAGCCAACCAGAAAGAAACTATGGAGTTAACACCCACTTCACTTTCACAGTTTATTTTCCAGAAAAAGCATCTCTATCTCCAATATTCAGTGCAGAAAAGATGGGAGTGCTGATCGATGCTCGGCTGAACATGAGCCAGCAGTGTGCTCAGGTGGCCAAGAAGGCCAATGGCATCCTGGCTTGTGTCAGAAATAGTGCAGCCAGCAGGACCAGGGAGGTGGCTGTCCCCCTGTACTCAGCCTTTGGTGAGGCCGCACCTTGAGTGCTGTGTTCAGTGTTGTGCCCCTCACTACAAGAAAGACATTGAGGCCCTGGAGCGTGTCCAGAGAAGGGCAACAAAACTGGTGAGGGGTCTTAAGCACAAGTCTTATGAGGACCTGCTAAGGGAGCTGGGGTTGTTTAGTCTGGGGAATAGGAGACTCAGGGGAGACCTTATTGCACTCTACAACTTCCTGAGGGGAGGTTGTGATGAGGAGGGGGTCAGTCTCTTCTCTCAGATAACCACTGCTAGGACTCGAGGAAATGGCCACAAGATGCGCCTGGGGAGATTTAGATTAGGTATCAGGAAAAACTTTTTCTCTCAAAGAGTAGTCAGGAACTAGAACAGCCTGCCCAGAGAGGTGGTAGAGTCACCTCGTGGTGTTCAAGAAGCACCTGGACAAGGTGCTACGAGACATGATTTAGTAGCTTAGTGGGTAGTATTGGTGACAGGAGGATGGTTGGACTAGATGATCTTGTAAGTCCTTTCCAACCTTGTGTTTCTATGATTCTACAAAGATCTGAATAACGAACTTGTGAATGTATTTAGGGGAGTTCCTGACAGGAAAATTATTTCTTACCATGGATTTTTTTCTCCCACACCAGTAACAGGACAAAACAGTATTTGGACATACACACAGGATGTGACTTTCCCTATCCATTGCACTACAAGGGATTTTGAACTCTGGACCTTTGCTTTTTAAAGAAGTGCTTAAAAACTAAGTATAGAACATTGCCACTCCTCGAATCTCTCTGATCCTGGATTTTGCTACAGTGACGTTACACACCCAAGATGTGCAGTATAATGCTCAGTAAACAGGACTCAGCACACTTATCAGGAACATTTGCCTCCCTGCCAAACATTAGCAATGCCTAGATTCTCCTTCTAGAACAAGGCCTCCTTCCTCCATCAGCGTAGGGCTAGGTGAAAGAACAAATTCAATGGCAAACTTTTTACAACCATTACCTGAGCTTGCAGCAGAGACAAAGTGACATGATACGTATCCACAGAAACAGCAGCTGGGGACTGCTGCGTTACAGAGACAGGGAATTTCACGGCTTCTGCAGACAGATGGCAGTAAAGCACCTACAGAGAAAAGAAAGCAATAGGTTTATGTCCTTGGTAATAAGCAGAAGCAAGATGGCAAGACCTATAAAAGCAATAGGTAAGGTTGACCCATTGTGGCAAGGAAACATCAGGCTTACTGTCAGCTCCAGTTCTGTACTGCAGATCTGCCATTTAAGACTCCACACGTGAGGCAATAAGGATGTAACAGTGACAGAAGCTCTCTTCTCTCCACTGCACTACCCTGATATTCAGATTCAGCATCCCTACACCTCAGCTCTACCCGCCCTTGCAGAGCTCACGGATGTACAGCCCCAGAGCTGCAATCTCTATCACACAAGTGTTGGCAGTCTCTGTAGAACATGCCATCAGTCGACAGAGAAACCCCACATGCTATAATTCAGAACAGCAAAGCCTTACCATGCTGCAGTCCGACTGGCCTTTGCACGTCACACAGCTTATATTTGCTGCTGGTGGTAACTGAGGACCCTCTTCAAATGTGATTTGCACTGAACTCTATGAAAATAGAGATCCGTTAGTTCCCGCTGGTCACAGTATCCCAGGCAGTTTCAAAGAAGATAAGCAAGTCTAACACAGGGCCCCGGGGACGTTCTGGTCCATTTCCATGAATGCAACCAGCACGAAGACATCCACGACACAACTCTACCCTCCCTGACTCCTCTCAACACAGACGCCAGGCAGCTCTCCCTGTGACCAAGCCTCTAAACTGAAAGGCTCAATGGAGAAATGGATCGCTCCCCACTGCCAGCTGACAAGCTTTTGGACAACGGGACCACAACTCTTCAACCCCCAGCCTCCACTGCCTCCCCATACCCAGCACTGAAGAAAGGGCGAGGACAGCAAAAATGTAACTATCCCTCACTGTTAACTATCACCCCAGCCTTCACATGCAGGCTAAAGTCCCTTGCAGTCCTGTACTGTCTTGGGCATTTTCTCATTTCATAATAGTTATACCAGCCATTTCCTCTTCTTGCAAGCCTCCTCCACCAGATCTGCATGTTCACCTACCTAGCTCAGTCCAGAGTATCAAATCGGTCCCTTCTCTCCACGACCAGAGGACTTCCCATCTCACCACAGCCTCACCTCGTCAGTACGCTTTCTATTTCAAGAGCACCCAGAACTCCAGTTTCATGCTCACCAGTTCTTTCTTTCATGTGCCGGTCTCCTTCCCCTTTCCCCATTAAGTTATCATCTGAGTAACACATACCTTGCCCATACTTAAGCTCTCCATCCCCAAGAACACTCTGCCAAGCACAGCACCCAGAAAGCTTGCAACAATTCTGTATCAGAACAGGCATCATCTCACTTCTTCTTGGTTTCCTTGCCTCTCTCCTTACAGCTCCTTCTCTCTGCTTGGTCAATCTAATCACAGAACCATCTAGGTTGGAAGAGACCTCCAAGATCACCTAGTCCAACCTTAACTAACTTATCGATAGGGCAGTCTATTCCAATGTCACAGACGACCCCAATACAATCACAGCTCAAACCTGTCAGGGAGGCCAAGACTCCAGAGGACATGCACCTTAAAAGAGGCAAATACGCTCCGCAATGCATTACACTTCACTTCTTGTTACAGGTCCCAGTGAACTCACTCTAGCCAACCCAAGAGCATCCTCTCCCCTCCATTTTCATCAAGCACCAACGCTGGTCACTTAACTGGACACTGTTCACCAGTCCCCATAGACACGAGCGGGGTGGGGGGGGTGTCACTAAGTGTCACTCATGACAGCAGGTCCCCTCAATACAACAAACACTGCGTAAGAACAAACATGCTTTCAGTCACAAAATAAAGAGCTGGCTTTGAGGACTCTAGACCTGCAGGATCCACAGTGTTTCAGCTTACACATAATAAATGAATCAAGCATATCCTGACATTCAGAAGTTTTCCACAATGAAAGGAAGCACCTTTTCAGTATGCAGACCTCAAGTTCAACACTGGACCTGACTATTTGCACAACTAGGGTAAAATGGAGAAGAAAAGGGATGAGAAAAGGGAGGAAGGAAAGCAAAAGAAAGTGTTATAGCAGCTGACGTTAAACACCAGATCAAGATTCTTATATCTTACCCGACTATCAGGGGCATAGTCTCACAGTGCACAATCTAGTCTTGTTTAATTCCAGACAAAAGAGTCAGTTTCAACAGCCTGCAGCAAGTAGTCCTACAGCAACCTTATACAGTACCACCTTCTCATTCTTCTTGTACCTCATCCTGTAAGATCAAGGACATCATCTAACCAATACTAACTGGACCATAACTCACCATCACTCCTACCTTCTCTCATAAAAGTCAGGCTTGCAATACAGATGACTTCTGCCTTTGGTCTACTTAAGGGACTGTTTGCTAATAGATTACGAAGAAGGTGTCTGAATTTGTTTCAAGTAGCCAGTAAAAGAAATGGAACACAAACACAACAACAGGGCCAGTCATGTTTTTCCCCTCCACTTCATTAAAATATCTTACCTTACTTTGAAAGGGGCACCTTCTCATTTTCTCTGTATTCAACAACTAAGCGCAAGCAATTAAGAATAAACAAAAATAAAACACAAAGAATCCACGGAGAAGGAGCAGCCAAATTCACAGGAGGCATAGCCTATAGTCTGATAGACACCTCAATCTTTATCCATATGTCTGGCAGATAAACCGCATGTTTGTGAAAAAGTCCCATTTTTTCATGAACTCTTGGGAACAAAATACTTCATCTATTGAAAACCTGCCAGAGGATAAGCTCATCCTAAAACCAATGTAGAAAACTCTGTTCTCTGACACCATCAGAGCCTAGACAACAATATAAACATCTATTTCCCAGTTTCTAATTTTCTAAATACTACTTAGAACTACTACTTACCCAACTAGATCAAAGGCAGAAAAGAGGCCAGATGCCACTGTACTTCTCTGTTAAAAAGCACAATTTCACTTACTACAGGTAGCAATGAATGAGAAACTACGCTAACTTTTCCAAGTCAATCTAACAAGGCAAAAATGGTGACATACATAGAGTGGAAAGAACTTAAGGTGGAAATGCAAAGGCCTGAATGCAATTAAACAAAGTAGCAGTCAATCCGTCAATACCAGTGGCAGTAAGTAATACCTAGTTTTACGGCAGGGTCACTGGTACACCTCAAAACAGGAAGACACAACTTATATAAGACAAAAAAGTTAACATTTGGAAAAGGTCAATTCCCAGATCGATCTGTAACAGGCAGAAAATATAATCTAGAAGGTAAAACCATCAGGCACGTAACAGGTAAGCAATCCTACACAGACAACCCTTTTGCATTCATTCCTGCACAATACTTATAGAAGCTGACTCTATGTATTTTTAATGACAACAAAACTTGCCTTGAGACAAACTACACTTCCACATAGTGGTCAACCGTCTCCCCTTGTAGAAGTTTTTTTTGCCTTTTTTTTGCAGGCAAAAGCCCTTGCCTTGCCAGTAACGTGAGCTCCTGTGAAATTACTTCCTTGTGGAAAGGAAGACCTAAGGTTCAGGCCCCAGACCATTTTAAGCAAAACGTGCTGCCGAACAGCTACTGCTCAAAGTTTGTAAAACCACATTATGCTCACATTTAGTTACGCACCCTATCCCTCAAGTACAGAAGACAGCAACACACAGCAGCCCAAAAGGAGAAGCTGGCACACTGAGTGTTTGCCAGCACATCTCAGCCCAGGCAACAGGGTCCCTGACTGGCAGCCCGTTAACGGAGGTTTCCTCGGAGCCCGAGGACAAAGGGGTCGCAGCCCCGGTCGACCAAAGGCTGAGTACCCTTCCCTGCCTCACGGTGATGACTCCGGCTCCCCCGTCCTCCAGCTCACCGCCAACACGACGCCCGGCCCAGCCAGCCCGGGTCCCACCACCCGCGCCCCGCCGTACCCCGTGCCGGCGCGCTTGGCTGTTGAGGGCTCGCACCCAGGCCCGCTGCCACTGCTCCCGCAGGGACCGGAGGGCGAGCAGCGCAGCGAGCAGCGCCCGGGCCCCGGCCTCCTCCGCCGCTGGCGTCCGCCGCCGCGGCGGCGCCCGCAGGGCCGCCGACCGCCAGTACTGGAGCAGCCAGGCCGCGACGGTGAGCAGCGAGGCGGCGAAGAGCAGCACCAGCGCAGTCCAGCCCGGATCCGGCCCCATGGCGCAGCGCCTCACGGCGGGCCGGGAGGCATGCCGGACGGACCGCCGCCCGGCCCCGGCCCAGCCGCTGCCGCCTCCCAGCAGGCGCAGAGAGGAGAGGAGGAGGAGGGCCGGGCCGGGCCGCGCCGCACCGCCCTTCCCCCAGCCCCGCGGCGCACGTGGGCCAGGCTCGGCCCCCGCCGCTCGCGGCCGCCGCCCGGCCCCAGCGGCGCCCCGCGGCCGCCTGCGCACAACGGCGGCGGGAGGCGGACCCCCCCCGGCCCGGCCCGGCCCGGCCCGCGCACGGCACCGCCGTTCCCGCAGCCAGGCCGTGCTCTTCCGGTGCCGGAGCGCGGCGGAGCGCTCGCCTCCCCGCGGCCCGGCGGGGCAGCCTTCGCTGTAGCATGCAGCTACCTTCTCCGTTCCCTGCCTTCCTCTCTGGTGCCCGCGGGCAGGTTCTTCACCCGGGTCCACACGGCCTTAGCCACCGGCACATCTGTCCAGGCAACCTCGTCGCTGCTGCTGCGAGCCTTCTCTTCTGGCAGCCTGAAAGAGCAAGGCAAATGCGGTCAGGACAATAAGCTCCCTGACAGCCCTTCTGTCTCTTGATTACAAACACCTTTCTCTGAACTGCACTCTTTTTCCACCTGTGCTGACTGACACATTCGCACCAGGCATGCGGCACATCACCCAGCTGGAATCTATTCAGTTACCTGCTCTTAGCTCCAGCCAACCTTACTGTAGAGGGACAGCAACAAACGCTTTCACCTCCTTTTCTCACAAGTCACATTCCATGGGGGCACTTCCCCCATGCTTCCCGCTGCTACATCTGCAGGAAGATCTCTGGCCAACCACTCTCTCTGTGCTGCAGTTTCTTCCCTTGCAGTAACACCTGTCTGCCTCAAAATTTATTTAAGACTCAGCTACAGTTTACCAGCTTTTACATAAATTCAGTAGACAGCAGACCAGAAAATGCCTCTTTCCGTACAGCAGCAGCTGTCAGTCAGCCCAGAAAAAGCCATCAGAAACCATCTCAGGTCACCAGGCTTCTTGTAAACACAGACATAGGGCAAAGGAAAATACTTCTTGCCACTACCAGACTTTATGCCTCTGCTGCGTTTTCACCTCCTGCTCAGCGACTCACATCTGAACACAAATGTCAGTGGGCAGAATCAGGCCTGTCCTGCCTTTCCAACATAAGCATTCACCTGAAGACCAAACACCTGTTATGGGTTTCCTGGCATAGAAAGACCTGGAGTAAATTTTTCCTTTTTATTTTTTTTTATTTTACTTTTTCTCCCCCGGCACTTCAGGAAATGCCTTGGGCAACAGCCCCGCAGGCCGCTCTCCGTTGCTCGCTCTTACACAGCAAGGCGGTGCCGGGTTCGGAGGCGCTCCCTGGGGAGCCCGTTAACCGCCCCGGGCGGCCGAGCAGCGCGGTGGCGGCCAGGGACAGCGCTGCCCAGAGGCCGCCGGCCGGCGGTCCCCGCCGTCCCTCCCCGCGAGCTCCCTCCGTCCGGCGGCCGCCTCCGACACCACCCCCAGCCCCCGCAGCTCTCCCCTGCGCCGCCGCCCGCCGGGGCCGCGCGCCGCTTCCCCACGCATCGCCGCGAGGCAGCGGCTGTGCCCGGGGAGCCCCGCTGCCGCCGGCGCCCCCCGTCCGCAGCGCGGCCAAGCGCATCGGACCGCCGGGGCTCGCCACAGGCAACGCCGTTGACGGAGCGGCCCCTCGCAGCGCCCCGCCGACGGGGCCGACCCGCCTACCGCGGGGGCAGAAGTGACGTACCTGGCGGCGGAGCCGGGGCGGCGCGCGGCTCGGTAGCGCCGAGCCCGCCATGGCGGTTGCGGGCACTGCGGGAGGAGCCGAGCCGGGTGCCGGCCCCCGCGCGCAGCGCTTCCCTTCTCAGGGGCGCGCGCGGCCCCGCGCGGCCTCCAGCTGCGGGCACAGGCTCCTCCACGCGCCCTTCGCGTCACCGAAAGCGGCGCCGGCCCCGCTCCCGGCGCCTGAGCGGGGTCCCGCGCCCGCCGGCGGCTCCTGCCAGGGCCAAAGATGGCGCTTCCCGCGCCGGAGGAAGGTGCGCGCGCACGCGGCGCTTCCCTCTCTCGTGTCCGGCCGGCGAGGTGCGGCCGGAGGCGCTCGGCGCCCTTGGCAGGGGCAGCGCTTGCCGCGGCCATGGCGGCGTGGCCCGCCGTGCCCCTCGTCATCAACCTCGGCGGGTCGCTGCTGGGTTTCGTGGCCACGCTCACGCTGATCCCGGCCTTCAAGGAACGCTTCCTGGCGGCGCGGCTCTTCGGCGAGGACCTCAACAAGGCCTCCCGGCAGCCCGTGTGAGTAGCGGCGCTCCGCCGAACCGTGCGGGGCCGTGCCGGGCCCGGCTGACTGCTGGCCTCCCCTTCCTTTCAGTCCTGAGGCGCAGGGCGTGATCAGCGGGGCCGTGTTCCTCATCATCCTCTTCTGCTTCATCCCCGTGCCCTTCCTGCGGTGCTTCGTGGAGGATCAGTGCGCGGCCTTTCCTTACGATGAGGTAGGGCTTGCCTGGCACGAGGAGTGCGGCAGGCACGGGCAGGGAGTGGCCACCGGTAATCGGAGCCCTGTTCTCTGTCCTTCAGTTCGTGGAGCTCATCGGCTCGCTCCTTGCCATTTGCTGCATGATTTTCCTGGGCTTTGCAGATGATGTCTTGAACCTGCGCTGGCGCCACAAGCTCCTTCTTCCTACCATGGCTTCCCTCCCATTGCTCATGGTGTACTTCACCAACTTTGGGAACACGACCATTGTGGTGCCTAAGCCCTTCCGGGTTCTACTGGGCATGCACTTGGACCTGGGTAAGTTATGAATCGCGGAAGGCCATCATCAAAGCAATCAGTAACAAATGGAGGGGCTCATCTGAAACTTTAACACATAGCAGATTGAAATCCCTGTGCTGCAGAGGAAACCCGTGAAGGATTTGCTAAATAAACAGTGAGAGGGCACATCACCAACTAATTATTACAGTGGCAAGAATATCCGTGAAGAGGTCCAACATGCATCTAACTGTGCATATGTATATAGGCACCATACATTTTTCCAGGTTTCTGGCAGTACAACAGTGTCAGATGCCAATATCACAGTCACCAACGCACAAAAACAGGACATGATAGGCAGCTGTCGTGTTGCAAATTTGCCATGCTATACATGTGTGTACACGTAAGATTCAGGGGAAAGGGAGCTATTTGTTAGAAAGCTACTGATTTCAAAATTTACCGAGACACCAGATAATAGATTGTCATACAAAGCAGGACGCTTCAAGCAAATTGGACTGGAGCCTGTTTCAAATATGAATGCTAAAGTATTTGGCTCACTCTTACCTACAGGTATCCTCTACTATGTGTACATGGGTATGCTAGCAGTGTTTTGTACTAACGCCATCAACATTCTTGCTGGAATCAATGGAATTGAAGCAGGGCAGTCTCTGGTGATTGCTGCTTCCATTATCGTATTCAACATTGTAGAGTTAAACGGTAAGGAAATGACATGCTTAGCCGGTACAAAAAAAGCAAAGGGAAATAGAATCCTAGATTTTAGCTGGTGTTAAAAATAACCTAGTCCTGTCTTAGAACAAACGTATTTTGCTTCTTTTTTTCTTTAGGGGATTATCAGGATGATCACATTTTTTCTCTCTACTTTATGATTCCCTTTTTTTTTACGACGCTGGGGCTGTTTTACCACAACTGGTAAGAGGATGGACATTCAGCATTTCTTTGGAAATGTACTCTCTTTACTTTTACCCTCTGTAAACAAAAACGTTTACCAACATGCAAGCGGGATAGTGGAGTATAGATAAGCTTCTTGCCAGAACTATGAATGCAAAGCAACAATCCACTGGTAGCTTTTGTTTGTACTAGAACAATTCAGATCGCACTAATTCACTAAAAAGCATGGAATACTCTACCTCACATCTCACTATTGTTATTTATACGTTGTATTCTCTGCAAGTCACATTGGAGGATAGTTTTAGCATATATAACTGCAATTGGTGTTTTCATTGTGTGGATTGGTGGTGGTCTCCCGGGTAGAGTTTTGTAGACTGCAGTGGTAGCAGTTACATATGACAGTATCACATAAAAGCATCGCTATGCTTCTTTTAGGCAGACAAGGAGTTGTCTTCAGTATCTGAGAAGAAGCCAGCTGAGGCTTAACGTCTCTCTTGCCCCCCCCAACCTGCCACCTAGGAATGCATTCAGTGATTATAAAGTCATTTTCTTAGAAACTGTGATCATAACAAACCTTTGCTCTTTTGCCCTATGGATTGCAGGTACCCATCCCAAGTGTTTGTTGGGGACACCTTCTGCTACTTTGCTGGCATGACCTTTGCTGTGGTGGGCATCTTGGGGCACTTCAGCAAAACAATGCTGCTTTTTTTCATCCCACAAGTGCTCAATTTCCTCTACTCATTGCCTCAACTCTTCCATGTCATTCCTTGTCCCCGCCATCGGCTGCCAAGGTAATGTACTTGAGTGACCTATAATGGTACCAGAAATGGTGGTTTTTGTCTCCGATAGCAGCTGAGAAACAAGAACAGGTGTTGGTTGGTACTCTTTTTAAAACCTGTTGAGGTAGGTTGTATAATTAAAATCTGCCATGCTGTGCTACTTGTGGTTGAGTCAAGCAGTACAGGTTTCTCAAAAAAAAAAATACTGTTAGAGTATGATTATTCTCAGCTCCAAGACAGAGGAAAGGATACAGACCACTTTTAACGCTGTTGCAGTAGGCTCTGCTAAAGTTTCGTAGAAGCAAGCATTCTGTGACACTGTGCCATAATGCTGTCCGTGTTTGTGATCATATCCACATATATTCAGTTCTATTTTTTAAAACCTTTACAGTTTTATGCATACATTGGGTGGAAGGGGGGGAAGTGTCTTCTTCTGACTGCCCAGTCTGAGGAACCAGGTATCAGCAGCTGTTGTTAAGTATTAACAGATTATTCCTGCTTTTTTTTTCCACCAATGGATTTCTTTCTCAGCAACTTGGCTTGGGATCTAAATCTGCTTACATAGGTATCACTGTTTCCTTGCTCTATCTGGACTAAGACTTTAATGTTCCTTTTAGGCTCGATCCTAGTACAGGGAAGTTGGAGATGAGCTACTCCAAATTCAAAACTAAGAGCCTCTCAGCCCTGGGAACATACATTTTGAAGGTAATACCAGGAAAACATTCAAAATCCAGACCTGCTTTGAGGCAGCAATTACATGCAAGAACAACAGGATGTGAGGGAAGACAATTTCTGGGTTCAGTGGTTGTTTCCTGCCTCAAATCCAGAACACATTCTACTTAGTCCAGTCACTGTCTCTCACAGTCATTCAACTATGTTAATAATTGTTCTTTTAAAATAACCATACACAGCAATGGTCCCAGGACCATCCCTAGCCTGTCCTTTTTTTTTTTTTTTTTTTTTTAAAGTAAGAGTACGAGCTAAACTACTGGGATAGTAGAGCAAAACAGATCTAGCAAAGAGCACCAAACACAGCTGGTGAAATAGTATGCAATATTTCTTTCCCTAGGCAGTAAAGATCTTGCACATAGTAGATGTGAGAAGTGGAATGGATGAAGATGGCGAATACACCGAGTGCAATAACATGACACTTATTAACTTTGTTATAAAGCTGATTGGACCCACCCACGAGCGAAATCTCACTCTCCTGTTGCTACTCATCCAGGTCAGACAAACGGTCCCACCAACAAAGAAATATACTCTGTGGTAAAAACAGATCCAAATCAGTCTCAAGAGTTTCAAGGGTGAAAGAGGGAAGTAAAGCGTCAGACTCTTCACACAACATGCAATTGAGATGTGCAGCTTGAGAATCTGAGGTTTATGCAGCTCAAGGAGGAAGCAGCCCTTCCTCCCAGCCCCCAGAATCATTCACTGAGAGCTATTAAGTACAAAGTCCCTAAGTTAGTTTGACAGAATCCACAGAGCACGAATTGCTGGATGCTAGAAAAATATTAGGAAAAAGTACCATGTGCTTGCCTTGTCACTCTGACCCAATACAGCCTTTTCCATGTTCCTGTTTTTCAGTCATACCAAATAACACCGGTACCAGTGTTATTTCCAGTTGGTGGCCTTGCAGAAATATGGCATAGAACTCAATGATCTGAAGTCACAGTGGGGTGTGGGAACATTCTGATGCAACTTAGAATGCAAGGATAACACGCCTTGCGGATAGCACTGCTACTTACATTCAACATGTGAACATTCTTGCCTAATATAATAGACATTCTGTTTCTGGAAAGACATAGTGCTTATATGCCCACTATTCCTTTCTCACGCTCAGATCAAAGATAAAGAGAGTCTTATTAGGAAAGAGAAGAGATAATCAAATTTCCATTTAGAGGGAAGACTTACAACAAACAGACAGACATAAAAAAATCCCCCACACAGAGCTACAATTCTCACAGACTGACCTGAGACCTTTGGCTAGACTTCCACTTTTCATTTTTTATACACCTGAAAATTTTAGCTCAAGTGTTATTGAAACAAGCCAATGTTTTAAAGCACATCAAATCTATCTGGAGAGGAATATGCCAGCCTGTAAACTAACACTGTAAGATTTCAACTCTTTTTTTTTAATTTTTTTTCTTTTTTTTTAAACCTAGGTCCTGGGGAGTACGATTGCATTTTCAATCCGGTACCAACTAGTGCGGTTGTTTTATGATGTCTGACTAGGCTACCAGGAGTCAGTGGTAAGAGTTGCACTTTACAGTCAACTTTCTCCAATTGCTGACCAAATAATTCAAATGATATTATTCTGGTCCTCTGAGAACATCAGGCCACCTTTCAAAAGGCAAGCCAATCTCTGGGCCAGTCCAGAATCACAATCTTTTTTTTGTGCACAAAGGTCTTTTGTCCAATTCTGCTGACAGAAGAGATTCAACGCTACTCGGACGTTACTGTTAATGGGATTACCTTTGAGATGGGAAATAAGGAACCCGCTTTTTTTTTTTTTTTTTTTTTCCAAACGCACAATTCTTAGGGAAGGGGGGAAGAGATGAAACCGCTATGAATTTAAGAAGCGCCTTTCTGTTCCCTGAGAGAAAACAGGAACTTCTATTTTTGTAAGATGCTACATCAGAACAGAGTGGACATAGAATATTGTTATAAATCATACCCAAAATTCAGAGCACTCTGAGAATAAAATAACTCAAGGTACCCTTTCCCTTCTGATGCTTTGCCTTGAAAATATTGACACATGGTGACACTAGGTCGCACGGTACATCCGCGTCCTTCTACCCTGCTAGGGGCTGATAATTTCTGCAGCAGGCAGAAATTTCCTCTTTGACAGCCACTGGGAATGTTTTCACAAAGGTTTATTTTGGAACATCTTTATCATTTGTGTTCCTTCATGGAATAGGGCGCCTCTAGAATAGGCTAGTGGAGATGGGGTCGTTGTGTCCGTTATAACGCCGGGCGTTTGTAAAAGCCCCGGGTTACTGTGCCACTGAGGCCCTGCAGGTTGCAGTTAAGTTTTCCTTGCCCGCATCCTTATTTGTACAGCATTATCTGGCACCGCGGCTCACCACAGAACTGCCACGTTCCTAACAGCGACACGAAGGGCTGGCCAGCCCCTCCCGCTGCCTCACCGCCAGGCGCTCCACCCCCCCCCCGGCCCTCAGGCCCCCTGCGGCGCCGCCAACGGTCTCCGCTCGGTATGAATTTGGCGCCTCGGCTCCTGATTGGCCCGTCGCCGCGGCCAATGGATCCGAAGCAAAGGCGGGCAGGGACAGCAGGGGCGGGCGGGCCCTTCCGGCCGGCGCTCCGCGGCTGAGGCGCCGCGGGGCCGCCCAATGAGCTGCGCCCTGCGCGGCAGGAGGCGATAAAGCAGCCGGGCGGGGGCCGCCCCCTTCATTCCGCCGCAGAGCTGCGAGGGAGCGGTCGCGGAGCCCACACCGTAGCGAGGCGCCATGTCTGGCCGTGGCAAGAGCGGCGGTAAGGCCCGAGCTAAGGCCAAGTCCCGTTCTTCCCGGGCCGGGCTGCAGTTCCCCGTCGGGCGCGTCCACCGGCTGCTGCGGCGCGGGCACTACGCGGAGCGGGTCGGGGCCGGCGCGCCCGTGTACCTGGCTGCCGTGCTGGAGTACCTGACGGCCGAGATCCTGGAGCTGGCGGGCAACGCGGCCCGCGACAACAAGAAGACGCGCATCATCCCCCGGCACCTGCAGCTGGCGGTGCGCAACGACGAGGAGCTCAACAAGCTGCTGGGCGGCGTCACCATCGCGCAGGGCGGCGTCCTGCCCAACATCCAGGCCGTGCTGCTGCCCAAGAAGACGGGCGGCGGCAGCGCGGGCCCCGCCAAGGCTGGCAAGAAGGGCAGCGGGCAGCAGTCCCAGGAGTACTAGGCCGGCCGGCCGGCCGACCCCCCCCCGCACCACACAAAGGCCCTTTTCAGGGCCACCCCATTGCTCACGGGGAGAGCTGCGATCCGGGGGGGTGGGGGGGAGTCGCGGCTCTGTCCCGCCGGGGGGGCGGTGCCGTGCCCCACTCCGCCCGCCGGGGCTGGCAGGGGGCAGGGGGCGAGCGCCGGTGCGTGCAGCCCTCCCGGCCGCTGGCCGGCGCTGCGGAGCTCGCGGGCTCCGAAGAACGGGCCCGGGTGGGTCCGGGAAGCGCTGGCAGCTGACACGTGTGTGCGATGTCAGCCGGAGCAACGGCAAGAAACGCTCCTACCCCACTTCGGTCACGAAACCTGTAAATAGGAGGTGCTCCGTAAAGACACTTACTCTTGGGTGCTTACTTTGGCTGTATTTATCTGCTGTTGCATTCAGTGGACAGTACACAGAGAATAAACCATGCTTTGTTTCCAGAACAGGAACCCCATAAGAGACTGTTTCAGTGTTTCTCACAAGGCACTGTAATGCATGAGCTCTGCTGCCAGGATAGCAAGATGGTAGCACATTACGACATTTCAACTGTGAACCACAGTAACAGGGAGTAGCTTGCAGTTGCAGAGAAAGGCACAATAGTTCAACTTTCTTCAACTTTAGCTCAAAGGCTACTGGCTAGAGTGGATGAATGACTATCTCAGATTACTTCTACAGGAGATGAGATAGCTAACCAGGTACTTAATAATTTATTAGGGGCAAGTGAGAAATTATCTAATAATTTATTATATGATTCAACTATGGAACTATTTTGAACACAGCATCTGTGGTAATTTTCCATGAGGAATGCTGTAATGGGAGCCTAATACCATTCTCCTTCAGTGTTTCTGAAGGGAGAACAGGCCCAAATAATATATAATTACACAAAGTCAGTGATTACTGAAAATACTTTAGTCGGACTAACTGTGACAGTACAGTGCCCCACTCCTAAACGCAACAGGCAAACACTTTTTTTTCCCCTTAGCAACGAAAATCTTTCAATAAGTTTCAGATATAAAAACCCTGATCAGCATCACTACTCTGGAATTAGTTTATTATTGCATGTTTTTCTGTGCCCAAACATCAGGCAAGACTGGTGTGAATGTTTAATAAAAAATCCCTCTAAAGGCTGATACAACAGCTGCAAAGGCTGAAGCAAGACTCGTAGCAATCTTGCTGACCTCACTACAGGTTTAGCAGGCGTCATTAAGCTGCCTTGCCACACTAAGGATATGCTTAGCTCCCTTGCTCAGAAGTAAACTAGCTAGTTCAACACCAAGGTTCTCTGCAGCTTCCTGCGCCTGACCAGCGACATTCTTCGCTGTGATGCCAACATGCTGCACATCATCATTTGGTCCGTCTTCATTCTGCAAACATAAATGTATCAATGTAAGGCAGTGGGAAGGAGTGGACAATGAATTAAACCATGTAGAAAACTAGATAGAACCCCTGGTCTAAGAAGTTGAGAACAGTATGCTGTAGTTTCCAAGAACTCTTAGCAGTGGGGAAGGGTGTAGGGACTGAAGCTGATACACTGAAGAACCAGACCAAAAGTAATAGATTTCAGAAGGTCTGGTTTTGTCATTCAACTTCAGGTTTGGATTTTGAACCCAATGTGCTTTACATACCTGTTGTGGATAATTAACACTGGTCTGCATAGTCTCTTTCAGGCTATCAGATCCATCCAAACTGTAGACTGCACCTGTCAAATACAACTTTGAAAGAAGGTATTAATGCCACATTAAAAAAACAACATGCAAAAATACACAGACAAGCCTGGAAGGGAACACTTTCGTAGTCTAGTAGGATCAGCTAGAATAGCAGTATGATAGAACTTTAGGAAAAGTAATCCCTTTTACAGAAGATGCAACTTCCAAGGAACAAGCTGCATTCTTTCTAACTTCCCACCTACTTAATCATAGTCTGTTGTGTAAAAGCACAGATTTTCTGGAGTCCAAAGCAACACGTCCAGACCACAGGGCAACACTACCTTTAGAGAAGGTGGGGGGAAAATAAACTATCATAATAATGGTATTTCCTAAAAGACTTGATCTCAGTAACCAGACCCATTCTCATTCTCATGTTTTAGAGAGTAACCTGGAAGGCTTGAGTCAGAACGCCATCTGCCCTACTGTACCATAAAGATGTCTGCTGGAGTTGCCTTCAGGGAAGTATCAGGGAATGTGGACACACTGGTACAGTTTCCCAGAAATAATCCCAGATAAATACAAAATATTCCTCACCTGGCCATCTTTCAGCATGGTGCTAACTGCAACAGGGACACTACAGCCACCCTCCTAGAACAAAAAGAAGTTGACAATGGAGTTTTCTCCCTGACACGTTCAAACCAGAGGCACCTGAAAAGTACATGCTGCACAAAACCCCACCTCTCACTGTTCAGGCACTTCCTAAATCACAAATAGGCTCTACTAGCAGTTTTAAGAAAGTGTGGCATCAGTTTAACTGTAGCAGAGCAGTACTGATTGCTGCAAGCAGAAGAGCAAGGATGCCACACGTACCAAACGTTTCATAAAGGCCCTCTCAGCAATGCAGCATAATACAGTTTCTCCATCGTGCAGGGCAGACACCATATTCAGTATTTCTTGGTCTTTGGCACGAACTTCCACCGCTAAGGCCCCCTATAAGGAGATAACAACAACAAAAAAATCCTCATCTTAGGCATCTCTGTGCGCACTCAGCCGTGGTCACAAATCAGAATTCAGAGGCTTGGATGCATTTTACTGTGATGTAGACATATCACAGAATTTGCAGAAAATAATCAGGAAACAATCCACTGGTTCCAAGACAACTTAAAGCAGCTGCTGTAAGGGGAAGACTAGAATTTACTTTAGCCAAATGTTGAAGATCACAGTCACCTGACATCTCTTCCTGCCCTCAAACCATACCCCACTTCTGACTGCATCTATACAAAAACCCACCCTACCGTCACTTCCAAGTCACAAATCCAAACTCGACAACCTGTTCTGAAGATAAACATCAAAGTGCTGAATGTACAGCGGTAACAAACCACTTCTTTCCCAAACTGAAAACAAGACCAGGAGGAAAAAGGAAGCGCACAGTATAAGACAAACGCATGATAAAGAAAATCCCCATTTCAGGCTGATTTTTCAGTTTCATCTAAGTGACTACTTCTGGTGCTGTCAGGCTCTGGAATGATTTTAAAGCTGTCATCTCGGCCCATTGCTTCCAACCTGTAAGTAACACGCTGACTCAGTGTGTCACTTTGCTTTGGATGTCAGGAAAAATATTTTCCTTTAGATATCAGGAAAAGGTTCTTCACTGAGAGGGTGGCTGCAACAAGCTCACCAAGCCTGTCGCAGTTTAAGAAGCGTTTGGACTATGCCTATAGTCATATAGTCTGAATTTTTGGGTGGAGCCAGGAGCTGGACTCGATGATCCTTGTGGGTCCCTTCCAACTCGGGATATTCTAGGATTCTGTGACTCCTGTTCACGCACTGGGAATTCACCCAGACCAGGGAATAATTGCATCACATAATGATGCTTGCAATCACTAATGCACAGCCAGCTCAAGTTTCTCAAGTTTGATTCCAGCTGTACAACACTTTGTAAATTCAGCTACATGACCAGCATGGGCTGGAACAGTCTGACTGCCTAGAAACAAGAGCACTAACAGTGTGCCCCAAGGCATGTGTTTCAGCTCCACACAGCCAGAGTTAGGACACTGTGTGTAAGGGAGTGTAACAGTGCAAATACTGCAGTGGCTCTGCACAATTAGCCCAGTACAGCACAACACTCGCTCTGCCACAGCCACAGCCTGCCTGATACTTGCAGAGTTGCCCCAGTGTAGTCATGCCACACACTACCTCTACCATTTACCACTTTCTATAGCTGATGGAAGTCAGCCCCCCGCCACACAAGCTCATAAAGCTGACTAATGTTCTTCCCACAAGCTGTGCATAAGCAGCCTATTAGGCAACGAGATCAATGTAGTTGTTCTTCGGCAACAAACACAAATGTAGTATTTGACTGTCACAGTCAACCACTTGACATGTCATACTGCTGCTCATTTTCCATACACAGTCAGGTTTATGGTAGAAAAGCTGTAACATACCTGTCCAACAGCATAGAGACAATCTTCAGGGCTCAGGAGCTGGAAGAAAGTAAAACCAGAGTTAAATCACATTGCACTTTTCAGAACATAGGAAACAAGAGTTGAATTCTGTGCTCACCTCTACCATTGATTTCGTGCCCAACCATGGAAATATCACCTCCCCCTTCCCATGCCTCGGTGTTTCCATCCCTAAGGTAAGATGAAGCACCTTCCTTCACCTGGGCAGTAACACTTCATTAGTTAACCCGAAAAGTCTTTGTCATGCACTGCTGTGTTGCTGCACACAAGTACTGTG
The DNA here is from genome assembly GCF_964034855.1 of Anser brachyrhynchus. Classification (NCBI taxonomy): domain Eukaryota; kingdom Metazoa; phylum Chordata; class Aves; order Anseriformes; family Anatidae; genus Anser; species Anser brachyrhynchus. The sequence continues at coordinate 99,595 of NC_137718.1, forward strand.
AAATGCTGGGAGGTACTACAAACTGTTACTGCACTGTGGAAAGCCGCATGGTAAAAATTTACGTATGAAGAGAAACAAACAAATCAAATCCTCCCTGAACCACATCAGATCTCAAGGTAATGTGACAACGGATTCAGCAAACTAAATGTTTGTCTTCAATAAGACAAACACAAGGTCTAAAAGGCAAGCAGGCAGACTCAGAAGAGAACGGCATTCTCTGCTTTGCCACTCACCTGACCAATGCGATTCTCCCAGCCCATTCTCTTCAGCCCAGCAGCAGCCAGGATTATGGCACTGAACTCTTCCTTCTCATCTAGCTTCTTTAAGCGGGTATTTAAATTCCCTCTCTGCAAAAGTGGTTAAGTAAGTATAGAAACAGCATGCAAACAGTCCTACAACCACTGTACATTAACTTGTCTGTGTTTACAGAATCCCAAAAGTCTTCCGATTAGAATCGGTCAGGATACCGTGCTGAAAGAAGTGCTAATTATGGACAATTGTTTCCTTAAATAGAATTCTGATGAGCATTATGAAATATTCATTCAAGCACTGACTCTCAAAAGATGCACTTCCTTTCAGTGCATGATTTGCACCTGACACCAAGTAATTTTGCACAGCAAAGAACTGGGTTACTAGGATTGAGGTTAACAGTGCCTTTTACCATTGCTACACTGGCCCACATCTGAACTGATGGCCCAAAATCACATCCGAAGTACTGAGGACCAATCAACGCTTGGCTGCCACTACAACAAACACAAGGCAGACACATGTTAAGCACTTTTTAGAACACCCCTAAATGTGAAATTCAGCTACATCTTGAATCTTGGCTAGATCAAGGCTGGGCCCTTTCTTCATAATATCATGAGAAAGCAGAACGCACTACACCCCTCTCAGAATAGGCTAGTGCAGGCGGCCTTTGAGGAAGGTGGTTGTTCTTGTAGGTCAGGTAGTATAAATCAGCCTTGATGCTAGATTTTGCATCAACTTTTACTACCCTTCATGGAACTTTATCCAGAACCCACATTTTGTCATGAAAGGATACGATATCTCTGAATTCTAGCTGAGGGAACTTCTTTTTGAGCTGGGCTGCTCGACGAAGTGAACTGGTTCCAATCACGCTGTTGAGAAAATTAAATCAATGAAATCCAGAATACTCCTGCACTTACCTCCATCTGGAGATGTCAGAAGTTTCAAGCAAACAAACATTTTTTTCCTTCCTCTTAGGATGGAAATGAAGATCCAAGAACCTGCCAATGATTTATACCTTCTTTGAACACGGAAAAAACACTCGTTGAGGTTTAACCTAAGAACTAGCTGAAGCTAGATGCAGGCAAGCCACTCCCAGTAGTGGATTTAGAGGGAATGCTTCTGGAGAGTAGCCACAAGAGACTGTCAAGGACTGATGAAACTTCCATTTAAAACAGAAGGTTTAAATGTGTGGAGGTTTAAATGTTTAACATAGCCCCCATCAAATTTTTCCCACTGGCAATATACTAAAAAAAAAAAAAAAAAAAAAAAAACAAAAAAAAAAACAACTTTGAAAATAAGTTGTCTAACTTGACAACACAGAATGCTAGACAGTAAGCATTTCTTTTCTAGACATGTGCACTATTCACTCTTGGTAATCTGGAACCTAAAGCAGGTAAGATTTTCACACTGCCCAGATGCATGGAAGTGTGAGTATTTGTATCACAGCTAGGTTTTTTTATTTAATTTTAACACAGGGCAGAGGGGAAGCAATGAGACCTTTCTAGTAGGTATCTTAATCTGAGTAATTTCACTCAGCTGTCTTGGGCAAAAGAATACAATAATCTCTATAAAAACGCACAGAAAATTAGTCAGGTAACTCCAAAGGCAGAAACTACTTATGCTCCCAGCAGAACCATAGAAAACTGATGCCAAATAAAGTTAACAAAGAAACCAGAATTCGCTGGGTGAGAACAAGAGAATGGTTCGGGTCCATGCAAGATAAAATGCTGCACCAGACACCCTGTCTGCACTGCATGCATTCATTCCCCTACAATGAGCACAATATAAAGGACCTGGTATTCACTCTGGAGATTGAGGTAAGAAAGGGTCTCACTTGAAAAAGTGCTGCATCTCAAAAGGTGGTAGCAGATAGCCAAACTGTCTCAGTCTACAGCACTCCCAAGACAGCATTGCTTTTTTTAGCAAGTGGATTCAGTGTAACATACATGAAAGTTAATTGAAGGCAGTGTAAAACCACTACAGGATAAAGTAAGGAGCTCATTGATTTGTCACTAGGAAATACCAACAAGTTTCTCCCTTCCATTTTTACACCTTACTGTCTTCCCCTTCTCCCTACTCACCTCTTTTCCGGAAGGAGACCGAGTGTTTTCCCGCAGTTCTTGGGGTGAAAGACAACAGCATCAAGTGGGGTTTCCCTTCTGCAAAATAATGCAAGAGCAGAATGACATCATTTAAATGGAAGGCTGCTAAGGTTAACAGTTCTGATACTGGTCCCCAAAGGAGCTGACTCTAGCTCCAAAAGACTTCTTCACCATTGTAAAAATAAGGATTTCCAGTAAACCTGATGGCTACAGAACACTAGGACAGCTCTAGTTGTTCCACTGTTTCAGAAAATAATGAAGGGGCAAACAAACTGTGACCCCAGACTACCTAAGCTGCCTTTACTTTTCTACCATTACTCACACTGCAAAATGCACGTCCCTCAGAGAATCAAGAATAAGCCCATACTTACTTGCAGACAGCACCAATGGTAAAGCCAGGAGGAAGAGAAGTTGGCAGGTCCTTCAAGGAGTGAACTACCAGGTCAACTCTAAAAATTACAGGACAGTAATCACAGCACTGAACAGATGGTTGGGTCACATGGTACCCACCAGAGACCTACAGGTAATGTACAGAAAAGTATAAATTCAACCTGGGAATTAATTTGGAGGAGAGAGGATTTTCAGGATTCTACAGCCAGAACTACTATAGAATTATTGTTTCATTCCAGAAAAGCCACTTCACCTTTCTCTGTCCATCTTTTCTAACCTGGAAAATTAAGTGTTGTGATTTAACCTTCCTCCCAGCAGTGTTGCAAGACACATTACAATAATCAGGTTAAATCAGAGGAAGATGCTACAGATGTTAACACAAACTTATTGAACCAGTATGCAACCAGTCAATTGGCTAGTATTACACTTCAAAGTGAAAATAATAGCCCAAGTAAACACCCTCAGCTTCAACACAAGGGCAATGAACAGTTTTAAATGACTGAGCCTCTAGTATTTTCTTCACCGACTTTACTGGAAAATGCATTATCATATACCTGTGTGCTAGAGATGCAGAAAAATATCTTTGTTTTTACACCTACTTTAACTAAGCCATAAGCACCACAGCAACCCTCCTCATGATATTACAAAAAGCAAAAGCTGTAATCTCTGCTCCAGCATGAATCTGAACTGAGTTCTCCTGTAGAAAGAAATTACTTCAGAAAGCAGCACAAGTTGCTCACGCCCAATTCTCCTAAATATTTAGCATACAAACATTTTAAGAAATATGGTCACACAATAACACTAAATGTTATGCCATGTTAACATGAAATACATTAACACAAAATACATTCACACAACCAAGCAAAATATTTTTTTTAAATAAAGTGTTCCCAAGCAGGTATTACATCCACTCTGACACACATGTAATGCAAATCACAGCAGAAAAAAATAAACCCTAACCAGCGCAGACTAAGCATCACAATGCCACTCCAAAATACATGGCCTACGTCCAGGGTAGAGTTAAAAGAAAGAAAAGAGACAATGACTTGAGACAATGACTTAGCAAAGAATTTCTTCTGTAACCAGACAGGTAGCAGAACAGAAGAAAACTAGATCACACAGGCAGCAAAGCAAAAAATGTCTGAAGAGCACGAATGCCAGACAAGGAAGAAGAAAAACAGAACAACAACAACCCCACCCCACCACCCCCCCCCCCAAAAAAAAAAAAAAAACTTTCAGCTCTTACTCATTTCTTTCAAGTGCATTTTCCAGTTCTTTGGTGAAGAGGCTCTTCTCCCCAATCTACATGTAAGTGGAGGAACATGAATCACAAAAGAAAAATCTGCAAATATACCACCAAATACAATTACTTTGTGAGTACAGAAAGAAGATACCCTTTACCTTGGAAAGTGCTGTATCCAGGATCTTATCTCCAGTTGTTGACATGGCAACTGCTCAGAAAGAGCACAGATAAAGTGTGAGGTATGGTCAGAGCACATAGGCTTAGACTGAAAGTATCTACATAAGTGTGTAACAAGCAATACACTCTTACACACTTACGCGTACTGTGTGCACAGACTCAAGACAAATACAAGAGCAGCTCACTCCTAAGAATACATTGCACTCAACAATGTTAAGTGAGAATGACACATCCTTCACTGTCCTTAAAAACACAGAGAAAGAAAGAGGGTAGGTTTTGGAAATGGCCAACTGAAAGGACATTGCCCAGATCTTTCTCCAGAGTGTCAGTGAACAGACACTCAGCAGCTCTCTCCAGTGCAAGAGTGTACTTCTGGTTATTCTATGCTGTTGAGTACCGCAAGTCCCAGACAGGAAAGTGTCCTCAACACACAGTCCAGAGTGCAGCCACATTGATACCAAGTTCTCAAATGAAGCAACACAATGTCACCTGCATGACAGATGCAGGGCCACAATCACCAGGAGCTTGTGAAATCCTTCTCCCATAGAAAATACCAGCAGCAGTTGCTAAGCCACGCAGCCTAAATGAATTCAGCCTGCGCTCTTAGATAACGGGACAAATTCTCCTCTTCTTGACAGTACTTTGTATGCACATCTTGCACATAAAGATAACTGGCTGGCTCCAACTGCAATCTACACCAGAGCAGAAACCAAAAAAAACAACACTTACCAATCTCAAAGTGGAGGTCTGGGTGTAACTCACGGAGCATCTCAACTACACTGTCGGTCTGAATCCGGGCCAGCTGCAACAAAGCAGAAAGCAAAGTGCTATATAAAAAGCGCATCAACTACACAGTAGCTAGAAAGAACTTGGCCATTCTTTGATGGTTATGCATATACAATCACTACATTCTCTAAACTGTAAGTACTTGGGGCTACTTCTTTCAAATACAACAGCTCATACATACAAACCCTCTGAGTCACACAAACCTATATGACTGGAGCATTTCACCAAATAATTGTTTGTATCTAAGCAGCAGAACAGCCTCTCCCCATATCCAACACTGTTGCGACCCAAGCAGTGACAAGTCAAAACAGAAAGAATTTACTGAGTTAGGAAAATCGACTGAAGCAGAAGACTGTGTGTTGGGATTCACTCACTCTACTTCCAGGTGCATTAAGGTCACTAGCTATTTCCAGTCATTGCCCTTGCACTTAAACAGAATTTACGTACCTAACTTTAAGGCACTTTGTTCCACATCTGAAATACCACTGCTGAAAGACGCCTGTTTACTGGCAAGCAAGTGTAAAGGCAAGCAAAATCATCCTCCTGTCACTCAGTGACGAAACAAAAAGTTATGGGCATACTGGATACCCCGTTACTTCTAAGAGCATGAATTTTACCAATACTGCAAGTTTTGGTAGGAGCCAGCAGGATTTCACTTTGCCTGCGGAAGACTTATAGTTGCTGGTAAATGTGAGCTACTTTTAAGATCAGAGCTCTATTTAGAAATTCTATAGACAAAAACAAAAGTAATATCTTAGGTCTGCAGAAACAGCAAACAAAATATCTTAGAGCAGTAAAATAAAGGAAGAATATTCTCTTTTATAATAATAGTAGAAGCAATAAAACAACATGGCACTATCGCTTCATTCTACACATGCAAGCAGCAGCAGAGTCAAGCAGCCACAGCTGACCAGCGTGTTTTAGCTTCTCTCCCTGTAATGAACTGAATAGCCTAGGGCAATTAACTTTGTTCTCAGGACTGCAGTTTCCCTACATATAAAATGAGTGTAAGTAGCAGCTTCCCTTTGTAAAGCATCACAAAAGCCTCAGGTTAGGAAAAGCAGTAGCACACACGTAAGCAAGCCTATGACCCTTTCCCTGACGTCCACGTGCAATGCCTTCTTCCCTTCTCCAAAGTACAGAATTGTTCCTAGAACCTGCTGCTAGGACGAACAAGATTACTGCGGAACAAAGGCCTGAAGACACTTATCGCCCTTTGCGAGTCGGCTCCTCCCTGCTGCATCTGGATAGCAAGAGATACCCGCTGTGTCTCTGCACACATTCCTTCGGGAGGGCCGGTGCCGTCCGCCGTTGGGTTGGGTGTTCCCCACCACCGCCCACCGCCCTGTAAACCCCGCAGATCGAAGAACGTACAGCAGGATTCCTAGAAGGGCATTACCTGCACGAAGGCAACGCTGCCTAGAGCAGACCGCCACCCGGGCCCCGGGAGAAGGATTTCTACGTTTTTTCCGGGGCTCTCGAGAAGGGAAGCCGGGCACCCGGCGCCTCCCGGCGCGACGCGGACAGCCCGCCGGGAGGCAGCTCGGCCGCTGCTCGCAGAGCGCAGGCAGGACGGCCCGCACGGCGCCGCCCCGCCGGGCCGAGTCCTCTCCGGCTCAGGGCTCGCCCCCTCGGCGAGCGGGGACGCGGCTCTCAGCGGGGACGCCGCTCCCGCTCGCTCCCCGGCGCGGAGCGGCCGCCCCCCGGCAGCACGGCGCCCCCGCAGCGCCCCCCGCCGCCTACCTGGCTCCGACGCGTGCCCACGCGGACCGCTCTGCCGCCCACGCCGTTCTCGCCCTGCAGCAACAACCGGGTCAGCGGCCGGTCGCCCCTCCCGCCGCCCGCGGGCCCCCCCCGGCCCCGCGCCCCCCGCCCCGACTCACGGCGGCCGGGCCCGGCTCGGCCATCGCACCGCCTCCCCTCAGCGCTCCCCGCTCCGCTCCATGGCACGGCCCCGCCCCCCCGCGTCACGTCCGGGCGGCCGCCCACGTGACCGGGCCCCTCGCCCCGCCCGCGGCGCTCCCCTGCCGGCAGTGGCAGCGCGGTGCCGGGCAGCGCGGTAACGGGCACCCCGCTCTAACTGCGGCGCGGTGCCGGCAGCCCCGTTTATCGCGGCGCGGTGCGGGCAGCCCCGTTTACTGCGTTGCGGTGCCAGACAGCCCCGTTTATTGTGGCACGGACAGCCGGGCGCCGCGCACGCCTGCGTCCTCCCCCCACAGTCCGGCAGGGCGCACGCCGCCACACCGTTAGGTGCCGCGCCTGGTGTGCAGGAGCAGCTCCCGCTGCAGGCCGGCCTCGAGAGTCGTGGGTGGCTTCCCCGGTGGCAGGTCCGTGATGAGGGTGAGCTTGTTGAAGACACCTCGCCCGAAGTAGTCGGCAACGACAGAGAAGCCATCATTGGAACACTTGAGCTGCAGGACACAAAGCAGCACCATCAGGGGCAGGCTAGAGACTGTCACCTCCAGAGCATTTCCTTTCATTCCCCTTTACTTACATCCCCTGCATTAGAGACAGCAGCTCAAGTCACTCCCTTGCCATTCAGTGTAAATGCCATGGCGGCAGCAGCGTCTTAGCCTTCTGTTACAGTTTCTGCCACTGGGGTAGTTTATCTTAAGTATGAAAGCTTCTGCATTGGCTACGCTAGTATCCAAATGTGCTAACGCGTTCCAGCTAGTATCCCATTCTCAGCTTACCTCCTTAATTTTTTGGAAACATTTATGTAGAAGCATTATTTCTGGTACACTGTCCTATCCCACTCTGATTTCAGAACTTTCCTTCCTCCTTAGTTCGTGCTAGGCAACTTGTTGATCAGCTGTCCAATGGACAGATCTAGATCCATTTCAGGATGAAGTGACAATAGTTCCTCTTCCACCTTTGCAAAACATCAAGGAATCTCCATACCCTATACCAGTCACTCCAGCTCCTAAGGCCTCAGGATCCTCAGTCAACATAACCGTGTTTACAAAATATCTTCAGCCTTACCCTTCTCTACCAGCACCTGGGGGATCTGCAAAGCAATCTACTTTAAAAAAAAACTGGAACGACATTGGAATAGGCTGCCTAGGGAAGTGGCTGAGTCACCATCCCTGGAGGTCTTTAAAAGACGTCTAGATTTAGAGCTTAGCGATATGGTTTAGTGGAGGACTTGTTAGTGCTAGGTCAGAGGTTGGACTAGGTGATCTTGGAGGTCTCTTCCAACCTAGATGATTCTGTGACATGCAACGTTACCCTACCTGATGCTGAAACTGATCGTGCAGATCCCTCTTCTGCTCCTGAGCTCGGATCATATCCATCACTTTGCGGTTTTCAGGCATGCAAGTAGGACATTCTGAGTCACTGTCAGAGTAGCTTTCAAAGCAATGCTGGTGGAAGGAATGACCACACAAGAAGTGGACTGAAGGAAGCTCCAGGGCACTGGTACAGATACTACACTTGGTCTTCTGAAAGATCTTGGGACTGGAACAGTGACAGAAAGCAGAAGGAAAAACAGAAGAAAAACAAAATGTATTTTTCCTTACTGAAGTAGAACAACAGCTCTACTATAGACAAGACACCACAGTCCTGCACCTTGCTTTTAGCTCTTCAATCTCCTGGCGGATCCTTGTGGTTTCTTCTCTGTATTTTAGAATTCTTTGCTCATCCTGCTCGATCTGGCAGCTCTGCTTCTGCAGCTTGTTGACAAGATAATCCTTAATCACAGACAGCGTGGCTGTGGAGTTGTGAGCCAGTGTCTGCACAACTGAGGATAACCAAGATGTTAGTTTAAACACAAGCAAAGAAACTGCAGTTACACTGGTCCTACCTGGACAGACCACTTTCCTTTAAAAGACTACTTACAGGCAAAGACAATCAGAAATCTCATTTAAAGACTAAGTTTCAGCTTGCACTCTGGAGGGCTCCTGCTTCCACAAAGAGATGACTGGGATCATGTTTAGACAACACAGACCAAAGGGGCAAAGCAACGATCTCGTGGACTGGATTCTGTTTCAACTTCTCTACCAATCCACAGCAGGAGTTTAGGCAAGCCCTTCACCTTCCAACACTGACAGAACAGAAATAATTCACAGACATCCCAGTGACCGATACCACAGATCTTCTGCTCTGATTAGGGAGCTACCACTGGCATTACGTTTTCCTATAGAGCAGGTCATTGTTTCAAATGGTGGGCTCAAACTTCATTGATACCTCTCTCAAATTTCTAGTCTACAGAGTGCTATAAAAAATGGTTTAAGTGCCACATGTCATTATTACCAAGCAGTGGAGGCATAAGGTTCTTGTTCTCTATGTGTTTCAGTACCGCAGCAATATACTCCTTGCAGTCCTCCTCTTTCCGTGCAAAATAGCCGAGAGCCTGTTCCCAGAGACATGCCTCTTGGTCTCCATACAACTCACACACCTCAATCACCTTCTTGTACTGCTCATTCTGCATGTGGTAGTGCATGATCTGTTGGAAACTACAGAAAAGAGCAACACATCAACAAGAAGAATCTACTTCTCTTTTTGAGAGGTTATAGGAATCCCAGGTTTTCATGCAGCCATACAATCCCCAAACATTCCCACAGAACCAAAGACTGGTCTGTCATCCATTCTCTACGTCACTGCCCTGCTCCAACAGTAGGATATTTTCAGCTGAGCTATTATCTGTACAGTTCCTGTCCTGAGATACTCAAGGGGTCCTTACCATTGTAGGGCAGAGACACAGCTCAGAAATCCCTGGAGTGGAGCAAGCAATAGTACTCTAGGGAGAAAAGCAACACTCACAGTTTGCCCTGTTCATAGAGGTAGAGGACACCATCCTTGAAATTGTGCATCTGACATAAGACCAAGGCTTTATCGAAGACTGTTTTGAACCTTCCACTCTTCAGGAGAGTGAGTGCTTCATTGTGCAGCTTTTCCTTGATCTACAGGAAACAGAAATGAGAGGTAGATGGGAAGCAACAAGCACTCAAATATTTTGCATTAAAATCTGACAAACAGTTGCAGCTTTCTAAAGAGGAGCCAAGTTCTTCTGTTTGCCCTATACCCCTTTTAAGCAGAGAAGACCATTTCTTTCATCCAAACAGCAAGCATCCCCAGAGATGAGAGCAAGCACATATAGCTGGTTTTGTGGGAGAGGCATCTGCCCACAGAAATTGTATTGTCTGGAATCTGTACTTCACTGAGACTCATACAAAACAAACTCAGCCTCACTGAAACGAGTACTCTCTAAGCTGGCGGGTTGCTTTCTCATTTATTTGTCATTTGTCCAGTATAGCATATGAACTGTCTCACGTTAACACTGCCCATCTGGAAAGGTTATGGGCTGGCAGGAATGCAAATAGAATTCCTAGGCACCAAAGCTCCCTCTCAAAATACAAAGCTGGAGAAACTCAAACCTGCTTATCTTGTTCATGGGCCCAGTTCTGGAGTCGAAGTTCCAATAAAGTGTCATAGACACCCTGTGGAGAGTCAGACTGCACCTCAGTCATGTGCTCCAGAAAAGCTTTCAGTTCTCGGGAGTTGTTTGCAAAGACCGGAATGAACTCCTCAGAATTAGCCTGTAAAACAGGAAGGAAAGGAAAGAGTAAACCACCCAGCACAATCACAGACAGACAGGTGCTTCTTCTCTAACGTTTGGAGGGCTTGTTCCTACGATCTGTGACACAACAGATACCGTACAGTACTGGATGCCAATTACTGCAGTAATCAGTTCTGTGTAATAGCTTTAGGCAGTTGTTCACGTACTACCAGTACACCCGGATGTGGCCTCTCATTATGTCTAAAGTGTCGGGCCTGCGCTGCAAGGCACGCAGGAGTGCTCATTTGCTGCAAAGTTACTACTCCAGAACAACAACTGTCAGTCCAAGCAAACCATACCTTTTTTCCTTCCAGCAGCCCAAGGCCTTCGTTGTCTCCTGATGGCTGGTAATCAGTGCAAAGGATCTTCAATAGTTCTGTGGTCTCATTAGGGACATGGTGCATCAGGATTTTACCATACCGCTTCATGTTACTCTCTGCCTGATCAAACGGCAGTTTTCCAATGTAGTGTAAAGCCTCTTGGTAGTTCTGTGAAGGCAGCCAGCAAGGGTCATATCACGTTGGCTTCTGCTCTCCACACCAACATCAGCACAGACAGTATTGAAGACATGCTGAAAGTATGCCAGGAACACCATTTGCTCTGAATTATCATCTAGTTTCACTATTCCTGCTTGGTCTCCTCCTAAGTGAGGAAGGCTGGCTGTGGCCCCGGGAAAGAGAGATTTAAATCCATCTGCCACTAACAAACCTCCCTTCTCTAAAGGTCACTGTAAAAAGCCACATACCAAAACAGAACAAAGAAGCCCCTCTAATTTCCAACCCAAGTCTACCGCACAAGCCAGAAGCAGAAAGCCAGCACACAAGCAACAGCGGGCATTGGTACTGCCTGAACAGTCCTGTCTGCACAGTAGCCACAGGGAAGAGGCTAGTGAAATGAGATTCCCTCCAACACAGGAGGCTAGAGAAGCAATATTCACACCAGCAAGAACATGAGAGCAGTAACATCTTACCTTGATGTCCTCCAGCTGGATTTTGAGGTACCACTCGTGATGGGCATGCTTCTCTGCCAAGTACACAGCATGGGAGTAGTAACCTGCTTGACGAAGCACTTTGATTGCTGTTTCCACATCAAAGCGGACCTCGCTCTCGCTAGTCTGCAAGAACAGAAGCAGAAAGACTGTGGACTAAGCAGTAATCATTTGCTTAAAAGGAGAAATGCCAGAGCACTGACAACTTAGTATCTCTCATGCAAGGGAAAGATCATGTGTTGAGAAGAAAGTCTAGCCACCTCTCGGTAGGTAGCTAGTCACACTGGTGAAAGCCATCACAATTCAAACTGGAACAGCAAGCCAGCCAAACTGAGAATGTTGTGTCTCTCTCTCTCTCTCTCTCACAACAGCCCCACAGGAGCCAATTTATAGTTAGCACTACTCCTTTTTAATTGTCATGTTTTAATTGTAACTTAAGAATTTTGTATTATTTCGTTATCACCTTCCCCCATTACCTTAATGAACTCCTCCAGTTTGGAGCTGTCTTTGAGTTTGGTATAGCAATTCAGCAGAAGCGTAGTATGGTCTGCATTGGCCAGAGACTGCAAGTGAAGAGTCTGCAGATAAGCAGTGAGGTTGTGGATGCGCTGAGCATCTAGAAATTTCCGAATAACGTAAGATGGTTCCAACTTCCCTATTGTTCTGGAAGGGGAACAATCACGTCACAGCGGGCCATGTAACCAGGGAGTCAAAAAAAAAAAAAAAAACAAATTAATAATGGCGCACAGAGAACTTCAGCAGGCACCAACCCATGTGGGACCATTCAGCTACATATAGAAAGTAACAACTAGTTATGCTGTAAGACCACCTATCCACACACACAGTGAAACAAACAGCCATCTACAAAGGCTGCAATTGCAATGATGGTGGCAGCACATAAGGACTTAATGCTCCTTTAAAGGAAGCAGTGAGAAGATGGGCTACACTCTGGCCACAGCTAATTGGGAATCCCAAAAAAGGGAATGAAAGACACATTTTCCTTTCTTGCAGTCACAAAACTCAAAGTCTTATTTAAATACTTATGCCCACATGCAGCAGTTTAGCCACAGTTAGCCTGATTTTATTGCAAATTTGCATTAAGTATATATACTAACACTTGACAGGTGTCAGGACTCCAAAGTTTCAGTTCTACATGTATGTGGCACAAAACAGTTTTTAATAAGCCCCAAAACAGATCACTCTAAGTTTTATAAAATCTGAGATGCGCTAAAGCCAACATTAATCTGACCATTTTCCAGGAAGACTGCTATATCTGGTCAAGTCACATTGTCCACCTTACCCAGTATCTCCACACTGACAGCGGTTTTTATATTTAAGTGACACTCTACAATTTCACAATATCCTTTTGCTTACAGGACAGTCTGCACGGCATATGACATTCTAAACAAAAGCAACCCTTTGTTTACAATGACATTATCAGAGCCCACTCTGTCGTAATGCACCTTCCTAATTCACTTAAAATATGATCAATGAGGAGAAGTTTACCCTTTCACATTCAGAGTGATTTTCAAGCAATTTTCCGAGACACTTAATCTGACACTTTTCTCTCTATTGGTAGAATTTTTCACGAGTCATGCCTTTTTTCCTCCCTTGGCTGAAACAGAAATCAAGGCCTATATAGCTCCCATCTGTACCACACTGCTCTTGCTCTGTACTACCCCTGCTTACCGAATATACTGCTGGATGGCTCCATCATGGTTCCCCTTGTTGTACAGATGATCGCCATACTGACGGAAGATCTCTGACAAGCCATCGCTGTCCAAGTGGTGACTCTTGGCTAGGTTAATGGCCATTTCAAATAAGTTCTTTCTGAATAGCATCTGTTAAATACAGAGTAAGAGCAGTATGAGGGCAATATCACCTCCTTAAACAAGATTTAAACACGCCCAGAAAACTAATTGTTTATTTTTGGTGCTGTACCTGTATGTAAACTCAGGCTTTTAAATACTAAATGCTCTGCAACACAGGTTATGCTGGAAAGCTATAAGGTCACTTACTCACTCACTTCAACACTAACTCACTCACTTCGATAGTCCAATTTTTCAACCTGTGGAGCCAGTACAATCTTGCAGACATAAGGCAGACTAGCAACGAAACAGATTTACATGCCTCAAGTTTGGTTTGTGTATCCTTCTCCTGCAGTACATGGATCTTCCCATCTCTGGTCAGTACATACAAAGAACCCCACTCTGCTAAAACATCTACTATGTCGTCGAAGATCGAGCTGTATGCAATGAACTTGTTGCACAAGTCATAAATATTCAGGACTTGTTTATCTGAATTCTGTGCCTCACTCCCAGCAAACTCAGACCTGGAGAGCAGAATAAAGTTTTAGAAAACAAGAAGCAACCTGAATTCTTTTGATACCTTCACAAACGCAAGATGCTCAGAGGGCAAGACAAACGAGGTTCATTTGGACAATTAAACTAAGCAGATGCGTAGGCAAGACACCACATATTTATGCACAAGTGCCATCTGTGTGTGTTGGACTGAGAAATTCATATGGGTGGAAAGAAATCCCCCTTGTTCAGCATGCTTGACTGTGCTACTCTAACAACCAAATTGGTATATGGGTCTGGATTAATTTTAGCAGCCTCTGACAAAGTTACAATCAGCCCCTACAGTGATGCTTCATAAAGAAGAAGGAAAAAAAAAAAAAGAGGGAAAGCAGGAAACTGCAATAGCAGATGATAAAAAAAATAAAAAGTAATAATAAAATCTCATCTGTTCCAAGGACCCCTACTTTGGAGAAGTCTTCCGGTCCTTGGAGACAATGATGAGGTACCCCCGATACCAGTGAACAATCAACTTTTGTCCCTCGAAGGCAAAGCAAGGGCCCCGTTCGTCTGGCTGATAAAGGTACACACATTCATTTCCTGCTACAATGAACTGCAGATCCTGTGAGGGGTCACTGAGAGAAGAACAGCGCAATCCACAACCATGAGTGTCCAGCTCCAGATGAGGATAGTCTTTCACTGAAAGCAGGTAAGACTAGAGAGGAAACACGAGGTTTTAGAGTTCACCTGAACTAGACTCTGAAGCCAACAGAATTTGCAAGTCAGATTCTCTTTTTTTCCAATTAATTTCCCACCTGGATGTTCTCTGTGGTCACCACAAACAGATGTGTTGTTTTGCCAGACTGTCGGAAAGCAAGACCAGTAACTGGATAACTGCCCTCATGCAGGATCTGGGTTTTACTATGCCGGTCTCGGGTGATGTCTCCTTTTGTAAGTACAACACTCCCATCTGCAAAACCTGATGAAGAGGACAGATCAAACTGTTTACTCGTGTGGCACACTTGAAATATTATCCAGTGCAAGTTAGGGCAGCTGCAGTCAGTGACACCTTGCTTGCCAGCAAGGTATCAAGTAATGGGATTGCTGCAAGTTCTCACTTCAAGAAGTACGCACCAATCTATCTCCAATTACTCCTGTTAAATTTCACAGCTGCCACCTGACCATATGCAATGCCACTGTTCCACAAGGCTCAATGCGTGTCCCCCATCACAAACTCCACTTGCAGGTTATTTTTGTTTGGGTCTTTGTGTATTTTGTTTTGAGAAGACCAACTTCATCCTCCAATTTTAACTACCGTTTTAATTCATTTGTTTATTCAAAACATACCATACATTAAAAAACCTAGACGGAGGTTTCCTACTAGTGAGTAAAACATTCAGTTTTCACAGTTTGCAAGCTGTTCTAAGGCGGAAGGCCACAACACATAAGAAAAGGCTTCTGATTTCAGTGCAGAGACCAACACACAGAAAGAGCTTGCAGTCTTGCAACATTACTGCTTTTACTCTGTTCAGCTTTACTTACCAATAGCCATGAAATTAAGATTCTCGTGGACAGTTAGGCAAGACACAACCGTGGGCTTGTTACCCGGTATTGCCGGAAAAATTCGTGTGCAAAGAGGATTGCCACCATCTCGTTTCTCCAGGTTCCATACTTTAACCTGAAAACAACAGTGGTATAACACAAGCAAAATATGAGGCATTAGAGGCAAACTACTGAAGGTAAGAAGAGTCAATTGAGATAATCACAGTATTCTATGAAAGGTCCATAACACAAAAAAATTTCCTCTCTTCGTCACTTGACTTACCAATGGGTTAATACCCTCTTCATCCTCACCAACAGAAACCAAGATACTGTGCTGCTTCAGCTGGTACAGGTGCGTTACTCTTAGTTTGTAAGCCTGGAAACTAGTGAGTTGAAGCGAGCGCGGCAAAAACCAGATCTGACCTTCCATATGTAGATCACAGTTAAGGCAAACAAAGGAAAAAGATAACAACAGTAGAACCCCTACGCCTCCAAGCACGGCAGAATCAAACTCTTACCAGTTCCTTCTCACTGACCTCTCATAAGCCTACAACAAACACTCTTTTTTTTGCAGAAACACCTAAGAGCACAGAAACAAATAACGACGGATTTTGTACAGGCCAGGGGCAGAGAAGTACAGGGAGCTGCCAAGTTCCCGAGGCCAGAGGACCACCAAGCCCGCGCAGAAGGGCGCAGGCCTCCGCCCGCGGCGCGGCGCAGCCCGGCCCCCGCCCCGCCGGGCCCCGCTCCACGAAGCCCCCGCAAGGCCGGAGCGCCCAGCACCGCCACCTCTCCTCGCCGCCCCGCAGGATATCCCCGAACACGAGGCTTCCGCGGCCCGAGTCGCAAACCGTGACGCCCGGGGGCAGCGCGAACGACTTCCCGGCAGAGCCCTCCGGCCCCGGCGGCTCCTTCACCACCTCCCTGTCAAAAAAGACGAAGCGACGCCACTGCAGGTACGCCGCCATCTTGGGGACGGGCCCCGCCCCCGCGCTGCTCACGGAGCGGTTTCCCCGCCCCCGCAGGTCACGAGGGGAGCCGCGCATGCGCCGGTGCGGAGGGAGGGGCGACCTCGGCCTGGCGCTCGCCGCTTGGGGCTGCGGCTGGGTGCGGAGCGCGGCCGGCGGGAGCCCGCAGCCCCCACGGCCGGCCCGGTAGTCAGGACCGCCCTGGCTTCGCGCAGGCTCCAGCCCCGCTGCCGGAGCACGACTTCAGGAGCGGCAGCCCGCGCTTGCATGGCACGAGCTCAGTGTGGGGAACCCGTCCTTTCCCCTCACCCCCCTGAAGCTTTTCCCCCCATAACTGCAAAAGCCAATTTTCATGTGTGGCTTTGGCCAACGTCTCTTCACTCCGTATGGGAAGTTGTGTCATGAAGAGGAGCAGCACTGCCCAGGGCAGAGGAGCTTGGCCTCAGTAAACACGAGGGAGCCGTACACAGGCAGCAGCACCATACGAGATCCTGCAGGCTGGGACCTGGCCTCTACTGGCCAGAGGCATCTTATCGAGGACGTGCAGTGGTGCTGGCTTGGTTTTACACTGAGCAGCAACTGTATACACCAGGTAGGGGTGTAAGGCCTCTTTCACAAGGATAGCAGAATAGTTTTTACCTTACTCCTTGTTTTAACTCCTGATGCCACTTAACTGCTCTGGTTGCAAAAAAGGTGGAAACACGAAGTATTATTCTGAAGCTTGGCACCAGTTATCCCTCCCTTGCTAGCTGGCTTTCCCTTAAACATAACCAATAAAAAGCAGCACACCTTTCACAGGTACTCGAGCTGAGACTGCAACTGACTCCAGTCAAGAGCTTGTCGCATTTCCTACCCCTCACCAGTTGCCTGTGAACAACCCAAACAATCACCCCAGTTCAGGGCAACTCCTGGTAAAAAAAATAAAAAAATGCAGGCCAGTGAGACTTCTGCAGCTCTGCTCCAGCCCCTTACAGAAACTCTCATTGTAGTAATCCACACCAACAGGGTATTGCAACCAAAAGCCAAGTTTACCAGGCTAGCTGAAACTGGAGCATTGAACTCTGTAAGAGCACAGACCACCTAGTCATGAGTGTACGGAAAGCATGAGCACCAAGGAGTGGAGAATCCTTCCATTTAGACACATTGACCATCTTGAGGCATCTCTCCAAAGCTAGTTGACATGTGCTAGGGCTTTCTATGAAGAAATGAAGAAAAGGTCAGCATTGTTTGTTTTTTTTTTTTTTTTTTTTTTGCTTAGCACTGTTAAAAGAAACACCAAAACCAATCTGGAGTTCCAGGGAGCTTTTATTGAGTTTAATCAACAAAATCAGGATTTTACCATTCGTCTTTTTTGCACTCTGAACTCATGAAGCTCTTCACAAGCCAGTGCTGCAACGCATGTACATATCCAGAGAAAAACACATTCTCAACAAAATCCATGCTCCACTGGAGAATTAGCCAATTACCAATTTAACAGAATGCCAATTTTCCCCTCCCTCCCCTGAATATTTTCAAGGACTATTCCATGTTGTTCACTGGTTAACAAAGTACCAACTTCTTAACTAGGGACCACTGGATTATGATATCCCACGTGAATTGCAAATATTTTTTTCTTGAAATAAAGTTCCAGGTTTTTTCTATAAAGGGAACAGTGACTATTTTCTTCTCCTGACACCCCTTCCCCATAATTATCGGTTAAAATACAGCAAGGCTGTATCTTAATAAACCCATCCCTCCCACCACCCCTCCTTACCCTTCCCTTATTTGTCTACAGCAGAATTTAACAATGCTTCCACATAAAGACATTTTAAGCAATGCAACAGTGAACTGAGCAAAACCTACAGAATAATCTGCCAAAGCCTTATTTTGAAGATCAGATGCATGCTCTTTGGTCCAGAGACCTGACTTATCATGAAGAGAAACTGTGATTCCAAAAAGAAAAAAAAAAAAGACTACAAGTTCACAGCAACTGGAAAAACTCCTTGTGTGGACTTCTTTTGCCCAACCTTTACAATGGTGACCTTGCTGCCGGAGCTCCTGGGAACAAAGTGCACCCCCATCCTCAGAAACCAACAGCTGCTCAACCCCAGCAGTACTACTCAGTCCAGCACCAGGACAAGAACCACTGTGATGGCAGCTCAGCAGGTGCGGCATGGCATCCCGATAACCTCTAGAACAGAAACCATGACAGAACAGCTCTCTGCTCAAGGTTTGAGTCCTATCGGTCATTTGAAAAACAAGCGTGTGAAGCATTTTTAAATCCTTGGAGCAGACACCCTTCCCTATCCCAAGTAAAAATAAAAATCAAAACAATCAGAATGAGATGATTTGATACCAACATGTATACAACGTATTCATGTTGAGCTTCCATGTTCTTACCCACAAAAAAAGTCCCAGAGGGCAAAGGAAAGATGCTCCCATCTCATTCTGGAAATTAAAATATGTATTTGAGACCAACCCACCCCCCTCCCTTCAAGGAAAGCCCTCCAGCAACTGCACTGCACTCTTTGACAGCGCAAATCCTGAGACCAGCCTATAGCTCATCTGGAGTAAGTTGGCTGAAGATTTGCGTCACCCTCTTCACAGCCATTTCACCCAGTTGTGAAACACTATTTCTTCAGATTCAGAGGATGATGCTTTTTTTAGACTTTCGGGGGGAAAATGCAGAATACATCAGATTCTTAATGTTATCTTTGTCAGAGGAATTATTTGACCTAGGGCTCATCACTGAAGGCAGAAACTGGCTCCAAGTAATGCATAAATGTAAAGGCTGGTGTGTGACTAGAAAAACAACAGGAGATCAAAAGGAATCTCAAAAAGCCAAGACTTATACACACTCCTTACTCCTGGGCAGGAAAAACAAAACAAAAACTAGGCTTATCCTAGTCATTTGGAGCATCTTTCCATTTGCAAGATTGCATCTGTTAGAGATAGCCTATTGGCACCAAAAATAGGCTGCTTCCTTCTTTACTGAAAGCCACCTAAAAACGGTGCCCCTGATAGTTTAGGTAAGTGCCAATCCTCAAATAGAGGCCGAGTTTAAAGTAATACTTTCCATTTAAAAGTTCTGTGCTTTAAGAGGGACCATCAAAGCATGGCACCAGGCTAACCTACCACAAATCCAAGCAGAGCACACACATCTGACTCAACACTGCTATCCTGTTCTTGTTACGTGTGTGCGCCCTGGTAAGATACAAAAAACTTTTATTTACATTTTTTCATGTCTTTGTTGCACAAAATGATCCCTCTTCTGTCTCTCTGGAAAATCGTAAGCTGGCTGCAGTACAAGAGCAAGATTTTACTTTTGGTCAAAGTTATCACCCACAAACTCCCACCCCACCCCCCACCCCCAAAAAGCACCCCAAAGTTGTTTACATTTAGTACCTGCCAGTCAGATGTAAGCTGTGTGGCTCACAGAGTGTCTGTGACCAAGCTCTTGAGTTTGTACTCTAGTGCAGCATTTGCTACAATTATGGAGTCACTGCTGACAAAAAAAAAAACCACCCTTTCCATCTTGTAAAGTTGTTGTCAGGAGGCACCTGATTTTGTACTTATGATCCTCAAGGAAATGGGACAGTTAAGTCTGCCTTTTAGTTCCAAACATTTTTACTCAAAAGAAAAAAGCGGGGGTGTCAAAATGGGAGAAATTAAGACAATTAATTCCTGCCTTAAGATAAGCAAGCATGGTGTGAGTGCAGCATCTGTATACACAATAAATGACTGAGCAAAAGGGATTGCGTTCATCCAGGTGCCTCCTGACACTGTAGTTGAACAGGCTAAAAGGGAATTTTAAGAGTTTACAGTTTGATTTGTCTCACTCCTCTTGCCTGTAGATCAGGCCAAACATCAAGCATGTTGGGAGGGGCACAATTTAAAGCAACACTATTTGACCAGAAAGCATTTTCCAGCAATATACAACGCAGAGTGACAGAGAGCAAGTCATGCCAAAACAGACAAGATGGCAAATAGCTTTCTGTAGCTTCTGACACTAACAGGGGTTTTGTACCCTTACCTGCTCACAGATCTGTATAGAGGCTGTTTTGGGCAGAAAATGCACAATGCTGCAGGAAGTAAATCAAGCCCATAAAGCTCTAGAACTGTCAGTTTATGCATCTAGATCAGTTTTCTACAGTTTCTTTTAAACCCAAATCCACGCCTTATACATATGCTGCTCAGCAACACTGACACCCGCTGGATTTCCCTCACACCATGGTGGAACACAGGTCAGGGCACCCTTCAGAGCTTGTGAAGTTCCTGACGTTTCTAAGTGGGAAATCAAAGAATATCTTGAACAAGGTAAGCAACAGATTTTGAGGCCTCAGAGCCCCTGCAAGGAATCTCTTCAATACAAGCGGTACAGGACAGTGTTGCTAGCACCAGAGCAAACCCACCCTGACAAGGGACACTTGGAAGCCTGCTCTTCAGGGAGGTCAGAGCATTTCTCATTGCTTAGTGTTGCAGAAAACTGAGCCCCTCTCATCTTTAGCTGCTCCCATAATCAGTCTAATCCCTTTAACCCCAGCAACCTTCATCAAAAAAAAAAAGTTATATATGAACCCAAACAGAAAAAAAATATTTACAAAGTTTGTACAATATACACATCTGATTTTCTATGGGACACACTGCACCAGAAGAAAGAGGGCCATGGCTCTGAAACAAGTCTACATATCAAGTGCTGGAACTACTAATGGAGACTTATGGAAACCAGTCTTTAGTGTTCTGCTAGAGCACAGGGCTTTTCTTATGGCTCCTGCAAAGGGTGACAGGCTAGGCTACTCTTTCCTTCTGGAGCTATGCTGCTGCACCTAATCAGCCCAGATTTTAAGTTGGTTTTGTTTTAAATACAGTATTTACAATGTGGGTGAACTGCAGATGCATATCAACTCCTCCAATTAAAAAAAAAAGTTGAAAAAAAAGTATTACCAATAAGTTTCACCTCCCAGCCCTGGCCTTGAGTACTTGGGGAGGAGGAGAGGGGGAAGAGAGGGGAACTTTGACCTGAAACCAAAAACAGCTGTTGATTCCTTGGGCTGTGTCGGAAAGGTGATATTCTGAATGGTCTCATAGCATAAGGCACTTTGCACGAATAAGTAACAAGCTCTTTAGCTTAAAAACAGATGAGTAAACAGGGAGAAGTTGAAATGCACTCAGTCGATGGTTGAAGAATTTGAAATCGCAGACAAGCTTGTGTTCATCAAGATTCTTCTCTTTCCAGGGTTTCTCTTCTTCCCTTGTTGCCCCTCCCACCCAAAGAAAAAAAAATTTAAAACCAGCAGTTAGTGCAACTAATGTTCAATCAGCACACAGTGCAAACAAGTGGAAAAACAAAAAGACATTCCTCCTTTCATCTTCTTTCTTCCTTGCTGCCAAATTTAAAAAGAAAAAAGGCCAAGCTCTTTAGTCTTCATAGTTCCGAAATGAAAAGACGAAGAAAAACCCACAAAGAGAAGGGTATCCCCAAAGAAATGATGTGTCACAGATGTGGATCAAAGGGCTTCACCTTCCGGCATGTGTAGTCAAAACCTTAAAAAAAAAACACCCACAGTTAAATCAATTCTATGCAAAACCAGAATGTAAGTAATGAATCACACTGAGTATGTAGCTGCTCCGGAAAAGCCAACAGCATTTAGAACAGCTCATCTTCAATCACTGCACCTCAAAAAGAAGTGCTACTATTACCCAATTATACCTAAATGGCACAACTACACACTTGTTTACTGTCATTAAGTGGTGTACAATTCTCAGACAAGGTTACAGCATTCCCCTTAAAGAAGCCACCCAAGAGCTCTGCCCAGGTTCGTCATCTGATTTGTTTTGTCTATGTACTTATTTATTTTAAAAGATTAATAAAGCAAAGCAAAGACTGCAAGTCATTTTGGCATGACTGAGTAGGACTATCCTTAAATTATTTCAAGTAGACACAGGTTCATTTTATCTCTCTCTAGCAATCTGCTTCTTTGGCAATTTTTGGTTTTTGTCAGCTGAGAGCAATTTCAGTAGCTTCATCAGTATTTTCTAATTCACAATCTCTAGGAGAAAATACACAACAAAATTACTTTCAACCCAAACAGTGTCATCTCTTGACGTTGCATAACATAGCATCTTAACTAAAAACAGATCAAACATCACCCTCTATTTGGCCTGACTCTAAGAACAACAATTTCCCTGGATTGAAAAAAGAAATCGACTTAGCATTTTTTCCTCAGACAGCGATCAAGAAAAGCCACACTTTGAGACACCCTGGCAGTGAAGCCTTTTTTTTTTTATGCTACGTAGACCTCAAGTGGCAATGAAGATGAATTACAGCTTTGCTACCTACTTTGTAGGAGGTTCTATGAATATATGTCTATGAGAAGACAAAACATGAGGCACCTATAGCTTGAATCTGTTTCTTTCAGCTGCTGAGCTGATTAGGCTTTTTTGTTGGTGCAAAATTCTTAGAGATCCACTTTCTCTCCTGGCTTTTTTGATTACCACCTCCCTTTCTGCCATCACCTACTTCTCTTTTTAGCTAAGCAATACAGAAAGAACTCTTTAGGCTACTAGCAGGCATCCTAGCCTCTCCAAACACCAATCTTCCCACCCTCACTGACAATCTATTTCAAACCCTTGTTTTCATATTCAGGCACGTTTGGCACATCAGTTTCCCTCTTCCCCTGCAACAATATTCAGCCCAGCTCTTCTTTTATCCAACAACTTCTCTATTCAGGAAGGCATTTACATACGCATTATGGTTACTGTTTCTCATCTTCTACAGGTTCACTGTGGTATTCTGCCACATACAGGCTCTTGTCAATGTTGCTTGGTATGGGTTTAATTTCAGTTCCCAACTGCTCCTCAATACTTTTCAGGTTGAATCGATCATCATAGGTGATCAAGTTGATGGCCAGGCCAAGATGACCAAAGCGACCTCAAAAAAGAAAAAAAACAACCTGAACCGAGTAATAGAAGGTTGATTGAAAGAGTCTGCAGATTCTGGCATTAGTAACACTGCCCTCCGATGGTAAAGGAAAATCCAGACTCTGCAACAGGTCTTTGAAAGCATTTAAGGACTTCTGTACAACTACAGGAGTAAGAAAAACCAAGAGGTTAAAAATGCTCCAACTGCACGTATTCATTAATAACCAACTCAAAGTCTTCTACTACTACAGTACACATGTCCACCCCTTATTAAATGAAACAGTTATTGAACAAGCCTGAACTACAGAGTTCAAGTACACTGAGTTCCATCACCTATCGCCTTTTTTGAAGATGTATCTAGTAGATGCCCAGGCACTGGAAACACGAAGGAGAAAAAAAAACGATGCTTAAACCACAGAAGCTAAATTTTCAGTATAAAATTCTCCCAAACTGCAAAAAAAAAAAATCACATCAAGTCTCATGAGACTGAAGCAAAATATGGAGTGTTTTTTTTGCATTAGGCTTTTCGGACTAGTTTAAAGAACACAGCCATTTATTCACGTATTTGTGAGAATAATCATGATATGGTACCCAAAAGATAAATTTGTCAGAAAAATCAAAGCTATTCAAAATAGTTCAAGTATAGTAATAAAAAGCAGAAGCCAATTCAATGCTAAAGAAAAAAATGACAGTTATCCAAGTTGTTTCTAAAAGATGCTTCTCCTCTCACCTGATCTGCCAATACGATGGAGATAAGTCTCTGCCAGCTTTGGGAAATCAAAGTTTATCACCACATTCACAGCTTGGATATCAATACCTCGGGTAAACAGATCTGAAAGACAATTCAGGTCATGAATAATTGATTATTGATTATTATATATATATATTATATAAAAGTTGATTTCGGGTAGAAAATTTAGGAACAATTAACACTAGCTAGCACTAGTTTATAAATATAAGCTTTCCTCGTATCAAGGCATTTTACATACAATTCTGTTACAGCTTCTTCTTGCTCTTTATCCACTTTAAGCGTAATACAAGAAGAATGATCAAGACCTCAAATCTTCAAATCTATGCCAAAAAAGTAATTAACATCAAGCCAGTTTTTGCATGTTAGACTATTTTTGAGTAGGTCATCTTATACAAGCACCTCCTCAAACACAGCACATGTTGCCATTGTCACAACAGACTTGAGATCTGAACTACATCCCATCAGCTTAGCTCTTTTTATTTCACTTCAAGTTGAGTTAAGACTACCCAGATGCATGTAGCAACTGCCACGGTACTGCCCAAACAGGCTGTACTGTGGATAACTCACGCCATATACAGACCAATCGCAACTACAGACCATTTAGGAAAGATGAACTACAGACGTGTAAAGAATCAGCAAAATGTAGTCCAGTAATCCTAGCCACAGTTACACCTACAGTTCTGTTCTTTTGTAAAGCTTATGGCCGAACAATTTACAGAGCACTTGTGAAAACATACAGAAAAGGTAACTGAAGCAGGAAACACAGGTTATCACAATAAAAGGATTTGTTAACAAGTTGCAACTTCAGTTTGTCACAAAAGACCAAACCCATACACCTAAACGAGTGCAGCACTCTGCCCTACACACACTTGACAAAATTCTCTAATCAAACCATTAACTTGCTTTATCACAAATCAAGTTACCTGCCACACCTGGGCTAATGACTAATCAGCTTTCTATCACAACCTTCAGAAAAACAAAAACATTTAGGAACTCTTACCAGTGCAAACAAGATTGCGGCATAAGCCGTTTCGGAAATCGTGGAACACACGATTGCGGTGTTCCTGGAAATACATAAAAACAAATAAAAACAACTGTGACTTTCAGGTAGGTATTCAAGTTACAAACAACTTCATTCACATAAATTCCTTCCCCTCATCACTACTGACAGCTGAGTCAAAGCTGCTAGTACTATTTCTTAACACTTCTTATCCATATATTCTAAAAAACTTGCCAGAGGGGCCTTCAGAACCACTTTTAGGCAAAAACATTTAACTTTGTCTACAAATCTCAATTAGTTACACAAATTAATCTCAGAATAGTATCATCATAAATTACAAGTACATGAAACCTGCACTAGGGAAGTTAGATTGACTGCTACTAAAAGGAACAACATCATGCTAATCAATTGGCCTCTGTAGCTATGAGCTCTCCCTCCCCCCCCCCCCCCCCCCAAAAAAATGAAGTGCCTCATACTGATTTCTGCAAGCAGAAAACACAGTAACCAGCATATGTGAAAGAGTACAAGAAATCAGGTAGGATATTGTTTCATGACATGCAGATCCATAAAAAAAGTTTTTAGTTTTACCAAAAAAAATTTCTGTGCCCAAAGCTTATTTTCATTCCTGGCATTTTGACTATCATCTCCCCGATCCCTGTGCCAATTTCAATACATTTTATTCATTTTATGTCCTAGCAATAAATTTTTCATCATTTACATTAAATCTGGAAACATCCTTCCTTTAAAAAAGGAAGCCTCTTCATTTTCCACTAAAGAATGTTTTTCACCCCTGAAGCACAGATAGGGATGGTATGCGCCAATTGTCTATGAAGACTCCCCTCTCAACAACAAGTTCCTTTGGACCACACAAAAATTAAGTAGTATCATTTTTAGAGAGCAAAATTAACAAGTTGAAACTTCCCACACAAAGATACCTGCCTTTTGCCACACACATTATCTACTGACAAATCAGAAATAAACAAGAAACAGACTTCAGGGAATCCATTTGCATATCTGTGTCTATGCTCAATACTGGCACTGCCTCCTTTTCTGTTTAAAGAAATGCTGGTCTGCACATAGCCCAGCAAACATTTGTATTACCTGCCAGCCCAATGTACAGCAAGCTAGGCTTCCCGTAACGCTTTCATATGAATTTATTCAAGTTTACATATAAAATGCGAAGTATTTCAAAGTACTCCTGTCTTACATGCACCACTTCAACCTTTTGACAATGCCTTTTAGTACACTCACCGATAACAAGGAAATCAAGAGCATGACTCTTGAGGACATGTGAACTGATCTACAAGTAACAGAAATTCCTGCACCAGCAAAGCTGCAGACATTTTTCATAGTTTTGTAAACTAGGCCACTGGAGCTCAATCACTATTCAGCAGTCAATGCTTTCAAGTAAGAGCTTCGATCAAAGCCATCTCCCTGCATTCTCAGATTCCCCTACAGCCACAGTGCAAGATTTACTGCTTGCAAAGCCAGGCTAGGCACTCAGATCAGCTGAGTATTGTTCTTTCTGTTTGTACTCCTGAATACCCCATGAACAGCTACACTAAACGCTCCGGAAAAAGGTTTAATTATGGGGGGGGAGGAGTCTGAAAACAAAACTGAAGCGATAGCAAAGCAATACATGTCTAAGTTTTTGAAGAACATGCAAATTTAAAGCAAGTATGAGACTTAATTCAGCTATGTGCTACATCTGTGGAGTAGGACATGAAATCATGTAGCAGGACATAAACCACTGTAACTTCATACTCACCTGCCTCATTTTAGCATGGATATAGAAGCAGGAATAGCCCAACTGGGAGATCTTTTTGGCTAACAATTCAACCCGTTGAGAGGAGTTGCAGAAAATGATCGACTGGTTAATCTGGAGCTGAACATATAAGAAGCGTGTTAAGTAAATGCAGAATTTTAGTAACAGATGATCTAAGGCAGATCTAAATCCCTTGCAGAAAGAAGGCAAGACAGGTGCTGCAAGTAATTCATACCATAAATATTTTTGTACAAGAGGGAAAAAAAGTTAACACGTAACAAAACTGCACGGCAAGTTTTGTTTGAGGCAAGCACACTCATTTTTAGCTTCAGCTTATATAGTATGATTAGCACAGTTTGACAAGGAAAAAAAAAGTCTGTCACTCTGAATCTTATTCTTGACTTTGAAGGAAACAAAGCATTTGTAAGTTCTTAACCTGACCTACACTGCTTACCCTGGAAAACAGCGTATTGAGGCAATGAACTTTCTGACGCTCAGTTACATAGGCATAGTACTGAGTAACTCCCTTCAAGGTTAACTCCTCCATCAGATTAATCTCATAGGGTTTCTGCAAATGGGAATTCTGAAAGATAAAGATAAAAATAAAGCAGGCATATCTATATGCAAAACCACATAAGGACTTCCCATCCTGTAGCACATTTAATTCTTCCATCGCAAGGATGCACTAACTAGCCAATCTTTATGCCTGTCACTAGACAGGGTAGGTGAAATTTCACAAAGGATTACTTAAAAAACGAAGGCATCATGCCAGGCTAAACAGGATCACCTTCTAGAAGCAAATCAACACAGATGGCGTTAACTACTGTATAAAGAGGAAAACAGTACCTTACATGCAAGAATTACATATACTTAACTTCCCATTAACATTATTTCTGGACAAAAGTTATTTCAAATTTGCTGTCCTACACTGAGGCTGGTATATTAAACCAGAGAAGTGTGGATGCATAAATAAATGAGCAACACCCACTCATGCACCTCAGGTGCAGTGTCACCACAATCACATGTATCTGAATCCAACTACACTCACCATGAATTTCTGTACACTCAGAGGGAAAGTGGCTGAGTAGAGCAAAATCTGTCTGTTTTTAGGTAGCGTGAGAATAATGTCTTCCATTATTTGTACAAAATCTTGAGACAGCAACTTATCTGCCTGTAACAACACAAGCACAAACGAGTAAGTCAAAGAAGTAGGGCAATATTTCAGTTTTCTGGTAGTATCACGCTGGAGAAGAAACACAAACACACCGGGAATATTCTCCTTCCCACCTTCACAATGGTATCACCCCCTCTGGAGTGAATACCACACTCCAAATGACATTTGATTTAGTTTCTGAAAACAGGATACATCAGTAGAAGGAAGTTTACATTTCCCAGTTTTCAATACTGACTTAAGCAGAATCAAACTGAATAAAAATACATACAATGGGAGTTCTAAACCAAAAATAGCTATCACTGTTCCTATCAGAGTCATCCAAGAGCTTTCACACAATTATTTTTCTCAACCTCTCACTTAGCAGTCTGTTGGATGTTTATAAATCAGGTTACATGAACTTATGTGGTAAGCACAACGCATTCATTATGAACAGATACCAAATGAAAAACAATCCTTCAGTTCAGAATAGACTGCTTATCTATTTCGCAGGAACAGTCAACAGAAAAGGCAAACCTTCCTAGGCTGTTTTCTTGGAAGTTTTACATGCAGAAGAGCTCTTATGCCCATATACCTTCTCAAAAACAAGAAGAAATGAATTAGCTATAACCTTAGTATCCCTAAGCAAAGGTATTTGTTGCTGTATATAATGAGGTGGCTGGCTGAGACACATCATTCGTTTAAATTGTTAATACACCAAAAGGTTTAATATGAGCAACTTGCCTCATCCAATACTATCATCTGGACATGCTCAACTTTTGCTACTCCTTTCTTGATGAGATCGAGAATTCTGCCAGGGGTAGCTATCACCACATGCACTGTAAGGTTAGAAGAGAAAAAAAATTTAAGGTGACTAAAACAACGTTTCCAGCATTCAGAGACATGTTTTATACCAACAGATTGAGAGAATGACTGTAAACAAACAGTGACTAAGACATAATACAGTCTTCCTGTAACAAGCGTAACAATAACACAGACATAACAAAAAAAGCAGAAATTAGAATGCCACATTGTAAAAGCCCAAACACCAACTGTAGCATAGCAAAGGTGCTCTGACCTGTATCATCAAGCCTCATTATGTCATCTCGCAAATTGGTTCCTCCTGTTGTTGCCATCACTTTGGCACCTCCCATGTGTTTGCTGACTTGGATACAGATTTGACTGACCTGCAGGGCTAGTTCACGGGTGGGAACAATCACCATTGCTGGAAGTTAAAAGTGTCGGCATGAGTTACTAATAACACACTATCAAAAATACTTCTCTGTAGAGGACAGAGACTTCATGAAAGCCATACTTCTGCGGTTTTGGAGTTCCACTCTAAATACCCCGAGTAAGTCCTAGAAACTGCTTAAAACAAGACAAATGCCATGCAAGGGTTCTATATCCCTTGCTATTCCCTCCACATGAGTCACCCAGCCACCATGCTTCTGTGTTACTCCAAATCCATTTTCCAGGGCAAGACAGTAAAGTCCAGAAGACATCTTCAAGTTTTTAAAAGAAACTGGAAATTTAAAATTTCACTTTCCCTCCACCACTCCCTATGTACTTGCTTTACAAATATAAGCAGATAACCTACACTGCTGCATTCTGTCGACCACTTTTAGATTCAAGTCTGCTGCACAGTGACCAATACTATTACCTGGATGCAGCCAAGGAAGACCCATCCCAACTGACCTTGTATGTTGTCCTTCTTTAAGTCTAGCCGTTCAAGTAAGGGAATGAGGTAGGCTCCACTCTTGCCTGTTCCATTTTTCGCTCTAGCCAAGATATCCCTACCAGATAAAGCAATGGGGATGCTCTCCTCCTGAAATGCAATGACAGTCAGCACATGAGCAATCATGAGCCATGCTCACTAGAGACTGGCCAAATATAACTCTCCTCGCTATATGATGTTAAACCTGTTCCATGAAAGAGTATCTTGCTACTGAAAGTATTGTAGACTTACACACAGCAGGAAGGAGTTTAACCTATCAGCAAAGAGCTCCCCAGCAAAGCAATAGCTCTGCTCCCAACGTCTCACGTAAAGTCCTCTTATGACCAGATAGGATGAGAACCAGTGCTCGGTTACTGCAGGAACTGTAAACCCATACAGACGCATTAGTAAAAAAAAAAAAGTGAAAAATTAGGAAAAAACATGAGGAGACAGTGAGAATCACTAGCAAACTCCTCCAATGGGAAAAAATGCCCACATGTATCTTAACATTGGAAAGGCATCAGCCCATGTAATTTCAAACCTGCATGTTTCTGTGATACACTTCTCAAAACCAGCGGGCTTCCTTTTTAAAACTTCAGCCACTCAGGCAAAGGCCAGAAGTATTTTTCATTTGCTTTCTTTTACAGCAATATCTAAATGACCCAAGTACATTCGGCCTTTTCATTTGGAAAAGCTGACACATTAGAATCTGTTCTAAAGCAGATAAATTAACAAAAAGCCATAGCTTCCTCCATTCCTTAAGGAGATAAAATGGCCTGGATGTCAGTAGCACGGGGGAAGAGTTCAACACCACACCCACTCCCCTAAGTTTACATACATTAACATTTACTGATGGAATCAGCCCTAAAAGTAAAAACAAGATGGAGAAACAGAAAAAGTAAACTTACTAACACTCTCTCTCCTATAATCTCCATTATGACTCCTTCCAGATATTTATGATAAAAAAAGCCAAGAATGGGTGATACAGATATCTTAGTAACAAATAAAGGTATGCAACCTATGGCAGACCTGTTTTCCAGAAAACTTACAAGAACATCCCTGTACTCACTGCGACTACTTATCTGAAGGATGCTACTGAACATGGGATTAACATACCAATGCCTCTACGGTTTCCTTCCCCAAATGGAAACAAAATTCCACGGTTCAAATCCCCAGTTTTCAAATCCCAAGTTTTCCCAAACCATGACATAATATCTGACATTTAAGCACAAGAATTTCAGAGTTTATAAAAAATTAAGCTGCTGCTTATAACTAGTCCGTTTTAACAACCTGAATAGGAGATGGTTTTTCCCAGCCCATTTCAAAAATTCCCATCAGCAACTCCCGTTTCAAACAGTAATCTTCAAACTCATTTCCTTTTGTGGAGGTCACGTCCTGAATAATCACAAAAAGCACATCCATAAGATTAGGTCATACAATCCACAGCTGTAGATCAGTCAGAGTCAATGAGAGAGTGCTTATGCAAGAAGATCACAAAGCACATTTCATTACTACACAGGAGTTCTCACTAATCTATGCAATACCATACAGTGGAGAAGTAAATATTAAGTTTCCAATAACCAAATACAACACTGTGAATACACTGATGTATTTTGATCTCTGTCTTGCAGGAGCCACTGACAATCAGCCTCATGCCATAACAGTAAGAAAGAAATACACACTTAACTCTGTTTTTGAGCTTTACAAGA
Source organism: Anser brachyrhynchus (assembly GCF_964034855.1). NCBI lineage: Eukaryota > Metazoa > Chordata > Aves > Anseriformes > Anatidae > Anser > Anser brachyrhynchus. Next base: position 130,883 of record NC_137718.1, read on the forward strand.
GAAACATCTCTCCCAAGCAGTTTTAAGAGAATTAAAACGGCAATTCTTCATTTAAAACAGGTTAGCAATAGCTGAACTGCCTTTGAATATTTGCTTACAAACCCACTGCAGCTTCTCCCACAACTTTAATTCCACATTTATTCCTAAAATTCAAACGTCCTTACCGAAGTTTTGATTCTCAAATCCTTTGGAGGGAGTTTTAAAGTCTTCTTCCAGTCATCACCAGGTCTACAGAAAAAAAAATCTGGTTTAATAACTTTTTGTGTCCTGATTTTCTTAGGAACAGTGATTTAACATGTAACATTTTCACATCTTGAAAGCTAAAAACACCTACGCATATGAGCTCAAGTCTTCTCTGAGCTAAGCGAATGCAACAGGCAGGAAACTGTAAACACAGAAATTCAGCAGTCTGCCAAGTGCAAGAGAATTTGTGAAATCTTTATCCAGTCATGATTCAAATCCCATTTTTAGGGCACTGAATTGATCCAGTAGAACAGACTTAAAACTACACACTGACATATTCATAATAAAGTAATAAGTTATAATAAAACCACAAAACTATAGTTAACTACTTCAAAAAATAAAAACCTCATGCCCAGAGACCATCTATTCTTTATCAATAATAAAAGAAGATGGAAATACTCTGGGGGAGAAAATTAAGTAAATACACACTCCACTTGTTGAACTGTTTTTTAATTTTGCTCAGTGAGATTTAGACATTTGTCCTCTCTAAAAAGACCCTGTACAGAAGAGAGCAAGTTCTTTTTTGCCCCAGTGCCAGTTAGGAGTGAGTTATGATGAGTTTTCCTCATCAGTCTGGTTAGTAAACCAGTATAAAATAAATTACACCAGAACTTGAAATGAGTATTCAAGTATTCCATTTTGCCATTACGCACTAAGATAGGTATTTTCTTCAAAAATAACCAAGTAGCAAAAGAAAAGTGAATGTTGCTCAGGGGCAGCAGAGAATTACCCATTACTGTACCAAACAAGTCTTGTAAGTCTGTCAGAATTTCCAACCAGCACATTCACATTTTATCAGCATGCTTCCTAAAACACTTTGATGAGAAAAGAGAGAAGAGACGCATACAAGGGTGTCATAGTGGCACCATATTATCTCAGCTTAGGCTTTGACTGAAGTTCAGCATTACACTGGGGAGAACACACACTACTATTCCAAATCATTGACAAAAAAGATAACCAACTTGAAAGAATTTCTCACCACGAGAGAGATCAGCAACAAACTGAAAAGCATACAAAACTGGACTAGGACTAGGCAATGTTTCCTCCTGTCTTAAATATCAGTTCCTTCCCACTCCCCAACTTCCTTCTCATACCACTTGAAATGAGCAAAGAAAACAGGATGCTGCTGCTCAGTGGGCTACCTCTGACAAGCAGCTCCATGTTCTGAAAAGTGTCAAATTCAATTTCCACAACAAATACATTGCTAAGATAATTGCCAGAAAGCAGCTCACACCTGGAAATACAGCTTTTGTTTAGTAATGCACATCCTAGGACACTGCTGTCATCAACATCATAAAACAACAGAACAGAACTTTTAAAACACAAGTACCCAAGAACACTTTCCCTTATATCAAATTTTAACATTCTTGTGGCAGTTGACACAAATACTTACTTAATAGTGGTGGTCATACTCTGTGCTTGTTGTTGAGTGCCATTATTGATTGTGTTGGCATTTTTCAGCTGGTTCATCTGTTGCTGAGTCTGTGTGCCTCCACCTCCTGGGCCCCCGCTGGGTTTTACAGGGCCTCTCAATTGCCCATTCTGACTGGATAGACCCATTATAACAGGGTTCTCTGTTCTGGCCGTGCTCATGCTTCTATTTTTAAAGATGTCTTTTTAGACTTCAAAACTTTGAAAGTCAGTACAGAAACTGTAATAACAGTTTATTAGACTCTCCAAAACGAAGAGATAAATAAGTCTTGCTCAATATATGAGTCCTTTATTGCAATGCAGGCAAGCACCTGTAAGTCACTCAAAAGTAAAGTAGTAACTTGCTCTGATGCACTGTGGATCAACCTTTTTTTTTTTTTGTAAAAAAAAAGCCCTCTAACAAAGTTGAGTTATATCAGAATTCACTTGCTTCAATCTGAAAAAGAAGCAGACAGTAACAATTAATACATGGACTTCTGTATATACAAATCCTTCAGTTGACTTCGCTATTTTAAAATAGCCTGCAACACTGCATATTATCTAAAAATCACCTCTTCCCAGGCAGCACACAACACAGTATTTGTTTTTCTTTTTTCTTGGTGGAATTATCAGAGACATATCAAACTTTTTTTTTCCCCTTGCTACAAAGCTGAGCTTAGGTCACCAAAGATGACTGTGTAAACAGCTGTACTTTCTTTCAGCAGCCTTCCAGCTAGTAACCACTTGAAAAACAGTACCTAGATTCCCCTGTGAAATAGGCACAGATTACCTCGATTGCTTTGCCTGTTCTTGAAATTCCCCCTCTTCTGGGACACAGAAAAGCAACCATAAAAACCTAAGCAACATTATGCACAAGTTTTTGATAAAAAACAAAACCACAATATCAAATGGACATTAAAGCAAGAACCGAAGAAATACTCGTTACTCTGATTGTCCTTTTCATGTAAGAAGTGAAATTGAAGTGATGCTAGAATTATGATAGAAATTATGACATTATCTGTGAAAACAAAGCACTCACCCTCCCCCAACTCCAAAAGTTAGTTCAACCAACTTATTCATAACCTTTTTTATTGGGCATTGATTTAACACCATTTAGAATATTGAAACAAATGATATCATGGTGCTGAACTAAGAGTAGAGCAGCTTCCTGCTGAGCCTAAACATTTACACCAGGAATCAGTTAGCTTCCTGCTTGATGTTACCTTCCATTCGTCAGTAAAGATTCACATCGCACTCGGAGTTGGAACTAGATGATCTTCAAAGGTCTCTTCTAACTCACATCACTCTATGATTCTAAGATAACATGACTTAGTATCAACACTGTATTTAACAAAAGTGTTGCCAAAACTGCAAAGAGAGAAAAAGTCTGCGTCTCACACACAGAAAATACGGCCCAGAGATGAAGAACTCCTTACAACGATATTAGCCAGCCAAGACACTTGTAGTTCAAAACCTTTCAAAAGCAACTGAAAGTAGGTTTGCTTGCCTGTACAGTTTCTCATCATAAAGCTCCTGCAACTTAGGAAGTGCACAGGAAAAGCAGGTTACTGCTTGCTAAGGTGGAGCGGTCAAAAAAAAAAAAGGGCATTTCCCCAGTGAATAAAACATACGTTCAAGAGCACTTCAAGAGGATGGAAAAGGAATGCAAACTCTTCTCAGACTTCCCAGCTGTTTCCAAGTGCATCAATTAGAGCTTTGCAGCAAAACTTTAAAATCAGTAGAAATAAGATATTTCTCCTAGTTATCTTTCTGACTAGAAGCACGGTTTCAGTGCATCTCTGAAAGGACAACTCTCCCTCTCATTAACTTAGTTAAAAAAAAAAAACAGACAGATCATATAAGCCACCATGGTCACCTAACAAACCCGGATACAAGTGGCAAAGATCACGCAAACATTTTTAGTAGAGGAAATATCTAGTTCCCTTAAAGCCTCTCGCTCGTAGCCATCCTTCAACAAGATGCAAGATTAAAAAACACAAGACCTCGCCAAACCCAGCGGGGTCACCACGTTCCCGGACAACAGCAGCCACCATTTCGCAAACCGAAGACCCGATGGAGAACAGGACCCCGCGGAACGGCCGTCCCCCCGGCCGCAGGCCCGGCGGGAAGGGCAGCCGCCGCCAGGCCTCTCTCTTCTCCCGCCGACCGCGGATCCGTCGCGACAGAGCTGGGCCTGCCGGGCCCCTGGGCCTGCCAGGCCCCGGCACAAAGCCGACGCGCGGCCCGTCCGCGGGCGCCCCCGCGGTGCCTATCGTGTCCGGCGAGCCCGGGCCGCACTGCGGCGTCACCCCCAGCGCTGCGCGGAGCGGCCCCGGGCCCCGCGGCGAGGCCGCCGCCCGCGAAAAGCAGCTGCGCCACACCGGCACCCCCCGCCCGCGAACAATGGAGCGGCCTCGCCCGCGGCCCCGCCGCTCCGGGCGGCAGCGAGCGCCGCCGCGGCCCGGCCCCGCGGCCCCGCCGCCCCCGGCCCGGCCTCCCCCCGCCCCGCCGCCGGGCCCCCGACGCCGCCAGGCCCCGCTCGGGCCCCGCCGCTACCGCGGCGCGCCGCAGGCCGCGAGGCGAGGCCCGGCGCGGCGGCGGCGGCTCCCCTCGCCGCTCCCCCAGGCCCACCTCGCCCCGGCGCCGCCGCCCGCGCTCACCGCCACCAGCCGCGCTCCCCCTCGCCCAGGTACAAAATCCTCTCGCTGCCGCTTGGTGCCTTGTTATGGCGACTCGACGCTCCAAGATGGCGGCTTCCTCCTTCCTCCCGTGCGCCCTCCCCCTCCCGGCAGGGCAGGGCAGGGCAGGCCGGCCCGGCCCCGCCCCGCGCGCACGCACGTACGCACGCACGCACGCACGCGCGCGCCACGCCCGGCCCTGCGTGAGCTCCTCGGGGCGGTGCTCCCGCAGTCACGTGGCCGCGCCGCGCAGCTGTCGCGCCCGGCCCCTGCCGCTGGGCGGCGTCCGCGCCCCCGCGTGCGCGCGGCCGCCGCAGGGCCTGAGGGGGGGCGGGGAGCCGCCGGGGGGGGGGGGGGAGCCGCCTCGATAACTGCTGTAATAAGGGTACTGCCCGCCTTTCTGTATAACTGCTATGCGTACAAGGACTTTGAAGAACTGAGGCACAACAGTAATGCAATCTTAAGCACTAGTCTATAAATTCTGGAAATTACAAAAAAAATTTGCAGATCTCCCATGCTTCCCCCCCCAAAAAAATGTATTTCCCTCACTTTTTTTTTTCCTAGTGCCTTGCAACTACAGACAGTTTTAGATCATTGTTTCTCTCTATGCTTGTCCTGGCTTTGGCTAGGGTGGAGTTAATTTTCCTCCTAGTAGCTGGTAGGTGCTGTGTTTGGGATTTAGGAGGAGGACGATGCTGCCGACTGACGCCTCAGTTGTTGCAGAGCAGTGCTTACACTCCCGAGGAGGCCGAGGGTACACGAGGAGCTGAGCGGGGATGCAGCCAGGACAGCTGACCCCCTCTGGCCGGAGGGATGTCCCACGTTCTACGGGACATGTCCATGTGGAACGATAAAACTGGGGAGAGGAGAGGGCTGCTGCTCAGGGACAGGATGGGCAGCGGCTGGGGAGCAATTGCGTTGTGCATCACTTGCTTTGTATTCTTTTACTGCTGTTATTATTTTCCCTTCCTTTTCTGTCCTATTAAACTGTCTTTATTTCAACCCACAAATTTTATTTTCCCCCTCCCTCTGATTCTCTCCCCCATCCCACTGGGAGGGTGAGGGGAGGGGAACAATGGTTGCGTGGTGTTTTGCTGCTTGCCGGGTTAAACCAGAACAATGCTTAACTAAAAAATGTATGCAGAGTGTGCTGCTGGTCTGTTTTCCAGAATAGACAGCAATGAATTTACATCTTTTGGGGGTGTTTTTCTTCACAAAGGCTGGATGGGGCCAAGCTCTGGATTATTTGGAATCACCAAATTGGAGTCCAACCTCCAACAAAGTACTGAACCTAGAAGCAGAAAATCTTAGTAGAAGACTTCTTTCAGTTATTCTTCCATTTAATTTAAAAGGAATCCAATTTTTTCTGTCACAGACAGCACAATCATCTCCATCAGGCCTAGCTAGCCTTCTGGTGTAATCAGTTCAGATACTCCTGCCTGCTTCTCATAGAAAACAAGCCTCATTACTAAACTTAATAATTATTAAACTTCCTCTCATTCATTCCCAGACTATCTGCTCTGCTGCAAATGTCAGCACCCCTTGCCACGTCAGCTGTCATCTCCTGAGGCAGACTGGATGCTTCGGCTTCCCTTTTCAGCCTCTCTCCCACCTGGTGTGTCCCACTTCCTTTCGCAAGCTTCTCTTTCATGCATGGCAAAGGAAGAAGGAAATGGAAGATACGAGTTCTGTGCCTTTCCATGCCAGGAGTGGGATGAAGAAGCTGCATCTCCTATGTCATGCTGTGCCAGCCAGCTGCTGGCTGGCTGGGCGCGCAGCAGTCACTGCTAGTGAGGTCCCTGCTCCACCGCATGGCAGTCTCGGTGCCTGTCATGGTGCACGGTGCTGGCACCACGCTTTGTCTCCACTCTCAGCAGAGCTAGGCATTTCACTTCACACTGAGATGTTCAGGAAATAGTATGCACCAACCTTAAAAGAATGACAACAGTAGTTAACAGATTAGTAAAGCTGACTAATGTGTAGGCAGCGCAGGGGTCACTAACCTTTAGTTATGGCAGCAGCAAATGAGATGACTGAGGAGAGAGGATTCAGGAGCCAGAAGCGAGCTAGCTTTTCTCAAGGAGAACTCAGAAAGTCAGTGTAGTTTCAAACTGGTCAGTAGAAATACTTGTTCATTATACAGAGTAGACCATCTTCATGTTCAAGTAGTGCACTTTACCATCCTTATGTACAGCTGAATAATTTCCTATTATCAGAATATCTTACACAAATTAACATTGTATGTTGGTGATAATATGAGACTGGTTTGCTAGCCAGAGAGTGTAACCGTACCAGAGTTTGGACAGGCACTGCCATGCACTGCCACCAAAGCAGTCCTCAAATATTTATTGTTGAATTTTGTTACAATTTTGTCCCATAATAGGTTGCTTACCTGCTGGTCTCCTGTGGAGTGACATTATTTTTAATTTAAATTTCTTTTCTCTCCATTTAATTTTCTTCTATAATCTCCTCTCTGTCATCTTTCCCAGTGCAGCAACACATGGATCCTGTAAGTCACCTTTTCTGTGGTAGCAATCACACACCGTAGCAGTACGTGTTTACAAGGGAATTTGTTGTTGCCTATGTCCTTGGAGTGGGCTCCCTGAAGCCTCTTCATCTGCAGCCCACCTCACACAGCCTGGGAGGTGCTTCCCACCTTCATCTCCCTGCAGATGTCTCTCTGACCTGGGAAGTTCAGCAGCACCACCAGCCCCTATGCACCTACAGCACCTTACTTTGCACCATGCTTCTGTTCTGCTTGAGAGGCAGATGGGGGGGGGGCTAACATTTGCTGATGGTCAGAAGCTCTTGCGGGCGGAGCTAGTCCCAAGCACACATTGCCATGGGGAGCACCACCCTCTTTGCTAGCCCTCAAAGGAAGTCAGTGATGCAGAGTGCTCCACCGTCCAGTTCTTGCTCAATGAAAACATCCTTCATCACCTTCCCATCTGCCAGGCACTGCGGGTAAAGCAGGCTTGCTCTGGTGGGCCCCACTCAGTCTGTACCCCCCACACCAGGCACTGGATGAGCACCCAGCGGCCTCCCTCCAGCATTGCTGATCTCTGTCCTCTCCCCAGAGAGGGAGGGGGTGCCCCAGTGAGCAGGTGCACAGAGAATGTCCTCAGGGGCTAGGGAGGGCAGGAGGGAGCGGTGACAGTGATGTCCTTGTGCAGCAGATCCCTCCTCAGCATTCCTGGTCAAGCCAGGAGCACCAGGCTACTGCTAAGAAGCACTAAAAGCAGATTAAATCCAGTGGTGCTCACCAGACTAACACCTTCCTCACTGGTGCAACTCCTGCCAGCCTTCTTGCTGATACAGAGGCTCTGGTGCAGTTGTGCCCACCCTCCTCAAACCTCAAAAAGAAAAAAATCTCTGCCAAAATACCAGCTGCAATACCACTCTCTCCTGCTGACCCCGACTGGAAATTGTACACTGTGAATCCACTGCTACAGCAGCAGCAGGACAGAACGCTCTTTCCCCCAAACATGGAAAAATCTTGATTTCCCATCTTCTTTATATGCAAGATGAACACTGTGGGAAGCTGTCTAGCAATGGGTTCTTCTATGCATTGCACAGATGTATTGGGTTTATGTGACTGGGTAAAAACCACCACAACAGCAGAGCACCCTCTTCTACTGCAGCACTGGAGCAGCCTCTGGTAATTAACGTCCTTCCCCAGCAGCCACTGAGGCAGCACTTTCCATCAAAAACAGATGCATGCCAAACTGAGCACAGGTGAGGGATGAAACAGCGGGAGGAGGAGAGAGAACAGCCAAAGGGCACTGAGGCTGAAGTGGCGAGGAGGACCCAGAGGCAGAGGGCAATGGTTGTACAGATCAGCACAATGCATTTCCTCAGATGTCTGCAAAGTCTCACATAGCTGCAGAGGAGCACCTAGATCTGGGGAGATTTTGGGTAAGGTTTTCCCTCAGCACAGAGCTTTCTAAACCCTTTCTGATTGCCCTAGACTAGGACATCAGCAGTCAAGAGCCCTGGAGGTTGGCAGGATGAAATTAACAGACCTCCTGGATCTTTCTGTTACAGGCCAAAGGAATGTAGATTTTTCAAACTTCACTCAAAAAAAAAATCAACTTACAACAAAAACTTAAGAAAAAAATGATAGAGCAAAATGCCAATCTTTACATCAAATAGGTCACTCTTTGCTTGGAGCTCATTTGCCTTGCAAATACTCTATTGTTACATGCTGGGTCCCTCCCTACTCACTTAAATGACTAACTCCACCCCAAAAAAGAACTTTTGCTGAAATTGCTGGAGGAGAGGCAGATCCTGCCCCTGAAACCATGGGGCCTGTCAGCTACTCATCAGAGACCTATGACTTGGTGAGTTGGGCCTGGCTTTGCTTGTTTGAGAGGACAACTGGGGAGAGCAGGTAAAGCTGGGGTGGGCTGAAAGACCTGGTTTCGATGTCACCGTCTTCTAACCCCTCCCATTAGGAGTGAGAGGGCCCGAGCAATAACTTACGCCAGTGCAATCGGACCTTGCATCCCTTAATTCTGGACTTGAGAGATGAGGGGACTGCAAGAGACACCGCTGCATTTGTGGGGAGCTGGTGCAATGTCACTGCAGCCACTGCAGTCCAGGGGCGCAAGATGTTCCCATGCAGAAAGCTGCATGATGAGTGGTGGCAACTTTGAGCTGAGGTGTTCTGGTGGGCATTGAGCCCCAGCACTGCCCTCTCATGGGCACCCAAACCCCAGCTCCTGTCAGAAGGGCCAGAACCTTGCCTGGAGAGCCTGGCCAACGCACCTCTGCCCCACGCTGCCCACCAGTCCAAGCGTTCCCTGCTGGGATGCCACAGCAGAACCCGCTCTGCCCCTAGCTGCCCCACTCTTGGCACAGCCGTTCTCGGTGACACAATGTGGGTGAAAAGCATGCGTTCAGAGTCCGTCGCGTTTTGCACCAACCTTCAGTGGTATAAATGACTGTGCGTAGTGTGCAAAGCTCTAGAACTCTCCTCTAGTGTCTTTAACAGGAATAACAAAGCAAGCCCCAGTGCTCGCTCTCCACACGTGAAAAACCTTCATATGACTATATACTCCTACCCCTGCTTGCCTTCTCCATGAACAGGCTGCCTGAGTCTGCTGTGAAGGGAATACATAGTATATTTACAAGTGGGGAATTTTAAAGCATAGACGATAAATTGCAAATACTTCTTCTATCTGGGAGTGATGACACCGTACATTTAGCCCTGTAATTTTCTGCTCTAAGCTTGCAAATGAAATACAGCAGCTGTACCTTTTAGAGCATATTGTGCTATCCAAGGGGGTGTCCACAGCAGTGCTATCATTAGCCAGGTTTTCAAATGTTGCAGCTCAGAATTTCTGTTTTCATACAAAGGCTCTCTGCGGCAGACCTCAGTTTTTGTTTATTTTCTGTTCCAGAGAGAAATGCTGGATTTAATTTTTACCATTTTTTCTCTCTCTCCTTTTTCCTATACATTAGGGAAGAGAGAGAAGACTGGGAGTGGGACAGGCACTTCCAACCCTCCTTATTTTTTTTCAGTTCATCCAGTCTAAAAACCCATTGCAAATAGTGCTCGTGTCCCTTACAAGTTTTTGCAGAAGGCACTTCTCTGTGACCTCTGCTGAAGTTCGGTGGCAGCACTAAAGCCTGCTAAGAGGTTAGAACTAAACTCCCTTTGTCATCGCTTTGTTGGTTCATTCCTTCATCTGAACTCTCCCTTGGACTCTCTCCTATGATCAGAAAACCATCCACATCCAAGCGTGCTGTCTGTCAATCTGCACTGTGTCACTGACTACAAGTAAGCAGCTGCTGGTGGCAAAGTGTGTAGTTTTCTAAGGCAGTCAAATTAAACAGCACTGGGATTTGTTCTTTGGATACAAAACTTTCTAGAACCTTAGCTTAGCAATTTTACCTCTGTTGTGAACTATTGTAAGTTACAGAGGAGACCCCAGACAAGAGGAGAAACTCAGCTAACTTTGGGACTAAGTGTGAACAGTCCCATGCCACAGCAGAAACAGTTTTATATCTTTTCTCAGAATTCACGTGGTTGGGAGTTTGTGACATGCGTTTCCTAGGAGCTTCTCAGGTTTCTCGTCCTCCCTGGAACTGATCACAGATCACACACGAGCAGTGTCACATATGGTCTGGGGATGCCATATATTGGTGAGCTTAATGCTTGCATCAACATGTCCAGAGAGATTTGCAAAAAAAAGGCCTCAACACTGTTCTAGCAAAGCAGTGACACAAAACCGCATTAACAAGAAAGGACCGGTTGACTGATAGAGCAAATGCAGAATGAAAACAATTGGAACATTTGCACTGAAAGGGCATTTATCTAAGTATTTTCCCAGCAAGTACAGCAATGGCTTCACCTAATCTTTGCTACCCTATGGGACCAATTATCTGTGTAATCTTGTGGAAAAGTAACATAACCAAAATTATAGTCCCAAGTCTCAACAGCAAGAAAATTTTGCCCACTTAACCTTCCTGAGCTGCAAACTAGAGAAAGAAAAAAAAAGTTGAAGAAAGACCACTGAGATTGCCATGAGGTCTCCTAAGGTGCTGAAGGCCAATTCTTGTTATGATGAGGCCAACATGGCTCAAGAGGCAAAAAAGGCACCTGCATTACAGGAACATGGCATTTACTTATACGTTAGTTTCCCTAGTTCAACCACCAGAGAGCTTATGAGCAGAAATTCTATCACAGTAGCTTGCTGAGCTGCACACTGACATGAGCAATTTCTATTTTATGGCTATGGGAATGAAACATGCTTCTCCTGGCCCTGGATGGGCTAGAAGGGAATGACTCACTTGGAAAATCCCTAATAGCGTACAGACTGCTGCTCTTCTACAGGCAAATGGTTTCATTGTTGGCAGTTGTGGGGAACTGAGAAAAGCAGCTGACATGCAGAGGAGACCTGCGTAACTTTGAGATATGGGTTAGAGGGGAAAAGAGATTCCTAAGCAAATAGAATGCAGGATCATGCCTCCCCCTGCCATGACCCCAGGTGTGCACTTTACTGCTTAGTTACAGAAAAACTCACCGCTTTACTGTCACATTCCCCCTGCAGTATACACACATTGCTCGGGTTTTATTGTATTGCAGGAGAGCTGTGCAAAGGTTGCCCACATGCAGCCCATTCACTTATCCCATCCCAGATCAGGCAGCCACCCGCTTCCAGTCTGGAAATGGAAATCACAGCAGAGTCCCCAAAAGCCCTGGCTTGTCATTCAGTGCATCTCCTACAGCTCTGGTCCCTGCCCTTCCCATCTCAGCCTGGACTCTGACTTTTCATCCTTTTCTATTCATCTTCAACTCATCTCTGTCCGCTCCCACCCACACTCACTGCTCGGAGATGCACATGAGAGGACGCCTGAGACACAGCTCTGTGCACACTTCCTCTGCCCGCAGTGAGTGGCTTACAGTAAGAGCCCTACCTGCCACCTTATCTGCAATCAGATGGTGGCTGATAGTGGCCTCTGCACCTCCGGCTCCAACTGTAAGGTGATGCTGGAAACTGTTCTGCGGCCAAAGCCGTTCAACATCACACACGCCACCCACCTGTAGTCGTTGGCAGTGCTGGTGTGGTTCCAGGCAGTGCTCCAGCCAGCGGACCCAGCCGCTTCCCCTCATTTCCTTTTTCCCTTTAAAACTAGAACTGTTCAACCTCTCCCCAGCTAAGTTATTCACATTCCCTTTGGGGTTTTCCAGCGAGGTCACCATGGAATCCAGAGCAGCCCCGTTTGGTCATTGTGCCAAATTGCAAAGGTTCTTCATTTGGTTTTCTTTCTTAGGAGGCTGGGAATGGACCTGGAAGGCAGTGGGCAGCATGCTGTCTGCACCCACAGTGCCACAGCTGGCCTCACACTCAACAGGGGCCACTCAAACAAGAGTGTTCCCCCTGCCCCAAAGCCAGCAACCATGCATCTGCAGCATCACTGAGAAAGTCCCCTGGCGGTGCCCTGCTTTAGATTTAAGGATCTTGCCCCAGCCAATGCATTGCTGCATTTCTGTGTGCCAGTCACTCCTGACACAGAGTCCAGGTATGAAATAGCTAGGTATGAAAGCCATAAAGAAAACAAACTGGGAAGGATTTTTAAAGGCTTTTGTCTTCAGTAGCAATCTTCAGTCTCATACCATAAACCAGAAAAATAATTGTTCTTTGGAATATGAACATAGCTTGCCCAAGGCTGCAGTCGCACTGTTACATTAGGGGAAGACAGTTTTGTACGTGTGAGGTTTTGGGCAGGGAAGATGACTACTAGCCCCCGAGGGAGCTAGCTCTCAACCCCTTCGGGAGGAAGCGCTGCAGTGTCGCATCACAGCACAGAAGCAGCATGGGGGGCACGGAGCTGGCAGGGAAGGGGACCCTTGAAAGACCCAGAGTCCCTTGGGTCAGACCAAAGTCTGCCTGGCTCGGCACTCATTCTCTGCAGTAGCCAAAGGTAGAGGCCTGGGTAAGAGCTGGGCAAACTGATTTTACACTTTCCCCAAGGGCTTGCTTGCCCTCCTACCATCCCCTGCTTGAGGACCATGCAAGCCAGCTGCCTTTTGCATGTGTTCAGTAATGCTCTTTAGACATCTGCTCCTTCAATGCACCCAAGCTCCCCTTAAAGCCATGTAAGTGGTTTCAGCAACGTAGCAGTTCGAGTTGAGCACTGCCACATCAGCTCTTTACCCCCAGACAGTTGCTTGCAGAGGCACACAGCACATCAGAAGAGGAAGGTTTTAACAGAGAAGAAACATAATCACCCTTTCCAGCTCGGTATAACGCAGGAGTTGAGAATATTTGCAGTCACTTGGCTTAGGAGCACATGCAGGGGAAGGGGAGGAGTGGACAAAAAAAAAAAAAAAAAAGCTCTAAAGCTGTTTAAAGCAGGGCCAGTATTTTTAGCTGGGAACTTTGGCTGATGAGGGAAGGAGCAGCAGGTGCAAACAGCTACAGCTGGCAGTGAAAGGTATGAAAGCAGCGAGCAGGGACTTCCGCTGTGGTTGACACTGAAGTCTCAGTGTTGGTCTCCAGAGAGGGTGTGGGTGGGGGAGTGCACAACTACTGCTGCGGGGCTCTTCCCGTTTTGTCACTGATTTCTGAGCTTGCCACAAGCCTCCCAGGCTGCTCTTTTTCTGTGACAGTCTACATCTGAGCCCTTTGCTTTTGTTAGCACCTAACTCCTGCCAAAGCGCCTGAAGACAGAGGGTGCCCACCATCTGCAGTAGCTCTGCCACACTTTCCTTACCAGGTATCAGCCGAGGGTCTGAGTGGCATTTTTCAGATTCCCTTTCTGGCTTTGACTGCAATTAATTCAGAACCACAAGGTTTACCAACAGACCAGATTTCTCTTTCCAGAACAATCACTGTAGCTGTGGCACCCCACTGCCTCAGATGCATTCACTCCTCACACCTGCCCTAGAACTTTCTCTGAGTGCATGTTAAGCAATTCCAACCTTGGCTGCTGCTGTCCCACCTCGCCTTGCTCAGTGGACACTGCCCCAGGTGGCTCCAAGGTCTCCAAGCAACTGCTCAGAGCATGGCTGCGGTCAGAAACAAGTAAATCAGCAGGTGCAATGGGGCAAGCAGCAGAGCACACAGGAGGCTGTCCTGAATCCTTGTGCTAGAGCTGCTCAGCTGCGCTCAAGAAGTGGAGGTATCAGGAGGGCAAGAAAAATGAGTACTGAAACCTCCTTCCTATCAGGAAAGGGCAGAAGGGAATGGGATCAGTACATACAACTCGAGGTACAATGTGCTCTGCGGTGAATCTCACCACCTTTGTACCTGACAGCAGGCAGGCCAGGGACAGGCTATGCCACAAAGAGCTAGGAAAAAAAAAAAAATCAGGAAAGCTAACAGACACACGTTGTGTGTTGTGAAAAAGCAAATGCCACCAGCAGGTAGCTCAGCAAAAAACTGAAGATGAAAGTGGTCCTCTGTCTGGACACCAGAACACCCCCAAAAACACTCGTTAAGGATTACAGAGCACGCAGCCCCTCACAGTCAGGGGTCAGGACAGCCTCTCCCCTCGCTGCTGCCTCTCATGGGACCCCAGCCACCACACTGCGGCCAGGTCCCACCTCCTCCTGCTGCAGCACACAGCGGTGCTCTGCCCCAGGCCTGTCAGGTGCAGCTGCGTGACAGCATTCTTCTGTTCAGAAACTGCCTTCCTGTAACCAGATTCTCTCTGTTCCCCAGAGCCAGGCGGAGCTGAGTGGTTACTACGAGGCTGAGAACACAACCCCTTCTTTGGAGGGCTACTTTTGCTTCAATCCAGCCTCATCTGTGGTTGGCAACCAGAGAGACCCCTTCAGAAAGGTCTTCATGCCCCTCATCTATCTGCTTATGTTTGTGCTGGGAACTGTGGGCAATGCCCTGGTCCTGGTCATTTTAGAGAGGTTCAAGCGGTCTCGCACAACCACGGAAAACTTCCTCTTCCACCTCACCCTGGCCAACCTGGCACTGCTGCTCACCTTCCCCTTCAGTGTGGTTGAGAGCTTGGCCGGGTGGGTATTTGGGACTTTCCTCTGCAAGATCCTCAGTGCTGTCCACAAGATCAATTTCTACTGCAGTAGCATGCTGCTGGGGTGCATTGCGGTAGACCGCTACCTGGCCATCGTTTACGCAATCCACACCTACCGCAAACGCAGAGCTCGCTCCATCCACCTCACCTGCATGGCAGTCTGGCTCTGTTCCTTGCTCTTGACCTTACCCGATCTCATCTTCATGGAAGTCTGGACAGATGAGAGCAACCGCAGCATTTGCTATTTTCCAGAGATTGGGATTCATGGCAACAACGCGTGGCTGGCAACCCGTTTCCTGTACCACACCGTGGGTTTCTTTGTGCCCCTTCTGGTCATGTGTTATTGCTACATGGCCATCGTCCGGACTCTGTGTCAGTCCCAACGCCTGCAGAGGCAAAAAGCTGTCCGCGTAGCCATCCTGGTCACAGGTGTGTTCCTGCTCTGCTGGAGCCCATACCACATCGTCATCTTTCTGAACACACTTACCAAGCTAGAAGCCTTCACCAAGAACTGCCTCCTGGAAGACCAGCTGGACACAGCCATCATGGTGACAGAGGCCATCGGCTTCACACACTGCTGCCTCAACCCCATCCTCTATGCCTTCATTGGGGTCAAGTTCCGTAACGACTTCTTCCGTATCCTGCAGGAGCTTGGCTGTATAAGCCAGGAGACCCTACAGGAGATCCTGGAGGTGACCAGGAAGGGCAGCGGAATCGAGTCTGACAACACCACCTCTATCTCCACTTTCTAACTCAGAAAGGCTGCTGCAGGGCAGAAGTGACCTGTGGTGTGCCTGTTCGGTGGCACACGTGCTGTGGCCTCAGTCCTAAGTTTCACAAGTGTCCCCACCATTCTCTTTACTCCTCAGAAAACAGATCTAATAGCCACCTAACACCCAAATCCCACCGGATACCTTCCCTGGATCCTTCTGGTTCACATACATTCAGAAATCTGTCTGGCAGCTGTTGGCAAATGCCTGATGGTCACACTGACAGGGCTGGATGAACGCAGGCAGGTTGAACCCGATATCACCACATCTCCCTCAAAACAATTGACTGCAGGTGTCCTGTGCACACAGCCAGACACAGGACTGGGTTGCCGGGGGGTAGGAAAAAAAGCACAGCCAAGTAAAGGTGGAGCCATGTCAGTGAGCAAGCACTGAGGACAAAGATGAAACAAGTTCCCATTTCACCTGCTCAGGTCACTAGACATGCCCAAAGGAAGCAGTGGGACTCAATCACCACGGCAGATAAAGTCAGAGATGCAAGCAGGACCAGCAGGGGACACAGAACTCACCCCAGTAACACAGACACACAGTGCCAGTCTCTGGCTGGAATATCATTCCTCCTGCTGTGTGACATCCTGCAGCCCAGTCACAGCACACTGATCTTCCCAGCTCAGCTCATGCCAGGAGGCTGGGTTGTGGACTCAGACTTGACTGCCGCAGATGCCTTTCCTGACACCAGCCAAATCCTTTGCTGTTCACTTGATCTGTTGCACTGCTGTTCATAGAATCATTTAGGTTGGAAAAGACCTCAAACGTCATCAAATCCAACTGTTAACCTAACACTGCTAGTCATAGCTCCAGTGAGCAACCAGCTGAAGTAAAGGCCTGACTGTTCAAAAGCTTTCTTTTAAGGAAGGTGACTGTCTGAACAGATGGCTTCAGTCTTGTGACTGAGCACAGAGAAGATGAACCACATCTTTAGGAGGCTGAAGGTGTCACTTTTTTTTTTTTTGCAACTGATTATACAGTGCTTTGTGGGTTCTGAAAGGAGGAGACCCATTACCTCAGAGTCAGGTAGAACATGGAAGGAAGAGCTAATTTGCATTATTTCTGTTTGGTTTTAGCGGGCCAAATGGGAACATGGCATTTTGCTTAGCGCTGTGCT
Organism: Anser brachyrhynchus; assembly: GCF_964034855.1. NCBI lineage: Eukaryota > Metazoa > Chordata > Aves > Anseriformes > Anatidae > Anser > Anser brachyrhynchus. The sequence goes on from NC_137718.1 coordinate 147,604, forward strand.
TTCAGATATTCTTGCTCTACCTGCATGCATGGAGCCTTTAGATGTTGAGTGCATCAAGGTTTACACAGAAAAAACCTGAGCATTGATTTTGCCTTGAACCATGAGTGTCCAGCAACTGCCTGGATCAGGGCTTCTCAGTAACAAGTCGGTCCAAAACAAGAGTGGCAGCTCATTATTACACCACAAGCTAGCATGTAGGGCAGCCCTAACAGACTTGTGCAGCCTGCTGTTTCCTAGTGGGCCTCGTCACAGTAACGTGTCAGCACACACACAGCATTGCTTCGTTACATTTCTCTTATTAGCTAAACATTGCTTTGGCCTAAACTGAATGATAGTCACACACACAAACTGTCACACGGGAACGACCCTAACCACAAGCACAAGTTAAAAATCTGCTGTACCACTCACCTCACTGTTTATGCAAAGTTGGAACAATGGCAGTTCTACTGCTGCAGTGGGGATTTTGTGCTAAAATCCCTTCTGAAGTTCAATCCACTATCAAAAAGCTCAGTTACAACCTAACCTCACCACAACCAAGGGCCACGCTGCAAAGAGCAATAATTAAGGAATGGGTCACTTTAGACTAGTCTGGCTCAGGCAGAGATCTGAATAAGTTGTCTACAGATTCTGACATGACAAGAAAACTCCCCAAATGTAAGGCCTTTATAGAAAGAACAGTCTGCCATTTCCTGCAGCGCTGCATCTTTGAAGCTGAAACCTTCAGGTGATGGTGACTGTGGCTGTCCAAGCACGAACAGCAGAGGAAGAGCTGCTCTTTGAAGCCTTCCCTTGCTACCTCTACAGTTGTACCAGTGAACGAACCCATGCAGATGTGTTGTAAACACCTCCCTAGCCCCAGTCTATGGGAACTATGTCCTTACAAAAACATTACTGAGGAATTGAACAGTCAGAGTGCAAATCCTTACAGCATTCACAGAGTAAAAGGAAAATCTACACACAAAATATGGGTGAACAAATTACGCATCTATTGTTACTATGGTGTTTAGCACTGGCATGTCAGTGAACTTTTTTAAAGTTTACAAGAGCTGTAACAAACAAATAAAGTACTATCTCTTCCCACATACGGTGCTTGTAAGCAGTTGCCTGCATTTGTGTCACTTTGAGAAGGGAAATGCACCTGCAAATGGAGTAGGTTGATGGCACGTTCCTGCCATGCGTCCCCCTTTGCGCAGGGACCCGAGAGCTCACAGAGAGCAAAGGCTCTGTTGTGCTCAGAGACCATCAAGCCCCGCGTTTAGCTCGTTGTTACAGACTGCCCCAGCAGCTGCTGCCCTGAGGGGAGAACCACCCCTGGGGCTAGTGTTTGGCCAGGCTGGGAGCTGGCAGACCACGAGGGTGGACTTTGCTCCTGCAGCAACCTGCACGTTGGCTTGGAGGGCCTAGGAGCCAGATACAGACAGACACAGAGCTGGGGGAGGGAGAGCCCAGAGCGACCTCTGCCATTGCAGGGCTCTCCCCAGCCACTTTCCATCCCTACTGCATCAAGCCAGCTGTTGTTTCAGTTGCCCTGCTTCCTCTCATGATTACAGCTGAGCTGGGTATGCAGCAAGAGGCCCACATCTGTGGCTGTGCTGGAAATGAGAAAGAGATGAGACTGCCTTAATTCCCATCGGCAAGTTCGGATACTGCCCTGTGGGTCTCACCTCTGTCCTCAGCTGGGCCCTAAGGACTCACTCAGCCTGCTGAATGGCAACATGAAGCAGCAAGAGGAACTCTCCTTCACCACCCAGGAAGCTGGGCTTTCCACTCCCCAGGGCCCAGCCCAGCCCCACAGAGTGACGCAGAAAGGCACCGCTCCTGGCGCGTGCCGGAGAGGGACAGTGCCAAGCACTGCGGCATGGCTCCCGCAGGGAGGTGACGTCCACATCACCACAGCATACCCAGCCCTGTGTGACCCCAGCCCTGGGCACCGCTCCGCAACAGAAGCTGGAGCAGACAGCCCACAAGCAGCCCTGGTGCTCACCAAAGGGGCCACGGAGCAGCTCCCAGGGCAACATGCTGCTCCCTCTTTCCTATGGGGTGACTGAGCTGCCCAGGAACTGTAGCTTGGTTGTTTTAGTTAGCAGAGATCCCGCTGCGCACAGCGGCCATGAGGCTGTGGCAGGCAGTGAAGCACACACCAACAGGCGTGAGGCAGGGAACGCATGAGTGACCGCGTGCCTGGGAGCACTGCAGAGCAGGGGCTCTCCCCACACCCTTGCACAGCTCCAATACCCGCACCCACTGCAACTCGCAGAGTTTCATTTTCCTTATCAAGACAACAACCTACCGCCTTCCCCCAATCTCTCAGTGGGAAACAAATGCTCAAGCACTTCAGCGTCCACACTGCTGACTTCTGCATCTTCCTCATCGTGGCTCTGGACATGCATCGCCCCCACCACCCAGACCCGCGCACTTGGTTCTTGGCAGCGTCTGCTACCCCAGCTCCGCACGCAGGCAGCAGCGCAGCCCCTGCCTCAGCTCCAAGCAGTCTCCATGAGCCCCACGGCACAGGCCCCACACACTGCTGTAATCCCAGCCTGCTCTGTTTGCTCCGGTTCTCCCCCAAAGGACGCAGCAGCTATGGCACACACAGGTTTTGCCATGCTACGCATGGCATGCTCAGCACCAGAGGGAACCGTGTGGCTCCAGACGCTAGCAGACAGCAGGGGCAGCCAGTCCTAACCCTAGGTCACCTCTCCACCCTGCAGTCCTGTCAAGACCTTGAGTTATCTCATGCCCAGCCCTGGGCATGCCCACCTACCTGGGAGGTGTCCCGTTGCACCTCATCCTGCCTAGGAGGTCCCCAGTCCCAGCCAGCAGCAGAGGCTGGTTGCTGTCTGCTGCAGGAAAGGCACAGCCTCAAGGCAGCATCCACACCAAGCGCAGGTGTCCCAGGTCCTCCAGGAGCTCACAGACATCTCATGGAGACCAGGAGCTTCTCTTCAGAGGCGCACAGCTGCTGCCTCAGTGGCAGGAGACGGGACCGACAGCGATGGGAACAGTGCTCGCAGCTCAGCTTGGCACTGGACCCCTCACCCTTGCCCATCCCTGCCTGGCACTAGAGGCTGGGAGCAGCCACCAGGCCAGGATCCACAGCTAGGACAAAGGGACCAGCAGCAAGCAAGAGAAGAAAATGAGACTGCTTCTCCTGCGGCTGTTGATTACTTGCAGCAGTTAAAGAACCGCCTCAAGCCACAGAAGCTAGAGGATGGGCTAGCACGAGGATGGGACAGAACAGCAGCACAGCCTGGACTTACACAGCAAAATCCACAACACGTTAAGGAAGCACGCCAAGCTACATGGTCACGTCTCGCTCAGTCCTGAGGGAGGGAGGCATCACACAAGCAGCTCATGAGGTCCAGATCATTCACTTAGCACAGACTGAACAACTGACCCTGCTGAGAGCAGGGGCTGACCTAGATTTCACAAGATGACTTCAACTGCAGTGAAGTCTCAGCATGTATTAGGCACAGACAACTTTCACATCCCAGAAGAGCTCGTCTCCTCTCAAACAGAGTAGCTAACTGACAGAAAAGTATTTATATTGGGTCCAGCTGGGCTCCCTTATCAGCACCAACCTGCCACAGGTGACATTAGCCGAGCTCCTCCAGGCACCACCATGCTGTGCACACCTGCTTGCAACCCTGCAGAACTTCACACAGACCATCGAAGACAGGCACAAGGTCAGGTTTTGAAATTTGTCTTTTTAATAAAAAGGCACCTATAAAACAGGTCAATACATTACAGGCAGCACAGATACCCAAAAACAAGCCTAAAAATTGTTTCAAATAAAAACCAATAAGATGTCTTCACATATTGTATTTATATATTTATATTTATATATATATTTATATAATGGTACAAAATGACTGGGGAAGTTTCTCCATGGGATGACAGAGAACAGGTCAGTCACCATTACCTCAATGTGAAAGCTAATTCCAGGTGTGTGATTATTTGATGTACTGAAAGATGCTGTTTCCCAACGTTTACTTTTCAGAGCCAGAAAAACATTGCAAAGTCATGGCTAAAACATGGGCAAACCTTTTACTGTGATTAGGTGGAGTCAGTACACAGAACTCAAGCTGAGAAGCCGAGCAATAAACTACAAGACACAAGACTAGACACAGCTCATGGCAGCAGGTAAACTCTGCCCAGGTCTAACAAGGACTCGCTGTTACTTAGCTTCCAGAGAAGCTCCTGCCATAAGTGCTGATCTCGGGCACAGCTGGGAGCGGTGCCCAGGCAGAAGGTGCTGTGCAGCACCTCATCTCCCTGTGGTTCACCCATCACAGCGGTCAGGGTAGGGCTGGCTGGCTTCAGGGCAGGGGGATTTTGAGGAAGAGCCCTGACCGCTGCTCTGAAATCCACAGCTCACAGCTGAAATAATGCCAGGATTTCCCTTTTGTATACAGGCCTGCTGAGTTGAAAGGGTTTGCTTCCTAGTAATTTATCACCGAAGGACAGGACTTCCTCCTGCCATCAGGCTGCCCGCGCCCACGTGCAGGCAGCGGTGGCTTCTCCAGTGCTGCGGAGCAGTGCGCTGCGGGCTCGGGCTGACACAGGGACAACGTGCTGCTGACAGAGTGACGATGGGGAGCCCTAGGCAACTTCTGAGTTGGGCTAGGTGGAGGGGACAACAGGGAAGGTACTGACAGGCAGAGATCTTAACTGGACCGAAATAACAGCTGTCTACAGACAAACAAAAAAGCTTTTTTTTTTTTTTAATAAAAAATATTATGGCTTTAAACTAACCGAGACTAGCTGGTGGGTGATGAGCAAGGTTCAGGGATGGCACTGGTATTTGGATGTTTACAAGAAAATACCAGCAGCCAACACCCCAAAGTGCAGCCAAGGGAAGCCACAGCCTTTCAGGCTAGTCAAGCTAAGAAAAAGCTGCATCTGCTCGAGCCACATCCTCCCAGATGAAACACACAGTCTGAAAGGATGGAGAATCCAAGCAGCTACAATGTCAGGTCCAAAGCACACTTGCTTAGCCCGGGTTGAAGACCATTCCTCTTTGCCCTAACTGCCAAGGCAGGGACGAGCACTTTCCAGGATTGTTCCTGTTTTGCCACTTTTGAAAACGATGCTCAGTCAGATCATAAACAACACAAAGCAGGAGACCAGAGTGAAGTTCTTTCTCAAATCCAGACCCACACTTACAACCTAGTACTGCACTCTACAAATACCCCAATGCTTCAAGGTATTCCTGATTAGACTTTGTGGCTAAATCTTATTACAGATCCAATCAACGCAGACACCGGATTGACATTTCACCACCTGCCAGTCTTTTCTAACAGCTTGCAACACAATAAAAAGCTTTGCCAATCCCTCTCTACTTGACAACCTCCCCTTCTGAAAGCCTTCTCCTCCCTGTGGTTTCAAGTAGGGAAAGGTGAGCGCTGTTACAAGAGAGGTAGTATGCTAAGTCTGGCTTTGCAGAGATAATCCTCCAGCTGGTGTTCATGTGGCAATCAAGTGCCCTGAGTTCACAGTGGGATACCCATAGGGTACACCATGCTGGAACGTGGTCCCTGCAGAGATCCAGAGATCCTGTGTGTACAGAAGTGCATGTGCTTAATCCCACAGTCCCTTCAGTGGACAGACACAGGAAAAAACACTGGTGCCATGTGCAGGAAGACCTTACGGAATGGAGGATGGGAGGGCGAAGCACATCCAGAAAAGCCTGAGTTGTTCAAATGGCTTCCGTCAGCCTAGGAATAAGAACCTCAACCTCTTATATCAGAAACACAGAGCAGCCCGTGGACAGCTCGTGACACACAACAGCCACACAGCTGACACCATACAAGACAACTCTGATTCTGAGATGTAGTATTGCATGCAGGGACAGCTCATCTTCAACAGCTGGCCCTCTACAGTGCAGTATGTCAGGGCTGCAACAGGTAGCTCGGGGCAAGATGGAACAAAGACTGCCTATGAAAGCCCAGATGAAGACAGGCAAGTGTGATGAGGAAGGAAGACCTGGGAGACCATTCAACAGCAGAGGTAGAGGGGACACGTTGTGATCATGGAGGACAATGGGTGGGTAAAGGACTGGCGCAGGAAGGCTGTAAAAGGGCAGGGCTCCCAGCTGGCCTCTCCCGGAAGCACAAGAAGAAACCATCCAGCTCACCTCGCACCTATCCGTATGCCACCCTGCCCACAGGACACACCACAAGAAGAGACTAGAGATGGCACAGCTGGATGAGACCTTCGGGCCCAGCATGTTATTATCTGCAGAGCCTGGATCCCTGCTGCTTCTCTGGCCAGCCAGCTGGCATTCTCCCTTTCACAGCCAAAGCAGCTTCACCATGGAGCAGTGACAGCTGGATCCTAAGAAGCTATGGCCTCTGCCTGGCCAGATGAGCGCTGCTCCAGTGACTGGGGCCACAGTTCTGACCTCCCCAGTGGTCCTCAGTCATTGGTTGTGTTCTTGTGCTCAGCACAGACTCCACAGGGGCCTAAGATCTGCATGAAACCGTACACCCTGCACATGCAAACTGTTCAAATGCATGAATAACACAGGTTTGACAAAGAGTCACTCTATAATGGAATCTCTCAATGCCCTGTGCACCCTGGGGGATCCTCCTGCCTCCCCCAAGGAGAGCTTTCAATCCTTGTACACTGTTGCCTTTAGCATGTTTTTTGTTCTTTTTTTAAAACATGTTTTCAGGCTTCTATTAAAACACAGAAATACAGAACAATTAAAAACCAGCACAAGTTTTGCCTTTCTCAGCGACCTATTTACAGCTAGTTCCAAAAACCCTCTTGCGCATTTTGGTTGCTTAAAAGGAAAAATAAAAAGGAAAAAGGAAAAAAAGGAGAGAGAAGGAAAAAAAAAAGAAAGAAAGAAAAACACTTGAAGGAGGAAAATGATAAATGAAAACTTTACAAACTGCCACAGGGCCTGGAAGTCCCTGGACAACACACAGGGTTCAAAATTAACAGCCCCACTCCCACTCCCAGTCCCTCCACCCTCCCCTTTCCCCTCAAAAAAGGGAGGAAAACAAAAGAAAAAAAAAAAAAAGAACAATTCACATCAAGTTTACTGCACATGTGGTTTTCTGTAGAGAGGCAAATCCGATATGAAAAGCATCCCACTTGGTGTCCTCCACTGGCATTGGCCCCAACCCGCCCCCGACGAAAGGTTTAAAAACGTTTGTACAATCAGGCATGGCCCCTCCCTGTCCCAGTGCACCAGCCATGCTTAGAAAGGCAGGTTTGCCATGTTCCCTGGCCCGGGGATGTAACTCATTTGGCTGTCCAGGGAGACACTTCTCTGCCTCATCTGGTGCGTGACCATTAGGTTCTGCTGCGGCGGGGGCCCCATGAGCGAGCCCTGAGGTGACATCATGTGTCCCGTCTGGGCATACATCTCCCCTGACACAGACATGCTCCTCTGCTTGGCCTGCATCAGCATGAAATTCTGCTGGGCCATCAGGCTCTGCTGCGGAGACATCATGCCCTGGTGCATGCTGTTGCCCATCATGCCCTGCTGGGGCGGTATGCCTGTCCTGCCCAGCATGGGCACTTGTCCGGGATGGCACATGGGCATGCCGAGTCCCCGCTGCACGCCTTGCTGCCCTGGAAGGCTGGGAGCATTCATACCTGGCCGCACAGGGGGCTGATCAGCCATCATGTTCTGCAGGTTCATGAGGTGGAGGTTGGAAGGCTGTGATTTGGGTGCTTGGCTGTCACTTTTGGGGAAATACTGCAAGGTGCTGCTTGGCTTCTCTGACGGGATGATCCTGGAGAGGTCGAACTCAGGGATGCCGGTGGGCGTGGGGCGGATGACCTCACTGAGCTCGGGGTCATTCAGCACCGATGCCACCCCAGGGAGCACGGCAGGGTAGGTCTCACCAATCCGAGGAGGGATGTTCTTGCCCATTATGTGCTGCTGAGGGGGCATCTGGCCGGGCTGCTGGGCAGGAAGGTCGTCAGGTGGCAATGGCATTCCTGGGGGGTAATGCTGCTGCATGCCAGGGCCACCTGCCCCACCAGGGACCATGGGCATGCCTCCTGCAGGAGACTGCATGGCATTGTGGGGCTGCTGCATGCGGGGGAACACGAGCTGGTTGGAAGGAATCATCTGCGAACTGTTTGGCACAGGGCCGCACTGCTGGTTCAGCGAGTCCTGGGGCCCTGGGGGCAGCATCATGGGGTTCGGGGGGGGTACGCTTGCCCCTGGTGCGCTTGGGTGCATAGGAATGTTGGAGCCCAGTGGGTTTGGGGAGGACATCATGGAGGTAGGGGGTGGTTCATGGGAGAGAGGCTGCTGACCAGGCAGGTTCATTCCCATGGGGCTCTGAGAGGATCCAGGTCCCACGGAGTTTAAGTGCAGTTGATTTGTCTGATTCCCTGTCACACCTAAGGAGAAGAAAATAAGAGAGTTAACTCTGCCCACAGACCTCTCGGGGCTGCAAAATCCACACCCTGTGTGAGTTTGCTTTGCTTTCCTGCTCCAAAAGCCCCGAGCTCCAAGTAAGGGGATGCAAGAAGAATGCAAAGCATCAATGTCAGAAAGAAGTGCTCCAAAATCCAGCTCCCTAAGCCCACGAACAGCAGAGAACTATTTCAATTTCGGCCACTGCAATGCTGTCAGCCAGGACTTTGCCACCACAAGAAGCTCCTGCCGGAGAGACAGGTGATATGTCAAGGCCTGTCTGGGAGCAGCTTGGCTTCAGGGATGTTAACAAAACACCAGGGATGTTAACAGAACACACAGGTGCAATTCATGTGGAGTTGTAGTTCTTATGGCCCGCTAATTTTATAGTCCCAGATGGCTCGGCATGTTGAAACAGCTCTATGGGGACACCATGATCTCAGCAGGGCACTCAGCTGCCTAGAAGGCATCGAAGAATGACCCTTCACCACTGCCTGCCTGCAGGGCTAGCCCTCCAGCAAGCTCCTGTGACCACACACTGCTGGGTGGCAAGGCGGAGCAAGACAAGTGTTGGCAGCCCAACACAAGTGCTATCCAGGAGGGAGGAATGTGTTCATCAATACAGCAGAGCAAACAGGGTTTGCAGAGGAGTTCAGTTTCAGAGGCAGCAAATGCATTTGCATGCCTGCGGTCAAACTAAGTAACTTCTTAGCAAAGAGTCAACAAGTTGATTTTTCATTTTGAAAACCACCAAAAATATTTATCAGACAGCTTTAAACTCCAACATCAAGTGGTACAGTCTGCTGGAATTCCCCTTCCCTTTCATGCTGGTCACCAAATGACGAAAGACAACCATTTGTCTAGCTGTCCTCATCAGTGCCACCAGCTAGTGAAGCATGTCTGGCTGTTGCTTACTGAAATCACAACTGTGCTACGACATAGCCTTGCTCATGCAGGCACCTGGCTCCACTCACAACCACCAGACTCCCAAGCCTGGGTCTGAGTGTCCTTGTCTCGCTGCAGAAGAGTACAAGGGTTCCAAGCAGCAGACCTCTGCCTGGAAGTCTTGGACCTGAGACGTATCCAGGTGCAGTGAAAATCCAGGGCCAATATAGCCACACTGAGTGAAGATCATTCCAAAAGCTTCCAGAGCTCATGGAAGAAGAGTGCCTCAAATGCCAGACTGGGTTGTGCCCTTCCAGGCTCCAAACCCAAGCCAAAAGCTGATGGACAGCCTGGGCAGAGAAGTGAGACAACTGTTGCAAGCGAGGGCAAATTTAGGCTAAGAAGGAAGTTGGTGAGGGAACACAACTTGCTATTGCCTGCTTCAACTGTACAACTGCTCTCTTCCAGTTCATCAGACCTGTGGACAGCAACAAGACAGTCCCATCCCTCTAAAGCCCAGCCCTGCAGATACATACCTGACATGCTTCCCGGTGGAAGCATAGGCCTGTCTGGCAGCAGCTCATCATCAGAGGTGGCGATGGTTTTGATGGCATTGTGGTAAAGAGGTGTGGAGCTGGGCATAGCATACTTGGACATCTGAGACATCATCAGAGAAAGGGGGTTCTGGGAGGGGGATGGATCTGGAGAGGAAGTAAAAGGCATATTGGGATTCATGGTGCTAGAGGCTGGTTGGTTACTGGCTGGTGCCGAAGAACTGCTCCTGGGCCCAGAAGGGAGAGAACCTGCAAGCAAGAAAGAGACAGGTCAGTACTGCCCACATGCTGTAGCTTGCTCCTGTCAGATAGCAACCCTATCTCCTCCTTACAATGGCAGCCATCAGAGAAGGCTGCAGGACAGCTGGCAAGGCCTGGAGTCCTCCAGACTCAGAGGAGGCTCATGCTCCAGAACTGTAATGGACTTCCACTTCAAATTGCCTGACTTCCCAACTCAAACAGAGCATGAGCTGCTGCTGAATAAAAAGTTGTTCCATTTGCCCTTCCATCTACTCAAAAAGGCCCTATCTGGACACCTGCGGGAAAAAAAATCTACATAAAAAGTAGGGGCAGACATAGACACTTCTTCCCACTCCTGTGAGAGCATGCCTGCGGTCATGAAAGAAACACCATGGGGAGAAACAGCCTAGCAAAAGGGTGGCAAAATGCAAAGACATGACAAAAATACAGTCCTTGAGTCATTCCAATGCAGGGCATCACTCCCATGGCATCTACCCCAACTCCTGCATGTAGCATCTCTCCAGGCTTGCGACTGTCACCTCTGCTGTCAGGACAGAAACCGCCCTGCTGTGCCAGTAGGCAGTGGCTGTAAACACCCTCTAGGCTGCCTGCAACAAGCAGCCTCGCGAGCAGAGCAGGAAGGAGAGCAGGAGCATGTGCTTCACAGCGTACAGGGAGCATGAGACTAGAGCTGGCAATGTGATCACAGCCTGTCTGAGCACGCTGGATTTGTGGGATGGAAACCACAGGAGCAGAAGGTAACCAGTGCTGATCGTAAGGAGCCTTTGATCACAGAGTGCTTGTTCCAGGATTCAGGATGTCCACACACTCGCCAAAACCATGCACATTCCCACACAAGATAGCAACGTACCCTGATCCAGTCCTGCCATGGAAGCGGAGGAGTTCATGCTGAGTGTCTGCTTGCTCTGGTTGACTCCTGGGCTGGGCATTGTGGCTTTGGGAGATGGCACCCAACCAGGGGAAGGAACAGCCATAGAAGGGGACTTCAGGCGGCTTGGTGAGCCAGTCGGGGACCGGACGTTAAGTGAGGAGCTCATCACCTGGGGGGACTTAAGGGGTCCAGACTGGTTAGAAGGTGGCATGCTGACCATCTGTGAGGGCGTTTGTGGGGACTTGAGGTTGGCAGAAGGGGAAGTGACCAGTGGTGAGTGCACTTGGCTGAGGGTGGGGGACTTGAGGTGACCCATGCTGGGGGAATTCATCTGGCTGATGTTGATGGTGAGGTCAGAGGGCCGGCGGCCCAGCCCCCGGGAAGGTGCTGGATGCATGTTGGCCAAGTTGCCCCCTTGTGCAGGAGTAGGATTGGTGGCTGGAGGCAGAGGGATGTGGCTGAGTCTGGTGGTGCCGCTGATGCTCCCAACAGGCATGGTGCCCTGCTCAGGGCTGAACATGTCTGAGGTGCTGCCCATCTCCTGGGGCATGTTGGGGTACGGTCCTTGCCCGCTTGAGAAGCCTTGTTGTCCTTGGCTGGGGAACTGGGAGGGAATCACCATTTTCTGCGCCCCCCCCAGCATAGCATTGCCATTGCCATTCTGAGCCCTCACCCTGGCCAGCTCCTCTGGGCTCATACCCTGGTGGGCCATCATGTCAGGGCCCCTCATCTTCTGTGACATCATCATCTGCTGCTGGGGGGTCATCTGGACATTGAGGTTCATGTTCATGTTCATGTTGACATTCATGTTCATGTTGAGGTTGCCAGGGCCCATGGGTGCATCCATGTCCCGAAGGCCTGACTGGCTCATAGGGGGGCTCAGCATCCCCCGAGTGCCTGCAAAATCCATTCCCATTGGGGCACTGCTCAGGGTATCCCCTGTTATCTGCCCAGCAAACATGGATTGATCCATCTGCCTGTGAGCTTGTATCATCCTCTCCATCTCCATACCCTGGCTCATGGAGTTGCTGGACATCCCCATGGGCCTCTGCATTGCGACTGGGCGTTTCTCCATCAGCTGGTGCCTCAGGATCTCCTCCCTGGCACGAGGATTCATGAACCTTTCAGGGTCCCCTTGCCCTGATGGGTACGGCAGGGAGCCTTGTGGAAAGTTCCCAGGGCCTCCCATAGGAGGCAGATCATCGCTCCATCCCATGCCAGGCCTGACTGGCCTCTGCATAGCATTCATGGGCCCAAGAGCATCCAAGGACATGTTCTGCATCCCTCCAAAGCCAGAGACTCTCTGCATTTGATTTCCAGGGAATCGTGGCCCTGGGAAAGGTGGCCCTCCCCTTAGCTGCATAGGGTCCTGCACGTCTATAGGTCCCCGCAGCTGGCTGCCCATCCCTGCTGGCCACTGCTCTCCAGGCTTGCTGTGGTAAGGTGGTGGAGGCCCACGCATCATCATGCTGCCCATAGACTGTGGAATCATGATCTCCTGCATGGGCCGTCCATGGATGCTGATCTGCTCCTCTTTCCGGCGCTTCTCCTCATAGTACTCTTCCTGCAGCTTCCTCCAGGCCACTTGCTCTGGTGTCAGGCTGTCCTGGTTCAGCCGCTGCATCATCATGTTCATCTGCTGCCCCATATCAGTGCCTGGATGGTGGGGTACCTCATGCTCCAGGCTGGGGCCACCAAGGCTCTGGGTCTGGGAAATCATGGACTGCAGAGGCTCTTCGTACTTCTTCATGCTGGCAGGGGGTACGGGTGGCTGGGCAGGGGCAGCCTGTGGCTGAGGGGCAGTCCCACCCTCACCTGTGGTTTGGCTGGACTTCATGAATGGCTCAGCCTCCCCACTGCGCAGCAGCAGGCGCTCAATGTCCCGCAGGGTCTGCAGAGAGCGCTCTCGGTGCTCCAGCTGCTCCTTAGAGAGCCCCTCTGAGTTCATAGGGTTTCTGGGGCCCAGGCCTGCCTGCCCGTTCCCCTGCATCCCTGAGCCTGGGCCCTCACCGAGGAGGCTGGAGCTGGATGTAGCAGAGTCCACTTGCCCCGGCTGCATGGTGTTGGCAGATGCAGTGGGCGTATTTGGGTGGTTATTTCCGGGCTGGTTGCTGGCACTGTTGTTTCCCAGAGAGTTGGGAGTCAGATCTCTCCGGACATCTTCACTTGTCCCTTCCTGGGGCAGGGTGCTGGGTGCAGGCAAAGCTGTTTGACTGATGGACTGAGGTGGAGGAGGAGGCTGTGGTGGGGGAGGCTGTGGCTGACTAGCTTGAGGTGCTGGTGGCTGGGTCTGTGGAGTGTTGGCAGCAGGAGGGTTAATCGGAGGCTGCTCAGCAACCCCCAGCACTTTATGAGCTGGTGCCTGATAAAGAAAAGGGAAGCCAAAGTGAGCAGGAAAAAACTGTGTATGGTCTTCCCCATACCCTAAAGGAGACAACCCTGTCCCAGAAACACGCCACATGGCTGCTCTGCCTTCATTCCTCGTGGGGAAGAAGCAGGCCCTATCACATGTTCTAGAACTCCACAGTTATGTATTCTGCCAACATGGCTGCAGGGCCACATGTCATGCCCCATCCCAAACTCTTCACAGCTTACAGCAACCAGGACTCACTCTGAAGAGGTTTCAGAGAAAAGCAGCTTCCCACACCACTGAAAGGGAATTCTGATGCCCCCCTTCCTTCACAGATGAGTCAGGAGCTGGGAGAAATGGCCATATCAGAAGGGAAGGGTCAGCAGCACATGCCAACAGGAGCGTTTGGTCCATAGTTGGTATACCTGGTCTAACTTTGCCCGCGGGACGTTTTGCTGATGATAGGCCAGAATGGAGTCAGCTCGGCCCTGCAAGACAGCTTCCGCAGCTCTGGGGAGAGAGAACCAACCACCCAAGATCAGACATTGTGCCCCATCCCAGGCCCCTGGTGCCACCTCCTCTCTTCAGTCCTATGGGTACAGGGAATTCTTAGGAGGCAAATGAGTAGGGAGGATATGCTCAGAGTCCTCCCACCTGTCCTGCACAGGCCACGGTGAGGTTCTCTAACTGAAGACCACTTGCCTTGGAATTTCCCTCTTCCCACATTCTGTGCTGGGCCCTCTGCTCTGCTTTGTGCCTGTTGCTCCACACTGCCTTAAGGGTGGCTTGTTGCCAAAATGCTCTGGGATCTACCACACAGAATCTATGATCTAACAAGCTGGACTCCATGGCTGAGATAATGCAGGACAGAAGTGAGGAATCGAGTGGAGAACACCAAGTGTTACGTGGCACTCCCTGTGACACCCCAGCCCCTTAGATGCTTCTGAATCAGTTCAGCAGCTCATACTGCTTTGGGCAAATCTTCAGTTAGATGCTGACTAGATATACTCTACAGTGAACATCACAGAAAGCAGTGCTAGGCATTGTTGAGAGGAAGTGTGCACAGAAGGCAAAGTTCGCCCATTAGCGGTAGCTGCCAGCAAACTTCCTGAACCTCAGCAGGGACCCGCTCTGTGTAACTGAACAGACATGAGACACGTTTGTCCAGCTCTCCTGGAGTCAAGTGCAATACACAGCAGGCCGCTGTGACAGGCCAGTCCCACACGAGTGGAAGATGGACAGGGTTTCCTGCTTACGTGTTAGCAAGGTGCGTTGTAAAGACGTAAACAAACTGTGAAGGCTGCTTTCCTGTTCCGCTGCCTCCACCTCCTGCACCGTCTGACCGTAAGCCTGGGGCAGCACCATGAGGCGTACTGGAAGAACTGGTCTCGTTCAGGTTTGGCAACGGGTTGGACCCTGGGCCAAGCTGCGAGGCTGTGGACATTGCAGGGTCTGCTACATTACAATCTGTGGGAGCACAGGAGTCAAGTTACTAAAGGCAGCATAGCAAGAGAATCAGAGCAGTCTTTGCTGAATGGCACTGTTTTCTGCGTCAGGAGAATTAACAAAGGGGATGGAGGGAAGGAGGAAGGCTGGAGCAACAGGCCCTCAGCCACAGCAGAGCAATCAGTCTCTTTGCATACAGGCCACGCCACTGCAGAGACCTGTGTGAATGGCAGAGCTGGGCATGAAAACGCATCTCGGTGTCAGGGCGCTTCTCTTCCTTGAGTCAGAGGAAAAGCCACCGCGTGCCTGGCAAGGGCCCGGGACTCTGCGCTCCTGACACCGGCAGATGGCAGCACCCAACCAGCAGTCCCAGCCATGGGGGTGGCCGCCGTCCCCAAGCATCCGAGCGGCCCAGTTTTGGTCTCCCCTTCACCTCAGAGTGAGGGGTCAGGCTCACCTCATCTCCCTTCCCACGGCTGTAACAACAGGCACATGGGTAAGCAGAGGAAAGAAGAGATGCTTTTCACCAGTGATAATCATTAATCATCATCAATCATTAAATAATATTTCTAATTAAAAAGCATTGTAAGTACAGCACCATTCATCGCTTTCCTCTCGCATAGCTCCATACATACACGCTACAGCCCACCGAGCCAGGCTCCCTGCTCTCCTTTCACCAAGGACCCCCCTGCAGACCCACTCGACACTAACACCAGCAGTCAGTCTGTCGCAAAGCAGTGAAGAGCAGAGACACCACTGGAAACCCGACGTGGGGAGACACGCGATTCCGCCCTGCAGGCCCTTGCCCCTCGTCAGCCCCACCTTGACCAGCTCTAATCAGGCAGATCCTGGAGAAGGCTGTAAAGGGGAGGTGACACTATCCCTGCCCACAAATACAGTCACTAGCCCACTGGAAGGAAATGACTAGCCCACTGCCACCCAACCGACTGGAAGAAGAGTCTAACAGTCTTGGGAAACATCTTGGAGAAGATGGCTATGGTGCACTGGCAGGCACAAAAGCCACCCTCTACTTGGTTGTATACATGTCTGTGTTTCACATCCACCATGGCCCTTGGGTGCCACAAGGCCCTGCCCTGTCGCCTTTTCAATACTTAAACAGGACTTACAAAAATATGGAGAGCAACTTTTTCACAGGCAGATAATGATAGAACAAGGGGGAATGGGTTTAAGCTAAAAGGGGTGGGGGGGGATCTAGATTAGGTATTAGGAGGAAATTCTTCACTCAGAGGGCGGTGAGGCACTGGAACATGATGCCCGGAGAAGCTGCGGATGCCCCACGCCTGAAGGTGTTCAAGACTAGGCTGGATGAGGCCCTGGGCAACCTGAACCAGCAGGTGGCATCTCTGCCCAGGGCAGGGGGGTTGGAACTAGATGATCTTTAAGGTCCCTTCCAGCCCAAGCCATTTCATGATTCTATGAAATATTCTCCCTGCTACAAATTGAAAGTAAACTGAATTCTAGATGCAAAATATCTGAGAGTTTTGATACATTTAGAAAACAGGAGAGACCTACGTTTTGCTGCCCAACACCCTCACAAAACATGCACATTTGCTGACTCACTGCAATATCAAACTGCCACACAAGGGAGAGTGCTGCTTCCAAAGAGAAATAGACATCTTTTTTCTAACATCTTGAACTCTAGTGGACAGAAGAGATGGAAATTTAAGCAACTAGACATGGAAGTTCACAAAACCTTTATACCTACAAAATTTCAAAACGTCATCCTAGGCTTTAGGAATAGGTAGGCTTCAACTAATGGCTGTGGCTGGAAGTGGAAGAACTCCCTGAACACCTTTGGCGAGCCCAGCCTTGCCTGAACCATTGTTGAAACACCGAGAGCCTCTTTAGCCTCAGATGCCTTTAGAACACAGCTGCAGAGACCTGGGTGGGTGGCGTGGCAGTTAGCTGATGCAACAAGGGCAATGCACGTGGCACGGTCTGGCTGCCACTAAGGCAAGGGTAGGCCTGTGTGTGTGGCCAGTGGCATCATATTGATGTAAAGCCAGAAACATTTTCAAGATGACAATTCTGTGCTGCTACAGTGGCCAGTGCAATGCACAGTATAGACACCCACCCTCAATACCTTCCCCCTCCAGCATTTCAGTGGCATCTCTGTACAGAACGGGTTCCACACCTCACTGCATGGCCACAAACACTCTCACAGCACAACGGCCAATAATGGCCTGCCACACCGCACTCGGAGAGATTTTGCTTTATTCAAGCTTCTGGGTGGGTGAGGAGGTAGGCACTCACTGTGTGCACTGCTGATGGGCTTGTCGTCTTCCTCGCTGTCTGGTCCAGAGCACCATTCGTCCCCACTGTATGGCTGCTTCCTTTCCAGCACACACCGCCGCTTGCTACGGGGAGCTACCTCACCTGTGAAAGGGCACAACAATCAGAAGAGCTGATCTGAAGAGACCTGTCAGGGGCTGGGGCTCTGCCCGGCTGCGTGCCACACACTGGGTCACCTTGGTGAAAGCAACTAGGGAAGCACAGGGTGCAAGGGCCAGGCTCTTCAGCTTGGAGTTTGCCAAAGCCCAGGCTCACTGACTATCCCGCAGCTATCTAGGCTGGCGCTGAGACACTGTCCCCTGCCAAGGGCCACCCTGGGCATGGTGTGCCAAGACCCTGAACAGCAGTGGGATGCACACAGGGCTCATCTGCACAGATGAAACACAGCCTTCTCTATTCCGAGCACTGTACCAGAGCTGCAGCACAATACCTTCCAGAAAAGGCTTGGCTGCAGGGGTGAATGGCCCAGGATGAAAGCCCCTCAGCAGTATCAGTGCCTGGCCAGAGGCACTGCCCACAGGAAGCCTTCTGCAGCCCACCTTCCACCTGAACTGCTACCCCACAGCTGTTCACAGCAGCACAAGGCTGAGGCTGAGGATGCCAGCAGCTCTGCTGGACCCAAGGATCATCCTGCAGCCGCAGCCCAGATGCTCGCTCATCAAAGGAGGCAGAGCGCTGGCTGTAGTGCTGACAGGATAGCACAGTCAGTACTAGATTGTCTGTCATTCACAAAAACTGAAGTCTAGCACAACAGACAGACAGAGAGCTTGTTAGAGGCCTGCTGGTTTCCTCACCCTTCTTTCTCTTGCTAGCTCCAACCAGACAGTTCCTGAGAGGGGACCTCCCAGGTGCTTGCCCTGCCAGACACCAGCTGAGCACTAAATCCTACAGCTCCCCACCAGGCTGGCAGTGGGGACTTGAGATTACTGCTTCATCCTTGTCCTCTTCTCCTCTGCACCTACACTGGCTCTGCTCCTCCAAAGGTCTGCTCCCACATCCACAACCATCTCTCCTCCCAGCCAGACGCATGGATGCACGGGTCTCCTGATGAAGTACTGAGCAAGGCTGTCTTTTTGGCCTGGCCACAGACTTCAGAGCAGTAAGTGGAGAGAAAAGTCATTAAATGACAACACTCACCTCCCCCACTGCCTCCCCCCACCAAGCAACCAAAGGCAGACAGCCTCTAAAACTGAGCAGAAATAAAAAAAGAGACAGGACCAGAGTATGACTATGGGGGATGCTCGAGGGCAGAACTGCTCAGCTGAGCAAGGCAGCTGACACAGCCTGTGCTGGACAGAGCTGAGCTTTTTGGCTTGAAAGTTGCTCTTCTACCCTTGGGGACTACCAATTTCCCAACAAGACAGAAAAGTAGTTGGTCTCTACAGGTCCTGTGATATCTAAACCTTCCATTGAATACACGGGAGGATGTGGCTAGGGCACTCCCCGTGTGTCAGAGTGCTCTGAGGGATGGCTCTGCCAGCCCAGCCAGGATGCAAGGGGTGAGCAGCCTCACACTGACATCTCCCAGCCCTAGTAAAGGTCCTCAAGCACCTGCTCAGACTGGCTCAGCCCTGTTCTTTAACGTAACACTATCTGATCACCCTTTGTATATCATCTAGTGGTTTATGGGCCATATTCACATGACACATCAGTGAATTGCAGCAGAAACGTAGGAGATTCAGGCATTCATTCCTGATCATGTCATTTCAGTAATTTTCCTGTGGAAGTCTGGGCTACAAGACAATAGCAAGATAAAGCTACAAAGGCTTATGACCGATGGCATACATTAACCTCCCAACACAGCTGGGAGAAAGCTTTCCTGGGGGCAGTAGGTATGTTCCACACATTCTTCCAAGGCACAGCTCTGGCCTATGCCAGCCAGGCAACACACCTTTGTTTGTGAAACCAAACGCTTAGGGGCACAGGTCAAAGCAGTGGCTCTGCCTGTGGACAACAACTTCAGGTGGCCAGGTGTGAATCTCTGCCAGAATCAAGGGCACCGTTGGTATTTCTCCTACAGCAAGCCTGTTTCCTGTAGCCAAGCGTCACACGCAGCCATTGAGCACCAGGCTTGGTGGAATGCAAGAAACTACAGGGAAGGCCAGCTGGGGCAGGGAAGCCAGAGGGTTTGGAAGTACTGACTCAGCCCTTTTCCAGAAGCCACATGCTTCAACACAAGAGTCACCCATAGCTGATGAAACCACAGAGCTGTTCAGACAGAGACCCTTGCAGCACCTCCTTGCTAACCACAGCTGAGTAGCTGGACAGCTGCAAGAATACCACAAAGGCAGATCTTTGCCAACAGCGAGGAGACAGAAAAAAAAAAACTGAACTCTGTCCTGAGTTGAAAGTCTGTACAATACAGAGCAGGGGCACTTGGAGCAGTTTCAGTGAACCAGGCTCTTGCTTGGCACGCCTCAGAAGCCCATGAAAACCAGAGTCCCAGACTCCCAATGCAACCAGCAGTTTAGGGAATAAAATGCAAAAAAAAACCAAAGGGACAACAACAGCCAGCCACTCCGCTCCCAAAGCTGCAGATATGACAAGCAGAGGTGCAAAAGACGCACGGGCAGCCAGGGCAAGCCCGAACAGAAGTGGCAGCATGGAAACACAAGGTGCTCACAGCTGCTCCTATCCCTGGTCCCACCAAGGTGCTCGGAGCAACTGAGAGAAGGACTTGCTGAGTCAAGGTTTAGGAGCATACTACCTTTCGATTCTGTGTCCAGCGAAGGGGTGCTGGCTTCTCGTTGCTCTCCAGAGTCCACTGAGATGCTTCGTTCCCGTTTCACCTTGCCCTTCAAGGAGCTGAAGTTTGGGACAGTGTTCTGGCTGTTTTTCAGTCCAGAGTTGCCAGGGGAGATCTGAGTGGCCTTGCCGCCATGGCTGCCCGCCCCCACACCCTTTGAGCCCAGGTTGCAGGTGGGTGCTTGGCTCACGTTGTGGTGCTGGGCCGGCGCACCGCTGCTGCCTGCCTTGCCATGGCTGGGCAGTTTGTTGTCAGGGTGCATTGGATTGGCTGAAGCGTCCCACGGCACCACTGGAGGGAGCTCCCAGGCCCTTGGGTCAGAAACCTGTGAGAGAAGAGGGCAGAGGGTCAGCACAGAGCCTGCAGGTCAGGCAAAACCCCTGCAAGGCAGAACCCAGAGCTGCTTGTGCCAGGAATCGGGCCTGGCCCGTTCAAGCAAAGGATCCTGCGTTGCAGCCAGCTGCGGGAGGACGAGCAGCACGCTGCCACTCAGGCGACACAGCCTTGCCAGTCCCAAAGGCAGAGGCATGGACAGAGAGCCCTCACTTACAGGGTCAGGACTAGAACAGGGTACTGCTGCGTGCCAGCCTTGCCCTTTGGTGCACGGAAGGACCCTGAGAGCTGCTTTGACAGCGTTGCCAGAGGTAAAACACCTTTGCAACCCTGAACTGAAAGCTGGTGCCCTCGTGGTTTCAGGGCCTCTTCTGATGTCTGGGCAGCCCAGGCACTCAGCTGCTAACTCAGCATCCTGTGCTCTGTTAAACACGCAGGAGACAGCTCTGGGAACAGAAAGGGATCTTGGCACAAACCCACAGAGAGAATGCTGGGAAGGCACAGAGGAGGACTAAAAAGGCTTGAGGCAGCAGAGAAACTCTCCTGAGCAGAAGAGAAGACCAAACAGGCTGCAGAGAAGGTAGAAAAGGCAGTCCACTACAGGCAAGAGGAGACCAGGGCACGTGGGACCAGTCAGCTAAGCCGCATCACCATCTCTCAAGGACTGCAGGGGTGGTGCTGGCTCCTGCCCCGAGCCCCTGCGGGGAAGCTCCCACCTCAGCACCACCTTCCAGCCCAGCGGGATGATGCAACATGCCCAGGGCCTGCCGGGATAACACGGCGAAGCTCCGCTCCTCCAGACCCAGCCCATCTTTCTGGAAAGCCCCGCAAGCTGAGGCAGAACATTTCAGGGAAGAGGAGGTCAGGGCAGAGCATGCAGGCTTCTGGGGTGAAGGATGTGCATGCAGCTGAGAAATGCCGCAGCAACAGCCAGCCCTTCTTGCAGGACCAATTTGCCTTAGCAGAATTTCTTATGCTTGCACTGGCATTCTTCCCCATGGAGCTCCATGTGGGCATCACAGATGACTGGGCTGCAGCTGCACAGTACCAGAGCACTTCAAGTGTTCCGGAGGGTTTAGCAGCCTGCTAACTGCATCCCTCCCGGCTTACGATGACCTCCTACTTCCCGCAGGTAGCTCTGGTCAGTAAGGGACAGGTGACCTACAGTGCAAGGCTTCAGTCAGCCTCATCTCGGGGGCACAAGAATGGGCAGAGGATGTTTGTTCGGGATGCCCGACTCTGACTTTAGGAACACAGCTCTTGAACACAGACTTTTCCCGGCCTGTACTGTGTTCATCACTAAACCCTCTCGGACAGCGCTGGTGCAGAAAAAAGCACATCCCTACGAGAAATGCTCCTCAGCTCTCTTCAGCTGGAGAACGTAACACTTTCACCGTCAGGACCTCACGTTCCTCTGCTACAGCCTCATTCCTACTCAGGCCAGGGACCCTGAAGCTGCAGTCCCTCCTTCCCGTTGCCTCCCAGTACCTGCCACTGCCTTCTCTGCTTCTTGGGGAGGGTACAGGGAGGGAGAGTAAGCCACGTGTTTCACAGAACCACAGAATGGTTTGAGTGGGAAGGGACCTTAAAGATCATCTCATTCCAACCCTCTGCCACAGGCAGGGACACCTCCCGCTAGATCAGGTTGCCTAAAGCCCCATCCAACCTTGTCATGTGTTTGTGGAGGCTGAGGGATTACTCTCTGATTGCTTACTTCTGTTATGTTGCTTGCGTGACACCCCCTCCACACCGGCAAGAACCTTTCTCTTGCATAGGCAGACAAATTTCCCAGTACACAGGGCTTCCTGGGACCATGCTCTGCCCTTCCCAGCTGCACTGAGCAGGCCAGATGCTGAGCATGGATTTTTTCTGCCACCCAAGGACAGGAAGCACCGGCTCCAGATGAAACCCCCCATTCCTAAATAGAACAGAAAGAGCCTGGCAGCACTGTGTGCACCACCTCCAACTTGCTGAAAGCAGGCCTGAAGACACACCACCGGCAAAAGCCAAGCGCTGGTTGTGCTGGGGCAGAACGCCATTCCCAGACCAGCACGCAGCCAAAGAGCAAAGCCCCCTTTGCAGACCCGTAATCTCTGAAAGACGGGGATCGCCGCGAGGCGTGCATTGCATCTTGCCACCAATTGCCAGCGAGTTCCCTGCCTGTAAAACGGATTTCTTCACGCGTGCTCCCTGCAGGGTATGGGGGAGCCAGCAGCTGGCTGGCACAGCGGTGCCCAGCGGAGAAGCCTGCAGCAACGGCACTGCTGCACGGCCTGCCCAGGCACTGCGAGCTAGTTAGCCGGATCATTCGGGCACAGCTTGGCCTATCGCTGCTTCCTAACCAGCGAGTCGTTAGCTGCTCCCTCCTCCTCCACACACCTCTCCAAGGGCTCCGCTCTAGCCTGAAGGAAGATGGTGAGCCACAGTGCTGATTAATTTTCACAGCACATAAGGGAGTTGCTAGCCCTTTAAGCGTCAGCCAGTCTTGCTAGCGCGCTCTTGTTCTCTGGGGACCTATTAATAGCAGCTGGAAAGATCACATCACTCTCTGGATATTTATACCCCTCATTCCACACCAGGAGAGATTTATGTCAGAGTTGCTGTCCCAGCGCCTGCCCAATTGCTCTGTCAAACCGCCTGCAGGGGGAGGGGAGCGGAGCAGGGAGGGCAACACGGAGAGGGCAAGCAGGGAGGAGGAGAAGGTCCATACGGCACAGACTGCAGCATTCAGCACGCGTGCTGCCTGCCATCACAGGCTAGCCAGCCTTGGGGAGCCTTCGCCCCACTGGAAGAGGCTGCTGCCAGACAGCACTCCAGACAGCGAGCCCTTCAGTAGCTCCGCTGCTGGTGGCCCGAAGTCCCCGCGTGCTGCGGCACCGGCTTCGCACCGGGCGATTTTGGCAACAAAACACACTGCAGTCCTGAGGGTCACCAAGTGATTAACACCAGTGTGCTGCTACATTAGCCAAGGAGGAGCCACCATCGCTATCCACAACAACTACGGGCTAGAGATGCGAGCTGCCTGACTGGGGCACATCTGCACGAACGCAGTATTTTATTCAAAACAGATCCCGAAGTGCCTCACCAGACATGTGCTCAGCAGCGCTGCAGCACAACCTCGGTTGTAGCGCAGCAAAGGACGGGCATGTGAGTACCCTGAGGAAGGAAGAAGAAAGTCAGGTCCCCGCTAAGACCATGCCTGCAGACTCTAGAGACTGACACTCAAGATGCACCCACTATCCCTCAAGTTCTCAGGGCAAATTCATTCTTCAAGGAACAAGCTGGAAGCAGGAAGGTCCCTCCAAAGGCCCCGGTAGTTATCACAGCACTTGCAGCAGCTGTAGTCACCCAGGAGAAGTAGAACCATTTAATAACCCAGTACCCACCAAGAGACAGGCAGGAACTGGGACTGGCAATACCAGCTCAAGGGTACTACCTGCGCAGAGAAAATGATACTCAGACCCAGTTTAGGCTGTAGTCCTTTGCTCGTCCTTCAGAAATGCACAGAACCAGGAGAGCTCTCGTGTCCTGTGCCTCAGAGATGACCTGACCTAAGCCAACACCCCAACTCAGAACAGCGGCAGAAGATGCCCGTGCACGGCACCCACAGCCAGGGCAGCAGCCTCAGTGAAGCCTTTCAGCAGCACTGAACGATGCAGCATGGATGAGGAAGTCACGTTCAACAAAGAGCCACAAAATAAACACAGCCCCTTTCCCACAGACAAGGCCACTGCATTGCACCCCCCTGCACAGCTCCCTGTTGCAGCCCATCATGGAAGCTTACCATCAGAGGCGCTTCGTTCATGGACTAACAAGTGGACGGCCACCTCTAGGTGCAGCCTGGATAAAGGCCAACCAGACGCTCCATCCAGGAAGACAGCTGTCTCTCAAAACCGTAATTCGTGCAAGCAGGAACTGTAGCTTCCTTCCAAATGGGACACCGCACAGGCTACATTCTACAAGGGAACACCTCCTGTCCATGTAAGAGGAGCTGCTGAGGGTTCAGGCTTCACTACTCTATCCGATCTGCTACTTTATTGGGCTTTCGGGCTGGGTCTGCGTGGCTTTTGCTGCCAGAGAGCACCTTTGAGCATGAGACACCTCTAAAAAGAAGAGGCTCTCCAAGGCAAAGGATTCCCCTGCTCTTTCCAAGCCCAGCCAGCCGGAGTTTTTCTTCTGGTCACGTCTTCAGTGAGCAAACAGGCTATGTTTACAAGCTGTCAACCAACACGCTTAGACAGGACTTTTCAACCTGTGGCAGGGAGCACAGCCAGCAGCCCTGAAGGACCTAGCAGCCACCCTGATGAAACCTTTGGATGCTGCCTGCAAAACAGACAAGCCTTACTCGCTGTGAGGTCCCTCCAGAACATTACATTTTAGGGGCATCTTTTTAGAGTTCCTTCTTCCTTCATTTTGGGAGTGGGCAGGTGCTTCGGAGAAGACGTACTATACCTCACCTCAACTGCTGATAGCACACAAAGCCAACCACAGCTGACTGGGGATCCTGGCTCAACCAGCAGTGCTTCCTCTGGGAAATTCCCCCACTCTCCGGTCTTAATTGAGCCCAATCACACTTCCTTTGCAAATTCTAAGGGGAGAAAGGCCAGAAACAGCTGCCTGCAGATTCTACTGTGCTTTCGGGAGTAGCAACAATTGGATCCTGTTGTGGATGCATAGCAGGAATCCACCCCAGCCTCCCATCTGTGTGGTTGCAGTGTGCTGACAGACACCTTGAGTGCTGCGAGCTCCTCGCACACACCCCTTCCAACCAGATTCCAGCAGGCATGCACACATCTGGGCCACAGAAGAGAATTAATTAGAAAGTAGATACACTGACATGGGGAGACAAATGATCCAAAACATCTTGAAAAGAACACGACAAAAAGGAGATTGCATAGAAATCTGGCTCCCTCTGCAATTTAGCAACACACTCACTCCGGCCCAGCAGTTTCAAAGACAATAGAAAATTTAATTCCCAGTGGCTAAAGCAAGGATCCAAGACTCCTGGGTTCTGCCCCTGGCTGCCACTGATTCCATGGGTGACCTTGATCAAGATGGATTGCTTCTGGCTGCCTTGATTTCCCCACCATTAAATAGGGCGACAATCTAGCCTACCTGATATGGGGAAGGAGGCTTACAAATATCTCTGCTGAATGAAGTGCTACATCTAAATGCAGAGAGAATATTTGTGTCTTGTACATCTGAAAAGCCACAGCTTTAAACCAAAGACTTAGACCTTAGCAGAAAAGAAACCTCAAAACAAAACAACAAAAACTGCTTTCAGTAAGACTGCCCCAGCACGGTCTGAACAGCAGTAGCAGGGGGAGGAGGAAACTCCGGGCGAGGAGAGACTGGTCTGACATATTCCTGGTCCTGGAATTGCTAGCTGATAGTTCAAGAAACCTGAAACCCCAGTGCATTCCCAGAGGACTTTCTGGTGAATCATGCTCCTGCTCCCTCCGAAGGATGATAACACAGATTCCCAACATCGCCGCAAGAACGCAGAGACCGTGCCTGCCTCCCAGCCGCCACTGCCTGCCTCCCAGCCTGCACCCCGCCAGGCCAGCAGGTTCCACGCTGCCATGCCCACTGGCACTGCTGCAGTGCCTCCCCTCAGCCCCGGCAGGCAGCCAGCACCAAGAGAGCAATGGCAAAAGAGGAAGCGAGGAAACCAGAATCACAACAATTCAGAAAGGATGGAGCTTCACTGCACCTCCTTCCTACCAGGTGCTGGGGAGAGCTCTTACGAAACCTAGATAAATACTGACTTGTGCACACACAGCGGAGACCAGGCCTCCCGAGCTGTGCTGGCATGCCCCCACAGCTCACGGACACCCAACATACGAGATGAGATGGGCTGTGACAAAAGTGATGCAACAAATGGAACATCACTCGTCCCCTCTCCTCTGGCCAGTCCGGAAAGTTAGAAAACAGGTTGACATTGCAAACACCCTCCGACCACACCACCTATGACAACCTACTCACTCACCCTAGGAACAGCAAACTTGGGATCACCCTAATCCAAAATGTCCCATGAACCCCACCACAAACTCAACTGGAATGTCTTAGCTTTTGGAACAAGAGGTCCCAGACAAGCTCAGGGGCTTCCTGAAGGAATCATACATGGGGTCAGCAAAATGAGTGACCCAACAAAGAGCTGATGCCTCCTATAACTCTCTCTCACCCCAGGTCTGGGTAAGATCATGGGTACACTGCCTAACACCCCTCCTAGTCTGCTAGTTACCCCAGTGTTACCAACAGAAAGGACTAGAATGCTTCCAAAGAGCTACCATACTACTTCTCTAAAGTCAAAGCATTTCACAGGGGCAAAGGCTATAACAAACTTTTCAGAAGCAAAATTTCTGATGTCCAAGATTCTTGGATCATTTCTGATCTGAGAAAAGGGCCAGAATCAGAAACTTGACCTTTTCCATCCAAAACAACCTTTTTGCAAGACCATTCAATGGATTTTGATTCTGTTCCAGTGAGAAACAAAACCCTCAAAAACAGTAGCAGAACAGTATTACTGTCATCCAGGCAGCTCCAGCCAAGAGTCGGCGATGGGCTCTAACAGCCAGATGGGCCCTGGAACCCACCCGAGCCCCCGAGCCGGGACAGCATGCTATTCAGCACTTAACAGCTGGGCAGCCACGGGACTGTCTCCCTAATTCCTGTATTGGAGCACTCACTTGAGCATTTTTATCATCAGTGAGAACAGCGTTAACCCAGGATGCTACTGCAAAAGGTGCTCCCATCTGAACCTTGTTTTGGTCAAGAGGATGTGGAGACGTCACGAGGCAGGGAACTCCACTGGGCTACGCAACTACAGACAGGACAGAAGTCATCTGTTCTGAATCTGTCATTGTTATCAAGCATCAGGAAATTATCGTGCTTCATGTTGTCAGACAGATGGCCTGGAGAAGCCTGTTTTATCTTCCATTAATTTCCCGTGTCCTTCTTGTGTCCTTTTCAATGGCAGAAAAGATGGTACCCTCACAGACTTCATGGGAGGGCTGCAAAAGACCTGCAGGGAAAACCTGGCACCCTGTTGAACTGTAGCAGTTCTCGGAGTCATTTTAGTAGACCTTACTGCTCTCCTACTCGGAGCTGCCTTGGGAACAATACATGTCAGCTGGGCTGCTTGACCACAAGTCTCAAAGGTCTTTAGCAGGACAAAATCTCAGATTCACCTTCTCTTCCACCTACAGACAGACACGCCCCCATAGCACATGTGGAAAATAAGGCTTGGATGAAGCATCTTAAAAGAGGAATCCTGTCTACTTTCTGCCCTATATCCTACAACCCGTGCTCCTGCCACAACTTCAGTCCACTGGTGGTAGAAGAACTTCCCTTAGCACTTCCTTGCCCATAGCTCAATGGTTTCTCCCACTCTTCCGCTTTTTCCACCCGACAGAGACTGGCTTCCCATCCTGTGCTCAGGGAGCCTCTAGGTCTATTACTAAATTTGCAGATTCTTCCAGCTTTTCAGTCCAACTGGCACATTCCCTACTGAAACCCTGCATGTGCCAGACGCTACTTGACAGTCCCATGCAGCTCTCGGGATGTTCACGAGGAATTATTTAATACACCAGTTTGTGTGACCTGCTGGAGAGCGGTCAGCAAGAGACCTCTGGGGAAGCCCTGGATGCCCCACATACAGGACAGCACTGCGAGCCACATTTTCCAGCACAGCACACTGTCTAATAGTTCCTAGGAGGTCTGGGAACAAAGACACAAATCTCTTCTAAAGGTACTGCTGTTGCTCTGGGAACCTTGTTTTCCCCCAAGGCACGATCTCTTCTACAGCTGCTCTGCCCAGCCCCAGCTCTGCTCTCCTCCAGAGAAGCCCCTGGGAATCCTGCTCACTGCCAGCTGTCCTGCTGTGTGCAGCACCCAGCTCAGGACAACACCCTGGACTGCAACAAAGCAGGCGTGCCAGGATGCACAAAGACTACCTCACCCACATGTGAAGGGTACAGTCTTCCCATTAATCCCACTCCGGCAGATAAGACCGCAGGCTGAACGCACCACCACAGCACAGGACAGACCTCCCCCCGTGCAGTCAATACAGGGGATTAAAGGACTTCAATTAATTCCCACTGTTTGTGTACTGGGGTTACCATAATTGGGTGATTAATGTTAAGAAGTCTACCTCGTGAGCTGCACCTCACACTGCCCTCTGCTATACCAACTCTCCTGAGCAGCAGGTTTCACAGTTTGCCCCGGTTTTCACCATTTTCTGTAGAATAATACATGCTTCCAGACCTGGCACCTGTGCCATTCTGAGCTCTTAGAAATGCAGCTTCACATACCTCCAAGCATACTTCGCTTCTGCTGCCAAAAGCAGTGTGAAGATACACAGAGTACTTGGCACCCTGCCTTGCAGGACTCTCCTTAAGTAATCTTCACAGTAGTCCTGGGACATAAATCCACCGGTGGCCAAGCCTATCCGTGTTCCAGCAAGGACATGACACTTGGTCCCTTCCCCGTGCACAGACTCCAAGCCAGAGACAGAAGCGTTCCTGCAGCAGTACACGTGCAGGACGCGAAGGCTGTTACCTCCTGGCTCCCCACCGCTTTCCAGCCTGGTTCCCAGCTCTGTCGGCCCCTGGGAAGGCAGCAGCCTGAGCCTCTGTGCCGGCAGCTCTGCTCTGCATCAGGGCAAGACCCACAGTTGAGCACAAGATCGCACACTG
This sequence comes from Anser brachyrhynchus, assembly GCF_964034855.1. Classification (NCBI taxonomy): domain Eukaryota; kingdom Metazoa; phylum Chordata; class Aves; order Anseriformes; family Anatidae; genus Anser; species Anser brachyrhynchus. Next base: position 176,445 of record NC_137718.1, read on the forward strand.
AGTGCTTTGTGACTGCAGCAAGCCAGGCAGAAGCCCTGCACTCTTCCAGCCCAGAGGACTGGCCATGGTGCATTTCTCCCCGTCTGGCCCAGCGACGTTCCACGGAGTACTTCTGAGTCGACTACCATCCCCTGGCCCGAATCTTGGGAAGTCCTGGCAGTGACACCATGCCTAAGAACTTCTTCACAGTGAGGGTCACAGAGCACTGCAACAGGCTGCCCAGAGAGCTCGTGCAGTCGCCTTCTCTGGAGATATTCAAGACCAACCAGGACGCTTCTCCGCTCAACCTGCTGCAGGGAACCTGCTTTTAGCAGGGGGGTCGGAGTCGGTGATCTCTGGGGGTCCCTTCCAACCCCCACGATTCTGTGACTCTGTGATCCCACAGCCATTCCCAAGTGCTGCAGAGTCTGCAGCGCACAGCAGGAAGGAGTTCACAGCCCTTCCAGGTTCATTCAGGGTGTCCAGAAGCGTCAAAAGATTTCCTAAGGAGCAGAGCAAGCACTCCATCCTCCTGCCTGACATGCAGGCTATGGGATGAAGCCGCTAGGTGTCACCCTCGCCCAGGGCATCCTCAGCCTCATGGCCCCCCCCGGGGCTGAGCACTGGCAAACTTACTGTATCTCTCACCGTGCTGGGCCACCTGTGCTGTGCACAGGGGTCCCATTTCCAGACCAAGACCTCAGTCTGCATCCCAGCCTCTAAACCAGTCTGCAGATGGCTGTCCTGAAGGGCACAGCCATGCAGCTGTACCATACCCTGGCAGAAGCTCCACAGATGCTTGCTCCACTTCCTCATACCAACACGACGTGGAGGTGCCTGTGGCATGCTGCCAAGTGAGCGTTAGGGATCCCACCACACCTTGCAGAAAAGCTTCCCCAGAACAACAGCTCTCAGCCAGGTACTGCCCTTTGAGGCCTACATCGTGAACCCCAGGCACCTCCCAGCCTGAACAAGAGCACAGCCTTTCTAAACTGCAAGTCCTGGCACGAAACGCTCAAGGCAGGGACACCTCTGCCACCTCTCACTGCCTGGTACCCCAGCTGCACTGCACAGTAGGATCCCTGCTGCAAACAACATGCAACAAGCTGGTTTGCCTTCAAGGAGGCTCTGTGAAGAGGAAACAACGCATTTTAAGTCATGTGCAGGAAGGTATGGACAGACAACCTTACTTTGACCTAATTCCATGCATTATTTATATCAATCGGTGTCCTGGAGTTCTTGGCCTGCCCTGGAAACAGACCCAGTTTAGGAAAGAACGGCTCTTCCTTCCCGTGACCTGTCCTGGCTCTAAGTGCGGCGAACAAAGGGCACACCTGCATTTTGTGAGATGACAAAAGCAAAGGCTAGAGCACCTGCCGGTTAGCAAAGCATCCAAATCACCGCGCTGCATCTGTGCGCGTGTGCGTGCACACGTCCAAACAAGCACACGGGCATCACCTCACCTGGGGAGGGGGAAAGGGGCACAGAGAGGCAGGGAAGATGTGGAAAAGCAAGGCTGGCTGCCCCAGCACCTTGCACAGAAATTGTTATCTATTTGCACTGCCTCCTGGGAGACTGGACTGCAGAAGGGATGCACAAAGTCAGCAGTTGCTCCTCCAGGATTATAAATAACAGCCCCAGCGCACAGCGGAGCCTTGGCTCTATATTTAAACCCTGGCTGAGGTCACTTCCTTTTCCCAGCAGCTCCCTCAGCCCCCACCCCCGTTTGCTCTTATTTGCATGCCGTCGTGACTCAGGCACATTAGGGTTTAAGGTCAAAGGGGAAGCAGCCGTGCATCGGCCCTGCAGGAAATTCCACCCTGGGAAACCCTTCGCCCTCCCCGGGGCCGGTGGGGCGTGCAGCACAGAGCTGCTGCCGATCAGGGGCAGCTGCCTGCGAGAGGTGCCGTGAGCCTGGCGCCAGGCTATGGGGGAGGAAGCCTGGAGGGAAGGGAGGGCGAGCAGATCGAACGCTCCCCACGAGACTTCACCATCACAGCTGGGCTGCACAGCTCAGGGCACGGGACGGGGGTTCCCCCCCGAGCACCCCGAAAGGGCAGCTGCTCCACTTCACGCCCCAGCAACCTCCTCCGCAGCTCAAGATGAAATTTCCCAGCTTCTCCCACCCAGGGGGTGCAAAAAGGCATGGCACGGCCCACAGAACTAGCCCACCGTCCCCGGGGTTACTCTGCCCTTGTACAAACCCTCCCACAGCTTGCCAAGCTCTTCCAGAGACATAATTATCTAACCCTGACCCATGCTGCCAACTACCCCACCAGAAACAGGCAGAAAGTGCCAGAAGTCACCAAGCGCAGCCCTCTGGAAGGGCTGCAAGATGAATATCTAACAGCAGCTGAACACTGACGCCACAAGGCGGGACCAAATAGCAATCTTTCCTTGGGACTGCCCCCAGAGAGCCCCTCTTCTCCACCAGGAGAGGGATGCCTCATTGATTTATGATGCACAGAGTTGGCAAAGGCTTCTGAAACTCCTCCAGCCCTCGTGTCTGAGGCTCACAGGAGGCCCAGGTTTTGGAGGTTTGCAGTGCTCTTTGTGGCCAGAACCCTGTACTCTGCAGCCAGGTGCCCAGATGCTGCCAGATAAAGCTCTGCAGCAATTTCATTCGCACTTGGTACACTAACTGCGGCACATCAAGCGCTCCCAGCTCAGCCCTCAACTAGTACAACGCTCAACTCCAGTTCTGTTGTCACTTAAAAAACAGACGGCACCAACAAGAAAAGTCGTGGCGCTGACAAAGAATGGGGTACGATCAGGGAGAAAAAGAGCCGAGGCTACCTAGTGAGAGAACTGTAAATAACAGACCTCTTGGAACTGGGGTAGGTGTTTAGGTCATCATGTAAGCAAATTAGCTACTGGGTTTCCAGTAGAACTAATTGGTGACGTGCACTGTATCTATTGGGTTTCAAAGCTCTCGCTGTCTGGATTACCAGGCCAATTCACAAGTCTCTGAGCTAGCACAAGACGGGCTGTGATTGACATGTCTGAAGACCAACAGCCAGAAAGCTTCCCATACACAGTCTTGGCATACCAGCCAAATGCCTCTTCCTCTCCCTCATCCCACAGATTCAGGAGAGGAAATCTGTGACAAAGCGGGGGTGCCCTATAGCCTTACAATCCCTGGAGTCAGCTTACAGGGAAGCAAATGTGGTAGAAAGCTGCCAGCATCACGGACAGCAGCGACGGAGACAGCGGTTCCAGCGCAGGCTCCAGCCACCATGGTACCCAGCCAAAGCCCCCATCAACAGCCAGAGACATTGGCTGGCCTGAAGCACCAGGGAGAGGGAACAGCCCCCTCTGGGCCTGGTAGCACAACAAACCTCAGCGATGACCGAACGGAAAATGCTGGCAGTCATAACACAGCCAGCTCATTGTCCACGGGGTTCTCGGTGAGGAACTCCAATGGACCAACACCAGCGAGGAAGAACACTGGGCTACTCCTAAGATGCAAAGGCGACCTTACAGGGCTGTGGCAAGTTTGCTGTACCCCAGGTAATGACAACCCGCTTCTGCTGCCCGCACTCGACCCAAGAGCATGGCGACAGCCCTGGAGCTGTGAGCCTGTGCTGCGGACCAGCTCCTGCGGCTTGTACCAAGAGATGGGCAGCGCAGAGCCAGCCAGCAGGAAACAGCACAGAGGTATCCAGCTCCCCCGGCCAGCTACAAGGGTACTCGTTGTGCTCTCCTGACCACAGACACTGTTCCCTGGCTCCATCTGTGGCCCCTGGATCTGAGCCTGCATCCCAGCAGCATGAGCACACTGGTAAGGCATGCCTGCTCCTTCCAAGGCTGTGCGTTTACAACAACAGGAATTAAAAGCCACAGCAGACCAAGAGCAGCTCTTTGGCCCACGATCACATTACAGGACAGGAAGGAAGAAGGCACTTTGATCAGGCTGGAATCACTTTAAACAGTTTCCACGCCGATATCTCAGCCACTGGAATTAGCACCCCAACACCCCAAACGTCCCATTCCTAAAGGCACATCCTGCCCCAGCACGTGTGGCAGGAGCGGAGCAGCGCAGCCACTGCTGGACACGAGCTGCTTCCAAACCAAGGTCACAGCAGCAAGAGGCACAGAAGAACACAAAGAGCCCCCCTGCATCTTGTCAGAGGAAACCAAGGCTCAGCAGCAACCAGTGGCTTTGGAGGAAGCTGCTGTACAGAGGCCCACTTTTCCCAGCTGCTGCCCCTGCGCGCGCCAAGGGCGACGGGAGCCTTTCGACCTGCCTCTGCACCTCCCGCTCCACGCACAGCCACGGCCTGGTGCTGGCGGGCAGAGGGTTAATTAAGGCTGCCAAGGGAGCTGCAGGAAGCCTCCTGCTTGCCCGCTTTCAAACAATGGGGCCATTGTGGAGGCCGGGCAAGTGTGGGCAGCTCCCCGGGCCTGGCAGTTACCAGCCTGTTTGCTGCGCCGGCTCCTCCTCCGCAGCCAGGTAGCAGAGGAGGCTGCCGGTCCCTCCGCGGCCGTGCAGGAGCATAGCTGGCCCAGCCCTGCCCAGCGGCCCCACAGAGCTCGCTCCAGCTCCCTGTGCGGTGCGAGACGCAGTCAGACAGCCGCACGCAAGGTTGCCAGCCAACAGCAGCGTGCAGCAAGCCAACCTGTGAGCTGGCTGCTGAACACTCCCAGCACCGCACCTGGGATCAGCCGCGCGGTCAGGATGTGCTACGGCAGAACTAGGGCAGGAAGAACCAGGTTTTTCTCACCCCAAAGCCACAGCACGATTGTGGGGGCAGGAGCTGACCTGGGCCCCATTCCTCTACGCTGCTGTCAAGACACTGCTGTGAAGGAACGCTCGGTGGCCACTGCGACTGCTGCAGGACTTGCAGCATAGCTGAGCGAGGCTGGAGCGGACGCAGAGGGCTTTGGGAGAGGAGACACCCATCATACCAAACACTGAGGGGCACACAGCAACTACAGTGCATTTTCTAGGGGAGAAAACAGTTCAAATTTATTTCTTACTCTATTCTTTCCAGCTCAGCAACTATAAACAAGCCTGAGATGCCAGGAAGATGCCAGGAGAACAGGAATGTATGGCCCATCAAGAGCTCTGGGAAACTTGAGAACTCTTCAACTCAAACCACAAATGAGCAGCGAGAACACAATCAGTAGGGGTGGGGGCTGAGTGGGTAACGAGGACAGCGACTGTTCTCCATGCCTCCATAGTCTGAAATGGGAATGAATAAACCCAGGCACCGAGCAGCTCCAACACGCTCCCAAACTCTCCTGCAGATCTGCATCTCCCGGCCCTGGCACCACTGCACAGACAGCTTGGAATGCTCCAACCTCACTCCCCCAAGACACGGATCTGATCCCTGACATGGCAAGAGCGCTGCCGGGAATTCCTGCGCCAAAGCAAGACCTGCACTGTCGCACTCTCAGCAGAGTCTCAAGGCATCTTTGGAGCAGAGCTGAATATCTGGCGTGCTGATGCTACACAGACAACGCTTTTGCCACCGTTTCCAAAACCCCACCGCTTCTCCAGCACGGACAGGGGAACCTGTGCCCGCACCCCGCGGCCAGCCAGGGTCACGCAGCAAGTCAGCAGTGCAGCCAGGAGCGGCGCCCAGGCCGTACTTAATGGCTTATGGTGGGGCGAGAGAGAACAAGCTGCAAGCTGCTATCCATCCAGAGCTCCAACACACTCAGACCTCCTTCCCCCCAGGCCCAGCACCCCCAAACTTCTCCACCTGTCTCTGCCTCTGTCTCCCAGCTCCGTACCCACACGTACCGCACGTGCCCGGCCGCAGCCTGCAGGTCACTTTCAGGACATCCCTGTGCCCCACGGGGCTCTGCTCCAGCACCTTGGGGCAGAGAACGCCTGGGGCCAGGGTGTACAACAGCGAAGCTGCTTCACTGCAGTTCACACCAAGTGCCAGTGAAACCAACGGCCAGGAACCCAACTCTGGACCAAGTGTGACTTTCAGCTGCAGCACGCTGTTTTTGGCATCAGGAGTCGCTCTGGCTGGCTGACGGAAGCACAGCAGTGCAAAGAGAAGTGGAAACCGGAGCCCTGTACAACTCAGCACTGCCACCCAGCACACCTCGTACCAGGCACCAGCCTGGAGTCGATGCTGCAGAGTTCAGCTCCAAGCACCTGGATTAGTGGAAGTCTTGATGGGGGAAGTCAGCAGGGATTCAAAATGCACGCAGGACTGAGCACAGCACCCCCAGAGCACACCATACGTGCTGCTGTGCACCAGTGCTGCAGCACGAACTCTGCAGGACTGACTGCGGCCCACGGGGGAGACGTACCTTTTCTACCCAGCGCTGTAGCTACTTGCCCTGTCTCACGAGTGGGACGCGTCTCCCCCATGTCAGGAGCACAAATGCAGGCTGGCACAACTCTCTGACCCAGCACCATTAGTTCTGCCAGCAGCCCCTGACTCTTTCATCCAGCCCCCCTGTGCCCCACACCAGCTCAGCAGCACCTCCGCTGCCCAGTTCTCCTGGAGCCAGGCTGGCAAGTACTCAGAAGGCTGCGCTCAGCTCCACGGGTCTGTGCCCCCCGTTCACTCTTTCTGAGTGAGAGCCCTCACTGCAGCTCCTAGCTAACATTCTGCCATTTCTTTACGTTTCCCATCTGAGGGCATCGCTTTCTTCCCAGCCTCCAGATCCCTCTCTCCTGCTGCTGTTACTCAGCTCAGCCAAGCCCACTTCGAGATGCACTATACACGTTAAACACAACACTACTTCAGGTCCTAAATAAGAGGCTGGCTGCTCTCAAAGAAAGGGCTACAAATAGATCTGTCAATGTAAATATGCCGTGTTCCCTTTGCAGTCTCCGCAGCCAGCACTGTTCAACACAATCCACAGACGGATTTTGCTCTTCTCTAAATTTTTGAGCAAGAGAGCCCAAGACAAAGGCAGGTAAAAACATCTGATGACTCTTATGAGACAGCATGCCTGAAAGGAAAACCACACTCTCTCCTTCGCACTAAGAAAAGGAAGAATCTGGGCAAACTCTTCAAAAATAAGAGGGGAAAAAAAAAAACAGGGCAGGAAGGACAAAACAATCTTTGTCCTTGCTTTGCTGGTCACGCAAACACAGGACAGCCTCTGTACCTGTTACCCCAGCTCAGACAGCTTGGTTTCACCAAGACTTACAGAAACCAGGGTCTAATGGTCTAGGGAAAACTGCCCTTATGCTTGAGAAACAGCACACACGGGATTTCCAGACTACACTGATAATCAGCTCACAGAAACCAGATAGCACAGCACACCCTCAGAGGTCACTGCTTGGCTCCACAACGTTCCCTTCAGCTGCTGTTCCTTTAAATGTGGCTCCGAAGACCACACAAGGGTTAAATCTGCCTATAAATATCTGTTCTCAGCAGGGCTGCTGCTCTGAACCCTCTAGCCATCTGTTCTAGCTTTCCCCCATCTAAGACTCTAACATCTGAAACACGCTCAAAATTCTTAGGAGTGCTCCCAAAAATAGACCAGTGCTGTGGCTTAGCTGTCGCCCGTGTCTGTGAGCACAGAAGCATGCACGAGGGCGTCTGTGCCAGCAGAACCCTAAAGCTGTGCGAATGTGAACATGTCTGTGTCTGTGGTGCTGAGCAGGCCCGTACCAGCACAGAGCTATTTGCATCCATGTTCATGTGGGTGTGCCTGCTTAACCGCATATCCATGTGAATCTGCACGAGCATGTTCACGCTGGCGTGAACCTGCGCCCGCGTGTGTGCGCGCTCAATCGGAGCGTGGGTGTGGGAGCGCGTGGGGCCTCCCTGCTGGTGGCTGCGGCATGAGTCCGGCCGCGCCATGGGCCCGGCGAGACGGCGGCGCTGCGGGGCACGGCCAGCTCCCCTCCCACTGAAGCTGCCCAGCGCCGTGAGCCCCAGCATTGACCGCCTCGTCCTGGGAGGTCCCCCCGTGCCCATGCCCGACGCTGTGATCCAGACACCGAGCCTAGCCGGCAGCGCAGCAGGGCAGGGAGGACCCGGGTTCACTTGTTCAGCGCTTGGCTCAGCAAATTCAGCAACCCCACCTCTGGGCACCAGAGCCTTGATGCAAAAGCAAGTAAAGCCTGATCTGCATGAGGCCAGAGACACGCTGCCCTGCCTGTATCCAGCCGGGGCTTGTAGGATTTCCTCAAGCGCTCCACAGAGAGCTGGGGCAAGGTTCCTACCGCAGACACAACAGCTTGCTTTTGCAGCATGTTGGGCTCTAAATCTCCCTCATGCTCAGAGTCCTCTCAGCTTTCCAAATATCAAAGGCACTGGTAGATTCATCCTTCCATCTGCCAAGCCTGTTAGCTCACTCCACAGGGGCAAATCCAGGAGAGAGGACAATACTCCTCGCAGTTAACAAGGCAAAGTGGGTAACAAGCCGTTACCTCCCACACCCTGTCACGCTGACCAGGAGCAGACCATCCTCTCGAGCACCCTCCTCGCAGGCTCAGGACACGGCGCTGTCCACCTGCTCTGTGCCCAAGCACCGCAGACACCCAGCGCTCAGCGAGGAGCATCACAGAGCTCAGCCCTGGCCGACGGCCCTGCTGACACCACATCGGGGCTACGTGCATGCACAGCCACAGGGAGGGGACAAACGGTGACCGATTTCCACACGATGATGACAGCCCAAGGATTAGACAGCAGCTAGGTCTGCATCTCCACCTACTTCCACAGGAGCCATTTTTCCCTTCCAGATCACGTGAAACTACAGACCGAGACCGCCTCAGCCGGAGAGGCGCCTGGCTGCAGGATCAGCTGGGGGTGTCCCCGGGCTCCCTGCCTGTGCCAGTCCCCAGCCCCACAGCGATGCTGCGGAGATGCCCACCCTCGCACAGCACAGCCAGAGCCGTGCCCAACCCTCAATCACACACACATTGCACTGGCGAGGAACACTTCAGGGGACGTGGACTCTGCTAAGACAGAAACCTGCACGTGCAGGTTGGCAGAACAGACCGGGGCTGAAGCGGGTACTACACCATTCGAGCATCACTCAGCTTTTCCTGGGGTACAGTAACAGGGAGCCAACTGCCTAGCTGACCGGCTGATGTGCTGGTGCACACATCCCTACAGAATATATGATTTCGTCAAGGAGCAGAAATGCATTTCAACCATCAAGCTCCTGAAAACCTCAGGGATCCAACTCCCACTGCCTAATGTGTGTGAGTACATTCAAGTGCATGCTCATGCACGCTGTACAAATGAGCCTCTCTCTATGTTTTCAGCATAAAAGTCTTCTTTACCCCCTGATGTACTCAAGACACCCACCTAGCTCTGAGAACTATAAGCTGGACTTTCCAAGAAGCCTAAAGTGGAGGTACACCTTAAACTCCGATGACAACGTACATGGGAACATCTTTACACTCCAGCTCTTCATTTCAGGCTTTGGCATGGAGTTATGCTGGTAAACCGCCTCAGCAGACCGAGTCAACTCAGCTATACTCTATTTCTGACAGAGGGGGAAAAAATTGATCCAGGTATCGATTTGATGCATGAGTTTGTGCTTGTTTAAAAGTTTGCCCATAGGTCAGACCTTGTTACAAGCATTTTTCCTGGTGATTAGGTTAGAAACAGGCTGTGCCAAACTCTGGTCAGCTGCCTGGGGAGCAGAACATAGGCAGGTGTGGAAGTTAAGTAGTCCCTCGGGGATGCTTCCCTCCCCCAGTCTCCCCCCCCTAAAACGACACTGAGTGGAGAAGCGCCACCAACAGCTCTAGGGCAGCCTCTGGGCTTCGAGGAGCTACGGTACAGTAGGACTTTTTTTTCCCCCTCTTTCACCCAGAAAGAGCCACGGGATTTCAGGATCCCCATGGGTTTGCAATCCAACCAGGCAACGTTCTGGGAACCAGGAAACAACGCTGACCAGAACATGGAACTGACGAGCCGTTTCCTTCTCTCCAGCAGAACTAAAAGCAAACAGCTGAGCAGCCAGGATCAAAACAGGTTTCTAAAAGCCATCTCCAGGTTTACTGCCAGCATCAGTTATGATCACACTGCAAATGCATTTTCAGTGTAGAACTGACGAGGTTTGGGTTTGCATTGGTTCTGGTCAAATAATTACCCACTACCACAGACCACTTCCAAAAGCACTCCTCTACCAGCTCACATGCTCCATGGGCTCCACAGTCGGTGGAAAATAATGGTCTCCACTTCAGCATCCTGATGCGGGTGCCAGCACCCTGCGGATCACTCCGAGTTAGTATCTCTTCTTCCAAACTGTTCCTGCTCTTCTCCCCCAGACATTTACTGCTTTCAAATGAAGCTAACTGGAGGCACCAAGTGTGGCTAGAATCAGCACAGAGGGGTGAGCTTTGTCCCCAATCCCACCAATGCACATCAGATGGCTGCCAGTCATCTGCTGTGGAGCAGGGACCAAACCCTTTGTCTGAGCACCAACGTCAAAGCTCCTTTGCTTAGCACCCAGCAGAAGTGCAGCATCCATCGCCCTCCACTCAATTCCTGCCCCAGAAATCTCTGCCAACAAACACCTTATCCCAGCAGTGCTTCTCACTCCTCACTGCTTCTGTCCTGCTGTCACAGTCCCTGACAACCACAGATGCATGCGCACTGCAGCATCTTCACTAAGCTGTACAGCATAGACAGGGCCACTGACCGTCGCATGAGAGGTGGTGGCACAACTACGTGCGTGGAGAAACATCACTTCAGGACTAAGATCGCCATCGTTTCCCTCATTTCTGTTCCCCACGTGACATGCAGCAGAGAGGCCTCACCAGGAGCTCACGAGTACTTTTCCCCACCGCATTCCCAAGCCTCCTTGTGCTCCTTCAGTTCCCTTCATCTCAATGGAACAAAATATACCGGAGTCCAGCCTGTTTCAGAAGGATTTATTTCGCCTTTTACATTTCTTAGCCCATCACAACCTTTTCTGCTAAAATAAAAACAGTAAATCAATTTCTCCCTTTCCTTGCCTTTGCTGCCCTGGAAGTATGGATTGCAACCGAGCGCTGATCTATGACTAAGGAAGCAGCAAACTAGTTCAGACCAGCGCAGCTATCCCCAGATACCCGTGTGGCTCACAGCAGCCAAGCAGCTGCTTGCTCTCATGCAGACCTCTCACTGAGCACACAGGAGCCAGAGCCAAGCTGAAGCATTTGCTGGGATTTATGCATTTGAAATAATAAAAATCAACATACAAATTAAGAAAAATCTCTGAAATCAATGGGCCTATTTGCATTTGAAACCTGTTCTCCCCCTGAGGAGCCTCCTGTTTGCTCAGCAGTTTGCTCCCGTGAGGTGCTGCAGACTGCAGCGTCCAGTGACACCCCAAAAGATGGGACACGGTCAGATCCTGCTACCTGTCTCACAGCTCGGACTAGGACACGGGCTTGCCACAAGCAAGCCTTAGTGCAGCCGGTAGCGAGCCGAGCTGGCAGCGCTCAGGGGTAAGTAAGGTCTGCCTCGCTGCCCTGTGCCGCCTTGTCTCCACCCAGGACTGGCTCTCGAGGTTGCCCACAGTTGTGGGACAGCAGTTAGGTGTGCAAGGGCAATGACACTGCTAACCAAACCACAGGCTGCAGGGCAGAAGAGCCACTCCTCATGCACACCCTTGCTTCTGCCCAAGTTCAGCTACAGCTGGGTGCGGGGGCACATGACGTGGGACAGGGACTGCTCTGACAGCCCCCTGCAAAGGTCCCGTTTCCCTGCCGCCCCAAGCAGCAACCAGGAACAGACCCCAGCGCCTCTAGAAACTGCTGGCTGTCCTCCTCCTTCACAATGCCCCATCTGCAGCGACTCAGCAGGTTCCAGAGGCACTTTTCCTTGGGGATCCGATGGGGAAAACGGCCCGATAAGCACCTCCACAAGCTCTGCATGGGAAACCTACTCCAAAAGCCAGGGCTACCTGCAGCGTTCTCTTCATCTTGGTCTACGGGGGCTTGTGTGAAAATAATGACCAGAATTGATGCTGCCTGCTCAGCCGCTTTGTCCCTCTCCATGTCAGGCAGCCTCTCTCCTCCTGCAGGAGCAGGAAAAGCTCTGCCCCTAGGTGGTCCCTGCCAGGCACTGGGGCTACCTCAGCACCAGATGCCAGGCGGTCCCTGCACACATTGCACCGCACTGGGATCACCACACAGACCTGTGCCTAGTTGCAGTGCCCGATTTAGGCCAGTGCCAGACTCCAAAGCGATCTCGAGCACACGAGATGCATATGGGGAAGCCAGCTGGGGCACGTCACTGGACCCCCCCCCCCCCGCCCCTGCTCAGTTTCTTTGCAGCTATGCCTACGGACTGAGGACGTGCACCCCACAGATCCACACTGCTGGATACGGGGGGCTGCAGCTGAGGGCTCGTGATGCTCGTTTCAAACATCCTGGCTCCTGGAAGTCTCAACGCTCACTTTGAAAAAAGAGGCACTTAAGGCTCGCAGTGCTCCCCCACCCCCCAGCACCTCTAGCCCTATGTTGTACTGTTTCTTCCCATAGTAAGCAGAAGGGTGTAGCAATGGTGGCAAAAACAAAAGCGATTTGGGGAGTCCTAGAAAGCCTCTGCAGGATCCCAGGAACTGTCCCAGACAAAGCAAACCCTAAGTTGTTTCTGCTGGAGCAGCAGCTCCCCTCCGAGGAGCGAGGGGGAGTGAAATGAGAGCAGAGCTTGTGGCCTTCCCTGAAGGCCATGGGGACAGCTGAGCCCCTCAGCATGGAAGCTGCATCCTGGGAATTCACAGACCAAAGCAGAGCTTAAGAACATCATCAGTGGCAAAAGGCTCTCAAACCTTTCATGCTCGCATCTGCATACAGGTGAGCTGATGCTCCCTGTATCACCCCAGTACTTAGTGCCGCGGGCAAGGAGAGAGAGGTGCAACCCCCCCCGTGCAGACTGATATTAATGCTCAGCGTTGGCTATTTCCAGTGTACAAACAGTACCTGCTGGCTGCTCGCAGGGGCTGGCAACAAATAGGCAGCTCATGTCCTGTCCTACCAGAACAGGGCTCAGGTCTCCCTTGGGCAGGCAGAAGATGTTCTTGCCCCTGCCAGCAAGACACAAGCATTATGTGCCCAAACCCCACGCCCTGCACACACAGCACGCAGAACACCTGAACAACCCTGTTCTCCCTTCGGCAACACAGCACCCAGCCTCTCTACACAATGTCAGGCTGTTCACAGATGAGGGCTTTTTGTTTCTGTCTTCCTTGCGGAAGCACGAACTCCCCAGCGCATTTCCACCAGCCACACCTGTACCACTGAGGCCAAGAGCGTTTGTAAACACCTAGAAACAAAGCTTCACCTATCGGCTCCTTTTGCTTCCCGAAAGCTGGCCCACGGTTAGCGCAGCTCCTCGGTGCCAGCCGGCTGAGGGAGGCTGGGTTCCCACTCAGACCTCGATTGCACAGCCTCGGGCAAGTCATTTCACCTCAGTTTCTCCATCAAATGGTCAGCAGGAGAACAGCCGGAGTCGACTCCTCCAGCACGCAGACGCACACGACCTGCATGCTTGGCGCTGGCAGATGTGGCACACACCAAGTGCGGAGGAGCTGACACGGCCATCGGCCGGCACAGGCCCGTGCTCCACAGGCAGCTCCCCCTCTTTCCAGACAGCATCACTGCAGGCAGCAGTGAAAACAGAAAAACAAGCTGCCATCCCGCACCTTTTCCCTCTAGACTGACTCTCAAAATAAAAAACAGCTTCCACTTGTCCCAGTCCCGGGAGAGGACAAGAGAGAAAGAGGTTTGTTGTCAATACATGAAACTGTCGCTAAGTGAAGGAGAAAAAAAATATGGGGGGGAAGGGGGAGAAACGAGGGAGGGGACAAAACCACATTTTTACTTCTGGTGGCCAGCCAGCTGACTGACTCAGCCAGTTTGGTCTCCTGCCATACAGATTTAAAAACAAAACCAAGCTCTCAGAGAGGGGAGAGAAAGGGGATTCAGATGAATGTGTTTTTTTGTTGCACGTCCAACAGATCCTAGACCAGCCTAGCATGCACTTAGGAAAATGGCTCCTCTGTCACATTCTGTCTGGCAGCTCGGCACAGAGCAAGACGTAGCACAGGTCTTTTGCTGCCACGCGACTGCTAAGATACGCGGCACATGACGCCTGCCACCGCACAGCTCCCAGCACCGCGCTTCACTCTATCGCTTCTCAAGCCTAAGTCTAAGGCTCGGGGTCTGCCCCCAAAGCTGGCTCCCTCCAGCCACCCAGACTGCTGGAGAGACAGCAGCCGGTGTCTCCAGACAGATGCTGTCTACCTGCCAGCTGCTACAGCCAATGCCAGGGCAATCATTCCTGGCTTTCTGCATCTGCTGGAGAGAGGGAGAGATGCTCGGTACGTTCCTTGCCGCCGCAGCTGCGCGCAGGTCGCAGGCCAGCGCTCCGCGTTGCCAACACTTCCCCACCTTCACGTGCTCCCTGCTGGAGGAATGCGCGCAGGGGTGGGAGTGGGGAAGAAGTTGTTTTGAAACATCAGCTCCTGTTTTATTTATCTGGATCCCACAGTGCCCATGGCGCGGCAACCACTTGTAATGAGCACTTACTGTTCCCAAAGTGCTGCACAAACACGAACGTGCACTCCCCACGCCCTTTGTGGCAATGCAATACACTGGTACGCTCAGCACTGTACCTGACACGCAGAGCTCGCTGCCTCACACCAGCTCTGAGCTCCAACACAACTGGATAGTCATGAAATCACATATGTGAATAAGCAGTATTTGGCACTTTACAATCGCACCAGGCATTACAAACACTAGCTGGTGAAGCCTCATGAGCCTCCCACGCAGTGATCGCCCATAGAAACTGGCCAGCCTCCCTGGAGATTAATCCCTTACTCTGCCGGGAACGCAGACAGTGTAAGTTACCTAAGGAGCTGATGACATCTAAATGCAAACCCTGTGCTCTTATTCCCATTTCAAGATAGCAAAATTGAGGCTCAGAAAATCCCAGGCCTTGCCCAAAGCTGTACCAGTCATCAGAAAAGCCACGAAGAAAACCTTTGCACTCTGGCCCCCAGTCCCCTAATACGGCCGCTGAGACAATATTGCTTATTCACACTAAAACACGGCCTGTGAGTAGCTCTGGACAAGGATTCAGCTCCGACACTGACCTGCAGACCTGCAAGCCTTGCAGGGTCTCAGAGCAGAGGTGCAGACGTGCACCCCGTGGGGAGGAGGCGGCAGGTGCAGGACACCCCAGGGGCTGCTCTGGAGGCCCGCAGGGAGCACGCTGCTGCCGGCGCAGCCTCGCATGGGGAGCAGGCAGGCAGACGCGAGCACAGCTGCCGAGCCGAACGGGACCCGCTGCCGCCCAGCGCGGCACACCACCGCAGACCGGCGGCTCAGACTCTCCCCAGCACATTGCCCCCAGGCCAGCAGGCCGGCCTCACCTTCAGAGATGTTTCTGATTTGAACAGAAAAGGAGAAAAGGAGAAAGGAGGGGGCTGGGGGCAGGGGAGGGGAGTGATGGTAGACGTTTGCAGCGGAGCTAAAAGGGGAGATTTAGTAACTGTCGGAAAAAATGGCTGCTTTATTGCAGGCAGCTTGTAAACCCTGGAGCCTGAAGGTCTGGGAGTAATTTCTCCCTCCCACGTGCTGGGCTCAGTTTGTACTGGGGGTCAGGGGTCAGTGCTTTTCCAAAGCATTCTGGGACACACGCCAAGTGGAGCAGGCTGCGCAGCCCCGCTCCTGCAGCAGGCGCAGGCGGTGCGAGGCGCCCGGCCGCAAGCTGGAGCGCGCTTAACCCTTCGCAGGGCGGCTGCTGCGCTCCCCTGCCCTGCTGGGCCGCCCCGCCAGCGCCAGAGGAGGACGTGGAGAGCAGCCACAGGGGACGTCGTCTCCAGGGCCCCCCTGCGAAGGGCTGGAGGCAGCTGGCCTGCGGAGCAGCACCTCCCCGGCTCAGTCAGCCGGTGCCCTCGCTTCCTCTGGGGCTGGGCTCTGGCGTCCACGGGTAAAGGGCCCGCTGCGCAGCTCTGCTGCAACCAGGTCCTGCTGCGGGCCAGATCCGAGGAGTCAGAGCGGGGGAAAAACAAGAGCCCGGCAGAGCAGGAGCCCTGTGCCCGGGGTAAAGCCCCAGCATGGGAGAAAATGCTGCTCACAGGAACATTCCCTGCCCCATCTCAGAAGGGAGAACCGTCCAGAAGCACAGCCTCTGAGCCCCAGACTGCTCCCCCTCAGCCCAGACGCTGCCTCCACTTTGCCAAAGCACTGCCGAGCAGCCTGCGGGCACCAAGCCACAAGCAAGGCACTAACCAGGTGCTCTGCACCCGCAGGAGGTAGCTGTCCCATAGGCAGGGTAAAGCCAGGTTCCTGGCACCCTTTCTCTGTTCAAGGGAAGGTCCCCAGACACCTCCTCAGCCCTGGCACCCCTCGTGCCACATCGACGCTTTCCTCCCGTGGCCGCACCGTGCCAGGCTGACACCCCCACTCCCTCTTTGCGCTCCCTGGGGACACAGCAACCGCCACCACGTGGCACCTCCTGGCTCCCAGCTCTGTGTAAGCACCAGAATCTACCGGTCTCTTTGGCTGCTGGTGGTGCTCCCGTTTGCAAGGGGAGGCTTTAAATACAGCCTGCCCAGGCTCCCTTATCTCTTCAGTCACTTCCTGCCGGGCACTGGGACAGAGCCCAGCTGGCTCGCAGAGGCACGGCTTTGCTGTCTCACTCCTGCCATGCATCAGCCCTGGATCACCTGTGCAGACGAGCGCAGCTTCCTGCAGCATCTCAGCTTCCTCTCCCCGGGAGGTGTGCGAGTGCTGCTGGCCTCCAGCCCGGCCTGGCCGCCCCCACCCCACCGAGTAACCGCCAGCAGACACAGAAAGGGAACTCAGTTCTGTTTCTCGGCGGCGTCTCCCATCCCTGTCTCAGACGCGTGCCCCATCTTTCCCTCACTTTCTCTGCTCTGTGCTCGAAGCTGCGCGGTGCGGACAAGGACAAGGGGCCTGTGGGTACTGCCCAGGCGGACGAGTGCTGGGCTGGGCTCTGGCTGCCAGCTCTGCTCCGTGCTCTTCCCCCGCGCGCCCCACGCTGGTCCCGGCGGCTGCAGACGAGCACTGCCAGGCACGCTGGGCCCCGTGGCCAGCAGCACGGGGAAGCCGTGGCCCTGCCAGCACTGCGAGCCACCCCAATGGCCTGGCCCACAGCCCATCGCCACGCCGCATCCGTCTTGGGTGCTCAGTGCTTTCACCAGCTTCTTCCATGCCCAGCAAGCCAGCCCAGGGTCTCAGGCCGAGCGGGGCAGCCACCCAGCAATCCCACCTCCACAGGCACAGACCACAGGCCTACAAAACGAACAGGAGGCAGAGTGTGCTGTCGGCAAACCGTGTGCTGAGCCACGCTCCTCATAACGCTGCACTTTCTCCAAGCTGGCAGGGGGTCTGGCTGTGCCTTTGCACCCCTCCACCACAGAGACTGTCACAGTGAAGATGATCCATCTCCCTCCAAACAAAGACTTGTGCCTTCTTGTCTAAATCCCTTTGAAATGCACTCACATCTTTCTGATCCAGGTACAAAACGGCAAATTTCCCCACCGGCTCCATTTCTTCTATCTTTCCAAGCTGCTGTTTTCATGTCCCACCTGCAATCCCTCAAGCTCCTTCTTCCAGACCTGCCTTTACACTCAGAGCTACTGAATCCTCTTTCATCCTGTACCTTCACTTCTCACTAATCCATGTACCTCAGCCCTCCTTCTGGGCTTTCCCTGAGATCACAGCCCAGCGCTGTCTTCTTGCTCCCAGCTGCTGCTTCACCAGTTTCAAGAAAAGCAGTTTGCTGTGTCGCCCTGTGCCCCCTTCATTCAGTTCTTTCAGTCCACTCCCCAGCTCCTCCACACTCATCTCCAGAGACATCTGATCCCAGAAACTCCTTGCAGCCAGGGCACTCAGTGACTGAGGTGCTGGGGGACCGCTTGGGCTTGCAGTGACGATCTCACAGGCTACCTCCCTGCTTGTTTGTACCAAACACACAGCCTCACACAGGAACCTGGTGCAGCAACACCAGGAGACCGAAACCACCGAAATGCCGCTTTTCAGGGTGCTTCCTGCAACCAGGACTGCAGGACTCCCAACTCTGTGGAGCACTCTTGGGAGGCAGAGATCCACAGCCTTACTTGCTGCACCCACGGAGCAAATCTTCCCACCACCCCACCACAGCAGAAAGAAATACGTTTCCCTTCTCCCAGAAGGGCCCTGATGAAGACCTGGAATGGTGAACTTTGTCCTTCACAGCTGCGCAGGACAGACCCGAGCCAGACGCCAGAGCAAAGCATCCAGCCCTGGCACCAGGGCTGCAGTTCACAGCTGACCTTGCTGCATCTGCTCCAGCCAAACAGCTCCAAGCTTTTTGCCCCAGACTCTGTGCGTGTCTAAGGCCCCAGGCACGAGCTGGAGACCTGCCAAGGAGCGGGCTGCCTGCTTGAATCATAAGCCAGAGCAGGGTAAGCATCACCTTTAAGCCCTTTCCCTCCATCAGGCACCCTGTTTTTTTCAGCTACGGGCTTGTGAGACGGAAGGCTGCTTGGAGCTGCGCCAGCAGCAGGGAAACCACCATTTCAAGGTCCTGCGAAGGAGCCTGTAAGAGCAGGAGGGAGCTTTGGTCGGGCGTGGGGGGGAGATGCACAGAGCAGGCTGTTCGCTGGGAAGCTGCAGCCGCTGCCAGGAGGCGGTGGGGGGAGGAGGCAGCAGATGTCCGCAGACAGCATTTGCTGAGAGCCTGCAGCGCTCCAGCCCAGCGAGGGGAGGAAGGCGGCGGCTGGTGCCACTGCTGCTGCATTGTAATTGAGCAGGACAAACATGACAGTCTGCTGAGAAAGCTTACGCTGCCTTTCCCTCCAATAACTGCGAGTTCAGAGACGGGAAGCGGGAGCCCCGGGACCCCGGCTCGGGGCCAGAGAAAGTCCTCGGAAGGCCAGGCAGAAGACCTGGGGCGCGGGCAGAAAAGGCGCTGCAGGGAGCGCTGCGCGACCCTCCCCAGGAAGCTGCGGCGCCTGCAGGCCTTCCCACCAGGGCTGCGCCTGGCTGCGGAGGCCCTGGTGAAGGCAGCCTGCTACAGCCCAAGGGCTCCCTCTCCTCCTGGCGTATGTGACGGCTTCTGCAACCCAGAGTCCAGGGAGAAGAGGTGGTAAGTGCCCACAGATAACAGAGGGCTCTGGCGGAAGCAGGAATACAGCCCCCGGGGCTCTGGCTACCAGCCTGCCCCTTCAGGCACCAAAGCCTGCTCCCTGCTCGCCCAGGACCCAGGTGCCCTGGCTCACAGCCGCTTCCCCTTGTCAGCATCTGGCAGGGAGCGCTCAGGTTTACGACACCCCCATCCAGAGCGAGGGGCTACATTTCCCCTTCGTTCTGCAAGCGGATGATGGAGAACACAACCGCCGGTGCTGTGGCGAGCAGCCAGTGAGCCCAGGCCCAGCAGCGCTGCTTTCTGTGCAAACACGACGTGTCAGCTGGGCTCTCGGGCAGCCCACGTGCTTCGAGTTTCCTGTCTCTGGGCAGAGGAGGTTTGCTTCCTCCCTTCAGTAATGAGGCCGACCAGGGGAACTCTGCAATCAGCAGCCACCCAGCAACGCAGACTGCCTGGAACCAGGCGTCTCCCACAGGTTTTGTTCTGCACCTGGGACGCAGCGAGCCAGGCTGCATTGCTCTGGAAGAATGGAGGGTGTCGAGAGCAGCACCTTGGAGACTGTGTCCTGCAGCGCTGGGACGCCGCGGGTACAGCAGGTCCTGAGCAAGCCACGCTCCCCTCAGGCAGCCACGCTGACCTACGCGCTGCTCCCTTGCTCCCCACGTTGCTCAGAAGGATGCTAGGACCCCCAGAAAAATCAGCACTTGCCTGTTTTAGATGGAAAGGAACCGACTTAAGCCAGAGGGGTCTTTGGCTCATTAAGCGATACCGCCCTCAGGCATGGTGTTCAGATCAAATTAAGCAGCTCCTGGTCTCCTCCTACAGCAAAACGAGACACAGGCTGGCACTTGGGTCCACTTGAGTCCTCTTAAAGTAAAAATTAATTGATATGCAAATCAGATCAGGCATTAGACTAGTCTGCTGGCCAAGGGCAATGCACAGCCTCCCCACTATTCTAAGCCACAATCCCAACATTCCTGCATCTCTCCTCCTTCCTGCACCCCAGCTCAGCCATTAGCAACAGTTCTCGAAAGCAGAGGGGTCGCCACCAGCGCACGCCACATGCACGAGGGAGGCTGGGTGGCATAAGCTCATGCAAACTACATCCCAGCTCTGCCTCACGCCCTCCCTGCCCATCAGTATGTTACGTCTGCATGAACGTGGCTGGACTCTCACCTCAGGCTGAGCCGTTGCCCATGATCCGAGTCTGCTAAGTAATACAACACAGCTGCTCTGGGCACTTCAATGCCTCTGCCCACTGGGGAGCCAAGGGAGTAGCAAGAGAAGTAAGAGCCTGGCCTCCTGGAGCGCTATTAGAATTCTTTCCATTTCCAAGAGGAATTCTTTGCATGTCCTGATAGCTTTTCCAAATATCCTGCAAACATAACCACAGCCACAGCCACACCACAATGCCAGCAGCAAGGAGCAGCCACGGATCAAACACCTAATCGGCAGCCATTCAACATACTTGGGGATCAGATCTTCAAAGAAGGACAATGCCAAAATATGGCACTACCCCTCCACACACCCACCTCTCCTAGCGCCTTCCAACTAACCAACCACCAACTGCAGCTACCCTCTTCTGCAATGTGTTTCAACCAGAGGTTGGCAAAGCAGTTAACCTCTCCATCTGGCTGCAGCAAGAAGAGAACGCGGCTCAGCAGCATGCAGCTGGGGATCAGCTGTCCTGACGGATGCCAACATTGTTCCCTCTCACAGAATGGGAAACTCTCGAACAAGAGAAGGCTCAGAGCAAGGCACCGCTAGTGTCAGCATCAGAACTAGGAAATCCTAGGATGGCTGGTTTGCATCAGTTGTTTTAAACCACTGGGGACCTCCAAGGGCCTGCAGGCTACTTCCAAGAGTGCTGTGAAGACTACTTAGGAAAGACAGCCTATTATTACAATAGCCCTAGATTTGTTGCATAGGGGTCCATACCAGTATCAGAAAAATTTCAGGAGCCCTTAAACTAAGGAGAAAAAAAGTCTAAAACCTACTAGTATAAGTAACATATTTTAATTAGAATAGGACTTTTTGAAATTACTTTGGATTAAAAAGCATAATAAACCAAATGATAAACATTTGCCACTAGTACCTGAGTCCCTGAATACTTTGAAATCCCTATGTGAAGTAGGAAACAGTTGCTTGAAGTCCTGACCATGTAAATGCTCAGGCAGGTAAATCACTCTTCTCACTAAAATAACACACGCACCTACAAAATCAGGGCTGGAATTAGAGCTTGTATTAAAATATCTGGAAAAGGCAAAACACTTTTCTTCTAGTGTTCTGCTTGAGGCAAAGTAACTCCTTTATTATCAACATAATGTTTAGAACTTCAACTGATGAAAAAATTATTTACAACAAGCAAAAATGGGCTTGAGATGAGTGAGGTTTTTGGCTTTTTTTTTTTTTTTTGGAAACAGGCTCCAAAGCACTGAATTAGATTAATTTTTTTTAAAGGAAGCTTTAAAAGAGTAAGGAGCGCAACTTGCACTGCATTCTCCATCTGCACTCTCCAATGGAGGTGAGCAACTCAGCTGGAGCACTACTGATCTGTGGAGATGGTAGGGAATGAGAGGTGCTGCTGGCTGGTGCAGCCATTCTCATGCACTTATCTGCTCTTCATTTGGGGTTGTACTGTACCAACAGCAAAAAAAGGCAAATACGTCTTTGGACTTCTCTTTTGCAGTGTGAAATTCACATGAAACTTTGTGAAAGATTTGCCACCGACAATTAGGAAAGTAACAAAAGAGTACAAAAACATCCACTTCAGCCATTCTAAACCTGATATACGCAGAGGGCATCACAGAAATAAGCAACAACAGCAAAAACGCATTTTGCTGTTTCTGGAATAGTTTGCTATTATTTTCCCCACTTGAACTTCCCTGGGGCCTACTGACACCGTGAGGCCCAGGTGCAGCCATCCCACCAGGCTCAGCCAGCCACGGGGCACGGGGCTAAGTTGCACTCCAAGAGGGAAGCTCCCCAAAGCCATGCAGTGCGTTCACCCCCACAGGTAACCCCAAAGAGCATTACACTCTGTGTCAGCACTTCCTTTTGCCTGCTGGCTGCCTGAAGCACAGCAAACACGGCACATTTGAAGGATATCACGGAGTCTCACTCCTTGCTAGAAGTACCACAACAGCTGATCCAACAGCACGTTTTGTTTGCAAATCGGTCCTCCCCATTACGTTGCTTAATGGATGCTTAGACCTGGCCTAGATCTTTCAGACCTGGGCTCAGAGAAGAACCAGGTACACAGTTGACATCCTTTGCTGGGCTCCCCAAAGCTGCAGATGGAAACTTCTCCACAGGAATCAAGTTGCAGGCCCGTGGTGTCCGCTGGTCCCTAGACAATGGCACGGGCCCAAACCTTCAGCAGCCAGCATCCGGCCCCACACACCTCAAAAGGCAGCAATGGAGGGAGCTGCGGGTGCAAACCTCTCAGAGGAGGTGATAGGGAAGGACAGCATTTCCCAGAGGCACCAGAGCCAGAGCAGTGCGCGCCAGACAGAAGACACGAGCCTACGTGTGCAGGCTGCTTCCCCACTTATTCCCTCCCCTGCCCACTCCCCGCCGCTCACCCAGAGGTGCCCATGCCCTCAGCCTGCACACTGCTGCAGGACTTGCACACCGCTTCGTGGCAGCTTCCAACACGTTTCAGAGACGAGGCACTCTCTTCCACCCCCTACGGAGCCCATCTTTTCAGTTCCTCAACATCACCAGTACCAGCTCTAGGTAAGGAGACCGCTCATGGCTGCAGCCAGCAGTGCTAGGACTGCCGGGGATTTAGTTCTCGAGCGGCCGAGACTCAGCCAGGCCATGCTAACGGCAGTGTCAGAGTGCAAGCAGCGGAAATACAAGCACAAGATGAAAGACTGTGCTGTCCCAGCCATGCCTGAAAAGCAAAAGGCAGACCCAGTTTGAGAGGAGACCCAATGCCTCAGCTCTGCGAGAAAATCAACAGGAGGGCTACGTTCGTACCTCCGAGCAGCAAAGCGAAGGAGCTTGGCTTCTATTGTCAAATAAGATCTCTGCTCCTGCCTGTGAGCCCCGTGAAAAGAAGCAGGACTTAGCACTCATTTTCCAGGTGGAGGAGGGGATGCAGCCCAAGGGAAGTGCTTTCTCCTGCCCAGCACAGCAGAAAGCAGGGGATGGGAGAAGTGACAAAGGGAGAGGAGGGCACATTTCTGGTGCCTGCATCCCACTCTTAGGGCTGCCAGGCCTGCACAGGCTGCCAAATCAAATAGCTATCCAGAGCCACCCTCCTGACAGACAGGACAGGCAAAGCCCTCAAAGCAGGACTGGCGCGAGGCTCCTTCTACCCAGGGCAATCACTGCCCACATGTGAAGCTCATTGACTATGACTGGCAGCAGCTGATGCTTACAGATCACACAGAAACCTCAGTCCCTCCCACTGAAGAAGCTCCACAACTCCCCAGGCAGATGCAATTTTACATATTCCAACCACCATCTCCACCTCTGTCCCCGCAGATGCCTTTTGACCATCAGACACAAATCTGGGACACAGCGAGGACACACAAGGAGCATCCAGCCAAGAGCAGATACCAAGCAGGCAGGCTAAGAAGCTAATTCTCAGTCAAGACAGAGAGCAAGCCCCTGCCCCACAAAACCAGAACAGCCCGAAACGCCTCAGCCAAAGACCACAGGTAGTTTCCTGACTGCAAGATTCACGCTGACGCTACACTTTGACCACAAGGCTTTGCTGATCTGAAAAGGAAGGTAACGATTTGCTTACCTGCCCGCCCTTCGCTGGGCAGAACGTCCTTGTTGGGAACCACAAAGGGGGCGACACCAGCGAGCAGAAGCGCTCCCAGCTCCTGGGCTCAGCTGGCCCCACAAGGCTCTGCGGGAAGGGTGGCGAGGACCAGCACCCAGGCAGCCTGCATCCCAGTGTCCGTCTGATCACAGCGCTTCTCAGAGGCCAGCAACGCCATCGGTGGCCTCTGCTAAAGGAAAGCAGACAAATGCAGGGGCAGGAGCTCCACACCTCACTGAGGGAGAGTTTATCCAAAGCTAAGGGTGGGAAACGAGGGCTCCTGGTTCCCCTCTCAGCACCGTCTCACCACATGGAGTTGGTCAAGTCACAGCATGCGTTGTGCCCCAGTTTCTCCCAATGTAACAAGGTTCCTCAGCCACAGGCGGTGAATTATGCCAGACGATTCCTTGCAGACGGAAGGTGCCAGCAGCACCTTCATCCCTGCACCCTGTTCCCTCCAGGCCCAGCCCAGACTCTGGCACACTGGCTTTCCAAGGCAGGGAGACCCACAGCCCAGCTCCAAGACCAGCTGAGCCCTGTGCACCCGCTGCTGCCCCTCCCGTGAAGCCCTGTGGACTGCCACGCAACACACGCGTGTGCAGGAGCCTCTGCCTGCTACCACAGTAGAAATAAAGACATTGCCATTCAGAAAAATGTAATTAGCAAAGATTAACCAGCCAGTAACTATGTCAGCAGCTGGGAGTGAAGACGCAGCCCACCACCTCCTTGCAGCAGGGGCAGTCACGCATGCTGCCACGCCAGCTTGTACGCGTTTGCCCTCCCAGGTGACAGTGCCCCAGGTCTGGTCCCCACACACTCTCCATTAGCTGGGGCTGGAGGGGCAGGAATCGGCAGCTGGCAGACAGCAATCGACACCAGGCACTGCCTGCTGCTGAGTCTGGGGACAAGGAAACTGCCGGGACTGCCGTCCCCCCCCAGCTGACTCCCAGAAGGAGCCACCAGCGGGGTGTGGAAAGGCTTGGTGCTGCAGAGAGAGCTGGCCCTGACCCATCGCCATTCACACTGCTGCCTCCCCAAGGCATGCCGCTTCTTTCTGCCCTCTCCTCGTGCCCACAATGTACCCTCCAAGCGCCCTGCAGGTCTTGCCCCACGCTGCGCAGTTATGGCAGGGAGGGACCACACCAGTGTCACCCCGTCTCACACCAATCACTAGAAAGCACACGGGGGGGGGGCAGCCTTCACAGCATTCAAACCCCTTCCTGTCTTCTTTTCCAAGCCCATCTCACCCCCTCTCAACCGGGACCCCCTCATAAAAATAAGAAGAGACAGGCCTTTCCTGGCATTTCCTTTTTCTGAAAAGGCTGTAAAATTTTCCTAGCATAGCCAGAGCCAGAGCAAAGTTTGTCAGGAGCTCAGCTCATTAGGCGGCTGCTCAAGGAGCCCCGCGGGAGGCGCAGGCTGCGTAATTCAAAACAGCTTGGACCCTGGAAAAGAAAATAGAAACCAGGCACCAAAAACGAGGGGGGCAGTGCTCGGCTCCAAGTGTAGCCCCTGCTCTGGGAGTGCCCCATCCACAGGGCTCTCTGGGAGCCCCGGCCCCAGCAGAGGTGCTGTGGCCAGCCCAAGACGAGCTGGCACCAGGCAGAGGAAATTCCAAGCCTGTTGCTTCTGGCAGCCGTGCCAGGCCCTGGCTAGGAACTCGGCAACCTGGAAACCAGCTACTCAGCAATTTTCTTGCCATCCAAAGGGCTTGTTCTGAACCACAGTTTCACTTCCCCCCTCCCTGCATCGCAGCCCAAGAGGCAGAGAACACCAGAGGCAAAAATCATTTGCTCTAAAAGCAGTCAGGACCAAGGCCCCCAAACTGCTCAGCTCCGAGACTGCAGTCTGGAGCTGCTGCTGTTCCCCCACTTGCATCTGGGGGCGGGGAGAGCAGAGGAAACTTGCCTGGACCAGCCCGAGGTCTCCCCAGTTCCTTTTGCTCCTTGCCAGGGAAAAGTTCAAACAAGGCTGCACAGACACAGGACACAAGCAGCTTTCAGCCCAGCCTGACTGCTGCGCTTGAGGCCCGCCTGTGGCCGGAGCAGCTTCATTCAGGCCCCGTCTGGCCCGATCCCCTGTTACAGACCAGTGCTGGAACACATCCTGCCAAGGAAGTGGTGAAAGCTCCAGTGCTGTAGGGGTTTCCACAGTCCTGGCCAGCTTGCTGTCAGGAAGAGTCACCCAGAGATTCAGCCCTTGTTGTTGGTTAGTTACTGCCCTTCGAAGCTTCCCAGCTACCTCCTTGCTACCCTGTGCCCGCAGGCCACCAATGCTGTGGGAGACCTACAGCGTGGCTGCTCAGGACCCTTGCAACTGAGTTCTGCGAGCCAGCACCCTCTGCGGACTGCAGCCTCACACTGTGTCTTTTCAAGAAGCCAGGAGCCCAGCGCAGTACAACACACACCAGCATGGAGTAGCAATCGCTTCACTGCTGAAATGCAGCCACAACAGAAGATGAGCATGATAGGACACACAACTAGTGCTTACCGATAGGCAACTAGTCAACAGAAACTTCTTTCTGAAGAGAATATTAAAAATATATTTTCTCTTGGGAAGACCGAAATGCTCCACAGAGTCCCAGTCTGCAGAATCAGGCAACTGATACACACCCAGTGAGACAGTTACCGAGCTTTGGGTGCCAAGTCAAGAAACACCATCCACGAGCCAACTTCATGTTGCAACCAAAAAGAAACAGCATCCCTTAAATTAAGCCCTTAAAAGAGACCTGAGTAAGACCCTTTGACATTTAAGCCCAGCAGCTCAGAGAGAGACATGACTGCGGGATGTTCCTTGGCCATTTAACAAACAACCATCTGCCAGCTGAGCAGCCGGTGAGCTCGCACAGCCTCAGCTTGGGTGGCAGCAGCTCCCCAGATGAAGGAGACCAGTGGCAGGAGCCGTAGCTTTGAGCCCCGTATCAAACGCAGCCCTCTTCCCCCCAGTCACTGCCCGTGGAGAGCCTGGGGCTCCACTGCCTCCTCCAGAGAGGGGCGCAGTGCCCTGGGAGAACAGCACGGCTCCAAGGAGCAAGCGCCAGGCGAGGACGCACCTCACCAGCTTGCTTCCTCCATTACACGTAGAGCAGACAGTTTGGAGGCCATGCAAATGCAAATGCTAGCCACTGTGGTTGTGTGGAGCTCGTGACAAATCAGAGACCTGGCCACACACAGACACTTTTCCAAAGGGTATCACACAGAGCCGAGGGGAGGCTAGAAGGTTCACAGACGATTTCACAGGGCATGAATTGGTATTTGTGCACTGAGCCCACAGTGCCTCAGAACTCTTAGCTCTCTCACAGGCACAAATATCGGAGAAAGGCAGCAGGGCTCTGCTCCAGGGACTCCTGTTCTCATGCACGAAGCAGAGGCCACATAGGCAGAGGCGGGGCAAGCTCATCGCACACCAGCCCTACCAGCCACCCTCCTCCTCTGCTGCTCTACATCGAGACTCATTTCCCATCCTCACCAGTGCATCCTGATCCCCTGAGTCACGACAGCCATTTCCCTGTCCATTCTACAAAAGACACAGCAGTCCCTTCGTGGACCACAGCTCTCCCTGGAGAACTGGGCACTAGTCACCAGCCAAAGACAGTTTGTGACTTTTGCTGCAACCACACCAATCACAGCTTTCTAAATTACAGTTTTCTCAGCTGGGCAAATCCTGGAGATCAGACACTCAGAGACTGGAATGCTCACAAGCACAGCAAGCGTGGAGGACACGTCATGAGCGAAGTTACTTTACCAGCTTCTAGAAAAACCCACTTACGCCTAGGCTCAATCAGGAGGCTGAGACCCAAAGCAGCAGCTAAGGACAAGCAGAGCAAGGAACGAGAATCAGGATTCCTGGCTTCTATCCCTAGCTCTGCCCCATATTCCCTTCCTGTCTTCACTTAAGTCATTTCCTTTCACTTTTCCTCTCAGTCTCTATTTTGGAGGTGAAAAAAGCAAGTCTTTGCTTCTGTGGATTGCTAGAAACCTCCTCTGGATTGTGACAGTGCAGAACACTGCTACTGCCAGAGGCTGAAAGACACACAACACGCACAGAGCCGTACTGCGCACACAAACCCCAGCAGAGCCTGGCATTTCCTGTGCTTACATTTCGAGAAGCACAGAGTCTGTAAACAGTCAGTGTTGTGGAGCATCTTTTACACAAACCATATCCTGGCTCGTTCTTCTCCTCAGTCACTACATTAAGCAGCAGAACAAGAAAAAGGAAAGCTGCTCAGCTGAACTAAGTCAGGAAGAGCAACACATCTGTACGTAGCATCGCTCTGGAGAGCCCGTGTGCAAGGAGGCAGCCTTTAAATCAACAGCAGCAAGGATGAGGGAAAACAGTGCAATGGGAAAAGAAGGGTTAAATATATTAAAAAAAAAAAAAAAATCAACCCAACCAGCAGCCGGAAGAGGCAGGATGGAGCAGAGGTGTCCTGGCTGCCTGCAGAGCTCAGCCCTCCTGCTCTCTAGCAGATCAGTCCTGTGGCCTCCCACACGCTCAGGGAGAGGGAAGACCAGTAGGCATAGGCAGGAACAAGGAGCACTCTGTGGTTTTGCTCGGTATTTCAGGCCATCTCTCACACAGGAGGAGCTCCACTCTGCTTTCCAAGTCTCGCCCTCTCTGGCATGGATCACAAATCTGGCATCTGGCCCAGGACTTGGCTCCAGCAGAGCTCCTCACCAAACAGGGTGACGCCCCACCTCTGGGCACAGCACACAGCCCAGTCTTAAAGCCACCTTGAGGATATTTTACCCCTAGCATGAGAAGAGGCTCCCCCATCACCGCCTTGCTGGGATTCAAGGCCTCTTGTGTCAAATTGGAAGTAAAAAAAAAACAAAACAAAACAACCCACTAAAACAGCTAGATCCTGCTCCTGGTGGAAGCCAAGCCCAGTGACAAAGTGCAGTTTTCTGTAGTGTCTCTGGAATTCCTGAAGGCAGGGGAGACTTAGCAGTCGGAGAGGGAGCTTGTTTTCTGTTCCTTGACCAAAGCAGAACAGGTCACTCATACTGAAAGGTGAAGTCTGCAGCTTCTACACTAGGGACCTGAGAGGATGAAAGTTTGTGAAGCATGTGGAGAACAGCTGTAATTCAATCTATCACCCTTGAAGCAGAACCCCGAGAAAACGGACTTGTGTCTTGGAAGATAAAGTGTGAAGCTGACTTTTCTTGTCAGGAAATCTGGACTCTGGAAGGGCAGAGACCGTTGTGGTCCCCTGTAAAGCAAGAGCCAGCGTGTCCACCTCAGGAGGCGGCCTTCCTCCATATCGATTCTGCTGGGACCTGCCTTGTGGCAGCCTGCTCCCTGCTGTCCCAGAGTCCCTAGCCGACAGGCACGACCACCTAGCGCTGGTGCCGAGCTAACGCAGCTAACAACAGCTTCTGAGCTGAAGCAGGCTGTGCCCCGCCAGCACGGCGCATGGCTGAAGCTGGCACTTGACCTGCCTTCACCTGAGAAGCAGTCTGCCAGAGATCCCCAGGCACAGACAGCACGTTCTTCTGCCTACGGCTGCCCAGAAGGATGCAGCGTGACAAGACGCCAGGTACAGGCCCTGACCTCCCCACCTGGCCGTGCAGTGGAGCTGGGAACCACTGCCACGCAGGGACAGAGGGGAGTCACTAGTGCCATCTGTCCAGGCACCAGCAGCCGCTGAAGAACCAACCCCACCTCCCCAGGAAGAGCTGGCAGCTGAGGACGTAGGAAGAGGCCTCATCCCTGGAGTTGCACCCAGCCTGGACGCAGAGCCAGTGAGAGAGGACCAGGTTCCCGCTGCACTGCTTCAAGTGGTGCACCCCAGCATCCCCACGGTGCCTGCTGCGGCAGAGGGTCACAGCCAGTGCCAGGACAACCCTGCCAGGTCAGGAGAGGCACGAGACCGGCAGCGTGTCACAGGCTGGCAGCAGGACTGCGAGCTGGGAAGGGAGGGCAGCAGCAAGCAGGACTCAGACCTGCTCGGGACGCAGATGTCCACTGCACCCATTTCTAAGGCTTGGTACAGGCTTTGGATAGCCATGCCAAGGTGTCCCGTGTCCCCCTTCTACCACACCAGCAACCAGAATGCTCAGGGCACTGACGAGCACTGCTCTGCTTGCCAAGGAGGCGAGGAGCAGGCAGGGCCCCTGGCAGGGCGTCCCTCTGTAACGTGGCTTTCCCTTAAATCAAAAGCAGGTGCCAGTGACACTAACTGCTTCCTCTATGCTCACTCCTGCTGAGTATGGCCTTGTGGCAGCTACAAACACCAGTGTGAACTGGTCCCAGTTCAAAAAATAATCCATTACTCTTTCCCACCTTTGACGAGGAACTGAGTTTCAAAGAAAATCAGGCAGGGAAAGAGAAAGCCAGCTCCTCATTCCTATGAACTGCCTGGTGTGAAGCAGATGATCCGGAACATGCACCATGGAAGGAGGAAGGGTGCCTCTGATCCACACCATGCGGTGTGGCTGGTGCCAGGCAGAGGCTAAAGAAGGGCAAAACACAGCAACAGAAAAACATCTCTGCCATCCTCCAGTAGCAGTTCCTGGGTAGCATCCACTCAGGGCTTCCCAGGGGAGTGCTCACAGAAGGGAACACAAATCAGAGGAGTAGAAACAGGCCTACTGGAAGGTAGTACACTTCAAAACAGAAGTCAGGAAGAAACAAGGCATTTTTTTCCTACCATCCTTGGCCTCACCCCCATCTCAGAACTGATGAAAATGCAGAACTGAGTAGCGAATGAGCTGCAATTCTTTCCCAGACCCTCTGCCCCAAGGCATGTATTTTGCCACCTCTTCATCGCTACCACAAACTTCTGTTTTCATAAGGTAGTTTTAACCTCACAGAGATCAACAAACCACTTAAAGTCGGTACCAAAGCTCCTGCACCTCCTGGAAACAATGAATCACACGTGAGATCAACAGAACCCGTATTTGTCAGTCCACATCTTCCTGGGAAGAAGGAAGCTCAGCCCAGTGGAGCCAAGTGACGCTGAGGCCTGTGTTAGTTTGACACTGTGTTAGTTTGATTTGCCAGAAGAGTCACGCTAGCAAACCTCCTAGCACTTCACTGATAGGGCTTCAATAACACTGGTGACATATTCCTGTGTCTGTATATCGTGTCTCTATGATACCTTGTCCATCCATACACCCGTACACCTTCTGTATCAAAGTTTCTGTTAAGTGTCATCCACCACAAATCTAGCACAACCTTCCTATTCTCCCCCTCTTCCAGGGGGAGACAGAGGCACTGGCATGGCATTGAGTCTTTGAGCACCAAAAGAGCACCAGCACAAGGAAAATAGTATTTGTGGGGCAAATGCTGGGCTTATGTTGACCATGTTGCCATGGGGGGTGTGCCAGCATCTCTGGGAAGACACAGCAGCAGAAAGAGCCAACCAATTCCATTATGGCTCCAGAGTGACCTCAACATGGAGAAGGTGACGAGAAGAGCAGTCCCTGATGGGCTCCCTGCGATCCCATGGGATGCAGAAGCAGACAGAATCATGGAATGGCTCGGTCTGGAAGGGGCCTTAAAGATCATCTAACTCCAACCGCCCTGCCCTGGGCAGGGATGCCACCCCCTAGATCAGGTTGCCCAGGGCCTCATCCAACCTTGAACACCTCCAGCGATGGGGCATCCACAATTTCTCTGGGCAGCCTGTGCCAGTGCCTCACTACCCTTACAGGGAAGAACTTCCTCCTAATGTCTAATCTAAATCTA
Source organism: Anser brachyrhynchus (assembly GCF_964034855.1). Classification (NCBI taxonomy): domain Eukaryota; kingdom Metazoa; phylum Chordata; class Aves; order Anseriformes; family Anatidae; genus Anser; species Anser brachyrhynchus. Next base: position 207,927 of record NC_137718.1, read on the forward strand.
TCCTCTTTTAGTTTAAGACCGTTCCCCCTTGTCCTATCATTATGTACTTGAGGAAAGAATCCTTCTCCATCCTTTTTATAAGACCCTTTTTTTTAAGTACTGAAAGACTGCAATGAGGTCTCCCCGGAGCCGCCTCTTCTCCAGACTGAACATCCCCAACTCTCTCAGCCTGTCTTCATAGGAGCAGAAGAAAATCGCCATTAGAGGGAGTTTTGGAAAGCAGCAGTTCAGACAGCTAGGACTCAGGTGAAACAGACCCTTGGTGGATTCTCGGGCAGGAATAGCAAAAATCTGTCGAGTATACTTTTCCACTGGGGACCTACTCCCCCAGAAAAGGCCTGCATGTGAGCTCCATCAGCCAGGGTATCTAAACCTGGATAGAGCACTAAGGAATTAAGAGCTGGAAGCCAGCCTATGCCATCCCCAGGAAATGGCTAGACCCAAGCAGCTTAAAACCTACCATAATAGTTAGAATAAACAACTAATCCCAGCAAGAACACATCTGGACCTCAGGGGCAGACAGGCATGTACCAGAGCACTCCAGTAGCTGAAGTTCCACTCTTAACAGCAGCTAAACCCGATGCAATCGTCTAAGACAGCACAAAGAAGCAAAGGTTGCCCTGACGCCCCAACGCTGAACTAGACACCGTAACAAACAAGAGACAGCACACAGAAAACAATCCCAAGACCCATCTTTTACCTGGGACTCATCAACCAACGGCAGACGACAAGGGTAAGCCACAAAGAGCTCTACAACGATGAGAAACAGCACCTGTCAGGACACAGATGATGCTCCCAAAGAGGGAACCAAGAGCTTCCTGCGTAGCTAATGCTCCCTTCCACACCTCTTCACACACGAAGCACTACTGGGAGGGAGAGCACTCCAAGCACTTCAGTGGGAATGAACAGCCAGGAGAAGGAAAAACAAAGACTTCTTCCCGCCAGAGCAGCGAGTGTGGAGGATTTCACTCCATCTGGGTTGAAGAGCCTCGATGCGCTTGGACTTTGGAGATTCCAAGCATGCACAAGCAAGGTGCACAGCTCTGTGGACCTGCGTTATACTGGAGGTGCACCACAGTTTAACTCCAGGGCATCTCTGGCAGCTGCCATGGAAGAGCAAAGAGCTGGTGGTTCCAGCGTCGCGCCAGCCAAGTCACCTCACGTAGCAGTTCGTCCCCGCTGTTACACAGCAGCAAGACAGCAACCTTCCCAAACCAACACAATACGATGCAAAAGGTAGAGGGTTTTAAAATACATCATTTTTTCACTTTCTTCAACTGAACATCTGTGGTTTTAAATCTGTAAGATTTCAGTTAGGTGCTGCATTTTTTTTATTTTTTATTTTTTTAGCAGGCATCTAGAAAGAGGAAAGGGACTTCCAGGGGGAGGCAGATGTAGTGGCACCTACAACATTATAACAGAAAATACTGAACGCCACAAAATGGATCTTCTCGGTATCAAAGATACAGGTCAAGGTGGCAAGGAGGCACTGATCGCACCATTTACACAGCAGAAATGGCAAAATACATGAAAAAAAAAAAAGCAAAGACTCTATAGCATTTAGAGTATGAATGCTCTGGAAAAAAAACTCCAATGAGGATGGCAATTATTGTAGAAAAAACAAAGTGACACAGTCCCAGGATTTTCTTTCTACCAAGGAGAAAGAGGGAATCGTGCACCAGTGTGGACTCGGTGATCTTTGTATCAGTATCAGCCCCAGGTGTATTACACGTCCACGCACAGCTACAGCCAGCCACGGCACTAGAGTCAGAGGAGGTCCTGCTTTGGCACTGACACAGCCTTGCCATGAGACCTTGGGCAAATCACTTCCTCTGTGACTCAGTTTCTTATCCTGCCTGCTGTGAAAGTAGCAAAACAACGTGCACAACCCTGTGCAGAGACCTGGCAACAGATGGACAGACGGACTGAGCTGCGTGTCGCTGCTGCGTGCCTGGCATGAACCAGTATTTGGATGGGGTCAGGAACTGGAGCCGCACTCACAGAGCGGCTTACACAGGTCAGCAGCAGACAGCTAAATCTTGTAGTGCTACTCTGCAGGGACACACCACAGCCAAAGGAGTGCGATTGTCATCTGCATCGCACTGTCAGGAGCCCTTTGCGTTGCACGCCTAGGACACAACCATAGGACACCACAGCCCTACACCTTGTCGAATAGCACTGCCCCCAGGGCGTGCAGACGTTGCAAGCAACAACACAACAGCCTGCCCTGTCATGTAGCATTACTTACGTGTTCAGATATGCATCCTTCTCACATTTCTACTCCAGCAAGTGGTTGCTAGCAGAGCAGGGCTAGGACAAGTTCACCACCTGCTAAAGACATGTCCCTAATACAACACAGTGAAGATTTTGTTACATCGGTTCCTTTCTGTGCACAGCTCAAGCACAAGGAAAGAACATATGTCTAAGATTCCTCCCCCCTTCGTTTTTTTTTTTTTCGTCTCCTCCAAACTGACCGCATGCCTGATTTACCTCGGGAGAGAACAGAAGCACATCGATCGAGGCACTGAAAGAAAGAGGGGAGAGAGCTGGCATCGAGGGCAGGCTCAAACAAGAGCATTTACTTCAACCCTACCTACACGAAGCGCAAGGACTCCAAACAGAGGAATCCCTGCTCCAGTCCTTGCTGGGGCTTTAACACCACTGATAATGTCTTGCAAAACCCAGAGCGGCCCAGGCAAAACCAGGCACGGTGTAAGTAAGAAGTTCTTCGCATCTACAGCAGAGCCCCAGATCAAGCTCTCTGCTCCTTGTGGAGTTACCAGCAGCAGCAGAAGCGACAGATTAGAAGGACCCAAGAAAAGCAATCTCTAAAATGTAAAAAGAGAGTCGGAAGGGCCACGCAGACCAGAGGTGACGTCCAAGACGCGCCCAAAGACAGCACGAGCGTTGACAGCGAAGCCCCGGCCAGCCCATGCAGCCGGCGGGGCCGCACAGCCCGGGCCGGACACGGACCCCGCGAGCCGCGCGCCCCGCACCGCCGCTCAGGGGCCGGATCCGCGTGGGAACCGCCACCTGCCCCGGCCGGGCTGCGCCGAGGCCCGGGCCCTTTCCGCAAGTTCCTACCGCGCCTGTCGAGGAACGCACCGGCGCCGCTCCCTCCGGCGGCCCGCCGCCACCCGGGAGCGGCGGCAGGACGGCTCGGCGCCTCCCGGCTCGCCGCCCCGCTCCCGGTTCGGCGCGGCCCGCCGGCCCGGCCCGGCCCGCCCCCGACAGCCGCGGGGCCGCCGCCGCGGGGCCGGGGCCGGCGTCCCGAGCCCGCCGCCGCCGCTCGCCGGGGCGGGCGCCGCGCGGGCGCCGCGTCCCGAGGCGGAACAATGGGGCGCCGCCGAGCGCGGCCGCGGTGCCGGCGGCGGGGCACTCACCTCGGCGGCGGCGCGGCTCAGGGCAGGCCGGGCGAGCCCCCCGTGGCGGCGCGGCGCTGCTCCGCGGGCTGCTCAGCGCCGGCCGGCGGCGCGGGGCCGGCCGCGCGGGCCGGGCTCATGGCTCGGCCGCCCGCCGCAGGGCCGCGGGCCGTGCCCCCGCCGCTCGCCCCGGGGCCGGGCCGCGGGGGGCGCGCGGCGAGCGGAGCCCGGCGCCCCGCTCCTGTCGCTCTCGCCGGCGGCGGCTCCAGCCCGCGCCCGACGGCGGAGGTCGGCGGCCGGCCGCGGCGAGCAGCGGCTTCCCTCGCGGCCCCGAGCCGCGGGCGGCTTCCCCGCCGTGCGGGCGGCCCGGCGCGGGCGGGCGGCTCCGGTGCCGGCGGCCGCGGCAGCCCGGGCGCGGGCGGGGGCGCCGTGGCGAGGGGCAAGGCGCTGCGTGCCGAGTGCTCCTTTCTCCGCCGGAGCCTGAATAATCATTTGGAGAAACAGGATCATTCACTTTCCTCCGTGCGAGGAGCCAAGCGCTGCCCTGTCAAAATAAAAGCCCCGCTCGCTCCGCCGCCGATTAACCGCCTCCCGATCGCGGGCTCTCCGCCGGCCTCCCAGCGGCCTGCCGGGGACGAGCACCTTGCGGGGCGGCGCCGGGGCCGCCCGGCCGCCGGGACGGGGCGCGGGGCCCGCCGCCCGCCCGCCCTCGGCGGGGCGCGGGGCGGCGGCGGCGCCCGGCCCGGCCCGGCCCGGCCGAGCCCCCCCCCGCCGCCCTCGCCTAGGCTCGGGGGCGCCGTCCCCGCGCTCCCCCGGAGCGCCCCGAGCGGGCCCGCGGCCGGCGGCGGCCCCGCGCCGCGCCCAGGTGAAGGCTCCGGCCGCGGCCGGCCTGGCTCTGCCAGCGCCGAGGAGGGGGACGGGCCGCCCCGCGGGGGTGCGGACAAAATGGCCTCGGTTCTGCGAGGGGCCTGCGGCCGAGAAGCTTTCCCCACGCGCCACGGAACGCGGCAAACGGCACCAAAAGAAATAAAGCCTGCAGGAGAGGGCTCGGCCCGGCACTCCTTGCAGCAGACCCCAAGCTGAACGCCTGCTCTGCGTCCAAACCACGGCACGGTCACGGAAAGGGAGAGGGGCACCTCGCAGAACAGGGGGGTCCCCTCGTTCCGAACGGCACTCGGGCTTTACGGACACGCAAGAGCACGTCCAGACAGAGCTGGGCACTGCCGGCACCATGGCAGAGCCAGCCTGAGCCTGCAGCTGCGGCGCTGCTGCCGTGGCCAGGTGAGCCTTCCAGGCCACACCATGCAGGGCGACCGTCAAAGCAGCAGCAGCAAGTGGCTGCTACCAGGACTTTAGGTCTTACGGAGACCTCCAACTTGGAGACACCTCCAGCTCAGGCAGCAGCTGCCAGAACGCCCTCGTCCAGGCCGTAGGCAGCAAGGGAAGAGAGCGCCTGGCACCTGGCAGTCAGGCTGAAGCTGCCTCTTAGCCCCCTAAGTGGAGATGTCTGTCTCCCTCCAAGCGACTGTCCGGATGTGTGTCTGACTGCGCTAACAGGAACGTTACGCACCCAGTTATCTCGCAGCAATACGATTACCTATGGGTCTCCGTTTTGTCCTTCTGCAGCAATACTACCATTGAACGCACACATCCCAGACCTCCCTACAACAGCATCGGGACCTCTCTCAGCGCCCATCTCTCTGTTACTCAGGCTTGGCTTATCAGCCCACTCTGATCCACTGCGACACTTCACATGAAACCCCTCAAGCCTCATATTTAAGTTGTGCTGACACCCCATGTGCCCTGCTGTCAAACACTGATGAACCAGGGATATCTCACACCTGAACCCCCCCCCGCTGCCATTCCTAGACCCTACACACAAGACACACAAATGCACACAGCACTGGCCCCAGTACTGAGGAATAGCAGTAAACTGCTGTCTTTGCCAACAGTTTTCAACGTCTTAACCACCCCCCATAGACAGGTATGCTGGGGTGAAGGAGACAGGAGCAGGAAGAAGCAGAGGAGACTCAGGGAGCAGAGAGATGAGGGAGACGAGATGACTGGAGATAGCTGGGTGCACACTCCGCCAGAAGTAATACCTATTTCAGATACGCAACTTGCTTCAGACGGGTGGCGGGAAGGAAGCCCTCCGTGCAGCGTATGGCACAGGCCTCGGGAGCTGCAGCCCGACTGGGAGACTGCTGCTGCTACAGGCGTGCGATGGACACAGCTGAGGAAGGACACAGCTGGCTCGCTGGCTGCTCTCTGCGTGCTCCCTCCCCCCTGCAAGCAGAGGGGAGCCGTACAAGTGCGCACACAGTAGGCTATTAAGGCAGTCCACCCGCTTCTGGATGATGCCAGCAGCATCCTAACCAGGATGTCACCTTCCTGTCTGCAGCGCACTAACTGCTCAGGGGTGGGCTGGGAAGAGAAGCGAGGGCTGGAGGCAGGGACCACTTGGCAGCATCTTAAAGCGTTGCAGAGCTAAAGGGGATCCAGGGACAAGCAATCAATCTCAGCTGATGGGAAGCAGCAGCCCTAATTGAAAAGGAAAATACACCTTTCCCTCCTGCTCCGCGTGCGCGCACATCAGCGGCCGCAGCCAGAGCCAGACCCTCAGCCGCTAACCCTCCCCGCCTCGGAATGACACAGCAAGAAAACAGCAGCGGCCCCCGGCGGGCCCGCACAGGGGCTCGCTCCGGCCCCGCGGCTCCGGCGCCGAGAGCCCCGAGCCGCCCGGGGGCCTCGCCGCGGCTCAGCGCCCGCTGGAGCGGAGCCCCGGGGCGGCCCCTCCCGGCGCCGCGGGACGCGCCCGCCCCTCGCGGGCCCGGCGGCCGCAGGGCGCGGCGGGGCCCGGGCCCCGCAGGCGGCGCGGAGCGGGGGCGCCCGGGGACGCGGCGGCAGCGCCCCCTGGCGAGGCGCGGGGCGGCGGCTCCCCGCGGGCCGTGCCGAGGGGGCGGCGCGGCGGGGCGCGGGGGCACGGCCCGCGGAGCTCGGCGCGGCGAGCTTCGGCTGCCGCGGCCGGGAGGCAGCCGGGGGAGGGGAGGCAGAAGCGAGCTCGCTGCGGCCCGAGACGAACGGAAAGGATCGGGAGTCCTCCTCTGACGGGGTTTTCCCCCGGGAGCGGAGCGGCTTCGCCCACCCGCGGAAGTGCCTGGGGAAACCAGCTGAGGCCGGAGCAGACAACAGGGACGATTTGCAGATGTGCCTTTGCTCACCCGAGGTTTTTCTCAGCACCCGCCCTTGGCGAACAGGAAGGCTGGGCAACAGGCACAGCTCACAGCAGAATCGAGGTCTTTGCAAAAAGCAGCAGCGAGCTTGGGGGAGTTCAACCGGAGCACGCAGTGCAGACCCAGGCCGTCCAGCCACCCACCCCTGCCCAGGCACTAGCCACAACTGCTAAGGAACTGGGAACCCAGGCAAGGGGTGCAACAAATGCAGTGACAAAATGCTGAAGGCAGAAGTCTTTCTTTTGCTTATACCAAGCACCCCGCCGTACTCTGGCATTCCCCTTCCAAGCAGCAGCGAGGCCGTACATCAGCAGGCAGCGACGTCTTTTTGTTTTCATCCTTCCCAGTAGCAGGACGGGGCTCGCATCCCTTCACAGGGCGTGCGCAGGCACACAGGGTTAAAGACAGTGCCCAGCCACTGCTGTCTGGCACACAGCAACCGGCATGCACGCAGGCAGACCGACTCGTTCCCTCCATCTCAGCCTGATGCAGCAGGGCAGGGGATGGGGGGAGTCACCCTCTCGTCACCTCTCCCTCTCTCCCCTTCCCCTCGGTTTCCCAAGCTCCCTACATCAGAGCCCCTCACGCCTCTCCCAGACTGCACATACAAAAGTGGATGAGTGAGGCTGGGAAATGGCAGCAGGAGGATCAGCTGCTGCCAGCTCAGTGCTGAGCCTCTGTCTTTAACATCTGCTGGGCTAGCTGCCTTCCCTGCACTTGACTCTGACTCCCAGTCTCCTGTTCCCTCCTTTATCATTACACCCACACTAGGAGAGACAGGGAGGGGAGGAGATGGGGAAGCAGAGTCCTTGGAGCTCCTGAAAGCCTTCCTATTCCAACAACACAGCAGCAGCTCATTCCAGGAGCTACCTGGTACATCAGCACGTTTGTGAGCCCATGGCTGAGAAGCCCAGACTGGCTGTCACCTGCCCCTTTTTTTCTTTACACCACAGGAGATTTTTCTCCCCATGTATTCTTTACTAGCAAATCAGTGCTAATGAGAAGTGCTGGCTTGACAGCTTGGACACAAGGGCCTGCCCCTCATCACCAAGGGAGAACCTGTGCTGGGCATTTCAACAAATGAGCTAATCCTTCCCTCTCTCTTGCAGGTCAATTCATTCTTCCAATGGCAGAAGGCGTTCAGTCTCCCTGGCTCTTCCAGATCATGACCCCCCGCATGCTCACAGTGACAGGGAAAGTACAACGAGCAAAATGCACACCCAGCTACTTCAAGAGCCTCCCCTCCAAACTGGATTTCCCTGGGCCGAAGACCAAGAGGAGGCCACCTGTGACCATGACGCCAGACTTTACTGTGAAGCACTACAACCAGCAACCCAGAAGCTCCTGACACATTTTGCTCTGCTGGTATGTATGCTATACGTGGCTGGGATCGCGGTGCATAGGCACCCCACAGAGTGTCTGTACTACAGTTAGCAATGGAAAGGACCCAAGGACAGCGTGGTGCTGTTCCAAAGCTATCCCCAGAGGAACAAAAGGGTTAATTGTCCTGGAACAGACTAAACTGGGATTATCACATGATGCTGCTCTATTATCAGCTATACACTTTGGAAAGTTTTTGTTATTGCTTTTATTTGAAGCGTGATGCACTACTGCAACTTTCCCTTTCAGTCTGCACCCTTTCTTACAGGCACGCAGGGAACCAAGCTACATAGTTGTTGGGAAGACAGAGGTACCCCCAATGCCACAAAAGCACAAGTATTCAGCCCTCAGGTCTTTGGATGCTGTTTTTCCCCCCTTCATTTGATAAAATCAGGAGACAGATCCAAGTCACAAAGTTCAGAAGCAGAGATGGAACTTCCTCAACACTCATGCTGTTGTAGTCACAGTTTGGCTCAGGTCAGCCCATGCTGCTTTCTTAAGAAGCTTAAGCAGCAACCCTGTGATGTATGTAACGTGCTGTGGAGTAATTTGCTCAGGCAAGGAGCTTGAGCCACACTAGCTGGAAAGCACTAGCTAGGAAAACAGGGAGCTAAAGGTGGTGTACAGAAGACACTGGGCTACAGGGTCACAGCCTTGTCCCGTTGCAGTTTCACTGAGGACACCTGGAGCACAGGGAACCCAGGTCCCACGGCTCTGGAACTTGTTCGTTCCTCTCACCTCTCCAGAACACGATCCCCGAGCTCAGGCCCTCACAAGACCCCTGTGGGCAAGGCCCTCATTACACTTATGAATATTATTAATTAGGCCCAATTAACTACACTGGAATTGATGTGATTCACAGTTAGCTGGAGCTGTCTCTTTGTGAACGGTTTCCCTAGTGGCTCACTCCAGTCTCAGATCAACCCCCAGCAGAGCCTTTGGTGATGGAAGAACACAGATGACCCGGGATGAAGGAAGCAAGTCTGGGGCTGTGAAACACCTTGGTGACAAGACACTGCTTTGCTGATCGATGTACCTGGGCACAGAGGTGTAGCAAGGAGGTTGCCTAATCCCTGTGGTTACAGACAAGGCCTGGCATTAAGAGCTAGTCCCTTCGTCTGCAGCAAAGGCATCTGCCAGAAGGCACAGAGTAGGAAACTTGTGGCAGCTCCAACACTAAATCCACAGACCTGGCACGTGCAGGCTCACTCATCCCACGTTCCCCAGGAAAGGCAAAGGTCCAGAAAGGAGATGGAAGAGGTGTTTTTTACTGCAGAGGTAGACTCTGGCCTAAAAACATCTCAGCTCTCCTGAACAGTCCTGCCCACCAACTTATCTCTACATAGACTCCAGGCCACTGTGTCCCTTCTCTCTCAGACACTGGCACAGGATCCTGTCCCACAGACCTGCAAGTACCTGCCACAGTTCCATCTCTCCCAGGCTGCATCATCAGGTCTCAATCCCACATCTGTTTTGATGGTACCACAAGCTGTTACTCAGGGAAATGGGTAAAAAGCCAGCCCAGCAGAGGCCCCAGGTCTGTGCCTGGCCTTGAAGCCTACAGTCCAGCCAGGGAAGAATAGGCTCCCTCGTTACACGCTCATTAGAGTCTGAGCAGGGCCACAGCCAGCAGCAGGCAGCTGTGAGAAGCCTGTGCTACCTCTCCCACTTCTGTAGCTGCCTAGGCAGCACGTGCTGTTGGCCAGATGAATCTAGAAAGGATCAGGAGTGTCCAGCTTGGCTTCTACACTCTTTTCAAAGGAGGATCCCAGCCTGTTTCATTCACTCTAACTTATTAACCATCACCTATCCAACAGGCCAAAGCCATTAACTTACTGCTGCCAGAAGAAACTGGGGAGCATAGATATGACATATGACGTGATGCAGTCAGCCCCAGCCTCCTGCTCAGTGCCCTCCTGTTGGAGTGAGGCCCTGCTCTATCTGACCAGGTGGGTCCTGTGGCCCCCTCCATACCCCACGGGATCTTCCTATGCTGCATTTGTAAAGGCAAAATGCAGCCTGCACTGGAGCACCGGAGGAGAATTTAATCAGGCTAAGCAGTCCTCTTCCCAAATAAGAATACCCTACTGCAGTCACAGTGCAGCTGACACACCATCTTCTTGCAAAAACTTAAACTCCTGACACAATTCAGGATCACAAAGGTGCTGAGGCTCCAGATGTTGTACGTTTTGCTATCACTACAATATCAGATGCACTCCTAAAACACACGTTTCCAGGGATGGCACTGTTCTTCAAGCCTTCTCCCTTGACAGTTACTTCCACACGCTCTGAACGATCATGCCAGACTAACGTTCTCATGAGCTCAGATGCTCACTGCATCCCATATCCACTGCGGTGTGCACAAAGCCCTGATACCACTAGGATTCTGGCACAGGAGATGAGCTCAACTCCCACTACAGCACCCTGGTCTCAGGTGGCCTCTGCTACGCGCTACAGCCATATAAAGGGCACCTACAGCATCACAGGCCCGTGCCAAGTGCCAGGAGACAGGTTGCTTGGAAGCTAGCTCATCAGCAGCCTCGTGCAGCTGCCAGCAGCACGTCAGGATACGGGATAAGTGGTTCCTAAACTACTTGGGCCAGGGCTGCAGTGTTTTCATTGCATGGGGCCCTGCACAGACACATTTGCTTCACTGCTTCCTGTCTCATTAAACTGCTGTTGTCCTGAGTAGTCTCTGGTTGGTGGCAAACCAAGTAGGAGCTCAGGGTTACTGGCACTGAAGCGAGGAAGGAACTCCTGCCAGCCAGCAAGGGTGGGAGCTGCCTCTCTCACCTCAGGCAGAGACATGAAAACTGGAGCCCACAAGGCAGCCTGCACAGCTGTAGCAGCTGACAGCAGGACAGACTCCAGCCTGCTGTCAGAGAAGCAAACGCCAGCAGCGTCTGCAGGGAGCAAAGGGTTAAACCATTTAGCAAGGCCACCGGTGTGATAAATGCAGCAATCAGCAAAGACAGCACCTCCCACTGCCACCCAGGGCCTGGGCTGGCTGGGGAGCTAGGAAGGTGGCAGGGAACGGGGTGGGTGGGGAGGACTCTTATCCTGATATGGCTCCTTCCTTCCAAGTGAGGGTTTGGAAAAACTGAGCAGGCAGGGTTGGCTCTGAAATCACAGCGCCTCAGTGACACAAAGCCAGCCAGATCCCCCCTCTGAACCAGAGGGAAGGCAGGCAGCTGGGTGGGCCGGGGCGCGCACCCTGCCTCGCCTCGCCCCAGCACCCCACCCGGAGGGCGCCGTGCGGCCCCCGAGAGCCGGGCAGGGAGCAGCAGCCGGAGGGACCCCCGGCCGGGGGAGGAATGCAGCACTCCCCCTGCAGCAGCGAGATTTCCGTGTGACATTCCTGGCTAGCTGCGCAGGCAGAAGCAGGCCCCGCGCAGGCTGCAGGGGATTTCAGGTCTGTACAAACAGAGGCGGCTCTCAGCACTGGCTGGCAGCGGTCACATTCCTGGGCTCCCCTCCGGCCCCGCTGCCCCCCTGGCAGCCCGCACCTCTCCCCAGGCAGACCCAGAGAGCCAGCCTGCCGCACGGCGCGCACAGGAGGAGCACACGGGCAGATGGATGCTCGTTAGAGACATCATGCAAATCTTTGTACACCCACGATGGTGCCAGGGCAGATGCGCTTTCTGCCTGCACGCAGAAGTATGTATGGCCACAAGCAGCAGACACGCAACGCAGCACATGGATGCCAGCTCCCAAAGTTACGCTGCACACAGAGCACCAAGGAGTCTGTGGTGCGTCGTACCGGGAAGAACCAAACGGCAGAATAAGGAGTAAGAACAGGTGTTGCTGTCTCTGTTACTACAATTTTACAGTGAAGGAGACCTAGGCAGGGAGCAACCCCTCCCTTTGATTATTTACTCAGCCTCTTCATCTCTGGAGGAGCCCTGGGAGCTCGGTCACTGCAGGCACTTGAGCCCTTTGTCAGCAAATCCCGGAGCACAGACCAGGTCAGTTCTGAGTGAGGTCAGAAGCCTGATGCAAATTCTATTTCACTCAGTATTTCAATTACTATTTGGGGTCACTCAAAAGCACTGCTCTGTAAATGGAGCCGTAACAGAAAAAGTTACTGATTTTTTGCCTTCCGTCATCTGCAAGCATGGCAATGACTTGTGACGCTGATAGCCGGGACTAGCACTTGCCATCCACGTCCTGTCCCCCCCCAGTCTCTGTTCCCAAGACAGACATGTGCACCTTAGTATATGCAACACTTGAGCCACACAAATCTCTAGCAGAGGGAAAAGCCTCTCCCGCAGCATCTCACAGGCAGACTTGCGAACCAGGTGAGTTTTACAGTCAGGCAGTGAACGTGATGGTACACAAGGCCAACAGAGCCAGACTCACCTGCCACACCTCTGCTTGATCAGACCCAGCTGTCCTGTGTGCTCCAGGAGAGGGGGACTGCGAGTAAAGCCACAAGCCCTGCTCCAAGTTCTCCTCCTTCAGCTTTCACTCAACCCTTGCTCATCCATGCCCCAGACTCTCAAAGCACGCATGCATACACAGCTCTGGTGATACTTTCCTGGCAAAGGTGCTGAGCACCTCAGCTGACTGCCACTAGGGCTCTCTGGAACTTGAGACTAGGAAGAGTCTCCTCCTGCCCACCTACTTGTCAACTACTTTTCTCCCCCGTTGCCTCTCTTGCTCCAGACTTCCGCATCTCCCTCCATGCCCTCCTACAACATGCCCTCTGCACCCACCCTTGCTGATGCAGGGGCACTATCAAACCCCAGACTGCCTTCTCCACGGTGCAGAGCGAGGCGAGCGAGCTGCTGGAGGCAGGCTGCCTCTCCTAACACTCCTCTCGGTATCAGCAGTAGATCTTTTTGTGACAGTGGCGGGGGGGGGAGGGAGGGGAAGCAGCAACAACCCAGATGCAGATATGAGTAGAAAAACGTCCTGGTATAACCCTGTGTTACAGCTTCTTCCAGGCCTGGTCCCAGCTTTCAAGGAAGAGGAGATTGTAGCAAGAGCAAAAGCAGGTCTTTTGCCTCAGACCTCTCAAAACCCAAAGAGATCGCATCCAGGTGGTGTAGTGTTAGTACGTATGGCAGCAGTACCTTACGATACCTGTATTACCCAACATTCGTGTTATTACCTGCCACTCACAGAGCTGCACAGGAACACACGTACAGGGCCAGCCTCTCCAGTCTTAGCAATACTTGTGTGTCCCTCTGGGGCGCTGCCAGCGGCGCAAGAGGAGAGAGGGAGATCGCTTTCTTTGTAAAGAAGCCTGCTCCGTGCACGAGGCTTCCGGGCCGGCCTTACCCCAGCTCGGACCCTCCCGGGCCCGCAGCGCTGCTCTGCCATGTCCCGCCCCCCGCCGCGGCTCCTCCCGCGGGCCGGGGCGGGGAGGGGAGCCCCGGCGCCACGGCTGCCGCCGCCCCGGGGCCCGCCCGGCCGCCGGGAGCCGCCGCGGGCCCCGCCGAGCGCCGGCAGCGCGGGGGAGGCAGGGACCGGGCGGGCGGCGCCGCCTGGCGGCCGCGGCGGGCGGCTCGGGGCCGGGCCCCCCCTCCCGGCGGCTCGGGGCCGGGCCCCCCCTCCCGGCGGCTCGGGGCCGGGACCCCGCGGCCGGGCCGAGCTGCACCGCCGAGGCGCGGCGGGGCCCTCCCGCACCCGGCGCTGAGGCGCCGCAGCGGGGCCGGGGCAGAGCCCCCGCCGCCTCCCTGCGCCGGGCTCGCTTCTCTCTCGGCTGGCGCGGAGACGCGGCTCTCCGGGGCTGCGGGTGACACGGCAACGGCGTGCGCGCGGCAGAAAGGGGCCGTTCTGATGCCGAGAGGGAAAAAGCGTGGCTCCAATGAAAAACAGCGAACAGAGCCCTGACATCTACACACAGAAGTGAGGAGCTGAATTGCTGCAGCACGCAGTACGTCCTCATTCCTGCACTAGAATACGAAGAGCTAAACAAACGCTCCCTTCCAGAGAGCAGCAGCGGCTTAGAGCTGGCACCGGAACGATCAAAATCATTCCTTCCTGCACAGGCAGCCCTTCTTTAATATCTGCCTAACAGGCACCTGCCCTTTGTACAGCATGAGCATCGAGAACCGAGCACCAAGATCTTCTCCCAGATGGAAGGCAATGCGGAGGTTTGCAGGAGAGCTGCGTCTGGCAGAGCTAGCCCACCAAACACAGGGGCTGGCCTGGCAAGAAGAGGCTGGAGGTGCTTTGCAGTGCAAATATCAAGGCAGGATCTGTCCAGACAGAAAGAGCTGGGGTCAGGGAGGGGCTGCCAAAGCCCTGTTGGCTTCCTAGCAGCACAGCTAGGCAGGCCAAGGAAGGCAACAAGAGCAGAGCCCTGGGAGGCGAGTTTCAAGCAGACTCGTTGCTAGTCCTGCTGCACGGAGAACAGAGTAATAGAAGGCAAACCTTCTTAAAAACAGGCTTGAGGAACCTCTTTTCACTGCATCCCTGTTTTTTCCTCATTCAAAGGCAATCTCTCTCCCTGTTTAAGCAAGGATGCTGCACTTGGAAACACTGAGGTGCATCGCACAGTGACACAAGGAACAGGTGAGCCAACAAGTGCTAGTTCATTACGATGCAGCATCTCAGTTGCTTGCAACTTTCTGTGTATGCTCTCAAACTACCAGGCCAAAGCACAACCTTCCTGAACAATGCAAAAGGCAGTATCAAGAGTGACAGCACAAGAGCCTGGAACATCATCTCCTCCCTTACCTTCTCTCACCCATACACAGTCCCAACAGTAGCTTGGTCTCAGCAGAAACAGGCAAGAAAATCCTTGAGCTACAGCGAGGAACACAGTATGTACCGCTCTGGTGGTGGCTTTCAGGCCACCACAGACAGCAGTGGTCTCAAAGTAGGAGAGACCCTTGGCTGAGCAGGCAGATGTGTGGACAAGAGGTCTCCACGACCCCTTTCATAGCCACAGGACGCAGAAAAGACCAGACCAAGCTAAAGACCACATAAGCACAATTGCTTCCCGCAGTCCCTAAAGGTCTTGCCCTATTTTCCCATTCTAGAATGGGAATTCCCCTTCTAGATGCTGCCTTAACCCCAGTTATCAGAATCCTTGCAAGCTTCCCCACCCTCTGACTGCCACAGCCTCATGTCCAAGGTGGAAAAGAGGAAAAGGGAAAAAGGAGTTTTTCCAGAAGCCAATGAAATGCAACTGTGAACATAGTTCCCATGGTAACAGCAGGATCCAGAGGAAGAAAAGGGAATGCAAATCAGATTTTCAAGGGGATGAGCAGGGAGGGAAGAACCACTTGCATCCACCAGCCCAGCCAGGCCACTCAAATAACACCTGCGCTGTAATGTCTGACAGGTACCACATTTCCTCCTCCCCTTTGTGCCTGCCCAGGGAGCTCTGCATACAGCAGAGTCCTCTCGCGAGGAGCGAGGCTTCCCACTGCACAACAGGGCTCACAGAAGGCTACCGAGGGAGTCTTGATGCCTCCGCTCCCAGTCCTTGCTCCCAGCCCAGAAATTTCCCTCTGACTGGAGCAGTCTCTCTATAATTCATTCAGTACATTACTTTCACTGACATATTAACTGTAAATGAGGTGGCGGCTCAAAAATGCCCCGAATGTAAAAATCCAAGAGAAGTAATTCCCAAGGTTCAAGATTTATTCTCTTCTACCCACAGGGGAAACAGAATACTTCTCCATGACATTCTAGCAAGGACTCTCACTTTGCAGAACAAATACAGTGAAATCAAGGAAGCTTTCAAGAAAAGCTTTCAAGAGAAGCAGAGTAACTTGCATGAGATGGACTCAAACCTATCCATCCAACGGCACCAGGGCCTGAGCGCTCCAGCAGGATTCCCAGGTTTGGGAGCCATCTTCCCAGCTTCACAAAGGACTGGTTCATCTCTGCTGCTCTCTAGATCTTATTCTCCCTTGACTGCTTAGACTGCTCATTGTACTCTGCTTCTGTTGGTGCTTCCCTGCATGGAAGGGGTTAACGCTCAAAAGCACCTCCTGGGGTTTTTCTACTTCTTTTCTGCTGTTTTACTTCCTCAAAGACACAGAGATCAGCTGCCTGGATCTGGCTTGACCTCACAGCAGAGCCCACAGCCACCCTCTCTGCAGCACAGATTGCCGGGGTGTAAAGGGGGCAGGGGAGGGGAGGGACATGTAGATTTGCTGTGCTGGAGCCTGTTTTGAGAAAGGCATGAATATTTCATGACAGGGAGAGGGATGCTTCAGCAGCATCACACAGAGGTGGATTTGTGCTGTGCCATCAGGGACACAAAAGGACAGTGCCTTGCCCTCCAGACTGACCCCACACCAGCACTCTGATTCCACAGAAACACACAGAGAAGCCCACCTAGGGCAAAGCAACCTCATCTGTCCACATTTGCTCTGCAACTCCAGCAGGACAAGGAGCCACAGGTGGTGCAGCTCCTGCAGAAATCTGCCATTATCTACCTGGCAGAGGTAGCTGCGCATTGGCGAGATCTGAGGACATGGAAGAGGAACAGCCCCATCAGTCCCCAGCATGTCCCGAGCACCATAACATCCTGTTGGCAGACTGCCCTGGCCCCACAACACAAGGTGTAGCTGAAGAGCTGAAGAAAACGGTCATTTGTACCTGCAGCCCAGAGTTCCCTACAAATGCAGAGAAAAGGAAGCCACTTTTCCCTCTTGCCACATTAGCAATAGCTAGTCAATTTCCAGCATCATCCACAGCAGCCAAAGGCTCTGGGTTCACCACTAAAGCAAGTCAGATCAGCTCTGCCCAGACTAGACAGTGGTAAAGTGTTCCCAGACCTGGTATAAAGTAGTAAAAATGTACAAGATCCAGCTGGTCCCAGAAAAGAGATCTCCAGGGGTCTTGGATTGCATTTGGCACAAACTGCATAGACACCCCTTGATTCAGGCACTCAGCACAACTTCCTCAGTTCAGAAGGAGAGCTAGGTTTGAGATCCTTGCTTTGACTCTGCAGTCTGTAGAGCTGCTCCTGTCTACAAGCCTGTAAAACTCTGGCACAAAAGAAGCCCTTGTGTTTCCAGAGAACATGGCGAGGGCAGAAAGAAAATGGACTGAACAGCACGACACAGGGCTGCCTACAGAAGAGCTAAGCTTATCCCTAAAACTCTCATAAATCCCTCCAAAAGGGTAGGATAGGGCACTGTGAGCAGTACATGGGCATACACACCTATAGGCACCTTCGACAAACAGAAAACCTGCCACCAAAGTAGGGAATGCTGGGTTGGCATCACATAGCCAGCCTCTGATGTGATCACCAAGTATTTCTGGGGTGGACAGTGTGCTCCCGAAAATTTTCATTATGTCTTCTGCCCTCTAGTCAACAGCTGTTGGTGCTCAAACACCGGAGGAAGATGGAAAAGAAGGGCAGCCCCCTGAAACCCTCTGTTTTCACAACTAATGAAAACAAAGACATTTTGCACTTTCCACGTTGTGCTTATATTGCTACAGTAAACTCCCGGCAGCTGTTGCACTCCTCGGTCGGAGGGAGCTATGTTGGTCTCCAGGCTGTCTACATAATTTGCCCAGGTTGTGACATGCTCCAAGGCTGCAGAGGTGAGCTGTCAGACGAAGTACAAAGTTGCTCGGTCCCTACTGAAGTTCTGCAAGGAAAAAACTACCTATTAAACCAAGCAAGCCAGAGACTGGGAGGGAAACGACCACACACAGCAGCAATAGACCTAAACAACCTGGAACCACGCAACTAACCTAAGAGAGACGATATACTGGTCCTGACAGCATGGTCTGACAGCAAAATTTATTATGGGTATATTAAGAAAGTAGATTCCACCCAGCAATCCTGAGTGGAAGGCATGACCAGCAGTCCTGGTTCAAGTCCCTCGAAATCCAGCCCTTCAGGAGGAAGGAACAAGATTCCTAGCAAAGGGAGTCTGTGAAGGACCACAATTCTGGAATATAATTGAGACAAAGCTGCTACACTTTTCTTGGACATGAGTCCGAGTGGGAGGTGTTTGTTACTGCCAATACATTTTTCCTCATACACAATTCTTCCACATGAGGTTGAACTGTTAAGCATTGACAGTGCATCTGTTAAGATTGGCTCTAGAAACTGAATGTTCTTGGAAAAAAAAAAAAAGGGGAAACACACTGTGCTTGCCCTTCATCTTCCCAGCCATCCAGCTCTCAGTACCATGAAGAAAAGCCACGTGAAGCAGCCCACTTGCATACAAATGGCCTGAGAGTGGCAGTATTTAAAGTGCTCCTCTGTGTGAAAGGTGCAGCATACTGACAAACAAGAAGTTCCCCAAGGACGGTACCATTCAGCTAAAGGGCAGTGCTACGCTGACAGGCTTGTTTCTACTGACAATACAAGGCTTCAAGGAAAGCTCCCAGATTTTCTGCAGGACAAAGGCTCTTCTCGATATCTGAAATTCCTCTGATATGTAAGGGTTTTCTTTAATTATTTTATTTAAAAAAACAACAACTGTATTTCTTTCCTACTTCTCATGGCAGCTACCTTGGGCTTAGAGCAAACAGTGCGCCTGCTTCTTCAGAACAGAACCAATTCCTCCTTAGAGTACCCAGCAGATGGCTGTGGAATCACCACATACTACAAGCACTGGAAGACATCCCTGCACAAAGGGGAAGGCGATGGTCCTCCAGGGTCACAAAAAAATGTCCTTCAAAGGAAGAAAAAAACAGAAAGGCCAATGCAACCTCCTCACTTGACTCCCTTTAATTAGTAACCATCTGGTTTTGAGAACTGTCAACCAGCGTAGAGCATTTGGCAAGATTCCTCAGCTGCTGCTCCCCTAACTTCAGTTCTTCTTGCAAATCCTTTATGCCCCAAGAAGCCAAAAGAAAATTAAAAGAAAAGCAAAAGAGAAAGCATGCAAGTGAAACTGAAGAGCAAAGACAGTATAATCTAGCAGACCGGGCAAGATATCCCTGAGTTCTGCTTCCACGTCAGAATGAACTACAAACTGCGCTGGCCGTTCAACAGCCAGGAAACCTATCGCTGAACCAACCGCAGAGGAGGAACTGCAAGACCCCAAGTCCCATATTTCAAACAAGCTGCTAGAAACCCCTTGACATGTCCCAGAAGTCGGGCTGTTTGATTCAGTGTCCTGGTCAAATTCCAACTTAAGCAATTACCTTGTATCTTTCTAATTCCCCTCCTTCACTTCAACTTCTTCCTTGTCCAAGCCACTGTGCAACTGCACTGTGTGACTGTAGTTGAGTGCTCCACTCCAGTTCAGTGTTCATCCACCAGGATAGACAAGGATTGCCTTGCTAAAACAAGTTTGTTGTTCTCTGTGGACAAGAGCTGCAAAACTCTTTATTGAGTCTGCCCTGATTCTGTCCTGACGCCACGCTCCACTCAGAGGGCACAGAAACACTGCTAACCCCGGTGACATGGACAGTGCTGCCCCAACAAGGATTAATGCTGACCCATCCCCACGTTCCCTCCCCCATGCATGGCAGTACTGGGAGTTCTCAAACAGAAGAGGGCTGTTCTCCACTGAGGAGGCTGCAGGTGCAAAAGGAGCATTTCACAGAGCTTTCAGATAGAGCAAAGAGACGTGCTAATCGTTCTGCTCTGCAAGCTCCCAGCCTGCCTTGCTATCCAAGTCACAGAAGTTCAAGTTATCAGGCATGCTCTGCCAGTATGAGTCTTTTCACTCTTTTCAGGGAATCAGCCACACTGGTAGTAAAGCACAGTGACAGGAGCTGGGCTGCAGCACTTCTGCGAGCACGGCTTGCCTCATTAACATTCAGCACATGGCTCAAGCAGCTTTTAGATTACTCCTTCCTGACTCTGGGACCTCATGCGTGAGTCACAGGCTTGCACATTTGCTTCTCCTGATCCCTGCAAGCCCCCAGCACATGGCAAATTCTGTTCTGAACAGTTTCTTTAATTTCTGCATGCACACAACCTTCGTCTCACTTTTGCTAAGAAGCAGAGTCATCCCCTACCCCCGAACATCACTGTACTCACCTGGCTCACCACCTTCCTTTCTCACAGAGGCATTCAGATGTCGCTATACCCTCTTATAAGCAGGTACAGACTTCCCTACACCCACAACCCTTCTACTCATTTTCACCTTGGTTCTCATAAGGTGCTGCTGCCCATGTAACATGTCTACAAGCCAGCTCCCTTTCCCTTCTCCAAACCCAGAGTAACGGTACGGGGGCAGTTAAGGGAGTTGGGGATCCCAATGCTAAATAGCTATAGGCCAGAATAACCTAGGAACAAGCAGGGGCTGGGTAGTTGTGGCATACAGGCCTGCACCAACAGGTAGGAGCGGCTCTCACAGCTATTCTACGTGGTGTACCCTTGTTCCAACTATCTTTTTTGCAGAGCCTCCCCCCCAGTAGTCCTGCCGTCTGCCCCAGGACAAAGAGGACAGGTATAATTTCCCAGTGCATTTCCATAAACTCATCCTGTGAAGTAAAGGAGTCTAACCCAAAACTATTAGATCTTTCCATTCTACCTGCCCTTGGCATTCATCAGCATGTCAGAGCAGCAGAGCCTGTAACCTCATTGACTCCTGACCTCTGAGAAAAAGAAAAAAAAAAGAAAAAGAAAAAAAGAGTTAAATACCTTACTAGAGCATCTGAAACCACTGGGAGCCAGCACCTGCTTAGCAATCTGAGCTGTTTCCCAGGGGCAGATGAACAGGAGCCCTGATCTGCACTGAGCTACAAGATATTCTCTCTTGCCTTCCCAGGAGATGCATTAGACATGTGCTTGGCTGGGGTCCTCACTGCTGAGGGGGTCAAGAAGAGCTCAGAAGTTTCTCACACCCAGCTCTTTTAGGAGAAGAGAGTGCCGGTCTGACACTCTGGGGAATGGAAGTCCCCATGCAGGGAACAAGAAAGCACATGAGCAGGCTGCATGGTGGCAAGTGAAACAAACACAGGTGGGTAAGGCCTGTAACATCTTCCTGTTAGTCCTGACACATTCCGTTTACACCTAAGAACCCACAGACCTTTGCTTTTGACACTGTTCCTATTTTGTGCTTCCCAAACTCAGCTGGAGAAAACAATGTTATTCCCTCAAACTATCCTCTCCATTTCAAACCACAGGAACCCCTGCACAACACCTTCATCTCCCATGCTTTCTTCTCCTCCAGAACTATTCTTCCTTGTCTGTTAGCATTATGCCAACACCAATGAGACTTCAGGCAGAAATCTATTTCTTCCCTCCAGCTCTTAGTTAACATATGGACTTTAACTATATTTCCCATTTTCATGTCCACGTAAGTGTCTCCTCCACCTGCCTCTCCCCAAGAACGTTACAAGAGCTCTGATAACACCTACATCCACCCACCTACCCTGGCAGCGAGGGAGGGAGGGAGGGAGGGAGGGGCGCCTGATCCATCTCCCCCAGCTGCCCCATCCCACCTAGCCAGCAGCCACCTTTGCTCCTCAGGGCGCTGTGTGCCTTGGCACTGAGCTATTGGAGGAAGCGCTGCTAACACGTCGGCACAACACATCGCCAGGGCTGGATGATGCCTGCAGGCTTTGGCTGCAGTGAAAGACATTAGAATTCAAGGATGGACACAGAAACAAAGACAATTCACAGAGGTGTGAGGGGTTCTCTTACTTTTCCAAGTGCTCTGCTGATGAAGGTCTGTCATCAGTAGTTCCGCAAGGTGCAGCAAACACTGCTAGGAAGCCTTGTAGTAACCTCAGCTGGTTCATAGACCTATACAGTAACAAAAAAGGAAAACTGTCTAACAAATCTCCACAGCCTCAAAGATCTAGCCACTAGAAAAGCAATCACTTCAGCAAATCACAAAGTGTCCGTTTCTCAGGAGAAAGTGGTAACAGAGAAATTCTTCAGTATCCAGCCAGCCAGGTGAGAGCAGGCAAACTAATACAATTTATTCAACCACAGACCTTGCAGTCAGACTTCCAGGAAAGCTGGTAAACAAAAAAGCTCAGGCAATTTGTCTAAAGATAAGTCACACTGGTAGCTGCACCATTCTTCTCACAAGTCCCAGAATCTCAGCCTGATGCAGTCTATTAAGGTGGGGAGACCGAGTCCTGCACAACATCGATCTTGGATTAGCAAATTCAAAATCAGAATCTGCTCTCAGACTGATTATTTTATCTGAACATTCAAAATTCACCAATCAGTAGCTGATATTGTCCAGTTACAGAGGTTTCAGGAAATAAAATTTTCCTTGATCGTTACTTTACACCTCAGCTTTTCAGTGCTCACAGAATGTTAGGGACTGGAAGGGACCTTGAAAGATCACCCAGTCCAATCCCCCTGCCGGAGCAGGAACACCTAGGTCAGGTCGCACAGGAATGTGTCCAGGTGGGTTTTGAAAGTCTCCAGAGAAGGAGACTCCACAACCCCCCCCGGGCAGCCTGTTCAGTGCTCCGTCACCCTCGTTGTGAGAAAGTTTCTTCTCATATTTAAGCAGAACCTCCTATGTTCCAGCCTGTACCCATTGTGCCTTGTCCGATCACTGGATGTCTCCGAGAAGAGCCTGGCTCCATCCTCCTGACACTCCCCCTTTACGTATTTGTGAACATCAATAAGGTCACCCCTCAGTCTCCTCTCCTCCAAGCTAAAGAGACCCAGCTCCCCCAGCGTTTCCTCATAAGGGACATGCTTCACTCCCTTAATCATCCTCGTGGCTCCTTGAAGAATAAATCTCCAGCCCTCACAGCAGCAAACACCAATATAATACTGAACTGAGTATCAAGGTAGGTAATGTTTGCTTTAGTTTGCAGACACACCAAAGACAATGAGTTGCCCACCTATTCCATTGCTGAGAAAATCTTACAAGAGGCAACAAGAAGGTAGAGATTTGCATGATCTATTCTGCACAGCATTTTGTAGGGGGACCTGATGTGGTAGACGCCCGAATTCTAACAGAAGTAGGCATAACGGTACGCTGATCCCCACGCAAAGACTGGAAGTGCAGGCCTGGCCTGTGTGCGGGCCGTCCGTAAGAGCAGATGCGGGAGGAATTAAGTTCTGAAGGACTGGTAATAGTTCACGGAGCAGACATGACATCAGGCTCTTGGGATAGGCACAATAACGTAAGGGCAGCATCGAGGCTATCACAATGCAAAGAAGATATATGAAGGACTAGAAGTATAGCCCTGACAGAGCCCACAAGACTGCAGTGTCCAAACACACAGCTAAGCACATCAAGCATAACTTGACCAGAAAGAAGCCCCAAGAACTCCCAGGAGAGTTCCGTGCATGGGCAGCCGGAGTGCCACAAGCACAGACAGTTTTTCTGCTACTTGCAGAAACCTGTATTTCTCCTCAAGCTCAAATGATGCAAGAAAACCAAGTAATTGTCTCAGCAACAGACTACCGACAAATGCTGCAGAAGGGAGACAATGTCCCTTTAAATGTTACTAAAGTGTTGTCAATGGATCTGCCATGGTAGAAGAGTTAATCCCCCCCCAGCCCCTCTCCGCCACCGTGATGGGATAATTAGATGCGAGGGCTCAGCACAGATGATGCTCCAGTCGCTTAGCAACTAATGGTTCCCATGGAAATGGCAAAGCAGAGCCTTCGGAGCAGTAAGTGAGCAGTGCAGCAGGGCAGGGAGAGATGCCTTAAACTCCTGCACTGATCCTCTCCTCCAGAATCACTCAGAGGCCTTGAGGTATTAGTGCAATGAGAAGGGGGTGCCTTAAAGATACACCATCCCTGTTCCAAGCTGCGGCAAAAAGAAAAACATTTTTTTTTTTTTTAAAGAGACTTCCAGTGACACGGCCTCATGATCTCACTGACTCTCCGCTAGCAAGAACTAGGCTGAATCACACAGAACTGCCTTTTGCAAAGGCTTGTGCCCTAATACTCTGGTTGGATACTGCTGTAAGAAACTGAATATGATTCCAGCATCAGGCCTCACATGCTGGGGTTGAGAGGTGAGAACACACACTGCTGCCTTTAGATTCTTGATGCTGTCTGGTAAGAAGCCATGTACAGGCATCCAGTTTAGCCCTGAACCAACAGACAAAAAAGGTTGCCTATTGATTCTGCAGCTCTATAGTGCACGCAAAGTTGTCACTGGCTACAAAACCTGAAGAGTGTCACCAGATGAACAGAAATCAGATTTATTAACCTTAGCCCAAGTCTGTCATAGAATGGCTTGGGTTGGAAGGGACCTTAAAGATCCACCCAGTCTGTACTCGTGTCTGGGACTGCCCCGACCCAGGTGCAGCACCTTGCACTTGGCCTTGTTGAACCTCAGCAGGTTCACGTGGGCCAACTTCTCCAGCCTGTCCAAGTCCCTTTGGATGGCATCCCTTCCTTCTGTTATATTGACTGCACCACTCAGCTTGGTGTCACCTGCAGACTTGCTGAGGGTGCACTCGATCCCATTGTCTCTGCCACTGATAAAGATATTAAACAGTACCAGTCTCAAGACAGACCCCTGAGGGACACCGCTCATCAGCAGCCTCCACCTTGACATAGAGCTACCTGGTGCTTCCTTCAATGCGACACATTTCTACTGCTTTATTACTGCTGATCCCTGCGCAAAGTCACCATCCCACCGTTCCCAAGCACAACAGCCATGACCTGCATCTCTTCTAACTAAACACTGCACATGCTGGCAGCGCAGCTGCACTGTTGTAAGCTGTGATCGTGCCCTCATAAGCTGAGCAGGGACAATCACGCAGTGAGTCATAGAATGGCTCAGGTTGGAAGGGACCTCAAAGGTATCTAACTCCAACCCCCCGACATAGGCAGGGATGCCACCCACTAGATCATGTTGGCCAAGACCCCATCCAGCCTGGCCTTGAACAGCTCCAGGTTTGAGGCATCTACAGACAAGCGCTGTCTGTATTCTGATAAGAGATCACTGGGCCAGGGCATTAGGTGGGGTTCTTGATTTGGTACCAGGTGGTCTTCCCTGAGCTAATGCCCCAGGGCGGTACATAGGCCATCACGCAGCCGAACCAAAATCCTACAGCAGGCGGTCAGACCTGTGCATCAGCAGCATCCAGCGCAACGAATGCACTCCCCCTCACATGACGTGGGAGGGCCCGCATCGTTTTCGGGTTGCAAATGACATTGTGGTAAGGCTTTTCAGATGCCTCAAGCTCCGAGGGCACCGCAGGGTGCGCGAACCCACACCGCAGACACGCCCTGCTCTTCCACCCTCCCCTCCATCCCACCCTGCGCTCGTGCCAGGCATCCCCCCGGGGCCGGCAGGCACCCCGCCCGTCTCGGCCGCCTGCTGCAGCGCACGGAGCCGCCAGCCTCCCGCTGCTGCTCGTGCCCCGCCGCTTGCCGCCTCTGCCGGCGGGAAGGACTCAAAATGGAGGCCAGGCCACCCGGGCACAGGCCCCTCCCCCGGGCAGCGGCCTCAGCTCGCGGCGGGGGGCAGCCGGAGGGGCCCGGCCTCGGAAGCCCCCTGCGCGCCGCTCCCGGCCCGGGCCGCAGCCTCCGCCGTGCCGCGGCGCGGAGCCGAGCGGGCCGCGGGCGGCCGGGGCCGGGCCCAGCCCCGCGCTGCGCTCGGGCTGCGGCGGGCAGCGCCCCCTGGCGGCGGCCCCGCGGGAGCCCCGGGCCGAGCCCCCCGCGCGTCCGCTGGGCCGGGCGGGCGCAGCCCGGCGCGGAGCGCTGCCCGCTGCCGCCCCGCCGCTTTCAAACGGGGGAATCAAAGGGAAACGCCGCGCTTTGTGCCGCGGGGAGCGGCGCTGAAGGGGAGCGGCGGCGCGCTCGGCACAGAAGCGGTCGCTTCAGTCGTCCGCCAACTCGGCTTTGAAGTGGTTTCAAAAAAATCCGGGAGGAGGGGCAGAGATCCGAGCTCGGCTCTTGTACTGCAGCTTCACAGAGCCAAAGGATGTGGGGGGTACGCGCCTGCCCTGCCCCCACCAGCAAAAAATACTTCTCTGTTCAGAGAGAACGCAGCCTCGGAGCGTGAAGCGAGCGAAGGCGATGCCAAGCCGCTGCGCTGTGCCGGCAGCCGCCCGCGTCTCGCAGGTGCACAGGAGGTACCACGAGTGCAGCTCACCGGCTGCCGACCCGTGCGCTGCGTTGGCTCTCCCCGCTGAGAAGCGCCCAGCAGGGCAGTCCCACCTTGCGCTGACCACCCCTCACAGCTCCTGAACCGCAGCTAGGTGCGTGCCACTTGGTCGCAGCAAAGTCACGCAGAGAAAACTCATGGTAGCATTGATATTGTGGAATTACAGCCCAAGATTGACTTTGTCCCACAAACTGCTAGAATCCATCCCACAAGGCATATTCAGAGACAGCAATTACTATTGCCTGTTTCTCCTGCAGGTACCGTACTTCGCTGGCAGGAAATGCTAGCAGTAACATGCAGTTACCTATAAAAGAGCCCTACGGTTTGCAGAAGGAAAGCCAAGGTAACTCCCAATGCTAAGCTATGTGTTCACAAAGCCTCTCTAGAGTTCCTGGGGTTACGAGGCGGGAGGGGAGCTAGTGAGACTGGTGTTCAGTAAAACTGTCCCATCAAGCCACCTCCACGCAGTCAGCACCCACCTGAAAAAAGTTGTCTGTGATGAATCCAGATGCCCCGATCCAAGGCACCTCCAGCTTGCCGCCTTTCTACATCCTCAGCTCCATTCATGATGCTGATGCTGGCTACTTTGGCCTTCTGCACGTCAGCAGGTTCTCTTCTGTTTCACCTCCTGAGGCTGGAGGGTAGGAAGAAAAGCAGGGGTGGTTTTAGGAGACAAGCATGAGCTTCTGGTTAAACTGTGTGGCATAAAGAATCAGCAGTGCTAGATTTATTTGCTACAAGTTGACTCCATCAGTCTGATCAAGATCCATCTCCCCTGCAAAGGCAGGCATAGCAAGATGGAGCTGAGGGGTTATGACGCCTTGACCATGAATTGGGACCATCATATAAATTGACCATTTATACATACCAATGGAATTGCAATTCAGCACAAGAATGGCCAAAAGCAAAATAAGGCTCTGAACCAGTGTCAGGTGAATTCACTAACTCCCCAGGGGATACGCAAAGTATCAGAGCATACTCCTGGTTATCCTCCTGCAGTCCTGCTAGACATGCTCTCCCCAGGGATGATTTCTGAAAGCGGTGAAAAGAACTGTTTACTGTAGTTTTCAGACAAATTACTCCTTAAAGGAGTCTTCTTTTTCCCACATTACAGCCTCACACATTGCCTTCCTCGCTTTTAAAAGGCCATGCCTGGCTGAAGGGCAAGCAGGTCAAGACACTTTATCCCTATGCAAGATTTAGCTACTTCAGAACTTCTTTCACTCTAAAAATACTTATGTTGTTCTAAGTTTATTAATATAACCACATCCAGTCTAACACTCTGATGCAAGTTTATTGAAGTATCAAAGGTTATGTGGGTAGGTGAGGCATTAATTGAGAGCATATACAGATAATCATGGGCTTAATGAATTACTATGCCTCAGCTGATGCACGCTAAACTACATGCATATGCTGTATGAGAGTTTCATTTCAAATAGAAAGGGGAAAGCAACTTTGTGGTACAACAGGTCAAGTGACAGGTAGTAAATTATTAAACTATAGTAGTTGGATTGTTTGCAACATATCCCAAGTCAAATATCAGGCTCCAGTGTCAGGAAGGGGAAAGAGGTTTTGATTGGGGCGCTCTCAAATTTTTTACGAGGAAACCAAACCACCAAGCACATCTTGTTTATACCTAAAGAATTTGACAGGAAGCATGTCTGCCTTAACGACTGAGCTCTTCACAGGAAGGTAGAAAAAGTTTTGCAACTGTATTCTTTCACATCTACCAAAAGCAAAGCCATACTGACCTGGTATTTGTGAAATACCTAATAAAAACTACGCAAACCTTACTGCAGCATAGACTTCCAGGCCTGTTTTTATTGAAGAGGCAAAGCCAAGCATGCAAAATCCTCTTCTACCCTTTGAAGGTTACCTTTACAAGAAAAGCCTGGTTTGGCGTTTGACTTATTTTTCAACAGCTTGTCTCAAAAGATGCAAACGCTCAAAAGGTGATAATAGTGACAGTAAACAGCACAGGAACACTTGGCCCAAAGCACTGCATTGCAATCCTGCAGTTGGGAAAAGCATCTTACCCATTTTTCATCACCCACCCACCAAAAAACCAACAACAACAACTTGAGGCCAAACCTGTGATGAAAGGTTCGCAGAATTCATTTTTAAGCTGAGATTCTCCCAAAATCATGATGCCAATGTTATGGAGCAACCTTTTTAATCAATTGCCAAAACCAGCCTCTTTCTGTCACCCTGCTACAGGCTGACAGCTTGTCCCTTAACAAGTCTACAGCTATGAGCATAATCTGTATGCTTCTACAAAACGGCCAATATGCGTACTGAGTCTGAAATCTAATTTCCTGCTGATACATTCCCCCCCTCCCAGCTTTAGTAAAATGTAAGATACTAAAGCCCCCTTTAGGGCTTTAGTAAAATATAAGAACAGGAAACAGAGCCTAGGAGGTAGTACCTCTTTTACTCTCGATCAGCTTGCTTACTCCACCAATATTAACTATTTAGTCATTGGAAGGGTCTTTAATAGGTATTTGGAAGTCTGAAATAGAGATGAGCCTTTCACTCACCTGTGTGATCCCCTTTAAAAAAAATCACTCGGCAATACAGAGCACTTCATACTAGTAGAATTCTTTGTGCTGCTCTCACAGATCTGGCTGCATGTAGCATCTGAAGATTACTTTGCAATAAAATGTACTTGAATTCTCAGAGTAAGTAATTCTGGGAAAGCCTGCATTTAAAAAATGGCCTTGAAGACTGGGATATGGCAGAAGAACTCAAACTTGCCATCACTAATGATCAGTTTCTCCAAGGTAAAGGTCATACAGGGATTGATTGGCTAACTTTCTTTTAAAAAGATTTGTCTCCAAAACTCAGGTGAAAAATCTAATCTAGAACTTACTATTTACGAGAGTTTATAAGTTAATAAAAAGACCATTTTATTTCACTTTATGTTTAAAATGCAACGTTAGACATTTCTTATTGTAATTATGTACCAAGTATGCATCTCTCCTATTTTCTCCTGCACATACTCTTAACAGCATCTCTCTTAAGAGCCCAGTCTCTTCCCTTTAGCTGCCATTCATGAGTCCTTATGCCCATATCTAAGTCCCACTCTCCTGAAGCCCAAAGGAAGGAGAGAAATCTTGGTGTGCATAATGCAGGCCCTGGTCAGCCATTAAGCCAAAATTAGTATTTTCCCAATCCAAATTCTGTGCGTTGTACACCCTGGCAGAGAGAAGGATCTAAATCCTATTGATTCACCACATTGTTTCTGGACTTACAATGTCAACCAGCTACTGATGAGAAACTGAGCTCTTGCATGCTGAATTGGCAAGCTGACCCCTGGCACACTGGTGTGCACTCCCAGGGAAACTGACGGATGACCACGGTAAGTTTGGGGCATGGTATTACCCACAGAGGCTGGTGATATTTTTAGGGTATGATATGGGAAAGGGGCTTTTATTTTGCTAAGCGGAGAGTCTGTGTCTAGACTGGAATTTTTCTAATCTTCAAGTTTGTCCCTCTCTCAAGGACAATGATACAATTACATAGCTGTGCCTGCTGATATACTTCCCTCCCAATGCTACCTTTTGGGTAGATAAACTTGGGAAAGGAGTGCTGCTGAAGGGAGTAATTTACACTCTTCCGGCTTGTCTCACTGAAGAGAAAAGTAAAATATCAGAGCTGAGCACAGCTGTTTGGGCTAGCTGTAGTGGCGTGAGAACTCGCAGTCATGCATGCTGTATGCAAACAATGAAACAAATCACACCACTACTTAGAGAGATGAGAAGGCAACTGGCAACCTTTGCCTTGGAATTTGCATTCCGTTAAAGCTTCACCAGCCTGCTTCTAGGCAGCCGGGTCTAGCAATGGTCGTCAGGCAGAACCACTGGAGTGACGGTTTTTCTTCTCCTTAGAGCCTGATGTTCAGCCTCATCTGTGGCTGTGGGTAAACCCCAGCCCGGTGTGCCCTGTCACAGGAAGCGCTGGCATGGACTTACCCGGATCCGACAGTCCAGTAGCCTTGGTCACCGCTGCCACAGAGACTTCTCCAAACACATCCAGGGACTATTCTAATGCAGGCCGTACTGAGGAGGATGTGCTGACATCTTTCAGCAAGGCTTAAAAGGTACGTGAGGGAACTGCTTAGGAAGTCCTAACTGTCATACGTGCTTAGCAATCCTGCAGGAAAACTGAGCTGGTTCAGCAGTTCTATAAGCAGCTGCCTCCTGCTACAGCACGGGTCAGTCGACGCACAGAATCTGTTTGATGAACAGGATGAGAGCACAAAGCGCAGGAATAGAGGCTGAAGTTTTCTTCATCGGTAGAACAAGGGCAGCATAGCTATTAGCTCAGTGAGGTTCTCAGCCCTAGCAGGAGAGGTTATTTTTTCCATCATCCACTCATGACTAGGCCTCTTGGCTGAGACCAGGAGGAACAAATTAATTCAGGAAAGCACTGCACCTCCACTAGCAACAGGGCTGAGATCTGTCCAGCTTCCTATACATGGTCTGCCACATCCAACTTCCCCCAAAACAAAACAGGTTCTCTCTATTCCTCATTCCACCAAGGGCTAATATACCCATATCCTTTTTTGCTCTTCCTCTCCCCAGCTTACAGAGAATGAAGGTGACTCATGTGCAGACATCCCGTTTCCTCAGAAGATGCTGGAAACTCCCAAACTGAAGGCGATGCCATTGCCTCAGAAGTCAGAAATCCACAGATCTCAGAGCATGAAGCTCAAGCACACCAGGCAGATAAGCACCAAAATTGAGGGAGGCTGGCCCCGTCCCCCCCTTAATTACTCCATTCTAATCACCCTAGCCCTATGCAACAGCACAAATGGCAGCCTGACTGTACAACAGATCTACCAGTTCACACGGTATCCGCTGTTCTCCTACCTCCTAGTGTAGGATGGAGTCTTTGACGTTTTTCTGAAGAGCAAGGATACAGCATTCAGGACTTGTTCAATTCTCAGCTCTGCCTTTGGCTCAAGATGCTGCTGAGCAAACTGTTTCCCCTCTATTCTTACTAGGGAACATGGGTAGATTGCAAAAACACAAACTTGGAAGTCTTGAGACCCAGCAGCGAGACCTGCTTGGTTGCAGATCCTTAAAGAAAAAATGTCTTTTGTCTTGCAGTCCTTAGAGACAAAATGAAGTGCTCATCCACTCCAGCCATCCACACAGGTCAGGGAGGAACCTCTCCTCCTTCCTGCACTCAGATACGATGTATTCTCTAAATTATTGCATTTTATTCACGGCGCTTCAGCTCAGTGCAAATCTCTTCTCTCTGCAGGCAGCACTTTCCATTTTTTCAAACAGCCCCAGCGGGCTGGAAAAACACTATCCGACACAACCTGTGCTTCAGCAGCAGCTTTGAGAAAACAACTTGTTTTGTGTGCAGAAACGGAAACCACAAGTCACAGCTGTGGAAACTAACTCCAAAAGGGCACCAAAAGTTTCACGAGCCTCTTGTGCCCAAAGAGGCTCTCGACTTGGTGAGGATACAGAGAGGGCCAAGCTGAACACTTGATAAAGAGGATCCTACCCAGAACAGAGGCCTTATCTGCTTTTACCTATACTTAAGCAAAGGGATACCTGAGTTGCTATGACCCTCCCATCCCCACAAGCAACAGAGGGGCTTCTGCTTGCTTTCTCTTTAGAGAAGTCCCTTCCCTGCTTCACAGGCAAAGCAACAAGAGGCTACTGTACTATGTTCAGGCATAATTCTATTCTTTCCACATCTGGAGAGAAACCTTTCAGTGTACCTCAAGGAAAAACTTACTGGCTCCTCCTCACAACTGAGTTGCTGCTGCAGAATATTGCTGGATGCTTCTCCCAAGCTGGGGAACAAGCTCAAGCACAAGGCACTCAGATAGGGTTGCCTATGACCGCAGCAGGCATCCAAGCCAGTACGCAGCCACTACACCACTCAACACCAGGCTTATGAGATTATACTAGATAATTAGATAACCCCACAAGTAGGTTAAGTCAGCAGACCACCAAAAAAGCATTCTTAAATGAACCTAACATAGCTAGAGAAGCCAGGCTAAATTAAAACAGAGTCCTAATCTTAGCATCGTTTTGCTTAGCAATACAACACCTGTCAAATTAATATGGATTAAGACTGACTGAGGCTCTAGTATCAGTGCCTGAGTGCTCATTATGGTCCAAATAACTATCGCAAATTCCTCTCTGTATCTTTTGCAGAACTCATTAAATCTCTGTTTGGTCCGTGACTCCTTGTGGCTCCCTGCTTCTGGAACATGTGCTAGCACATGTTTTCAAACCAAGCTTATTTGCTCAGGTGCTGCTGCAGATAGTTTCCAAACAAAGAACATGCCGTAGAAGAGCAGCGAGCATCACGATATAAGGACTCAAATTTAGAAGTGGGGAGGAGAAAGAAGACCATCTCCTTCCCTTCAGTAAAGCACTTTTTTGCTCCCAGTTCATCAGTAGTTGGACACATCTCAGGCTGCAGAAGCATTTTGACATGTGGCACCTTCAACACCTTTAAAACTTAGTCCACCAGGCAAGCCATTGCCTCCAGGCAAGCCATTTTCTTGCAGTGCAGAGGGCTAAACTGCAGGGGAAGGGTGATCTGAGACAAAGGGTCTCAGTCTACAGGTCAGAAGCTGAACAGAGAAAACATCAGCTGGCTGAGTGAGAAGAGCCAATACCATACAGACATTATTATAAGCTGTTGCACTTCCCTGAGGAACTGTAAAAGCATCAGACAAGGTTCCACAAAACTGCTGGACAGCCTGCTTTGCAAGGTGCTTGGAATGTTTGCAACACTCATTTAGCAGAAATCAATGAGCACTGCAGAGCACTAGGACAGCTATCCTGGAGAGGCAAGGACATGACATTAAAAAAAAAAAAATAGAGCTTGCTGTTGTGTTGTTGACTTACTTGTCTCTCCAGCAAGAGGTACAAAAATCAAGTCCCTAGGCCAGAAGTCAGGCAGGTAGCACATTTGTAGCATTCAAGAAGAGCTGATTTTTTGTATCTTCTTCATAGCTTCTGCAACAATTGTTTGAGTTGCAGCATGCAGTTATCCACAGAGTGCCTCAAAAGCTACTGCCTCTCCCCAGCTGCACAGCAGGAGCCAGGGCACCCTGTTGGCAGGCGACAAACAGCACATAGTCGTGGTGCAAGTTGTGAAGTTCACTGAGCTGTATTCTACACCTGAGGTACGCCGGGAGGACACTAGGCGACAGCCCACCTGAGCCTGCCCAACAAAGCAGGCCGGGTACACCTGGAGCTCGACGCATTTCACCTGCACATCCCCAGGAGCGTAAAGAACGGACGTGTTACTCGACCCCTAGCCTCAAGTCTGAACGCACGCGCTAAGGCAACAGCTTCCCGACCAGCAGAAGGCACAAAAACGGTCGCGAAGGCAGGGCCTGCGTAGCTGGGCCCAGATTTCACCCGTCCGGCTCGGGGAGTCGGAGGGCAGCGGCTCGGTCCCCACGCACCGCCCGCGCGTTCCGCCCGAGCGGGGTGTGCCGGCAGAGCGGTCCTCGCAGGCCTGGCTGCGCGAGGCGGCAGCACCGAGCTGCTTTCCTTAACCCGGGGCTGCGGCCCTGCTACGGCCCCCCCCTCCTCCCAGCCCCGGCCTGGAGGCGGGGCGCCTCGGGGCCTCCCGGCCGGCCCCGCCCCGGCCCCCGCCCGCCGCCGGCGCCTGCGCGGCCATGGCGGTGCACTACTGCGCGCTGTGCCGCCGCACCTCCTTCGCCGGCCGCCGCCACCTGTACGGCGCCGCGCACCGGCGGCGGCTGCGGGAGGCGCTGGGCCGGCTGCAGGAGGAGGTGGGCGCGGGGCCGGGCGCGGGGCCGGGCGCGGGGCCGGCGCAGCCCCCCCACGGCGCTCCTGTCCCGCAGGTGGCGGCGGCCCGGGCGGCGCTGGGCGGCGCGGCCGTGCGGCGGTACGAGCCGGCGGAGCACGAGCGGCGCGTCTGGTGCCTGTGCTGCGGCCGCGCCGTGCGGCGGGACTGGCGGCGCGGAGGGGTGGCGCTGCCGCAGGCCGGGCTCCTGCACCACCTGGCCGGGTAAGCGCGGGCCGGGCCGGGCCGGGCCGGGGGCGGGGGGGGCGCCGAGGGCGGCCCCGCTGACGGCGGCCCCGCAGCCCCGAGCACCGCCGGGAGACGGCGCGGTTCTGGCGGGAGAACCGCGCGGAGGCGGCGCTGCGGGAGCGGTTCCTGGTGTCGCCGGAGGACTACGGGCGCTTCGCGGCGGAACTGGCGCAGGCCCTGGGCGCCTACGAGGAGGAGGAGGAGGAGCGCATCCGCCAGGTGGGGGCGGGCGGCGCGGCCCCCCCGGCCCCCCGCAGTCCCCGTCCCCCCCCCCCCGCCGCCCCTCACCGCCGCTCCGCTCTCCCCGCAGATGGCGGCCCGCATCCGGGAGGCGGAGCGCAGGCAGCGGGAGACCGTGCAGGCCGCCCTCGAGGTTGGTGCCGCGGCCGGCAGCTGAGCCGTATCCAGCCCTGGTTGCGCCCGCTGGCCCGGGCCGTGCGAGCGCTGGCAGGCGGCGCCCGGCCCCGGGGGTGCTGGGGACGGGACCGGGGGGGCTGGGGAGCGCCGGGGGCACGCTTCTGCTCAATACCAGAAATATTGTTCCTTTTTCCTGAATCAAACTCAGCCTCACACAGAGCCAGAACTTTGTGCGGGACCTTCTGTCTGCAGCTCCACCGCAGCACCCACAAGGTAAGGATGCGACGTTGCTGCCAGCCTCCTGTCTGGCTGCTGCTCCGCACACCGCTCAACATCCGGGGCAATGCAACAGCAGCAGTGCTTCGTGCCTGCTTCTGCTGTTGGCTGGAGCTGGAACTACCCTCACTCACCTGTATCTTTCATCCAGATTAACGTTTTTTTAAATCTAAACTATAGCAAGCAACATATGCACAGAAAGAGTATTCTCTCATCCACAAAGAGGTATGTAAGCAGTAATAGCCACAAAAAGCAAGCACAGTAACTTTTAAATGCCTAACGTTATCAGACACCAAGAACGCTTCTTTTTCTTCTTATCGGAAGGCTTCCCAAACACAAATACAGTGCTATTTCTGGCTCACCTCTCTTTGTGGCTCCTGTGTTTCAGGGATTCCTCTCATAGCGCCGAGCAGCCTGGCCCAAGCAGCATGCAGACAGGACCCGATTTAAATTGGATGGAATCAGGCCAGGCTTTGACCTTCATTGGCCACCAGGTGGGGGCAGTTATCACCTGATTTTGGTAACAAGCGTGACTTAAATAGCTGCAAGTTTCATTAGCATGTGTTACAAAGCAAAACAAGGGGTTGCAGTTGCCCCAGTGAATCTCTGTTGCTGAAAAAGGCAGCTTTGCAGTCAGGCACACAACTAGCTTAGAGTTTTAGTCAGCTAGCATTAACTTCAGTTTAAGAAAACATTCTTTAAAATACACTGTAAAAAAGCAAACACTCCTTTAAAGACAATGGAGAAGAGTCTCCCTCTTTCTGCATCAGGACTTAGTACTGGAAGGGAAATTCTCAGGCATTTCTTGTATACTGGAATGCACACGATGTACAATCTTTGTTCAGAGATAATCTTAAAAGCATTAGTTTCTAATTAGTGTTTCCTGTTTCTCATAACAGGAAACAGAAGGGAAAGGAAATGTTCACACAGGTAAGTTGCCTGCTACTTGACTCATTTACTTACTGTGGTACTTAAAAGTCTTGAGTTACAAGTGTAACAGGGAAAACTTAAAGCAATTTTGGAACAGTTACAATATGACCAACAGGTGCTCACTCTCTTGCTAAAGTACTGACATTCTAAAATAGAAGAAAACACTTGAGTACTATGAAAACTCTATTGGCACTGCAAAGCCTGTGCACTACTGCTGGGCAGACTGTGTGGTTTTAGGTGTGATCTGTCATGGCCTTAACCAAGGCAGGCCAGCTTCTTTTTCTTAAAAAATGGAAGAGAAAGACAAGCTGCAGGTACAGGGGGAGAGGCGATATTCTTCCCGACCTCAAGCTAGGCACTTAAGATATCTTCAGTGGTTCAATACATTTTCCCTATGACTTCTAGGTGCAAAACCTCCCTGGCTGACAGAGGAAGACGAAGGGGATGGAAGTGAACAACAAATTGGACCTTCATATGAAGAATTTCTAAGGCAAAGTGAGCAGCTTGTATACGTTTCAGTTAACTTCAAATTAATTCCAGTGCTGCACTAAAGAACCAAAAGGATTTTTAAAAACTAACTGAATAAATTCTTTTAGAGGATAAGCAGAAATTGAAAAAGCTCCCAGCAGACCGCGTTGGTGCCAATTTTGACCATACCTCTCAGACAGGCGACAGCTGGCTTCCTTCCTTTGGACGGGTTTGGAATCACGGCAGGAGGTGGCAGTCCAGGTAAGTTTCAGGGTAGCATGGACTGACACTGGACTGGGGGTATGCAGCTTCCTTCTTCAGGCTACTACTAATGGAGCAGGTTTTGTAGTAGCGAGCGTGCAGAGAAAATTTTCCCACGCAAAAGAAAGGAATTGCTTCACACAGTGCTCAATCCAGGCAGAGAAAAATACACTAAGGTCTCTGTCTTGTCAAGCTTGGCTACCTTTTCAGACTTGCGTACCTGTACTTTTACACATACTTGTTGCACTGACACTTTCAATTAAATACACTGGACATCTGCGCCGACTAGCTGAAGAGACTGCTGGGAACCACAGTTCACTGAAATAACTGAAAAGGTTGAGGGAGGTTCTGTTCTAAAATACCATGCGTAACACTGTCTCACTTGTTAGATGAGGGAACTTTCATTATCTCTTTAAAGGCTGTTGCATCCTGACATCTATGCTCTCTTTCAGGCATCAGTTTAGAGCTGAATCAGGGGAAAAGAAGAAGAAAAGGTGATGAGAAGAGGACCACAGAAGAAACCAAGCTCTGACCTTTGTGGAAAAGTAGACGCTAGTTAGCTGTAGCTTTGCCAGCGCCATGTTTGACATACATCTAGATGCCTTCAGTCCCCTGACCACAGAATAACACTACGAGCTGAGCACTGTTGCTGAAAGCTACTTTGCAAGGGGATTCACTCCCCCTGTAAAGGACATACTGTGTATGATTGATTTCTGAAGTCACAGACTACACAAAGACAGCTATGCCATGTCTTCATAATCAGAAAGCTCAGCTTACACAGTGTACACTGCACGTAGCGTGACATCTCTTTATTTCTCAAAAGCTTAGTTTAAATAAAGTTTTTTAAAAAAGTCCTGTTAGTAGACCAACTGAAATTCATTTGGGATACAGGGCTACTTCTTATACCAACTGCTGTCCTATGCCTGTTGTTTTCATTTAACTTTTTGTGACTTAAACATTTTCTAGCTTTCAGAGAAAGGAAAAATCCAGTTCTGCCTCATGTCAAGGGCAACTGTAATTAGTCCTCAGCAGAAGAAAGGCTGCCTCAAAAACTTTCCCTATGGGTAGTTATTCCTTCTAATTTAAAGAAAATACTTTTACTTTATTTAGGGTTCCTAACCTACACTTCCCCTAGCCTGACTAAGGCTGTTCCCTTGTAGAGAAACACGTGGTCATGGCTTGTTAGAGGGAGTTTAAGTAAATAATTAAAATGCCGTACTACCCCCTTTCTTATCTGCAGTGCAAGAAATCATCTTCAATTTTCCTCTCACTAAAACCGTATATTGCTTGCATCACCTACAGCAGCTATTGATGTTAAAAGTTCTTTCCCTTTTCCCACCATAAAAGAATTTTTATGGTAATTTGCAATGCCATATAAATGAAAAAAGCTTGGCAAAACCTGGCTAATACAGGAAGATAACTTGTGACCCATACCAGAATCCAACAGCAAGCACGTGATAGTAATGAAAAATACACATTCTTGAAAAAGAAGCATGAAAAATTATTTCAATAATTTTATTGTGTGCATCTACATATATTGTTGAAGAGGTCACTGGAGAACCTGCAAAGCAAGAAGTCCCAAATCAGACCCCCAGTTCAAAGCAAACCAGCACAAACAACCTGGAAGCTCCGCCTAAACAAGGCGGCTCAGTCACAGCATGCTCTGACAACAAGGGAAGCATGCACCCACCTGCCCTATAGCTCACAAAGACAGGAGAGTGCACACTGCTTTCCGCCCATGGTGGGCAATACGGACATAACAGCAAATTGCTCTTTAATTCTGGAGAACTGCTGTTTCCGGTAACACTACCCTAAAAGTGATTCGGAGTGCAAGCAACATCCTCTGAACATACTGGAGAAATGACCAGTCCCAAACAATGTGGAACTGTGCGTCCCAGCATCCCACCACTGCTGCACATAGCTGTTTGTTAGCTGCTGACACAGTAAAACCCAGCACCTTAACGGAGCCCATGGTCTCACCTTCCTATGCATCCTCCCCCGCAGCAGGCGCATCTCCACCTTTTGTGTTTCTAGTGTAGATCACTTGGGCTCGGTGCTTGGACACCAGTTTGATCAAACCTGTGAAAAAGATGATTGAGTGCACATCTACTAGGGGTTGCTGGGGATCTTGTGCTGCCCTTGGCGATTCTAAAGCAGTGGGCCAAAAGATACGCAATAGGAAATACTACCAGGGTACCCAATACCTCACGTTAAAGGCACTTAAACATGTGATATTAACCCAATAACCACAGGTTCCACTAAAAAAAGAATTTGAGTGTTAACAGCACTTTGTTACTAACACATGTATGCAGGGCTTTCGTTCAAGCCCAGGAGCAGCTGCAGTGCAGCCTATCCCTCTGACATTACTTCCTTTGTACAGCCTTATTACTAAACACAGCAGAGTCCACTCCTTAGTTTGGTGCGCCTTTAAAATACAAGCTGAGGCAGTGGCTTTTAAAAACGCATGCCCGTTTGCATATTTCATGTGGAGCACAAAATCTTGTAGGTCAGCCCTTGGAAGGAAAAAACCACAACTTCTAATTCAAGCAGCTTGGTGTTTTGTCAGGGTTTTGAGTGAGCTTTTTACCTTTGCTGAGCAGTTCTTGGAGAGCAGCCCTAGCCAAAGAACCTCGAATCTTCAGTCTTTCTGAGACAACTGCTGGTGTGATGAGCTTGTAATTGGGTACTTCTTTACATAGCTTGTCATAGGTGGCCTTGTCAAACAGGACGAGATTGTTCAACTTGTCTCTCACTTTCCCCTTGGACCACTTCTACTTGAAGAGAAAAAAAACCCCAAAGCACTAAGCCATCTTCTGAGCAGTAACAAAAGACTGAGCTTTGGAACGTTTTAAGAAATGCACCCTCAAACGGGTCTGTATCACGCCACGGGCCAGAGGAGCGATGAAACGCACACGTTGCGGAGAACCCCTCCGGAACCTCCCCAGGCCGCAGGTAACGCCCGCTTTCACTCAGGTTTAACGCCATCCCCTGCGCCTCACCGCCGGCCGGACAGCCAGCCCCCAGGGACCCGGCGGACCCCCCCGGCCGCACGCTGCTCGCAGCGGGGCCGCGCCGCGGGGGGGGGCCTCGAGGAGCCCCGGTACTGCCCCGGTACGGCCCCGTCACGGCCCCGTCACGGCCCCGCCGCCCCCCCGCCGGGCCCCGCAGGCCCCCACCTTCTTCTTGGCCTTGCCACCGGACTTGTTGACCGGGTCCTTGTCCTTCTTGGCGGACTTGCCCGCGTCCTTCTTCTTCTTGTCGTCCTTGGGCGGCTGCGAGAGGAGAGCGGAGGCGGAACGGTGAGCAGCGGGGTCGGGGCACCGCCGCCCGGCGCCCCCCCCCCGCCGGGCCCCCGACCTCCCCCCGCGGCCCCCCGGCCCCCGCCGCGCTCACCATGCTGCGGCTGCGGCTGCTGCTGCTCCCAAGATGGCGGCGGCGAAAGGAAGCGGCGGGCGCGAGGCGGGCGCGAGGCCCCGGCGGGGCGGGCGGGGCGCGGCGGGCGTCACTTCCGCGGGCGGCGCCATGGCGATCTTCAGCGTGTACGTGGTGAACAAGGCGGGCGGCCTCATCTACCAGCTGGACCACTACGTGCCGCGCAGCGACACCGAGAAGACCTTCAGCTTCCCGCTCGACCTCGTCCTGCGCCCGCGCGACGAGCGCGTCGTCGTCGCCTTCGGGCAGCGCGACGGCATCCGCGGTGCGCTGCGGGCGGCGGCCGGGCCGGGCCGGGCCGGGGGGGGCCGTGCTTGGCCGGGGGGTGCTGAGCCGGGCCGAGCCGAGCCGTGCCGGGCCGGTCCCGCTGACGCCGCTCTCCCCGCAGTGGGCCACGCCGTGCTCGCCATCAACGGCGCCGAGGTCAGCGGGCGCTGCACGGCCGACGGCAAGGACGTGCTGGAGTTCCTGAGCAACCCCGCCAACTACCCGGTGTCCATCCGCTTCGGCCGCCACCGCCTCTCCTCCAACGAGAAGCTGATGCTGGCCTCCATGTTCCACTCGTGAGCCGGGGCGGCGCGGCGGGGCCGGGGGGCGCGGTGGGGAGGGCGGCGGTGCTGAGCGCCGTGTCCCCGCAGGCTGTTCGCCATCGGGTCGCAGCTCTCCCCCGAGGTGGGCAGCTCCGGCATCGAGATGCTGGAGACCGACACCTTCAAGCTGCACTGCTTCCAGACGCTGACAGGTACCGGCGCGCCCCTGCTGCTCCGCGGGGCTGCCTCGCGGCCCGACCTCCCTCACGGCGGTCTTTGTGCCTCCAGGGATCAAATTCGTAGTGCTGGCTGACCCCAGGCAAGCTGGGATAGACTCCCTTCTTCGAAAGATCTATGAGATTTACTCCGACTTCGCTCTGAAGAATCCTTTCTACTCCCTGGAGATGCCAATCAGGTAAGGAAGAAGCCCGCTTTTAATAATGCACCCTCAGCCCCTCTTCAAGTTCTACCTGGGCAGTAACAAATGCCGACACGGGCCTTCAGTAACAAAGCAGCACGCTGCAGGTACGTGACACTGATCTGCGCTTTGTCCAGTGCTGTTCTTCTGGAGAAATGGGAGATGCTTTTCCTTGGTATAATCCCTGCAGTCCTAACATAGCCCCAGAACCCGTAGGAGAAGCTTTAACTTTACTTGACAACCAGGCCAAGGATTGACAGCAGTCAGGTTGCTGGCGCTTGACTGACAGAATCTCTCCTTGAAGGATGCCAAGCCAGTATAGAG
The DNA here is from genome assembly GCF_964034855.1 of Anser brachyrhynchus. Taxonomy (NCBI): domain Eukaryota; kingdom Metazoa; phylum Chordata; class Aves; order Anseriformes; family Anatidae; genus Anser; species Anser brachyrhynchus. Next base: position 248,883 of record NC_137718.1, read on the forward strand.
ATATTGTCTTTCTTAGCTTGTTCTGTAAGTAAAGCCCCCCCCCTTCTTATTTTTCTGAATATTTCAGATGTGAATTGTTTGATCAGAACTTGAAGCTTGCTTTGGAGGTAGCAGAGAAAGCTGGATCGTTTGGACCTGGATCATAGAAAACATGTTGCTTGTTGCCCAGATTCCTTTCTCTAAAGAGCAGGGCCTTCTTCCCTGGCAAACCTCTCCCAGATCTCCCTCTTCCACAGCAGAGACCACATATCCCCAAACAGGCTTCGTATCTGCCAAGATAATGTTCTGGCCCATTCACAAAATTTACCTTAAACAATTTATTACTACTGTTTACTTCCGGGCCACAGAATCTTCTTCTGTTGCAGCTCCACTACCCTTGAGTAAGAAAGGTATGGTATAGGCTCTGTGGCCCTACTGCAGTCAATTGTTCCCTTTCATTTCATAATTGTATATATGTATTTTTCCTGTATAGCTCTAACTTATGATTTTACTAAGGGTTTCTGTGTAGAAGTAATAAACATTCCTTAGAGAGGTGGATGGCTACTTGTTTTCTGTTAAAGGGTAAATTGGTGCCAGTACCACCTCATGAGGATAACCTGTTTTAGACAGTTCTGCTTTCACCATTCTCCACAAGACAAACAGAGCCCTTATGACACTGCTCCAGTTTTATTTCACAGATAGTAGAAGATCATATATAATTAAGTACAAAATGTAATTTGCTTCCATTATTTTAATTAAGACTGACCATCTACTCTTGCAACCGAGCTGTTCAGCAAAGTACACGTGGTTCTTCAGGAGCTGAACTCCCCTTTTCCAGTACCCCAAATCAATACATCTTCCTGCGGAAAATGCAAGGATATTCAACAAAATCCTGGTTAAAAACTTGAGTCTACTTATTGCCAAAAGTGGTGGGTTGGACAGATCAGTGCTGCCTGCTGTCAGCGATATTCCTGCTCAGGCCTTCTCTCTGAGATAGCTCAAGCCCTTACCCACAGCCATAAGAGATGCAGTTTTTGCCTGAAAACATTCTATGCTACACATCTTTTACTGATAAAATACAAGCCAATACTAGAAATAGTAGCTATCATAAAACCCAGCTGCAGAAGATGTGTGCCAGTGGCAGCTGCTGTTGCAATGCCTGCTGCAGAGTCAGTTTTTCTAGCAGCTTGCAGAGCACACTGCAAATCAGACTTGGCAGCAGCTCCTACTTTGCAAATCATTAACACTGTACACAGAAATCACACTGGGCAGGATCAGTTCAACAGAAGGAGCTTCTCTAAATGCTTTCCCCTGAACTACCAACAATTTCTTGGAAACTTGCCTATTTTTAAGTGCTGAGGAGAATCACATCACAGCACTACATTAGCGTTCCACTTGTCCAGAGCATAACAACACCCTAGCTTATATAAAACAATCCTGGGTAAAGCTGTGAAGCTGTACTGTAATAATTATTCACTGGTCTTGTCATGGTTCCAGGGCAGAGACAGCAGAGAGCTCACACCCAAGTCAACTAAGACAGCCGCATTTACAGCAGCTGCAAAGGATGAATGAATGTAGAAAAGGTGCATGTCAGTGTCCCTGAACAACGAGGCTAAACTAACAGTTAATGGTTAAGACCAACAATAAGAACAAAACTAAATGTGACAGCACCTGAAACCAGCCTGTCATTTTACAGCACTTTCAGTTGAGTAGCTCGGGCCGTGAAACCTGCCTGCTTCACCAATAGTGCTGTAAAAAGGTCATACAGTACCAATCACTGCACATGTGAACTGGCTGAATTATCACATCTCAAGGGATAAAGCAATCAGCAGGAACCTTGTGCCTTCAGGCACATGAAAGCAAATGAGAAGTTGACACATTTTTATGTAGGTTGCAGCAATAGTTAAACTCACTCCTAGGCCAGTTAAATAAAAAACAAATATAATTTGTGTCAGCACAGGAGCATCCTTTTCTCCAAGCAGCTTATCCTCAGTCAGCCTTCCTGGGAATTCGGCCCATTTTGGTGCGGATGTTCCGCAGTAAGAAGAAAGCCACGGTGCTCCCAGTGCAGGTGATTTCAGCCACCCAGAAGGCTGTGGCCCAGCTGTAATGTTTGGCGATGGTACTGAAGGGTAGTCCAGCCAGAAAGCCCCCAACTGTAAGGAAAAGAAACAGAAAACTAGCAACACTCAAGCTTCTCAATTTTATCTGTTGATACTTTTTTTTGATGTTTTAGAACTTCCTCAGGCCTAAAAGTACATGACAAAAACCCATCACATACACCAGGAAACATCTTTGGGACTTCCAACTCCATTATGTCTGTTTGTTAGATGCCTTGCCATGATCGGTAACTTGGCACCTAAGGTCACACCATGCTTCATCAAGAACAAACATTGGTAGTGCTCATTTTCTGGGGAAAAGGGAAATGTGCATGACTCACCGTTGGCCATGAGAGCCACAATGGCATGAGAGGTGCCACAGAGGTTGGCAGGGGCACTTTCGTTGGCTATCACCCCAAACAGAGCGATCGGCCCGTACGAGGAGAACCCAAACACAGCTCCCAGAGTCAGTATCCACAGCTGTCAAAACAAGCAAGATCAGAAATGGGATCTTTGCATCTTACCACTGTCAGTCAGCAACTACATAGATTCTATGCAGAGTAAAAGGAAGAGGTTTTGAGATTTTCCAGCTGACACCAGTTCCCTGGCCTGCAGACAGAAGAGCTCAAGCCGGTGACAGACCCCATGTACCTACAGCTCAGCTGCATCTCCAGCACGCCAGAGTTAGCCAGTGCGAAATTTCCTCTCCTGCAGTTCAGCCCCTAAGCCGTGTACACGACATGCGCCAGTTTGCAAGAAAGAACCAGAACATAGAAGAAAGATGGGCAACGAGCCTGCGAAATGACAGAGGAGAGCTGTGAATCAGCTCACTTTTAAAAATGAATCAGGAGACACCTGACTAAAAAAAGCCATTCTCATTTTAGATGCAAGCAACTGATCAGAGGATCTTTATTTGTGACAAGCCACTAGTTGGTAACTGCTATGTTACTAAACTAAAACAGCAAACAAAAACAAAAAACAAAACAGTAACAAAAAAACAAAACCAACAGTTTCAACTTCAGTGTCAGCTTACACTGAAAGATTCTGAGCCAGGTAGTTTTTTAATTACTTGTGAAAGGACAACAAAGGATAAGTAACTCTACCATCTCAAGATTTTAGCATGCTTTATACTTTATGAACAATAAAAGCCATTTCAAGATGCCCAGGAGGGATTAAGTACCATCTTACTTTCCAGATGGGGAACGGAGTTAGGAAAGAACTTGCCAAATTTATGCGGAACAACACCTGCAGGAGCAGGATCACTCATTCTGAGCATGCTCATAAAATCCCTTAACAGTCCTCAGAGCTTTTTACATAACATTTTTAAATACAGTTTTGAATTTAGACTTTCTACAGTAAATTAGTGCAATCAACTAGTTATAAGAAAGGTATCTTTTACAAGACTTAGAGTAATCTTCTCAATGCCCTGGTTCTAAGGTCTGTAGTACTAACCAACCTTTCAGGACTGGAAAAAGGCATATCAGTGAAAGCAGAAACAGGCAGAGGAAGAAAGAAATGCAAGGCAGAAACCTCATGTTCTTTTAGGCCTGTAAGATCAGCTAGAGGTTGCAAGGCTACAGTCCAGAAGTGATTTTCCTGAGGAAGAAAAGAGTAAAACGCAGAAAATAAATTTCAGTTATTTAGCAGTCATTAGGTCAGATGCAAATCACGTCTATACTATAGCCAGTAATGCAGACTACCCAAGCCAAGTTAGGCAGCAGCAGTCCAACACAGACTGTGCTGGCCCGTTTCTCTCTAGTGTAAAGAAAGAAAATGCACATTGACAGTTCTTGGGAAGGGTGAAGAAAACTGTCATGCTTCCTATCATCAAATTCTTCACCATTAAAGGGCTATTCGTAGAATTTACGTGCACTTTCTGCCTCATGAAAACTTTACCACTTACAAATAGTCAGAATGCAAATACATCATTTCTTGGCATTTGATTTTAAAGTTGAAATGCAAATGATACTGTTCTCTGTACAGCTTTTTCATCAAGCTCACTGTTCCTGCAGTTTCCTACACAGACGTGTATCACTCTTCCCTTCCTTATCAAAACTGGTAGCCACACTGCACCCAGAACAACTGTTTGAGTTACAATGCTTTTTAGAAAGACTGCCAGCTAGTTTTAATGCTGAGAATCAATATGACAGATGCCTCTTCCAAAATGTAAACACATTGATTATTACTAACCAGACTCCTATTTCTAGGCTGGCTTGAGACTCCAGGATGCTGCCACATTTTTCCCTACTGAAGCTTCAAAGCTTCATTTATCAAAAGCTGTAAGCAACGTTAAGTTTGAATTCTTGCTGATCAACTCAGCAAAATCACCCTATGTTTCCCTGCAGAGGCAGTTCTTACAACACAATGTTATAACAGACAAAAATTACCCAAAGGTACTCTCTGCCAAAATTATTTTTTTTAAATCTTTTTACTATTACTAGTTTACACCTCTCAACCATTGTCCTCTACACAAACATTTCCATTTATTTATGATACTATTTTACATGACAGAAGAGGTGTGGAAATCTTATTGAAAATACAGAAGTAAAAGAATTAAAGAGGCTGAAGCAGTGAGGCAAGTGCAGAACTCAAAGTTCGTTTTGATTGAATTTATGCAACTGGTTAGAATTCAAATCAGCAGTCAGATCAAAATCCTGTGAAAAGGGGAGCTTCCCATTCCATGCTGACTACCAATCAGCACCTGGTCAGCCTTTTAAGCCCCCAAAAACTAACCCTGCCATTCTACCACGTTTGTGAGGTTCTCCTCAAACCATGAAGCAGCAGCCCCCTCCCATGTCTGCACCCTGCACACAGCTGCAAGGGTGCTTGGCTGTACCTGCCTGCCGACCCGAGACACAACTGGTGTGCATGGATTACCTTGGGAGAATCGCCTGTGACTGTTACGCGGAAAAGAAACATGGATACACACATCCCTGCCATCATGGAAAGCAGCAGCGTGTGCCGAGGATTCCCATAGTTTGACAGACCGACCTGTAACACAGGAAGAAAAACGGAGAGTCAGAGCCTGGAAGGACTCTTTCCAATTTATATTCAGAATAGCTAATGCCATCCACACAGTCCAGTCAGAAACACAGGTGGCACATCAAAAGCACATCTTTTAGTGAGACTTCTGATTTTGGTTTAAGAAGAATCCACTGAACTAAAAAGGAAGCTCTTACAGTGATGAATGATACTTCTCTGCTATCAGTTCTGCCCTCTTTCTACCTTGAATTTGACTTCAGATCCCACCACTGGATTTTAATTATTTCTTCCCGACAGAAGACAACTATCAACAACCACATCTGTCTTTCAACATGGAAATTTAGAGTTTACAGGAAAAAAAAAGTAAATAGAACAGATGAAACATCTTAAATCTCCCATCACAGAGGAGTACTGTGATCCCTAATAATATTGGCACACACATTTCCCAAAAACTTTTAGGATATTCAGCAGTTGTTCTAGTGCACATAGCCGAACTGGATACAGGCCTACTTCTCTCAGTTGTGTCCTGCAGTGGCGACACCACTCTTACTGCACCTGCTGAACACCTTGGTTAAGCTGTTGAGGTGGGTTGTGTCCCTCCCAGCCTACCTCTCCGTGAAGGGAAAGACATGGATTAATCAAGAATGGTCTGAGTTTCAAAAGTCCCATGTCAAAGCAGTGTAGTTTAGGCACAAAAGTGCATCCAAAAGAAGAGCTTGGGAAGACAGAAGAAAGAAACATGACACTGAGAATGGATATTTTCTAGCATGAAGTAGCAATTCCCTACTTCCGCGTTTTGGTTATCCTGAATCTCCAAAGCAACATAAATGAGTGCACAAGGGGAACATTCTGCTCCGCTGCTGCTGAAGGTATTAGAGAGGGAAAAAGGTCATCTTTAGGCATTTGCAACAGAAGGCGAACACAAAATTCCAAAGATGCTGAAATTGGCACTGTGTTAACTGCCCAGCACATCCGAGGGTCCACATTACTTACTCTTGCTACTGCTCTGTCAGAAAGGTATCCGGCAGCAATGCTTCCCACCAGGCCCCCAATCTCCAAGGCACTCATATAGGAACTACCTAGAACACAGGTGAAGCAAAGAACACTCTGTCAGGTTTGGTCACAACCGCAGAGTTGCTGTGCTTCAGACCATGCTCAACTGCTGTCAGCTCACTGTGAGTTTCAGGCATCTCTGCTGGACAAGATCCTCCAGTTCATCCTTGGGCAGGAATACCAGGCTGCCAGTCCCAGCAGGGCCCTGGCACAAGACAGCACTGAGGCATTCAGCACATGCAGTAACTTTTATCAGCATGTTATTTCAACACCTGTGTGTCCAAGCAGACAGGTAGGAGGTAGGTGAACAAGTCAATTGGAAGTGTACGGGTCCTTTTGCTGTACCCAGTCAAGCTCTTTGCAACACCTTCCAAATTGCAGCCCCATTTAAAAATGCAACTTTGCATCTTACCCACAAGCATAGATTGTCCCCTCTCCTGGATCAGGAAAAGCTGTCCCCAGTCAGTACAGCATGTTTTCACTCCAAAAACGACCAGGTAGCCTGTTGAGAGCACCCAAAGGTATGGCGAGAGGAGCAGCTCTGTCAAAGTGCTATTGTCGCTAGAAGAACCTGTAAGGAAGATCAGGAGGAGCCTTACTCTTACTGGAGCACAGCTACTGACCCACACCGACTCAGTGACAGCACAGAAAACTGTGCAAGCAAGATTCATGCATGAGAACATCCTTAAAGGGGAAGATACTCAAAGCAACTGCTAGTGAATGGCTTCACCTTCGCCTTGTCCTGGTTCTGTAGTGATTTCAGAATCTTCTCCGTCAATTTATGCCATATTCATTAAAGATTTCAAAAACAATAATCAAAATGCTACCCCCGGGAATTTTCTGTATTATGATTGCCAGTAAAGACAGGAAGATTGTGAATTTTTAATCAATGATAATTAAAAATATATGTTTTTCCATATTTTTTTGCTAACAATTTTAAGCACAGCATACGAAAGACACTATGTATACCCAAGGAATGATGCCGACTTTTAAGTTGTACCTTGATTTTTGCATCAAGTCTTCCAAAAACACCTACAAAACCACTCTGTCCCCAAAGACCACTCTAGGGAAACAATATTGTTTTCTTACAAAAGAGGTGGAGTCTAACAGCACAGACATCACAGGACAGTATGGATGATAGGATGAGTTTCCACTAACCTTTAAAATTCTACAGCAAACCTGTGTTGCAATTTTCCTCTACCTGTTCTGCTTTCAGAGAAGCATCATACTCAGTGGTCTGAACAAACATTTACTAACCAGATGTCCTAGGTTAGGACAGAAAACACTGAGCAGAGTCCACCACAAGCCAGGGGTCAAGAGAACCCATGGAGGGGTGAGGGGAGAACTACTTGTCCTCTGGCAACACAGAAGAAAGGCTTAAGGAGCCCCTGCCTGCTGCTACATTTTTTCCTCTCTGTCCAGTACCCCCCAAGAATATTCAGCCCACAGCATGTGGTGCACGAGCCCCAGAATATTCAGCCCCAAGAAAACCAGGGTGGTACTCTTAACATGAGGACTTAATACAGGTAGGGAGATGAAACGGCCATTAGCATCTCGGCAACAGGTCTGGCATTGGTAGACCGAAGAACAGAACTAAGTGGTGGTCAGACTCTTCCTCTGCTCTGCTGCACGTCACTTTGACAGTTTCAGAAGCCTAAATACTGGCCCCCAACTACAAACTGTAGTTTGGTGTATGTTTGTGGTTTTTTTTTTTTTCAATATATATATGTATCTTTTTGTGTTTTAGTTACAAATCATGTTATTTTATATATATATATATATATAAGAAACTAAAGCAAACATACATTTACATTTTATGTATGATTTCTAACTAAAAACAACAGATCAGTAGTTACCAGAATAAAGCTGCTGAAAACAATCCCTTATACATATCCTGCTGAGCAATAATTTCAGGAAGAAAGGTCTGAGAGCTCAATCCACTGAGAATGACATATTTGTACCAGAACAGAGACAGAAGGTACTGCACCATCTCATATGGCTGCGCACTTACAACGAAGTCTAATGCTCACCTTTCTTTCCTTTCTTGGTTCCTTGTTCAATGTTGGGTAGCCCAACATCCGATGGCTCATTTTTAATTAGGACAAGGCAAACAAAAGAGACAACCACGCAGATGAAGCCAGAGAAGGACAAAGTCATGCGCCAATCGTAGTTGAGAGACACAAGAGCAGCAACAATGGGGCCTAAGCCTCCAGCCAAGTTCATGCTTGTAGACAGGATTGCCCACCAAGTCCCAAATTGGGAAGGCTCAAACCACTGTGCAACAACAAAAAAAAATGGTGTAAGGTCTGAGAAAGAATATTATGAATACGATGTTGCACCTGAAAATCTGCAATAAAGGCCCATAACGAGGGTTCTGGGAAACTCCAACACAGATCTACAGTACCAAATAAAGTGAGAGCCAACTCTTCTCTACCTTAGTCGTGCAGAAAACTCCAAATGTTACACGAGCGTCAGTCATAGGAGCTTGACAGGTGTTCGTACCATAAGCCAACTCAGGATTATTTCCATTTCCATGAAACTGAGACATGGGGTTGGAGAGAGTGCACAGTTCTGCATACTCACTTGACAGCAGCAGTGTCCTCCTGGAAATGTCTGCTGGCACAGTACCACAAATAGATAAGCAGAGAGTCGCAGGGTAACTTAAGGACTTGCTGTTGCATTAAGTATTAGGCACGATCAGTTCTTTACTGCGTTGTGCACTCAGAGCCAGAACCATTTGGATGGTTGTTGTCGACAAGAGAACATCTGAGATCTACATTCACAAACATCTTCACAAAATACTATGTGTGTTTCCATCATTCAAGAACTTCCATTCTGTGTACACAACCATCTCTGATAGTCCTTTTCTTGCCAGCTCCTCTAGCTTGTCGAATTAGATGCCATGCAGAAGGCGAACATGGTTGTTCATCACCTCCTTTCCCACAAGTACATGCATTCCTGGATTTTATATCTTTCTAAAAATCTTGCATTCACATTACCAGATCACAAGGAAATTTCTAAGTAGGATGGAAAGTACACAGATCTTTCCTTTGCATTGCTTTCTCTATTCCCACTAAACCAAGCTGCCTGAGTGCTCCTAGTAGAATTCAGAAGTGTCAAGGTTTGCACACAGAGCTAACTAAACTCCTTCCCCTCCATCATAAAGCAGAAAACAACGTGTTCCAATTAGATTGTCAGAAAAAACAAATGCACGCAGCTTATAGGCTGGACTCATACTGCTTCTTCATATGCTGTTGTTGTTCTACCTGAACAGGCTGCAATTTATAATGCCCAAGTTCACTAAGAGTACAGATACAGTACTGATTATCGCTCCCTTGCCCCTTGCCCAGCAGAGAACAACAAAGATGAGGAGACCTCCATTTTCATGTTTTAAAAACTCAGTCCCAATGAATGACGTTTTCTATAACGGAGAAAGTCTGCTACCAGTGGACACTGGGCATCAAACTTAGTTTGAGCCAAGACACCTACAGGATAGGACTAACAAACTCTCTCATTTTCAATGGGGGGAAAAAAAAAAAAAATCACAGCTAGTGGTTTCGACCTCCTTGGCTTGAAGGAGGCAGGAACGGGTGTGAATTCTTCTGAATTCGGAGCAACTATTCCTGCAACACCTGTAACAGACCTGCTGCTGGGTGAGCTTAAAACAAGAGCTGTGCCGTTTCCGACGTTTTTCGGTAAATACCTACCTTCCGCAGTATCTTCCCACAGGGCGGCCACCCGAGCCCCTGGGCCAGCCCGTTGAGAAACCAGAGCCCGGCAAAGGCCGTCACGGTGGAGCTCCAGGAGAAGACCACGTTGACCAGACCCACCATCAGGAGGCCGGACGAGAAGAGCCACCGCGCGCTCATCTGGTCCGAGAGGACGCCGCTGATGAACTTGCTGATGGCGTAGGCTGCGGACTGGCTGCTGGTGATGAGCCCTGCAGCGAGGCACAGGCCGGGGGCGGGCGGCTCGCCGCGAACCGGGCACGCCGCGGCCCCGCCGCTCCCGGGCCCCGGCCCCGCGCCGCCCCGGGCACTCACCCAGCTCGTCCTTGCCCAGCGGCACCTCGGCCATGACGGCGGGCATGACGAAGGAGAAGGTTTTCCGGTTGAAGTAGTACAGCGTGTACCCCACGAACATCGCCGTGAAGATCGCCGCCCGGTACCGTCCGTACCCGCCGCCCGCCATCCCGCCGCGCTGCCGGGGGGCTGCCGGGCCGGCGCCAGGCGGGCCGGGCCGGGGCGGGGCGCTCGGCAGCCCGGCCCCGCGAGCCCAGCGGCCGGGGCAGCCCGCGGCACCAGCGGCGGCTCCAGCGGCACGCGCCGCGCCGCGCCGCCAGCCCCGGCCCGCCCCCGGCCCGCCCCCGGCCCCCCGCGGCCCCGTTCCCGTTCCGCCCGCCGAGCGCGGACTCCGGCACCGCGCGAAGGTCGCCGCGGCGCAGGCCGCGCCCCGCCGCCCGCCCCCGTCCCGCCGCGCCCCGCAGCCCCGGGCCTGCTCCCAGCTCCCGCAGCGCGGCCGCGGGCCTCGGCCCGAGTCGCGGAGGAGGGCTTGGCCTTAGAGGCGCGTTCCTCGCGTACTGCTGGGGCCGGCGCTCGGTGGCCCTGGGCACCGCAGCAAAGCCTAAAAAGCTGGAGGCCTCTATGTCAGCTGGCAGCTGAGAGCACCTCACGGATGAGGGGGCCGAGCCTGGGGCCAGGCAGTTCCCCAGGGTCAGTAAGCCCAGACTGTGAAAGCAGGCATGCCTTAGATAACGATGGACCAGATGTTCTCCACTCAAACATAAAAGAAAGTTCAGTAATCTTTCTCTTTTCCAAAGCAACCACCACCCTTGTTAGAGACTGTCTGGAAGTGCCATTTTTATTTTTGGTCGAATAGGCCAATGGAGAACAACATCAGATGCACATTCACAAGTGTTTGCGCAAGTCATTCAAAGACTTCACTCGTGTATTTTAGCAGCATGAACATTCCCAAGGAGTTAGGAGACCACAGCCAAGGACATGAAGTTTCACAATGGAGCCAGTCCGAGTACACAAGATACTGAAGGAGGAGGATAGTTAGCTTAAGTTCGCCAGTTTTCTTCTGTTTTTGCCTAGCCCTCTGCCACCTCTCTGGTCAACTACTGTTTGTTGTTCTGACTAAAAGATGCACTACCACCTTCTTTCAGTCTCCTGTGCATTCAGTCTTGCAATTTCTGAACTTTTATTTTACAGTAAACAATAAACTGAATCCTTTAGTTAAATCTTACTTCGCGGTTTTCAGACTCTGCTACAGAGCACAGATAGAGATAGTTTTAATAACAGCCTATGGAAGCAGACACATTCTTATCTTGAAGCACAGAGCATCGGCCTCCCCAGTCCCTTTTCCAGTTTCTCATATGAATCCAAATGAGAATACACTTCCCAGCAGTTGAAATCACACAATTTCCTTAAGTTAGGACCTCATTTGCTAATGCAACACCACCTCAGCAACATGTGCTTCTGGATTAATCCCATCTATCTTCACCAGACGAGGTGTGGCACAGAGCATATGTTCCAAGTTACTTCCTAAGGCTTAAAACCTTCCTTAAACTGTTTCCTCTCTACAGAAAAGTCACTTTGGTGACTTCTGTCCTGAAACTGAGACAATTCTTGGTGAGCACATGGCCACCTTTAAACATGTAAGAACAACAAAAAAAAAAACACCCAAATTCACTAAGTTAGTAGCGGAAAATTCCCCAAAAAGAAAAAAAAATTTACATCTCTATTCCATTGTGTTGTCAGACTGTTTGTTGTGTTCCATTTACATCAGAACTAACTAGGTCCATTAAAAAAAAAAAGTAATGATGAAATAAATAGATGCTGACACTAGTGGGATTTCAGGGGTGTTATAACTCATCGTTTTTCCTGCTTTCTCCTCCAGCTTCTAGTTTCTTCTCTTTTTTGGACCCTGTGTAATGAAATAAACACAGTTACACACTGTAATAGCTTTTACGGCATACAAGGCAGCATTGAAAGTCACTGACATTCATTAAGTATTCCACTGAACTCTTGATCTATTTACATAAGCCAGAGGAATGCTTTGGGAACTGATACTCAGCTCCAAAGAGCTGAAGACCTTACTACCCTCCACCTGTTGAATATCGTTGTCTTCACAATACTACTGTCAGAAAAACATGCACCTGCAGATCAGTTCCTAGAGAGCTTTAACAAAGACCGGCTTACACCTAAGGAACTGGCTATAAACTATTGTGACAGAGGCATAAATCAGCTGCTGAGGCAGTGGTACATTGTAACCTCACACTGAACAATGAACATTTGAAAACTGTGAGAAACCCAAAATTTTCATCTTCCTCTTTGCAGAAATAAGAACTGCTCCATAATCAGGATTTTCATCATATTGCTACATCCTACATCCTTTTAGGATGAAAAAAGCCTGCACTCGTAGCTATCAAAGTTCTAGACCACTGATCAAACATATACCCACCGGAGTCTGATTGAGGCTCATCACCTATTGCTTTCTCAGCCGTAGGAGGTTCCTCAGCTGGACTGATATCCTCAGGTTTATCTATATATAAAGCAGAAAGAGCACAGAAGTTAAGGGAAAATACACAGAAATTGGATGCAGGGAGATTAGGTGACCAGCAGCAAGCGAGGTTTACAAAAAAGTCAGCCATAGTGTCTCAGCAGGATTCCAGTAACTCACTCTGACAGTAGATCCCTCTAGGACACTCAAGAGGAACGTCACAGAACTGCTCCTTATTTCTCCCTGTCTGTCTTCTGGGCTTTATGTCCTTAGATGCCTTGGAGATCTACTTACAGACCAGCCACCTTTGGAATTGTGACTTTAAGAGAAACCAGCAGGCAACTCTGCTGACAAACAGCAGTCTAGACTTAAAAGAAATGGGGTACTCAGAACCTGAGGATCTTTTTTAAAAAAATGTTCAGAAAACAACAAGCCTTAGCGTCCCAGGCAGATGTTTTTCTGGGGCCCACCTAAGCTACAAACTTCTCTCATCAACAGCTCAGTGCATTTCTTGATGTAGGACACAACCATGAATATTTTTTCTAGACATCCAGAAGGCAACTGCTGGCTTATCTTTCTTACAAGGCAGACAGCCAAAGAGATAGATACTAAATAGGAAGATGTAACCTAGGTAGTACATAAATCTTCCTTCTCAGAAAGCTAGCAGAAACAGAGAGCTGGGGAGGGGAAAAAAAAACACAACAAAAACACACGACTGTCATACCTAGGTTTTCCCAAGTCTTTGAGAATTAGGAGAATCATTTGATTCATCAGTTAACTGGCGTCTTCACATATTTAGCTCCCTTTTAAAAATGTGTTACTATATGGCAATTATCTAATACTAAGGCCACACTTCCCACCCACTCCTTACCTTCTTGCTTCCCCTCCGTGGGAGGGATAGTATTCTCAGTCTCGGAGGTTGCTGTAGCATTCTTGCCTGAATCAGGTTTTGTGGCATTCTTCTCCTTTTTAGATTTGGGTTTTGCAAATTTGGCCTTGTTCAGAAGATACTGCACTTCCCTGTCCAACGCTGCTATCTTGAGCTCTATATCTTTGGACAGCAGGACAGGTTTCTCAGCAGGAGACAGCTTTTTCTGTTCAGCCAGTGTCTCATTTTTCCACATCTATGGGAAGGGAGGGGAAAGGTGCTTTTTGGATGTTTCTTAGGAGTTGTGACTGAGATTGTGATACATCGTAGTTCCTGGAACTGAGTGTTCTAACACTGCTCAGGATAACACTGCTCATTGTTGCATTTCTACAAGTTTCTTAGTTACACAAAGGACAAAAAGCAACAGAACCCTCAAAACCCAATGGCTACTTCTGAAAACCATGTAGCCAGATTACTGGGCTATACCACCACTCCTGGAGATAACTGTCCACACATAACACAAAAAAAACATTCCCCTAGAGCTTTCTGGGGTCACACAGAAGATTAGAAAACACTGAAACACACAAAATGTTTGCTGGTGGCATGGAAACAAGACATGCATGCTCTATTCCCTGACTTTGGGTGAATGTACAGTAGCTACTTCTTGAAATGGGAAGCACAACCCATTTACCATTGTTTCATTGATTGCTTTTTCCAGCGTACCCAGTTCCACTTCCGTGAATATCTGGTCAGACTCTGGAATCATGCGGGCTCCCCTTAAAGACAAAAAGAAAGTTTATTGTTGTTTAACCAAACAGATTATATATTGGCAACTCGGAGTTCACACCACCAGTAAAAACCAGTAATAAATAGTCTCCGCACATACCAAATTAGCACATTTTACACTTATCTTTCTAACATCTGCTGCAGGAAACAAGAGTCCTAAATCTATCTCTGGATGTTAGGAATGGAATACATAGTCAGCAAATGCAACTATCACAACAACAGAAGAACAGGGAAGACTCAAAAAGCTGAGACCATAGAACCAAGAGGGAAAAAAAGTCTGCTTGGAAATAGTGTGTATAGCATTGGACGCTTCCTCTTCTTCCAGTTTAAACAGTTTGCACACTTCTGTTAACATGTTTTGCAGAACCAAGTGCTAAGGAAGCTGAGTTTTGGGTATCTTTCCTCACAAGCACTAGCGACTTTCAGAACACATTCAATCTGGACAAGTCCTGCTGGCATCCCTTATGTTATGAGCTGCACAACTCTTATTCCTAACAGCTTGCTCTTACTTGAGGAAGATGTTTGAGTGGTTAAGCAGACTCTCCAGGGCAGCCAGGCGTTCTGGCCATTTTCTCCTTTCCTCGACACGGAAAAAGAGGTTCCTACAAAGCTTCTTCAGCTCTGAAAGCTTGTCTTTCAGCTCCTGCAAAAGGGGGAGAGCAGAAAGCAGACAATTAGCTTGCCCAGTCTCTAACTCTTTCCCTTGTGAACACTGTAAACCCCAGAAGTTAAAACTTGCAGTTTTGTAATTCTCTATTAAATACACCATTTCCGTACAGTAAAATAAAATAAAAGCCACGTGACTAAGCTTTACGCAAAATCAACAGGTTACTGCTAATGCTGTTGAAGACCATTCATACACATTGAACGGTCAACGGAATATGTCCAACCACACATCCATATGGTTGGAAGAACTAATACATATTACATCTGTGCACTGCAGAAGCAAGAAATTTTCAAGAACTAGATTATAAAGAGTCAAGATGGATCTATACTCTGTCAGCCCATATGATGATTTCTATGTCAGTTATAGCAGACTGGTATCTCAACTCCATGCAGCAATACCTTAGTTGCAGCTGCATAGCCCTCCTCCTCCATCCAATTTGAAGCTTCACTAAGTTTTTTCGAAATTTCTTCTCTCTCCTCCTCTGTTGAGACAAACTGATACTCTTCTTGGTAAAGCTTGTCCTGAAAAGAACAATGCAAGCATTCCCTTCAAACAACACTGAGTGTGAAAGGAAAAGCCACCAGGTCACCCACTAGTAACTGGGATGCACTCTGAAGTCCAGGCATACTGCATGCATCGATTAGGAGATTTTCATTCAACCCTCCCAAATCTGAGCTCCTGCTCCCAGCATTTCTATGTGCATGATGGTAGATGTGCTGAAGTTCATTCTGCATTTAGGAAACCTCTCAATTCCACATGGGCTTGGGAGGCCTAACGTTAGAGAAGGTGACTGAAGGATTAGAACCAGGCTCTTCCAATCAGCTCAAAGAACCCTGCATCCAGATCAGCCAAACTACACGAGCCACTTCTACCCATGTTCCAGGAATTCTCATTTCTTTATATCCCTGTCTTACCTGGGTCTCAAAGATGAAGGACTCCAAGCTGTTGGCTGATTTTTCTCTTTCCTGTTTCTCTAGGTCTCTGACTGTCAAGTCTTGGAGTCTAGCATGTGAACAGAGCAGAAATCAAAGGTAGTAAAGTAAGTGCCTTTAGATGAGCACCACATCATATACACCAGTTTGAGTAATCACCATTCCTTCAATCCTCCATCTCTAGGAGAGGAAGGTGACAGGTGGAAAAGATTCAACTAAAGGGAGAGAGACAGCGCAGAATCCTTCTAGTTTTGAAGTCACAAAACTCATACAGCATTGACTATTTAAAACCAGAAACACTCTTTGACTCAAGAAATCCAGCAGCACTATAACAAATTTTACTATTTGCGTAACGTTTCTCTGGCTGCTGCTACCTCTGCTTACACCAAGAGCTCTGTTAGGTTGAGTGTGATCTCTACATTAAGTATTGCAGTCCCAGAATGCAGACATGTGCCATGGCAATTCAGAGTTGCCAACAGTTTCTTTGGAGATATTTTTCCCTGGTTCATTTCAAGAAGCTCTCAAAGACAGAAATCTAATCTAAGACCAGATTAGGCATCAAGGACCAAAGACGGAATGTTTCACTCAAAGAAAATCAGTTTAAGGGAACAGAAAAGGTGTCACTCCTGCACAGGGAATACAAATTGGTAAGAGGTAATTTTTGAAGCTCTCTTCCTTTTGTCCCAAAGCAACTCACTTCCTTCATCTAGAGCTTTAACCAGGCAGAGCTATTGAAAACATACTTTTTCATTGAGCTCTTCAGTTCATCCTCTAACAGATCAGGCACATCATTTATATCCAGTTCCATGGTGATTTCATGGACAAGCTTTTGCTTCTTGGGTGCTTTGATTTTCTTCTCTTCCTCTGTTTTAGTAGCTGTGCTTGCACCAGAACTTTTGGATGGTTCTTCTTCTTTCATAGTTTCTCTATTTTCTTTGGGATCCTGTAACAGACAAGATAAATTTTCAGACAAGCAGACAGATTTGCATTGTGTTCCAGTAATAGCCTGAAAGATGTTTCTAATGCAACTGAATTCGAAGGACCTAGTTACCAAAGACTGCCCAAGCAAGTAAGAAGAAATCTTGGGCATATCTGCAGGACGTAAATGGAAGAATGCATCAACGCATTTCCACAGGAATTCTGTATGCAGACAAGACACTGACAACTTAAGAAGGAATAAAGGACAAAGAGAGGCTTTAGTAGAAAAGAGATGTCCATCCTGCAACTGAAGACTAACTAAACTTTTTCCAAGGCAGGCCATTAATAGAGAAAGAATGCCACTGAACACTGCAAAACAATAGGTATTTATTTGCTCCAAATGTACCCCTCAGACACCAAAGTCTCAGTCCCATTCTTTCAACCCGATGCTTACCTGAGACTCTAATTTCTCGCCTTCTTCCTTTTTTTGTGGTTCTTCTTTCAGAGGGGTACTTTCTGCCTGATCTGGAAGTGGTGACTGCTGTTTCTCTTCTCCCTGCTCTTCACCAGCATCTTCTGCACTGCTCTTCTGGCCTTGTTTCACTGCCTGCTCTTCTTTAGCTGTTTCTGCTAGGCTTTCTTCTTCTTCCTGACCACCACAGGCAAGTACAGGGGAAAACAAAAGAAAGTTTTTGAGTAGAAATTCCATGCAAACATTTCACAGAACAGGTAATTCTCTGCAAAAACACAGCATTCACAGAGAAAGCAGACATTAATGAGGGACTGTACGAGGTGGGATAGAGGCAGAATATTAAGAGACACTTCAGTGCAGAACATGAATCCATGGCACAGAACTTTCATCTCACTGGAAGGAAACCAAATCAGTACTGCCAGTGAAACCGCAGTTGTGCCTATATGGCCCAGAAGAAAACAAGTAGCCTCCTAGACGCTTATACTAACAGCACACACAGAAACGTATCTATATGTCACCAGAACAATTTAGAAACAAGACACTTCGACAGAAGCAACTCCTGTAATGTTAGTCCACCACTGCTGGACTTGCCACCAAAAGACCACAAGTTTCTTTAAATGCATCAATTTCAGAGGAATACAGGACTTTCTCAAAAGTACATATTTAGAAGTTCTGACACCCTGCCAGACACCTTGAATTCTGCTCACGTGAATTTGCTGCCTCTTTTGCAGCCATAGCAAGACCTAGGGACTTCCTTCCACCTAACTGTCAGGGCAGTCACCCTGGGGCTCACCTGAACTGAGTCTGTCAGGTTCTCTCCAGTCTCTGGTGTATGGCCACCACCCCCAAACAGGCTTGAGATTGTGTTTCCAAGTTCTGTCAATAGGAGACAAAAAGTCCAGAACACCGTATTTCCGAAGGAAGAAGTAAGCCCTCTTCAGCGATCAGTTCTTTCCCTCACAACTGTAATGATTACCAAGGAGCTTCCCAACAGGTTTGCTACATACACTGCAGAACCTCATTCTTCCTGACCTTATTTTGTACTTCTGCATGCACACAGAAGTTGGGCCTCCACCTCTGCAAATTTGTAACTTCAGCTAAAAAGCTCCAAGCTTCAGCCTGTGACTGCATTAGCCATCTCTCCCCTTCACCTCCAAACATGCAGTTTCCAACTCCTCTGTATAGGCAGTCTTTGCACTTTCTCTAAAATTCAAGAAGTGCAAAGCACAGATGACAGCATCATGACCCAGACAACCTGAAGGGAGAATGTTGCAGGGTTGCGGATGCAGGACTTCCCTTCAGGACAGACCTCCTGAAATGATCAGATGTAAATGAACAAGAACACCTATTTTTCAAGTTGCAATGCATGCAATAGTCACCTTAGGAACGTATGACATCTCAGAGCTCCTTGCAGCACCCAGAAGCCACTTGCACAGGGCTTCTGTGTGCTCTGGAGCTATTGATATCAGAGACTATGGTTAACTGTCTAATTTCCACCCCTCAAATACATGGTGCTTGCTGTGCTCAGAGAAACAGTACGCTTATAGTAATCCCAGATACTGCTAATAAAAAAAAAAGTCAGTATGAATATTAAAGTTCAGCATTTACTTGTTAGAGTTGACTCCTCCTCCGGTTTGTCTTCCACCAAGGTCTCAAACACAGATTCCACCTTGGAGAGGTGAGCATAGAATTAGTTTTAAGAAGGGACCATCACTAGCATAAACAAGGACAGAACTGGGAAGATAGACAGGTTGATGAACATCACAACAGGGCTTACCCGGTCAAGACTTAGTACTCCGCTCTCATCCATATTGAAGTGAGCTTTGATGCCTTTGGACTCGTAATCTGAGTGCTTCTTGAAACTGTCTCCAACTCCCTTTAACCTCACAGTAGTGAGATTGAGAGATCCAAAAATCCTGATGATAGACAAAAGCAGAAAGTGATTAAACTTAAGATGCAGAACAGCTAACCATTTCTCACATCCACAGCATTGGACAACTGCACTAAGCAAGGAACCAGTGTTGTTCGGTTTTCTAAAACAATTTGGAGAACCAATCTGCAAATACGTACTAGTGGCCAGTCAGATACATAGGCTGGGCACACTGCACTCTCATGGGGCTGTCTGCTCTGTTGCTGAACTCAACTCACCGCAAGTCATCCTGGTTCAGGAAAGACAGATCTCCATAGTTGACATAGAACTCAAAGTCATCTGTGTAGCGGTTGAAAGTGATAACTTTACGCTGTGGATAGGGTGCCATGCGCTGGAACAAAATCCTCTTATTATGCTTTAAACTCTTGGATTTATCATCTTCCTCAACTTCACGAGTAAACTCCACCTGCAACACAAAGACGAAACAACTACCAGCTGCCTTTACAGCATCCTATGTTAGAGGCTTCCACAGCATTTGACTGTCCTACCTCATGCAAAAGTTGGGGAACAGGTATGTGTTTTTCAACAGAGATTTCTGTATTCCTGACTTCTTAGATATATCACTTCTGTATTACTAAATATTTATTCTGTTTTCTTTATTAGATTTGCAGAAAAATCTCCATAGCTTCCTTGCTCAAAAAAAATCCAATAGGTCACCTGGAACATTTCTCCCAACATAGCCCCATTTACCCACATCTTTTACAAAAGAAGGCAAGCCAAGGGTTACCTGGATAGGAAACATAGCTGCGTCTCGAACCACAAAAGGCTTCACCTTAAAGGCTTTGCTCAGAGCAGCTGCCTGGTAGACTGCACCCATAGCTGCAGCCTCATCAGCATTGATATTCTTGCCCAGTTCTTCTCTATGAAGTGAAAAGCAAAAGACATGAGCTTTGCAGCCACTGCCATGAGCAGTAATTTGTCAATAGGAGACATACTAGGGGGCCTCACATACTCACTTGCCCACAGCTTTCAGCAAAACTTCCTGCACTTTGGGGACCCGTGTGGCACCGCCAACTAGAATCACCTGGTCAATTCCATCCTAGGGATTGGAAACAGTCACCTTGTCTTTGAGAAAGCAATTTTGGAAAGCTAAGTTCAGGGCTTCCTTATGGTTCTTCCCCGGACATCGCACTCTGATGCGGTGCTTTAAGAACAACCATGCTACATGCTGCACTACATGCTGCAGTCCTAATGCAGGTCAGTGCCTGAGGTCTCAGACAGGCTGATGTGAGGCCATGCCAGCAATAGGAACCTGGAATCAGGTCTGTCAAACATGGTTGATATGGCCACTGCTAAAAGTCACCTGAACTTAATTTAGAATTAAACAAACTACAGTTTATGCCAGAGGAGCCAATGACTCAGACAGCAAGCTGGACCAGAACAGACGGAAACCCGGCCTCTAAGAGGTGAATCAATGTCTTGCTTTGAATACAGTAGCCAAAAGATGCTCAAGAGTACGCTGGCGTTCTGGAATGTGAGCATTTAGCAGCACAATAAGTCTCTCCAAATGACTGCATCACATTTGGTCCAACTGCAGTCAGGAACAGGGCTTCTAAAAGGAGCGCTCAAACAAGAAGCCTGAACAGCAGCAATTCTGTTTCCAAGCAGTTTAAGATTAAAACTTCAGAAGAGAGACCAGAACCAGCATCCCAGACAAAACAAGGAAAGACCAGCCTTTAAAACCTACAGCCCAAGAACACAGATTTTTTTAACAGAAAGAAAACACTCCTCCAACTACCTTATTTCTGGTAGATAGTGCAGAGAGCCACAACAGACTCCTGCATGACACTGCAAAAAGTAACTTCTCTGCAGCACCAACACCACTGTCTACTACAACAGCAGGCATCTGTACCTCTCAGCAGTGCTGATGCCTTGTAAATAACACAGTCACTGATGCTTTGATCATGACGTGACAGCAGCTCCACAAATGGAAACCTTCAGGCTTCTTAATGGATTCCTAAACATACCAGTTTCATTTCTGCGCTGCTCAGAGCCTGTTGCACAGGTCCTGGGACTCGCTGAAACAAGTCAGAGCACAAATCCTCAAATTCTTGCCTTGAGACTTTGGCCTTGAAGTCAATATCATCCAGTAGCCCCTCAATCTGTTGGGGGAAAAAAAATAAGATGTTAATATCCATGGAGCATTCTACAAGCAAAAATCTTTGCTTGCTTTGCCCAGTGTGCAAAAAGTTCCAGCTTTGTTAATGCACCCATAACTTGACTGCACTTCATCTGAACCCTACAATTGCTAAGGTGACGAGAAGACAGAATGCAGACATAACAGACAGCTTCTCTCAGACATTGTGAAAGTTTGTTTACCAAGCTTCGCACAGCTAACTTTTACCCAATACATTAATTTGATCAGTAGTGCTACTAAGTGGGCACAAGTTTAGAATAACTGCCAGTGCCACCACCTCTGAAATACTGGGAGTGATGCTTCTCAGCATACTGACACTGCAGAGAAACAGTTATGCTTTATTAATATTTAACTATTTATTAGATAATTAATCTAAATAACATCATCCCACCCTCAGTCCCAAGAACTCTGGAAACCCTGCAACAAAAAGTCATACCTGTGCCACATGGTCAGCATTTGCACTCAGGACAGTTTTCAGACGATTGGCCTCCTTTAGTAGTTTGGCCATGGCCCGGGGATTCTTTCGGACATCTTTTGAGGGATGTTGATCATTAAAGAGCTTTGCCAAATAATCCCGGAGACGAAGCTCCATCTCTAAACCCCCAAGAGTACGGTCAAACCTGGAAAGAAAAAAAAAAAGAACCAGGATATAATAAATTAAAACAAGCTGAAAGCAAACAAACCTCATGTATTATTTCACAACTATGCCAAGCAGAAAGTGGTCAAAAATAGCTGAAGTACTATTAGCTGTGTCTGCAAAAGAATGACAGTTGCTCCAAAAAGAACATCTTACATAAGCCAAGAAAAGAAAGATTCACCACCACAGTAGCCATTGTACAAAAAATTTCATCGTATGTATGGTAAAGGCCTTATTGCTAAGCCCATCAAACAGCTGAGAAGCCAAGGGATAACTGTGTCAGGTCCCAGGTATTTTATCGAAAACAGTAGTATAAGTGTTTTCAGAGTTAAAATTGCTGAGCTGGACATCTACAGCATCCCCCTCGTTATTTGGCAACGTTTAACTGCAGTGTATTTTTGTTCCTCTCCAGAAGGATATTCCACTTTTTCAAACTGACACCCTCTACTTCTGTAAGATCTTATCAAATGGAATTACATTAAAATGGGTTGAGGCTGTATTAAAAAAAAAAAAAGCCTGAAACAGACTAAGTATACTGATTGCCTCCTGGGCTCCTTCAATTTCTCAGCTACCTTCTGCAGTGATGTAAGAATTATTAACAACTGTAGTCTTCTCACTCTACATTCTTCCCACTTTATGATCCAAATTACCATGCTGAAGTCTCATTCAAACTTTCTATGTTTAGAAGAGACTGTGAAACAAATGATTTATTTCCTGAGACCTTCAGGTTTTGCGCAACTTGTGTTGAATTCTTACCCAATGCCCTGGATCTGCAATTGAGGTTGGGTTCCCGAGTCCTTAGTTTTCACTGTCTGATACGTAACAATAGTACAAACGGTGCTTCCTGCTCCCATGTCGTAAAACATGATATTCTGAAAAGAGAAGCTAGGACGGTGAAGCAGAAACACTTGGATATCCCCCATGAATAAGGAAAGAACACATGGCTTTCCAAGTTTGATACAGGCCAAGGCTATGTCTATTCCCTAGACTGGCTTTATACCATATGACAGAGATGCAGGACTCGTACCTCGATCAAACTAAGGAGATGTGCAGGATCATGCCTGACACAGATAGACAAGAAAAAATTTTCACCCATTTTGTAAATCAGAAATCAAAGCTTTGCTCTTTAAAAGTTTCTTAAACCTCAGGAAAATCAACTATTTCAGAGTCAGTCTTCCAATACCTTAAAAAAAAAAATAAAATGCTAATGTTACTCCCCACCAGCTGATGGGCAAGAAACACACACTTTTTCAAGATGGGAACTTCCAGCCACCTGGCCTTCACTCCAGAAGCTCTGAGGCTTTTAAGGCTCTACCACATTCACACAGGATTTCACATCTTCATCTTGTTGATGAACACATGAAAACAGAGGACACTGGCTGAACAGCAAGTCCACTTCCTCACTGTTAAGGCCTTTTTGATTTTATCTGCAGCGCTTTCTCCCCTGCCTGCATGCACTTGCATGGGACTATCTCCCAGCTACACCTACCTGTGCTGTGGCATTGATGTCTTTCCTCCTAAAAACTCCGTAATTCAATGCTACAGCAGTGTTGTCATTGATCAGCTGCAGAACCTTCAAGTCAGCCATGCGAGCGGCATGCAGAACTGCCCTCCTCTCCGCCTGGTTGAAGTAGGTGGGAACAGTGATCACTGCATCCTTGATGGGTTGCTCTGAAAGAGTTGGTGGAAGAAGTTTTTTCATCAGAGTAGCCACATGCAAAGACAACATAACGGAGTGACGGTAGCAAAACCAGAGAATCCAAGCTAAAGACCCCTACACAACTCAATCCCGAAGCAACATCAGCAGCTAGTATCATTAGAGATTACTCCGTTCCCTGTTTAAATCAAGCAGACTTTTCAGATTCTCATAAAGCCACTAATCTACTGCTTGACTTTCATGTGTCAAAATTATCTCAAATGCCTTAAATTGTAGCAGATATGATCTTCAATGGAACCTTACTTCATCAATAAATTGCATTCATTCTCCAGAGTAAAAAGTATTTGGACTGGCTCTGATGTTACCGAACATCATACAGCTTCCCAGTAATGCCACAAATGAAACACATCAATCAAATTGACCTGTAATTTTCATTACTTTGTGATCTCATTACCACCACAGCATGGAAACATCCTGTTTCTAAGATGACCCAACATCCCACTTCTAAGAAACCATGGGTTTTCCAGACACCTTCTGTCTCCATTCACATTTTATAATACACAAACATATGCAGGTACTGTAAGAAACGTAAGTCCTTCCAACCTGCAAATTCCTCAGCCAGACCACGTGAATAGTTCAGGACCATACCAAGCATTTCCTCTGGAGAATACTGTACCACCCTACAAGAAACAGAGAAGAAAGGAAGTTACAACAGAGTCAGCTACATAAGTCCAATAGCAAAAGTCCCACTCACAAGGAACCCAGAAGCAGTCACTTACTGGGATAGCTTGAAGATAACTGTCTGTCTCTTTTCATCCTCCACCAGTACATGTTCTGGGAACCGGGTCTGGTACAGCGCCACTTGGGGGTTGTTGATGTGCTTACCCAAAAGATCCTGAAAGTATCTGAATGCCACCTTGGGGGTCCTTATAGACTACAGAAAGAAAGAATAAATCACCCAACTGCATTTATTTGTCCTTCCTGCTGTTAGACAAACCTCTCCCAATCTACATGGTGAACAATTCTTGTGATGGGATTTTGGAACACAAGCCTGGTACACAAAGAGCTGGTAGAGAAAGCCAGCAAAACACCAAGGAGATAAGAAAGCAAGTACAGGGCAAGAAATAAAACTTCCTCTTAATTTAGATATTTATCATTTTTATGATAAATAAAATAGATATTTATCATTTAGATATCAATCAATATCAATTAGATATTAATTTAGATATCAATCAATAGATATTTATCATTTATCAGAACCCAACTGTGGGAACACCTTCTCATGTACATGAACTGCAGCTGGCATAAGAAGCAACGTGAACTCTTACCATTCCTAGTGCACTATCACCAAAGAGACGTTCATTTTCCTTCAAAGAAACAGCCACAGGTGTTTTCCTTCGCGATTCCCTATACAGGAAAAAAAACAGCAATAAAGGTGAATGGTCAATACAGAGGTCCTAGCGACAAAGGGTAGCGATTACTTTCCAGAAAGACTAAAAGATTCTCAGATACCACCTACAGAGAGGAAGACCAGCTCTATTAATCGAAAGAGCTGCAAATAGCAACATCTCTCTTCAGAACTTTCATATCTTCCAATGTTCTTCATGACAACCGCAACTAACACACTTGACCGAAACACAGACAGCTATCTTTCAAATTAACAGCTGAAGTTGTGGAGTTGTATAATTTTTCCCATAGCACTAAACTACTTAACAAGAGATGAATCATTTCTGCTACAAATCCAAGTATGAAAACACTAAGATGAGGATTTCATTATGATAACTATCAAATGGCTTGAAGTTGTCCACTAAGTTCATAAGTACTTCTGCACGCTACCCACTTCTGAATACTTTTTAACACGTTAGCAGCTGTCTATCGTAAGGCTACAACAAAATGACTTGACGCGAAGAAGACAGACTCACAAGCAATGTTCTAGAATGGGCTACTTCGTAATTAGACAAAACTTGCATAATTTTTGCTTCCCTCCACCAATGAGGGAATCAAGACAGTTCCCTCATTCTGTCAATGACTGCCACGTTTCAGGGAGCTAGGTGAAAAACACACTTATTACCTGAGTCTAGACTCCCAGAAAGCAAGGATGCTCCTGATCAAAAATCCTCTCCCATCCATGTTTTTTCCATTCAGTGTCTTGAGGACTGGTGGCAGCAACAGCAGCCAAGTGAAAGATGACTTTTATTTGCTTCACGAGTGACTGTGGGTTCTGAGCAGCAACACAAACCTACTTTCGTGTTCCATTATGGAGAACTGAGAATCTGGCTTCTTAACGGTATATGCAGGAAGATGATACTACGCTCTTTCACATCTGTATCACAACGCATTATCAATTAAACAGACCTCGGGTCGCTTGCTTACAATGCGCCCAAAGCACAACTCAGCACCCCTAAGACAAGCGTAAAGGCTGATCTGCTGCCCTGCTGCTCAGGTTGGCACTCCACAGCCGCTCAGCCATGCTCGGAAGCGCTAGGACTGAATTCAGGCAATCCTAAATTAGATAGCAGGGATGTTCCCCACATGACACTGAAACAGAACTAACCGAACCCCCCGCCACCCCAAAACTTTGACTCCTAGTGGTGTTTGCGATGACCTCTCAGGCCCCAGCACGAGACAGCCGCTAGGAACGCGTGTGAGCAGCAGCCCGGGCCGCCCCAGCCCCACGCAGCACCGGCACTCGGCCGGGCCGCAGGACCAGCTGCTTACTTGTTCAGGACGATCTCCATCGGCACGCCAGGCTTCACGATGGCGATCTTCATCGACTCGCTGCCCATGTCCACCGACATCACGGCCAGCGGCTCTGCGGCACGCGAGGGAAGCAGACGCGGTAAGTGCCCGTGCTCCGGGAGGGGACGGACGCCGCTCCCCGCCGAGCAGCCCCGGGCCCGCCGGGACGCTCCCGCGGCACGAGTCCCGCCGAGCGCCCCCGGGCCGCCCCGGCCCGCCCCGAGAGCCGCGGGGAGACCCCCGCCCGGCGCCAGCCCCCGCTGCGTCCGCGGCCCGGCCCAGGCCCCGCCGCGCGCAGCCCCGTGCCCGCACGTACCTGCCCGCGGCAGGAGGCAGGCGAGCAGCAGCCAGCCCAGCGCCCAGCAGGGCGCCCGCGCCATGTCCTCGCCGCCGCCGCGCGCGGCCCCGGAGCGCCCCGCCCGCCCCTCGCGGCCCGGCCCGGCCCGGCCCGGCCCCGCCCGCCCGCCGCCGGCCGCCGCCGCTGCGCCCGCGGCCCCGCGCCTCGCGCAACGCCCGGCCCGGACGCGGCGCAAGCTCATTGGCGCGGGCGGCAGCGCCGGGCGCCGCACGCCAATCAGGCGGCCCGCGCGCCCCCATTGGGCCACGTCGGGGAGAGCCGGAAGCGGGCCCGACGGGAGCTCCGCCACCATTGGCCGGGCGCGCCGGGGCGGGGCGCCGGGAGAAGAGAGGGGCGGCCGCGTGCGCGGAGGCGCTTTGCGCACGCGCCCTCACGACAGCAGAGCCACGTGCGGCCCGCCCGGCCCGCGAGCGCCCCCTGGCGGCCGGGAGACGCCTCGCAGGGGAGCCCGCCCCGCCCCGCCCCGCGTGTGACACGTTTCCAGTAAATTGTTTTTAAAAAGTCAACGTTAAAAAACAAACAACAAAACAAACAAACACAGCCCCAGCGCCTCGCGGGCCCGCAGCCCCCAGCACCCCCCATCCCTCAGCTCATGAACTGCGTGTAGCCCTCGGCCCCCGTCACGATGACGTCCATCCAGATGCGCATGGCCTCGGCCGACGGGGCCACCACGTAGTACAGGCGGTCGTGGGTCTTCACGCAGAACGTCAGCGCCGGGTTGGGGCTCTGCGGAGGAGAGCGCAGTCAGTTGGGGGCTGGCAACGAGGCCGCACCACGTGGCACCCACGCCCCGGCCCCGCGGGACAGGAGGCATCAGGAAGGCGGCGTGCTCCTGCTGCCCCTGTTTGGGGTGTGTGGCCAGCCCCTGAGGCGGGTGCGAGGCACTGGCAGCAGCTGCATTAGGGGCACGAGGCACCGGCTGTGCCGGAGTGGGCGCGGGGGGGAAAGACCGGCGTCACAGCAGGGAGCCTGGGGAGCGAGAGGCAGGCAAAGGGGACAAAGCCCTGGAGAAGCGGTTGAGAGCTCAGCTACATGCTGGAAGAGAGCAGATGCCCACCATCAGCAGGGAGCTGCTGCCCACCACAGCTGCGGGGCAGGCAGTGGCTCAGTGAGGGGGGCTCTGTGCTGCCCGAGAAGGTGGGGGGCAGCCCCAGCTGCCCGCAGGTCTGGGACTAGGCTTGCTGCACAGCGGGTCCTTTCACCAGGGGCGTTCCCAAGCAGTCGGTGTTGGGGCCCATCCTCTTTAATATCTTTATTGATGACTTGGATGAGGGAATTGAGGGCAGCCTCAGTAAGCTTACAGATGGCACCAAGCTGTGTGGAAGTGTCAATCTGCAGAGGGTAGGAAGGCCCTGCAGAGGGACCTGGACAGCCTGGGTCAAAGGGCAGAGGCCAATGGGAGGACATTCAACATAGCTCAGTGCCAGGTCCTGCACTTCGGCCACGACAACCCCATGCAGTGCTGGAGGCTTGGGGCAGAGTGGCTGGAAAGCCGTGCAGAGGAAAAGGGTCTGGGGGTGCTGGTCAATGCTCGCCTGAACATGAGCTGGCAGTGTGCCCCGGGTGACCAAGAAGGAATAGTGCAGCCAGCAGGGCCGGGGAGGTGATTGTCCCCCTGTGCTCTGCTCTGGTGAGACTGCAGCTTGAGTGCTGTGTTCAGCTTTGGGCCCCTCACTACAAGAAGGACATCGAGGGCCTGGAGTGTGTCCAGAGCAGGGCTACGAAGCTGGTGAAGGGCCTGGGACACAAGTCCTGGTAGGAGCAGCTGGGGTGTTAAGTCTGGAGGAGGCTCAGGGGAGGCCTTACTGCTCTCTCCAACTACCTAAAAGGAAGGTGTGAGGAGCTGGGGCTCAGCCTCTTCTCCCAGATAACCAGTGATAGGACTAGAGGGAATGGCCTCAAGTTGTACCAGGGGAGGTTTAGGTTGAAAATCAGGAGACATTTCTTCTCAGAAAGAGCAGTCAGGCACGGGGACGGGTTGCCCAGGGATGTGGTGGTGTCACTGTCCCTGGGGGTGTTCAAGGAAAGGTTGGACGTGGTGCTGAGGGACATGGTTTAGTGGTGACAGTGGTGGCAGGGGGGTGGTTGGACCAGGTGATCTTGGAGGGCTTTTCCAACCCTAATGATTCTGTGATTCTATGATGCTGGTAACCCGGGCATCCTCACTGCAGAGGACACAGTGCAGGCAGGTGAGAGCACAACAAAGCAAGCCCCAGCTCACCTGTAGGGCCACGGCTCCAGCACAGCACCAGGCAGCAGAGGCTGACACTGAGAACCAACTGTGCAAGCATCCCCCTTGCAGCTGGGGTAGGCTGAAGGGGCTGGGACACCTCTGAGACCCTGCACAGAGCACAGCATGCAGCCCTTTCATTGCCGAGGGGTGGCTCACAACAAAGGGTGCCCTGGCACGGCACAGGGCATAGCCTGGGGCCAGAGGCTGCCCAGGGGAGGCCCCACTTGTCCCTTGCTGTGCTGGGGAGGAGCAGGGGGTGCTCAGAGCCAGGGACTGGTGCTGGGGTGCGGTGTCAGTGCCAAGGGTTGCTGGTGAGTAGCGTGTTAGTGCTGACACGCAGCACCCAGGGCAGGCAGGATACGTACATTCACCAGGCTGAGGATGAAAAGTCCTTTCTGGTTAGGAAGGAGAGAAGGAGAGAGGAATAAAGAGCTGGAGAGCAGGATGGGGAGAGCCTAGGCCCCCTGCCTGGCGAACACACTACCTATCATAACCTGCCAGTTGGCCTGGGCAAAACACAGCCATGCCCACGCACCAGCCATGTCACAGACACTGCCTGCCCTGGCAAGGCCAAACCCGGCACAGGGACAGCCCTTGGGCCCTCGGCCTCAGACCAACCACACTGGATGCATCCCTGCTGTGGGACAGCATGAGCTGTCCCTGCTGCTGCCTCCAACCTGCACAGATCAGCGCAGTGCAGAGGATGCCCTGGGTGCTGAGGGCACGACGCGACAGCAGTGCCCAGGTCTCACCTTAGCAGCGCTGCGGAGGTGGTCGTAGTAAACCTCTTCGATGGCTTGAAAGTAGATGACACCCTTCAGCTTTGTCTCGTGTTTATCTGCCCGAGGGAGGGAACTGGTGTCAGCTGTGGTGCTGCAGATGAGGGCACGAGGAGGGGGAGGGGGGCAACACGTATGGGGCAGGGGAGCCTGGAGCCATCCAGCCACCATGCTGGGGCCAAGGGCTGAGCACAGGCTGGCGCAGGACTGGCCGGAGAGGTTCCCTCGAGGCAACGCAGGCACTCACCCACGTAGTAGGAGACTGTGCGCTTCATGCGGTCGAAGACAAACCAGCGTTTCTTCCAAGACTTTATCTTGCCCCCCATCTTAACCAGGTAGCCCTTGCACATCTTCTCCGTCAGGATGACATGGTAGCAGGTGTCCACGCTGTGTCCTGAGGACTCAATGTGCAGCCGCAGGTCAAAATCCTCCTTGCGGATGGGGAGGTACCGTGTCAGGGGCCGAGCCTGGGAAAGAAACACTGCTTTGCAAACCCTGCTGCATGAGCACCACAGCAAGAGCTGCACACCCACCAGCACCACCAAGCCCAAATTGGCATCTTCCTGCCTGGGGAGAGGGGCTCTAGCACCCCAGGAACAGCTGGGAGCTGCGGCCCCAAGCCCCACACCTGTGAGAAGTGCTTCTCCCGCAGCTTGACCTCCTTCTCCACTAGCTTCTGCCGGCGCGTGGTCTCGTCCTGCAGCCGGCGCTCCAGCTGCTCCCGGCGCCGGCGCTCATCCTCCAGCGCCTGCCGCCGCAGCTCCATCTCCCGTTCCTGCAGGCACAGAGGTGCTCAGTCCCAGCGGCTCAGGGACCTGGCAGCTCAGGGACCCAGTCCGTGCTCTCAGCCCCCAGCCTGCTCCCAAGGATGCATTTGCTCACCCGGGACTCCATGAGCCGCGACTTCTCGGCGTGCGCCTCCTTCAGCATCTTCTCCATCTCCTCAATCTTTCCTGTGTCCATCCCGCTTGCGCTGCAAGACAAGCGCAGCCGTCACCCAGGCACAGGCAGCCCGTCCCTGCACAGGACCAAGTGCCACTTGGCCGACACGTGCCGGCAGCACTGCCAGCCACCCCAGCGGGCACGGCAGCACCCAGGACAGGAGTGCTCAAGCCATGGCCCGCTATGCAGCACGGGTCCTGCTGCCCTGCCTGCACCACGGGCTGGCTCAGCATGACCAGCTGCTGCTGGAGCTGCTGGATGCAGTGGCAAAGCCCCTATGCTTGGACGGGGCGAGGACAGGGCCTGGCACATTCCACCAGACACCCCAAGGACCAGCCCCGGAGAGCTGATGCTGGTGGAGGCTGTGGGTGAGCATGGGATGAAGGATGGTGCCATGGAGGTGTCGCAGCAAACAGCTCATGGCAGGAGGCTCCCATGCAGCACTCGAGCCCCTCCCAGCACAGCCTCAACACCAACCGCCAGCAAACCCTTCCGAGCCCCAGCATCTCTGTGAGGATGGGGCCTGCACCTCGGGGCAGCAGCAGGCTGGGAAGGGCATCCTGGCTCGCCAGGCAGCTGAAGTGCCTATGGCAAGGGCTCCAGGCTGAGCTGGACACACAGCCTGCACCCCTCTGGCTGCTCAGCCTGGGGCCAGGAGCCAGCCCCAGGATTACCTGGACATGTTATCGGGTGAGCAGGCCGAGTTGTTGCCTGTGGAGATGCTGGTCTCCATGCTGTCCGAGCTCTCCAGGCTGAGGGTGTCATACGCGTGGTCCAGCTCCTCAGCCCGGGGCCCCACGCTGTGGGCATGGTGGTGATGGAGGATGGAGTGATGCATGAGCGGGGGGTAGGAGGTGGGGAAGGGAGGTTGCCCGTGCAGGGCTTCCCACTGTGACTGAGCCTCAGCTGCCGCTTTCTGCTTCAGCTCTGCCAGGCGCCGCTTCTGCTCCTCGATCACCTGCTGACCTGCACCCCGGGAAGAAGGAGAGAGGCAGGTCAGCGGGCAGGAGTGGGCCAGCAGGCTCTGCTGCCTGGGCCCACAGGGGCACAGAAGCCACTACGATGGAGCACCATGCTCAGAGCCTTGCTGAAGCCCAGTTTGGGGCTGTCCCTGAGAGCAGGGCTCTGTCCAGCTCTGCTGCAGCACCGTGCCTTGCTGAACACTGCACGCGATGGACACACGCAGACCTGCACCTGGTGAGCACCTGCTGGGGAGCAGGTCAGCGCTCTGCTCGCATTCCTGGGAGCGCCACAGGAGTTGCAGGGGGAATAGGGGTAAATGGAGGCAAGAGCTGGAGCCGTGACTCCAGGGTGGGCACAGCAAGTACCCTGGGCAGCAGCATCCTCTGGGGAGGAGCTGGGCTCAGAACCCAGTGGGAAGTGGCACCCTGGTGCCAGCCCCAGCTCTGCAGGCGAGGGCTAGGCAAGGGCTGACCCAGCTGCCTGGTACCCAGCAGCTCCCAGCCTGGCTGCCCCCTCTCCAGACGTGGGGCTGACATGCTGGCACAGTCCTCCCAGAGGGGTAGACACAGCCAGCTGCTCCTCCAGACCATCACCTGGCACAGAGCAGCCCACAGGGCCACATCCTTGCCCACACTCAGACACACGCAACGGTGGCAGCCAAGGGGCACATGCGTCAGGCTGGCGGGAGCAGGCTGGGCAAAGCACTGGATGGGGAGCAGCCTGGGACCATGCTTGCCAAGCCCCCACGCCAGCTACAGCACCCCAAAGCCTCACCTCAGGGAGCTCTGGCCTAAAGAATGCCACGGACAGGGATGTTGGTCAAGGTGGCAGCCCCTGAGGTACGCCCGCTCTTGCCCCTTCACTCACAGACACAAACATCTCAGCACAGCACCAGGTGCTGCTGAGCCCCACCACAGCACAACGCTCAGGGGGACAGGGAGGCAGGGCCCAGGCTCCCACACGCTCCAGGCGGATGCAGGTGCATGGAGCAGCGAGCTTCTCCCAGCTCCTCTCATGTGGAGCACCCACGGGGGCTGGGGGTTTGTCAGTAACCAGACGCTGACAGGCACCCCGGGGTCCTGGCTGGTCGTGCCCCCTCCCCATCCACGCAAAAGGCACCAGCGAACAGCCATGCTGCTGCCTTGGGGCCACTCGAGGCAGTCCGTTTCTACCTGGTACATCGCCTGGCTGCAAGGGCTCTGCTGAGAGTGGGTCGGCTGGAGGTGCGCCGTCAAGTGGAGGGGTTGAGGGAGGGGGAGAGAGAGGGGAAAAGCAAGAAACCGTAAGAGAGGCGCCCGTGTCCCGCTGGAGCCTTGCTGCTGCCCCCAGCCGTGCTGTCCACAGGGCTCCCACAGCCCGGGGCAGTCCCGCTGCCCTTGGCCAGGCAGGAAAGGGACAGAGCCGCGTTCCTTCCTCTGCCAGGCACTGGCCAAGATGTGCAAAGAGGCTGGAGCACAGCCAGAGCCCGGGCTGCCCTGGGTGGCTGGGACGGGAGGCGCACCCCGAGGAGCTGGGGCGGCGTGGAGCTTACCCTTCTGCTGCAGGGCCAGCTGGCGCTTGGTCTCGATGTCCTGCAGCGTGGCCGCCAGGTTGCGTGGCAAGCTGCCTGCGTGGCTCTGGGCGTGCGGGGGGCCCTGGGGCAGGACAGCACACGGTGAGCACGGCCCCGCGTCCCCGGGACAGGGCTGGCACTAGGCAGCAGCCCCCCACAGGGCACGGCTCCCCCTGCAGCCATACCTTGGGTGAGGGGCTGCGCCCCAGCATGGCGATATTGAGCTGCGAGGATGACGGGGTGCTGCTCTTCATCCGAGGGGGGAGCACACCGCTGTCGCCCTCCATTTTGGCACGATAGACCTGGGCACAGAGACGCAGAGGTGAGCTGGGAAAGGGAGGCTGCAAATTCCCACAGTGGGCAAGGGCTGAGAGCAGGGCTGGCCCCATATTCCCCTCACTCCAGCAGCGGTGCCAGCTCCTGCCCCACACACACGGCACACCACGGATCTGCTTGCCCCAACGGTGCCAGCACAGCGTGGTGCCGGAGGACACAGGACACGGCCCCGTGCTGCTGTGGGCTCCAGCACCCAACCCCGAGTCCCCTCCACGCTCGGGCCTCCCCCAGGCACAGCAGCTTTGCACCATGCAGTCCCCACGGCCTGAGCCGCTGCCTCAAGGGACTACGGGGGGAGCAGGGCATTACCTGGAGAGACTTTTGAGAAGAGTGAGCTTTAGCTGGAAGTGGAGGAGGGGAAGAACAAGGAGAGATAGGGGAGGAGGAGGTCTCAAAGCCAGCCATGACCTCCTGGTACCACTTCTCTAAATCAAGAGGCGGGAGCCACGCTGGGCCCCCTGGAAGCTGCTTCTCCATCTGAAGAGATATTGCACGAGACGGGAGGGAGGGACGGACGGACAGAGAAACACAGTAAGAGGGACAAACACAGAGAGAGTGAGAGGTCAGAGCATCCCTGCCCCGTGCCTGGGTGGTGCCCAGCCCCGGGGAGCAGGGCCGCAGGAGGGGAAGTGCAGACCCCAGGGACCCGTGGTTCCCAGCTGAGCCCCGGCAGCTCCAGAACACCCCTGCCCCTCTGCTGGCCAGCACCACGGGCTGGGCAGGGCTCAGGCAGGTGCCACACAGGCAGCAGAGCAGCAAGCAAGGAGCTGAGCAGCCACGGACAACTTCCTGAAGCTTTTTGGGCTGCACGGCAGCACGCCAGGCACCTCAACCCTCCCTGCATGTCCTTCTCAGCCTGCTGGCACCCCTCACCACCAAGAGAGTGCTCAGGGGCAGAGGGAGGGAAACAGGACACAAACCTCTGCGGAGATGGAGGGAGAAGAGAGAGCCAGCACAGAAGGAGGAGGAGGAGGACCGCAGCCTGGGGATGAAGGAGCTGGAGGGGCACGGCCCAGCGGGGAAGCGGCAGGGGCACAGACGCTGCACAGGATCCCCGAGAGCTGCTCAACGGTCACGTACTGGGCAGAGAGAAGCAAAGTGAGCTGGGAGAAGGGACTGTGGGCAAGTGTGGCCAGACAGAGACAGGCACAGCGGAACAAGCAGTCGGCAATGGAGACAAGCCTGCAAAAGAGGGCTTAACATCCCCAGGGGGAAGGCCAGCTGGTGGTGATGACAATGCTGCCAGTCTCCCCAGTGTTGCAGAGCACAGAGCAGGGACATCGGATGTCCCCTCTCCAGCCCCTCGTCTTGCCTCCAGCCCAGCCCAGGCCAGGCACTGCGCAGGGGACGAAGCTCTGTCCCAACCTGCTCTGCATCCTCCTGACATGGGAGCAGCGGCAGAGCGCTGCCACGCTGACCCACTTGCTCCCTGCTCTGCTCCCGAGCCTCGCTCCAGCACCCGGGGGGTGAACCCTACCCGGAGCATACAAGACACATTCCCCAGCTAGGAGACAGGGTCACTCCCATCACTCCTCCTGCTCAGCTGCAGCAAGAGAAATTACCCAGCCTAGGAAAGAGGCAAGCGCTGAGCACCGGACACAGGAGGCGGCCGTGCAGCCAGCCCACTGCAGCTTTGCTTCCCGCAGTGCTGCCCAGGACGCAGAGCGGGCAGCCCCTGGAAGGCAACCCGAGCATGCTCTGGAGCGGGTACCTCGTTGGCTGCAGAGGGTACAGCAAGCAAGAAAGAGCGTTGAGCAGCAGCAGGGGCAGCAGCAGAAGCTTTAGTGTCCAGGCTGGAGCCATATGCATTGCTGTAGAACCTGAAAACGTCAGACAGCCTCATGTACTCCTAGAAATCCACAGTGGAGGAGAAGGAGGAGAGTTAGACCCATGTGCTAGCTCATGGCACTGACTGCAATGCAGGAGTAAACCTCCCCATGCACGCGCATACCCCGCCACCACCAGCCAAGCCCTTCCCTGCCAGCAAGCGGGGCCAGGTGTCCCAGCACACTGCCTCTCTGCTGCCTTAGGTGCAGCATCACTGGCTGCTGGGGATAGAGGGCTCCATCCTGCACTGCCAAGGCTCCCGTCACCCTGAGCCCAGGATCTCCGAGGTCCCAAGCCAAGGCATGCTGGTTGCAAGCCCTCTCTGGTGAGGCAGCACTGGAGGAGGTGCCTCAAGCCACTCTGGCACCAGCCCAGGCATGGGGCTAGGGGTGAAAGCAGCACCCCTGAGAGCTTCCCCCCCCGCAGCCTTGCAGCCGCCATTCCCATGCCACTGCCAGCCAACACCAGTGCAATCTGGAGCAGGCGAGGGCAGGCAGAGTCCCTCTGTGCAGCCGCGCAGGGGTTCGGTGTGCAGAGCCCAGTGCCACTGTCAGCAGGAGTGCTGGGCACCCACTGGGAAGCCTCACATGTGCAGTAGCATGCCACAGACTTTCCCTCAAGGCTTAGGCACTGGCAGAAATTCACAGTTAAGTATCTTCTGTCAGACAGCTCAAAAGCCACTTCCTCACACTTTCTGAACCAAACATTTCAACGCGATGAATTTCGGAAAGCATGTTCTTTTTTTGGGGGGGGAAAAGCCAGGCTAGCAGGATGGGCAAGGATGCTGTCAATTCCCCAGCCAGTGGTAAGCACAGAGAACGCTTGGGGCGTCTGTGCAGTACAGCGCAGTGCCAGGATTCGAGCGGATGGCAGCAGCATGGCGCGGGTGCTAGCCTGTCACAGGAGGAGCACAGCAGGGACAGGCACCTGGTGCCAGGCTCAGCTCAGCCTCCTGTGTTAACGAGTCCGGCCACCAGACGGCCAGACTAGGGACACGCAGGGCACAGCGTGCTGCTCCGAGGCGCTGTCAGCCTGTGTAGGGGCTCTGGTGTCTGCCTGGCTGCCAGCGAGGAGACCCAGGCAGCAGCTCGGTCTGCCCGGCACGGAGCAGATGGGGCAAGCACACAAGCACGTGCAGTTAGTGCCATTACCTCTTGTGTCTTGGGGTAGGAGTGGGCAGAAGGAGAAGCTAAGGAGGCAGCTGCTCCTGGCAGGGGGCTCAGGGGCTTAGTTCCCTCTAACAGCTCATAAGGCTCTGAGATTTGGAGGGTTTCCTGTGGGAGGGTAAAGATCACATAGGCAAGGCAGGCACAGGCAGCAGGGACACAGCAGCAGGAGCCCCTGCCCCCCCGGCAGGCAGAAGGACGTGACACCGCGGCACAAGGGGACCCCGCCGTCCCACCCCTCTCCTAGCAGCGGACGGGGAGGCACCACAGCCACAGCCCCCTGGTGAGAGCTGGGCTGGGAGGCGCTCTGCAGCTGCACTGTCCCCTCTCTGGTGGGCACGCAGCCCTTGCTGTGCCACCTGCTAACAACACGGACTGTCTTGGGGCTCTTGCAGCATCCCAGCAGCCTGGAAGAAGATGCTGCTGCTCCCCAGTCCAGCTCTGTTGCATTTACCTCCCTCCCAACCTGGTGATGGTTCCTGCAGCCCACAAATAGGCTTAGAGCAGCCAGGAGCACCCAGCTCTAGCCAGAAGGCACTGGGGAGCAGAGGAACTGCTGCAGACAAGAGCTTGCTGTGCACCAGGCTCATCCCCACTGGTGAGAGCAGCTCTGCACGGCAGGAGAGCAGCTCTCAGGACAGTACCAATATCCTCCCAGTTACCTCTTTGAGTGCTGATGACATCTTGGGGAAGCTCCTGCCACCTGTGACGAGCTGGTATCGCCTCTCCAGAGACACAAGCTTCTCATTCTCCTGAAGCACACAGTGACAGCAAGAAGGTTATCACCACCCTATGGCCAGGCCCCACCAAGCTCATCCCAACTGCCAGCACCTGTTGCAGGAGGAGGCAAGATCCTGTCTCAGCCTAAACAGCGACAAGCCCCAGCTGGGATGCTGCAGAGACCTGTCCTGCCCTGCACGGGGATACATCCAGCCCCAAGATTCTCTCTAGCAGAGGCTGCTGCTGGGGCAGCTCTGCACGAGTAGTATCTCCATCCCCTCCCAAAGCACACCCAACACTTTGCACACTCCAGCACCCACAGCGCAGGCACAAAGACCTGTGACAAGTGGCTGGGGCACCCCCAGGACCAGGGAGCGTGTGCTGGCCCAAAGCTGCCAGCATTACCTTCTGCAGGAGCTGCAGGATGTTGTTCCTCTCCTTGGCCAGGCGTTCAGCCTCCTGGGCACTCTGCAGATGGATCTGGGCAGCCTGAGCATCCAGGGCAGCCACCCGGTCCTGGGGGACAAGCAGGGGTTGAGCCGCTGGGGGGAAGGGAGGGGAGGAGGCTTGGCTGGGGGCATGGGGGTGCTGGAGGGCAGCCCAGCCACATGGGGCCTGCTGCCCTGCGTCCCTACCTTCCTGTGGGCAATGCTGCGATGGTACTCAGCCCTGCTCTGCAGCAGCTGCTGGCTCCGTGTCTCACGCTCCTCCTCGAGCCGGCTCTCCCTCTCCAGCTGCTGGAACTCCAGGTCCTCAAACAGCTTGGTCTCCGTCTCCAGGGCCTCTGCTTCCTTGAGACACACAACGGGGCAGCTGCTCACTCCTTTGCCTCAGTGCAGAGGTAATGGAGGAGGCACCAGGCACAGACCCCGTGGGATGAGGAGCTCACAATAGCTGGGACGGGAGGCGCACCCCTGAGGAGCTGGGGTGGCGCCCAGACCTTGTCCAGACCAGCTGCCCCCATGGGACCCTGTTCAGGCTGGAGCTGTGCCCTGCCAGGCTGTGGAGACGGAAAACAGCATGCACCACCACCACCAGCACCAGCCGTACGCGGGGAGCGTGGCAAGCACCCCCGTCACCAAGCTGATGGCAGGCAGAGCCCACCGCGGACCGACACCGTGCCAGACAAGCACCCTTGGGACCCCCCAGCCTTGAAGCAGTGGTAGCACCCTGGGACAGAGGCACTCAGCTCACGGTCTGAAAACGCTGCCCCGGCAGCGCTCGCACTGTGGGAACGCATTTCCCACACTTCGTGAGAGGGACGGATGCTGCTCCTGGGCCACGTGCGGCACAGAGGCAGCCGCTGGGGCTCCTGCATACCAGGACCACTGGTGCTGTGCCACCCCATCACGTCCTGGGCCACAGAGCATCCCTGCCTGCCACACACCATGGGCAGCACCCACTGTAACACAGACCTGCATCCAGCACAGGAGCATCTGCCACCAACCTGGAAAGGGGCCGCGAGCAGGCTGTGTGTGAGTGCTGCAGTGAGAACTGCTCTAGCCACAAGGGAGGGTCAGCAGCTACCGGAAAACACCAGATAATGGGAAAAAAATGCTGTGGACTGACGCTAACATAAACCATCGGGACTGTGTAAATAAATGCGCACAGGAAATAGCTGGAAGCAGACACACGCAGGGACATGGAGCTCCCTGAGGTTCGTCCTGGGGAAGCAGCCTGGGGACAGCACTTCTGGAGGACAGGGACCAGCTCCTGCGCACCCAGCACCAGCTCCCACAGCCAGCGCTGGCCCAGCCAGACACACGGACACAGCTGCGCCTGCACACCCTGGAGATGCTCAACGTCCTGTCAGGATGGCCCTGGCACAGGGCTCATGTCCTCCTCCACAGCTCCTGGGGGGCAGGCAGGGGTGCAGCCCCAGTGCCCCACGCCCGTGTGCAGGGCAGACCCTGCTGCGACCAGCCGAGCAAGTCCACAGGAGGGGACCCCATGCATGGCGCAGGGCTCTGCCGTGGGGCACACAACTCCTCCTCGGCACCCTTGGGGCAGGATCCGTGCTCATGCCCTGCCTGGTCCAGAGGAGCCGGCCGGGGCAGCCCCGCGCTCTGCCGAGCCAGCATCACGCCGCGGGGCCAGGCGAGCGGCAAGCTTACCAGCACGGCGCCAGCCTCCTCCAGCCCGGGTGAGACGCTCTCAGTGCGGCCCCAGCTGCCAGGGAAGAGCTGGCCTAAGCTGGAGCGGAAGGAGGTGGGCCATGGTCCAGGAGGGGTGGGGGTGAGACACTGACCCTTCGCATCTGCTCCCGCAACTGCTCCCGCATAGACTCAGGGCAGTTATCAAGGTGGCTCTTCGACTCATTGTAAAGCGCCCGGAGTTTCTCTAGCTCCTTCCTTTCAGCATCAACCTTTGCCCTTTCCTGAATCAGGGGAGAACAAAACAAACAAAACAAGAAAAAAGAAAACAAAAAAAAAGAGAGAAAACACTTCGCAAATCCGCGCCATGCAGAAGCTGCAGGATTAGAAAGTGGCTAAGCCAGAAGGGCACATGGGGAGGAGCACGGGGGCATTTACCAAGAGATTGAAAGAGCAAAAGCCACAGGAATCCCAGGCTGGGTGACGTTACAGGGGTTACAACCAGCCCTGGACCTCAGTTTCATGTTTCTATGCCAAAGATTTAAGGGCAGTGAAAAGCTCAACATTGACCTGGCTTTGCAGCATGGCTAAAGTCATCCCAATCCTGCAAACTGCCCATCACAGGGCTCCAGGAGCTCCAGTCACTGCCAGAGGCCCCTGCTTTGCTGCGCAGCCATCTTCAGGATAACTAGAGACTTCTGTTCACGATGCTCAGGCAGAACCCAGGACACCGGCAGTTAGCCAGAGCAGGTCCAACACACCGGCTAGGCAGCCAGCACACGCCTCTTGGTAGCAGCGTGGCTGCCTGGAGAACGGCAAGAGGCTGAGGACCACGGTCTCCTTTCAGAGGTGCTCGAGCAGTTCTTCAGCACGTCAGTGGCAAAGCAGATGTGCGACAAACGCTTGTTTCTGGCTGCTGTCTGTACACCAGAAGACACCCAGCTGGCAGGGCGGCATGCCCTAACCCTAACCGCTGGCGGCTGCGCTGGGCCCTGAAACGCCTCCCGCTCGGTGCTGCCGAGTGCGGCCAGGTCGCAGCTGCAGCAGGACCGGCACAACAGCAGCTGGCAGCATGGGCCTGGCTGGGGGCTGCCTCCCAGAGCTCCTGCAGCACCGTACAGGGCTGAACACCATGAAGCACTACATGTAACACTTGTCCAAGCTGCTGAGCGCAGGAGAACCAAAAAAGCAATCAGGAGTCCCAGCTCCCTGTCTCCAGGTTCTCTGCAAGGATAAACCCATGGCACACTGGACCCTGCGCACGCCACGCTTCTGTGCACTGTTAAAGCAAGGAGAGCCCTGTCCTCACCGGGACACTGCTAAGAAACCCTGCAAACCCTTGCAAGCCTTTAAAGGAATTTCGTCCATTAATATTTTGTCTCAAGATCATGTTTCACAAGCATCTTTCACTAACTTAGCTTCTGCAGTACTTGTCACTGCTCAGAAGTCAGGTAATAACATTACGTCATCTGTAAACACGCCTGTGTGGTCCCCTGCTGTGCCTGGCACTGGATTGTCCCCGCACTCTGCAGCCAGCTGTGCTCAGTGGCAATGGCACTGGTGGCACCAGCACACCGCTAGTCCCCTCGACCTGCGGCTCTCCCACCTGGCACCGGCTGCAGATGCATCCCTGGAGCTGGTGCAGGATCCCCCCCGGCTCGCTCGGGGCAGAGCGGAGCCGCTCCCTGCTCCCCACAGCACAGGAACACTGAGCTGGGGCTGCCGCTCCCTCCTGGTGCAGACAGGAGGTAACGCAGAGGGGACGCAGCGCAGGCGGGACGTGCCACTGCCCCGTGCTCCCAGGGGGCTGCTAGGGAGGTGAGCGCAGTGCCCAGGGCTCTGGGGCACCCATGGGCATGGGAGGCTGCAGGGTGGGCAGGGGTGTCAGAGATTAGTGGCAGCGTTCAGAGCAGGCACGGTTAGAGCGGGTTAGTGCAGAGTAAATAGGAAAGCAGGTGGTTGAGTCAGCAGACTCAGGGAGTGAGGTTTCTTTTTGCTCCTCTCCTAGCTCTGCACAACACTGCCTTTCACTAGAGAAGACATCTGCAAAGGGCTGGAAAATCAAAAACAAAACACAAAAAACGTAACGCCACAGGGGTCCTGTCGTGACATGCTGGTGGCAGTCAGCCCTATATGGCTCCAGCTGCCCACGGGCAATGAGCAACACAGGTTGGGCTCCTGCAGCCACAACCCAGGGCTGCCCCAGGAGGGCAGGGACGCCAGCATTGCTTCATGGTGAGGGATGGCACCAGCAGACAGGGGAGGGGACATCAGCTTCAGGCAGCAGTGAGCTGGGCACCCCGCAGCTCCCATGCTCCCAGCTCCACAAGGGCTGGAGACCCTGCGGCTGCCCCACGGGGCCAAGCTGAAAGCATCCCGGGGAGGCGAGCTGCAGCCTGTCCTCCCGCAGGGACCACAGCAGTTGCAGCAAACAACTCCAAGCCCAGGAAGGGAAGGAGCTTGGGCCAGTAGCCCACACTGCACCCCAGACCTCCTGTCAGCCACTGAGCTGGGTGAAGCATCCCACAGAGATTTCCTGGCCAAAGCTAGAGAATGTTCGGAAGAGGGGGGCACAGCCACCTCCAGCAAGATGGACGCTACAGCAGTCACCACCACTGCACATGGCCCCGCAAAGAATCCCAACAGGCAGCAGAGCTGACGGGCTCCCTGCAAACCTCAACCAGCAGCAAGGGCAGTGCCAAGGCCCCGAGCCTCAAGGTAAGTGCTAGGAAGGCTCTGTGACACCAAGCCTGCCAGCAAGATCCAACACAACGCATCCCCAGTGCCATCTCTGCCCTCCTCCAGCAGGGCTGTGGGATGCCGCACTGGTCCCAGACAGACAGGGGAGAGGGAAAGCCACCAACCGGCTCATTCACCTCCACCTCTTCCCCCTCCGCACAAGCACAGATGCTCCCTCTGTACTTGAAAATGCCCGTGGTGACCCCATGGAGCTGACGCTGCAGGTGTCACCAAATGCCTCAGCAGTCCCCAGGGACAGGAGGACGTGTCCCCCAGGGAACAAATGCAGCCTGCGAGACCCCACCAGGGTCAACCCCACAGGTGAACACCGGAGCTGGGAAGAGCACACCACAGCCCCAAAGGGACAGTCCTGCCTCGGGGCTCACCTTGTCCCGCTCCTTCTGGATGCTGGCGTCCAGGCTGGAGAGCTTCTCCTGCAGCTGCTGCACCACCTCCTGCTCCTGCTGCAGCCGCACCGCCTCCGACTCCCGCTCGCCCTGCAGCAGAGCCCGCTCAATCTCCGCCTGGGTGGGTACAGCCACATCAGCACGGTCCCAGCCCCCTCTGCTGCCCTGCACCCACTTGGGTCCTGCCAGGACAGGACAGGGAGGTGGCCCAGCTGGACATGAGCCACAGCCAGCAGCTCGAGCTCAGTCTCAGATCACACGTGCTGCCCGTGGGATCAGATGCCAGCCAGTGATGACAGTGAGCCACAGGGTGAGTTAGACCCCAGCAGGGCTCCCCAGACCCTCACCTCTCGCAACATCTCCTGCAGCTGCTGCTCCAGGTCCTTGACATGGCCTTTCAGCTCGTCCAGGCGACTGAGCACGCAGGCTCGCTCCTCCTCCAGCCGGTGTGCCTCCTTGGCCCGGGGGCCCACCAGCTCCTCATGCTGCAGAGAGTGCAGGTCAGCACGGCACGGGACAGGCTGGCTT
Organism: Anser brachyrhynchus; assembly: GCF_964034855.1. NCBI lineage: Eukaryota > Metazoa > Chordata > Aves > Anseriformes > Anatidae > Anser > Anser brachyrhynchus. Next base: position 291,886 of record NC_137718.1, read on the forward strand.
GGCGCAGCACAGCACGGGCATCCCCATCCCCTCACCTCGTGGTGGGTGCTCTCAGTGCTGCTACACTCTTCTTTCAGGTTCTCCTCATCCGACCTCTCCAGGCTCTCCCTCTGCCGCAGCACGCCCAGCTCCTCCGGGGCACAGCCCAGCCCTGCGGTGCCAGTGCCCCTGGGTGCCTGCCGGCCAGCATCCACATCCCCAGCCAGGAGCTGGGGTGCATCACCCAGCTCCGCGCCACCCGTCTTGGTGTACTCGGCACAGAGGTTCAGGATAGTCTCCAGGCGCTGCCGCTCCTGTGGGGAGGCTCAGTTAGCACGGCCCTGCAGCATCCAGCCCAGCCCACACCACAGGTGGAGCCTGCAGCATCCCGCACCGACACTGACTGCCTGCATCCCTGCCAGGACATGGGCCTTGCTGCCTGCTGTGCTCGGGGGAGAGGACACACCGCCCGTCCAGCACGCGGGCTCTGCCCAGGCTATCTGGGAGCCAACGAGCAGGCAACAGGAACAGTGACCCCACTCTGGAGCACGTAAGGGAAAATGTTTTTTGGGGGAGCGCTGGCTCCAACAGCTCATCGCAGCCATGCCAGTTGGGCTCAGGGCACTTCCACTTCTCAGCAGCGTCCCCTTCATGTCACCCAGCCCTGGGTGCCTGTCCGCCCCCCCAGTCACTCTGGGACGTCACAAGCCTCCGCACACAGGAAGCGCTTCCCCTTGCTCTGGGGACATTGCCCACCTCAGCAGGTCCCAGCCACCCTGACATGCTTCTGGCACCTCCATGCACCTGGGGGCCACACTGCTCCACACCCCCCGCCCGCCCGCACTCACTCCAGCCCCGGACGGCAGCCAGACCGTCAGCCCATGGCACATGTGATGCGCCTGGAGCTGGAGACAGGCTAATTACAGACAGCAGCCCCAGCCGAGCGCCGTGCTGCCTCTGCATGCCACACGGGGCTATTTCTAGATGGTGATTCAGGCCATCTGCACCCACCATGAGTCAGGGATGAGCAAACAGGGATCCTGCTGCCCGGCCAGACGGGCACCAGCACTGCTGCCCACGCTGCTGCATAGGGACGGGCAGGGGGCAGGCAGCACCCCAGCTGGGGTCCCAGCCAGCACCCAGGGGAGGCACCCCCAGCACGCAGAGCCCCAGAAGGCGCAGGCTGCACCTCCACATTTGCCTGGTCCCCTCCCTGGGAAAACAAAGGCGGTGCTGCCAACAAAGGCGTGCACACCAGTGACAAGCACAGGTTGTCCTGGGCATGACACCAGTGGGGACACACATGTCCCCGCACTGCGCACCCCAGATGGGCGAGCCAGACAGAGCCAGGGAGCGCTGTCCTGGCCCCGCTGCCCCCTGCAACCCCTGGCTGCTCCGGGAGACCCACTCAGCAGCAGAGATGACAGATGCACAGGGCAAGCCCCACCCAGGCAGCTGCTCACTCTATAAAAACTCTATCCCCATCCCTAAATATAGAGATGCAATGCCCACAAGAGCCTCCCAGCAGTTGCCAGCCTGGAACAGCATCTGCACACCACACACAGGCAGCCACCACATCCCAGCTAGAAGCCACAGCCCTGGCAAGGACTTTGTGAACTCAGAGGCACTAAAATTTACACATCTGCAACAGAAAGCAGGCATACACATCAGAACAATGCTGCCGTAGGCTAAGCCCATGGTTTTCCTTGGCTGCTGCAAGCAGAAGGACTTGGTGCAAGGCAGCAGCTCCCCACACACCCCGGGGCACCAACAGCCGCTCCCGGCCATAATCTCTCTGGATAAGCTCGAGCCTGGGAGCCTGTTCACATCATTCATAAGCTGCTGTTAGCAACTGCAGCAAAATCCCCAAGAGAAAAGGCCTACATTTTAAAAACGACAGAAGCTCAAAGCCATTTGCAAAGAGCACACCCTGTGCTGCCTCCAGACCCTCAACACCCTGGCTTGAACTCGCCAAGCCTGGGACAAGTTCCCCTTCCCAGCTGCCACACCTGCCCCCCGTGCCGCCGGGCTCACCAGGCGCTCCATCTCCTGCTCCCGCATCCGCTCCTCGCGCTGCCGCCGGTGGTACTCCAGCAGGTCGTCCTCGTTGTCGCTGATCTCGGTGATGCTGTTCTTGCGTTCCCGCACACCCGCTGGCAGCCGCATGTCCCCCGACAGCTTCCGCTGGGCGCGGGGGCTCTGCCGGGGTGAGGGCATGGCCAGGGAGCCCAGGCTGTATGCAGGGCTCAGGCAGGAGCCAAAGCTGGGGCGGCGCGGGGCTGGCTCTGCCAACAGCGGAGACGAGGGGCTCCCAGCCCTGCTGCTCCTCCCTGCTGCGGGGCTCGGCTCGTCGTGGCCCTTGCGCCTGGTGCGGGGGCTCCCAGGAACCTCTCTGCCCAGCCGGGGCTGTGGGGAGGGGGCATCTGGGGCTGCCCGGGGGCTGGCAGCCCTGCGCGACAAGGAGGGGCTTAGCGGAGGCAGCTCCCGCATGCTCTCCACAGTCCTCCGGGCTGCCCGCGGGCTCTCGGGGGGCTGCAGCCCACGGCTGCTCTGGCTGCCGTGTGCCGGCCCTGCAGCATCTGGGAGAACCCTGGCTGCGGGCTGCCGGACAGGGCTGGGGGCTAGGGGGTCCCTCGGCTCCCTGAAGGGGCTGGGGGGCCGCTCCTGCAGGGCTGCCCGTGCCCGTGGCACCGAGGAGCCCAGGGTCCTGGGGGCCAGGCGGGGGCTCCCAGACGGCTGGGCGCGGGGGCTGCCTGCCCTGTGCTCCCCGAGGCCGATGGAGATGGGGGCCGCGGGGCTGTCCGGGACGGCCTGCCAAGCGCGGGGGCTCTCTGCCGGCCGCGTCTCGCCGTGGCCCCCATAGGGCAGTGCCGGCAGGCGCTGCGGGGGGGGCTGCACGGTGTGGTTGTAGCTGGAGGAGCGGAGCGGCACGACAGGGGGCACGGCCGGCCCCTGCTCCTGGCTGCTGGGTGAATGGCTGGCATAGCCACCGCTGCTGGTGGGCGAGGAGAGCGGCGAGAAGGGCGGGGAGGCGTTCTCGTAGCTGGAGCCCCCCGAGGTGGCGCCGGGGCTCAGCGGGGGGGACAGGAGGCAGCGCCCACCCCCATTCACCATGGAGCACAGTGGGGACTGGCCGCGGTGAGACGGCTTCTTGCCAGGGGACGCCGGCTCCTCCAGCACCAGCGAGTCCATGATGTCCTGCAGGTCCTTCTCGATGGAGCTCACCAGGGAGCTGTGGCTGGGCTGGGCGCGCTCCCCCGCTGCCAGCTCGTGCAGGGGCAGCTGGCGGCTGCCGTTCACCAGGGCCTCGGGCTCTGCAGGCAGACATGGGAGCAGGTTTCAGAGCAGGCTGAGGCCCCGCGCCGCCCCGCTCCTGCAGACCCTGCCCCACCGGCATCGGAGCAGCACAGCCGCCTGCAAGGTGCGGTCCCCACAGAACGACCAGCACTACAGACAGCCCCTTCCCCAGCCCAGCCCTGCTTCGAGCCACCCTGCAAGACTTGCAGAGGGTTTGAGCCCCTCTCCGAAGCCCTCCGCTATCACACTGACTGTCCCCGGGGACCTGGGGCCAGAAGACAGGCTGGCACCCAGCTGGTGTCCCACTGGCCCCATCACCAGGGAAACAGAAACCCGATAGCTCTGCCTGGCCTCTGGTGAGGTGCCTGCCTCGAGGAGCTCCGGCACCGCTCCCCAGGGAGCAGCTGCCCGTGGGGCTGCAGGCACCCGCTGCTCTCCCCCGGCATGCGGCAATCCCAGGGGGCTGCCCGCTGCTCTGCGTCCCTCACACATCACCGGCTGTGAGAGAGAACCTGACCAGAAGCACTTCGTAGCTGCTCTCTGGGTGGCCAGAGAGACTCCTGGCACAACGGGCACAGAGCACACACCGAGCTAACAGCCCGGCCTCTCACAGCCTCTTACAGGAAGTGATGGGATCGAGCAGCAGCCTCGTCTGCTCAGCAACTCCACGGCAGGCCAAAGCTAACTTCATTTCATTAAATCCTCTCTCCTAACACAAGGCCCCTGCCCCACCTGCCTGCAAAATCATTTCATGGGAGCAAGCCGAGCGGCCCTGCAGCACTCTGTGACAGGTAGCCAGCAGGGCACAAGCCACGCTGGCAAGCAGCCCCCCACCTGACACCAGCCCCGCTCGGGAATGCATGGCATGTCTGGACACAGCTCAGCAGGCCACCACCTCAGGTGCTGCCCAGGAGGCACCAGGCTGCACCCCAGCCCCCTACACACCACCAGTATGCCTGTCAGAGAACGAACTCGTAACAGCAGCCACGGCTCCGGGCCAGGACAGCGTGCCACCCCGGCTGCGTCACTGCGCTGGCACGGAGCAGCTCTCCACGCTGTGACGGGGAGCACAGCAGGCAGATCTCAAGCAGCCACAGCAAAATAGGCGAGCAGCAGCCCAAAACACCAGCACAAGGAGGTTTCACACCCACCTGGCCCCTGCAGCAAACTCCAGGAGCACCAGGAGCCCTGAGGACATCAGAGAGGCCCTGCTGTGAGGAACACCACTGGTCGCAAGGCCCAGGAAGAACCCAGAGGAGCGGGCAGCATCCCTGCACAAGCAATCCTGGCTGGTGCCACAGGGGCAGGGGGTGCAACCAGGGACTACGTGGGAAGCAGCTGCAGGCAGTCACAGGACATTCTGTAGACACGGCAACTCCTTGTGTCCTTTCTCCCTGTCCCCCAGCTGCAGGGTCTGATGCCTTCCTGGCCCTCAGCACCGTGCACGTGGCACAGGGGAGGGTGCCACGCTCCTCGTACAGTGCCAGGGCATGCTGGTCGGGGCAGGGAACGTGGCTGCCAGCCCTGGTAACTGCTGCTGGGTTTCAGACATCTCCAGACATTGATCTGCCAGGGGCCAGGCACACTGCCTGGGAGCAGCGCTGCCCCTCAGCGCAGACACTCACCCCATCAGCTCTGCAGGAATTCAAGCACTCCACGAGCTCACAGCAGCCGGCCCCGAAGCTGAGCAGGGTGCAGCCGGACAGAGCCAACGAGCACCAGTGCCTGGTGCGATGCTGCCAGAAATACTTCTGGCACCTGCGGCATCCCCAGCCTGGCACCAGCTGCCACTGTGGAAGGACCAGGGGCTATCCCAGCACCAAGCAGGTCCCCTCCACCTCCAGGGCAGGGAGGGATCATGCTGGGAGACAGCAAGCAGCAAACTGTGCTGGTGAAAGCGCCAGCTGTGCCTTGCTGAGGGATGCTGCTGCGCACAGCCCTGGGGACCCCAAGGGATGGCACACAGGAGCTGTGCAGCATCAGCACAGGGCCTGTCGCATCCCCCGCCCAAGAGGCAGAGTGCAGGGAGCTCACGCCCTGCAGACAGATGCAGGGAGATAAGGAGCTGGTTAGATTAAGCACCACAGCCAGGGAAACGGCCTTCGCAACCTCTTTGTAGCCACCCCTGAATGTAAACAGCAGCTCCCAGGCGGGGGGGTGAGCGGTGCGCACCCTGCAGCCCTGGCACCGACTGAGGGGTGAGAGCCCTGCCCAGGCAGCAGCACGGCCCCGAGACCCACTTGTGGTCAGGGGACCCAGGCTCGGCAGAAACCAGGAGCTCTGCCTCACTGCCCATACAATTACACTTTTCTCAGGCGTCATTAATAATTAACAGACATCAGCACAGACAACAGGCCGAGTCAACAGCGAGCAAAAGCCCCACGGAGCATCTGTGGATGGGTGCGAGCGATGATCCGGAGAGCATCAGCCTGGACACTGCTGTGATGCTGGGTGAGCTCGTGCAGCTTCATCCCCCCCCCACCCCGCCTCCCCAGGCTGGGAGGTCAGCAAACAGCAACCCTGCCCAGGAGAACCCGAAACAAGGGCTGAGGAACGCCTGCTGCAGGCAGCCTCAAGCCCTGCTGCCAGCTCCCAAGGGGGCTCAGGGAGATCCCTGACATCCCCACAGGCCTGCCTGGAAGAAAAGGGGTCACCTACTTGCTGGCAGTCCATAGATGGCTGCGGGGCTCCTGCCCCCTGCGGGGATCATGCTCTTCATCCACTTGGCTTCAGCAGGATGGTTGAAGCGCAGGAAGGTCGCCTGGCCCAGGCAGATGGTGCAACCTGTGGAGGGAGGGGGTGTCAGCTCCCTCGGGGAGGCAGGAGGGCTCCCCCCCGGGGTGGGCAGCAGCAAGGAGACAGCCAGCTGGGCATCCTCGGGTGATGCTGGAGAGAGGAGAGACGGGAGCTGGCGAGGGCAGGCCAGGTGGCAGTGCCTGGCCGTACCATGCTTCCCAGGGTGGGAACAAGCTCTGCCGTCAGCAGAGGCTTAGGGCAAGCCTGGAATCCAGGTCACTCGCCGCCATCTCCACAACTGGGTGCAGCCAGCGCATCTCGCGCAGCCACAGCTGGGGCCTGTGCCTCGGCACTGCGCGTCAGAGGGAGCTGGCAGCGCTCCAGCGCCGCCGCCAGCTGCAGACAAGACAGCTCCTGTCCACCGCAGGAGAACACTGCTTCTTGGCCCAAACCGGGAGCTTTTGCAGGGAGGGAAGAGGAGGAATGCAGGGAGGGAAGCCAGGCTGTGCAGCCCAAGGGAAACAGCAGCAGAGACTGCAGATAGTCGCCGCTGAGTGCAGGCGGCCCCAGCCATGTTGTCTGCTGCACAGCCGAATGGCCGCCTGCCCCAGCCACATACTGAGAGACTGGGGGGCCGAGACTGGGTAGCATGGGGAGGGCAGCAGCCCCATTGCAGACTGCGCTTGCTGCTCCCCCACTGCCTGGATGTAACTCAAAGCACCCCAGTGGGGAAATGCTGCCAACACCTGCCCTGCAAGGGGCTGTAAAAGGTCCCTCGGCAGTAAAGACAACAGCCTCCGGAAGCCACAGTGCCAAAGTCCCACACCCAGCCCAGGGTGCCTGGGAGCAGGCAGCATGCAGCCAGCCGCCTTCTCAGCCAGTGCTGCTGCTGCTGGGGAGCCCTGTGCTGGCAGAGCAAGGCTCCTGCCTGGCAGCCAGAGCTGCCGACACACCCCGCTTTGAAGCGCCTGCCAGAGCCCTGGGTAGAGGCTTGCTCCTCACTGTCAGCCGCAGCCGAAAATCCCTTGCTGGAAGGGATGCATTTTTTGGAGCAGCTGAGCTGGCAGGCACAGACCTGGAAAGCAGCACCAGCCTCAGCCCCAGCCCTGCCAGAGCTGGGGGTCCAGAGGGAAGGGAGCTGGGCTGGGAAATCCCCAGGCAGGCGGTGGGAAGAGGAGGTGGGAAGAGGAGCGTGGACAGGAACCACCCAGCGCCCACCGCCGGGCCGGGGGGAGCAGAGGTGACACAAGAGCATGCACACAACCCTGCGGGTCCCGTCAGGGAGCTGGCCAAGTCTGGCCCAGTGACTGCATCCTGCCTGCCCAGTGGTGACACCAGCACCTGGATTAGCTCTGGGCAGCATGGATCATGCCAGGTGAGAGACACCTCACAAATGCTACGTTAGCTGGCATAGCCATCACTTAGGCTCACCCCCACGCAGAGGGACCTGAGTGCCCCCATGTTCCTCCAGCTCAGGGGAGCCAGACACTGGAGCTGCTCTTCCCAGAGAAGTCTCTGTGGCGTCCACCAACCTCCTGCCCTGCTGAGACCCGCACCTTCCTCCTGTGCCTGCCGCGGAGGAGCCACATAGCACTGCCCACCACAAGGCAGGAGGGAACAAAGGGACATCACGCAGCCACACGGCACCCAGCAGCACGGCAAAGCCCCAGCACCCATCTCCATCACCCATCAGGCCCCTTTCTCCTCCAGTGGCGTGGCTCTCACCACCCCCAGCCCAGGCGGGCTAGGGTCCCCCTTTGAAGCCCCCAGCCACCTCCCAAGTGGGGAGCAAGGGGAGGTGCAGAGCATCCCTCCCAGCCGCTCCCGGGCAGTGAAGGCTCTCCTGGCTTCCAGCTGCAGCAGGAACAACTCCCGTGCCGGGTGAAAGCCCGGACAGTCCCCGGCACGGCTCCAGGGGGCCGGGACAAGCTCCCCCCGGCCAGACGCCCCCCGCGCCCCCGGAGCCGCAGCCCGGCGGTGCGGGAGCCCCCGGCCCGGCTCCGGGCCTTTGTGCGGCTCCCCCGCCCCAGCAGCGCCTCGGGTAAATCACCGCCGCTACCGAGAGGCTGCCGGGGAGAGCAGGATCCGGATTTCTGACTCCGGCGCAACCCGACACCGCGGGCGATGAATGAGATGGCGGACGGCGAAGGGAGGGCAGCAGCCGCCGGTGTCCGGGCGGCCGCGGGGGGGGGGGGCCGGGCTGCCCGGAGCCGACCCGAGCGCGGGGCCGCCCGCCGGGGGGGGGCTCCCGGGGGTGCCTCGGCTCCCGGCCCCGCGGCGCAGCGGCGGCGACTCCCCGCCAGCCCGGCCCGGTGACAGCTCCGCACCGGCTCCGCTCCACGGCCCGGCCCGGCCTTTCGGGTGCAGGCGGGCGGGGGGCAACGAACGGGCGAGGCGGCACCGGCGGCAAGGCAACGGGCGGCGGCTCCGCGGGGCGCCGGCAGCCCGGGGCCGCCGAACAAAGCCCGGCGGCGGCGACGCTGCCGCGGGACCCGGACCGAGCGCAGGCCGGCCCCGGTGCCCGGTGCCCTGCCGCCCCCCGGTGCCCGCCGCCCCCCCCCCAGCCTCCTCTCCGCCGGCCCCCGCCGCGCCCCCGGGCACGGCTCCGCGCGGCTCCCCCCGCACTCACCGCGGAGCCGCCGCCGTGCCCCAGCCGCCCGCAGGCCGCCGCCGCCGCCCGGGCAGCGGGGGCCGCCCCGGGACCGCCCCGGGGAGGGGCCGCGCGGGCGGGGCACGGGCGGTGCTCCCCGCCGCAGCACGGACACCGTTCTTCCTGCGTGCCCGCGGGCTGCGGCCAGAAAAAGCGACTCCCGAGGGAAGCGGGGCAGCCAGGGAGAGCGCGACGGCGGCTGTGCGGGACCCGCCCGGGGGCTGCGAGCCTCGGCAGCGCCGCTCGGGCTCCCCGGTCCCTCCCCGGGGTGCCGGGAGCCCTCACCCTGCGAGCAGCGGGAGGGAGGCGGTTGGGAGGGACAGCGGGGCCCGCAGCCACCCCAGCCGCACAGGGACCCTCTGAGCACCCGGCCCCTGACGGGCTGCTCCTTCGGGAAAGGTTGGACGTGGTGCTGAGGGACGTGGCTTAGCGGATGGTATTGGTGGCAGGGGGACAGCTGGACCAGATGATCTTGGAGATCTTTCCAACCCTTATGATTCTATGATTCCTTGCAGACCTCAGCAACAGGTCACAAGAGAATTTTCTTCTGGGGCAAAGACAACTCCCAGATGGTGCCAGCACCCTGGCACATCCGCAGCCAGGAGCTGCTGAGACAGGACGGGCAGTGGCAGGATGGCTCCAGAGAGACCTCCAATATCTGATGGCACAACCCTGCCCATGAGGGCCAGCTCCTGCTCTGGAGCTGCTAACACCAATCTCTGCAGCACTGCAGCACAGCCCTACCTTGGGTGAGGCGCGTGGGCCGCTGGATCTTCACTCCGTCGATGGTGCAGGCATTGCCACAGGGGTGCAGGGTGAGCGTCCCCCGTGCGTTCTCGATGTAGCAGTGCTCAGGTGCCAGCCCAGGGCCCTGAAGGACGATGTCCTTCGCAGCCGTGCCAATCGTGGTCCTCCCTGCCAGGAGAGAGGCTGAGCACTCCTGCTGCCTGGTGGGTGAGACGGGCTCCCCACCGTGCCCACGGGGCCTCCAGAAGCCGCTGCAGGCAGCAGGCAGCTGTGTGGGGTGGGGTGCTCCTGCACGCGGGAGGCTGTGCCAGCAGCCAGCACTCACCTTCCTCCAGGGGCAGCAGCGTGATGGCAGTGCTCAGGCGGCCGCTGCCCAGGCTCACCAAGTGTGGCTTCTCCGTCTGCACCTTCAGCCCCTTGCCTGTGTCTATCAGGTCCAGGGGGCTGTTCTGCAGGGGACAGAGCAGGACGGGTCAGGGCTGTGTGAAGCAGCCCATGGGCCCACAAAGCTGGGCAGGGGGCTGACCCCACACGTGCCCTTCTTGGCTCCCTTGCAGCTGTCTGCAAGCAGAGACAGAAGCTGCCTCTGTTGCTGCTGTGCACAACAGGAACAGTTCGTGCACCTTTACAGGTTCCTCACCTTTCCATGGCACAGGATGAGAGGGGAGGGATGCTCATGACACCTGCAGCAGCAGCCTGCTCCCCCACACTGCCCGCCCACCCTGGGCTGCTCTGAAGCAACCTGCTCTGTGCCTCCAGCACACGGACACATGACCCCAAACACCCGCGCGCACACAGCCGTGCAGACAGAGGTGTGGCAGCTGGGCAGGACAGACAGACAGTAGGACACAGAGAGCCCGGGGCTCCTTCCCACCCTGCTGCCAGCCCTGGGGAGCTGCACTGGGAGCATGCCCAGGTCAGGTCTGCGGCGGGGATCCTTGGGGCTTGGGCTACATCTAAGAGGATCCGAGCCAGCAGCCACTTAGCTCAATTGGCTTTACGCTGATCCCGTAACAGGATTGGGTTGAGGAGAGGCCAGAGGGCAGCATCGCAGCAGGGCTGGCGCAGAGGAGAAGGGCTCCCACCATATCTCTGCACTCCATTAGGGGCTCAGCACTGCAGTCACAGCTGGGGTTTGCCTCCCCTCACCGCACCCTGTGCCACCGAGTCAGGGCCCTGCTGTGTGCTGGGGCGGTGTAGGAAGGGCACGGCTCCCTCCACCTGCCGCGGCCCCGTGCACTCACCTGGATGATGGTCTGGACCCTGCGGGTTGGGCTGGCGACGGTCCTGCTGGATGCTTCCATGGCGCCCGCACGCAGGCACCTGGCGATACCAGGCACGGGCTGGGAGAAACAGAGGTGTCAGCACAGGCAGCTGTGCCAGAACTGCCAGCACAGGGCTCCGTCTGTGCTGCAAAGTTCCCTGGGCTCGGTTCCTGTTTCTGGCCCTGCGGTAGCTACCCAAAGCCGGTGAGCATCCCTGCCCAGGAAGACACAGGCTCCAGCTCACCCAGGAACCCCCCCCCACACACACTAAGCACAGGAAGAAGCTATCAGGCTGTGTGTAGCAGCTCTCCCAGGGACAGGGGTGTGCGGGGGCTCCCCACATACTGCCACCCCCCCCAGCCCTCCCACCCCACATAGGCAACCATCAGTGGCAGGCCTGTCCGGCATGCACCCGCGTGATGCACAGACATGGCAAGAGGCCAGCGGCCACCATGCTGCCAGCCGGAGGGGCCACCCATTGCCTTCCCCCGCATGGGGAGGAACCTGGTGCCGTGAGGCAGTGATTGCCCTCGCCCGGCACTCACGCCACTTGTTGCGCAGGGATGGGATGGGACATGGGACAGGATGCTCCAGGGTTACTAAATTTACTGTCATCAGTTCCCAACGTCCCTCCCTTCCGCCCAGGCCTGGCTGCGTGCAGCTTAACCCTTCAGCTTAACCCTTCCTGGGCACGCTGGCCCCACCATGGGCGAGCGCAGCACGGGAGTGGGCTCACCCTGGTGGGGATTCTGGCCCGGGACCAGCTGCTGCTCACAGGTAACAGAATCCTCTCCCTCCCGACTACATGGGCCCCACGGCCTGTGCAGAGCAGCCAGGGTGTGCAGGGCATAGGCACAAGCCCCCGGCTCGGCTCCCTGCAGCAGCCCTGCCCCAGCATCACCCACGGCCCCAGCGCCCCGCCGGGCGAGGGACAGCCCTCCCCGCCCCGCCAGCACCGAGCGCAGCTGCGGGGGCGAGCGGGTGGCTATTACACACTGCGGAAAAAATGAAATGCTGGAAAACAGCAGGCGTTGGATCCAGGGCTGGGACAGAGCCCAGACCACTCCGCTCAACATGAGGGCTGGCTGCCCCAAAGCGACAGCCCAACAGGGCTGTGGCCACCCTGTGCAGGATAGGTGCTGGTGATGGGCTATGACCAGCCCACAGGCAGCTCCCCAGCAGAGGCAGAGCACAGTCCCCGGGTGCCTGGGAGCAGCCCTCTGGTGCCCACCAGGTGCGGACGCGGGACCCCCTGCTTTCCCTTACCTGCCACCCGGTCCTAGTGCGGGTGCTGAGCGGGAGCCTCCGTGGCAGGGTCCCCACATCCCCCACATGCTGCCGGGGCCGGCAACTGCTGCCTGCACGTGGGTGGACCACGCTCCCCAGCATTTTAAGACCCTGTAGCCTGCCTGTACCCCTTCTCCTCACCAACACCGAGGCCCCACAACAACGTCCGGAGGAAAAGCCAGCAAGGGGCCGGGCTCCTGTATAGGAAGGGAGCGGAGCCAGGGTGGGATCCTGTGCGGGCGTTAACCCCTTCCCAGCATGGTGATCCCCGCCACGCCGATGTGCACCACCGTGGGCAAGAAACAGGGGAGCTCCAGCCCCACCATCCCGACTGCAGCTGAGCACCCTGGCTGGGGTATGTCCCCAGTCCTGCCCACGTCCTGCTGCCCAATCTTACTTGACCCTGGTGTCCTCTACTCCATCACCCTCTGCCTGTCCCACAGCTGGGACGAGGACCCCACCATCAGCTCCAGCACCCCCCTGATGCCCACCCTACTTCGTGATGGCCCCGGCCCCCCGGCAGCACCCTCACCCGCTCCTCACCGCTTCCCTGTGCTGGAGATGCCTGCCAGTCCCCGGGCTGTTGGGTGCAGCAGGGCGCCCGCAGCAGCCCCCGTGTCCTGGCTCCCCTGCACAGCCCTGCACAAGCAGGCTCTGTCAGAGGAATGCGGGGCGGGAGCGTGGCCGCCCTGGCCGGCGCCCCACCTCTGGCGCGGACAAGGCTGCCTTTCTTCTCTCGCTGCAGCCTGCAAAACACGCTGCTTGTTCCTGCCGTGGGAAGAGGCAAAGGCAGCAAATGCCAAGGGGTCGGGCTCAGTTACCGTCAAATAGCAAGCAGTCCCCATGCCCCCTGCGTGCAGGGCCGCTCGCGGGCTGGCGGCTCCCTCCGTGACTCCTGAAGCTGAGGGAAGACAAAAGCCCCTTTCTTCTTCGTGCAGGGCAGGGGCCTCACCTGGGAGGATGCCGAGCCCTGTGGCCCCTCAATGCCCACTCCCACTCAGCCCCACCACAACGCAGGCTGCAGGGTGATGCTGCCCCCCACCACTCGCTTACAGGGGCATGGGGAGCTCCAGCACCTGGCCACCCACAGGCTGGGAACGCAGCGGGGCTGAGCCCTGCCTGCCTGGAGGCCCCACGGGATGGGGGCACCCTGCTGCTCCCACCAAGACCCAGCCACAGCACAGCACCACCTGCCCTGTGCCCTGTCTGCGGGGCTGGACGCCAGCCACCAGCCGGTTCAGCGGCCAAAGCCTGCCTAGCTGCGTGCCGGAGCAGCACAGAGCTTGGCTGCTGGGGACGTGGCCGGGGAACAGCAGGGGCACGCTCACACAGCACTGTGTGGACGCACTGCGCTCTGCCTGTCCCCCGCTGCCTCCTGCAGTGCCAGCAGTGCCTGAGAGCGCCACGAAAGGGGGCAGGCACCGGGTAGCTCTGCTGCCCCCCCCCCCACCCATCCTGGGGAAGCCAGGAGGAGCCCCTTGTCGCAGATGGGCCCAGCGCATCGTGTCCTGCAGTGTGGCCTTTCCCCCCGCCCGGCTGCTCGGATGAGTCAGGGAGGAAGCCGCACGGCTGAGCTAACGGGTGAGCACGCAGCGTCCACAACCTCCATCCAACTTGGCTGCCTGCTCCTTCCCCATCTGCTAACGCACTTAAAGCGCTCTCACCCCTTCCCACACCCTCTGCCCCAGCAAACATGCAAACAACAGCCTTTCCTCTCGCAGCTGGGGAAGGGGGAAGTGCGTCTGCAGCACAGAGCAGGGGGGAAGGAGCTCGGGGCCCAGCGGGGGAGGCTGCTCCCTGCTGCTGCCTCCTGCCCGGAGCTGCCCCACAGCACCAGGGCCTGGGTTCAGCGCAAGACTCAGATGTGGGCAGAGATGAAATAAACACAGGAGATGAAGGCAGCACACCCAGGTAGCTCAGAGCAGCAAGGAGCAGAAAAGCAGACTGCCCAGGGAACCCCGAAGGTAACACAAGGTCCCCATAGGCAGTGGGGGGATGCTCCTGCCGCCCGTCCCACCTGAGGGGGGGCCGCAGAGGCCGTGCTGCAGTTGCTGAGGCAACACAACGCACCCGGCAATAACATAACATACATCAGCTGCCAGACAGCTCCTGTGGGAGCCGAGGAATCCCGGCCGCACCCGCTGATCTCAGTGCTCCCGGGAAGTGCTCCCGCACCGCTGCAGCACAGCCGCGTTCCAGCCAGGGCCACGGCCCTGAGGGCTTCGCACCTCCGAGGGCCATGGATGCTGTGCATGGAGGCACTGCCCTGAAGCACCACAGGGAGGGCACGGCTCCGACTGCTGCCCTGTCCCCACTGCTCTGCTCATCCACATAGGACCTCAGCCAGCACTGCAGGGACAGGCAGGCAGCTGGCTGCCAGCACTAAGCTCCAGGATGCTTATCAAGGTAGCACAAGTGGAGACTTCTTCCTCAAAGCACCACCATAGCAAACAGGGGATTCTCATCTACAAGCCACACATACAAGCTCAGCTCAGCTCAAACAAGCAGGGAGCACCTGTGGCTCCTCACTAACGACAGCCAAGGGCCCACAGCACAGGAGCAGGGTGGGTCTCAGATCCAGCCCCCCGCGTGGCAGCCATCACCCAGCCTGATGTTCAGCAGCAGGGGTCAGGGATGAGCCTGTCGGCTCTAGGATGGTCACTGCTCCTCCAAGTCCAGTCTCTGGCTGCTGGCAAGCGCCACCTCGTCACACAGACCCGTCACGCAGCTCCTGTGCCCTGCACAACACCCTGCCAGCAGCATCCCCCTGCAAGCCAAAGCACGGCCACACGCGGGGCTGGGGCAGCCGGGGGGCTTACGGGACCCATGGGGCCAGCGAATTCCTCGGGCTTGCCAGCAGGAGCCTAACTAAGGGCCTGAAGGCACCGGGAGGCTCGCAGCAAACAACGTCCCGCTCCGGCACAGCCGGGGTGCAGGACCGACCCCAGGCCCAGCCTCACCCTGCAGCCGGCCGGGGGCCGGGAGCCTCGCGCGGCCCCACGACGGAGCGGGCGGTCCCCAGGGCTGCGCACAGCCCCCCGGTTAACGCGCCGGCCCCCGGCCCGCCCCCGCGTCCCGGCAGCGTTTCGCAACGCCGGGCTTTCCTGCCCGAAGGGGTTTTCCGGCTGCCCGGCCCGCAGCTCGCCCCCGCGGCTTCCCGGGGCACAGACCCAGCGCCGTCCCCGGGCTCTGCCGTGGGAAACGGCCCGCGGGGGCCCCCCGGAGGCGGCGGCGGCTCCCCCGCAGCGCCGCGAGCGGGACCCCCCCGGCCCGGCAGAGCCCGGCCCGCCCCGGGCGGAGCGTTCGGGCCCCGCCCCCGCCGGCAGCTCCCCGGGGCCGGGCTCGGGGCCGGGCCGGGGCTCAGCCACCTCCCCCCGAGCACCGCGGCCGGGGCTCCGCGCCCCCCCCCGGCGGCCTGGAGCGCGCGCTCCCCCCAGCCCCAGGCAGGCAGAAGAGGCTCAGCCTTCCTTTTATAATACTCTTTTATTTGATTAAAGAATTTGTTTTCTTTGTATACACTGGAATGTGCTCTATTCCCTAGGCCATTATCGTACAGGGTTACAAAAACTGGGGTTGGGGTGTCTTTCTTTTTTTAATATTACCCTTAAACAAATTTAAGAAAAACGCTTCCTTGATGTTTGAACTCGACTCCATTTTAAAATCATACAGACAAGCAACTCTTGAACGTAACTGAATTAATAGGATTCATCGTCTATTTCACTACAGAACAGGGTTTGCTTTCCCTCCCCCAGAACACATCACCTTCCCAGGGCAAGAATCAGGGTTTATTTCCTCACTGGCGCTGTTAACAGAGGAGAGACCGCTAACTTCTTTGGCAGAGGACCCCATGGGAACCAACACACGCTTACTCTTAGTGAAAGGTGCTCTCTGGAGCACGCTAAATGTGTTTTTAGGACTTGTGAGGACAGGACACCGTCTGAGTATCACCTGCATGCTCAGCCCTTGCCTACAGCAGCAGCTGGGGAGCTCCCCTGCAGACCTCACGCTGTTGGGGCAGCAGCACTGCCACTCAGGTGGTGACTAGCCCCACATCAAGCAGGTGGGACGTATTTTGAGGGGAACACAGCGCTGTGGGATGAAATAAGTGATACTATTCAGGCAGTCAGAGGAGGAACAGCGCTGGGATAGCAAACGCTACACCTGGGTGTTGCTCACTCTCAGATCAGCCCAGCATGTTTTCTGGAAACTACCATTCCTCTCTCCTCCATCACCAAGCGCTGAGAAAGACCACCAGTTTTTGACAGATCCTAGCCCCACTCCCACTCTGCACACAGGTGAAGTAAAGCAGTCTCAACAGCTGCTTGCACACTTGCACCCTGCAGTTCAACTTGCCAAAACACCAACCCAGCCTGAGCCAGGACACAGAACCCTGGCCAAGAGCTACTACAGCAGACAGCGAGCCCCCAGATGGAACAGTCACCTCTGGATGTTCTCCCCCCTGCAACAGGAACTAGAGCATTCAGAGCCGCAGCCTGTGCCACCAGTTAGCCCACTCTGACCCAGCCTCAACAAGACAGGCCCAAAGGACTTCTGGTGAGCCCAGGATGAAGTCCACTGCTGTACGGTAGGGCTGGATGGACAGCAAGGAACAGTGTGGGGGCAAAGAGAACTGAGCTGTGAGGCCCTCTTCCCCTATGCTCCTGTCAGTACCCCACCTTTGAAACCGAGATCAACTTGTTCCACTTCTACCAGATGGAAAGGTCCAGAGAAGCACTGCATCCTTGTGTATATCATCTTAATGCCTGTTTTCACCATCAGAAGCAAGAGTTGAAGGCTGAGGAGAAATTAAAATGGCAGCACCAACAATGGAACAGTGTTTGATGATTAAAAAAGGAAGAGCATGATGTCTAGTAGGCTCTAGGACTGAGCTCCGGTCATCTTCATGGGAGAATGGGAAGTGTCAAAGCCGGGTTCTCTGCAGAGATCTTGTTCTGCTAGCCAGTGAAAATCTGCCAAAGAAATTTGTAGCCTTTCCCCCCATGAACACGTCAATTCTCTGCCAAAAATGTCTGTGACCCAGGACACTGCAGATGGCAGACAGAGCCATGTGTCTTAGCAGAGAGAGGGCTGCGGCATTCCAAACAATCAGAATAAACTTCGGCCTCTTTTTTTTTTTTAATTTAAAAATTTCCTTTGTGATTCCCCACAGCTGGCATTACAGGATTTCGTACTTGTCCACCACAAAGGTGGTTTCAGTAGAAAACCTTACAGGGCTGTTCCCATCTACCTGGGTCACTTTGGTAACCTGTGGAGATAACGCACATTTAGTTGAGCATTTAACACCACTTCCCAACACAACAAAACACAGCTTTCCAACTGTGAGACGGTCAAAGAGGACAGAATCAACCCAGCACTTTTGAACCCCAAGTCAGTACTGTAAGAAAGATCTTAAAGATCTTTGTCCTGCCCCACAAATACAGCCGGACAGTCTAAGGGCAACTACAGCACATTCTGCAAGTATCCCCAGTAAGTGTAGCTCCACACCACTAGTGACTGTACCTGTATGTTGCAATAGTTCTTTTTGGAGATGAAGGAGACTTGCACTGGAAAGAAATCATTTGGCTGCCCTGCTATGCTGAACTCCAGGCTGCCACTCTTGTTTTTGGCATCTATCACTGGCAGGCACCACTCAAGGAGATTTCGCCGGCTGTCATGGCGATACTCGCCATCTATTTCCCCAATCACTGGGGCACCGACACCAGACCTAGAGTAGGCAAAAAAGAGCTACAATGCCTTACTTGCAAAGAGCTAAGGAAACGAACAAAGCCAAACGGCAAAGGAGCTGACAATATACAAAGGCACTTGTTAGCATTGCCCAGGCATGGAATGTTACTTACGGTAAAGGGATTGTGATGATCACATCGTTCAGTTCTAGGCTCTCCTCTTGCAACTCATATTCAATGTTAACATCGCAACTGTTCCCACTTTCTGATGGCCAGCAGTTAACTGAGGGCAGAAAACCAGTATGCTGTACCACACAATCTTTCTGTGCACAACAGGCTTTCAAAAGATTATGTACTTCAAAAAGTACCGTGAAATTATAACCAAGAAATTCCAACTTAAAGAAAAGCTTTTTGTTTTCTTTAAGAACGTTACAGAAAATGGACACTGGTAAGAACAGGTACTATACGATGGAAGGCACATAGAAGTCTTCACCCCTTCACCAAGCACCTCGCAATGTCCCATGCTGTGGAGCCAGCCCAGCTGCTACAAGGCAGGGTACAAGCAGGCACAGATGAACATCAGCCTCTTCCAACCAAGCTCCCACACGTCACACACACACACTTGCACTCACTTGTCAATGGAATGAAGGACTCTTCCGTGGTCTGCAACCTCCACTTCAGCACGCCCACATCACTGTTAATAGGGAATGATTTCTCTGGGTTCTTCAAACCAATCTGCGATTCTGCAGTAAAAAGCTTTTTGTCCACATTTGGGTGAGTCTGAAATGGGAACATAAGCCAAGGCTGTGTCAGCTACTGCAGTAATTTCAAGTTTAAGGTGACAACCACATGTAGGTAATTCAGGTTCTACTACGACAGCCCTACACATCCCTGAGTACTTTCCTCTGCAAAACATACCTTGCTCAGAAGTCCGGCTACAGCACTTCTACTAATCAACCTGCAATACTGTCCAGAAAATACTGATCCACCAGGAAGAATCGACACCACTGGCATTTTTACTTGCCACTGCACCAGACACTCCAGCAAGTCCTGGTACCTAGGGCAGCATCCTGGGGCTTACAGAACAATTCTAAAAAAATCTAAATTTTAAAAAATTTCATTTTTCTCGAGAATGAAATAGCCTACTAAAGCATTTCAGCCTCGTGCTGTTGGGAAGAACACTATGAAACCACAAAAATACTACTTCCATCAGCAACCTTTGTGTAAATATATATATATATATGGCAGCAGCCAAACTCAGTGTAAATATTCTCTCATTGCAATGGCAAATGTAAGCATCTTTTTAAAAGCAAAGGATTTTTAAAGTTGAATATTCAAGTTACACTGGAAAGACAGGAGTCAACACTGGGTTTGATTTAATTTTTTAACTCAAGCAGCACACATGGGAGCATTGTTGAACATTTTTATGAGATACATTGATAAGGAACCTACTACTGTATAAGTAGACATGCAGACAGCTAAGTACAGATAAGCTCTTGGCAAGGAGGAGAAGGGAGCAAAAGAGAGTATCAAAGCAACAGCACTGAATAAGGCAACAAAAACACACAGGAAGAAAAGGAAGGATGTTTCTCTAAGAATCTTCTTATACTGCTGACCATAATCCAAGGGCTTCAGCAATTGTGTCAAATACAGCAATAAAAGGACACAAGTGACCCAAGAGGAAACAGCTTTCCATATAATAAATTTTCTTTGTTGGCACAGTAACTTGACTATAGAACTCCCGTTCAACGACTACAGCTCACATCATGTAATAAGCACCAAGCAACACCAGGCTGCTGCAAAGTTCATGTGAAATCAGATGGCATGCCAACATGCTTCACTGGATAGATTAGGCTCTGAAGGCAGGAGGATAAGCGTATGAGACCAGATCTCAAGTGAACTTCAAACTTTTGACCATAAGCTAGCCCAGCATTTATGCTACAGAAATGTCTGTTGTGACTACTTCCATTTTCAACATACTTGCTGAAAAGGCTTAGACAGGTGCATAGGACACTAGCACACAAGTATTTCCAATACTTTGCCCCAGAGAACAGCAAAAGCATGTTCGACAGCACAAACACCAAACACTTTACCTGTAACTGCACTCCCCTTTTGTCTTCATTTTCTACATGCAGGCGAATCCGTGCAAATTTTTCATCAGAGATGTGCAGCATGATCATGCCATGCAGCTCCATATTCTGTAACCCTCCATCACGGCCACAAGTCAAAGAAATTTTCTCCTCTATTTTCATGTGCACACTGGACAGAAAAACAAATATCTCAAGTCCTGCACTTGGCATCTAACAGGCAAGATGAAAAATTAGTGTTCAGCAAGGAGAGGTTCTACGCAATGAGCAGGTGCTACAAGGAGTGTGATGGTCCCAAACAGAATGACACTGACAGCATAACAGATGCATGCACTAACAATGCTCCAACACGTTAACTCAGGGGCACACAGATCTATGGATACAAGTCCAAAAAAAACAGACACCCATACGATAAAACAGTGATACAGCATCTTGATATGCCGTTCACTCAAAATCCCGCTACCGTACAGCAGCACAGCTCACAGCAGAAAAAGGTTCTGATCTGCTACATGTAAAACAAACTCTGAATATCTGTATCCTAAGCTGCAATGGGACAGGATCTATTTGTGTCTGGGTAACAGGAAAAATGGCAGCTACTTTAACTCATTCGAAGGCAAAACACTGTGAAGAGACGCATTCCAGAAGGCACAGGAAAATTCCCAATCTCAGCTAAACAGAGGAGGTACAACCATTTTAGCTAAGACAATTTCTAATCAAATAAGCTATCTTTTGTCACTGTGCTTTCCCAGATTTTACCCTTCATCTTTTAAAATCAGAAGGCTAGATGAGCATGCAGGCCTTCAATGGCAGGAAAAAGCCTGTGCTGAAAACTAAAGAGGAAGACAGCTCACAAAGCAACACGCGGATCAGAAAGAGTAGTAAGAAGACGGCTTTCAGAGCAAGGATAATACCTACCTCTCCATGTTAATGGGTGGTGCAAGAACTTTGGCTGCTTCTGTAGAGCGTTTGCCTACGGAAGTCATGATATTTTCTCCTTCCGATTTCAGTTTGTCCACGAAGTTGTCCACCTCCTTCCCTTTAGCACCAAGTTTCAGAGCTTTACTAGGACCTGAAGGCCTAAACATAACGCACAGACATATTCAAGTCACATTCATCGCAACAGTTTCATTCTTCCTCAGTCCTAATTTCAAGTGTTGTAACTTGACTATCCCAACAATCTAATATTCACCTCTGTAACCTCTTCTGGGGGGAGAACAAGTAAAGAAGAGAAGATCTTAATATTTCATCCTTCTTATACAGTTTAGATACAGATTCTGAGTATTGCCTGGTACCACTCTTTGTCACACAAAATGAGAAGTCCAATACCCATCAAAGACCCTATGGAGACTACGGGATGCTCAGGTACTACTGTGACACATAGCACAAATGCTCTTAAATAGTAAAATATATGGTTTACAATATATGCAATATGCACCAGTTTAAAAGCATCCAAATTAAAGGCTTTGAGGTCAGCAGACACAGATCAGAGAAGCTAAGGAGAGAGGCCTTTCTCTATCTTTGCAGTAACCCAAAGGAGTGGAGGCACACAAAGAACCTGTAATTTTAAGGCGATACTTCTTGTAGTACCAGGGAGAAAGCTCTTGATGTCCAAAACATAGCGCTAACCTGGTGAGCACTAGCAGACCCCAACAGCACCCAGGCCATAGGTGAATGCTCCCTCACTTACTAATGTATACCAGCTATTTTAGCACCTGTTTATCCATGAAGACTCAAGAGGAAGGCAACTGAAACCCTTTATTTGGGCGTATGGTTTTCAGACAGTGCTGACTCCAAGGAACATCTGCTGCCATCTGTACACTTACCTGGAAGGCGCTGGTGCCACTTTGGGCTTCTCCGTTTCAATGATGGTCTCTGTGATCATTGCTGCTGTTGTGCCCCCAGACACAGCTGAACTACCAAAGCCACCAAAACCAGGTGCCTTTTTGCCTTGTCTCTCTGCATCCCTTCTAGCCTGCTGCAATTCCTTTGCTTTACGGCGCATCTCAGCTTTTGCTTCACGTTCCTGAGTCTGAAGTAAAAGACAAAAGGCGGGTACAGCTTTGCAACCTCAATCTTATTCTGTACAGCAACTAATACTATGTATGGTTTCTTATCAACCTTTTTTCGAGGACCAGGAAACGGGCATTTGATTTATAGAAAACCTAAATAATTTTAAAACCCTGATCAAATTGGAGTAACATCTTCGCATAAAAAAGCATTGCTTTCCAGAGTACCTTGTGCCAAACTCAAAATTATTTCCACTCACCTCTCGGACAGCTCGGAACACCTTTTCTTCATGAGAGTCCATCTCAGTGAAGGTCCGAATTTGTGCCAGGTTTACGTTCTCACGGTAGCCCAGGGCAACGATTTCATCAAAGGCAAAAATCAGGTCAAAACAGTGTTCAGAGATCTCATTCTCCTCCAAGGCTCGACAATATTCAGGGATCTAATTCAGGAAAAACATTTAAAAGGAGCATTCATAAAAACAGACAGACGTAACTTTCAGCACTGTCTTTCTACTGTTCCCAGACTTCACAGTTGTGCTAGACTCTCCGCAGAACTAGCGCATCACTAAGCTGCCTTTCATTCCTTTACATTGTTGATAAACAACAAGATGAGGTTTTGTGATTGTTAGTTTTTCCTCAGCTAAAATATTTATGCAATCTTTTAACATAGTTCTAACTTTGTAACTCACAAGAACATAAACAAGCAAACACTATGAGGCTAGTTAACTTCCTGAAGATCCTTTGGTTGCATCTAACAGAAACAGATTATACAGTTAATATAAAGACAATTGCAAAAACTCATTACTTAGAAATGTATTTAGAGTAGTGCTATGCTTCTCAAGTGCATTCTGTAAAGCCACGTTATTTTTAGAAAAAATATAATTGTTATCTTAAGAATACAGCAAATGTTTTACCTTAAATTTATAACTTCGTCCCTTTGGTCTCACCAGTTAAAGGGCAACCATGGGTTTCTTAAATATAGTTCAAAAATACCACAGAAACTTCAAAGCTTAACCTTGTCCCAGGTCAAGAACAGGCTCTAGAAAATCATGTTGGTAGGTGGAAGCAGACAGTACTTCAGCAACAGCTCACCAACAGGTTCCCTTATAATAGCACTGTTTCAGGCTACAGACACGTGAACTTTGCAGTAAATAACCCGAAGCATAGATCCTTACCACTCTAGAGAAAAGTCGGAGTGTTTCCAGGTCTTCCAGGATATTGCTGTTTTTGGTGGTGATCAGCACCATGTAGAGCTTCTCCATCGGCTGATACACATACCGCACACTCTCTGTTTCCACAAAAGTGTGCTGCTTCCCGGTGTTCATGAGTTTTGGGAAAGCTGCCAGCAGCCCCTCGATGCGGGTCCGGGTCATCTCCACGAACTGCCGGGAGACAATGGCCTTCCCCGCCTTTGTGCAGACGGCAGCCGCCAACAGCACCTGTGGAGAACACAGACGTGGGTTAGCTGTGCCAGTCTTGGACGCTGCCTAGCCCCTGCAAACCTGACACAGCATCAGACATGCAAAGAAAGGTAAAATCTAGTTGGCAGTAATCTTTCACATCGAGCTGATTTTCCTTCACTGGGATCTTAAGTGTCTTTCTATGACTAGCGCCAAGAACTTACCTATTCTAACAGCAGATCCACCTCTGCTTTTCTCTGCAGATACGCTGCAGCCCACTTTCTGTTTCCGTGCTATGTGGAACTAAAGCTCTCAGTCCTCCAGTCAGGAAGACAGAGACAACCAACCCATTGCTCTATACACAAAGCATGACAAAACCCCAAAAATGCTTTAAGCAAGGGTCTAGGTTACTGAATTTTCTGTTAGTTCAGACCCAGCATAAAACTTACACTGAATACCAGAATGTTTTCAAATATGACATTCCTTCCCAATGCCACGTTTACAGTCAAGACAGGTTAATAAAATCATGAGAGCTATATTAATTACAGCATGTGGACGACTCTCATGGGCTATTGTACCAACAATAAAAAGGCAGTAAGCCAACTGCTAATTTACCTTTTCTTATTCTCTCTACCTAGACTCCTTCCTGAAATTCCTCTCACAGATTAGTTTCTTAATTAACTTTGTCAAGACAGGACAGTTTCTGCAGCTAAGATCTTTGGGCTCCCCAGCCATTTTCATTCACAGTACTCCAACAATGAGAGAAGCACCAGCAACTCTCAGCTCCAGATGGATTTCCAGTACCACCTCGAACCCAGTCAACATGTGGCTGAGTAAGGCAGTCAGGTACCCTGGCAAAATTGTCACGCGTTGTCTGGATAGCCCTAGGACCCTGCAGCTTGACAGCTCAGGGACAAACGTCTCTGGAAGAAAAGCGATCAAAAATGTACCTCCTCTCTCCAACCGCTCTCTGAAACTACTCCGCACGCAGCGTAAGAGAGCAGGATGGCACCAGCGACTCGAGCAGCACTGCCGACGGCTGCACAACGCAGCACATCGGCCTCTGCTGTCTCATCGAGTGACACCAGGTGGGCAACACGGAGCAGGACCGGCCCCGGCAGAGGAAGAGCTCGGAGCCCCGTGCTCCCTGACAGCAACACAAAGTAACTGACCGCCCCCCGGGCCCAGCCGCCACGTTACCGGTCACAACGCCGGAGATAACACCTCAGCACCCCAAACGACCTTTAAAACGCACGTAACCGGGTGCGACAAAGGCTGCGGCCGCGAGCTCCCCTCTAGGGGAGCAGGACCCGAGGAGGGCCCCGCAGCCGCCGCTGTGCCTCCGAGCGGGGCTCCCCGTCGCTCCAGCGGCGAGCGCGGAGAGAGGACGAGCCACCGCCGCCGCCACCGGCCCTCGGCCGAGGCACCGCGGCTCCAGGTGGCTCCGGGAGGCGGCCCCGGGGCCTCCCGAGCTGCGCCCGGCGCGGGGCCCGGTGGCCGCGCAGCCGCCGAGCGGGAGCCCCGCGGCTCCGCCAGGCACCACCCGGGGCAGGCCGCGCCGCCGGGCGGGCGGCGCCGAGCTCCGCGGGGCCCGGCCAGGCCCCGCACGCCGCCGGAGCCCCGGGCACGGCCGGCAGGCGGCCCCCGGGCACGGCGGGCGGGCGGCGGCGGTCGCGCCCTTACCATGGCGGCGGCGGCGGCGCTGGGCTCGGCGCTCGCTCCCTCGGCGCTCGGCGTCCCCTCGGGCAGCCCCACAAGATGGCGGCGCGGAGCCACGTCCCCAGCCGGAAGCGGCGCGGCGCGGGGCGGGGCGGGGCGGGGCGGGGCGGGCGGACCGGAGCGCGGCCCCGCCGGAGGCTGCGGGCGGCCGCCTGCGGGTCCCGCCGCGGCCTGCAGGGGGCGGCGCGGGGCGGCGGGGCCGCTCTAGGCGGCCGGCGGCGAGCGAGGCGGGCGCCCGCGGGAGCCGGTCGCCATGGCGACGGCGGGGGGCGCCCCGTCGGGGCAGCGGGCGGCGGAGGAGAGCGGGGCCGGGCCGCGCCCCGCCGCCCGGCACCGGCTGCTGGAGAACCAGCCGTACGACGAGAGCCTGGAGCTGCCGCAGGCCGACGAGCCGGGCGGCGCGGCGGGGAGCGCGAGCCCCCCGCGGGGCTCCCGCCGGCCGGGGCTGCCCCGCTCGGCCGGCGGCGCCCAGGACGGCGGCGGAGGCGGCGAGGTAGGCGCGGGGCCGGGCGGGCGGGGGCGGCCCGGGGGGGCGCCGTCCCGGTAAGGCCCCGTCCCTCCGGCCCGGCAGGACGCGGCGGCCCGGCCCGCCCTCAGCGAGGACGACGACGAGGACTCGGAGGACTCCTCCGGCAGCGACTCGGAGGACGACTCGGAGGAGCGCGGAGCCCCGGCGGACGGGTGAGCGCGGCGGGCGGCCGGCGGGGGCTCCCCTGGTAACGCGCGGACGGCGTTTTGCTGTAGAAGCAAAAGGCACAGCTGAGAGGAGCCCCACAACGCCTGCTTGTACAAAAACTAAGAGAAATTAATCTTTGTCTAAACTTCTCTTCCTCGCTTTAGTGACTACAATCTAGCCGATTATGACTACCTGCCAGTATCTCCTGAAATTAAAGAACTCTTTGAATACATAAGGAGGTGAGCTGAAGGAATTTTAGCCAGCTCTTGCCTCTCCTTTGTGTCAATGATAAGTGTGGCAGGAAATATTCATCGCCCACTGTGTAACGCTCTTTTTTTTTTTCCTTCAGGTACACTCCAAAAACAATAGAGATTGAACACAAACTGCAGCCTTTTATTCCAGACTTTATTCCTGCTGTTGGAGACATTGATGCATTCCTAAAGGTACAATATTTTCAGGTACCTCCTGCCACACTGGCTGAAACAGAAGGTGACAGCAGTGTGAGACTGGCAGTCAGGCTGTGCAGCCAAGAGCTCAGCCGTATCATCCTTGCAGCAGAGAGGTATCCTTGCCCTGCGCTGCAGGACATACTGTTATCGACACCTAGGAGATTACACTTAGTGACACTGGGAACTGGTTGGTCACTTTGGTGACCTCCCATGTAGTATATATGTAATTTAAGGTGAGAGCTGCCTTCTTCTTTGTCCAACACGTTGTACATTTCAGGTACCGCTGTGCTAACAATTCCTATTTTCTGTTCTGTCAGAGCAGCATGCCTACCAATTCCTTTTAGGGTCTGAATTTCAAACTACGGGGAGGGTCTTTACAAAATAGCTCCATCATCCCCTACTCTGGACTCCCATAGAGAATATATTCTCTGTTTACCTGTAGGTCCCACGTCCAGATGGCAAGCCTGATAACCTCGGCTTACTGGTCCTAGATGAGCCGTCAACGAAGCAGTCAGATCCCACAGTGCTTTCTCTTTGGCTAACGGAGAATTCCAAACAGCACAACATCACAGTGAGTCATGGAGAGAGGGGGGATGTTTACTGCTCACTGGCTAGGGCAAAATCGTTGTACTTTAATCTTACTTTTGTCTCTCTGTGACTGTAGCATTGCAGCACAAATTATAACTTGGCTTTAAAAGCAGAAAAAAAAAATAACCCATTATTACCAATAGCTTTAAACTAAAGTGTATCTAAGCATTGCTTAAGGCAAGTTTCAGTACAGACTTTGGATCTCTGTTTCGTTCAGGTGGAGCTGTAACATATATATATTTTTCTTTGGGTTGTCACTACCTGGTTTTACTCAGTGTTTTGTTTCCCAGTTGCTCTTCTGTCTGCAGAAATCAGTTGGTATAGTGCAACTAGGAAAGAGAAGACGTGGTTAATCAGGGGCAAACACAGGGTTTGCAAAAAAAACCAAAAAAAACACAAAGTACTTCCAGGTTTATATTTTTGTTTCTAGCAGCAGATAAAAGTGAAGAGTGTGGAAAATGCAGAAAAGAACCCCAAAGCCATTGACAGCTGGATTGAAAGTATCAGCGAACTACACCGCTGCAAACCTCCGGCCACTGTCCACTATACCCGGTGAGCCATTTTATCAGCAGACCTTCAGGTCAGTGGGAGGCTGGTGGCAAAATCAAAGGGTAGTGAGCAGATCAAGATGTCTCTAAGAGGGAGAAGATCTGCTGAGTTTCAGGGTAGTCATACCATGCACGTCTGCAGGACACTCACTTTCCTTTTCTGTACTTCTCTTTCCCTACGTAGTAGGGAAACTTCAAGTAGCTTAACAGCTATCACGCACCACTTTCAATTCCTTGCAAGCAGTGACTCTGTAAAAGGAGAAATTCTGGACAAGTCAGAGGAGGCAAGACTTACTCTTACCAAGTACTGATTTGGGTCTCTGCTGCTGTGGCACCCCCTTCTGCCCAGACTCCAGTTCAGAACAGCCCAGTCACTCTAAAGGAAGCAGTGTTTCCAGCATCTTCCTTCAGCCATAGTGCTAAGCACAAATTCTAAGCTTAATCTTGTTTTAATAAATAAAAATGTCCAAACTGGCACTGCAAATGGAGTCTGTCTCATTCAGAGCAATCTGGCAGTAGGAAGCCATTTCAGTTTCTTGCATGTAATCTTAATTTTCTGTGTTTTTTTTTTTCCTTCCCTTGCAGGCCCATGCCTGACATAGAGACCCTCATGCAGGAGTGGTCACCAGAATTTGAGGAGCTCTTGGGAAAGGTATGATATACAAGTGCTAGGTAGTTAGCTCAGGGCATGGCATTAGAAACGATCCAACTTGAAACCTGGGTTTCTCTTCTACTTTGACCACATTGACTTCATCCTTCTCGATTGAGGTTAGTTCTTTACTTAACATTTCTCTCTTAACAGAAGACAGGTGAGCAGCCTAATGCCTGAATGCCTAGCTGCTGCCCAAATAGCCTCTGTGCTTGGTCCAAGATTAGCACATGCTGTCAGTCCCTTGCTCTTTGAGAACAGAACTAACACCCTCTTCTATTCCAGGTGGGCCTCCCAACTGCAGAGATGAACTGTGACCTGGCTGAATATGTTGACATGATATGTGGTAAGCAGAGGAGATCTCTTTCTTACCCTCACTTAAAGGCATCTGATTATTCCTAGCACAGGAACTGCCAACAAATGGAAACATTCAACTTTGACAGACACAGAGGTAACAACATTATCTTAGGCTGGTCCAAAGAGGATGTTCTGTCTGTCTGTTAACTCATTCTTCTTCTTATTCCATGAGGTTGGGTTTTGTCTGCTCTGCTCAGCCAGCTGATGAGAGTGAGCAGTTAACTCTCTTCTCTTCCAAGAGCCTAGGTAGCATTCTGTGCAGGGTGGTGTAGTCTGTTTGCTCTCATGCACTTCTGCTCTTCTTTTAGCCATTCTGGACATCCCTGTGTACAAGAGTCGGATCCAGCCTCTGCATGTACTTTTCTCGCTCTACTCGGAGTTCAAGAACTCACAAGTAAGCAGCCCCAGACAGGCACTGGTCACTCAGCTGGAAGCATTACAAAGCTTGTGTCCTTAAATTTGGCCTTGCTGTTATGGGTTTGTAAAGAGCTAGTAGACTATCATAAAAGAGTCCAAAGAACATTTTCTTAGCTTCTCATTTCCCTAGTATCTCAAAGGCCCAGCACTGATATTGCAGCATTGCACAAGGAGCCTCTGACTTTCTGCAAGCCTGGGATGCAGCATTGTTTAGCAATCCAGCATAAGTCCAGATGCTTTTTCCCACTGAAGTCATGGTGACTGTGCTGAGCACAGACAGCATGGTTAGAGCAGGGCTTGCGTGAGGCTCTAGCTTGCTGCTGAGCACACAGCTCATATGGTGCTAAAGTGGCTCGTGTTTTCAGGTACACATGCACTCTAATTAATGAATCTCATCTTTGCACTAATGCATTCTTTCTCCTGCAGCATTTCAAGCCTATGGCTGAAGGGAAGAAGGCTAGGAGCTCTCTATCCAACACACCTTCACAAGCAGCAGAAGTGGAAGTATTAAGCTTTACTTGAAGCTTTGCATTAAACCTTCATCTCTTGGATCAACAGCTGCTGCTGGACATAGAGTTTTGACCAAAGGAACCTGTGAAGCAACACAACATTTCAGAAGCCTCCCTTATTTTACAGATACTGCAGAGCTGTTCTGCATTCATAGAGTAGATTTTTAGTCTTCACATTTATAGCAGATGTTAATACCTCCATTTTGACTTGTCTCCGGGGAGTACAGCATTAAAATCTCTTCCAATGACAAACTGTATGTGCCACTGATGTTGCAGAACTGAGGCTTGCAGAGTGTACACTGCAGCATGTAGGAATAAATTCCATGCTCTGACACAAAACTTAGCTCTACCCCGTGCGTTCCAAGGTCTGATGCACTCGGGGGGTGTTGAGTGTCTTCTTCCCTTTATTATAGAGCCACTTTTTCTATTCTCCGTGCCCTTTGCTGCTGCCAGCAGCGTCACTGCTTCCTTTCTGCTGCTTGTGCAGAAGGCATTGATGAAAACCAGAGGACCCCATGAGTGAGGGGTGCTCTTTGCTTACCTCTCACTGCGTGCAGATGATGGCAGGGGGTGAAACAGGGTGTGTTTGCCATGGACCCCAGGTGGGTGACAAGCTGATGAGGTCAGTACGTAAAAATTTAGAGGAGTTTGTACATTCGTTGCTCCCACTGGCTGTTTTAATGGAGTTCAGCAAAGAAAAAGAGGAGAAATAACCAGTGCAGCACCACACAGACACTTAAGTTCAGTTTATTGCTGTTGGGATGACTCCTCTCAGCCCCTGCCATGCTGGCTGCCCTCACCTGTCCCCGATCCAGCAGGGATGGACGAGTTTGTAAAGCAAGCAGGCTGTGAGTCTGCTAAATGAAGGCCAGTGCTTGGCCTTACTCAGGGAGGAATCACAGCAGTAGCAGCCTGACAGAATCTGTCTATAAAAAGCTTTGATGCATTTTGATTATAACAGTTATGTGAAAACATGCCATTCCCAAAGGCATTTCCCTTTGCAGGGAGCCACATCAGCTCCTCCTGGGTCAGAGCCTGGAGGACAGATCCTGCTGCAGCATTTCCTGGCCTGGTGACACACAGGGAGCCCTCATGGTTCTCCTGTCTCATCACCATGTTTCTTCCAGAGCAGTGGCACCACGGGACAGGAACACCCTGTGTGCAGCTGGCATTTCCAGGCTGTCCTGCTCTTCGGTGCCTTTCCCTGGCCCAGCCCCCAGGAAGGGGGGGTGTCCCCTGCCTCAGGTGACATCTACCAGCTGACAGTGCGCCCAGCCCACGCCTGTTGTCCCAAGGTGGCACCTGGTACTTAACATGTTGAGGCTGAGGTTTGCTGGGCAACGAAGCCTCAACAGTAGGCAAAACACTTTACACTGGAAGTCAGGTCTCTGCCAATAGCCAGAAAAATCAGGATCTGGTATTTGAAGGAGTCCTCAAAGGTCTGAGGCAAGTCTGACATGCCAGGCTCGATGGGACTGAGCTCTGCAGGGACCCTTCTGTGCCCACTGCCCTCACCCTCAGACTGTTCCCCACCGTGGCACTTGCTCCCCAGCCCAGTCTCACCAGTGCTAGTCTGCATGGTGGGTCCTCCATGAGCGCTGAAGAAGACAGGCAACTTCCAGAAGACGAGCGAGGCAGACGGGGTGGTTTCAAAGGATTGTGGTATTGCTCTTTTCCCCCTGAAGCACAGGCACCGATCACAGGGGGAGCTGGGTGCTTGCTGGGGTCCTGGGGAGGCTCTGGGGGAAGAGCAGCCCGTCGGCACCGTGATGCATCTCACAGCCAGATCTCATCACTGCTCATACTGGGAACTTTGTAGATGCGCCCAGCCATTGGGAATGGGACAAAACCTGCAGGACAGAAAGAGCTCATTGCCACCACCTTCCAGGACAGACGCAGAGGCCAGTGTCTCCGCAGCATAGCTTTCTTGGGCTGCTCACCCGTCTGTACTCCCTCACTGAGGACAAGGGTGTTCTGCAGGGTCTGCTGCCCTCCCTTGGCTGCCACATCCCCAGGGGTGGCTGTGGGAAAGGAAAGGGGACAGAGCAGGAGCTTCTCAGCCCACATGGGATCCATGTGCCTCGGTGCTTTACCTCTGTCCTCCTGCGTGAGCTCTCCGAGTCGCAGGTCAGGTGGCAGGGACCTGTTCTCCCGGGGCAGGCACGTGCTTGGGGTCTGCAGGTGCTCGGCCCTGCTGTGATGAGGGTGCTGGCTGAGCAGGCTGTGGCACGATTCCCACACAACACCCGCTCCCACCCAGCGCGGGGGATGCTGTTAAATAAGGCACTTCTTGCTCCAAGGGGAGGCAGGGAAACCACGGCTTACCTGGGAGGAACTGATGCAGATCCAGGGAGTCCTGTGGGAGGGAGGGTGTCAGGGAGCGGCCATGTCCGGGGCCCTGGACCCAGCGGGGGCTGAGCTGCAGGCCCACGTGCCTGCCCCAGGGCTCCCTCCCGCTTGGCTCTTACCTGGTGCTGGCTTGGCTCGGCGGCACGCCAGGCAGGCAGCAAGGGAGCCCAAGCCAAGCAGGGCACTCAGGGCCAGGGCTGAGCCCACAGCAACGCCCAGGAGGGGCAGCTCCACATGGGCATCCAGCAAACCTGCGTGAGTAGCGTAGCTCCCTCAGTACCCTGGGTGCCCTGGGCTTTGGCACCTACCCCTGTAGCACCTACCTGGAGGCAGGAGGGAGGTAGTGGTGACGCCCAGGCTGTTGGCAGCACTGACTGAGAGATTGGTGGCTGCTCTGCCAAGGTGCACGTGGAGAGAGTGGTTGGCCAGTCCGGGGTAGTGCTTGGTGTCCAGGAGAAGGAATTCGGATGCATTGGCCACTACGCGCCCATCCTGGTCCACCCAGGTGATGCTAGCAGGCGGATTGGCTTGCACCAGCACAAAGAGCACCAGGAGGAGCCCAGCGTCATCGACCTCCTCGTAGCGGGCATCTGCACGCAGGATCTCTGGCTTATCTGGGCAGCAAACACAGGCAGTGAGACAGGAGGGAGGTACAGGGGACAGCTGAGGCAGGGAGGCAGCACAGTCAGCAACAGGATTTGCTGCTCAGAAGGCGCTAGGAGCACTCAGCTGCTGTTGCACAGCACTAACGAGATGCTCCCCTGCTACTGCTGTGACAGATCCATGCCCTGCTCTGGCTCCAGCCAGGCAGCAGCCCTGTGCACACTCCCTGTGCCTCCAGCCAGGGGTGCCAGCAGGGCCGGTGCCGCAGGCCTTACACTGCACATCGAGGAGGACGGATGCATTGGCGGTGTCACTGGAGGCTGGGTCAGTCACGGAGCAGTTGAGCTCGCGATCCGTGCGCCGGGCAGTGATGGTGAGAGTGCTGCTGGCTGTGCCCGCTGCTGAGCAGTTTGCCTCCTGTCTCCGGCCATCGAGGTACCAGGTGAGCACGGAGCCAGGGGCTGCCTGCGGGGCCCGGCAGATGAAGGCTCGCCTCTCCTTCTCCCGCAGCGTGCACGAGGCCAGCGGCCGCCCATCAATGGTGGGGCCCGGCTCCCTCAGCCCTGCCGGAGCGCCAGAGCACATCAGAGCTGCGGGGGGGGGGGGTCCCCCCACCCAGGGCCGTGCCAGACCCCGCCAAGGCCTCACCTGCCAGGCAGAGCGCCGGGAAGCCGAGCAGCAGCAGCGGGGCGAGAGCAGCCCCCGGGCAGCCCCTGAGGCTCCCCATCGCAGCCGGCCAGGCTCAGCGCTAGGGGAGAGGCAGGTGGAGCAGCGACATGGGCACATCCCTGCGCCGGGCCCCTGTCAGCCGGGCGTGCAGTGCGGCCGGAGGATGCAACCAGGCCGCACCTACCTGGAGCTCTGCCGCTGCGCCCTGCCCGTCCTGCAGCGCGGCGCCGAGTGGGGCCTGGGCACGCAGGCGCGGTCCCGGCCCTGAGCATCCCTGCCTCAGCTGTGCAGCTGCGCCTCTGAGCAGGGCCAGCCCCGTGCAGCCGCTACAGCTGCAGGGTCACAGCTGCTGTGCCACAGCTGCAGCGTGCAGGGGAGCACCCGGAGGAGCAGGGGACAGGCATCCCTGCGTCCCCACCTCCTCGCTTTGAGAGGGGCTCAGCCCCCTTGGCCCAGCCTCACGCTGAGCTGCCCAGGGCAGCGGGGCTGGATGTTACGCCGCAACCACCGACAACGCCGCAGCCAGAGCCCTGCTGGGCAGACAGGGAGGTTTTATTTGGGGCGGAACAGAGTTGAGACAAAACCAAGGGGCAGAAAGCTTTCCTCAGGGTGGCCCTGGATCATACGGGCTGTGTGCTGCTGCCTCCACCGGGCTTCAAACCTCCTGAGGCCTCAAAGGCAGCCCTGTCCCTGGCTACTGGCCGGGATGAATGGGAGGAGGGCTCCGGCGGCTGCAGCCTCAGTTGCTGCTGGCACTGTTGGGGTTGCGCAGCCGCCCCAGCATCTCACAGAGCATCTGGTTGCAGAGTGCTGAGTAGGGGTTCAGCAGCACCAGCTGCTGCCGTGCGAATGCGCTGCCCAGGCGTGCTGCACGCTCGAAGTCGCGCCGGGCGTCCTCATCGCGGGCCTGCAGCCGGTGGATCAGCCCCCGCTGCACGAAGCTCTGGCAGGCGGCACGGCCACAGCCCCTGCCCAGGTGGATGGCGGTGTCCAAGTCCCGCAGAGCACCTGGACAGGGCAAAAGGTGGCGGGGAGCTGGGGTAGTCTGGGGAAGTGGCCAGGACCCCGGTGCTTTGCCCCACTGCAGGGCTGCCGCCTGGCCCCGTAATCCTTACCTGCCACGTCCCCCTTGAGGCGCAGGGCCTGGGCCCGGTTGTTGTATCCCGAGGTGCGCCCAGGGAGCAGGCGGATGGCCTCGTTGAACCGTTCCAGGGCGGTGCTCACATCTCCAGATTCAGCAGCAGAAACCCCCTGCAACTCCAGGTCCCGGACCTGCTCCAGCAGCTCGGGCGCAAAGGTCTCCTCTGTGTCAAAGGCAGCATCCCTCGCCCTGTGCTCCACAGACGTGCCCAGCGGGCAGGCGCCAGCACCAGTTGTGGGCACCTGGCTCTGGGTCCCTGCATACCTGCGCCCTGCTTGGTACAGTCCCGGCACCAGCCCCAGGACCTCCGCTCCATCCCCAGGTACCCGTCCCAGGCCCCTGAGTCTGGCCCCAGGGAGGCAGACCGGACCCTGAGCCACCCCTGGGTGGTGGCCCAGGAGGAGGGAGAGGGGCTGCTCCCAGCAGCACAGCCTCCTCCCCTGCCTATGGGAAGCAACCAGCAGGAACCTGAAGCTGCATCTGCCTCACCTTCCTCCTGGATGTCCTCCTCCTCATCCAGTCCA
Organism: Anser brachyrhynchus; assembly: GCF_964034855.1. Taxonomy (NCBI): domain Eukaryota; kingdom Metazoa; phylum Chordata; class Aves; order Anseriformes; family Anatidae; genus Anser; species Anser brachyrhynchus. The sequence continues at coordinate 326,222 of NC_137718.1, forward strand.
GGGATGTCCCCAAATGGAGTGCTGGGGTTGAAAATGGTCTGCAGGATGGCTCTGTCATTTGCGGTGGCCATGGTGCTGTGCGCGCAGTGCCCGCAGCAAAGCCCCAGCAGGTCTGGAGGACAGCTGCTGGCAGGTTAATGATCACCCCACTGGCACCGCTCACCCATCCCCATCCTATCCCAGCCCAGCCACTGGGCTCCTCCACCCCCCGACCCAGCCAATTCCCACAGGCCCAGCTGGAGGACCCACAACTGCCCAAGGTGACCCGTGCACAGCAACCACAGCACACCAGATAGAGCCAAGCACGTCTCCACCAAAAAACCACCGTGGTGTGGGAGCAAAAGGGAAGCAGAGTGGCTCTGCAGCCAGAAGCCACCAACGCTCACCAACTTGAGCCCTTGCTGCGTGCCCTTGGGCTTCCCGCGGGCACCCGGTGCCGTCCCGTCCACCAGCGGCGCTGCCAGGCCCAGCGGGTTGCAGCTCCAGCCCTGAGCCACATGGCACTGCCCCCGGAGCACCGGCCACGCTCGGCGCTGCTGCCAGCGCTGCTGCAGCCCCACAGAGGCACTCACTCTCCCGTCCCCATCCTCCTCAGCGCCGCCACGGGCGGCATTTTGCACCCGCTCCTGACCCTGGCCGCGGTGTGGGCCAAGGGCACTGGTCAAGCAGCCGGGGCAGCGCGGCTCTTCCTGCAGAGCGCAAAGCACCTTCGTGCAGCAACGCGCAGGCAGAGCGCCGAAGTGCGTGTGGGATGAGAAATACGATGATTTAAACAGGAAAACCAGCTTCCCGACTCAGGAATAAACCAAGAGCAACCCTCTGCAGCAATAAACTTGACATGTTTATTAATTAAACTATCACTTAAATAAAAAAAAGTGCATAGAAAATAAACATGTTTAAAAACTCCTTTGTTTTTTGTTTTTTGTTTTGTTTTTACAACTATGTACACTTTTTATTTTTACATTCAGTCTTTTGCAGAGCTTTCAGCATTTTTTTTAAACTATTAAAGTATTTCCTTCTTCCCTGTGACAGGGAGTTAACACTGATGTACTTTAGACACGTTTCCTCTTTTTTTTTTAAAAAAAAAAACAACAGAAGCTTGGAAGAACACAAGAAAAAAAAAGATTTGTTATACATGATAAGTTGTCAAGAAGTGTATTTCTAGAACATAACCTTGCCTTTGCAGTTTTTTTTTTTTCTTTTTTGAAACAATTATTCACCTACCTGTATTTACTAAAGAGACTGTTAAGTTCAATAAAAGAAACACCACAAGTATAGTTCTTGGTTGATAGACAAAGCTACTGTACCTTGTTAAAAAGATACCAGGAAAGCACAGAGCACATTTTTCCCTATATGCAGGTGGTACCCCAACATTCATAACCAAAAAGAGAGGAAAAAAGGAAAAAACCAAGTTGTACAAGTACTGACTGGTAACAATAAAGGTCAGGGAAGCCCTCGAGCTGCCCGTTCCCAGGCTCCCTCTCATTTTCCAGCTCTCAGAGCCAGGCACGCTTGCTGCCTGGCACCAACGAGGCTGCCGTCCGCCTGGAAACGTGCAGCCTGATTTCTTCCCGCCTCCGTTAGCAACTGTAACACAATCCTTATCTATAGTGTTAAGAGAATTAAAAGCCATGGACCGATACTGAACTAGGCTTCATTACACGGTGCATTACTATATTAGTTCCTATATATATTGTATTTATAGTTATAAAAAAAACTTGCAAGTGTTGGATGTGGACCAGTAGTATGGGTTTGAATGGCATGATTCTGCACAAAGACCATCTCACTGAAGAACCTGGTATTGCTTTGAAATGAAAGAAAAACAATAAACAAAAAGATACCCAGCCCTTTGCAATGACCCGCTTTTCCTTTAAAAAAAATCGGTTTGTACAAATAAAAATAAACGCCCTAAGGTTCCATTTTTTAGTATTTTCAGATATCGTGATCTGTGTCAGTCCTTATAAAATATACATTCATATACTGGGAAGCTGTGCTGTGCTCACCGTTAGCCCAGGCAGAACAGGGTTGAAGGGCACGCAGGCATCTCACAGGTGACAGAACACGTACGCACTAGCTGCCAAGGCTTCTCCCTGCCTTACTTCCATTTGCCCAAAAGAGAGAGTCAAACGCCTGTGCTGGATCGCTCTGGCTGTGAGTGGGACAGGAGCGTGGGCGCCCTGGCCCAGCCCCTGGCAGCACAGCTCAGCTTCTCTGGGTACAGACAGTTTCACTGGCCACAGCGGCACCTGCCGAGGCAGCCGCCACAGGTATAGCAGCAAAGCGAACAGCGAGCGAGGTCCCCACCGGGCCCGTCTGCTCGACCAGTCCTTGCAGGAGGAGATTCCTGGTGCTTGGCTCCGGGGGCACTCCCGCGGCTTTCCCTCAGGTTTCCTAGCCACCTGGCCCAGCGGGCTTTCCCTACAGGGGTGGCTTTGGGCAGCATTTCCCAGCCGGGACTCCCTCCTGCTCAGCACCTGCCCTCCCGGCCCCGCACTGCACTGACGCTTGGCAGACGAGAAGGGAGCTGCCGGCGGGGGACGATGTGCCCCCTCTTTAAGAGGGAGCGGCGCGGGCAAGAGAAACGTGGTTGAGCCGCACACAGTTCTCGGGTTTAACCACGGTGAGAGCTGTCCCCCAGCAATGCTGTCAAAACCAAGAAAGAAAAAGGACAAAGAGCAGCTGTGTCTGCGGAGGCAGGGCTGAGATCTGCTCCCAGACGTGCTTTTTGGCCTTCTCAAGGTATGTGCGTTCCCAAACTGTCAGTGCATCAAATCATTTCAGTAACAAATGCAGCTTCAATTTGACTCTTCTTTAAACAGTTATTACCAAATAATAATCACGCAGTGCAATAAAGAAAGGAAACCAGCAGTTCCTGACCCTGTGAGTGCTGTATTTCATTCCCAGGTCAGAGGAAGAGGTCTCGGGGCCTGGAGAGCACAGATAATGGAGTGCAAGCCTGCGAGTGCTGGGGAGTTCGGTCAGCTCGGTCCATTTCCTACAAACTGCTCGTGCAGTTTTGGGGTTGCCTTTCAATTTGGCAGCCCCCAAAACAGCTACTAACCTACCCACAGGGACAGTTTACAAAAGCAAGGGTGCTTCACGGTTTAACTGCTCCAAGGAACAATTGCTCGTTTCAAGTGAGACACTGTGGGATCAGGAGCGCATGTGTGGATGCATGTCCCAGACCATCCCAGACGGCAGTGAGCCGAGGAGGGCCAGGGCCCTATTGCTTCAACAGATTTCCACAGGACCATGTTTTTGCGTCCAGAGTTGTGAATTTACCTAGAGAAGAAAGGTACAGTCTTTCTCCAGGGGTGCTGCTCCGGACAAAGCAGCGATGAGCGGCAGACTGACCTCTAGGACAGGGACAAGACCGGCGGTCAAGTGACCGGAGCAGGACCTGTCCCCTGGGCGCAGCGAGGTGCCCGTGCAGCTGACCTGGGTTGGAGAATGCCCCTCACTGCCCCAGCCCCACATTCATCCAAACCCCCTCCTTTAGGGACAGCTGATCTGAGTGGACACAGCAGGGTGGGAAATGACACTTCCCACAGAAATGCTAATTCTAAATGCCAAGCAAAAGAGGTGAAGTTATTAAGGGTCAGTTCTCTCTCTCTCTTTCCTTAAATACACACAGGATACTGGTGTGTGGCAAGGCAGAATCATGCCTCCATGTTCAGATACAGTTCCCATGAGTCAAACTCCTCCTAAGCTGGGCAATTCTTCCTCCTGCCCCTATCTTGACAAGAAAATAAAAGTTTAAGGTCCAGCCAAACCTCCTAGAAACAGTTACTGAAGTCAAAAAGGCAGAACAAGATTAAAAAATAAAAATAAAGTGTACCCCTCTCTCTGGAGAAAGGATCAGACTGTGTCCAGCCAGATATTTCCTATAACCGTCCTATGAAAATAAAAACAATATTAAAAACAGATTCTTTTAAATTAGGATAATACCACTGTTTAAAAAGCCTCGTCATAAGTGCTTTTACCTATGAAGTGCTTCTCATAGAAAAATATACAAAATATATTTACATTTATAAAACCTTAAATACTAAACTGTAAACAGAACAGAGTAAAATCCAATGTCTTAATTTGTTAGGCTTGGGGCTTTTTCTTTTCTTTCCTTTTTTTTTTTTTTTTTTTTTTGAGGCGTGGAGCAGACCCAAAAGGGAGGAGGATTTACATTACTTTAACCAGGACAATAGTGTCTTTTGATTCACTTAAAATAAGCTTGATTCTTCAGCTACCACAATTTCAACTGCGCCAATTGCTAATTTATTTATTTCCTATGCATTTCTAAGTGCTGCATGGAGTACATGGGGCTGGTTAGTGTTTGGCCTTGCATTTTCAGAGAATTTACACTCCATTTTGGTGCCTCTTCCTGTGCCTTTCATAGAAGATTACGAAACTACGTACTGAAGATGGGTCGCGACAGGCATGTGCCTAGAGAAGTCACTTGTTTGTCTCTACATCACACCCTAGGACACTGTTCCAGGAGGCTGAGCAGAGCAGCTCCCGGGGAAGCGTCCTCAGAAGTCCCTCCTAGTTCTTGCTCTACAGCCACAAGCGGCCAACAGCAGAATGCGCTTCCACCACTGCTCCTCTCCCCTGAAGACGTTTGTCCCTTGGGCCAGCCCCACAGTAGCAGGCACACCACTGTAGCCAGAGGAGCCTTTCAGACCCTAGGTCAAAGGAGAAAGACAGCCTCTGACGACAGGAACATGGGAAAACACTGCTTCCCTCCTATACGGCAGAGGGAGGGTGCTGCTGAAAGAAAGCATTTGCTCACAAAGATTTACAGCTCTGTGACTAGTTGGCACAAGCCCTTTCTCTGCTAAAGAATGCCAGGAATTCCCCTGCACTCGGGCAGGAATTTCAGAGTGAAACACTATCCAAATCGTTCTCAATTTACTTTCGGCTGCTATATGATGCTCTCCCCCATTCAGTCTTCCTAGATTAAAACAGATAAGCCAGACCCACGGCGCACCAGGCCACCTATGCCACACAGTATGCCAACCAACTCACAAATAGTGTTTTGGAGATGCATAGCACAAGGAATCACAGACACGTACAAAGTTCTCAGAGTAGCTGGTTGGTGGGACACAGTTTCTCTCTCTAGGAGAAAAGAGCAGTCACATACTGTGCTTCCAAAACTTATGACACAACAGTCGAATGAAAACAAGAACTCCACATTCACCACTTTGAGCCAAGAGACAACAGAAGGACGGGATCCATGATGACTCCCCTATACCTGGGTCTGTCTACCCTCCCCTCTCCCACTCATTAGCCCCATTCTGACAAACAAATTCTGAGGGTTGGGGCAGGAAAGACAATAGCAAAAACATAATCACACTGAGGATCTTCTCCAGTCGCCTGTGTCTTTCATAAGGGTAAGTGTGCGCATGCGAGACATGAAGATGTGGACTCTGACAGAGAAACACAGCCGCCAGTTAGGTCCCTGAGCCCAGCTGATCTTCATTCCTGCCTCCGTCCTTCCCTCTCCCTTGCAAATGGCAGGGTAGGGATTCACTAGAAGCTTTGGTTCGCCCCAGGCCCTTTAGGGCTCACTTGCAGGTCATGGAAGTTCTAGTTTAAAAACTTCCTGCACTTCTTGGCACCGCAGTTACAGGGCAGTTTGTTGCTGGCGTCTTCAATGGGGAACTTGTAGTCATATGTAAGTTCTTCCCCCCGGTAGATTTTGCGCATGGCGAAGATGACAATGTGTTTTTGGCCATCAATGTTGATGACCCGGGAGTAGCAGTTGGGCTCACAAGAGTGATTGATGAAGCGGGCTGCATTCCCATGCATGGTGGCATCCACCACTTCAGAGTCATCAATGCGGAACATGTAGCAACCAATCCCCTACACACAGAGGACAGAAAGACAGTTAGGCAAGTGAAGTGAAGAGATAGCTACTCTAACAGACAGCTTAGATTATTACAGCGACGTGGCAACCGAAAGTCAAGTCATTAAGAATATCTGCAACCTCTATTCACTTGTCTTCGTAAGCTCATGCTTGAATTATTTCATCTCTTCACCCTTTGGATCTGCAACACGAAGATCCCACTGATATTTTTCCCAGTCCAGAGGAGAAAATAAGAAATGATCTAGAGCTCCAGAAAGTACGGAGAACGTCCTAAGAAGTCTGTAAACCCAAATCATGATGTTCAAAAGCAACTTTCACATGGCCTACACTTGTCCTACTTTCCCAGCCACTTCCTGGTTCTCCCAAACTCCTCTCTGTACACAGTAATCTCACCAGTCACATTTCGCAATAATTTCTTTCATCTTATGTACATCACCGCTTTGCACTGAAAACAGTTTTAGGTCACTAATATAAATACTTTACTCAAAGCATTTGGAAAGTCAAAATATTAAGCAACTCCTCTACTCCATGGCTATGCTTGTTCTGGCTTTATTTAGACAAAACGCTTCTGTCAAGAATGACAAAAAAGGCTTCATGAAACAACTGCAATTTATAGCAGGGAGGTTGTTATATAACAAGGAGGGTTTAATTTAGAGATGACTGATCAGCCTTCTAATTTTGCTTGAGAGCTCCAGTTTATACTGATCTGTGCTATGAACCCTCAAGCTCTGATCTCACCTACACCACTTCTTCCTTTGGCACATAGCAGATCTTAAACCGTTTAAACTTATCTACCTCTCTGAACTGCAAAAATCAATTGTTCTTCCTCCCTCTGCCCCCCATACATGAGAAGTTTCTTGTTACAAAGAACTTTAATCCTAAAGCCTGATTAATATCCAAGTTCTCTGTCTGCTATATTTCCTTGGATGACCAAATGGGAAAAGTGGCTTGTTATGCTTTTTAAGAAGTTCTGCAAAAGCCCTCAAAACTCACCTTACTGTCATAGTACTTCTCTCGTTTGTCAGTGAGGATGGATCGAATGACATTGCCCGAATATTCGATCACCATCTCACCTGCATCAATGTTCCTTTTGCAGAACAGGCCCCGGCCATGGATGGGAGACCTAAAAAAGCAACAGGGTAAGAGAATATTTCAAACAATACAAGTGAAACTTGGAAATGTAGGACTGCAAACACTGCAGAAAACAAGTTATTTCATTACAAGGACCACAGCATTATGTCACACTTCTACAACGTAATGCCAATGAGAACACCACTAGATCTCTTCTGTCCACTCGTAAGCAAATGCCTTAGCTATCACCAAGACGAGTCAGCAGGAATAAGTAGTTTGTGCTGAGGATTACTTCTTCAAATAAAAACAAACAAACAAAGAAACAAAGATGCTTCTTCCCCTCAATTTTGCACCATGACTTCACAGGTTTTCAGTTTTTACCTTTCTCTGTCCCAGATGTCCATTTGAGAGTACCAGAACAAAACCATACCTGTAAACACCAACTGCCTCCTTGGAGGTCTTCTTCAAGTGTCGGAATCGCATGGGCATCGGCAGATCCATACTAGTTGCCCTCCTAGAACAGAGAGATGCTACTAAGTGATGACATTTATTTGAGAGCCCATGCCATGTATTATCTAGGATAGTTTCCAAGATATAAACATTGTCACTGCAGCCCACTGAGAACACAATCAAAATTAATTCAGTGTAATACACATGTGCACACATACACACTAAATGTAGAGCAGTTCTTACTCTCATATCTTAACTCAAACAAACTCATTGCTAATCAGCAATCCTTTCTTTCAATACAGGTAATTTTCTCCCTTTCCTCATGAAATTCTCATCAGAACGTTTGTCTTACGTTAGCAGGGAAAAGAAACATCGAAAGGAAGACTGGTCTGATTGGTCACCTTCAGTTGTCAGTTCTCTTGCTATTGTAGGAGTCTCCCCTGTATTTTCTAGGGCTTTGTAGCTGTGAAGTTTTAAATACCACCTCAAAAATCACAACACACAACTAAGCCTACTCTCTTAGTTTTAACACCACAGCATTATTTTCGGCCTTTAAACCCTGCTACATACCGGGCTGATTTCAGTTGTACTTCCTCCTCTTCCTCATCGTTTGGGTTGTATTCTGGTGGCTGTCGGTGTTTAGATGCCAAGAAATTAAACATATCAAATGCAGATTTCCTGCAATTTAATGAGATCAAAGGAATTTTGTGTTACTAACTAAAAATAATTTAAACATTTGGTTGCCACAACAACTTGACATGTTTATTGCTTTACACCTTCTCCTGTCTGTCCTCTTTCACAGCTTTCTATGCATCAGGATAACGCACAATAGTTTCTGAGAACTATGAATAAAGGCACTAGCCAGGAAAGCTTTGTCAAACAAAGCAACTGACAACAGGATTGCACAGAAAAATGTGCAGACTCACAAGATACAATATAATTGAGTTACATGAGAAAGTTGCTAACATTTCTTTTTAACTGAGAGCAGACAGTGCTCTAGAGACTTGTTGCTTGTGCCTTGACATAGAATTAAACAAGCAAATGGACCATTAACCTTAACAATGACAAAGCTCACACTTGCCTCAGGTGGACTTCGGCCCTGGCAGAGCCATGTGGATTCAGAGGAGGCTCATTGGCCTCCTCTGGTTTATGAAATCTGAACTTGTAGTTGTGGCAGTGCTTTGCTCCATAAAGTTGCTCAATCAGAAACACAACAGTATCATGTATAATCCCCAGCATCCTCAAACCATTCACACCTGGAATATGAAATAGAGCACAACAACAAAAATGAAACAAAAAAACCCCTGACCATGCAGACTAGAAACAGGAGGATACAGTAGCTCATTAAATATACTTTTTTGCTAGCCTGCAATTTTCACAGAAGCACTGGATTAGCTAGTTCGCTCTACATAAGAATTTTAAATCACTTGATTAGGGGAAATTATTCTCCATAAAAACAGTCAGCAGCTGAACTGAAACTCTTCGAACACTGAACCCTAAGACGCTCCCAGAAAGACCTGTTTGTTCTTACACATTCAGAAGCACAGTAAAAATGAACTTGGCACTGGATATTACCTGCAAAAGATAGCTGTTTCAGGCGGGCATTTGAACGGGCTTCTTGAACTTTGTCAGTTAGTGACTTCCAAGCATCTGCAGTTACACAAAAAGATGACAAAGCAGTGAAAGAGTATCCAAAGCACTGGGCACTGAAGACTGCCAAAACAGGTACCTTGCTATGTCTCTATTTTGCCATGTTTTATCAGGTTTCCAGTGAAACAACCTACTATTAGCAGATTTCTAAGTGCACGTGCAGTATGCTGTTTTCCAACAAAACGTTCACATTTAAATACGCTAATCAGATAATATGAAGTTTGCATTCCATTCATGGACCATAAATTAAGATCTTTGCATCCAATTGCTTCCATCCTCTCCAAAATTCACTGCATCATAAAAGAGAAGTAAGCTTCTTCAGCAATTGGTCTGGAGGATAAGTCGAGATGCCATACTGCCTGATCTACACTGTTTCTTGACAAACTACGGTTCAACACTGTTGGTCAATTGATAAAACAAAATGGGACAGTGATATATATATATATATTTAATAGAATCCAGACATTGCTAGGAACTAGGATTGTTCTAGGGCTGTAGATCAGGAGATTTTTTTTTTAAATGTATAAAAACAAGTAACGGATTCTCAGAAGTCACAATTTTATTTTTAGCGAGGAAAGTTAAAACCAATACAAAAGAAAAGCACAGTTCTTACCTTCAATACTTTCTGCACAGATTTGAAAGCCATCATCACTTGATATCTCAAAAACCAAACCTTTCTTCGGTTTCTTCTCACCAAGACATTCTTTCCTCTTTTGTTCTTGCTGAAGCCAAAACATAAGCGGGGAGCTGAAAGTGCTCTCTTCTTCCTCAATAGCTTTTGAGCCTAGAAAAGACAGAAACTACTATGAAGATGGAAATTAGGTAGAATGATTTTTCTTCCCCCCCCAGCTGTTGCACAACTGAATAAATTACTTACTCACTGACTTGCCTTTTGACCAGTAAATATGTCTAAGAAGAACCTACAAAGTTCAAATTACATTTTCACTAACGTAAGGACTCATATGTTTACCAAAATTCACATCTTTGTGAAGAGACAAAATTTTCATCTTTGTGAATTTGTTCATACTGAAGATGCTTAACAACAGATCACATAAGCAGCTTCTAACTGCTATTACAGGAGAACCAAGTTTCCACAAAAGTCATGCTCCACAAAAGCCAATTTGCAGTAATGAAGAAGAGATGGAAAAAATTCTAGATAGTGTTGTAGTAAGAGTGTAAAATCTCAAGTACTGAAATTCCCACAAGCTAAAAGTAGAGACAACTATTTGTACAGATTTTATTTAAAGTGATCAAACCTTTCCTCACTTTAAAGCATGAATAAAAAGAGTATTAGATCCGAGATTTTTTTCTGCAAGAACAAGAGAGAGAACTTAAATGACAAAGTAATAATTTCCCAACCTTGGAGAATCCCAGGACTTGGTGCTTTTGAAGAAGCAACATACCTGCATTTTCTTGCTCATTTGCTGAAGTCTGTGTTGATTGAGGTTCTGTGAGGACTGACATTTGCCTTTAGAGGGAAGTGAAAATTAAGACTACTTAATAACCTACTTCATTCCCATTTTTCAGTGACTGAATCAGTGCTAAATAAGCTCACATTTGTTTTTTTTTTTTTATTTGTTCATTTTTAATGATAAAACTATCAAACATACTGTTAAAAATAAGTTTCAAAATTAATTTCTGGTATAGCACTACTTGCTTTTCTCAAGAATTGTCTGCAGTGTTATTTCAGAGAGGGAGAAAAAAGCTGCACTGCACAGCAATTCAGTAGAAGACTTTGCACAAAACAGGAGCTACAGAGATCAGTGTAAACCATACCTTTCCCTATTCACTCTATTACAGTAAAGCCTGTATGATAACTGGAAATGTATTAGTTATGAGTGGCCTTGTTCCCTAATTCCAGTTTCAGCTTTGTAAAGCACATACTGTACTCAGGCTGCAGAATTAACTTTGGTGGCCTTGGAAAATCATGGGAAGACAGCAAGCAGTTACCCAAGGCAAAGCCAATCCTAGGGTACTTATTTTGTAAATCAAGGGCTTTTGTAGCTATTAATCTGGTAGCCTCACCAGCCGTGAAGAGTCAACTACAAAATCTGGGAACTAGATAGAGGAAAAAAAAAAAAAAAGAACATTTTGCAGATATGTTCTAACAGCAGTTCAACTGGAAATGAACAAACAAAAAGATTCTATTCTCTAGCATTTATTTTTGTGGTACCTATTAGTCTGTAGGTAGCAGCCTAATTTAATACAATCTGCAACCTGTTCTTTTTATTAGTCCTATTCTGTAATAAGGTATATGCTAACAGATGATCAGCCAAAATTGTTTGAGTAAACAATAAGCTTCCCAAAGCTATATTCAACTTTATTTTAAAAAATGGCTTCATAATGAAAGTAGACGTAGCTGCTCATTACAGACTAAAAGCTCCCAAGATAATTTGGTTAGCAAAGACTTCTCACCTTCTCCAAATAAATTTATTTAAACTTAAGCCAGCAGAGCCTGAGGGAAAGGTGTATTTCATGCTTACCCTGCAGACTGGCCACATTGTTTCTGTGATGGCTGATCTATGCTTGCTGCATCCTGCACATCTGCCTTCACAGCAGGAGTCCTGGAAAAAAAACAGTTAGGAACATTCAAAACACCTGACATACATACAGGATACAGGAGACTGGAAGACAGTAATAGATCCACTGGGAGTTGTCACAAGTGATTCAGCAGTTCAGCAAAACTACACAGGTAGTGACAACAACTGCTCCTGTGATGAGAGAAAATAGATCACATTTCCAGCACTACATGAGATTCAAGACTTGCACTCACAGAGGAATGAGTAGCATGAATCTGGTTGCAAGAGAAACAATTCTGAGCGACCATAAGCAATAAGCTCAGGGGTGAAGGGATGCATGGTGGAATGCTGACAGCCATAGCAAACATCTACAGACTAAAACAAATTTGCAAGTAACAGCAACACAAAAAAACTATTTAAAAAGATTAAGCTGTCCAAATAGCCCTGGATCATCTGTTCAAGAATCAGATTTCTTACAAGACATTGAGATGATTAAGTAATCACACGAGTGATGTGCAATATTTGTCAGTTACCGTAAGATGGATGCTACCACCTTTTAGCACCAGCGTTCATTCTGGCCTATTCTCTAATGTAGAAAGAATTGAAAGTAAGCGGTACAATCTCCCTGCTGAAATGCGTAATTGTTGGCAGAGTCACACTAGGTGACAACCAAGTGCTACATCCATAAAACCATCTAGATTTGTATGTAAAACATAGACCGACAATTCTGTTTCTCTCTACAGATCAATATTTCAAAGAGTCAATTCAAATGTCATTTTAATTTAAGGTTTGGAAAATAACCCTCTACTGTAAGAGACTAATGCACTCTCTGCTGTTCTGACAAAGTCAAGAGCCAGATTCTTCCAGTTCTCTCAGTCCCTCTTGCCTGCATGGCCTGGGGAGGATGGAAGAGGGGCAGGAAGAATAAAGCATGTACTGGAGAGGCATTACACTCACAGATACAGGCATGCAGTTTAAATTTCATAATCAAAATTACCAGGGCAACAGTGTAACAGTGCATCGTTTTGGTGCCTTAGAACACTGCTAATAAAACTATTAAAACTTCCAGAGCATTTAAATACATTAACAGCATACAGGAATAGAACACAACACCTGTTTCAGTACCATATTCTCAACTGATACATCTAAAACACTCCTTAATTTGCCAGAGTTGTCAATGACAAATTGAAGTCCTCCTAACCCCAACCCTCAAAGTCTTAAGTTTCTCATCCTTCCTCTTCCAGAGGTAAAAGGTCTACTAACTTCTTTAGAGATCTGCTTTCCATTGACAGCTGAGTTTTTTACATTAAAAATTATCAAAAGGCAAATCTGCAGTAGAAACTAAAGAAAGATTCTTTCCTATATTGTTACAGTTTCACAGATGAGCAAAGCAAACGCTTCTCTTACCGTGTAGCTGAGACTTGAGGTACAGCAAGAGCCCCTCTGTCAGGAACGTGTGCTTCAGAGGAACCAGTCCACAAGTGAGAAGTTTTGTGCTTCTTTCCATTCCCTTTCTCTAAAGACGGCTGAATGCGCTTGATTTTTGGCTTCATTTTTGTGGGACCAAGCATAGAGCTACTCGCAGACTGCTGACCAGATGATGGGGAGCCTCCAGGAGATGCTGAACTGGCATGCATCACAGATGAGGAAACCTTGTTTTGTTCAAGTCCGGTACTACTGGGCACATCAACCAGCTGTGGGAAGCTCGACAACTGAGCTGCTGCTGAAGCCGCACCGAGGTCTAGCTGTGAGGAAGCAATTCCAGTTTTGCTGGCTAAGAGTTGCGTCATATGCTGAAGCTGGTAAGAGCCTTCTGGGTCAGTAGATGACTGAGCAACTGTCATGCTCATATTCTGTGCTGAAGGCAGAACACATATGCTCGATGCAGCTGTCATTGCTGCTGTAGATGGAGTTTGTGACGTTCCCAGCTGCGAAAACATCCCAGAACCTGGAGGTAAAGTCATGTGCGGCTCCTGAAGACCAAGGCTTTGCTGACTAGCTTTGATCAAGAGGTTGCTTATTGAACCAAGGTCCCCTAATAATCCAGGGCTAGTTAATGTTACTGAACTTTGGCCCAAAACATGGCTAGGAACTGACCCACCAGTAGTGGGGGCTGCTGTGGCCTGCATGGATACCACATTCAGCACTGAGGAACTTGACGCTAGCCCTGACACAGGCCCCGTTGGAAGGTGACCAGCATCTGGCCCGATAACACTGGGAGATGTGCCAACTGCAGTAGCTGTCCCACCTTGTGGGAGCAAAGAGGTTTGCTCAAAATACATTACTCCAGACTTGGACCTTTTGATAATATTGGGTACAGTTCTATGGGATGTTGAATTTGCAATGGTTCCCAAATCCAGCGGGTGGTTGGAAATTTGGGAAGGAGCAAAATTAATTAAGGTCATGTTGGAGACCATATCAGGAGGAGCTATAGCAGAAGGGGTTCCAGAGGGAGCCAGCTTCTTATTCTTCCGTGACTGCAGACGAGATATTGGCCGTTTCTTGCCCAGGGTAGCAGTTGGCGTAGAAGCAGTGGCACCAAGGTCTGTCCTCTGACTAGCTTCAGATACTAGGAGCTGAGGATCAGGGGGTGGCTGCACACCAATAAGAAGACCTGGTGAAGGACTGCCAATATTTGGCGGGAAGCCGGTCTGAGAGGCTGTGGAGAAGGGATGTATATGCTGGTGATGGGACATGGGCAACAATCCTTTGCTGGTGGGAGGAAATAATGACTGAGATGAGGGCAAGCTTGGATTTAATCCCGTGGTCAGCGTGAGCCCACTTCCCATAGGCCCCAGTACTGAGGCATTAGTCTCCATCACGCTCTGTGCTGAACTAACAGAAGGTGTCAACTGTATCTTCTGAGTAACGCCATTGGGAAGTGTTTGGAGGACGTATAATGGCTGCATATTTTGATTGACTACGAGAAGTTTTTCTGTGGCTGGCTTGAGGTGGGGTGGTGTTGTCTGCACTGCAGCATTAGAAATCTGAGAGGGGCCGGGACTGTCCGTGGAATTGGGAACATACTTCTGGTTTTGCAGGGGAACGGTGGGTGACACTGGCACTTGGATACCTGGAGTCCCGCTGTTCCGAGTTAAATCTTGGTTGCTGCCATGTCCTTGCTCCACTGGGCCACAGGGCGGGCTGGCTATATGCTCTGCATCGATGTGACCTTGGATGAAGTGGTCAGGAGTCATGTGTCCTTCAGGGCTTGGGTCTACTCCTGGACTCAAAAGAGTTGTATCACTCTCACTGGAAGCAGATTTTTCTGTAACTGTAACTCTTTTTTCCCCAGATTCTGTGGAGGGCAAGGCAAGTATCGACCTCTCTCCTGAAGAAGACAGTGAAGACTCTGAAATTACAGCAAGTCTGTTGTGATTTTGGCTGGGCACCGTAGGGCTGCGAGTAGTCAGAACAGAGAGATCAGAAGGAAGTTCCAGTGGTAATTCAAACTGTTCCTCTGCTGATATGGAGGAAGAAACACTGCTATCCACTGGCTCAGCTGTTGGCAGCTGTTGAGAAAATACTTCAAACAAACCCATATCCTTGCCACGATTGCTATCCAGACCTAAACCTTCTCCAAGTGTTAGAAGTTCAGATGATGACGACTCTGGACTTTCTCCTAATGCCTGCATAGATGGTGTATTCTTCAGCACAAAGTCCATGATGTCTGAAGGGAGGATGTTTCCACAGTCATCACTGTTGTTATTGTCAGAATCAGATTTCAGAAGTTCTGTGTTAAAAGTATCCAGTAAGTTCTTATCAGAAGGCGTGCTTGCATGAGCCCTACGACCTGTTTCCAACGAACTCAATTGAGCTTCCAGAGAATCCTGACCTTGCGTTTTAACCCTGCTTACAGAATGGCAGTTATCAATCTTTGGATCAGTTTTGTGGACAGCAGAGCTCTTTGTGACTTGTACTTTTTCCCCAGTTTCTTCAGTTCTATCCAGCTTTAAGCTTTCTGTTCCATTTTCTTTTCCACTCCTTTTTGTTACTTGATTTACTTTTCTTGTTGTGGCTGTGACACTTGTATCACTTTCAGTCCCATCATCTACACCATCTAACTGTGAGATTTTTGGAAGATCACACTGCTCTTCCTCCCTGAATAAGTTATGGGACCCAAGCCTCTCCTCGGTGTTTGAGGAAACCACTGTTCTAGTGAAATTATAGTAGTACAAGTCATCTTCATCTGATGTACTCAAGTCATCTGCACCATCCACCTGTCCTTCTGCAGACCGCTTTCCTCGCTTCTTCCCAGTTGAGTTACTATAGAACGGAATATCTTCTTCTCCATAGGACCTCACACCGTACAGAGGTGTCAATCCAAAGAACATATTAGATCTTGCCCGTGCACTTCTCCGTGGATACCTCCGCTTGTATGAGCCTTCTTCTTGAGTTTTAGTTCCATCCTGAAGCATCAAGTTGTTATCTTGAACGGGCAAATTTTCATATGCATTATTCTGAGATTCCTGTGTTGGTGCTTTATTTGGACTTTCCTGAACTACAGAGTTATCTTCTGGGCTTTCAGATGACGGCTCTGATGAAGTGGCCAGTTCTGCCCCTGCAGACTGATGTTCAGCATCACTTTCTTGCTGTGCAGCTTTAGACTGATTTTCATTTTCCATCTTGAGAGGTGTCAGAGTGACTTTAACAGTGCGTTTTCTAGGTGCCTGTGATTCCTTAGAAGCCACTTCAATTGGCACTGCAGAGCCTTTAGAGGACCCCTGTGAGGGTGGAGACTTCTCACCAGCTTTTTCAGCAGGAATATTATTACATAACCTCTGACTAATTTGTTCAGTCACCAAACCCTGATTACCAAATTCTGATTTCAGATTTCCTTCATCACTGCCTACTGCTTGACTTGAATCTGCAAGAGATTTCAGGGAATGCTTCTCTTTAAAACTCTCTTTCACTAACTTTTTCCCCTTCTGACGCCTGTCTCTAGAGGCGGAAACTGCCTGCTCACTTGCTGCAGGAGATCTGCTATTTACCCCTGCAGACTTCAATGTCTTTACATCCATCTCATCAACGGAAGCAGTTTTATCTGGCTGTACGGGTTCCAAGTGCTGATCTCTGTCTTTTCTTGGGCCTCTCTGATGCAAAGACGGAAAAGATATTGTTTCTTTGGAGGAAAATGATCCTGAAGATTCTTGAAAAGTTCCTATTTTAACATTTGTTTCTGTGCCTGATGAACTGTTTGGTTGAGTAGACATTTTGGAGTTTCCTCCAGAGGCAAAAATATGAGCTGAGTAATCTGAGTCCTTTGAGGTCAGTGTTTTCATCTTCTCTCCCTTTGAAGGTGCACTTTTGGCTAACAGATCTGAACTACTAGAATGTTTTCCCTCTGAAGGCTGAGATGCATCTGGCTGGTAAGTTTTACTTCCACTTGTAGCTGCTGTCTTCTGGGAGCTTGAACTGGTAGAGCAGCTTTGAACTGTAGCACTTGTGGTACCTGAATTCACAGATCCCACAAAGCGGTCAGTATTTTTTACACTCTGTTCATGTTCTGAAGAGGACCCTGTGTTGGAAACTGAAGATACACTGTGCCTGGAATAAGTATTCCCAGCTCGTGTAGGTGAAATCATACGGAGTTTTGATTGCTGCTGTGATAAAGAAGAAGTGCTATGTCTCCTAGAACCAATGCTCTTAAGTCCAGAGGACAGTAAAGGATCTCCTACTGTAACTATTTCATGGGTCACTGGTGTAGGACTCCCTGAGAAAATAAAGCAAGGAAGACTGTTAAGTGATCTGAATCCTTCACAATCAATACATACCCCATTCTTTCATAACAAACACAAGAAATTAAAAAAAAAAAAAAACAGTAACATGAAAAGCCTTCAACCACGTAGCATAAACATAATAATGACACTTGAGATACACACTAAAAATGTGATACTGTCAATCAGTATTCATCACATAAGGCTCACAAGTCTGTATCTCAGGGTTCAGTACCTCACCTTTAGATGCAAATTTTCAAAATTACTTTTTTAAACAAAATGCTACTCATATAGATATGTGACCTAAAATATTGGATTTACAATTCTCTCTGGAAAAATATCATCTGAGATTATTAAGCCCCTAACTTTTATTACCGTTCTTACATATTACTGCTACGTCATTGCCCAAACATTGCTTTCCTCATCCCACAGAAATTTTTGCTCCAATCATCCATTTCTTGACAGGCCATCTCTACAATGTATTTTTCAGAAACGTCCTTCCCTCAAACCTATTGCCATTTTCCATTTTCTTCAGGAACAGGAAACTAAACATCCCATTCTGAATAAAGCCAAAAAAAAAAAGACATGACCCAACCAACCCAAAAAAATAATCCAAAACAAACAAAACCAAAACATAAATCAAAGCCAACAGCACTTGAAGTACCTGCAGAGGGTAAAGGCCTAGAGCCAGGAGACCTCTGTGTGGAGTGATAACTTGGTGTCCTGATCCTAAGGCCCTTTGAGACCAATGGATAGTAACAGGAACTAGAGGTCTGAGAATGCATGGGACGATCTGGTGATGGTGGGTTTACGATCTCAGGTGCATTTCTGCTGTCTTTGGATAGAGTTTCTGTTGTTGCATGAAAGAGAAACAACAATATAAGTCACTACTGAATTCTAAAATCTATGACCTGATATATTACTATCAGGTTTCACGTGAGGAATCAGGGTATTTGTTAAATAAATACAAACTCAAAGATTACTGCTTCCTTGTAATTGGATGTCTATTTTCTTTTCCCAAGAACATATTCAATACATACAGCAAGAAATAGGCTTAGCGTAGGAATTATGACACACTTTCTGACAGCTTCATTTTTAAGAGTAGTTTGCCTTGGGACAATGACAACACATTTAAAGTTCTGAGAACACTCATGACATTAATAACAATAGGCAAGTCTTCCACCGCTAAACCACCCCTCTCTTGTTCTCTCCCACTTCTTAACTTACCTTGCTTCCTTTTCTCTTTTCAGATTTGTGCCTCTGCTATTCAGACTCTGCTATTGATTTCCCTCAGCTTACACATTAAACTGTTACATTTAAATGAACTTCTACATTGGCAGTGATGACTGCTGTTAAAAATTTTAAACAGCTTCCAAACCTTCCTTTTCTGCAAACTGAAAAGGATATGGTTTTTACGTTTATTGTTTTTGTTCTTGTTTTGTTTTTTAAACTCACACATGTATGGAAAAAGCAGTTTGGAAACACGGAAGCAGCACAACACTACTATTTAACATGGTATCCAACAATCCACAAGTTACATACCAACGCTGACACTGGAGTTAAGATTTATAGTTTTAGACCATTAGAAAAATCTCAGATCCGTAGACTAGAAAGCACTATTACAGTAGTTTCAGTTTGGCTCCAGTTTTCTAAGTTAGCAGACACTACAATCATGAAGTAGATTCTGTCCAAATCAGTTTTAAAAGACAGAAGGTCCCAGCTGCTACCTGACTTTCTGGTAAGGATATACTACGGCAAAAACATGTAGAGAATATACCTTTAACAAGTCCTTAGAAGATTACCTGTAAGGGGAACTGGGCTATGGGCAATTGTTCTGTTATCATCATGTTCTACAGTGCTGTTGATATCAGGTTCTATGACTGGTGGTCGGCATTCCATGATCTTACAGGTATACACACAGCGTTTCCTGGCATCTGTTGTGCTCCAGTACACTCTGGAGCACCTAGAATATAATTCAAACATAAAATCATTTACTCAGTAGTCAAGCAAGCCTTGACATTCTTACTTTAAATTTGCAGTTTCTTGAAATTACACAGAATGAATCAAGGCTTTCTATCACAACATGCTGCACAACTAGCTTAGTCATTAGATTTCTGAACAGTTTATGAAAGCTACAGTCAATTTCTACATTTGTTACTTCAGTGCCAGTTTGGCACTAACATAGTAAAAGACATCGTCATGAAAAAGCATATACTCACTGATAGCCGATGGGAAACAACTTATCTTCACAGTCTGAGAGGTCATTCAAAATTCCTAAACAGTCTATTGTCATTGAACCTAAGCAAAAAGAGGAACAGAAAAGTCCCATGAACAAGATTCCAGCACCAGAAATGGAACAAGTATTCAGGGACTAGACCTCACCAATCATCATGTGGATGTTCTCTGGTTCCAAGCCACTAAGAAATTTTCTTCTCAAACTGATTCCTTCAAAATCCACAAAAACTCTCCTAAGAACTTCAAACCCATTCTCAGGAACCACCTGGAGCAAAAATCCACAAAACATTTCATTAACTTTAAAGGAACCACTATAAATATACTATGCTGTCTGTTGTACCGGATCCTCAGTTTGGTCTTCAGTTTGGTTCTTGGACCACAACATAGTACCTCTTCCCAAACTTCATCATGACAGTTGTATCACTGACTTATTTTTAACAGCACTGTGGTCAGGCCCTCATTCATAAGGAACATATTCAATCTAAACTTTAAAAAAATGCTTATAGTTACAGGCTGTCTGCACCTTCAGACAAAGAAATGCATGAAAGAAAAATCTCACCTCTCCTTTGATCAAATCACGATGCCTCTGGCAGTAAACCTTCTTGTCATCCAGAAAAACACAGTTCTTGGCTCGTGAGCACATGAAATGATAGTTACTTGTACAGGAAGTGAGGCAGCAGCCTACTGTAGCGCCTGACTTCTGACAGAACTCACATCTCTGCAAAAGCAAAAAATAAAGGTAAAAATTAATTGATTCTAAAATCAGGCTACCATATATGTCAGTTGTTTTCTTCTGCAATGGTAGAATACACATACTCACCAGCTGCTTTCCCCGGATCACAGCCATGTGCACATTTTTCAGAGAACCATCGTCATCTTCAAACACTTCTGCTGACCATAAAGCACAGTTCACGTGTGTCCATTCATTTTGGCCAATATACAGAAGACGTCCAGCATCCTAAGGAATGGGAGGAAACCATTTTTTTCCCCCCTCAAATGTTCCACAAGATACAAAAGCCTAGTAGGTTTCAACTGCACTGGATTTAAGTTCTCCCCAAAAGAAAGTTTGACAAGCTAGCATTACTTTCAGAGCTTAAAAGATAAACATAAATGAGGCAGAGAAGACTACAACTAAGTACATGATATAAAAAGCAACCTTAGGAAGAAAAAAAAAAAATTTAAATTCTCTTCTTACAGAAATATGTCAAGAGGCTTAAGTGTAAGAAATGCACACTGTTCACATAAACATGGTGATGTTACTTGGTGAATTTCTTAATGACACGCCTAATGTTAATGCCACCCTACTTTCTAACCAGAACAAAAGGCAGCTGCAGGTTATTTTTATTTCAAACGACATACCAAGATATCAGAAAAGCAAAACAAAACAAAAAAACCCACCCCACTATCCCTTAGAATCAAGTATCCAGCCTATTCACAGTACCATGTCTGTTGTACTGCTTACGCCAGTTACTATCAAAATGGGCATGTCAGATACTTACATTAGCACTATCATCACCATATTTCAGGCACAATGCACACTGCCTGTTGTCTTCTACATCTGGAGGTGGATTAAGCTCAGGACTATCTTCTCTGCTTCTGTCAGAACCTTACAGTTAAAAGAGAGAATGGTTTTTATTCCTGAAGGTCAGGAAAGCCAAAATTTATCTAGAAAAATTGTAAGCAAGTGAACAGGACAGAAGAGCTAAACAGCAGCCTGAAATTTCAATAACTAGCTTGTAAAGCAAGGGAAATCATGCATCTGCCTCTACCCAGCTCTTGTTCTGGGGGAAGAGAGGCTGGTGAAAATGTACTTCTGGGCCAAAGCTAAGTTGAAGAATATATCAATATGTATCGGCTTCTGAATGATTTCAGGTCACACAAGTCTCCAGAATTCTTCAGTCACATGCAAAAATACTACTACTCTCTCTATACTACTACAAGGTTTGAAGTGAAGCACTGGTTTTGGGGCTAACAGTGCTGCTATCTATTTTCTTACTAGAGATAGGTGGTGTAGGAGGATGTAGAGGAGTTGGTGAATCCGGCTCTCCAGGTCCTTTGGGTTTTGGAGCTGGAATGATTTTCTTCATCAGAGGGGGTTGTTCAGTGCGGTTGTTCTCTTCACGCTCCTGCCACTGAGCATAATTATGGTCAAGCGAAGGAGGCAGCACTGCATTCGGCAACATACCACTGCTGAAAATGCAACAAGGAGTCAGCTGTCAGACCTGGCTACACCAGATGACCTTGTGCACTGTATTGCTAGCAATATTGACATTCAACATACAGTAACCACTCATTTAATTACTCACAGTCCACACATGCTCTCAACAAAGACTATGACCAGTCACTTAAATTTTAAGGTTTGTGATGCAGCTGTTTTCTTTTGAGGATAACAGATACAGGAGAGTCACATCAGATGAGGATAACGAGGAGAGGAGGAAGGAAGGACAGGGCTGACAGGCCGACACGCAATATGCTTAGTTCCAAACAATGCTTTTGGTTTCTCTGGTTCATAACAGTGAAGCGTACATAAAACGAACGTGACTGCTGTTTTACTTTTTGAAAACAACCACTACCGCCACAACCACGACATCATAAAAAAAACTCCAACCCCACAAACAGGCTCTCTTGATGCTTTTTGCTTGGACAGCTGGCGAACCACAGGATATCACAGTCAGATGCAGAACAATTACTTACTTGCTTGTTACTTTATTTGGCTCCCAAAATCTGGACTTTTTTACACTGAACCATGGAAAAACACGCTCCATTTGCTGAAAGAAAACAACATTCCACTAGAAATGTTATACAACAAAATGAAAAAATTAAAGAAATTTGGCCAAGATCTCCTGTAAATGCACTAGTAAGATTTCATTAACACCAACAACCCTGACAAGGTTATTTTATTCTTGAAAATATCCATAATTGACCCTTTGAATTCCAACAGCTACAAACAGTGGTATAATACAAAGCAGATTTCAAAATAACTGTAGTCCTGCTCACCCGAATAAAGAAGGACTTGACCATGCTATTGGCTTTTTTAACTTCTGGCTGCCCTCCATCAGAATTAATGGCTGCTTGAATTATCTTCACAATATCATCACTAAAATCCAGCTGCAAGAAAACCACAAAATTTTGCATCAGCAGGATTGTCTTATGTACAGCTACATCATCCATTAACTTTTAAGGCATCAAGTGAACTTCCAGATGAGTAGAAGACTGAACCAGAACATTGACTTCAGCAGAAAAATAATTTGGCTGTAAAGAAGCAAGCAGCTCTGTGCATTTGCAAACTGGCTGGCAGAATTGCTGCACAAACCAATCCATAACTTTAAACTTTCTTCTTCAACCAAGAGTAGGCTTATGACAGATTTTAAATCAACTACGCTAACTACCTCACAAGAATTTGGTCAAAAAACTAGCAACAGCACGTTTGCAATGGACATGTCTCCTCAAGACTACAAGATGTGTAGAAGGAGGAGGGGGAAGAAAAAGTAATAAATAAATAAATAAAATAATTTTAAAAGGCCACTCCCTACAAGGAAACTGATCTGGTCAACACTAGCATTTTATATAAATGACCCCTAAACAGATCATCCCTGCAAACGTGAATTAATTGGTTTCCAGAAAACTGACTACCATCAGTGATATTTAACTAGGCTTTTTGCTGGAATCTGCACATAAAAGAATGACCTATTCTGTTCCCATGAACATAAAAGACTAAGAGCAAAAGCAGTTTAACCAAGTATCACTGCTGGTTAAAGAGAAGCATACGACAGTGTAAATTACATGTCTTTGGGCCAACATTAACATAAGTGCCAGCCAGAATTATTTTTAGCAGTACATTAACCTGTTTCCTTGTTCATAAAGAAAAGGCTTAAGCATGCTCAGTTATAAATACCACAGGTCATAAAGCAGTTCAGAGGCTATTATTAGAATAGAGCACTACAACTCTGACATACCACAGAAGTGTAACCTCCTTGATCCATTTTTCTTTTTACTCCTTCCAGATCCAGAGGTTGCTGCTCCTCCTGTTTACTGACTTCTGTTAGGACAGGGGGATCGGGACCTTCAGGAGAGCTTCTGGATGGTATACTCTCTTCTGTCTCAGGATTTAAATCAGGTGGTTTTGCTGCCTGTTAACATTAGCAACCAGACAGACAGACATTGGCTATTGAAGCGTGGCTGCTACTCATGATGTATTCCCCTGTACGTTCATAGGGGCAGAGATTCTCATTAACACGAAACAGAGGAGACTCAAGTTCTGAATTCCCGTCCAAAACGCAGGGACGGAAATAAAAAGATTTTAACCAGCTTTTTGCTGCTACCTGTAAGGCACACAGCAGGACAGTGATCAGACATGAGGATCAAACTCATTTTTCAGAAGTCCTATTTCTGAGTATGTTTTTCAAGACTAAATGTATTTCACCAGAGACCTAAATTGCCCCATTCCTTGAATAACTTTACCACCCTATTTTTCTTTTATTCTCAAAAGTCATAATCATAGATACCCACTTCTCTATTCCCATAGTAATGAACAAAAGATTTTAAAAACAAACAAAAAAAAACCAACATGTATTTGTGATTTAAGTACAATAAAATTTTGAGTATGATGCACAGCAATATCAGAATTAAATCAAATGCCAGGCAACACTTCAAGCTGGACTATAATTATAGAATATCCTGAGTTGGAAGGGACCCACAAGGATCATCAAGTCCAACTCCTGGAAACAGGAAACGAGGCTTCAGCTTACCTGCCTATAACGCAGCAAGTGGCTAGTAGTTCTAGAGTTCAACAGGGCTGTTAAAACCTGTTTTAAGGAAACCTGCAGCTCCTTTTCCAGTGCAAGACGCCATTCTGCAGGATGCTGTTCTGTACAGTTAATGCAGGTGTATGCTACACTCTCAGGCAAGTTAGAGAGTATCTCATACATTTCATCTGGAGACAAAAAAAACAGAAAATAGTAATCTGAACTACTTTACTGAAGGACAGATACTGGGAAAAATCCCTACTCTGTATACCACACTTACTGTTCAAATCAAACACCCTCTGTGTAACAAAAGCATCTTGTGTAACTTATCGCGTGATGCCGCATTTGAAACAAGTCCTAAGCTTTCAGGATGTCACTGATATATCATTCCACTCTATAGGTATTTTTCAAGCAGATCACAACAGGTAAGGGTGTTAATGAAACACTCAAGGAGAAAGGCCTAAAATTGGATTGCTTTAGTCTATTTGCTGCCCCATGTACTTTAAGGATGAGGAGATAAGAATTTGACTTACCAGAAAGGTTTTCGCATTTGGAGTGGACCCAGCGGTCACATTTTCCACATTGCATCATCTTACTCTCATAGTCATCATCATCATAGCATTTGTCACAGAGAGGACAAAAATTTCCTGAAAATAAGATACGATTTTACCAGAAGCTCAACTGTCACGCACACACCTTAAAGGCTAGGTGGTTACTTACTAGTGTGCTAAGAAATAAGCTCTCTGAAACCAATACAATTGCATCTACTTTTACAACGCTGAAATCAATGGCCACAAAAAACAAACAAACAAAACCCCTGCCTGAAAGACTGGTTACCCGCTTTTTTGTGGGGTATGATGAGACTAATAAAATACTATATGAGCTAGCTTTACAGAGTAGAATGAAAATTGAAAAGATGACATACAGGCAAGAAATAGTCGAGATTTTTTACCCTGAGATTTTTCCCCCAGTGTGTGCCCTCCTAGACTCAAAGGCCTTATGCACAGTAACTAACATAAAGATCAACCACTTTACAATAGGAAATGTGCTGTCTTTAAGCCAGAAGACCTTTAAAATACCTTTTTCCTCAAGTGCTGCTTGAAACCGTGGATCAACAGGTCTGTAATAACTGCTTTATCCGGCATAGTGCTTAATTCTGAAGTCTCAAATTCTCTCAATAAAACAATAGCGACTTTTCGTTATGCTCTGTAAAACCATGAACATGGTTTTCCTACACAAACAATACTGCTCCAATTCATGGCCCCAACACTAGGTTTCATTTCTGTTTGTACCAGTGATAAGCTCAACAACCTGAGGCCCTCATTTCAATCTACACTGACATCATCTCATTAAAGGACAGAATCTTAAAATGTACCTGCTGTAAACAACCACAATTTTACATACCTTTTGCAAAGAGTTTGGCACAATCATGACACAGTGAAAAGTCGTGAGACCACTGCGCATCCCACCCCTTCCCTGGTGTTGTTGATCCACAGCTCTTGCAGCGAACACATTTGGTACATATCTGGAAGATAGATATGTTTGGCAAGAGTTATTTGCTTTTATCCAATGGCTTTTATTCTTTTGTATTAATGATACATTTCATAATTTTATTATTTAATGAGTGCTGATAGCTTATACAACAGAACAAGGAGTTTCAAACACCAGAATTTCCACTATAAGGAGAAGGGCTCCCTCCCTTTATGATAAGATTGTGCTGATGCAAAAAGAGGAAAAATAGTGCTTCACATTTGCACTTAAGAAAATATCAACATTCCTTTCGCATAAGAAAGTATATATAGTTATGACATTCCTTCTGACCCAAAATATGAAGTCTTATTTTATCAATTTTCCAACTCTGAATACACCATTAGTGTTAGAAAACACTTAAAAATTATTAGCAACAAATATATTATGGGCAAGGATTTTGCACTTGTTTAGAACAAAAACTTGACAGACACAAAGCAGGGCATGAATCCAAACTGCCTCTCAATAC
Source organism: Anser brachyrhynchus (assembly GCF_964034855.1). Taxonomy (NCBI): domain Eukaryota; kingdom Metazoa; phylum Chordata; class Aves; order Anseriformes; family Anatidae; genus Anser; species Anser brachyrhynchus. The sequence continues at coordinate 352,465 of NC_137718.1, forward strand.
CACTATCAACTGGTAAGTTTGTTAACAAAGTAAATGCTTCCATTCTGAAGAGCTTCTTCCATGTTCTCCAACTATGATCAGAAGAATTACTATAACTAAAAAAGGTATAATGCCTTTATAAATCTGCTTGTTCAAAACCAATCTGCTTTACCACAAGCCACCTCATCAAGAAGCCTATTCCCAAATGCATCTTCCAATGCAACAGGCATCCTTCCTTAAACTGATAAGCCAGTGCACTGGAGCAAGTCAACTGCAGCACTTTGGCCTGTAGCATTATGATCAGTTAAGTCAATCATCCCAAAAAAGAAATTTCAAAAAATCTTACCCAAACTTTCTTTTTCTTGGTGGGTTTTGTTGGGTAGTTTGGGCCCAGGCACTCAGGGTGATAGCTGTTTCGGCACTTATTGCACTCCAGCAGCTGCTACAAGAATAATGGGAGAGAGTATTGGAACAGAAACCTTAAAAAGGATGCAAAATCTTGGACATTTTCATTTTACATTAGATCCCTTATTTAGGGAAACAGGAGAAGTTGCAACTAAGTGAACTGAGATAAATTCACAGCCGCACACAGCAGTCTGCACACAGAGTGTGAACTCCACTGTCTACTGTCCGAGTTACCAGCTGAGGGTCAGAGCAAAAAGCTCTGGCAACAGTGCAGAAAAGGCTAGCTGGGTCGCTTGGAGGTTGGGGTACCTTGGTGGCCTGGTGCTGTCTCCCACACACGTGGCAGAACTTGCAGCGACGACAGCACCAGTTTTCCAGCTGGTCCTCCAGGGGCCGCTCGCTCTCCTCTAAGCAGAACTTGTGGAAAGGCTCACAACAGACCTGACAATACACAAACTGCAAGGGGGAGAGGGCGGTTTTAGCAAGTCAAAACCTTTTCTTAATTCCCAAACAAGCCTGCTTGCACTCCTTACTACTTTGAATTCTGCTTTACAGCTGACAGTATGAGAATATCTATTAGTATATTTTATGGGGGAAACTGAGTGTGTACTTCAGATAACCTAAATACATGCCTGTCTACACAGATTATGCATCTACCAGCAAACAGGAGTCTGGTACCTTTTATCTACGTGCTCTGAGTATTGGTAAGGGCCTACAGACTTCTTCAGGATTTCCCTCCCTCTCTGTAACACAAGCCAACCACACCCAAAGAAACATTTAGTGGACAAGGAAGGCACATACAGAGCAAAGAGACATCTTTCCCTCTGTTTAGTTTATATGGGCCATTTGAAAGCTCAAAGGATCCTCTACAAGGACAGACATACTAGAAAAAGAATAGTCCTTAGGGCACAAACACTGCAGGCACAAGCAGGACAGAGGAATTGTTTGTTCACTTGAGCAACTGACTGAGAAGGGCATGGCTCCATGTGCCACTGGATCTTCATAATCCTCAAATGCGTTGATGTTCACACGAAGAACTTAACCCCATTTTCCTTGAGTATTGTTCGCCTTTTCTAGAGCGCTAGCATCACCTTCCCAGGATAGCTAGTCTGAAAATTTTGAGAAGTCGCCTATCTTTTCCTGGAAATGCATTTAATAAAACTTAAGCAAAAATTCGGCTGTTTATACAGCACCAAAACCTTGCCGGTCACATTTCAGTAATGGTCTGCAACTCTTAGTAGATACAGACATACCTGGGAAAATCAACACTGCCTAACACCATTTCAACAAAACTGAGCAGTTTTTCTAATTTCAAGTTAACAGAAAGCAAAAGCCACTGCTTTACCTCTGCTGTGGGATTCCAAATTACGTTTAAGAAGAGATGCAGGGGGCTCTTGAAAATGCCATTCCTTATGTCTAATAGAGTTCACTTCTAAACTAAGCACCACAGAAGTTCTCAAAGTGAATTCAAATACCTTCCATTTTAGTATCTTAGGGCAGAGTCTAGCAAGGACAGATTTACAGGTATTATTTTAATTTCTTCTGTTTTATAGATTATTATTATTATTTTTTTTGTAACAATATGGTGCCGTAACTAAGTCATCAACAGCAGAACACAATGCTTTACCTCCACATGTCCACTGCTGGCACAGAGAAAACACACCACCCTGGGAGTAATAGGTACCGAGGTCACGATGCCTAACCCACCCATCTCCCAAACATTCTCCACTTCACAGTCCTCCTGAAAGTACAAAAGGATACATCACCATGCAGAATAAGGAAATACCACATCAGTATAAAGAGCTCACATTGCTGTGTTATGCATTCTGTTTCTGTAACTAGGTGTTCTAAAACAGAAATTATTTTAACTTTTATCTTGGTTATTTTATAACATATATTGCAATAGTTACAACTTGGTACTGTTCTTTGCAAGAGAGTTCAATAATACACTAACTTTCTCTCTACAGAAAGCAAGCCTAAAAAGCATGACAAAGTTTTTCACAATTGCACAATTATTACTAAAAATGAAATTTCAGAATAATTACACTTTATTAAAACTTCATATTTGTATAAAACACTTATGAGATCTCACTCTAATCTCCAGTATTAACACTTATAGATGGACTGAAAAATTGTTAGGAAAATGTTAAATTTTATTATTTCAACACTGTTGTTCAAAAAAAATAAAATACATGATTTATCAGTTTAAAACCCCAGATATACCCAAAGTATTGTGAATTACAAATTACTAACATTTTCCCCAAATCTTGTTGACTCAAGTTGAGGTAAGGTTTTTATAGTTCCATCTTAATGGAATAATTCTTCATAAACCTCAAATTCTTGCTCATCCTCACATTGAGGGTTAAGGTTTAAAGCTTTAAAGTGTCTCTTCATCCAGTACTCTGATTATAAGAAAAAAAAAGGCATAACAAACTTCTAAAAGTCAATCACGTCAGAAAGATTCCTATTTACAATTCTCACTGAATGGGACCAGACATACAAACTTAGAAGTCACTGTCAGCATTCTTGAGGGACTCTACTTCCAGTTTTTAGAGTCAGTTAATATTCAAATACTTAAAACATTTTGTCCTCTACCTTGAAATCCACTCGGATTCTGTGGACTCCATCTGTAGGTGGCTTTTGCTTGGAACTGCTCCCATTAGTCAGAGTACTGAGCAAATTCAGCGTGCTGCTTTCTGGCTTGCTTATAGGAGGGGGCTTTTCCTAGTCAAGTAAAGGAGCCTGCATTAATCCCAACCCCAAACATTAAAGCTTAAACAGTATTTACATTAAACACTACACATAATACAAAAAATACAAAAAATAAGAAAATACAAAAAAAAAAAACCACCCCAAACCAAGAACAACAAAAACCCACAACCAAACCATCACAAAATTAATGAGTTGCAAGAAAGTAACCATTTTGCAATCAGTTTTAAGAGCATTCCACACACAATTATATTTCTAATTCAATTTGCTGCATTTTCCCCTAGCATCATGTTATTCTCTATATTATCAGTGCTTTTTTTTTTTTTTTTTTTTTTTTTTTTTTTTTTTTTTACTTTCCTGCAGTAGGGCAACTCTGGGTGTAGTTAGTACCTACCTATATACATTTATCTCTGAGATTTAAATATATGAACCATTTTTTCATAATGAAGTTGTTTCTAAGACAAAGGTAGTTCTTTTTTTACTTATTAATTTTTTAATGGACAACCTAGCCTTCACTCCACAACATACAAGTCTTAGAACAAATTAACTCCTAAGCTGAATATAGACATATGGCAGGTAATTTTGTATCCACATACCGACATAAGGTAAAGCCTAATGTTTGTGTAACTTGCTCAAATCACAGGAATCTACATGTTCCTCTTTGATAGGATTGAAAATGTCTTTCTTTTTAAATACCACAAAAGATCTTGAGTAGCGTTAGGAATCAAGCTAGATCAGTCTTAAATCAGCATTCCAAGGAAAAGCGGCAGAACTGAATTCCTATAGATATTTTAAGTACAAAAAAATCTGCAAAAGGGTTAAGTAATACAGTCTTACTTTCTAGATAGACAAAAGATTCAGGTTCTCAAAATTTATTGACTGTGTACGAAAAGCAGTATTCACCTTTTCTTTTGGTTTCTGTTTCACAGGGAAAGTTGGACGGGGAGCAATTTTTTTCTGTTTGTTTTGTTCTGTGCCTAGGAAGGGGGGAAAAATTATGAGTATTTCAAGTAACTAACAGCGACCTGTAGAGAAGAAAAGGGAAAAAGTCAGCTGTGTAATGAGAGATGAATTTTAGACTGGAATTTTTCCATCGTCTTTTGTGGTCACCAACTATGACTGGGGCAGTCTCTGCAAGGTGTGGCCAGTCGAACTTGCTCTGCTATAAGTCTGAAGTGTTCCAGGTGTAAAGCAACAGAAGTCCTGGAGCTGCCTTTTTGTTCACTTTCCATGCTGTTCTGTACTACGTGCAATAGTAGGTTATGTTTTTGTAGTAGAAAAAATTACATTCTTGTTGTTTCACATTCAGACTGTAAACAGTCAGTAAACTTAACAGTATTGAAAATATACTTCAAGATTGCCAAGACTAGATGACTAAAAATCACTTTAAAGGTGTTCATCTTTCTTCCCGTCCCAATATATAATGTAGTACAATAAAAGAAAGCCAGTTCTAAGCAAAATTCCCAAAATAATTTGCTTTAATTTCACCAGGTCATAAAGCATTTATCAGCTTTAAAATCCAACAGATTTTAGCAGTATTACTACTGTTACTTAACATGACTCAAACATACTGAAGATAAACAGTCCCATTTACCTATTTCTGGCTGTGGAGTCTGCTTTTTCTTAGGCTCAGAAGTGGTAAGTTTAGGAGCTTCTTTTTTCAAAGGTCCTGAGCTTGGTGGCTGAGGAGGGAGCTGTACTGGCTGAGATGTTTGTTTGCCAGTCTTTCTGGCACCAGGTGCAGGGACCTGTTTGGGCTCCGACAGAGGAGTAGAGGAATTTCCATCCTCATGTTTCTCCTCGACTGGCTTACGAGCAGGTTCACTGCTCTTCTTTATGGCATTGTCTTCTCTTGATAAAACAGTTGGAGGAGTTTGTTTCTGTCCAGAGTCCAATTGGTTCTTTCCAGAATGGCTTTCTTTCTTTTCATTCGTCTTGGATTTCTTCTCTTTCTTTTTTGCAGCTAGGAAGAAAAAGCATCAATAAATTAAAGCAGATAGAACTGTGCAACTTCGAGTAGTTCACTGCACTTTTAAAATTAGGAAACAGACATTTTGTTTCTTCATTCCACTGAAGAAAAAACTGTACTCATCCAAAAAAACTGTCAGTAAAATTAATGTACTTGTCTTATATTACAACCTGTGTTCTAATACTTTGGGCCTCTATTCTGACAGACTGGTAAGCAAAGTACTTATGTGGTAATGCAGATTCACAGCTTAACTGTGCAAAAGAGAAAGCCAACTTTGCATGGAGAAGTTTAGGGAATTCAAGACAACCACCTGGCCACTGTCACACTAACATGCAGACCTCCAGAGGTCTAGCACCAGGATGCAGGGATTTAACAAAATACATATGATGGTTCACTTAAGCCTGATGCCAGAGACAAGGAAGTGCCAAGAGATTTATCAGTCCCCATGTCATTCAGAAACATAGAAATATCTGAGAATTGGTTCACCTGAAGTGCTGAGGGGAGACTGATCAGCTATCCGCAGCAGTTCCCTACAAAAGGGAGGAGAAACTACAATTCTAGTGCTGAAAAAGACAGTTATGGATTATGGACGCTGTCTATACTCACGTTTCTCCTACAACTTTCAGGTGACATCAGCAGAACAGACAGGTTCCCTGTTAACATTTAATTTCAGACTAAACTTTTATAGCTCAGTGTCGTTGCAATGACAGCATAAAAAGCAATTTAAGGTATGAAAATTTCTTTCTTATCCTACACTTGAGCCAAATCTTTCAGCCTACCTTTAGCTTGCTTCTGGAGATACGCTTTAGAAGGCATCCACTGTAGATTCTGACATTTCCTCATTCTACAAAGAAAGAATATGTTGTGTAATCATAAATTGGAAGAAAAATGCAAACACTAAGAGAGAATTCCATAAATATTCAATGTGATTTTTTTTAAAAGCTATCATCAATACACTCATTTTCTTCAAATTATTTTTCCCTTCTTCAGAGATATTTAAAAGAGTATTATTTTCCTGTATTTTCCTTTTTGTTTTCTGAACTCTCAACACAATTTTGCAGCTAATAAAGCTGCTTATGTAATAACTGATTCGCTGATAAATCCCCTATCAATTCCATTTCTTGGGTATTGGCATAGGAGTAATACCAGGGTACTTCTAAGAACTCTAAAACCACATCAAACTCTCCCAATAGTAGTTTTTATGTAATCCACAATGAGGTCATTTCAGCCAAAAAAATAGTTGCTCTGCTTATATGGAGTGGGATTGGATTAGGTGTAAGCAAGTTTTTAAATGTTCAACTCCTATTTTTCTTATGTCTCATTCCAGATGGTATTCAGTGCTATGCCAGGTTCTTCAAAGCGGGGAGAATATGGGGAGAATAAGTTGTAAGTGAACTTCAGAAAAAGAAGGTCATAAAAAGCACACCTTGATCCTAGATCTACACTCCTAAATTAAATTGCTTTTAATTGCTTTTTACTGTGATCCATCCTCAGCCCAGGCCAAATTCATTCCAGGCCTGCACTAGAGGGTTAAATCTGGTGTTTCATACCTCAGAATGTGGATGTGCTTATCCTACTCCGCATAGGAATTAGTTGAAGAATTTCTCACATGCACAAACTTACTTGCAGCACTGCTTCTTTATATTACGCCCACCAAACTTCGGTTTGTCCAGACAGTTAGTACAGACACCACAGTCCTCTGGAACCTGGCAGCCTGAACACTGCCCACAGCGCCTTGACCGTCGACCCTTCTTCACTGGTGGTTCTTGCTGTGTCTTGTTTCTGGTTACCGGCTTAATTGGTTTGATAGGTGGAGCAAGAGGTTCTGCCTCTTCAGAGCCGGCTATTGATGACTTATCTATCAAAAAAAAAATTCTAATGTGAATTCACTGAAGTCATACAATGTTTCAGAAGCATCTAATGAGCTAATGGAATTTATTCTATTAAGCGTAAGTTCATCTGCAGATCTGCAGGACCACACAAGCTGTGTGTGCGTGTATGTGTACATATCACAATACACTTGTAGACACAGCCCTAACTAACCTAATGTGTATCACATAGCACTTTTATAAAAATTCACAATGGTTAAAAGAATTGACCCTATTTGAGTGGCATTTTAACAAAAAGCCCAGATCAGTTTAATATACTGTCCCCTGTTAATTGCTTGATATCCTCATTTTTACAGGTTCAGATGTAGCCATATTTATTATAGATGCCACTAACCCAAGTAGTCAACAAAGCAGACTTTCTATGAATCCACAAGTGAAAACTGGAAGTCTTAACCTACCATCATTCCCCATGGAAGACAGTATCTTCTCTCGCTCTTCCCATGGTAAGGCACTCAGAGTGGGCATGTCGTCAGGAAACACGGCTCGCTTACGACCCAGTGCAACAGCTGCTCTTCTGCAAACATGTTTTATTCGTGGTCCTCGGACTGACGTTTCTGATGAATCACTCTCTTGTCCCTAGATTTCAGAATAAGAAAACAGACAGTATTCCTAAGAAAGGTACAAAAATGAGACTGGGCCACATACGAAAACTTCTAGATAACCTAAAAAGAGTTAAATTATATATTAGCTTGCATTTTGTAAGGGTCAGGATAGAAGTAAAGACTATCAGCCTTCTAAGCCTTGGATATCCAAGGGAGGATAAACTCAAAAGGACAAGAAGTTTTACTCATTTGGAATTACAAGGTAAGTTTCTACCTGTTAACTGGAAAGTGAACTCACTCATGGAGCCGTATGTTATTAGGGCACTGACATCAGAAATTTAGAGTTGACTGGAATTAGGATAAACAGACTAACACTGAGCATTAATTGATCTGTCTGAAGATCAATTTTGTAGCAGCAAACCTTTAAGATGAGGGGATAGTGTTTACTGAGGTGATAAAAGAAATGTAGCATTTTAGTACCATTTTCCACATTTTTAACATAGGATTCTGACATATTTCCTAATAAAAGAACTCCACACGAAGAATTAACTGCAAGGGCTTGGGCTTCTTAGTATAAACATGCCAGGCGTACAGAAGCACGCATTTATTCTTTCTGGGGACAAAAGCTTAAGAATTCTTTATTTAAAATATGCACTAATTTTTAACACTAACATCATGTGGGAAAGTGAAAAAAGAAAATACTCCCTGAAAGTATATTTCTATCATAAAACATCTACCTTTCCGACAGCTAAAAAGGACTGCAGAAGAGGGTGGTTTTGGGGTGGGGGAAATGGGGAGAGGGAAGAGAAGACAGCAGTAGGAAGCAGTCCTCCAATCAGATGCAAAATCCCAACGGATTTTACTCCTTCCCATTAATAACAGATCAGATCGTCATAAGGTAAAGTTACAAGAGAGAGAGAGACCAAGATCAACTCATCTTTAGAAAGACTATTGCAGTTTGCTAGAACCATGCTTTTAAAAATGCCTATTACCCTTGATGTTTACTTTGCTTAGAGTTATACAGAGAAACCTAATAAACAGTTCCACTGTACTGTTCTCTAAAAACGCATGCAGCTCCCCCTTGAACTGACTATGCGGTAGCTTTCTCTCCCCCTCAACTTCTGCCCATGCCTTCTCATTTTTGTATCATTTACCATCTGTTGCACTAATGGCTACTTAGCTTGGCATATTAACTCTTCACATTCAGGACATGAAAGATACTAGTGATTTTCAGTGCAACTTCAAAATAAGATGCCCTCTAGCAAAAAAAAAAAAAAAAAAAGGAAAAAAAATACCTGTGCTTTTGGCTGATCTGCTTGTTTGAGGGACTTGCTCTTCTCAATCTTGTACAGCTGGGCTTTTGCTTTTTTCAGAAGACTGGCTACCCTTTTGTCAGTCATTGGCAGTTTGTCTGCTTGAGCCAACATAGAGCTGATGGAGGAAGCGGAATGTTTAACAGTGCTTGATGAAGGAGTAGAGAGACGCAGAGCTTTTTCTTTCTCCAAAGACGGCACAGTGGGGCTGAGGTCCAGATCTGATTTGTCTAACCCCCCTCTACCTTTCTTGGATGTTTTGGTTTTGATGGCTGTTGTATCTACCAGAGCAGCAGTGGAAACATCTGCCACGGGATCTATTGCTGTAGACTTCCTCCGCCCAGCAGTTTTTTTTGCAGAAGATGATGCTGCAGCATCTTCACTGACAACTTTTTCTTTGGGCATTTTACCTACAGGAAACAAAGCAGAGCTACTCTGAATTTCTGACCCTTTTCTCCTTTTCTCTTTCCTTGACTCCCGTTTGTTCTCCTTCTCTCTCTCTCTGTCTTTCTCTCTGCTCTTGTCCTTCTCCACACTTTTATCAGCGTCTTTATCTTTGGACAGTTCCTCTGTTGCCCTGTCTTTGTTTCTGCCTCTCTCTGTCTGGGGACTTGGAGTGAACCAAGGAAAGAGAGGAGTAGGACTACTAGATGAGAAAGGCTCTGCTGGAGTGCTAGTCTGCTTCCTTTGTCTCTGGCTTCTTTCTGCTGATTCCCCAGACTGCGTTAGGGAATGGGAAGGAAAAGTAAAAGTTGAATTTAAGGCACTAGTGGCAAGAGAACTAACAGAAATGCTAGTTAATGAGGAAGATACAGAAGACTGTGGGGTGAGAGTTGTCAGGTCAGAGGTACTAAGTCTCCCACTTCTTGTCCTCATGGAGTGCGAAGGAGATCTGGGTTCTGAGCGGATAGGGCTAAAGACTTTTCTCTTTCGTTTCCTAGAAGAGACACCTGTTGCAGAAGTTCCTGTAGTGGTTCGACCAACCGATGAGGGCAAAGTTACGGATTCAAAGATTCTGGAGTGGGCCTCGCTTGGAGTGAATCTCGGAGCTCTCAGCAGAGGACTTCTCTTGTGCATATCAAATCTTGTTCCAGAATGAAGAGAAAACAGTCGTGCTGGAGCTGTAGCACCTGGTGTTGAGAAGCCAGATGCAAAGCCAACATCCTCTGGTGTTAGTGGTGGGGGTCTAAAGTTATCAAATATTGGTTTGCGAATAAGACCCTCTTTGGCATATTTTGCTGATGAGAAGTACTGTGGTTCTGACCTGGAATGCTTTAGAGAAGTCCACCTAAACGTTGGCTCTCGCAGAATTGATTTCCGTTTCTCTTGCATTGGTGCAGCAGAAGTAGGAAGAAAGGGTGAGGCTAATGGTATGGTAGGAGGCATGAGCCAAGGAGTACGGTCTGAGATGCCGGCAGCGGGTTGTAGTGGTGGGGGAGGAGTGAGCAGAGGGGGAGGAGGAGAGGACGACGACTGCTGCTGTGGCACACTTGGCAAGGCTGACAGTTTTTTAGCAGTCCTCTGGCCAAAACTTCTTTCTGTTATTGAAAACCTTCTGTTTCTCCTGTCACTGTTATCATTCTCAGGGGACTGAGAAACAGGCAGAGGTGTGTGAACTTCTGGAGTATTACTTCGTTCCTCAGAAAGTGTCTGCATCTCCTCAGAAGCCTGAGAGTCTGTAGATGTATCAACGCTAGGGCTGCTGGACCGTGAGGAATCTGAAGACATCTGAGATGAATGCTGAGAAGCAGCACTGGATTTTTCACTGGATCCGCAAGAAGTAGCGCTGAACCTGCTGTTTGGTGTGGATTCTAGTCTGGATATTTTAATAGGAGGGTCATAGTCTTCATCTTCAATGAACCGTTTGGGTGTTTTAATAATCCGTGAAGAGATAGCGCTTACGACTGGCATAATGAACTGTCGGATATTTTTAAGCTGGGTTCTCCCCTTTCTGCCCTGCAGTTTGGCTGCTTCTTTCTCAATCTTTTTTTGCGCCCCCTTCTTAGCCCTCTGCAAGAGTTGCTTAGCAATTGTTGCATCCGTCCTTTTTGTAGAAGGTATAATCCTAACAGGCTTAATCCTGCGCGGACTCTGTCTGACAGCAGTCTTTTCTTCTTTTGTAAGAGGTGGTGTGCCATCCTTTTCTTTACGTATCCTTTGGGGTTTCTCCAGCTGCGAATTTACGACTAAGGCTGAGGAAGTCTTCAAACGTTCAGAAGACGGTGGCCTCCCTCTCCTGCGCACAATCTGAACACTTTTCCTCCCAATCTGAAGTTTTGCCCCAGGCTTAAATTTAGATTTTAGTGGAGAGAGTTTACTAGTTCTTAATTTCTTAATTTTAGTTGCTTGCTGAAATGTAGTGGATGGTGACCTTTTGATTTTTTTCAGGCTCTCTTTTTCTTCTTTGCTTCCCTTCTGAATATCTGATGTGCCTTTTACTTGTGACAATTTGAACTTCACGCTAGTAAGTGTTGGAGGTCTTCCTCGTCTTTTTTCCCCACTTTTCAGTTCCTTCTTCTTTACTTTCTCCATGGGTGTGGTTTCAGACTTACTTGAAGGGGAACACACTGATGAAGAGTCTGATAGTACAGCTGAACTTCGGTCAGAACTGCTCCGGGGCCTCCCACGAGGTTTTCGTGGACTAGATTTAACTACGAGGAAAGCAGAGAATGCAGAGGACACATTAAATTTCTCTAAGTATTGGATCAGCTTTATCCAGGTCACACAAGTATTTACTCTGCATAAATCATGACTCACATAAATTGCCAAAAACTTTTCAGTTCATCAACAAATAAAAATTTTATCAATCCATGTAAAGACTTCCTTCACAAACCTCTTCTCATATAAAAGGAGATTTAGATAATTTTTTTAAAATGCAAGCTTGCCTTTCTGCGACAACCATATATGCCATTGCACAAAACCAGTATCAATACAATGGTAAAAGAGAATGATAATTCATAAGCAGATTTGTAATGTTTCAAATGCACTAAAAAATTATTTTAAACAAAACGAATCACAGTTGAAAGGAAAAAAAGTCCTTCACTAGTACCATCCATCTGCACTGCTAATGGATATGTCAGTACGGCAAGAACAACATACAGGGAGAAGTTGATGTAGGGTATCTTACTAAAAAATGGTTTTAGTTCTGAAATACATTTAGCATTCAGGACTGCACTAGCAATGATCAAGCAGATGTGCATGCCTTGATTACTCACCTCTACCAATGCATTTCAACCCATACCCACCAACCCAGCTATCCCAGTTCTGGGTCTTCACATAGTTCTGACAATGTATTTCATTCTTCATCTGAAACACCCTATTAGTATGGCTTTCCACAATAGAATTCGCTGGCAAGGCCAAACCAAGTAGAGTATTGTGGTGAGAGCATTTATTGACAAGAATCTAAATCAAAACCAAACCCGTTTGTGTGCACCCCCATCATGATTTGATCCGACATCTAGAAAGTTTCTTGAAAAAAATACAACAACTTAACTATAGCTTATCCTTAAGCGTTCTGTATTTGTTTTATTAAAAAAAATTGAAGGTTCCAGTTACAGGAGATGAGTGTATTGAAAAATATTAAAATGTTCAACATGGGATTTTTTATTACTGTTCTTTAAGATTAAATTGTTCCAACTGCATCTTAGATGGAATTTTGTAAAGAAACATTTACTTTTGCACCTCGTGACTACTTCTGTCTACCCATAGCTGAACACATTCCTGAAACTAGATCCTAACCATTAAAATAACTGCCTCTTTAAAACACTAACTTCAGGTTTCAAATACCAGTTTCATCAGTATAATTCTTTTACTCAAAGTTTCCCTGTTCTGCAACAGATCAGATCTAAAGACACCACAATGACAGCATGCAAAGCTAAACTGAATCCAAAGAGTGGTTATGGCCTTGATGGTGGATGAGATTTGATACAACAAACAGGAAAGACATGACAAAACCACCACAAAGCAGCACACAAAGACAACATCCGTTCCTGCTATATGCACATACCTGTGGGGGACCTGGTGGGACTTTGTACTTTGACTTCTTCATCTGAACCAAAACCTAGGAACTGTTCATCCTGCAACAAAAAAGTAGATTGAAATTTGAAGATGTGGATATTAACATTTAAACAAACTTAACTATTATCAAGGCATGAAGAGATTCTAGAAGATTTTCTCTCCCCAAGTAACGTACTCACATTTGTTCTTCAAGCAAACAATTGCTAAAAAGGAAATACCACTTTTATTTTTATATATATAAATATATATGTATTTGTATACATAAACAAAACAGTTATAGTTTACACCTAGAGAACGATGAAAAGGAGTTATGGGGAAACAGAGGACAAGTATCTATGAAAACAATCCTTTAACGTACAAAATCTGCTGCTCATATCAAACCACCAAGAACAGATCACTCCATAGGCTAGTGTTCAAAATACCCTAAGGACCTACTTCAGCTAAACAAACAAAAAACCAGCACACATCTCCATGCTTATTTTTGTAGTACCGTTGTAGAATAACTTCTTCCAAACTCATTGAAGAGACCGGAGGCCCAGAAGCAGCCAAGGTCTCTAAGTAAGCCCAAGTGCTCTGGAGGTTCGGCAGGGCCTTTGCTCACTGCAGCCCTGTGCTGATGGCAGCCTCTCCCTGCAGGAGGCCTTGCCCCTGCTCCCACAGAGCCAACAGCAGTGCTCACAGCCTCTGCAAGGAAAGCGTACAGTTTTGGGGCCTCTTCCTTCTATTTTAAAGATTTTTTTTTTAACCTGACAGAGATGACAGAAATTTAGAAGACTCAGGAATAAAACCACTACAACAAGTGCCGTAAGAAGACAAGGTGCAGGTTATGGACAAAGTAACACTGACCTAAGGTGCAACACAACTAGGAAACAAACTTAGGCTATAAAACGTTGATTTTTGAAACGACGATTTATGAAATGACAACTTTTGATATAGCAAAGCCAATCAATACTCCGATTTGATGTTAAGGGCGCTCTGTTCAGATTAAGCCATTTTTTCCAGGGAGCACGCAAAAGTGTAAATCCTCATGACAGGCCACCAAAATTTACGACAATCTGTTTTCACGCCGATCCAGGTTTCCTAATGCAGTTTCACCTCAAGCAATTACGTTCTCTGCTCTTAAATTTCCTCTCTACTTTGAGAACGGATACACCACTTGTTGCTTGCTTCTTTAAAGCACCGCACGCCCTGGCTGCGTGCTAGAAGGTAGCTTTCTGCTCTGCCGTGGAGGTGCCACAGCTCTGGCTGCACGTTCTCTGTAACACATTGCTGAGAACGGAGCCGGCTCGGAGCCGTGGGTAAAGGCTGCCAAGCGCATGCTCCACGCCGCACGCCCAGCACTGCGGAGCCGTCACGCCTGCACGCCGCTCCCCAGAGCACGTGGGCGCGCGGCGAGATGTAAACAGTGTGCGCGGGGCTGCTGCCGGGGAACGGGCCCTGGCACCGGCAGAGGGGATGCTGCTTGCCGAGACACCGGGCTGAAGTGTTCTCAGCACCGAGACAGAGAAGGCAGGCAGAAGAGCCACAAGCTACGTGTGCACAGAGAGGTTCAGAAGGGTACTGGGAACAGCCACTCACCCCGAGCGATTTTTTCCCCATTAGACTACCAAAAAGCGGTACCTGCAGCGTTTTCAAAGACACAACAACGTACGTATAGTGCATCTTAGGTATGGAGAAAGGCCAAATAACGCTTACTTTTGTGTATATGAGCACGCTTTCCCCCAGGAAAACAGAATTCAATGCCACAAGCAGGAGATTGTTAAAGCAACAGCCTCCTAAACAAGAGCTGTGAAAAATACCTCAACTCTAATTGCAGACGTCAGGACAGGGAGGTGCAGCACGGCAGTGCTGAGCTGCCTGAGAGCAGTGCTGTTCCAGCAGACCGAGCTGCAGATCTCTGAAATCCTGATTCAGTCCCTGCTCTCCATGCCACACTGTTCTCCCTTCAGAGCTCAGCCATCAGCATCCGGTTCCTGAACTTGCGATGGGTTTCATCTTCCTTCTTTTCTTCCTCTTACATCTGTTAAATTAACTGTTGCTCCCACTATGAAATCTTTATATTATTTCTTCCTTGTCCTCCTGTTTTTCAACAGATTACAAAAGCGATGCTCCATACTATCTGCAGCGCTCTTTCTGTCAACAAGTTCAAGCCAACATCACTGCTACATCATCCGCTCCCACCCCCAGCCAGCAACACTCGCTGTGCACCTACCTGACCTTCTCTGTATTTTATCTGTTTGCATCCTGCTCACCTGAAATCTTATCTGCCTCCTCAAGGACTAAGAAAGATACGCATTCGAGCTAGGGAGGACGTATGAGAAACACGCAGACAGCTACAGGCTCTGCAGCAGAGAATGCTCTTCACAGGGGGACTGCTGAGCTAAATTGAATTAAAAAAATGAATCTCCTTGCTGAGAGGAAGGCTAACAATAACAATTAATCCTATAGACCACTTGGTGGAAAAGATAGCTATGATTTCTTTCCATAGAACAATTCAGTTTGAAGTCTCCCAGCTCCAATTAAACATCCCCCAACGCTTCATTCATTGGCTGCACAGGAATGGTGCTGAGCAACGGGCAGCTCGCAGCTGTGGTTCCAGATCCACAGTGCTGCAGGGTGGAAAGCACACCTCTGCAGAACCAGACCCCTCACCACTACAATTCCAACCTAGTCAGCAAAGGCAGAAGGTATGCTCTAATCACATTTCCAACAGACCATTTAAAATACACGATACAATATATACATGTATATATATATTTTTTTTCCCCAGAAGAGTAACAGATGCAAAGACTTTGCAAGACTGAATTAGAGCCTATCGCTGCTGAGAGAGGCAAGTTTAATTTAAACTAAAATAATACCTCACTCCAAAACCAGTCAGTGGCACTTGACCTCCGTGTGTATGACACATTTGCTGTTGGTGAACTATTGCAAACCTCAGGCAGCAAAGACAGAGATGCCTCTAACATTAAATGCAGTCTCTAGACACTTAAAACTTGCAGCTTTTAAAGAACAGTGAAAACCACATCATGATCATACACAAAACACTACTGAAACTTGAAAAAGCCGTTATATAAAACCAGCTTTAATGAAGACATGTATGACCCTGCCTGTTAAGGAGCACTGAGGGACACAGCTCCTAGCACTGAAGGCAACCCCTCTGCTTAAGGTTTCTGTACACTAAAAGCATAGGGAAAAGTCTGTCTTCAGGTCTCATCGTAGCCCATTTTGCATGACAATTAGCGATACCAGTAAACATGGCCGCGTAAGCTGAGCTTTCTTCCTAACAAAATGTGGAAAAAATAAATAAATGAAGATGATGAGCAAAAACCAGATCTGGGTGGTAGCACTAGAACCCTGACATGGGAAGAAAGTTTGTCACCACCTTACATTACACAAAACTTTTACAAGCTTGCAATTAAAAATAACCTAACAATAACAAAGTTGCAGAGGTGTTGACTACCAGCAGTTAAACCTCAGAACAGAAAACAAGTCTGCAGTTAAAGTCGTGAGATGGCAGCTGGATGTTCAAAGGTAAGAGCAGGGCAGGACAGAGATGTGTTTCACAGTAACGGCTCTGTCCAGGACAAAACACTGCCACTGAGCAGTGAGACAAGAGCTCACAACGCGCTCTCCGAATACTCCAGCCACCCCTCCACCTCACTGCCAGCTTAACGAAAAGAACCAGGCACTTGATCACAACCCCTCAGAAGTTCGGCCAGATGCGCTGCCCTGCTGCCCGGCCCAGCTCAGGGTTTCCCCACACCTGCCCAGTGAGGAAAGCAGCAAAGAGGAACCGCGCACAACTCCTGCACTTCCGCAGAACGAATCCCCAATCCTGCTGTCCCCCAGAAGTGGATCACACAAGGTTTCACACAAACTACCACCCCTGCCCAAGCTCTCACCAACCCAACTACGAAAGAGACAATTTCTCTACAAATATTTGGAGGCTGGGGCCATGAAGCAAGTAAGATAGAAGAGCTGTCCAACAGTCCTGAACTGCATCTGCCTCTAAGTTGCTGTAGCTACTATGAATGCCTTTTAAAAAAATAATAAAAATCTGGGATCCTATTATTTTGTCTGAGGCTATTAAATGAGTGTGCTCTATTTTTGACAGTTGTATGCCCAAACCCACACGTGGAACCTGCGTTATCCTCAAACTGATCACTGCTGTGGGTCCCCTCCAACTCTGGCTATCCCATGACTCTGCCTGCTAACTTACTTTTCCAATGGGATAGATAAACAGATAGATAAATAAATGGATTAAAAAAATAATCCTTTGGCTTCATTTACAACCAGAAGCAGCAAGACCCGTACGTCATTCAGGTTTGTTCCGTGATGTTCCTGCCTGTATCGCTGACCTCAGCACAGCAATTCTCACAGCCTAGGACGATGGCCTTGTAACTTCGCAGAACGAGAAGTGATTGAGAAGGCCACGAAACACCAGCATGCACGTGCAAGGCTAAGTCGCCCAGTCAGAAGTCAAAATTCACTTCTGAGGCAAATAAAGCAGGAACGGTTACTCCAGTTTTTCAGAAGTCGCTATCAAGCATGACAGATGGAGAGTGATTAAAAACCATCATGGTTTTGAACATGACCTCATTTACCTGAGAAAGAATAATGCAACACCAAAAGGTCACTCGGGATTATAAATAAAGGGAGGAGGAAAGGCTCGCCTCTCGGGCAAGGCACAAAACCTCGCTGAGCAGGCAGGGGCGATCTCTTGGCGGTCAGCAGAGCTCCCACGTCCATCCCCGCTCAAACATCGAGCCACCCAGACCAGCCTAAACCTCAGAGCTGCGAGCAGACGAACAAAGGCTTTTCTTGAAGTCATCTAGTTACTGCAAGAACAGAAAACTCCCAAGCAAATCTCTATCTGAGCACAATCTACCACAACACTCTTGAGTGAAATTACTTTCCAAAGAATTTCTGATTAAAGGTCTCAGGGGAAAGTCCAGCCCCAGATGCCCAAGTGTCCTGAAGGTGCTGGTGTCCCGATGTGTCTGACTAACAGCCTGACCCAAAGCACTATGGACTCGTAACGCTGCAGAGGACCGTCACCAAAGCTGTCAGAAACTCTACGAACAGCAGTGCAGCTGACCCAAATGGCTCTCACAAAGGTTTATTTAATTTTAAAGCAGTTATTTGAACAATGTTTTCCTCCTCTTCCCATTCACCCTTTTGATTTTGGCCCCAGTTATGCAGCACCTCAGCTTCTTGGAAAGAGAAGAGCTGGTTTTAGGAGACCACTCAGGAGCCTGCTCGGTCACTACAGCACAACACCTACCGGGCTGCTCTGGGAGGAACGAGCATCCTTGCAGGTCAGCAGACAGCAGCCCCTGGGACAAGCACCGGGGGCACTCGGAGCTTTAGTCGGAGGTGGAACCCTCTGGTAACTCAGGGAGAGGCTTCACCAGCGATTACTGGCGGTGCAGCGTCACTACCAGACAGCACGATATTTGGGTTCAGTGCTATCTACTTGCTAGGCTGAGGGCCCAGCTGCCTTTCGTTCTTTAACTAATTCCACATCTGGAAGCTCTGCCTGGGAATGATGTGGGAGCTAAGCTGGGACCTTGCCTCAGAACAGCACCGATGCAGCTACACCTGCCCTGAACGCGAGGTAAAACGCTTGACTGTGTTCCAGACCAGAACAGGGAAGAGCTATGCTGCACACCGTGCTAACTGGGCGGCAGCGGTGCCCTCAGCAGAACGGCAGCTCCCCCGTCCCCAGCCCACGGCTGATTGCAGAAGCATGGGGCTCAAGCGCCGAGCACCCCACTCTAACAGTGCTAAGGAGCACACGGATCAGTACCGCCAGCATGCTAGAAGGAAACTAAGAATATCCAGAGTTAGGGGGTAACGATACAGCTCGTCTCTTGCTATCTAGCCAGAACTGCAAGCAGCAGAGAGGACGAACTTACACCACCCCACAAACGAAACACAAGCAGACCACGTATTCCACAGTCACGGCTCCATCAGCTCAGGCTATCCTCTACGCCCAGTACTCCATATGAACAATTCTCATTTCCAGTTTCACAACAGGAACGCGTTTCAAAGCGCCTGAGAAACGCTCTTGTTTTGCTTGCAGTGAGCTTCCAGTACCACTACCACCACCGAGGGTCAGACAGACCATTGCCTAGAAAAATCTACCTTACACTCAGCGAGAGAAAAGTGAGACCAAAGCCTCCCGGACCACATCTAACAGAGCGCTGGCAACACGCCGCTTTTGGCAAGCTACATCCCTTCCTCTCTCTTGGTTCCACAATGAACATTTAGAAAGCAATGCTTCAGCTGAACTTGGACAACTGAGAGAAGGAATTCTCGAGCTTGTTGTTGAATAGAAGCAGACATAACTCACCACGCTGCCCAGACACCAAGGCAGGAGGCTGAGGTACTCGGGATTACTGCTGCACACACAGAGCTGTGCTCCAGGTGCTGCACCCATCCACATACACCAATAGCTTCAACAACAGCAAACGCATCTTTTACTTCTGAAGAAGTGCGTGCCACCCAGCAAAGCATGGAAGTATTATTCAAGTATTTCAAAGGCTGGGCTATGTTTCTGAGCTTGTTGCAGTGGAAAAAAGTTTAGCCTTCCGTGATTCCTTTTGCGGCATCTCTAACTTGATGCCTAAGGACTCACTCGCTGCTGCGCACAGGGCTGACCTGGGGGCTGAACCATAACGAACTTCAGTGCTGACAGTAAAACGCACGAACGGAAAAGCCTCAGAGGCTTATGCAGCACGGCCACCTAGCTCAAAGCATGTACCTGCCCAAGAAGCATCCCACTTTAACAATCTGCAAGAACACACGTCCTTCACTAGCATCACTCTCAGTGGCCCCCAGTGCTGAACAGAGAAGCGAGGTGTAGCATCTCACCGGCGAGTCCCTTTGCCTGCCCTTTCCCAACCAATCCTTGGCCTAAAGAGGAGATCAGGATGCCTTACAGTAGGTGCCACATGCATTTTACTCGGGTGCTCTCTAAGACAGGTCAAGAAGAGAAAGCAAACTCCTCTGCTGAAGTGGGAAACTTTTGCTGGTTTGCAACCAGAACCAAGAAAACCAAGTCCCTTAATTGCAGAATCATTATGGTTGGAAAAGCCCTCCAGGATCACCTGGTCCAACCACCCCCTACCACCACTGTCACCACCAAGCCATGTCCCCAGGCACCACGTCCAACCTCTCCTCGAACACCCCCATGGACAGTGACTCCACCACTCCCTGGGCAGCCCGTCCCCATGCCCGACTGCTCCTCCTCAGCAGAAATGTCTCCTCACTTCCAACCTGAACCTCCCCTCCCTCCAACGTTTCTGTTGATTGAAACAACGCACAACTGAAACCTGACCAAAATGCCTCCCTGCCTCTCAGGACAAGGCAGTTTCTTGCCTCACACACGGCAGTGCCTTTTTCCATGGAATTCTTGCTGCTCGAAAGCTGTACAAACAGCAAGCTTTGACATCACAACTGCAAAACTTGCGGTGGGCATGTTCCCTCGCGTGCGGTCACAGCAGAGGAGCACCTGCCTGCTTGTGGACGCCAGCAGCACTGCCTCCCGTGCACCGAACAGCTCAGGAGGACGCAGCCTCCCCAGGGAAGAACTTCAAAGCCAGTTAAGCAAGCTGAAAGATGAACAACTGACTCAGAGACACCCAGACTTTTTTTTTTTTTCCCATTTCCTCCACATCTGATACAGTAAAATCTATAGTACGGCACTCCTATTACAATAAAAAATAATAATAATAAAAAAAGGCAGTGCAACATAATCCTGCAAGGATCTGCCCTGTGAATTTTCCGGTCAAAGGAAGTGCGACGTCCAAAAGCCCCTGGAGCAAAGGGGTCGGTGTGCGTTGCTGCTCCGTCTGAGGCTGCCTTACCTGCCGCCGCGAGCAGTGACACCACCTTTATTAAAAACAGCTTCTCATGGGGAAACCCAAATTCCCCTTCTCCAAAAAACTGCACAAAACCAATACTCTGAGAGTTATGAGTACTTGGTAACGCTGACTGAATTTGGGAAACAGGATGGCTAAAATGTGTGCTCTTATTTTCACACTTCTGACAATGACTTCCTAACTCTTCAGAAAGGAAAGCAAGCACCGAGGAACCCGGCATCCCTCAGGCTACATCTGTACAATCTTCATCCCGTGTCTTTTGTTTCACATCAACAGCTAGGAACTGTTATTCCTCCATACATACCGATGATGTTACCAGTAACAGGCTGCACTCCACACTTTCGCTCACAGCTCAAACACCCAGGCAGTTTTGCAGTGACCATTCAACATTAAGTTAGGAAAGAAAATTTCAAGGCAGACAATTTTAATGCCCACGTGAAAAATAACTAATCTGTACTCTCAGCTCCGGCGTAACTGAGGCAGAGAGAAGCCACTCCTCCCAACACGTGGAACTGGTGCGGTTTCAAAACAAGGCAGCCATCGGTGAACATCTAAGACCAACACTGACTTCATAAAAGATTATGGTCCATGTATAATCACAGCAGTGCTACTAGGAACACTGTCAGGGCTGCTGTATTGCACTTCAGACCTCAAGGCTCTGCAGCTCAGTGCTGACTTTTGAACTGGCGCAGGTTTATGAAGGGAAGTGTCACCGCACACCTGACAGCCGACAGCGTTTATGAGCCAAAGCTCCAATGAGACTTCCGGGACGGGGAGGGAGCTCTAAAATGACAGACGCAGCAGACAGACAACAACTGCACAACCTTCCCTCGTCACAAATTCCACACGACAAGTCAAGAAAACACCATCAAATTCCCCTTATCACTTGGGTGTCATTCCCATCACGCAGAAGGATAACGCTCTACGAATGCCGCTGTTTTCAACCAGTTATAGTTTAACTAAGCAAAAAATCCCCCCTGCCGACTCCGGCTATGCCAAAGTCAAACACCGTAATGCTGCTCCCTTAAAGCTAGCTGGTTTCAAGATAACTCAGTGAAAAACTGAACTAAAACAGAAGTATTCGTACAAAATCATCAAAAATCTGGGGGATATGCAGTGACATCCCCGAATTCAGATACTTCTATATTAGAAATAAAGTCCACTACGTTCTACAAAATGTCCAAGGAGACAAGAGAAAGACTGAGTAAAATACTTGCTCTTGACTTCTACTTTTTTGTTATATCATACCAAATTTTTCCGTTAATGCACGATTTCAGCAGATACGCAGGACCAGAACGCAACATGCCACTCGGAAAAAAACCAACCACCCCAAAACATGACAGAAGATATATGTAAAATACAACACAGCTTCCTCCACGTTACTTTGGCTGCCGTGAGTTACTAAACCCAAATTATTCATCAGGACTTTACTCCTGCTGCAGAATGCAACCTCAGATGAAGGCTGTGACTGGCGAGTTCAGGGAAGACCCTCACCTCGCGGAGGTAAGCGGTGCAGTCATTAGGCAGCTCCCGAAGGGACACGACAAGTGGCAGTAAGTAGGGAACTGCTGGAAGTGCCCTATTAGGAGACAGCTGTGTCCGAAGTCAGGGACCATGCAGGCACCAGACCTCCACCATTTCAACATAAACATGCAGCCACCCTCTCCTCAGAGACTACAGGTGGCACCCGCACACGTAGTCCCTAGCTGTACAGCAGCTCTTTGCACATCCCCTGCTCCTACCGCTTAGGAAACTTGTGCTGCAGGAGAGGAGAGCTTGTCCGAGGACTTCTGGTGACCAGCAATGGTGCTGCAATCTTCACTGTGACTCCAACCCACATAGTCAACAGCTAAGAGAACTAGGTTTTTCACAGCTAAATACTTTGTTTCTAGAGCATCAGAGAAGGAAAGAAACATCCTCGTATCCGCAATGAGAAAAATGAGCCAACTAGACAAACCAAGCTGCAAGACACCCCAAATGCTCAAGAGCACCTGCTCCTGCTCCATCCCAACACTAGAAAACCACAACTTCACAGCAGGAAAAAGAATGCTGGGTCTACTCCTTCCCTGCTCACGAGTGGTGAGATGAACATCAACCTACAGACAACAAGCCACAGATTTTATTTTCCACTGTATATAATATTTGACAGGTTTTAATAGCTAAATAGAAAACCTAAAAAAAAAAATCTTAGGATCCAAGAGACATTTTCTTCATTAGCTGCTAGTGCCAAGAACGTATTTAAGCTATTTTGAAGCAAAGATGCCCTAAAAGTGAAACCGACACAGATTTTTCAAAGATGCCTTAGACTTCTAAGATGCAAAGGTATGCTTTAAGGCAAACGCAGTGGGAGTAACAAAAAAAAAAAAAGAAAATAATAATCTGGTGTCATCTAAAAAAAAGGAAAGAAAAGAAACAACAGGTTGCTGACCTCACCCCCTCCCCCCCCCCCCCCCAAAAAAAAAAAGACAAAAACAACCTGTTCAAGTTGTTAACTCTGTGGTGGTCAGGTAGGTTAGCCAGATTTCAGTCATTGTTGCCACTGAACTAACACTCACAAGACACTAACTTCTTTCAAATGGACACAGATAAATTCCATTCAACCCGGTCTATTATAAGCAGAGAAGTTTACAAATACAGTAAACAGCTACCTTTAAGGTGTTTGTATTAAATACAATGGATGCTAGCAGGCAGTCCGAGTTAAAGCTACAATCGCCGTGTTTACTAGGTTAGCAGCGTTTCCAGATCAGCTCTAAGTTTGTAAATCCAGCCCCCTCCAAGCATCGCTGCCGCTGGACCAGGAACTCTGCAGCTCAGAGCTGCTTTAGTTCAGCTGAGCTCCGCTTCACGTTACCTACCAAAAACCACCGAAAACAAGCCCAGAAGTAAACCATATTCTTGTATGTGCTTTAATAGCGTCCAATATTATCAGCAATGAAAAAGCAAGACAACTGCTTTTTAAAAGGGCAAAAGGTACACAAAACACAGATTTGAACGCTCTGCACCTGACAGTCTGCCTTTAAACCAGAGACAGAACGAGCGTTTCAAAAACAAAACCCCACTCCCTTTACAAAGGAGCTGGAGAATCTTCCTGCCAGAGCAAGGACACAGCTAGCGAGCGATGCAAAACACGAAGCACTGGCAAAGAACGCTGCAGCGCGCAGTAGGTAACACAGCCCCATCATGTCTTCCCTGCTCTGTCAGTAGGTGGGCTGTTGTTACTCTTGCTCTGGCTGCCTTAGAAAGGCTTAAAAAACGAAGGCAGGAAGAAGAACAGCTCAGAAAAAAAAAAAAAAACAAACCAAAAACCGAAAACCCAAAAACCCAAAGCACCGCCACCACAAAACGCGCGGCTCCTTCTCGCAGCCGAGCTGCTCTCCCCCAGCCCTGCCGCCCGGAGCCTGCCTCCGCCGCCAGGTGCGGCCGGGGGCGGCGAGGAGGAGCGCGGGGAGGGCCCGCGCCCGCGGCACCGGCAGCGGGGCTCCCGGGAGGGGCCGGCTGGCGACATCTCGCCTCTCCGCCTGGGCCCAGCGCCTGCCCCCGGTCCCGACGGCTGCCGCCCACCCGGGCCCCCCCGGCTCCGTCCGCTGCCGCTGGAGGCCGGGGCGCGCCCGGCAGGCGGAGCCCCCGGAGCATCCTTCCGGGGGGGCGCCGCAGGTGCCGCGCGACACCCGGGGCCCCGGGCGCCGCTCGCCGAGGCCGGGCCCGCCTCGCCCCCGCCCCGCCGCCGGTCCCGGGAGCGCCCCTCGCCCCCTCACCCGCCTCGGGCGGCCGCCGGCGCTCGGCCCCCTCCCGGCCTCGGCGCCCGGCGCAGGCGAGGCGGCGGCGGCAGGCGGATAATGGAGGCGGCGGCGGCGGCGGGGAGGACACCGGCGGCAAGTCGCGTGCGCGGGGAGGGACCGCGCGGCGCGGAGGCGGAGGGCGGCCGGCACCCACCCACCCCCCGCCCGCCCGCCCGCCGCGCGCGGCTCCCCGCGGCGCCCCCCGCCGCCGCCCCCGGCGGGCACACGGCGGCGGCCGGGCGCGCCCTTTGTGCGGCGCGGAGGGGAGCGGCGCGGAGCCGAGCGGAGCGGTAGGTGTGTCCGGCGGGGGCCGCGCGGGCAGGGGGTGTGCCCCCGCCGGGGCGGAGCGGGGATGTGGCGGAGCGGGACCCGCGCTCCGGGCCGCGCCGCGCCCTCCCTCCCGCCGGCCCCGCTCACCTCTCCGCTGCCCGCCTCGGCCCCGCAGGCCGCGCGGAACCGCCGCAGGTTGATGCCGATGGCGGCCGAGACCTGGAGCGCCGCGTCGAAGCCGGGTCCCACCCCGGCCGCGGGGCCCCCGGAGCCGCCGGAGCCCGGCGCTGCCCCGCCTCCCCCGCTTCCCGCCGCCCCGCCGGAGCACGGGCCGCCGCGCTCCCCGTCGCCCGCCGCCGCCGCCGCCGCCGGCTCGGCGGCTCGCAGGCTGCGCACGGCCGGCACCCGCAGCCGGGACCCCCCCAGCCCCCGGCGGCCCCAGCCGCCGCTGCCGGGCCGGGCAGGGAAGCGCCACCGACCGCTGTGCGCCATCTTTACTGTGAGGCGACGAGCCAGAGAGCGGGGCCGGGCCGCGCCCCGCGCCCTGCATAGCGCTCCGCCGGCCCGCGCGGGGCCTGCATAACGGCGCCGCGCATGCAGGTTGCGGGGCTCCGCCGCGCCGCCGCCCCGGCACGCGCCTAAGCCGTGCGCGGCCGGCGCCGGCCCGGCATAACGCCGGGCGGTATGCAGGGTCCCGGGCGCGGCCCCCAGCGCGGCCCCCCGCCCTGCATAGCGCAGCGCCCGCCGCGGCCGCCCGCCGTGACGCGCGGCGCCATCCAGCCGCGGGGCTCCGCGCGCGCAGGCCCCGGAACGCGGCTGCCGCGAGGGGCGGCCGCAGGCGGGCCGCAAACCCCGGGCGGCGATGCCGAGCCAGGGCGCGGGCCGCCGGCGCCCGGGACCGCGCATGGGGCATACGCGAGGCGTACGGCGCCCCGCGAGCCCCCTGCATAGCGCCGGGCCGCATGCGGGGCGCGGGGCCGCCCCGGGGCCGAGCGAGGGCGAGGCGCGGGCGGGAGCCCCGCGGAGCGGCGGGCCCGGGGGCACGGCCCGGCCGGGGGGGGGGGGGGGGGGGGGGGCGGCGGCGCCCGGCTCACCTCCCGCGGCCGGCCCCGGGCTGCGGGCCCCGGCCCTCGAGGGGCGCCCCCGGCCCCCCCCGGCCCCGCGCCGCAGGTAGGTGCGAGCAGGCCCGGCCCGGCCCCGAGCCCCGCGCGGCGCCTACCTCCTGCCGCCGCCCCGCTCCCGGGTCCCCGCGGCGGTGGCAGCGGGCGGGCGGCTCCCCGCGGTCACCTCCCCGGTGTGCCGCGCTGCAAAGCGGGGTCGAGCGGCTGCTTTGTTCCCCCGGGGAAACGACGCCGCGGACACCGAGCGTCAGTCGTTACAAACCCCTGCGAAATACCTGCTGCCTTTAAGGCTCCGTTGTCAGCCGAAGGAAGAGAAGGGCTAGGGAGGAGAGGAATCGCAGGCTGCTTGCAAATCACGAAAGCAAACAAACAATAGCTGCCACGCTAAAGAAAACAGAGAAGCTCCTCCAGCCCCTTTGGGTTGCAGACACAGTTTCTGTTTGTTTCGCACTTGGTGCACGGCTAGGGAGCTGCCGTGGGAGCACGAGCGGGGTGGTTTCTCATTAGGACTTCCAGGGAGGAGAAAAAAACATCTATTAAAATAAGACAGGTTCTGTCTCTCTAGGGAGCGTGAAAGGGACTGGAGTGTTTCCAAGCCCTCTCATCCTTTACTAGTCAAGTGTGATCTGATGTTCCAAATGAAGCGAGTTTGACAGCCCCTGCAGCCCGGCACTGGTGTGCAAGCTGCATCACAGGGCCCACTCATGTCAAATTCGGCCTGCGTGTGAGTGCCTTCAAGCTGCAGAGAGCAGCACACATTGGGTAGGAAGATGTGGCACAGGCAGGCCAGGCTTTGAGTGGGGTAGGATCTTGCAGACTTGCTTTCAGGTAGGCTCCTTTATGCTGGGGCCTGAAACCTGCGGATCACAGTCATGCTTTTAATCCCACATTTAACTGGTCACTCAGTAGTGAGTGTGCTACAGCCCCCACCGAGAGGCCCAACAGGTTCCCCTTACAGCTCTCTGATGGGCGATGGGTTATGGGGATAGGAAATGCGGAATTACCAGTGATAGACAGGTCACAGGGCTGTCATTCAGAGGCAGAAGAAATGAGCCCCTTCGTGCACATTAATTGTGCGCTATCTGTGTAACAGGCTCCTTGTACACGTCAGACCCATCGCGTACAGCCCCATTGGGGATTCACCACATTTCCCTGCAACGTACCTGGACACTGAGAGCAGAGCAGTGGGGGACAGGAGGCAGGAGAGCTGTGTAGCCGCTCATGCCAGTGCCGTTCCTCCTGGAGAGGGCATTTCCCCAGCGGCCCAGCTCTGGGAATGCTGAGGGCCTAGAAGAGCCTGCAGCTGTGTGGGTCCCCCAACCAGCAGGCATGTGCTAGCTGCGCTCAGCGTGAAGAGACGTGCATGCAATCCTCCAGTCAGCGCCGGAAGGAGAGACGGAGACCTTCCTGAGTGCCTGTGGACAGCCACGCTTCTGTGTCTTACTTGAAGCAGAGTAGTCAACTCTAGAACACATAAGACCCACTAGAACGTGCATAGGTATTGCTGAGCAGGGAGAAGACATCCCTGCTCACACATGTGCTCACTGTTTAGCCAGGGCATCAGGCTTCAGCCCTCTCTAAGAGTGTCACCTCGTGAGGTAAGTGAAAAACAGTAAAGTACTTAGCAGCAAAGGCAGTAACAGGAATGCCCAGCAATTCCCAGCTACAAATCTGCTCTACCAGGCCCGTGGCTGCTTGGCTGTGCCAGGCATAAACATCTGTCTCCTAACAGGCATTTAGGGGAAAATGAAAGCACGGCAGGAAGCCTGGACAGGAGATTGGAAGCCCAGCTCCTGCTGCACTTACCTATGGAAGCCCTCAAGTTCTTTTAGCCTTTGCTTCCTCATCTGTCACGTGGAGGTGACTGGTACCTTGGTCACAGGTGGTGAGGATTTCAGCCGTGAAGTGCCTGGCAAACATTGCATAAAAAGGGCTCAGAGTGTCTTAGACTCTAAGTGGAATAGGTCCTGTGCTGCCTCAGCTTGTGACCTGTGCTATGCAGCTGCTTGCCACACAGCTGGCTGGCTCAAAGCTATCTCAAACGCCTCTGTCTCCTGCCAATGCATCTTTTTTGTCAGCAGTGAGAACTGCGGCCCTTCTGACGGGGAGGCATGCTCTCTGCAGGCCCCCCTGTGCTGCCTTGTACCACTCTGGGTCAAGACTCGAGTGGGGAGCAGCGGGAAGCAATGGGAGGTCCTCCACATCCTCCCTTCAGACAGCAGCACCCAGGCTGGTGCAGTTACCTGCTCTGTGATGAATTCTACCTGCCAGACCGCCGGGCTGTCAGATGGGACACAGACAGGCACGTGCACTCTGCCGCTGGCACCCTGTCACCAGCACAGAGCAGGACTGAGGCTGCCTGTGGCAGCAGTGCTGCACATCAGCACGTCCCTCCAAGGCTCTCGTGTTCCCTTTCCTCAGGGCACTCCCCCAGCCGCTGAGTTGGGGTCCCATCTTTGCAAGTGCTGTGTGCTGGGAGTCTTGCTGGGATGCCAAGCAGACAGTGGCATCTGAAATCTGTGTTCCCACAGTCAGCAGGAGCACAGGCATGGTACCACTCAAAGTCAGTTACTTGCTAGTTCTGGAAAATAACCAAAGTGGCAGTTGCACCTCTCCAGTGCGCTGCTTGCTGTCTGTCACTGCTTCCCATGCTGCCTCTGATAACCTTCCTTCCTCTGACCAAAAGTGAAGCGGCTAGTCCCACCTGCACTGCCTGTACAGAGAGCCCAAGAGACCACGTGAGGCTTCTTACTGGCCTGAAGTATTGGGAGAATCGTCTCTGTTGCAGACAGAAAAGTAAACTCTGTACTGCTTGTAGTCTCCCCAGTGCTGCGAGAGTCACAAGGGGCGGCCAGGCTGGAGGGCTGAGGTTCATCAAGGAGCTGAACACAAGGCCCAGAGCATCAAAGGACCAGCTGGCAACAGTCCCAGGGAAGGCAAAGACAGTATCAACAAGCAGCAATATTGACTGAAGACCATTTTCTAAGACAGTAAAGACAATAAAAACAGTTAAGCCCCATTCAGACGAGACTGCCAGCTTCAGAGACCTCCTTTTACAAATTATTTTCTGAAAACATTGAGAGAAGGGGACTGTGTCGCAATGCAGTTAAACTTACCAAGTTGCTATACATAGTTCTACAGAAGTTGTTTGAAAATGAGCACGTTTGTGAACATCTGGACAGCTCACACTTTCAGCCAGTTGTAAGCTAAGACAACATGTACAGTCTGCTTACCTTTGAAGGCTTCCACACGTTTCACCACAAACCAGAACTATGCAAAACAATGCGACAGACCACATGATATATACAGTGCCAAGACATCTTTTGATACCTTAAAATACTATGATTTCTTTTAGGTTCCCACTATCGGATGTTACATATATTCAGAAACAAGCATAAGCATTTGTATGGTCAGTTTGAAATTGCTTCTCTCCAGACTTCCATAACACTGTAGCTCGTCACACAGAAGTTAGCCAAAGAACCAAAGAACTAGTACAGAAATAACGATGAACAGCAATGCTGACCAAAGCCAGCTTTAATACTGTTTCATGTTTTGAGGAAGGGGCAGAGGAAGGTGAGTCACATTACCAGCACGTGCTGATGTGCAAAGGGGGCTGCCCTTCAGGCAGCTACGCGTTAGAGAAGCTGTTCACCACTGGTGACGTTGCCAGATCAGAGACAGGCTCACATCCCAACCACCACAAAAAGACCACAACAATTCTACATCAGCTCCTGGCTTTATTTATGTAGATGCTCTAACAGGCTCAGGGCCACAGCAGTAAACAGCATTACTGAGGATGAGTCTTCAGACGTTGTATCCAATCAGGCCGCGTTTGCCTATGATCTCACCAATGTAAAACCACATCAGCACCTCTGTGGCCACCAAACCGTTCCTCAGTGCTTCCTGAAAGAAAAAAAAACACAACACAATTCAGAACATGTGCTCCTGCAACAGCTGCCTTTCTTGCTCCTATAACCAAACTCCATGCATGACTAGCAAAGTGGTCATCCAATTCACAAGACGACAGTTTAAGCAAAAAGCAGATGCGCAAGTTAGTGTTTATGATGTTCACCCACACCTCAACAGGCCACATTGTTACAAGGGTTCTAAAACGGTAAATATAGCTTCAGTTGGCATTCATGGTTTTTTGGAGCCCTTTAAGAAGGTAATTTCTAAAACTGTATCTGCAGGAAACAATTTAATTTCAAGGCCAAGCAATGTATTGGACTGATGACACATCTCTCTCTGTCCAGCTTTTGCTAGACACAGCTGTTACCTACAGATCTGTCACCTCACTCTCTTCACTTGAACAGATAATGAAGGGCCCAGGAGGGATGACAGAACAGCTGTGGTCCAGGTGTGGAAGAGTTGAGACAAAGCTCATATATTATAACACTTCCAACTTTTGACTCATAAATTCCTTGAACTTCAAGTCTTACTGACAGCAGCTCAGTCGTTTTTATGGCATGAGCAAAGCACATCAAGCTAGCATGCCAGTAGTGAAGCCAGGTCTTGGAAAATACTGCTCTGTGCGCTGAATATCTATGGCTCACAGACTACCATTGTCAGAGTCTGAAGAGGCAGCAGAACTGTTCTATCCCTCAGCTTACCCAGAAAAAAAAAAGATAAATTTTTGTATATATAATTTTTTTTGGAAGTCTGGTACCAAACAAGATTAATCTTCAAAGTATCTGCTGTCATGCCAGCCCAGGTGACTGGGTTCAGAAACCTGACTTCAACACACAGCGATTCCTATGGGGAACAGTATCACAAAGACAGAAAGCTGGGAGGTTTGCGAAGAACACCCCTGTACGTTCCTTCCCTAGCAAGTAAATACTGACCTCAGCTGTGCTACCTGCTTCCTCTGTAATAGCATCATTCTTCACCCCCTTTCCAATTAATCTGCATGGAAGGACACTGTGAGACAAACACTTGACAAGAAGTGTACTCAACAGCTATGGACTGACTGCTACATGCTGGTTGCCCAGACAAGAGCTCAGTACAATCGAAAGAAGACGCTCATATGCAAGACAAGGTAACTTAAATATAGTTGAATTTACAGGGCTTTGGAGAGGAATACCAGAAATTCATCGGGCGCAAGTCCAGTCTTAATTGTGGGTGTGGAATAAGCTTCCTCCTGGGCAAATGGAGCCTAGGTACATAACACTACACAAACACTTGCCAGGGCCTTTTCATCTTCTTCAGGCTCATTCATTACTCGTGTCTTCAGGGGTGGGCTGGTGCGCCAGACGGATGGCTGATCTCACATTGTGCTATTTGGGCATGGGTGCAGCAACACCCAGCACTGTCTCTGAGCAAGCCATAGATTTTATTGGTACACCAAATGTATTTGTGAATCACATGTGTGAGTTTTAAAGACGGTATCATAGTACTGGACATGACTCCTACACGTGGTCCCTCACAGACAAGGCTGACAACAGAAATCCTCTGTTCAGATGAGATCATTTAGCAAGCTGAATTCCACAAAGGCAGCAGGGGGAGGAGACAGCAAGCTTGTCTGATCAAGCTTCACTGCAGGGAACAGGTAAAAAGGGGCAGAAAAGCCTCAGAAAAAAATCAGAGCACTGAGGCAACGGGATGCCTCTTTAGAAGGACTGGGGAGAAACAAAGGGAAAGGTCCGTGGATAGGTGGTTGAGAGAAGAAAAGAGTATGTCAAGATGTGCAGCAGAGGGCCCAATTTAACAGCAGAAACTGACACAAGGAAAATAAGCTGAGAAGAAGAATACGATAAAATAGTTGCAATGAATAACACAAGCCTTAATGTGCTAGAGAGATCCCAAGCATTATCAAGAACCTCATCCACAGCAGCAGGGATTCTCCAGTGATGGCAAATTTACTTTGGCTATCTGACTTGTTCCCTCTTGCCCCCAAATTACCCCACTGATCAGATTTTAATACCTATTAAAGATCTGTTTTTGGTTTGGGGAGCACGTGACAGATAAAAACACCTGCACAGCCAAAACGCAGGGTTTTGTTTCAGCTAACAGACTGGAAAGACCCAAATGCAGTCTCAGCTCCCTGGTGGACACACAGGCACTTAGACAGGGCCTTAGTGTGCTTGTAGCGTGCTAGAAACAGACAGCAGCCCGTCTCAGACTGCAGCGCACGAGGACTAACGAGATAAGCAGAACTAGAGGTTGTCCAGCTGGAGCAGGAACTCCTCAAGGATAGCACGAGCCATACACGTTAAAGCTCACCTCTCCATAAATTACTAGCCATAAAATACCATCTTTGTAGGCAACATCCCAAGGCAGGCGCTGTCTTTGCCTGTAATTTAACCCTAACCAGAATTGTTCAGAACAGACAGATCCTAAGCCTCACCATAATGTAATGCTCTGGAAGTTAAATACAGCTTGAAACGCTCTTAACAGATACCAGAGAGGAGAAAATGGATAAAGAGTTTAACGCCTTACTGTTCACAATACTAGCCACGTAACAGCAATTAACAGACTCAAGGGTCACACGCAGATACACCAGTGACAGAAAGACAGCGGTAGATGCAAACCACGAAGATCAACCTCTGGCTCTGCAAGGGCACACGAAGGAAATTCCCAGGCTGCGAGCTGCCCGTGTCTGACTGAACGAGTACAGCGCCAGGAACAGCCCCGGTTAGGTCTGGGCCGGGTACGCCTGGTGAGAGCCGCTTGTATCCCTGAGGAGAGCCGGTTGTGTGGCTGACGAGAGCCGCCCGTATGCCCGACGAGCAGCACGCCGCGCACCCGCTCCCTTGTCCCGCGGTTACCTTGACGGTGAGCTGCGCCAGGCGGCCGGACTGGAAGCTCCTGACCAGGGCCTTCATGCTGTCGATGGCCTTGGGGATCTCTCCGGGGGTCGGCGGCGCGAGCTCGACCTTGGCGTAGTACCAGAACGTGGCCAGCCGAGGCTTCGAGTACGCCACGGCAGCTGGGGGGAGGCCGGGCAGGACGGGCGGCGTGAGGCGCGGCCCCCCGGCCCCCCGCCGGCCCCGGCCCCCGCCCGCCGCCCCCCACCCCGGCCGCCCCCGTCCCCCCCGCCCCGCCCGGCCTCACCGCTGAGGAGCTGGGGGCCGCGGGCCGCCAGGCGCTGCCCGAGCCGCTGCGCCGCCTGCGCCATGCCTCAAAGTCACCCCGCCGCAGGCTCCCGCCGCGCCTGCGCACCAGCGCCTCGCAGGCGCCCGCCGCGGGCAGCCCGCGCGGCGGCCCCAGGACCCCGCACCACGTGCGCGGGGCGGGGCCGGGCGCGGCGCGCCCCGGGGACCCGGGTTCGAGACCGCGGCGGGCCCGGCCCCGTCCCGTCCCCAGGGCGGCGAGGGGAGGAAGGGGCGAGGGGCGGCCTGAAGGCGGGGGGGGTTACAGCGAGCCTCGGGGGCGCGTACACGGCCTGCCGAGGGAGGCAGCGCGGCTCCTGCGCCGCTCTGAGCCAGCGGCTGCTCGCACCCAGCGGCAGGAAAGAGCCCCAGCCGCCGCGCCCCCCTCCCCGCAGCCCAAACAACGCGGGCCTCCCTTCTCCCGCTGAAGGAGCTCCATTAGCTACTAGACCTCCGCAGGCGGCTGTAAGCAAAGTACTGCATTTCATCACCCCTTATTCCCGTGTATCATTTGAAGAAGAAACCCCGGCACACAGTCAGCCTGTCCAAATCCGCAGAACTGTCCGTTTCAGTCCTTTCCAACATCTACACTTGAGAGCTGCTGCAGATGCAAAGGCATCCTTTTCACATTAAACATGATTACATAGTCTAAACAACTTGGGAGTCAACAGCAACAGAATAGAGGGTGGGGTAGCAAAGGAAAGGTAACACGGCCGTTAGAAACAGCCAACACAAACAGCAATTAATACAGGGCCAGGGCACCAGGACAATCAGAAGAGGCTGAATCTTCCCAAGATGCAGAGGCTAGGAAGCTGTAGTGCAGTAGAAAGTTTTAGTATTAAACAGTAAGTCTTGAAAGGAAAGACAGAATAAGGGATAAAAGAGAAGGTGCTAGGAGAGATTCAAGATGTGGCGCAATGCACTGGATGCACTCTTCATTCATGTGGCAAGTTTCACAGACGCTCTGGAGCACTCGCCACCACCCTTACAAGACGTTCGTCTTGCCAACGATTGCATGTCTGGGGATGTAGAACTTTGTTCTCAATTCAGTGTGTCCTCCAAGTCCTCCTTCTGCTTTTTCCTCTCCGCAAGCCATTGCTGGATCTTTTCTTTCAGCTCTGTGTTTGGTCTAATCTGGTCCATAGTGAGGGGGCTCCGATTAAAAGGATCCGTCTGATCACTGAAAGAGAGCAGTGAGGAGATTACTTTGACAGTCTCCTTGCTAGAATAAAAGTAGTAAGGCTAGGAGGACTGGCATGATCTTCCTGCTAATTAAGTGAACTTCATCAGCCAACACTGAGACCAGGTGTTGCTGGATAACATCAGATAAGTGATACATATCCCCCAAAAGTATTAGCTGCAGATGCACACAGGCCACTTCATTTGTAGGGCCCAGGACAGCAAGGATGAACGAGGAGCATGGGACATGTTGGAAGAAAGTAAACAAACAAACCACACCACGTTCAACAAGGTCAGCACATCATCTCTTACAAAACACTGAAATCTTCTACAGCTTTAGGCAATAAAAGGCACTCTTTTGTATTTCATTGTAATCCAAAACTTTAGATATGTTTAGTGAAAAATCCAGACAAGAGTGATGTATAAATATCTGCATCCAATAACCAACCTGTCCCTCACTAAAGGCAGCATGTGCATAATCTCTTCTGTACTTCCACCTCTGGGCTAAAGTCAGAAAAAACACGTTAAACACTTTTAATCATGTCTGGAATTTATTTCAGAAAAGCCACATTTGAGACCAGGTTACAGGTGATTCTGAACACAGAATCATTAAAGCCCTGGACTTCACAGCAAACTGGTAAATTGGGGAGTGAAGGAGACTGCAGATGTGTACCCACCCCATCCCAAGCTTCCACCCTGGAAAAGCACACGTCATTGGCACATAAAGAACAGTCAGTGCCAAAGGAAGCTTAACCTGAACCAAGGACGCAGTTAAGCCTGTGTTTCATACCTGAGCAGGTGCCGGGCTATGGTTGACCTATCCACGGTGACGCGGGACGATGGCAGTATTACCGGGTCAGACATCAGAGTGCTCATGATAGGATCCAGGAACTCATCACAGGCATCTGCATACGTCTCTTCTTCTTGCTGCTGACGGTCTGCAAGAGACTGGCAAGCACACACAGCATTTAAAACACAAGATTTCTCAGTGCTGTTCCACTTTGTTTAAAAAGAGGTTTGCTCCTAACTAGTAGTGAGGCATCACCATGACTGAAAAAAAGCCTCACTGGAACATAAAAACATCACAGCTGGTCAAGGCAATGGCTATGTAACAGGGTCACTTGAAATATGCAAAAATGTAGATCAGGTCTGAGAGCCCGGTCTAACACACTTATTTCCTACTGGGGATTAACACACTGGTAGTCAGGAAGCACAGGCCTTGCCGTAAGCCACGCATTTCGTTTTTCACCCTGCATGCTTATTCATCTGTAGCATCCAGTTCTTGAATTGTCTAAAACATTTACAGGTGCACACCAGAAAGGAGCCTTCTCAGCTGCCCAACCTGGTGCCTCATATCAAGCACCATTCCCCAGAACTGCAGCTTCACAGCAAAGATGCAGTGATGGAAAAGGATACCAACTGCATTTCTTCTTTTTGGTTTTTATTCACTCCACCTCTCACCTTGATCCTCTCAGCCAGGTTACTGAAAGCCACTATCATATTGCCAGGCTTATTGATTTTCTTCAGAACCCTTACTGTCTGGGCAAAGAGTGTTGGTGAATAGGAACGTCCATCCTTGGGTACAGTGGCACAGAAATTTTCTTCATCCCTGAACCACAAAAGTTGAACAAGAGTTTAAGAATTCTTATTTATCAGGCTGCAAAACACACAAAACACAGTCCCCGCAACAGTTGCATTGTGACAGCAAAGAACTCAAGAGACATGAAAACTAGAGAAAAGCTTGACTGTAAGCAAGCAGTTTTCCTAGGTCTTCTCCAGAGAGACCCAATTTACAAATTTAACTGCTATTATGCTCAACTTCCATTCCTACCAAGTTGCAGCTGACTTCCCTGCGTAATTTAGAAATTATTACAAATGAGCACACTGCACTTCTGAAAGGTTCGTTAAGGACCTCTGTTAACGTAGTTCTTGCTGGAAAACACTCCCACCTTGTGGCAAAGGAGGCTACAGAGCTCTGCTGCTCCAGATGTTCACCTGACTCCAGCTACAGTTCTCATCCCAGTGCAAACTTTGGTGTGCATGTCACAGCAAGTCCCACTTTAGGCCAAATTAGATTTCCACTTCATTCCAGGCAGTGTCCAACAGAAGACAAAATCCTGTTTACACTCAATTATGAGTCTCAAGTCCAAGTACCCAAAGGCTGCCATTCTCCACAAGCACCTCCTGACATCCCACCTCCAGCTCTCCCTTGTCACATACCCAAGGTTCAGGTAGATCGTACAGATGTCAGAAACTAGCTGTTGCGGTTTGAAGTCAAACTCGCTGAAATCCTTGACTTTCAAAGCTCCCATTTTAGGGCCAACCAGGTGTTGCAGGAAATAGTTTAGCATGGAGATGATGCGCTCAGCAAGAAAAGGATGCACAAACAGGGACTTAATTTCTGGAACAGAAACCAATAGTTCCCTGAGCTTCACAGTAACCCAGTCCCTCTCTGACAATCCTTAAACTGAATTAGGCCCCCCCGATTCCCAGGCAATGCTGTTCTACAGGTCCCAGTGGACAGGATTTGCTCTCCCTACCTGATGTTAGGAAGGCCAGAGTACCGATGGTTTCATTGGACATGATGTTATGGAAGCGAGCCAGCTGACCAAACATCTGCAGGCTTGACTCCTTCTCCCGCCGAGCCTCCTGGGACAGGCTGTCCCACTCACCACGGTCCTTCTCTATCTGCTGAACTTTAATCTTACTTAGGTACTGTAAAGACACAGCAGGGAAGAGCATGGGAGCAGCAGTCTGAGTACACAGCTTTATTAAGTAGAATGCTTTCCTTTCAGCCAGGCAATCCCCTCTGGACATAGAAGAGGCACGTGCTTGTTAGAGAAACAAGTAAGGTGTCTCCTACAGCAGCCTCGGGAGAATAGGCAGGTAAATAGGCTACAAAAGCTAACCTAGACTGCTCCCTCAATGACCAAGAGCATTATCAGGGAGGTGTTCAAAAACAAAATGTCTGTAATGAGTATTGATTAAAGAAGTTGAGGTTGCTCCTCATACACAGTACCTTCAGTCTGCAACCTACCAGCACAGACAGAAAAAGAAGTTTTCTGAACCAAGAAAAGAAAAAAAAAGTCATCGTAGATGTTCACCACAGCTTTGGTTGCTAAGCATAGAGAGCATCCACTTTCCAGACTATCTCCTCTGGTGAATCAGTATAATCTCACATACTTTCCTACGGCTAATTCCAGTTTAACACATCTAGGTAATGTTAACAGAAAGCAACAAGTCCCACTGCTGATCTGCCTTATCTCAGGTGAGACAGAGGTAGAAAAACCAAAGTCTATTTTTCAAGACTGGAATACCATGAGTTAATTAAGATTCCAAAACTAGGAAGCTATAAATAAAAGTTCACTTGTGTTATAATGCTTTTGTATTCTCACTGCCCTGTGCAACTTAATGGTAAGACCTCAGCTACTACCTTTTCCACTCTGACAGGGGCCCATTCAGGAAGAAAAAGGTATAGAGTATTTGAAAAGGGTCACAGCTGCATACCTTTAACAAAACTCAGAATGTTCATATTGACAAATGATAGGAAGTCCAAAAACATTCAAAGCCACATCCGTAACATCCATATCACCTGTCTGATCTGACAGCCTCCAGACAATCTGTTCTGCCACAGGTAAAAACTCCACACAAAAGCCCTTTCTAGTAGCAACAAGCAGCCACAAAGGGTGTAGTGAGACAGCCACCACACACCAGGGACACAAGTGCAGCTGGAACTTGCCCTGTAAACCCAAAGGAAAACCGCCTAGAGACAAAAGGCCTTTGTTAGGATATGCCACCAGTGGAAAGGCCAAGAGGATTTGATAATCATAAACTGCAGAACTTGTTTAAAGCCTGGCTGCATCCAGATTAGCAACAGGCAGATTTCCTTCCAACTCTGCTAGCACTTGCTTCTCAATCAAAAAAACCAGCTCTTTTGCTCTGACCTGCCTCCCAAGATGAAGAGGAAAGGAAGAAAGTGCCCTCTGTGCACTGTCCCATCATCACGTCCCCATCATACTTGCCGCTGTAACCCCTTCTTCCAAGGCATTTGCAACACCAGCCTTGATGCTTTTAACATTATGAACTGGCTCAGCTGAGTTTCCTAGCAAGTGTCTACTGCAAGGATTCATCCAAAGAATTGAGTACATGAATGCTGTTCTAGAGATAGAGTCAATATTGTAACAAGCTATCTTCAAGTGAGTGAGAACTGGTTCCTACATGATGCCTGCAGCACACGTAGTAAGCCCTACCTGTATGGCTTCATCCAACAGGAAAATGGCATCATTCATGAGCAAATTAAGGAAGCGCAAGAAGAGAGGGGGATTCATTGCCTCTAGGTTCTCTGAGGCATAATCAGCCAAAGCCTGCAAACAACAAAACAGTTAATGCTCTGGCACACTCCAGACTGTAGGACACAAATCCATATACTGCATTAGGAGCTAGATACACATGCTTACATGTATGCCTCTTGCCTTACCTTTATGCTTTGTCGGTATGAATCTGTGCCCCACATGTATCTCAGAATGGGGTACATTGGACGTCGGTAATTAAATTTCTGTTCAAACTGATGTGGGTCACCTAGACACAAGCAGAAGAGCATTGCAAATCAACTGTGGGCACAGAGAAGGATTTTAAATTCCTTTCCAATGTTTGTTTAGCACTGCGTGGGAGCAGGCTGCATTTTCTTCAGAAAGCTAAAACGCTGACCTCCCAGTGCACACAGCTGGGGCACCGAATGCATCAACAGCCAGCAAGCAGTCAGGGCACAATTTTCACTGTTGCTTCCTCAACAAAAAAGTTCAGCAGTTTCTAGTGAATGTGAGCACTGCCATGACCATACTAGCACTAAGCATCCACAGAGCATGGCAAGCAAGTCCTGTGGAACAATAGCCAGGGGAGACGTGCAACTGCCGGGGCCATGGCTTTTTTTTTTGTTTTTTAAAAAAAAAAGATCACCTCAGTAGCTATCAGGATACTTTTATAATAGCAGGATGTAGTGCCAATGGACACTCAGTGTGCCTGGCAGCATCCCAAGCAGGAGGCCAGTGTTACAGCAGCAGCCCATATGCCTGCGGACAGGTGAGAAGGGCAGCTCCTCTAGCTCTTGAGCAAATCTCCCATTTCAAAGAACAGGAAGTTCCAATAGCATGCACACCATATATACATTTCCTCTAACAGCATGCTTTGCCTATTGCTCTCACAGGATTAGAAAACCAGCTCCTTGAGAAGTCAGATCTGACACTGATTTCAAAGCAGCACAACAAATCCCACATAGTATAAGAGGATGGGTAATTATAAGCATTACTTTGCTGAAAAGCTTGTGCTCTGAGGGTTACACTTTTTAGCTATGTAGTCCCGCACAAGTCAGAAGTTTGGAAAGACCAATGCTTTGCTGGAATGCTTTCTGTCTAAAACAATTGAGCAATTTAACACAACATAAAGATTCATCTGTTTTTACTGAAGTACTTCACAACTCAAAGACATCCCACTACAGATTTTACAGAAGGAAGACACCTCTTCCCCTTTCACACCTACCAGTAAACTCGATATCCACAAAGACTTTAATAAGTGCCTCAGCAAGATGGGCAGCATTCTGGTAAGAGCAGAATACTCGTTTGCGATGAAACACACTGGAGACAAGTGGATTTTGGACCTGATCTAAATGAGGCATCACAGCTTCCAGCACTTCTGCCAGCTTGGCTCGCAGATGAGGATTTTTCATTCTGCAAGAGAAAAAAAAAATATGCAAATTCAGCATGGCATGAGGGCCGCAGAGGGGACTTAACTGTACAGAAAATGCTCCAGGAGCTGTGCCCATCCATACAGGAACAGCCAGTTGTTGCAAACTATTTGTAAAACTGATGCTGGCATTGAGCTGCTCTGAGCCACAGGAAGAATGCAGGCAGTCAGCACTCATAATTAAATCTCAGACAGAAAGGGGAACAGGTACGGGAAATATCAAAGCTGTTGCTTCCATCCCTCACAGAACAGAATTCTGGCAGGGCGTACTGCTGGCAAGCCATGCTTGCTTGTCAGCTGTAGCTTCCCTGAGCAAACATGACTTGTCAGCCCAGCTTTGTACTTATTGTCCAATGACTTGTTTCCTATTTATTCTGAAAGTCCAAAGTCCCTTGCCTGCTGAGCTTGCTTTCCGGTGTATGACTGGATACTGAGCAAGGTGAGGGCATAATTCTCTACTTCACCGGTGGGGCAGAAGCTGAACAGCCTGCCCAAGGTCAGGCTGTGGGTTACTGCCAAGATGAACTACAACTCAGATCTTCCAGGGCCAGCCCAGATTAGTGGGAACAGTATATATACAAAAAGCTCCCTAGTAAGTGAATCTCCACCTGCTCCTCACTTTCCTCACTTACTGTTCACTGTTACCTCATTCTACCTGCCTAAGCTCCTGCGTAGTATGACGCATCAAGTTTTTAGACACAATCCTATTTGTGCCGCATGTGAAACCCAAGTCCTTCAGGAAATTTCTTGTGACTCCTATGAACAGAATTTAACTTTTTTTCAATGAGGTAAAGCGAATCGCAGATGTATAAACTAAATCTCAAGACATCTCTAACAATTTCCGCTTCCTTGGTTCTACCCAGGTGCTCTGCAGAAAAGCATAAAGGGCTTACAACTGGAGCTGTACATACCTCTCCACGTCACCCATGAAAACAGTAACAAAGTGAAGGATATGTTCCAGAGAATCGGCAGAAGTCTCCAGAATGTCATCAGCAAAGCGTCGCAGGAAAATGAAGAAGTCGCCCAAATTATCTGCAAAGAATTCTGTGAACAGAAATTGTATATTAATTCCTTCTTGTGCAGCTCACAGCCTGCTTTTTGGCCTTCCATGTACTTAGCTTACCTCCCTGATTCTGATTAAAGTTTCTAGAACTAAGTAGTTGTATTAGAACACCACAATCACAAAGAATAGTCAGCTTTATGAAACTTGTTATGCACTGGATTCACTTCAATTATCAGGGTAACACCCAGCAGCTATCTGTTGATGTTACGCACTGCTCAAGAGAAGAGAATCTCCTGACAACAGACTTTTATGCACATGGAAAATAGTAAATCAATGTGCTATTCAGCCAAACTTGGCAACTCAGCAGTGATCAGGATCTTGACATTTTGTAGCTGACCTTCGCTACACTTCCTTACCTGTTCTCTAACCCTTTCTTCCAAAGACAGAATGCCTTTCACATAGCTACATTAAAGGAAAACCCAGGTGCTTTGAACATCTTCTGGAATAAGGCCATGTGAACAGAGCACTACTTAAATTACGTCAGATTCAGACCCTTATGCGCAGCAGCCACAAAGCAGCAGGAAAGGTGGTTTCACCTGGTACGTAGGCCAATGCACTGTTTTCCACCCCTGGCAATGGGAACGTCAGCTCTAGAGGCTCAGTCCCTTGGTTTCCTATAGCCAACTGCACCAGAAGAACTGCCATGGACACCTGCAGATTAAGGCAGTTCTGCAGCATCTGTGGCTCTGTCATTGCTGTCTTTGTGGAGAGATAGATGGTCATCAGGCGTTCAAACTGCTCCCTGAGGCTGTCAGCAGCAGGGCTAGAACTCTGCTGAGCTTCTCGCCACGCTACTTGCAGGCGGTGAAGGCTTTGGTTTATCTTTACCATCTGGTCATGCAACCTAGTAAAAAAAAAAAAGGGTGAGGAAGACACCAGACAAGATACAAATAAGTTTAGTACAGACTGCCTAAGTGAAACAGAAGTCACCACACACTGAGAGAGATGTTTTGTGCAGCTGCCAGTGCAAGACTTCAAAATGTTGCCAGCTTGACCAGGTGTGCTGCTTCCCTCTCTGAGCAGCAGCAGGGAGGCTGCAACGCAGCAAGTGTACTTTCAATTCAAACTATTTTCCTGCAGATAATCCGCTTGGGGGCCAGCAGCGGGAAGTGCTTGAAGAAAGGCAAGCCACCGCTTGGGAGGGTAAGATATCCTCCTGAGGAGCCAAAGAAGTCTGTTACGCAGCCTGGTAAACCAACGGCTCCTACGAAGCACTCTTCAGCAGAGCAGATAATGAGACTACGCAGCTGCAAACCCTGTTAGATTACCAAGGTCAGGGAGTGGGTAAGCCCTGGAGATGCCTGTGAGGTGACATTTTCAGTTTCCCAGCAACAAGCCACTTGCATAACTTTTTCATCTATTTCTATATTTAGATAATAAACCAGAAGGGGACTAGGCTTGGATCAGCAGTGACCTCATAGTATCCAGGCAACAATTTGCAGAAGACTAAGAAAAACAGTGCATTCTGGTGTCCAGAAAATTGTTTCCTGGAAACAGCCAGTTACCTTGCATTTGTGTTTCAATTAAAATCCATTTAGTGGGCCAGTTCAGACACTTCACAGTGGGCAAGTACTCTGCTACTCAGAAGCTCTCTAGCAGATAAGCAAGGGGACACAGGCCTGTTCTCTCATAGAAGGTATGAGAACTGAGTGAGCCATGCCAATCCAGCACTTAGCTGTTAAGACACTATAAATAACATGGACTCCTGTCAGCTTTGACTGAACACAAGTGAATTTCTTCACAAAATTAGTCAGCCTGATGCTCAAGGGTCAGTCAAAACATACTGTGAAAGGCATTTGGCAACTCAAGTGTCTCACTCTAAGTTGCGAGTATTTAGTAAAACTTTATGTAACTGTACACGGATGCAAAATAGTGCTGGGAGCAATCATTTACCTACAGCTTTAACAATCACATTTTTTCTGAATATCAGGTATCATTCTTGCAAAGTGCATACCTCGGTAGCACATCTAACACCTCAGAGGTCAGCTCCTTAAGAACACTCATACAGCTGTAGAACCATTACCTGTGAAATCCTAAGTGAAGGGTGTATTGTGTTAGGACCAGGTTTTCTGTCACCAGATTGTAGCTGTTTGCAAACTCTGGCTCTTGCTCAGTCACAGCAGGTATCAAACATGTTTCTTTTTCTAAACCTAGAATTAAAAACATCTCTGCATTAAGTCCTACCCAGAAGCATCGGTAAGGAAAGAGTGCTCAAGATGGCTCCCACTGATAATATGAAATGACTGTAGGTGATGCTGGGCAGTATTTATTTGTATTCAGTTCTTCCTTTGCTCCTCTCTAGTGCTTCATTTCTCTCTCCCTTTACTGGTGTACAGCAAGAGAGCACTGCTGGGAAAGGTAGGGAACTGAAGAGATCCCCTGTCTAATTCATTTACTCCCACAGGTTTTGGGCATACCTTTCATATGTACATTCTTACTCCTCCTTTCCTCTTCATTCAGCTCCTTTAGGGCACAGTAAGTAGGATTAAAGGTTAGCAGCCTAGGAGATTTTGGTTTGCAGAAGGGCTGACACAGCTTTAGGAGTGCAGCTCCCAAATTCAGGAAGAAGGCATCTGAGGCATACATCTGGAAGAAGATCTCTGGCATCTGATTAGCCCAAATTTTGGTACGGCCTGCATTAGCATGGAGACAGTTTCCCAGCCAGGACAAAATCCTGTGCTTTGTTTCTGGAGACAACTGCAACAGGTTCTTGAGCATCTGGTAGATCTTCTCGTGGAATTGGGCCATAAACTGTTAGAGGGAACAGAGCATGTTTGAAGGAGTCATTGTTAGAAAGGCGTCTTTTGCCTGTCCTGTCATTAATGCTGGAGCTGTCACAGGTCCAGACTACATCCTACTCTTAAAAGGCAGGATTTTCAAAGAAAATTTTTTAAAGATTTTTTTTTTTTTCAAAGTCACGACACCTAAATCAATCACCCATCAGACATGTTATGAAAAGGCCAAATCCTGAGGCCACCAAGAAAGGATAATTAGGGACACGCTCAAAAGCATAGCCAAGAGCAAGTTGTTTCAGTAGGAAGTAAATCAAAATTCTTTGCACATTTTTGGCAGAAACAATGACCCTAAAAGAATACATGGCTGGGAATCCCATTCTCTGGGACAAACTCCTGCACCTGAGCATCCTTCCCTGTAGAACAAGAACTGTGCTTATGTTCTGATTTGTGATGCTTTGTTCTATCTTCTGAAATAATCTTTAAGATCCTCCCAGCACTAATGATCTCAGGAGGGAAGCTATTTAATTACAAATACACAGTGAGTGTTGCCTGTCATTTTATCTGCTAGTGAGTCAATGTTTCAATTACGGGACAGGTACTGAAAAATATTTCATAGTGCTTACAACATCTAAGTTAAATTATCTCCATATACCATCTTAAGCTATGGTACCAGTATCTGTTCTGAAAGTACCCTACCATTTTCCCAAAAATCAGAAAACTACTTTGGTAACAGATGACTCACTCTTAAGCAGCAGAAACACGTGATCAATTTGAAGACTTCGGTTACAACCTGAGTAAGCACGCAAAGCTATTTACATTTTACAGATGGAGAATCCACAATCCAAAGCAGTTCTGTGACTTGCTCAGCCACCAAGACATGCTATCAAAGAGCCAGTGGAAGAACTCAGCACCAACATCAAGTCTTTTCCCTTTAACCCGCAAGCCCAGAGACTAATAAAATACACTGGGAAGCAGCAGTATTACACTTCAGCCCCACCTGATGGATGTTGGATTCCTGCACCTTGATCTCTTGTGGACTGGATCGGGATGGATTCAAGAAGTAGCCGTGATTCTCTACTACACCAGGAGTCTTTAGCAAACAGGAGATATTTAAAATGGCACCTAACAAAGTCTTCTGATACATCTGTCCATTATTAGGATCC
This sequence comes from Anser brachyrhynchus, assembly GCF_964034855.1. Classification (NCBI taxonomy): domain Eukaryota; kingdom Metazoa; phylum Chordata; class Aves; order Anseriformes; family Anatidae; genus Anser; species Anser brachyrhynchus. The sequence goes on from NC_137718.1 coordinate 397,311, forward strand.
TTGGGCTGAATATAGCCTGCAAATACCTAGGGAACAGATAAACATGCTGACATTTATATAAAATCCCACTAAAAAAAACTATGGGTTTAGGCCAGCAAATCAGAAACTAAAAGGACCAAGGGTACACACAAGTTGTTACACTGCACTTTTGGTTTGAACTGAACAGGTTAGATCATCTAAATGCATCCCTGTAAGCAGAATCTGTGAGTGACCAAGTAGATCATCTTGGGTATGCACAAGTCTAACTGCAATGCAGGTATCAGAATTACACTAATGATAACAAATTTCTAAAAATGAAAAGAGCGCAAGAAGCAACCAGCCTGTCACTGAAAAATAAACAAGGGATAAATCATCAGCCATTGAGCAGAAAGTTACAGGTACATTAGAAGTGTCTCTTTGTATAACCAACATCTACTACCCTGTTGTCACCTGCAAACTGTTTTCTCTTCTTCTACCTCTTGTCTTTGAGTGATGCTAGAGAAGCATTCACTGAACACCACTAGGATTACACTATTGCAACCTGTGGGGTTTCCGCATAAGACAAAAGTTACTAGCTCTTCATAAGGCTAGGACACATACCTTTGCTATATCTTTCTGCTTTGTGAAGTAGAGGAGCATATCTAGGTAAGTGTACAGCAGGATCTGACAAAGGTCCAAGTCCTTGATCCTGCCCAGCAAAATATCGAACACTGGAATCATGACTTCCCCAAACGTCCGCACTTCCTCATCCATTGTTAAGGCTTCTATGACCTCCTCGAGAAACTCAGTCATGTCTTCAAAATCTAGCAAGCGATACAAGACCGTTACAGACAAAGAGATCCTCAGTGCGGCCAAAGCTCAGAGTATGCACACCCTGCTACCCAAGCACAGCCCTCCCTTTCACCTTCCTTTTAACAATGAATGGAGCCAAAGCTTCACTCAAGCCACAATATTCGTCCCGCAGGCTTTACCTATGTTAAGATGTCCCTGGCTTGCTTAGAGGTAAGAATTAAGAGCCTCTTTTACAGCCACTTCCTCAATGGAGACAGGAGAGCTCACCATCACCGACATTGCAAAGTGCAAACATTCAGAGGGCTGAATGCACTTAAAGAAAAATGCAGCTAGAACAAATTAAGAAGCCTTACAACACTAACGGTAACCTTACAGACTAAGGCATCAGTTAAGTTTAGTCAAACTTACGTGCCCCTCTCAGTGCCTCCAGCATCAGGTCCACCAGCTGCTCATACACATTCTGGTTGACATAAATCTCCGGGGTCAGAAGAACAGTGTGAGCATTTGACACAGTCAGATTTCGGCAGCGCACAGCAAAGGGCAGCAAGTTCTCTGGAACCTTGGTTATCTGCACAGAAACGACAAGACAGATCTGGGATCGTGTATCCAATTCTCTCCACTAAAATGTCAGCTTTTGGATAACAAAGTTATTTCCTTTCTCAGAAACTTCTACCCACCTCTTCCCTTGCCCTCTGGAAACAGGCATAGAGGTAGCGTAGAATTTGTTTCTCCCCCGCGTCCCGATCTGCAGAGAGGTTTTGTGTGGTGGCAGAGGTCATGTAAATCAGGTGGTTTCCAGGCTCCTGCAGCAACAGGCGGGTGAACAGGGCCTAGGCACAAGCAAAAATAGGCTGAAAGTGAAACAGTACCAGTAGAGAAAAAAAATCACTTAAAATAAATCCCTTATCATCTTAGGCTAAACTATTTCTGCCCAGAAGAGCCCTCTTTAACCCTTATTAAGTAAGAGTACCAGACTGAGAATCTTCAGGCTCAGTTAAGTGCTAAACTAACAATTTCTCCAATCACCTTCAAGAGCGATGGCAGTTCTAAGGGAACTCTAACTAGCAGCTCCGCACTCTGCTTTGGCAGACAGCCTTCACTCAGGATGCATTGCGTACACTTTGCGAGGAAAGATATTTAATTGCTGTTCCCAAAGTAAACAGAAGATCTAAAAGCCTTATTGTGCCGATTACTGGGAAGTTGTCAACTGTCAGGATAACTACACAGAACTAAACAAACGCATTTTTGTTTGTTTTTAAAAACAGAAAGCGCATAAAAGGCTCTCCTTTCCTGTCACCATTGCTGTAGGACAACCTGCCTCAAACGGAAAACACTAAATTCCCCACTCACAACTAGGATTTTGAAAGAGTTCCATCAGGAGCTATCAGCACATCACTCACAGCAGCTGCACTATTTCTGTCTGGACAGCCATCAGTCTGTGTGAGAAATGAGATATGCAGCAATCGTACCTGCTCAATATTTTCCATGTCAAGCCAGTCTTGGTCATCCAGATCTGCAGCCATTTCTTCCAAATACACACAACGAGCTGGAATCCCATTTCCACTTTTCATGCTGGGATCACCTGAGAAAAACACAAATAATCTATTGTCCCAAAGCTGACAGAAAACATAGCTGCAAGCAGTGAAACCTACAGGCAGGATCCTGCCCGTGGCAGAGCTGTCTGCTACCAGCTACTGCAGGGAAGCCCTGCCCCTCTCCCACCATTCCCACCCAGTTTCGTGTAGATCTGACAAGCTTCTATGAGGCTTCTCACACTTCTGCTCAAAGCATGGTCCACTCGGGAACTCATCAAGACAGCCCTCCTTCTGCGAGTACACAGGTCATGCTGCACACTGTTAGAAGTCACGCTCTTACACTGATATCACAAGTAAAAAACAGTTTAGGGCTACTACGAGAGCCGAAGCTCCCACAGGGTTCCCTTGTTCACATCCTTGCCTTGAGGGCCCGCACTCAGCAGAAGCAGCAAGAGCTTCTCAGCATGCTGCTGCCAGCAGTGCCACCTTGGGCCAGCTCAGAAATGCCGAGTGCTGCCTCTGCTGGCCCCATGCAGCTGAAGACGCTCAGAAGCGCTGACTCTCAGGATTGTTTTTACGAGACAGCAGCAGAAATAGTCTCTCAGCAGCTGTGTAATGTTGCTTTCTCTGATCCTTACAAGTCAAAAGCAAACACAGGAACTCTGCTCAAGGCTTTGGGCACACCAGCTGCAGATAACCAGCTGCACGGTTCCAGGCCAGATGCTCTCCACCCAGCGTTTCTCCCAGGCTGTTTCCCACCGGCACAGGCGCAGAGCAGAGCTCCCTGCTTGAAGCGGGGCTTGCGCCTGCCGGGGTCTGCCCAGACGGGAGCACACCAGCGCCCGTCCCCTTGGGGCCCCGCAGTTGCCTTCACAAAGCAAACCACGGCAGTGATGGGCCAACACCTGCCACGGAAAGCTCAGCCCCCCGCACGAGCACTCACTGTTGTCGAGGGTGATGAGGAAGATCCTCTGGATCATGTGGTTGATGTTGAGCTGCTCGCACAGCTCCCGCTGGGAGCGGAACGAGCGGCTGATCTCGGCCACGGAGTAATCGCAGTCATCCAGGCTCTCGGAGACGCTGTTGTCGGAGTCATCCTGGCTGGCCGAGGTCTCCTCGCCTGCGACACCGAGACCCAGAGCTGCCCACCGGGCTGCCCCCCCCACCCCCGAGCTCCAGAACCGCCCCCGAGCGCCCGAACGGCCGCGTCCACACAGGAACGCGCGGCCCCGGCCCCGGGCGGCCCCGTCAGCGGCCCGCGGCTCCCCGCGGCTCCCCGCCCGGCCCCGCCCGGGCCCCCGCCGGCCGCCCCCGCCCCGCCCGCCGCGCCCCGGCCCCGACCTGCCAGCGGCCGCGGCTGCTGCTTCTGCCCGGCGGCGAACTGCCTGGCGTCGGCCAGCGAGCTGAAGAGCGCGGCGAAGGGGTTGGCGGAGATGCTGTTGTTGTTCTCCTGGTCCGTCATGGCCGCGCCATGCGGGGCGGGCCGGGCCGGGCCCGGGGCCGCCGCTCCCGCTCCAGCGCCCGCCGCGCGCGTCACGGCGCCGCGCTCCGCGTGACGTCATCAACACGCGCCGGGAGCGCGGCGCGGGGCGGGGCGGGGCGGGGCGCGGCGGCCCCCGAGGAGCGGCGCGGGCGGGGCTGCGGCGCCCCCTGGCGGGCGGGCGGGCAGCTGCACGCGCGGGGGCGTGGCCGAGCCGATGGGCGTAATGAATATGTATGACCTCGTTTGCATACGGCGATGAACACACTGATGCACGAGCCACCGGGGGGGGCTTTCCAATGTTTATTTATTTGTCTGTTTGTTTATTTGACGCCCGCGCCCTCCCCCGCCGTGCTCCCGCGGTGCCCTCACGGCGATGGGGGCCGGGGGTCTCCCCGGTGCCGGTGCCGGTGCCGTTACCGCGGGTGCCGGGCCCGATGGCCGCAGCGCCGCCGCCCCCCGCCGGGGCCGCCCCCGGGGCCGCTCAGACGGGCGGCGGGGCCCAGCCCAGGCCGGTGGCGGCGCGGCCCCGGCGCTGCAGCTCCGCCATCTCCTGCATCGCCTTGGCGCTGGCCGCCGGGGTCTGCACCTCGAAGGTGAGCTCGAAGCGGCTGTAGTCCACGCGGAAGGCGCCCTTCTCCAGCCACATGCAGGGCTCGAAGCGGTACCCCCACAGGATCTCGTCCTCGGTGTACGAGGTGCGGGCCTGGCACGTCATCCCTGCGGGGCACGGCCCAGGGGAGGCTCGGACGCGCCCCTCGGAGCGACACCACAGGATTCACGGTCCTGTGCCCGTGCCCGCAGCGATGCGCTCGCGGTGAAGCCCGGAGTGTGAAGGCAGGGCCCAGGCTCTCCAGAAGTGCCCGGAGATGGGCTCCGCACCACGCCGCCTGCACACCACCCCCCGGTCCCCACCCCTTGCACCCGGTTCCCCCGACCTCCGCCTGCGGCTGCGGCACCGGGCAAACAGCGCGGCCAGGCCGGCTTCCCAACAGCAGCCACTTTGTGCGGGGCTGGACAGAGCCACCCCAACCCCTGTCACTCACCCGTGGCCTCCACAATGCCCTCGAGGATGATGATGATCTCAAACTGCTCCCTCCTCAGCGACTCCGCCGACATGTCCCAGAAGGGGCTGCGCTGGTTGATGACGTGGCAGATGATCTGGGGCTCCACCAGAAACAACCTGTCCTCCCCTGTGTCGTAGCCCAGGTTCAGCTCCGACTGCTCCAAGGGGATGAACTCCCCTTCTTTGGTCTGTCTGGATTTAATCAGTTTGGCTCTTATTTTTGCGTCCACCATGTGGCTCTCCCGGAGGTCCCCGATGCGGAACATCAGGCAGAGCTTCTCGTCTCGGTGGGAGATGACGCAGTTTTTGCTGAAGATTAAGGTCTGGGCACGCTTCTTGGGCCTGGAGATCTTGACAAACATGCAGCCCACCATAAGGGCATCAATCATGGACCCAATGATGGACTGTGCCATGAGCAGGATGACGCCTTCGGCACAGTTGGCAGTCACGATCCTGGAGCCGTAGCCAATGGTCCTCTGACTTTCCACAGAGAACAGTAAGGCAGATATGAAATTGTCCACGTTCTCGATGCATGCCTTCCACTCTGGATCGCCGATGTGGTCGATGTCACCCCTTATCCAAGCGTCGAAGAAATAGATGGTGCCAAAGACAACCCAGGTGACAATATAGCACATCATGAAAACGAAGAGGAACCAGCGGTACTTGAGGTCCACGATAGTGGTGAAAATGTCTGAGAGGAACCTCTTCTTCTCCTGGATGTTGCCCAAGTTCACCTGGCACTTGCCTACTTTGGTGACGTAGCGCTGCCTCTGCTGCTTGCTTGCCAAGCTGAGCGGCCGCTCGTCCTCCATGAGCTTGCAGCGCCGGGTCTGCAGCTTCTCCGTGGAGGGGATGGAGACGATGCTCCGGGTGGACGTTTTGCTCTGCACGGGGCTGGGGATGGTGGGCACGCTGCGCGTGTGCCGCGGGTACCAGCGGGAGGAGACGTCCCATGGCACGGGCAGTGGGTCATGGCGCGACGTGCGGCGGTGCTTGGGCAGGTCGCCGGTGCTGATGGAGGTGCTGGGCCAGCACCTGGCGGGCACAATGTCCTCTGAGTCTGCTCGTCTCTGAAGCAGAGCCGGCTCACCGGGGATGACAGTGCTGTAGGGCGGGTGGAGATCGTTTGGGACTAGGGCTCTTTTCTCAGCAGCGTTGGTGGCCTCTTGCTGTTGGCTGTCGTCTGCGAGGAACACAGGGGTGGCTGGGCCTTCGGGCTGCAAGGGGAAAGGGGCCAGTCCACATTAAACCGCCCTCTTCATCCTCTGTGCACCAGGCACTGAGCATCACTGAGCCTCATGTGCCTGGGAAGCTCCACACCGCACGCAGGACAGCGGGGACCTGCACGGAGCCCCGCGGGTGGTGTGCCCGGGGCGCAGCCCTACCTTCTGGGGGAAGGTGCCGTAGCGGCTGCTGTCGGTGGGCGGCCGCGGCAGGTAGGCCAGCATGTGCCTGGCGGTGGGCGCCTGCGCGGGTGGGATGGAGTTCCTCCGGCCCCGGGACTCCTCGCGGAGCAGCCAGCTGCCACCCACGCCGTTGCGGGTGCAGAGGCCGCGCTCCCACTGTGGCTCCGTGCTGCTGCTGGCGGCGGTCAGCACGGCGGCCATGGCACAGGGCGCTGCGGGAACAGAAGGGTAGCGTCAGGTGGGGTGCGGGATGCACGGGCAGCAGGCTGGGCAGGGATGGCAAAGTCGGGGGTGAACACTGGTGGGTCCTGCCGGCAGTCTCTCGGGGCTGTAGCAGGTGAAGGATGTTCACATGGTCACCACGAGAGGACAGCCCCGAGCCCCACGCAGGGCTGGTGTTGTGGCACAAATCCTGCAGCTGAGGCCCTGGGGCTCCTGGCAGTGAGGCTGCTTTGGTGCTGGGGTCGGGGCTGTCACTAATGACAGCTCCTTGCTTGCCTGAGGTGGTTTTGAAACAGAGTTCCATTCATGGGAAACAAACCCAAATCCCTCACTCCCTCACTTGTGTTAGTGACGTCTAGAGAGTCCCGGCACATTGCCTGGGGCTCACCTCCCACTTGCTCAGAGAGTTGACATTTATTTTTATATAGTTTCTCATAGAAAGTCAAATTGGGTGTGACCCAAAGTGCTACTTAGAAATGCAAACAGCATCCTGGAGGAGACCGGAGCAACAGAATGTCCCAGCAAGGTGGGCAAGCCCCCACCGTGGTGGCTGCGGGGCACCTCGTCCCACCACCACGGGTCTGTGGGAGCTGGAAGCATCCGTGGGAGCAGCAGCTCAGCAAGAGCTGCTCCCCCTGTTCACCTGCAGCTGCCACTGCAAGGGGAGGCAAGGTGTTAGCCCTGCGTGGGGCTGGGGATGGGAGATGCAAAGGCGGGAGAGATGCAGAGGGGTGCGCCAGGGCTGGGAGGGGAGGCTGCAGCCGGTGGGCCTGGAGCGAGAGCCCTGTCTGCAGAAAGCTCCAGGAAACTCCCAGAGGAAGCAGCCTATTAATCCCGGTCCTGCCTGGACCGTAATCCTGTTAGCCGCATTTCCGCCACGGCTTCGGCACGGTCTTGCTGCCACTGAGCTGCAGGTGCCTGGCTGTAGTGCGGATGCCGCTCTGCGTGCGGCTGTCCCACGGCCGGCAGCGTGGCACAGCTGATGAGTGCTTGCACCGCGGTGCCTTATGCTCAGGGCACCCGCTGTGGCTGGAAGAGCACCCAGCACACCCTGAGGGCAGCTGCTGGGGGCCCAGGCCCTGGGAGCCACTATCTCCTGATGGGGCCCCCGCCAGGTGATGGGGCTGAGCTGGACCGGGGGAGGCACCAGATGGCTAAGCCAATTACCTGCCCTAATTGCATTGCACCACCCGGGGATGGAGGTGGCTTCTTCCTGTGAGGCCACTTGAGCAGCCCCAGCAGCTGCGTGAAACGGGCACCTTCCTGGCGGTTACCTACAGCGTGTTTCCAGGCCCTGGAAAGTTGCTGCGAGGCCATTCAGCGACAAAACTCGGGATCGGGAAGGAGCTGGGTACAGGAGCAGGGAGGCGGTGCAGGGGTACCTGACCGATGGAGCCCCCTCCCCGTCAGCAGGCTGCAGCCTCGCGGTGCTCACAGCAGAATCTGCCCCAGCTCAGCTCCAGGTGCTTTTCCCCCCAGGGGAAAGGCCAGGGGCCCTGCTGCCTCATCCAGCATCCTCTGCCTCAGCTTCTTGGTCCTTGCGTGGGCAATCTGGTCGTCTGTCAAGCAGGACTGGGGCTCAGACGCTTGGGTCTTGCAGCAGCTGCGTAGAGAAGTTGCAAACAAACAAATTCTGCAATGGAGCGATCCTGCTGCAGGCTGTACACACACTCCGGGCCGTCCCAAGCCTCCGTGTGTGAGCTTCGTGCAGAAACCCCATCCCGGCTGTCCTTGCCGAGCAGCCACGTGTGGTGGGTGAGCTGCACAGCACACGGCTTCACCGCTCCCCACCCGTGTCCGCTGAGCTTTCCTGAACTGCCCGCTGCTTAACGGCACCGCATTTTGTGATTCAGTGAATCCTGGCTGTAGGGGAGCTAGAAGCCCTATGAGCAGAGGAATATTTACAACAAAAATGGATAAAGAGGAGGGAAAGTGAAAAACAATTGTGATTCAGCATACATCCCCACTGGGCTGGGCTGCAACAATTGGTCTAACAAGCTTTGAGGTGAGTGCTTTATCTCAGGAATAATCATCTGTCTTAATTATTTTCTTCCTCGGGGCAGCAGTGGCCAGCTGAGAGCTGACATCTGGCCTGTGTGTGCCCTTGGTGTGGGGCTGGGATCAGTTCCTCTGCTTTTCTGCCTTCCTCTGCAGCAGGAAAAGCAGGAGCTGCAGAAGCCTACATGTTTGAAGAGCACAGCTCCCACAGGCATAGTGGCAGCAGATCTGTAGCAAGACACTTTATAAAGTCAGGAAATTCTGGAAATATTAACTTCCTTTATTTTAAGATGTTTTCCCTTGATATGCTACAGCAAATGCTCCTGCCAATTTATTATGTTTAGAGATTTTTTCCCAAACCAAATGTAATTCCTGTAACAGACACCACATGAGACTCTCGGGCATGAATTTTGCATGCCCAGAGATGTGGCTCAGCACTGGAGCAAGAGCCGATGCTGCACAGGTAGGGATGGACACGCATGCAGCTCTCAAATACAAAAGGCTGGGAAGGAGAGGGGTTAACGCAGCATTGCTCTGTGCCTATTGCCCCTCAGCCCTCCTGCCTTGTCACCTCGGCCATCTCGGCCCTATTCCCTGGAGGGAAGTGCTGCAGGAGGTCCTGTTCCTGGAAAGCCTGGCAGCGAGGTAGGATTGCTCTGACCCATGGGGCCAGGAGCCCTGGGCTGCCAGGGGACCCTGCCTGAGCGCTGGGTTCTGCGCATCCTTTGAGCATCACCTGCTTTGAGAAGTGCTCACTGCCAGAGTCCTCAGGTGCAGTGCTCTGGCTCTTGCTGTGTCTCTGCCCTGCCACCTCCTGCCGCCGTCCCACGGCTGCTGCCCCAGCCCACACACCACAGACGCATGCCCCGCTTCCAAACACTTGGTGATGCCCAGGACAAACCAAAACAGAGGGGATGGCCTTGCAGACACCCTCAGCATCACACTCCCACCCCGTCCCTTCCCCTCTCCTCCTTGGGACAGTGGCTGTGAGCCCCCTGCTCATGCAGACCTGCGTGGAAGCAGCGCCTGCAGCCCCCGGTACACCTACCGCATCTCCAGGCACAGCGCCCGCCGGGCAGGAGCAGGCATGGCCGGCAGTCCTCAGCCTCTGCCCGCACCTACAGCTGCTCTTGGGCCACCCCAGTGCCGTCCCGTCTGCCCTCAGGCATCTTCCAACCGGTTCTGGAGGAAAATCCTCTCCCGGCTGTGCAGCAGAGCTTATGGGAGGGAAGGGGAGCTCGGCAGCGTCCTCCAATCCTGCTCCACCAGAAGAAGGTCACCCATTAATCTCCCTCAGTGACGGGCAGAAATACCTCAAGTTGATTTAATCGGAAGGGCTCGGGCAAGAAGCAGATGCACTGTGGGGGTTGGCGGGCTGGCCTGCGCAGCGGAGGCATGGCCTTCCCTTTCCCCCTGCCGCAGCCTCCCAGCGTGGAGCAGGGCTGGGTTTCAGGCCAGGAGCACCAGCGGCCGCTCGTGACCTCTGCTCTCCTGTCCACCTGCCTGTGATGAGCGAGGTCCAGGGGCGGGAAGGTCCGAAACCTTGGGCTGCAGGCAGGGAGAAGCCACGGTCCCTTCCCTTGCGAGGTGCTGGGGAGGCTCACCCCACGCCCGGGGGACGGAGCTCTCAGCGTGGCCCCGCACAGCCCTTCCTGGGCACCCGGGGCCCGTGGGCACGCCGGGCCCCGCGGCTCCGTGCAGAAGCCGGGGCTGGAGTTTGCCTCGCAAGCAGGGGCTGCAGGCAGACGGATCCCGGCGCCTCCTGACCCCCTGAGAACTGCAGGACAGGGATAACGCGCCTGGAGGGCTCACTCCTCACAGAGGATGCCGCTGTGGTGTATTTAAAGTTGTTTCCCTACAGCAGGATGGTTAAAAATAGCAAAGGTAGCACAGAGGTTATAAATAACTGCTCAGCCCCAGCCTCACACGTCTCACCGTTACCAATATAGCACAGTTAAGACTCCACAACTTGCCTTGGAGTTAAGTGTGACTGCAGGCCTCAGCTCACCCCACCTCCCACAGGCAACAGCTCCTGCCCAGGGAGGCAGCGAGGGACGGCCAGGCCGAACGGGCAGGGACGAAGGGGGCAGAGCACGTCCCCTGTCCCTGTCCCCTGTCCCCTGTGTGACTGGCGGTGGCCCGTGCAGCAGGGCTGCCGGGGCAAATGCCGGCCACAGACATTGCCTGGAGGCAGCTTGCAACTGGCAGGACCGCGGGGATGTGTCCAGAGCCAGTGCCTGCAGGCAGGTCCTGGCTTACAGCGGGGTTTGGGACACCCAAGTTTCCCGTGCACTTCAGCAACGGTCAGGAAGGAGGGCGAGAGGTGGGCGGAAGGCAGCGGCGACTGCCCGGTGCAGGATGTGGTACGGCAGGAGGCTGCAGCAGAGCAGCCCTCAGTCAGCACCAAGCACCGGAGAGCAGGATGTGTACCCAAGAGATGAAGCTACCCGTCCCTAGAGCAAACAGGTTCTGGTGACCCTGCACTTTTATTTTTTTAAACGGTCTCCCCTCTTTCGCTTGGGTTGTGTTCCAGGAAATTGGCAGAGGCTTGGTGCTGGAGACGTGGGGCACGGAGGCACCACCAGCCCCAGCTGCGCTGAGTCCCACAGGCTCTGAGCCCCCTCCTCAGCCAGCCTGAGGCATGGGGAGGGACAGGGGGAGGGACAGAGGCAGGGAGGGAGGTCCTGTGGCCACGGCCTCTGCTGGGGTCACAGGGCCAGAGCACCTCGTGTCCTAGCTGCACGGGCATGGTGCCCAGCACCGGGCTCCTGGCCCCAGCAGCACCGACACGGCTGCTGTGATGAGGAAGGAACAGTAATTTACTAGCCTTGACCCCTAATATCCTCCTTGGTAACAAAGAGGACAGATGAATGAGAGATTAGTCAACTAATCTCCCAATGAAGATGAATCTAAAAGCTGGACCTCGTATCCCATTTGTGGGGCTGGGCATGCAGGAACAGATGGGAAGCAAGTGTCAACGGAAAATTAGGATTTTCCTTATGAAGTGGTCTCTCCTTTTTACTTTTTCCCTATCTTTTTTACAGCAAGGTCTTTTCTCTCAGTCACGGCAGGTCCTCTTTTTCCAAAGTGACATCTCAGCTCTACTTCTGTGTCCCAGCTCCCCTGGCACTTAAATGCAGATAACCCCAGTGACCCGACAACGCTGCTCTGAGGACAAATGTTTGCAAAGCACTTTCTGAGGATGCGAAGCACCACGGTGAGGGTAAAGTTCAGTCCTGGTGCAGCACAGAGACTTCCAGGACCAACACCTCTGCCTCCCACAGCAGGAGAGCCATCGCGCAGAGCTCGGCTCTGCTGAAGCAGCCTCTGGGCCATGAGGCAATGTGAAGGGAAACATTTTGCTCTCTGCAGCTTTCCTCATGCTCACGTCAAGCAGCAGCATGTTTCCCTTGGTGCTGAGTGCAATGCAGTGCCAAGTGCTCCTGACATCTCCCCTTGCCCACAGCGCTCGGCAGGGCACGGGGGGGGCGGCTGCGCCACGCTGTCCGTCTGCAAGCGTCTGTGGAAGGAGCAGGCCCGGGAGTGCCCACGGGGCCTGGCTCTGCAGCAAGGAGAAAAACGTTTCTTAGGAGCAGCTGCTTCCAGCTCAGCCTCCGGGGCCTGGGGCACAAGGCAGGCTCCCTCCCAGCACCACTGCTGCGAAGAGAAGATGCTCCCTGGAGATCCAGGCTGGGAGGGAGGAGTGCAGAGAAGATCGCTACGTTTACAAAAGTCTCCTCGACCGTGAGGAGTGGAGTAGGAGCGCAGGCACCTTGCTTTCCTCCATGATGCAGAAGGGAGAACGTCCCGCAGAACAGTGAAGCAGGAGGAGTCAGGACATCACCGTGCTCACCTCACGCTGTGATGCGTGGGTCCCACAGCGTCTGCGTGATGGGGGGCTGCTCAGCCCGGCTCCCCGATCGCTCCCATCAGTGCAGGGTGGCCGCACTCAGGGCAGAGCTGCCTCTTCCCCCAGCAGTTCATAAGGCTTTGTTGCTGCCTGTTTGTAAAGCCACTATTCAAAGAAAACACGCTCAAGCCAAACCAATGCCATCATTACCTTGCTCGCTGTGAAAGTCCTTCCCAGTTGGGAGCCTTCCACCTGTGCGCTGAGCAAACAGGCAGCAGCGTCCCCTGCTCCTCCGGCAGAGCTGCGGCCTCCGTGGAAGCCCCAGTCCTCCACTGAGCTCCCGGGCAGCTCTCAAGACCTCCCTGGGTATTTATTTAAGGACAGCATGAGGGTTGATGACACAAATCTTCCTGAGAAAGCTCTATGCCGCAGTTGCCAGGAGGGGAGAGGTGCTCTCCTCCAGGCACCCTGTCCCCTGCAGCAGCCGGCAGCTCCTCTCCCCTCCCAGCCAGGGCAGGAGCTGCTGCTTGCTGGGAGCTGCTCTCTGCCAAGACTCTCACTTCAGGGTTCCTGAGGCTCAGAGGATTTGCATGCTTTCACTTAACCCTCCTGTGTATGGACAGCATGGCAAGGCAGGACCACTGCAGCTTGTGAGCCAGGTTTGCCCTGAAGCAATACTGTCTACACGCAGAGATACAAACCACCGTCCCTGGGGACACCTGGGGATGTCCTCTCCGAAGAAACTGCCAGCCCAGAGCATCCACCCCTGGCCTGACACCAGCGGTGCAGGGACAGGACATCAGAACATGCAGGGAGCGCGGCTGCACAAGCACCAAGTGCTGCATGCACAGTGGTGAGGGGAAGTGGGAGGAGAGGGAAAGGAGCATGGGGTCGATGCTTGGCTTTCCAGAACAGCTTTGCTCCCTGTTGTACCCAGTTTTTCCTGCCTAGCCAGCAGTGCCTTCTTTTAACGCAACAAAACCAACAAGACACAAAAAAATGATTGTGGCCACACCCAGGAATTAGAGGTATAAGCTTGAATTTCCCCCTATGTGACTCCGCTGAACACCAGAAGCAAATAGCAGCACTCTGTCTGTGGCTGTCAATGGAAACGGTGCATTCATGGAAATCCACACCATAAATGCACAGCTCCAAAAGTGTTAATACCAAAAGCTTCTGCTCACCTAAGCTTATCTCAGCCTCACCAGTGGAGCCGGCGCACAGCTTACAGACGCAGCGTTAGCATGGCTTGGAGCTGCAACACAAAGGTCCAACTGGGTGCAATGTTTCTCGCGCTCTTCGGGTGGGTCTCGTCCTGTGTCACCACTTTCGTGCCACTCTGGAAGAACCTCAACTTGGACTTAAATGAACTGGAGATCTGGACCATGGGGCTCTGGCAGGTCTGCATAGTCCAGGAGGAGGGAGCGACGGAGTGCAAAGCCCACGACTCCTTCCTCGCTCTGCCGCTGGAGCTGCGTGTGTCCCGAATCCTGATGTGCCTCTCCAATGGGCTGGGGCTTCTCGGATTCCTCCTCGCCAGTTTGGGCTCGGACTGCTGGAAAATATGTGAAGAAAAACCTGATCTAAAGAAATGGCTCCTGCTTGCTGGAGGAGCGGCTTTCGGCACGTCAGGGATCATGACCTTGGCGCCAGTCTCCTGGGTTGCCTATAACACGGTCCTTGAGTTTTGGGATGAAACCATTCCCAACATTGTCCCGCGCTGGGAATTTGGGGAGGCAATGTTCCTGGGGTGGTTTGCTGGATTCTTCCTTGCAGCAGGTGGGTTGCTGCTTATCTACACCACCTGCTTAAACAGGACTGAAACGCCAGACGTGCCTTCAGCAGTCTGCCTGCAGCGTCCAGTGATGGAAGGTCCAGCTGGGATATCACCGTGGAGTCACCGCTCACACCCCAAAACTGCAGACCTGGTAATCTAAGACTTGCAGCACTGTGTCCTGTGCAGCTCCTGGCTGTTCAAATTTCAGAATGTTCTTGCATTTTACAGGATGATTTGCTAATTCCTAAGACAGTGTTGCAGCCTTTTTTCCTTCCCATCTGTGTCTGTCTGCTTCACTTTTTTCTCCTTTTTTTCAAAAGAGCAAAAGCTTTTTCTGCAGCACTTGCAAACTAAACCTAGTACTGTAAGCCAAGAAGGCAAACAGAGCAGTAAAGAGCACTTCATGTTCATGGTTACATTTGCAGTATACTCAGTGATTACGCTATTGCTAGCATTCCCTGGAAATCTCCAGTAGTCAGAAATGTAATCATTGTAACACCTATGTCCAGGCTGAAAAGCTCATTCTGTGAATGTCCATTTCATTTTGATGTATTCAAAATAAATTATTTCAGTCATCACCAGCATGTTTCTGTGCTCTTAAAATATAACTGCATCTTACACAATGCATTGGGAAGACTGGGAATGAAGGGTCTGATCTTTAAGGAACAAGGCTGCAGTCTGAATATTTTGTTCATCTAGAAAAAGCTTAGGAAAAAAAAAAAAGGAGAGAAGGAAAACAAAAACATGTGCTGATACAAAAAACTGTGCTCCAAAGGCAGAAAGCCAGTGGCACTATCCTGGTCACTAGCTTGATTTTCTCAACCACTGAGATGATGAAGTTATAAATGTGCCACAGACCTTCATTTAGGGAATTCTATAACAGAATTGTTTACCTGGGCATAAAAAGCAAAAATGAGAGAGAGAGAGAGAGCGCGCGCACCTATTTTTTGTGGGTCTCTTTAAAGATCTCTTCCATGTTTTCTTGACTCAGCTATAAAAATAAAGCTTCCTTTATGCCTCTACGCTACTGGCAATACCATACATAACACTGAATTAACACCAAGAATCTTGACAGCAGGAAACCCACTGTTACAGTGCTATTTAAAAACCGAGTTTACCGCTGTTTTAATCTGTTTACACTAGAAGCCATGGCTGCACGGTCAAAAATAAAGGAAGCCCCCAACCAAAAGCAGCATTCTGCTGGGAATCAAAGTTCGCTTTTCTTCAAAAGTCCTGTTTTGAAATTTGCACTTTGCTCTAAGAGTAAAAGAAGTAGCACATGGGGAGAGAGAAAGAAAACAGACTATTCCTAGACGTTTTTCACACTACCTGGACTTAGGTCAAGGCAGAAAATTACAGCCAGGCCAAAGAAGGTATTTCAAGAAGTCTGAGCTTCCTGACCAGCGCAGCTGTCCTGGACGTACCCCTGCCACAGCTGGTGCCCACTGTGTGCGCGAGGAGGAGCCTCCCCTAACCCCCTCAGGGATGTGGGGTGTGCTTCCAGCTCCCAGATCTTCACCCATCTCTCTACACCGTTTGTGCTGATGGGCTTTAGATTCAGCTTTAAATACATTGTCAAATCCTGGAAATTATGCTGAAGAACAACAACATAAAAACACCCCACAATTTGCAAAGAACATCCAAGGGCTTTTGAAGTACTTTCCCTTTGGACTAGTTCTGTGGTCTTCAATTTTCCATTATTTGTGCGAAAAGCCGGGCTTGCTGCTATTGATCTGGTGTGCTGAGGCATCCCTTCCCACAGCACCGCAGCCGCTCCACAGGCTGTGGTCGCATGCAGCTGTGCGGGGAGAGGAGGGACCCAGCACTTCTGTTCATGCCACGTCCTCCGTAATGAAGATCAAGCACGGCACAACAGAGGGGCCAGAAGGGTAGCATTCTTGGCTGAGAAACGTGCTTTTCAAAGAGTTACACAAACTGTTAGCTGCCCTCTAAAGGTCTGACAAACCCACAAAGTAAAGAAACTCTATTTTGGCTATAACTCGTCACCTACTCCCTTGGGAAATGAAAACATGGGGGAGGGAGAAAGATGACGACAAGACACTGAGCAAAGGGTTTCTTCTAGCTTCAGGACACTCTTCCCTGCAAGCACGATCCAAACTATCAGAACTTAATGGGCACTGGACTGCTCTCCTGAGAAGTCATCAGCAGTTTTTTGAAGCAGGTTATCCAGATATCCATTGGGATATTTTTTAATTTTTGTAGCAACATGACAGAATAAAATCTACTGCCTCCTGAGTGTATGAATAGCTGGAATCTCCTAATTCAAGATTTCTCTCCCAGACCACATCCTGGTTGTCTGGAAGTCAGAATGCCTTGGAATGACGCAACAGCATTGCAAAAGTTATCTTGAAATTATGAGTCACTTACTCTTTGTGCAGAGTGAATGCAGTTATTGAGTATGTGGTGTCAAGACCCCAGGCTCTCTGTTTAGAATGCTGAATGCTTTTCACATGTTACAGTCGAACCCCAGAACATGAGTATACTAAGAAATAAAGCGAAGGCCTCATTGTTCCACAATGTCATCTCCATCTCAACAATGTGGAACACAAGGCTGAAAAAGCAGCAGCTCTTCCTCTACGACAGCTCATTGATTTTAACAGCCTTGGCACACTTTTTGCAGACAGATAGCTGGAGTTTCTACAGATAAGTGTTTTCCTTTTATTCTAAAATAACTGGGAGAAGACAATATAAACCAAATCCCAGCCATGTTATTCCTAAATAACACGGAAACACAAACTGACAGAGAAGTGGGACCTTGGTGACAATTTCATTCAAACATAGCTCTGCTAATTACAACACATTTTGTAATAGGAAGAAGTCCTACAAAAAATCTGTCTTTAATTTGTCAGAAAAAAAACACCCCGGGGCATTTTTCTCTCCTCTTCCTAAGCTGCTGAAAAGAATCTGCATTTTTTTCAGAGCAATAACAGCAGAAACAGGTAAGGACTCCATTATAATGTAGAATCATGATATCAGCTCAATATGCAATTAAATGTTTAAATTCCCCAATTAATACAGAAAATACTCAGATCTTGACTGCAGGAAAACACGGATTTTTTCCTCTTCTTTATTAATTCAGTATGAATGAATTGTTACTGCTGCTTGCTTCGGAATGGCAGATTCCCTCTTGCACAAAAAAACACACGTTAATGCAGGATGGGTTGCAGTGGAAAAGGACTCAAAACAGATTTTCAGCTCTGAAAAATGAGACTTCAAGAGAAACCACTAGGCACTGATAACAAACATGGGCATTTTCCCAGCACCATTTTGCAGGAAAATAAAATAAAGGAGGGGAGATGCAACTCCCTGGAGCTTCATTAACTCCCACCTGTTTTTTGAGAAAGCCCTGCTCTCCCAGCTGCCAGACACCCCCCCGGAACCACGTCCTGCTTGGGAGGGACCCCAGCTTGTGCCCCTGCACACCTGCCCCATGCCTCTGGATGTGCCCCACAGACAGGCTGTTATCTCCAGACAGAGCAGGGATCCAAGACGCATGTCCTTCAGCCCATTTACAGCATCGCAGAATGTGAACCCTTGGTTACACCACTTAATCTCAAGCAGAAATAGAGAACAGCTAGACAGAAAATGAGATAGCAAAGTAACTCAAAGTGCAGCTCAGCATGTCCCACCCTTATTTAACTAAAGGAGGCTTAAGACAGGCACCAGCACACAGGAGGCTCACTCGGTTGAATTACAACTTGTGTTCACATTACAGCGTGTGTTAGCTAACAAAACCATCAGCCACAAAGCAGACAAGCCACAGACACATGCTGGAAGCCATATTTAACCTTGGGTTATAACACGACCTGTCTACTCTACAAGTTACAAAGATGTTAAGCCACTGTTGCAGACTTTAATGAAATTTCTATCTTAAGAGACAGCTCTCTTGGATGCTGGTCGGTGATGAGCTGAAGCCATCAAGTCTGAGGATCAAATGTAACTCTGTGGTCATAGTCTAAGTAAACTCATCTATTTTTCTGTTGAAATGTACAGAAGTCCCCCAGTGCTGTCCTGGCAGCAGAAGTCTGAGCTACCAGGCAGTCTGCTGCCTTCACAGGAGATCTAAGATGAGATACAGCAAGTACTCACGTCATTCTGGCACCTCTGGAGCTTCATTAAGCTACACACATTTCCACATTACTTTGCCAATGGATTTCTTTTTTCTTCTGCTTCCCTTTCTTCCTACTGAAGCCAAGAGGAACCATAAGGCATAACAACAGAAGAAGAAAAAACACTGAAAAAAAAACCCACACAGAGAAAGCTTTTTCATTCTAACATAGAACAAATGCTTTTATTGCACTTTTAGAAAACCTGCATAGTCCTAACAAACAGGCTTACCCTCTCCTCTTACTTAGAACGTTTGGTTTAAACAATTGCCAGAGTCCAAACACAATTACAGGCTGCTCATGAAAGGAAATCCAAATGGGCTTGCTTTTCTTTTTTTAAGGAAAGTTAATTAAAAAAATTTAAAAAAATAAAAAGTGAGCTGATTCTAACCTTTACAGTTATCATCACTAATCCAGCACTGAAAATCCACCAGAGGTGAGAAGGAAGTTCACTTTCCAATCCAAGAGGGGAATACGCTTCAGGGGTTTTATGTCCTTTAACCAGTCAGCTATCACTGTAGCACAAGTGTGGTGGAGGCAATCTTTACAGTTCTGTCCTTTCTCTTGTCACTGATGTTATTTGCTTTTGACTTTCTCAGAGGAAGAATCCTGCATATTTTCTTTTGCCAGTTAAAATACAAAAGGCAAATGCCTGTTTGACTTAACTAAAATATGCAGTTGCATGCATGACTGACCACATGATAGAGAGTGAGTGCCATTGTTCCTCTCAGCTTCCTAATCACACAATTCAGACTTCTGCTAGCAGAAGCTTGGCAAGATCTGAACATATAATGTCTTGCAGCTAATAATTTAGGAAGATGTAAATGTGTCTGACAGATTGAGAGCTAATAGTTTTGCTCACTAGATGAGCCAATCTCTTCCTCTGCTGTTGTCACAATCCCAGTGATATGTGCCTGCTGGACAGTGTAGAGAGTTGCCAAAACAAAACAAACAACTCCTCATTTGGTCTTGGGAATATAAAGCAGATGGAATTGTCAGGTACCTGTTGGATCATATTAGTAACAGTGGTTCATGTCCTTTGCATTCTTACTTAACATATTATCTCAAAAGTGCAATACTGCTTTTTATTCATTCATATTTACAAAGAACACAGGTCTGAATATGAATCACCTATTCTCTTCCCTCTCCCTTTTAAATACTGCCTGACGAGAGGACACTGTGAAGGTGGGTGGTTTATAGTACACCATATCAGGGTGGAAAGTCTGCCATCTATTTTACAGTCACAGTTGAGGCACCATGAATGGACTCCATCACGGCTGCAAAGCGGCTGCAGAGGTCGTACGGGGAGTTGGGCCGGATCTTCGGAGGCTCTTTCAGCACAATGACCTCCGCAGAGCAGTCGAGCAGCCTGGGAAGCAACTCGCCCAGCTTCATCTGCAGGTTTGCTGTCAAGGGGGAAGAGGATGAACCAGTCAATGGGACTGAAACAGTAAAAGACCAGACAGCAGAGGGTTTGAGGGCTCCAAGCTAAGAAACTATGATGCCTTTCTGAGAACGATCATCCAAACCTGAGAAATGCCCACACCTTGCACACAGGGATGAGCAGCATCTGCTGACGCACTAGGGTCATTGCACCAGATGCTAGCCTGGATCTCACTCAGCACCTAAGTCCTGTCTCTTTGTATGGACTCTACGCTGGGCTCCATAAAGAGGAAAGCTCCACTGACACCTGGCTGTCTTGGGGCAGTACCAGATGCTACCAGGGTATCAGGTTTTCTCAGTTCAAGATGCTGTACTTGCTGATAAGTCAGAAATAACTACATGTTTCAAGGCGACTCTCAAACATTGGCTTTATACTGGAATGAACCAGAGCATTTTACAGCTTTTACCGTCTCAGAGCTTCACAGGACAACCCACAGAAAAGACATTTTTCAGCTCACGGTAAATGACTGACCATATGAATGAGCTGACCACACGGACACCAGCATCAGACTGCGTATTAAAGGACAGGCTCTTTCAGATGATGAAAACCATCAGGACAGTGGTGACATTTCAACTACCTCACATGATCCAGGCGAGAGGTGCAAGCAGCCTACTTTTGTTTCTTCGCAACCTTTTGTTTAAGTAAAAGCTGTTACGACAAGCCCAAGAATGGGAAACTTGCCTATTATCACACATTGATACAAATTTATTCTTTACAACAGTATTTTGAGAATAAATCTGCGTGTCTTTGCCTTATTTTCCTATGGCAAATTTACCCTTTCCTAACGATAGAAAAAAACCTCCAGTGACTTCCCAAACCTTCATATATAGATAAAGGGGGTTGAAACCAACATCCCTTAAGAAAAATAACATGGGGGGGCCACAGAAGCCTAACTTCAGACTGCAGGAGAAAACACAGTACAGGGACAGCCATCCAGGACCAAAATTCAGCTGCAACACAACAATCCTCTCTTCGTAGTGAAAAGTTCCTCTGTATTTGCTCCCCATACAGCCTGGGCAATTAAGCCTGAAGCATTCACATGCTATCTGTAGAAAACCCTCAATTCAGTAAGAGGAAACAAAACCAAAACCCATCTAGACAACGCTAAATCATTATTTTCAGATTAGTTTTTCACACTTAAATGAACAGGAATCCTTTTTCTGCAGCTTTAGTGAAAAAATAAAGATTAAATTCTTCTATAGCATAATTCAATTGATGATACAAATACATTTATCCTCTCACAACCTCCATCAGAAATACCCAAACTTGCTACAATGCTAATGCTGTTTTAAATGGCCCTTCTATTCCTTTCTAATTAAGACCTAGACACTGCCCTGACCACAAACAGTGTGAAAAAGGTAATGCGGGCAGTCATTCCCTACCGTCCATGTCTTCTTGTCCCAAATAGGAGCACCAGCGGTTTCTCATGACCTCAATGGCATCCAGATCTTCTTGGCAGATGTCACAGGTGCTCATGAGGTGCATGCAGGGGATGATCAGCTCGTTCAGGATACTAATGCCCTCTGCCACACGAGCTTCTTCACAACTTACAAACAGAGATGCTGCCACCTCATTCAACTTCTAGGAGAGGAGGGAGAATCAGAAAAAGACTTTTAAAAAGCAAGCATAGACTTAAGATAATCAACATGCTGTTAGGAAAGGCACACAGCTCAGTCCCTTTCACTGGACAGCTGTGCAGAAACACAGAGACTAACAGAACCAGGTGTTAGGTTCTGATGGAACAGCAACCTTTAATCAAAGGAATCACACTACAGAAAACAAAAAATGTATGTGTTTATATACATACATGCAATTTGTTATATAGGCATATAGCATAAATATAGCTTATTTACAATTCTGATTTTAAACCTTTAACAAGATTCCTCAAAAATCACATCAAACCTTCTTTCTTGAATTATTCTAGATTTCCATGCTACTGATGGTACTCAATAAGGGGCAGAAGCCACGGTAACAGGTGTAAGACGGAGAGTCACACTGGTCTTGGAAACCACAGAGCACAAACTAACAACAAATCTAATTTTTATACTGCTTTTTTTCTTCTCACTGAAAAGGGCATCACCTTTTGTTCAGAGAGAGGAAGCCATCAGCATCAGAAATAGTGTGGGGGAAGGAAGCTAATGGACAAAACCAAATACAACTACTGCTGTTTTGAAAAGCACTGACTTAAAACCCAATAGTAAGTTCAGCAGTACTGGAACATTCCCTAGAAAAAGCAGCATGTTAATGAAATGTGCTCCTAGAAGGGGATATGGTCCAATCTGATTCTTTGGGCAATGTGTACTGAGCAGTAAGTGAACTGCATCACAGAACAAGAAGAGCTGATGTTAACCAGGCTGCTTGTACCATTCCACAACCCTCCCCAAATGAGTTGAGCGCACTTCATTACGCACCAAGAGACACTTTCTTCTGTACAAGGCAATCAGCGATTCATTCACTCCTCTGTTGGTTCCTTTCATCAGCAGAGTGGTGTTACTTTGGTAGGCATAGACCAGGTAGGTCAGGGACTCCTGGTACCTAGGAGAAGAGTGTCAGCTGTCCAGCCCACAACGTCTGTCGCTGTCACAAGCTACAGTGTGGTCAATCATGTCAACTTGGGAAATATTTTCCATTTAGCCTCAACAGTAACTAACATCAGACCCAACAGAAAAACTAAAGTTTCCTTGCCAAAGCATAAACAAACAGATGCTCTGTGTCAAATTAAGTAATGTTCCTTTTTGCCCTGCGTGCCAAATGAGTACCTTATGAATAGCCCTTTAAAGTTTGTGTATAACTTGGCGAGACCACGAATGCCAACATTTTCTGCACTGCTTCAGGAACTTTGCACTTTGGGAGAACACTCAAAGAAATGCAAAGGATAGTATTTTCAGGTCATTTATGTATTTCTACCTTATAAAAACCCCACTGAGAAAACAGAACAACTGCTGGATCAAACTTCTTGAAGAGCTGATAGAGAGATGTACTTTCAGAGAATCTCTAACATACTCTTTCCTGGCCTCTTGTTCGTTTGCCCACCTGAACTTGGCAGCTCATCACTGCCAGCCACCTCAGAAATCTGTTTCCATCCATGAATAATTCTAGAAGCTATTAATTTTTTTTCCTGGATTGGAAAAATCGCTTTTCAAAATACAAACCTTTCATAAAACAGCAGTCTTTCTCCATACTGTGATAATTATGCAACTAAAACATTAGGGAGAAAAAGGAGGCCCTTTAAAAAATCTCAAGAGTCTAAAGAACTCCAAAATGTGTTTAAACCAAGTATAATGCCAGTTCAAGACACTTAAATTTTAGTACAGGAGTCCAAAGGGCAGAAAAAGTGATGGCAATCATTTCTGCAAACACATCTCTGGAAATAAGAACATACAGCTCCACTGAGAGAAAGATCAGAGGACACTACAGAACCTAGATAATACCTCAGCATCATATTTAAATTGATAACCAAGATTGGCTCTGCATTCAAGAAAGGGCTACTAGCAAGTCAGAAAGAAAGTATATTCAAACACACAATTAAAGTAAACTTACTTTCTGTTCTGATACAGCTCCAACCCTGTAAGCAGGTAAACAGATACCTTGCGAAAAAGGCTGTAGTCTTCGTGCCATCTCTGTTGAGTAAGAGCAAGAAAGCAGAGTATCAGCTCCACCTGTAACATGCACACCCAAGTTTTACATTCCTTCACAACTCAAAAGTATAGCAGATTTTACCCTTCAAAGAGATTAACATTCTCTTAAAAGCCATACATTCAACAAAATGATTTAGTCAACTGCATAAACATTCCTTAAAGCTCAGGAAATTTCCAGTGTATTCATTCTCCCTCATACCTTCTGAAGATACAAACTTCAGATGAAACCATTCAGGGCTGTTACTTACAGGCATGCCAGCTACTGCTCTATGTGCTTACACTGTTCTGTACCACATCCTCAGTTTCCCACATGCTGCTTTGGACAGCGTGAGTTCTGACAGCGTGAAGGATCAAAGGTGGCATTTCAGTCCCTTACCTTATACTCCTCCATATCGACCTCGTCAGGACCAATTTCTCTCAGCTTAGCTCTTGCTACCTTCATAATGCTAATTGACCTGCTCCATATAAGCAGAGATGAGAAAATCAGAAGAATGGCCCCAGCTGCTTCCAGATGAGAAAAACTTCATCTTGGAATCCACAGCACAAACCTTTCATCATAGCTGAGGTTTTTATCTGCAAACTGTTCGAGAAGGGTCCGTTCCACAACCTGTTGGGGAGCATTGTTTTGCAGGAAGTAAACGAGCACATGTTGCAACCGGGCATCGTTCTGAGGGGTAGGGGTCTCTTTGGAAAGGAGATAGAGCCTGGAGTATTCCTCATGGAATGCCTGCCAATGAAACAGATGTACTGAAACATCCACACTTCTGACAGCCTGAATTCTACAGGAGCTGATACAGAGCTTAAATGTGTCCTGCAATGATGGGATTCTCATGGGAGATAACTAGCCTCTGCTGCTTAGTTATGTTCTTTGGTGAATAGAAGCCCAAAAGCATCTGGAGCTACAATTTAAAGAAAAAAAAAAAGGGATTGTATACCAAGGCAAAGCACATGCATCAGACATGCGATTTTCTAAAGCACAAAGGTGTTTAAATACTTCTAAACACTTTTCAGAGAGGGTGAGACATAACTTCCTCAAACAGTTTTGGTGAGCCTCTTGCGAGTGCCAGGGTTGTCAAAATCAAGTCTAATCCTCTTGCATCTGTATTACCTGCATTAAGATGCAAGAGTATCTTGTGATATATATTCTTGTAGATAAGTAACACAGGTGATTTCTCCCTTTCCACCTTTTGTCATTAAATCTATCTGCCTCTAAAACCTAACACCAGCTTCAACATTCAGCAGTTTACATTCTTTCAAATCCCTCTAATTCATGCATTCATTTCTTGAAGACATTTTACAAGAGAGGTTATAATAAGTATGCATTTTCAGGACCAAAAAAAAATTCATGAGTGCTGGTTTATTTCCTGACAATTGCATCAAAGACATGCAACAGATTTTAAAAGGCAAAGAAAGTCTTTTTTTTTTTAAACAGACAGAGAGAATTACCAATAACCTCAAAGAATACAGAGAATAAGCAGTATAAACAGAGAAAAGTAAAATCTGCTGTTTCTTCAAGCTGTAAAAATTGTTTGGAACAAGGACATTATGCAAGCACAAACAGAAAAGCCACTAGTTAGAAGAAAAAAAAAAAGCACAAATCTTTCCTTTCACATTCTTGATATGTCTTTATATGTAACAGATTCTTCATTCTGTGAAAACTGATTTCCATACTGCTCAATTTAGCAAACAAATAGGATACCTTAACAAGCCCTGCTTCAGACCCATCTCGATCAAAGGTCTGGCGGGCTTTTGCAATAGCCAGGATGACACCTTGCATGGCTGGACTCAGCATCACCTACCATGAAAGCGGGAAAACAAACACAAACAACGACAAGGAAAACGGTAACAGACAGGAAAAGAATAAGAGGCATGGTGAAGAAAGGAAAAACTTTCAAAAGATAAAGTTTAAAGGAAATCATATGAATACAGGCGGAATAAGCCAGAGCTGTGACTTGCTTATATACTACTTACTCCACCTATCACATGCACTTTACATGCAGATTTTTTAAGCACTTAAATCAGAAGGCTTGTCGCTCCAAGGCTTGAATATATAAATTCAGCAAGTGAGAACATAAAGCATGCTAACCCTAACCCCGCTATGTCCCACTCAATTTTCTTAAGCAATACAAGTAAGAAGACAGCGGTGCCTGTGGCAGAGCATTTCATTGTGCTAACTTCATACAAGCATGTATTAAGCATATTCAACTAACTCAATTGGACTTGTGAAAAAGCCAACTTCTGGAATGTTGCTCAAGTATGTATGAACGAGGTTAAACAGATTCAAAAAAATCAGTAGCTAGGATCCTCTAAGTTACGCTACTAGGACTCAATTTCTTTGATAAGTGGGACAAAACTCTGAAGACAGTAAAGGGGATTGTAAATAAACTAATACATCTAGGGCCAATTTTGATATAGTTATGCCAGAAAGACCACCCACAGGGACACTGAGCAGATCTAATGATTGAGTGCTTCTTACAGAGCTGCTTCTCTGATGGCATTTAGAAAAGAAGCTACTAAACAATTTTGTCTGGCCACCAAATTTTATTTCTGCAGGGGAAAAGTTTACTCTGAAAACAGTACTGTTTCTGTGACAGAGATCTGTCATATCCGGTCTTAGAAAGCTCAAAGCCAACCGACTATGAAGTTATAAGGTTAGTGATGGACAGTAATTAATTAAAGTCTGCACTGGGAGCTGTACCTCCTCATTATATCCATCTGCATCAGATCTAACAGGAATCTTCCCCACACTGGGGATTTCCACTTCAGAGACCTGTGAGCTACTTTGGGCAGCAGACTCTGTTTCTTTAGCATCTTGTGGTTGTTCTGCCTGAACTGTAAAGGTTGTTTCTCCTGGGTGGGCCTTCATTGGTTCTACCTCCTTTGGCTGTGGCCAAGAAGAAAAAGAAAAAGAATAAGAAAAACAAAAGCAAAATACAGGAGAGAGGAGGGGACTGAGTTAAATGTGGTACAGCTACATAATTACACAGAAACAGAAAAAGCAAATGTTTATTAAGAAGAATAATACAAAGACAACAGGTTGCTCTCTGGGCCAGGGCTCAGTCCTTACCTCGCAGAGAGCTGCCTCAACACCATTCTTTTCATAGGCATTGGCTGTGTTTGCAATGGCCTTGGCAGTCTGATCCTTTGCAATCATTGCATGCTCAGAAGACAGAGAACGGACGCTCTGCTCACAGACTGAAGACTGATCTGTCAGGACAGCGATGTGGCATTAGCAAGCATGAACTGCAGGACACAAACTCGAATGCACAGAGGGTAAAAGGTACAAACCAGCGCATGAGATCAAAGCAGACCTCTTTCAAATTTACCAGGCACATTTACCAACTTCTTTAACTGTGAATGGCATCCAAAATCATTCACATTAGAAATTATCAGCCACCTTCATTTTGTCAAAAACTTGGTTATGCAGCACTAAAGATGTAACACTCTACTAAAAGCGCACATTCTCAGGAATTATGGCCCAACATAATACAATGGCTTTATTAACATCTTAATCTGCTGCACCACCAGACAACATGATACAAGGCACCAATTTAATACTTTATTCAAGTCTGGAGTGAGCTTGTTACTCAGTTCCATCAAAACACAATATTGTAATGAATGTTTGCTCTCCATTTACGTCTTCTTTGCCTCTCTTGTTCTAAAAATGCTTTGTAGCACTTCTGTGCATGATTAAACAGCTGCTACATTCATCCCAGAGGTGAATGTATTTCATCACGAGCTTGTGAATAGAAGCCTCATGAAACCTTTTCAGTGGGTATGGCACACACTGTCAGGGATTGTTAAGTAACACTTTCCCACTCAAGAGAATAGCGCTTGGATATTTTCTACTCAACATTTGTATAAAAAAAAATCTGGAAGTGCAATGAGATTAGCTCATTATGATTAAATGAACAGAAAACACCATTTCTGTTGACAAGCCTGGAAGGACAAATGTACAAAAATTGTAGAATAGCTTTTTGTATTGCCAGGACATAGTCCCCAAACCAGCTGCCTTTGCTAATTCATTAACTGTTCCTTCAAGATACCTAGAAATTTATACAAGGCTCCAAAACGGTGGTCTTTATGACCAACTGATTGTTATTACTTTCAACAAAGTTCACAAAATCAGATGTGGTATCACCTAGTCCTGACTCAGAAGAGAGGTCCTGTGATTCAGAAGCAGCTGATGGCTCCATCTGAGGAATCTTGCAAGATTGCTCTTCCTCCCACTCCTCTGCCTCCTGCTCAAGTCGCCAATTGTCTTCTTGAATGTAGTGTCTCAGT
Organism: Anser brachyrhynchus; assembly: GCF_964034855.1. Classification (NCBI taxonomy): domain Eukaryota; kingdom Metazoa; phylum Chordata; class Aves; order Anseriformes; family Anatidae; genus Anser; species Anser brachyrhynchus. Next base: position 424,909 of record NC_137718.1, read on the forward strand.
TCGGGGGGCAAGGCTTCAACCTCCTTCTGAAACTGTCCAACATCTGAGCCATCATCTTCATCTGGAACAAACGCATGAATTGCATATAATGAAATACATAGCAGCACGACACCACCTTTAGAGACTAAACAAACATGGAATATTATGGATACCCACAATCAAATTGGCTGAGGAATGGAAATGGAAAAACATACTTTCTACTAGCTTTATAATCTGATTCATAAAAAGTGCAAAAATAAAGACAAATCTACAGTTATCTGAAAAAAAAGTAGTTTTTTCTCTACCTCTGAACAGCATTTATCACAGAAAAATTCCAGAAACAGCAACTGCTGATGCAGTAGGTCAGAAATACATCTGTAGTCAAGGGCTACCACTGTACAGAGAACGGTATTTAAACTGCCCATAGTGGAACAGTCACAATCAAGCTTAACACATCATATCTACAATATCACATAACATATAGAGGTTGGAAACCACATGGACTTGAAAGCATGAATCTCATGCTAGTACTTACCAGCACCTTTTATACCTACTTCATCATTAAGTTTTGAAATACCACAAAAACCAAGAAATACCAGCTTTTGACAAGTCTTAAAATGATCAAAACCAAATGATGAAATCTCTGGTATAAAGATTTTTTTCTTATGCACACACTGTAAAAGCAAAACATTTTTAAAAACAACAGAAATTGCATTAAATAGGGAAAAAAAAATAAATTATGGGCTCATTACAGAAATGGACCTGTCACAGGAAGACAAAGAACAACTTCTAGATTCTCATCAGCAATATTTAGCAATGAACAGAATGACAGTTCTCTATTGTTTGCTTCTATTTATTGCATCAAAATGTACCATGCATGAAATTATTAGGTTCTTCTACAGCTGTTGGCCATGTATAGTGCCACGTGCACAATAATTTATCCACATAACTATTTATACATTGGCACTGCAAACAAACTCGCAAGACTAAGCAACTGTTACCAATAACTCATGTAATAAGGAAGGCTGTATAACAAAATACTACTGTGTAGTTTCAACATAATACATAAAAAAACAATACACAAAAGTCTAAATATGCAACTCCAGTACCTGCAACAAAGCGGGACACCTTATCACTTATGTACATCAGGCAGTAGGCACTAGCATTCTTCGAGCCACCAAATGAATCTCTCTCCAATTCTTCCCATGATGATTCTGTCACTGATATGTCATTGTATTTGAGCCATCTTTTTCGAGGCTGGTCATATATGTAGGCCCAGTAGTGACCAGCATTTGCTTGCCCTTCATGTACCAAGACTGCATGCAAATGATAGGGAACCTGCAAGTTCGAATGGACAGAGTTCTCAGACTTACTTCTAGTAAAGAAAGTGGTCTGATCTCTGTAAAGAAGTTATAAAATACATTCACAGATGTTGCCTTGTACAAGACAATTCATACATTAAATTTACTGCTGTGTAAGAACTGACTTTTAAAGGAAAAACTACTTTTTTTTTTTTTAAACAAATCCTTTCTCCTCTTCATCATAACACTGGGATTTTTTTAAAATACAACAAAGTGGATAACCTAAACTGACAACGATGAACAAAAAACAGTATTAGCATCATCAGTTTAATATTTACCTAACAAAGCTGTATGTTTTACCTGTTGGAGCAGAGGGTCACAGTACATTTGCTCAATGGATAGGTTAACTCTGGTAATAGACTCCTTCAGATCTGCCAAGAACATCACGAATGAGAAAAATACATAAAAAATAATGACTACCCAGGCTATTCTGGCCCTCTTCACTTGCAAAAAGCTTGAAGCCAGGCAATAATGATCAAATAAACTTAACAGAGTTGAAACTTGTACAAGGTTATTTGATGGTAGGTCCAAGCTCAGTGGATATACCATGTACCTCAAAACATATGGAGGAGTATTTTTAGATGAGGAGGAACACCATAGGGCATAGCTCAAAACGTATCCAGTTGAAGCAACAGAGAGGAAATCAGGATGGCGATCAACACAAAAATCAAAACAAACATTTAGGGCCAACCTTGCACATCTTGTTCAATCTCATTTCTCCATCTCTGTAGACACGTCCTAACAAGGTTCATCTCTTCCTCAGAAACCACATGAGGAGCTGGCCGTTCAGATATTTCTGCTGGTGAACCAGAAGGCTGGAGTGGCACATTCAATTTTTTCTGCGGCGAGGAATTTGCCGAAAAGACAGCTGCATCTTCAGTCTTAGTATCCTTTCTTTCTAGTACGCTGCAAAACAAAATCCCATAGTAATAGGCAGATTATTAAATCCTTCTCAATTTTTTATAAAAGAAAACAAGTTAAACAAAAATTACTTAAGAGCCAGAGCAGATATTTTTATTTTAGGATGGTACAACACAAAGAAAATAAATTAATGGAAATGCAATTCTTCCTTAACAGACCAAATTAAATTATAGGCCAGGACAAATAAAAGCTAAAATTCTTACAGAACTGGAGGAACACAGTGAGGAATAGATCCACAATGAATAATTCCAAAAATTCCATCCCTTACTAGGAAATTAATTTATTTACATAGCATGGAGTGGAGGCCAACCAAATTGGGCAGGTTTGTAATTATCCAATATTGCAGTAATTTAACAGTGATAAAAAACATAGTAACCTAATCAAAAAGAGCATATAAATTAACTTGGAATTACTGTTTATGGAATATGGCAATGCTGTTGTAAAAGGAAAAAAACAAAACCAACAAAATAACGAACAAAAAAAACAACAAACACCAAAAAAACACACACACCAAAAACAAACAAACAAAAACAAACAAACAACCCCCCCCCCCCCCCCAAAAAAAAAAAAAAAAAACAAACACAGACTAGCTGCAGTATTATACGTAGACAAACAGAATCAGATCAGGAATAAAGTAGCCACTGACTACTTGCACTTGTACAGGCCATCATACTCATAAGAGCCCACATACATACTTCACTTTTAGAATGAAAACCAGCAGCATTTAGTTGAAATGTAATGCGTTCTCCTAAAAATGTTTTTTATTTCTATCTACTAACTTGTTTGGCTGTGAAAGCATGTCCAAAATGCATGATCCAGCTTGGGACTGCAGGACAGTTGTCTCAGAGTCCTGAGACGAAGACCCACACACAGGAGACGCAGGTACAGCAGACTTTGTAGTGATGAATTCAAGAACATACTGGAGCATGTCAGGTAGTGGAAAGCGAGCTGGGCCAGAGCCATATTTCATGTACCTACAACAAAAAGCAAAACATTCCATTAATGAAGGAACACGGCTGGTTAAACTTGAGAAGAACAACAAATAAGCTACTACATATTAGTTTATGACACAACATATTTAAAGAGAGCTGACATAGAATATTTCTTTTTATTTTTAATTGTTTTGAACACAGGAATCGTATCTCATAATCTTAGGACACATTTCCTTGTTGAACATTCACAAAGCTGCAAAGTTCAAAGTAATTTTGAACTCTTACTATGACAGCATACACAAACCTGGATTAAAAAAAAAAAAAGACCTTGCCCTGCCACAATTTCCTTTTCAGAATCTGAAAAATGTGTAGGGCCTATGCACACACACTTGTTCCTCAAATGCATCCAGCTCTTCTGTTCCTCAGAAAGCCATGCAGCTACAAGAAGAGCCCTCCGCTATCCCTTTCAGTGTTCAGATCATGTTTCCACTAATGAGAAGTGTGCCCCTGCCCAGGCAACATACAGATTCTGTCTGCTGATAGCTGCTGCTGATGTTCCCTCTCTAAAGGCTGGCCATTTCCAAAGCCTAGACTGAGTTTAGAGCTGGTTTAGCAGTAACACCAGAGCACCTCTTACCGGAGCAGCAGCTCTCCACATCTGTGACAGTGCGTGACATGGTGGTTTAGGGATATGTCTGTGGGTTGTCCCAGCTGCCTCCCCTCCCAGCACCTTGCTCACCCCCAGCTTGCATGCCTGGGGGGAGAGCAGTGGGAAGCAGAGGAAGCCTTGACACTGCAATAGCCAAAACACGGGTGTGTTATCAGCTCTGCTGCAGTTGGAGATCCAAAACACAGCACAGGCTGCTAAGAAGAAAACCAACTCCATCCCAGCCAGATTCAATACAATGCCACACATGGCCCTAAATATGAACCACTCACACGATGCCTGCCAGAGCCTATGCCGAACACAAACAATTCCAAGGTTACTACAGTGCAGGACAAGCATTTGCCTTCCACCTGTTCACAGAATTGTCATAATCAAATATAAAAGAAATTTAAGCAAGTTTAATGCTGATTAAAAAGACTTTTAGACAAAGCACCTGGAAAATAAAGCCTTCTGTTTGCCCACAAACCAGATCTTTGCTACTGATTTTTGCCACTAAATAAATAATGCCAAATGCTAAGCTGTAAAGAACATCTAATGCAGCACATAATGTAGTTTCTTTTTAAAGGTATAAAAAGACTTCCTCAAGGAAACACGTAAATATAGTTGACAGTTCCACCTGCAGTATTTAAAAATTTGATCATATAACAATATCATTAATCTGCAGAAACCATCAACAAATCCAAGCTTTTCTTATAAAAACATATTTCCACACTCCAGGCTTCTCAGAACACAGTTGTTTCTCCTTCCTATATGTTTTCTCTTCGAATGCTTGTTTGAAAGGAAGCATTTACAAAACTTCCATGTGGTACAAAAATAAAGCTAGCTGACTACTTACCTTTCCAGTTTCTGTTGCAGAAGCATCATTCTCTCCTTTAGTTTCTTCATTTCTTCTCTCTTCATCTGAATAAGCTCTTTGCTGCAGTAAAGGTACCTAGACAGACAGAGGGCCCAACCACGTGAAATGTATTTACTTCTCAGATCCAGTCTTTCATAAATATCTTAGAATCCTTCCTTGCTCACCAATACAATCTTTTAAATTTCTATAATTAAAATAAAGCAATAGATTTAAACATACCATACAACAGAATATCTCACCTGTCCATATAAATAGTCTGAGGAAATTCTAGCTTGGTGTGAATTTTTTCTGGCTGTCCCAGTGACTGATTGAACTCAAATCGGGAGAGTTCAAAGGTCAATACTGGTGGAAGCTTTGTAAACCAGCGCTGTAACAAAAGCAGAAATGCCCCCAGGGGGACTTGTTTTAAGATGACTGCCAAACAGCACATTTTAAACTGATCCTAAATATCTATCTGTCTTTAAATTCTTAACATATATTGTGTTTATGGAGTGACTAGTCAGAAAATCAAATTTTATGAGATTAGATTTCTTTCACTTCCATTTTACATTTTTACCATGAAGCAGCCTCATAATAACTTTCAGAAGGCTAATTTTCATTGCCTGACACATCCCAGCTTGGTAGCTTATTAACTGGTCCAGCACTGAACTTGAGAAAATTACCAGACACTACACAAACTCTGGATGTCAGCTACAACCCTCCACAGTAGTTATTTGCCAATGCAGATCACATGCAATGATGAATAACAAAACAGAAGTCCTTAAGCAGTGTGTTATTCCTTATCCTCTCTGTGTCTGTCTTAGAACTATTCAATTTGGGAGATTCAGACAAGAAACCCACTTTCTATATATATAACAACTGTTTCAAAGAGCCATGCTGAAAGAAAAATTCTCAGTTGAATTTATACTTCCTCTGCCTTACTGGGTTCACAAATATTTCAAGCATCCACTTCCCATTTACTTCACCTACCTTAGCATGGCACCAAACAGACAACACTCTCTTTTGGACTCATGATGAACACACTAAGGTCATTTTCCTTTGCATGATTCACGTCAGATGTCCTGCCACAATAAATCTGCCCCACACCAAAGTGGAACAGCAAATTTTATATCTAAAAGAATCACCTTCATTGTAAATATATAAGTAATTTTAAACACTTTGGAAGGAAATGGCCAGTTAGCAGAGCTTTTTTAGAAGAAACCCAATCTTCAGAACAGGAGAACCCGAAGACGGAAAAGGAAAGATTTACACACCTATTACCTCGGGGAAACGTAATTCTAATTAATCCTCGTGATCCTTTAAACTCCAGTGCACTCACCTAAGTTCTCCAAAGACAAAACGCACCCTATTCTGTATGCCCCCTATCATGCAGACTTCCTAGGAAGTAATATTAAGATGCAGTTTTTCCAATCATATTTCTTAGAAATAGAATCAGAGCTTTTTCCTTTTGTCTGCACAGACACAGAAAGACTAAAATATCTCCATCATTAGTCCAATTTCCCCCTACCTTTCAGAAAAGGAGTTGAAGAAGCTAAAAAACTTGGATTGAAGTGAACCTGCCTGATTAGCCCTCTATATCCCTTTGTCTCTGGCACCAACCTACACTAATTTCAACTAACTGTGCTGTAAATGCATCCAAACAGCTTCATGCAGGAACTAGGAAAACCAGAAACAAACATTTGAGACCAAAGTCAGACAGGGCTTAGCAGCACAAGATTTCATTTTTCTTTTGCTAGTTTAAACCACAGCAAGACATTTTTCAAACCTTCTCATTGAACAGAAATACTTTTCTATCCCTTCTAAGCCAGACACCTTTGCAAATTTCTTAATATTATTTATCAGTCTTTCTCAACCTAACTTCTCAGGTGTTCTTAATATATATAGGATGCTGAATATAATGATATATCTTAGCTTTCTAGTTTGCTGCGGATAAGTAGGTCATGATTGATTTGTGATTTGCAGGATTTAAAAGAAAAAAAGAAAAAAATCAGCACAGTCAGAAGATAAGAGTGAAAATGAAAAGAAAAAAAACACACACTGTAATAGGGAGAAAGATACAAATTCCAAATGGCATACCATAGAGTTAAGCACTGTACTTTTACCCTCCGAAAATATGGAGGCAGTGGTTCTCCCCCTACTCAGGTACAGGTAGGCTTCAACAGAAAGAGAGAGACTTTATCACACTTGCATCAGAAGCAGCTCTTTACCTTTTTAACTTAAAACAAACTCCTCTAATTGGTTATATAGGACAACACATCTTTACAAATAAGCAGACTCAGTATCTATGTAACACTAACATACATTTATACGAGATTCCAGGTATGCAGACAAATTTTTTTATTCAGTTAGTAGTGGCTGTTTACAATTGCCATTTAAAGTTATCATACTATACTGAGACACACCTGTGCTACACGTATTGAATTTTTCTTTAGAAAGCAACCAAAACCTCAACAACAAAACTTGCAACTAACCTCCTGTCCATATTTCACTGGCTGAGTTGCTGTCTCCTCATCCATTTCTCCCTCCACCATGGCTCCTTCCAAGCACTCATTCAAGTTTCGATAACCATTTACCTGAAGGGGATACTGACCAAAGGTTTCGATCTTGGAAAAAGTGTTGCCTGAATGATGAAAATGATACAAAACCCATGTTTTGTCAAGTGAACAAAAAACTCTGGTTAACGTGAGAGTTTGTTATAAGCACCAGTTTAGATGCACTACTTTTAAGAAATGAAGTGCCTATAGCTTTCTACTTATGTCTGTCAGGGTAAGCCTCCTTACAAGATAAGTGCTTTCAAACACAGAAGCACTTACAAGCACTAAATGCCTTCAGAAGACATATTTTATAGATGTTAAAAACAATTTTATAAAGAAGAATATTTGCAAGTTTACTATAACAATGAAGATCCAGGCAATTTCATCAAGGATATGCAACAGAAACATGCATTATCACTGCCATAAATCAAATTTCTTAAAAGGAGCTAAAAAGTGAATCTACCAAAACCTTAACTCACCTTCATGGACACCTTCAGTCAAGAAAGTGCCATAGAAAAGTTGTACCATTGGGTTTTCAGATTTATCTGCAGGGCTTCTGTTTCAGAAAGAAAAAGCACAGAATTCATTTGCAGCTTTAGGCTGCAAAAAAGCCTTAACTCTTAATCTAAGCATTTGCTTGGGAATCTTCCTACAGTCAAAAATAAAGTTTTCTATCAAAGCACAAAACAGAGAGGAAGCTTCTCACATGTTTCCATACTCAAAAGCACATTATAATACTGGCAAGGAAAAAACAATGAAGGCATGCCTTTTGAAATACAGTTCAAAAAAACAAACAAACAAAAAAACCAACCAGGTCTTTTGTTTACACCAGTCTGTTGATTTCCGTTAAAGCTTACACGCTTTGTAGTCCATACTCGGATTGAATACAGTCCTACACTTAAGCAAGAAATGTAGATCTAACCAGTCCATAAGCACATTTCACGCTGAAGGAGGATTACCATCAGTAAACAAAGAAGTCTTTTTCATTACTCAAAATTTGCATTTAAAGCCCTCTCATTTATTAAGCAGTCACATTTAAAATCTGTTTCTCCTCAGTGACAAGTCAAACTCCTGGTATCATAAAAAACTCACTTGACATTCACAGCAAGCTGGAATGCATCTTCCAGCCAATCCAGTAGTTTGTGTGTAAATTCACTCACATCTTGCTAGAAGAGAGACAAAAGTTGAGAGTCAAACATACCAAGAAGAATGTGTTTTCACACTCTGCTGGTTTCACAGACCTATGTGAACAAAACCCAACTGGTACTGCTGTACCTACCCATCTGAAAGAAGCATGAAACTGAAGTGCTGCGATGATTTAGACCCATAGTGAACACCCTGTTCATCTGCAAACTAGTTGGAGGAAATTATTGTGATTACTACCCAGGTGGCACAGGGTACAGCACTGTTACACTGGCTGTTTAACTACCAAGCGCGTACATTTCACCTAAGCAACACAGGGACAGCTGCTTGTCAGCTGACAAACAAGCGAAGAGGTCTCTGAAAATAAGAGGATGAAGTGAAAGAGAATTTCTCTGTTAGCAAGTGCTGGTTTGAAAAAAGCAAAAGGCTTTGTAACATGGTTTTACCTGCTGTTCTTCAGCTGATCTAAATGCATCCCTTAAAAGTTCCAGTGCTGCAGAAGGGTCCACAAACTTACGACGTGTTCCCAGCATTAAAGCAAACAGACACTGAAGTTCTTGCATGAATGCAATATTTCTTTTTCCCTGCATCACAAAAAGAAGAAAAGCCAGACCCTTCCTGCAGTTCAAAAAGCAGCATTTAAAAACAAAGTGCAAACAAACATGCACATGCCTTAAGAGGTAAGCTAACAACCAAGGAAAGAGATGACATTAATAAAGGACAAAAGCCAAAAGACATGCAGTGTCCTTTCTCGGAAGCAATATGATCTCCCAGTGGATGCATGGGAGAAAAAAATAACTTATCAGGAACTTTAGAGAAAGGAGGTGCCAGAAGTAATAATAGCTAAAAGGTAAGGTAACTTTTGAAGTTATTCTTTATGCAATTTAGGTTTTTTACAATACCAAGAGCACAGACAAAAGCAAGTACACTAAATCTCCTAAACAGTGATGGCCAAAAACTAGAATGATATATATAACTAGCAAAATATAATTCTATGTATAACTTTTTTCTTTAAATAATTTCTAAACACCTTCTGCTGACCACTCTCAGAAGGTACTGGAGCTAGCAGACCTTCAGACTGCCTCAAATACCATTTCTTCTGAGGAGCATATAACAAACGAACAAGAAGTTTTATGGGACAGATTTCTCCCTGCACCTCATTTAGAAGCTCTTGAGAAAAGCTTACTTTTTTTTTTTTTCTCTCTACAGCAATTCTGTCTTTGAAAAGTATTTCCCAAATTTGTCTTTAAAGCAGCTAGGCAATTTAAATGTTGTTAACATATGAACAGAGGTCTCAGAGAGCTTGTTTCAAAGTAAATCTGCTCAAAGAAAGAACAAAACAGTATACCACAAAAGGGAAACTTCACAGCTTCATGTGATGAAAACTTACAGTGCGACTACGACAACTTTCAAGTACATTTTGTGGCAGAGAGTAGCCAAGGACCAGCCTTCGAAATTCTGGCAACTGAAAGAGAGACTGAAAGGACAGGAAAGGTAATGGTTGATCAACACCTGCGAGGATTTGACTCATTTAAGTTTTATGCACCACTGACTCTTAACTCCACAGCTTTTTCTGTTCACTACTACTTCTTCAATGGCCTTGTGTTACTACATAAGCATTTAAGAAGTACTGTTGTGGTACACAGACTGCTTACATCTGCACCCTCCATATTCCTTATGCTCTTCCAAAGAAGAGAATCTCATACTCCCAGTTTACACCATATAATCAGTTTAAGGAGGAGTATTCTATTCTGTACAGGCAAGCTTAGAAAAAGCATAGAGAAGCAAGTCACACAGAAAAATGAGCTCATTTGCAGCTTTTTTTTTTTTTACTTCTCAAGCTAGAGAGCCATGATTGATTAACATTTATCTGCTATGTAAAATGGTTAGAAGAGACAAATTTGTTCAGTTGCACTTAGTGTTGTCTCTTCTTGTTCAGGTTATCACTAATAATATACACTGCCTAGTTGCTTATTAGTTCAAGTATCTGTGCCGCTGTATTCCATTAACCAGAACCTGATACCCCAAGTATTATAGAGCTAACAGTGACGCCAGTATAATTACATTATCAGTTCACTTTTCCAGTCAAGTTTCTGTCATCCAGTAAGTATTTGTACATCACCACACCAAAAAAGCAATTGCATATATACACACTGATTATATGCATCTGTATCTATTTTTAATGCAAAGTCTCTTTTTGACTGCTCTTTTTACGTATACTTAGAGTGAACATCATGTAAAATAAAAACACAGTATTATCTGAGGGTAGCCACATTCACTCCTCTATACAGGTAACTACAAACATATTAAATATTTAATTCTAATTGATAAACATTCTGTCTCCAAGACCGCAGCTATCACACAAGAACTTTGCCATTAGATTACCTGTATGACAGCGCTAAACCAACATGTATTACCAATGTTTTTCATTCCAACAGGCCAGTCGCCCACTCTTCTCCAGTCACTTGCTTTGGGATTCTCTCCCCAAACTTCACAGCGTTTCCTTTTGGAACGATTTTTGTTTTCAGCAGAATGTACTTCCTGTGGTCTGTCACAGAACATGAACACTTTTGTGAAACACCATCTCACAAAGATTCTCAGAAACTCTGGAAGTTGTACTCTAGTCACAGGCAGAGTTGAGTACTGTCAGGTGATACCTGGCACTACAGGCAACAGTCTCACCTGACTCCGAAAAAGATCCAACTCTGAAACGAGGTGGATGAAAACCAGGACTGGAAGATAATTTGAGATGATGGAATGAGGTATTAGATATGCATGTTTTTCTTCATAAACTAGCTGCAAGCAAAATTAGTATATAGTGCTACTTAGTCATTACTGGAGGCAAATTCAACCCAACCCAAGCCACTGTAAAAAGGAGAGCGCTACACAGTGACTGGTGTGAGGTGAATCAATACATGAGATTTCAAGGTGCTTCTTCAATAGGTGCTACAATACCAGTAAAGCATTGTTTTGTTTGGCATGCCAGCCATGTCAGCAGGAATCAAATAAGACACAACTAAAGTTATTTTTTTCTACTTCAACGATCATGTTGCAGTGCTGCTCCAAAAGTAAAGATCAACTACACCACCTAGAAGACGATAACAATCCATGCACTGTCTAAAAGCAGCAGATATACAACTTTTACATGATTTATGTTTGTTTTGCAGTTACAAAAAATGCAATCAGCTTAAGAATCCACCTACAATATCTGGCAAAACCAAAAACAAACTTCAAATGCACTGACCTTTCAACATCTCTTTCTGCAGCTTGACCTTTTGGTGATTCCAGTCCTCTGAAAACAACTGTGTGGAGGTCTTCTTTATTGTTAGGGTTGAGTGCAGCACCATCTAGAAGCAGAACAGCATTCTAATCAATTTTCCACCAGGTTGAAGCAAATGTTTTCTTTAAAAGGAACTTCTAGAAAATGTTACACTTCACAAACATGACTTTTAACATGATGCAAGCGTGATTTTCTAGTAAAAGTTTTAAGAACGAATTCTTTTAGGTTGGATCACACTATGAAATCATAAAAAAAACATTGAGTGGGCTTGGTTAGGACCACGGATCATTCAGCTGTGTAAAGGCCAGATTTCCTTAAACCCAAGTTCAGAGCTTGTTGGAATATTTCAAACCTATTAAAATAATGAATCAGGAACACCAGCTGCTGCTTGTATTTGCTATGCTTTGACATCAGTGTTGACAACTGATGCTGTTTTGAGAAATACAGGTTTTTAATTTAATACAATTTGCATGGTCACACAGAATCAACTTCCTGTGGTAAGATTTATAAAAAACCCTCACATAATCAAACTGCTGGTCAAAATAACGTTTTGTTTTAAATTTTCATGGAAATGTTGTACAGAACACTCAATTCACCTGCTCAGGAAGTTAATGCTGCAGAAAGAAATGCATGCCTTGACAGGGATTCGGTTATCTATTCTGGTCTCTCTGGTTTAGGAGTTTCCTGGGTTTTCTGTGTTAGCCAACTGATCAATTGTCTAAAATAAATACATCTTTGTAACATGATCTGTTACCTACAAACTGGCCCTTAGCTGACCCAGAGATGAGCTGGTTCTAGGAAAACTAACCTTACCAATACCAAAGTGGTTTGGTGTTGGTTTTTTTTGCTGTTTTAGTTCCCTGAACCATCCCATGGCAAGCGACAAATATTAGCAAAATCAGTGCCAGGACAGGAATGGGAGAGATTCACTGGCAGAAGCTGGGAGGCTCAACGCCTTCCCTTTCATCTCAGACAACATTTAAGGAGAACTTTAGGAGACACAGTGTGAGCAGAGATGACCCACTTACTTTGTGGAAGCTGTTTGCCCACAGCACTCCCTTCCCAAGCAGATGGCTCTGCAGCAGCCGTGTCCTGAGCAGGCTCTTGAGCATGCTCCTCTGTGAGGAAGGTGACTGCTTCCATTAGGTCTCCATTAGCAGCCTAGGAGAAAGACATAGAAAAAATCCATAGTTCCAGTGTTACTTCATCTAAATTTGTAGGAAATTTAATGCATCCATGGTAAAGATAGGCATACTGGCTCCAACTTTGCTTTCTCTCATCACAGAAGAAAGCTATCTATTGGTGACAAGTAGCAGTAAAAATGAATATAATAAAGGCTACAATTTATCTGATGGAAAGCACTTTGCCTTTATTACTAGGACATTATAGACTCCATTAACTAATTTCATTTCCCTTGCCAGAGATTCAAATAGTAATAGGTCAGCAGTGCAACAGGGTACTTAGCCACAGGGAGAGACTCACAGGAATCAAACTCTCCAAGAATTACAAGACATATATATCCTACCGAACCTAAGGCGTTCTTCAGACCATCACTACAGGCTAAGGACGCTGCATTCACTTGACATAACACAGCACAAGATATCTGAAGAAGATGCAAAACACTGATCTTGGTTCATTCTAGAAAAGAGCTCAAATAGACTAGTTTTCTATTTCATTTTAAACAATGAAGTGTTAAGCTACTTTACATTTATTCTAACATTCTCTGAACGTTATTTCTCAATGAAACTTAAAAATTTTCTTAAATGAGTCCTTTTGTATGTAAACAAGTTTCTCTGTACATAAACAATGCAACTCTTGCTGATACATCTCAAGGCAATAGCGTCTGATGATTCCAGACTGATGTAGCTGCAATCAGTCAATACTATAACTTAAAATATCAAAACATGCATTATGAGAAAGAATCTTTCCAGATAAATATTGTTTCTCCAACTGCCTGAGATGCTTCTGTCCCTTCACTTTAGAGCAAAAACAACTGTTCCGGTGATCGACAAAACAGCCACAATCACAAAGCTGCCAATGTGATTTCAGTGGTCCAGGTCTCCTGAAACAATTTAAATAAAGAAAAACAAACTTCGCCACACAAAGTTTGTGTTTACTGTAATGTATGGATAACAGCCCTGTAGAAACAAAATTACCAGAGAATGTTTACAATGTTTTAACATGGCAGGTGCTGTTGCAGCACAGACTTTAAGCTCTACTATTGGAAAAAAAATTAAGGGTTCTCAGCTTCACATCGAGCTTTTGTTTCGGATGTGGCTGACTACATGCTAGCCCTAAAATTCTATTTCCTTCTGACATCAACAAATGCTGGACTCCTGTACCTATTTGCCTCATGGGTATATCTGAATGAAGTAGAAACCAGGGGTAGAAAATAGCGGATGATTTACGCTTCCCCTCTCATGAACCAGGTTGTTCCATTCAGGACACGCTGTATCACTGACACAGGCCACACACTGACTACTGCACCAAGTATTTCTTATCAGCCCACAAAAATGCCAGTGTGTATCCAACCCCTGAATTATGTTTCAAGACAGCCTGAACTTGCCTGATTTTGGGGACAAAATCAAAGGTCTTGACAACATATACAAACCTTTAGAGCTGCTTGAAGGAAAGCTGAATCCTGAATTCCTGTTATCTCTTTCAGTTGGTTTAAAAGCATCTGGCAATCCTACAGTGAAGAAATAACGAAAGCTAATGTAAAAAAGTGACCAAGAAAAACATCAGGCTGTTTCTGCAATGCTTGCCAAGGGCTCACCAGAGTATTTGTTCTTTCTTTCCTTTTTACTTAGAGATCAACACAAAAGCTCAGTTAAATGTGCCAGATAATAATACCAACATCAGCTTGAACACTGTAGTTAAAATTTCTATTTACAGACTAACTTTCCATCTGTTGTACGTTCAAGAGCATGTTGGCAGGCCTCAGATGAAGCACCATGCACTCCGTCAGATGAACCACACCTGGGGGGCACCGGCACAGCTCTCCTAAAAGCAGCAGCATCTGCAGCAGGACATATAAGGAACCTGGTAAGCTCTCGGGGGATTGGAGAGGGGCTATTTTAAGCCAGGCTGCACATGCCACTTGTGCACGTCATCTCTCACTCACAATGAGGCATCAGAAGAGGGGCCCAAGAAGTTTCCATTGCTTGTCCTTCCCACCTCACAGCAACTCAGGGTTTGGTCAGCTACTTGCTGCTGTCTGTAAGCCATGGCCACCGCCAACAACATATTCTTAGCTTAGCCTCCTAAGAACATTTCTGTAATCATTTTCTTAACAGATGTATCAAATCCTTATAGGCTTTAGGGGTTGTTAAGTGGAAACAGACTTAAGTTTAGCCACACAAAGTAGCTGGTGAGGGACACATAGAAGCATTGGCCCCAAGAACAGAACAGTGAAAGACACTTGGCTAAAAGCGTTCATTGCCCAGAAGGTAAAAGAAGGTAGCAATCACTGGTGAACAGTTATGGCTGATGGAATAAGACTGGCGTCCACGTTACAGAACTAAGTTTCCTGAACAGCCTGCATCTCGTAAGAGATACCTGCAAGCATGCAACGCTGCCTATACAGAGGTTTGCACAAACGGCCAGGCGCACCTCTTTTTCCATAGGAGCAGTCACTGTGCCCAACAAGTGCTGCAGTGCTATGAATAACTTAAACAGCATAGTTGTGGGGAATGCCAGCTCCCCCAGCAGCGAGCAGTGAGGTCCCATCGTCCCCCTTTGGAGCAGCAGCTGCCGGCAGCCCAGCGCCAGTGAAAGCCGACACCGGGAGATGCAGCTCTGCAATGCTGGAATCGCGCGTGGCACAGCGAGGATTTGGTGCAGGACAAACAGCACGGACTGCGTCGTGTATGCCTGACTCATAAAGGCCACCTGGCATCCTGCTGCCAGTGCAGTCCGACGGATCCTAGTTTCTTAAGATCATGCGTTTAATTATTCTTAACTGGGAATGCTGCGGAGCAATAAATTCAAATTTCTACTTACTCTAATCACTGGGAAAAATCTTAAGATGTTTCAATGCAACTGGAGCACAAGTTGTAACCAGTAATGTCAGCTACTTTTTTGAGCTATATATCCATCCATACTGCTGACAGATGCTATTCCATGCACAAATACTTTAAAAATAGCATGCATCCACACAGGTGGCTGGTTAAAAGACAAATCCCATTTCTTTTTTTTTGATGGGAATTCTCCCAACAAGTTACTACTCATCGTATTCCTATTTAAATTACTCTTTTGGTAAGCTGCTACAAAAAAAAGCATGAGTATATGCACATATCTTTCCCAGTCCCTCACACATGCTTTTTCAGTCCCTGCACCTCAAAACCTAAGAGCTGAGATGTTCTGGAAACCCTCACGGTGAGCCAGCAGCACAATGAGACACTGTGTGTGATAAGAAGCCAAGAGCATGAGCCTCAGGACAGGAATACTTTCACTAAGGCAAACCAATTACATCATGTTGCTAATTTTGCTACCTTAGTGAGCTGTATTCCTGTTGGCTAACCCTACCTAATGCTGCGGGGCATATGTTTCCATTGGAGAAAAATCCATGCTAATAAACCACACTGCAATAATGAAATCCAAGGCAGGACAGGGCATGATTTCATCGGCTTTTCTTCTTCACTGAAAGAAGGGCTCGCAAAGGCTGCAGTAAACATAAAAACTAATTACCAGCCCACAGTTCTAAGTTACCGCTTAATATTCTACTGATTTCTAGGGCAATTTTATTCAGCCTTTCATATGAAACATTTGTATTAACAGCAGGAAGTTTATCCTGTACAACAAGTTTCAAGAGACTTGCGGCTGACTGGCAGCCCACAAAAGCCAATGGGAACGACACTCTATGCATACAGTTTAAGTTTTTGGAGAGTATTTTTGTTTTTCTAACTAGTCTGGTTGATTGCTTTTGGAGTTATGCTCCATGGTACTTTAAAACAAGCTCCACAGCTGTTTTCAAAACAATAGTGGTAGCACGCTACATCTGTTAATACACATTACACCTTTAAAACGAAACACCGAAATCTGACCTCCCAGAAAAATAACAACCACAATGACAATGCTATTAGCATTAGATTATGGCAACAGGAGATGACTCTAGAATCAAGATGCCGGGAGGAATGGAAGGTATCGGAGATAAAAATTACATGGTCAACTATCAAATGATAAAGCCGGTAGGTTTTGCCATTTTCCTTAATACGATATGAGCACAAGTAGTTTGTTTTGAGGAGAAACTGGAAACAGGGAAGGGTGTAAATGCGGTGCAGAAGTTCAAGGGGCTCCATAAATAACAGCGTGCAAGGCAGATGTTGTAGCTGGCACGGAAGAGGCATGCAGAGCAGATGACCTTCAGCCGCTGCAACTCAATTGCGCTTTTTATCAACCCAGCAAAATGGATATGAAGAGGCCTGAAATCCTACAGACGGTAGCACCAACAATGCGCACATTCCTGAAACGAGACCTTTTACAAACCAACATCCATCAAGACAAGGAGCGATGGCCTGCTAGCTCCCTGTCCATCAGCACGCGTGTACACAGGCTCCAGTACATCGTGCACTTTCCTGACGCTGGCCCTGCACAAACCTGGAACCGCCGCCACACAAACACATCTTCTAAATGCACGGTGCACTCAATCGATACCTTCTTCCTGCAAACTCCTTTAACGCTGCCCCTGAGAAATGCTTCTCATGTCCTAAGAGCGCAGAGGCGCTGCAGGGCGCTCTCAGGCGAGCGGTCCACGTGCCCTGCCCGCCTGCTCTCACCCCCTGGACCGAGTGCCACAGGTTGCCCACGAGAGCGGGCCCGTGGCCAGCCTGCGGAGCAGAGCCACGCGTCCTGCCGAGTGCCGCCGTCCCGACCTCTGCCTGCTGCAGGCGAGGCAGCACTGAAGTTCAGAGCAGCAGCCTTTGTAACGGGTGTCAGAAGATGCTCCAGGTAACAGAGAAAGGAGAAAGCTCATGGCGGATGTTACAGAGGTGACAATTTTAGAAGGCTGTCAAGAGAAAGCCATGCGGGGCTATCTGCGTGCCCTTCCTACAGAAGCCAGCACGCGCCCTCCGGAACAAACCACTGATGCACGACGTGTTACCTACGAAGGTTTTGAAAACAAACCACGCCAAGTCCAGCAAGCGCTGACGAAGTGCTTCACGCACCGCGGAGCCCCCGCGGGGTGCCCAGAGCCGGGCGCCTGGGCCGCGGGCAGAGCAGCACCGGGACGCTGCCCCGGTGCGCGCAGGGCTCCGGCCCGGCCCCCCGCGGCCCGCCCGCCCGCCTCAGCCCCGGGCCGGGCCCGTCAGAGCCGGGCTCCGCACCGCCGCCCGCCCGAGCGCCGGGCGCCGACGCGAGGGGCGGCAGCGCCCCGCCGGAGGCCGCGGGTTCCGCCGCCCGCCCCCGGGCCCGGCCCAGGCGAGGCCTCCCCGGGGGCCGCTCCCCCGGCCCCGGCCCCGTCCCGCCGCCGCCCGCTCACCGCTCCGCCGCCGCCCGGGGCGCCGCCCGCGGCCTGCAGCTCGGCCGTCATGCCGGCCGGCCGCCGGAGCAGGGCCCGCGCCGCCCGCCTCCCCGCCGCCGCGCATGCGTGGGCCGGGCCGGGCCGGGGCGGAGCGGGTCCCGCGGCGGGTCCCGGGGTGCGGCGGGGCCGGCGGCCGCTGCTGGGGCCGAGAGGCGCAAAAGAAGAAGCGAAGGGGGGTTGGGGGCCGCGCTCCTGGTGGGGCGGCTTCTCCGCGATCTGCGCCCTGACTCCGGGTACCGCAGGGGACCAAGGTCCTTACGAGTGCCCGTCCGACAAAGACTCCGGCGCTGCCCCGCTGCCAGGGCTGAGCTCCCTCAGGCGCAAAGCCTTGGAGCTGTGCGGCCTGCCAGGGATTTTCCAGGTGTGGGTGCGCGAGTCACAGATCCTTAGGGAAAAAAACATGAAGAAAGGAAGGTTTTTAACAACAGAGGGGGCCAGATACCTGCTTTCTGCAGTTTCCAAGGCTGCACATTTATTGGCCTCGTCAATATTAGGAGTAAATTTTTTTTCCCCATGTTTAATTTCACTGAAAGCCCTCACTGTTCGTAGCTTTTGTGCTATCGACTTGCATAGACAGTTAAGTCACTGGACTGTAGCAACCACAGTTTCCTTTAAATCCTTTTGCTAATACAGCTGAGATTTCATCATCTTTATAAAAATAGCTTAACAATCAAAATGGAGACATCCCAAACCAAAATAACATTTTCCGAGGTGTTTCCCCCTCTGGAGCAAGTTACTTGCAACAATATTGCACAAACGAGGGAGGGCAGAGACCAGCCAGCACACGAGACCTTGGAAACACGGCCCTTGTGTCTTCCCGGGCACCAGCCACCCACAGCTGTTAAGAGATCTTTACAGGAAAAATTCCCTGATCTGAGGGCCCAGGTGATGAATACGGCGTGAGCAGGCAGCGAGGCACACACTTTCAGCTCATTCTCAAAAGCAGGGAAGCAGAGGCTCAGAGAGGCATGTTGCGCTTTACCCAGGACAACACAGCAAGTGTCTGGGGGAGATGAGCACGGACACAGTCCCCAGCTCCAGCTCCCAGAAGCTGAAGGACAGTTCAGCTAAAAGCCCAGGACTGTAAATATAAGGAAAGCTACAATACAGATTAAGCAATTTTCTGCAGAAGGGTAGTACCACACAACAAGCTAAGCACACAGGTGATAAAAGGAGGCACCATCACAGGAAATACACTTATTTCCCAAATCCTCTGTCCTCTCCTCTTGCCATCCGAGATTGTGGGCTCTCCTGAGAGCCCTCAGCCCCTGTGAGTTCCCAGTGCCTAGGCATGGAGTCCCTCATCCAACTCCCACCCAGGAGTGTGCCGCCTCCTTTTGATTGGTGTGTAGCGTGGGTCTTTTCATCCCAAAAAGACTTGTGAAGAAGCGGGACTTGAAAGTCACCCTGACTCAATTTCAAGGAGAAAAAGCTTTTCCTCCCCAGCAGCGGTGCTGTTAAAGCAGAGTGCTCGCTGCCACCAACGGGAGTGGGAGCTGGAGGCTTGGCGAGATCTGGGCGAGCCTGTGTGAGCAGGCAGAAGACAAAACATCAGGGCTGGAATGCTTAATGCAGACAAAAAGCACACAAACCATCCAGAGCCGCTCTAAAGCAGTCTAATAAATACTAATTTGTATGAGGTCTGCTTGGGACGAGGCTATGCCATATCTGCTGATGTGAGATGAGATCTCATTTACAGTTTCCTGCTGGATCTCGTACTTTCAGCAGCTCATCAAAACAGCCGTCAAGAGCCGTGAGCCCTGTATGCGTGCGTAGGACACTGCAGATGAGATTTCGCTGCCGCACATTGGCAATTTGATTCAGCCCAATGACCTGGCGGGGCTGAGCTCCCCTGGGGCCAGTAGGGCTTGTGAGCAAAATACCTTTTTGCATCTCCGGAGGAGCACTCAGGAACGTGTCACTTGCAATTGCTGGTCCTCATTTCTCTACTGCTGTCCCTGCTGCCTCGTGGCACGGGGTCTCTGCCAGAACCAGAGCCCGGTGCTCCCTGCAGTGGCACTGGGGGGGTGGGGGGGTACTAATGGGGGCATCTTCGGCATCTTGTAGTGGAGCAGCTGCCTTGCGGGACAAGGGGAAGGGTGCAGGCATGATGCTGGTGGCTCCTGATCTCACCAGTTTCCCTGCTGGCCACTTCTCTGCCGGATTTGCTGGGTGGTGTAGGAGACCCCCCTGCTCGTCCTCTGGTGTCAGCCCTGCGTGGCAGCAGCGAGCCCCACGCTGCCTGTTCTCTGGGCGCTCCCAGGCAGCATCCCTGGCTTTTTTTTTTTTATTTTTCAACAGGTGTGGGAACATCAACGCAGCCTTTTCAAGGGTCATCTTGGCTCAGACCAAAAATAAGCAGGCAAAAACATGTAAGCCATATCTGGATGGAGACTTCAAGAAGCAGACGTTTGGTGAATCATGTATCTTGTTTTTGGGGAGGGGTTTGGGCTCAAGCTGCCCTGCAGCAGCACACAGCCTGGCCAAAGCCTGCCCTCACAGCTGTCCCGTGCAGGTGTTCCCATGTAGGAATTTGGGAGGCAGGAGGAGCCACCAGCAGAGATGATAGAGTAAAATAAAACAAGCCAGTAATGATTTTTTCATTTTGCCTGATATACAAAGGGTAAATGATAAGCAAAATACATAGTGGATTTTTAAAATCCAACGAGGGAAAAGAGAAAGCCAATTTCATGTGACTACAGGGCTACTAATAGCAATCATTATGGACATGATATTATTTGTTCTAGGTTTTACAGCATCCCTTTAAGCACAGCAGCAGACCTGTGCTGTTCAAGCTTCCCCCTCCTCAGCTTTCCTGACCCGCTTTCGTATCCTGAAAGCTGCAGAAATACATTCCAGGTGCTGGCAAGTGTATTAACATAGGCACTGCGTGGGCATGGTATTAATTACAGGAAATATGCTACATGAATTAATGAATAACTGTAAGCATGGTAATTACCTCTTGTATTGTAGATACTGAGTTCCTTCTTGCTGCTGAACTGAAATTGCGTTTCAGGGCATCTGGAAATGCAAAGTTTGGGTGTAGACCAGGCAAACGTGTCCTGTGGGTGCCCGGCAGCTCAGGATCAGCGTTTCCTTGTCCCTCCTCAGTGCTGCAGGAGGGCAAATAGAGAACAGGTTTGGGAAATGCTGTTTTCCTGAAAAAAAAATATATATAAAAAAAGTTTTAGAAGGGAATGAGTGAAGATACTGCTATTTCCCCACTCCAGCTGTAGCAAGGTCCCTGTAAACAGCTGGCTGAAAGGTAGGTTGTGTGGATGCACAGCTTCTTCCCGGGTGTCACCGTACTTACCTGTCCCTTGCAGGTAGGCAGGCTGACCTGAGACAGGACAGGGGGCAGGACATTTCTCCCCCTGTCCCTAGGGATCGATATCTTTCGCAGCAATAAACACATGCTCACACATTCTGTGCTGGTGCTGCCCTTACATCTGAGCAGAGATTTGGCTCCAGAGCCAAAACCATCACAAATGCAGAGGCTTTAAATGCGGCTTCGGCAGGTGTGTGCACTAATCGACGAGCTGTTGAGCGCGTGTGGTTTCATGTGAAGAGCTCTCGGCCCGTCTTCGTCGCTGCTTCTGACTTCTGATGTGATCTTTTGCCTCCTGTTTCCTGTACATAAAAGACTAGTCTTGCCTAAGAATATCAAGTTATTACTAGGACCTTGGGGAAATCTGATCAGGGAGATAATCGAGTCGGAGTTTCAATTTGCTTATATTAAGTTTCACCAACTGCAGAAGCCAGATACCTTTGTATTCCCCTCCGCTGGCTGGAGCCTCTCCGACAGACGCCGAGGCATCTGTCTCGACACGCTGCCGAACTGGGAAGATAAATACGAACGCGTGGGAATTATCTCTGCGTTTGCTAACCACCAATTTAGGTCTAAGTAGGCTCCCTCTGTTAGGAAGACTAATGAATTCCAATTCTGCAAAATATCCTTTGCTTTTAACAAGCAAGATGGAAGGTAGCTAAAAAAGAAAGAAGGAAGAGCTGTGAATAATGCCACGAGAGAGCCAATTACACCAGCCAGCTGGCATTGCAAAACTTGTTGTTTAACTTGATGTTTAACTTAAAGAAGCCTGGCTGCAGTGACGGTGCACTGCAGGGCAGCATGGTCCGTGCGAGGATGCTCTGGGCCAGCCCCGCTGCTGGCAAGGGCAGAGCCGGCTCCAGGCACCGCAGACCACTGAGGCAGGAGCCCCGAGGAGCCAGGAGGGAGCCGCTCCTCCTCCAAGGTTTCCTGGAGCTTTCCATACTGGCAGACCCACAACATGATTGTGCTGTTCTGCCTTGGGGCTGAGCCAAGCCCCAGCCCGGTGGGCACCTCTGCACGTCCCTAAGGCACAGGGCACATGCAGAGCTGTGGTCACGGGGTCCCACGCTGCTGCATCCTCGGGATGCTCCTGTCCAGGTGCTGGGCTGACCAGGGCATGCCAGGTCCTGCAATGACACAGACTAAGGGACAAAGAGAAACCAGGACTTGAAAAGGCAAGGGATTTCTACCTGTCATTTCATAAAAAAATACACCTAGCTTGAGGTCACTTTCTGTTTTATGAGCAGGAAGATCTACAGGCACAGGGATTTAATACAAGTGCCTGCCTATAGTGGCTGAGACAACTCCCTCTAAAAAAAATATTGTCCTGATTACAAATATAAACTCAGCCTCGTATTTTTAGCTCTGGGTTTGCTGAGGGTATGTATTATGTTTAGCAGCCTGATTAATGTCACAGTAACTAATTAGGGTGCAAGACAGATACTGGTGATTTGCTTGCAGTGTCGAGTGCAGTCAAAGTGCCATTATATCAAAGATAATTTACTGCGGTGGTGATCATACACTCTCAGATGAAGAACAAGTGGGAGCTGAAGATCTGCCCCCACTCTGCTTCTTCCATGCCCTAAGATCTTTCCATACAACCTTATTTTTATCAAAAGGAAGCCATCAATTTTCACTGTGGGTGCCCTGAAAATGAAAAAAGTAGTCCCAGAAATGTTTATTAGCACTAGGGGAACATTAGTTGCGGGGAATTTCAATGGATACCAAACACTTGCACTTATGAGACAGCAAATAACCGTCACCTGCCCTCTCAGAAGCACTTCAGAGTTGTGTTTAAAAGCAGCAGGCACTGACACATGCAGGTGCTTCGTGGATTAAAAAAAAATTGCTGTCCCTCCTTTATCAAGTCAGTTGTGTGCCTTGCAGAAAAGCCGATTTTTGCTTTCTACTGCCCAGCAGCACTGATGGCACCCTGCTGCTGGGCTTTCTGCTGGGGCTGGTTGGTAGCCCTGGGATGGCAAACCTGGCAGGAGCGTGCTGTGCAGGGCAGAGCCCTCAGCCTCTGCTCTGCCTCTCCCTGCAGCGGAGCTCAGGCAGAGCTCAGCTGTCCCCAGGCAGCAGGGAGGAAAGCATCCCTGTACGGCAGCGGTCTGAAGCTCTGGGGCTTCCTGGGCTGCAGAGCAGGCTCTGAGCAGAGCCTGGCTCCTCCAGCTGTGTGCTGGGCTGCTCCATCCAGAACAACAGGCAAGGTGCTTTTCAGCAAAGCTTTCAGGGGTATTTTAAATCAAAAGCTATCAGCCCTTTCAGCCCAAATTAGCTTTTCTAACTTGGTTGAAATCTTTATAATTTTCTCTGAAAATGAAGGGAAAAATATACCAGTCGTGGCCATAATCACTGAGATGGCTTTATTGAAGCCCAGGCTGAAAGTTTTCCATTTGAAATGCTTCTTAAGAACTAAAGCTTCAGTAGAAGAACTTGGATGAAGTGTAGGGAAGACAGACATGAGATTTCTACCTAAAAGCGCCTGGCATTTTCACAGATTCTGATGCTCACCTACCGCTCATGGGATGCAATCCTCCAGCACTAGCCTCCTCCAGAAAGCAGGGAAATGAAGACATGCCCCTGCCCTGGGAAGCCGGAGGCAGGTTCCCACTTTCCTGGGTCAGGAAGTTATGACAGCAAAATACAAGGGAGAGAAAAAGCAGCAAACTCAGCTGCACGCAGCGGCTAGGCACCAAACTCACTCTGTGCCATAAAGACAGTCATGCAAGATTAAATACTGGTGGCTCTGCTCTCAGCAAGGCAATTCCTGCCTAACCCTGGGTAATATCACATCTCTGACGCACGGCTGCTGTACCTGCTCGGAATGAGATGGATCTCCTTCATTAACATCAATGGGCTCCAAATACCTTTGTGTACTTATTATTACCTGGCTTTAATGGATAATGAAATTGTGGCATAATATTGCTAATACCTGAAGGGTGTCTAATGGAGAACACAACCGAAAGGAAAGTGCTTTCCTACCTTTGCTGGGGAATTTAAAGGCATCAGGCTTCTTTGCTGGCAGGACTCGGCCGTGTTTGCATTCCCAGCGAGGACAAGGGCTAGCTGGAGCGCACAGATGCTGATCCTCAGCATCCTCCCTGGGAGCACGGATCCGGGCAGCTTCCGTTCAGCCCCAGCTGCAGCTCCAGAGCCACCATCGCACCCACCGCGCTGGGGGCCGCAGCTTCAAGGCCGACACATTGGAGGGGCTGTCAGTCCCCAGGGAGGCAGGGCAGTGGCATGGCTCACACTGGCCCTGGCCTGAGGAAGGAAACAGAGCTCTCACACAGACAACAAGCACTGCTCAGCCCTGCATTATGGTCCCGAGCACAGAAAGCCCCAAAACACAGTCCCGCTCCCTGTCATGTGCAGCCAGGGCAGCCTGGTCTGTGGCACTAACCTGAACTGCACCTGACACCAGCATAGTGGCACAGGACCGGGCTGGCACCGCTCGCCGCCTTGAAATACAGCGTGACTCATCCCTGCAGCTGCTCCAAGCGGAGTTCATTAAGCAGATGAGTAAATACCAGCAGCTTGCAGAGGAAGAGCCTTTCTTTGCAGAGCTCTCAGAGATGGGTTACAGCTGTGCCCGTTTGGCTGATGGGCTCCAAAACATCCCCCTGCTGCTGCTGCCCACAGGGGTGCTCAGCAGTGTCTGTCTGGTGATCAGTCTGTCTGTCCATCTGTCCGGTGGGGTTTCCACACCAGGGTGTGACCCCGTGCTGCCAGGCTCTGCAAGCACTTTGGGTGGTGGGAGCACGGCTGGGGCAGGGGGCTCACAGCCCCGCCACTCTGCGTGGGCACAGACACAGCCCCAGCAGCCCCTACCTGCAGCTGCCTCTCGCTGCTCGTTGCTGCAGCATTGGCGTTTAGCTCCAATTGCCTGTGAAATGCTTCCGCTGCTGTTAATGAAACGAGGAACATCAGATGTGTCCTGACACCCTCCCCCCAAAAGCCACCCCGCGGCCACCTGGATTCAGGCGCAGGTCCCTTGCTGCGCCCTCCAGCACCGCTCACCTTGCATGTCCCGGTCAGGCCTCCTGGCACTGCTGCAGCTTCACCAGTTCCCAGCAAAGCCCAGGAAAATGCCTTTTTAGGCACTGCACCACCCTTTCCCATGTCTCTGGAAATGCTGTCCAGGAAAACCAGCCTTCACCACTTGGTCCTTGGGCCAGAGTGGGAGCAAACCCTAAATTGTACAGCGCTGTCCTCTCTGCTGGTGCAGGTGCTGAGCTGCACCCCGTGCGCAGGGCTGCTCGCTTACTGCAGGAGCAGAGCTGCTGGTGGCTCTCGCCAGCCACTGCCCCCCGCTGCCTGCCTCCCACCTCCTCTGTGGATGTCACCTGGGCCGTAGCATCCACTTCTCCACGTAGCTCTTGTGGTTAGGGCACTCTGAAAAACAACAAATGACTTTGCAAAAAAGTTGTCCTGTTTCAGTGACATTTTCTTCCGCTCCTGCAAAGACCATGCTGCCAGGCATGAGCCTGGCAATCATTTGTCAAAAGGCTATTCAAAGGAGATTAAAAACAAGCCAGTCTGGAGGAGATACCCTCTTACACCATGAGCCAGGCTTGTGTTCATTACATCTAGTAACACTTTAGAGCACTTTCTGCAGAGACGTCTTAACTGCCCCCTCCAGGCCCGCAGAATGTTGCGCTGCTGATAATTAAACCATGAAATACAGTGGGACTGTGGAAGAGCTCGTCTGCCCGGCCACAGCAGCACTGGTTATTTACGACCACTGCACATTTTTATTAGTGAGGATGGGGACAGAAATTGGGGAAATTTTCCTATTTCTCTAATAAAATCTTATTTTCAAAGCACCGCTGATATAAATTTAATCTCATTACAGCAGTTACATAATCACACTCCCTCATAAAGATGAATAAAGTAAACAAGAGCTGCAGATGGAGGAGGCTGATCAGGTCACCTCCTCATTCCCTGCTAGTATATGATTATCCCCAACAGGATATTCCACTAACACTTTGTCTTCATTGCTGCTGTCAAGCACTTTCACCAAAGACTGCAGAAACCGCTTTCCTGCGACGCATACCCACAAGGGGAAAAAATAATTGTTTTAATCAGTGCATCGGTGAGGTCCTTGGAAACATTTGTATTTGCTCTCCTATTATGATTTTTGTATTACCTGCTTAATTCATGCTCGGAGGCCAGGGCTGGTGCTGCCGGGGCTCCCGGGCTCCCAGCAGTGCCCTGGCAGTGGGGGGGGGGCTGTGGGACGGGGGCGTTGCTGCCAGCGAGCGCCTCTGCCCCGACGCACTGGGTCTGGGCCAGTCACCCTCGGGGTGCAATGCTTCAGCCATCTCCCTGCCGTGCTGGATGCTGACCTGCCAGAGCGCGCAGCCACGGCCACCCATCGGCACGTAACTTCTGCATCCACCTCTCTTTGGGTTGAGTTATTTACCTAAGGAGACATTTATGGGTTCATAATTAGCAAGACAATGCAGCAGCAAGGCGTTTATGATAGCCTGGTTCACCGTGCGGAGCAAAGCTATCAGGATCTGCAATGACCCATGACAGTGATTAAATTAGTGAAATGCCTAGCGGCTCCCAGCTCAAGCCTTGCAAGGAAAACCAGCCTCCAGCCATGGCCAGGGGGTGATGCCGTTGCAGTCATGCTTTGCACGGCAGAGACGCCGTGCCAGCGCCGGTCGCCTCACGTCCCTCAGCAGTGACAGTGGACGTGCAACTCGGGGCGTGTGGGGCTCCGTGATGGGCGCCCTCCGGCTGCCACCGGGGCACCCGGTGACACGGGGCTGGTTTGAAGGCTCTGAAGCTCTCCAGCACCACTTGACCATGTCTGGGGGCCATGGTCAGGGAGCCACAACCCTCTGGGCTCTGTGGATGCCAGCTTGCTCCCCGAACTAAACTAACGGCCTCGCAGAGACAACAGATCCCTCCGTGCTTGGTATCCTTCAAAAACCTATTAGCCTTTATGGGAAGCTGTCTCCATATAAGCAAGAAATGGCCCTGTGCTCTGCAGTTTACAAAGTACTGCTTTGCCATCGCCTCGTTTGTAACTACCTGCCTGCTCCTGCTCTGCTGCCCCGGGCTCAGCCACTGCGGTCGTCCCCGTTCTCGCTACAGCACGCACCTGGCTCCTGGCTCCGGAGGTCTCGGAGCCCCGGCCACCCCCTGCAGCATCTCACCAGCCGAAACCCAAGGCACAGGCTCTGCTGAAGCTGGTGCTGCTGCAGGAATAACGCAGGTGTGGGCTCCAGTTACGTTGCTGGTAGGAGCAGATCAGTGTGATGGGGAGGATGCAGAACGTTGCTCATCCCACTGCGCTGTGCACAGCACTGGAGCCTCGTGCATATGCCCCTGCCCCACGGGTTCCCCTGCTGGTCACCACCAGCTTAAAGAGCTTCCTGCTGGCCTGACAAATGTACCTACTGGTGTGGCTGTCTGAGGAAAAAGCCCTCATTCAATTCAGAAAGCTGGAAAATTCATTTCAGAAGCTGCCGTGACACACAGGAGCGGGGACCGAGGCCCCACTGGCAGTGGCTGCCTCAGACATCCCTCGTCCCCAGGGGCTGTGTGGCTCCCCTGGCAGTGCTGCCCAGCCCAGGTCGATGCCGTGCTCACTGCAGATGAGCCTGGCTGCTGCAGGATGCTTCCGAGAAGTGTCTGCTGCTGGGGAAAGTCTCCTTTCCCATGGCTGGTGTCTCCTGACAGACAACCTGGTTGCATTTCTGCAACTGCATGGAGCCAGCGGAGCTGATGCATGCTTAAAAACAAGCAAAAACAAATAAAAATGCAGGTTATGCTGTCAGCAGGCAGAGCAGGGGACTGTATGGCACAGCACCACCAGCTGAGCTGAATAGGGCAGGCTGCAAGCAGGACCCTCAGGGAGACTTCGCACCTGTCCAGTACAAGTTTGGCATTACATGGTTAAAACCTAATAGTCAGCAGCCCAACCCAGCGGTGGGGTAGGAAAAAATAATCAAATACTGAAAAAGACTGGAAGCACGAACACCGCTCTGCCTGGCCCAGCAATGCTCCCCGTGGCCCCGCAGCACCACGTGCGTGGCTGTGCCCCCCGGCACCACCCTGGTGGGGGTCGCAGGGCGCTGCGGGGCTGCTCAGACGCTGCTGGCTCTGAGGCAGCAGCTACAGGCACGGGGAGCTGGGCTGAGCCCTCGGAAACTCTGGATGCCAAGTGCTTCGATTCTCAGAAAAGCAATTACTGTGCAGCAGATTACAGAGCTAATAAAATCCCATTATACCATTTCAGAAAGTAAATCTGATCTGGATACTGCCAATTTATATCAGACATCCCACAAAAAGTCCCGTAAGAGCCCCCGACGCGCAGACCGTGTGTGCGCGCGCGTAATACAAGGCCATAATAGATCACACTAATTAGATATCCGATAACAGGAGGGCTGATAGGAACTACATTAAAATCTCTTTAAGATGAAGACATAAAACCCAAGGGAGAAGATTCAGAGTTAATGATGCTGCTGTGGAGGCTGTGGTTCAGCAGTCCTTGCCCTGGACCCTACTGTCCCACTTCGCCCCGGATCCTGCTCCACTGCTCAGCCCCTCGGCCGGATCCTGGCCAGCGCCGCTGTGCCCCGCGCCTGCCGGCCGCAGGTGCTGGTGGCTGGAGGAAGCGTGGTGGCAGCGGGGCTCTGCGCGCTCCCCAGCACCGCGGCGCAGGGCACGGTCCCCAGCGCCGCTGCGGCACTGCCCGTGATTTTTATTATCCAGATTCAATAACAGCAAACAGCTCCGAGCTGTCTGCGCTCCCCGGGAGGTGACTTACCATCCACTAACAGAGCTGAGAAATCAAATTAGCCCCAGCTTTGCACTCTCTCTTTCCCTGACACCACTATTGGCAGCCAAGGGGGAGTTCATCAGGGCCGTGCACTAATTCTTATCTCGTTTAAGTGACTCCACGCTGCCATCTGATGCAATTTGCTCCGTGCCACAGCCAAGGGCTCTGATCCCTGCCTGTCTACTTCACCATGGCTCCCAGTACAGGGAAGCTTCTGGGGAAGCTGGGCTGCTGTGCTGTCTGCAAGCACTTTAAGGCTTTGGGGAAAGCCTGTCCCCAGCCTTGCCCAGCACTGAGCGTTTGTTCTTTGCTCCTCTCCTGCATTTACAGCTTCTCCCCGCGCTGCTCAGTGCAGCTCCAGAGCTCTCACTTCCTTACTGCTCGAGTCCACCCTGCACCAGAGCGGCTCTGGCTGTACCCCCGTGCAAATGCTGTTCTAAGGGGTTTGTTAGCTGGGGACTGGTCAAACCTGCACACAAAGCCGTCGAGGTGGATGCTAACTTATTGGCCCAACAAGAATCAGTTGCTACCTGCACAGTGCCTGCAGGCACCTGTGGCAGTGTGCTCATGAGGTTTTCCTTGGAAAACCTCGCTCTGCTGTCACCCAGCACACCAGCAGGGTATGGGCAGCGTTGTCCCAACCATGCTGCAATGTCAGCATCCAGACACTGCCCCTCCCAGAAATGGGAGCCCTCCCCGCAGAGCTGTGCCTGGGCAGGGGGCTGGGGGAGCCGGGGGCTCGGGCGCTGCGCATTCGCCCAGCACCAGCGTGACAGCCCATGGGGTGGGTGGCCTCCTCCTTCCTCCTCCCTGCCTGAAACTTGATGCAGCAAGGCAGGCTGATTGCAAGATTAATTACGCATTTTCAAAAACCTGACGGCTGGGGGAAAGCAAGCAAAAAGTGCTGCCTGCTTCCCTGATTAGGTTCACTTATCTGCAGAGGAGAGCGGAGAGCTCAGGCTGGGGAAGGCAGCCGGGAGACCTGCGGCACCAGAGCTATGGTGCTGGCGGCTCTCACGGCGCTTCTGTCCCTGCTGCCTCTTGCGTCGATGCTGCAGGACACAGGTAAGGACATCACGGGGAAGTCTGGCAGGGTAGGGGAGAAGGAGCTATTTTCTGGTAGCTAAAGGCATGTTGGTGTACCTTAATAAAAAAACTAGCAGCTCTCTATAGCATGCAAACACTAGTTAATTAATTAATTAATTAATTAATTAATTTTTAAAAAGAGAGATTAGTATCATTGAAAATTTGCATACCTGGGAGAAGACCAGCCATGGGTAACCTCTTGGAAAGATCTTTGAGGCACTGCACACTTGAGCAGGTGCTGGTGGCACAGGCTGCGAGGAGAGGGAGGTAACAGCGTATTTTAACCCGGATCCAAACGTTGGGCTCGTTGGTGTGAAGCTTCAAAGAACTTTGGAAGTGTTCAGAGTGAGTCCTGAGGAACAAGTAAGAGAGAAAACAGAAACAGAACGATCTCCTGTCCATTTGCCTGCAGCTCCCAGTTTGGGACCTGTTGCCCAAGCCCCTCACATGATAAATGTATTTCTTTGATAATGTTTCATTACTTGTAATGTGGAATGGGATTTTGGGGATGACAGCACGCTGAAATGATGCTGTGGCTGTGCTCTGTAATCTTAGCTCCGCACAGTGGAAAAATAACTGCCGAAATACTAATAAGCAGATCTTATTTTCTCTTGTTTAACCTTTTTTGAGAAACAGTAAAAAAATAAATCACTGTGCTGTTTTGCACCAACACACGTGAAAGTTCTCAGCAGGTTTATAACTCGGGAAAGGCTTTGGGCAGCGAGCTCGCCTCTTCCACCAGGGACTTGTCCCTTTCTGAGCCCAGAGCCTTGCCCGAGGACTGGCAGGGGAGGAGCAGGAGGAAGGAGCCCTCGCAGCCGGGGAGCAGCCAAGCCGGAGGGCTGCACGCGGCCGCACAGTGCCAGCGCTCGCGTTCCCCTCCCTTCCTCAACGGCAGCTCACAGAAAGTGAAAACCCACAGCAGAGGTGGCCAGCGCCTTCCTTACGAAGTCCGGTGACAGGTGAGGCTGGACAGCTGAAGTCCTTTATTCCTCCCCAGGAACAATCCCCTGCACCCTGGACTCGGCGTGGTCACCTTGCTTTAGCACTGCACGCGGGGCCGTGCCAGAGCGGGTGCTGCGAGGCAGTTCTCACCCCCACAGCTGCACCAGGCCCTGACCTGGCCACAGGGGGTGGCATTTTTGGCCGATGTTCTTTACGCTGAAAAGTCAAAGCAAGCCCATACAGGGTGAAGACACGGGCCGTGCAAGTGATTTCAGGAGCATGTGTTGATTTTGTCTTATTTCAGCTGAAAGGGGAAAAAGCTAGGACAATACGTTTGTATTTAAAAAAATTAATCCTACAATTGGGTATTTTTTGAATAATAGTTCACAGTTGATACTGATTGCATTGCAATGTTTCAACGCTTGGCCACAGAATATTGCAAGCCAACAGATACTTGGCTGGAGGCTTTCTGACATTTTAGTTTGTCAGTTTTTGAGATATTTCATTTCACACCACCCACCAAAGACAAGAATTATCTTTAGCTTAGGAGAAAGGACAGAAAACGGTGAACATGTCCCACTTACCTGCAGCGTGGCAGGCAAAGCCACAGAGAAGCACAGATTTGGGCCAGGCAGACCCTTGGAGCCAGCATGTGTGCGAGACGGGTTTGTGGGGCAGCTGCTGGGAAGACCAGTATGCCTGGTGTGAACCCAACCATGTCCTCTCCCTCCAAAGCGAGTTTTCCCAGACACTGAGCTCGACAGCACGGATCTGAAGGCAAGTGTTGCGAGCCAGCTGCAACCAGCTGCAGTGCTTGAGGCCACTTGGCCCTAGCCACTGGTGCAATTACAGCAGTGCCTGTTTTCCTCCCATCGCCCTAATTGCTGTGTCTCGCCCCCCCCTCCCTATCTCCTCCCTTGGCTAGCACGTGGCTGGATGAGGGTTGTGAGCCCCACCAGCTCTGAGGCATTATAGATCCCATGCAAAGTTGGAGGGGTCAAGGCTAATGTTTTTTTTTCAGTCGCAAAGAAAGATTAAAGTTTCCTTCCAGGCAGCTTTTCCCCAAGTTCCTGCAGATCTATTCCAATTAGTGCCTTCTGTGACGTGCAGAGCAGGCTCGGGTGCTCCAGATCAAAGCTGCAACTGCGGTTCTGCCACCTGGCCCGCCTGCAGCCTCAGCAGCAGCCTTGCAGCGAGGACTGGGGTGCCGACAGCAATTTGCAATGCGATTAGTGCTCCCAGCATCAGCAGAGGGATTGTTTCTGCAGGAAACAAATGTCGAGATAACAATAAGACCACTTATTTAAAAGTGTTGCTCCGCATGCTAAAGCAAGTTCTGTCCTAGCTGAAGATACCAAAGTGACCGCGCGGAGCCGCAGCCGTAATGCCCATGCCCTGCAGAGTGGCGCTGGGCCAGCACTACATGCACTCGTGCACACAGCAGTCCTGCTCGTCCTTCTCCAGCTTCAGCTCGTACAGACCACACAGCTATAAACACAGCCTGCTGCCCATCGGCAGGCTCCTCCTGTAGCTGCTGCTAAGGGACTCATTTCGGTGTTATTTATATCACGCATCCCACCAGAAAGGGGAGCGTCTCCCTCGTGCAAATCACCACAAACCCCACAGTGCTGCCCTGGCCTCACGCTGCAGGCTTTGGCCTCTGAGTGAAGCAGGGCCAGCAGGGCAGGAGGAGAGCTATGGGGCAGGGGTGCCAGGTCCCTTCCTGGGACGGCACGCGGTGCTCAGCCACAAAGGCGCAGAGGCACAGCTATCCCAGCTGGCGGCGGGGCCCTCGCTCATTGCTAATCACATATGCCCTGCTAACTGGGCTGAAAGGAAAGTCTCGGCCTGCACCTCCTCCTTTTGTGGGCGACGAGCAGATGGGTGGGTAGCAGGGAGCATCCAGCTGCCACGTGCGCTGCGAGAGGACGAAATCTGAATGCGGAGAAGGATGCGCTGTCAGATACCCGGGCTCCTCAGCCTTCACACAGCGCCATTCAGAGCCACAAATGATGGAGGAGTGGTACAGACCTTCCCAGCATTGCGTGAATGCATTGGAGCAGCAAAGATGGGATAAGGAACAGATATTTGACCAATAGCCAAAAAACCCAGCTGTCCTGCCGTCACTTTCCAAGAGAGGCTCTGGCTACGGCAACGTTGGCCAGCAGCGCTTGGAAGTGTTTGCTCCGTACAAAGCACTTGGGGGCCTGGATCCAAAGCCTGGTGGCACAGCCCCCAGGATTAACATGGGTAACTTCTTTTTCTCATGTAGACAGATTTTAGTCTTTTTCATTACCTAGTACATGAATTTAGCATTTTGATTCATCTTTAACCTCAGCCTTCAACTTCATAGTAAAGAAGCAATGCTTCTCAAAATAGTAAGAGTTGGAAAACGTATCTCAGGGCACTGGCTCCCTTGCAGCTTCCCACAGTGGCTGCCTATCTGTCCTGACATTGCTCCTGGAGAAGAGGCAGATGGCAGCCTTCAGGTGGTACCCAGCTACCCAAAACCCAAGAAGTGTCCAGGGGAAAGTCACAGAGCGATCCATGTAGTTAGCAGAAGACCTGAATAAAACAGTAGACGAGGTTTCAAGAATGCCGGCATTCTTGTTTCCCAGCAAGATGCTCTTAACTTTGGCTGGAAAATGCAATCCCAAATAGTAATCCAGGTACATCATTCAACAGCATCTTGCATTTTGAGGCACACCCCATGGAGATTTTAGGGCACTGCCTGGATGTGAGCAGCCCCTGGCACAGTGTGGAGGGGATGGCAGGGCCCCGCGTCCTGCATCCAGCCTGCCCTAGCGTCCTTTCCTGCAGTAAGGGGAGGCAGCGCGGCCCCAGGTCCTCCCCAGGGCTGGCCACAGGCGCTGCTTCCCTGGAGCTTCCTTTGCCCATCCCCGGGGGATTTGGGGCGGCACGTCAGGGAGCCAGGACAATTCTGCGACAGCACCTTTCCCTGCCCTGGCAGGTACCCCGAGGGCAAGCTGGGTGCCAGACTCCGATGTGCCGGCCCTGCTCCGCCTGTCCGACTCGCTGCTGGCTCACTACAGGAAGGGCACCCGGCCCGTGCGGGACTGGCGCACCACCACCACCGTGGCCATCGATGTCATGGTGTACGCCATCCTCAGCGTGGTGAGTCCACCGCTCCCACTGCTCCGCTGCCAGGCCAGCTGGGGGCGGGGGGGGGGGTCACCCTGTGACAACCGTGTGTCCTCTTATTCCTACAGGATGAGAAAAACCAGGTGCTGACCACCTACATCTGGTACAGACAGGTGAGCCGTGAGCCGAGGAGACCTTTGCCAACTCCCCCTCCCTTGGGGCCCTGGCTGCCACTCCCGAGGCTGGAGCACCTGTGGTGACTGGGCTATCTGCCTCCCAGCAGGACCCGATTGTCCTGGAGGAGCTCATGTGGGAAGGCAGGCTGTTGGCACCCAGCCCTGATGTTTGCCTACCTTAGCATCCCAGTTTCTAGCCCTGGAGAAAAGTCCTGGTGTGGTGGCTCCTTTGAAAACTGGAGCCAGCTCCCTTGGATGCAGGAATGCAAGAAAGGCACGGAGCACTGAACTCAGCACAAAAGAAAATCTCCGTTGCGTTCACACAGTTTGCCCCTTCCTTCCCCTCTTTTCCCTAATGCAGCTTCCTTGTCTGCTCAGCTGCTCGCTCACCTCTGTGGTTTCAGTTCCCTGTGAGTGCCCAGTCATCAGTCAATGAATTCACCCTCAAACGAAGCCTGCAAACCACAAAATACCTGGACACAGGCAGAACCAGATAGTTTCAGGAAGGGTCAGGACAGGCATTTCTGTGCTCACGGGAGATGCTGTTGGGGACAGTGCTGTCTCGCTGTGACAGCCAGCACCCTTGGAAGGTAAAGGCATCTCCATGTGACTGTGCCTGAGTGATCGCACCCCAGCTTAGCGCAGAGAGGTTATCTCCTGTGTTAACAAGACCTCTGCAGGGCAGGAATCAAGAGCCTAAAGACAGCTTTTATGCTTCTTGCTTCTCACTGCTGGGTGGCTGTGATAGCTGAGGAAATGGGCTTTCCTGCCTCTCAGACACGGGATTTAGTACATTTCCATGGCATGCTGCTAGCATCAGGTTTGGATTTTGGTGGGACTAGGACTGACCTCACCTCCAAGTTCCCTTCTGCTTTGTCCCTGCAGCACTGGACAGATGAGTTCCTCCAGTGGGACCCGGCGTGCTTTGACAACATCACACAGATATCGCTCCCTGCGGAGAGCATCTGGGTGCCCGACATCCTCATCAACGAGTTGTGAGTGCAGTGCAGCTCTCCGAACCCCATCGCAGGGGACCCCAAAAGAGAGCAGGGTGGTTAAGCCACCCTCTCGCACCGTGAGCACGCGTGCTGTGCCTCGCTCTGTATTCCCCACACAGAACTGGCAGTGCCCCCGTATCCGGTGAGCTGCAGATGGGGAAACGGCTTGGCAGTTGGGACATTTCCAATGCTGGCTAACCACAAACATTTGTAATTACCCACACTGTGCTGGGGGGTGGAATCCAGATATTTGGAGAAAGGCTTTGTTAAGAAGGCACAATGCAAGGGCAGCTGCAGAGCTGCCAGCCCTTCCTGCAAAGCCAGCCATTGTCCTTCCCCGCCCCCACTTCTGCTGGGATTTAAGTTGTTCCCACCATCTTGTGCTGCAGAGACCTCTGCGAAGCAAAGCCACAAATGGTCCTTGGGCTGCACTGGGAGAGGGCAGCAGCACAGGGAATACAGCAACGACACAGGGCAGCTGCGCCGACACGGGGGTGGCGTGCTTGCGTCCTGGCCCTCCCCACCCAGCCTCCCCTTATTCCCAAAAAAGCAGGTTGGCAGAGCAGCAAGGTAAGGTCCCAGTTCTCACGCTGGGCAGTCCCCATCCCAAACGCAGCTGGCCGGGAGGAGCCCACTCCGCTCACGGTGCTCCCCGAAGCGCTCCCTACCCTTGCTCTCTGTCCCTGTGCCCTCCAGCGTGGACGTTGGGAAGTCCCCTGATGTCCCCTACGTCTACGTCCGCCACCACGGAGAGGTGCAGAACCTCAAGCCCATCCAGGTGGTGACTGCCTGCAGCCTGGATATCTACAATTTCCCCTTCGACGTCCAGAACTGCTCGCTCACCTTCACCAGCTGGCTGCACAACAGTGAGTGCCGGCCCCGGGGGGCTCGGGGCGGGCCGGCTCCGTGCAGGGGACGCGTCCCCCTCTAGGTGGCCCCAGCGGCTCGGGAATGCGCCGCGGCCGGGCACGGGCACGGGCACGGGCACCCGGCAGCTCCGTCCCCGCTTCTTCCAGTCCGCGACATCAACCTCTCGCTCTGGAGGACCCCGGAGCTGGTGAAATTCGACAGGAGCATCTTCATGAACCAGGGCGAGTGGGAGCTGCTCTACGTGCTCAGCCACTTCCAGGAGTTCAGCGTCAAGAGCAGCGACAGCTACGCCGAGATGAAATTCTACGTAAGGGCCCTCGCCTCCCCGCGGGACCGGGAGCCCCACGCCACCCTGTGTCCTGCTTTGGCCTCTGATCTTCTCAAGGATGAGGCCAAAGCAGGGCAGGGCTTTGCCCCCCAGTCCCCTTACTTCATAACCGAGCCGCTCCCCTGCTTCTGTGCTGTTGCATCCCCTGCCACTGGCACCTCTCCTGGTGCTGAGGGCCCTTCCGAGGGTCCTGTCGGTGCAGCCCACCATCCTCACCTGCTTTAGAGGAGACCCACACCAGCTCAAGCTCTCCTTTCAAGCAGGACTCTTGCCTTCACCAAATCTTTCCTGTCTTTCCTTCTGTCCTGGCAGGTAGTTATCAGGAGGCGTCCCCTCTTCTATACTGTCAGCCTGCTGCTCCCCAGTATCTTCCTGATGGTGATGGACATTGTGGGCTTCTACCTACCTCCCAACAGTGGCGAGAGGGTCTCTTTCAAGATCACACTGCTACTGGGCTACTCAGTTTTCCTAATCATTGTATCTGACACGCTTCCGGCTACGGCTGTTGGCACCCCACTGATAGGTACAGCAGCGATACCAGTCCCAGCTGGCAACGGGGCAAGAGCTCTTCACACAGCTTACGCGGTGGGAGCCTAGCACTCACCTCCCTCACTGCCACTGAGCCAGGACAGTGCCCAACAACCATGGGCTAAAGCCCATCCCTCTGGGACCAGGATGCTAAGGAATCAGGGGGGAGGCGGTTCAGCTCCAGCACAGAAACATTACCAGGACTAGAGGAGCAAGAAGGGGGAGGTACAAAACTGGGGGCTGTAAGAGGAGCTCAGGACTTGCGGTGTCGAGATGACAGTCACACATGGCTGAGAGCTGCACTGGAGCTCTAGGTCTGGCCCAGGGGCATGTAAGGGCCCCATTGGAGTGGCACAGGGAACAGAAAAGGCATCCTGCTGACTGGATGGGGTGGTCAACAAAGCAGCTGCAACAGCAGTCACGGGCCAGGAGCAGCAGGAACTGCAGCTCTGTGCAGAGACCATAGGGCTGTGAGAGAGGTGGGCAGGGGGAATTCCCTCAGGACCTACCTGCTCTGTGCATCAATCTAAAAACTGTGCCGGCCATTGCAGGCCACTCACCTTGCTGGCATCTCCACAGGCATCTATTTTGTGGTGTGCATGGCACTGCTTGTCATCAGCCTCACGGAGACCATCCTCGTTGTGCGCCTGATACACAATCAAGACCTGCAGCCCCATGTTCCCAACTGGGTGAAGCACTTGCTGCTGGAACGTGCTGCTGTCCTGCTCTGCATCAGGGACAGGAAGAAATTCAGCCAAAGCAGGGCACAGAGCTCAGACATCTCCAGGCATGTGGAGAACAACGACAGCACAGGTAAGGGCTGGAGAGAGAGCTCCTGCGGGAGGAGAAGGGGACCGGGCCTCACACAGCTCTAAGCCCAAATCTAGTCTAATGGCATATTATCAGAACTACCAAAATGTTCACCTTTCCAACTAGCTCTCACCTCTATTAGAGCTCTGAGCAGCAGCAGCAGACACCCCACACTCACCTCTCAGGAGCCCCCCCCCCCCCCCCCCAGTCTGTGTCATGCCCAGAGAAGTGACGATGCCCAGCTCAGGTGTGCCCAGCACTGCTGGCATCTCAGCCCTGGAGCAAGACTGGCAGAAAACTGAATTTTCCAAACTGGGCCTGTTCTAGAGCATGGTCCCCTGTCCTGGCACAGTAAATATCAGCCAAGCAGGAGCCTTGTCTCCTTCCAAGCCAAGCACAACCCTTTTACTTTCCATGCTTCTTCACAAGCCAGTGCTCCATGAGCAGCATTGCCAGCAGCCTGGGGAGTGGAGAGCAAGGTTGTGACTCACCGCGGCTCATGCATGGCAATACGGATGTCCAGATCACACACACAAATCCCAGCTCTGTGTCTAAACAGATTTTTCTCGCTTACCTCTCTTGATTCTGCAGCCAAGCTGAACCACTATGGCTGTGAGGACCCCCGGGAGCGCGAGGTGGCAGGGGGCATGAGGCCCACTCCTGCCTTTGGCACTCTGGCAGAGGGCTCTCCACTCACGCACAGCATCCTGCACGAGATCACCACCATTCGCCAGTTCCTCGAGAAGCGTGATGAGTTTCGCGACGTTGCCCGCGAGTGGCTGCAGGTGGGCTACGTGTTGGATGTCCTGCTCTTCCGGGCGTACCTGGCGGCCGTCCTGGCCTACACCATCACGCTGGGCGCTCTCTGGTCGGTGTGGCAGTACGCCTGAGCTGCCCCTCGGGGCAGGCGAGGTGGAGACCTCGGCTGCCGCGGCGCTCCCCGGCTCGGACCCACCCGCGCTTTCTGACGGCGGAGATCCGCGCCGGTGCGACCGTCCCCCCCGGCAGCTCCGGAGCAGCAGCAGCCGAGGGCTGAGGCACGAGCGAGCACGGCTCTCACCGTCCCCGCCCCGCCGCCCCCCGGCAGCCCCTCGAGCCCCTCGAGCCGGGGCCGGGTCGCGGCGCCGCCCCCTCCCCGCCGGCCCCGCTCCGCCGCGGCTTCAGCACCGCGGACAGCGGCGCCCGCCCCGGCGGCGGCGGCGGCTCCCGCCCGGGCTCCCCCCGGGCCTCCCGGCCCCGCTCCGCTGAGAAGGGCCCGGGGCTCCGAGCGCGCCCTGCCCGGCGGGCGCTCACCTGGAGCCCCGGGGGCAGGCGGGCACCGGGGGGGCCTCTCCTCCTTGAGCCCTTCCCCAGGCGTTTGCCTGCTGCCCCCCGGCTCCTTCCCAGCCCCCCTCCCCTCGCCTCACGCTGCCTGCCGAGGGGCACAGCTTCACCGGCTCCATCCGCCCTGCACAGCGCACCGGGGGCCACGCGCCCGTTCCTCGTTCTCCGTTACTGCTTCACGAGAGCCAGCTGCTCGCCCGGCTCTGCACGTTTCTTTCGGCCCCCACCCGAGTGTTTTGCATGCTTGACCGGCAGAGCCCCTCCACATTCCTGCCCAGCAGTACAGAAACTGGGGGAGAACTAGCGGAGTGGGGACAGTGAGCCCAAACAGCGATGCAGACGGGACCGTCTCCATAGGAATGCAGTGCTGGAAGAGACCAACAGGGTTACCCATTCTGGTCCTCCGCTACTGCAGGCTTCCACAGCTGCCATAAATAAATATACTCCCTCTGTGCACCTTTGCCAGGGCAGAAGCATAAAGCTGCTGTCTAACAGGAGAGAAAAGCTCCTCCTGTATCTGAGAGCAGCAGGACTGTGATTTGAGCCAAAATTGTAAGGAGACGACCTGCCCAACATGGTACCTACGCTTGTTTCAAAGTTGGGAGCGTCTGGCAGTTGTGACAACCGCTGAGAGAAAAAGCAATACTGACGGCATTTTCAGGGTGGTTCCTGGCCTGACCACGCTTGGCTGAGACCCCTTGCAGGTGGGGGTGTGCACTTCACACTGGAACTTACCTGCGCACCCAGTGCAGGCACCATCCTCAGGAAGGCTGGAGATGAAGGGAGGCCCCATCCTGTTTGCTCTGGTAGCTCCTCTGAACAGCAGGGATAGAGACTGCAGGCAGCAGGGAAGACAGAGATATCACGGTGTCCGGCTCTCCTATGCCTGCTCCCAAGCCCACCAACCACGATCCAAAGGCCTGACACCCTCCCAAGCCTTCACCTGCAGGAAAACTCCCTGCTGAGTGACAGGAGGGCTGCAGGACGGGTGGCGCGGGCTCCTGGCAGCGCTGGCCCGCGCTAATGTGCTGATGGTCTGTAAGTGGCTGTCTATTGATGAGGTGTCCAGTTAAAGAGTTCGTGAGACACTAAATCAGCCCATTGATCCTACTGAGATCGATGGTGCTACAGACCTGATCAGTGCAGCGGGCAATTAACACCCTCTGGAATGAGCCGCCTTCATGTAACATCAAACGCTCCAACAGACAAATCCAATGGGCCCACTGAACCAGGCGCGCGGTGCCTCCTGCCCGCACGAGACCTGGGTTGAGGTCGGCAGGGCCACCACATCGCCTTCCTCAGCCTCACTGTGCCCCATGGAGCCACGCGGAGCCCCGCCATCCCACGGCTCACCTGTGCTGCCACAGCTCCCAGCTGGTGGCTGGATCCCAGAGGCCACCCAGGCGCAGCACAGGAGCTCCATTTTCCAGCCATCCCAGCCCTGTGATGTGGTCCTGCGTGTGACCTAACCCTGTGCAGAGCTGCTAACCCTCACCTGCTCCACAGGTCCTCCGTGGGAAAGGAGTCTGCCAGAGCTGGAGGAAGCACCTAGGTTTTTTCCCTTACAGATAGTCCCTCACGCTGCTTTGGGAAGTGCTGCATGCAGGAAAAGTTACAGGCATCTCTCTGAAATAAGCCTGGATTTTCCTCTTAAAAAAAAAAAAAATCAATAAATCTGAATCTAATCTACTAATAAAGGTTTAATGAGGACATAATGTTGATGGAACAGAACATTGTTGCAGCATAATCACTCCCAGCTGCTGTGTGAATGTGCAGACAAAGGCCCAGTCCTATGACAATTTCCCCGTTATAATAACTCCTTTGTATGAGGCCAAACGCTGCAGCAGAATCTTATCCCTCCCTTTTGCAAGGGACAGTGCAGACAGCAGGCCACTGGAAGCAGGTCACCTCAACCAGAGGTGCCCAAAACCTCCCTGGGATGAGCTGTGCTGGGAGGGAGCTCTCAGGGGCTGTTGCTCGAGCCTGGGCTTGGACATCACCTCTGACACCTCCACGTGCCAAAAGCCACCCCCACGTCACCCAGGATGGCTGTGTCCTGCAGCAGCACGATGCAGAGCAAGGAGCATGGGATGGGACATGGCTGTCCTGGGGGAACTGGAGACCCGTGTCCAGTGGGGACTTCAGGGCAGGCACGTGGCTCCCCCGTCCCCAGGGCATGGTAAGAGCCCACACTCGACACCAGAGCCCAGCAGCCTGGTGCATTTCATCCATCACCTAAAAAATAAACGTTCCATCAAGTGACTCTGCACCATAACTTGCACACGATGAGTGTGTGACCCCATCCTGGTCCCAGCACGTGCCTGGCTCCCTGAGGGCGGGAGGGAGACACTCACGGCCCCCGCCCGGCTGCTGCGGCTGCATGCCGCGTGCTGTACAGTTTGCAGCAACATAAAAGGAGTGCAGACTTTGCTGTTAATGTAGTCAGTAAATAAATAAAGGAGGGCTTAAGCTTAGTGTACAGCAATCAGTTTAGAACTACAGGATAATTAACACAGCGGGGGGCCAGACTACTCTACAGTCAGGTTTAAATGAACGAGTTCACTTTCATTGAGGCAAACTCGCTCAGCTCCCTGGGGAGCTGCGCATGCAGCAGCAGCGCCCGCGCTGGCAGCAGCAAGCAGGGCCAGAGGGGTGCACCCCATGCACCCCACGCACCCTGCACCAGGACGGAGTGGGGGATCAGCTTGGCTGCCACGAATCCTCCCCTTGCCACTGAGGCATCTGCAGCTTTCCCGGCAGCACCCAGGCAGCCCTGCAGGGAGCCTGCGCCCAACTCTCCACCTGTGCACCGCACCCCTTCCTGGGGCAGGCAGGAGCCGGGTGTGAACGATCCCACCAAGGCACAGCCAGCCTCACTGCAGGGTGGGAAACAGCACCCCTTCTGCCTTCAGAAGCCAAATCACAGAGCCGTACATGCCTCTGCTTCTCTCCTTAAACAAAAAAATAAAGGACAGCAGCAAATCACCCTGTCAAGCACCACACAGTGCACGATAAAATGGTCTCCAGGGATGCCAAAGGACTTTAAAACAGGAGGCACGTTTAATTTCTGGCACCATAAGCACCCTCTTCTATGCCAAAGCACGAAGGAACTCCTGCATAAATAAGAACCAGGCTTTTTAGGAGCTCGTGGCTCTTAATTAAAAAGAAATTCTGCAGACCCATGACCGCACACCTTGATTTTCCATGGAAAAGCATCTTCCAGGCTGCACAGCCTCACAAAAACACCAGCTCCTATTTGCTGTGCTGGACCCCCAGCACTGGGATTTTCTCCCCATCCCAGGGCCATTGGCATCCCTGTGTCCCTGGAGATGTCCCACAAGTGGGGATGAGAGCGGGCCACGAATTCTTCTATGCTCACAGTTGCCAGCCCCCCCCCCTCCCTGAGGTGGTGCCTGGGCCAGGAGGTGCGCAGGGACGGACCCCCCCCATGCAAGGGCTCCTCAGCTCCTGCCCCATCCACCCCTGCCCCGCTGAGACCTGCCGGCACAATGGCATCGGTCAGCAGGAGCCTGCTGGTGAGTGGGGTTTTAAGGATGGCACCTGTGCTGCAGGAGCGCCGAGCCAGTTCCCCAATACCATCGGCACAGCACGTGCCCTGGTCTGGAGGGGGCTGCTGTCACTGCATCCTCCTGATCCTCCTCTTCCTCCTCCCAGCAGGATGGCGTTTGAGCAGAGAACAGCAACAGGAGACGACAGGCCGAGACAACTGAATTAACTTTATTGTTTCTTCTAACTGCAGATTCAAGGTATACAACTGAACATTGCTATTTTCCTTATGAGACTTATAAATAAAAATACAAAAAATGTCCACTACAAAAAAATCTACTGTTAGTAGGATGTAAAAAATATTCTCTTTGCTATAGAAGGCACGAACTTCACTTAGTGACACATGGAGAGAAAAAAACCTGCAGCAGTATATTCTTTTTTTCTTCTTTTTTTTTTCTTTTTCTTTTTTTCCTCTGTCAGAAACACTGAAGTTTTACAAAGAAATGCATCTGAATCTACACAGAATGAAGGCAGATGCGGAGA
Organism: Anser brachyrhynchus; assembly: GCF_964034855.1. Taxonomy (NCBI): domain Eukaryota; kingdom Metazoa; phylum Chordata; class Aves; order Anseriformes; family Anatidae; genus Anser; species Anser brachyrhynchus. The sequence goes on from NC_137718.1 coordinate 468,453, forward strand.
GCTGCAACTAGGAGACACCACAACTCGGGACTTTTTTAAATTCATTTTTCAGGAAATTTTAGCTAACTGCATCTGTGGCTAGAGAACAGATAGGACTCGCAAGCAGTACTGCAAAGAAACAAACAGCGAGGAAACAGAAACAGAGTTGTACAAAAAATAGTAACCAATACTCTGAAGAAACAAAAACAAAAAATTGGGCACCTTCTAAAATGAGGCTACCAGGAGGTGCTGAGGTAGACGGAACTATAACATCAATTAATTCAAAACACTAGTTTTAATACAGAGCAATCAGACTGGCACTTGGGCTGTCACGACATAAAAGACAAGCAATGAAAGAAAGCCTTAGTTTGCTTGGTCCAGCAGGGCAGTTGGTCCTCAGTGCTATAATATACATATATATACTTATATATATATGGATAGGTGTCATGGAGCTTTACCATGGCTTCGTAGCCTTAGAAGATCATGCATACGTAACACTATGTGGAACAAATACTAGGATGCACACCCAAACACTGGTACTGGGCGTGGGAGAGGCGCAGTGCTGCAGCTGCTGCCTCCCGGGCGCGGGGCAGGGAGCGCTGCGCTCCCCGGCTCCCCGGGAGGAGAGCGGCTCCAGCGCAGGGGGACCCCCACGGTACCGTCTTGCCTGATGACTTGTCACTGGACAGAGCTCTCCAGTGACTTGTCTCACTCCTTTTGGGAACTAACAGGAACCAAAACTCACGCTTTGCACCGTGCTGAGCTCTGAAGCCAACTATGCCAACGTCTACGTTAAGGGAGGAAGGGGGACAACGAGAGGGGAGGGAACATTAAAGCAAAAAAAGCCACATGAGCTCAGCTGAGTGCTCAGCAGTACCATGACACCCATGGCCGGCAGTACCAATTCACTGCAAAAAGGTACCACGTACTTGTGAGAAATTGCAGCAACTGTTTACGTGAAAGAACTGTTTTTTTTTTTTTAGTGTTTTTTTTTTTTTTTTTTTTAGGCACAAAGATTAAACAAGCCATTCTCCAAAATTACATCCTGGATTGTACTAAATCAGCATCTGCCCTGCTTCTCCTCCTCATCGTGGAGCAGCAAAGGTGTCACCAGTTGCAAGCGCCAGTGCGTGTGCGTGGAGCCGTGCGGACACGGGGCCTTCCTGCCCGGGCGCAGGAGGCGACGCTCCCGGGATGGGATCTCCACAGGGTGAGATGTGTCTGCCCAGCTCCCCACACGGCACCAGGGGTGGTCAGTGACACCCCTGGCACGGGTTGGAAGCAGCACTGCTTGGGTGCTCCCGCACAGCCCCCCCGGCCCCCCACGAGCACGGGGATGCTGCAGCGCGGGTGCTGCCACCCCGCACCGCCCCGGGCCACACAGCGCCATGGCACAGCCAGAGGCGCTCACGCCACAGAAGGTAGGGAGACATCCCAGGGACAAATGAGGATTACAAAACTATCACGGGTTGTGGGTAGCAGCTGCACCCCTGCTGAAGGACAGGGGCGCAGGAGAAGCGGGGTCAGCTGCAAAATGCCCCAAATCTCACGGCATCAACGTCAGCTCTGAGCCCCGCGGCGCTGCTGGTGCACCCCACTTGCCCAGGCGATGCCCTGCGTGGCTGCGGGCCGGCGGCTTTCACATTATGAATGACACTCAACTGCTCTAGTCACATATTCAAGTTTAACGCTTCCCTTCCCAAAGCACTAACTCGGCGCTAGGCCATGACCTACCCCGCTCTGCTGTTGCACGATGGCATCTTCCCCAGTTTAAGGCCTTCATGTTTTCCCAACAGTGAGGGGGCAGGGGTGGGCCGGGTACAGCAGTACAGACACCCCTGCTCTCTTCCCTTTACTCCCATCTAAGAAACCTTTCCCTAACTCTTCCCCCCCCTCCCCCCATTTAATACAAACGCAGCTAAATTACAAAAAAAATACACAATTGCAAGTAAAGCATGAGATGAAAACTGAAATGACATCACAAAGCAAACACAAATATTGCAAACTGTGCTTCTGTCACTGCAAAATCAGAACACAACAAAAACGAACACAAGAGGTAGCTTTCTGAATCGGTGAGCCAGGCTCCATCAGGCCACTCAAAAAATACCAGTTTTGGTAACGATAATGCACACGAGGTGGCTGACACAGACCCAGCGCACGATCCCCTCCACGGCTGCCCTGGCAGCTCTGCCACCACACCGAGCACGCAGCCTGTCCGCCACACGTCACCAGCCCCTGACATGGCCTTTACCTGGCCCCGTCATTTAAAACAACGCCCCCCACCCCCCAAATCAATAAAAGCTCATGAGGTCACAAAAAAACGAGGTAATTTCAAGTAAAATGTGCTAAACACAGAAATAGTCAAAAAATTTTAAAAACAAACGAAAAGCAAAAAAAAAAACACAGAGCAAAGCCATCTGTTACCGTCCGCTCCTCCACAGACTCCAGGAGTTGAGGGCTGGGCAAAAAAAGCATTGGCACGTTCCAAGCACCCGAAATACAAAGAAAAAGAGAGTCTCCCCGTGGGAACAGAGCTCCACACCCCCCACCCAGCACCGCCGCAGTGCCCGCTGCCTGGGGCTCTGGTGGGCACGGTCAGCTCGCCCAGGAACCGGCAGCATCCCGGGGGTCATCCTGGCACACGGGGAAGGGAGGAGCTGCAGCTCCCCTCGGGGACAGGGACAAGCACGCAGCTGCGGGAGTCCCTGGCTTCATCTTCCCGCTGAAGGCTTCGTCTTCCCCCCGAAAAAGAAGAAAAGGAAAAACAAATGCATAGAAAGGTCTTTGGTCAGGAGGAGGGTTGTGGTCTCCTGCAGCACCCACAGCTGGCGTCTATGCCCTGGACAAGGCAGGTGCATGCCAGGCTGCAGCAGCAGTGTTTACTGGGGGGGGACAAGCACTGGCACCAGCCCACGCTTGGCCCCCACCCCGCTGCCCCGGAACCTTCCTCTGGGCTCATGCCCTGCAGAGCAGTGGCCGTGCAGGGCATTGCCCCCATGGGTGCTTCACTGGCTGTGGGTTGAGGCTGGTGCCCTCCCTGCGATGCAGCAGCTGGGGGTGCAGGAAAGCTGCTGAAAGTGGGGCTCAGCCCGTGGGTCACCGCCCTGCAGGGGAGGGCAGCACGCGTGCCTACCTCGGGGTGCAGAGGGCGGACACTGCCTTGAGCAGGCGGGTCTGCAGCAGCTCCTCTGGAGGGGGTTACTGGTGATGATAGAGGGGGAAAAAAAATTAAAGCCATCCCAAATCACTGGTCGTATGCAAAATTTGGGGGCGAGGCGCGAACCGCACCGTTCATACACAACTGTCCTGGTACCGCCTCCAGCAGGGCAGGCTGGCTGCCGGCTCGCAGTAGCCATGGGCAGCAGGGGCAGGAGCGGATCTGATTCAGGGGTGAAGGGGACACGTGCCCCTCACCCTGCACCCACAAGCCCTGGTAAGGAGGGGTGGGGAAGGGGAAGGGGCCACGGGTGTGGAAGGGCAGCTCGCACACCCCTGTCTGTCCCAGCACTGCTGTGTGCCCCCCACCGCCCCCACGCACCGGCGAGCACAGCAAGTGCCGCGTGCCAGCGTCTTCCCAGCCGCAAACCCAGCAAGAGGATCCTTCTAGCAACAGCAACAAACGAAAAACGGAAACAAAAGGCCATGGACGATGCATTTTTTTTTGCCCAGTCCTCCGCAACTCAGCCCCGCGTTCCCTCCATGTCCCTCAGACATAGCAGAGGTAGAGATAGGTCTTCTCTATCCTCCAGTCGGTGGGGATCTCCTCCGGCTTGTGGCCTTTCATGTGCTTCTGCATGGCGGAGAGGCTGGGGCAGTACTCCAGGCAGATGGTGCACTGGTACGGGGAAGCGCCGTTGTGGGTCCTAAGGTGTTTGATCATGGCTGAGTAATCCCGGGAGCGCTGGTGGCACAGCTTGCACTCAAAGGGCTTCTCACCTGCAGGACACGGGGAGCAGAGGGACGGGGTCAGCAGCAGCCGGGACAGGGTGGCCGCTGAGCCCCATTTGGGTAACGCGTGAGGGCTCAGGGCCTCACTCCACCGCAGTAATTAACTGCCCAGCCTGCCCGATATTGATACTCGCTCTGTGCACAGACACAGCGAATAATGAAGTAATGAACAGCAAAAGTGATCTAAATATTGATCCACTATTTACAATAGTTACACGCTGACGCATTCAATGATTCATTATCCCCAGCAGCCAGCCCGGGCTCCGCGGGCACTGCAGCTGCCTCCCTGCTGCCCCGGGCTTGCTGGAGAGCCTCGCACCCCCCTGCGCTGGGGTGACACCTACCTGTGTGCACCCGGTAGTGGGTCTCCAGCTGGTGCTTCAGGCTGAACTTCTTGCCGCAGCCATTGCACTCGTAGGGCTTCTCCCCGGTGTGGATGCGCTTGTGGCCCTTCAGGGTGCTCTCGTCCCGGAAGCAGCTGCCACAGAACTCGCACTCGTAGGGGTGGTCGCCTGCAAACACACACACGTCAGCCCCCCCGCGCCACGCCAGGCTGTGGGGAGCGGTGTGGGGCAGCCCCGAACCCCACAGGCCCCCGTGCAGATCCTCGCCCATATGCCTGGAGCCCTGCCCACACCGGCCCCCCAGCCACGTCTGTTTTTAACACCCTCCAGATCGGGTGGCTGATAAATGAACTTCAGTTCAGCACCAAACTCCGAATTATTTGAATGAAAGGTGAGGGCTCCAGCTACTTATTTATTACAGCAGTGAAGGCAAGGACAATAAAGATAGATTGATCGTCCAAGACTTTGTTCATGAATATTTAAATATTACTGATTTGTCTTGTCACTGTAATTACAATTTCTCTGTGCTGCATATCCTACAACCACAGTTTATGGTAAAGAATGGCCAACTGTATTTCACTTGTCCTACTGCAGATGTGCAGAGCTGCCAAGCGTGTAATGTTCCTCGCATTTCATACATTTTCTTCAGCTGTGAAGGCTTAAGTCATCCACAATGACCTACGTTTTTTCATTATCCCCATGTCAAACTGCACTCGTGCCTGGGCATAAATTGTCCTTCTAGTTATATACTCACATGCCTGTGCTTTCACTTCCTCTTTACAATGATATTTTACTCTCTGCCTGTTCTCTCCCCAGACCCAAAGACCAAACCTGCAGCTGCTGCAGGGAGCCCCTGCATGTGCCCTAGCTGGGCACCGAGCACCAACACGTTCTGGTGCTTCGTGCAGGGCCACAAACCAGCCCCGAGCCAGTGTGGCTGCGACGCCTCCCACCCCGCACCCCCAAAACCAGCGTGCATCTTTTCACCACGCCGCATCGTGCAGGCTGCAGGGCCGCTGCACCAGCAGCTCAGGGCTCCGTGACACAAAGCTGGGGGCTGAGGAGGCATTTCACCTCCCCTTGCCCAATTCTCACTTACTGCCTCCATTTTCTATGAGGCTCCTTGTTCCCAGAGTGAAAGGCACTGATGCAACAGCCCGGTGCCCGTCAGCCCAGGCAGCATTTCCATTTGCTCAGTTTTTAAGAGAACATGTGCAAACGGGAGCCAGGTGAATGATTCACTTGTTTAGCCCCAGCCACTGATGGGAGCAGTGAATTTTTTTTTTCCTCCTGCTGCTTCTTTATAGCACCCTGGTACTTTAAGCGAAGTGTTAAACTCGGGAGCTAGTTTGACAGGATCTTCATGAATTTAATTATCAACGTGATTGCATGGCAAATGAGTTTAAATATGGCATCTCCAGAGCCAGACCGACTAAAGCTGTACATGCGTGGCACCCGGCTGCCACCTCGACGTGGGGACGTTAACGTGACCCAAGTCCCTGCAGCAGCTCAGGACTGACTGCAGAACCAGGAAAAAAATAAATCCAATTTGTGGCATGTTGATTAACTTTGCAGAGTCTTTAATGAGCCTGACATTAAATGAAGGACAAAGGGGACTAATTAGAGCCCCTCTGGCCAGCTTGTGGCACCTGTGATCCCGTTTCCACATCGCTACCTGGAGCCCTTGCCTGTGCGATGGGCTGCGGGGCCATAACGCACCACTTCTCCCCAGCGCAGTGCTTACTGTATGGCCAGCTGCATAAAGCAGGGACCGGGCAGGGCTGAGCACAGCTGCTGATGCTACGCTGAGAGCAGCCACACGGGCTGGTGCTGGGTCCAAGGCAGGTGGCTGGGATGCAAGCTGTGGCCAAACAGGCTTCAGAGAGCAAGAGCTGGGGGAAATGTTGGTTATACCCATTTTCCAGGCAAGAAGTGGAGTCAGACAGATGCAACCATTTGCACCACAGCACTAAGGAAATCAGAGCAAGTGTTTGGTTTAAAAATAAGGAGAGAAGCCCATGTAACTTCTTCAGCGCAGCACAGGCACTCCCTCCTCTCTCACCCTGACCCACTCACCAGAAAGGGGGCTGGCAGAAAGGGGACCATCTGCAAGGGCTGCAGCCCTTGTCCTTTCCACAGTTAGAAGAAAACCCTAATTTCTGTCATTTCTGCACAGCCCCGGGATACTGTGAGGGTGCCAGCATGGAGCTGGGCACCACCTCCCATGTTCCTCTGTGGACTCAGCATTGTGCTCCCACTCCAAAAGGAACCACAAAAAAAAAATAAATCATAAAGCTCTGATGATCCGGGATTTTTCTTTTCTAGCCAAGAGCTAATAAACAATCAGAGGCTGGGGCAGAACCCACACAGTCTGACCTGGAGCCTGGGTCAGTGGATTACTTGCTATGAATAGCTCTTCCACTTGGCATTAACGGACTCATAATCACTGCATGATTCTGGTTTTCCTGGTTGGAAGCACAGATGCAGGTGCACGTGCAGGGCCAACAGGCACCACTGACAGCCCAGGACAGAGACACCTTCCCCTGATTCTTCCCCAAGCAGCCAGCATCTGGGCATGCTGGAAGCTGGTTAAAAAGAGGAAGGAAAAGAGATGCAGACAATATGCATCTGCCTCCCCCAGCTACCACACTGCAGCCAGAGCACAAGCCTGTGACTGGTGTGGGAAGGAATGGGAGAGGAGCATTTCCTCCACCCACCTGCAAACCATCCCCGCCTCCCCACCGCTGGAAAAAGCAATTTCAGTTGCTCTGATTCATAGCTGGGCTGCAAATTACAGGCCAGCTCTCCGCCGTGCGGCGCAGCACAATCCTGCTAATCACGGAGCTGGGCGAGGGGTCAGCGCGCTCCGGGCTTGCCAGAGCGCCGTGCTGCAGCACGTGCCGGGCGCTGTGAGGCTCCAGACCCATCCTCTCTACTGCAAGTGAGGGGAGAAGCAACCTCCTTGCCAGGGACGGAGCAAGCAGGGACCACAGAAGCCCTGCAGAGCTTGGTGCACCCAGCTGTGGCTGCAAAGGGGCTGCAAGAGCCTCCACCTGCCCCAGGCTTCAGCCAGGAGTGCAGAACTTGCCCCAGGGGGCTGCAAGAGCTGGGAGGCTGGCACAAGTCAAACAGGCATGGGGATGCTGACAGCACCCTCCTGTGTGGTGCAGCCACCCAGGGAACAGGGCAGGTGAAAATGGGCTGGTGGGGAGGGAGCTGGCTGCAGCCTCCAGCCCTCGCTGGGTGCTCGCAGGACCACTTCTCCACAGGGACAACTGGGAAAACCACGGGGGTGAAAGGTCCTTCTTTGGTGCTTGGTTTTCCCAAGACTCAAATGGTTCATGGTCATGGAACTAAACCTGCTAGGGAACCTTCCAAACCTGAGCTGCTTTCCATTCCTGGCTCTGAACCTGATGGATATATTCACATCCATTTCCCACGTGGGACCAGTCTGGCAGTCTAAGAGCTGCTTTCTCCTACACCGAAGTTTTGCAGCCGGAATCACGCCACATCAACTCCCAGCAGACACAAACTGCCCACGGGTCCCTGCAGGACCTGGGGACACGGTGCTGGGAGCTGTAAGCAGCACACCAGCTCTCAGGCAGGTGGTTTGAGGACACCGTGTAATGCGGTCAAATCCATGGTTTCACACCCCGGCTCTCCTCTAACCCAGAAGCACCTCAGTGGGCGTGCAATGTAAATACCATATACACGTAGCACAGGTCACTGTAATCCCATTAAGGCCGAGTACCAGCTGATTATGTGCATCTACTGCGATTAAGCCGATGAAGTGGGGTAAGATCGCACATCCCCTAAGAAGGTCACATGTCACCTTATAACGGATCAAGTTATTACACAGGGCTTTTTTCCCCCACCTTGTTTTGTTGTTTTCCTTTTAAATCCAAACAGCCTCAATTGTGGATGACAGCTGCCTTTGACATTTTTTAAGATAGAAAAAAGGAAAAGAAAAGCAACGTGAAGAGAGAAACAGCCCTGTCCTATACTTCTTGCAGCCATTCAGCGAGAAACACTCCTCCAGGTCCCTCCTGCCAACCCGGAGAGCAGGCGGGGACCTGAGCAGCGCCCATCACTGCTCCCCACAGCCACCCCACAGCTCAGCAACAACCCCGGATGACAGCAAGCTGGAAACCCCTCCGAGTAGGGCTCTCCTGATCTAAGCTGCTGCTTAAGGGTAGGGGGACCCGAATCGGGGCTCCTTGGACACTGGCAGCACCGTGACCCCCACCCCGTGCTGCAGGACCGAGCCAGATGAGACCAAGGCGGCCCTCGGCGGGCAGTACCTGTGTGGGAGCGCAGGTGCCTCTTGAGGGCAGTGTGGCTGGGGAAGGTGCGGTTGCACTCGCTGCAGATGTAGCTGCGCACCCCTGCGTGCACCTCCATGTGCTGCTGCAGGGCCGTCTGCGTCTGGAAGCGCTTGCCGCAGAGCAGGCAGAACACAGCCATGTCCGTACCTGCGAGAGAGGAGACAGCATCCTTAGGCACCGCCTGGACACCCCGGTGGCAGAGGTGCTGCCGCCCCAGCGTGCTGCGGGGACACCATTCGCATCAGTGCCGACCAATGCGATGCACCAGAGCTGGCGGCGGCAGCACTCCAAAAGCCACTTGCACTTGTTTCATTGCAGTGCCCTGGCTTTCACCCCCAAGGACAGGCGTGAGGCATCACACCCCACCACAGGCAGCCTGGCTGGCAGCAGAGCGCTGTGCACCAGGGAGGGGATCGGCCCTGGGGCACATCCAGCCCCCCTGCAGGCACGGGGACCTGCGCCTAATGGGTAGCTGCAGTGCAGAGCACAAGAGGCACTTTTTAGGAGAAATAAAGTCATTTAACTGCTCTTCTGAAAAAGATGGAAAATAAGGTAGAGTACTTGTGGATCCTGCTTTGTCTGATGCCCAAGAACAACTAACACCAAACATGCAGAAAGCACCTCCTGCACCAAGGCCTCACACCAGCTTCCCAGGAGCAGGCAGCCTTAAGGAAGAGGACCACAAGCCCCAGTTACCACTCACAGGCATCAACTCTCCCGCAATGGACACCAGCCAGGTCTTTGCACCACCACCAGTTCCCATTCCCTGCCAGGAACCTGCACCTCGCACGCTCAGCTCCTGGACTTGCATCCCCGGACTGTGCAAGGGGCAGAGACCCACAGCCCTCGCTCCTGTGTGGCACAATCCCTGGTTCAGGAAGGTTGGCCTGGTCACTCAGGGCGGCTGGTGCTGGGACCCCAGTAATCACAGCATGGAGGAGGAGTGCAAAAGGAGGGCAGGGGGGACTTTATTGCATTGGGCACAGGTGGAAACCCCTTGCTGTAGGTGACAGCCCAGCCCCACAGCTCCCAGCAGCACCACACCCCCAACCCAAATGCAAAGCAGCTGTTTGTGTAATTACCCATGTTCTGATGTGTTGTTGCATGCACCTGTGGAAAACAGAGCTCAAAGCTCCTAACAGCCAGGTGGAAACAGGACCTGAAGAAACACTGCACGCGTGAGCACTGTGCAAAGCCTCCCTGGGTGCCAGAGGGCTGAATGCAGAAGGACCACATGCACACCTCCAGCACAGCTTGCGACCCTTAATGGTAATACCAACAGAAACTTAATCCTACGAGTCACACACAAGTATAAAATTGGCTGCATCACCAGAAGAGCAAGAGTAAAAAAACAAAAACACACCGTCAATAAAAATATAAGACCTTTGTGTTATTAAACAATTTGTTTTAGTTTATGCATAGCTGATTGTTCAGAACCTATGAGTCAGTGCAAATTGTATTACACTGGGAGATTAAGCAAATAAATGCTAGCTTTTTGGAGACATTAAAATGTGAGGACTATGGAAATAAAATTATCTAGAAAATTGTATTAGCAATTCATTAGCAGCAGCAAGATGTTCAAGCTAACCAACAAATACGCAACACCTTTAAGAAACAACAGGTTTGGGGGGGCTGCTCCTTGCTGTGCCAAAATTAATCCGAGAGGAAGCCGGTTGTGAGGCAGTGCAAGGCCAATGCACGTGGGGGACCTGGGAGAGCCCCCGGGTGTCGCGAGGTCCCTGGCACCCGCAGCACCACCCTGCCAAGCCCCAGGGCACACTGAAGGCAGGGGATTGTTCCTCTCCTGCACCGTCCTGGTGGCAAAGTGCCCTGGGAGCGGCACAGCGGCAGCTTCTGTACCCCCGAAGGCAAAGCTGTGTCCTCCAGCAGAACGGCACGGGGCCGTGCTCCACGTGCACGGGGACCTGCACAGTGAACGTGGCACCAGCGGACGTGCTCTGGCCACCGGCTGCTCCTCCACAGGCACGGCCCACACGTACTCGTGTTTTTGGGGACTTTGCTCGGTGTCGGCCATCCCCCTTGGCGAGGCGTGCACCGGGCAGGCGAGTGACGCCAAAAATGTGAAGAAAAAAAAACGAATAAAAACACGGGGCAGCAAGATGGCCCTAGTGAAGATGCCGCCTCCTCTCTCCCCGTGGATTTATCTGGGGGACGTGCGCTTGCTCGCAGCTGCGGACAAAACTCCCCCAAGTACCCGTGAGACACAAAGCCTGCCCGAACGGGTGGCGCGGAGCAAATCCCGAGCGGTATGCAGCCCGGCCGCGCTCTCACGGTGACAGCAGGATGGGTCAGAGGTCGGTGGGGCCGAGCCCCTGCGCCGCGGCCAGCTGTGCTGCGGGGGCCCCGGCCGGCGGGACGCCGGCCCCCATCAATCCGCCAGGAGCAGCCCCGCTGGGGCCGGGGACAATGGGCTCCCGCGGGGGTGGGGGCAGGACAATGCCGCCAGGCCAGTGCGCAGGCCCGGAACAAATCCTCCCTGGCACCATAGGGCCCTCATTTGTGAAACTAATTGGCCCCCGCTTGAAAAATTGGGCTAACTTCGGCCGCCGCCACCGCTGCTGCTGCGCCGGAGAGGAGTTGCCTTGTGAGCGCGGGCAGAGGAAGCCCAGTCCCTGGTGGGGCACAGCCACCAGCTGCTGGGGTGGGCAGGGGACGGTTGGCTGGGGATGGGTGGCCGGGGACACGCTGACCCAGAGCTGCAGCTCGTGTCCCACCGCGCTGCTCAGCCATGCGAGCTGCTGCCCCAGGACGGGGACGTCAGAGAGAACAGGGAGAAGGTGGTTGTAGGCTGTGCTGCCGTGGGGTGCTGCCCACCAGGACCAGGAAAGGCTTATTTATTTATTTATTTATCTATCTATCTATCTATTTATTTATTTCTTTATTTATTAGGCTATGCATTAGCAAATAAATTGGTAAAAGACCCTTAATGGGGAGGTCAATGAGGCACTGGCATGGCTTGTGGGGGCCACCTGCTACCAGCAGTGCCCAGAGCAGACCTAGCACATCCAGCGGGTCTGAAGGCTGAGGACAGCCCAGCTTGGTGGCACAGGATGCAGGCAACAGCCAGGGGACCCCGAACCCCATCCTGACCTGCCTGGTTCAGTGCCACGCAGCAGGATGTGGCCATGCCAGGGCTGCGGAAGACAGGGCCAGGCACGAGTCATTTGCAGCCCTGTGGCACAACCAAGGTGGCTCTACGAGAACCAGGGGTCACGGCTTCAGGCAGGCCTCAGGTGGCTCTGCTGGGCACCGTCCACCATCAGCATTCAGCAAACTAAGTTGATATACACTGTGTGTTTTTTTAGCATCATGGAAAGAGCTGACGTGACTTTTGGAGAGCCCCCATCTCCGCTGTGCTGCCTGCCCTCATGGGCTGGGCCTGGGGCAGCTCTGGTCCCCTCCAGCCCAGCTCTGGCAGATGTCTGGGAGGACCCCTCAAGAACACCTGAGCAAGGACGGGGGCAGCAGAGCGCCTCTGCACCCAGACGCGTGCCCAGTGCACGAGCAGGGAATGAGCAGCTTCGGGGACCTGCCGAGGAGGAAGGATGAAGATGCTTGGGGGCAGCACAGGTCAAAAGCAGAGCCAACCACCCTAAACATGCCCATCTCCAAAAGCTGAGCTCATGGTGCAAGATCTGACAGCACAAGAAAAGGGGGTGACACTGAAAAACTCCCAGGTGCCCCATGTCCTGCGCAGGGCAGCCCCTGCCTCCCCACAGCACAGCGGCGGCACCCTGTGGTTTTGGAGCCACGGGGATGTTTGAATGCCCAGGCATTGAAAGAAAAATCACCCCCGATAAATAAACACTGCTGCCGCCACATACGCACAAAAAGGGGAAGACGGATTTATTCATTTCACTGACATTTTAATGGTTTCTCTCCTTTTTCTGGAAGATGATTACAAATTAAGCAGCATTTAAACGCTTTTTACTGTCAACAATTAAAAGGGGCGAATATGGAACAGAAAGTGCGGTGACCATTCATTTCCAGGGAAACGCGGCTATCAGCGAACACCACGGGGCCTTCCCTGTACTGTACACCGCACAATGGCAAAAAGTATACCATTAATTTTGTAGGACATTCAAAAGCAAATTAAAATATAAAAAGCTCTAGGCACAAAGATAGATACCAAGAGAGAGGGCAGAATAGGTCAAGCTTGTGGAATTAAAGTCTTAGCAACAGTGGACGTTTAAGCACAGCCCTATTACGCCGCATTCAATAGCCACCTTCTCCCATCTTCCCTTTTTTCTCCTCTAAGAGCCTATGTGCTGTTTGCCTCCAGCTTGCAGCAGTAAACAATTAATACAGCGTGTACCAGTGCTGCGGGTTTCCAAGGCAGGAGCAATAGTCTGCCATGTAGATTAGATTTTGGACGCAACATTAACTATTTGGAAGAGAGCGCCGCCTGATTTGTGCAAGGCAGTTTTAAATAACAGGTGATTTGAAATCTGATTTTTACAGGATTGATACTTGCTCGAGGGAGGAAAAGCCCTGAGACTATGGCTGTACGCGTGGATATGCATGCTTCGGTCTCCTCAAAGACTGCTCCCAAACAGGCGTTGTGAGCTGTGCATCACCACGGATTTAAAGGCAAGCAAGATGTATTTCCCATTATTCAGGGACTTTTCTTCCCTTTTCAAACTTCTGGTGAAGAATGCTAAAATCCTCATACTTTTTTCCATACTCTGACTCCACAGCAGAAGGAATTAAAATAAAATTTGCTCAGAGACAGATAGGCATATGGCAGGGATGCAGGTTTGTTTTTCCCTTTATTTTTAAAAGGAGCCTGGTGCATTTCCGTACCACAAAGTTTAACATGCAGGAGGTACGCCAAAGAAATAAAAGAGACACGTCCCCTTTAAAAGGAAATATAATTTACAGTGTGCAGCCAGGCGGTCCATAGTTTCAATCTCGTTTACTATAGAGAAAACTCTGCTAGCTGTTCTCTATCCCACAAATCCGATTTAATCAGACAAGCCAGCCAGCGTGGCTTGAAGTAAAAACGGATAATTAGTAAACAGAGAGCTACTTCAGTGCTTCATTGGCATTCGAGCCGGGCTAGTGTGTCGCATTTAAAATGCAGTCTGATGAAGTTTACAAAATCAAACCATTTGTTACTCCTATTGAAGAGGCTTCAGGCCACTTGCAATTAAATTGGAATTAGTGCTCAGAATGAGATACAGCAAATTCATACTAAAAAGGGATCTGACTTTGAGACATTTGACTTCAAGTTTTCCCCCCCGCGTGTGCGTGCGCGTGCGAGGTCCGGCCACTCCATCCCGGCCTCGCCTCCCACCCTGCTCCCCCAGCCCCAGCCCGCTGGCACCAGGACCCCAGGTGAGGATGGTTTTGGCACCTTGGCACCCACCGAGTGACCCTGTGGCAGTTTTGCACAGCTGGAGCAGGCACCACGACTGCAAACCTGAACTCTCCTCTTTCTGCTATCCTAGGTCTAAACCTACTATCATGCTTTTTGCTGCTGGTACCTGGTTTGCAACATTTTTCCTTTCTTTTCTAAGACCAGTGTTAGAAAAATCAAAAAAAAATGAGGCAGTTCTGTCCATCCGTCACAGCAATAATCAATAGCATTATAAACCCTTAATCAAAGGCTGCAGAGGGATACGCCACGAAGGCTCCAGGTGCAACGAGTACAGTGAAGGACACCAGCAGAGCCAGGCACTACCTGTTGCCTCCACCGTCAAACCTCCGAACATTCAGTTTGTCTCCCGCAGGAGCCCTCCGCCCGGCCCCCCGCACCAGCAGGCTCCATGGCTGGGCCACAATCACGGAGCATCTGCACAGACAGCCCTAGGACACACACAGCCCGTCCCACCTTCATCCCGCCACTCAAACAATACAAGCACAACGAGACCAGCCGTAACTGCGAGCTGCATGACCAAAAAAATGCATTTATATATGTGCACGTGTATACTAACACACATACACCATGCATGCAAATTCCTTCTGGTCAGCGCCTCAACGAGACTCAGTCTTCACTCAATCTTTATATTTAACTTAATCTCTTAAATTGTGTGCATGCAATAGAGGCATGCAAAAAATTGTTGCCACTATCATTAAGAGTGAAGTGGAAGGCTCCAAAAAATTCTTGCTACGCAAAACAAGAGTCCAGGGATTGTTGGCGCTTGCAAGATTAGATTTCAGAGATGTTTGAAATTTTTTTGTCACTGTGTCAACGGCTCCTTCACAGCCACCATCTCCCAGACAATGCTCCTCATCGCAGCTGCGAATGCTGGAGCTCGCCTGCATGAAAAGCAGGGCTAGGGGAGCATGGTATTTTTATCAGCCTCAGTAACATGGGATGGTGGCAGCAAGCAGAAGAAACCATGAGCACATCTGTGGATGTGCACAGTGCAAGGACCGCAGACGGAAAGCTGTGGGTCACCTTCACTCCCAAGGGGCCTTGGCTCATGTTGGCCAAAAGCAGACGTCCTAGGGGAAGTGAGCTGGACCGGTGATCACCCCCCTTCTCAGAAAAGCATTTAAGTATAGGATTGAAAACTGTTAGAGCAGTGGGACTTCAGCATGTATGCTGGGCTCCACATGGCATGCCGGGATCCCCAGGGACGTGCTGGAAGAAGGAAGGGCTGCTGCAGTGCACGCCCTGTTGGGACGGGGAGGAGGAGAGGAAGAGGAGAGGGGATGAAGGCAAGGCAGCTGTACGTGATGCCAGCAGGACACTGGCCTGGCAGCACCACCTCCAAGACAGCTTCCACGTGGCATGCTGAGACTGTGTTTTGCCCCAGCACTGTGTTGGATGCGTATTGCCGGTGTAAGTAGATTAACCTAGTTTCGGTATCTGTGTTCCTGATTATGAAAAGAAAAATGGTATTTTAGCTGGCAGCACCAAAGTAAACCTGCACAGAAGAGCCCCGTGATGACAGCCCTTTCCTGGAAACAATTTCCTACATCCGTGCACACACGGAACGCACGCTTTGCACACACAGATACACTTTTTAAGGGTCTCATCGCAGCACTTGGCAGACCCATCATGCTCTCCTGTCACTCCATGCAGCCCTCCTGTGTGAAACAAAGGCACTGTGGAGCGGCGGCTGCTGCTGCCTGTCCGCATGGCAGCGGTGCCGGCGTGCCACGAGCGTGTGCTTGCAGAGGGGAGCTGCCCTGAAGCCCCTCGGGGAGGCAGAGCATCGCAGGCAGCGACGCACAGGGGCGGGCAGGATGCTGCCATCCTGCAGGACATCACTCACCCGGGAAGTGGAAGCAAATAATGTTCATCCAGCTGCCCCACAAACATGTAGACGGGGAAAAAAACACACAGTGAACAAATGAGATGCATTTTGTGCTGGAATCACCAAATCATCCCAGTTTCAAAGGCTGCCTCTGGACTGCACAACTGAGCTTTCATGCTAATTATCATCTTTATGGAAGGCAAATTCTCTCAAGGGGGTATTTGTTTGATTATTATTATTTACTCAGAGATACCACAGCTTTCTTCCCAAGTTTAACTGACTGCAGAAAATTAATTCTTAAAAAGGAGCACAGGCTGCCGGCTCCTTTGCTGCTGGTTTCTCTTCCCTGGCAGGGTGGCTGCTGAGCACCAGAGCAGGACCGTGCTGGCACACAGGCAGGAGGCTTTGCTTTCTGCAGGCACTAACTGCCACTTGCGCATGTCCTCTTTTAACCAATACTGGTTTATCATACCTAGAAAACCTCAAATACTTAAGAGCAGATGTATATGAAAGAACATTGTAAACACATGGGTGAGCACAAATTTGAATTTATCCCATGTGCTTGTCTGCAGGGAGTTTCTGAGCTCCCTCAGACAGGGCACTGTTTCATCACCCTCCACCAGAGTTTCTCCTCTCAGTGACCAGAGCCGGATTTTAAGTGCACAGACTTTTCCTCCATAGCAGAGGGAAGGATGAGTAAAGAGGGATGCGTCTCAGTGACTGCGGAGAGGAGTCTCACAGCCATGCTGGAACAGGTGAAATGGGTGCCACAGGCTGGAGGCCAAGGCCAAAGCCCAGGGGGCAGATGAATGATGCCCAAGGCAGGATGCAGATTGGGGGGGGGGGGGGGGGAAGAAGAGGATTCCCAAAACGCAGAGGGACAGCACAAAAAGCGGAGCGGGCAACAACCACCCGAGTGACGTCTTTGTCAGGGAGCTCGCAGGGCTGCAGGCGGCTGCTGTTGGGGTCGGTCCCTGCTCGCACCGCCACCGCGCAGCCGGCGGGCGCTGAACAAACGCGCCTGCCCGGGAAGTTTGCGCTCGCCGGAGGTGATTTATTCCAAGGGCCATCTGGACAGGGGAACAATGTGGTCCCATATCTGAATGACCCGGCGCATTAGTCACACCCTCCTCGCTCGACCTCTCCGTCCCTAATCTTCACACTTGCTCTCATTCTCCTTTAGTGAGGCAAAATGACCGGATCCGCTTCTCACCTCTCCTTTGGCTGGCGAAGTTCACAGGGCTGAGGGAGACAAAAGGCCCCGCGCCTCGCTGCGTGTCGCTGCGCGGCCAGGAGCGGCAGCCTGCATGGAAACGATGCCCCAGCTCCAACCAGCCCCCGCGGGTCCCCGGGCAGCTCCCGCAGCGCCTGCCTGTGCGCCCAGCATCGCCGCACGGCTGATCGGGGCACCGCCGGGCACCGGGACACCACGCACGGCTCCGCAGCGCTGCCGGGACAGCGCGGCCCCGTCTCTCCAACCCTTTGTTCCCCGAGCACCATCGGGAAGTCACTACTCTGGCACCTCTCCCTCCCCTGCTGCCCTTCCTCCTCCTCCTCAGTTTACTTCTTTATTATATTTTTCTGCGATTGCTCAGGCAAGAATTATTACATGGGAGAGCGAGCGGGGAGAAAAAAAAATCAAGTGACTATTAGCGGTGGTAGCTTTATTGCAACAGGCACAGAACTCATTCGTTTCATGTTTTGCAGAATATAAAAGCACTGAAACATTTTAATTTTAAATTCTTATCATTGAATTTACTGCTTTTCTCTCGCAATGATTTGTGTTGCTTTTTAATTTTTACAGTCTCTACAGAAGCCAGATGCTACCGCCTAGGGCCAAAATAATAAAAACCTACTGCAGTCATGAGTTACAGAACAAAAAAGAAACGCACAGTTGACAGAAGTTAATATCTCAATTTAACAGTGCTGCTTTGCTAATGATCCTTTGATATGTGTTTATTTAGAAAGGTCTGATCTTGACCTTGAAAGCAAACTAAACCACAAAGTCTTTATGAGACGAGAGAAAGACTTTATTTATAGAATGGCTTTATGTCAATCACAGCAGCAGCTGGACTCGAGGTGAAAAATTACTCAGAAGCGAGCGGGTTCGTATCCAAAGAAGGCTTTAATCACGGCATACGTATCTGGAAGGGGGCATTAATTCCAGATGAAGACTGCGGCACGCCCACGATCTCCAGGTCACGACACAAAGCACCCAGGCGCGGGCCGGGGCCGCCTGCCAGCCGGGGGCTGTCGGGCACTGGGGTGCTGCTGCCGCGGCCCCTGCCCGCCTGCTCATGCTCTGTGGCACCGCGGTCACCAGCACAGTGCTGCGGGCACGGTGCGGAGGAGACGCAGCGCACGGGTACCACGACTGCCTCAGAAGACCAGGGAACCACGCACGGAGGACAGGCGGGCGCTGCGCACCACGGCCACCTCCCTGCACCAAGGCGGGAGCACCTCTGCTGCCGGCCATGGGAAGGCACTGGGAGAAACCAGCACCACGAGGACCTGCCGCCGCCGCACCTGCTTTTAGCACTTTATGATGTTTTTTGTGCTCGAGCAGAGCAGGGCCGAGGAGCAGTGCCGCTGCCTGGCCCTGATGCATTCCTCGCCTCCGCCGCCGCAGCCGGCTGCATCCTGCCCACCCCGAGCAGCACACACCTGCACTGATGGGATATGAACAGGTTTTCCTCCTGAAGAAATCAAGGATCGTGCAAAGCTTATGTTTTGAAATGAAAATAAGATTAACTTTTTATGGGCCAATTATGTTTTACTGCAATTCCACCACTTGTATGGGAGGCGTTGAGATATCCTAATTCCTAACGCTGTGCAAGCCTGGGAACATGCTGGGCAGAATTCACATGGAAGGTGCTCTGCATGTTCAAGTGTAATTTCTATGTCTGAGTTCAAGCAGTGACTTGAAGACATTTACAAATGCTGAGCCCTCCTGGACGAGCCCAAGGCATCGCCTCCTTGTCCTGCTCCTCCTCGCTGCTGGGGCTCTGCTCAGGTACGCTGGCAGAGTTTTAGTCCCAAGACCCCTTTTATCAAGTATATCAAAAAACGCTCAGAAGGCCAAAAACAGAGCACATCAAAGGAGACAAACTTCACTTTTCAGCACTCTTTAGGCGTTTTGGTACCAATTAGCTTACAGCCACCAAAAGAACAGCAATAACAGGAATATAATCTGCTCTGCAGAGACTGGATGGAAGGGTATGGAATGGTGACGTTTCCGTCCTTCTGCTGCTAAACAATGCAAATTCAAGACTGAGGCAGTTACAAAAGACCTCTTTGCATGTTGACTAGAGAAATAAATGCTGCTGTAGAGTCCCATCTGGCCAAGCAGCTGAATGGGGAAAGCTCAGTGATACTGAAGTCACAAACGGGTCTAAATTTAGATACAGGCAACAGACAGCAATGATATTTCAGCTCTAAACCAGGTGTGAAATATGGCATGCTCGGTTATGACTGAAGCCGAAGGAAGCTTTGCCTGGGAGGGGAGCAGCAAGCCCCGGCTCACGCGTGGACTGACCAGCAGAGCGGAGGCTCGGCATCCTTCCTTGCCCAAGCATACCATTTTCCTGGCCTCTATTTCCTGGCAAAAGAAGCTTCACTTGACCAAGAGGCATTACTCTGTGCACAGCATCACCCCTCGGCGCGGCGCCAGAGGCCTCGCGTGCTGCTGCCCCTGCCCTGTCCTGCTCCCCTGGCCAAGGACAGGCATCTCATCTCCCCTGGCCCAGCGACGGCACGCTGCTGCGGCGTTTTCTCCCACCACATCACAAGGGAAGCTGTCATCTCATTGCTTACTCGTCACCACCAGTAAGGGTTCCCAGATTTCTTCTTCCCAATGGGAATTTCAAATGGAACCAGCTGAAAAAATGATTTTCAAAAACATATTTTTCCCATTGCTTGCTGGATGATGGTTAAATTAATGTTAGAAACCATTTGGAGGTCTCCATCTTTACACAAAGAGCCTCAACGAGGTGATGAAATCCTCACCAGCATTTCTGTTCAGTCAAAAGCTGCCCCCCTGCGTCTTCTTGGCTGGAGAATCTCTAGCACAAGCGTTTTCAAACTGGAATTTGTATTTCCACAATCTTGGCCTGCTCTTTTCACCCCCATTTCCGCAGGAAACTTTTCCAAACCTGTTGACATCCTCTGTCTCCCTGCAGCTTTGGAACAACACCCTCTGCTCCCACCTCTACCTGGCAGGGCGCTGCGGGGAGGCTGGAGGCCCCGCACCGGCAGCAGGACGCCGGGGACAGGCCCCAGAGCCCCCCACCGATGCCACGCTTGGAGCTGCAGGTTCCCCACGCGGCCCTTCAGGGATTTTCCCGTCTGAGGTGGCACAACTTGTATTTGTTTCTGCTGTCACTGAGGGGCAGTGAGAAAACAAAGGGGGGCCTCGGTTTCCAAGCCAGTAAATAAAATTGTCCTCTGGACACTGTACAGGGGCTGTGCTGGGGCAACATCTAACACCAGAGCAAAGGACTGCTGGCAGACACAAAGCCAGATTTTGTAATGTCCACTTATTATTCCTGAATCTCCATTATTAAAAAGGAAAAGATTAAAAAGACCTCTTGGTAAACCCCCGAAGATGTGAAATAGTAATGCAGAGAAACATTTCACCTTTTTTTTTTTTTTTTTTTTTTTTTTTAAGTGGGGAGACAAGGATCCCAGGACACAAAAGTAACTGTTAAGGTAAGTTAAACCTTGTCAAGATGAACTTTCCTGCTACTTTTAATTAAAAGTTCTTTAGAATTAAAAAGGACACTATTCAGAAAAGACTGAAAAAAAAAATTCATTGACACCAGCCCGCCCCCCTCCCCTTTTTCCCAAGGAAAAGAAAAAGCTGTTTTTGTGTGTCTGCTCACCCAGCCCTCACTGTACAAAAGGAAGCGGATTTGCAGCAAGACACATGAGATGACCCTTTGACCCCAAACTGCTGAAAAGTCCTCAATGGCATAAATACCAGATAATCAATCACATACCAGGAGGGCTGGTCCCCCTGCCCTTACCCCAGTGGCCGAGTTTATGAGAGATGCACTGTAAATGGACACCAGCTTTTTAAGGGAGGCCCCTCTCCGCATTCCTCTGCGGAGCCAGAATATTTTCCTCGGGCCGGGAGACCCTGGCCACCTAGTTTTACACATTTCATCACCCCTTGATGCAGCCCCCGCAGTGCTCCTCGTGGGCAGGTCCGGCAGCAGCGGCCATCCGCCAGCGCCGCAGCCCCGCCAGGAGCACGTGGCGCGGCCGCACGGCTGAGACACAGCCCCCAAAGTCACCGCTCTCCCAAAGCTCCCCGTGGCCATGCACACACCCGTACGTTTTAGGCTGTGGCTGCCTTGGCTCCAAGCACGGAGAAGCTGAGATTAAGACAGCAGAGAAGGCTTTTTGTTTCCTGCTTTGGGGGCGACGCGGTGCGATCGCCAGCCGCATCGAGGGGCGGGAGGCGCGCAGCGAGCGCTCCGGGGCTACAGCAAACACCCACAAACCTCCAAGCAGGCTGGGGCATCACCAGCACGAGGGCGGGTGCAGGAAAATGAAGGAGAAAACAGCCTAATCTACAGAGGCCACCACAAGCGATGTTTGTTTGGGGTGGTTTCATTTGTTTTCTGAACCCTTAGTAAGTTCTGACACCAACTGTACAAAGTTGGTTTCTCTTATCTGCGCTCTGACAACCGTCTCAAACCCAAACAGAGAGGACTGCTAAACCTCTGAATGTTCCTAGGGCAACAATAGATTTTAAAGCTTTAAAGGAAAAAAAAAATTGCTGAGATACTGAACTAGTTCAGTTAAATGGGGAACCACTTGGCAACTAAATTTGATAATGCTTTTGTTTGAGGGTCAGAGGTTAAATATGTTCACACTAATCCCCTTCATCTAGAATTAAGGGACAAGAAAGATTTTTCTGTAGCTTAGCAAGAGGGCTTTTCTCATCGTAGTTTAAATAGTATTTGCACAGGAAAATTAAACGTAGACCATTGGCCATTCATTTTAAACACGAATGCATAGGTCTTTTACCTTATTTGTTTATTTTAGGTAAATATGTCTGATCACACAAATGCCAATCTTGTTGCATTTCCTGTCCGATTTGATCTTTTGACTATAAATTCTCTTGGAAGGGCAGGGAATTTTTGTTTTTGTTTAATTTAAAGGTTAAGAAAAGAAGCAGTTTGAAAGGCAGCGAGATTCCCGGTTTCAGGAATGTGTGCTCAGACTCAGATTTCAAGCACTGTCACAGAACATTACTGTCAGACAAAGAGGCTCTGTGCTGCATATCCGAGGGCCGAGCAGCTCCACGCCACTGCCACCAAGGGTCCGGGCTGGAAGGGGAGGATGCTGGCCCGACCCCGGGCACCACGCAGCACCAGGCGCACAGCACCCCCTCAGCACCCACACCGGTGGTACCAGGAGGTGCTGGAGGGGCCGGGGGCTGAGCTCGGCTGCCCCCGTGCCCCGGCTCTGCAAGCAGAGGTGTTGCAGGAACCAGGCAGAGCCCTGCGAGTTGGCGTTGGGGCAGGATGCCACCGACCCGACTGGGGTGCTGGAGGGCATCTACGGCTGTACTGCATCCCCCCCTGCCCTGTGAGCTCCTGGCACCCGCAGCCTGGGGATCAGGAAGGATGGCACAGGTGCGAGTGCGCAGTATTTACTACACCGAGTTAGATGCTGTGCCCTGAAGCGGGCTGGTTGCGTTCAGCGCTAGGCTCCAGACGACGTGGGGATGGCAAAGCATTTCTGTGACGAGGACAAGTGGTTGTTAGCGCTTTGCTGTGGGCTGGCACGTGGAACTGAAAGCCCACAAGGATCCCAAGTTCAGCTCAGGTAACAGCAGCCTGCCACAGTCACGTGGTGCCACAGAGATATATTTGGATTAGAGGAGCTGCATCCCAAACCAAGTACAACTTTTTTCCAAGTGCCTTTTGATGTCCTTCCCAAAGCTGAAAACATACAATCAGGGACGTGCGCTTCACTCTGCGCAAAGACCTCTTTCTTTTAACCCTGATCAATCTCTCGGCCTGAGCCAAGAACTTTAAGGACTGATTGCAACTCCCAGCAGAAAAACACGCCTGCAGGATTTCCTAACGGGGAGCCCCCGTGCTCAAAGCCACAGCACACGGGCAAAGGGCTGGGTTGGGCAGGAGCGCCGCATCCGACAGCCCCAGTGGCACATCCCCCATGTCGGGATGTTTGTGCTTGTCAACGTCTGTGCCAGATTTTATTTAGCTCTAATTATACACATTTGTGTGTGGAGCCAATTAAAATCTAACAGACCTTTGAAAGGGATCTAGGGTATCTTCAGGGTTTCTTAATTTCTTTGTCTCCTCGAAAGAGTACATCCAGCTAGAAGCATGCTGTATCGAGCCCTGGAAATTGGTCTCAGGGAGTGGTGTCGGAGGATTACTCTGCACCTTTCCAACTCTACGCATTCAGCAGCTGACATAGTAAGCAGCGTCAAGATAATACAGGATACTGTGACTCCAAAGCAAGCTATTCATCTGCTCCTATAAACAGCATAGCAGGGCATGTCCCTTTCCAAACAAGGGGGTCTGACCCACTGGTACTGCCAAGTACAGGCAACAACCCTGAACAGAGCTGAATGATGTCCCTGCAGGAACGAGGCAATACAGCGAGAAACAAACTTTTCTAGTTCTTTGTGTGCTTACCAACATGAGTTCTGGAGCAGAACAGCTCTGCGAGGAAGCAGTCCCTGGCAGACTGCTTTGCTACAAGCACACAGAGAACTTTTGGCTCCGCAGCATTAAACACAACACACATCTCAAACTTTTATCTAACATTTTGCTGGCTGGGGCAGCTCTGGGAGACGCGGGATTGTTTGCATGACGAGAATGCTGGGCATCTCATTGCTAGGAGGAAGCCAAGACACACAGTGAAACATTTCAGCTGTAAACCACACAGTTCAGATTTCGGCAGGACCCCTGGGGAGGCGAGCCGCGGGACACGCTGTTCTCCAGCACCGCTGCCACCGCTGCCAGGGCCAGATGGGGACAGAGACACTTGTCCCCAGTGCCCCTTGCAGCACCCTGGGGCCAGGAGGTGATACTTGGCTCCTGGCTCCATTAACGGGCAGCTTAATTGTGGAAAAGCACTGGAGGCTCCATGCCCTGATTGTGATGTCCCCTCATTTCGAGAAAGAGGGGAACAAGCAAACAGAACGGGCCATGTTCCTGTGCACCCAGATGAAATTAGGCTGCTCTGTGCACACTACTGCCCGGCAGCTGGAGACGCCAGCTCTATGCCAGCAGCACCCGGCGCGGGCTCCTGCAGCTGGCGCTGCCACCGCCGCCTCCACGCAGCCTGCGCTGGGGCCAGACCCCATGAAAGGAGCGGCCGCTCCATGCCTCTTTTTATCTTTAAAGGCTGCCCGTTTGTTAAACTGTCATTGTGAATTATGCTCCTAAATTAAGAAGGCTTCCGATGGGAAGTTTAGCTGTCACAGTCATTGTTTTTGCAGAAATAAATGTTTGCAAGAAAAGCTTTCCTTTGAAGATGTCAGCTTCCACATCAAGAGCTCTTGGGCCAAGAACAGGGAAGCACAGGAGAGGCAAGAGTCAATGCTTGTACTTACCCTTCCCTCTATTTGTACAGTGTTCAGTCTTTTTTGCAAATAAACTTTGGAAGGCCTCTCACAGCCCTGCCACGTGAGGCTTGTGTTGCTCGGCAGAACGGTGAAAGGAGACGAACGCAAAGCCCATCCTTCTGCAACAGGATGGCACGGAAAGTAAAAGGAGTGACCCCCTTTTTGGCTGTTGCTTTTGAAAAGGACATGACTTTTTAAAATCCTAAATGTGCACCAAGAGCAGCCCTGGCTTCTGGCAGCTCCTGGCCCTGGGGCAGAGCCTCTGCTCTCACGGCCACAGCTGCTCACCAAAAGCAGCTCGGGGTTAATAAGATATCAGCCCATCATGATCTGATTAAGACGGATGTTTTGCCTCTTTATGCTCTTGCAGCTGCCATTTTTAGTTTGGAAAGTGTTTTGAAAGAAAGCTGATCTTTTTTTTTTAAAAAACTTGGGAGTTTGCATTTTGGATGCTTTCTGACCATTCCACTTTAAACTATGTGGTTTTATCCTTTCTTGGGTCATCTTTTTTGTCTCATTCTGCCACAGCCAAATGTTTGAGCTAGCAAGTCCCTCTCCCTGCTGAACACTCAGAATTAACCATGTACTATTTTTTCCAAGGGTCTTATGAATATATTTACAAGCAGAGCTCCATGGAAGAGGCCTCACCAGAGTTTGGCACATCAGCCTCCCATTGGTGCCAGAACCCAGGAACGTCACCTCCAAGGAGCTGGCACGGTTGGGATCTCCAATCTGCTACCGAAGCGCTGGAGACCTCTCCCTTTTGTTAGACCACCAAAAAACTGTTCAAACACAAGCATGTAACCCCCAAAATCCAGCTTTCAGTTCAGTGACAATATTTCAGATGCTGGATGTTCACTTGATCCTACAGGCTCATCAGAAAACATTATTTTGAGGTTTTGGTGCATATTTTGAAGGAAGAGCGGAAATAGATGCTGAAGGGAAAAACCAGACTGGCACATGCAGAGGGGGCAAAAACATCTACTCAGCCACAACCACATATTTATTTTCTCCTCATCCTTAAGCCATGAAAGCATCTTCATGATTGGCATTTTGTACTTTCAGAAGTGCCCACGTTATTGAAACAGCAAACCCTGGGAGGTGCCTCTCAGCCTCCCATGGGCCAAATGCAGGTTTTCCAGCCTGGCAAACAATTCCTGTTTGATCTCCTGGGCACTTTGGGCATTTGAGGGTGCCAGGAACATCTTTGCACCCTCCACATGTGGCAGCTAAAACCTCAGTAAAGAAGGCAGAGCTTTGCTGGAAACCCAGTTTATTTTGCAAGCTTAGGGTTTGCAGTTCACCTCCAGCTGAGAGAGTCGAGCACCCACGTTTTCCACTCCCATCTGTTACGTTGCACTCCACCTCTGGTGAGGAATTGTGGTGCTCACACCCGAACCAAAGCCCACAAGACCCCCAGCTCAGCCACCGTGGCTTGGCCAGACCGACCCCGTGCCATTCGGTCTTCTCAACACTGCCATATCCCTGTGCTCAAACTTCAAGCTCACGTCCAAAAGAAAAATCACAGGCGTGTAAAAAAAAACAACTTTGGAGCTGATGTTTTCTTGCATATTTACAGTTTTTCTCTTTGCGCTCCTTTCAGATGTGTTCATAGGGCTCCAGGTCTGTAAAGCACTATGAGAGCTGCCAAAATATCGCAAGACTTGGCAACGGTGTCTGAAACATTCTTTGCTGGCACAAGAGAAGCCCTGGAACAAAAGTTTGCTACATTATGGAAAAATCCAAAATTTGTGCACTCTTTGACTTAGCTGCTCGGCCTCTCCTCCACCCTCTCCCGTCGCACTTGTTATTCAAATCGCGGAGCTCTGGCGGGGCGCAGGGAACCCACACTTGTCACCCAACAGTGTCTGCGCCCAGCAGCTGGGGATGGGGCGCACCCCAGGGACCTGGGGACATCAGCCCCCCAGGACGGCTCCTCCATGGGACAGCCTGCCCGCATGCGCTGCCCTAGCGGGGCCAGCTTCCCACCTGTAGAGACCTGAAATGCAATCAAGGAGTTCAAGCATGATAAACAAAGGGTAGCTCCAGGGGAAGTGGTGGTACTGCCCAGCTTCCATCTCGGCTCCCAGACAGCTTTGGTCCCACAGCAGGCTCTTGGCACTGATTTTCCCAAAGCAGCATTGCTCATCCCCACTTTGTGATGAAGGGGCAAGTCACTCATCCCCCCAGACCCATTGCCCTCTGCTTGCTCAGAGCAGCACCCGTGCTCTCCCTGCGGCCAGGGCAGCCACGTCCCTGTCCCGGCACCCCAGGCTCTCAGGCCCCTGGCACAGGGCTCGAGCCCCTGCCCGCACAGCGGGGGCATCCCGGTGGGGGCAGGAGGCAGCCTACTGCTCTGCAGAGACTCCTGTGCTCAGGGAAGTTTTCTCTTCGTAATGAAAAACCAAAATGTTTATTGTTCCCTCGTCTGTATTTGCATCTGAAATTGGAGCTATTACAGGGCAGACATGCCAAGGTTTCGCTCAGTCAGGCAACACACACCGAAGCCTGCAGTACAATTTTAAGTTTAACTGTTTTGTTTGTTTGCTAAATAGTCAACACAACTCTACAACAAAACAAAGGAATGGGAAGGCCCTGATTTGAACAGCTCTGTCCAGGCACAGAGGGGATGGAAACAACGCAGGGGCTGGTGGTGAGGGCCTGCTCTCCACTAACCTGGCCACGCAGCCTGTCCCCAGAAGTGTTCCTGCTGTTCCCTGCAGCACCCCAAGGCAGACCAGGAGAGCCCGGACACAGCTCAGCTGGGCTCTGATGGCTGCTGGGCTGGTTCACCCGGCTGCACCAGGGCCCACACTTGCTATGTCCTCTCCTCTTCCACTTGGTTTCATGCAGCTGAGTACAGGAGGGATAATTACATTTAAACATACTTAATACTACAGTACATTATCTCTATCTATGGAGAAAAATGCTATCTGATGGTATTTTCCCCATAAGCCCAATCAAGATGCTCTCTTAAAGCCCTCTGGAGTACTGTGAAACAGCAATAGAAAGTCGCAGGCACGCTGGGAGATGCTGCAACGGTTTGGCTGGGGAAACGTGTGGAGCGGCTGCTGGGGGTGGGAGCTGCATCCAACCCCCCCATCCCCATCCCCTGGTGGGGGCACTGGGTCTCTGCCTCCTCCTGGCTCTGGGGGGAACCCCACAGGGCCGGGGGTGCTGCGAAGGCTCCATGAGAAGCCAGCGAAGGCCCCGGGGTTTCTGCGGCGCTTCAGCGGTGGCTCCTGGTGCCAGGCATGGATAAGGCCGAAGGGGGCACTGGAAAAGGGAAAAGGGGCTGATTTCCTCCTTCATCGCAATGTTCAGTACACACCGCCACACTCATTGTGGTGCTCACACAAAACACCTCGGTCTCCAATATTGAAAAAAATAGGGTGATGTGTGCCAACAGCATCATCGATTTTTCTTTAAGCCAGTACCATTTTGAGGCAGAGAAAGTGAAGCAAAAGAAAGGAGATTAGACAAATGCGTAATTAAGTGGACTGAGTTTAAATTTGCCAAACACAGAGAGGGTGTGGGGCAGCGTGACAGCACTGCTTTGCCTCAGGCCTGCCTCCTCCCACCGTGCTTCCCAGCCCCGATGGAAACCCCGACCCCCAACCCTGGGGGGGGGCTCTCACAGAAAAATGCCAAGTGCTCTGTCTGTCCTGGGCTAAAAAAACTCACTGTACATCCCAGTGAAAGCAGGAGATTTTTATTTTATTTTCTTTTTTTTTTGCGGGAAGGGAGGGGCACAAGAATGAAAAGGATAAAGCCCTGCAAACCCAGAGAGGAAAGGCTGACCTTCCACATGGCTACGGAGCGACGTTCTCCACAGGGCCACGAGCATCGGTGCTGCTGGGTGCATCCTGCAGCCAGCCCAGGGCAGCCACGGCCCCTGCCAGCTTTTCCTCTCCCCAGACTCCTGCTCTCATGTGCAGGATTTTTTTTCCCTTCGTACCTCCACTTACCACACTACTGTTTTGAATCTCTAAAATAATGTGACAAGTTAATGATGGCACAATTATCTAAATGTTTAACAGACATGTTATCTAAGTGAATCGGATTGAGATTCCATCCCGCTGACAATAAACATCAATGGGAGAGCAGAAAGTGATAGGCAAATTATCGCAAACCCTGCAATTTCAATGCTATTAAATTTGGAGGAATAACAGCCCTGAGGCCTGTAAACTCTGAATAAAATAGACCCTTGTGTTTGTCCAACTATTAAATCAAAATGCTACCAACATCCCAGGAAAAAAAAAGGGGAAGATTTATAGCTTTTCAATTTTCAGTTACACATTGGTTTTATTAACTCCTTTCTGCTGTTTGCACCGCAGTGCCAGTATTGCCACGGAGGTGTCCGCTGCGGGTGGGAGAAGGGGACCAACGGCCCCCAGTGCCCAGGAGTCACAGCTCCTGGGAGAGGAGGAGGAGAAATCACAGCGGGGTCCTGCCAGCGGGGACAGAAGAACATCTCTGCGCGGGATGCAGACGCTGCCGAGCTGGGCTGCTGAGTAATGCAGAGGTGACACCACAGGGGTGGCACCCGGGGGTGCTGTGGGGGCTCCTGTGGCTGCTCCGTGGAGTGAGCCCCCGCCACACACAAAGGCGGTGTCAGGCACCCAGCACCGTGAAATTAGGGTGAGCGCAGATCCACGCGAGCACCCTGACCCAGCAGGAGCGCATGACACCGGCTCCCGACTGCGTGTGACTTTGCCCCATCCACGGCTTTCATGTGTTAAATGCCTTGGCACACCAGGGGAAATTCTATACAAATCACCTCTGATATTTTTAAAAGTCCATGGCTCACAAGCACCAAGACCAGCCAAGCCCCAGCCCCATTAGCACGAACATGAGCAACGGGCTACCAGAGCCCCACCGGTGAAAGCTTTGCTTGGGGGAACTTGGTTTTCTCCTGAATACATTTCATTTTTCCTCTAAATCTGAGGAGAACAGTAAGTAATTTTCCACACTCTCCCTCCGGCATGGCACTGAGCTTACACTGCTATGAAGATGAGCCAGAACAGTTGCTGCTTTTCCTATTGCTGTAGGACAGAGGCCAAGCAAAGTGAACACCCAGAAAGAACCTCTCAGTCTGGAGCTGACTGGGCTATAGGCACAGCCACCCCTGTGTTTACAGGCAGAAATGACTTTTTCCTTTAATAGATTTTACCTTGCAACTGAAAGAAGGGCTTAATTTTTCCACCATAAGACAGCTGCTGTTTGACAGCAGTCAGTACACGGAAATTTATGCCAAGTTGGCTTACTATTTTGCGTTGTCTTTCAGAGGAGCAGTAAAAACAATGAAAAAATGTGAGATAAAGGAAGGTCCTTATATGCTAACTGTTCACCTGGGAAATGGCTCTGTATGCGGAAAAGAAACCTAGAGTCCTCTACCTTATCCATACATTTCAGAAAATCTCTCAAGCTTTAGGTCATCCAGAAAAACAGTGACTGTTTTTGGCTTTTTGCAGACAGGTGCTGTACCCTCTACTAAATGCTGCGTTTCTGAACAAAACATGTCTATTTGGTAGGCCAGTACCAAATGAGCCCTCTGCAATGATTGTTTTTTGAGCTTCTCTCTACAGAACTTCTAAACCATCCTTGAAGCCATCCATCCCAGCATCTACCAAAAAGGGCAATTTTTTTTCTGGTAAAGTGTGAAGGTCTTTCACAAAGTTTGCCAAACAACCTGCTGTTAAGGACGAAAGGAGGACGCTCAAAAACCTTTTCTGGGAGATGTCGTTATTTGGAAAACGAGTTAATTATAGCAACTGTATTGGAGGAATGTTTCTTATGCCACAGGCAGCACTATTTGAGAGCCGCCCAACAACAGGAAGCTATTAATTTCAGCGAGCGTGGGCTCCTCTGGCCATAAAGCCCATTTCTGATGTGTAACTGAGACGCGTGTGTTTACAGCTCGAGGAGGTGATGATAAACCTGCTTAAACCTGGGTCGCCGTGTTCCACCGTGCTAAGTTCTCATGTCACCCTTTGAGCCTTGGCACGCACGCAGGCTGCCTGGCAGCCCGCAGTGGTCAAGCCCCAAGGTTTCCCATCAGACTGACTCCAACCCGCGCGGAATTTTCAAGGTCACCAGTGAAGGCCACTCACCGCACTGCTCCACCTGGTTTTCAGCAGGGTGGTTTTGGACGACGCTGCCATCGCCCGCCCACCCCGCAGCGCCCGCCACCCGGGCCAGGGCTGTGGAGCCCCAGCTGCCGCAAGGCGATGGCTCCCCAGGAGCATGCGATGCTCGGCGGTGCTGAACGGCTGAAACGCTCAGGGCCACCTCCTCGGGGCTGGCCACTGCCCCGGAAGACCCCTGGTCCAGACACTGACTCGCAGGCACAGCACAAGAGGCACGAGCCAAACTCGATCCCTCGCTCTGCTGGCTGCTCCCTTGCGAGAGTCGTTCTCCTCCCTAACCTACAGCGCATACAGTTGCTAAAAAGATTATGATTTGTAAGGTCCAGCCTCAAGTAGCATGACTTTGAATATGGAGGGCAATCACTTTAAAATTTATTACCTGCTGCTTGGCCAGCAAAGTTTCCAGATCAAATGACGTGCTGAGCCTATTCCTGCTCAGTGACGCAGCAATTTATATTACTGATCGGTCATTAAAACCTCTGGCACAAAACCGTTCATGTTTTGCATGCCAACGTAGTGTCCATGCATCGAATTTCAACCTCTGAGTATAAATGCAGCCATTAATGGCATTTATCAGTTTTTTCAGCATTGAAAGACTAGCTTGTACTAATTTAAACTGTTCCTAATATAGCGCGGAGAAGAGGGGGCTCTTCTCTCTGGTTTTGTTTTTAGGAGCTTCTCAAAGACTCCACCTGGGACTGCCTGATGCGAGTTCCTCAGCGTCCCATAACAAAACCAGTCTGGGAAAGGCAGCATTTACAATATGTCCTTGTCACCAGGTATCAGGCATAAAGAGTTCCTTGTGCTTACCAAGGGCTGATCACATCTAAACCAAAGAGCAGGAAAGCGCAATAAAGGAAACATGGCAAAAGCCAACTGTTGATAGCTCTTTGGAAAGGACTGGCATTTTCCTTGCAGAGGGAGCAGTCAAATTACCTCGTATTTTCTGCACTATGCTTTCCTACATGCATATTTTAATGCTAAGCAATAAGTGCAATAGGCTTTAGTGAATCAGCGCCCTGTGTCTACGTCTCACTGGAAGAAGAGCTTGGGCTACCTCACTCTTACAAATCACAGAAGCTAAGACAATGCTGTAATGCTAACTCCTCTGTTTATTAGCCTGGCATATTACACGGTGGTTTGCAGGAGTGACTCACGGTGCACTGATGGTTCTTTATTTGTCTGAACACCGTGTGCTAGTGACAAGCGCTGCCGGCTCAACTCCTGACGGTGGGGTAGCAGATGGGGTTCTGCTCCTGCACAGACAGATTGGTTGGAGCCAGCAGTACTGCATGTGAAAAACAGGCAATTTACTAACAATGCGACCAAAGCCCACAGTCAACATAGGAGAGCTTGCAACAACAACGAGAGAAAAGCTGGAGGCACCGGCAGCCAGACCTCCAAGCACCCCACCAGGGAAGCGGCGCAGTTAATGGCACAAGCGCCTGCCAGAGTGCAGCTGATGACAGCTTGGCCACGGCAAGCACCCGGCTGCACGTGAGCATCAGGGGAAGAGGTTTGTGCACGTCTGAGCTCCGTGCTGGGAAAGGGACTGGGGAGACTATGCGGCGTGGCTAGAGGCAGGCATCCCCTGTCCTGCGGGACCTGCTCTCATGTCCCCACTCAGCATCTCAGCCTGGCAAGGAGCAGCTGTGTGCCTGCTTGTGCTGAACTGCCCAGCACCCAGCAGATACTTGAGCAAATGCATGGACCTCAAGGCAGCAAGAAGAAACCTCCACAGAGCACCAAATACAATGCAATTATTTGTATAAATGCTTTGAAAACAGGAACAGCACTGTCAGTGTAGGCTGGGATTCTCAAACAATTTATAACGCATCACTCTTAGGCTCCTGAGAATCAAAACACTCTTGACAACATTATTTATCCCTTGGAAAGCTTCTCTTAAAATCTGAAATGGTGGCCAAGTGCCATCATGCTGGTCAAATTCAGTAAAAGTTTGCTGAGCGTTACACCTGAGTTTTAGAGCTGTGTTTACAACATCAGGTCTTTCATCAAGAGAGCAACAAACCAATCGCCTGGAAGGTGGTGAGGAAATTACAGAGGTCTTGGAGTTGCTGCCTTGAACACGCAGAGAGAGCAGGCCGGTACCCAGAAGACGGGTGCAGCGTGATTTTAGCAATTCCTGCAGCATGGGAGCTTGCCAACAGCAATTATTTCAAACCCTTGACTCTTGGGTCTGGCTCAAGGGCAGTGCTTGTCCCCGACCGTGCTCCCAGCACCCCACACTTCTCCCACTTTGCTTTTTGTCAGTGGAAATGAAGCTGGGAGAGCTACATGCTCTGAGTGCCTCCCAACAGCATCCCTGTAGTGGCAGCGGCACCTCTGAGCTGCCTGAGCCCACCGAAGTCCTGCTGGAGACATGTGCCCACCATCCTGCACCACCCTTTCCAAAGAGGAGAAGCCTTGATCGGTGACTCTGCATCCTGCCCGGTCTTTTGGTGCACAGGGCTCCAGAAAACAAGGGTGGCCATTTAGCAGTACAAAGGCACTCAGAGTTTAATCACAGGAGCAGGTTGTGCTACTCCTTTCATCAATGTCGCCCAGAAAGCCATCTGGGGAGGTTTCCCTTTCAAACACCACGCACAAATTTTAACACAAATACAGATACATTTCAAAGAAAGAGGTCAGCCAAAAAAAAAAATTACCTCAATAAAAATAATTTAAAGATAGAAATGGACCTGGGCAGGTCAGAAACAAGAACTGCAAAGGGTTAATTTCTCAGTTTGGCAAAAACTTACAAAGGAAGCCAAAATATTTATGTCAAAACTGTGTTTGGTAACAAGGCACTTAGTCTAAGTTTTGTTTCCCAAGCAGTTTGAAACACAGAGCAGTGACGCCAGCACGACAGACACCTGGACGTGGGCAGGCAGCAGAGCAATGCCCTCCGCAGCGTGCAGGGGACGACACCAAAAGCTGCCTCATCCCACCTGCCTCCAATGCACCTTTATCACTATGTGACCATGGAAACTCAGCCTAACTTTGAGCATCCCTGAAACAAAAGGTTGAGTGCTCTCTTTTAGCAAGAATCGCTGTTTAGGGACAGAATAGGACAAGACCAAATGGAGACGGTCAACCTCGGCTTGCTCCCTTCTCTGCCATCGGCTCCAAGAAAAGCTCTTTTCATTTATTTTTATGTTTTGACTCTGTGGTCAGAGCTGTGAGTTTGGACACAGACAGGAGATGCTTTGCTGAAGTCATTTTGCACGGAATTGAGAGGAAAGGACGTGTAAGTGGCAGCTCAAGCAGGGAACACTGTGGTGCTCTTGCTTTGCTGCTTTCCCAGGGAGCGGGGTGGTGGGACCCGGGATCGGTTCCTCCCTCAGACATAAGAGCTACCTGGGGGAGAAGTAACGGGGCCTGGAAAAGGACTCCAGGAAAGCCTCTATACCCTGGGAGGGAGGCAGCACACACACCGCTTCCTTCCGCACTGTTTGTTTGGAGAAGGAGTTAAGCAAAAAAAAAGAAAAGTCAACATACCAGTATGTGTCTGCCTGTGTGTCTCCAGGGCATCTTCTTTTGAGAACTGTGCACCGCACTGATCACAGACAAACGCTTTGGCACCCGCTAGAAAGACAAAGGAGAAAACGAGCATTATTCAGATGGCACGCACAGCGGAGGGTTGCAGATCAACCAGCAGAAACTGAGGCTGGGAGAATCACCATGGCAAAAGGCATTGCAGAGCCCTGCAGACTCTGCCAGCGTCCTCCCCGCCACCACAGCTCCCCACCACTGGGCTCTGGGCAGGCACAGCCGAGCACCCCCAGCACTGAAGCCATTCACGGGGACAGGGCTGGCGTAAGGCATGCTGGCTGGAGTAGGTCGGCAGCAAATATCCAAAATCAAAACTCCTTCTCACCAGCATCCAATAAGAGGATTTATCCATTCCTGTAGAGAAAATACAATTCTCACAGAACCAATACAAGCAAGCAGCATGAAAGTGATATGAAGAGCACTCCTCTAGGAACGCATGTATTTTTAAAGCCATTCACTTCATAAAACACAGAATCTGTTCAATAGAGGGACTTAATATTTTATAGCCCACACATGGCAGCAAAAAGTAGCTGCCCTTCTCAGTCCCATTGTTCTGCTAGTTCCAAATAACAGCATAACACACAAATATACTATTGACGTTGTGCTGCTCTTTCATTTTAAGCAGTTGCTTGCCAAGAAGAAATTAAATATTTGTTTTCAAAAAATCATTAAACATCAATGACTTTCATTAGAGTTGTAACTGATCTAATTTTAAACGGTTTCCTGCCCCTTCCTATTGTAGCAGTTGTTACCAGTATCAGAGGATGAGAGGAAAGAGAAGGCAGAACCATCTGATAAGAAACGTGGCAGAAACAACACAATTTAGTGAGAAGCACAGATACCTCTTTGACTGAGAGAGAGATGTGGTATTCAGGGGAATTCTTAGAAAATCACTATCAACATGTGCCGCGTGTGGCGGGTCAGAGGCGCTAGTTAGAACAAGGAAAAAAAACAGGATGTCTAACAGCAGATAAGTAACTTCCAGATAAAACTAGATTAACAATGCGTACTATCTCCAGCGCATATGCTGCCAGGACAAAGCTGTGAGCGCATTTGTTAGATTTTGAAGTTCGATTCAGCTGTTGCGAGAATCTACGCGTGGACCAGAGCACGAGGAGCAGCCTTCGAGGTGGCAGGAAGGGGAAGAAGCGGAGAGCTGCGCCCCGGGTCCTCGCTGAGCCCCGCGGCCATGCCCGGAGCTCCGGCCCCACGGCCCCTCCACATCGCGGCCCAGAACCGAGCCCCTGGCTCCTCCCTGCGTGCGGATGTGCAGTGGTGAAACAAAAGGAGACACGGAGAGAGACGGAGGTATCACGAGATCCATTAACAAGAGAATTCCTTCGTCTTTAAATTGTCTTAGTAACGGCTGGCTCACAGGCAGAAATATTTGGCAGCAGTGAAATTAAAAGTGATAAATTTTCTCGCCAAGCTTTGATCGATAATAGAGGTCTCATCTGTTAATCAATAAGACAGTCTGCCTGTTTACTGTGCATATGTTGTTCTCTGCTGCCTTCGCTATGATGTCAAGTTTGCATTCAAAACAACTCAAGTGTGCATAAACCACATGGCTGTTCGCAAAAAAATAAATAAGAAGGTGCATTTTGGTGACAGCATGGGGTGACCACGGCCCCGCTCCCACGTGCTGGGGGATGTGTGGTGACCGGGCACCCGCACCCCACTGCAGGGACCCCGATGCCAGCTGCCCCCTCCCTTCGCCAAAGGACGGCTTTAATAATGAGCAGGGTTCTATTACCGGCATAATTGGAGAGGTCACTGCTGCTTGGGAGCCATCACCGGCCGTCATGCCAGAGCCAGCTCAGGATGTTTTGTTCCTGGATCAGTGACCCATAAGGCCAGCGGGACCCTGCAACGCTTTTGTTTTTTAATTTCATTTTTCCTCAGAAGTGTGTGCTGTGTGCAACACCCAGGGCCGCACGCCTGGGAGGGCACAGAGCTGGAAGGAAGCACGGGACCAGTGCTCCCATGTCCTCCCCACCCAAACCGTGCATGGGGATGAGGATGCAGCACCCCTGAGATGCAGCAGCCCGGTTGCTGCCCGAGTGTCCAGCCCTGAAATGCCCACTGGTAAACGATGGGGACTCAGAAGCACACAAAGTTTCAAAACCTCCTTGCTGAGCCCGTGACCGCAGCCCCGTGACCGCCCAGCCCACCTGCAGATGCCCACAGCCTGGCCGATGGGGCGGCCGAGCACCCCACAAGGCTACGTGCACACAGCAGGAAGGGGAGGCTGGGCAGCGCCCGCCCCAGCAGCAGTCGTACTGCCAGGACCACGGCCGGGGGGGCTCCGTGTGCGGGGCAGCCTGCCCGGACACCCACGGGACCCCGATCAATAGGGCTGCGGCCGCCCGCCCCTCCCCGGCAGCCTCCCGGCGCAGATGATGTACAGCAGGCAGTTGCCAAGGCAATGACTCTCCATTGCCACTTTAAGCTCTCCGAGACCCACTGCTGTGAAGCATAATCCATAAGGTTACATCAACCTGATGCAGCAACAAGTTTTCCCCGTGTAGAGCAGCTGAACCAGCCGCAGGTGCACCGGCACCGATCCTGCTGCGACGCGCCCCGCAGGGCACCAGGGCTGGGGCTGTGCCGAGCGGGGTTTTGGCTCGGCCGTACCCTCCCCACATGGGGCCGGGACGTCGTGAGCACTGCTCCTGCTGCAGCAGAGCCACGGTGGGGACAGCCTAGAGCAGGGGCTGGTCCCCGGCTCCAACGTGATGCTGCTGGATCGGGGACACCGGCCCCACGCAGAGGCAAAGCTGGGCAGGGGGGGTCCTGGGCTGGGTGCTCGTGCAGGTGGGGGCGAGCTGGGGAGGTGCCCGGAGCGCAGAAACAGCCCTGAGAGATGCGGAGCAACGAATCACGAGGTGCTTGCCAGCAGCTGACCAGGGGGTGGGGAGGGCAGGGGGACAGAAAAATTCCTTGAGATTTTAAAATAAACAGGGTGAATGTTCTGATGAGATATGCATGCTTGGTTACATAAGGAAGTACAGAGTGTACCAAAACAGCATACCCAAAAAAAGCATAAGCTGTCAGAACAATAAGTACAGACATGGGGCATTTTACAACAGGCTATGCTGTACAGTTTTATTTACAGTACCTCTTATCAGTCAGGGAACAGCACGCTGCCTGCCAATTTCCAAAGGCCAGGACTGTGTGTTCTTTCACTCAAGTAGATGTGTACTCCAGGCAGGGAATTTTTTTTAATCAACAAAACAAAAACTGATCCTGAGCCAGAATTCCTGTAATGTACACACGCTCAGAGGAGAGGAGGAGGAGAGAGTACGGCGATTGAATATGTAAATAGTTCAAGGTTAATTTTACTATGTGAGTCACCAGGAAAAATGTCATCCAACATCTGAGCTTATTATAACAGTGCTTAGAAAAAACAGTTAGATGTTTGTTAGAGGGAGCATGACATATTTGAAAGCAGTACATCAAGAGGCTGTGTCAGGGCTTTTTTTTGTTGTTGTTGTTGGCTTTTTTCTCCCTCTCCTCTCCCCCTCCCCCCCCTTTTTTTAATAACACCCATAGAAACTATTAGTCTATTAAAA
The DNA here is from genome assembly GCF_964034855.1 of Anser brachyrhynchus. Taxonomy (NCBI): domain Eukaryota; kingdom Metazoa; phylum Chordata; class Aves; order Anseriformes; family Anatidae; genus Anser; species Anser brachyrhynchus. The sequence continues at coordinate 506,165 of NC_137718.1, forward strand.
TGTAAACAGAAGTTTTGGGAGAGTATTTTTAGCTAGTGGCTTGTATTGCCTACAGTACATAGATATCTTCAGATGATCTTCCCAACGGGATGGGACTTAACGTGCTGCCAAGTATCAGCTGTGTTTCGGAGCATGCCTTGTAATTGGCACACAAGTCTCCGCCGTACATTTATATCTGTACGAGCAAATTTATAGCTCCTGCCTAATAAAGGTCTTTGCAGCAAAAGGCTAGCGTAAACACGCAAGGAGCAGCTCACTCACCACCGCATGGCTCGGCACGGAGCAGGAAAGTGGCCAACAGGCGCTTTTTGAGCTTTTTCGGCCCTTCTTTTCCTCACTGGACAGGTTTTTCCTCCCTGTGGGGCTAAGCCTGCTCGTGCCGTGACATGGGGATGAATGATGCTTACTTTAATGACACAGCATGAATGATGTGCTCAGCTTCTAGGAAATTAGATCCCTGAAACGGCAACCTCGAGAGCTCCTTGCAAGCCCCCTCTCCCCACCAGGGTGGATGTGGTGCCCAGTGCTTGCAAGTCCAGGTTGGGGCTGTTCCCCCAGCTCTGGGCTTTGCCCCACATCCTTCACCCACCAGCCAGCCACAGATGCCATGTATGCCGCGCTGCTGTTCGACCCCTTTTTCTGCAGCATTCTCCCAAAAAGCCTCAGGCTGCACGTCTACCCTAGCACCAGAACCAGGCGGCATGCCCCGGCCGTGCTGAGCCCGTGGGCACCCTACCTGCTGTGCCAAGGGCACACAGAAACCTCCAACCCCAGCCCTCGCTATTTTTAATCCATTTAAAAGAAAGAATAGCTTCTTTCAGACTCCCCTGGGCATTTACCCTGCGAAACGTGGAGACAATTGATCAACTGCCAGCTGTCTGGCTCAACTTTTCCTGTGGAATACAGCAAACTGCAAGCCTTAGTGCTGGGCTGCATCTCCTGCACCTCAAAGGCTCGTCGCGGTGAGGCAATGCCCCAGGATGGCTCTAAGCTGTCAGGAAAAGGCTCGGTGGACCTGAAAAAAGAGCTATTCTATTTTTAGTCACTATCAACCCTCATAATACTTCCCAACGCCCATTCAGTTTAATTACTTTATTGAGGACAAGAAGTAGGCTCTCCAGTTTTAACGCCTGTGATGTTAGGAAGTAGTAAAATGTTCTAACTGGTTAAAAATGACACTCGTCCGCTTGCCTTTGGTGTTCCCAAGACCGTAATTGTGGCCCGGGCAGCAGGTCTGAAGCTGCTGGGCCACTCTGAAGCTTTGATTTCCCCCTCCTGTACCGTAATTGAGGTGTTGCGTTACAAGTGCAGTGGTGACGTTTCCAGAGTCAGGGAAAAACAAACAGACAGGGACAGATCGGTGTCCACGCCGCTGCCCGCCCTCGCTCCGTCCTCCCACCGGCTGCCTCGTGCCGCGGCGTGGGTTGTGCGAGGGGCCGGGGGTGCCCCGTTCCCACCCCGCTCTCAGGCACAACCACCCCACCTCCAAGCGCCCCCAGCGAGCCCTTGCTAGGTGCTCAGCTACCTACGCAAACCTGCCTCTTCTTCGACAGCAGACAAGCCATGCCTCATTAACCTTCCAAACTAATTTTACAATTTACTAAACCACTGTTTTCCTGTGCCCATTTAACCGTCCCTGACTGTGATAAACTTTTATGGGGCTGGTGGCCAAGAGAAAGACGAAAGGAGGCTGAGGCAATGGGGAGAACAACTTCAAAAATACGAATGCCAACCCACATACTCCCCCCAAAAAAGAACGAAGGGGAAAAAGAGGAGGAGGCGCGAATACCCTCCCAAGGAGCAGGCTGGACAGCGTGGCCAAGGGGAACGAACTGGAGCCATGCCCTGTGGATGCCCACAGGCGCTCGGCACGTGCGTCACGGGGAGAGGTGGCGGGCACGGAGCCCTCACAGGGTCCTCCTCGGGGACGGGGCGGGCGCGCCGAGACGAAGCATCGCCCACATTTCTGCCCAGCAGCACAACGCATTCACCCAAAAAGCACGGTGAGGCCAAAGGATGGGCACAAAGGGGCTCAACCCAAGCAAACATATCACCGCTGTTTTGAGACAGAAAACGGGAGAAGCAATATTTGCCTGCACTGCACCTCCAGGAGGGTCATCAGACAGGACTGGCACGCTGACAAGAACCCTTCGACCCTTTCCAACTGTAACGTCTATAACGTGTGGTCTGAAGTCACAACCCTGCAAGTATGATACAGAATTTATTCTGGTCCCCTCCCCCAAGCACAAGGGATTAATAAAAATTTGAGATTATATATTATTAAAATGCTGTAATTGGCAAGAAGGTGGAGAGAGGGAAAAATATGGATTAAAAAAAGTGCCAAGTAAATTTATGCACTGTCGTCGCTTTACTACCTAATTAATTCAGTAATTTCAAAAACAATTTTATTTATGTTCCATTTACCACATCAAAAGTGCAAAGAAAAAAAACCACAGTGATGCTAAAATAATACCTCAAGGCATCTATTTTTAATCAGTAAAAAAAAAATAAATAAAAAATCCAAGCCCTGGTTTCTATACAATCTCTCTTGGGCAGACCACCAACTCTAAGAGAGAGAAAACAGCCGAGCCCTCTGTGAGTGCCTTCCTGGCTGCCGAAAACAGAGCTTGTCAAAAAAAAACAAATCCATAATGGCCTGAGGCTCCTCTCCAATCTATTTTCTGCTCAGCTGGTTTTAAATGAAGTTATTATGAGTCATTAAAACACCCGCAAGCCTGTGGAAGTCAGCCAATTACAATTTTAAATTTAGCCTGTTCTCTACCCCATTCTCTTGTTTTCTTCTTTTGCCCACATAAAGCTGCTTTTTTATTATTATTATTATTATTTCCCTTCTCCCCTATTTCACTCAAGTGGAAGAGACAGTTATGAAAATCTCTAGTACTTTCCACTAAAAAAATAAAAGACATCCAAGAAGGGCCAAAAAAGATCAAGCTGCAAACCAGGCTTGGATTTAGAGAGATGCGAAAGGGTTTTCTTTTCATTCTTTTTTTTTTTTTTTTGAAGTGCCATAAAAATGCAATAATTGAATATGAAAAAAAAAAAAAAGAAAAAGGTGCAGGTTTTAAAAGGTAAAGACAGTCTTCTAAACCGAGCCTGGGTGCACGGATGTCAGCCCCAGCACTGGAGGACAAGCTCATCTCAGCGCTGCGTCTCCTGGTGATGCTCCGTGTTACCGGGGTGCGGGTGCAACCCGTGGGGGCGGCGCTGCCGTCCGTCGGTGCTGGCCCCCATCTGCAGCCCCCCCATCGGCCACCTCCAACCACGGCCTCGCTGGCCGCAGCTGCCCCCCTCCCTCGCTGCCTGGGGCAGAGCAGCCCTCCCCTGGGGAGGCTGCTGGCGGCACCACGCCGCTTTGCGCTGCTGACCTAACAGGGGAAATACTAGGCAGCAGTGCACCGGGAAGGTTTATCCCCAGGATAAAACCCAAGTATTTTCCATGTATTTTTTCCAGCTAGCCAGCAAAGAGCAACAAAAGGCGCCCAAGCGCACCCATGGGTGCTCTGGTGGGATGCTCAGCCACCAGAGTGCTTCTTTCGCAGATGCCTCCGAGCTGCAGGGCAGTGCTTTCCTTCCCAAAGCGCGGGGGTGAAACGGATGCTCAGGAGAAACCTCACCAGAAGCCCGAGTGTGGCAGTGAAGGGACGAACCAAAGCCGAACTCTGGGGTTTCTCATTTTGGCACCGAAGCCTTTGGCTCCGGGGGCTGAAGGAGAGGTGGCAGCGGTTGCACCACGTCCACTTTGGGCAGGAAGGGGTGAAGGCTGTGCTCCACCAGGGGACTTTGCCCGAGCGCTGCTGCGCCACATCCCCGACCGAGCCAGCTGCCCGTGGTGGGTGAAGGACGCCCATGGCCACCCGCACCCTGCTGCCCCCGGCACTGCCCAATGCCACCAGCGGCCAGCCCCAACGGGAAGGGTCCCTGGCAGCATCCCCCTCTCACGCCTCCCAGAAGCGGACGGGGAGCTGGGACGTGGAGGAAGGGCTGCACGAGAGGTGGAGAGAGTTGCCACCAACGTCATCACCCAAACTTCATCAGCCAGCTCTGTAAATTCAAACGCTGCTTGGGGACAAGGGGAGAAGGAAGAGGGAGAAAGGGACATTTTCAGGTTAAAAAAAAATAATAATAATTTCAGCTTAGCAACAATAAAGAAAGGTTATTACATAATTTCCACTTTTCCTCCACCCTTAAAGTAATGTTCTATCTGACAGCCTCCACTCAGAGGGGAAAAAATGACAAATCCAATCCAAAATTCAACAGCCTGTGTTCTGTTCAGAAAGCACACAGTGTACTATACAGCCCATAAAACTCCAAACAGCCTCCAGACACTTCTGCAATCGTCCTCCATCAAAACACTTTGTCTTGCATACAAAAATAAGATACAGTGCTGAACGGAATACGAAATCAGCCCATTACAGTACAGGGAGGCTGCTACTTAGCAACAAGGGGGCTTTAAAGCCGCGATGCTCTACAGGAAACAAAATCTGTCAAGCCTGTTGGGCAAATGATAAACATTAGCAGTATTAAAAAACACAAAAGCCATGTAAATGGATCGTGCGCGGCACAGGGAGGGATGGGCAGGCGCAGTCTCGGGGCAGGGGGCTGCTCGCCAGCTCGTCCCCAGCCTGTGGGGAGAGGTCTCAGCCTGTCCTCCCTGCAGAGAGGGGCCGGGGGGGCTCCATCACCATGACCTACAGTGAACTTTCATAACTTTCCCATCTAGCATGCACGACAAGAAACCTGGAAGCAAACGGGCTGCACTGCGATGATCACATATATTTAGCAGTATTAATGTAGACAGATGTGCGTAAGATTTATTTGCTACAGAGAGCACTATGGTGTAATGGGTCCTGGCATCGCTCTCCGCATAATGCTTAGCAGAACACCTTAAATAACAAAGAGCAGCCAAAAGTGGGGAGAGAGGAGAAGCAGTGACGGGTGAAAAATAAATATATTTTATCAGGTAAGGGGGGAAAAATAAGCTGGCTCTGAATCAGCAGCCAGGTCTAGGAAGTGAGCCAAAACAGGAGCTAAAAAGCAAACCATATTCTTCTGGTCTCAGCTTAGACTCTTGAGGCAGAAAGGATTTGGGGGGAGGGGGGGGGAATGTATTTTTCATCAGGCAGTGTATAATTTATAAACAGCATTAAACAGTTTTTGTTTTCTTTCTTCCTCTCTCCTGTGTGTGCGGGTTGGCCGGCAGTCAAGCCTGCATTAATTTCTGCTGTGGGTACAGTGTGTTCTTGGATGCACATCTGCGGATGATCATAAACGCAGGAATGCTGGCAGAACATCCAGACCTGCCGGCAGGCCGCTGACATCACTCGGGGACCAAGCGCGGGACGGCAGCCAGGGGGGGGGCGGGAAAAATCCCCAAAGAGGCTCAGCGCTTCCCTTTCTGCTCCCTCTTACATCGAACACCGGCGAACAATACCCGCGGCCGTGGGGAGGGAGGAGCGAGGCACCGCGTTGAACTATCTCCTCCATCTCTGATAAAACATCCTCCAGCACTCGGTGCTTCATCGGGAGATAACCGCCAAACGCGAAGGGGAAGGAAAGTTTATGTTCATTACAGAGATACGCAGCGGGTGAACTAGCCGCAGTGCCAGATCCTGGCAGAATGAAGCCCATCCTCCGACAGCCTGGGGCACACACCTTGCTCCCAGCCAGGTGCCCCGCTGCTTCCTCGCCCCGGACCACCACCCCCTGAGCACCTGGCATCCTGCTCCTCGATGTGTGCTCAGTGGGGATGGGACCACATCCTGCTCCCAGCACCTCGCACCTAGGTGGGCAGCACCGCACCAACCCCGGGGCTGCTCCTCCAGCGCCCCGCAGCTCTCAGGAAACGCAAGGGCGCATCCTCGACCTTGGCCGTGCCACCGGCTGCAGCCCAGCCAGGTCAACGAGGCACAAAGGCAGGGGCACGCTGCCCGAGGCGGGCATTTTGCGAAGGCACCGTCCCTTCGCCAGCCCACCCCGTCACTGCTGCGCCCAGTGCTTTTGCTCCTTGGCGGGGAGGCTCCAGGTTGTCACCCACGCCAGGCTGCCAAAGTTTGCACAATGCCCGAGCGTTTCGAAAGCTGCGCGTGAGCCGGGCAGGCGGCTCCAGGGCAGCGGCGGCGGCACCTCAGTTTGCTGCAGAAGGGCACGCCGCTGCCCACGCACTGCACCTCTCCAGCACGCATGGCCTTGCCCAGATTTGTCCCCATTTAGTCTGGAGAAGGGAAAGGCCATGGCATCCATCTCCAAGGCACAGATTCCTGATCAGAAGTACAGGCAAAGCAACCAGGAGGAAAGGAGTAAATCCCCCCAAGCTGGGATTTTCTCATCTCACTTTCCCTGACAATGAATTTTTCTAGGAAAGGAAGCTCTCTGTCATTCTTCTAATGTAATCTTTTAAGTTTTTGCAAGCACATCTCAGTTAGGAGTGGGCAGTGTTAATGTAGCTGCACCACACATACACCAATAGTTTGCACTTCATTAAGGGTAAGCCTACACTGAAATGTAAACATTTGGTGGAGTATTTATCATGCACCTGAAAGCTGCTGAGATAACACTGCCGAATAACCTCAGCGCTACACCAAGCACCACAAAAACCCCCGTTGGGCTAGCTCGGACATTTATAAGGATTATAATTACTAGCTCCACCTGTATAATATTCATTTATGTCCCCATCACTTTTTTGGCAGGTTGTATTTAGAAAGAAGCAAAGTGGTCAATAGTCATGACGATAAAACATGCAAATTCCTGTTTGGGTTCTTTCAGTTTTGCCTTCTTGTGTTGGAGCATTTCAGCTTGAGAAGAAGGTCATCGCTTCTCCAGTCCCACTCGAGGAAGAGTTTGTTCAGAAAGCAAAAATCGGATGACTGGGATGACTGAGCAGCCATCCAGCTCTGGCAGCTGAGGTTTGAGAGCCAGCAGCACTGCTCCTGAAGGCAGCCACCCCGTGCAGCAGGACACACAGGCAGGACCTGTGCACCCCCTGCCCACTGCCCTGCCTCAGAGGGGCGATGGGGACCTGCTCCCTAATTGGTTCATTAGCTTAAGTACACCTTTTATCATCAGGTATCACTCATAAACACTCGGTTAGTTAAGTTTTAAATGCAAACTGCAATTACATTCAACGTTTACTACCTTTGGCATATAAGGCCTTCGAAGGGGGGGAACAGGGGGCGAGGGGGCCACAACCCGTCCCGGTGTGCCCGTCTCCCGTGGGGCAAACTCCTAATTAAATCATCAGTTTGCGCACAAGGCAAACAGACTTGGGATCGCGGCGTCGGCATGCCGGGCGCTGAAAACAAGCCTTGGCGCTGCCGACCCTGCACAGCCTCGCTTCATCCCGGCCGGGGGGAGGCGAGGGGAGAGGTGCAAAGGTCTCATGCTTTAATAAATAACAGCGCTGGAATCCGCCGTGGCTGTTTTCGAGTGCTGGGAGAGCTCACCCTGCCCCCCCCCCCCCCACCCTTGCCAGATTAGAGAAAAAATTAATCCTGCGCGATGACAAACTTGGCTCGGCGTGCACTGTACATACTGTACCCACAAGGCTGGCGGCCGGCCAGGGACGGGCTGTGAGCCAAAGCGACAGTAACAAACACAAGCCGCGCACGCCAGAGCCGCGGGGAGGAGGGGGACGCCTGCTCCGCGCCCGGCACCACGAGGCTCCGGACCTGCCGGCACCCCAGTCCCCGGCCAGAGCCCACCCTGTGGGCTTGACCCCCAAAAAGCAGCGAGGCAGCCCCAGATGGTGGGCAGCGTACTTCCCCAGGAGGCAATGAGATGAGCACCCATGCTGCCACGCATGGTGGGATTTTGCTTAAAGAAGCTGGGCTGCAGGAACCAGCATCCCTGGGGAGCCCCCCTGCCAGCATGACTTCAGCTGCGGGATCGGCTGCCCTCGGTGACTGCCCCTTCAGTAGGGGACCAGGATCCCCCTACGTTTCAGCAAACAGGTCCAGTGGCTGCCTGTGGTGTGTTTTTTTCTCTTTAATTAAAAAAAACCCTAGCTGTACATGGGGCTGCATGACCAAGAGGAATGTCAGGCTAAATTGACTTGCAGAACACAAGCCTCCTCGCTAGCACAGCATTCCAACCTTCCTATATCTGTTTAATTAAAGGGCCTGCATAATTTGAACCCGATAGTTAGATTCATTAGACAAAGAATACCTAATTCTGCAATGGTTTTGCTAATGAAACTGTGCTGGGCGCCTGCACGCGAGGAGCAGGGTGCTGGACACGCGCGCTGAGCGGCGCGCAGGAGCTGAGGCGCAGGCACTGCCCGCGGCGCGGGACCTCTGGCAGCAGCGCAGAGCAACAAGTGGTACGTGAAGTTTGTTATTCCAAGCTGCCTAGCCTGGAAAATATTTCCCCAATTAAAGAACTGAAAACAAACTTTAAAAACAAAGTAAAAAAAAAAAAAAAACACCTCAAGTTATGGGCACCGGACTAGAAGTTTGCAATTTGCTGCTCTGAAGAGGATGAAGCCTCCTCCGGACGAGATGCACAAGCTGGGTGGCTGCAGCATGTTTGGGTGGGCCCAGGTGGGCACTCTCTGTGCCTCCCCCCGCCCCCAGCACCCCGTTTGCAACCCACCTGAGTGAGCCAGTAAGTGCATTCGCAGCCGCAAGCTGTCCAGAAACCGCTTCCCGCACAACTCGCATCCGTACGTCTTCATACCGCTGTGCAGCTTCCTAGGGGAAAACAGACGGATTAGTCCTCGTGTGTGCGGGGAGAGGGGAGGGCACGAAGGGGGAAGTTTACTCCAAGCGTTAACACCAAGAACCTCCTGAATATTTCATGAAATCTACACGTTACCTGTGAATTTTCTCGTTAGCTTGCTGGGAACACAGACCGCAGGAGCGCGTGCCTGGCGTGGTGGGGGGGGCTGTGGGGAGGCCAGCACGCTGGGGGCGTCCCACTGGGGTCCCCACAGCATCAGCACCAGGTGCTGGCCTCCAGGACAGGAACGAAGCCCCTGGCCTCCATCCCCAGGCCCGAGCCCTGCTGTGTGCGGGTGGGCACGCGGGGCACTGCGGGCAGGAGCCCGGCAGAAATCGGTTCAAGTTTACAAAGTGCTTTAGGAAAGGTCCTGATGGGAGCTCCTGTTTGAGTTTCCAGGATTGATTAGGTGAGCTTCTCATCATTAATATTTCTCACCATTATTACAGGTGGATTCTTTTAATAAATTCAATAAATCTGAAATTATGATAGTGTATACTGTATTACTTTAATCTACTGAGAGAAATTAAAATGAACTATTCAAATATATTCAAGAAGGGCAAGTTTACTGCTAACATAACTAAAAAAACCCAAACCATGAAGCCAGACATAGCTCAGTACCAAGAACTGGAGTCTGCTCAAAGGTGCTAACCCAGCCCCTGACGTGGCAGGGGCTGCTGCAGGTGAAGTTGCATTTCTCTGTTTCTGTTCACTCAGCTAATTCAGCCTCCAATGTGGTCATTCAAAGAAAGAAACCAACAGGGAGCTGAAAGCCCAGGCAAGCTTTTTGTTGTTGTTTTCTCCCCTCTCCAGCACAAAAAACTCTGCCGCAGAAGACATCTATGAGCTCTGCGTGGCCACGGGATACACACTGATGAGGAATCAGCCCCTTGTATTCGTTAGTCATTCTTGGTGTTGACACTAAACATTTTTTTCAGTGAACTTCTTACTATGCGTCAAACACTTTATAAAATTGCAGCTTTACTCCAAAAAAATTCCTAGAGGTTCTTTGTATGCATTTTTAATTAAATCCCAACTTCTATCCAAATTCAGCCTGACACAAATCACAAGTGAAAAATTAATCATCAGCTAGTGAACAGGAAACATGCCTCTCACCATTTCCTGGCACCACAGCGTATAAAATAAAATCTGCCTAGGCTGAATTGCACAACTGCATGTCTAAAAGGGCCAGGGCAAATTGCATGTCCCAGATCACACGAAGGTGCACATGGTTCAGGCGTCGTGCCGGTGTCTCTGTCAAGACATGGGCAGAGGAGACGCTGGAGCAGCGATGGCTTCGTTCTGTCCAGGACTGAGCCTGCCCTCCTGCGCCTGCTCTCAGGCACCCAAAGGTGCTGGGTGCCACTCCCGTGCAGCACAGCAGGGCTGTGGATGGGGTGTCCGCTGCAGCCCCTCTCGGGCACTTTGGGGTTCCCCCATCACTCCCCCTGCAGCCCCGGGCACGCGAATTGAGGGCAGCGGATGCTGCTTGGCCGCAGGAGCCAGAACCCGCGCCGCTTTCCTTTCTTTGCTGTGAAGACGTTTATTCTCCTTTTGGGTAGCAAACAACCCGCAGCAAATTGGAGCACTCCATCAAACGAAACAACACGTAACAGACGGTGTTTGCATGGAGCTGGACAGGAGCACCGTCCATGTCGGACTACAACGAACAAACAAACAGGAGGACCACGTTCCTGGGGCCATTGCTGAAATCCCGGCGTGATGCCAGTGCCCAGCGCGGTGCCCGCAGTGGCCCTGCGAGTGCCGCCAACCAGGAGCAGCCGTCCTGTCCCGGCCGTCCTGTCCCGTCCCAGACCCTCTCCCCAGGCACCTGCCCGTGCCACCCCTCAGCATCTCAGTGCTCAACGCAGCAGCAGTCACTGGTCCAAGCACATGGGGAAACGCCACGCAGAGCCTGCTGAGTTGATTTGATGATGTCAGCTGCTGATAAATATATGCTGTTACAAACCAACCAGCTCTGCAACTGACAGAAGCATTAAAAAAAAAAAAAGAAAAAAAAAAAGAAATCCCCAAGTAACCAATGTTTCCAGCCAAGTTTACTGACTTTTGCCGGAGAGACACACCCCATTTAACATGAACTCTTCATACTGATGGCAGGGAAGAGTTTGCGATAGCAGAAGCATGTGCAAAGTTTCAAAATCAGATTCTGTAAACAGAGAAGCATTTGTATGTGTTTAAGAAGTAACACACCAAATAGCTACATGCTGACCTCTGATCAAATCCACCATTTACCATCGCTTTGCAATAAGACAAGTATATTTTTATTGTGTTGTTGCCAAAGACAAACCAGAAATGGTCTTGTGCAAGACAAGACACTGAATCCTGAAGGCAACCCCGCTCTGGTGCTCGGCCCTGAGCAGCACCCGCTCTGCACAGCCAAGGAAGAGGCAACTTTGCCTTTACCTGTGTGCTGAGAGTATGCTCATGCTCTGAGCTGTAAGGATTTCACTGATGGCCAAAGACATTTATGAAAGATTTGGGATGGATTTTTTCCCCCTCCTTTTTGCTTGCTCAAAGAACTCAATCATTTCATTTGCACAAAGAATGAAACTCCTTTGCACTTCTCAATGCAAAATGATTGCATCTAAATATTTGTCAACATTACAGATGTTTAATCTGTTAAGAAGACCAAAAGAAATTAAATATCTTAAAGTGCTACTCTTAGCAAGATTTTTTTTTCATATCAAATTAGGACAATTTCATTAATTCAGCTCACAAATTAATGAAAAGCATGTGACTAAACACTCCAGACAGAGACCTGAAAAGGGCTTCCCATGCTTGCACCAGGAAAGAAAGCTGCCTGCCCAGGACTTGTTTCAAGACAATGCAGCAGTGTGATGCACTCTGCAAAAAGTCATCTACCATCACAGATGAATCCTTCAGGTAACGTGCAAAGCAGTCAGCCCCATGTTCTGCCCTGTAAATAAGCTCTGTAAGGATGTTAAACTGAACCATTTGAAATGCTAGGCTGCAGAAAGAAACCCTGTCAAGTTCTGCACTGAGCAAACACTCGGGGAAAAATAGAAGATGCAAAAAGCAAAAGAGCAAGTTTATTTAAACTCTCGACTTTGCTGTATAATATAATTATTAATCAAGCTTGTCCTGAATTCACTGTGTCATAGCTGAGGATTAAGAGTCATGCACGAATTCAGGCCAAGGCGGTTTAGAATCCAAAGGATTTATCTGCCTTGCAAAAATAAATAAAACACAAGCCTCCTGACAGATTTCCACTGCCAAGAAGTCAGCTAAATAAGTGACAATCTTCTAATTTTGCATTTTTAATTATGGACATGCCTGTCACACTTCTGCAGCTCAGGCTGAGCTGAGTTCTGCACCTAAAGCAAGGTTTAAACCACTTTGTCAGGAAGAGCACAGCATCTTCACCAAAATTACTGCACTTGCCTCTTGGAGGCTAGAACACATTTTCAGTGAATTAAAATGTAATTGGTTAATTAGTTCAAGTAAAACTTTTTTTTTTAAAGTGAGTGTTAAGAAATGCATTGCTCTGGTTTTGAATTATTATTATTATTTTTTTTTGTCAAGCAATCCTGAGAATAAAAACACTCATCTTTGAAAATATTATATCTAATTACACTGACTGCATTCAAGCATTTTCTTTTGAGGAGGTAATGGCCCTTTTCTGCTGTGGATCCTCCTCCTCTGGATGTTTCTCTACAAGCAAAGACAAACTGCACCCGGCAGCGATGAGTCCCACTACCTGCCAGCCTCGGGGACCGTGTCCTTCCCCCCGGCTCCCTGCCCCCTGGGCACGTGGACCAGACCTGCCACCAGCTCTGGGCTGTCCCCCCCTGCCACCAGCTCTGCTGGTGCTCAACGTCTGCAGGGGCAACACCAGCGTGGAGTCAAGGGGGATGTTTTCTGTTGAATGCTGTGGGAGAACTGCTTATCTTCAAGGCACACAAAAGGGGAAAAAAAAATCTTTTTGTTTTTTGGCCAACAATAATATTTCCTTCTTGTTTTCTGGAAGGAGCGTCAAGATCGGAGGAGCTGAGCGTGCGCTGAGCTGAAGTGGAGCTGGGCAGGAGGAGTGCTCCGGAGGCACCGCGCTCAGCGCAGAGTCTCGAGGTGGGGGGACGTGGGACAAGCAGGAAGGGGTGGCAGGACAGCAGAGCTGCTCGCGTGCCCGAGGTCCCGCCTGGAGAGAGCAGGATCTCCCCAGGGCATCACTTTACTTTGCCCCTGTGAAGGTGCCAAGAGGCATCACGTGGGTGCTCCCTGCCGCAGGGGGTGGGCAGCTTCCTTCCCTGCGTCGCACGCCCTACAAAATCACTGCCCCACCCCGGCTCCGTTATGAATCCCTATCAGTCAGCTGAACACGGGTCACCTTTAAACCACGAGGCAGGGATCTGTTCTCACCCATGTAACCATGGGACGGCTCCTGATGCCAACCTCGGTCCTCGAACAGGGCTCACAGATAAGACTTCCCTTCTACCTCCTCCAGCAAAAGGACAGAAATGGGGAAAAACACCAGAGCAGGGTGCCACAGACAACAAAAGAGCCTATTAATCTTACGGGTGCCATGGCTCCTAGAAATCTGCATCTGCCATCAAACTTTGGCGTTGGTATTTCCAGTAGTTACATAACCTGCTTATTGTTTTAAAGCGCTCAAGTTCTCACCGAGTAATTTATTTTCAATATCTCTATCAACAAATTTCAGCAGGAACAAAAGTTTTTCATTTGGCTTCTGCTTATAGGACGATCTTATCACTCACAATCTTATACAGTCTCTTTCAACAAGGTCTTAAAGCGCTTTATCTGCTAGGTTCCTGCTAGCAAAATATGATTGAAATGTTCTATTTATGTTCACTGGATTAAGGAGATGTTGCAAAACTGCACAAAACCTGGCAGATGTAAGCAAGGTATTACAGCTGCTCAGGCTGTTAAGATCTGAGGGGAAAGATCAATATGTGTTTGTGCAGTTTTACTAAAGTTGTGCCTTTAAAAAGGGAGGAAAAAAAGTACGTTAAAGTACATCGCTTCTCAGCAATGTTGCCCAAATTCAAGTACAAAAAGATAAAACCACACTTTCTTATTGATGCTGAAATTATATTCAATATATTTCCAAGCATATTAACCAAGAGGATGCTCATGGGATTGAAAGCACTGACAATCGGAAAAGTGCCTTTTCTTTTTTCTTTTAATGGAAGAAGACCCACGTGGCTGGAGGACACAGAACCTCAAGCCAAAGGCAAGCTCTTGCTGCAGCATTCAGTGAGCCCACCCTGACTACTCAGACTGCTGCGGGAAAACGGGGCCGTGTGGGGAAATGAAGGCTGGGAGGAAGAGCTCGTTACTGAACACCTGCCCTAGCAGGGAAATATTTCAAAGCTTTTTTTTTTTTTTCCTTAAAGATAATTTTCCTCTTAAACTACTGTTAGATAAATTGCTGGATGCACACTTAAGTATGAAGCCAGCTGCAGCTTCCAGGTCGTGCGATGCTGCTCGTGGATGCGTTGGCACCTGGCACGAGCTCTCCGTGTGCTGCCCCAGCTGGGTGCAAGGGAGCAGAAAGGAGTTTGCAGGAGGAGAGGGGGCTGGACCGGGCTTCCCTGGCGTGCAGCCGCGTGCCGAGGGGCAGCGAGACCCCCACCCGAGTGAGCACCAGGGAGCACGGACAAACAAAAGCCGGGATGCAGGCAGGCCTCTCGAAAGCTGTAGGCAATTAAAAAGGCCCGTAAATGCCCCGCAAAAAGCACTTCAAAGGGACAGTAATTCCAGGCTCAGCCAGTTGAGACCGCGCAGTGTAAAAATTATGAGTTTTCCCGACGGGGTGCTTTGTGTGAAAAGGCCAGGGCTGGTGGCAAGCACCTCTGCCCGCTCCGAGGGGCCGCGGGGACGGTGGCACAGCCCGGGTGCAGGGGCACCTCATGGTGCGTCCCCCCCACGGTTCCCATCCTGCCACGACAGCAGCGATCCTGGGGGAGAGGCCGGCATTGGGGAACGATGCTCCCACACCTCTGAGCAGCTCCCAAAGATCTATCGCGGGGATTTCACCACCCGGCCCCAGCCCTGCCGCGTGCCAGGCACGCAGCACAGGCCTGCTCTCCTGCCAATCGCGCACCCCAGGGTGCTGAGGGGCGTAGAAAACACCACCAGCAGCAAGAGGCCTCTTGCCGTTTTTATTTAATGAGTTTCCCTTCCCTGCCCCCCCCCCCCCCCCCCCCCTTCTCAAGAGGAGCAGAAAAGACGCCCCCCTCCCCCAGAAGCCAAACCTGGGGAAACCTCTCCCCACGCACCACGACCTCCTCCCCACCACGGCACTTCCCATTCAAAGCAAGATGCATGGATTTTGGACATTTGATTACTTTTAAGTATATATTTTTCCCTCAAATAGACTGAATACAATGGTTAGGAAATTTGACAGAAAACTATTCTGAGCCATTTATTGCCTTAATACGCACCTTTGTCCAACAGGCAGTTTTGACAAGAGCGATAAATTCCAAATTTATGTCAACAGAGCATATGTTGAACACCTCATTTCTGAGCTAAAGCGGCATGCTGCCCCATAAATCACAGTTCTGTTTGAAATGAAAGTAGATTACAGGCCTGTGTTATTGAGCAGTTAGAGCTATAGTCATATAAATCAGAACTTTTAACTCTAGGCGATCCGTTGTGCAATTAACTAAAGGGTACTTTGTCATTTCAAGGCTTGTGCACAGACTTGGCAGGACGCACGGCTACCAGGGAAAGGCAGGGAAAAAAAAATCAAAAAAACCTCGTTGGCAAAGAAAGGCTTTAACAGCGCGGAGTTTTGCTAAATACCTGTTGAAATAGTTAACTCTGAAACAGAGAGCAAAAAAACAGACCTAGCTCTGGGCCAGCATCACCAACCTCAGCAGCTGATGCAGTGCCGCTGCCACCGACCGGCACCCCCTGCTCCCAGGGTCACCTCCAACGTGGAAATCAGCGCCCGTGGCGCGGTGGCACCTTGTATCGGCCGTCACATACACAGCCCTGGCGCGGGCTCGCTTTATGCACTGCCGAGTGCCAGGAAACGTTGCTGGAGCCCAGCTAATAAATAAAGGCGAGCTGACATCCACAACAAGGTTAAGCACTCACTTCCCATGCTGCAGAGTGCAGAACGGGGCTGTGCAAGGAAGCCTCACCCCAGCCCACTGTCAGCAGGAGGCATTAGCCCCAGTGGCCATGCATCTTTTCCGATATTTAAGGATGAG
The DNA here is from genome assembly GCF_964034855.1 of Anser brachyrhynchus. Lineage (NCBI taxonomy): Eukaryota > Metazoa > Chordata > Aves > Anseriformes > Anatidae > Anser > Anser brachyrhynchus. Next base: position 522,115 of record NC_137718.1, read on the forward strand.
CGGTTGGTGGACGTTTGTGCATAGACCTTTCTATCATGTTCACCCCAGCCTTTCCATGAGGAAGGACACGGGCAAAACCCCTCTTTTTGGGTCTTCCTGATTCCAGGGCTAAGGGAAGCTGACGCAGCACCCGTCCCAGCACTGCCTGCACCCGAAGTCTTCCCCAGACAAGCCCCTGGCCGGCTCAGCCAGGGGACTGATTGCTCCAGCAACCTTGACAGCATCCCTCTGCAATGAAAAGCTGCATCAGTTTCCTTCATCCCGGCCGCTGCAAAGGTCAGGCAGTGACAATAACTTCTCAGCAATAAACACAGCGACACGCGCGTGCGCTGCAGAGAAGCAGGTCTGCCGTCGTGCCCAGCAGTGGTGGGCAGAGACGAGCAGAAAATGGGGAAAAATGGGAAGATGGTAGCACAAGCCTGCTTCCACCTACAGATGTCCCAGGTTGCAGGGCTAAGCAAAACAGTTATACACGTTATATGCACATGTTACCACGTGCATATCCACTGATGTGGCACCTAATCCACTGAAAAATCATATGGACTCTACAGGTTGCCATTAAAAAAAACATTCAGTAATGATTATGCGAATGGCACTTTCAGTGAAAAAGACTAAGTTGAGGCAACCACTTTTATGAAGTTTCTGGCCATGCCCACAGTACTAAAACACAGCATCTGAAGTACAGGAAGCTGGGCAGACACCAGCACTGACCCAGGAGGTGCTGCCCAGCTGGGAACGCATGGCTCTGCACTGCTGCAGTGCAGGCTGCCATCAGGAGAGCAAACCCAAAGGCCTGCAGAGGTTTGCAGATCACTCCTCCATCCGCCCCAGACCGCATTTTGGCAGCCAGTTAAAACACAACAGGGAAATCAGGAGGCAAGCATAACATATGTGAAATCTCAGAGTCCTAATACGTTAAAAGCAAGATGAAAATATGCATTGAGACATTAAGAAAAAAAAGAAAAAAGGCACAGAAATAAAACCATCCTTCCAAACTTCACAGCATGTTTGCTTGTATCTCCTTGTGCTTTGCCTGTGCAACAGTTAGAGATCCTTGTACCACACCTGAAGCAGCACTGAACTTCACCACCCCCGTGTATTTTCCAGGGAGCCTTTTGGCTTTTCAGAGCAGGTGCTGGGCAGAGCCACACGTGTCAGTGCTGGGGCACAGCAGCAGCAAGTGCACCCCGGCAGCGTCACCAGACCCCATGGAGCTCGGGGCACGGGGGGCTGAGCGCTGCACTGCACGTGTCGGCACCATGAGAGGTGGAGGGGCTGCTGCCATTGCTCGTGAGATCTGGAAGGTTACCACCCTTATAAGTAGCAGCACTATAAAAAGATTCAGACACTAAGTATTTCCTTTCCTATAAAATATTCATTGCCGTATGTGAGAGCCAAGTAGCAGAAACCTCAAGCATTTCTAACTTTGTACTGCAGTAATAACAGAGTTTTATAGGAACCTTCTGATTTTATTTATATCGGGCTATAAATACGTTGTTCTGTCAGATACGGAACCGTAGGCTGCTGTGTTCCCTTCTCGGTGCATACAATGCACAGGCATAAAGCACAAGGTGGACAAAATAGGATTGGCGTGGCTTAGCGTTTGAAATGTAATCAGGTTAAATAATTCAGAAAAGAAAAAAAAAAAAGTTGCCAGTTCCGTAACAGGTTCACTCAGAAAGGCTGCACATTCCTTCGCCCTGCTCGCTGAGAGCCAGGAGCATAAACAATATCTCCGTGGGGTAGGCTCACTTATCCTAATAACACAAATCACCTGTCAGTGCGGACCTGGGACCGAGCGCCCATCTGAGCGCGCGGATTTGCTTACAGGAGCAGGCACAGCGGCTCGCAGAGCGACGCCAGATGTGCCTCCTGGCCTAAAATTGCCATTTTGCTTCTCAGCGACCGGCCCTGGGCTGCCAGCCCCTGTCCATCGCCCGTTCTGCCAGCAGGCGCGGGGCTCTGCCCAGCAGCAGTGTGTCGGTACCAAATGCCTGGTTTTCACCCGCGCTCCTCTTGCCCCAGTAAATCAATATGAAAATCAATTCATTCACTGATATATTTTATCAAGATACATGCGACAATGCCACATCTCATTTACAGTGGGGATCTCGTGGAAAACCCAAGGTCACCAGGTGGAAAGCAGACTACAAAACTCACGTTGTATATTGGCTGCAAATAGAAAAGTGAATGAAATTGGGAGCAGAGATAAGGAAGGAGCCTGGGGATGCAGCAATCACAGCATGGGGAGAGCACTGCCTCGGTTCAGCTTGCCCAAACGTGAAGTCAGGCGGTGGGGCTGGGAGCGTTGGGGGCCTGAAGCATCGCCCCCAGCCCCGGGCCAGCATCTCCCCATGGTGCAGCACCCACGGGCTTGCCTGCCCCCGCCAGGAGCCGGGACACGGCCAGGGCTGCGCAGCAGGGAGCGGGGAGGCAGGATCACACGGCTGCTTACAGCCGGCGATAAGGAGAAAGCAAGCGCACACACCTCAGATAAGAGTTTGATATCTGTATCTCAGGGAGGGTTTCTTCCCCCCCCCCCCCGACGCAGTTATTTACGGTGCTCGTGACACCAAACCACACGCCTGCTGGAGCCGATGGCACCAGCCACGTACTGCCAGGGACACTCGCTTGCTGCACAGGCGCTGCTCTGCCCTCATCTCTAAACAGCAGATTAAAATAGCAGGAAGAGCTATTAAGGGCATAAGGAAAGGGGGAAGGGAGCAGAGACTTTTCTTTTGGTTTAACAGATTAAAAAAAAATTGCCCTCAAACCACCGCTACTTCTAAATAAAATCTTGCAGGAGCTGGAAATAAAGATTTTACTATTTCTGAAATTTAAAAAAAAGAAAAAAAGGGTGGAGGATAGCTTTCAATACAGGTCACTAAAACCCTGTACCTGTACAATATTTATATTTGCCATGAAGCAATTTATAACTGCAGCTTCAAGTAGAATGCTGACATCATTTCACCAACATGCCGATACTTCCCCTTCTTTTTAAAGAAGTTGAGAAACTGATCCCTCTTGTTTTGCCTCACCTTACGTAAAAAGGAAGCAAAAAAATTATAAAAGTATGCTTTAAATCTTTTTTTTTCCTCAGATCTTGCACATGCAAAAACATTCATAAATGCCATAAAAGGGCAGCGACTATCCCAATCTACTGTATATGCCCAGGGACAGCACATGCAGGCGACACCTTCCACCTGGCTGCCCTAGACCTGCCTCCGAGGGAGAAGCACGTTTCCAGGCCTACAGACTGAGACCACTCGCCAGAGGAAAACTGGCAAGAGCACACTGGGCTGCAGAGATTTATTTATTTTTAAAATGTATTCAAATGCCCTGGATCCAGATCAACTTTCTTTGTTCAATATTCGTTATTGCTCACTTGACTGGGAAAGGGGATGTTGGCAGCACGAGTGTTTTTAGGGGCAGGGCAAGACCCTGTCATCGGGCTCATTCCCGGCTCCGTGCTGCCCGCAGCCCACCTGCAGGGGCTCAGCACATCTAGGATGCTGGTGGCAATGCCAACAGCAGGCAGCATCCCCTGCCCATTGCTGCCAGCCCCCATGGGCACAAACACTGCCCCCAGACCCTGACTCCCAGCTGAAGACCTCAGTAAACCTGTCCTGCTCGTCTCAGAAACCTTCTGGAGGGATGCTTTGGATGCAACTGCTGAATGACACCATCTTTACCAAAGGTGCCATGAGCTACAATAACTGGTTGAAGCAGCTCTACTCCTACTCAAGCAGGCAATACTACCTGCATCTCCACTGCACTGCTCTGAACAGCCAGGACTTGAAACCAACACAAAAATCTCAGAACAACAAGAAGGCAACCACGTCTATTCTCCGTCTAACTGCTAAAGGATTTTGAAATTGGAGACCAACCCCATTTGAGCTCTCAGTACTTTTCCATGCTAGTGTTAGATGCGCTTGGCACTTTATAATATTCACCTTGAAAATCCAATACCCTGGTCCCCCTCCCGGGTTTTACAAAGCGACGAAACTGCATCGACCTCAGCAGCTCCGTGGCAAGCGCTGCTGTGGGACAGCAGGCTCTGTGGAGCGAGCAACCAGCACCACGACCTGCCTGCGTTTGCTCCGGTAAAAGCCCTGGGCTATAGAAATGGGGTCTCAGCAGCGTGTAGGCATTGGTGCATTTTGTTGGCAGGCTGAAGCGCAAACACCAAGGGGTTAATGTATTCTGATTCATGCAGCCCTACTTAGAATAGCCAGCACCAATTCGGCAATCCAAAATCATCATCCGTATTCTTCGGGCATCTGGTGACACTGATGTATTGAAAAATAAAAGAATAGTGTTTGCTTTCATGGGTTACATTGACCCTGCAGCACTGCGCTTGGCATAACACTTGTTTTGACTAGTAAGTTGAGCAAACATGACATGGATGTCAGAGGTGTCAAAGAGAGAACCAGAGGAACTTATTTTTAAAAATACAAAATTTAAACAAAAAAGCAAAGTGACCTTAAAGCCGAATACATCTGCTGCAGCAATGGAGTGATTATTCATATGTTTTGATTCCTAATTCAGAAATAATAAGTGGTTCATGGATTCCAAGTTTAAAAATATATTCATCATCTGGTTTCCTTAGCAGCATGTATCCCATTGGAGTATTAACACAGTCCACAAATTGTGAAGTGTTGGGTTTGTCCTTTCATTACTTTTAACCACAAGTGATGGGAACATGGGGAAAACGTTAAGCGGGGCCCCTGCAGGCGGCTCGTCTCTCAGAACAGGCTGGTGCTGACCCACGTGCCAGCCTCCCTGCTCTGCGTGGTGCTGGGCCACGCAGCCACAGCGCCTGCGCTGCGGGCAGGAGCGCACAGGGCTGCGGAGGTTTTACTCGTGGCAGCATCGTGTCACGGCTAACAACCCTGCCGGGGCTAAAACAACCTGCCTGCTGTCGGCATTCAGCCCCAGCCCCCTGCCCTGCTCCCACCCCTGCCCCACGGTCTGTCCTCCCCACCGGCCGGCTGGGCAGCTCTGGGCATTTGGACACAGAGGCTGAAAGCCCAGCTTGTACGTGAAGACTGCACGTACTTCAGGTTTTGGAAAAACAGCCAGGAGAGTCCAGTACTACTAACATAAAAGCCCCATAGCTCCTAATTGCCCAGATGTCCCACTTCAGAGGCAGAAGGTAATGGTTCTGGCATGACTTCAGATGTTTGGAGCAATTAATTATACACAAGAGCTTGTCCTGCTTGCGTAATGCTTGCAGACTGGGTCCTGGGCTGCCCACGAGGGTGTGATGCTGGGCACTGCCTCAGCACAGCTCTGCTGGGACCCCCACAGCTAAACTGGTGCTGTGGTCCCGGGCAGGGACCTCCTGGGATCCGTCCTGGGTCACTGCCACAATGGCCGGGATAGCACCGTCCCGATGCCTGGGGAGGAAGAGCTGGCAAAACTCCTCAGGGACCCAAAAATGGGAAGGAAAGGGAGAATGGAGAAAACAGGATGCTGAGCATGGCTGGTACAAAGAAGAGACTTAAATAAACATGGGATTTTAGGGTATGGGGATTTTTTTATTTCCACTCCCCTCAGCAAGCCCGGTGCAGATGGTGTGGTCAACAGACCTGACCCACAGGGATGGGGCTGGCAGTGTGTCAGTGGCAAAGTGGGGGCTACCCACCCCTCTGCACCGGGACAGGGGGATGTCCCCAGAAGCCACCTCCCTGTTCTGTGCTTCTCCAGAGAGCTGCAAGTACCAGCACCGGGGTGGGAGGGGACATCGTGGTGTCCCCCCAAGACCTTACACCAGGCTACACCCAGCTTTATTTTCCTGCTGAGTTGTGCACGGCCGCCTCCTCTCCTGTGAGCCCCCACCCCATCTCCTACCCTCTGTCTCCTGCTGGGAGGTGCACGTGCTCCCCCTCCCATCAGCTCACAGCAGCAATCGCGTCCCCTCCCTGCCAGCTCCCCTGGGTCACTCGTGCTGGATGAAATAAATCCATCAAAAGCCCAGCTGCTCTGGCACATCAGGGAGATGCGTGTTTCCCATCCACTCGTCTCATTACAGAGATGCTGATGTCCTCCCACCCCAAGCCCCCCATCTCTGATGCATCCTATATAATTGTTTTCTGCCCCCTGCTCCTCTCCCTCCGCAGCAGCCAGGCTGGTAACTTAAAACATTAACTGGAGACACACAGAAATTATAGGCAAATGTGTTCTTTCAAACGAATGGCCCAGATCCTCAGGATTTTTATAAGGTAATCAAATATGCAATAGATTCAACAAACTAATTTCAAGAACACACCTGGGGTCCTCTGATAATGTCAGTTGTGTCTATACAGCGCAAGGATTAAAATTTCATAGAGTCATGATTTCATCAGTCACTAAACTACAAAGGATTAATTAACAGCAAGGGAAGAGCTCATGGGTTGAAAATACAGTCTTAAGGAAAATATCTATCTCTGCTCTCCAGATGTCAGCACATATATGAATAAAGTACTTTGATGAAAACATTTTCTTATTATTAGGGACTCCAAAATATTGTTTTTGCAGCTAGAAGTAAAGATGCCTAAATTCAATTCCTCCTACACACTTTTCAGCCATCTGAAAATCCAGCAGCAGATGTGCCTCCCTTCGCTCCCCTCAGGTGCAGAGGGAGCAGAGAAGTCTCCCCATCGCTCCCACAAACACCTTCTGGGAAGTGCTCGTGGGCACGACATCGAGCTTTTCCCCAACAGGGACAGCATGGTGGGGGTGCTGCCCCATGCACGGCTCGGAAGAGCGATGGCAAGAGAGGAGCAAAGAAAAGCAACAGCAACGTGCAGGTGCAGTGGAGAACTGCGACCCCAGCCAGAGCAGGGGCCAGTGGGCGCTGGGACAGTGCAGGATGGGTGCCTGGGGGGAGCTGCACGGCGAGCAGGGTGGCAGCCCCACGAGTCCCTGCTCTGCACGGGGCCCAGTCCCACGCTGTGAATCAGGTGCCAGTGGCAGCTCTGCGGGGAGACCCCACCACACGACTCAGCTACCAGCGGGGTCTTTCCGGTGCCCATTCCTTAAGCCTGGATGAGCCGGGGATGGCAGCTTACGAGAGGCATGTCCGTGCTGTGGTTCGGTGCCCGCTGCGCCAAGGGGGGGAGGTGGAGGAAGGACCCCTCTGGCTTGGGGCTAGGGCTAAAGCAGCAGGGCTCGGAGACGTCTCCCGCATAAACACGATGGATGAGCTGCACGTGGGGACTAACGTGCTTAAAATCAATGTATTATTTATAATCATCGCTTTGCGTTTACTAAGTGCCGACAGTGTCAACAGGCAGCACCGCTAACCGCTGGCTCTGAGCTCTGTGGCGCGCAGCACCCGCTCCTGGGGCTGCTTTCAGCGTCCCAGAGCAGAGGAAGGCACGGAGGAGAGAGGGACCTGCCCCCATGGAACAGTCACAAGAAGAGCCGCTCAGCACAATTCTCTCCCTTAAAATACATATTCACATAACACAGATTTCTGTTTTCCACCCTTCCTGCTTTCTGATGAAGGATGGGAACTGGCAAAATGACTCCTGCAAATAAGCAGACTCCTTCCTTTATTTATAGGGACGTTTTGCAGGTGCAGGGGCCAATGCATAACACTTAACTTCATGGAAAACTACACAAAGCATGGGGACTAAGCTTCTAAAATAAACATATCCACTCAGCCACACTGCACTGAACACAAGCAATTGCTAAAGTTTTTGCAGCACAAGTAGATAACAGCAGGTTTTTCCCCCCCTTCTTCCCTAGGAAGATGAATTAGCAAGCTGTCAGCAAAGGACAGCCAAAGCAGTTGTGTTTCTGTAAAGGGGCAGTGGAAGTGTCTTTGATTAATGAAACCTTAATACTTGGCTGTTATACAGCCTTTCTTCAGACAGCCCCAAAGAGATAGATACCTTTAGACAGACTTAAAACACAGAGATCTGCAAGGATTCCCCTGAAAAGCTTTTCTCAACTGCAGTTTGGTTTTGCTCAGGAATGAATTAATTTTTTCTTCCCTGTTTCTCTGTAGCATGCTTTCAAACAAGAGGAGGCAGGAGGGAGGTGAAACCACTATTCCTAGCAGCAGCAACAGGTCCGAGAAAAGAGCGAGGGGTGGAGGGTGCTGAACGCCCAAAAGCAAAGCTCACCTTTGGCAGGTGGCAAAAATCAACACTTTTGGAGTTTTTGCTAATGTTCCTCTTGCTCTGTCATGCCCCACATTCACTAGCAGATCAGTTATGCAGAAGTGGGAAACGTGGGGAACGTCGCACTTCATGCTGCTGCCTGTCAGGCTGGAACTGCTTTGCCAGTGCAAGAAAACCCTGCAGCCCACCCAACCACTGCACATTTAACTCACTTTTCTCATCTGCTAAGGAATCTGGTCTGGGAATATTCTGTCCACACAGGCCAACCGAAGCAAAATCACAGACTGTTCCAAAATGCCACAAAACCGGAACCACAGTTCCCAGCCATTATTCAAATAAGCAGAACAAATTTGATGTATAATACAACCAGAACTACGTCCTTACAAAGGACACATGGAGTTCGTATTTTAGATGGGAAATAAGCAGACAAGGAGAGTGCCTTCTGACCCTGCCTGACCTGGCTGGAGAAGCCCTGCACTGTCCCAGCAAAGGTTATGCAGTATTTTCCTGTTACAACCATCAGCTAGAAATGTACCCCTCTACCTCCTTCAGTAGGTAAGGATTTTTCTTTTCCAGGGTCACTTGGGTGTGACGGAAGATGCTCAGAGGAGTGGGAAGGCAAAAAGCAAAAGGGGGGCACACTGGGGTGTGGATGGCCCTGCTGGGCAGTGCAGACCCCCCAGTGCTCCTACCAGTGCCACTGCCTTTGCCCACATCCCCTCCGCCACCTCCCAAGTTCCAGGGGCTGACAAAGAACTAATTATGTCCAATTAGAAGCTGGGCAATGAGCTAGTAAATTAATGTTTCTGAACTGCGCTGGGCTGGTGAGCGCCTGAACTGCCCAGAGCGAGGAGGTGGCAGCAGGAGGGGCCGGCGGGGTCAGCCGCTAGCAGCGGTACCCGCGCAGGGCTGGCGATGCCAGCTTGCAGGCAAGGCTGCAGGAGAGTGCCACAGCCCTGGCACACCTTGCTGCCGGAGGACTTTTGGTTTGCTCAGAGCACGCTGCCAGCAGCACCCCCGTGGCAGCAGCAAAGAGGAACAGAGAAAACAGCAACCGGGAGGGCCCCCCGCACTGTCCCAGACACGGCTGGGGGCACCGCCATCAAATGCAACTCGCAGCAGTGACAGGGAGAAGCAAAAGCCCCAAACACAGCTTGCAGCCAACTCCGTAACCTTAGTTCCTTCTGTATAGGCTGTTTTTAAGGAGGTATCAGCTGTTGCCCCCTGTGAAAGCATAAGCTAGAAACATATTCCAACATTTTCAGAACCAGATGCCTGAAACTGAAGCATCAGGCAGAAATCAGTGCTTTCCCCACCTCTCCTCTCCTCTTTAAAATGCCAGGGACCCTCCCAGGTAGAAGACGGTGAATGCTCTAAAGAGGGCAAAAATCAGGATTGCTGGGGGTGAAAGGTTAGAGAAAAAGCTGTCTCAGAACAACGAGCGTTTTTACTGGGCCTATTTGCAGCCACAAGCCTCCCATTTTTCCAACCAAGTTCCCAAGGTGAAGAAACAAAATGCTCATTATCAGCACTTCATAAGCATGATTTCTGAAAATATTTTTCCTACGCTTAAAAAAAAAGATGTGCATGCGGTGTGGGAGAGAAAGGAGCATTGTTGGTGCAGGGCACTGTCTGTGACTGACAGCAGGAATGAATGGGAAAGTGAGGGCTTGGATCAAGTCCATCAGAAAGTCCATCTGATAGTGAAACTCTCCTAAGTAAAACATACTTTTCGGGAACGGCTATCAAATCCAGAGGTGTCAAAATTGCTTGTATAAACGAACTCCCGGAGGAGCTTTCAATATCGCATGGCACACGGTGGTCTCTGTATCTCATTCATAATGTTTGATTTGGCTTCGGCTCCAAAACCACAAAAACATCTGTACAGAAGGAAGCAAGTGATTCGGTGAAATCATTCTGGAAGCTTTTAGCATTTTTCGAGTAATGTCATGGAGGAACAATGCAGGCAGATGTCACACTGGAAGGACACTGCAGCCAGGGGCTCGTGCCAGCGCCCAGCACCCACGCGTGCGGACAGGAACAGGGGAGGGGGGACACGACCAAGACAGTTCTTTCCTTTTTTTTTTTTTCTAACTGGAAGACCCTCCTCCATGATGCAGCCTGGCATCAGTTTTAATCCTGGTACACAAATACCAAGAGTGTTGTCTTCAGCTCTCTGAAAGCTACAGTGTAATTAGTTTAACTTAGCTCAAAAGACATTCTGCTTAAAAATAAACAAATACCTTCCGAGTTCGCCAAGTTATGACACAGGCGCAAGCCCTCACGGCATGCTCTGCTCCCTCACAGCCTCAGCCAAAAGCACGCTGTGTACTCCACCGAAAAGCCCAGTCATCCCTGAGCTGTCCTTGTGCTTCGTGACCTCTTGGAAGAGGCTTTCTCACGATTAATTAATTTATGAACAGTTTCACCCCCCTCCCCAACATGCACAACAGGTTCCATGCAAATTCTGGAGCTTTTAAATTATACTGTTAATGAAAGCAAATAAAGGCAGTTAAAAGGCAATTTGCTCAATTGGTGTTAATATTTAAGCACAGCATGTGTAAAAACAAGATCACAGAATTCAGTTTTTCCTACAGAAAACTTTCAGTCCCAACTTTCCCTCACAAAGGATGAAATGCATCCAAAACATTCTGCACATCGCTTGCTTTGGTTCCAAAGCCCCTCAGCATCAGGTAATGAGGCTTTTTATTAAGTAAATTTTTCACATTAGCCTCATCAGTTTCTATCGCAGAGAAATTCCAATCTATAAAACGAAATCAGCTTAATCATGGTGAGATTAGATCCCGCATCCTGGAGGCAAACAGAATTGCTCGCGCTGCCTCTCCCTGCACCCAGCCGCTCGCAGCCGGCAGACCTGCGCTAGTGGAAGGCTCCACGCTTCCACCCTGAGCTGCCATCCACCTCGCCGCTCAGTTTCCCTGGGACCAGATTTAGCAGGGATGCCTCTAAGCTAGCAACTCCATGCTAAAATTTCTCCTACTCCTCCACCTCCAGTAACAGCAATGAACTGCGGGCCCCTTTGCTCCGTGAGTGCCGGCACACTGCCGTCCCGGTGCCCGACGCCGTGCAGCCAGGGTCTCGCTGCGGGGCTCCAGGGGTGCCTGCACCCTGCGCTTTGCCCCCCGCGGCAGCACACATCTCACCACGCCTGTTTTTTCTGCAGCCCTGTCTCTGCAAGGAAAACAAGACAGTGCTGATACTTGCCCTTGCCACGAACACGCTCGCTGTGAAACACACACGTACCAGGCAAGGCAGAGCACTACGCATTTTGCCTCCCAACCGTGATGGAAATGTTGGCACAAAGCCCTGAGCTCCATCATTTTTATGCCTTTATCTCCTCTTCACTCCCCAATAGCTGGCGAGCTGCATCCATGGACAGTGTCCAACAGGCGCTCGTTCGGCACTGCCCGGCTTAGCCCCAGAAGGACAAAAGGGGCCAGGGCAGACACCGAGTAGCGCCTGGGAGCCGCCACCAGCTTTGCCAACTCCTGCAACAGCGAGAAACCTGCTCAGTCCCTCCTCTGCACAGGGATGGGGCTTGAACATGACCAGAAATGCTTCCTCCAAAATGCTCTCATCTCCGAAGGGTCCGCTAACACACCTCACCCATGCACCTGCTCTCAGATGAGGGGTAGCTGGAAATCGCATTCCCTGAATATCCCCAGTGAAACCAGATGGAGAACAGAGGAAGGCTTCTTGGCATTGTATTCACTTTGTCTCATTGACAGGAATCGAAGCCTCGGTGCCGAGCTGCGCAGCCCCATGAGTGGCAGTGGCCTGTCCCCGGCCACCCCCAGCACATCCCGGGCAGCTTTGGCTGTGCCCCCCCCCCGTACAACAGCACTTGGACCGTGAGCCCCACGGGATGTCAGAGAGGTGGCAAGTCCCTGCTAGGAGTCAGTGTTTCCTCCGCAGCTGCACCTCCGGCTTTTTTAATTACTTTTCACGAAGAATGTTTATAGATGGGCTGAGACCAGCCCCCCCAGCAGTCTGTAGCCCCACTGGTAGGTGGATTTCTTGGGCAGACACAGGATTGATGGCCAAAGCTCTCTTCTCACTAGCATCATGCTGACCCCTGCGGAGAGCCTGCAACGTGGGAGACAGCCAAGGCAAGGGGAACGGGCCCAAACCCTTGCTGCAGAGAAAGTGCTGGGCAGCCTGTTCAGCCCCTGCCTCTCCGCACAGGGGAGGGTGTCAGGGTGCAGGAGAGCGAGGAGGGCAGGGCCCCCGCTGCGCTGCAGGGCACACGGCAGCCACGCGGCCGGGGCACGCACGGGAGCTGCTGGGGGCACCCGAAGGAGCAAGTGCCGACCCTGTAACACCCCCGCTCAGCACAGCGTCACGGCCACACGTAAAGCCTGACACAAACGCGTCAGGAATGCGGCACAGATGTCTCTGCACCGAGGCTCGAGCAAACAGAACGCACGGCGAGGATCAGCAGCCAGCCCGAGGTGCTGCGGGACACCACAGCCTCGGCACCGTGCCGAATGGTGGTCCCGGGGCATCCACGCACTGCCACGAACCTGCCACCGGGTTGGGAAGAGCATCCCCTGCCCCATCCATCCCCAGTCGTGGCTGGCGAATCGTTACAGAAAAACACCCGCCGCGTCCCAGCGCTGCTTGGCCCCAGCTCCCAGCACAGAAACCATCACAGGAGCTGCAGAAAACAATTCTGGTGTTGCTGGGAAAGATACAAAAAATAAAAATAAAAAATGCTGCTGGCAGATTTAAGGAAAACTGCCAGTTTACACAGTAATGGTGATCCAGCACAAAAATAACATGCAAAACCCACAATCCTTAATTCCTTTTCTAAAACACAGTGCTGGTTATGTCAGTGGAGAAAGTCGAGAGTTTTATGTTGTGCAACACAGAGACAAGTACACAGCTAAAGAAATACTACTCCTCAAGTTTCTGAAGCGCAACTATAAATAACAAAAATACAGCTAACGTTTGCCTATTAATTAAGTCCGACTCTTCGAAATGTCCTGTTTCTCAAGTTATGACGCTTTTGCATAAATTTACTTTCAAAACAGGCACTGCCAGTGAATAAGAACTTGATTTCTAATGGTTGGAAATATTTTGTACACTCTGCTGCTCCCTCTGTACCCCTTTGTCGGGGCCAAGGTCTCCGAGCTAAAGCGTGTACCAAAAGACCATCTGTAGCTACCGTCTTTACAGAGAAGTTTAAATAGAAGGATGAATGAACACAGGAATTAATGAATGATAAAGCCGTATGGTCTCAGTCAGCCTCCTACGCTTGTATGTGGTATTCAAACCCTCCCAGCCTTCTGCCACAAAGAGAGGTTTCTAAGCTACAAAAAAAGGGTGTGTGTGTGCGTGCAGATTTTTAAAAACAAAACCAGCAACTTGTCTCAAAGTTCCCACAAGACTTCCCTGCCTGAATCTGGGGGAAGAAGCACATGTTAATTCAAAGGGGAGAAAAAAAAAATTGGTGTTTTCTCCAGAGCCGGTTGCAAAAAATCCCCTTTGATATCAAAAGAAGCCCAGCAGACTCAGCTCTAGTGATTATCGCCGCTATCGCACTACGCACACGTAGCAGCAAGTGTTGCCTGCGAGCCCTGGGCAGGCTGCACACTCCACTTTGGGCAGATTTTTTCTTGTGTAAGAAATCCAGGTAATGAAAAGAGAAATTTGAATAATTCAGGAAGCAAAAATTCATCATATAAATCTCAAGCACGTGAGGTAGGCATGTCTCCTTGAAGAAGTCCCTCACATGAAGTCCCCGTGCTGAAGAAGATCCCTCTGGAGAAAGAGGATGACTTCAGGCAATGGCACGAATTCATGGACTAAAGGCACCACTTTAATCATCTTGGAAGGCAAATGTGGAATTAATTAAGCAGCAAACCCAGTTCCTCAGAGCACAAGATGTTGCGAAGTGTCAGCTGGAAAGTCGCTGGGGTCTCGCTGCTGTGTCCAGCTCCGGGTGACCCCTGCGCTGCTGCAGTGCCCTTGCTTCTGCTCAACCGCTGCATCTGCTGGAACGTGGGATTCTGCCCTCAGGTTTATCAATAAAACATAATTTGTGGTTGGACTGTTTCTTACAGCACAGGCTTTGCTTGGACATGTACCCACACAGCAACAGGAATGCAAATTCAAGGAAACAAGTGGAATATTTGAAAGGTTTTGCACTGGCAAAGGCAGGCAGGTTTTTGTTAAGCAGGCTGGACGGTTGGCAATTCCTTCCCCACCTCCTGCCCTTCGTATTCCCCCTGCCCCAAGTCCATTTGGTAGAGATTAAACATGTCCATTAAAAGCTAACAAACCTTAAAAGGCCCTAATGGGTATTTTAAGCAAGGGGTCGCAGCAAGGGTGTGCTCAGGAGTGCATCCATTATAAAGCACCTCCATAAAAACAAACAAACAAAAACAACAAAACCGCCCCACCAGACATTGCTAGAATGGAGCAGGGGGATGCAGGCTGAGCTTTCCTCCTGGAGCTCAGTGTCGGCTGGTGACTCACAGCTGGAGGTTGCATTTGCTCTGCTCTATGAATGTTAACAACACCGGGCTGATAGCTCCCTTCCTCACCACGAGCGCTTTGAAGAATGCGTACAAAAATGATAGCTGCTTCCTGGCGCTAGAGGAACTCAATGCCGCCGCCTCCGCGTGCCCTGCTGCCACGGTCCAGCCCCACTCTTGGAGCAGCACGGCGCGCCGGGACACCCAGTGTGGACCTGGCACCGATGGGGCGCTGCCCGCGTACCCGACCTCCCTCCCACATGCTCATCACAGCATGCCCGCGATGGAAACGCCAGCTTCACAGAGCAAAACAGGGTCAGCATCGCGAAAATTGGTGGCGAGGTGCGAGAACAACAATGGAGTTTTGCTTCTCACTTTCCTACCCCTGCTCCTCTCTACCCGGAGATCTTTTGTAAGCGATGCAAACCACTTGCTCTGGTGCTCAGGCCGCAGAAGAAAAGATGATATGGCTCATTATGCTGTTTGCGGGAGATTAAAAGGTGACATTCAGAGAAAGACAAAGAAACAGATGGAATCACCTACTGTTTGCTAAAGGGGAGCTCCTGCCAGTCCAGAAATATTAACAAGGTAAACTGAGGATCAAAAGCTCACAATCTTTCAGATTCCTATTCAAGATCCCCTTTTGTTCCAGGGGCTGTTGGGGGGATCGTTTCTTTCTAAAATAATCTGCTGCTGCAAAGGTTAATGCATACATGAAAAAAGCCCTACGCGATATTAGAATGCAACTTTTATTTTAAAAGCCATCATGTGTAAAGCATTAGTGTTTTTGAAATTGCATTCTTGAGTTAATTAAATGGACAATCTTTTATACATAAAAAGTGAAAGAAAGCAATTAAAAGCTAAACGAAGAGAAACTGCCTTTTCATAGTTGCGCGCTACCCCATTCCCTTTGTATTAACTTCTCCTGAACGCAAGCGTCTCAATGGTACCACTGTCCAAGCGCGGTGTTTATAGCACCCTTGGCGACAGTTTGAGCAGTATTTGTCTTCCTTCTAAGTTTACCTACGAGATTTAGCATAACAAAAAACCTCGCTTGGGCAGCGTTTTGCAAACAAACAAGGAAGACATGGAGGTTGGCAGAAATGTCGGAATTATTACACGGCCGCCAAGTGCCGTCGAGAGGCTTCATGGACGTCAAGCTGAGCTGGGGCAGCGGTGTGAGAGCTGCCTGCTCCTGGAGCCGTGCGTCCCCGCGGGCTGGGGACGGGACTCCCGCACCTCCTGTCCCACGGGAGCCCCGGCGGGCGCTGCTGCCCAGCCCCGCACGCAGCGCTGCGCTGCTCGGCTCTGGGGCGGCTTGTGTGAACCAACCTGCGTCTATCTTTAACCACCTGCAATAACGAGCTGGGTTCATCACGAGTGTATTTATGGCTATTTAAAAGCAGATTTGCGGTTTCTTTTCTTGGACTAGCTAGGGGGGAGAGATGTATAAAGTATAACTTCCCCGTAATAAATGGCAGGCAACAAATTTCCATACACAGAAGCTGTTTGCCAATATTAAGTCTGACAGCGTACCCGACTGCTTTTAACTTCATAGATACTGGCAGCACTCCAGCCTGCAAAAGAAAAGGCAGGGAAGGAGCGGAGGGCACAAGCCTGCCGACTGTCTGCTGTGGGACACAGCCAGGAGGGACCGGCCACCTGGGTGACAGCAGGAGCGCCGCGGTGGCCAAGGCTCTCCTGACTGAGGCTAGAAAGCAAACTTTGAGGGAAAGGAGCGATGCTTCCAACTTATTTTTTGCCAAACGTTATATCCAAAAGGGAGCACAGTAAGGAATGGCCAGCAGCCAGGAGCTCTGCTTTTCAGGATTTTTTGATCACTATTACAGTGACGAGTTTGCTAAGGAATCTAACTGCATACAGAGGACAATTGCTCGCCCTGTAAAATAAAAAGGCACCAACTATATTTAAAGAAATAAGAGGCAGAAACCTCTCCTTTTGCAATTTCACTAATTGCTCACAGTGACACTAACTAAAGATTCAATTTTTTCCCTAGTGAGAAACACACTGCTATGCAGTTCAAGAACAGTTTTCCTCCTCCTTTGCGTTGTACAAGTGTTATGTTGTCCTGCTGATAGCACAGGTCCCCCAGATTCAGGGATACACTCCAGCATGTGTTTATATACGTGTGTGTGTATACACACATACAGACTCTGACAGTAGCTGCAACATGCTCCTTGCTCCCGGTGGGAGACAGCATGAGCAAGCACAAGCCAATTTCCAAGAGCACTGAGGTCCATTCCCACTCCACACATATGAGCACCCACAGAAATCATACACACTCAGTTCACAGATTTCCTACATACAGAGACATTTACTGCTAGCAATGGTGTGAAAGCCAGCAATTGCTATCTTTACTGCAGTAAAAACCTGACCTTCAGTTTTAGGAAGGAGGTAAAGTTCACTATTGATTAGACCCACCGTAAGCTGTTTATAATTACTATTATCTCTGACTTAATCTTGTAAGAGGTCAACAGTTTTACAAAAATCTTGCAAGTCGTGTCTTTTACCTCCCAACTTCATATCTGGGTCAAAAGGTCAATTACTTCAGCTTGCTAACTTTAGATTTGAAAAAAAAAAAAAAGTGAGTCATCCAGATTTCCCCTTTAATTCCTCCATTTTTTTTCCTCTACATTTTTGGCTTCTTAAATGAATGTACCGATGACACTGAGGGCTCTGATTTCATTTCACCTCTGCAGTGCTGCAGGAGGCAGCACCTCCAGCCCCTGCGTGGGGACTTGTGCTTGGTCCAGTGCCTCCCTTGGGGCTCAAGCCCAGCACCAAAGCATGGGGCTGCTGCACAACCATGCTCCTCCAACTTCCCCATCCACGTTCTGCACCTCCTGATCCTGCAACGAACCAAGACCACTTGCATTTCACATGCTTCCAACATGCAACATCTTCCTGACATGCTGAGAGCTGGCTCCCATTGCAGGAGGGAAATGTTTACAGACGCCAACCTTCAGTGAAGTCACTGCCCAAATCCGTGGAGAATCAGGACCTCTGAAGCCCTTTGAAGTCAATGGGATGAGCTTCCTCCACTTCCCTGGGACTGGTCCCAGCCCACAAACCTGGCAGAGCCTGAGCCACCAGCAGGGCAGGAGCCTCGGGTGGCAGGGGCTCAGGGCACGAGGCTGCCCTGCACTGGGATTTGGGGTCTGGGTCCTCATCTCTGCACTGAGCGCTGCACCAGCACGCATCCCTGCCAGCAGCCAGCACATCAGGAGATCTCACTGCCCCACGCATCCTCACCACTGCCTCCTTTCCCAAGCATGTTAAAGGGGAATTTAAAACCAGGGGTCTGCTCCCCTGCCTGCTGTTGGGGGTGGTGAATGGGAGCGGCGCAAAAACCCACAGGGGCTGGGGAGAAGCCCTGAAGATGAATGAAGATGTGACCCAATCTCTCATCCCGCCAGGCTCCCCTCACTCAGCACGGCTGTGCAGCCTAATCAAATATCATCACTCACATTATTTTACCATTCTCCTCTCTCCCCCCTGCAAAAGGAGGCTGCTCGGCGGCTGTCAGGCAGCCCTGTTCTGCGCGTGTAATACCACGCTCAGGGAGCAAAAATCAATAGCTGCTGTTGCACCTTCTCCTGTAAGATCATGACTCTGTTTTAGGAGGATACGAGCCTCCGAAGTGCAGCCTTGGCAAACAGAACATTGCTCAACTGTTCTGCAGGCAGGTGTCATAAACAAGCAGGCACATGGCAAACATATTGATTTCCCGGACCTTATCGCGCAGCAACCAGTGCTCAGTTACCAGGCTACTTTAATATGTAATTTACTGCAAGAAGGGAGAGCTAGACTGAGGGTGTCTGAAATATTTACTGTAGAATCGACAGGAAGGCTGAATGCATAGGGGCGTCTGGTTGTGCCATGCTGTAGGCAAACAGGAGGCAAGGTATGGCGGTTGTTGCTCCAAGCAGTTGTCAGTATTTTCTAACTATCAAAAAAAGCCCCTCTCCACTGCAATGAACTGTTTACACAGATGCTATTAATCTTCTGCAACTGTTTATGCTATGAAAATATAGTCTCAGCTGCCTAGGTTCTCTGTCTCCTTAATTTAAATTCAGATGCTTAATTTCTGTCAAAACAGAACCCACTGAAATTACCTCCATCCATTTCTTGTACTCAACTTGCCTTGTCATCTGAAAGTCCACACAACAAAGAGGGGAGGGAATCAGAGGAAACTGGAAAAAGAGGGAGGATGCTGGATTTGGAAGACTTTTCTGACATGTTCCAGCCTACCTGGGAACAGCCATGAAAGCAAAGAATGAAATCAGCCCATTTTATGTATGCAGAAAGCACCCATCTCCAGCTAACACTATCTCAGCTTTCTCACATTTCTTCACCAGACTGGTGATA
The DNA here is from genome assembly GCF_964034855.1 of Anser brachyrhynchus. NCBI lineage: Eukaryota > Metazoa > Chordata > Aves > Anseriformes > Anatidae > Anser > Anser brachyrhynchus. The sequence goes on from NC_137718.1 coordinate 541,115, forward strand.
AACTTCACCAATGTACTCTGACTTTTATGAGCTGTTTCACTATGGTGTCACAATCAACACCACTTGCACCACACTTGCACCGCACCAGACAGAAAAAAAAATCATCCAACAGGTTATGAAAATAAAGCTGCTTAATGCTACTGAGTAAATAGCAAGAGATAATGTAACGTTACAGAAACACTTGTGCAACGTGCTGCTGCTGCTGAAACCCTCACTTTCAGTTCCTGGGAGCCCAGCATCAGTTGCAAGCATTAATACAGGATTTGTGGGGTACAGTATATCTAACACAACAGCTTAATGGAAGAATTAACATGTTTTAAAAAGTGCAAGATCCTTTGTGGAAATAAAATTAAAAAAAAAAAAACACGTTAAAAGGCTAAACTACATCTAGCATAACATCATTATATACACATGGGCAACTTAAGGCATTAGAGCCCCCACTATGTCTACTGTGCTTTGGGGAAGGAGGCAACCCACAGACGGCACTGGTTGTCCATCAATCCGGAACAGGGTCAACGCTTTAAACAAGATAGCATCTATTTTAATAGCGAAAGCAGGCTGCTAGAGGATTGAATCTTGAGATAGTTACTTTCAATTAAATAAAAATAAAACTGCCTACAAATAGTTATGTGTGGAATCCAGCAAACCCCACCAGCAGCCCGCCTGCCAAGCCCGCAGGCAGAGTTATGGCAGGAGGAAGGGATGCCTTCCTGCCTGTACTCACACTTTTGGCAATTCCGCATTTGTTTAAGGGTGTTTTGCAGATGTAACATTAATGAATCCTTCGGTTGTACCTATTAGAGGTTTGCATTTTCATAGTACAAACTTTTTAAAAATCCTTTTTATACAGTGTCTTTAAGTAGATCTTTTGGAATTTACAAGATAAATACTGGTAATTTGATTCTTATCTTCTTCAAATCCAATTCTAAGCCAATTCTGTGTAAAGGACACTAATTATAGCCTGCAGGGAAAGAAAAGGTAACCTATCAGTGAGAATACACTTGAAACATTTAAAAGGGTATGGGACATTGAAAAGTTAAATAGATTTCAAATCTGCTCTTGCAAGAACAATAATTTGTTATGTGAGAATTTTTCTCTGCACCATTTCTGCTCCCTAGCATGCTTTTTTTTTTCATAATCATCTCAGTGCTGCACTGAAAATAATTGCAGTCAGTTTTGCATCTAGTTTGCTAGCACTTTGTTTGCAGATCTTAAGACTGTCCAATCTTTCTGAGAGCAAAGCTAAGAAGAGATAACAATATGAACAATCAGATCTTTATGCAAAGACAGATGCATTAATTTTTACCCCTATTTGCACTCTTCAGAAGAATAGTTTTATATGAGGTACTATTTTGTTTTAAAGATAATATTTTTTCAGAGCTATTGCTCTAGCAATGTGTGCAACATTTCAGACAAATGTTTACAGCATAGGGGATAGAAAACTGCTACTATGCAACTGCAAGGTAACGTTTTACCCTGGTTGCTGCTCTGTAATGAACAGCCCTGTACAATGCAAATAGACATCTTCAACCAGCCCAAGGAGGAATGCTTTGTGGTTAAAATGCTGGATTGAACTGAACACACCTAAATTCAACCCCATGCTGCTTTTTTCTTTTTTTTTTTTTCTGATGACATTGTACTTCTCACCATATAGTGTAATATTTTCGAAAGTTCTGGACACCCCAGGAAGGACAGCCCAAATGCATCCCACAGATGGCCAAACCCTATTACAGGGAGAGCCCTCACATGAATGAGTGACTGTGAGGTAAAGCATGAAAAAATCTTAGGTATAAATGAGCGGTCAGGTCATGCAATCAATACTCGTGACACCCAAGTATTTGGGCAAAAAACAAAGCATGAGTGCATGAACTTCATCATGGAAAGATGATTTTTTTCTAAAAAGTGCACAAGCCCTCGCTGGGTGTGAATTAGGGACTGCTGCAGAGCGCCAGCGGAGCAGCGAGGTGGGGGAGACCCTGCCAGCAGCTGCTGCACAGCGTCCTTTGACTGTTACGGCACCTATAAAATAATAAAAGCCCTGCTCCGTGGCGCGGGGCCAGGATGTGGAAGAAGATGCAGGAAGAATCAAAGGGCCTTGGCAATCCAAACAGAGCTGCGTTTAACCACACTATGGGCCGTAACTGCTGGAGCCCGGCCTCGTGCCGTCGCAGGAGGTCCCATCCCGAACTTCACGGGAGCAGAGCCGCCGTGTGGGCCGGCCAGCAGACGGTTCTCTCGTCCTGGGTGGGAGAAGAGCTGCGCTTTCTGAACTGGTGGCAGGGCAGCGCTGACGTCCGTCATCGCCATCCCTCCAGAGATGGTACCGCGCTCTGGCTTAGCACAGCGGCACTACAGCTAACTCGTGCCTGACCTGGCCCACACGGGGCGTGAAAGGTGACAAAACAACTGAAAATAAAAGCGCCGAGGCCTGCAGCAGAACCAGGGCTGAAGCGCCGGAGACGCCACCCAAGGAGGCAGCCGGCAGCGTTGCCACCACCTCGCAGGGACACCACTGACTGTGAGAGGGGCAGGAAGAGCCCGACCGCCATGGCAGCTGCTCAAGCAGCTCTAAAAACAGGTTTCTTTTCTTCCCCCCATATCATGTAGGCAAACATTTTCTATTACTCTGCTTCCATGATTCAGCAATTCAAGTCTAAGAAATAAAAAGTGTGGTAATCCACATATTTGTGTGAAATAATGGTAAATTCATGCCTTCGGTGACTTATGAGAGGAATGCTATTAAGAAACGACATTTTCCTCTTCTCATGTTGAAGGAAAAATACAGTTATTTAAAAATGGCAAAAGAATCAGCTCATTAGTTAATAACAGGGAAAAAAAATCCTACCACAGGAAAATGGAGTGGCTGAAGCAAGAACTAAACCAATATACATTTAAAAAGAAAAGCAACCATGTACAATACACACCCTGCCCTAAACCGCAATTTACCTTGAACAGAGGAGACACCTTAACAAACACGAAGCCCTGTGTCAGCCCCGCACCATCACTGCTGCCATCCAGCGCAATTCCCCAAGCTCCGCGTGGCCCTGGAGGGGCAGACAACAGCACCAGGCTCTGACCTGCCCCCTGCCCCGTGACGGCACCCACCCATCCTGCACTGAGCACCCCCCCGGGGAATGGGGCATGGTGTGTCCACAGCATCACGGAGCGACCAGGGCTCGGCACCGTGTGGGAACCCAGGCCACTGGATGGGGTCCCAGGACATCGCGGGGGGGAGCCAGGGCTTGTCATCACACAGAGGGGTTCAGGGACATCACGGGAGGACCAGGGCTTGGCTCAGAGATGGTGCTGTCCCAAAAGCCAGGAGCTGCAGCTGACACAGGACCCACATAAGCTCTGGGGACACCTTGCTGCGTCCTGCTGTTCTTTGCCTACTTGTTTCTGCCTGGCCTCTCGTTTTGTCACTGCTGTGCCCAAGCACAGCACCCACACGCAGGGCTCACAACGCTGGCTGCGTGCAGGGCGAGTGGCAGCAGCACGGGCACTGGCACGGCCGCCCGCTGCATGGTGCAGCTGAACGCGAGGCCAGCCTGGGTTTACCATCGGCAGCTCCCGTTTTAGGAGATTCAGCTCCAGAAGTGACATTTAACCAAAACCTGCCCTGCCAGGCCTCCATCTAATGCCACTTTCCGCCTTTAAAATACCTGTATTCAAGAGGAGGGCTGGGGGGGAATTGGCACTGTCCAGGCATTTTGTTCGATTCTTTTCAATACAGCTCCATCACAACGTAGCAGGTACTTTCCAAAGGCAAATTTATTTAAAGAGTGAGGAGATGCCAGCCACGGCCTAATTTATCGCAGAGCTAATGGATAGAAAAGCAGCCAAAAAAGACAATGCTCCACCAACGGCCCATCCGTAAGAGAGCCCGACATCCCTGGCACTGCACCAGGCCCTTCCCTGCAGTCCCAGCACCGCACAGGACAGGAGCCTGCTCGCCGCGGTCTCACACCGGGGACTGGACCTGCACAGCCGAGTGCCGTGGGGCTGTGCCGGGCCCTGCGGGCAGTTGCTGGCAGCAGAGCAGACATTTAACAGCTGAATTCACACACGGTGGGAAATGCACGGGGCCATGGCCATGCACACTGAAGATGCAAAAAAAATAAAAGGCAAACAAAAAACCAACCAACCTACCCATAGCCTACACGAGAGAAATTTCAGCAAGCCAGGACCAACGGCAGGGCACGCTGAGCCTGAAAGACACAGCCCTGCTCTATAAACACAATACAACGTGGGTGTTTTTGTTTTTTAATTTTGGCAGGAAGAAAGTCTCCATTACTTGCTTTAGGTCAGTGATTCTTATCAGTCCCCACCAACTGCATTTGTGGGTAGCACTAAACATCCAAGCAAACGAAGGAGGTGGGGGAGGAGAGAAAAACAAACTGCATTTGCCTCTTGTCCTTGGCCCACGTTACCTGACCATTGTCACGAGGCGAGCAAACAGGCTGCGGTGCATTAATACCTACGGCTGCACAATGAGGCATTGTGTGCGCTTTTTATGACCCCCTCTCTGACACAAGTATCACTATCGGGAAGCTCGCCACGCACGGCAGCTCCATTCACTTAGCAACAAAGGTGCTAATTAGGGAGCTGTTTTCCACCTCCAGTGGGTGGAGGATGCTGTGCAGCTGCCCATGGCGGGGCTGGGCAGTGCCCGTCCTCCCAGCGTGGGGACAGGAAAGCTGGTCCCCCTTGACTGCATCCTGCGCCGAGACGCGGCGCTCAGCTGGACCCTTTGAAACACGAGGTCGGGGCAGGAGCCAGCTCCAGAGCTGGACACGGCCGCTGGCCGGTGCTCCCAGCCTCACTCGCATGGAGCACTGGCCACGGCACAGCACCCCGGGAGCTCTCTCCCCATGCACATCCCTGACACTCTCAGCACCCTCTTCGGGGCAGCCCACAGCAACTCCCACCCCACTAAATAATGCATTGGCCAGCCCTAACTAACGCAAGGGAAGGATGATGTACATTTCTTTGTTGCTTTAAGTTACATTTGGTTAGACGCTGAGGGAAGAGCCGCCTCTAGCTAAAGGGTCAGATAAGCCAAAAATCAATACCAGTGACTGCCTCTGCATCCTTAAATCCCGCGCCCCTGCCCCAGCGCCGGGCAGGGCTGGGGCAGCCCCGCGCTGCTGACTCAGTGAGGGTGCAAGGTTGGGAGTCAGGGGTGCCCCAGTTCCCACCGGGCTGCGACCGCACTGCCCCTGCCCGAGGAGCCACCCTTCCCTCCGCCCCAGAAAACACAAAGCACAGAAACCCCAGAAATCAGCGAGAAACCACCCTTCACCCGAGTTCAACTGAACTAAAATGCCTGGGGACAGCATGTCAAAATGAGAACCCCCCACCCATCCCGGCCCCCTGCTCTTTAAAGCAGAAAGAGGCAGGGACCCAGGAAGCAAAAATAGGTTTCTGCTTAAAAATAAGAGCAAGTTTTCACTTATTTCCCCACGGGAAAGGTTTTGATCCAAGTTAAAATTTTCCTGGAAAAGATCCCTTTGGGAGGGAAGCGGGGCTCCTGCTGGCTGTACAGCCCAGGGCCAGGCTCCCGGCGCCACGGGTGGCAGCAAAGCCTCCGTCACTCACTCCTGCTGCTCCCTGGCAGCACCCCAGAAGCTCACACTGCCATGCACCGACGTGGCTTTGTGCACCACCAGCCCCCCTAGCAGCCACGTGGCCCCTCTCCTTCGCAGAAGTGCTGTCTTGCCTCCTCTCGGCACTTTGGATATATTCTAAGAAAAGGAGGAAGGAAGAAAGAAAAGAGGAAGTCACCGCATTACTGGTAAAAATAGCAGAGAGACAAATAGAAAGGTAAAGAGGGTTTGGGTTCTGAACGCTTCATTTTTTCGCAGAAACGGGCAGGGGGGACGGAGAACCTGCACCGCTGCCCGCGACGTGCCAGGGGCGCGAGGGACGGCAGTGAGCAGACCACCAGGCAGCAGCACACAACGCCTGCTGCCTTATCACACAGCTGGGCCCTGCGCCCTGTGCTGCACGCGGCGACCGCAGCCCGTGCCCAGCCCGAGATAAGATACCCGGCACCGGCACGAGCTGCTCTGTGCCGCCAGCAGCGAGCTGTGCGGCTTGGCGAGGTGGCGAGCCTCCACGGGTGATCTGTGAGCCATTTGGGGGTGGGGGCTTGTGGCGTGTCTTTGCTTTGAATGCCGTATTTTGACACCGATAGTGAATACTGAAAACATGGCAATGCTGAAGGCTGGAAGGGGAGCACGGCCAAGCAACTTTCATCGCGAGATCTGCCACCAGATCAAAGGCCGCAAGCAGCGGCCATGCATGGTGTGGGGTTGTCCCTCTGCCCCGGCATGAGCTGCCCCTGCCACAGAGTTGCCCTGCACCAAGCATCTCCTCTCTGTGAGGATGCTGAGAGCACCCCGCTTGCTGGCTTTTCACAGGCTTTGCCCCTCTGCCAGAACAGATGCACAACCAGAGCATCTCCTGCAAGACCTTTGATAAACCCAAGCACGTTAATGATATAATGAGAAAGCAGAGGAGGGAATTCGGAAACTGTGCATTCCCAAATTTTGTAACTTGCAACAGGTGAGAGCATCAGGTATGAACAGTGACACAGGACTGATGCTCATCAGCTTCGCATTCGTCCCACACTAGGGCAGCCCTGGAAAGCAAGACAAGACTCACGAGGTCGTCACCTTCCCCACTTCCACGCCAGAGCAAGTCCCAGCAAACCCATGAGAAGCCCTAGCCCAAGCCGACTGAAAGCCAGCGGTACGGAGTAAAATCTGGAAAGCCAGTAGCTGTCCTGAAAGCCTTGTACTTTCACATGTGCACACTTCCAAGAAGTCCATGTGGGTTTTCGTTGAATTTTTTTAACGTGTGGTATGCGCTGTGGTTAAATCTAATTTCTTAGATTCATAATGTTCACAGGTTTACTCTGTACACTACGAAATTAGTACAACCTGTCCTTAAATACCATAATAGAAAACACGTAGTAAGCACTTTGCCTTTACTTATGTCATCAATGGTTTCAAGGAGGATGAATCACACTTCCTCTTTAACACTCCTTTCTAATATAATTTACTATAAATAATGCACAGAGAAAAGAATGAGGGAAGGTGACAAAGGGCAAAGCACACTGAGTCCACTGCCAGCACTGTGTCCCCAGACTTGGTGGCAAGAACATAAGAACAATTTCAACAGTAGCACTGGATATGCAAACAGAACACACATGCTGTTACAGTACAGTATGTACACGCAGATCTTAAAACAAAATCAAGTGATAGGCAGTAGTTACATATTTTTATATGTGTGTGTGTGTATATATATATATATATATTCTAATTCACACAAAGGAAATTAGATTGTACATTTTAGAATGCCTGGAGAAATTACAAATCAACACAAGTCCTCACCAAGTCAATAGGAAAACACATTTTTAGCCTTCCCAGGGCCCGCAGCCCTGCAGCAGGAAGGATGAGCCCCCGGGACAGGGTGTCCCATGGCAGCCAGGAGCCACACGGGCATTTTGGTGGCAGGTCACTTTCTGCTTGCTGCAAACACTGCTGTGTCTGCTAGCACAACAGCAGGGCCGGCAAGGGCCCACGTGCCTGCCTTGGCACTGGCTCCAGCCACTTACTTGCTCTCCTTCCGTCCTTCTGAGTAACCAGGTAATGGAAATGCCCTGGTGTTTGGGGTTTCAGGGTTTTTTAGTTTCTTTTTGTTTTTCCACTCCTTCGATTTCTGACTGCTTTGTAGGTCACCCGCAGGAGCAGAGGCGCCCTGCTCCTACCATGCCGCGCCGCCCGGCGTCACCCCATGCACAGCCGGTGCCCTGGGGTGCCCCGCGGAGCCCCCAGCCCCTCCTGGGCAGCTCTGCCTGGCCCGGCCACTGCACCCCCCCCCCCCGGCACCCATCTGTGCGTGAAACCCGCGCTCATCAAGCAACCCGGTCCTTGTGCAGAGCTGAACAGAGCATGGGGTTATCGGCAGAGCTGATACACAGACAAACAACATCTCCCGTGCTGACACAGGTAACAAAGCACTGCATTTAACAGGGATTTATTGCAAGCAGTTCTAGTTGCACTAAATACACATTATGCCACTTTTGCCTAAATAGAGAAATATTTTCTAAATTGCATATTGCAGGCTTGTTTATTAAACAACATGCCAATAAAACAGCAACAAGATTACGAAGGTCAATGGAAAACTAAACTAGCACAGTGGGACATGTATCCAACCATAATCCACTTAAAATCAGTTAAGAACACTACAGCGAAAATGATATAGACTGCACTGGCTGCCATCCAGAGCACACAGGCTGGGCCTGACAGGATCAGTCCTACCACCCTTCTCTGCACCCTGGTTTTATTCCCACTGCCTTCACACCACTCTTCAGGTGGAAAATGACAGAGTTGGTGGACAACATTCTCAAAGAAAAGAAAAAAATTTATATCTTGACCTGAGAAAGCTAGTGGTCAAGCAGCATTTATTATCCCCGTAGAGGTATCTGTTACTTTGCACATAAGCTGCGGAAGTTATCCAAAACGTTGCCAATGCAAACTAGTGCTCAAAAATGATAACAACCCTTTCAGAAATACTTCAGCGTAGATAAAGATTATCTGGAGTGAATAAATATGCAACGTTTCTGAACGCTCCAAACAGATCTTTACAATCAGGCTCAAGCCTTAGAGTAGAAATAGGTGTCACAAATCAACGGAAAGTACTCGAGTTCACAAGCCCAAATTCAGGGTATCTAACCCTTCCACACTCAGACTGCGCCTGCCTTATTTGCATTCGCTCATTCAAAACGATGCATAAAGCTTTCTCTATTCCTCATGTGACGCGAATCCTTCTGTCTTAATTTCTTGTACATTCACATACTCTGTATTTCGCTGCCTATCTGTCCAATGGTTATTTTTCAATTCCTAGTCTTTGCTGTAGCTGGAGAGAAAACAAACCTCCAGAAAGAGCAGCAAGACCTGTGATGTTCAGCCTTCAAACGAGCACTTCAAACGAAAACACCACAGCCGGTAACGCTGCATGAAATGAGGCCAGCCTGCGGACTCTGCACCTCTCGCATGTTTAACTTTTTCTGGTCAGCCATACAAAACCAAAAAAAAAAAAACAAAACAGCAGCAGTGGCTCTTGCAGCCCGATCATGCCTAGCGGAGGCAGCACCCAAAAGAGCAGCTTTTTGGCTCAAAGCGAGCGGCAGTGTTTTGCTAGCACTCATGCGCGCAGGACTGTTATCGCTTATCGGCCGTGTGGTTTGCACAGACCGTGATGCACGTTTGAAAATCTTGCTCGAAGGCGATTTCTCTAAGGCGCCTGTGTGCATCCTCTGCCACAGCCACGCTTCCTCAATTCAAAAAGTAATTCTGGCCAGCAGTACGGATATTTGGGAGATGACACGCCGCTGCTTGAAGCCCTGCGGAGGAGGCAGCGGGACGCTGCGCTGGGCTTTGTTGCAAGAGAAAAGGCTGAGGAGCGGGGACAGACATTCAAACCCCAGCCCACGCATCTGGACACTGCCTCGCCTGCTAAGGTAAAGGCGGGACTGATGCCAAACGAAGAATTAAACCTACTATAAAGCACTTAGCTGCCTAACACCAGGCCAGAGAAAAAAATTGCAAGAAGAATGACACAATCCAGGGCTGCCCAGAAAGAAAGAATGAATGGAATAGGCTAATTTACACAGGAAGTGAGCACTTACCAGACCCTTCATCCTAACACACAAAACCCTCTGCCATATCTGGAAGCAATTACACCCAGTTAACATGATCTGCCTGCCACTAAAATTAACTGCAAACAGAAATATTTTTCACTTTTGCAACAGGAGATGCCATGGCCCCGTGTTTGGCTGCCGGGAAATATTTAGTAATTACTCATTTAAAGTCTCTCTTGAAGCTGTCAAGGGGGGGGGGGGGGGAAGAAGTAGAAGAAAATTCTTGCTAATTATGAGCAAAAAGGAAAATGCAGATCATTTTACTATACAGAAGAAAAACAGATATATGCAGCAGGGTAAGGAAACAGCCAATGTCGTGTAGAAGCAGATAAGGCTGCACAGATACCCCGTTACAAACTGACTGTGCTGCCTTGCAGCATTTCTACACATGAAGGGGAAAAAAAGATTTGATACTGTCACCCCTGAAACAGCACATTCTCTCTCAGGATTCCTCTATGAAATCAATAAGTGCCATTTTAACAAATACCACTTCGCAAGTTATAACAAGAACTGAAAGGACTCCGTAACGCTTATTGAACTGCCATAGATGATCTTAAGTGAAAAGCACGCTTTCAGGAAAAAAAAATAACAACCAGACAAGCGGCGCTGAGCTCAGGTTGGGTGACACGCAGCATCCTCAGCCCCACGTAAATCGCTCACGTGGAAACCCCTCTGCTGCCCCTGCGGGCTCTGCCTTACAGAAGCCATGAGGAAAACACAGGTAAAAAGAGGGCACATGAGCCTTCACCATCGAAACAAGAGGAGGAAAAAACAAGGAGCAGGTTCCCTCCCCACCTCCCTGAGGAGCCACCACGCACGCCGGCCCCGCGCAGGTTCCTGCCTCCCCGTGCACTGCCCCGGCATCATCACCGCGAGCCTGGGCTGGCAGCCAGGAGAGCTGCAAAAACCGTCACCGGGCAAGGGGAAAACCAAACCCGTTCTTTTCTGATTGGAATTTCAGACTTCTGCTTTAAAAGGGATCATCGCACCACCAAAAAGACGCGTGATAATTGACTGAATAGTGCTGAAGCCAAAGAGAGCTGTTCCACCTCCATGCTTCAAGCCATGTATGGAAATGGTTAAGTCCCCCGCCGAATAAATCAAAAGTTCAAGGCTGCAACATACCACAATGTATTCCCTCTTTCCTTATGACAAGAACCAGAGAAAGCCCGAAATCCCAAGCATCCTGCGCGGGGTCTCGGCTGGCACTCACAGGTTACACGCTCGGGGTCAGCGCCGCGGACCTTGGCTGCAACATTCATTTCCTGAGCGGGGCAAGTCCCCCTGCCCATAAAGCTAATAAGAGCTTCCTCGCATGGCAGACCCGCACTGACAGAGCTACTTGTCAGCGGCCACGCAGTGGGGGAACGCTGGTTTCCATTAACCGGTTATGATGCCAGGTGCCACTAATAAGGCCCATCAGCAAGAAACAAGAGCTGCCAAGTTGTCTTCAAACTCTGGAAATAATCATGGGCAGAGTTTGGGGGGCTGCTGTTTTTTTTATTATTATTATTTATTATTATTTATTCATTTTTTCCCTTTTTTTTTTTTTAGTTTCTATTGCAGCTGAGCTTAGTGCAACACAAATTGCTGAATGCTTAAAATAAAATAAAAAACAACTACTGTATCAGGCTACCAAAATTAACACTAATAACATCTCACAAAGCACTTGGGATCTGATTTATCACGTTTATTGCTTTAATGGTATACTGCATCTGTTTCTCACTGTGACATGTTGAGCAGTGCCAATGTGCCTAATGGCATTAGTATTACAATGCTCAGCTAATCCACTCGAAGACAAATGGAGGTGAGGGTGGCAGAGAAGGAGCCAAAAGCAGTAGTATTTCCCTATGCAGCTACTTAAGATTTGCTACGGTGCTAATGCTGCAGCTCCACGCAGACAGATCAACAAGCTACACGCCACAGGAATTGACCTGCCAGCCATCACACACCGGACGCAGCCTGTGGCCAGCAGTGGTTTTCCCTCGCGGCAGTGTTTGGGGCTGGCACCAGTGCTGGTTCCCAGGCCCCCAGGCAGCACGCACCCAGCCCGCGGGCTGTGGCCCCAGCTATGCACACAAGCAGCAGCCGACAGGCCCTTTCAAACCTGGGTCTTTGGTAAGGTTTGTTCTGGTTTGCTGCACGACATCAAGTAGCTCAAGACTTGCATCCGTATTTTCAGAAGGGCTCGTGTGTTTTGGGGACCTAGGTGGACGTGGTAGACCCTGCTTTGCAAGGTGCTGAGCTCAGCTTCCTCCTGGCACCAGACAGGCAGAGCTGCCTTCCCTCTGCTCTTCAGAAGTGGGGAAATAGGGCGAAGGTCTGAAGTTTGGGGTATTGTGACCAGCCAGCAGCCAAAGTGAAAGAGCAAGCCTCCTTATTCCTACCCTCAAAGTAATCCACCAGAGGACGTCTGGTAGTTGACAGCTCGACCATAAAACTTTCTAGCTCTTGCAAAAATCAGATGTGGAGATTTGAAGAGAGGCTTCTCAAGGTAGGCAGTAACAAAAGCATCCACCGAGGCAGATTTAAGGACGGCAAGAACAAGAAGAACCTTCCAGCCAAAGCCACACTAAGTATTTCATCTGGTGCCAGTCACAACCTGTCTCACGACAATGTTCGCATAGAGCACTTTCATTTTTCAGCTAAGCACCTCCATGTCGCAGAAAGACGCGTAAAATGCTGTCAGAGCACGGCATTGCTAAGGTGACTCTCCAGACAGGACCGTGGGTTTGGATGCTTTGCCCTTCAAATCCTTCCGCAGCAGGGGTGAAGGACAACACACCAAAGGAAAAAGGGAGCGCCGTGCCGCTTGTGGGCTTCACTGAATCACAACTCCACCTACAGCTTTCTTGGCTGCTTTCAACATCAAAAATAAAAAACAAAACACACATTTTATAAAGTTTTAATGCATTTAACTTCATGATGAAAACTCACTCCAGACTTAGGCAGCAGCTCAGCACAGCCCTCGCTTCAGAACTCGAGATTTTTCTTCATACAAACAAACCGGAAAAGGGCCACTGAACTATAGCTTTTTTGTCTGCAATTAGAGGCGACAATCAATACTAACATTAGATTAAGTTTGAACTTTACTGAACCTAGAAGGAAATCTTCTATAAAAAAAAAAATTAAAGAGTCACCAACTCAATACACACTCAATTAGTCAAAAGCATAAGCTCGGTAAGAAGAAAAACGGACCGCCAAGCGGCCGACGGCTTCCCAACAGCGGCGCTTCAGCAGGGACATGAGGACCGCGGCCAGTGGGTGCGTAGGCTCGCGCCACGAGGCCCGGGCTCACTGCCCTGCGCTGCGGGAGGAGGCGGGGGGGCCCCGTGTTGTGCTCACACCCCGGCTCCCCGTGGCCCCCCCTCGCTCCGAGCAGGGAGCACCGGTTGGTGGGTGCCTGCCCAGCACCCGGCCCAGCGCCCCGCTGCGCCCCAGCCTGGGCACTCCCAAGAGCTCGGCGGAAAGGCTGCTTCACGCTCTGCTGTCTGTTTTCCTGTGCGCACGCGTTTCCCATACTAATGAAGATGGGAGCAACACTCAGAAGGCTCTGAGACTATAAACATATATATTTATACGTATATAGGCATGTGTGTGTGTAAACAAACATACACGCCATATGCATTCACTCACTTGTGTAACGTAAACAGACACTGTACATGTTGGGATCCTCTTGGCTCATTAAGTGCACTCCTTACAGAAAGAGTGGTTTGGTCTCTTACTCTCACTGCTGGGACTTGCTGGCACTCAGAAGCCATCAGACTGGGAAGCTGAGCACCCTGTGGTGCCAGCAGCACTGAAGGTGCCCTTCCCGAGCAGCTGCCTTCGCCCCGCTTGCTCAGATCACTTGAGAACCTTGAAAACACGGGTTTTGAACAAAACTAAACAGACAAAACCACAGAGGGGGGACAGGCAGAAATACTCATTCAGCCAGGGACGCCCTGCTGCCAAAGCCTTGGCTCTGCCCGGAGCAGTGCTGGGGGAGCACACCTGGGCAGCAGCCTGGGCGAGCAGAGCAAAGCAAGGGAGGTCCGGCTGCAGCCACAGCTGGGAATGAGGATGCTCCTGGCACCTCTGTGCTCAGGGCAGGGCAAAACTGCCCCAACAGATGCACAACAGGAACGGGTCAACCAAAGCAGCGACTCCATGGGTGATGCTGTGGTCCCTCCAGCATATCCTGACCCTGACGCAAGCCCGCAGCTGGCCTCCCCCCGAGCGCAGGCTGCGATGGGTTTTTAAGCGACAGCCACAGAACCAGGACCTCGGCACAGGCTGCAGGTGGTCTTCCTAGAGCCCTCCCCACCAGGCACTGGATCCACCAGTCTGGGTGGCAGCAGATGCTGGCTCAGGCTGCCAAGACCTGCAGTTTTCTACTGGTCAGTGCCAAGGGAGGCCATCCCAGACCACTGCATCCAACCCTATCCCACATTGGGTTCAGGAGCGAAGGAGAGGCAGCACGGTGCAGCTGCCACCACCAGCAGAACTGCTCCAGCAGAGCGTTATAGAACCCGGTAGAGTGTGGATGCTGTTTAACAGCTCCATAAATACAATAGGATCCCACAAATCCTCTCAAAATGGTAATTTTCACCATGTATTAGAAAGCAAACACTATAAAAAAGCCACATGAGACCTTGTCTACACACAAACTGCCTTGGATTTAGGCTTCTTTTTTTTCAAAGTTCATTTGACTGTTGCCCAATACCTTTCAACGTGGACCATCTTACAAATCAGTTTAAAAATGGCTCAAAGGATTTGGATTGCTCTGAAAAGTTTATCAGCACAAGGTGATTGCACATATATGCAGCCTGAAAGTAAGAACACACAAATGAAGTTTGGCACTAGCTTAAACAGTTGCCTTCAAGGCTACATTTTTAGCAAACCAAGACCTCATCAGAGCGCAACGCACATTGAAGTTCTTGATAAAGATCATGAATAACGAAGAAATAAGCTACAATTGTAGCTACAGTTGTCAAAATGAACCCTCCCAACACAGGAAGGCAGCTTGAGACGCACGCTCCTTCCTTCAGCAGGCCGGGCTGCTCTCCCTCATCTCCAAATCGCTCGGGCGAGCAGGAAGGAGCCAGCCTTGCGGCCAGCCCTGCCTCGGGGGGAGACCACTGAGCAGCGGCAGGAGCAGCCCCGGCACAAGCTCAGACCGCCACCCTCTCGCAGCCTGTCTGAGACGTTTCAGCAGCACGCGCAGGGGCATCAGTTGCTACTCTCGTCCTCAGGGGGAGAAAGGAGAATGCTGGAGACTATGGCAGAAAGCCACGTTAAAATTCTCACTGAGTGTTCACTGCAGCTCTCCCTCAGTGACGTTCAGCCTGCATCACCCTACGGCAAGCACGGCCACGTCTCTGGCCAGGGAAAAAGCTTTGGGCACGCAGGATTTGCCCCTTGCATGGTTAGCAAACACAAACCCCAGCTCTCCCACTCGCAATACAGGGGAACAAAGCAGGAACCTCCTGCACGGGTGCACAAAGCAGGAGGGACCCGCCTGAGCAGGGAGGGGTGCTGTCAGCGGGGTCTGCACGGCAGCACACGCAGCGGCTCCAAGTCACCAGCTACACCGAGACGTGATGCTGAGAGCTGACAAACCTCCGCAGGGCTGAGAGCCACGGCGTGGCCACTGCCACCCTGCAGCCGAGAGGCAGTGGCTGAGTCAGTGGCTGCTGCCCCGCAGCCCAGTGCCGGCCGTGGGTCACCCCACAGCGCGTGGGGTGGCCACTGCAGACAGCGAGCGTGCGGGCAGGACCAGACGCTGCCAGCAGCTCCCACGGGCACTGACACCGTCCCTGTGCATGCACGGCCTCAGCAGCACATTATGCACGTCAGGACTAATTAACTTGTTGATTCATTAAAATTCTGAGAAGATGCTCAGTTTGGGCACTTCAGGGACGCTGCTGGGAGCTCTGGCAGCATTTATCCAAGCCTCGCTGCGGGGCTGCCGCACCAGCCGGCACTGCCGTCCCCAGGCAGGGCTGCGGCCGCGCTTCCAGCCAGCGCCGTGCTGCGCCCGCTGAGGCAGGGCCGGTGCCAGGGGCTTCACCCGCACGGTGCTGCGCTGGCTTCGGTGCACAACCACCGTGACCCTACCCCTGGCTGAACCTGAGAGCAAGTTCTGGTCCCTCTCCCACAAACAGGAGGCAGTAAGCATGGGAGCTCTGAACTCACGTGCCGATAGCAGCCCACATGCTACTGCCCCGCAGTCCCCCAAGGTGTGGGGATTGGTGCGAGCACCATGGTCCCCCCCGCCAGGGGAGCCCCAAAAGCAGACCTGCAGCCACCCCAGCTGAAGGTTAAACGCTGAACCCCTCGCTGCAGGGACGGGCTCGCGGGTCTGTCGCAGCACAAGTCCTCTGGGCTCACCTCAGCGACACAACAATCCCAGCCTGACCTACATGTTACTTTGGGCAAAGTGCAAATATTTCATGACCTGTGAGGCTGAGCAGCATCACAAAGACTGTGTAAAAATGCAGGCTTAGCAAGCCGCGAAACGCAGCAATCCCAAACGTCATCATTATAGTGGGATATGAGAACCCAGTAGGTCTCTCTCCCTTGCAGAAACAAGTCCTGCACAGAGGCACCAGCTACTTCCACAGGAGGCTCTCGGCAGAGGGTGGGACAGAGCTGCCTGACCCTACGGTGTGCTGCACACAGATCCTTAAACTCAAACAGCGGCAACCCTAAGACGCTCTACAGACCCTGGCCAGGGAAACCAGGGGGGGTTAGTGCTAGCAAGAAACACCCATACCTCAAGCCTCTTCTGGGCTATGCTCCCCACCCAGCACTTGCTGGAAGGAAGCTTCTGGTATAGCTGCCAACCCTGGAAAAGTTACAACAGCTGACCCTGCACACGGGGCTGGTAGCATGCATGCTGCTCCACATCCCATTTTTGGGGACGCAGCAGGAACTTTGCACCAGCCCTTTGCACCAGGGTGCGTGACATCCAGTCAAAAATCAAAATCCACTATCAGGATCACGCCCAACCGTTACATTGGCCTCAAGAATAAAACACAGTAAGAAACAACGTGTTTTTAAATGGGGTGTAACACCCCAGCAACAGCGAAACAAGCGACCGAACAGACACGCGGTGCTGGACTCTGCAAAGACTCACCTGTGCTGTTCGACGGTCTCGTTGTCCGGCAGCTCTGCCCCACACACGCTGCACTGCTCGCCCACAGCTCTGCTCTCCGTTTTCATGCCAGCTGCCAACTCCCCAAGCTTACTGAACAGCTCCCTCTGAATAAAGCCTTGGGGCAGGAGCCCTCCGTAAGCGCTGAAGTCCATGGACACGGCAAGGGCTGGCTGCATGTGAAGGGCTGATGGCATGGAGGGTGGCATGCCAAGCATAGAGTCAGTTTTGTGGTTTGGTAGCACAGAGTAGACACCCAGGGGTTTCTCGCTCGCAGCTGTGGACTGCTCCGGCCCCAGCGGCAGCCCCTGGCCGGCCTCAGGAGGCTGCTCTGTGCTCTCGTCGCGGACATAGTGCAGTTCACGGGCACTCGTGATAACGCTGCTGCGGGTCGGGGTGCCAGGGCCCTCCTTGCTCTTGTCATCGGACTTCTCCCCACTGGAAGCACTGGACTCTGCCGTCCGGGGGCTCTCATGGCTGGAGGCATCTTCCACCTGCATCACTTCAGTTTTGACTTCAGCAAGGCCAGGGTGGCGGCCGCTGGCGGCGTGCGAGTCCTCAGGGGCGTTCTGCTGCAAGGCGCCTTGCAGCAGTGACTGCCCGATGGTCATCAGGCTGTCCACCGCCGCCTTGGTGGGGCTCATGGCGGAGAGGCCGAAGGAAGTGGAGACGGACGGGCTTTGCTCCACCATGGTTCCTGGCATGCTCTGACCGGCCACGCTGGCATAGCCGCTCTCCTCGCTGGAATGCTTGGAGATGAACAGACCCTTGATGTACCTCGATTTCCTGTCCTCCTCTTCCTCGGCACCTCCGTCCGTCATGGTGACTTCGGCATCGTTTTCGTCGGATGCCTGGATGGTCTCCAAGATCTTCAGGCACTGCTCTTCTAGATACTCTATTTCTAGAATCTCAGCTGCATAGAGCAGGTCATCCAAGTCTTCAACCTTTGCCTGGAGGGTGGCAGTGTAAGCATACTCCAGTATCTGCTGGAAAGTCTTTGGTGAAAGGAAGTCCAGGGTGTAATGCTGACTGTTGCGGTGGAAGAGGATCTCAAACATTTTACTAGTGCAAGCCAACACTGTCCTGTGAGCGTGGAACTCCTGGCTGTCCACCATAATGACCACGTCGCACAGCGTCCCCGCCAGGCGCATCTGGTTGGCTTTGTGCAGCAGCCCCGTGGGGTGGCAGGGGTTCTGGAGCTGTATCATGCCCATCTTAGTCAAATCCATAGCGATCCCGAGGTCCGCTCATTAGGGTGCCTTGTTGTCGCTCAAATCTGGGACCAGCTTTGTGTGCCGACTATCTGCGAAAACAAAAGACAGAGGGGGGGGGAGAGGAGAAGGAAAAAAAAAAAAAAAAAGAGGAGGGACGGGGGAGGAGAGAAGGAGAGGGAGGTTAGCCGGAGCTCGGCGGCGAGTCACGATGCACCGAAAAGTTTGCGCGCTCCGCTCGGGGCCGGCGGCACGGACGGGGCCGCCCCGGGATGGCGAGGAGCCGCGGCCCCGCCGTTGCTGCCCGGGGAGGAAGGCGGCAGCCTCGGGTGCGCATCGCCGGTGCGCGGAGCCGCCGGCAGCAGCCGCCGAGCCGCACAGCGCGGCACGGCTCGGCCCGGCTCGGCGCAGCGGGCGGCAGCAGCGGCCGCCCCGTCCCGCCCGGGGGCTTCGGTCCCGGCGCGGTGCCGCGGGTTTTTGATGCGTAGCTCCGGAGGGCATCAAATATTCATCAGGTGCACGGCGGCAGCCGCCGCGCAGCGCCGCGCCGCGAGTCCTCCGCGGCCGGCACGGGCACGGCACCGGCACCGACCCCCGGCACCGGAGCGCGGCGGGGAGCGGCGAGCGCCGGAGAGCGCGGGGCGGGGGTGAGGAGGGGGAGAGGAGGAGGAGGAGAGGGAGGAAGAGGCCGGGGGAGCCCCGCGCCCGCCCGCCCGCTGCCCGCACTCACGGCGGCCGGCGGCTGCTCCGGCAGTTCGCACTGCCCGCTCTCATCGCCGCCGCCGCCGCTCGCCGCGCCGCGCAGCAAATCACCGCGGCGCCGGCCCACGGGCCGCCCCGCGCCCACGTCAGGCCGCCCCCACCCCCGACGCCGCCGCCCGCACCATCTTGACTGCTGGCGCCGCCGCCCCCCCGGCCCCGCCCCGGCCCGCCCCGACGGGGGCCCCGCGCATCCTCCGCGGCCCCGCGCGCCGCTCCGCGGGCGCCGCCGCCCGCTCCCTCGGGGCCACCGGCCCCGGCCCCGCCGCGGGGCCGCCCCGCCCGTGGGGGGGCACCTTGCAGCGAGGCAGCCCCGGCGCCCGCCGGCGACCCGGGGCTCGGGCGAGACCGGCGCGGGGCCGCGGCTGCTGGACAGCGCTTGGCTCCGCCGGCCCTGCCAACAACAAACATGGAGGAGCCGGCGGCCGCGGGGAGCCAATGAACCGGAGCCGGCGGCGGCGAGCAGCGCCGGCCCCCGGGGCTGCCCCGGCACGCCGGGGCGGGGGTGGGGGGAGCAGCACCGGCCGGCCGCCCCGCCGAGCCCAGCCCGGCCCCGGGCGCAGCGCAGCTCCCGGAGCGTCCCAGCTCGCAGCGCTGCGCCGCGGGCGGGGGCTGCCCGCCCCCCGACGGCCCCGCGGGGCCGCCTCCCCGGCCGGGACCCGCACCCACCCGCGCCCGGCCGCCGGGGAATCCCCGCCTCGGGGCAAACCGCTGGGAACAAAAGCACGCCCGAGGAAGCGGCCCCGCGCCCGCCGCGCCCGAAATCTCCTCCGTTAATAAACTGCGCGCTGTGCAAGCCCGGCCCCTCGGCAGCGAGCGCTAAAGGAGATTAATGCCCGGGCTGAATCGAAGAGGTGGGGACGGCAACAAAAAAGACGAGCCGGGGGCTCGGCGCCAGCTTTCGGCTGCGCGCACGCCGCGCCGGGGCTCGGGGCTCGGTCTGTCCCGGCAGACGCCCGCCCCGAGCGGCCGGTCCCCGTGCCCCAGGCGCGGCACCGCGAGCTGGGCAGCGATTTTCCGCGGCAGGGAAAGAAAAGGAACTGGGAGAGAAAGGGAACGGGGCCGAGAAACGGCAGCGGCCATGGAACAGCAGCGGGGCACAAGGCTCTGGCAGCGTGCGCGGCCGCGGAGCGCCCCGCACCGACGGCCGCCCCCGGCGGGGACCCCCCCGGCCCGCTCCCAAGCGGCAGGGGAGGGAGACCTTCGGCGGGCGACACAGCGCAGGGAGCGCGGGGCCCGGTGTTGTCAGCTAAAATAACAAATAAGGACGGTATTAGCACAAAGATACCCTTGGGGTAAAGCAGCGCAAATGTAATCTAAGGAGAACGTTATAGGGAAGTGTGTTTATAATTATAATGGGATTTAATGTACTTTGGGACCAGATGATAGCAGTCATTTAACAAGAACAGCCTAATAACAGAGGCCTTAACAATGAAAGGAGATGGTGCTCAGGTTATTAGATACATATTAGGATGCAACATTTGCAGTACTAAAGGATAAGGCATCAGCTACCCCGACTTTCGGGGGGCTATAACTCTGCCCTTTTAATTGGCAGAAAGCTAAAATTTGGAGTGCGGGCAGCCAGCATGAGTGCAATATGCTTTTTTTTTTTCTTTTTTAATTGCTTGAGACTACCCGCATTCCCCCCCTCCACTTTTAAATCAAAATGACTGAAAGGGGGGGAAAATAGCAAGATGATGTGGTTTCAGGTGTTTGTTTACCCTCCTCTAACTTTTAAAAGGCTTGATTTCAGGACTGAAATTTTGCAGACAGTTAGGGGTATGTTTTTAGTGTAGCTTGCATGAAATTAAGCTGCATGAGTCCCATTAGCAATAATGGAAATCCCACGGCTAAATTCCCGGGCAGCATCCTGAAAATTAACCCCCCAGTCCTTCCAGTGAACTGGTGCATTGCACTTTTTGCTGCTCTTTTAATATATATAGTAAAAGCTACTGAGTTGTTTAAGAGGCTTGTTTCCTACAGCTCCTTTTATCAAAAGGTGCTGGACTGTCGACCCTCAGAATGGAAATCCTGCACTTCACCACCATGGAGGTGCACCGTAGGTAGCGGCACACCTCAGTCTCCCTCAGGCTTCACACTGTGCTGCAGCATTTGGTGGCTCCCAGAGACCAGAGGGAGACCCGAGCCCCCTGTTGGACCATGGGCTCAAAGAAACGCAGATGCCCCCCCGCCTTGGAGGAGCCTGCAGTTCAAGCCACAGTGAATAACCCAACCAACTTCCCAGCTGTCATATGTATTCTTTTTTTGCCACCTGCATTGCAATAGCACACATCTAGGCACTATACAAGCACTGCAAAAGAGATGAGCCTGTTTCCAAAAAGCTTGCATTTGCCAAACATGGGCCTGAAACCAGGAGCTAAACAGAAGCTTGGCCCCTGTGGGGACTGAGTTTACCATCCCCTCACAGCTTCATCCCCAATGCCTAGGAAAAGCTCTCTTTTAAACCCATTGTGGTGTTACAGGCATTGTGCTGGTGTCTTTGGAGACCTTCATGGAAAGTGGAGGCTTTGAATTTGAAGGCTGTTTTGCTTTTAGAGATGAAAGGCGAAGCAGTACGCAAGAGCTAGTTAGACAACTCTTACCAGAACATCTTTCTGCAAATCACATTTGTCAGCCAAAACCAAATCAACCCCCTTCACTTGGGGATTTCTTTCCTCACCCACTTCTGTTACAGAACAGACTGAATGAAAATAAATGCTGAAAACCCCGAGTCCTCCCCAAACCGCAGTGCAGGTCTCTCTTCTCACCACTTCAGTCAAGGCATGCTGAGTCTGTTGGCGCACAGGATGCTACTGAAATGTGCCTTGCTCTGTTCGCCTGGGCTGTTTCAGTGATGAGGTGGGCCAGGCAGCTGAACTCATACTTTTTGTGCAAACTGTCCAGCTCCAGTAACAGGTTCAGCCTATGTGCTATGATGTGTTCACATGGCAAGGGCAGACTCATGCCCTGCTCCATCACCCCCACGCATATTGTCCAAAGGCTTTGCAGCCAGGGTTGTACTTTTCTACTGCCCTTCTACACAAACCTGTGTGTATGTGCACACAAACCACTGTCTGCACCTTACAGGGCAAGTACAACACGCTTTTGCTTTATTTGTTCCACAAGCTTTTTGCAATGCAGTGACTTGGAGCATCTTTGAGAATCCCAGCAGAAACAGCTTGTTCCCTCTGAAAGCTCTCACATTAGGGGGATTTATGCTGTTTCCTTCCACACTCTTACAGTTCTCCACACACCTGTGCTCAAAGAGCAGGTAAAGCACTTGCTAGCAATGAGACAGAGCGATCATAAAATGCATAAGCCCAGAAAAAGCCCAAAAGTCTTGTCCATGACCTTAAACAGCACCACGTTTCCTCTCATCAATGGCCCCCATACACTGCATAGAAGAAATACTATAAAAAATCAAAAACAAAACAAAAAACACCATGAAATCCTCACTATATGATCTTCACCAAAGCACCTGTGACCCCCCTTATATCAAGTGGCTGAATCCAGAAAAGGACAGGACCGATTTGGCTGCATTCGCAAGTCAAACAGGAGAAGCAGAAGTAACCACTTGCCTTAGCGTCCCGGACCCTGGAGGACAGAAGGACAGCCCTCTCCAGGCTGGTGGGGCAGAGCTGCAGCCTCCAGGCAAGCTGCAAGCCCAGCACCCTAGCGAGGCAGCCAGGGAGCTGATGTACCACGAGCAGGAGCTGCCCCAGCAGCTGTACAGGGCAGGGGCAGGAACACGGCAGAGCAGCACCTGCAGCCTCCTCCCACCCCCAGGAACACGGCTCAGAAAGCCCCAGCCTTGGCCTTTGGGGTTGCTTCCAGCACCCCAGCATGGGAGTTAATCGCCCGTCGCTGCCCCCCAGGATGTTCCATTTCACTCCCATCTCTCCCCATCAGTTTCCAATTTATTTACTTTTCTAAACTTAATCCTCACCTTGTAGTGTAACATGTTTATTAGAAAGGAACCAGCATGTTAAATGAAGCCAAGCTGGGTTCTTGTGTTAAATAGCAGTCACGCCCAAGTGGCTCTCCATGTGCCATTACTCCAAGTGATTGAGGCAATTTCTTCCTCTGCCATGAGTTTAAGTTGTAAATCTCTCAACCAGATACAGAGGCAATGATGTGCTGCCTATTGTGATTATTATTAACCTCTAGCATTAAACTCATGAGACTTCCATGATTTCTGTGGAAGGTCTTCACATGAATGGACCATGCAGAATACCTATATCCTCCCCAGGAAACCTAGGAACCATGTCAGAACAACTTTTAGTCTCAAGCCACTCGCTTATTTTGAATGGAGAGACACAAACATTCACTTTACCGACAAGAATAGCTTAGGGTTGGCAGGTACACAGAAAGAAAACCCCACAAACCAAAGATAGGGCAAATTAATGGCCTGCAGGTATTTCAAGGGATAGGGGCAAGGAAAGCGTCAGGCTGCTCCTCCAGGACTCAGCAAGGCATGTGGAGACAGAGAAGAGAAAGCAACCGTCCTATGACACAGGAATCTTCTAATACAAGTCTCCAAAAATTAAAATAAAAAGGGAAAATCATTGTTCAGGACGTTCAGCTCTCAGAAAGGCACAGGCAGAAGGACTCCCCTTCAGCTGGCTCCACTCTGTCACCCCCAAAACGCACCCTCAGCCAGCTTCTTTTCCTCTAACCCCACGTAAATGCCCTTTGCAGTCACGCGCACTCCCCTAGCGATGCTGCACAGACTTGTTATCTCCAACTTTACACCCCAGAGATAGATGCAGTGACTTGGCTCCTACTTCTCCGCCTTGATGGGCCCTAACACCCTTTAACACAACTTAGCTGAACTTCTGCAACTCTGCTCAGCTCCGAGTGCCCCCACGCAAGCCAGCAGCGCTGCCTGCCTCACCTCTCCCGTGTCCTCGGAGAACCGACCCGTGCATGCCTGGGTCGCATGCAGGGTGAGGAGACAGTAACTTTCCTAACCTGGAACCAGTGTATTTTCCTCTGAATAGTTTTGTTTCCCTTATCTTTTTGTGTGCTTGGAGGGTTTTCCAGTCTCACTGTTGTGGAGCTGAGTTATGAAACACTGGAGCAAGGATTCAAAGCATTGCTCAGCATTTTGGGGGCAGGGTGGTGTGCGTGTGTGGATTTGCAAAATAGGAGCTGTTTTAACGTAAATAAAATCCATGACTTTTGCTGTCACTTAAAAACTGATTTTGGTATTACTCCAGACTTCAAGGGAAGCTTACAGCATCCAAGCTCTTGTGTACACACGAGACCGCTGTCTGCTGGAGCGCTGCAAGAATTTTGTCAGGCACATTAGCTTTGCTCTGAGATGGGGTATAGTGTGCTGCTCTACTTTTGCATATGAGACAAGCTGACAGCTTATGAAAAGATGATTAAATGTGTTAGACTATTTTAAAAAAAATACACAAAGCTGTTTGTGAGGAGGAGGGAAGAAAACTGCCGAGGGCCCCTGGAAGGCTGCTCAGCGTGCAGCCACGGCACGTTAAGCTTCCTGTGAAATCCATTGATTAGCACAAGTATCCATCTGAGCTGTTCAGATATCGGACCCGAGTGCATTGTGGCTGCATGGGGGAGTGGAGGAATCGTGAACAGTCCCTTTATTGTGCCACCGCTCGCAGCACAAAGGGAACCTGAGAGTCACTGAGAAGATGCAGCTGGTTTGGGGGCTCTGGCATGGTGCGAGGGGATGCAGCCCTGCCTGCTGCTGCAGACGGAAGGGCTTCGCGCTTTTGGGGAGTTATCTGCGTTACGATCAACGTCAAAATAAATTGGTGCGGGAGCACAACTGTAACCAAACCTAATAGATTTGTAGGAGCTCTCCTATTGTTCCAGGAAAAGGGAATATTTAAGGTCTAGTAATTCACACAGAGCTAAAGAGAGGAGCGTGAGCTGTCACGGGGCCAGCACACAGCCACGGCACAGAAACCCTGCTCCATCCTTCTCCTGCCTTTGTCCTTAAACTGACTGGCACTGAGCTGCATAAGGGATATAACCGGGCAAACACTTAAGTATGTGAAAAATGCACAGCAGCAAATATAAGGATAACTGCGTCACCTACCTCGTGGCCGCAGTACCCTGGTGTGTAACTTTACACACCCGAGCGACTCCACAGGACTGAATGGGGCTGCTGCACATGTGCATTTGTGCGTGACCGGGAGCGCAGCAGACGGAGGCTCCAGGAGTTACTGGGGCTCCCAGCCTGACCAGTGCTCAGTTTCTTCTCTTCTTTCAAGCTGGGCTCCTTTAAGGAGCATCACAGTGAGCAACAAGCAGGGGATAGTAAAACCCTTATGGCTCAGGCTCACCGTGACATTTCTGTTCGTAAACACCTTTCTGAGTCAGAACTGAAGTCATACAAACACCAGGGCTCCCATCACCACGCTTGTGCTGCAGAGGGGTGCTGGGAGGGACAGGATCGATGCCGTTAGAGCAAGGGAACAGGTTAGGTTCCCATCTGGATTCTTTGCAGGATGGCTTTTGATATACAAAATATCAATGAAAGGAAAAGAAGCTGCCATTTGCCCCTTGTGGGCTTCTGCATTTACACAAGCATTTCCTCAGCTTGCAGACTTCCATTGCGTTCCTCTATTCCTCCCCCTTTGTCCAGGTTATATATACTGTGAAGCCTGTAAGACAATAGGGCTAATTAGTGGCTTATGGCCCTAAGCCTGCAAATACTGTGAGGATCATTGTGAGTTGTGACTCAGGACGGTGGCAGTCCAGGCCAGCCTTCCCACATTCCTCCACTAAATCCCCGACACAAAAGGGAATTTATCCACAGTGACTCAGCTAAGGAGCACAAACTTTATAGCGCTGCAAAACAGGCAGCCGGGCTTTGAACTGTTGTGTTTATGTATTCCCCCCCATCAACGCACAGCCTAGTTAGTAATTAAATAAAATGTCTCCCTCTAGCAGGCTATGACCTAATCATTTGTACAGTACCTATTTTTAGCATTACCCTTTGTATGTATTCAAGATAGCTCAGGCCAGAAGCAGCAACTTTTGAAGTCTTAATAAGTGGGGGGTGGGAGGGTGGTGTCTTTGTTTAATTTACTGTGTAATTATTTTTCCTCTTCTCCCCTTCTCTTAACCTAAAATATTTGACATCTTGCATGGGACAAGAAAGAAGATGTGCCAGGGCCTTAAATGTCAGCCCTAACTGTATGGTGCTGAGGAGACCGTACGCCTGCTTGGTAAAGTTCATCGTGGAAAAAAACACTTAAATACGGCAGAATCGACACTAGAGCCTCACCAAAGCACTTCTGGATTGGCTTGCTCTGGCCTCAGAAATATTTGATGGTCTAACAAGATGCGTTTCCAACTTTTCCTCCATCTCCCTAACCTCACTGTGACTTTTGTTCCTCCTCAGAATTAATTCAGTACCAGGGAAGAGTAGTTCCACTGCAGAAAGACATTGTCAGTGCTGGCTTGTGCCCCTGAAACAGGGCATAGAATCGTACCTTTGGACAGGAGCCCCCAGCCCCTTAAGGGGATGCTCATTCTCTGTACAGATCGTGAGCAGGCTTAGCTACTAACAAGGATTTCAGGCTAGTTACATACCTATTGCACACTTTCTTGAGCACAAGATTAACATACTATTAACATTACTTAAACCACTCACTGCATTTAAACAGTACAATTTTCAAAAGCTTCCAGCTTAGGAGTTTAGATTCCACTTTCTAAACTCACTCAAATATAAATAACATTGGTCATCCTATGGAAAGCAGTGAGTGCGTGACATTGGGATACTTTAAGGTTGTTTGCTCGGTTTCATGCTGTATAGGGAGCAAGCCAAATATCAAATCCCAGTCACCGAACACCTTTACCCCTAATTTCATCTTTCCTCTCTAGCAAGGGCAAAGCTCCATATCCCATTTCCAGCTGCATGAGTCATCTGTTCCCCTTTCCAAAGAGATATGTGCCTGTGTGCGCACGCCAGCGTATGCACAGAGAATGCATTACCGTTTTTGACAGTGCAAACAAAAGCCCACACTTGTGGAAGCCTTTCTTCCCCCCTTCCTTTTCTTACCATATCTGTGTACTAAAGATTCACACAAAATGCCTACACAGCTGGGGAAACTTCTGTCAAAGGGGCTCCTCCTTGTTTTCTTTCTTGTATCGGGAGAAATCGAGTGGTTGAATCACACACACACAGTTCTTGTTTCCAAAATGCTTCTGAAATGTTTCTAAGACATTCTAGCTACATAATGAAGGTATTTTAATCTCAAATGAAATTCCTGTTCATTTATTCAGTCACTCCTAATACCCCTCCATAAACTATACAACTCCAGGTCTTATAAATAAGGCAGAATAGAGTCTGAAGCCAAATGTTACAGTCTAGGTTCAAGGTTAGATATTAACTGATTTTATTTTCTTAATAATTGCCAGGAGATGCAATAAACCCTTGGTATCTTATCTAGTCAGAAATTCCTAAGTGACTGAACCCTAGATAACGTTAGTATATCAAGACAGTTTGCAAATGACCCTTTTTAAGAGATATTTATGGATCCCCTGTGAAGGCTAGGAGAACCATGCGCGTTCCCAGTCAGTCACAACACAGTTGTCCCGCAGCCAAGCACCGAGCCATGTGCTTTGGAGCCAGGCTGAAGGTGCTGCAGCGCCCTTGGACATCGCAGCATTCACATGGGAGGAAGGCTGGCATGGTCCAAGCTCCACCGAAACACATTCCCTGCTGGAACGGCTTGATCAGCCTCCGAAGAATGAAAGTAAACAGTGTTGCAAAGCTCCTCCTGGATAAGAGCTATCTTCTGGGGCCAGAGGTTCAAAAGCATTTCTGCAAGCAGCAAAGGATGCAGATAGGTCAGGATAGAAAGGCACGCAACCCAGGCAGCTGATGCTGCTGTCACCAGGGGTGTAAGCACCCCCAGACTCCTCTAAAGGCACGAAGGATCTTTTAAAGTCCAGCCTGCTGCTTCTTGCCAACCACTTCTGGTGCATCAGATACTTCATGCATAACATGGAAGATGCTGACTCCACCACAAATAGACCAGAATATCATTTGTCTTCCAACTGAAAAAAGTTAATTGTCAGTGTTTGTATTGCCAGTCTCACTACAGAAATACACGCTGCATCACTGCTGGGTCCCTGCTGTGCAGAGGGATTGACTGGGCAGGTAGGGAACACCTCATTTCCCTAGGTACCAGCTGGGACATGGGAAGGTGGGATGGCCCCTCGCTGGCGTTCCAGCCCCAGGGACCTTTAAAGGGACACATTATTGAAACATCTCCTTTAGGGGGAAAGGGGAAGGGGGAAAAATCCCAGCTTTCATGAAAAAAGTAATTGCTTCTAAGATGGGTGAAATAGAATAAAGAAGAAATTTGAAAAGCCTAAAACCGGATAGTTCACCATGAGTAAATCTGTGCCTGAAAGCTTTTCTCAGCGCTAACATCACTTTTATTTTTTTCCTCAGTTTTTCCTGCCTTCAGAAGGCAATACTACCACCCTACTAAGCCTCCCACGAGGTCTGCAGGACTTGCACCCTTAGCAAACTGGCCAAGCACATTTTTTCCACCCCAGTAAGAACCTTACTCATGACGAATGTTTCCAAATTGCATGTGGATCATGAGCAGGGCGTGCAGAGCACGCACTGAGGCTCTCTGCTCCCAGGCTGCTGTGGTTACTGGTGTGGTTAACCTGAGCCAAGGCCAGCAGGGGCTAGCCAGAGCCCAGCCATAAGGCACCAGTGTGGTGGGGACAAAAGGTGCTCAGTGGCAGTAGGGTTTGTAGCCTCTGAAAAGGGGCGCTGAGGCTGGTATAAAGGGAGTTTTAAAATGACCAGCTGACAGAGAGACTCAGGGTGCAGAGAGCTTAACCCTGGTTGCAGATCAGATGTCAGGGGCAAAGGAATAGCTCAAAGCTTTGGAAACTGGATACAGAAAAGAAAGTTTCGCCCCCTCTCCCCATCCAGCTCATCAGTTAACACTACGCAGCAGAGTCCTGATCCTCCACTACGCATCAGAGACAGGTACTACTGCAGCCCACATCTCAAAGGATGGAACTGCTGCATCACAGAGGTTCCTGTATCTTGTGGAGGTGAAGGGAAGACTCCAGGATTTAAAAACCACTTTGCTTGGATGCACAACTCCTGGAACACTGCTAGCGAGGGTGGGATGAACTCCTCGGTGCAGAGGCTCTGTGCAGGTGACAGTTTGTGCCACCTCGCACGTGGACGTGATGGATGCGGGACAGCCAAGTCCTGGCACAGCTTTTCCATCTTTTGGCCACTTCCAGAAATGAGGCAGAACCTCAGCCTCAAAGGACGCCTGCAAACATGGCTAAGCTTGTTACAGTTCATTTCATTATTTTTTTTTCCCCACAGGGCTTTCAATTTTACATTGCTGAAAATCCTAACAGTAAAAGAAAAGTTGCTCAGAGGGTGGTTTACCAAAACTGTTTTTCAGATCCACGTCCTGATGTAAAAGAAGTTAACTCAGCTACTGACAGAGCCGCTCAGTGGAAAAGAAGGATAAAATACCTTAACCTTGAGTCCCATCACTGCCACCATACGCAGTTGTCTGTCCCACCCTGACATCCCCTGCCCAGTAAATGCAGTTTTTCAGGTCAGAAACATCTGACTCCTTTCCCTCATGAGCCATAAGTACTCTGGACCCCAAGTGCCCATGGTGCTCAGCTCCAGTGCCCTGTCTTTGGTCACTTATCCTCTGGCCAAGCACTTTGATCCAGGACCTGCACACCACAGGCTGCAGTAAAACACGCAGAACTGCTGGGCCCCCTAAAAAATGGCTTCAATTCAGGCATGAAGAGGCGCTACATTAACCATCAGGTGAAATACTTCACCAGCATCGCTCAAGAGTTCAGACAAGGTGATCACAAATAGTCCTTTCTTGCTTTAAAGCCTGTAAATTTTACAGTAATACTGCTCATCATCACATGCCTTCCTCAGACATTTCAGGGCCTCTTCCAAAGCTGCCTCTCAGCTGCACAACTCAGCCATGGACAGAGCCCAGCGCTGGGCTGAATTTCTCATTTCTGCTGCTGCTCATGGGAAAAGTGCTTGCTCTGTAAATCAGAAGTATTTTCGAAGTGGTCACCACCACCACCGTTTTTGGAGGGCACCGTGCCACATGCTCTGGGTGCTGCTCTGCCCTGAGCAGGCGGTGCGGTGGGGCTGGTGCTGGCTGCTCTCAGCCACAGCACTGCCTGGTGGCCCCCACGGGCTGTGCCTCCGCTGATGGGATGGTGCCAGGTGGGTTACAGGGGCTGTCACAGAGACTGTAGTGGGACCAGAAAGCCTGATTTAATGTGCTGTCATTCCCACTCTTGATTAATTTGCATTTTATCAGAATTAGCCTGTTAAATGTGCATGCCTTCCTCCTACGTGGACCCAGTCACTGAACAGGGATGGAAAGGTGTGTTTTTCCTTCTTGTTTGCCACACCATGCCCAAGAGAGAAAACTTAAGGCTGTGACCCGAAATGTTGTCCCTGTTTCCTAATCCTGCTAGAAATAGGAACCAAACGTGAGTGGTACAGTAAGGCTCCCACCCTGAGATGCACACAGGCTGCTGATCTTCTCTAAAGACCACTGAACAACAAGACTGTGATCTTAGTCTTCCCAGGGTTAGAACACCTAGCTTCATATTCCACTATTGACTTGCTCTTTTCTACTGGCATAAGTTCACCCCTTACAGGTCATTTTGCAGTGTGAAAAAAAAAATCAGTGTTATGTGAACATGCCAGCATCCGAAGTGCCTTGATGCAGTGCCCAGAACTGTTTTAGCAGGGATGAAGTTTGGATGGTAATAAATGCCAAATCTCAATAATCAATCCCAGCCCCCCAAAATTACAGAAAACACTTAAAGACATTTATTGCCACAAAGCTAACGCCATCACAAAATCCCCACCAAGACATGTAAGAAGCTAGTGCCACCAAGAAACAAGACGTGTAAGATGAAGCATATTTATATCAAGCTGTAATAAATTATGCTCTTCTTCCAGGTGCCTGGCTATGTATTAGCCAAGAGATCACCCACATCATCTCCAAAATGGCTACAGGATGAGAAGGGGATGAACAAGGGAACAACAAATTGCAAAAATCAGACTCTTCCAGGATAACCTCTCCTCCTCCTTCCCCAACACTTCAGCTTTTGCCTAGAACTGACAAGTTACCCATTTCCTCATCCAAATGGGGAAAAGCTGCCGCGGATCTCCTGGAGAAACAGAAGAACGAGGCAGGCCTTTGCCGAGAAGCAACAAACTCCAGGATGCATCTAGCCATCACCCAGCCTGCAGCAGCCAGGGACTGCATGGGTCCTCTTCCACCGTTTCTCCCCAAAATGTTCATGCTCAGAAGGATGAGAGAAGTGGGGGAAGGAAAGGGGATGAGTGAGAGCACTGCCTACTGCAAATATTGACATAACCATTATGGGCATGTATAAAACTCCCATTTGTGTTATGTGAGCGTTATATTCTTTGAATACTTCTGTCTCGAGGAATTCTTTATTTTGCTATAGAAGAAAAATGTTTTCATATTCTCTCCTGCCGTTCAGACCTGCAACCCAGTGAGCCCTTTTGCCCTTGAGAGCCATAACATTATTTGTTAACATTTTTATGATGCCAAATGGTCTGTGCTAGAACGGGTGCCATTCTTTAGCTGGGAAACCATATGGCATGCCGAGTAATAAATAAGGTATTGTGATAGTTAATGAACCTAATTGCTAGCAAAGGCTTTAATACAGAGAATGTGCTGCTGAGAATTTAGCACCACATTAGAGATGCAGCAGAGCTCCTCTGACTTCTGAGGCTTAATTTAAGTTCTATATTGCAAACTCCAGAAAATAATTCCAAACCCTCCTGCTGGAAAAGCAACCTGCTGGTAGACTGTGATTATACTGAATTACTAAAATCGCAATCAATTTTATACACTCAGTTAACCCTTGCTAGGGAACTCTCCTCTCAATTTGATAGGAAGCCACTTAAAGATGTATTGGAGCCAAATGACTGTAAGCATTATGGTCATCATCATAACCGTTTCTCTCCCTGGCATCTCCCTCTTCTGGGACCAACCCCTTTTAAAGCCTCTCCATGTTTCAGCCGAGCTGACTGCTGGCAAAGTAGGGAGTAAAAGCTCTGATTATGAACGGTCACTGCTGTATTACGCCATGACCAGCTTATTAACAGCTGCCATCAAATCATGGCAACCAGACATGGCACAAAGCACAGACGTTGCATCTGCCTCGCAGCTTACAGGCTCCTGTGAAATGCTCACAAACTTTGCAAGCGCAGCACAAACTTTCAGAGGCAGTTTTACTTTTTCTGGTTTCTTCAGCCCTGGAAAAGAGAAAAGCCCTTCTGTGTAAAAAGAACCCAGGAATTGCTACAGATCCCATTTTGACACGAGACCTTTCAGCCCATAAAGCCTTTAGATGACTGCCACACCTGCAGAGGAGAATTTGCTCTTGCCAAAATGCTGCCTGTGTATCTCAGTGACTACATCTACAGTCACTATTGCTGCTGTCTTGCATGGGTGCTTTGTAAAGAAGCAAACTGAGGTCCAGGACACCAAATATTCTCTGTTAAGCTGATGCAAAATACACCAAACCCCAAACTAAGATAGATATAATGGTTTATGAAATGCTGTTTTGGAAGAGCAGCAGTCCTTCCATTGAGGACAGGGACCTGCTCACACATGGGGAATGGACATCGCACATTCAGGGCAACACACAGCATTTGCTGCAGGTCTCTGCGGCATGCTGCCCACCCTTCCTGCTTCTGTGTTGCAGACCCCTAGCAAAACAACACTAGTGCTCCCTAGCAAACAGGCAGAGAAGGTAAATCAGTCCAAGACTAGTGCTCGCTAGCAAATAGGCAGAGAAGGTAAATCAGTTCTGCACTGACCCCAGACACAGCACTGAAGTACTGCTAGTGCTTGCTGAGTGGAACCACCGAGCACGAAGTAATCTCAGAGGTAACGGGAGGTTTCCCATTGGGGCTGCCTTGCTCCATCCCTCTGCATCAGCCCCATTGCTCCTCCAGAGCAGCTGCCACTTCCAGACCCTTTCAGGCACCTGCCCTGCCTCACAGCACCACGTCCCACCCCACTGCCAGGCACAGCGCACTGGGTGCCAGGCTGGCTGCTGCCCTTTTTGCTCCGTGGTGATCAGAGGCTGATGCTCACGCTTTCCTGAAAGCCCCAGAGACCAAGGCAGAGGTCTCACAGTCAGCACCAACACCTCGCACGGGTAGGCTCGCTCAGCACTTCAGGACCTGCAGAGAGAAGCGCAAAGGCTTATTTTGTTTGCATTTGTGCCCCAGGCTTTGGGCAAGTGACACGGATTCAGCGTGTGCTGATTGTGCAGGGCATTACAGCAGAGGCAGAAGGTGGCTGGGGCCAGTGCCCGACAGTAGCATCAAATGAGGAAAGTGCCAAGATAAAGAGTCGCGTAGTGTGGATTTAATACTGTACATAAATACACTTTACAATCTCAGGAAAGCTTTGTGCTAAGAGGAAACCATTGGAATATTTTATAGTGATGCAGATCGAGTGAAAAGACTGTGAATAAATAAAAGGGAAGATAATTATTTGATGGAGTTCTCTTAGGATATGCCACAGCGGGGAATACTTACCGAGAATACATATTACTAGAGAGACACAGCTATTCAAGCATCAAACTAACCTATAAATTGTCACAGGAGAAAATTGGAGGAGAGGAATGGATGGGGTTTTGGGCACTGCTCTCATTATTAACGTCGGGTTTCGCTTTCTACCTTCCTCATCGCAATTCCCTGTGCCCAAGGAGTCACAGTCCCTGAAAAAGGGAAGACTGCATCTAATAACTGTCTTTTAGAAATTATGGGCAAACCACTACAGTAAAAAGATGGCGTCATTTATCTCTCTGCCATCTGCATGGGATCATCTGGCCAGTAGCAGCAGCCT
Organism: Anser brachyrhynchus; assembly: GCF_964034855.1. Taxonomy (NCBI): domain Eukaryota; kingdom Metazoa; phylum Chordata; class Aves; order Anseriformes; family Anatidae; genus Anser; species Anser brachyrhynchus. The sequence goes on from NC_137718.1 coordinate 574,862, forward strand.
GCTCCCGGGAAGTTTCAAGCACACTTGCACAGGGGCAGGTGAGAGGGGCTGGCACGAAGACCCCCGTGCGCACAGGCAGCACATCCATCCTGCTCCCATCTGCACCAGGCACTCCTGCACTGGCTCTCACCTCCTGGCTGGAAGCTGGGAGTACCCTGGGTGCACCAGGCACTCCCCACAGGACCATTCCCCTCCCTGGTGCTTCGAGGGGAAGCCCACTGCTGTGACAGACATCGCGGGAGGATAAGCACACAACAAGCGCCTTCCTATCAGACTCCCAGATGGGGACTGGTTTCCACCTCCTGCCCATCCAGATCTCCAGAGCTCTGCAGGTCTCTCCCTTGTGCCGCATTTCCCATCTTTGCCATCAAGCTGAAAACAAGCTCCAGCCACAGCCTTCCCTGTAACACAACACATCCTTTGTGCACAGCTCTCCCCGCTACCGAGCCTTCTGACCCCAAAATCTCAGAAGCTCTTCCCAAAGACCACATTGGTTGCACTTCACAGCAATGCTTAGAGTCCTCTTCCCCATTTTGGGGGCTCTGGCAGGGATTTATCTGGAGCCAGAGTGCTTCCTAGAGGCAGAGCTGGAAAGAGCCCGGAGTCCCTCTTTCCAGCGGCACGCGCCAGTGAGCCGCCGGGCTTCCCTCAGTGCCATTTATAGGCTCAGATCTACAAGTTAATAATTAATGTAAGCAGCCAAGTGACTTTACTCACCGATATTCTTAATGGCCACTTGCAGCTTTAAATAAGCCACAAAATCTTGATAGTAAAATGAAAAAATTACAACCAGTTGCAATACATATTGTACATTAACCTATCGGTTACCCAGCCATTGATCTGGAGCAGCTCCAGAACCGTGCCAGGGACACAGCACTGCTTTGTTACGGAGCCGACTGGTCCCACCATAAACATTGGGGATAATCACAGGCAGGCCCATAATTAATAAAACAGCCATTCCCCTTTTCACACTCTGAATTGAACCCTTGTTGTGGCATGTGGACCCCAAACTTTCCTCATGTACATGCATTTATTTTCCTTGGAAACAGCAAGATTTAAAGCCCCAGTTCTTGTCAGGGGGAGACCTGACATTGCCTGGAGTACAAATGTGGCCATGAAATTTCTAAGCAAGTTTAATGAATGTAACAGTAACACAGCAGGTGTTCATTAACCTTTCCCCTCCCAGACAAGTCACAAGTTAAAAATATAATCCCTATAGTATTGCTACTATGGGAAAATCCTAACTGCATGTCAAAAATACAATATTACTTCTCCAAAGGCTAACTCAGGAATCCTATAAAAACGGCACGTACAAAATCAAAACCATGCAGATAGAGAGACTGTAGGTAACAATAGTTTGTTTTAGAGCTTATTAAATAAGTGCTGTTCCTGTATTTTCCCCTATTCCAATATTCTGGCACTTCTACTCCTTCCCACAGCAGTGCTTTCACCCACACCTTCCCACCCTTCTGGCCCTCAGTTCTGGATGGAACAAATCCACTCCTGAGGGTCTTCAAAGTGCACCTGTGAAAAACCTGCTGGCACAAAGACCACATTCATGGGCTGGCTTAGGAGCAGGTTTTACACCACTTAGGCAGAGCTGTGTGGGTTTACACCACTTACGGGGCTGATGCCTTTTGCTCTGAACATCTGCAGTCTCTTCAGGAGCTGAGAAAACCTTTGGCTCTTTAATGGAGAAGGTACAAGAGACACCCTGCACCACAAACAGGTAGCCTGGTGCAATTAACAGAGGTGCTCATTATTTTAAGCAAGACTTGCCACTGCTTCAAAAATGCCAGGCAAGAGAAAAGCCAATGCAGAATGCAGGATACCTTTAAGGCTATCTTAGACAATAAAATCAAAGGCAATCTGATCATGACAGGTCTCCTTCCCTCTCTGCCTGTCAGAAGGGAATTGCTCACTCACCTGCACCCAGAATAGGGCTTTGTATCCACTACCATCATTAATTTATTTCCCATGAATCCGTGTGAATTAGTGAGACCCCAGAGATTCACGCAGCCCACCTGTTCGCACTGCCTGCATCCCCACTGCCAGCTTTGACATTTGGAGGCTTGGTAGCAGATATCAGCACTGGCAAATGGTGCCATAAACCATCCGACAATGCAAGAGCTGCCAGCCCCAGGGCTGTGGGCAGGGAGCTGGGAGCATCATGCCCAGCATGCACCTTCTTTCCCCACTCCTGACAAGCCCAGGAAAGCAGGTTTTAACAACACAGTTGTGGGGATGCTCAGGGGAATGGGTAATTGTGAGGTGCCTGGGTTTTGGTGACTTACAGCGGGTACCTTACTGCCTGCTCTGCTGGTGCACAGAAATCTCACAACACAGGTTTAATTCTTCTGGCGGAGGTCATGCTTAGACAACTGTTAGTCCATTCACTCTAAATGCACAATATTTTAATTGCTGGCATTCTGGACATACAGCTCTAAATGCATTTTGTGAAACAACAGGTATTTTGTTAAAAGGGGACAGGAGAAACATGATTTTTAAAACCACTATCAGTGATGTGATGAAATTACCATGTAGCATGCAGGGCTCTGAATGCTGCAATAAATACCCCACACCTTTCTTTCTGAATCATTTGTGTCACAACAGCACTGGAAACAAACCTGCAGCAGGGACTGGTATCTTCTGCTCCTCCTCTTAGACCCACAAAGATGTGGACTCTGTGCACCGACTCCACTTTCTAGATGCGCAAGCAGAACAACTGATGGAGTCCACATCAGACCTCTGTCCACAGGAAACTCAAATTTATTACTTCTACCTCTTTATTTGGCCCTCACATCATGGGAGCTGAGAGTAATCAGCTGCATTCCTAATCAAGTGAAAATAGAGTTTTTAGAAAATTAATTGTCAACAATTCCTATTAAAAAGGAAACTTCCCAGCTAAAGGAAGCTATTGAGTGAGAGCAGCTACACAGACAGCCAAACTCTGCCGACTGCAGCTGCTGTTGCCCTGTTGACTTCTGGGCTGATTTGTACCCACCAGGGATTTGGCCCTAAGAATGTATATTTTAACAAATGGTTCTGCATCTGCAGGCATCAGCCCCCACAAAGAACAGTTTATTCACATGCATCCCCCAGCTATCTAGTCAGAGGTTAATGCCACCGCTAGTAACAAGCATTTCTTTGCTCTGCTGCCAGCAAAAAGGAAGCAATATGTGAATACACTCAAAAGCTCTTGACAACTCACGTTTCTGACTGCTGCACCAAACCTTGCAGCTTTGTCTGGAGCTCCGACTGCTGTGCAGATCTGTATTGACTTATTGTGTTGTGAGGGAGTCAAGGATGAATCCTGATAAACAAAGCAAGAGGGCATGTTAAAACTCCTAGAGACTGTGTCATGTAACAATACGTCAAAGGGCAGTTGTACAGCTAATTCTGGTTTATTGAGGGAACTGATAAATATTTTTCTGCAGCTCAATGCACAGGGGTTGATTGAATAATGCCAAGGCTCAGGATGATGCAATGAGACAGGGTTTGCCAGGAAGCCTGGTTTCACAAGCCATGCCTGTGGGGCAGAGCACTTGCTTTCCCTTTGCAGTTGTGAAGAATGACGTGCACACCTTTGGAGTTCAGCTGTGCCTTTATTTTCTGCTTTCTGCTGCACAAGGTGCTGAGGCAACCACACAATTCTGAGGGCTCTTACCCCCTCTGCTAAGGGGTAAAACATAGGTCCTGAACTCAGAGACAATGCTGATCCAGGCAGCTGTGCCACTGCAGGTGAGGAGAGAGCAGGACCTTCAACAGGGTTTGCAGGGCACAGCTGGAGCCAGCACACTCATTTCTGTGCTCCAAGTCTCAACAGACTCCATGCCCAAGTCTGGGCAGCCCAAAGCAACCCCAGCACTGAGACCCAGCTCCTCCAGCTCACAACCAAGCTTTCTGCACTCATCATCCAATTCTAAATCACATCAGTCTCCCAGCATTAGGTGAATTTTCTGGCTAGGGCATTAATAATCCAGCCAAGCAACCTACTGCTGCCACAGCTCTCAGAGCTCTGCACCACTGGGCCAAGCGAAGGCTGAGGTTTGATATGAATCATGTTGGGATTTCTAGGCAAAGTCCCATTAATGAAATCGCTCAGAGCCATTGCAGTTCTTAGTCAAGTACTGTAGAGATGATAGCCTTATTTATGAGTAAGATATATCTGCAGAGGGAGCAATAAACCGCAAAGCAAAGTATGAAGGTTTGCAGCAAATGTAGTAAAGTTTTATACTCCTGAAAACTAGGAATAAAAGATATAACCATTTAAAACACAGTGGATAGAAAGGGTTTCCATAGGACTGTAAAACACTCTTACAGTAGTTAATTGCTAGTTTCTTGTTACAGCACAGAGAAACTTAAACCAGGAAAAGAACTGCTTAAATCTCCATCAATGAGCAAGAGAAACAAGAGCAAGAGGAAAAAAGAAGCACATGGGAAGGGAGAGCCTTTTGTTTCAGGACCCTCTGTGCCACGTGGAGCACGAGGCACCTTTGGTCCCAGCACACCCACAGTACTGCCAGCCCCAGCTGCTCCTAGATCCAAGCAAGTGCCTAGGGTAGGACCCAAGGCGAGGTCCCAGCGACATGCACTGCCTATTTAGCAAGAACATAATTTATCTAAGAGCATATCAATGTGCATACAACAGAAAACCAGCCAGGTCCCCGCACTTGCTTGGCAGCAGGAGACTCATCGTGGTCCCACTGAGACCTGCAACAAGTAGGAGTGGCTCCCAGGCTGCTGCCCACCTCCAACCCCTGCTCCCAGGAGCAAGTGGGTCAGGGCTGCACTGCCCCTTCTCCCAGGACAGGGCTTCCAGATATTAAATATAAAACAACACAAATCTAGATCAGTTATCCATGTGTTTCTTAAAGCTAGATAAAAGAGCACCCAGCTAAACTGCCCAAAACTTCTCTGTTGAAACTTTTAAAATGCAGTATTTTTGACCAAGTAAAAAGGTAGACACAGGAGGAAAAAAAAAATGTTGAAAAGCCAACAACATACTTCCAACCAACTCTATCAAAACATCTGCTACCTCAGAGGATACCTCTACAGAATATTTGGGTCACTAGCATATTACCTGCCCAGACCTCTCGTCCTGCCAGGACAACTACCCAGGAACTTCTGCCTGGAGAAGTTTCGCAGTGCTTGAGAGAGAAAGCTGCAGCATTTGCACAAGCCCCTTGTGTGAAAGTTACGTTTCAAGAGCTGCTTTAAAGTCATATCTCAGAAAATAAATATATTTTACCATTTAAGAGCATGATTGTCTCTTTTTTTTTTCAAATAACCTTTTTTCAAAAAAAGAATAGTTGCTCCCCTTCTCTAAGATTATCTGAAACTAGAAGTGTTTGATTTTCAGGAACATTCTTTATACATTTTCCTGCAGATATAAAGAAGGAGAGCATCTAATCTCAGTCTGCTTAAAAGCATGTAGAATACAGAAAAGAGTGCTTTTGTTTCCACCTTCCAACTCAATGCACCCATCCCTTCTCCTGGCACTCATCTGGCACACCTGGGTGCCCTCGGCCAGGTCAGTGCCTTGGGGCACCGCGTCCCCCTGGGGCCCAGCAGCACTGGCAGCAAGCATCAGCCACTTCTCATCCACGCATTCCTCTGAGCAGTGAGCAGGAGCTCAACAGCAGTTACTACTGCACCTCACTTCAGCACTGGTAGACCTTGTGTACACTTCTACACTCCCACAAACGTCGACTTCCTTATTACCACTCAGCTGTAAGCCCGTGCTGAAGGCAGATTCCCTGTGAGCGAGGTGTGACTTGTGCCCAGAAGGAGACCCTTCCGCCTGACCTGCAGCCAGCCGTACCCTGCTGCTGGCTGAAGGACTGCAGTCCCACAAAGGGACTAAACACCAGCTCTGTGACACACAATGCTTCACCTACCTGTCTTCCAAGGGCAAGGACCGACCAGAACAGCAGAAGTTGCACTGCAGGTATGCTACAGCAGGTCTGTGAGCACAGGGTGCTGCTGACTGGGGGGTCACAGAGCCTGGACCAGCCCCAGCAGCTGCCAGAGCTCAAACCCAGACCCCACATAGAGCCTGGGGCTGAGCCTGCACTCCACAAGCCAAACACAAGCTAGCATGGCTTCAAACACTCTCACACATCACCACAAGCTTGTCTCAGAGCAATAGGCTCCAGGCACAGCCCAAATCACCAAAGCCCTGAAATGCAGCATGCACCAACAGCAGCAAGAGCCTCCCATGCACCCTTTATAACCTCCCTGGCTGCTGCTGCTGCTGTTTAGCCAGGTGGTGAGATGCGTGCAGGTGCTCCTTGTCATGCTGATGGGACCAGGACAAGGCACAGAGCTGTCCTATCAGGCCTCCACTCCTCTCCTCCCACCACGTTTTCTGCAGGAACTTTTATTTTTTATTTTTTTTCTCCCTTTAGTGGCAGATTTTGTGCATTATCCAGTAAAGTAACCAGAGAAACACATTCCACTTACCACAGCGTAAATATCGAAATGCTGTTTATATCAATCAGAGAAGCACTTAGGTGGAGATGACAATGGAGCCCACAGAGCCCTAATCACATACTTTGATTGAACTAAAAGTACTGGGGAAAATGGAAATCAGATGTCTAGTACCGAGATTTCAATAGAGATGGAAAACCGGGGAGGCAGAGATGCGCAGGGAGGCTGCTCCAGGCAGGGGGACACACAGGGAAGGGCCTTGCAGCAGCAGCAGGAGGCACTTTTCTCAGGGGCACAGGCTGAAGCATCATTGCATTTTCATTTTCAATATTAGCTTTGCTGTTGGCATCTTCCCTTTGGTGAGAGTTTCCCCTTTGCAGCCTAGCATGCGTGCCCGGGGGGGGGGCTAAGGTCCTTGGTCCATGGGTCCAAGGTCCACCGTGCGTTTCCCTCGGTTCCTATTTCAGAGCTCAGATTCCAGATCACAGGGACAAAGCCCCCGTGTCACCGGGATTTGTCCTAGGGCACCATGACCTGGCTCTGATGGCAAGGTGGGAGTGCTTGTGGTCTGCTTTGGGGTTGAAATCCCGGTGCAAAGAAGCCCTAAAGGCCAGGAGGGGCCCTTTAGAGACCTTCCAGCCCAGTGCTTCTGGGGTACACGGTGCCGGAGTAGCAGGGAGTGCTTGTAGTTCACTTTGCTCTCTGAGGAAGGCCTATGTAACGCGTTCATCTTTCAAACTGACATTCTTTTCTGCTTCATACCTTTGGCAGCTGGTTTGCACCGGCAGGTCGGAAAGCTGGGGCACGACGCAAAGCCAGGAGCTGGGATGGTGCTTGTTAGCGCGGGGGTGACAGCGGCTCACCCGCCCCTCGTTCCTAGCAGCAGATCATTAACGAAGTAAAGGCCAATTACACAGATCCCGAGCCCGTAATGGTCCCAAGGCCCTTTGATCATCCCGGCCCCTGCTGCGCGAGGCTGCGGGGCGAGCGCGGGGCTCTGCTGCCGCTGCGTGGCCGGCCCCGCACAGCGCCGAGCTCCCGGCTGCGGGACGCGGCACCGCGGGGCTCCGGGGCAAATCCTGCAGCGAACGAGAGCAGCGAAGGCAACGGGACAGGACAGAGCAATTCTCACCGGGATTTTTTCAGGCACTGTTCAGGGCGTGAACCGATTCCTCCTCCTTCCAGCACCGGGGAGCACGGCAGTCCTCTGCCGGGGAATCGCACGGCCTTAAAACTCCCTCGCCACGCTGTGACCGAACACCCCAGTTTGAGTTTGCTATTAAGAAGTAAACGTGTTGGGCGCTCTCATACTGTTTACAAAGCTGTTGGGCTGCAAACACGAGCTATACTGGTTCGCACCGTACTGCGTTATTGCTGTCAATTGCTGTAAACCCGGGGACACGTAATGTAATCCCAGGGATTGCCAGTAATTACAGTCATCTTTAAAGGGATTGTGTGGCTCAGGGGCTGCTGGTGGGATTGCGGTCACAAGTGGTACGGGAGAAGTAAAATGATGGGGAAAAAAAAGGAAAGCAACAGAAGGCACAAGGAGGGATATCGGTCCTGAATGAGGGAGTCAAGTGCAGCAGAGCCACCCAGAGCTGGCAGGAACAGGACGCTCGGAGCAGCTGTCCCTGCGTGCAGCTGGAGAAGCAAGTGAGCACGGTTAAATGGGGGGGGAGGAAGGCAACCCGGTGCTGAGCGTGGATCGTTCCCTTTGCCACCTACAATACAGAGTGCTACACTCAGACTGGGACTAGCACATGAAGAAGTCGAAGGTTGAAATGAGTCATGGATAGCAAGTATCGTAAAAGCTCCCCATGACACAAGACCGGGGAAGAAGTAGAAGGGTTTGTCCACCTCTCTGCTGGTTTTCCTTTCACTTTCTTGGTAAGAACTTAATAAAAAGCCCCAGTGATGTTTTTAGGGCTGCGTTATAACATTCGCACCAGCGCAGACTTTCTGCTGTGCTGGAGAGCACAGAACCTCTGACACTCGCTACTTAACGCTGAATATAACATAATTGTTTCTATAAAGACCTTTGCGACTGTCACAGAGGCACAGTAAATGCAGGAATTCAGCAGCTGCTGACATGTTCTCTGGAAATAACATGCCCAGGTCTTGTAGTGCGGGTGTCTTTAATCGCTGTTTAACTGTTCGAACATCAGCATTGCTGGAGATTTTTATGGTCTGTTTAAAAAGCACAATGATTCCCTTCATGGAGAAGTTTGTAGCTACAATTACCCTTCTGTTGCAACCTGCCAGGAGTAATTGAAAGTCTTTCTCAGCTAGAAGGCTGGGGTATCCCGCCTGCCTTGTGCACTCTCTGGCAAAAAGTGCTGTGGCACTGGCTCGAGCAGCCGCGGTGGGAACCAGTGCAGGCAAGGGAAAGGCTGGCGTAGCATCCTGCTTGTAAGGACAGGAGGAAGGAGGGTGGCTGAAGGGAGTGTGTGTCTTTTCACCTTGGAATGAAGAGGTGGGCAGACCATTTGTTAATGTATTCCTAAAAGATCATCAAGGGCATGAAATCACAGCACAGAGTAGCAGCAAAAACAGAAAAAAAACAGGCAAAACTTCAGTATTTGACTTGCAAAATTTATTAATATAACACAAAATTATCTGAGAGAAAATATGAAGGGGAGGAACCCCTCTCTCAGCCTTCTGCTACTCCACGGTCTTCACTTCTTCCTCCCCATTCCAGGTTGAGCTCTGCCTCCTCCATTTGCCAGGGTGACTTCCCCCTAACTCACTCCATGTCTGAATATGAAGCCAAAGAACTGAACCACAAAAGCCCTCAGAAGTTCAGTTTATTCAGTAGTAACTGTAGCTGTTATTTTTATCTATCTGCTTCTCTCCCTCTTTGTACAGGTGTCAGTCACGGACATTCAATGGCCCTAATGAAAATTGCATATAGGGATAAGGTGTGCGGTTATTGTATTAGCTGGCGTGACCCATTCTTTCAGGCTCTCCAGTGAAAGAACTGTCATCTGCAATGGCTTTGTCTGACTGATCTCTCTATCATTTGATGTAATTACGGGTACCTGTTTTCTGGTAGGATAGCAGGGCGTGGAGAATTTTCAAGCATCCACTTTCAGTTGAACAGCCCCATTACCACAGCACTGAAAAAGATTGTCATCTGCGCAGGGAAGTCAGCGAGGCAGCTGAATAACCCGAGGAGCATGAGTGCAATCAGGCAAGAGGGAAGGCACAGCTGACATCTGCAATCAGTGCTGAGGACAGAGACTGCACTACAGACACAGGACAGACACACAGACTACAGTCTGGCTGTGGGCTCATGGACTGTCTGACATAGCTCAGGCTGTGCCTAACTGGAGGGGAGCTCAGGGAGATCTGTAGCCAGAGAACAGCAACCTGTAGAACAGGCCGGTATGGAGCATTAACCAAGGTGCATTCCATCAAGAGTTATTGTCTCGGCATTGCATTTGACTGTTACATTTCAGAGCTTCAGTAGAGGAGAATATTTTCTTTACTATAGGCAGCGTTAGCCCCAGCTTTCAGACCTACGAGGCAGAAAGTCACAGCTCCTGGCCTGGCACTCAGCATCCATGCCCTTTCCCAGCCTGTGAGCTGGGACTAGGCGATAAGATCGTGCACATGCAACAGCAGCAATCTGAGAACTAATTGCTCTTCTTGCCTCCACTGATCTGACATGAACACCACTTTCTCAAGTAGCTGTATCAGGCAAGGATACAAATGATGCTGGGGAGAGCTGGTGTCTCTGCTATCTGTGACTTGTGCGTGTCACCTGCAAGACTGACACTGATTTCTTGGGCTCTTTCCTTTGCAATGTAAAAATAATTGTTAAAACTGATTATTAGTGGAACAGGAAGACTACTAAGAGCCAACACTAAGAGCCTAATCTAAAGGTGAAAACTATAAGCAGAATTGGTAAGTTTCTGTAATATTCAAGAACATAAGCTCCTGTATACTAAGAGTGAAAATAGGAAGCTTACAAACACTTTTTGCCCCTGAAAGCAAATACCTTTGTGGGTTTTATTGAAGAGCAAAATGGGAATATAACAACAAAAAAGGCAAACACCACAACAGGATTGTAATATGCCTGTAAAAGTCTGAAATTGTTTTCTCATTCCCTTTTTGTGCATTTTTTTGGGTCTTGGCCATACAAGACTGCAACAGGCCAGCCTGAGTCCATCACCCTGTTCTGTGGGTCCCTCTGAATTCAGCCAGCTGTGTACGGCACACCATGCAGGACTGCGACATCCATCTGAAGATGCCCAGCCCAAGTGAAGAAAGCTGATGATGGTAAAGCTGTCAAACACACTTCCAGCCAAACCTATGGGGACCCAGTAAGGAAAAAAACACAGAAGAAAGTAAATGAGGCTCCAGGGAAATTAAGCCAAAGTGGAAGTCCTGGCAGAGTAGGGTAATAATTTCCTTTCTGAATGAGTAACTGTTTAGAATTTAACCAGGCGAACACGATTAAACCAAATGAATATAAATTCTAGGTGCGGTAGTAAGTAATGAACTGGAGAAAATGAACAGGGCCTAATTAACAAGAAAATAGGATATGCCATAATGCATTGAAATCTAATGAAAAATGAGGGTTGAACTCCCCCTTTCAAAAATTTTCCAGATGGAAAATATCCTTGTTTTACATCCAGCGTGTTCCAAAATATCCAGGGAATTACAGTTGTTGAGAACTGTACTTACCATGTAATCAAACAACATGGGAACAGGGAGCTATTTCGCAAAACACTGGAGAAGTACCTTAGCTGAGAGATGGGTGTCCAGAACTCTGCTCAAACATAAAAGCAGAAGTGCCATCTTCACATTAAAGTGTAATACAGCTGTTTAGAGGAGGAATGCAAAGCAGCCTGCCTGCGTCTGCACCATTACAGGAGGCAGTATTTGGGATGGTGGAGGCCATCAGACAGAGTATTGCGGCAATAAAAGGGAACGAAGCAACGGAACGCTCAACACTCCAGTCAACGCCGTGCTTGCTTCCTTTTTATTACTATTACACAGAACAACTGTGCTCATCCTGCGGGCCGGGCTTCAGCACAGCTCACGGCAGTCACAACGAAGTTACCTCACCCCGCTGGTCGTGGCTGGGCTCTGGAGCAGGACCTGCGAGAGAGGGAGGCGTTGAGGACGTGGGGATAACGAGGGCCGCCTCACGGCGAAGCCCCGGGACAGGGCGTGCAGGAGGGAGCCGTTGGGGGCTCCGAGCTTCCCACCGCAGCCCTCGTACAGCCCACGACCCGTAACTACAGGCTTTTAGTCACCCAAGCTCAGTTACGCAGGCTGTTGGCCACCCAGCCCCACCGCCACCCACCCGCCCCGTCACGCAGCCCTGCGGCCGCTGCCACCGCCCTGCGCAGGGCGGGGCTCCCCGCTCCCCCGCCCCCCCCGCCAAGCTCCGCTCGCGGCCCCGCCCCCACCCGTGACGTGGCCCCGCGCCGTCGGCGCCTGCGCAGCAGCGAGCGGCGGCCCCGGCGGGCGCGGGCGGCCCGGCCGCGCGATGGGAGCGGCGGCGGCCGAGGCGGACCGGACGCTGTTCGTGGGGAACCTGGACCCCCGCGTGACCGAGGAGCTGATCTTCGAGCTGTTCCACCAGGTGCCGCCGGGGCCCGCGGCCGCGGCCCGCCCGCTTTATGCTCGGCCCGGCGGGGCGGGGCGGGGCGGGCGGTTGGCGGCGCCATGGCGGGGCGGGGCCGGGGCGGCGTACGGCGGCCGCGGGCGGACAAACTTGTGCAGGAGCGGCCCGGCCGCGGTGCGCCCCCGCGCGGCCTTCTCCCGGGGGCCCTCCTCCCTTGTGGGGCGGGTTTAAAACTTTAAAACTTTTTTTTTTTTTTTTTAAAAAACTCTGGGGAGCTGCTCCACTCCCGTTTAACATCTCTCGTTTCTTGATCCGCAGGCAGGCCCGGTAATTAAGGTTAAAATCCCCAAGGACAGGGATGGCAAGCAGAAACAGTTCGCGTTTGTGAACTTCAAGCACGAAGAATCCGTCCCCTACGGAATGAGCCTGCTGAACGGGATCAAGCTGTACGGGAGGCCTATCAAAATTCAGTTCCGATCAGGTACCCAGAAAAAGAAACGTTAAATAACACAGTTACCAAATGGGAAGCAGAGCTGCCACCTTCCTCCTCCTCCTCCCCAAACCTGACAGAGGTGCGCTGAGTTGGTTAGTGATGGTTGTTGCACATGCTTCTCATCAAACTGCCGCTCACCTGCTAGCTGATGACTTTGTAGAACAGTGTTGTCATACAGGCATGTGCTTTTGTCCTTGGGTTTTGACCAGGGACCTACCTGCCACTTAAGGGGACATATAAACCCCAGGCTGAATCTTCTCTTTTGTTTTGTTCGATTATTTGTTCCATACCCTTGAAAGCCCCTCTAAATTATACCAGCAGTGAAAGTTGCATCTGACTTCAGTAAAGTGAGGCATGTTGGCCAGAATATTGCAAGCCTGATTGCGACTTTCCCAACTGGGCATTAAGACGGATACAGTATCTTGTTTTGGAAACCAGATTGTGTGCTTTTGCAGATCACTGGTGAAACTTGAGAGCTAATTAAGCATGGGGAAATTGTTAGCATCTTACAAGTTCATTTCATATCCAAGTTAATCTAACTGATGTTTGGCGGTCTCATGAAATGTTTGTTTCTCTTCAGGGAGCAGTCATGCATCTCAAGATGGTAATTCATCTTCTTTACCACATGGAACTGCCAATACGAGCCCATCTGGCACAGTACATCCAGCTTCCAGCAGGTAAGAGTCCGCACTGTAGGTACACGTGTGTAGTTCAAGTTAAAAAACAGTACTGACACACTCAGCTTTCCCAGTTCTCATTCCAAGCACAATTTACTCTTTTTTTTCTCTATGGAATAAGTACTTGCATTATTATTACCTTCAGTACCCTGCATTCTCGGTACCTGAAAACCTAGTGCAAAAAGAAGAGCGTCATCTTGAAAGTGATTTTCCAAAAGATCTGATTGCCAGAGCTTCTGGCCCAGGTCACATTCCTGTTTAAAAACTGTTTTCCTATGAGTATGGAAAAGATTCGGTGATGTGGAGAGAGTTCTGCCAAATACACAATGCAAGCGTGTCAGCACTACTTTCTCACAGCAGTAGTAAGTTCAGGGTAATGCTTGCCCAGTTATTTTTTTCTAATTGTAGCAGTGTGACTGGGCTGCAAGTACCCCTTAGACTGGCAGTAGTCTATGATAGAAACATTTAAGACTAAAATTCCTAATCTCTTTTTCTGCAGATACGATAAGAGTCCAGATAATATGGTAGCAGCAGGATTCTCATCCGTGCAGAGGTCTCTGCCGTCTCCTGATAACCTTCAGAGACAAGGAGTGGTAAGCTGGGCTGTTAATAGTGTCTAAACCTGCAGTCACTCACAGATGATGGATAACGTGAAAGAGTTGGCTCTAATTTTGAGTACTTAGATGTTTCCTATAATGATTGTATTAAGTCACAAGAATGTATTTTTGGAGTGTTGAAATAACCGTTCCAAAAGATTGACAGTTCCTGCTACCAAGCTGTGTGATGTCTGGGCGGTCTTGGAGCTTTACAAGTCCAGCTGTAGATAAAGCACTCAGTAGCAGCCATTCCGTAAGTCTGCAGTCAGTCTCATATTGTTGGTTCATTTTCATTTTCCCTTGTATTTGCAGCATGATTCATGTGGAACTTAGAGGCCAACACAGGAGATTAAAATTTATCAGGACCCCGTGCCACAGACTAGTTAGAGCGCTCTGCCAGAAGGAAAGTGCATCGAATCCACCAAGCCTTTTTCTCTTCTGTCTTCCAGATGCATGGTGCGATGCGGCAGCAGTCTCAGTACGGTGGGAAGTATGATCACCCCGGCTTTGCTGCCTCTGGGTACCAGCACGGGCACTCGTTTAATCACTCGTCAGCCTCCCAGATGCAGTGGCGCCCAGACGTCGCAGCACTGCGCAAGACCAGGATGGGCTCCCACCCCTATTACTCGGACAGTAGGCATTTTGGCCGAGAACAGCGTTTTGGGGACCGTGGGCCTGACTATTGCAGGGGCAAAAGGGATGACTACGGCTTTGATGACAGAGGCCACGACTCTGGATCTGACCATCATTACCGGGGGAGCAGAGATGACTTTGTCTATGAAGACAGGAATCGTGAAAGCTGGAGCCACGATTACGATAACAGAAGAGAGAACTACAGAGAGGGCAAGTGGCGCCCGTCACGGCATTAACAAGCATTCAGTAGGCTTTAAAGAACTTTATGGGAAACTTAAATCTGTTTCTAACTGAATCTGTGTAAAATAAACCCATCAAAGTTACCATTTAATATTTGTAAAACTACTAGCCGCAGAATGCTCCAAAACTGGCATCTTAATTTTAAATGTTAACTCAACACCTCAGGGCTTTATGCAAGAAAACAAACGTGCCACAGTTTAAGAGTTACTGTTGGGTGCTTGTATTATAAGGAAGAGTGTATTTTTGTAGTGCAGCTGAAGGAGGCGGGCTCTGTGTCAGGTGTAGGCACACACCCTTTGAAACAGAGCGTAAGGGGTATGATGCTTTGTGGCATCCGAAGCGCGTGTCGAACTGTTTTGATACATAAATGATTCCTTTTGAATATTCCTTGCTTTGGAGAAGAACATTAAAAGTCTCCCTGTGGATAACCCATACACATTTGAATGTTTTTACAGCCTAGCTTTACTCATTCAGTTCACCCACGTTTGTACCCATTTGGCCTTTGAGAGGGAAATTTGTTTGAGAAAAGCTCCTGCGGTGGTCGGAGAGCTGGGAGTACGACCGGTTAGCGGCCGCCTCCCGGTAACCGGCTGCACTGACCATGTTCCTTCTGGGGGTAGAAAGCAAGACCCGACGAGGCGTGTCTTAAACTAGAAAACCACCTCTGCCACCGGGGGCCGCCAGCCCCCCGCTGCCCCCGGCCCGCTGCCGCCATGGCCCCGGCCGCAGCCCCTCAGCCCCGCCCTCCGCTCCCGGCGCACCCCGCGCGGCCGTTGCTCTCGGAACTACGGCTCCCAGCAGCGCTCGCGCTCGCCGCCCGCGCTCGCCCTGGGGCCGCCGCCGCGGGGCCTGCCGGGAAGTGTAGTTCGGCGGCGGCACTTTGCGGCCTGGCCGGCGATGCTCGGCGGCAGCCGCGGTGGCCTCGGTCGCCTGCGGAGCTGCGCCGGGCGGCTGTGGCGGGGCCGGCGGCGGGCGGCGGCCATGGCCGGCGGCGGCATGGGGCAGCGCATGGTCTGGGTGGACCTGGAGGTGCGGGGCGCGGGGGGGCGGCGGCGGGGGGGGGCGGCGGGGGGGGGGGGGGGCGCGGGGCGGCGGCGGCGGGGGTCGGCGGCGGTGACGGTGCCGCTCCCCTGTGTGGCAGATGACGGGGCTGGACGTGGAGAAGGACCAGATCCTGGAGATGGCCTGCCTCATCACCGACTGCGACCTCAACGTCCTGGCCGAGGTGAGCGCAGCGCCGCGAGCGGCCTCACAGAGCCCTTCGGGCCCCCAGCACCGGGCCGGGCCCCCCCCGCCCGCTGCCCGCAGCCCGCAGCGCCAGGCCCCAGCGCAGCCCCTCAGGCCGTGAGGCCGCTGTGCGGGCGGCGCCGCGCTCCCCGCGGCTCCGGGATGCCAAACTTCTGAACAGTCCCGTCAGAAAGACTTGATTACCTGTGTTTTCCCTCCCTGCAGGGCCCCAACCTGATCATCAACCAGCCAGATGAGCTGCTGGATGGCATGTCCGAGTGGTGCAAGGAGCACCACGGGAAGGTAACCCTTCTAGAGCACTCACGCTACGAGTCCCATTTCTTTATAATAATGGCGTAACTCAGAGTTACTAGTTGCAGTACAGTCATCTAAAAAGGGACAACAACTGTGCTGAACGATTTTGCAATCAAACAGAGGAGATAAAGAATGGGAGGCAGTAAGTATCATCCTTATCTTGTACCAAGGAGCCGATGTACAGCATTTTACCCAAGGTGTCACAAGTCATCCATGGCATAGGTGCAAATTACATCTGTGTATCTGTAATCACCATCCTGTGTTGGAACTGTCAGACTGTCCCGAGGTGGCCTGTGCATAGTAGCTTGGCTTATAATAAGTTTGAATAGTGCTGGAAGCTACTTTCTGAGAAAAGCATCACCGAAGGCCAACAGTTAACAAATCCAAAAGAAGGCTTGAGCAGCAACAGCACACAGGAAAGCTGCAGACTGTAATACAAGCCTTGGTGGGTCTTGGAATAGGACCCGTCACCCTGATATGTGCCACTGATTCTCACGTTCGAAAGTGGACACTCAGCATTGTGCCTTTTGGCGTGAGATTAAGAAGCTGGGTTCAGTTCCCTGCTCTGCATGCTGAGCTCTGCCATGGCTGGACTCCGCAGGAGTCCCAGTCCCTGTGCAGGAGTGGGCTGGGTTGCATGGACTCCTCTGACAGATCCTTGTGTTGAAGCCTGTTCTGTGTTGCATAAAAAAATGCAAATAATGATTCCGATACAGAAGACGACGTGGTGTAAAATCTCAACTAAAAATAACTACAAGGTTGGTGTAGAATAGTCCAGAGCTGGCAAAATGGTAACTTACCGCTGAAAATTAAGGTCCTAGTAGAATTAAACAGACCTATGTACTGTAAACATTGTTATTTTTGCCTGTGCTTGTCAGCACTGTAAGCCTAGTTTATTTTTTTCACTGAAAACTTAACTTTTGTAAGAATAGATTAGTTTTCAGTCACCAAGGAAAGCTTCCTCCTTGCCTGTAGCAAGAAAGTGAATGGATTTTCCAATCCCTGATTACAAATTTAAATTCAAGGTAGTTTTCAATTAAGTGCTGAAGTTTTAAGACACTCACAGCCCCTCCTTCCTCCCCCCCTTTAGCATCTTACTCTCCCTGGGAAGGATTAGTAAGAGTTTGGAAAATGAATATTAATCTACTGTGATGGGAGCTTTTCCCCTTCTGCAGCTGAGGACACAAACTCAACTTCAGTTCACAAGTGAATTGAAGATGGTAGCATTCGTTATCACTGCTCCTGAGGAGCTACTTATTTTTAATTGACTAAGAAAAGAGAAGCAATTAGAATATAGATGAAAATGCAGCCACATAATGAATTTTTTAACCACCACTTGGATCTGTCAAGTAGATTTTTGCAGCACAGTCATGGAAATATATAGCATAGCCAGATGGAAAAAAATCACTGAGAACACTTAGAGCAGATCTGACATTTAACTGTTGAAAAAAAGAAGGATGAAGCTTTTCTGATTTATAGTTACCTTGATAAACACTTCAGCCAGAATTCTGATTATTTCTGTTTGTTTATACATACTACTCTGGGCTGGGGAGGCAAATGCCTCTCATTAAACAGAAATATAATATTCTCCTGGATCATGTGCATGCAGGTGTATAAACGAGGCTTGCATAATGTGTCAGTAATTGAGAGTAACACCCTATAAAGTATAGCAACAGAGAGGAAAATCACAGGAGAATCAGTGTCCTTAGGACTGTTCTATGATCGCCTTTACTTGTGATGGTTTGTGTCTCGTGAGTGGTGCCCTGAAAGTCAGCAAGGCCTCCTTATGGAGGTATAAAGGCGATTTGGTTTCCCAGAATACCTTAAAATACAAAGTGAATTTGTACTCTTAATACTTCTGGGCATGCTGGGGAGCAAGCAGTACTTTACTGGTTGATCTTTTGCTGTTGAGCATTTCTAGAAATATCTTTGATGGTAGCATATATATAATTTATGACGAATGGCTCTTTCTTGCAGTCTGGCCTTACTAAGGCTGTGAAGGAGAGTAAAATTTCATTGCAGCAGGCAGAGTATGAGTTTCTGTCCTTTGTACGACAACAAACACCTCCCGGTCTCTGTCCTCTTGCAGGTAAGATGTGTTCTTTCTTAATAATAATAATAATGTCATCCCTCCTGCAGTTCCCAGCTGGATGCTGAAAGGCCAGTTGATGCACGTGGCAGGGATGCTTTAGTTTTCTGTGCAGAGATCTAACGTGCGAATCAAAATCTGCTAGTAGAAAAAGGCATCATCTGTTCTGCTGATTCCCTAAAGCAAATATTGCACGTTGTTACTGCAGGAAACTTAAGTCATTTTTAGCATTAATGTTTCATTGTACAGTTACAATTGGGAAGGGCAACTTAACTGCTAACAGCAATCTGTGACCGTAAAATCTGAACAGTAAACTGAAGTGTCTTTTCTTCACTGTGCGTATCAAATGAAGCACCAAATGTGAATCTGCCAAATATCCTGTTACCTGGAACTAAATTCAGGACATTCACGTACGGCTTTAGGATTATGGCTAAATCAAATTAATACTTATGCCTATTTTCACTTGGTGAAAAACCTGATGCTTTTGTAATTCTTTGATACTTATCTGTGTGACAGAAATTGTAGTAACTGAAGAATTAATATAGGGATTATGTATTTAAACCATGTGTGATCCTGAAATGAAAATCTGACAAACCTTTACAATCATATTTGCTAGAAAATGAGTTATATGAGCTGCCCGTGAATAGCTTTTTATACCCTATGATCTTTTCCAAGCATGCATAGCCTGTTTGTAGTTTAGATGTTCACAGTAGCTTTGCAATGTCTTTGAAGAAACATCTTGTTTTGTGTCTTTGTAGGTAACTCTGTTCATGCAGATAAGAAATTTCTTGACAAATACATGCCTCAGTTCATGAGGCATCTTCATTACAGGATCATCGATGTGAGCACTGTCAAAGAACTTTGCAGGTAAATATTCCCCAAATTGAATAGTTCTATGAAAGATAATCTAGGGAAGCCTGTTAAGTGGCACTAACATGCGCTCTTCTAAAACAAGGTTAAGGGCTGCTGGGAGATGTGTGTATGCAGCCGTCTCATTCTTTCATCTCTTCTGTTCAGGCTGATGGACAGAATGAACCATAAAGTACTCAGGGAGTGATGTACTCTGCCATTTGCAGCACTTTGATTCACAGGGTTGTGGCTTCTCCATAAGAACTTTCACCAATTGTAACAAACCCACAGCAGCCACTGGACATGTTAGTGAATCCCAATTTCCTTTTTAAATGGTGGGGTTTTTTTTCTGCTTACAGACGCTGGTATCCAGAAGAATATGAATTTGCACCAAAGAAGGCAGCTTCTCACAGGTGAGGTTCCTTGTTATAACAAAGTAGAGCTTGTCATGCAGGAAACATGCTCCTCATGAGCAGAATCTGGTGCTGCGTGCTTCCTTTGATTCCAGGCATGTTTGTTCTAATGCAGAAGACAGCAGAGGTTGTATGATTGTGCTCCCTGTCATATAGTTTGTATTCTCCAGTCAGAAGCCTGGTTATTTTAAGGGAAGGAGTTATAAACATACACAGAATCAGAAATTTCCTTATCTGTTCTGATTCACTTTGTTTACTGTTCAAGCCAAGATGCTTGTTTGGCAGCGTAGATACATCTATCACCTTTTAGACATCACAGTGAGAAATCACGTGAAAAAGCTAGCTGAACAGTGCTTTTTTCTGTCCTTGAATTGGGCAAAGTTGTTCATAGACAAACTAAAATTGGAAGACTGCACAAGGGGAGATAAGAGTTCTGGTCCTGGCTATTTCCCGAGCTTGTAGTATGTCAGAGAGCTTGTTCTGCTTTCTGTGAAAGGATTTCGTTTTGAGTTATGCTCCTGCCGGCATCTGAGACGTCCTTAAAAGTTGAACTTGCTTTGAGGTTTTGGAAGAAAAGATGCTATGTAGTATTAACAATTTTTAGAAAGCCACATTTTCTAAGATTTTAAGTTCTTCTGTATAGAGGAGATGGTGGGTCTCACACAAATCCCTTGGGATCCATAGGCTTTGGTAAGTCCGTATGCACAGTAAGTGCATCCATTTTGCTCTTTTCATCTGCTCAGACTAAATGTGGAAAAAAGAGCAACACACCTACGCATTGAAATGTCTACACTGGACTTTTTGTAGGCATTACTTGGTACTTCTAGCTATGACTTTCCTAAATGACAGTGGAAGGAAGTAACTGCATCTTTACCTCTTTGTTCTGACATGGCCTTGTTAGGCAGGAGAGGAGGTTCTGGTATAAAAGGAGAAGGAATGACTTGTAGAGATCTTGGTGGAAATCACAGGTAGGTGTGCTGCACATTTGAAAACGTGCAGTAAGATTACTACTTCTGCACAGACCTTACAGTCCAAGCAGGCAGAGCATGGTAACAAAAAGTACTGGGTCAAAACAAGTCAGTCACCCTTGCTCATGTAGAAAGCAGATGACTGGCCAAAGCAGGAGCAACAAACAGGTCTCCTGAGTCCTTGTCTCTTTGTTGTCTCAGATTAATAGTGAATTATTTTTAATAGTTGAAGCTGTAGAACCTGTTGGCTTTCAAGAGCTTGTATGTCGCGCAGTGACAAACTGATAAGCTGGACATTACTCCCTGGCACGTCAGTGCTGGTGGACTTTTATTGCTTTCCACATACCCAAGAGTAGCGAGGGTTGTTTTTATTTCTGACAGATTTGTGATCCATGCATATCAGTGTTTTTTTTCTCACAGCCTGGAATTTTTTTAGAAGCATTAGAATCCAGATGTAGTTGAAGATGTGTGCAGGCATTTTGAAACCCTCCTTAATTCTCTTTCAGAGCACTTGATGACATCAGGGAAAGCATCAAAGAACTTCAGTTCTACAGAGATAGCATCTTCAAGAGGAAAACGGATGAAAAGAAAAGGAAACTAATAGAGAATGGAGAAAGTGATAAAACTGCCAGCTGATTTCTCATCTTACCAAGCCATCCCATAGCACATACTAGATGTATCTCCTGTTTCTTTTCTGTTTGCCAGTCTTTTGAGAAGCTGCACCCTTATGTTACCCTGTTTCTTAGCAGTTGATAAAACACAGATGGAAGTCTGAGTTACTGCTTCTTTTCTGTTTGAGCGAGAAATCTACTACTCAACTCTCAGCAGCTTCTTTGTTTGTACGTACTAGGTAAAATACGCTGTTTGATACTCCTCTTCCTCTGGTTTTAGATGCAGTCTTTCACTACACAATAAAAACAGTTATGTTGAAGGATGATATTTTCATACAGTCTTTCTTTTATGTGAGACATACGTTGGGTATGTCAAGATGCTAGGTGAACCAGCCTCTTGTAAATTGGCAAAAGAAAATGCTATTATTTTCATGATATGGTAATCATATGTACACGTTTTGTTTGGGGGTATTTAACGAGAAAGTCCTTTGTGCAACACGTCCATTTAGAAACAGAATGAAAGTTGCACATCAATAGTACAGTGTGTTGGGTATCAGACACTTTGGGATCAAGGCACTGCCATCTTTTACCCCTCTCCAGCTAATGTGCTGTAATTCAGGTAAAAAATCTGTCTTCAGTTCCAAGATGAACACTGGTTTGCTTGATAAAACTACCAAGTGGGCAGTACCTGTGTGCAAAGGAGCTGTGTGAGCCACTTGGTTTGTGAGCAAGCAGATGACATTTCTATTTATAAATAACTCTTTAAGTGCTTCAGGTCAGGATAGAAGGTATTGATATGACAGCTGGATCAGCTTTTAATAATCACTTTGAAAACGCCTAGCCTGTAACATTTGCGGTTTTCACAACATATTCATGAGACTAGGGAACATGAAAAGTTTCTTGTATGATCTAAACTGATCTGTGGATCAGATTTATGGAGAAGGTATTACTACTTCTCAAATGCTTCTTGGACTGTGGTCCAAGAAAACTTACATATAAAAGGAATGTGTGCTGGGAGAGGGACCCGAACTTTTCTCTGCAAGCAATACTGTTCAGCAACACTTCAGAACATTAAAATTAAAGCAAAAGCATTTAAAAAATATTCTGTTTTGTAACAGAACCATGATATACTGCTCAAGGGGTAAGTTAACTACCCAGCTGCATGCACAGCCCAGGCTCAATGCATCTGACAGGCGAAACTACTGCACTGGGGAGCCCAGGGAGCAGCCAGCCCCCTGCTGAGCACCTCAATTTCATGCTGCCCTGGCATCGTCTCTGTTGCTGCGTTTCTGAATTGGTATTAACCATCTGAGAAGGCGAGTGGAACACTGCAAATTTCCTGAGGCAGCAAGTTACAGACAGAGCTTCAGCATTCGTGGTAGCCATTCCTACCTCGTCCATCTCCACAGATGGCCTCAGCAACATCCGAACTGCTGGTCATGCATTGCTGTGAAAGCTGCCTGCACGTGCAGAATAAAAAAATGGGGCTGCACCTTCACACACTCGTGCCTGTTTCTTGTTTCCTGCTCATTTTTTCCTTCTTTTTCCCCTTTTCAATGCCATTTATGACATCTGATATTTCCATTACTCCCTTGGCAGTGTGAATGAATAGGTTAAAAGCTTGCTAAGCAGTGTACAAGGTTTACTAGAAGCACATGAGGAGTCAAGTTGATGTAACATGAGCATTATGTGTTCATTAAACCATTTTGTTCATTCGTCTTTTTAGGATGGAGCCCATAGCAGCAGGTTCATGCTCTAATTGATGGGGAGGAACACCCACAGTACAGTGTTACAGTACTAGAGAATGAGTGCTGGCCAATTTGATCAAAGCAGCAGAACCAATTTGTTTTCAAAAGAAATGTGTCTTCTGACTTTTATTTGGCCAAATTAAAAAAAAAAAAAAAAAACTCATCACCTGTTCTACATTAATTCATCAAAAATGCAAAGGGTATCGTGGAAAGAAAGAAGCACATAGCCCCCCCACTGCTTTTGGAAGAGTCAGTTTTCAGAGATCTCCATTTCCCTGCTGCAGCCTGGCCTTGTACTACAGTCTGTACTGATATGCTGCTACTGAAATAATACGAGAAGGCAAGATTATCATGTTTACTTTCCCACACAGAACAAAAACCTGTTGCTTTTCTGCTCACACTTTGTAAGCAGCATATGTTTTACATATTGGCCTTTTATAAGATCACGTCTTGAGTCATCTGAATATAAAAATGTCCTTTCATACATTGCAGACCTACGTATAACACCACAAATATCTTATCTCCTATGCATATGGCAAAAATGTCAGATTGCTGCAGAGACGTACTCTTCATTTTAGTTAAACATGACTGTCTGATGATTCCACACCGATACCCACTCAAGACTCATTAATATTAACGTGACACTCGCTCTGTTGCTGTTCGCACAGGGCAGGCACTCTGTCGGTGTCCAGGTCACCGGAGCTGCTCCAGGAAGCCCACGAGAGCTGCACACACCACCGGGGCTGCCCCTCTGGGCCCCTGCCCCGCTGTGCCTGCCTGCTCTCCCTGCGTGCCAGCAAGCTTGGCAGCCCCTGGAATGGAGCAAGAGGTTCCCCCCCATGCCATCATAAGGCTGCATCCTTGCCCCCCCATGCTATCATAAGGCTGCATCCCTGCTCCCGTGCTCCCGCAGCACCGGGGGGGGCACAGGGCAGCCGCAGGGGCACCTGGAGGTGACAGCAGTCCCCTTTTCTCCCACACCAAACTGGGATATATGGAGCAGAGCTAAGTACAGACAGGCAGAGGACTGGTTCATTGAGCACTGCCTACTGAGCACTCGCACTCCCCACTTTACCAATATACTGGCTCAATTCAAAAAAAAAAAAAAAAAAAAAAGCACCATTTCTGCTGTTTGTCCTGCAGGAACGCTAATCCTGCTTCTGGTGCCAAAAAAAAAAAAAAAAGCCAACACACCAAATGCTGATTCTCAGAAAAAAAAATCTCTCCTGACATCCAATATCTCCACAGCTTGGAGGTGCTGGTGCTGCTGGTTTCAGCACAGAGAAATTTAGCCTGAAGCTACAATTCAAAAACAAAACACCTTCAATAAACAGCACAGAAACCCTCCGAAAGCCACAGTCATAGTGCTCCTCTGGCCGAGGAGGCCAGGGCCAAGGTGCGGCGGCGCAGAGCACAGCGGCTCCCTGCAGGGCTGGGGGCGAGCACTGACTGCGGCATGCCTGCAACCTGCCGCACGTTGCGGCCACCTCCCAGCCTCTCACTGCCGCCTGGAATCTCCGCAAGCCTCTGGCAATGTTCTGGATTCACTTCTAATAGAAGTAGTTGTCAAAGAGATCCTTTTCAAAGTCACTGGGATTCGCGTACAGCTCACGTTAGACCTTAAGCCCCCGGGCACACTCCGAGGCTTAACACGGGGCCACGTTTCCTTGCTGGTCTGGGCGCTCATGTAATTTAGCGTGGATCCTTACAGTGAAACCGGGTCCACCCGAGCACCTGCCGCCAGCCAACAGCCCACTGTCTGCTCATCGGTCCCTTGCTGGCCACCAGCAGAAAGTCCTCTGCTGGGGTGGGAGAGCAAAGGAGAAACTGCAACTGTGCCCTCATCAAACGGATCCAACTTAAAAGCCCAAGATTCACTGCTAAAGCTTTTGATTCAGCAAGAAACATAGCCTTAAGTGCGGATGAATAAATAGCAGCTTTAGAGCAAGAGCTGCCATTTTCCCTTGTAAAGCCTAAGGGTGAGATTAGACTGAGGCCCCCGGCACGTCTGCACGCCTTGGAGGTCCACACGAAGCCCCTCTGAAGCCGGCGGGGCTGGGCACACCAGGACGGGCAGGGAGCCGGGGCGGCTGTGCAGTGGTGTGGGCAGAGCGGGCAGGCTGCCTGCGGCCGGTGCACGAGGCGGCTTTCTGCACCGCCGAACACGCTGGGCACCTCGCTGCCGTGCCTCACGGGTTTGTGCACCTCACCGGCTCCAGCTGGAGACTGTGGTCGTCTCACCAGCCCGGCCCAGCTCCCGCCAGGGCAATGACAAATCCACACAGACACCAGTGGCAACAAGATTTGCTTCCGAACACTTCAACATCTCTGTGGTCACCTGGTAAACCGGAGTGCGAGCACTGCAGGAAGCAGTTATAATGGAAGTGAATATTTATGGGCTTTGGGGCTGAGGGGGGCCACTCCTATAGTCTAATCTGATTTACTGCTTAACATGTCAGAATATTGCACCCTCTCACTCCTCTGGTGCAGGGAGTTACTCATCCTATCCATAATTTAACACTACAGAGCCCAATAATGCACTTGAATTAAAGCTTATCTTCTAGGAATCCATCCAATCTCCACTTGAAGACAACGGTGAATTTATCATTTCCTTTGTTAAAGTGCTCCAGTGTTTAATTACTCTTATTGTTATGAAGGTGTGTGTTATTTCAAAGTTGCATTTTTCTGTCTCAATTTTCCATCCCCTGGTGGGTTTAGGTCCCCATCCCCTAACAGAAGATCCCCCCCATATCGGGTACATTCTCCAAAGGCAGGCTGTACATGTTCACCTTGCTGGAAGAATGGGGATGCTGTAAGTCATCACTGGTTTTACAAAATGTGTGTGTTTATTCTTCCCTGAGAAGTAGCAATAGTTTTAAATTAATAACAGAAAAACGAACTTTTATTTCTATCATTGGAATCAGTTAAGCAGTAAGTCCTCACTGCAGAGGTTTCACTGTGAGATAATTGACCATGTGTGTTATTTATTCTGCATGGAAAATGAAGGTACAAGTATCTTCAAGTTCACTTTTCACAAGGAAACTCCACTCACATTAGGGGTTGTTGTCATCAGAGCACATCATTCCAACATTTAAGCCATTTTTAATACTTTTGAAGTGGTAGAAATGTTTTCCTGGAGTGCAAGTTTCCTGCTGAGTGGCAAGTAGGGAAATAAAAACTCAAACCGTGGCTGTTCTTGGGAGCTTCCAGCCCATTGTGGCTGCACGCAGCCCTGGCCGAGCATGCTCCAAGCAGAGCTCCGAGCCCTCCAGAGCCCCTTCAGAGCCCGGAAAGGCCCCAGGAGCAGTGGGTGGCCGGGGCTGCTCCCTGTGCTGACAGGCAAGGTCCTGGGCAGCACATCAAAAAACATCTTTTGACATTTTCATTAAGGAATTTTAAAGAAAAATTGAATGAGATGGAATGAAAGAGAAGCGCAATCCGGGGCGCATAAACCAGGTCCTCTCCTTGCTCGCTCTGTACCCTGCAAACAGCTTTCCACCCCTCGCTCGGTGCCTGGAGCGCACAGCCAGCCAGGCTGCGGTGACAGCAGCGGGCAAGGGGACACGGGCAAGGTGGGAGCGCAGCAGCCCTGGGAGGAGCCACAGCCTTCAGGTGCTCTTTGTTGCTTTGGAGATATTCGGAAGCCAAGCTTTCTTTTCAGCTGAAACAAGCCTCTCTAACCAGCACATGTACAAGCTCCTTCGGTCCCTCTGAAGTGCGCAGCGTTTAATCTACCTTCTCATTGCTGAATCACTCAAGATTACTGCATGGGTACGGCTGGCAAAGAGCAACTTGAAAAAGGCCAAGCCTACAGATTCCCAGCCGCCTCTCGCTCACAGCCATTACCCACAACCCCTGAAGGCACCCCTCCGTTCAGGGACCCCACGTCCCTCCTGGGTGAGCTCGCCCCGGCACAGCACGCGCATCGCCCTGCTGCAGGCAGCGCTCCCAGGGCCCCCCGTGCCCACGAGCAGCTGCGGAGCCCTGCACCGCACCGATGGGTCTTTCCCTCCTGGCACGGAGTGCTGCCAGCGGGCAGGGCCATCACCCGGTGCAAACTAGCCCAGTTGTGACCATAGGTGGCTCCGATTTGCCGAGATGCGCAAATTCACACAAATCACACAAGAAAATGGCCGTTTTGCTGACGCTTTGCATAAAACAACAATTCAGGGAAAAGACAGGAAACCAAGCAAAACAGCAGACCCCGTAGCTGAGAAAAGGAGCCGGAAAGACTTACACGTACAAGTACTGCTGCTTTACCTCGTGGTGCACTGAGAGCAATGAGCTGCCCCAGCACGGCTGTGGTTGTTGCGGCAGGAAGTTTCAGCACAGCTGATCCTTGCCTGGCGAACTAAAACCAAGAAGGGTGCAAATGCACCTCATTACAGCTTTTATGAGCACAGCTTGGCAAGCAAAACGCTACGTTTAGACCAGGCCAAAGCAGCGTATTTTCATAATTGCTGAGCACGTTCAGCCTGCAGCATCCATCCCCTCAACATCTTCCCACCTCCCGCCACGGTTACTGCCTGCCCTCCCCTGAGATGGCCCAGATAAAAAACCTACCAGTCTATAAAACAAAAGGGTATAAAAAAGCACACAGGGTGTATGCATCCCTGTTTCATTTTTATTATCAGTATTAATAATAATGACCATCCAAGGCTTTTCAATCGCTCTTATTATTTGAACACCTGCTCTTCTCAACGTTGGAATGATTGTTATTTGAGAGAGGCAGTTAAAATGGTTAATGGTGCAAATAAATGAGTCTTTCAAATGTCTCTCTCCTTTGTCACCAATTCCTGGTTAATTTCTAGGCGATGTAACTGTTCTTTTTATTTACTGTACACTGGTACAGAGGACCTGCAGTCGGGCTCAGACACAAAAGGGGCATCCTCTGCACCTTCAGCAGCACAGCTCTGGTGCTGCTGGCCCTGGAGCCCTGGCAGGGCAGGGACCCTGGCACCTGCAGCTCCCACTCTGCGAGGGATGCTGGCAGGATGCTGTTGACATCCTTGTGACGACCACATGCTGCTGGAATATGCTCTGTCTTTGATTTTCATTTTGTTAGTTTCCCCTTTCCTTACTTTGACTTATTTTATTGTGACCTACTTCTTCTTTTCATATTTTATTCTATTTAAAGAGGCTTTTATTTTTTCTTGAAACATTTTTTAAGGAAAATATACCATCTGTGTTTATACATTTTTAAATATTGTTTATTCTAGCTTCTGAAGTAACTGTAGTGTATAAAGGATTTTTATCCCATTTTCTTGTATTATGCAATAGCTTTCCTGTTTTTAAACACTGGCATCTTTTGAGGTTCTGATTTAGCACAAATTTGTTATGCATCTTGGCAAGCCAGCGATAAAACCCACCAAAGCACTCAATTCTCTCTTCACAGTGGGCCTGATCCCCTCGGCCCAATGTTTCCCTGTCCCCGGTGAGAGGCAGGGGAGCCCCACATCCCCCCCAGCGCAGGACGGGCTGCTGAGCTGCCGCCTGCTTGTCCTGGGAATTTGAAAACACCAAATATCAAACGCATCGGCTTCAAACAAGGTAACAACAGCTCTCGCTGGAACACCGACTCTGGAGCGCCTTGATAACGTCTGTGGCTTTCACAGTCATCATTCTCCTATTGAAAATGCATCTCTCTCCTCTGACTGCACAGCTTCCATGCAGGAACAGGAGAAGGAAACGGTGTGAGCCACCCCTCTGCACACACCTGCCTGACAGCAGCTCTCCTTTTGTGAATGGCACCATTTATTTTGATAGTATTATTTACATGAACATTTATGTGCATAACACTTTGAAAGCTCAATCAATATAACCCTTATCATTGCAGAGGTTTTGAATAATAAAACAACATTTTGCACTCACAGTCTCATTATTTATTTAATCAAAGTGCTTTATGAAAAATTACCAACTGGTTGAAACATTTACTTGCTTGTAAATGACCAACAAATGAGATGCAACCAAGCCTTGTACAAGCTGCCATTAAAGTTATCTCTACCAAAGGAAAACTTTCTGGGCTATTTGGCATTGTGTGTCCATCCAAGAACCTACATTAGTTTTAAATTATTCTGGTGTAAATGAAGGTAAGAAACGAGTTGAAATGAGCGTGTGCACTATTTCTGCCCTTCCCTTGGTCTTTTATGCTGTATGGAAGTTTAATCACACGGCGTTACTTGCAGAAGCCCAACACTTCAGTCCAGAGGCTCTTTTGTAGAGATGATAGGGAACGTCATCAAACATTCCTTTTCATCTTTCTCTCTCATTTCTTTAAAAGGCAAATGGAACGCAAATGACATAATATATAATGCATCCCTTTGGTTCCTGCCAATGTATTTTAGGTGTAAGAAATGATAAGGATTTCTGTTTGTTTACTTCCAAGTGAATTCAGAAAAGTACATCTATGACTTTGCCTGGAGACATGAAATGCAGAATGAGGACCCTGCCCAAGAGCGCAGGAGCCAGACTGCGGACTTTAAATCACAGCAAAATTGTCTGCTGCTTCATTTGAAACAGAAATCTTTATCTGTCCTACACTGATTGCAGCTGAGGCTTCTTAAGAGACTCAGCACTGAGGCTGTCTCACGATCCGTGAAAGGTGCCAAGCTGCCACATTGGCATTCCAGCCCAAGTTCAGAGCCTCTGGATATGGCAATGTGAATAACAGTGTATTTTTGGACGTGGTAGTTAAAAAAATTACTTGAAGGCAAATATAGAGTGTCTGGGTTTTTCAATTTAATTTAATAAATTATCTTGGTTCCAGTAATTATTTATTTGAAATAGGAATTTGCCGAGAGGCCTCAAGTCCTTTTAATACTATATTAATAACGTAACCGTGGATTAGTGATACAATTCTAAAGCAAGTTTAAAAAAATGCATCACTTATTCTGTTGAGGCTTTAAAGCAATTCTGGCCCTGAATGTACAATTGTTCCAGGTGGAAATGCCCTCCCCCCCCTTAATGTCACCAAAAGATGCAGCAGAAGTATGATCCTGTTCTTAAAATAAGCAAACGGGGGAAAAACAAAACAAAACAAAAAACAACAACAAAACAAATGAACAAACAAAAAACAACCACAAATGTCCCAGCAATAAGCAGAGGGCTCTCAGGAGTTCAGCCTCTCCTCCCCATCTCTGAGCGAGTGGCTTCTCTTTGGCTAACATCATCTCGTTTTTCCTACATGCTGCCGAAACCGCGCGGTGTCCTGAAAGCACCTGGCAGCAAGACGGGCAGGGGGGGGGCTGCTGCCAGAGGGGCTGAGTCTGATTTAGGCATTCTGAAGGTTTTGAAGGGAAGGAAAGCCAAACCCCGCTGCTATCGGGGCATTTCAGCTGCACCTTGGAAACGAACGACGAGGCACTGCCTGCCTCTGGGATGTGCAGCCATGGGGGGCTCTGCTACCTGCCCCCTGCCCACCAGCTCCCGTCTGCCAACTGCCTCATGTCTGCTTTGTAAGTTTGTCCAAGTGGTTGCCAAAAGCCCACCAAGCGGCCTGAGCAGGAAACTTGCTCCCGCTCCACCGAGGTGAACAGCCGGCACGCTCCCTCGGCACGGGGCTCCTCGCAAAATCGGCAGCAGCACACAGTGCCTGGCGCAGGAGGGTGCTGATAAATAACCACGTCTGCTCTGAGCTACTTTTGTTTCCTGTTTTCAGAGGTAAGTCAACATTTTTCCCCACGCTCTATCAAACTCTAATTATTTATGTCTGGGAAAAACAAAACAAAACACAAAACCAGAACATTTGTTGACTTGCTCCAGATCCTATGGGAAGCTTTCAGTACAGCTTGAAGTTGAATCTCTCTTTAAAATCATAAACCAGCTCTCTGCCCGCTTCAATAACAGCACCACCTTCCTTCTCAAACATGACCAAATTCAAGTTTTATCAGACACTTAAGCTGAATATTTTTCTTCACGGTTTTCTCAATCAACACATCAGCATCCCCACAAAGCTGACGGCACTGATGCAGTTTCCATTAGCTGGGTTTCATGGGGAGCAGATGCTGAGGACGTGGTGCACGAGACATCCATAACAGCCCCTCCTGCCTCATGATGCTGCCCTGAACACTGCCAGGGGACCCTGCCCATGCCTTCATGACATGTCCCATGTCCCGACATCCTGCCAAGAGTGCCACACATCTGGGGACCCATGAACACGAGCACTTGCACTACGAACGCCTCCTCCCGCCAGGATAACCGACCTCTCCCTGCCCGTGTCAGAGCGCAGGCTAAAAATTGCTGTCCATCAGCATTACTTTCATTTCATTTTGAATGGAAAGCCTCTTTTCAATGCTGTCTTCTAGCCTGACAAAAGAAAAAATGAAAGCTACAAAACGTGCGTTTTTTCCTTTTAGCTTTCATTTTTGCCCCCTTAGCCCTACTCTTCTGCTCTCCTTTCTTCCTGTTGCAGTTCACTGTTGCAAATGAAAGGAAGGGTGAGAAAGGAAGAAAGTGGAAAAAAATCGTTTTGGTGTTTGGGGAAGCATTGGTCATAAGTACTTCAGTTTTTAAAAGCTGTTCTGGCCTTTTTTTTTATTATTATTGTTATTATTATTTTTTTATTGTTGCTGGCTCTTGGAGCTGCAGTGCACTGAGCAGAGATGCTGACAGCGCTTCTCCGGAGCAGGGCAGCAGCTTTGCCAGCCCTGTTCTGCCCACTGCTCTTGTCCCACCTGAGACCACATCATTGCCCCGGTGCTGTGCTGCAAACCTTTGCAGGGAAACCTGCTGCCTGCTTGCACAGCGCCTGCAGATGATGGAAGGATCTGAACTGGCACAAGTCTGGCGCCAGCCACCAGCAGATAACCAGCAACAGGGGAGCAGCGAGAGGCCACGCCAGCCCTGCGATGCTGTGCAAGCAGCCAGGCAAGGCATCCATCACCTGGCACTGTGACAGGGGTGCTGATAAGCTGATGTCCCCGTCCGGCATTAGAACAAGGTCTTCCTCTGCCTCTTGGTGATGCTCTGGGTTTTCTGCTGCACAGGCTTTCCATCAGTGAGGGCACAGGAAGATTCCCACATAGAGGAGAAGGGAGGAAAACTCCATGGGAAGACAACCTCCAGCTTTCCTGGGAGCACAGGCAAGTGACAGAGAGCATGTTCCCTGCTGGGTTAAAGCAGCGCTTCTCCCAGGTCTGTTGGGACAACATCATTTTCATCTTTTTAGGATCTGTTGCAAACATTTACCATTTACGTTGCAAAACGCATGCAAATAGTAAGTTTCATTCTGCCTTTCAAAGATAATGTGGCAGCAGGAATGGCATGAATTGATACACACCAGGTGGCCAAAGCCCACAGATCAAGAGGGAAACTTAACGTGTCATCAGAGAGAAACAAAACTGTTTTTATTTTGACTGACTCCATGTTGCAAATAACACTGCTATGATTCCCCTCTGAATTCCCTGTTTTCCCTTGCTTGACATGCCCCTGGCCTCCCACTCTAGCTCATCTCCTCTTTTATTTGCTTCTGCACTTGGAACAAATATTTTATGCATGTTTATACAATATTTTTTTATGATCCAGTCTGTCACTGTATTTCCAAAGTAAATGAAATATGGCACAGCAGTTTTATGTACCAGGGTGAAATCCATTTAATACGTATGTAAGGCCACCTCCTTGGACAGCAAGTCATATAAATATAGTTAACAGCACATTAAAATCTGTTTACTGCAGAAGGCAAGTTTGTTTTCCAGTTCACTGTTCAGAAAAAGAGTCCCTGCAGCTAAAGCTAGCACCATGCTAGTGACTTCTTCACTTGGGAGCTCCTTTACAGACACAAGACAGCTGAGTTTCCATGCCAGCACACAACGGTTGTCTGTCCATGCATCCCCCACCATCTCTCCTCTGCCTTTCCACGTCCCTCTCAGTCCTTCGTCCTCTCCACACTGTGCTACTTGGGTGTAAACCATAGATAGGTGCAAATGAGAGAAAATACCTCGTGCTACAGCAAAGCAAACGAAGAGAGAACTAGACCCTCAAATGTCTCACTTTTAGCTTTGCTTGAGGCTGGCCCACTCACATTTTTTGTTCCCTCAGAGAAATCTCTGTGACCCTTTCCCCCCCCAAGCACAGCAACCAGCTCAGCCCTGATTTTCATGAAGTCCTTGTTGCACGCTGACAACCCTCAGCATCGGAGTGGCACCGCCATCATTAAGACAGGCTAAGAAACGGCAAAGTCCTGAGTAAAATCCCTGGCAGCTCATTTAGACAAGGCTGGATGGCTGCACAGGGCTGCTGCAGCCCAGCCCCAGGCACCACAGCTGGTGCTGCCCACCAGCTCTGGCCACCGCTGCAGAGATAACAGGGTCTGCAGTAAGGGCTCTAGCCTGGCTGCAGAGAACCTGGAATATAAAACCTTCAGTTCCCCCCCTCCTCCTGCTGCTGTTGATGATAGCCTTTTACTGGAATAACTCACTGATGCTGACAGATAAGCTTTTAGGCTAGTGAAATCTCAGTGACACTTTAAGTGCCCTAAATGACAAAACAAGGACGTGCAAAATTATCCTGCCCATCCTTGATAAAACACACTTGTCAGGCACTCGCATGCTATTTCAGATGCACGACCCCGACTAGGACGGGCCACCCCCACCCTGCACAACTACAGCACCCCCAGAGCCTCCCGCAGGAGGGAGGAGCAGGACGCCTGGTTCCTCCTGGGGTGCTGCTGACCGTGGTGGTACCAGCGGTGGTCAGAGGGCTGGCAGGGCAATAGCACAACCCTTCCTTGCATCTGCTGGTACTGCCAGGTCCCAATGGGAAAGCCTCCATTTATCCATTCATCAGATCCAATTAAATTCCCATGACTTGGACGGCTGATGAGTGGTACCAGTTCTCACTAATTAAACCAGGCAAGATTTAAAAAATGCCCTGATGCTTTGTCCTTACAGAGGAAGGGAATGCAGAATAGGGCGGGCAGAAGGAAGAGAGAGAAGTACAAAACACAGAAGCGGCGAGCCCCCACGTCTGCGAGGACAGCGCAGGGCAAGCAGACCATTGCCCTCAGGTTACCCCTTGCCAAGGGGCCGGTGCTGCCCTGGGAGGCTGGTGCACCGTAACCTGCCCACCGACGCTGCTGTAGCGAGGAGCAGCACGGCCCCGCTCGCTGCCCGGGCACTCCGCAAGAAGTGGAGGAGATGGAGGCTCCCTCTGGCATAAGGGAACCATCGCTTCTGCCAGGCAGAGCTGCCTCTCCGTGCTGTTTCCTGAGTGATGGATGAGAACAAAATGGCTATAAATTGCTGGGTACTGAAGCAATGTTTTATCTGTTGTGCTGGAGAAGCCACGAACAGTGGGCTTTGCGCTCTGTGAAGGGCACCATCTGCCAATCAAGTGTCAAGTGGCATCGCGAGGGAGAGGTGATGAAGATCAGCAACGAGCACGAAGGGAGGCACGGCTCAGGAGACAGATGCGCGCCCGTCCGGGCACTCAGCTCGCGAGGGTGGCAGGCAATAAAAACGCAGATAACTCCCAGTGCCTGCTGTATGCTCCATCCCCAGATGCTTTGGTTGCTATTAGCTATTCAGAGATTGCACCTGAATACTCTCAGCTGTTTGGGGAGATCACTGGGCCATGTCCATCCCAACACAGAGTCAGAGAGTGGCTGCTCCCCAGCACCGGCGGGTGGAAGAGAATCAATGGGTGTCATTAGCGAGACAGACGGTGTGGTAGAGACTAAAGGAGCACATTTTTGGAAAAAGAAACCAATTAGCTAGTGAGCTAAGTGGCACATAATTATCTCCACAGCACTCCGTGCTGAGGGAAGGTTGCTCTAAACGGCCAGGAACACTAACAAATAATTCATATGAAATACCTTTTGTTGCCCTAAGACAAAGATAAAGCGGGTGTCTTCAGCTAGCGTTGTGTACCAGGAAATCCCCCTTGCTAAGCAGCTCCTGGAGAGCCAGGGGGGGCTCCGAGGGGGCTCCCCCCGCTCGCAGCGTTGTGCCCACCTGATCTGTTTTTTTTCTGAGGGAGGCCCGAGACGAAGCCCCTCTGTTCTCCACTCCTCTCTTTAAGAACAAAGCTGTTTAAGGAGGTTTTGCATTCCTCTTAAAATACAACCGTGATGCCATGGAGACTGGAGCTTCTGAAAGCCAGTCCCCAAACCTTACTCATACTGCAAAGATTACAGTGAAAGGTATT
Organism: Anser brachyrhynchus; assembly: GCF_964034855.1. NCBI lineage: Eukaryota > Metazoa > Chordata > Aves > Anseriformes > Anatidae > Anser > Anser brachyrhynchus. The sequence continues at coordinate 609,875 of NC_137718.1, forward strand.
CTGCTCATTTCATATAGTGCTTTTTTTTTGCATTTAATCACAGAAGTCAATGTTTTATTTGCTTGATAAGACCAGCAGGTGTGGGAAGAATCCCCCTCAATCAAAAAATTCAGCAAGAGAAAAACATTAACGTATGCAGGTTTTTCTTCCCCAAGATACCTGAAAGCAGTGCCTGGGCTGAGGACGCGAATCCTGTCTGTGCGCAGAGCAGCCCAGGTACCCTGAAAGCGTGGAGCACTGGGGGAGCTCCCATGTCCCCGCTGCGGGGCAGCTGCTGGCCGGCAGCCTACGCTGCAGTCCCTCTGTGCAGCCCCTGGCACAGCACTGCTCACAGCATAAACCCATCAGGCACTTCTAATAACACATGCATTTGGCCGAGGCAGTGTTCGACACGTACATAACTTTCTGTTACTGTAAAGCCAATGGTTTCAGAGTGAACGGTCAGACCGACAGATACAGAAGGGCAGACGACAACAGAGATCGCCTACGTGAATCAGGCTGCAAGAAGTACATTCATTCCCAATCTGCTCTAATCTGGTGTAACACTACTGCTTTAAAAATAAAAGCCTTGTACTGGAGGGAAAGATGATGCTGCTGAAGAGGTTTTACCCCAGAAGGCAGCACATCTCGACAGCAGCTGAGATGCTGCCAGAGCCATCTCTGTCCTTCAGCCCCACAGAAATCACTCCCCAGAAGCCCTGGCCCCAAGCTGGTTATGGTGCTCGTGCCAAACTTCCCGACAAACGCCATCCCTGTGCCACCAAGGAGGAAAGGCTGCAACTACCTCAGCTTTTCATCCTGTCCCTAGATCACCGTGCACTGTTTGTTTTATAGTCCTCCCTACAGACCCCAGTCCACGCGTTTTCTGGCACGCAGAGCAGGAACGGTGCCTGCCCCCGAGCTGCCAGCCCAGGCAGCAGGGAGGAGAGCGCTCTCCAAACTTTGCAGAAGGGAAATGAAGCGCAAAGAGATTAAGTGACCTGCTTAGGGTCACATGGGGAATTGGTGGCAGAGCTAAGAATTGAGCTGCGATCTCCAGGGTCTGACCACAAAATACTCCTTCTTCTTTCCCTTCAGATAGCCAGGTTAAAAATAAAACCATGTTTCCTTTCTGCTCAGCAGAAATGTGACTTTTCAGCAGAGAAGCCAGTTCTGTTAACTGCCTGGACTGCGGCATCACCAAACACTGCCTGTTTCTCTGCAGTGCTCTCATTCTCTGTGTTTTAAGGGATGTGAGTACATAAATACATGTATATACGTGTGTACATTAATTAGGTTACTTGGCATTTTCCTCCCCATAATTAAAGTGGAACCTCTTCACAGGCCACTTTGAAGGGAACCTCTGTTGGCTAAGAGAAACTTTTCATCGTCAGCCAGTGCTCTGCAGCGCCTGCTTGCATTGTTCACTTCAGTCAGAATAAAACTCCTTCTGATAATGAAGGAGAAAAGGCTTTCACTTCTGCGTGCTGTCACACAAGCAGAGCCTGCCAGTGCTAGGGATATGAGCGAGCAGACTGCTAGCCACAGCTCAAGATGGGAAGAATAAGATCACGATGGCTTTGATTGCTTGGTTTAATCCATACTGTGCCAGCCGGACACGAGCTCCCTTTGGGGATGGCTTGTGGCGAGTTGCAACTTCACGCTGACATTGTTTGTAGAGGAAACAATAGGCTCTGATTGCTTTGGGCCCAATTAAGTGCTCTCCGATGTACAAGGGTAGGTATGTGTTATGTGTACCACTACGTCGTCTGGGATAAAGCATTCCATGCAGAAAAAAACAAAACAAAAAACCCTTCTGGGGGCTTTGTGTTTTAGTTGTACCTCCTCCACTAGCTGCAGCCGTGTCAGATCTCATTGCAAATAGGCGAGCATGCCTGGACATGAGCTCGTTTGTGGGGCAGATGCCAAACCCTTTTTTGGATGGGATATGTCTGAATTGATATCTGCAACAAACCTTCAAAAAAGCCCAGAGGACTGGAGAACAGCTGGTGGAAGGCTCCTGTGCTTTGCCTGCTGCTTATTCAGACAATTTGTATCAGCTCATTGTCCCCCTGAGTTTTCCAACCTGTTGTGTCCTTCTGTTTTCTCTTGTCTGCTAACTAAGATCTTTGGGGCAGGAGCTGTCGTTTTTTTTTTTTTTTCCCCCCTGCCAGGGCTCCATGACTGTGAGCTCTGCTCACCAGCAGCCCCAGACCACAGACAAGATGGACAAGCGCGATGTACGAGGGAATACTGAAGGACAAAAAATACAGCTTGGGTGAGAAGCGAAACAGCACTGACCGTCTTGTGTTCCCACCTAAGAGGAGCTAACTGCAATGGCAGGGGAAAAGGGGATGGGGCAGGAGTTCCCCCTGACCTGTTTGTTGCTGTGATCAGCGCTGCCCTGCCAGCATCGCCTGCTCCTCAGGTGCTGCGAGCGCACAGCTCCCAAGGACAGGGCTACAGTGAGCACAGCACATCCAGCATGTCAACAGGTCTGGCATGGAAAATACATGAGCCCACTGATGGGAGGTGCACAGACGCCTGTCGGATTTTAGCTGCAATCACAGCTTTAAACACTCCTGCCTTTCCTCCACCTGAGGTTTGATACTCCAACCACTGCTCACGAACAGACCCCGAACATAACAGCCACACACATTGAAGCGAGCGGTGCCATCAGCCCTGAGCTGAGAACATGCTAATGGAGTCGCTGCTGTTGCTGCGTTTGGTCTTGAGGTGTCTCCCAAATACAAAATATCTGCAGCGCTGCGAGCAGAGTGAGCGTAAAGAAAAGCAGCTCTGAGTCTTTTCAGGAACCATGGCAATGAAGCCAGGACTGAAACACCACTCAGAGCCCCCAGCTTTCTCTTTGGCAGCTATTTTAAGAACGCAGAGCTCCTGTGGTCAAAGGGAAGTGTTAAAGGTACATATTGTCTTTACAGGTATAATCCCTTTGTTTCAAAATGGAAAGAGAATCTCCTACAGAAGTGAGCATTGTTTTGTTCCTCATTCACAAAGGGAAGGAGAGGCCACAGCTGTGTAGGTGCCCGCATGAGGCTGAGGCTTGTGGCATGTGTCAAGGAAGAAGGCAACGTCCCACCTGCCCAAGTCCCCAGTGGTCTGCCTCAGATGCTGTGCGTTTTCACTCCTGCCAGCTCCCCCACCGGGCCTGTATCCGAGGCAGCTGCACACATTTTGGGTGATCTTTTGGGTGATCTCTGCGGCCCCTGCGCCCGCCATGCCCGCCCCTGGTGCCAGCGGGCTTTGAGCACAATGAGCCACGCGGTTGGCACCTGCTCTGCCTGGAAACTGCCGGGGGAGAGAGAAACCTGCAGCCACATGCTGCAAGGACACTTCGTTCCTCCAGCTAGTGGGGGCTTGGGCAGAGACCCGGAGACCACGGCCCTACGCACTACCCACAGCCAGCTTCTGGCCCTTCCCCTGCCCTCCCGGCCAGGACCGGTACAGGGACAGGATGGGCAGCTAGACAAAATCTCCCCTTCTTTTTCACCAGCAGGCACACACACCACCGGTGTTGGATGAAATGCAGATGGCTGAGAATAGATGGGAAGCGCGTTTACACGGCGCTCCCCAGCACCGCAGACACGGAGCGGCACCTCCAGGGCCTGCTCCCAGCTCCTGGGGCCACCGGGCTTCGTCGCTCCTCGGGGAGAGGACGGGGGGGAAGACGAGCAGTACAGGCAGTCAGCAAGACAAACAGCCACGCTGGAGCCATTTGTTCAAGGGACTGTTCAGCCCAGAACATGGCGATTTATCTCCCATGTTTTCTAAAATAAATATATCATCTCTGGCTTCTTGGCTCCGTCCTCCAGTGCGGTACCTACCCAGTGCCTGGTGCCCCTTCTCTTGCCCGTTCTCCCTGCAGGGAATCGACTGGGGAAAAATGAGAAATGCATGTTTACATCTTCCCATTGAAAGGGGATTCCCTCCATTTGCACACTTGTAGCTATCAGGAATGTAAAAATCTGGATAAAATGCTTGGCCAGCACAGGCAGAAGATACCTGCTGAGAAGCCAAGCCTACAGTTCTGTAGCGATGTCCCCTGAAGAAATGTGCTTCAGACATAATCCTATTTGTAACCCGTTCTCACACCCACAAGAATCCACCTAGTCAAATATCACAGGCAGCTTTTAAAAGGTCTGCGCAATTTTCTAATCATCAATAATATGAGTAGATAAACTAAGGCTAATCAAATCACCCGCTTCAGAACAAAAGGTTATCAGTTTAAAAAAAAAAAAGGAGGGGAAATGTATTCCTTTCATGTACAGCTTTACAGAATTAGCCAGGAGTGCTCAGTGCGTGTTTGATAGACTCAGAGCCACTGAGGTGTGCACCAGCCTCCGCAGAGCCGGGATGCTGCTGTGCTCTGCCGTGCCTGACTGCACCAAAATCCCCGAATGCTCTGCAAGGCACCATTACCTAAGGAGAGCATGGGGCCAGCCGTGGGGCTCGACCCCTGCATGCGATTCCCAGGAGCAAGATGCAAACGCAGCCTGAGATTTCCATGCTCCTTCCCCACAGGCACAGGCGAGCAGCGCGGGTGCCTCCGGCCAGCCTCTCCTTCGCACCCACTGAGGTGGGATCTGAAGCCAGCTGGAGGGCTTTCAGATAAGCTCAGATGAGTCTTTCTAGAAAAACCATCTCTCTCTAATGGATCAACTTTAATTTCAGGCAGCAAAAATGCAGACAACATATTTTGGGACAATTATTTCCCTTGCCAGAGGGCACAAAGTTGCTTGGCCTGGGGTCTTCACTGTGTCCTCTGCTGTTTGTTCTTGCTGCCCTGAGATACTCTACCTGGAGTGAGCCTTAGTACATAATTATATACCATTAGCAATGAGAATAACATGACAACTGCTTTGGATAATCACACAGAGCACAATTTCTGCCAGTCTCCTAGATACCATAGATGCATAAGTATTGGTCTTGTTTTTATGAGAGAATGTTTTGGAAGAATTATTTAAAGCTGGAAATAAAAGCTGCAGACACACAGCCCTGGTTTCACGGTGCTCAGATGAAAACCAAAGGGAAAATTCACTACAAATCCCAGTCAACTGGCAGGATTTTTATTCTTCCTAATTAAAAGCAGAGTTAACATTGTAAAAACGAAGGCAGCCTTCAGAAATTGCCTCGTGCTCTCTGCCCGTCCCCGGGGCTGGGGCGGGCCAGGCAGATCCCTGCGCACTGGGAAGGTTCCTCCTGAGAACTCACGGAGAGAGGACAGGACGGCGAGGGGCAACCCGGTCCAGACAGAAGGGATCACAACCATTCAGACTGCTGGTTTTGAGCACAGATGAGCACAGGTACGTGACTTCGAGAGGCAGAGTCCCTGGGGCTCTGCCAGGAGAGGGGCAGCCGGAGTGGGAGTTGGAGAGACCATGGGTTTGAGGGGAAATCTGCCTTCCAGCCAGAAAAAGTGTACAATTCAGTGAAATCTTGTACGGTTTTGCAAAGCAACAGCAAACAGTTTCAAGTTCAATTCTAATTAAAGCAAAATATATGCTACTTAACTGATAGGATAAGAATTAGAAGTGAATGTTATTCACAGATATATTTTAAATGCATACATCTTTCCTTCCATAAATTACCCCTTGCTCAGGGCATTCCTGCACAGGGAGACGGCCAGACTAAGCTACCCCAGGATTTCACAAATAGCTGATTATCTCGCCTTGCATTTCACACCAGCTAGCACCAGATGCTCTGGAAGGAGCACTGGGATCTTCAGGTCAGAAGGGAGCATTTTGATCATTTAATCTGACCCTCTGCATAACACACAGGCCAAAAACGGAGAAATTTCTGCATTGAGCACTGTGGCTTCTGCCTGAGTTATGGCCGATCTTTGAAATGGATATCTAGTGCTGATTTACAGACTTCAGGAAGCTACACTGCCATCCCTAGGTAAACTGTTTGTGTGTTTTATGACCTTGCTGCTAAGAGTTTGTACCGTATTTCTAGTCTGAATTTGTCTAGGTTCTGTTTCTAACCATGTGATATAATTTTGCCTTTTCCTATTCCGCTAAAGAGCCATCTACCGTCAGAAATCTCCTTCTCCTTTAGGTAGCTGTAGAAAATGCAAGTGATCCCTTAGTGAATCATTACAGAACACCTTGCCCCTTGCTTTGCTTTTCTTCTTCCAAGTCGTTTTTCAACACAGAAAGACTCAGATGAGTCCAGACTTTTCTGGAGCAATTTATCACTGCTTTCTGGAAACTACTGCTACAATTCCACCATGCAAAAATCGCAGAGTCACAGGAGAGTACAAGTAAAGAACTTTCTCCTAAAGCTGTGGCTCCACCTGAAGATATCCTCCGTGCCATGAGATGTTTTAGAGGCTGCCAGGAGGACAGAACCCGCTCACCACGGGTCTGGCCCTGCTGGCTGCAGGGAGTGGGTCACCCCTGGGTTCCTTGCTCAGTGCCGTGGTCCCTGGGCTGTGCTTCCCTGCAACGCTTCTGATGTGGGAAAATAGCACAGTGCGTAGCAGGGACCTGCAGGCATCCCATCCATCCCTGTGTGGCATGGGCTGGCCCACCCCACGTGCGCCTGGTGGTTTTACCTGCCCTGTCACACTTCTCCAACTTCTTTCCTTTGAAGTATTTTTCAAACTGAAGAATGTCACTGTCAACCAGCCCCTGGTGAATAAAAAAGCAAACAAACCTTCATAGGTGCTGAGAGCCCCAAGGACAAGGCTGGCTGCTGCCAAGGTCACATGCATGATGATATTCATCTTCATTCCTCACCATCACCATACAGTCTTAGTGAGCTGCCTTGGAGAACTGAGCGATTTCTGGGCTGTGCATTTTTAAAGGATGAGGGAGCACAGAATGGTTCAATAGGAGATTGCTTCGTAAGACAATGGCTGAGCTGATAATGCCAGCTAAAGTCGTACCACTGGGGACCTCTTACAATTTTAAGATCCAATCAACTTTAAAATATTACTGTTTCAGGTAGGCTGCAAGTCTTGGAATAGAAAACAAGTGATCCTATTTTATTTACAGGAAAAAGCATGCTCTCCCTTTCCTCACCCACGCTGAAATATTAATAGCGTTTGTGTGCATCGCTGTGTTAACATCACATTACCAGGGCTCAATCTACACAACTTCTGCTAAAAACATCTAATGCCATGCGACAAGCTGCACATGAGAAGCAGATCAAAGAGGTGAAGAGGGCAGGGAGAGCAAGGACAAGGAAGAAAGACTCAAGGGGGAGGGAGGCTATAACCAAACTGATCTGCATCTTGTTCCCCCTGTCCTCCGAAGCGAGGACCTTTCCCTGACTGCAGGTGCCGCAGCTCCAGCCCACTTGGGCCGCATCCACCAGCACAGTGCCGGTGCACCCCAGTCTAGGTTTACTGAATCTATTTGGAAATTCCACAATATTCAGGTTCCTCTGACCATTTTACTCCTCTTAATTACCATTTGATCACCTAGGAGTAAAGTCCTGCTTGCAGAAATTTGACTTAAGAATAACAACACAGTAACAACCCTGTTTCTGCATCTCCATTGTGTCGTGCTGAAATTGCCCATATGCTGCCTATCTATTGCAATGGCGTTATACAGCACAGGAGTCTCTTTGCGATGTATCTGTGCACTATATACCTCTGTTACTATCTTGGAAGTACTTACATGACACATCATTATTTTGCCTTACCCGGTCGCCACAGTGGGAAGGCAATGGTGATGACTGCATTATATATTTTATCATAAAAACAAAAGCAACTACTACAAAAGATTCTTAATAAAAACATATTCCTCTCGCTGGTGCAGAGCGTGAGTTAAACACTGTGTAACATAAAGCAATTTGTAGCACATGCACATGCTATCATGCAAACGTCCCCAAAGTGCCCCATGAAAAAGTCAATAACATCAATAAAATCAACAACAAATAAAAAGCAGCCTGGCTCAGCTGCAAGCTATATTCTAAGGAAAACATTTCAGCTGCCTTTTAACCAGGCTTAGTGAACGAAACAACCTCACCAGTGGGGCGGGGGAGGACAAGCACTCCCTGCCGTGAGAAGCACACTACAGGGGAAATTAATAAATAAGCACGTAGAAAGGAGTATCACCCTGTGCCTACACTCACAACCAATACCAGTCGCAAGCCACTAGCAACGCACCACCTCCCCAGGTCTTGCTGTTGTTTGGTGTGTAGCATCACAGCCACCTCCAGGGTCCCCGCACCAGCCCGGGTGTCTGCAGTAGCACACCTGGAGGCTACGGCGACACCAGCACCAAGAGCTGTCCCTGAGGTGTGCTGCTTTTTGCTGGGTCTAAAAGCCCTACTAAACCTCTTACACCTTGATGCGAGCCCTGGGGGTGGCCTGGCTCCAGCAAGCCCCCGAACCCACACACACACGAGCACCATGAGCTCTTTTTGGGAGGAAGAGCAGGCATGGGGACAGCCTTCGAGCCACTGGTGGCACCGTGCTAGCAAGGCGCGATCTGGGGAGGCTGAGACCTGCGCTTCATTGCCTGGGACTTGGAGCAGCGTTTGGCTTTGGTGCAGGATATTGAGGAGGACATGGGGCTGCGAGAAGAGCAGGGCCCTTGGCTTGCGGAGAGCAGCAGAGCCTCCCTGCAGAGGCCAGCCAACAGCCCTCCTCTGGCCTCTGCCCAGGGAGGGCCACCCTGACCTACAGTGGTTCAGTGCCAGGGTGAACGTGTCCTGCCCTGCCCTCCCCACCTGTCAGAACCCAAGCACACCGTGTTATTTTTCTTCTTTTATTATGTATCCATTCATCCATCCCTGTGATTCAAATTCGTCCTCCTTTATGAAGAATTAACTTGTTTCAGCTGATTTATGAAGACTGGCAGGCACCTGTGCTGAAGCAACGCTCTAATACGTTCATCATGAAGTCCTGTAGTTATTCCTAAAAGAGCTCATGTTAATGCTTCACATTAAAATTCATATTTTATTTCTACATAACTAAATGTCTCTCTGCAATCTTTAAAATCTGCCCTTCAGAACCTGTATATACATATATATGCATTTTTTTTTTTTGGTCAAAGATTGAAGCTACAAAGGTGACAGTTTCATATAAACAAGTGATGGCATTGGCAGGCGCTAACAGGTCGTGCATCTGCCATGTGTTATATGCTTCTGGTTTGACTGACAGCTAGGACTTGTCTTGTCAAATTACATCTTCAGTCAAATGTGACTAACTTTTGTTAATGCAGGTAACAAAATGATTTTGCTCAAAAATACAACCTTTTCTAATCCAACTTTTACTGACAGTAGCCAGATTTCACTGAAAAAAACGCAGAGGTTTTAGTTTTGCATTCTTCTAAAAGACTTTTCAATTTGCTCCTGGTGAATTGAATGCTAGTCTACAAGTGAGCTGAAGGAGCAGCTTCAAGGGAGCCTTTCATGTGAACCAACTCAGGGAGGAAGTAATCGTCATGAAAGCAAAGCTATAGGGGGTAAAGTCTTGAATGGTTTGGTGGGAATATTTTTCCTCTTTCAATCCAGGCATATTTCATTCCCCTAAGTCCTTGGTAGAAATGAATCCACTGGAACCCATTGAATTTGGCACAAATTCCGTGCAAAACTTAATTGGCCTGAGTTCACACAAATTGGCTCAATAGAGCAGCCCAGCACCACGTCTCCCCGCTCCCCTGCCTGCTCGTGCATTTTCTTGACGCGTTTCCCTTTGAATACCAAATGTACACGTGACTGGTAGCCAGATTGTGCTTTTGCTCTGGTTAGGGCTGCAGTAGGTGTCTGAAGCCCTGCCCGGGAGAAGAAAGCTTCTCCGTGAGCTCAGAGCAAAGCCACTCGGGCATCCTGGCCAGCTGGCTGCCCCGGGACCTCATGTCTGCCAGGGACCTCTGCTGGCCACGAGCAGCCCTTCTCACCATCCTCTTCGTGTTCCCGCACACACATTTTAAGGCCAAACTGAACAACAATCGATGCAAATACCAGGAAGGCAGCATACATGCTTTTCTGGCAAGGCATCAGCCCTTGCATTGTGCTCTCTCCATCCTCCTGCACAATCCCATTTTCTGTTTGGCCAGCAGCACGGTATCAGCAGCACTTCAAATGCCCTCTTCCCCTTGTTACTCCCTGGGCTCTCTTTCACATTTTGTAGCTGCAAAGTTCACCTGTTGCACCACCCTGACTCCTTCACAGTCTAGCACCTAGCTGCAGAAGGCTCTATCAGCCTCTGCTGGGTGACTGCAATAGCTGAGCTGGTCCTTAACCTCCGGGGCTCGTCTTCTTCCCTGACTTGATTTCTCCTCCCCTTCCCCTCTACCTTCTTTTCTGATTTGATGCCTTCTTTCTTGACCTGAGTCTTTTGACAGCAACAGATAGAAATCTTAACCTCACCTCCTGCTTCACTGCATGGCTCCTTTCACACGGAAGCAAGATAGGGACAGATAAGGGGATGGGAGCGGGCACTAGTGAAGGAGGACAACGTGCCACAGGGACCTACTGGCTGCTGCCTGCAGACCCTCTCCTCGCGGGGCCGGTGGTGCTGCACCAGGGGTGCTCCCCCAGTAGGGGCTGGAGCCCTCGTGCTGCCCCCTGCCCCTCTGCCGACTGGGGCCAGCGCAAGGTGCGCAGGCAGCACAGGAACCCGGCTGGCATGGGACTTTGTGCAGTGGCACATGCTGGAAGCGGGCAGGCACCGCTCTCGTCTCCACCACACAAACCTATCATGTTCTGCATCTCACAGACACGGCAACATCCTAGGAGGTGGCAGAGAATAAGGGGATGTCAGAGTAGACGCACCCAGACATTGACAAGCCAGGACCAGAGGCTTGATGCTGGATTACAGCCGGACCTCTAAACTGAATCTGACACCGCAGAGCAAGAGGAAGGATTATTAGCTGGACCAGTGGCCTCATGCAGCATACGGGTGGTAGGCTGGTGACTTGGTCTGGTGGAAAAGGGGAAGGGGGGCAGGCGAGATGGAGTGATTATTGGATCCAGAGCGACAGCCCTCTTTCTGCCATTAAAACCCAGGCTATTTGGAACCATAACGAAGTCACGCAGGCTGTCACCAAGCCCCGTGAGAGGAATCACTCAGTGCAAATCCTCCACTGGCACGGCGCATGCATGAGGCGCGCTCCCAGCCGAGGAAGCAGAGCTACAGCACAGGGACCTGAGCGTGGGCTGCAGGCAGGGGAGGGAGGAGCAGAGTGGCTCCACAGCTCCCTACGAAGCCCCAGGTGAGCAGCAGGGGCCGGCAGCATCGGGGCAGGAGCTGGTGGCATCTCCTCAGGGGCTCCTGCAGCACGCACGGGTTGGCCGGGGCCCCATGGGAAACTGTCAGCGGAAACAAAGCACCTCTAGCTCCTAACCGAATTCCAGAGTGCTGTTGTTGATCATAATTGACCACTTAAAGCCTTAGCTACAGTACTAATTTGAAAGGACTGTAATCAGTTGTGTTTCTCGCTCTCAGATGCAGAGAAAGAAAGAAAAGAAAAGGAGTGGGAAAGTTAATCAGATTTTTTGGCCTACCACTGTGTCCCCGCAGCAGAAAAAAAATTATCCTTTTCTTGTTATTTATGAGGAGCAGATTGCTTCATTGGAAACACTCAAGGCATGAAGGCAGATAGCCTGCACTCTGAAGGTGGCCCATCCTAAGCAAGGCAGACACGAGGCTGCGCTGCACACACAGCCAGGACAAGAAGGGCGCCGGCACCGCTCCCAGCTCTCACGGGGGGCGCAGCGCTCGCAGGGGCGGCTCTCACTGGAGTGGTGTCCTTAATGACGGCCACCACGCAGGTCACACAGGGCCGAGCGGATGTCTTCATCACACTCCCGTGCCTGGATTTGGTCCAAAGCAGACTGAAGTCCACGGAAATCTTTCCATCGACTCCACTGGGCTTTGAGCCAAACAGCACTGTACTGAGCGCCTAGGACACAAGGCGGAAAGACAGAGCGGCCCCGTGCCAACGCACAAGAGATTTCTCTCGGCATTCAGGAGGGCACTGACACAGCAGTTGACAGGGTCCCCATGGCAGAGGAAGCTCTCGAGACGTTCCCGTGGAAGTGCCAAGGCCAGCTCAGCCGTGCCGGGACGGCTGCCAGCCCACGCGCCGTACCGGCACCATCCCTCCGCTCACAGGGAGGCGATGCCCAGCTCCGCGCCTCGGGATCGGGGCAGGATGGGATGGGATGGAAAGGGATGGGACACACATCCCAGTGCCAGCCCTGCCACCTTGCAGGGCACTAGGAGCACCCACAACGACGGGAAAGGTGAGTGGCAGGAGAAGGGAAAGCAGCGAGCACCAGCGATGCTGGCAGCTGCGGGACGTCAGTGCTGTGCAGGGCTCATCCCTGCATTTGTTTATTTTCACAGGATAGGACAGAAAATGACAGCTAATAAACTGCCTGCCAGTGACCTCCTTCTCCCCTGTCCTTTGAAGCTAAACTAACTGTTGGCTTTGAATACCTTCTATTTGCTACGTGGAGCAAAGCTTATGTACTTCTCGGCTGCCATAAATTATAGAGCATTAGTAAAAAGAAAAGAAGAAAGATAATGCAACGTGTCCTCCCAACTAACTTTGCTAATTAAACCACCTCTGAATCCTTCCCAAATATTCCTATGTTACGACAATGAGAATAGCACGTTCCAGTGAAACTATTAAATTTATATTGTGCAGATAAAATTCAAATGAGATAATTATTACTTTGTAATAGTGGTTGAGCCAGTGTTGCACCAAGCACGAACAATACTTTATTCATAGCCTAGGGATGGACTTCTCAAAAAAAAAAAAAAAAGAAAATCTCAAACCATCTAACCTCCTCCCCCAGTCCCTGTGAAAGTACTAATAAAAGACAACCAAACTATTTTTTTTTGAGACTTTTAATTGCTTCAGTAAATATCTGAAAGGATCTGCTTTTTAGAGGGCCAGTCTTTCCTACTTGCACAAGTATCTCCTGCTTGTTAGAGACATTTCTCAGACGTGTGCCCAAATCTCCCTGGTTATTCACAGCTTGATCGGTGAGCAGCCTTTGTTCTGAGCCAAATCTGTGCTCTGCAGAAACTCTCTTCCTTAAAGATTCAAAAACTTTTAAAATGCTGCAATGCATTTCCATTGTATCTACTCAACACACCCAGGCTTTCAAGCCTGTTTCCTATACTGCAGGAGAATTTATTTCCTTTGTCATATTTCTTTTTTTAAAGACTGAAGACAACGGTTTCCAGTAAGCAGAGAAGTTGTCCCTGGGTAGAATTCTGCTCTTTATCCCACTTCTGAGGAGGGAATTGATAACATGCTTATCCATCAAGGATTTGAAAGTGACTCCACCTTCCTCTAGAGCAGAATAAAAATGTCACTTGCTGGCACTTAGCTAGTATCCTCCATTTACTTTCTATTACCCTTATGACAAAGAGAGTGATCCTTTAAGGCATCCTAAAGGAAGAGGAATCCCTCTGAGCCTAGGTCATTTCTCCTTCTGCCATGCTCACGCCAAGATACCTACAACACAGATCAAATACATCTCCACTGTATTTTTCCACTAGGTTATAGTGAGCAGCAGCAAATCTTCAGACTGTGACATTACAGAACATAAAACAGGAATTGATTGTCATGACAAGAATAATATTCATTGTGCAGGTTTGTGTGCTCTTGCAATTAAGTTATGAAACACAATGAGTGTCATGAGAATTAGGTGGACTTTGTAGGATCTGCTCTTTTTGCAGAGCATTTTTATTGTCTTTAGCTGAAATAACCTTTTTGGAAACTGGAATAAGCATCCTCTCCTTCAACCCTCCAGTCACGGCTGTCCTATGCTAAACACCGATTTTCCCAATACTCCTCATCCTTCCTGCAACTTGAAATGAATCTGACTGCATATTTCTGCGGGGATAGCAAGAAAAAGAGATACTAAAGTCAGAGAGTTCTGTGTCTGGGAGGTCAAACAGGTCCAGCTTTTAGGAGTCCTTAAAAGAGGCTTAAAGACTGAGCATCCTAGGCAGTTTAAACTCGAGACACCAACAACTGGGAAAAAAAAAAAAAGGCTTCGTGCTTGTCTTATAAATACTTAAACAGAATAAGAAAGTCCCCGTGTCAAGGAGCAGGCTGCCTGAAGAGACCAGTGGTGGGTTAGACATGAGTAGCTGTCCCCACAGAAAGGGAATTCAGCCGTGGGTGATGCCACCTCCACAAAGCGGCACAGCCAGCCTTGAGCAGCCACACGCTCAGCACCAACACCCTGGTCTCAGCACTGCAACACCATCAGTCCGTGGCTGTCTCTGGCTGCTGCCTTCTCACTTTCTGCTTTGAGACATGGTTACTAGCTCTAAGTAAAAAGATCTCTGAAGGGAAAGCCTCCTGCATCTCCACCACCCTCTCCATACCCATTAGCCGTGATGAAGGCCAGCACTGGCATCTCAGAGCAAACCTGATTTCTCACTACCATTCTTGGGACAATAACTGATGTCACACCACTGTAGCTATTTGCATTATACAGAAACAGAGAGAGCTTTTTTCACTGGTTTCTTGCAGACTCTGGGTGGGGTATTTGGGAAGACTCTCAGGTTTACAGGAAGAATATGCTTTTGTGCCACACACACTAACAAAAATGCATCATGAAACCTGCAATTAATTATAGCGTTAGTTTTGTACAATGGCTCTCACGTTCGAAACGTGAAAGGTAATCATCTTACGTACCAGTACCAAGGCTAAAAATAGAGGAGCCTAGTACACCGGCACCCACCCGCCACTGGTACTGCTCCATCTTCTAGCAGTCATTAAGGGAAACCAAGATCACGGAGCCCTTTGATCCTCACTCCTCCTCTGCTCTGGGGTAATTGCTATGCTCATCACAGAGAAAGGCATGCCAGGAAGGATAACATAAACCTCACAAAGCAACCGCACCAACCTGGTGGTTAGCATCAAAGAGGTATAATCACAGGTTTCATCGGTTATCTGCAAGTGACACCCACCAGTGCCACGGTAATTCTTGTGGGATGCTCATTCAAGGCTCAGATCAGAATCCCCAGCTCCACGACTGCTGTAAATCAGAATTAGGGTCCTCCTCAGTGCTGGTGCGGTCTCGGAGGGAGGGCAGCTTCAGCTGGCAAACAAAGACTCCAGAGCAGTGAGCACTGGTGATTTACTCAGTGCTGGACAGAGGGCAATGCTTTATAGCATCCCTTCAGGAAGACGCCATCCCATGCAGAGAAAGCCTCAGCTAAGCAGAATACAGCCCATCCGCATTGCCCCTTGAGATGACCTATTCCCCTAAAAAACAGATAAGCGCAGTACAGCATATTTATATGATCCTGGGGGAAGTGGTCCCAGAGTGCATTGCTCCCTGCTAAATGGTGCTTTCATATCATCCCCCCGAGATAAATGGTGCCATACAGATTAATTCCTATCTAAGCACAGTACTGCACATTCATCTTATCCCCTGAGATACATCATCTGCAAAGTAGAAAGTCCCAGGTAAGCCAGCTACAGCATTTTCACACTATCCCCCTAGGATGTACAAACCCATAAAGGGACTTTCCTAGTTCCTTTCTTATAAAAATACCCTGCAGAAGCCGGCTGAAATGGTCCAGGAGATTAACACTTGGGCTGGTATAACACCGTGGGCTGCTGTCCCTGCATGCTTAGGAAGATTTGTGAGCAAAGAGAAGAGAAGAAAAAACACCAAACAAAAAACGCAAGATGCCCTTTGCAATGAAACGGAGCCCACTAGAAAGCAGGGACAAGACAGGCTGGCTGCAGAAACCATGCTTTAACTGTGGGCACAGGGTTCAGCTGCATTCCAGACTTCACTCCCATCAGGGCTGCAGTAACAAGTACTGGGCCATAAATATTTTGGTTCACCTTGGGCACTACGAGTCTTTGTTCCCCATGCCAAAACTTGGCGTTGCAAAGCCCGTAGTTAAGTGGTGCTGGAGACAACAGAATTGGCCCCAAACAGATCGTATGCTGGAAGATGTTCTGGGCATGCCGTAGGAGATTTATTTCACTGTCTTTTCGCTGCTGTTGTTTGTAGGCATGGAGGGGGGTTACTGAGAACAGGAGGGCTGCTTTCAAGGGGCCTTTTTGCTATTTTGATTTGTCAGCTGGCTGAGTTAATCCATTATTTGTGGATTATTTTTTACTGACAGGTGGTCATCATTTGCAACTGTAAGACTAATTAACTGTAAGACCCCTGGAGCTTTTTGTCTGGCTGTACTTTTAATCATTATTCCATCTAAACAAACAACAAACAAACAATTTTCCTTAAATAAGACAGGATGAGGGTTTTCACCCAAAACACAAATGAAAGGCTAAGCTGAAGATACCTTTTTACAAGGACGAGATGTTTAGATAACTTTGTATACATTCCAATGCATGTATGCATTTATATATGCACATATATTTACAGTAGCCTCGCTGCCTCAGATCCCAGGTGATGCCAGAAGCATCTGAAAATTGTAAGCGATGCCATAAAGCAGACATTCCAAAGGAAAAAAAAAAATCTGTTCTTGCGCAACTTTTGCCTCCAGGTCTAGATCTTGCAAGGCCTGAATGCATGATAAATGCGGCTACAGAAAGACATCTCTTCAGCTTCTGTATTTACAGGTAAAGATGCTTTGGTGAGGAATCAGACGAAACTCTGGATGTTTAATGTTACTTGGCCTTTCTATTTTAATGGTGCCAAGAGGCCCTAGATACAGCTCAAAGCCCAGTGCTACCCAACCAAAGCTGGCATTTTACCATTTCAGAGGGTCATCCCCCCCCAAGACTCCTCGGACAGAGCAGCAACCTGGGCCGGGCAGTGGGATGGCGACCCCTGAGCCTCGCCCCCAGCAGCACGGGTTCTCCAGCCGCAAGCCCTGCCTGTAGTTCTTGCGGCAGGCGTCTGGGGACAGTGCGCGACATGTAAATAACTGCACTAGGTGTAGGAGCTACAGCACGTGCCACCAAGGTCATGGTCTAATATCGGGTAATTTCCTGTTGCAGACAAGCCCGGAGAGGGGATTATTTCACAGGAGGAGACCCTGCCTTGGCTCTTGACTGGAGGCTGCCGGGGTGCCCTTTCTTCTGAAACGTCTTGGCTTCCTCCGTGTCCCAGCTTTGTTTAAAGGCACAGCCTGCCTGGCTTTTACAGGAGTGTCTGCTTCATGTCTTGCATCATCAAATTTCCCCCAAACATAAAAGTTAAAAAAAAAAAAAAAAAAAGAGAGAATATAGATACATTACCACAGGATGAGAGCTCACCCTAAAAGAATTATATGTAACTATAAAGGGATTTAACTCTGGGCTTGAATGAATAATTTCATGGCTCCGTTTTTATTCTCCAGCAATCCCTTTCTTGCCTCCCTCTCACCGAGGCTCCTTGTAGGAGGGGGGGCAACTGGAGGAAAACAAGATCTTTCAGTTTAGATCTTTCTGGGTAATGTTCACACAAATGTAATCGTTAGCGAACAGTGTCGAAGATGCAGAACTACAGAACACAACATTTCTGAATATCAAACAGGAAATGGAGGGGAGTTTCAGAGATCAGACTCCACTCTGATCTGGCTTGGATCTCTCCATTTCAAAATCTTAATTGAAATGCTACTTGAAAGCCTCCTGCTCTTTTCCTAATATAAGGATGGGAGATAAACCTGTGTGCTTGCCCAGAATGCCAGAACAAATGACAACAAAATGAAAGTGCTGTTTCGCTCAAAATAAAATTGTCTTACTAAAGAAACCAGCCTTGATTCCCCTACTCCTACTGCCTGCACTCTGCCCCTCCAGGGGGCAGAAGGGTGTAGGAAAATCCTCTACCAAACCCCACACAGGAGGCTCGCTCACATTTCTGTCAAGTGCCAAAGAGGCGTCAGCTCCAGAAACATCGACTCAGAGCAGAAGTGCTTCTGCTCCTCTAATTGGTGCCTCTCAGGTTTGGAAAGACGGAGGGGGAGATGACATGAAGAGAGACACGTGAGGGTCTAGGGTGCAGACCCCTGCGGTCCTGCACTGCTCGCGACACCTCGGTGCTCGCTGCTTCCCTACGTGGCTCCTGTGCTTTGTCCCCTTCCCTCTTCCTCCCTTCAGTGCTTTTAAAAATAGTTTAAACAAGAGAAACCAAACACAGAGAAAGAGAGGGTTTCCAGGATCTGCGAGTCTCTAGCAAATGTAAACACAGAGCATATATATTTAATAAGGAGTAATCCCATATCACACTGCTCAGCCTCACAGCAAACAGATGTAGCAATTTGCCAAGCCCCTCTGAATGCTGCTTGCTCTGCTCTCCTCTGATCTGTCACTCAGTTCATTTCAAGAGACCAGAAGAGATTGAAGATAAGTATTGATTTTGGAGAGAATAAAGCTTCCAGGCCTCATTTTCAATGGGCATCTGGGACTTGCACCACAGCCAGAGCCTGCGCTGGCCAGGGGTGCCCGTGACAGCAGCAGGGACCCCGCAGCGCCTGCAGGGGCTGCAGCAGGAGCACCCCCAGCACCTACACCCGTGTGCTGGGCATCTCCCTGCACCTGGCCCTGCTTCCCCTGCCACAGCGATCTTCATTGGATGATGGGAGGGAAAAACAACAAAATAATAAAACCAAACCAAAACAACCAACCGAATAATAAAATAAAAAAAAATACCAGAAACTGATTAGCTGGTAATTACATTTTGCTACATCTGCTACTTGATACCATTTGTTTTATTATTTCTATTTTGAAAATCAGAATACATTGAATTTTTGCTGTCTGGTGCTGCCGAACTGTCTTGAAAAATCTAACAGTCTCCTGCTCATCAATGGCTGGCAAAGCAAGACACCAGAAGATGCTGAGGCTCATAACCTTAATGAACCCTAAACAGGGTTTCTCTTTCCAAATCTGGATACTTAAAAGGTATTCAGTGATTCTCAAAAATCACTTCACAGCTTTCTTGCCCTCCAAGTTGCCTAATGCTAAAATACTGCAGTCTTTACCATGCTGTAGAGCTGATTTTTTGCTTGCAAGGAAATGGAAAACCTCTGAGAATTTTCCCTTTACAATAAGCAATGACCAAAGATCACGACCCCTTTCTACAGTCCCTTGCCATACATGCAGTATGGCTGACCAGAAGGTAACGGGAGGAGAAACACCGATGCCTCTGCCACCATGGAAAAGCTTTCATCATGCCCAGAGCTGGTGTGGCAAGGAGCCTGGAGAGTTTATGGTTGGTGCTACTGTGAGCTGAAAAGTAAGCAAGGTATCAAAGACTGCTCTGGAGCAAAGCGTCCATTCCACTTATTTATTTATTTAGGGTGCAGCAGACAAACTGTTTGTTCATTTAGGTACAACAAAGTTTAAAAACAAATGAGGTGTTAAAAGGAGTGAACTAAAAAGTAGAGCTTTCATCTGAAGGCTGCAGCGTGGCTTTGATAGGACTCAGAGAAAAGCTCTTTTCTCAGGGGGATAATAATTATTTTTTTTGCTTTGACAAGTCAAGTCAGTTGAATCTTCACAGGCTTTCATTCCTCCCCTCCCCTATCTCCTCAGATTTCTACTTCAAAAAAAAAAAAAAAAAAAAGGAAGGAAAAAAAGGAAAAAAGGGGAAGAAGTTCCAAATAGCATCATTTTGTTGATCAAAACCCTGTACTAAATGATGGCCCAGATGAAGAAAATGGATTTGAGCTTTTCATTATCACTAGATGAAAACAACACCTAACTCAGCCTTCACAAGCAGAGAATGACTACAATGGGCTTCAAAACCCAGGCAGCGCAGTGGCCTACGGAGGAGCACCACACGCCACCAGCCGACCACAGGGGACAGGGAGCCCCCACCTCTGTCAGCGAGCACAGGACAACCAAAATCATTCTGCGGGACGCATCCCTGCAGACTGCTGGACACAACCTCTGGCTCAGGGGCTGGAAGAGGCTAGGATGCTGCTGGCATCCCACAAGCAAATCCCTAGCAAATCCTTCTGGGCTGCTCCCCAGGCTCCCAGTCCTCAAGAAACAAAAATCCATCAGCTGGCTTCCACCAGCAGTGCTGAGGAAGAAGAGCTTCAGTGGCTGATCCGGCACCCTTGTACTTGGCTGGTGCTCACGGAGCCACCCGGGTCAGGCTCCTGATGCACCCAGCTTTGCAAATCCACCAGGACTTCAGGTTGCTTTGCAAGTATTCAGTCGTGACTTGCGGCAGTCCTGCAGGTGCTGTCCTCTGCTTTCCATTTGAGTCAGTCTAAGGGGTCTTTCCCATGAGCATGAGGGATCTCTTTTGCAAACTCTGTGCAGCAGGTGCCTTCCTCCAGCCCACCCTCACGCTCAATCCGTACCTGCCTAGCTGCACATCTCGCAGGCACCTGGCATGGGCTGCTATCCCCCCCCGAGCCCACCTCTCTTATTTTTAACCATTCTTCTCCATCACTACTTTTCATAAATCTTATTACTTCAAAAAACCCACAATTTTCCCCCATCCAAGCTAGATTTGCCTTCCCCCATGCCCAAGTAGCTATATTTTATAAGAAAAGGAGCTATATGCACATCTCTGGCCTTCTGCATAGTTAGAGAAAACCGTATTATCTAGCTCTGGGCACAGGCATTTAGAAGAAAATGGTTTTCTTTCATCTGTCCAAGTAAATCTCTTCCCAACACTTGTAAGTCTGATTGCTGCCAATTTCCGCTGCAGAAACGTACCCATTTGGAGGGGAAGGCATTAGTAACTAAAAGATGCTCATAACATGTAAAATGAAGCCCTCTTCGTTACTTTTTTCTCCATTCCACCTGGGGCTGTGTATCTTTCAGTGTTTCGCTATCTATTCCTTGAGAAAAGCAGACGGGCCCCCCTGTGAGCTCCGTGCTGCCCAGCCCGTGCCAGGCAGGGAGATGTTCCTGCAGGAGGGACTGAGCCCCCTGGGCTGGCAGCAGGTAAACTTGTCGTGCCGTGCACGTCACTGGGCTGGGACCTGCCTGGAGCCAGCCCGCAAGGACGGTGCTCCAGTGGCCAGGGCCCTGGGCTTTGCAGAACTTCACCCAACACCAGGATTTCACAATCTTATCTCAGATGTCATACCGTGGCATCTCACGACACTTCAAGTTCAGTCGCAGCCCCATTTATTTATTTTAAATCTGGAAAGTATGCAAAAAATAGCTTCTGTCATTCGGTACTCTAGTATTCTTCCTCAGGTGAAAATCTGACTAATACATTAAGGTGTTTGCTTCTCCTCAGATAGGTTCTCTCTTCTACCTAAAACCACCTGGCAGAAGACACCACCCGTCACTGGAAGCAAAGCAGCAGCAGCTAGGGCATTATCTTGGATAGTCTGGTTGTTTAACCAAGCCCTTTTTCTTGGGCTCTTCCCATGCTCCCAGGCAGCATGGGAACACCAATTTTTCCCCGCAGTCTCAGCACTGAGCACCTTTGATCATTCCCCAGCACGCCCAGCAGCCCCCCAGCTGCCTCACTGGGGTGGGGGCCAGCCCATGCTCAGTAGCATCAACGGCAACGCTCAAAACCCTGGAGTTCAAGGACAGCCTCACCTACCAGCGGGGTCTCTGGAGGGACTGAGAAGCCTGTCATGGCGATATTGAAAAGAATCCTGCAAAGGTCTGCCGGGAGCAGAGGTGGGTCTTCCAGCAAACAGCCCCTCTGTGCTCATTCACCTCCCTTGGCTGGGGCAGGTTTCTTTACCAACACCTGCCACACAGAAACCAGCAGAAAGCAGCACAAGCAACCTGTTAGCAGAGCAGCGCAGCCTTTGTCTCCTCCACCTGCTGCACAGAGCCCACCTGCTCCGTGCGAGGAGCCGTGGCCGTGCCCGGTCTCCTGCCAATGTGCTGCTCTCGTGCCAAGCAGGGATGCGCTGCTCACCGGAGGCACCTCGGGCACCCCTGCCACGGGCAGGGTGGCAGTATCATTAATCCAATGCACGGCACGGGGCTCGAAGCATTTCCCCTGGTGCTATTCGGAGCTGTGGTCTTTCGGGGTGCATATGGGCATTAGGCTACAACAACAGCATTTCCAGCTCATCCCTATGTGCCGGAGTGTTGCCACATGTATGTTATGAAAAATTACCCGCTGTTTGGAGAGCTCGGCAATACAATAAGCTCCACATCAACATTAATGAACCCCTGTCTCTCCTGTGAGAGAAAGTTAATGTAATAACAATGTTATATTCAGCAAACAAATGCTTGAGACAATTTTTTTAAGCACCAGACAGTAAACAGGACCTAAAATATCCTCATGAATTACAAGAGTCTAAAATCCTCTACTGAGAAATTAATTTAATAGCAGTAAATACTGGAGCAATTTCCCCCATGTGAAATGCCACTGCAATGTTCAGTTAAAAGCTTTGTTTAAATGGCACATGGGCACTTGCAGAGGGATGTAAATATATTTCATCACATAATGATACTTTAGCTACACAGGAGAGTAAAACTTTCTTCCCTCCCGTACCAGCACCGGGGTGGGGGATGCCCCTTCCTCCGCACAGCAAAAAGCCCTGCTGTTCGTGGCCGACCCATGGCACATCAGTGGCGATCAGAGATGTGACCTTGTGTTTTCCATCAGCCACGCTGGCTGCAGATCCCTGGCTCCATTGTGGCCTCACACAAGCAATCACTCCGGCTACCAGTGCTATAATGGTCACTGGATGGGAGGCAAAGCATCCCTGTAAAGGAAACAAACCCTGACTCCGGTTGTCTGAACAGAAGCAGGACAATGATGCTGTGTTTTTATTACTTCATGTCCTATTTATGCCACGATTTCTTCCCTTCCGTTATTACAATTGCAGATGTGTCATAAAGCAGAGAGCAACAGAGAAATGAGAGGAAGTAAAAAATGTTTCAAAAACTAAGGAACTAATTGCAGGTTTACAGTTTTTTTAAAACTCGGTCTCTCTGGCTACAAAATGGACGTTGCTGTTCAGAAGCAACTTTCATCTGGCCATAGAAGAAGGGAAAAGCAGCGCTAGGATTGTTAATTTCAATTGATTTTTTGATAAGGTTTCATATCCTGAAGGGGCTTCATATCTGAGAAGTGACATCTGCTGAGATCACCGATCAGTGTCTGAATTCTCCTGAACGTAATTAGATCTGAGAGAGGATAGAGGAGTTGGTGTGGTGGCCTTTAGGGAGGAAATGGTCTTTGAAAAGAATTATGTTAATCAGACTAGCCTTCTCCCCGCATCTGTTCTGCTGTTATTCTGGGTAAAATTAATAGGTCTAAGGAAAGATCTGATCATAATGACAATCTGGTCTTCACAGCAGGAGATTTTATAAAGGAGTTGAACTGTGGCTCATTGAAAACACTTAAAGTAATTAGTTACAGGGCTACTCACTTTCTTTCCTTTTTAATAATAATAATGGTTATTAATGTTTACAAATTACAGCGACTCACTGGAAATGAAAGGATGGCTGGAACAGTTACCCAGGGAAAGCAGGCGCTTCCTCCCAGCTCTCAGTAACTCGGCATCCACGCTCCCTTGGAGACAGATTTTCTCTCACCCAGCTCAAGTAGCCACTGGAAACAACCTCTCCTCGCAAGACTACAGACATGTTGAGACCGAGCACTTGTAGATATAAATCACTTCATAATTATAAATCTAATTATTCAGATTTAAAAGAATAAAGGAGAACATGTTTGCCTGAAGCCTTTGAGTCCTTGAAATACACTGCCACAGAAAGGACTCTCGGTAGCTTGAAAGGAGTCCCCCAGAGGTGATCAGACAGCGAGGCACCTCCAATGCATTCTGTTTCCCCAAGCACCTGCTGCACCCCTGGCACAGGGCTCACAGCATCTGGTCCGCATCAGCCCTGGGGTCTGTGGGTTGCTTCTGAAGGCAACACTGAAGGTAACAATGCTGAGGTTACTGGGAGATCTCTGCCACCCGCACCTCCCCTGGAAACGTTTCAGGGATTTCAGGGTCTAAAGGTGGGGTCTGGCCGCTGAGATGGGGCACTGGTGCAGTCAGCGCGCACCAGGGCACAGAGACAGCCGCCACATCTCGCAGAAAAGCAGAGCCTCGCCTGTAAAATGCCTAGGAAAGGCAAAGGGAGAACCACTCAATTTATAAATATGTAGAAGAAGCTCAAATCAACCTGAACTTTAGGAAAGAAGAGAAAAGATAATTAAAATATAAATAGACATGTTTGTTTCAAAGATTTATGGCAAGCGCTTGACTCAGTCTGAAGATTAATCAGGGAAGTATAATTATGTCTTTGCACAAAAAAAATTATTAAAACTCCTCCCCACCCCAAGCATTCACACAGAAGTGGAGATGGGAGGCAGGCGATGTTCCTGCAGTCACCAAATTGCACGTGAGGCTCGTTTCTGAGCTCTGGCTCCAATCCGGGCACCCCACATGCCCACTTCTCCTGTACACAAAGACAACGACACCACACCGGCTGTGCCAGGAAAGGGGGGGGACGGGTATGCTACTGAAGGAGGACCAGGGGTCCCCCATGAGGATCCTCCAATTGTCATATTAGCTTGGCGCTACGGCAAAAACACAAATAACTGACTTGTGCCGGAAAGCATTTCATCTGACCTTCCCCTCCTCTTGGGGTTCCTTGGTCTGCCTCTCTCGAATGAAGGAACCAGCTCCTCTTAGAGGGTTGCACAGTGCCAAGCACCTGCCTGGGGATCTGCAGTAGCTGTCGGGGGCAGCACACAGTAAATATTCATATCTTTTAAGGCTGCTAATATTCCCACCAAAGTGTGTAGCGGCAACAGAGTGCATGAAGGATGCTTGACTAAACGTTTAATTTAATTTTAATGAGACCTTTAAGGTATGTTAATTCATTTCCAAATAGTTGGGCAATACAAAAGTGACAATAGCTGCAGTTTGGAGCTGTTTTGCCCTAACCCGGAGAGAGGTGCTGGAGGAGGGCAGTCCTGCAGCTGCGGTGCACAGCGCAGGGGGCCCAGGCCGTCCTCCAGCCTCCCCCCAGTGCTGCACCAACCCCTCCATGCCGTCCTCTGCTTGCACATCTGGCTCCTCTCCCTGCTTTCTCCTCTGATCAGGGATATTTCCGAGCACCTGGCGGATGCTTCTGCTTCCCAGTGCTCTCGGTGGCTCATGGAGAAGCGGGGAGCAGCCGGGGTGTCACAGCACGTTTCCTCGCTCACAAGCCCCACGTCCCCAGCGACACCACTGTCACGTCAGGCAGAACGCACCGAGAGTCCGGCGTGGCAACAGCAGCTGCACCGGCAGCGGTAACCGTCTCTCCAATGACAAGGGGGAAAAACTCATCTCGACTTGTTTTCACTGGGGACTCGGTGGAGAAAATCAGTAGAGAAGGGCTCGGGGGGCATTTGGAAGGATGCACTGTGCTCAAGGGGCTGCGACTAACAGCTCACCACTAAGTAATAAAATAACAGCAGCTTTTCCCAAAAGGAAGAAAGTAAAGCCCAGCAATGAAAACAGCAACCTCCTTGCACAAACACAGAAATCTTGGTTTGCTTTTAGATACTCCTCGACAGCCCCGTGCTCCTGTACTTCACGCTGTGTCTAACAGGGATTCTCCTCTCCAGCACACAACCCCAGGGGCGCAGCGGAGCCTCCTGCTCTTCGTGCCACGGGGTGGAGCTGGGAGCAGGGACAGGACTGGGTGCAGGGACCACCACCCCTCACCCTGCTGTGGCACAGGTACGTGGCACGGGCATTCGCTGATGTGCTGAGGAGGAATGCTTGGTCCTGCTTTCAGTGCTGTGTATATAGTGTGTTTTGCCAGCACTTAAATCATCCCAGGAATGGACAAAGACTTTCTGTTTCTTTTTAATTAACCTCTTTCTATTCCCAAGAGATAAAAATCCTTTTATCCTTGTATGTTTGACACCGTCCTAGTTTCACCGTTTGCTTAAAATTGTTTGGATGCATCCCAATAAAGGGAATATTATAGCTGAAGCTGGTAGCACTGCCTAATGTCAAAGCAGCTCATCCCTTCCCATTACAAAACCATTTTCAATCACTTACAATATTGCCAAACTAACTGTCTGAGCTGAAATGTTACACAGGAGGGCTAAGTTCAGCTTAAGAAAAGCACTCAAATTTGCAGAGTGCTAGATTTTGCAACATTTCTGTTGCACAGGGATATGGCAATATATGTTTATAGTACAGTGCATATATTTAAAATCATTTTTTTCCTCCTGTGTGTGCAGTCTGAAGCTTGAGACAGCAGCGCAGGGAGGATTTTAACCCAAACGCAGATCATTGCAGTTCAGTAGCACGGCTGTCTCTCTCGCTGTTTGTTTATACACCATTCTGCACTTGTAATGCCTCTGAACGCTGCTGCACCGTAAATAATGCCTGACGAGAAGTGCCTTGCCACAGTCAAACCACATGAAACGAAGGGAGATGAGCCAGCTCTTCACTATGCTTGCTTGCTATGAGCCCATCCTTTGCCCTTAGGTGGGGTTCTGAGGGCAAAGCCGGGGAGCAGTGACTGCTCTCAGCCCCCTCAGCCAGAAACTCAAGTGTCCTGCTCTTCCCCACTGCCAGATGCCACTCAAGCTATTTCAAGGAGGTTTGGTCCAGCCCTACAAGGGACAGGCCGTGTGATACTGCACGAGGCGATTTTTCCCCCACACCTCTGCACCACATCGCCTATGGTAGCTGCAAAGCCCCGAGGATGACGTTTTCTCTTACCAAACCCGAGCCCAGTGTAGCAGCACAGAGATCTCACTTGGGACACTAGCTACCATAATACAAAATAATAAATAATCAACGGCGGCTAGGCACCTTTGCCATTAATTAAAAAAATACAATACCCTGAAATCGATACGACATCCAAACAACGTTACTCCTGCCCTCCCACATACAGAGCAGCTGTCAGCAGACATCCTAAATCAGCTCTCCTCCCCGGACACCCCTGTGCTGCTGGGTCCCCTCAGCCCGGCCGGGAGGGCTGGAGACTCCACATTTCATCTTCTCACGGCGTAATTCAGCCAGCAGAGCCTCGCGGCACTGTGGACTCGCATTAGAGTAACTTCGTAGGCAAGATGTTAACAGCGGGGGCAGGTGGGGTCAGGGAAGCGGAGTGGTTCACGCGTTGCCATGGCATTTGTTGGATTAGACACCGAACACGGAGCTGCAGGTAAATGAGCTGACCCTGGCGAGCCCCGCAGCACCCGCCCCGGCACAGGGATGCGCCGGGAAGCTCTTGTGGGCAGCCTCTGCGTGGCGGTCTGTCTGTCTGTCCTTCCCCTGCCTTAAACCTCCACTCCTTGTGGTGCTGGGAGGTGAGGCATCAGCCTGCAGCAGTGCCCAGGCAGTGACCCTGATTGCTCGCTTTGCTTCCTGCCCACACAGAACGGAGCCCCTGCCTTGGCCTCACCACCCCGTTTCCACTGAATTCCCCGTGGGGTGGACGGTAGCACCTTCGCCACCCAGCCCCCCAGCCTGCTCTGTTCGAAGCTCACCGCGTGAAGCTTCTCCTCGCTCCTCCGCACACATCCACTGGGCCAGTCCCTTCCCTGTCCACACTGCTACGGCTAAAGGACGACCCTCACCATGCAACGCACCTGGTGTGGGTTCAGCTTGGGGCTCCTCTTTGGCCCTTGTCACCCAAAGCCCCATCATCTCCTCCGCATGCCCCCCCCACGTGGGGCAGCCAGCATGCTGCCCGCGCTGACCCCCAGCCCCGACCCCGCTCTCAGGACGCCGCTCGGGCGGACAGTCCGGCCCCGTTTGGAAAGCAGCCCTTTTGTCTGCTCTCCTCCCTTTTCTTGTAGCCTCTGCAGATTCTCCAAGGACATTTCAAGGCATAATTATAGTGCTAAATATTATTGCCAGAGCTTGCCTGACCGTCTCATAATCCTGTGGGTGCTGCTCAGTGAAGCTTCTCCGTAACCCCATTACAGCTCAAGGCTCTCAGGATGGCTGGGGCGGAGGGGGAGGAGGTGGGACAGAAATGTAGCACCACCGGCCTCACATCCCTCCCCAGGAAAGGATCAAGTGGCTGGCCCAAGGAAAGAGATTGATTTGTGTGGAACTTTGTGTGTCAAATCATGTGTGACGAGCACAAAGATTTGTTTGACATCTCTTTCCCAGCAAGGTCAAGTTGTGCTTTGTGGCTGCTGACTCAGGCAGCCGGGGTGCTGCCAGCCTCTCCCCTGCCTCCCGGGAGGGCAGACGCCAGCCTGACACGCTCACCACCACACCGAGGGGGATGCTGCTGACCACGGGGATGAAATCTCACTCCCTGACGTCTCTGGCTGCCCAGTTCCATGCCAGCTGCATCCCACCATCTGCAGCAACAGCACGCAATGTGCCTGCTTCAGCCAATGCACTTCTATTTGCCAGACCAGTAAGTGTTTCCCCCACCTCCTCCTCCATCATTTCTTCATGCAGCAGCATTTGCTCAGAGTTGGGAAAGTTTTCTGCATGGACCCCTCCAGAATAAAACACCAGAGAGCCATTTGCCAACTGGAGACATAAAAGGAGGAAATACCATGCAAGTAGCAAACGTTTTTACAGCCTCAGAGTTGCTCCCTCTGAGTGCTTCCCTTCACTGAGACATCTCCCAGCCATGGACCGAGCAGCACGCTTGCCCAAATGGGTTTCTTATTTACCTTTGGGTTCAAGGTCCCCATGGGAGTGCTCCATCACAAGGCACTGTGGAATCATCTCACATGCCGGCTGGAAGAAGGGGCCCTGCTCTTAATATTATTTACTTTTTATAGACAAAGCTCTGACCGTGGATAATTATTTTTTTTTTTTTTTTAAAGCTTATCCATCATGTACTTCTCACCTATGCTGCTAGTAATCAAGCCAAGAGGAGAACAGCCTGTTGGGACGGAGGCAGAATTTATTCTGCAGCCTCAGTGCCGAAGATGAAGTGACAGGCTGGTGGTGGGAGATCCCAGCCTGTTCCTGCCCACAGAGGCCAGGAGGGGCTGCAGCCTGCAGAGCTTCTCTCCACAGCTGGGTGCCCGCTTGGCCTCGTGCCTGCAGCTGCTGGGTGCACACTGGCCCCAAAGGGTGCACGGCATGGGACTCAGCTGGGAATTCTCAGTGGCACCAAATGCCCCATCCTCTGGTGACTGCAAAGAGGACCTGGGGAGAAGCAAGCACTGAAGCCATCTCCCCTGTGCCCAGCAAGCCCTGGGGCATTTTCATAATTTTTCATAGCCTTTATGCTTTCTGCATTTCCCTATGCAGCGTTCACAGAGCAAGATCAATATGAGAAGATGCACGCACCCCCTCTGCAAAATTCAAGAGATGAGCAAACAGAAAGCAAGAAACACTGGTTTCCTCCCCGTCCCTGGAATCAAAAAGAACATGCCATCATCGTGTACCAAGCTAAGCCAGAGAGTCTTAAGTACATCAAGTGTTTTATTTAGTGTATCTGGAGAGAGAACAACTAAAATAACTGAGTTCAGGGATAAGGCCAAGATTCCTGCGGATTCAGAGAGCTGAAACTATCAATACAAGAGCTCAGAGTGATTTTCATGAATCAGACTAGCAATGTCAGATCCTCTCCTCTCAGTTGGAAAGAGAGGACTGAGAAAGCTTTTTTCCTTTTTTTTTTTCCTTTTTTTTTTTTTTTTCCCCAAATGACTCTCCATCTCCGAAAGAGCCTGCATTGCCCCCAGGCTCGCAGCTGTCATGCTGAGCCCACTCCGCCTGGTGCTGGCAGGATGGCGGGGGGCACCAGCTGCCCTCCCCACTGCAGCCCCCATTGCTGTGGGGCCAAGGACTGCCTGTGGTCAAACATCTGTGCACAATGACCAGCCTGCATGCTGAACCCAGGTGCATACCTAGACGAATGGCAATTTCCACCCAGTCTCAGATCCACGCATGGCCATGGACACAGGATGGCAAGCAGAGGTGCACACACACCCCCACGTCCTGCCAGCAGTCAACCGTGTGCTTGTGGTTACACTGCTTGTGGCTGAGAAAAGGCATAACCTCGTTTTAGCACAGCATTAAGTTTCAGACGTACTAATCTGTCATTGTCTTTTCTTCTTTGATCTCTGAGCAAACCTCAGAGCCATTATGTCTTTGCAAGGAAAGGAACAGAAACACTCCAGGCTACCGAGGTAGATTTTTTGCTATGTTGAGCTTTTCCTTCTCCGTAAGGATGTTGGAAAACAAAGTTAGATATAAAATACCCTAAATTATTTGAAGAATAAAAAGGCCTCCATGCATGCCAGGCAGACATTAAGGGTGTGGGGGGAAGAGCCAGCTAAAAAGCTACTGCTGAGCATATTAAAGAATGGCATTATCAAGTGGAACAGACAAGACTTGTATATAATTCGTAAGTAGTGTTTGCTGCTTCTCCAAACAACTCATAGATCACTAGGACAAGAGCTCCTAGGAGGAGCAAAGAGAAAAGAGAGAGGAACGCGTGATAGCATCAGAAGGGACGTGCCTGGTGCTGAGAAACAGAAAAAGACTTATCAAAGCCTGGGATCTAGATGCAGCTCGGTGATGCTTGCTGACTTCTGGAATAAGTGTGCAGACCCCGAGGACCAGTGTGGCAGGAGAAAGCACCAGTCCTGCAGGGCAGTGGCAGCTCGGCAGGGACCACCAGATCTTTCCCCCGGCTCCGCAGGACACAGCTGGTGGTGGAGAGCTGGGACGAGGCTTTTGCATGCTTGTCTTGGACATAAACAAACAAATCTCAGTTGAAGCATTGTTTCAGCAGTTTCTATCCCCCCAAACACGGTTGTAGGTTCCAGTTCAGGAATGGGGTTGCAACAGCCAGCAAGCCAGACTGATGAAGCTGCACTTATGTGAAGCATAAAAGGGATTAAAATTCATTAATACCCTACAAATTAAGCACTAACGATAGCAACGGAGTTTAAATGAGAACCTGAGATATGAATTGCCACATTCGCCCAGGCCTTTTAGCTTTCTCCCACCTAGCAGCATTGTTGTCACTGTTCCAAGCCAGCACTTTTTAATATGCGATGACAGCAGCAGCGCTGACCCCAGACAATGAATAGGGCCTAATAGTTAAGCATTAATCTGCCAAAAGAATGACCTTCAACCACTAAAGAAGAGATGTTTTTAAAAACTCATAAGTGTGAGGAAGGTTCATTTGCTTTCTCATTTAGCATATTAAAAGGGTATTATTGCTACAAACAAGAAATCTAAATGAGCCCCCAGTTGAAGCTTTGGATAACACTTCAGATTAAAGGTGCAGGGCAATGATTAACATGCAGTGTATAAACCATTTATCGTTCATAAACAAGGCAAGACACATTTTCTCTTATCACAAGTGATGGAAGGTCCACAGCGAAGCTGCACATAGACAAAGGAGTAATACAAAGAGGTGGACAGCACGGGGGAAAATGCATGGATCTGGCGGGCTTTGGTGGCCACCAGCCCAGCAGAACGCAGATCTCAGCAGCAGGTGGTGGATCTCCGCACGGCCTCTCCCATGCAGAAACCCCAGGGAGAGCAGAGCGCTCCGAGAGCAGCTCCAAGGTCAGCTGCCTCCCTGCAGGGCTGCAGTACAGCAGACCACTGCTCCACCACCGTCAGGTTGGCTGTTTTTTGCTGAACAGCTTTATTTATATAGTTGGTTCTCAGTGACTGAGTGCACCAACAGCTCATTTTAATTAATTAGACTGCAGGAGGCAGGTTGTAGTGTGAGAGTTCGAGCCCAGATACTGCACACTGTCTGCAAGAATGGAGGGACACAGTCCAGCTTCCTTGAGAACTTCCAGGTACAGGAGGAGCACCCTGCCAGCGTGGCTGGGACCAGCCCCGGACACCGGGACAAGCTGGAGTCCTCAGCTGCCGCTTCCCCAAAACCCTGGCCGAGGCACAAGACCTGAAAGCTCTTACCAGACAGGCAGGGGTGCTATGGGCTGCCCCAAGGGAACCTCCTGTCCCACCTGAACAGGGTCCAACCCCTCAGCTGCTAGTCACCAGCCCTGGAGCCGGCAGAGAGCAGGGACGACCAGCCACACCGTTTGCTCTGACGTGGCAGGAGCTGCCCTGGTCCCACTGCCCCAGCCCCACGGCAGGGATCTGCAGTGAGCGGCTCCCGAGGGAGCTGCTCGCAGCCACTGCAGCTCAGAGCACACTGGAGGCCTGATCCGCATATGCCAGCAGCCCTGAAAGGCTGCCTTGCTCCTTCTACCTTTATCGGGGTTTTCTCTTCTCCTTGTGAATTTGCAAAACCCTCTTAGCCAGAAAGCCCGAGTTGTGTGACTTTCATATCTCACCTTCTAAATAGATTTGTCAGCCGTGCTGTAGCTATGACAGCTCCCGACTCCTGCTCCCTGGATTTTGGAAAACATAAAAACAGCTAAGGGCAAAAACTCACAAGTCAACTTAGAGCTGTGAATCCCTCCCCCACGCTATTTTTGTGACAGAGAAGGGAGAAAAGGAGATGGAAAAGGTCTTGCTAATACAACCTAGGAGAGAAACGAGATCGTTATTATTTGTGGGTTTTAGATTAATGTTTTCAGACTTCTTGTGCTTCCTTAAGCACATCTGATTAAAGGTTACCACACAGAGAGAGGCAAGGTCCTCTCAGAGATGGCTGTCCCCATCCTGAACGATGCAGACCTGCGCTGCCCTGAAACGCACTGGCTCCATTCCTTCCTTCCCCATTTGAATGCAAGGATGCTATGGGAAGTGGAGCTTTGGAAAGCTCCTACGACTGAGAAATCAGTCACTTTAATTACCGTCTTACACTGTATTTATCTCAATGAAAGGTCCCTTGCTCCTTTGTCACTGACTGGCAGGGTTAGCAAAAAGAACTGGGGATGATCTATATGTTTATTTATTTCCACAGCCCCACCACAGGAAACAGAGCCTCCCCCGAGCTTTTGCTATGGCTCACAAGGTTACAAATTCTGCTCATCCCTGACAGATGGAGGATGCAAGGAGTGAAAGCAAAGCAAAAGGGCTCTCTGGTTCCCACTCTCCAAGATGGTACAGGTTTCCTGCCTGGCCTTTAGCTCAGTATTCCTGGGTCACAGGCAAGATGCAAAGAGATGGCTGGAGGGAAATCCCCTTTCTTGTATTAAAACTGGACTTAACTGAACAGAAAAGATGCAAAACAATCCCCTTGTTCCTAATGCAGCCCACTAAATCTCTCTGAAGTTATTTTCTTCCGTTCTGTATTTTCCAGCTGGAAAGAGAGGTATCATTTAGCTCCAGTCCATGTGAATTTGCCATATCACTGCCCTATTTTTGTCACCACTTAGGTGGTGTCTGGTGTGGGGCTCATGAAAGAGGGCGGAAGATGATGCACAGCCCTTCACCTGGGGGCTTGACTGTAACTGCTGCACCCAGCCACCTCTGCTACGGCCACCTCATTTGGAGCCAGCTCTACTGGTTGTCACTGGGGTTGACCCCCACGGTCCCAGGCTCTGCTCTGCTGGGGCAGGCATCCTCTTCCTCCCAGGGTGCTCACACCATCGATTCAGACACTACCTGGGAATGCCACAGCTGGTCTGGTTTCAGACCAGTTGCACAAGAAGAGCAAGAGCCCCTGAAATGGCCCTGGGATGGTCTAGGAGCCCAGCCAGGACAGACTGGGAGGCGGTGGATCAGACACTGGGATGAGTGCTGGTCTCCCATTGCAGGGGAGTGAGCAAGGAAGAGCTGCGTGCACAGAAAGCAGCAAGGAGCAGCAGAGGGCAGGGAGGGCAGCGTGGCTCTTTCTCAGTCCCCGGAGTGCTGCTGTCTGTGGCAGCCCCAGCAGCCGAGAAGCACTTTCTGCTGTGACAGGGTTTTTTCTGTGATTGACCCCAATTACAGAAGTCAGGCCGCATGGACTGAGCGTGTCACTCACGTCAGCCCGGCAGCTGCTCAGGGCCTGAAAACTCAGCTACCCAAATACATATGA
This sequence comes from Anser brachyrhynchus, assembly GCF_964034855.1. Classification (NCBI taxonomy): domain Eukaryota; kingdom Metazoa; phylum Chordata; class Aves; order Anseriformes; family Anatidae; genus Anser; species Anser brachyrhynchus. The sequence goes on from NC_137718.1 coordinate 643,561, forward strand.
AATGAAGGGCACTGCCAGCAGCGGGAGCTGGGCAAGCGCTGGCAGGGAGCGGGCTCTGCCTGGCCCTGGGCACCAGCTGTGGTGCAGCAACTCCAACAGAGCCCAGTGCCCAGACCTGCCTGCACCCCGCTGCCACACGGACCTGCAGCCCTGCCCACCCATGTCCACCAGGCTCCGGGACCCATCAAGCAGGGCAGGTGGGGACACCTATTTGTTTGAACCTTTTCCATTAACTTAACACAGTTCAATTATTTTCACCGTGACATTGCAAAAGCAGAACATCAGAAGCGTAGAAAGGCAATGTTCATGGCAATTAAGGACCCCATGGCCCGTCAGACCTGGCTGCCTGCCTCCGAGCACAGCCCAGCTTGCTCCATGCAGTGCAAGGGAGCTCAGAAACCATCACATGAGCCCCATGGGCTGGATCCAGGGAGCACCGTGCCTGCAGCCCACCTGTGGCTGCTTTGGTGCAACGCACAGCTGGCAGCACGTCTGTGCTCTTTGCAAATGCAGAGTGGTGGAAAATGTAGAAGTTTTTGTTTTGTTTTCAAATCTTCAGCGCAGCTGAGTCATTTAGGAGCATGGGTTATGCAAGACATTAGTAGGTGCATTCCCCAGAGGCCTTGCTTATAAACACAGAAGGGTTGTTTGTATGCAAAGAGTCTCTAGACCACCACAAAAAGTCATCCAGAACATGCATCTCCAAACAAATGCATTAAATAACTGCCTGCCCAGACAACATTTATCAACAGTTCTAAACCAACTGTTCTACATTGTACCATAATATCGTACCATGCCAAATGCAGTGTACTCACAAGCAAATTAATCTGTTTCTCCTAACATTTAAGTGCAACAACAAATCAGTCTGTGTAGCAAATTGCTTTATAAACATTTGGGGATAAATACACTTTCTCAGCTTCAATTCTAGTGTATTTCAGAGCAGCAACCTACCCTTTGATGGGCAAAGAGCAAATGATAAATCCTGGAGACTTAAATAAAACCTGCATGACCAACTCTTGAAACGCTGTAGGAGCTATCTGCATGCTCAGCTGGAGCACAAGCTCCTGGACATTAGGAGATGGACAAAAAAAAAAAAAAATCCAACCAACCAACCAAAAAAACAACAACTCTATATTGAACACCTTTTTTGTTTTAATTCTGCAGGCCTCAAGCTTCTGAACAAGGTCAACAACAAATGGTATCAGGGACTGCATGCACATGGACTGAAGGCACACTTTAAAGAACCATGAAAATAGTATTTCTGCTGTATAAATGGAAAATGAAGACAAAGAGACTCACCCAAATTCACAGCAGAAGTCTCTGAAGAGCACCACATTGCAGCAAGCTCTGAAAGCAAGCTCTGGTGAGTTGGGTTAGTCCACGACGAGAGGACTTAAGTAACCTCACCTGCCCCCAAGAAAGGCAGTCTCATTGCTCATCTGTCAACTGTTACCTTCAAGCAACTGGGGTCCTGCTGTCTTTCTTGTGGTGCTCATGGAATAACACAACCTAGACACCCTCATCTCTCTTCTTCTTTGTCCCTCTCACTTCTTCCCACTTTGTACTACTTTTTTTGTGTGTCACTTTACTTTATCTGCATTTTCTGTAAAGCAGAAATTATACTCTGCTAAAAGACACTTTTTTATTATAATTTCATTCCACTGTTATTAATACCTGATTTGATTTCATTTGTTCCATTTTACAGCTTGTCTCCTGCAATTGCCTGACTTTAGAAACAGTTTTATCTGAGCAGGTGAGGCAGATTATAAATAAATTTGGTATTGCACCTTGTATTTTAAGCAAATTTGAGACTTTCCTGATTAGGTGCCTTGCACAGGAGAACCTTGTTCAGTCAGATAATTGCAACCTCGATTCTTTATCCTCTTCTTTTGTTCTCGTCCCCCCTTGGCAAAGCTGCAATCTTGCACGAGAACATTAGCAGACAAAACCCGTTGAAAATAACTCTCCAGAAAAAATCTAATTTACTTTTTAATCTGGTTCGGAAATTTGCCAGCAAAACTTCCACAGACAAGCACAGCCTTTTATTACTACTTATCATACTGGCTGGATTTTCACTCCTGATTTGGATAATGTGGCAGGGATCGTGGAGAGTGTGTGCGTGAAGAGATGAAGGGAGAAAGCTTTTGATATATTATTTATTTGATACAATCTTTCCTTGATAAGATCAGTAAGCAGAGGACAAAACTGTGACCTTATCCACTTCAACTGCTTATATTATGAAACAACAAGCAAATATATTTTCATTTCACTTATTTTGTAGGTCCTTTTTTATTTATTTTCATGTATATATATACACACTTACGTATGTATATAATATTCCTGTTGGGAAAGAACTTATTGCACTTGTTTCCTCATGGAGACTGTCTGGACAAAGAGGATTTGATTGCGTTTGTGATTCAAGGGTTGTCTTGTTAGCAGAAGAAACACGTGGCTGTGGCACTATGTAAGTAGCCGATACTGAAAACATTGCTTGCTGAGGCCATTACAGGGTTCGTTTAACGATGCGGTAATAAGCACCCACCACAAAGGCTGGGAATGTGTTCCATGCATCATCTTTCTGGACAAACCAGAGAGAAGGCAAGCATATGCTTGGATGCATGGTGTCCATAGTTTGCAGTTAAATCATTAGGCTGAAGTTCATAAGATCTGCAGCAATCCTGGCTCTGCCATAACATTTATTTTATAGAAGTAGACAAGTAGCATTAATGCCCTGTGCTCCTACTCCTGGTCTGTATGCCAAAGGCATCCTATTTTTCACCCTTTTTCCTTACAGCCTGATTTAATCAGTCAGCACTGAGGGGCAGGGTCTGTTTCTCCTTGCCCACCCAAAGCTTTGCATGAGGGGCTGTGGCTTCTCGCCTGGCCTCACGGCCTGGCTGTCACACCACACACCCTGTGCAACTCAGTCTGGCTTCTTTAATTAGGTGGATTCTCTGGTTGAACCTAGCTCAGATGCTGAAGTTTATGCATAAAAGTTTTTTTTTCTCTCTTGCTTTTCAGAACTATGCCTCCTGTGGGAAGTGTAAATATAGAAAGACGACAACATGTGCATTAATGCTCGTTAGAATGTCATCATTATATTCTGCAAAGTGTCTGCTGAAGGGATCCCTAAAGGACACTTAGAAATGAAGCAGCTGCTCCAGATTTGTTCCAGCTCACATCTCGAAGAAAATGACATTGAGATAAATACAGCATTGTGAGCGTCTTCTGAGCAGAAGGGGAGAAACGAGAGGGAAAGATTTCCTTTAGTTACAAGCCCAAAGCGGGACTGCAGAGTACTCCAGACTTCCTTGCCCTCTGCCTTTTTGACGTTAATTGGGTGCTGCAGTGTTTGTGGCGGTACTGACGGGCCCACCTGTCCGGATGGTGCAAGGGGGATGCAGATTCCCGAGGCAGCTCTCATCCAGACACCAGTGTGTGGAGGTTGGTGGGAGCTCAGGCACCACGACCGGGCAGTCGCTGCTCTACAGCCAGGAAAGCTGAAGGGAGAGATTCTCGAGCCCAGCATTGGCACATATGGCTGTCTTTATTTCAGCTTGAACCCATGTGAGAGAGGCTTCTCCTACAGTCCCTTCTTGTCTGTCACAAGGGAATCATGGTGTGCTCCTTGTCTTAAGAACATGGATAAGGAGAAACTCAGAAAAATTAAAATGGTTTCTGTGAAATACATCTTTGACTTCGTTATCTGTGGTCATAAGCTTTTCTTCTGCTGTCAAAACTAAGGAGACAATGGCATGAAGCAGAATATTAGCTGCAACAAAACATTGTGCTCTATTTCTTTCCAACCTTTTCAAGGTTTTGAAACTCTGGCCACAAAAGGCTCAAGCTTCACATATATGGAAACGCTGTAAGACAACAGAGCCTTTGGGGATTTCACATTCTTTGGAAAAAAATAAATTTAAAAGATAGCATACACGTGACCAAACTCTCATACGTATTTTAAGCCAGATTGTCATCTGGTGTGAAGCAGAACAATCTCACTGACTTCACTGGAGTAAGCAGATTTTTGCAACAAAACCTTTGAAACTACAATACTTATAAATGAGCCCCAGATCCCCCAGATCATAGGATGGTACCATTTTGTACCCTGCCCTTGTCTGTATGATGCCATGAGAAGGGAATTCAGAGAGAGCTCTGTTTGCACAATAATCTCCCCCTCACACCTGTTTGCATTCACAGAGAAAGCCTTGAAATAAAAATGTACAGTCCCAAGGGCACTTACTGCAGAAAAGAGAAAGGTTAAGAACTGTGACTGACCATGAGAAGATCCAGAGTCTTACATTACCTAGAGACCTTGCTCGCTTTCTCTGTATTAATGCCCAGCAAATAAAGAAAAAAAAACACACATTGTCTTCAATTTCCCCATCTCCTAAGAACCCGTATCGTGTCAAGTATCATATTCACAAAGCAGAGTTTTTCTATTCAAAAATAACGAATAGATCATTTTCTTGGAGCAGATTTATTGAAGCTCACATAGGGAGAGGCACCCCCTTTCACAGATAACAGAATAGTCTTTTTCACTGGTAGACACCCAAGAAAAGAGGGAAGACAGGAAAGATCAAGTAACACGAGAAGCATTATCAGTTAACCATTAGGAACCATTTCTCATTCTGTGTTAGTACTGAAATGATGCTTTAGCATGCCATTAAAAGGGGATGAATACATTCTGCAGAAATGGGAAATAAAAGAGACAGGGTCCCCAAGACAACAGATGATCCTCCTGTCCTTTTTTCCTAAAATGAAAAACTAATGCTGATCCTGAATTTGTGGTCCTATTCCAATTGGTTGAATCACCTCCTGCGCCTCCAGATTTGTTTTCTCATCCATACAAAGAGAATACAGAATTCTTTGCTGCTTCTTCAAAATTGCTATGTGGAGTTTTTGGACATAGATTAAGCAGCCAATGCGTTTCCTGCCACAGGTGGCTGCATTTCAGTAATAGGTTCATTGTATTTCTATAGGAGTTGCATTTTATTTTCAATTTTTAATTGCTGAACATCAGTGTGAGATTGCCACGATATATTAAAATTGCAAAGTGCCCAGCAAAGTCCTTCAGCTGAATGACAAACACGAGTTCATTTCCATTATTATTTACCACTGAAGCCTGGAAACGACATTCTAAATCCTATAAAACTGTGTTCAGATTTACCTCTTTCTCATCTGCAAGCTCTTTTGCTGGCAGATCCTATTAGCAACTTCGGAACATTTTTTTCCTCAAAATAAAATTATCCACAAGTCTCTGTCTTGCTAGCACCACCTACTTCAAGATGTAAGTAAATACATCACATACCCTATCTGCATTTGGTTTTATGGGTTCTAGCCCAATTATTTTTTCTCCTCTGCCAAAAAAAAAATTGCTTTGAAAATAACCTTCCATATTCTTATGCCATTGGCTGTCAATCTGCTTAGTAACTTGTACATCACTAAGTTGAATATAGTTTGTTTAAAAAGTGTCTCTCACTCAAGAAATTGCCCCTTGGCAGTCTTCAGACTTGACAGCTCTGTTCCAGCACTGAGGAACTGTAGGGTTTGCAGCCCTGCGCTGGAACAAGCTCTCCCACCAAATGAAACCAGAGGAGCCAGCCCTCAGAGGGAGATGCAGATGCTGTGCTCCAGCCCCGCGCCTGCTGCTGAAGGGCCCCAGAAGCCACGGATGCGGTCACATCCATGGCGTTTGCAGAGGCAGAGGGGGAACAGCAAAGGCTGCCAGGAGCAGGAGCAGCAACGGTGCCCAGCAGATGCTGAAAGGGTGCTTGTGCTGTGACATCGTGTTGCTCTGGGGGGAGGCTAGAGGGCAGAGCAGGCCAAAACGTTTTCAGGAAACTTTATCCCTGACCAAAAAAATTTACATTTGATCAAAACACACACTTAAAAACACATGAATTTACATTCTGCTTTGAAGAAGTGTGGACCAGCATACATCACCGATTTTGGCACTCTGGGGTCACGCTCTTGGGTGAGGACGTCAAGCACTACCACAAGGCAGGTAACTGCAATATCTGTAAGCCCCCAGAAGCAGGCACGGTACTGGGGCAGTACTGGGCATCGGGAGGAAGATCTGGGGCTTGCTGGCACAGGCAAAAAGAAAGGCTTCGCAAGCAGCTTGATACAGAGCAGAGGAGAGAGCAGAGAGCATTGATTAGTGGCTGTAAGCATAAGGGTGGAAAGGGCCAGAAGAAGAAAGAAATGAAGTATAAAGGAGGAAGGGGTCTTTGAAGGAAAAGGAGTGGATGCAGATTAGGGAGGAATAAAAAAGAAAAAGAAAAAAGATCAAAGAGCACCATCATTAATGTGTCTTACCCAGGAAGAAACATCCAGCCAAAGGGACTATCTTTTCCTCCCTCTACATCAAGTAAACAATTCCCTTTAATTAGAAAACGTATTTTGGACACATCCCCAGTAGCCTGCCCTTGAAAAGGACTGAGCTCCAGAGGAAATGGAAATGAACAGTGGTGATGCTACAGCAGCAGAGCGGTTACGGGAAATACTGCCACCAAAACACAGCAAGCGAAGAGACGAAGCCCCTGCCAGGCTCTGGGCGTGCTCTCCTGTAGCAGTATCGCATCAGTCATCGAGACAGGCTGGAAGCGCTACAGCTCAGTCTTTCTAGATTACAGACTGCTGTATTCCAATCTGGATTGCAAGTAACCCTGTTCATTTAGAAATGAGTTGCAATCACAGGAAAAACATTTCACATACATGTTAAACATAATTATTATTTACATGTATGCATATACAGACAGACACAGGAACAGATCATCCAGCAAAGACTGATCTATCATAACTAGCACTGGTGGTGATGTTTCCTTACATATGAATGGAATCTCATTAGGTTGTTAAGGGACCAGAACTATTCAACCTGATTTCACATCCCTCAAGGTGTGAGGGGGTAAAAAGGCCTCCTGCCCTCAGCATGCACAGTGTTAGTATTTGTGAGCATGGGACAGACACTAAGAGCAATTCTCCCACGCTGAAATTTGTCTTTGTTACAAGTTGGAAATGAGGTATTTCAAAATTCTTTGTGGAAAAAAGTTACCCTTCCAACAGATGCTTTCCAGTGATCAAAACATTGGAGTTTCCTAGTTGACATACACCATTTAACAAATTTCAAGTGAGAAATCTATTTCCAAATGAAACATTGCCATGCTGTAATCCAGCACTGTTGAAACTTTTCAATACTGCTGGAACATTTGTTCCTCTTTTATTTCTTGCTTAAAATGAAATGATCAAAAATGTTTTTGTTTTTTTTCCTTCTTCTATTTCTTAAACAACATTGTGTTCCTGGAGATCGGGCACCAGAGGAGCCTCTGCCTGCCTCTCCTCCCTCCCTTTTGTCAGCATCCTCCCGGGAGTCTTACTCGGTCACGTTTCTTGTCACACAGACGGTAAGTACATGAGTGACAGATGTCACCGTGTGAGTGACAGGCAGCTCAGCAGTTAACAGCTCAAAGAAATACAGGAACGCAGCGAGTGCCAGACTGGATCAGACCTGAGGTCCAGCTAATCCAAACACCGGTCCAACAGCAGTCAGTACCCCCTGCTCCGGAGGCGGACAGGGAAGCCAAGCAAGAGGCACAGAGCTAGCTGCAGTCAGGGCAGGAACGGCAGCGGGAGGTGACGAGGAACCAGGCAGTCAAAATACCTTAAAATGAAGGATGTGACTCAAGGCAAAACTGTATGACAGTCAGAACACTGCACATGTGAGCTGGCTGGCAGAGCCCTGGTGATCGGGCTGGGGAACAAAGCATTTGGAAACATTTGGCTAGGGCAGGTGCAACTGAAAATGCCATGGCTGATTTTGTGTCCCACGGTTGTTTGTGCACATACACAGAGGGCCAGGTGGCTTTGCGTAGGGAGCAACACAGGGACAGGGGTGGAAATAACATGAATGTCAAGCTCCACAATTATTAGCAACAAGAACCACATTTCTAATCCCTCAAGCAATAGGCTATGCCTATACCGGAGACATACCTGATGTGTTGCTATTGCTGTCACTTCTGTCGTACTGGGGCTCCTTTGTGCTAGAGGCCGTACAGAAGCAAAAGACAAATCCTTGCATCAAAGACAGCTTGGGTGAAGGCCAGCAGAGCTTTGGGGATTCAGTTGGCTGCTTCTGCCCATTCTGCATCACAGCTCAAACCCTTTTATACTCTGGTACCTGCTCTTGGCTGTCTCATCCACCTTGTACTCCATCCAGAAAGGATCCACACATTCCTGACGGGCCACTCTGACTAAAGGTTTAAAGGCAGAGAGGATCTAGTCCTCATCTCTTCCATATGCAGTTATAGCCCAGGTACACTCATCTTACTCCTTTAACATTTAAAGCAATATAACTCTTGGTTAAGTGGACTTTTGGCCTGTTGGGTTTATGTGAGGAGAGGGAAAGCATGCATCTGAAAGAAACAGCAATCCAGCAGACATTGCAAGAAATCCAGATAACATTGCAAGTGCCAATCCAGTCTGATCTCCTTGGGAACTTCCATCCCGAACCAACACTGCCCCCCAAGCCCCTGGGTACGTGTCCTAGTGTCTTTAGTCCCCTTCCCTTCCAAATCTGAGAGCTTCCCATTCAGTGGGCTTCCCGCCTGTTCCTGGGTGAAAACTCCTAACTGTTAGAGCAGTCCTCACACTGTCACCGCGATGACAGGAGGCGCTGAGCTTGGCACCCCTCTGTCATTGCACTTAGCCATTCCTCCCCTTTGCCCTCAGCAACACGGGGCAGCTTGGCTGCACAGCAAGGGGTGCAGCTCTGAAAAATTGGGTAATATCGCTACAAAAGGCTCCAGCTAGTAGCACCCCGCTACCACTGGCGTGTCTCTTGTGAGCGCAGAAGCGCCTGTTTGTCAGCCCGAGAGCTCTGCCAGGCAAAGGTTTTCACGCCACAGCAGGCAGGCGGGGAGGAGTGAGCTTAATTAGATGTCTCCAGATTGATGATTATACCTCTGCTCAGAACATGTAGCCAGAGACAGGAGACTTCTGACAGCTGCAAGGAGAAAATCAAAGGTCCTAACCTCTCGCAAGCCATTGCTTCCTCCCTCCCAGATTCTGATGATACTTAGATAAAAACAAAACAGAGCAATTTATATTAAACACAACAGTAATAATAAATTAAAAAGTAGGGTATTAAAAAAGATAAGACATTTGCCACTGGCAGTCAAAGGAATCCAGAAGGCTAAAAAACACAGACTGCTTCTCAATTCTCTCTCACACACACAACCTCCCTAAAAGCTTGTTAAAACGTCTTGCTAGCAAGGGCAGGACCCTCTGATTTACTGGTCATAGGCATCAAAACCCCCAAATGATAGATCTTCCTCTGAATGGACGGCAAGTACACGATACAGGAATCAAAACTGTATGTTTTTGATTGGGGGTGAGGGGACAACAATGAAAATTAACTGGCTGTTTATATTGCATCTGGGCAAGCCTCAGTCAGACAAGAGAAGGTTTAGTATCCAAACATCCTTTGAGTAAAATCTTCCCCCTGTTGGAAGGGATCATGGGTAAGATGGGCAGTTGGGGGAGAACAAAAGGCTGAGCTGAAAATATATAGTCACTGCGGTACAGAAACCCATCACAAAGAACATGCAACATTTAGGTCCTGCATAAATCTACACCACCTTGTATTCAACAGGACTGCAAAGGAAGGCAGCACAGACTTGCTCTCAGGGGGCACCAACATGGAACAGCCGCGTGCCATTCGGCTGCTCATGTGCAGGCAGCCTGTGCCACTTCAAGTACCCTGAGGCACCCAAAACGCTCCTGTGGAGGCTGCGGGGTGACACAAGCCATTGGCAGGGCCGACAGTGCTCTGAGAGGGTGACCAGGGTCTGGCGGTATGCCCGAGGTGCCTAGGGCAGCACCCTGGATGGCTCCTGCTGCCTTTGCTTGGCATCCCCTCCCAGTCGCTTTCTCCCTTCCACCTCTGCAGTTCCATGTTTCACCAAAGCAGTCAGACAGGACTGCAGGAGAAGATTTTTCTGCTGATGTGAAATATCCGAGCCCAAGGAATCGCCTACACATGTTTACCCAGTTTGACTTAAAATACAGCTTGGTTAAGATACAAGAAGAGTCTGTCCAGACAGCTATTTTGATGGAAACTAGCTCTGTTTGGGTTTCGTTTAAGGACTAGGAACTAGTTTAAGCTAAACAGACTGAATAAAAACCAGATGAAAGATGTAATCTGACATGGTTTATGTCATATCTACGCTGGGTTAAGGGTGCATAAACAGTTACTTAACAGCACAGCTGACAAACAGCGACTTGTTAAGCTGCAGTAACTGGATGATACATCTAAGACTTAAAAGCATAAACAGAGATTCACACCAGCGTTCCTTAAATGAATGTCATTCTCTGTATAGATAAGGCCTCATATTCCATAATCTTTGCCCTTATATATTGCTGACAAATCAGATCTCCCTCCATTGGCAGGGCAGTACAGCATCTGACTCCTACTTGGTCCTACCATAAACGACCATGCCAGCAAAATCTACCTAATTTTTTCTACCTAAAAGAGAGAACCTACCTAAGAGAGAATCTACCTAAATTTTTTCCATCAAAAACAATTGTTATTTTTAAGTGCATGTTTGGCTCAGCACCTACAATCTCGCATCTACACAGCAGAGTTGCTACCTCTCTGAATAGCTGTAATTTCTTTTTAGTTCAATTATTTCTGCACCATACTGTTTGCAACAGCTGAAGCCAACAGTGCTGTTCAGCATATTATGTACTCTATGTCAATGCACCATGAAATATTAGGACTACAATAGGTCTGAAGTCACAGAATCATAATCCTTTAATAGCTTATTTCATTTCTGCTGCTGGAAGATGGCATAATATTTCTATTTTTAAACAAATGGCATTTGTTCTAACAAAGCTTGGGCTCATCTTGATACCATTGCAGCTGCAAGACTTTTTTTTGCACCATGGTTTTGAAACTCACAGTTCATCAAGGAGGGAGTTGCTGAGAACTTTCAACAGCATTTAACTACGTTGCTAAACCTGGATTTATGTGTTTGTTTACAAATGGGTGTGTGGAGGTTTATTTACAGGAATAAGACTCTTCTGTCTTTTTCAAGCCACTAAATTGACCAGACTGAAGAATCCAGAAAACAATTAAACACATCTCTGCGACTGCCATCTTAGCATTCCCCTGAAGTTGCTGGGACCACGGGGCCTGTTAGAGCAACCACAGACCTCCAGCACATCATTGCTACAGGGCTCCACAATGCAGTTTTATCCAGGCTATAAACATATGCTGGTGCTTACTTTTCACCTTTTTTTTTTTTTTAATATTATCCAAATTAACACGGTTGAGTCTCTACCATTCGAGCACTTCTTGCTCAGCCTCAGCTGGCACTCAGGCTGCAGGGGAACGTACTCAACACTTCCAGAGCAGGCAGCACACAGCAGGGCTCGGATGCGATGGACACAGAGCACTGAGTGGCAGAAGTGGCCCGGCTCTTGTTCCAGCAGCTCACCCCTGGAAGCGCTGCCCTGTCCCCAGGAGGGCATGGCAGCCGAGCGGGTGCCATCGGGCTCGCTCCTCAGGCGCAGCACGGCTGGCAGGCTCACACATCGCTTGGCAACAGGTGCGGAGCAATACATCAGGCAGAGAAAATGTCACTCGGCAGGGACCCTTCATCTCCAGAGACACAGTATTTCTCTCAGCTCCTGCATCTGGATGTCAGGGAAGGCAGAAGCCAGCTTTGCCGCCTGTGTCACCGATCAGTAGGGTCTGCCACCTTCCAGGACAAGCATGCCATCAACGCATAGCCTTGACTGAAAATAGCATAACTGGAAAACATGAACGTAAAATGGATGAAAACAAAGCATTTATGAGGAGGGAGAACACGGTAGTTTCCTCAGGGAGAATCTCACCACCACCATCCCTGGTAAATCCCTTTTTAGGGACACTTATTCAATGTCTTGAGGGATGCATGCTTGCACATTTTTCTTGATAAAAGTGACTTTAAAAATCTTTCTTGCACATTTGCGTATTACTCCTCTTGTTCTTCCATGGATAACCTCCTGAAATATAATAAGTATTTCACTTTCAAATCTAGATTCATTAAAGGATGCCCAGAAGGGAGAAATAATAAGGTATCACTTTACAGCCCAAATAAAACACAGAGATATGGACTATAATGTATATTTCAAGCTTTAGGTTGAGATAATTCATACATCACTCCCAGTTAAGAAACAGAGATGGTGCTGTGTCAGCACATTGCCTGAAAAATATCTTCTTACAATATTTTACGCCTTCTGCTGGTGTATCCCAGTTATCATAGGTCGCTGTGTGCTTAAGCACGCCTCCCAGCTGCCCTGCAAGTCAGCCCCCTCCCCAGTGGCTGTGCAGAGCACCAGCAGGGTAAAGGGTTTCAGACTGCACCAGGGCTGGAGGACATGCAGACCTTCTCTCTATTCACAGGCAAACCCAAGTCAGAATAATCAAAAATCAACAGAAGTACCCAAATGATATAGTAGCTTTTTCCCCACCTTTAAGAGACTTTGACATCCGAGAGGCTTGCAGCTCTGTGCAGCTCATGCCAACCAAGTTTTTGAAAGGTATTTTGGAGTTGATGCTCACACATACACACCTAAGACAGAAAAGGGGGAATGAGGAAAGAGTAGAGCAAGACTGTGCCCAGGAAGCAGACCCTGCCACTGTGTGGAGGGCACAACTTGGGGCAGGGCCACCTGATGCAAGCTCGGGTCTCCTGGGCTGCCCGTCAGCATCGCCCACAAGCCAGCCCATGGAGCTGTGGTGCAGAGCACGCAGGAACCCAGACAGCCTGGAGAAGCAGCCACCTCTGCGGAGTGAAGAGCAGGGATATTTCACCTCCTCCCTCAACCCAGCACTGCACTGATGAAAAGAGAAAGCAGCCACCCACCAGCACTTTTTTCTGCTGTGTTTTCTTACTGAAAGTGTATTTTTTGCTCAGACTGCTGAGCTGAGCTGCAGCAGGGCTGAGCAAGTTGCTGAGCGGGACAGGAGAGCGCCTGTGACAGGCTGCAGAGTGCTCATTTATCATAAGAGTGATTTCCCTACTAATAAAGTGACCTTGTGTAAATAGCTCAACTTTTCAAAGCTATCACATCATTAGTATAGGACACACGTTGACAGAGAGAGACCACATGGACTGCTGATCCAGGATGAACTACCACAGCCAGATAGTTATTTTTGACTCGGCTGAATCACTCTATCATTTAAAGACAGAAGGTGTCAGTGAGTAATATGCCTGGCTAAAGGACCATTTTCACCCATTGTTGATAGTGCAGAGGGAGGCAGCACTGGTCAGGGCTCACTTTGGTTGTCCTCTGCAACAGAGGGGCACAGCCCCCAACAGTTCTGCCCAGAGGAACTGCCATCTCCAAAGTGCTGTCTCCTTGGCAAACCAAGACCTGCAGCAAGAATTCCATCTGCTGGAGAGCCCCTGTGTTTTCCAGGATGATACATGATAAAGCCCTGCAGCGTCCAGTGGAAGCACATGGGATCTCTGCCTTCAGACTCCAGCACCCATGAGCCACAGGTGGTCTTCCTGGACACCAGCAACAGAGGCCTTTCACAAGGCTTGCTTGGACACCACCATGACTGAACATTGCATAAACTCATGCACATCAGAGGAGTGCAAAACTGTTCTTCATTACAGAAGACTGCCTGGTGTGTGTACCAGTAAATGTATCAGAAGGGTAGAGGGGGAAAAAAAAGTATTTTTCTGAAGACAGAAAGGCATGTCTATAAGGATAAAGTCAGTGCTTAGCTCAGCATCACTGGCAAAAAACAGTGCTGTCCTCAGAAATGTCTGTCCTTTGAAAGGTATCCTAGTCATGACATGGAAATCACTCACAAGTACAGCTCAAAAAGCTTCAGACTTGCTGGGGAGGGATTGGGTTGATTTTCAAGCACTGAGGGGAGAATTTAGCTGCCAGCTACATGCACCCATGCACCGGTACCATACCTGTTCCTTCTCCCCATCCACCCAGCCCTGGCATTACACGCACCACTCCTCATAGTAGTCAGTGATGTCTTCTCCAAACAATCCACCTTTCTGCCACTCTGAGCACTCAGATTGTTTCCTCAGATTTGCAGTGAGCAAATAAGATCCACTGGGTGGGAAGGGACAGGGGAAAGGGATGAGCTGTGTGGTTACACGGCAAGTAAAATACTGGTAGCTTTTTTGTTGCTGTTATTCTTACTCTTACGTCTCCTCTATATTCCTGGCTAATCCAGTAATCTATTATTTATGTGTAGCCTAGTTAAGGTTGTGAGTAGCTTGATCTTTGTTTACTTAAGTATATAGCGGAAGATTGCCAAGATTAAATAAAATTATCTCCAGGCAGGCAGAGCTAGCTGCGAGCAGCACTCAGAAGGATGGCTGCAGGGCTGGTGAGCTGCCCCTTGCCAATTCAGATGGAGATCACGTAGGATATTGCATCATACACCAGTGTTGCCAATTCAAGCTTATCTAATAAAGATTCAGATAAACCAGACCAAACAAAACCCAGTGAAGTCTGAAACTAGCTAATCGAATTTGATTAGCTCTCTTCAGTTTCTGCTTTTACCTTTTACCTGTTAAACCTGAGCATCCATTCTTGTTTAGATGCTGGGGCTGTGCATTTAATGAAATACACAAGGGGCAGGGAAGAGATTTTTAAAAATTATTACATTAAAGACAATTCAGAAATAAGACATTGTGCAGCAAGACGTATTCTCTTCTAGGCCAGCTCTGGTGTGTCACAGCACTTGAACAAGTCTGGATGTTTGTTAGAAGGCAGCAGAATACAGTGCCCCCAGAAAGACACCAAGCTATGACTGCATCAGGCAGGTGAACACCACCACAACCTGGACAGTGAGGAGCATTCCAGCTGTTCTGCCAGGACATGCTTGTCATGGCTTCCCCAAATGCCCCGAGCTGTATAACCCACAGCTGGATCCACAGCCACCCCGAAATCACAGCACGTATGTCCTCGAACCCCCTCCTTCCCTGCTGCCCTAGGGGAGCAGAGACACCGTCACCCCACAGGGCTGCACGGCTTGGACGAGCCCACGAGTCATTACTGCCCTGAATTATTGCAATGAAGTCGATGGCACTGTTCATGTGAGTAACTACTCGCAGACAGGAATAAAAGGTTTGCTAGCTGCCCCTCGTGATTTACACCAACACAAAGGAAACAGATGAAGTATCTGCTGATGTCGATTCCCATTTACTCAACCACTTTGTCTTAAAGGAAACTATGGATAATGTTGCCTTTTCTGAGCTTCACAGATGAAATGTGCTCATAAAATTGCATATATTATGATTTTTATACTTAACAAGCTGGATAGCTTTTTTCCTCCCATCAAACCTATGGCAGGAACAGATCCCACAAATGGAAAGAGATAACAAGACTATTACATTCTCAATGTGCACTGCCACCCTACGTGTTTCTAACACTCGCCAAATTGATCTGTTTGGACCCATTTTAAATATAAATATTGTTAGGCTCTGTGTTAAATGTGTATGCAATGCATTTTATGAAACCTTTAACAAATTCTGTGCAAAAGAATATGTTTTCCCATATGGGCCGCTTAAAGAAAGGCAGATGTGAGGTAATCCAAATCCTTCATATGCTGCTTCTTCCTTTCCCTTCCTTTTGGCAAACTATTTCAGGCAAAGACAAATATTGTATCAAAGAGTTATGGAAATAAACATGAATATAGCTCAAGGGCATAAGTAAATTTCTGGAATATTTTCTGAGTGCAATTAATAGGTAACATTGGAGGGGGGGAGAAGCACCAAAAATATGCCCGAGGAAGCTAATTTTATTGTGCAGACTGTGCTCTGGGAACCAGGGAGCGGGAGCTGCGCTAAGCAACATTAGTCAGGATGCAGTCTTAATAGGCTGCAGAAAAAGACAAAGAAACCCAAGTCAGGAGTTCAGGGGAGATTGTTTAACACTCCTGCGGGGAGCTGAAGCCAGCCAGGGGCTCCCTCCTTCTGCTGCTTGAGGCGGGTGGGATGGCTCTGCCCCCAGCTGGCACAGACCAGGCTCTTTATGCTCAGTTCTACACTTGCCCCTGTGCCGCTCGTAGCCAGGCTCTCAGAATCATTCAGGAACAGAGGGTCTGGCCTCAGCAGCTGCTGCCAGTGCACACATAAGGGCCCAGGACTCTGGGACACAACTGTCTCAAAGTCAGACAGAAAGACCCCGTGCAAGGGGAGGAGGTGAGGACCACATCTCACCAGCAGCACGTACAGGCAGTGGATGGCCACCTCTTGAGCGTAAAGAAACATCTGGAGGCTGCAACGTTTGTTCTGGACCCTGCTCACATGAATGATGCACTAAGACAATTTTCTGCCTTATCATAAATTCTGCAGACTCATGAACTTTACAGTCTATGAAGCACGCACTATATGGGAACTACTTATCTTGTGCTGAAAGCAATATAAAAACAGATGGCAAAGATTGTATCCAGAGATAAATCAACAGTGCTTCTGCCACTTTGTCCATGGACATCTCTGATACAGCAGGACTCCCTGACACCCAGTGCACTCAGCTGGTGAGCACACTGCCAGGGCAACTGAACAAGAACAAGGGCGGGCTCTGCAGCAGGCACGGGGCACTGCTATGAAAGCAGCCAGGTCCCTTCCCTTCTAGGGGACACACAGAGGAGACCAACAGCGGGCCCACCGCCCACCCACCGGACAGCATGCTTCCACCCTCCAGAAAACCACAGCGTAAACAGAGGAAAAGCCCTGCTGCCCACAGGGGACCTTGAACAGCCCTACCTCTAACTCCCAGAGCAGGGAGGGAAAGCTGATCCACCACAGTGAGCCTGAGCCTGAACTCGTAACTGGAAAAGAGCAAGTGCCAGAAGCAGAAGAGAAAATACCAGTACCTAGCAGCAGTTCTGTCAAAAATACATGTTCTTACAAGCAGAAAAATAAATATATTGTTCACCTGCCTGGTTACGCAGTTCATTAATAGCCTGCAAACATTAAACCAGATGTTGTGTTTTATCACTTGACTCAGATCATTATGACTTTATTTCTGATGGGCCCTGAATAAATGAAATGCAGTTATAAAGGTTATTTAACTATTAAAACAACTATTAATTAAAGTTTGCCAAATCTTGGGGACTCTGAGGACAAGAAGCAGCTAGGTAAATGTCAGTTATTATTTAGTAAGTCATTGTTATTGAAATACGCAGCACACGAGCTGCATTTCCAGAAGGAGCTGGGTTCTAGCTGGTCCCCACTATAAATATTTTGCACAGGCTTCGTGGGATGGGTGAAAGGTGGGAGGGTGACTTTGCATCAGACCCGATACTACCAGAGACCAAAGCCTCACTCAGCAGAGAACCAGAAGCAGCCCAGGCTGCTGCAGGGTGGGAATCCCATGGGATCTCTGCTGGAGGAGGCCACACCAGGGCTTGCAGAGTCCTTGGCATCGTCCCGAGATGCCCACTTGCGTGGATGAGACAGGCAGCTGCTGCAGGGATCGCTGCTGCCTCTGCCTCGTGCCCTGGTACGAGCGTTATTCAGCATTTAAGCCTGACTTTGCCCAGCCGCTTGCTCTGACCTTGTCCTCAGCAGGAGGCACCGTGCATCAGCACCGCCGCGTGCTTTCTGTCTACGTAGCAGCTACTACGTAGGCTTGGCTTCAGCTGGGCCTCTTAGGGGATGAGAGAAGGCAATAAATCATCATAGTAACAGCTCCAGCCTCATCCAGGATTTCTAGAAACTGTTCTAATGCCAACAATTAACAGAAATAATGCTGAATAAGCCTCCGATGTGTAGGAGCTTTAAGAGTAAAGCAGTTCAGTGAGCTGAAACCCCAGAGAAAGAAATATGGAGCTGCTCTTGCATATTATTCTGTACTTAGGGACTGCTGCAACTTCATCTCCATCCCCCTGCGTGACAGAGCACATCCGTGTGTGTGTTTTTCCCTCCAGTGATAGGAATCAAGGGGAACAGACACCTCAGAAGTCTCATCCCTGTTTTATACACTAAATAACAATAAAACAATAATTGGATTCCTTTAAGCGTGAGGGGGGAAAAGAGAGGGAGAGAGAAATGAACATGGAGCGGAGAACCCAGGCATTAAATCAGGGGATGAAATGCCTGCCAATGTTTTTTTAAAAACAAACCAAGGAAATGAAAGGGCTGCAAGCAACTGCCATACAGAGACAATAATCACTAATCAAGTCAAAGTTTCATTCTAATCAGTTCAGTTGTTAAGGGGAAAAAAGTAGAGCAATGGCTGGGCTTGAAGAATTACCGTTCATTACTGTCTCACGCCTGAAGATTTCATCATCAGGGCTGAGTCCCAGGCTCATTAGGGTCCTGCTGGCCAGCCTCAGCCTCCTCTACCATGCTCTGGCTAGGATCAGGCCCAGGGAAGAGGAGGAGGATGCGGGGACCAGGGTCACACCACCACCTGGGCCAGCCTCCTGCCTGGCTGCAGAGCCCTGTGCTCCAAGGAGGAAGGCGTGCGATGCTTAGCACCTCTCCACCAGGGCAGAGTGGGGGAAAGCAAAGCATGCTGCGGGCTGATGGACACCTTCTGTCCCACAGGGAGTGCTGCCAGAAACGTGCCACGGGACCATGGAAGCTGTGACCACTGAGGGAGGTGGCCAAGTAGCAGCAGACCCCCAGACGTTGTTGCTAACAGCTGAGTGGTTTTCCTGACTTTCAGAAGGACTCAGGCACCAGCCAGACCTTGGCCATTGAAGGCTAGGCTATGCAGAAGAATGGGAGAGAATTAGGAACTAATTCTCTCTGCCGCTGCCACTGCCTTCCCATCGGCTGCTTCAGTTTCTTGAAAAATCCCACTTAGTGTTTTCTCTAGTAAATACACATTCGTTTAACAAGAGATACAGATGCTTTCAGTGCTGAATCCCACAATCTTGGAAACTCAACTGTAAACTTGCAGGAGTAACTTCAATTATGCATTTCTTTTCAAAAAAGGCCATTCATAGTACAGACCATCACAGGAAAGGGGTCTAGCTAATGTAAAGACTTTTTCTTCCTACAAAATAATAGAGGCATAAGCTGAGGGAGAAGACATTAACACCAGTGGTAAAGCTACAGCCTGTTCCTGCGCTCCTGGATTGCTCCAAGCACCCGCAGAGTGCTGTGCAAACAGTAAGGGTATGGTTTTCAAAACCACTTGGCAGTGTGAGCACTTCAGTTGAAGGCCATGCAAGCTTTGTCATCAATTTGAAGGGAAGAAAAGCTAATCCAACAGAGAGTGCTTTTTAACATATTAATCCTGTCCTGTCCCATGGGCAATGTCCCAACAATTATCTCTGCTGCACAGACAGTGACAGGGGCAGGGAGACTTGCCCACACAAGGAAGGGAACAATTTTCAGAATGGTAATTTTAATATATGTAGTTCCAACCCCCAGCTCTGTGCTTAGAACAGCATCTGTGCCGTGCTTGATTGCAAACAATAATATTGACAATGAGAGTGTTCTCTTGAAACAAAGGTTTGTATGGATATAATATCACAGATCCTGATCTCATTCTCACTCCTACAAATGTGGCATAAATTCCATCAGAGCCACGCAGGTCCAGCTAAGACTGGAAACTCTTCCAGGACCAGAGAATATCACTGGGGCTAAGGGCCCTTTGATTCTCCAGTGGCTGGACAGGAGAAGCAGCAGAACATGCTTCCCAGCCCTGGGCCAAGGGGGAGAAATTAAAACCCAGGCTGAGGGGGCGATGTTGGAAGAGTAGGAATCAGAATGAGAGGAGGGCAAAGAAACAATGAGAAGATTATGAGAGCAAAAGCAAAAGGGGAGGGTAAGGGTGAGAGGAATGAAGAGAAAACGGTGTTATATATGCTGACAGCTATCAATGCACAGTAAATTGAGTTGTTTCAGCCCAATATCTGGTACATACCTTCCCTGATTATGACACCACATTTCCAAACCAAAGAAACTAACTCAGATGATTGCCTGTGCAGATGGAGAAGGCTCTGTCCGCACGGAGCTGGCGAGCAGCCCTGGACCGAAGCGCAGACTGTTCCAAAAGGAATTTTGCTGGTTGATTTATAATTTTATCAAATCCAAGAGGATGCGGGAAGCCCTGCAGGACTTGGCATACTAATGACTCTGTAGACTGTAAGAGTTCGCGTTGGTTGCTTTTAAACACTGTCCCTTCCCCAAGCCACTAAGGCTGAGCTGTAAGTACACAATTTTCCACATTCAGCTCTGCCTTTGGGGCATGCTTTACTCCCTTTGATATTGCATGGAAAGAAGCTTCAGTTCCATAATGATGTGGTTAAGTCAGAACCAACTACTGAAATTGCTTTTCATCTTTTCTCTACCTGCTATGAAGATGTGTGGACCCATGCTAACAGCGAGGCTCTCCTCCAAGCATCACCCTTGGCTCTCCTGCAACTCCCTAGAGAAGTCACTTAACTTCCCAGTGTCTCCATCTGCAAACTGGGCTATAATTATTACCTACAAGGATACAGCTTATAATAGCTTAGGTTAGCTCTGAAGTCCTTAGCAGAAGGGGATAAAGATCCCTCAGTACCCTGGTTGTGTACTAAAGAGTGAAGAGGACGTTTGGATCACGGATAACCTACCAGATGGCTCCTCACGGCAGGTGCCCATTCTGCAGAGCAGGCTTCCTGAACTGTTGTGCACCAGCAAAGGTGGGCCACTGCAATGGGGTGCAATGTTGGGACACAAAGCAAAGATGGCATAGGGGCCTGAAACTGCAAAAAGGGGTTGCTGCAAGGCAAGGAAAAGGTATGTCATAAAGACCACGCTGGAAAATAGAGTTTTGAGCTCTTCAAGAGTGACTGATGGGCTGGGGAAGCATGCTAAAAATTCATGGGTGAATGCTCAGATAGCCACCAAGTAGACTTGCCTTGCCTTTAAATGTTACAGGTTCCTCAAATGTGCACACATGAAAGCTTACCCCTCTTCTTTCCCACTGGCCACCATATCAGCCTGTTTGAGAATGCAGAGGACAAGTTTTTAGATGTGGCTTGATTTGTAAGAAAGAAATGATTATACTCTGTGATTTACCTTCTTCGTGTTTTACAATTAGAATAAATTGCAATTCTGAATGTTGCTCTGGAATTATTAGTTACTGGGGGAAAAGCAACACCATGAATCTTGTGAGCTGGTAACTTATCCCCATGGCACATTTTAGACACACTGGACCAGAGGTTTAATTGGGGGCACTGCAGTTTTGGGAGGGAGGAAAGCAGCAATGTCACAGGTTATGAGCAGTAAGGGAATTGGAGATCAAGTCAGGCAAACTGATAGTTCGTCCACCTGCTGTAATTCTCTAGTTTGCCAGTCTCCAGGAGGGCATTTTGTCCTTCTCCTTCCTTCCATCTTTCTCTTCTTGTTTGTCTATACCAGAATGGAGACACCAGGGTGGAAGATTTGTAGTCAAGCAAATCACTCTGGCCTAGGGCCAGACTTAGTTCTTTTCTGAGTTCAGTAAGTTACAGAAAAAATAAACTGGACAAATAGGAGGCTTGTACCAGGAGATGCCCTGGAATTACTGCATTATCTGGCAGCCCCCTACGTATTTCTTTCAACTATCCTATCAAGTACACCAGCTAAAGGCAAGTGCACACCAAGGAAGTCCAAACCATCGGTAGCTGGTTCAGTGCAGCCCACGTGCAGCTCAGCACTTACCACACTATGGACACCTTGCACACAGCACCAAAAGGCATCCATGCATCTCAGTACCCCACCTGCACAACTGCCGCTTCCAGCTGCTCTAGGAGCATAATGCAAAAGTCCTTGGAATAGATATTTATGAAATCAGAGAAATTTATTCTGGATCTCCGTGAGCATGAGATTTGCATTTTATCCTGATGAACAAAGGTTCATTTCCTTTATGCAATTTATCTTAAGCAGAGATACTTGAAACTGGGCAGAAAAAAAATGAAAGACTTTATGACAAAGGTGCTGTGGAGTGCAGCATGCTGAACTTTGAGACCAATAAGGTATCTTCTAATCTATTTTTCCATGAATTCTGCCAAGCACTTTGAAATCAGTAATAACTTGTTGCAGGGAATTTCACAGAGCAATTATATTTTATTCAGAAAAGTATTACTATCATTTTTTATTTCTTCTGAATCTTGGAGGTAACTCAGTCAGAACTCAGCACACATTTCTGGGTGAGAACAAGCCATTGCATTAAAGTATCGTATTTCCAGGGCTGTTTTTTTGTTGCTGTTGTTGTTTTTCCACCTGCCTTATGCTTCAAAGAATACTATATTTCTTGTCTTTTTAGATTATAGGTGCAGAGTTTTTCTCCAACATAAACATATGAATGCTTCCTGAAATTACAGTGTTAGCTTAGAATAAAGAAATACATGCAAATAGCTCAGATAATTGCAACCAGTGTTCGTCAATTTACATTGGTCAAACTGAACATCATTTACAAGCCAGTGCTTCTTTGCCAGGCTTTGGTAGACATCCTCACAATTTCTCTCCGTTCTTCAAACTTGCCTTTTTTAAACAACTGTGTGTCATCTACAAATTTTCTTACTTCACTGCTTATTGTTTTTCTAGATCATTAATGACTATACAGCATAGTCCTGGATCTGGTACAAATCCCAGAGGCACACTACCCTTAATTGTCTGCAGCCACGATTTATCTGCTATTCTCTTTGCTGACATGGCCAACAAAGACACAATGAAAGCGATGTCCCAACAGAGGGCCCTTCCTCCAGGCTCAAAGTAACTGCAAAAACAATGCAGAGGCAAATAGCTGCATTCCCTACAAAATCCTTCAGCAAGACAGATGATCAGCTGCTTTCAGAAAACTCAGCAGAAAAACACAGGGCTTTGAAATACAAGAGACAATATGAAGCACTGTGGGCTTTCACAAACTCATCACTGATGGTAGAAGCATTAGTACCCCAACTTACAGAGTACAGAGCAGGCTCAGCAGACACAGCAGCTGCCAACCAGCATGCAATGCTGGAAGTAGGTGGGCAGCTGGAGCTGCAGCTCAAACCCCACCAGTCAGGGCAGAAAAAGGGAGTGAGCAGGTGGAAGGACTGGCAAGAGGGCATTGGGACCACCAGCACAACAAAACAGGGGATGCACCTAGCACACGAAACCCAAAACAGCAAGATAATGCTGCTCCCTGGCCAGGAGGCCAGCCTGTCTGTGCTTACCCAGACCAGCATGAGCACCTCCAGCCACACCACAGCACCATCCTACAGCCTACACCAGGGCTCAGGGCCTTAAATAAGGTCTGAGTGAGCCGAGGGCTTGCAGCTGGTGCCCCACACCTGGCCACAGTCATGGCTAAGTGAGGGCAATCCCTGGCAAGCTCTGCCCCAGGGCCCCTAGCCCCATCCCCAGGAGGGGAGGGAGACCAGGAATGGTCTGTGGATGGACAGGGTGAGGGAGGGCTAAGGGGCAAGGGAGGACGTCAGATAGCTAACTGAAGAGCCCGTAAAAATCAGGAGTGTGCGCAAATATTCCCAGCGTGCTTTTAAGTTCCAAATGTTTTGCTGTTTGGCTTGTGTTCTCCAGAGCAGTGTAAAAGTTCTCTGATAAAAACATGATAATTTCCAGCCAGTAATTGTTTTTACCAAGTCTCTGTTTCAGTAGTCACGCACCAACCATGGTTTCCTCAGACAATTAGCTCCTTGCCATTGCTGCTGACTTTGCGGATCGTTTTGGAGCCATCCTGAGCTCAGAGCGGGGTGTTTAATTGTGCTGACCGGTCACACGGTATTGCTCTTATTTCTTGGCTGGTTCAGCAAAACCAAGATTCAGTTTGCAACGTGGTTAATATAGGCTACATCTTTATATGGATTTTTAATAGCTTTTCCCCAGCACAGCCTTCAGCACAGGTGGTGTGTGCTAAAGCCAGTGCTGGGAGCTCTCTGCTTGCAAGGACGATGGGAGATGCCTTGTAGCTCTCTGAAGTCCTTGTGCTGCAGTGACGGAAATACAGATCGTAGCCACTGCCCAGCTGTCCTTTCACCTCTATTTTTGACTTTGGCAAAACCAGCAGTGAACAATATTGTACAATGATTTAAACATTGGGACGAAGACTACCTGACAGCTGCTGAAACACCAACAGCCAGGCTTCCTCTGTCCCGATGTGCAACACCCGCAGAGACTGTCAGTGCAGGAGGTTCACCAAACCCTGGTTGTATGCCAATGACTCACTCACATGCTGATTGGGAAAAAAAAATATTTTTCCCCTTTTGAGTGATGATTACAGTCAAGAAAGTGACTTAGAAGTGACAGGTGAACTTGTATGCTGAGTTTCTTTCGATACCTTCCAGGCTGAAAGCAACCAGTTCACGCATCAAGGAACAGAGGCACTCTCCAAAAACCAGCGCAGAAGTTACTGGAGGTCTGGAAAATCAAGTAGCCTTCCATACTGCTTTCCATATCAACACCAGCAGTAAAAATTATGCTGACAGTAACTGGCCTGTCTTGATGTGCTAACGTCTAACAACCTCGGTAAGACCAGGAGGCCTCTCAGGAGGAGACCACACAGCTGCCGCCAGCCTCATCATAACCCCTTGCCTTATGAGTGTTCGGAGCTGATTGAGGGTGGAAAACTCAGCAGAAATGGAGCTCTTCCCTCCCACTCCCACCAAGGAGAGGGGACCCGAGTGCAACCCCATCGCAGCCCGCAGGAGCCAGCGCTTGCAGCAAGCCCTGCCAAAGCAGCGGCAGGCAGTTGGAGCGTGTCCCTGGGGATGCCTGGACACAGGCTGAGTGCCGGCCTTACAGCCTCTGCTGTGCTCTCACATCTGCCCCATCATCACCTGCAATTCACAGAGACATTTAAGCTTCCTCCCTGGGAAAGCCTATCAGGTTCCTCCTCTGTCAAAGTCAAGTGGATTTAATTAAGTCAATCCAATCCAGGCTAGGACTGGTCAAGTTCTCCCCAAAGGTACACAATGGAGTTACCAATGTTTTCACAGGAATTAAACTTATAATACAATAGAC
Organism: Anser brachyrhynchus; assembly: GCF_964034855.1. Taxonomy (NCBI): domain Eukaryota; kingdom Metazoa; phylum Chordata; class Aves; order Anseriformes; family Anatidae; genus Anser; species Anser brachyrhynchus. The sequence continues at coordinate 668,532 of NC_137718.1, forward strand.
AAAAATAAAGCAGGCTTTGTGCGTGCCGTTACAGCTACCTTTTTTGCATACAATTGAATAAATTACCTTTTGTTATGAAACATTAATCCTCTTTGCTAAATGGCATAATTCCCCCCTCGGATGCGTTGCGAGCACTGGAGTGCCCTCGGAGCAGGCTCGGAGACACCCTCACACATGCAGAGCAATTACCAAAAGAGCACTAAAGTGTGCGTGCCCTGTGAGGAGACCATGCACCTCGTGAGGAGGTCATGAAGTTACGTGTTACGTCCTCATCAAGGGCAGCCAGAGCTATTAGAGGGGCACAGATCAACCTGCAAAGGAAAGAGAGGTGGGGGAGACCTCAAGAGCGAGAGGGGAAGTCTACACGAAAAGGAGCTCATCACTGATAATCATTATTTGTATTACAGGAGTGTTACGGCCTAAGGTCCCACTGAAGCAGTGCAGCACAGAAGGTCTCTGCCCTGCCAAGCTTCTGGTTCAGATGGGTGAGATGTGCAAAGGAAGAGCTGCCTGGAGGCAGGGGCTGGAGCACGCTGGTGAGTCTGGGCACTCAGCAGAATCCACGGCACGGTTCAGCCACGACACTTCTGGTCCTGGCTGAAGCTTGTCCTCAGCTATCTGCCTCTAGGATCAGAGCTGTCCTTCCTGTGCAATTACACATTGGAGTTAATAATTACCAGTTTAGAGGAGAGGTTTTCCTATGTCTCTGTTTCTCTGCTATTTGCACTCCCCTAACAAACACACACACCAGTGTCCAGAACTGAATCCATTAGAAGGAAAACTCCACAAATCTCTGTATGAAACAACAGCTCCTGACAAAATGAAAGCAAGTATGTGGTTCAGATCTGTACTTAAAACAATCCAGAGACCCATTAGTATTCATCCCGCATGATCCAGATGGAGTAATAGTGGCTCTATGAATAAAATTAAAATCAGAGAGCTGATGCTGCCTTGCACTTAGGAAGATGCTGCCGAGTGAAGACCACATTACAAGTGTAATGACTAATGCTTCAGTGAAAGGCTTGGCCCTCCATCCCTTTGGGTAGCCACTTGTTTTAGGAATGCCTCTTTGCTCACCACCTCTCAAGGCGAGCAGTGAGCATGCCACTGGCTTGAGCCTGGGTCTGATGGGGTACCACACTGCTCAAAGACTCAAAGGAAATGGAGAATTTATGGCTGTGCCGTGCCTGGCAGCCGCAGGGCTCCAGGAAGCGGGTTGAAGGACTGCAGCAGCAACACAACCTTCTCGGCTTCACCTCTCTCTGAAGGATGCAGGTTGAAGCTTAATCCTGGCAGTCCCAGCAGCCTGCAGAGAGCATGTGGGGGACAACAGAAATCCTCTTTGAGCGGCAGGCGGGTGAAATCTATAATGTTTTTAACCAGGTTGCAAGTTTCAGACTGTAGTTCATTAATTCAGAAAGATAAAATTGATATTCCCTCTCACCCTGTCAATGGAATCGAAGGGTCTCTCTATGTCTCCTAATGTGGTCATTGTATTCCAATACTTCCAACTGCGTCTGCAGCACTGGATCATTGTTTCCCTGAGTGATCTGCTGGAGAAGCCCATAACCAAACCACCTATACCACTCCGCACAAACCTCAGCCACCTGGATGTTATTTCTGTAGCCTTTCCATCTCCCTGCTTGACAGCCCACAGTGTTTCTAGCCTGTCCTCTGAGGAAACAAATCAGAGAGGAAACTGCTGTGCAAGGAGTCTCTACTTTGATTTTAACGACATGGTGGCTATGTTATTCAAAACACCTTTTTTGCCAAGAGTCCCTAAGCACTATTATTCATGGTTGCTTATGAAACCCCTCATTAGCTCAAGAGGCTAATTGTTGTTGTTGAAAAAATGAGCAGTGAATCTTCAGGTCTGGCGCTCTGCCATTGCAGGAACCTGTGCTTATTTGTTGCAAGGCTTGACATCTTTTTATTTTACAGTCAGAAAAATAATCCCCAACAAACACACATTTTCCCCCTATACTACCAATTGTCTTTTTGCCTTTCCTTCCCCCCCCATTTTTTTTTTTTTCCCTTCATGATTTCAATGCACAAGAACATTTAGAATTGCCAGTGGATCCAAACTGGTGCTTTGTGACTCATTTCAGATAAACTCTTCTGGACAATAGCAAGATTACCTCTAAAGTGCCAATACTGGGGAAAGAAAATTTCTGTATCAAAGGATTCTTCAAACCAACAGAGGTGCAAGAAGCTCCAGTAACTGGAATACGAATTTAGACAAAATAAACAAATGACAGACGTAAGAAACATGTAATGGTGTATTCCAGACTGAATGCCCATCACTGCAGCTGCTGGCCCTAAGACAAAAGCCAGGCACTGGCCTTTCAGCTCAGGCAGTCAAAACTCACTGGTATTCTACTGAAAGAGCATCCTTGGGTGAAATTTCTATTCTGTCAGCAGTGCATAGCTGGCTCTTATCTGTGCTCTACGTGTCTTTGCATGAAGACATTTTTGATTCTTCAGAACTGACATGAGAAATCATGACAACACTAATGTAGAAAAATGTAAGGCAAAATCCCCAAACTCCCAAACACCTCAAATGCTATCTCTATTCTACAGATAGGTGAATGGGAAAATCTGCAGTCATGTGGTCTACTAAAATAGGAGGTAAGAGGAAAACAACAATGTAATGCCTTAGCCCTGCGATCCTCACAAACTCATCCCACACAGTTGCAAAAGGCAGGAAAAACTCTCAGGTTTTAGTGGGATGGACAAAGTTCTTGTTTCTGGCACATTTCTTAGAGTATTTCTAGAGGAACATGCCTTTTGTTGAGTCTTCTCTTTTACTTTCTTTGATTGTTACTTGGGATAAAACCATTGAAAAAATTTGAGTAGCAAAGAAAATCGTGGCCATAACTTGGCTGTTATTCCTTCCCCGTTTTGATATCTCAGTTGTTTTCCTCATTTGAAAAATGCCATCCACCTCCATCCATGCAATATGTGATGGGGCGGATCCCTTACATCCCACAGTCAGCTAAGCCTTGCGTCTCAAGAAGGCATCACTTTGGGGTCAGAAGGGGCAGTCAGCCCTGTACTAGTTAATAAATCATCCCTCCTTTCTGGCTGCTAGGAGAAATGAGGCTTCAGTTGGGAGGAAATTATTTTGCGGGTATTGTTTTGCTAACAATAGCAATTCCTGCTTCTGAGAATGCTATTTTGCTTAATACCTTTTTTTGTAGAGTGGTAACGTGTGACAGAGTAATAGCCCTGGGAGCAGTACGAAGGGTTCTGGTTTGTGACAAGAAAAACAGACAACTGCTTCCACCAGAAAAGAAAAAGAAAATAAATGCAAAGAAAACAAGTGTTCCACATAAGAATCCCCTGATAACATAAGGTTTTAATCTTCAGGATTAAATGCTGTTTTGATTCCTTACCGCACAATAAATGTATTTACAGGGGAAAAGGTGCCTATTTTGTTCTCTGGAAAGAGAAAAGGTAGCCAGGCCTAACCAATGCACTGCTTGTTTGAAATAAAATGCAAGTGTGTTTTGAAAGGGAGAAGTTTTCTGTTAGAGGAGGAATTAGAAGCAAACCCCACAGTTTGGGACAGGACTGGAGCGGATGGACCCAGCGGAGCATCTGGCTCACTGCAGCTGACCTGCCAGCCTGGCGTGTGGGAAGGGGACCAGACCAGCCCCCACCGCCCCGCTGGTTACCTGTGCCTTGTGTCAGCTTCCTGCTCGTATGGGTGCCGGTGAGACGGCTGAGTGCACAAGCACTGAAAATAACTGACAGTAAAGCGGGAGGCAGGACGCTGGCAGCTGGTGCTGCAGCAGGCAAGGGAGAGGCTGTTCTCGCTAAAGGATGGATGCTCCCCAGGCAGTCACAGTCTTCACTTCCTGAAGAAACTCTTACTTGATGAGTTCATGGGCAGGCCTGAGCTTGCTAAAAGGCTACGGGAAGCTTGTCCTTCCTCATACAGGCATGGGAGCAGAGGCAGATGGAGCAATAGGCACAGGGCTTTTGTGGGAAATCCCTGCCTATCGCAATGAAGACACTGCCTGAGGCCCTTAAAAATGACTTCCAAAAATTGTCCACTGACCCAAGAAATCTAATTATTCATTAACATTTTTCTTGGGTTTGGTTTCGTTTTACAGAAAGCATGGCTGTATTCTCGGCGCAAAGTGTTTATGCTGATGAATTATTCAAATTCTGTAAAACTAGACATCATTATTCTCATGTGAGATAAAGGAGCAGTTGCACATATACATGGATGTAGATATAATACAGGCTTTAAAAAGAAGTACAATTCCTGGTATTCTCCACCCAAGGAAAAAAAAAAAGACACAATGCTCCTTTTTTCTTTTATTTATAAGAAAAGAAACAAATACCAAGCCCTGCCACACGTGCTTACGATAAGACGCTGGTGTGCCCTGCATAGTCATCTGGTGGCAGCTAAACCCTTGCCCACCTGCATCAGCAACTATAAATAACAAACCAAGGTCAGCAATCACAGAGAGGAGACACAACCCTATGGAAGCTGTGGAGGGAGAAGAGACGGAGCTGCCCCAGGCTTTCCTGCTTCTCTTGGCTCTTCCACCAGGCTCTGAACTGAGGCTTTTTCTCCCTCTTCCTTCACGAGCAACCTTACAACAGCAAGCCCACATGCACATCTGCTGCTCCCTGAACAACCTGACAGCTACAGGCACGTGCAGCACCACAAGCAAACCACCTATGACAATAAACCAGCACAGAATACCTGCAGCTTGTGGAACCCTACAGAGACAAGCCAGTGCTTGTTGTTGCAGTGCCACCAACACCATTAATTGAGCAAGCCACAGCTGACAGACACAGTGCCCAGAGCATTCCTGTGAAAGGAAACCTGCACGACTGCAGGGAGCAAAGCTCCCACCTCCCCAAAAGAAAACACTTACAGCCTCCCATTTAAACCTCTCAATTATCCAGGCTGCTCATCAGAGGGCTAAGCTTCATAATAAAAAGAAAATAACAAGAGACTTCTAACAGTGCATGATAAAAAGAGTGTAAAGCAAAGAGCTTATTTAAAAAAAATATAAGAAATCTTAGCTGATGTCTTTTTCCCCTCTCCTGAGGAGTGATGGAGGGGGCTTGTGTTCTTATTGATCTGACCTGCAACACCCCTAGCACAGCTTGTTAAAAAAAAAGAAAAACAATGTTTAGCAACACAACATCTTGTTCACTTGGTAAGCCAGGGTAGCCTTCCTCCTTCTCAGCAATCATTCAGGCATTGCCTGCTTAAAAAGAGCTGAACAGTATTGCCCTTAATAGGGTTATTAATAACTGTCACATTCCAAGAAGGTGAAATAATGTGTTTTCTTTCTTTCATAGATTAAAACAAACCTGTAGGGAATTGTCTGAGTCCTCCTGCCCCCACCCTTTGTATACTTAAGCCAGTGTGGAAGAACAGTGAAGCGAGTACACCAGCAAAAAAGACTCATTACGTGACATATTTAAAGGGAAATGTTAGTCGAGGACCGAAATCTAAACCTAAACCCAACGCTAACACTAAAGCTTACCCTTAACCTAACCCTAAACCAAACCCTGACCCTAACCTTAACCCTAACCCTAACACTAACCCTAACACTAAACCTAACACTAACCCTAAATTTAACCCTAAATCTAACCTTAAACCTAACCCTAAACCTAAATGTAACAATAACACGAAACCCTAAACCTAACCCTAACGTTACACCTAACCCTAACCCTAACCCTAACACTACACCTAACACACACCCTAACCTAACCCCAACACAATCCCAAACCTATCCCTATCCCTATTCCTAACACTAATCGTAAACCTAACCCTAAACCTAATGCTAAACCTAATGCTAACCCTAACCCTAAACCTAACCCTGACCCTAACCCTAACCCTAACACTAACCCTAAAAATAACCCTAACCCTAATGCTAAACCTAACCCTAAACCTAACCCTAAACTTAAACCTACCAATAACACATAACCCTAACCCTAACCTTAAACCTAAACCTATGTTTAAACCTAAACCTAAACCAAAACCCTAACCAAAACAATAACCCTAACCCTAACACTAACTCTAACCCTAATTTGGACCCTAGAAAACACTTACTGCGCCACTTTCTCCCATCAAAAAGTGCTCCCAAAGGAAGCCTTTGGGTGCAGTTGAACTCCCTTGGGGAGCCTTTATGCAGCCCCACACACAATAGGACTCTGCGCCTTCTCTCTTTCCAAACAACACTAAACGTATCACTAACTGGAATACTGAGCCGAGCCTAAGTAGGACCCTAGAAAAAAAGTACAGCGCCATTTTCACCCAACAAAAAGTGATCCCAACGGAAGCCAACGGGTAGACCTGAACTGCCTTGGGGAGCATTTACGCAGCCCAACACAACAGGACTCTGCACCTTCTCTCTTTCCAAACAAACTTAATAGTATCCATAACTGTAACTCAAACCCTAACACTAAACCTAACCCTAACCCGAAAACGAACCCTAAACCTAGCCTTATCATAACCATAAAACTAACCCTAAACCGAGCCCTAACCTTAACATTAACCCTAAACCTAACCCTAACCCTAGCCCTAAACCTAACCATAACACCTAACCCTAACCCAACTCCTAACCCTAACCCTAAACCTAAACCTAATCCTAACCCTAACCATAAACCTAACCCTAACCCTAGCCCTAAACCTAACCATAACACCTAACCCTAACCCAAATCCTAACCCTAACCCTAAATCTAAACCTAAACCTAACCCTAACCCTAACCGTAAGCCAGTGGAAGTCTAAGGGTAGACCTGAACTCCCTTGGGGAGGATTGAAGAAGCCCAACACAACAGGACACGGCGCCTTCTCTCTTTCCAAACAAACTTAATAGTATCAATAACTGTAACCCTAACCCTAAACCGAACCCGAACCCAAACCCTAACCCTAATCCCTAATGCTAATCCTAAAACAAAACCTAACCCTAACAATAAACCTAACTCTAACCCTAACCCTAACCCTAACCCTAACCACTGTCAATGCAATTAATTTGTGTTAGCAAGCTAAGCGGGGAAGGAGCCATCTTCTCAGGCAAATCTGTACTCAGGAGGGACTCTTTCCAAATAACACAACATATTAGCTTTCCCAGTGATTAAACATTGCAGTGAGGACTCCTTACAGGCTTGGGGAGATGTGGGGAAGAAGTCACCACCAGTCAGGTCCTGAGCTCAGCTGACACCAGCCAGGGCAGGGCAGGAATTTCTGCTCACAGCTGCAGATACAATTATTTTGGCCCCACTACACTGCATGACGCTCTCCAGAGGTTTTTTTCATGACTGCACATTCAGTGTCCACTGCTATTATTCTGAGGTCACAGTGCTCAATGCCCACTCCCTGCTCGCACAGCCTGGTTGCCCATGGATCCAGAACAACACTGGCAAAGTTGACAGCACCTCCTCATTTTCTGACGTACCCTCTGCCACAAGCATGCAGGCTTCTCCAGAAGGTCAACAGACCTTGAGGCAGACACAAGCTCAGAGCACCCTGCCTCTCTTGGTGGAGCTGTAGGAGCATGCCTCCCTGCCTAGCTACCACAAACGGCAAGCTGACAGATTGCCATCCTTCTGGCCTTATCATTAGATTTTAAAACCACTGGCAGGTCCTCAGGGTTTAGATCACAGGCATCAGCAGGGAAATCACAGTCTGTAATTGCGTTAGCCATTTGGGATGGCCACAGTGAATTGCCTCAGACAGAACCCACAGTTTCAGAAGAGATTCGAGACTTGCTCTGTGGCAACAAATGCTGTTCAATGATGCCTCAACTTTTGCTCTGAAAAATGTACTTGCTGCTTTATTGTAGTTACAGCTTTAGACCTAAATATAACTGAAAGCCAGGGGGAGGAGAGTTGTTTAAGATTGTTTGACTGCAGGCAAAAATCTCAATCCCTACATGTTAATTTAAAGTTTGAGGTTTTTCTTTGGATGATGCTGAGACAGACATAGCTATGAGTAAATATGTCAAAATAATCTATCAAGGGGAAATCTGGTCCCTGAGCTGTTCAATGAAAGAGGTAAATTACACAAAGATTACTACTTGATTTCCAAAATATATTCCAAAAAAAGAGATAAAGAGAAGAATGGGACAAGCTTTGGGGCTCTTTAATAACTTTTAGACAGATTCCATCCCTTTTTTTTTTGCTTTGAAATCAGCAAGATTTGGACACATTCATTACTAACTGCAGTTCCCAACCATTTTCAGCCTAGTCCAAACTAATGTGGAGCTAGAAGGCTGATTTGGAGCTCTGAATTACACCAGAGCCTGACTGTCTTTCATCTCTATCACTGCCACTGTTGCCAGATGACTGTGTGCTGTGAAGTGCTTACATCTTCCTTCAAGACTCCAGCTCCTAGGTGGAAGCAAGCATGGAAGAAAGTTGTTGTCACTGCTGCGCAGAAAAGCCTGAGAAATAAGACCCAGACATACCCAATAAACTCGGACAAGAAGGTTGGGGAAAAAACAAACAAACAAAAAAAAAAGACAAGACCTTCAGCATTTAATTGAAAAGCAAACAAAGGTATTTCTTCAGTGGTGGAAAATTCCTTCACAGTTTTCATTGCTTATTACTGGCATACTGTTTCTTTGAACCTGGGTCACCAAGCCGAGTGAATGGCTGCAGCCCTTGCCTGCCCCTGCAGACCCAGGAGGGCAGAACCTGGCCGCGGTGCCCTCGCACAAAGGAGGGGGTGCCTGAAGGTCTGTTCCGAACCAGGAGAGAAATGTTACTGTCCTTGGGCAAGGAGAAGATGATAGATGGAGGTGGCAAAGTGCATGCGGCTGAAGGGGTGAACACTTTTGTGGAAGCGTCCCCGTTGCTCTGCCGGGGCTGTGCAAGGCTGGGGGGCAACGGAGGGCTCCCCATCCCTGCTGCACTGCCTCTTCTCTGCCTCGAGCCCGAGCGAGGCTGAGTGTGGGCACGGTGCCGCACATGCTGTGGGTAACCTCATCCTGTCCCTGATCAGCAGAGAAAGCGGTCATGACTCTTCCTGCCTGAGCACTGGGATTCCTCCCCAAGCAGAAAACAAGAAAGCAGCATGAAGCGCTCGTTAGCCACCATTTCCTGGTGTTAATCACTATTACTGTCAGTTAGTCCTGCAGTACGGCTTGGGGGCTACAAGGCAGGTAGGTAGGAGCCCCGTTGCGTGAGATGCTCACATAAACACCGGGGGAAGGAGGCTGCTGAGATGACTTTGCAGACGAGGTTGCCACAAAAAAGGGAAAGGAATTGTCACAACATGCAGAAACCAGGTGCAGATCTGGCGCACGCACCCACACGTACACACGCATATGCAGAGCACAGGATCCAAGGCTCTCAGCAGTACCTGTCCCAGACTGTGTCAGTCAAAAGGCTGGGGATCTGCGAGCTCAGCCTGGGACCTGGACTGGCCCGTTCCCCAGGGCACGCTGCATGCACCCGCCTGCTGCTCCAGCCCCTGCAGCTTCCTGGCCCTGGGCTTCATCCTTCTAAGTACTCTGAATCTAAATCACCTTGTGCTAGAAAGCCTAGGTAAAAGTTAACCTCCATGCTAGAGGGCTATTGCTCACTAGTAGAAGTGCTGCATTAATCCATGCAAAAAAGAAAAAACTTATTTAAAAATAAAAAAAAAAACAACCAAAAAAATATTAAAAAGCCTAACTGAATAGTATTCCCCTTGAGGCTTATCAATGCTTCATTTTCCATCACAAAAATAACGTACTGTAAAAGACTGATTAGTCAACTGATAATTGAGTTCTTAAATGTCAAAAACAATATAGTATGAATATTCAACAGATCATGACACTGAAACTTACCTGTTCAATCAACAGTGACTAACATTTTTTTTATCCCCATTGTTCTTTTCCAGATATTATGTTAATTTGACTTTTCTGAGGTACTGAACAAGGTTCTCTTAAAACATGTCGTCTTGCAGGTTAATGTATAACAGGCTGCTTAAAAGAAAACTGTTTGGAAGTCGTGCCTGATTTATATCCCTTTGCATTAGCTTCATCTCACAGTTCAGGTAAAGGGGCAATTGAAACAAAATTGTGTTGAAACAGATATAGTTAATATTTCAGCTTCCAAGAAGGAGAAAATTCAGCATGTACTTCGAAAAAAAAAAATGATATTTTCCTGCTGTTTGAGGTTAAATGCAGCCCAAGGTTCAAAGTCACAACACATTTCAGACATCATTTAATTTAACAGGGGAAAACACAGGCCAAATTTAATTAAAGGATGTATCTGTGGTTTTTAAACAAATGCAGTGTTATCAGAGCAGCCCAAACAGCTGGGTGCTCCTCTCCGGGCAGGAGAGCTGGGTGGGAAGCTGCAGGAGCAAACGCTCTGCCCATGTCCTCTTGAAACCCCTGTCTGCCACACTCCGCAAGCAGCACTGCAAGCCTGGCGGTCCCAAACTGTGGCAGCAGGAGACACGGAACTGCTGCAGGTCCCTCTGCATGCTGGGGAACAGCAGCAGGAGACCCTGACCGTCAGCCCGGTACCTCTGTGATGCCCCACTGGAGTCAAAGCAGTCTGCCAGCTGATGCCCAGCTCAGGAAATGCAGAAAAGGGCTTTAAGAGGGTTTGTTTTTCCAACGAGAGCTGTCCCCTAGCTGCCTGAGATATGGTCTCCTCTGTGTGCCAAATACCCAAAAGGAGCACATGCTTCCCAGCACAAGTGTTTGAGGCAGGACCCAGCATACCAACTGCATTTTACTGGATGCTGAGCGACGTGCAGAGGGCAGCTGGATGTGCCTGCAGGCAAGTAAGACACAGGGAGCAGCCAAGTGCCTGTTCCTCCACTAGGTGAGAGTTCACAAGGAGTTGGGCATTCATTCAGCAGGCCCAGAGGGGCTAGAAGTATGTGCCACTGTGGCAGCTATGAACCACCTGTATCTGCTCCTGTGGTGCATCTCTGCGCTCAGCAATGCAGGTGCAGAGGACTTTTAGCCATTACGAAATGATGATTTGTTAACACGGAATTTGTTCCTCTAGGAAAGTGTGTGTGTGTATGGAGTGGTGGTGGTGATGATTTTAACTAATTCTCCCTTCTGAAATTAAAACAAAGGTGGTTTTGTTTGTTTGTTTCAAATGGGATGCAAATGTTCCCTGGTCATAAAGGGCATGGAGAAGAGGTAGCAATGCTTGGAGTGACACCATGGGAAGGAACTGAGGAAGGGAAAGAGGATTAAACAAGGATAGCGCATTTCATGCTGACCTCCAAGTAGTACCTCCTAATATTCTATCAGGCAGCAGATTAACCAAAGAAGTTTCAGGAGGACTGTTTGGAAACCTTCAATCAATGTTGTTTTTAATAGAAAATTGTGTTTTCATCTACAGGACGTTTTTCAAGTAAGATGCAATTTTCTGTGGCAAATTTGTCAGAGACATGGCATCAAAATGCTCTTATGCTGAAATTCCACCATGCACCTCTTCTCCTTTACAGCTAGATCCCTGATCAGACCTGAATCTCACGTGATGTGCCACAGCCACGACACACTGCTACCAGCCCACAAGGAACGGGAACCACAGGAACTGTGGAACCACAGAGAAAGCCACCATAACAGGCGACAGCCAAGCAGCTCCCAGGAAGAAGTCCAGCAGTATTTCCGCATCGGAATACTTCTGATATTCTACAGAAATCATAATTTGTCTGGGAAAAGCATCCACATTTTTCCAGCCTGCTCTCATTACAAAACATATTTAAGTATTTAAATAATTTGTAATTAATGTGGACGAAGTCCTCAGTGGTAGATTGCATAGAAACACCTTTCCATTATCTGGAGATAGTCAGGTGGCAGGCTCAATCTCTCCTCTCATTGTTTTCCTCTATTGTTTCATTTTATATTATTCTGCTGTTCAAAATCTAAATATATTTATCTATTCCCTTCATCTTTCTCTCTTCAGATTTTCTTTGCAGTTTAGCTTCAAAGAACATACCTTCCAGGAAATAATATTTCTGGAAATAGCAGAGGAGCTCGAGGATCGTTGCAGTCATGCCACAGGGCACCATTAAATAAAGCAACCTTCTCTGTCGTCATAATCATGATGGAATGACTTGGAAGGAAAACAAACCATGGCTGTACACGCAGTAGCTGCAAGCACCAAATCTCCAAAGACGTCTTCAAAATAAGGGCAGATATATCACATCAAGGAACAAAACGCCTCAGTACTTGTTTGGGACCATTTGTTTTGCCGACCCCTGCAGGTGGTCATTGTTCTGCTCAGGATAATTTGCATCACTCTCAGCTGCTGAGGACAGAAACCCAACACCCAGACCCTGCTCCAGCACAGCAAACAGCCACACGTTTAAAGACTGAAGGATTACATCTTCCTAAGCATGTTTTTAATTAACACACAAATGTGTCATCCTAAAAGGGAGCTCAGAAGCCTGGCTCTCAGTTACCCCAAACCAGATTTATGGGCTCTATGTGAAGTGGTTAGCAAAGACATTTAAAAACAATTAGGCTCTTGGAGAGGCAGATTCAAGCAGCCCAGACTGCTCTCCTTATGCTGGAGAACGGGAAAATAAAGCCATTAGGCTCACCAGACAACTAGGTTATTTGTACTATTTTTTTTAATGATTAGTTTCCTTAATAATGCCTTCTGCCTGCAGTGGGAGAAACTCTCTTGAGCGCTCTTGCACACCAAGTCATTGATGGATGACACTCCCATGTGACCAACCAAATCTGATTTTAATGTTTCATGATGCTATTGAAATGAATAAAAAGGCAATTATCACTTTCCTTCAGCAAAGCATCAGATGCTGTTGAACGCTGAGGTGCTGCCAGGAGCAGGGGCCCGGAGGGAAGGCAGAGGCAGCCAGTGGGAGCAGGGGTGCAGCAGCCCTTGCTGCTCTCCCAGGAGTGCCTGCAGCCTGAATGACAACTCACTTTGCTTTTAAGGAGGGTCCAGCCACCTAGCACCATTTCTGATGTGTTTTCTACACTTTTGCTTCACATTTTGCCTTCAAACTTCCTCTGCAGATCACTGCCTGGATTTTCAACTAGCTTTCCAGAGACCCCAGCATACCAAGGCTAGGTGGCCTGAAGGTTGGGACACATGGCTCCAAAGCCGACTGCATTACCCTTGAAAGCCAGCCCTGTTTGGATTTCTTTGTTGCAGACCATCACGCTTGACTTGTCCCCAGTAGCTCAGCCAAGTTCAAGCTCGTTTGTACCCTGTGCTGCACAAGCAGGACATGAGAAAGTCCTTGACCTAGAACAGCACGGAGGGGAGCTCGCAAGCAGCTTCTCCTTTCAAAGTGCTTTTCTGTCGCTAGCCTTTCACTTTAGAAAATCAGAAAATAACTTGCAGCATGCAATTCAGGACAAAATGATTTTTCCTTTGTAAGGAAAACTTTTCTTCAAACAGGGAGAATTTCATGTATATGAGCTATCTTCGGAAATTTCAATGTTCTAGGAAAAGAAGAACACAAGAAGCTTGGAACAGTTTTTCCCCTCAGCTCTCCCTAGGCCTTACCTAATCACAAAGGTACATCTAAGTCTGAACCTTAGCGTTAGGAGAGGCAGGAACATCCTGCAGCTGATGTGCAAGTCACTGCACCTGGGTCTCCCAGTAAAGGAGGAGAAAACCATGCCAAGTGTGCTACCTGTTCCTCCTCACAGCAAGGGAAGGCGACGATCTGTTTTCCCAAGAGGACCTCGCTGTTCCTGTGGGCAGCTGGGGAAGGATGGACAATGGCCATCCCCTGGCACCGTCCCGACATGCTGCACAATGTGGGGTCAGGTCCATGCTCCAGCCACCCTCAACATCCTGCAAACGTATTCATAAGCTCTCCAATAAGCTGAAAGCAATGGGCAGGGAGTCCCACTTCCCAGAGCCACAGCCACAGCCCTCTCCCACCCAAATTGTTCTCCTCCGCTGCCTGCTCTGCCGTACATTCATGGAGCTGGGCTCCACAGCCCACGGGCACGGCGCTGTGCATGTCTGGATGGTGACTTCACTACGGCAGGGACTGATTTCAGGAGCCATTATAGTGTCTTGTATGTCAAAGACCTCCTGAGCAGCTTCCTCTGATGTGAGCCAGAAACTGCTGGGGGCGGGGGCAGTCTTCTTTTTTTAATGCCATCATTTTAGAAAATCCATCTATAGAAATAGAATTTAAAATACTGTTAAAACAGCATTAATATTCCAACTGAGAGAAGTCAGAAATTCAGGGGAATTTCTTTCCGCTCTTTTCAGGTCTGCCATCTCTTACAGAATTCTGCACATTGTTATGGATATTGCTCTGCCACTCATTTAGTTCCAGATTTTATGGAAAAGAGAGATGGACTTCTTTCTTCCATGCCAGAGTGAGGAAAGGTGACCTCACACATACTTACATTAACCGCCATCATGCCTTTCATTTGCTGCCTGGACCAGTATCCATAATTATACTAACATATTTTTCATGAGTACAATGAGAAAGTGTTTCAGAGCAACAGAGCTCCAACAGGGAAAAATTAACCACCTTCCTTGTGCTGAGACATAATGGTTGTTTATTCCTCCTGGTGGCACAGTAATTCTCAGCAGAACTGCCCTGAGAACAGAAGTAATATATAGTGTGAGTAAGGGGTGGCAGAATCAGTCCCACAAATACAAGCTATTAAGTTAATTCCTTTCCCTTCCTTATTCAAGCTCTGCAATGACAGCCGGATATTTTAGCAGGCTTCCTTCCAGACCGCAGTAGCTTCAGGAAAAGCAGGACTTTGGCTGGTTTGTGCTCCAAATATTCCTGTTTCTTCGCTCTTTCACCTCTAAGGACTGCTGCCAGTGACAGACAAGTCTCATTACAGAAACATTGAGTATTTTGCTCTTCTCCAGGATGCTTCTGTCACCCAATAGAATCCCCGAGCTCCAGGCACACACACAACCTAAACAAATAAAAGACAACTGCATCTATATGCAACTCCATGGCTGTTTCCATGGGTCACCCTTGGAATTGGGAGCTGGCCTCTTTGCAAATACCTGTGAACTTCATCGGTGTGCTGTCTGGTCCTTGCATTACTCTTGAGTGAAAATCTCTAAAAACCACTGGGTAACGATCATGTGCGAGTAAGAAGTTCTATATACTCATCCATGAAGCATATTTCAATTACAAAGGCAATTGAAATTTTAATTAGAAACATCACAAAAGTGTTTCTAACTCAGTCAGCTATGTAAAAAACATACAAATAAGAAAATGAAACCCTTCATCACTCCAACAGATACCACCTTAAAAGCCGGAAGAGGACAGAAATTTTTATAAAAGCCTTTTCAAGACACACTGGTTTCTAAACTCAGTAGCAGAGAGTAACCCAATCAGTCTTGATTTTGATTGTCACTTATGCAAAGCTGCTCAGCTCTCCAAGGCTCGCAGTCTCGGGGCCGGGGCTGCCCAGCGGGCACCTGCAGGACCAGGGCTCGAGCAGCCTGCGCACCCCGAGAGCTGCACCAAAGCCCCTTCCTGCCCTTCAAGCAACACTCCGCTCCCTCCCTTTAGTTCCCTACAAAAGTTGGCAAATCACACGGGGGAGCATCCAGGTTCGCGAGTGCTCTTGTTTGCAAGCACATCTCTTTTTTTTTTTTTTTTTTTTTTTGGTCTGCTTTGATTTTGCTGGATTTATTTATTTTGCCCGGATATTTCATTGATCGACTCACCCCAGGTTCTTTTCAACATTCTCTATTGACATAATGGGAGCTCTGCATTTGTTTTTGCCTTCCACAGGTCTGCACACTGCCACATTTGTACCACAGGAAGCAGAAAACTAGTTTAACATCTCATTTATTTCATAGATGAGAAAGTAATTCCCTGCTGAATGATTGTCCTGAACCAACAATTCAGAAAGCAGGAATTTACAGTGCCTGCCAGAGACAGGAGTGCATTACTGTAGTGCTGTTATATAATGGAGCTGAAATATGTTTTTTTCCCCTCCTGTTAGCCTGAAGAGAAAAGCCATTAAATATGATTAAGGTTAAGAGATTGCTAAAATTACAAACAGCCGCCATTCAATTATTTTGCTCTATAAAATGCAACACAGATTGGAGTTATTTCTCTGAAATGTGTTTTTAGAAAATAACATAACACAACTAATGTGGTTTGATGTAGCAAATCAGGTTTCAGATACTTCTTGTAACGTAAAACTAAAAGGTTCATAATTTAACTCAAAGTTCGTAACTTAAAGTCATCAGGTGCTTGCTGCATAAAAAAGTGTGTGTGGGGGGATCAATCCCACCCCAACTAATATTCTGTGGAGTCATCTAAAGCTGGAGAGTCAATCAGTTTTAGCACCCATTAAAGAAAAAGACAGAAAAATGCAACAACTTGGCATAACCGTCACATATTTTTTATGGAGAGTAAATCTCTTGAATAGTTTCTGTAATTTTTAATGTGACCTAAGGTGGGTGCTACGGATTTATCTGCGCTAAGAGAGCTCTGGAGAAACACAAGTAGCTAATCAAAACACGTGCCAAGCCTATGGAGTTTCACTGCAGGTTATGGTCATTGGGAGCGTGGGCTGCGTGTTCGTCACTGTGCCTGCACCAGTATTTAATGCGCTGGGAGGCTCGTTGCGCACCGAGCAAGCTAACTATGCTAAAATGTATTTTCTGTCAGCTGTACAAGAAGCTGAAATAATTGGAAAGTCAGGAAAAAATCCGTATGTGGCTATATTAATTGTTAGAGAGTTGTGGTTATTATGGTTAATAAAACATGCGGAATTGCATTATTCTGCTGAAAGCAACACAAACCTTTTGGGGTCCCTGGAAGCAGGGCCTGAAGCTTTTCCATAAGCAAACTCAGAGCGAGCTCAGCACACAGCCACCTCTGTGTGCAGGTCAGCGGCTGCAGCGAGCAAGGCACCAGCTCGGGGCGCAGGACGGGCCATGCACAGCCCCCTCAGTTCTGACCTGAGAGCCTCTGCAGTTTAGGGCCAGCAATTTCAATGTCAATCACACGTCAGGAAGATTTGTTACCATACAGATGCTAATTATTCACCTGTTGGCGTTTGCATCCCTACAGAAGTCACACATGTTCACTATAGCTAACATGAGCTCCAAAGGGGAGCACATGACTTCAGTAAAAACATTTACCTCGACTTGTCACAACTTACCCAGAAAATCCCTTTGCAAGCAGGTGGCAAGGGGTTAACAAAGGAGCAATAGATCGTTTGATGACTAATTGCATGATTAGAACCCAACAGATCAATAATTTCTTATAACCGTATACATAATTCATTCCACTAATGTGCTTATAATTATCTAACACGTACCCACTTATATCCTGCAACAGCTATTCATTCATTTATCAACGTTACATAAACTAAAGTATGACAGAGGAAATAAACATGAAGGACATTTTTGAACCTACGCTAAGGCTTAGATGAGCAAGCAACTTTATCACAAGACACCAGAAAACCTGAACACACGGTGCCCTGACCCACCACCTTCACGAAGGCAGAAGACGGGCTAGCGCTGGCCTCTCGGGGGTTCCTCAGGCTGGGCTGGCTGCAGCTCAGCATCCCATGCCCCGTGGGGGGTACTTTGTAAGTGCAACCTTCTCAGTCACCAAGTCAGAGGGAGAGGCTCTCCTTCCCACATCACCCGTCCCCCACTATTCCCATAGTTATTTCTCCCCAAGCCCCCACACTTGAAGATGCCAGCTCCTGTCTAAACAGCGGGGAATGGAAATGTAGACAGCACCTCTGTGTGGCCCCCAAAAAATGTTAAATCATCTCTGCCTGCTGTGCACAGAGGGTTTGGAGCTGATGGAGTACTAAATGAAGGTGCTCTGTGAATACCATTCATCAAAGATGAGCATGAGATATAGGTCCAGTGTTACTGGAACTGGTTCTGCTACATCTATCCTCTGCCTACAGTTCCCTTTGTCCTGCCTCCTGCAATGTTCCCCACATTAACGTGTCTAGGAGATTAATAATTTTGTCCTGAATCAACGAATTACTGATGGCTAGTGAGATACCTCCCCTGGTAGTAAAGATAATACCATTCCTTGTATAGCACACAAATCACACCACCATAATCAGAGCAGTTGAACTTTCTATAGCTGCTGCTACTTAAATCGTGGCCGTGCATCTAATCATTCAGTGTACCAGAGCACTGAGAGCATTTCCGTGGTGCAAGGGTTTGGTGCAGTGCCTGGGTTCTGGGTTTTGCTAGAGATATTCATGTTTGCATGGAGTTGGCTGGATCATCTGGGACACCACAGCTACAGAACATGAATTTGCTCACTGCATGTGCACTGCAAGCCTGCACCTTTGGCAGAGTCGTTCCAAGCTGAGGACACCAGGCAGCCACTAGGACTGCTGTCTGCTGTGCAGCTCATCCAACGGTTCTCAGAATGTTAATATCCAGTTTTCAAGCCCAAACAAAAATTTCCCTTACTTGCCTCCACCACCCTTGTTCCCATCTCCATTCAGAATGGTGCAGGGAAGAAAACTAGAACAATAGTACCAGCTAGAAGGGGAGTTTTGTCCTGGATCGAAAAACAGCGACAGCTCTCACAGGTATGTGAGGGTGACTTGGATGCCCAGAGAGGTTTGCCCAGGCCAAGCGAGCACTGTACAAATAATGCCATGCTCAGTAATGTCCATCCCTGAGAGAGCAAGGAGACCAGTCTGAAAGCAAGCTGCATCTCCGCTCCCTCTTGCTAACTACCTAAGCAGCTATTCAGTGCACATGAAACAGTAGATAACTCTTTATCTGACAGGTAATTAGCTGTAGAAAAAAAAATCAAATTAAAAACAGAGCCCGTATTAATAACAATGCACAAGCACAAATTTGTCTGGAGATGCACAATGAATTACTTCAATTTACAAAAAAAACTTTTCTCTGGGAATGGGAAAGAATACATCTTCATTTCAGCTCTCATTTCTGTGTCAGGCTTTTAGCAGCAGCCAGGCAGGAAGGCGAGGTCACAGCCAGCCCCTGCCCCTCCTACCTCATTCACTTTTGCCAGAAATCCCCATACGTGCAGTTAGAGCCCAACTGCTGGGCTACGTGTGCCTCAACAATGCACATAGCTAGTGCTATCTGGTGAGCCTGGAACACAGGCTGAATTAATTAATGGTCTAATACAGGGTCTAGGAGTCACAGACATGCCCAAAAACACCTCTAAGAAAGAAGACTCAATTTCACTCAATTTTTGTTGAAGGTCAATGAGGAATGGGTACAAGCGTCTCTGAAAATCCCAGAAGTAATTTAAGTAATTTAGATCCCAAATGACAAAATCTAGAACAAGGACTCCACTTGAAGAAGCGAGACACGACAGTTTCAGGCACTTTGACCCAGCGCATGCAGGGATGAGGAGATCCCGCCAGTTAGGGGACAGGGAGGGAGCTGGGGGCAGGGGGTGCTCAGCTCCTTCCACACCACCCACCGGCGGCTGAGCCTCGCGGCAAGTTCCAAACACAGGCAGGTGCCCACGCAACTGAAGCTAGCACGCTGCTGCTCTGTTTTCCCAGAGCTGGATTATAGAAAAGGGCACAGTGCATCAACAAACAAGCAAACAAAGAGCTGTGGAACAGAGGAATTAAAGCTAAAGGTGCGGGGTAGGATTTTGCTGGGGCAAGCAACTCCTCCTCGCCGGGGTGACAGAAACAAGGCAGGAGCTTAGGTGATCACTGCAATTTCCTTCAAGGCTCATTGCTTTTCAGCTTAATATTTAATGTTGAATTTCAATTACATGACCAGTAATATTCACTTAATTAAAAGTACCATCTTAGCCTGGCGGGCTACAGCTGGAAGGAAGGAGGCTAAAAGGAAGGATTGGGCATCACTCCCATGAGACAAGGCATGCCTGCGTCCTGAGGCACAGCATCCCTCCTCCGCCACTCTTTTGGACTCCCTTCCAGGCGGCAGGGACAGCGCTGTGTCACTTGTGAGCCTTGGTGGGGGTGATGCAATCTATGCAAAGCATAGCAAATGCAAAGCAGCACTTCTGATGACTTGAGCGCTCCTCCAGCAGCCAGGGGAGCAGACTAAGCTGTCCTGGGGCAGACAAACCACAGCCTGAAAGCAATTTCTGACTTGGCTTGTGCGGTTTGCAAAGCCTTTTTTTTTCTCTGCCCACATCAAACAAGTGCAAAAAAAGAAAACAGCAGATGCCAAAAAAAGAAACCACCCACAAAACCAAAGGAGAACTAGAAAGCCCAAAGGGAGCTACCCCATGGCAACAGCAGGGCCCCAGGGAAGGTTGCAGGAGGCCAGGCGCCGGGGCAGGAGTTGGTGGCACAAGACAGCCTTTAATGTCTTCTCGCCCCAGGGCATGTGGTTAGCAGGCAGCACCCCGCCCCTTCCAGCTTTTGATTGCTTAAGCATCTCTTTGCAAAGTGTTTATATCTTTTGCATGAATGTTTAATCAGATACCATAGCACTCTTCACAGCAGCTTTCCCCTGGGAAGCAGCCAGAGTCAGAGCGACAGCTTCTTCCTGCTTTGTTTGGAAGGTTTCTCTGAAAGGGAGACAATAATCTGCCCTCACCAAAGAGCACCCAGCCAAAGCCCCAGCAGCCCTGTGGGGCTGGGAGGCTCCGGGCAGCCGTGGCGAGCCACCACTGCGCTTTGGCCCCGTGTTTGCTCTAAGTCCACAGCTCCAGCTGCGACCTGTCCCAGGCTGGATGCTGCCCCGCCAGGCGATGCTGGGAAACTAGGCAACAGATGTCCCTTCCCTGAGCAGGATGGAGGTGTTAATTAACACCCCACAGGGCAGGGCTGAGACATCCGTCCTGATGAAGCTGTGCAAGGTCCAGAGGTGGAGGAGTGCAGCTTGCTTCCAGCTCGCCTCCACACACAGCTCTCATCTGCCCCTCTTTGCCCCGGGGCCTTCCTGGCTTATGGTAAAAGCCATTACTTTAGGATTAGGCTTCAGTTTGATTCCCATCAAAGGCTCTGGTCACTGCGTATTTGTTTAACACTAGACCTTTCAGGTTCCATCAAATTTAACACGGCTTGACAGGTTCGGGATTAAACACAAAAGCCAGACAAATCCATACTTTCATAGGAGGCCCCAGTGGATGCAACAGGACAGGCAGGATTAGGAGAAGAAAAAAAGAAAGAGAACAGAGAGACACCGAAACTGGCTGCTTCTGCTTGCATCAGGAGGTGGTGGCCACAGCCCTGCACCACGGCTCCAGCAGGGCCCCGCATGCTCCCCTCCTCGTGATGGCCCCCACGCGTCCCCTGCCTGGGGCTCCCTGGGGGGCAACCACAGACACCTCCAGACCCATGCTTTTTTTTTTTTTTAAAAGTTTTTATTTTATACAACACTATTCTGTTTTAGTCAAACATAAGCTCAGAACAAGCCTGTCTGGTTGAATTGCATCTGTAATATTTAGCACACTAGGCCAGATTATCAAATAGTCCCTTCAGGCTTAAAATTATTCACATAATCTATGGAAAAATGTAATGGAAAATATCCATTCTTCAGTTTTGCTTTCACAAGCTTAGACGAGGATTTCTTGATGGCAAGGAGATAAGGAACTGGTTAACTATTCCATAAGGATGAAGGTTTTTTAGTGCCTTTATAAACCAGATGCCATCTAAAATGTACTTCATTATTAAATGAACATTTCTTAATATTTTCTGGAAAGTTTTCAAATCAGCAGTTCTTCTTTTAGCTTTTTGTTTCACATGCATTGGAAAACATGGAAAATGTGAATTTCATCTAGAAACTGTTGAAAATGGACATACAGTTATGAAACTGTAAAAAAAAAAATAAATGAAAAATGCAATGAAACCATAGTGCAAATAGCTTTCATTTTGACAGACTGAAAGAAACATCAGCCCAGCAGATCCTGAATTAGACTTAGAGTCCTAAAAATAAATAAAATCAATAAAATCTTACAGCGTTCCACCTGCACCAGTGGCGATCATCGCTGCCAGCAGCAGCGCTGTCAGCCTCACTTAGGGCTTCGGAGGAGACCGTCAGCCCGCTACGAACCACGAGCTCTGAGCACAGCGCATGTTCGTGCAGTCCTGAGAGGCTCTTTTCCAGCTCTGCCCTGAATTAAACAAACACAGCGCTCCTCCAGCTGAGCTGGGACTAATGATGCAGTACATTAGTGAGGCTTTGCCAGTTTTACCATGTATCTAGATTATTCATGCAAATCCCCCAAATGCTTTTGCAGCATAAGCAAGGGTCCCATTGCTGCAGAGAAGCCTGTTCTTGGTTACTTGGCAGCTCTTCCTGTGCCTGGTGCTTTTTGTATTGTAAGAAATCCCCTGTGGGGTAAAGCAAAAACTCAGCTGTCTTTCATTATTTGCAACTGGCTGCTCACATTTTTGGCTCCGGTGGCAGCTGCTGTTTTTCAGCTCCGCAGAGCTGCTCACGTTCCCCTCCATCACTTCGTGCCTTACTTCCAAGTAGCAGCTCACAACGCTGCTCGGGCAGGCGCTGGATCACCCAGCGCCCATTGTGAGCCCACCCCAACCCTGCTCCCACCACAAATCCTAGGGCCTTATATACCCAGGAAAACCATGCAGCATGGTAGGTCCAGCTTCTGGCGACACCAATAAAGAACAAACCCCACCACTTGCCCTTTGTTCCTGGCACAAGTCACCCAGCAAGCCAGCCCCTGGTGGTTTTTCCTTCAGTCCCATCCTCTCTACAGGCGCAGGAGCTCAGCTGAGCTCACCTGTGGCCGAAAACCTCCTGTGTTCGTACACCAATACCCCCAGGGATTTTGGGGTGGTATGAGGTGCAGCCAGGGAAGAGAGAGCTGGTTGTGGAGGGGCTTCCCACAGCCATCAGGACCCAGAGGGGGCAGCCCATGGAAATGAGTGGGTTTATTTATACTTGTAAACAAGGGTGTCCATTCTGAGAGCAAATTGGAGCAACAGCCAGTAACTGATAGTAATTTCCAGTAATTAAATACTAATTAATTGATTTAGAGAGAGATGCACTTGCTTTATGTATGGCATTTTTATTAAGTAACTAAGGTTTACTAAGTAATTTCCAAGGCATATTTATTAGCATTGCTTAAATCTCAGTAAACAAGTTATTTTTGTTTTCATTGTGGGAATAATTAAGAATTACTGTTTATTTTATGCAAGAGAATTCCCAACCCGGGCTGCTCTTCAGGAGCATCTCTCCCTCCCTCTACCCCGTGCTGAAGCCCACGGGGCAGCCCCTGCGGTGCCAGTCCATAGGGATGTTACCCAGTTTCTCCTGCCCTTAGGAGAGCACGGTGCTCTCAGTCCACCTGCCCTGCAGCCAGGCAGCATCTTCAGGCACTGCTTGGTTCCTGACCCATGCAGATTCTCCACCCCACTCCCCAGGCTCATCCTCACCGCCCTGCAGGGGGTGGCATGGCGCAGTGTGTACCACCATTATCAGAGGTCCCTGACATCGAGTCCTTACTTTATTTCCCACTTTTTTCCCAGGGAACGACAGCTCTCAGTCAGCACTAACATCACGGCGTAAGGACCCCTCACGCTGTTTTCCCACGGACAACACGCCGCGGTCCTGCCCCAAGCACTGGCAGAATCGCTGCTGCTGGAGCAGCCACCCCCTGTGTCCCTCTGCACCACCCATCACCTCCCCTGTGCACAAAGAAAATCTGAAGGAATTTTTTTTGGTCTCACGATTAAAAAATTGGCTCTGCAATGCTTTATACATGCATCTGTTATGCTAAAATAACCATCCTTCCTAACCATGCCCACCTGCTGTCTTTTTCAATTTTAAGTATTTCTAAGTAGCAATCAAATCAGTATAATTTGTTCTTTATCTCAGAAAAACCATTGTGAAAGAAAAATGTGACCATTATGTTACATCAGGGAAAAATACAAGCCCTTTATTTTCAGCCTTCTCTGTATTCTATCAGATCTCACAGTCGTCATTATGCCAGTTGTATTTAATATTGCTCAAATGAACAGAGCTTTCTTTAATCACCACAACCTCTCTCTCTTCCCTTAACCCACCCCTCCCCAAGGTTAAGACTTTTTTTTTTTTTTTAATTCAAATACATAAATACTCCTATTACGAATATGTTAAGGGTTTCCAGGAGACAGCTCAGTGGATTTGTTTCAGGAGTTCGCTATCAGTAGCATTAACATCAGTTGCTATTGTGTGAGGATCAAGTCGCTGGATCCTAGAAGAAGTAGGATGCACCAGACGTAACCACCACCCACCAGCTGTTCTAGAGAGATCAAAATAAAGCTGGGCAAATATTGACTTTATAATCAATTTCAAGATTAGGACTGACTGCTGAAATGCACCGAGCTTGATGTAAAAACATTCAATTCCATAACTTTCAATATAGTCTGCAAATTAGAGGTCAACGATAAATTATTATTTATAGACTTGGTGCAAACATAAAGACTGCGAGTCCATTACAGCTTAGATTAATGCCTTTACATAAATGCTGTTTGCAATGCAAGCATCAGGGCAGGCTTTAGGAAGACATTTCTTTGATTTAACTAATGGGGCAGTGGAACCTTTCATCCATAAAAGAACTACTCACACATGGAACAGAGTAGATAATTTTCAACAATCTAATTTTTTTCATGTTTTTCAGCCCAACGGATAACCCCCTGCGTATTTAGATTTCTTTCAGTTTATTGATTATTCAAACGTCTTCCACTTCTTCAGCATCTCTGCAGATTGACTGTAAGTACGCTGATCTCCAGGAGCGCTGCTTTTTGGCAAGAGGCCAGCGATGCTGCGCTGAAGCTGAGCCCCTGATTTCCTCCCTTGCTCGGTAGGAGCCCTCCCAGACCAGGCGATAGGTCTGACACTTGTGGGCACGATGCAGCTGGAGCCAGCGTTTGGAGAGCAGACAGCAAGATGGGAAAAATCTCTCCTGCCCTCTGTGCGATATGCATGTACCAGGCTGTTTCACCTCCTGGACTTACAGCCCTTGTGCCTCACGGTGCCTAGCAGCACGGTGCAGTCTGATGAAGCACAGAGAAGGCTGGCATGATGCCCTCCCCTCAGGTTAACCATAACTCTTCTTTTCTGCCCCAAACTCCCACCTTGCAGACCTGACAGAGCTGGTGATATCCCAGCTCTCAGCAGAGCCGGGGGACAACTCAATTCCCAAGGCCCCTTCCAGTGGGCACTCCTACCAGCCTGCAACGATAGGAGAAAGACACTGATGCAGAGCTCAGAGTTTCAGTACCTCAATCCATTAAATCCCCTA
The DNA here is from genome assembly GCF_964034855.1 of Anser brachyrhynchus. NCBI lineage: Eukaryota > Metazoa > Chordata > Aves > Anseriformes > Anatidae > Anser > Anser brachyrhynchus. The sequence continues at coordinate 693,659 of NC_137718.1, forward strand.
CTCGTGGAGGCCTGATTGTCGCTCAGTGCTCCCATTCCACTGCAGACCCATCTGTGATGGTGCTGGCACAGCACATCCCATTCCTCCCTCAGGCAAATGCAGGCTTGTTCACACTGACCGGGGCTGCTGCGCTAGGACGCAATCATCCCTCAAGCCCTCTTGGATCCATACAGAATAAGCAAAGATTTGCTCAGCCAGCTAACCAGTTCAGTGTCTCCCTCTCTTCCCTTTGGAAGAGGCAGAAAAAGGGGGAGTGCAATTAGATACGCTGTCTACCAAGGCAATTCCTGCTGATTTGCTATTTCTGCTCTTTTAAATGTTAAGTAGCTTTGAGAGAAGCTGGAATAGCTGTGGAAAGAGTTACTGCAGCTTTCCTGTAAAGGTTACCAGACTTTTCTTGCCCACAGCATGGGCAGCCTGCTGGGGTGGTGGCCGCCTCCCGGAGCGGGTCTGATCTGCTCCATCCCAACGGACCTGTCCTGGTGAACGGCCGCAGGGGCCATGTTGCCATCAGTACATACACAACACTTTTACAGCATCCCAGCACAGGGGTCTCCAAGGAACTGGATCTTAGAGAAATTTCTCCTCCAGCCTAAAGACCTCAGAGCAGCATCAGTAAGATATGTTCTTGCATATAGAGCCAGGCGTGAATACAGCCCCTCCAAGCCAGAAACAAAGCAGTCACTACCCAAGCTGCCTCAGAGAACAACTGCACCCCTTATCTGCATATCCATCACACTAAAAATACATTAGCATCCTTCCCTTTCTTTCTCCTCTCCCCAGTGCCAATTCTAAAAATAAAAGCTGTTTTCTGGAAAATCCCCCATTATAAAAAGCTCCTCTCTCTCAGGAACACGTTATCGCCCTTTAAGTGAGCTGTGAGCACATCTTCAATAGATGAGAAGAATGGCACACAAAGTTCAGATCATTAAACAGTAATCCAGGGCTGGGGGGGTCAAGCATTTCTATTTAACAATGTGCTCCAGTTGCCAGCTCTTTAGTCCACCGAGAGATCAGTGCAAACTCCACTTCTGAAGGCAGAGATGTTTTGCTGGTAGTCCTGCTTTCCTCCACAGCACACACAGCAGCCCTGCAACATGCTGTGCCCCTCTGTGCAGCTGCTGGAGAAAAACTCCACTATTTTCCTTTGCTCAAGTTTAGAAAAACATTACCTTTGGCTTTGGCTGTGGAGGGGTACATTTCAGCTTGCTCCAGCTCTGCTGGGTTTGGAGTCAAATGAGATGTGGAGAGCAACCGCTAATCCCAAAGCCTGACATTTTGGCCCATCCAAAGCAGAGAGATGCTTTCTGCAGCACAAAACACCTGTATCTGAACCCAGACTCACTTCAGGAAACATCACCTCTGTCCAGAGGTTTCCAAATCTGAACTCAGACCTTGTTTGTCTCTGAGGCTGCCGAAGCAGGCAACTTCGGCACTTTCTCCCTGCAATTGCCATGAACAACACTGCTGCTTGTTTAAATCGGGGGGGTATTTCTGCAGGACAGCAGGAGGACTTCAACCCCCTCAGCACACAGTAGCAAGCACGTGAGCAGCGACAATGAGAGGACAGAGATCATGTTTTATTCAGTTCCTTGCTAATTCCTTCCCTAATCTTCCTTTCAAGTGTGAGGCGCTTTTTACAAAGTAAATGGCACAGTTTGATTCATACATGTGTGTTTATATATTATAGACATCTATCCTAAGAGTGGCAGAAGGCCTATACCTCTGCTGAGGCTAGCAGCTCCTGGCCTTATCCCGTTCCAGCACCATCTTTCCCACACAATGCTGTTAAAGGCCATAGAAATGACCAGCAGGTAGCCCAGAACAAGCCTTCCCCCCCTCTTCTTTTATTTTTTCCCCTTCAAACTCAGCTGCAGCTCATGCAGGCAGAGCGCTGCTCCCCGAGCAGACCCCTGGGAGCAGCAGTGAACGAAGCCGAGCCCCTGCCGTGCGAAGCCGCCAGCAAACACAGCCGCTGCCATATGGAACTGAGCTGCTGATCCACTGCGCCTGGTGCTGTGCCATTGGCAGCGGCTGCTGCCCAGCGCTGTTCACATCTCCCTGCCAGTTCTGCAGCTTTGTACGGCAAAATGAAAACCCTGAACTCCCCAGCCCCTTCAGTACCACTTTGTGCCTGGACGATGCTGGAGCAGGGCATCAGGAGGGCCAGTTCAATGTCCTCAGCATCACAGACCCTCTATGGCTTGAAGCAAACCACTTAATTCCTCTGCATCTCTGCTCAGCACAGCAAGGGGAATAACATTCCTAATTGTTTCTCTAAACTGCAAGCTTTTGGACAGGACGGTCCTAGTGATCCATGTGCACACAGCAGTATAGCTCTGACCAAATTTTGGTCCCAGTAAGACTGCCTGAACACTAACCATGTCTGAGGCCTCCCTCTCTGCATAGGGCTGTGAAATTGTGGATCAGGAAGTTTTCCAGATACGTTTGTACCATCAGCTGCAGGGTGACTCAACACACAGCCCAAATTCAGCAGGCTAACTACTTGTCACGGACAGAGGGTCTGCTTCTCTCTGCTCTGCCTGCCGCTGCTAATCCCACCAAGCCACGCTGGTTCTTCGTGGCATGGAAGAGAAATTAAGCCTGTGTTAGCCATGACTAATGCCCCATGTCAAGGAGCTGCACAGCAATCCGCTTGCTGCGTTGGCTTCCTATCCCAACACGTCTTTCGCACATGTTCTCACATCCAGCTCAGCTACACTTAGCAGATTCTAGTTTCCATAAATAAAAATTAAACAAACACTTAACGAGCGTCATGCATATTAATACCCTCCAGGTGAAGGTTAGCATGAGCTGTGATTGTAGCAAATCCGCATTTGATTAGATTGACTTGAAAACAGGGGAGATAAACAACTCACAAAAGCCTAAAAATTATAGTAATTTATTCTTTTGACCTCTGCAAGTTTCTAGATTTATGCAACTTCAGCCTCCTTCATACAACAGGATTTTTTCCTACTCAGTGTGCTTCAAAGAAGCAGGTGCTGGCATATTAAAAGTGACTATTCCCCTCGCCTCTCGAATTGCTAACCACATGTACAGTATGGCATCTGTATAACAAGTTGGCGCTTTTGACTCAGCCGTCTAATAAAAAGCTCCTTGTGAAAGCGAGAGACTCGTTACCAGTTCCTCCTCTTGAGTCCCAGGCGAGAATCCGAAGCTGTTGGATGAGCAGGAGGTGTCAGGGACGGGAGTACCTGGAATCTGACACTAGAGCTGCCTTCTTAACAAATTAGCTGGGTTTATATTTAACTGGCAGCTGAAGGCTGCCGCAGCACTGCTGGGGAGCACGCTCAGCACCGCGCAATGAAGCCGGCTTGGGAAGTCGCAGCAGGAGAGCCCCAGCTCTCACTCTGGACGAGCTCCTAATTTAAAATAACGTGAACGCTGCAATTATCTGCGGGGCTGACAAGGCGGCAGCCTCGGGATGGACCGCAGGGAAGCGTGGGCAGATCGGCACATGCACTGGCAAAGCTGCAGCAGCTGCGATCTGCGTTTGCTGCCTGAAACACGGGCATCTGGCTGCTGCTGGGTCCTGGGCACAGATTGGGGCGCTCAGCCAGCACCTCACGACCACGGTCTGAAGGGGGATGCAAGGCAAATAAGGTGGAGGTCAGCCTGCCTGCCCGCAGGCTGGGTATTTGCACCTAAACCCATGGTCTAAGCTGCCTTTTTAATTAACAGAGAAATGCCCATGTTGTATTTTAGATGCCTACATTGAAACAAGAGGATTTGCATCCTGAAAACATCCCTTTCTTCTCACTCACATGGTAATGTCATCTGGCCAGCAAGTTCAGACGTAGGTCTGTATTTCGGGTGCCTCTAACCCCTTGGCGCAAAGAGCTTCCATCCCCACAAGGCGCACACAATGCTGGCTGCAGGAGCACAGTCACACGAAGGATCATGTCACACGATGGATCATGTCCACATCTGTTCCAGATTATTATTATTTTTTTTTAAATGAGCTGCAGAATTCATGAGGCTGAAACAGTGGTTTGTACAGAGCCTTGCTTTCAGGGACCAAGATCTCTTTAGAGTTTAGGTAAATCCTGCCCATTCGGCATTCCCAGTGTAAATTCACTCTCTAACAGTCTCTAACAAGTGCACACCTTTCGGACACCTTCCTATAACCCAGCCTGTCCGTTTAGGGCAGCTCAGCCCAACTGCACACCTGGAGTGGTACAGATGTTTCATGAAACTTCTCTCTGTATGGACAAAGAGCCCTCAAGGTGTTACCTGAGTCTTTATCCAGCACAGCAGTCATTAATTTTAATATTCCTGCTCAGGCCCAAGCCAAAAGGACTTTCCCTCCATGGATCAACAGTCAACAGCTGGTTAATAAATACTAATAAAGGCAACCTGGGAGGATCTAACCTGCAGCTTGAAGTTCTCCATGGGGTCCCTACTCTGCTGCTCAGCAAAAGGTGCAATCACTGTAGGAACACCGGTAACATTTTCAAATAGATGGGCAATTATTATTCATTCATTTCCTGTTTATGGTGACAATGTTAATCACAGCAGTCTCTGGGAGAAGGATGCTAATGAAGACGTGATGCGGGCAGCACAGTCCTAAGCAAATTCCACAGCCATTTCTCAATTCATTAGCATCCTGTCATTCTGAGGGGCAGCCGCAGAGACCCATGTTCCCACCTTTCACCAAAACATGACAGGATAATAAAGCAATGGTATTTTCAGTCCTGGGGAGAAGCTGAAAGCATTCCTTAAGCTCAATGGTTGTAACAACAAGTCCCTAAAACAGAAAACAAAACACCAGAACAAAACCCAGGCACCCAAACGAGCAACAACAAAACCAGAACTGTGAAACGAACCCAAGCGGCTCAGCCTGGCAGCTGCACAGGTCATGCCCCAGTTGGAGGGCAGGGAAGGGTTTTCCCCATTCCCAAGCCAGACGGGAGAACTGATCTCGTTCCCCTCTATTTTACACTCCTACTTGCACAGAAGAGGTCTCGCAGGCCCACACCCCAGTGCAAAGCGGCTATAGCTGTGGTGATGAACAAGCAATTGCACAGAACAAGCCTGCAAAATCTGTGTGGGTGTCCAAGCAAAGGACAAATCCTGGAAGCTGACATCTGGGACAGCTCATGGCAGCGGCTGATGCCCTTGCACCGTCAAAAACTCTTTATTCATCGGGAAAGACAGAAAAGAGAACAGGCAGCAATTCATAACAGGAGAACCTTGAACCTGCCAGGAGGATCTATCCTGCATGGCATTTCAGTATTTTCTATTAGTTACCCTACGTAGCTAGCTACAAAGAAAATATGATAAAATGTCTTTTTTTTTTTTTTTTTTTAAATTGGTGCCTGATAAAATATTCCATGTCTCAGGAACTTTCTGAGGGATCAGAAACACTTAACATTTTTACTTTATTTAAAAGAAAAAAAACCACAAAACTATAATAAAAACTAATACCAATGCTTCTGTTTTTGTGTTTTATGAAAACTGAGTACTTTAATACAGACGATACCTCAGCCATGTAGATCGTGTGTATTAACAGTTCTCTGAGGACACTGGTCGCTCTCCCTTGACCATGCAGAAGGGAATGCTTCCTTCTGTAGGTGTTCCCCATCATGCCTGATGAATGCCACCTTTTAAATATGGCAGATTTACTCCATCAGCTTGACATAATAAACATGCCCATTTCAATGCCGAATTCAGAGCTGGCAATAGCAACATATTTTCAGAAAAGATGGAGTATTTCATAACCAGCTTTTAGGTTAGAAAATACAGTCCTCCAAATGATCTTATAGCCTGCAGAGTTAATGTGGTAATAGATACTCTGGACTTTTTTTTTCTTTTTATTCTTTTTCTTTTCCTTTTTTTTTTTTTAACATAATAGCAAGCATCCTGCTTTGCTGTGTTCAGATTTCTATACTATTTAGATCATCATATCTAAACTCAACTTCTATATTCTGATCGGTTGCCATATGTTACCAGCAAATAGTCAGATGAGCCTTGGAAACTCATAAAAGTGTTCGCTAAATCTATGGGGATGCATTTTTTTGCTGATTTCCATTCTCTTGACAGTGGTTTCATCATCCAGCCAGAAAATAACAACAGGGCAATACGAGTGATCACAGGCTACAAAGCTGCGGATAGCAAACAGCTGGCACAGTTTGTAAAATATACCCGATCCACCCGCAAAATTGTTTGTCCAGTGGATACATATAAAACAAGAAAATAAATGCATTTACAGATATTTGGAAGGAGTAATCTGATTTCCTGTTTGGGGCTCATTTTCACCTAGCTCTACTGACCCTTTGCAGGGGGAAGGAATGAGTCATTTCTCAATAGCTGCAACAGAACAAAGGGGCACATACCCCTCCAATGGATTTTTTTGAGACTTTCAGAGGCTGCCACAATCAGGAAGATAACAAACATAAGGCCCTTAGAAAGCAGATCAAGCCTGCTAGGGTAATGACACGGGTCAGTATGAACCCGTATGTACACCAACTAGAGTGTTCTGGATAGGAAAATAAATCTTGGTTTTGGAACAGAGAATGATACGCCCACATTTAAAAAGTGTCACCTGCTTTGTGCAAGATGCTCACAAGCTTTACATTTTGCAGATGCTGGTGCAACAGGGTAGATCAGAGGTCCCTAGCCACAGCTTCTTCTAGTTTCCAAAAGAAATCATGTTGTTTCTTTCCCTACTAACAGGTCGAAAAGGTTCCAGCAAAAATGTGGTCAGTTTTAAGGGCTCCCTAGCAAAAAGGGCAGGCTCAGTGGCAGAGCAAGACAGGAAAGCGCCGGCACTGTCCAGACAGCACTGTGCATCTCTCCCAGAGATCTCACACTTCTATTATTAAATTTCACTCCCGCTCTCTTGGATACAGCCTCGTTTCACTTTCAGCCTCAGCTGCAACACAATATAATTTGAGCTGTGAAAATGCAGTCAGCACATCTAGCTGCTGTTGCCTGAACCATCCATGATTTTGTCAGCTCTCCATGGTTGACAGAGTTTCCTGATGTTAAATAGGTTTTGCAGATGAGTGGGGGCAAGCTACTAGGATAAGAAATCATAAAAGGGAGAGGAAGACAGAGCAAGATGCAGAGTGAGCAAGAAAGCGAGCAGAAAAGGAGTACATTCTGTAAGCCAGAGCATCATGAATACATGGCAGTGCAGAGATCTGCATGGAGATGCCATCCCCATACACCAGTGCATGATCTCCCAACACTTGGAGTGATCCAACAAGGATGGATGCAAGAAGAGAACCTTTCCTGAAGTGGTTGCCCCTGCTGTTACAAGAAAAATGCTTTTCCTGCCCTTTCAGAGGGCCTGGCCAGTCCCGCTGCAGATGCTGGGAGACCTTTTCCTATGAAAGGTGGTCCTTTCAAGCCCCAAAGCAAGGCAGCGATGCAGCTGAGAACTGCAGCTGGAGCCTTTGGTAGCCCCCCTTGGGTCTGGGATGGGGTCTGGCTGGATGCTGGCATGGGACAGGTGGCGTGAAGCAGGGGCTGCTGTGCCCACAGGGACGGGCTCAGAGCATCGAGGGTGCTGCACAGCTGTTTCCAAGCTTGCTTCACATTAGGGCACATCTAATGTTTGAAAGCAGTGTGTGCTGTTCCAGTAATGCTATATTCAGCCTAGCAAATCACAGCAGCTTTCCAATCTTTATTTTTTTCCCTATTCAACCTATGAGGGGGAAAAATATACCATCTGTATTTGGTAAGACTTACTTCCCCTAGAGAGGACTGTGGGGAAAAGTATTCTAATGAAGGAACAAACACAACTCCCATTCCTTGTTTATCTTCATATTTTAAGCAAGGGTTAGGGTTGAGGAAAACGGAGTACTATTTGGCTGAATTCCCTATGTCTGTCAGAAACCAACACTTTATAAATATTTAATTGTGCCTATCTATCACCTGCTGGAGTCAGGGAATCATCAATAGCTTATTCAGCGAGCTCAGTAATAAACACGTGGTAAAGTTTAGCCTTTCTTGATATTACTGCCCCAAGGACCCAAATTGCTCTCAAGAATCTGGGAATACTGGGGATTTAGGATGTGGGAAGAAATTCAGTTTCAGCAAGTAAAATAAAACGGACCTCGTTCTGCTTTCCTTCAGCACTTCAGGTAGCAATGACTTGATCTGTAAGTGACCAAAACACTTTGCACTAGTGCACAAATGGTGTTTTTTTTTTTTGTCCCGGAGTTTTCAGGTGCTTCTGTGTTTTCATCTAGTCACCCCATCAGTGCCTTCTGTTTCACACACAGGGAAACCAAGTCATGGGAAGGGAAGACTCCCAGCTGCAGCGTTTCCATGGCAGCCATAAACTTAACTCAGAGAGGTCTAAATGGATGTTCTGACCTAGGGAGAAACAGTTGTTCTGACCTCTGAGAGATAGGCAGGAGTTTCGAAAGGGGCTGAGGTCTCCCAGATCTCCATGTCTGCTGTCTCAGTTTCTCTAGAGACATGCCTTCATGCTTTAGTGCACCAAAGGGAGACTTCACAAGGTGACCAGTTCATTCTCCTCAAATATTATCTGGTTGGCTATGCAGTTTGATATACCTCTGTTCCACCAGCTGTTTTACAGCCTACCTCATTAAAATGCCAGCAGGGAATATGAAGAAACTAATTTCTCCTTTAAGCCCTTCATTCCTAATATAAAGCTGGTGAGGATGAAACCTCACTCCATTTACATCTCTGAAAATTGAGCTTCTGCTTTCATCTGGGCCAAGGCATCACTCAGCAAGTCGTTTGCCTTTCTTCCTCCTGTCCCTGGAGACCTCATCCGGGAGGTCCTCCTGAGCAGACATCGCTAAAGCAAGATCCTCTCACTCACCTGCACCTCCACAAAATGCAGGGAGGCCACATCACCCGTCGCTGTTCTCCGTGCATCAGGCTGCTTCCTGACTGCTTGCACAGAGGGGACGAAAGAAAGGAGGGTCTCAGCACACGCTCTCCCGTTCTGATGCATGTTCCTCCTTAACACTCTAAAAAAAAATTAAATCTCACTGCCCCCATCCTCCTCCTGCTAGGCAAAGTTGTACAGTGGCTCGGGTTGTTTTTGATGTACTTTAAAAGACCATACACTTACGTTTAATTAAAAGTATCTACATAGGAATGAAATTAATTAATTCTCCTTCTACCCAAGAGCCCTCTCATTGTGTTCACTTAAATGAGGTTTTTAAATGTTGTCTCTGCCATATCTGGACTAGTTCTCTCCAGACAACACTTGGGCCATTATTTGAGCTCATGCTATGCCACCCAGGTTCTCTTAAAAGAAAACAAAGTGTGTAGGGCCATCCCACTGTCTGCTCTGGAGGATAATGAGCATGAAGCTAAGAACACAAATGAATTGAGTTTGTGCATCTCAGATCTCCCAGACAGGAGCTCAGCTCACCCGCAGCCCTTGTAGCCTGGGATGCTGATAGCCTCTACTCACCACACGCAGCCCGAAATGCTTAACCCGGTGTTGGCACAAACAAGAGGACGCCACACATTTGAAGTTTTGCAAGGTCAGAAGGCTACAGCATGCGGGCGTGCTGAGGATGAAGACCTGAAGTGCAAGGAGAGAGCTGCAAAAGGCTTCAAAGCCCGGCACGAAGCCCTGCAGGGGAAGTGCTGCAGCCGAGACAGGGCTGCACTGCCCCGCGTGAGAGATCAGGATCGGTCCGAGGAGCCCTGCAGGGGTGCTGAGGAGGCATCCTGCATGGCGTCGCTGCATCCAGCTGCCAACCAGTGCCTTCACCCCCCAGCCCCAGCCGCTAAATGCGATGCAAATCGGTAAATCAACAGCCTGGAAAACACCCGCTTTTCAAACTGCCATTTTTCTGAGATGCCTGTCCATTTCTCCACGCAGGTCAATCACAAACACTTTCAACAGTGACAGCTGACAGGAGAACTAAGCATTTAACCCTCCAAAATGAAAGGAAAGGAACAAAGCAGAAGAACAAGCTCTCCACATTTGGACAGGGAGGATGCAGAGAGGTGACCTAAAACAGCGCTACAAGAATGGACCCGGCTATTACACATGAGGGGTAACACACCGCTTCTTCAAGCTCTTGCTCTTCTTTGTGTCCAACTTTTCACCTGGCAGAGGAAATATATTCCTTCTAATTTAATTTCAGGTCAAGACCAGGGCATGCTGCACTCCTGAACAAGCACTGCTTCCTATGGAAACTGAAGTGGGAAGAAAGTTAGTTATCTGTGTTACTGCCAGCAGCGAGGCAGGGGTTAGCCCCCAGCAGGAGCGGTCCCAGGGCTTGCCTTACTATTTGCGGCACCCAGCCTGGGGCAGTTTTCTCAGCGGGGCAATGCAGATGGAGCGAGTGAAGGCAGCAGAGGGGAGACCCCCCCCCGGCACCATGGCAGCTCAGAGCCACCCTAAGGCAGAGCCGCTGGCGACCTGTAGAGCCCACAGAAGACCAGAGCCAGGCGTGGAGCGCTTTGCCTTGGGTTCAGTAATAAAAGCACAAGTCCAAGGGTTACCAGGGGCTCAGGAGAAAGAAAGAAATACTCCGCAAATGGCACACCAGAGCTACCTCAAGCTCGTCTGCCTTCAGGCAGCAGCACTGAGCCACCCACATAAGCTACGCTATGATTTACACCGTGCCTGAAGCCATGTAAAACTGACGTACTGCAGTACTCTCTGCTCTAACTTGGGTGTTTAGGAACCACAGAAGAAGATGGGAAGAATAGGGAGGGCGTTATGACGTGACCTGTTCCTGCAAAGCCTTGCAGGGAAAGGGACATGGATGCCACCAAGTCCCACCTCTCTTCGAGACAACAGTCTTCCCGTTCCCCCCACCGATTGCGTCATTTTTTTCTCTTTTCTGCAAGCTGCCAATCTTCCCATTGATACGTGAGCTCCAGGCTCCTGCAGCCAAAGATTAATTGATGGGGGAATGAGAGATTTCTCCTCCCAAACAATGAGCTTCTCAGGCAGTTTCAACGGTACACCAATTAGGCTATTTACATTTTGAGTTAAATGTAAGTCACACAGAGAGTCCCCAAGGCGCATAAAGGTCATCAGAGAAATCTTCAAGATCTGCGTCAAAAGCAGGAAGCCAAACTTTGTCGGCCGAAGGAAAGGGACTACTCATGGCACTGGGTTCTGGCCAGGAGAAACACTGCACATGGGTGGCACCCGAGGCAGTCCAGGCAGCTACAACGCCCTGATGGGACAATACCGTTACTTGCACACCGGTCGGGTTATATCACGAAGCAAGAAAACACAACTGTAATAATTATCTGTTCAGAAAACATCCCATGCTGCCTGGGTTGTACCCACATACCGTCCTCTCCCACTCCTCTGATCTCCCACACCAGCCGCCCAGGCTGCGTGCCTTGCAGAAGACGCCCCCCACTCGGACCTGCACCCATCGGTGGGTGCCTGCAGCAGAGCTGCGACCTTGCCGGGGAGCCCCACTCCTCCTTGCAGACAATCGGATGGCTCCCCCAGGCTGCTCCCATTTTAAAACAACACGTTTGCATCATGATTCCAGAGGCAGTTTATATTTCACCTGAGTTTCCTATGATAAATCCTTATCAAGAACGCCCATGGCAAGTCTATGGTTACTTTGTTCATTCTTATTAGCTCTGCGCAGATTAGCTCTTCACAGCGCTTAGCCAGTTTATACAGATTTCTGATAAATGTTTTGACAGATTTTCCTGACTTTGGGAAAAAAAATGGGGGGGAGGGAGAATCTTCGCCTTTCCACACTTCAGATACTGTTAATACATGAAATATTCATTGCCTTTCTACAGCGCGGGGTCTACAAACCAGTAAACACTTCTCTATCCCCAAATGATTCATAATCATTCCTTCCAAGTCCCTATGCTTGTAGCAGCCTCTGAGTCTTGCTTCATCCCTCAAGCTGCCCACCCACAGGGCAACAAGTCCTCTGTAGGATGTCTCTCCATGCGTCTTCCTCTGCACTCCAAGAACCAGAGGCTACCGGGGGGATCCTAAAAACAGATTTTGGATGTCTAGGGAGCACTTTCCTCCTTCAGATTTATGTCTCTGCAGCACCTATAGTAAATTCTGTAGACCCTTCTTACCTTTAGTGCTGTCTCTCCCCCGTAATACTGATCTTTTATTCAGCTGAATTCTAAGTGAAAGCTTTTTACATAGCGAAGATGACAATGAGAGCAGTGGGTATTTCACCTTGAAGTCAGACATTGGGACTTTTAAAGCTCTGAAGTTTTTTTTTTTTTTGGAAACCCAGAATCCTTGCATGCCACCCACAGGCTCATACTGGACAAGACCCCCACTCCAGACAAGCTGGAGGAAGCCGTGGCTGCACTGATAGCGTTGAGGGTTTTTGAGTTTAAGCTTCTCTGATATCGTAATCTCTCACTGCGAAAAACATGGTTATGCAAATAGAGGAGTGCCACAGCCTGACCCGGGCCATGGATTGCAATCTTCCTGTCCTCTCCAGATACTGTGGCTGAGGATGGAAATTTCCAACATCCCCTTCATGCAACCATTTACTTTCTGCCAGATTTATCTTCCTGCTATTAGCCTTCAGAGCTCTGATTTGTTTGCCTGTCATTTGGACAAATGTTGACGGGCAGAAACAAGCAGGTCTTTTTTTTTTTTTTTCCAACCCCCCTCTTCCCCCCCTCCAGAATCCCGCTCCAGCAAGAACATCAAGGAAAAAGGATGAACAACTGACCCATAAAATAAATACAAGGCTTACAGTTTCTGATAAAGATTAAATATTGTAGGAGTCATTTCAAATGACTAGATAAAAGCCAGGGAAAGCAAAAGCCTTAGACCTCAACAGAATAGGGTAAAAAAATAAAAAAACATACATACACATACAGAGAAGGATGCCTTTTAAGCTTTATGTGGTGTTTGATAACCTGAATAAGTTTTGCTCCAAGCAGACTAGCCTCGCAACTGCATCTCAAATATATCCCTGAGAAATCTTGGGGAAAAAAAAAATAAAAAAAAATCAAGAAGCTGAACACGAACATGGTATTACGCTGACCTGGGAGATGTCAGCTTTCTGCCTATTCAGCTGCAGCCTAGAGATAACCCACAGCTCCTCTGAACTCAAGCAGCATCCCCAGCGCCCCCAGACCATGCGGGACTCTGAGCCAGGCCTGCTGTCAGGCCCGTTTTGCTCACCTATGCATAAACAAGAAGGCAGTGCTTGAGAGGAAGAAAACCATGTTACGGATCATCTCTCTGCTCCCAAACCAGCCAAGAGCTCTGTGTGAGAGAGGCTGGGACACCCCCAGGCTGCTGGGGGATTGCCTGTGCTGCTGTGGGTGCTGCTGTAAGGCTGCTTAGAAGTTTCAGGCAAGCTCTGTGTGTGCTGGGGCGAGATCAGAGTGCTTGTCCTGCTTGACCATAGGAGCACGTACAGAATGTACTAGACACACTGCTAGAATATTCTTTTATGTCCAGGTTAGACAATTCTGGTTTAAAGATCATTTTGTCCCACAGTTTCCGGAGCAGGCATCCTTGCTCTTCCTAGTCCCCACCTGCAACTCACTTTAGCTAACAATGAGTTTTGACAAGACACCTATAGACAAATAACTGTAATTTGTAAGTGCTACAAACAGGCTGAGTTAGATGGGTGTGAATGCATTTATTTCTGTGGCTCTATGTACTAAACAAGCCTTTCAAACCTCACAGCCTTTTGACCAACGTGCCCACTACAACGAAGCTAAATGTGAGCGTGCTACTCAAACAACCGTAACCACACATAAAACGCAGGTTTCACAGACAAACCATGGTGATACCGACAGCACCCTAGAGAGGACACATCCAGACGCAGCCCCAAAACCCCCTTTCCTGTAGAGCAGTCCCAGACAGACACACCAGCAGCCCAGGGCAGGAAGGGCTGCCAGCCCCTGCAGACGGCTACGACACCCGCAGCTGGCTGCGGGCAGGGCCGGGCTGGTGCTGAGTGTCCCCAAGCGTGGCAGAGAAGTGGCTGCAGCTGGGAGGACAGGCAGGGTGGGAGGGCAGTGCCCAGTGTCCCCAGCACGCTGGGGCTGCCAGTTACAGTGATGACACTGGGCTCCTCAGGGCGAGTGGGGATGATGGTGGGGGCGCAGAGGAAGAGCGGTCAGGGGCTGCCCCAGCACCAGGCTGCCGGGCTGGGGAGGGGGCTGCCAGGGACATGGTTCTGCCAGCACCCTGCACCCTGTTCCCTCCTCTTGCACCAGCCCTGTTGGTTTGCCATATGGGCGCGCACTTCCCCGGGCAAGGCGAGCTGCGGGCACCTCTCTGCTGCACTCACAAGGCGAGCCTGAGCAGCCTTGGAAGGGTCAGAGTGAGTCTGGGTGCTTGGGGAAAAAAAAAACACATGAGGTTTGGTGAAACAATCCCCACCTCCTGCTTTGCCGTGGGCTGCAGGAGGCTTCATGCCCGCTGGCAGCACAGCCCAGGCACCGCATGCCTGCTCCAGCCAGCCAAGGGCCGGGGAGCCTGCTCTTGGCACGGGGGAAAGACTTGCTTGACAGCAGCTTGCTAGCTGCGGTGTGAGCAAAACAGGTAGTCTCCCAAAGCACAGAGGTGTTGCTTGGATGATGACACTGGAAAGTCTCTGCCCTCCAGTTAGCTTCTCTCCCCCTCCCTCTCTCCAAAGGATCAGGTGCAGTCGGGTCTCTCCATCCAAGCAGACAACCAATTGGGCAAACACAAGGCAGAGAGTTAAAACGGCGGCACAGAGAGAATTGGAGCTGCACTCAGCAGCAAATTAGACATTTAAAAACTGAGGAGAGTGACTGCTGAAGATTAAATGCATTATAGATTTGCTGGAGGAGAGGTGAGTGAAAGAAAAGGTGGATCATTGACACCCCTCAGGCACCAGGCTGAAGATTTGTTTACGTACCAGTGTGTAATCAAGTAGGAATGAATGCAAGACACGGGGCCTTAATTTTTCATTTGCAATCAAGGCCACGTACACCTTTTCTTAGTCACAGAAAAACACTGCCACTCTCCTTGCTCCTTCTTAACAGCAGCATTACCCAGAGCAGGGAAAATCGGCCAGGCATGGTGGGGCTGGTCATGCCCCAGCGGAGGGCAGCTGCTGGGGCTGCAGCCTGGGTGCGGGGGGGGGTCGGGATGCGGCTCGAGGTGTCCTCCTGCTTTCTGACACCAAAAAATTCCCAGCTGACACAAAGTCTCACGTGTGAAGCGTGGCTCTGCTAGACTTGTTGAAAGGACTCTGGTAAGTGTTGATGCCAAGGTCCGGTCTGGGAAACGTAGAACAGCCTGCAACATGCGAAAGCTGGAGCATGGCATTAGTAAGGTGCATGTTGGAAGAAACAGGAGGAGACCGGATGCAAGCTTTTCCTATAATTGTAGGGATGTGCTCTCAGCTCCTGAAGCTGCCTCTGAGGTAAGTGGCTGAGCAGCTCCTGTTTCTTATGAATGAGGCAAAATACCTGTTTTTTTTTTTTTTTTTTTTTTTTTTTAATAGCATGGGAAAGGTGCAGAAGTATCAAACTCTTGGAGTGTCCTTTAAACCTGCAAGTGGTGAGCTGTGGTCTTCTGCAACTAGACTGCTGCTCCTGAAGATTGCTGGCTTTCACAAGGCTGGATGGAAGGGATGGTTCATCTAGGGCAAGGCAAAAGATGCACTGGGCACCCCATCCCTGCCTGCTGTGCTGCCCACTGAGCATCCTGCCCGAGGCCATCCTGGGGAGCAGAGGGACCAGGGCTGGGGAAGAGAGGATGGAAAATACAAAGCAGCAGAGAGGAGATGGCAGTGGAAACAGCGAGAATGCAAGGGAACAGGAAAGGCAGGCCTGCGCAGAACTGCAGGCTGGAGATCACCTTCCCTCCTCATTGCTATTCCTGTGCCACTGCCATCTTGAGGAGCTGCCGCCAGCTTGCCGGCTCGGCGCAGACACGAGCAGGGCGGCAAGGTGCCGGCCCCGGGGGAGGCTGCCGAGCAGAGTACAGAGGAGAGAGGAGGGCGTGTGATCAAATATTCCTTTTACTCCTGGCAGTCTTCGTATCTCAGATTGCTTGTTTCATGTGCGCTGCTCCAGGTGCTCTCCGCCGTCGAGGTGACACCAGTGCTTGTTGCAGCAAGGAGGCGGTGGCACCAGCTGCAGGAGGGGGACAGTGCTGCCATGCCTGGAAGAAAGGGGAGAGCAGCCCCGGGGAAAGTGCTGGTGGGACACTTAGCCCAGGGT
This sequence comes from Anser brachyrhynchus, assembly GCF_964034855.1. Lineage (NCBI taxonomy): Eukaryota > Metazoa > Chordata > Aves > Anseriformes > Anatidae > Anser > Anser brachyrhynchus. The sequence goes on from NC_137718.1 coordinate 709,805, forward strand.
ATCATGGTGGTGGCTGTACACCCCAAATACAAACTGCTCACGAGCAGCCATCAACACCCAGTCACACAGGCAGAGCCAAAGGCTGCAAGGGAAGCCCACTCATCCCAAAGGATGCTGAGAGCAAGCACATGGGGCTTGGAGGAAAGGCGAAGGACAACACTGTTACTGGTGGGACACGAAGCAAGTCTTTATTTTAAGTAATTCAAAGGAAAACAGGATTTCCAGAAAGCAATCATTGTTAAAACAGAGCACTCCAAACAGCCAGCAGAACTATAAAATAGCTCCTGTTCTTACCAAGCACTTCAAGTCTCAGGATCTTTTTAAACACCAGGGACTCCTTCCCTCTTTGTACTCAGAGACGTCTAAAATGTTCCTTATTTCAGAGGGAGTGAAATGGAAGTGGAACAGACAGACGGCAGTCCAGCAGAGTACTGAAGGGCACGAGGAGCCTCTGTGACTACTTAGCTATTAAAGTGGAGCAGGGGCTTTCCTGCTCCTGGGGCCAGGGCACAGGACCCCTCCAGCAGCTTTGCAAAGGACTGAGCTGGGAAGGAGCAGGGAGCAGGCAGGAGTGGGTCTGCTCGTAGCACAGTCCTAGGGCAGGGATGAAGCCTCACGCAGTGCCGAACACCCTCATTTCTCTGAAGGCACGCAATTCCCTTCTTATCTGGAGGTCAGAGTTTCCCCCAGACTAAACCCAGGCTGTCAAGCACTGATAGATCCTGCCTGCCTTTGATTTTCTCCCATTGGTGGTTGAGGAAATCCTGAACTGTGTCCATCCTTATCCTTTCTATCTACTTTCAGTATTCCTGTTGTGCCTATACACCTCTACACCCATCACTTACAGTGTTCTGGCTGCCATCCGGCAGAACGGGATAAGAAATAGGAGGGAGGGAGCAGGGGTTCTGCAGCAGATAGGCAAAGACACACCGGTTAAAACGGATATTAATTTAGCTAGGCCTGGCTGACAGGGAGAACGGATGGCGAGCTCTGTAGTCAGCGTCTGTCTGTCCGCACGGGCGCGGCGCTGACAAGTTCTTCGGAGCAGAAAGGATTCAATCAGCCTGGCCATGTCCCGGCAAGCAGAGTGGCGAGGCAATTAGTGAGAGTGAAATGGCATAACAAAGGAGACGGGGTGGCTCAGGATAGGACCTTACAGGGGACAGGACCGCATCCTGGCCGCACTGAGCACAAGGCCGGTGTGCTCAGCCCCAGCTCTGCGCAGGCAGCAGTGGAGCTGTGGTGCTGCTGCGGGGTCTGTCCCAGCAGCGTGTGCACGGGGAGGGCTCTGCTCTTGTTTCCCGTGGGTTTTGTAAGTCATGGCAGCAAAGCTGGCCTTACACTGGTACAAATAAGTATGCCTTCCTCAGTGTGAGGACAACTCTGCTGGGTTCCTGCACCAAGCACCCGCCTGTCCAAACTGGAAGCCATCACCCACAGCTGAGCTGCCTCCTCCGTGCCCATTGCACCAGGGGATGGCAGCAGGGCAGAGCCCAGCACGGCGCTGGGTTTCTCCAAAGAAGCCTGCTGGGGTTTCTCCTGAGGCTGGGGAAAGGCTTGGAGGGAGCGCTGCCACAAGTGATGCAGCACCGCGCTCGTCCCTGCCCTGCCTAAACCGAAGGCAGCTGATGAATGTGATCTGTGCTCCATGGGAGCAGGAGAGCACTCAGAGGGGAGCTGGGGCTGTCACCTGCACCTCTGCCTGGCACTTTCTGTGTGATTAGTTGTCTTACAAAAGTTTATTTACTTAACTAATGTTTATTTGTTCAACTAAAGCTTGCCAAGGAGCTGCTGCAGTTTGCAAGACAGCAGCAGGGCATGCAGAGGTTTGCCCATCTGCAGAATTACTTTTCCTGTTCTTTCCCTACAAGCATCAGCCAAAAACCCACCAGCCTGCTACCTGTATATTCACATTTTTCCAGGAAAGACCTTCAATGTACAGTAGGAAATGTCTCCATGAGTATTCCCTGAAATAGGACAAAGCTAGTTTAAACTTTTATTGGCCATTAGACTTAAATTATTTTCTGTTTTACTAACTCCGATGTTTAAATATTAGCCTGAGCGTTGCTTTTTAGTTGGAATTTGTTTTTCCCCCTTCACTGAAATTATATGTCCAGATATGGTAGGGTTCATTTAAAATCTGAAGAGGATAATGTGTGCAAGGGAGATAATCTTCTGCAAATGGCTGGCAAATTGGAACTACCAGAATTATGGTCTTGTACAGTGCGGAGGACTGAATTGCTCTGCCTAGGCTCACAGGATTCAACTAAAGCTCATTTCCACTCACATACTGTAAATATTGTATATATGCTCTGTTTACAGCCCTCTGCTTTCCTGCTCGCCGATGGGGCCTTCTAAGGGGCCCACCTTTCCCTTTAACCCACACCTTTCCCTCTTGCTGGCCCACCCGAGGGACACTGCCGTGTGTGACAGGTACAAGTTGGGGTTCTTACGGGCTGTGCAGTACTCTGAGCAGCTGATCCGGAATCACGCAGAGCTCTCCTGTCACTGAAGCATGCATGGAGATGAGGCATCGTGCTCGGAAGAGTTTTTCACTTACCGGTGGGAGTCCATGCATGGTCAGATCTGTGCAGAGCAAGGCTGCTGTGCCTGCATCTCAGGGTCCCTCGGGGCCGCAGCTGAGCTCGGGCTTCTGCAGGAAAACAGCCGGAAAGATTGAGCGAGGTGCACAAGAACCAGCAGCACTTCCCATACTGCTCAGTCTGCACTCGAAGCCCAGAGGCCAGCCCCTTCTCCCATGCCCGAACAGCTCCGAGCCCTGCACAATCCCCCCAGCACCTGGTCCTGTAGGTCAGCACCAGCTCAGCGTTGGCCCCACGAATGTCGCCTCCTTGTCCCTGTCCTCCCGGGGCAGAGGCAGTGTCCTTGCTGCTGCAGCACCCACGGCCGTGGGCTCTTGCCCACGCCCGGAGCCCCAGAAGGGCCTTTCTTGCCTCACAACCCCATGTAATTTTTGGTGCAGCAGGTTAATGCAGCACTGTGCACTTCCTTAGACACTTGCAACAGGGCAGCCTCATCTGCTGGAGCACAGCTCCAGCCCAGTCCTTGCTGCTGCTCCTCTAAATACAGGGCTGGAAGAGCTCCTCACACTACAAGCAGCAGTAACCATCTTACCAGGGTAATGCAGAATCAGCCCACGAACACACGGCTGCTCCATTTGTTACTGAAATTGCACCAGGGGCATGGGCAGTGAGAGTTCCTCCTTTATCTGGGAATTAATTGTTGTTGTTGTTGCTATATGTTTATTGCAAAGCAAAGCTCCTCCATAGCACCTTTCTCTCTCCAGAGAGAAAAAGAGAGTAACGTAAAGCAAGCGAGGCAGCACGCTGCTAGGGCTGGCACTAGCCTAGCAAGGGCAGCGAGGAGAGGAGCCTCCACGGCTGCGGACCAGCTCGCTGCCTGCTCTTACAATATTCCTCTCAACCCAGACACAATGGGAAGCTGAGGGGAGGAAGAGGAGTGAGCGCGTGCCCTAGGCTGATCAATATGGTGTGGAGCAGGTATGATCCCACTTGGCACACTGTGAGACACTGCCTGGAAAAATCCGGCTGGATCTTCAGAAAAACCTATTAGTCTGTTGTCAGGACTTCTGATGATAACTGACTGGCCAGCTCGGATCAATGCCATGGACTTGTACAGTCACACCTCACCCCAGCTCCTCGCTTTTTTTAAACAGCAAGTATATTTCTATCACTGAGCTCAGAATTCAGGTACATTTTACCTGATATAATCTAAAGTATCACGTATCGCTACTTACTTTATGTAGAATAAGCTACCTCGACTTCTAGCAGCGTCAGCCTGGTAGAAAAGGCAGTAAATATGCAAGTCAGAATTGTTTATGAAGTTAAAATAATTCCTCATTGTACTTGGTAAAAAAATAATTAAATTAAGAATTGTATTTCTTACCTAATAAATTAATCATGCAATTAGTGCCAAATTACTTATGCAACTTGTAAAAATATTAAGTTCAGAGCAAACACTACACTTTTATTTTAAGTAATGATCATTTTCTTCAATTTCATGAAATCTAGAAGCGTCCTTCCATCCTTTTAATTAAAAGCACTTAACAGCAATAGTTGTACAGCCAAAGAGCTGAGAGGAACAGCCGCCTTGGGCAGCAGGCTGTGAGCACAGAAGATGATCGGAGGCCAAGGGGAGGCGAGAGGCACGGGAGACGGGCTGGGAGCAAGGAGGAAACAATCCCCAATCATTTGGGGATATGACACTGATTATAAATTGAAGAATTTGTTATTTTCCATTCTGAAAACTGCTGGGGCCATACAGGGCTTGCTAGAAGTCGAGATCTGCTTGGATGTTCAACAATAAAGCACGCTTGGCTTGTGAGGTCTAAATGGCCAAGGAATAAAGGAGGGATGTAGGGTGTGCAATCTGGGCAGTGTGGAAAATTGCTGTAACTTCTTAAGCCTTAGCAAATGAAATCAAGAAGGTTTCTGTGCAGATTTAGTTCTCTGCGTGACACTAAATGGCTGGACAAATGATGATGCAATCACTTGCTGTGTAACTTTAAAGTAAGATATTGGACGTTGACAGAAGTCTACTGGAGTCATCTAAGAGTAAGGATTAAGCTCCAGTTGTCCGAGGCAGATCTCCTTATTCCCTGGTACGTAATGAGGTATAAATAAGAACCTTTTGAAGCTGCAGCTAAGTAAATCTGTGATCATTTCAAGCAGCACTTTCTGTTTGGGTTTCTTTTTCCAAACAGATGGATGCTGCAGCCTGAAATTGCCAAGATTAAAGGGAGCAGTAGTTTAATACACATGACTGGGGAAATAACTGGGCCATTTGAGGAGTTGAATCCAAAGTCTTGGCAAAGACCCTGCTCAACATTCACAGAAGGTAAACAGCCTGAGAGCAAGCAACTGCATTTCCTTCCCAGCACAGAGTCGCTGGCAAGCGCAAATATAATGAGAAACGTCCTGATTTGGGGCATGGTATGAATGAGCCACACATGTCCATAAATAAATCATGAACTCTGCAACAGGCAGCTTATTTGTTCTCACAAAAGCTGTGGCTGGCAGCATTCTTACTGGGCAATGTTCACAACTGGATTCTTAATAGGCTATTAATGTTCAATCAAACTTTTATCAGTTTTGCTCTGGAAACTGAGACGTGGCCATAACCAAAAGGCTCTGTCCCTTCCCCATCTCTTGCAGCAGCCTTGCTGTGCTATTGCAGGCTTCGCTTTTCCACAGCATCGGTAGATTGCCTTTGTGCTTACTAAATTATTGAAAATTACCGCAACTAGCAGCAGCAGCAGGGCTGCATTTAAAGGCAGACCACAGCATTAATCACAGCTCAGCGCCCTCAGGGAAGAGCGCCGGCTCAAGCAGATTGAGAGGCAAACAGCACGTCATGTTAGGAACGATGAAAAACCTCTCCCCGTTGCAACATACAGAGACAGACACTTCAGGCATCTCATGGCAAAACAAGTGCAGAATAAATCAGGTTGTGGTATTCATGAAGTACTCACCCATTGTATTTGTATGTGCATCAACCCCAATAAGAGATGCAGGCCAGCTGCAGCTACCACGGCACTGAGAGGCGCCACATCTTCTGCAATGACGAACAGCAGGCAGACACTGGCCTTTTCTCCCCGTAGGTGTGTGAATCAACAGCCTCGTGGCATGGCTCAAAATACTACTGGAATGAATCCATGAGGTCCCAGACAGATTTTAAGAGTCAGGTTATGTTAACGTGTTAGCTGCCTCATTTCTCAGCGGAGTGAGAGCGCCTAGGCAGCCTCGGCCCAGGAACTGCACAGCTGCCACCCATGAGGGATTTTATCTGGCACAAAATGCCATCCTGGTTCCCCTGATGGTTGTTATTTTCAGGCAAAATAAATAAGATGCCATTACTGAATACAGCTAAACAATAATCTGCTAAATTCATGAGATAATAGTGTCACTCTGTGATTTGTTATTCTTCGCAGTCTTTATAGTATTTTAATGGAGTTATTCTGCCCGATGGAGAAGTCTCCAGACAGGGTGGCACTGGAAGATGATGAGATGTCAGTGCTGAGCTCCCTCTCACTTGGCGGTTGGGAACGCATTAGGTATTTCTGAGTTGATGGGCTTGTAATAAAACATATCATGACTGCCTGCCAAGGAGCTTTATGGCACAAACATGAAGAGCAGCACTATAATGCAGCTCTGGTGGTTTGGAAGTGAGCGTTTCCACTGCGGTGCCTCAGACAGCTCATGTAGTGCTTTCAACTCTTCCTCGTTGGAAGCAATGCCAAGTGCTTGCTGTATTTTTCACATTTCTCCTGTGCCTTCTTCTTTTACTCCACTTCCACCCCCCCCCCCCCCAGTGGAATAAAGATTCCCAAATTTTTTTTTCACCTGTTCTATCGACATTGTGCCAGACAGAAATGCTACCACCTGAATTATAATGACCATAAAGTGTTCAGAGAAAGGGGAACAAGAACAGGTGGCAAAGGAATTCAATTGCCTATCTAACTCCATAACCTTGTGTTTGACACCACAAGTGTGTGCTGCAGTTAGTTCTGTCTTGAAGAGGGGAAAAAAAACACAAAAAAACCCAAACATTATGAGCCAGCATGAGACATATGATATTAAAATCTCTTGTAAATTGAAATAATTAGAAAATAGCCATGTTAATGATCAAAGAACATATGTTCACACTCATTTCATATAAGGAATAGCTCCTTTTTTTGGTTTGCCCTAAAGCTTTTTGCTCAGTGTCATAATTTCTCTAAAAAAAATATTGTTTCCCAGAGAACAGTATTAAACGCACCAAGTGCTTGACAGTGCTGAATATCAGCCTTCAAGCATTAGCAGCATGTGAGCCCAAATATGTAAAGCTACTCGCAAGTGTAGTAGTTGGTTTATGTATGGACATTATGATGGTGTATCTCTCACTAGTATCTATTCAGTGGAAAGCAATTGTTTTTCTCCTCCTTCTTTGTCCAAAACATAAAAGATTGATGCTCCTAATTTCAATGCTGCAGCTGCCTCATAACCTGATTTCAGGAGATGCGGCTAAGGGAAACGTTAGAGGAGAAACAAACATTGGCTTCATCACTAGCTACGCTGAGACTGATCAGTGGTGAAACATATTCTTTGTGGCAGCACTTTTTATTTGAGTTTGGTGTTCTGAGGCAAGCGGGCATTACATACTACAGTTCTGAAATCCTGAGCATTTTAAAGGGAGATGCAAACAAATCTGGCAGTAATCAGATCTGAGTCTGGGATAGCTATATGGTGAAGAAAGCCGCATATTTCAACACTCACCTACCGTTATAGGATTTAAATATTTGTCTGTCGTTAAACGTTTGTGCACTGGGCTGCCCAACAACAGCTCTGGAAGACTGAAATATCAGTTACAGATCAATTTTCTCCTTAAGTAAACACTAATGCGGGATAAACAGTATTAGAAGATGCAATCGTAACATTGCTGACTTCAGGCTGGACTTCCTGCTGCTCACAGCAAGTTTAAGCCTAGAGATTAATTAACCTGAGAAGATATCACTTAAGGAAGATTTAAGGCTCTCGCGTTGGGAATATAAGTGAATGAGAAGTCGTGCGTGCTAACAGGGAGGCAGCAGAGACCGAGGAAGGCATAATGCTCTTTGATCTTCCCATGGCTACCTTTTGTTTTGCTCAGCGCCGACTCTGTACAGCTTTACGGATTAGGTTTGTGAAACCGGGTGAGTTTTTCTTTCATGGCTAAATGGCTGTAAAACCGCAGACTGACAAAGAAATTCCCAGCCGTGGCTGGAGGAACGGGGCAGTTCCCAGAGCCAGCACCGGCACGTGGACACTGCTGCTAACAAATCACGCCTGCGGTACCGGTGTTGCATGCATTGCAGACCAGGCGCGATTGCTTTGGCTGCTTTGTGCCTGCACTTTGCTGTTCAGAAAGAACCTTCCTACCGAGATGCAGCTTCATCGACTCTTTATGCTCGCAGGTCTCTCAGCGTGTCTTCTCCCAGTTCTGGATCAGTTTTTCTGGAAATGCTCCAGTTCAGTGTGGACTTAAAATCAGCACAACTTGAAGCTCCCAGGGATGTCACACTCACCTGTGTTTCAGCCAGTCCTTACCTTCTGTGAACTTTTTTGTCTTATGAACTATGCTGCAGTTGCTCTTCAGAGCAAAGGATGGTGCTTTGTGTTTAGGAAGCAGGTATTACTTAGCAAGCACTATCATAAATAAATAATGACCGTGTAACTCTGAAGCTGACTTCACTCAAGGAATAAAGTGCCATGGGAGTTATACTCTGGTTTTGAACATCTAAGTGTCATGTAGAAGACAACATCCTGTATAAGACCTGGAGATCTGAACTCACATGTGAGCTAAATTGCCAGCTCCCTTTTTTTCAACACACGACTTGAAGGTAAGCTCTATTTGCTACTCTGAATTTGTGATCGGCAAAGACCAATCTCAGAATCAGTGACTGCCAAATCATCGGATATCCCTCTGGGGTTTTAGTAATTTCTGGAATCCAAGATTATGTGACCGATTTGTAATAAAAAATTCATTTCATAGACAGATAGAAGTAACTCTATGCAACATAACCTTTTGTATTGACATGACCTATCCCAGCAGACGTTGCCTACGGAGGAAGAGCACGTCCCTCGCACCGATGAAACAAAACCAGCCCCCGAGCAGAGGACAAGAGCTCATCGTGAAGCTGCGTGACTCCCTCGGGCAGCAAGCACCGAGCGAGGCTACGCGCTCTCAACACCAACGGGCGCCAGGAGGCTGAGCGCAGGTGCGTGGAGCACCCTGCCAAGTGCTTCTCATCTAGGGATTATCCTCCTCCATCCAGGAGCTGTAAAAACAGGCCTCTCAGCAGGGCAACCTGCAGGCCTACATTATTGCTGTGCTCAGTAACCATCACATTATGTTGAAACTCAAATTAAATACTTTACTTATGCAAGGTAGCAATCCTTCCCTTAAAAAAATCTTTTTAATGTCAGCTACCAGCCTAACAAAGCAACCAGAAATACTCTGTTAAAGCCGTACTAGTGGCTTTTATTTTTCTCCTCCCCATTTGGCCCTTCAGAAAATACTGCTCAAACTGCTACAATGGATTAGGAATGAGGGCTTGATGTGTATTACTATTCCTCATATACTGAAAAAAAATCCCACTTCAACATGTGCTGACTTTGCTTTTACAAAATTTGCTAAGTTTCCAATGAAATGCTGCCTGGGTGAGGGAAAGGCACCGCACTAAGCTCTATAGCACTTCTCTTCTGCAAGCAGTTTAACCGGGAACCACGGTGCGTTCCCTGCTGAAAGGGGAGCTGCAGGAGCAGTTCTGTGGATTTAGCAGTCTGGGAAATCGCATCAGCGATTTCTCAAAGGAGTAAACCTCTTGTAGAGAGCAAGGCTCCCTTCTCAGACTTGTGGCAGACACTGGAAGGGATCATCAGCAAGGGTTTACAGGTCACCCCAGGGCTCTTGCCCAACATACCACAGGAAGTTTACCAACACCGACCTTTTCCACAACAGTCCCTCCGGCTCGGACCGTCCCTGTCCTTGCCCCCACGCCTCCGCTGTGACCATGGCCTCCAGAGCAGCGGGAGATAAAGAGCGCAGAATGAGAAGTGAAGATAGTTTTGTAACATTAATTTTTTTTATTAAGAAGACAGATATTTTATAGTACTTCTTTTTCTTTGTAAAAATGGTATACATGAACCAATACAAAATGTGAATGGGAACATATGGATATGTATTTTCTTACATTGTAACATCTTCCATGGACACCTTAAAACAGAACTGGCCTAAGGGGAAAAAATAAAAAGGCTGGGTGAACAAAGAACAAGGTTGTTTAGCATCAGTCACGCATCCTTCATTTGTAATACTCCTTTAAACAAGTTTGTTCTTTCTCCACACTTAAAAATCCTAATGACCTAAAGCTGTACAAAGTAATACTCAACAATACATTTCAAACAGTGCACTGTATACTGAAGAAAAAATACATAAACCAATATACAACTAAAATTCGTAATTTCCTGTTTTTTTACTCTTTTTTTTTTCCAATGTGTGGGGCCGAAATTTTGCAATCTACCTGAGACGGAAAACACCAATCAAAACACATGAACCTGAGACATGTCAACATTTTAAGTCAAAGTTACATCGGTAACACTGCACTACTGTACACTTTCAAAACAAAGATGGGCTGTTCGAAAACAGGATGCCAATTCCGTGATGAATGAGTAAAAAAGCCCCCCCGAACTCTAACATGCTGAATGCTTCTCACCATGGTGTGATTTGGCAATGGTGCTGAAGGCTCAGAAAAGAGCTGCGCTCCACAAAATTTGCTCAGAAAAAAGCTATTCCTGTGAGTTTCTTTTTCTCGTATAAAGGGGAAAGACAGACTACTGCGTGAGAATGGGCTTGTCTGTTTTCATGCTGTCCCATTCCCAACAGACTCCTGCGTCATAATGGTTCTGCCAAAAACAATTAAAAAAACACACACAAAAATGATCCTCCCAACCCCCTAAAAAAAAGTTGACGCTAAGATTAATGTTTCCCTTAAATAAATCAGCATACATGTTCCACATAAACACAGTAAAAAAAAAGTATCTCTCAAAATCCAAGATTACTCACCAAAAACAAGTCAGCATATATAATTTTAAAACCGTCTTCTCATTGTGATTTGCTATCTGTCACAATTCTAATTTACCTAAATTCTTCTTTTTTACCTATGGCTTTATAAGTCAGTTAGCACACTAATTTTAATGCAAATTCCCACGTTTTACTTATCTGATAAAAAAGGCAGTTGTACCTGTCCAGTTGCTCCAGGTTTCGGATCTAACACATGCGGAAGGTGAGGCGTTTTCAGTCGCTGTGCCCCACGGCTGCTGCCGTGCAGGGACAGGGACAGGGACAGGGGTGCGTGGCTGGCAGCTTTGAGGCAGGAGCAGGGGTGGGAGGCAGCCGGACATCGGCCAGCACAGCCCGGCCCCGGCTGCCTGCACCTGGACCAGGCTGGGGGCCGGGAGGTCGCAGGTCCCAGAGGACAAACGCACGCCTGAGCACCGGTCCTCACTGCCTTCCCCAGCACAAGGCAAACGGAGGGGAAAAGAATACAAAACCTGCTCGTTTGCAGCCTTCTGCTCCCCAGGGGGGCTTTTCCTTTTCTAGCAATTTAGGGAGAAGTCAGGCCAATCGGGACAGCGTGACAGAACGGTTTGCAACAAAAATAATCCGAGCAGAAATCCCACCTCTGCCCCTCCGCAGGCCAGATCCTGCCACCCCGGAGCCAGCTGGGCAGCAGGAGGAGCCCCGGCTGGGAGTGGGACATGGGCACGGGCACACGGGTTGGGGCCACGCCGCGACACATCTGGCATGCGGACCCCCCTGTCACGCCGCCCTGCAGCCGGGCAGCGCGTTTTCTGGGTTGCAGGCTATTTTCTAGTCTCCACCATCTAAAGCATTTGAAACATGGGCAGCCACAAACAGGTTCTCATTGTTTGTTTATCCAAGCCTTTACGACAATAGAGAAAATGGAATATGGGTACACTGAATTGCAAACTATGAGATCTAAAATGTGCTGGTTCTCCTCCGATGAGACCGAGTTCCAAACAGAAAACAGTGAAGATAAAAAGAAAGAAAAATACCTTAAAAAGAAACCAACCTATTCCAAGGGGTCCCAGCAGGCAACTCCAGAAACAGAGGACAAAAGGGGAAACAAGAACCACAGAAATCCGAAGGGAACTAACGCACAGAAGCCCCTCTTCTTCCCAGCCTCCCCCCCAACCCAAACAAACAGAAATAAAACAAGGCACAGAATCTTCTGCAAATGACTTCACTAAACTAAATCCAAGCCGGACTTGGCCAAAAAAATAAAACCCAAACAAACTGAGGTGTCAAACAGCAGAGTGTACTTTACGAAGAATATTTTTACACAGCAAATCCCGGACCCTCCCAGTCTCACAACTCTCCACCCATTTGCGTTTTTCTTTAAAAAAAAAGACACAAGCTGGTTGCAACTTCCAATATCACTGTCTCTTTAGCGTTTAAATAGGGCCAGTAACCGTCCACGGTTGGACACCTCATTGAAACCAAGGCTGCTCTAGATGAAGTACTCTTTCTTTTCTTCAGAGTTGTTTTGTCCTCCTTCTGCATTGATGATAGCTGTGTCTGCGTCGGCTGCATCATCTGCTCCTTTGGCTTCATGAGTGAAGTATGTCCCTGAAAACGAAGTGGTAAGGTCTGTGACATCGCGAGCAAGAGAGCGACAAAGCCACAAGCGGGAGGGGAAATCAATGCCACAGGAAAGAAATGGAGCCTGAGTGCAGGTCCCACGCAGCTGCGACTTGGGACTGTGCAGCTGTGATGTTATCAAGGAGCACTACAACACAAACCCCACGGCACGGGGACAGAGGTTTCTCCAGTTCTGCCTGAGGCACCCAGATGTGCAACTCCTGCTTGCTTCAAGAGGAGCTGGGCATTTTTAACCTGCATTTCCCATGGAAGTGCAAGGAGAGGGCACAGGAAAGCAATGCCGTAGCAAGCAGTGGGGCTGATGCTGCCCCACGTCCCACCGCAGCGTTCGCTGCCGCCAGCCGCAGGCTGGGCGGTCACGTCCCCATGCAGACGTGATGGTGTGCTGTTCTCCATGGTGTCACAGTGCAGAGAAGAAACTAGGTCACACAGTGATCTTACCCTTCAAATGTCAGTAAAATCGTGTTTTAAACACTTAAAGGAAAGGCATCTTTCATCTTCCCGTTCTCTCTCCCCTAATGTGCCTTAGTTGTTTTTTTTTCTGTCTGCTTTCTCTTCTCTTCTCTGCGTTATTCTTTCCATCCTGGCTGGGGTCTCAACCAGCTCGTCATTATTCTGACAACTTTCCCAAATCCACTAAATAAAAGCTGCTAACAGTGGATCCTTTTGTGCAAACACCTGCCTGTATACACAGGGACTGGAATGGTCACGTCGCTGTGGGTGGGTTCAGCCTTACTCTGGAAGTTGTAAGAAGTTCCCAGGATGGACATTTACATTTTACAATGTAAACCACAAAACCAAGATGCTGGCATGTACTACCAGCTCAAGCAATTAGGTTTTGTAGTAAGACTTCCAAATTTCTGTTTTAGCCTGTGTACGGAGTACACCTAGAGCAGCACTGCTGACTGCAAGCTTCAGAAGTGACAGACGTACCAAATCCATTCATTTTTCAGTTTCAGTCTTTGTCTTACCTTTATGCCTTGCAAAATATCGCCCTAAAATGATGAGCAGGCAAAGCATGGCAAATACGACCACGGCCACAACACCACCAACGACTGCATGGTCCACGCTCCTTATTGACCCCTCCTCACCTGCACGAGAATCTGTTGAGATTAGAAGAGGAATAAGAATTCGGGACTTATTATGACACAATCTGAAGGTTTTGGCTGCAGCTGCCCTCAGGATTGGAAAAGACACCCTTTTGCTTTCAAAAGGAAAAGGGATAAAGCATCGAGCTATCTCGACAGATGAGTTCAGGCAGAGGAGCAGGCAGGCTGCCCAAGGCTGAACTGATCTGGCCGATCAACTTGCGAGGTATCTTCTGCTATAAGCAGCAGCACTACTACTACGCACGGGGAAGACAGCTGGGATAGGGAAAGGGAGAGGAGATGTGGAATCATTGGTGGACACGTGTTTTTGGAAATTTCCCTAGAATGCTCCCCAAATTTCAATCCTCCTGGGGATCTGGCGGGGGGAGGGGGGGGGCACGGAGAATAGCAGTAGAATGCTATATGGAAATACGAATCATTAGCTTTGGAGAAAGATCATTTAAACAAGTGCCCTGGTGACACATTTTAATATCAGCCCAAAACCCTCTACAACCACAAAACAATCAACCAGGCTTTGTAAATGTGTTTACATCCCTCTTCTCCCCCAACCCAAGAACTCAAAGATTACATAATTAAGCACGACCTTTTCTGTTCATTACAGTTCATGACATCTTAAGATGCAAAACTCTTAATCCAAACTATAAAAACCTCTTCAAAAGCAGACAGTAAGCAATAATCGTGTATTGCCTCCAACTGCTCTATTTTATTTATTAAACACCTCACCACGCAATTAGTTTTCTTTTATAAGCATCTCTCCCTTAGGATGCCGTCACTGGGAGAGGAATGACTTATTTGGCTGAGGAACAACTCTGAAATGAACCCAGAATGAGCTATGGCCATGTAAAAAGAATGTATAGCAGTGTAAACAATTTTAATTTAAGAACGCAGCTACATCAACCCTTGCTGCAATTCTAATGGCAACTGAGATTTATAACATAGTAAAAAACAATTATTCTCCCGTTGATTAATACATTAACATTTTGGAATGGAAGCTAAACCATTGTCTCTATTTATTTATTTATTTATTTTTTATTGAGTCAAGTGCGACACCTCCATTAAAATGATTTACTAGCCATACCTTACAATTTAAGCATAGCAGCAACAGAAACGGTAAAAATCTTTTAACTTTACATGATTTGTGAAGTCATATGTGAAGGATTTACCATTTAAATCTTTCACTACAAGAAGCACATGGCCTATAAATCTGCCCTGCATGCAGTTGCCCAGACACCTAAGAGAAATGCATTTTACTAGGAAGACTGAGAGCGCAAATTCAAGTCAATTTTTAAGAAAGATTTATCCCCGTCTCTCTCCAAAGAACAGAGCAAATCTCTGAAGCCTCCACCTCTAATAATATTTGAAGTTTATCGATCAAGCGTACAGATCCGTGACAGCTAAAGGTAATGGTGCTCTTTTGAGCTGAAACCTGATACAATGCTTTCAAGCAGGAGCCCAGGATTTACACTTTCTATCGATATTTCCAATTCTGTTCTAAGATTAAGTACTAAGGGATGTAAGTAAATAACTCGTGACTGAGACTGTATAGTACACTTTAATTAAAACAATTTAAGAAAAAAACTTAGAGCATTTCTTCAAGTAACTTTTAAAAGTAGCAGCTTTGGCATAGGCAGTGGGATGCCTGGGTTTAATTTTGCCAAGGTTTGGTGCATATTAAGGGAAAAAACAAAATATTACCTATTAGGACCACAATGAGAGAATTCCTTTCAGCAACTTATCTAACAAGATAAACTAAGGGTGGCAAAAAAGATACCACTTTAAATCAGAAGCGTTTGCTCCCACATCATCTAAAGTCAGGTCATTTAACTGTGGTAGGAGCACACCAGGGAAATCTGAAAGCACATTAAAACCTGGTGTTCAGTAAAGTGCATACCAATGGCACACACATCATGGCCAAATTATTTTGTAGAAAATCATGATTAGAAAAAACGAGATACAAAAAGTGAAACATAAACTTCCCTCTTAGATTGTAATGACAAAGTGCACTCAAAGGACAAAACCTAATTGCAAAACAACCCATAAAATATCTTACTCTGTTGAAAAGGCATACACATAGCTCTCTCAATGAGGAGAATTAACTGATCTTGAACTGTCGACAGTTCCACATCCAATGAAAATTACTGTCTTTGAAGTCAATTATTCCCAGCTTTCTGATGAAGAAAAATAACAGTAAGTATTTAAGAAAATGGTGCATGTCCTGGAACCACTACGCAAGGATTTCTAGTTGCTGTGGCAAACTGCCAGAACAAGCCGCCTCTAAGAAGGTACTTTTTTTTCTTCTTTTTCTAAATAATCTTCAGTAGGAACAGACTGTATCATAAGCACTTCCCAGCATTTGCTGCTTTGGCAAGAAGCAGAATATCCCTGCTTGTTGATGGGAAAGATGCCCATGAAAGCATTGCAGCGTGCCAAGTAGACAGCCTCACTTGGGAAGAGACGCCGCTGTCTGTCTGGAATAGCAGCTAGGGGAAAACCAGAGGACCAGGGTGTTCTAGGTAGCGAGCACTCAAACTGAAGTCTCCTCGTTGCAGCTTTGGACAAGCTGCTGCTGCAGACATGCTGCGCCCTGCTTTAACAAGATGACAAACGTCTGTTTGTCTGCACAGTGCCCGGCAGCACGCCAGGCTGACCTCCCTCCTGCGCTGCAGCAGGTGCTGAGCACCAAGGTATGCGAGGCTGCACTAAAGGCAAGAGGGAAGCATCCCAAGCTGCAGGACGAATGTCTTGTTGGCCTTTGGAACAGCTGAGCAGAATAAATGCACTGAGTTATGGCTCTATAATGTGTCTAGAGCAGGATTTTGCATCGAGGTGCATTTTTTTCTTAACGTAACTAAGAGAGTTCTGCACCCATGAAACCTGAACACCAGTTGGTGCACCTCATCCTTGCAACACCAGCCTCAAGGCGGTTATACTGAATTTGCAGAGCTGCAGAGAATCGGGCCTCTGTTACTTGGAGTGCTGTGCTAAAGCCTTACGCTTGACAGATCCTTTGCAGTTTCTACTCAATGTGCAATTAAGTCAAGAGCAGGGAGTCAGCAATTCCTTGAGAAGGGACAGTTCCGGCCAGAAGAGTTTATTAATTATGAGTTCTTCTACTGGGACATGCACAGCCATTTTCCTGAAGTATTTCTGTTAAAAACATGGCAAAGTGCAAACTGCAAGCTTGTTTTATTAGGTACACTGCTAAATACCTTTGTCCTCAACTTTACATACAAAGTAAAAATTAAATACATACTGAGGATGTCTAGTGGTTGCAAACCATCTGAAAACCGAGTCTGTGAGGCGGTTGACAGTGTACTTTTGACTTTAAAGATAACATATTTATGTTTATATATTAATTATCAAAGTGAAAGGAATGGCTCTTCATCTCTAATTGCAAATGTGCTGGATGAAACATGCTGGAGCTCTGTTCAAAAATAAATATGCCATATTTAGAGGCACTAAAACACTTGTACTTATCAAAATTAATTCCTCTTCCTGTCTTTTCTACGTTGCATCAATTTGTTCTCCAAACAAAATAGGTAAAAAATCAATTTTTTGAAAACTGAAGCCTACTGTTGAAATGGAAGAAAACTATTGTTTTCTTCTTCTTAAACATAAAATTAAGAACAAGATAGTAGAAATTCTTAGGAGTCCACGTGCTCTGGGGCTCACAGGGGTTTCTACTTCTTTGTTTTTGCTTTTTCAGGATGGTGCTTGCCATACAAGCTCACCTGCCTAGGCACCACCTGCACCAAATCAGAAGGCTGCTGCAGGAACTACTTGAAGCTTCGGGATAACACGGCCAGAAATTTTCATAGGTCCTGCAGGCAAGCTGGTTCCTTCGACCTTTGCTTCTGCAGTGTGTTTATGAGTGGGATTTTCCAGAAGACCTTGCCTGGTGGCAGTACTGTTTCTGTTTAGTTTCTTAACTCTCTAAAGATGATGATTTTTGTCAGCTTTCCTCCTCTTGTCCTTCCATCCTCATCTGCTTCAGCTGTCCCTCTTTCCTAGCCGTATTTGCACGCTGCTCTCCCACTATCCACTTTTAATATCGACTCACAAATAATTGACTGCCTTCTGTAATGCTGACCAGCCCCCTACCCCCACCAGAACAGCCACAAGAAAGAGCCTCTGAAGAACCTGGGAGACCAGGGTCCGCAGTGCCCGCGGCAAAGCCAGTGATGCTGACACCACTGTAACACCTTTCCTGTGGTTAGGTATTTTTCTTTCAACATCCCATCTAAACCCTGAATACTTCAGTTAAGCCCCGCGGTGCCTAGCACAGTGGCTGCTACCCAGTGTGAACAGAGTTTTGCCTATGAACGTGGAAGGTAAGAGAAAGCCGGCGGCTGAGCGCTGCCCCGCGACAGACCCCATCTCCAGCAATCCTGGACACTACTATAGGCAAATCGATCTGTATGCTGCAAGCAACAGACCTGTTTAATTTTCTGTAAGCACCTAGCTTCAGAATATTCTCATGCGAGGTGGGAACGCAGCCAGCCTTCCAATATGCTTGCTAACCCCTGTAACAGGGACGTGAGCCTGCAGCTGCTCCAGCCAGGCTTCGCAGACAGCAGCTGCTGCAGCGGGAGCCTGGCACCGAACCACGCGCGCCCGTCCCAGCCCTTCCCCTGGCAGAGGGGGCTCCGGGGAAGAAAGGGGCTTACTCCAGCAGCAACGCTGGAGATGGGTATTATTTCATGCTGGATAAGCATCAATAATTGGCGTTACTCATTATTTCTTTGGTAATAAAAAAAAAAATGTTGCGACTACGGAGCAGACAATAATTCTCCGAATTTCTACCAAGACAGACAAACTTGACCTTAAAAACTGGAATCTGCTTTGAAATGCTGTCTCCAATTCACAAAATCTATTCCTGCTTCATATCTATGATTAAAAAAAGAAATCACAACTTTATTACTGAAGAGGGAACAGACTAGATGGCAGGAACTGACAAAATGCCACATTATTTGCTAATCCTAATATGTTATTCTTCCTTAAGATTTGCTTCTCTCAGCACCAATTCAATTATAGATGCTACAAATCCTTCTGACATTTAATTCCCTCTTGTCAGAGAGTAGTAAATGTATACATGCAGAGCTTTCCCATTAAGATGTTAATATATATTGGAGCATGCTGGCCTTTAAATCGAATAGTCAGAATTTTTCTGCTATGGTTTTGTTTCTGTTTTGCTTGTGTTTTCTTGAGAGTGAGAGTGGAAGGAAGGGAGATACTCAGGAAGGGAAGAAACAAGTCAACATACAGACATTTGCAGCATGTTGTGAACAACATGCACAACTATTTTGCTACTCTGCAGCTACTCTACACCTCAGCTGAACCAAATTCCATAGGGTGGTGTTTTGGATTATATCAAAGCACCTTAAAGGAAAACTGCAGTGATAACGGTACAGTCCACTTAGAACAACTTGATATACACAGAAAAAAAATCAATTTTTTTTTTTTAAACTACTGTGTTGCTCCCTTGAGAGAATAGTATGATTGTGTCCTGCATTAGGGGCATGCCATAATTTTATCTAATGTAGCATTGAACTTCTCTGCATGAGATGCAGCACAATATACAGCAGCAGAGAGCACTGTAGTCCCATTTAAAATTGTGGCCAATAAGAAACTTCGGTAGCTTTAAATTAATTTTTGTTTATTATTTTAACCAACTGCTACTTGAATCAACAAAAAGAAATCATAGCACTTCAAAAAAAAAAAAAAACTGAAGTTTTCCTTTAAACAGAAAGTGTAATTCACAAAACACTACACACAGAGAAAGTAAACGCACTTTTGGACTGGTTCCTATTTGACACCCTACTAACTCATGTAATTTAAAATTTTTAGAGTCCTGAGCCAATCCGATTAAACATGCAGCAGCACACCCACAGCAGACTCCAGGCTGCACAACTTCAGTTCACATCGCTCACCTTTTTCTTGGCTAAAGGACAAACCCACACTGGTCTCAGTTTTACCTCCTGGCAGGACAAAGGCAGATGACAAAAATGACAGCCATCAGCCCCAATATCTGATCATGGAAAATGACTCAGGGAAGTGGTAACAAGGAACCCAAAGGAGATGTTTATGCTGCTAATTTCCCATGTAAATGTTCTCAGCTGACATCCATATTTTAAACCCATAGAATCTTAGTTGTTATGTATTTATTTTTGTGCAAGGGGAGACACTTTAAAGTAAGTGTATTAATGATCTCAAATTCTCTAATATTTTTGCAGAAGTAATTGTTTAAAAATATATCACTTACTGCAGCCTCAAGAGCATGAAAAAACGCTGGCAGATTTTAATGGTAATATCCTAATAATGTGGGTTAAGCACCTACAGCAAGGTTTAGCATATGGAAGACTTTTCTCCTCCCAACCACTCCATAAAAAGGTTCTATTAAATTCTGTTTTTAATGAGGCTTTAAATATATATATATATTTATATATATACATACATGGACATTCATGTGTATTCCTGCTCTTGCTTTTTATAAGTGGCAACATCTCAAGATTAAGAGAAAGGACTAGATCAGATCTGACTCTACTAGCTAGTATTTTAAATATCAATTACATAGGAGTTAAAAGCTTTGGACCTACAAGGAATGAATCACTTTATTGCTAAAGCCTGCGGAAGAGGTGAAAAACTCCCAAGTGACTTGACTTCAGTCTTACCAGCAGCACAGAAGGTCTGCAGGTCACCTCCAGCACAGAGCCAATCACTCACGTTTCCCAGTAGCACAATTTCTGCTATTATTATTGCTTTGAACAGTGTATCTCACTGTTTTCCCAGTGTGCTCCAGCATGGCTTCTGATTAAGGCTCCATTTCTTTAAATACCAGAGGCACGATGTAAGCAAGCTCCTGGAGATATAGCCTATCCCACTCTGACTCAGGAAACCGAGAATTTTGATCTCTTTCATTTTGTGACATTTTGGGGGGGTATCCCTGAACAGCTCTGAACTTGTTCTATGATTGTTTGTGCTATAAAAGCAGAAAATTGCTAGAGTTCTTCACCAACATATAGTATAGGCATTAATTTTGGCATATTTGGATTTATTGCTGTACTCCTACAAGAATGTCTCTTTTATTTCTTGGTGAAAATTAATTTCAAGCTACTGATGTAGCACAACATAGGTTGCGTTTGTGTGCACATATGTACATGTGTATACAACGTACATATAAATAGCTGCAGTGCTTCCTAGATGCAATATCTGCATCATGTTAGGGAAAAGAAAACCTAAATCAATTTCTTTCAAGAATTCCTAACTTATCAATTTTTTCTTCTTCCTGTTAAGTTTATGACACAATTAAAACACCAAAATGATGCAGGCTTCCACACTTCTCTACTGGTCATGATTTAGGTGCAATGACCTTAAGTCACTCGTGTGCTTCTGAAATGTTGATAAACCAACTACTCCTCTTTCCTAATAGGAAGAAAACTTAAAAGGAAGTTAGCAATAACATTTTGCCACTGAATTTTCTTTTGATGAATAGCTGGTTAATCCTTTTGTAGAATGGAATTTTTGACATCATGGAACATTACTAAAATTTGGGGTTGGCAGGCAGGGGTGCTGGTGGGCAGAGCAGCGGGAAGAACAGGCTGTCATTATTTCAGAAACACTTTAAAATCTTCATCTACAATCTGGGAGGACAGTAATCACTACCTGTATGACAGGACGAACAATAATATTATTCATTACTATAGTCCAGCATTAAGTGTGCTACCCCTACTCTAATTTATTGATGGACTGTTAAAGAGTAGTGTTAACCTGTTCATCGTATTGTAATTGAATTTTGTCTAATTTATGCTAGAGAAATTCAAGGAGTTCATCCTTCTTCAATCAATAAGCTCCTCTTCAGTGACCCATTTCAAGATCGCTTCATAAAAAATAATGCATTTTGTTTTAATAAATTTAATCACTATGACAGGTGCTCAATGTTTATTGGTTGTTTCTTCAGACTTCTCTCTGCTAGAAAATGGAGCCACACTTACAATCAATAGTAATTGATTAATCAGCATCCCCCTTGAACAAAGGTGCTAATCAGGTTTTGATTAGTTAATCAAACCAGATGTAAAGGCTACACAGGTCTTTCTTGATTGTTCAATGTTTTACAAGATGTGTATCAACACTGCTGAGCAAAACAAGAAGACCAGAATGCACCTGAGGGGACTGAAAATACTCAGGTATGGAATTAGATTAACTGGATTACTGCAATCATAGCACACAGCAGCATATGTATTTATATACGTGTTTGTGTGTGTATACATACATACACACCAGTACATAGCAGTTTGGACTGGTGATACACAGCACTGCAGGGAACGTCTCTGTAACACCACTAGGTTGAAAAAGCGCTGCAGTAGAGTAAGAAGTCAATCTGTGCTGCAGAAGTGCAAGACAAACTGTCTCTGCACTGTTCTTCTACGTTATGAACAAAAGGTCCGTGAGTGGTATGGACACACACAGCTCAACCAGCAAAAGTTAACACGACACTGGAAACTAGCTACCTGGATGCAAGGCAACAGACGCATTACTTAATTGTACAGTTGGCAGAGCCTCCGTTGAAGCATTTAGCAGGACACGAGTACCTGAAACGAACAGCACACTGAGCAAACACTGCAGCAGGACCGACACATTCAGTTTTACCACGTCTCAGCAGCGTGCCACCCCTCAGAGGGCTGAGCTGGAGCCTGGGCGCTGCAGGGCAGGCTCCAGTGCCCTGGGGGCAGAGGGGTCGGAGCCGATCCCGGAGTGGAGGTGGGAGGCAGCGCTTCACACGGAGAGCTGGCTCAGCACTCACCTGTGCTACCCGTCTGACAGCTCAAACTTGCTGACACCAGTCCACAAACGGGATCCTATGTCAGTTTCTCAGGAGTCTGGGCATGAGTTATGTGATGGAGGGCAGAGTTTTGGTCATAGCAGAGAACAGTGCAGGGCTGGTTCTCTATTTCCCAGTAATACTGGTAGGTTTGACTTGGTAGAGTCACCCTTTGGTCATACACAAACAACTTAGATAGCGACAAACGAAATTTTGAAATTCTTGGGAAAAAAAAAATCAGTCGTCAAAACTGATGCTCCAAAATGGGTGTATGTTAGTGCACAAAGGGTGCTCGCTCACCTGCTCAGTACAGCCAGCAGTTGTGCTTGCACTGCTTTGTGGACAATCTGAAGCAAATTTTGACTTATATTTAAGATTCACAAAAATAGAAAAGTTAAAGTATACTGTCAGAAAGACATACTAGCCATTCAACACATCCACAGCTTTCTGAAAAAAGAGAATGTGTCGCTGACTGCACTGCAAGGGTAACAGCAAAATTCAACAACGTCACCCCCCGCCGCCCCCCGCAGTCAGTACTGTCACTTCTCAATGGCATGCTACACTTAACTTGTGCTGCTACCAAAAGCTGAGAAAGATTCACTTAAGGGAAAGACAGGACTGCTAGCAGACACCCATTTTGAGGAATTCCTTTGTGGAATTGTTTCCCGTTCTTCTGTTCATTCACCAAAATGTGTATTTTCTTTAAAAAATACAAATAAAAAAATAAAGCTTATCAGAGCAAAACAGTTACTTTCCATCCACACAGTGATATTTAACAGACACCTAGTGCTTCTTACCTATGAGATCTGGCCCAGGCCTGCAACAATAATTATTAGTATTGCTCAGGTGTTAGAATACATATTGAATTAATCAATCATTTCTAACCTCTTGGCCAAAGCATACCTATAGTAGCTTGCAGGAAGAGATGCTGCTGGTTTGATTGGGTTAAAGCATTTTACGGAAAAAGATGAGGGCTCAGGGCTTTGCTTTCTGGTGTTAGTTTTCGTTCACTTCGTAAACCGCAAAAGGGAATAGCAGTGCTGGACCCAAACCCTCCTGGGCAAGGCTCTTTGCACGCCCCCCGAGGGCAGGGACCCTGCAGGGATGGGCAGTGGGCACCGGGTGGCTCCTGCCCGCAGCCTGCGTGTCTCCAGCCTCCTGCCCTCCCACGGGGAGCTGCAGAGATTGTCTGGGAAGCGGCAGCAAAAAAGAGGCTCATTTCCAAAAGCACTAAGGAAGTCTGTCAAATCACAAAGATCGGAGGTTTAGACTGTTATGACCCTTGTTTTTGAATATATCAATTGAATATATCAATTGCCCCAACTCACCCACCAAGGATGCTTTTACTTTTTCATCTGAATTCAAGCGAATTTGCAAGGACCAACTACAAAGATGGATTTATGCAACTTCCAGTTGCTTGTCGATAAAAAAGAGGTCCAAATCATTGTTTTTGTCTCAGCTAATAAAACAATCACCTCCTTTTGATCTCCCACGTGAAATTCCCCTTACAAGAATTTACCAAACAGCCTAGATGTAGACCTGGCTGCACTTGCTAAAGACAGTTTTGCACATTACAGCGTAGTTGAGTGTTTTACGAACAAAATTTCAACTCAACCATTCTCCAAATTAGTGTTACGAAAATTATTGCAAGCTACTGAGGACACAGTAGCTGGCACACAGCCTGAAAGGCGAACCCCACTGCTCTGAATGTGCCTCCCCCATTTTCACGTTTCACAACAGGGTGCCAATGCCCAAAAAAATGGGAGGGAAATCCCAACAGAAAACAGTGTAACTTCCACGTTGAAGGACTGTGTGCAATTAATTGCCACACCATAGCGACTATACAATGCAAAATGGCCAAGACGCAGAAATCAGTGGAACCAGTATCTACGTAGAAGAGCAGTGCTTTACCTAGGTGCTAGCCCTTACCTGAGAGATCCCCATAGTCCAGCTCCTCTGCGGAATTTGGCAACTGAGTAAAGCCTTACAAGTAAAAACAAACTCATTTTTCTTTGTATTTCTCAAGTGACAAAAACAACACACTTAAGAACTGAGGATGAATTTCTTGGGGGAAAAAATGAGTCAATCACTTGCCATCTTCTGCTGGTTTGAGCAGAGTAACTTGTATTTCAGAATTCCAATCATTTACTTTATTACTGACAGACTGGCAGAAACATTCCTCAGTCTACACTGTTAACACACGAAACATGTAGGTGAATCAAAATCACTCATTCATAACAGCATGCAGAAACCCCCAGACTCAGTCTTTTACTCATCAAATAGGGGCAATTTCCCAATTTATTCTCGTTTGATTTAGGTTATATATACACGTCAATGTAAATTTTTCTTCCAATTTTCCAGAGAAATTAAATATTTTTGGTAATGTTGACAAGCACAGCAATTTATAAATTAAAGAATATTGTGGATCACATTTCAAAACTGTAAGGCATCTGTACTTGCAGACTGCAGGCTGTACCTTTTGTAAAAAAAATAATAATCTGAAACTATTTTTTTAATTTCCTAAATTTAGTGCATTTCTGGAAAAAGTATCTGTCCTCAAAGCTGATAAAGCAGTTCGACAAGACAAACTCTTGTGACCACAAAAGGCAGACACAAAAGAGATGTTATCACTACTGGCCATTTGGAAAACTGTCAGCAAAAGCTTGAAGATTGATAAAAACCCAGATGTTTTGGGGGGGGAGAACTGAGAGCAGCAGCAATTCAGTGATCTGTTAATGCACTAAGTGGCAGCTAAATACACGCTCCGTGTTTGCCCAGTTTCTGTAAAATGGATCCAGTGAATGCTAACGGATGTCAATGTGAGTTCTGGGCTTATTTGCAGTACACGGTAAACCCTCTTCCAAGTAAAGACTGGCCAAAAAAACCACACCTAATGTAGCTTAAATATGCTCCTGAATAATGCTGGAGAACAGGTTCCTTGTGCTTACAGGGGGTTTGGAGCACAAAGAGAATTTACCTGCAAAATGCTGGCCTTGGAGGAACAGAAATACCCCCATCTCCTGTCTACTTTTTACATTTTGGGGAGGAGGTAGCAACAGGGGGCTAGAGACGCGTTTTTGCTAGGACAAAGGCTTTCATTTAAATAACAAAGATATTAATAATCAATGTGCAGACTTGTCTCCTATTGGAAAGCCATAAGCAATACATATATCTCATTAAAAACAAAACTCTTTTTCAGTGATGGTGTTTAAAATATGTCATCCAGAATCTACAATCTGAATTATCTTCTAAAGCGGGAAGCCATTTAGATTAATAGCTAGAAATTTGTTTTTGCACCACTATTGGATTTCAGGGAGTTTTTACGATAATATATAAAAAAATAATGACAGTTGACTCACAGAAGCATTGGACGTGCAAATCTGTGCTCTGCGGAACAGCCATTCAACTTTTCTTCCTCTAAAATTGCCCCTGTATAGTCTTCCCTTTCACTTACAAGGAACCACATTTTCTCAATAATGAAAAAGGGCAATGTTACATTTTTAATGAAGCAAAAAAATCTTTTTCAAAAGAAAATTTAACAATTCAACAATTCGTTTTCTACCTGCACCTGGTATACTTAAAAATACCACTGAACAGTATTAAAATGTGTTGTGAGGCATTTTAAATGTGGTAAATTACTTCTTGATTTTTCACATTAAACTTTCATATCAGCGATTAAAGTCCCTTCTTTTCATGTCTGATCAGAATGTATTCAAAGTCTGCTGCAACTTCTTTTAAATAAATGAAAGCTAACTTTTCACTCAGATACAATTTCCCTGTCAAATAATAAATCTTAAAAGTGTGCAACCAGCAAGCTGAGTTGCATATCCTGAAGCCTGATACAGGTGTTTAGAAAATTAAATGAACACACCATTTATTTACAGGTTTATTGACAGAGTAATGCTTTGAACTTCTTCATAGGTTACCTCCACTTTTTAAGCAAAATATAATTTATCCTTTGTAACAAACTGTAAATAACCAATTACAGATTCCGTTTTATGTTGCACATTCTACAAGGCTGAACAGAAATCTTAACATGTGCACAGATCTTTGTGATGTTTTATTCAATTGCCCAAAGGATTAGGTCTGGAAAATATATTTATAAATGTATTTACTATTAGTTGCACTTTTAAGTAGGGCATTTTTAAAAAGGAAAAAAGGCAGTTGGACAGACAGAGCTGCTTGATAATGCTAATGCAGAAAGCACTGAGGCTTTTTTTTCCTTGTATGTTGTTTAATTTGGCAAGATTTGGAAGCTGACTAGTGCTCTGGCATGGCTGAGCTTTCGGCTTCAGACTCATTTTCAGAGACTGAGCACAACTGGAAAAAACAACAAGAGCTTAACACAGAAGTGTTAAATATTTGTTTACAAAACCTTGCTAAGATCAAAAATTCATATCAGCCTTCAGGAAGTATTTCCAGCTTAGAAAATAATTTATCTGCTCTATTATGGACAACGTATTTTCTTGCAACTCTTCACTCTTGTTTGGGATGTTTTCGTAATATTGAACCTTCACTCCAGACTTCCTGCTTTGCCAGCTTCAGAAGAGATTTTTTACACCCTACCTTCTAATTCATGTTAGCAGAAGTTCTGCCTATCCTAAAACAGCAGCACCTTCCTTCTGCCTCAGGAAGGGAGCTGAAGGCAGCTCGGGGCACCCCCGGTACGGAGCCAGAGCCTGCTGCTGGGAGAATCGCCAGCTGCTGGTCCCTTTGGTGTATGCACCCAGGTGCCCAAAGACATACATGCATAACACATGTAGCAGACGTAACGCATGGCAATGGGCATTGTCCATGTGATTTAAAAATCATTAAGAAGCTTGTTTAAGCTCTTAGCTTACCATAGGGTGGGGTCAAAATTTTGGGGGAGAAACATAAAATTTGTTACTTTTGCTGTAGCAAAAGAACATCGTGTATGAGGTCATGGCTGTTTTTACATATTCTACTGGTACAGGAGGCAAAAAGCGAGCTTGGTAATCTCACACAAAAACTTTCTCAGATGGCAGCAACCCTGCAAGGCCGTGTTCCTTAGAAAGCTGTGGAGCCAGCACATTTAAGAAATCAAAAATTTGCATTTTGATTTTTAGGGGGAGGAGGGGTACAGGAGAGAAGAAAGGGAATGGGAAAAAACGTTTTCCAAGTTCAGTGGTGGCAGACTTCCGGAGCCAGTGCTGCCACAGCTGCACCAACGTGTGCCCTCATTTTGACTGCGTGCAGGCAGGGAACTGCGATTTCAAAATGCACCAGTGCTTCAGCCCCACTGGCTCCCTGACACATGAAGTGCAAAAGAGAAGGGAAGGAGGGTTTAAGTTCAGTAAACCCAGTGTAGTGCAGTGCAGCAGAAGCACAAGCCTTCCTGCCGGCCATGACCATGCTGTTATTGGAGTTCTGGCAATGAACAGTGCAGAGAAAGGAGACAGTGCATCAGAAAATTTACAGTTAAACTCTCATTTTTAAACAAAAGAGTTAACAATGTTCGTGCTTTAAGTCACTCATGCATTGCTGCTGTTAACTCCATTCCATAAGAAAACAGGAATGGCAGGGGTTTTGCTACCGCTTTTACATGCATACACATACAGGACTCCTTTTCCCCCCAGTCCTCTAGGATACACTCCAAAAAATTAAATTACTCAAAAATCCTTTCCCCGATTGAAGTATTGTGCTGGTTCCACACTAGCCTTACATTTCATTTTCTTTACTATCAATCTCTTTTTTTAGGTTTGGTTTGTTGGTTGTTTTTTTGTTTGTTTTGGTTTATTATTTTTTCTTCCCCCAATTCATTTGAAATCGTTTTTGGAGAAAATCCATTTGGCTTTAGTTCATGCCCATGCATTTCTAGTCATTCACATACATGCTCACTCCGATTGGACATTGGTAAGAACAAATGGCCAACGTACATAAACACCTGGTATACTCCATACACACTCCAGCAATACAAGCTTGGAAAGAAACCCCAGAGTCTTCGCAGGAAAAGAACCCAAGAGGGCAAACACAGTGGAGTTCAGTACAAAACAGGTTGATTTTTAAGGCAGAAAAGTCTGTCAAAACTAATTTGACTAGGTTTACTTGTCATTTCAGTTGTCAATCTTACTGCAGCTGCACTCCTCCCCCACAGAGGTTAAAATATTCAGAGGCCTTCCTCGAATTAAAAACATGCTTTCTATGGCTTTCCCTGACACAAAGATGGAGAGACTCCACGAGATGGAAACCATCAGGAATTGCACTGAAGAATCAGGCCAGGGCGACGTGGCTGCGATGCTGTGTCTCCCTGTCTGGTGCAAGAGCTTCCCGGCCTGACCTCAGGGAGAACCAGATTCTCGTGGGCTTTTCCCCAGAGCAGCCCCAGTTATCCACAGATTAAGGGGACTTGTGTGTCAGAAAAGGCTTCCCAAGACATACAGAAACGATGTCGGAAGTCAGGCTAATATCAAAACCGTCCGACCCTTCCCACGTTTAGGAATCAACCCCTGTACATGTGGATTTCTAGTGCTGAAAAAAAAACAGAAAGATGTGAATTTGTACTATTTTCTGATAGCACAGTCCTTTTTGTTATTTTGCCTGAATGTTCTACCTTTTCTTAGCAAATCCTGGCACCAAATGCACGGTTATCTCAGCTGAACTGAAGTACTGCGGTGGTGAGCACCCTGTGCCCACAGCGCCCACCTTTCAGCATGGCACTGCAAGGGCTGGCCAAAAGCTGATGGAAGAAACCCCCCCCGTGTGGCCCCTGCGGGGCTGGGAAGAGCAACTCAAGCTGATTCAACTGACAGGATTTTGGTAGCACAGCAGGATCTCAGGGGCTTCTCAACCTCCACTACTGGGGTAAGTGCTTTAGTAGATCAACCACCTCTAATTTCTATTGCCATGGAAAACAGCCTCACCTACATGAAAAAAGCTAAATTGTTTATCTATATTTTCCTGTAACATCAATTACCTAAAGCTAACAGGTCCTTTTTTTAAGTTGTTATTTAATTCAGCTATGGTACCATGTTCATTGTCTTTCACTGCCTTTAAAGCCTTCAGGA
This sequence comes from Anser brachyrhynchus, assembly GCF_964034855.1. NCBI lineage: Eukaryota > Metazoa > Chordata > Aves > Anseriformes > Anatidae > Anser > Anser brachyrhynchus. The sequence goes on from NC_137718.1 coordinate 738,997, forward strand.
CTTTCCCCAGGGGTGATGATTGGGTGATTAACGTTTTTGCCTTCATCTGACTTTCACAGGCATTAGTGTGGAGTGTGATGAGATGTCACTTGGGACTTTTATTACCTTGCCATGACTTCCATGGCAGTAGCTACAAACTTACTGATGTTGAATCTTGACATTATACAAAACGCATATGGGGAGATCAGCAATGTATAGAAAACAGAAGTATGTCTGAATGCCTTGAAGTTCTACATAAAGTGGAAAAATGCATCCATGTAGGTAAACTGGAAGAAGAACTGCTTTTCCCTCCATTTGGTAGCGGCAGTGCTGTTTAACCCCAACTTTACTCAGTCCTACCTCTGCCTATTTTACCAAAGCTGTGCTTTGTTGGGAGAAAGCAAGAAAAAAAATATAGTTCAGCACTACAGACTTCTGGCTTATATAATTTCATATCAGTAAGAAAAACAGTTGAATTATCAAACTTAAAAAAACTAAAATAGCAAACTCAAACACGGATTAGTCTTAATTAGAATTGTCAGAGGTTTTGGTTCTTCAGCTGAAAAGCAAGCTTGTGCCAAAAAACTGTATGCTCAACTTTCAGCCTGAAGTGACTATTTAAGCTTGCTTTAAAAATGTAGGAAGCTAAGGAAGCTGTCAAGCTGTTAGCTAGACTTCCTTGAGCAGATGAGAAGGGTTAGTTTGCTAGACTGCTATGCTGATAAGAAAGTGTTGCTATTTGTTTTTAAAATCTCCTTCTGCAGTGTAATAATGAAAACTTCCCTTCTGACCCCTCCAAGGCAAGGGGCTTGTCTGCCAAACTCCCGCAGAATACCAAGCATGCCACTTGACTCTGGTGCACCTGCTGGAGGCCACCTCTTATAAACTTGAATTAAAAAAAAATGCTGAAAATTTCATGCATCTCTTAAAAAATTAAATTTGAATTCGTATTTTCAAAAGACAGATTTCTTTTTAATGTTTGAAATGATTACCCCAGTAATCGAGATTGCTGAATAAATTATTTGCTTCCTTTGCGCTCCTCTTACACGTGTCTCATTTCTCCTGGATTTTGGGAATCGGTGCTGGCCTGGAACCACAATAACTGGCTATGAAACTCACAACTGAAATGACAAGACTAGACAGACTTTCAAGTCTTAAAAACTATGTTATATTTATGAGATCAGTCCACTTGAAACATGGTTTTCCCTTGAAGACTACGTTTTCCTTTTTTTCTTCCCCTTCCCAGGCTTGTCTTGCCACTCAGCAGTGCTGAGAAATAAGATAAACAGGAATGTGATACCAACCGTGAACTGCTGGTTCTGTCGTCGCCGTTGTGTCTACACACGGGAACAGAGGATTGGAGGAAGGGAAGAAACAGGAGGAACAGCATGCAAAAAAAGGGAAAATGGAAAAAATGGAACAGATAATATATGAGCAAGCTTTCAAAGAACATTGCGTGACAAGCAATAATAAAATGAAAGGCAAAAAGCATCTGAAGTGAGTTGCACTGTTTAGAAGACATGCCTCGAGTTCAAAAGCTATGAGCCTGAGGAAAACAGTAAATTTTTATTTTTTTTTTTCTCCAGGACCTTGCCAGAACAATTACTGGTGGTTGCAAAGTCATGGGAACATGAGATGGGGAGAACACCAACACCAACTCTTCTGTTGGTAAGTACCAAAACAGAAGCTCAGGACCAGCACACAGAGCTCCAGCACACAGAGCTGATGCTTAGAAAATATTTTTGTTTTTACACATTCAAACATTGCCTTCACCAAAACGCTCCCTCCAGCATCCAGTCTAGGTACCTGATCACCTGGCAGGACACAGTGAACGAATCTGGTTTCAGTTTCTTCTCCTTCACAGTGTAACCCCTGAGTCCAGACCATTTGTAGAGTCGGCAAACAAATGATAAATCTCATTGCACGCTAACTGCATACATGGCCTTTTTGCCTTCCTTACGCTGAACCACACGCCCACAAGGTGCATCTCTTTCCAGTGTAAAAAAAGTTGTTCTGGAACGGACAAATGCAAGTAGATATTCCCAGTCCCTCTGATGTGAAACATGTCCTGAATTCTGGAGCTGAGTTTCACTGGGTCACACCCTCAAACTTTTTTTTTTTTTGTGGTCAACAGTTATTTATATTATATTAATTTTTTGGGGGGTGGTTGTTGGTACGAAGCTGACTTTACTCCATTGACATTGCAAGCCACGGTAAATTTCTTGGAGTTGCCAACTCAGTTTCATCTCTTCAAAGGTGTTTGGAATGCGCAACTCTACAGACTGACCCAAAGTCACAGTCTTTTCTAGACAACTCCATTCTGACAGTGCACTATGCTATTTCAGATACCATTGGGTCTGAATCACACGTCATTCATGTTATTTAGAGTCCCATTATTTAGATAATGAGAAACTCAACTCTCATCTGGTTCTACATATCCTCCTCCTGTTTGCTAGGACCTATCAGTTGCTCTTATTAGACAGACTTGTTGGCTGCTTGCTCTAATAGTCTGGCTCTTCAGAATATAACCATAACTTTGTGAATACCTATCAACACTCTTAAACTGACAATAAAGCCCAGATGTGGTAATTCACAGCAAAGACAGGGCTTCACAGAACTCTGCTTGGTTTGATGCAGGCAATGTTTAAATGAAGCGCTCTACCGCATGCTTTGCGAACTAGCCTGGAACTTCAGTTTTGTAGCAACAATGGACAATTCACATTGGTGTTTCTGCTAATTAACTGCTGTCTGGAGAACCCTAGGAAGGGTAGCCTTCCTGCACATTCAGAAAAAGCAGTGGAAAAGTGAGGACCCATTCCTTTTTAATTTAGCTGAGGACAGCCCTAGTCTGGTTTTCTGAAGCACCAATGAGGACAAGAATCATACAAGGAATACACAATGCTTACAGATACAAGGTCTACATGCTTTAATTATAAAAGCAAAACAAATAAACCCTGCACAATTTAACAAACTACACCAAAATTTGCATAACAGATTATCAAGCTGTCATTAGCCTGTTTCCACTGCCAACATATACTGTTCTCATCTTGGCAATCAAATCTAACACACACTTAAATATGCTAGCATTTGTTCTCCTGCTGGGAACTCTGGTGGAGGCTGCAAGGGAAGCCTTCCAAAGCACAGATGAGAACAAGACTGGGACTCTTCTTTGTTTCTGAGTAGCAATCCTCAAATAATGCCTCATTTTAACCAAGCAAATGGTGAAGGGGAAAATGGTGGTGAAGGTGAGGGGGGAAGTTGTGTTTAGAAAGGATTATAAAACTGAGTATTAATTCCTGAGATAGCATCTTGGCATCTATAAATAGTCTCAATTTACTGTCTTCCTGAAATAAAAAAAAAGTTATGTCAGCTTTTACACTAAATAGAAAATCTGCTGAAAGCAAACTCGTATTCACGTGCTGGAAGAGATATTAGTCAAGAAACAGTGCAAACTGGACAGTGCATCTCGCTTCCCCATCTGGGGACAGAGACCAACAGGTTACAAAAAATAAAGTTCTCAAGCAGTTGTAAGTGCGAACAAATATCCAAGTCAAACAACATGTTGGCTGCAGCTGGAATGACAAAGTTATGATTAGCAAATGGTTTGGATGATTGCAATAGGAAACACAGACCAGTTAAAGTTTAGAATGAATTGTCTGGAAGTCCAGTTCAATCCCAGAGTCTTCTTTGAGAACGATTGTAAATACACAGTGCTCCAAAGAGGAATAATCTCACATTAAAATAAAGCAGAGGATACACTCCAACACACACACACTACTACAGCAGTTGCATTACAAAGGAGAGAAAAATTGCCATCATTGCTTTGGTATGAAATTAATGAATATATGTAGAACTGTGCATGCGCCAAGCTCCATCGCTGTTCTGCCTTATGTAAGAAGGAATATCCCAGGCCCTGCAATGTTGCTGCTAAGACAACCCAGAATTTTAAGACAGATTGGCTAACTTTAAACCTTTTTTTTTTTTTTTTTTTTTTTAGAAAAGGATCTTTATATGCCAGACCAGACATACAGAACTCCGGTGATCAGACTTCTGCCCCAGACCCTAGATGAAAAATCATCTCTCCTCTCCTCATGTATGGAGTGACAAGGAAGTACCTGATATGCTTCTGACTTAACACAGGTTTAGCAAAGCCAGTGAAAGACTTTGCCATCACCAAAAAGCACCGTTCTGGTTGTGAGTGACAGGTGTGAACTGCAGTCACACAGTCGCACAAAGCTGATGCATATCATTTCAAATGAGTTGGTGCTGAACCAGGGCTGTTTTACAAGATGTGGCCAAGCAGAGAGGATGAAGAAAAGCAGAGAAACAAAGAAGTTCCATGTGGCACTTTTGACCTTAAGATGAAGATGAAACAGACAAGGCTTCTTTTCCTGATTTCAATCAGGAATACTCAACAAAAGTTGCTCTATGTAGAAGTATAACCAATGTAACGGTCTTTCAAAATCTACCTGTATGTAAGTTCACTAGAGGACTGATTCATAATTAAACAGGGGAGCCAAAATAGAACTACTGGCCTCCATAAAGCTCCACTTTTCACTTAATAATGATTTCTTTTTAGTATCATTGGTAAGAACAGACTTTACTGTGGCCAGCTCTTGAACGAGGAGAGTCACATACACTGTGCTGTGATACAGATGGTGGCATCTGCCAAACAAGAAAACTCGGGCAACACCCAACTTTTACGCATTCACCGCTTTGTTAAGTAGCTACACAGCCACACACACACACGTATCTGCATGCATTTATGAAATTACTGCACAAAAGCATCTGGGCAACATTTAATTGAGTTACAAGCTCCACTGTTATGCCTTCTAATTTTTTCAAATGGATTGTCTCCAACTTAAAACTGTTGGCTGAGTGTGACAGACTGGGCCTTTAAACCAGTCTGTAATTAGTCCACAGCCTTGAACAGAATGAGCACGATGGAGAAAATTAAAACCCTAGTAGCTAAATTAAATGCACAAACTTGAATGCTTATTTTCTTTCTTCAATTGAACTGCAGTGCTACAGCCTTAGAGAAATACACTGATACATTGGAGCTTAACAACACACAGCTATTGCAAAGAGCATTACAGCAGCACCTAATCAAAATAACGGCAAAACACACATTTCATATAAAGCTTTTTTTTTTTTTTTTTACCACTTTCAATAGATATTAATAAGTATGAATATCTATTTGATAACTTGACCACTGACTTATGGAGCTCTTGTTCTTTCTGATTTTCTAGACTACTTCAGATTTAGTTACCAGGACAAGCACAGATCCCTTCACAGTACTGTTTTCACAGCAACCTTAGGTATCAGTGTTCTGTACTATAAACAGAAGATTTCTGCTTTATTTCAAACCTTCAAGGCAAATAAAAAAAACCCCTATGCAAATCCTCCTAATTTCCACTGACCTGTAACACCTGTTAGACATTAACAGTCGTGTTACCTTTCAGCTACGTTGTGACACAGTTGTCTGAGGGGCAAAAGAGCTTAAAAATCCCCACAAAGTGAAAAACCACGGCAGTCCTTCCTGTCTCCAAATATTCCTCAGAAGGATGGATGAAAATGTACTGTGCATTATGATCCTATATGACGGACCTCTGTAAAGCGATTCCAGCTTGTGCTGAAAGCTTTTGTATATGGGCATGTTGCAATGCACCCCAGAGACAATTTGATTTGCAGAGCAGATGTTTCACAAAAATAATCACAATCTGTATGGAAGCTGTGTGTGACAAGAACAAAAATATTCCTAAATCAGTGCTGCAGCTCAGGCTATGCCTCCCTATGTTTTTCCAGCAAGCTCTAAAAGAATTTTGTTTTTTATTTAAATCCTGACCTCCTGAATATAGTGCAAAGGACCTTTACAGACCCAGCTGCAACTTCATCCAGTGGCCAACACCAACTTATTCAGGCTCAGGCATTCACCCACGCCGCCCTGCTGGCACTGGCCTGGCAGCACCTTGTGTCCAGAAAGCTGGCCCACCACGCTGCGGCATACGAAACCTGTGCAAACGTTTCCCCTGTCTGTACTCCACCCATTCTCAGCTCAAGGTGTCCCAGGGGATGGGGTGTCCTGTGCATGGCTCCCTCCTGCCCTCGCTTTCCCGAAGATACAAGTTTTCGGCAGGACACAAGGATGGTTTCTGCATCGCTTTCACTGCATTATCACTCGTAACACCAGGCGTGACAGTACTATGTCTGCTACTGACTGTAAGAGGTACCAGAAGACTGGATTTTATTTTATTTTTAACAGGCCTGTGAGTTATTCTCTCTTCCTTTATTCCTTTTAATGTGGTCACATACCGGATGAAAATGTCAGAAGAGTGCAGTATCATCTGTAAATTAACTTGACATTTTACCAGGGACATGCAGAAGCTTCAGCTAAAAGCAAAAGCTAAGCAATAAATAATTTGGGGAAGCAAATCACCACACCAAGTCTCCATGCAGCCAGCCCCAGGAGGCAGGCGGCACCTGGCCCCACACGAGTCTCCCCCTGGGGCTGCCGGCACCACAACTGCTCTGAACAGGGCAGGGGCGAAAGCACCCAAGGAGGACGTGTGCGGCCCGCACAGCCAGGCTGGAGCTGACCACAACCATCCTTTTAATCTGACAGGGGAACAGACACGCTTGCTATTTACGATGAAACTCTATGTGAACACCACCACCAGAAACAAACACAAGCAACCATACCTGATCAGATATAAAGCCTGCGATGCTGCTAGTGCACATCTACTTCAGTAATCCCCACGTTGCCTCTTCACCTCCTACAAACCTGCTACAAGGTAATTTGAGCAAAGAATGGCTTTTATTGCATTCTTCCCACCCACTACCTTTTTGGATTAGTGTTGGAATAAATCCCATACAACTGTAGTTTTTCCACACAACCAGATGTAATCAGAAAATAAAAAAACTTCTGCTAAGGATAAAATAATCATTATCCTCATTTTAAAGAAGTTTTCTGGCATGTGAATTCATGACCTGAAAATGTCACACCATTTCTTTTTCAATAATTTAAGATTTCTATATATTATTACTTCTTAGGTAGCTAATATGGTATGAAAACGTGTTTTTTATATGGACCATACAGAGCTGGCATCTACACAGCCTTTGTCAAGTAGACACAAAGGATCTCCACCCTCATTCACTTCCAGTAGGGTAATGCATGGCCCCCATGGGCAAAAAGGAGAGCTCAGCCAATACATGAGACTTGTTAAGATGCAACATTCAGATTCAGGATCACTTAACAGTTCCTGTTGTGGACCTTGCTGACTTTAGAACAGCTTCGAGAGAAACTGAACTTGCTTGGGCCTGCTTACAAAAAAAACCCACCATCCTGGAGGAACTTGTAGTGTTTTGACAGCACGAGCTCAGTGCTTTTCAGTGGATCTCATCAGGGGGCACGAGCATTCTTGGGAATTTTTAAACCAGAACCACTGCCTGCAATGCCTCAGCCCCCTGAACACGCACACCTGTTACTGCATATTCTAAGGGATATTTGGTTTTAAAATAGGGTTTAAAACTGCACTAAAGACATGCAATAGTCACATCTGCCAACTTGGCACTGTTGCAAGATGGACAGCCCGGGCTTCACAGAATCAATAGCACCCAATGCAAGGCTTGAAATACTGGTAACGTGCATGCATGTTGCACCCTCAGGTCTCCACTAGAACGGTTGCCAAGACACCTGCAAGATCTAGAGAAAGTGTGACAAATGCAAATTTGGATGTACAGGTAATTCTGTAGATCCTGGGGTGTGGAAGTGTATGTGCTAGGCAAGTCCAGAAGGCAGCAAGAGTGTTTGAAATGGCAGGCTAAAACACCCCATTCTTCCTTATGCCAAAGATGAGGGCTTGGTTATTATCAAGAACCTTTATCTCCCAGGAAACAACAGCTGTCCAAAACCACTATTTCAAGTAACAACTCGGGGGGTAATTCAAATTATGCAGTTTGCTCTGCTGTATCATATTGTACATCTTAATGAACAAAGCCACAAGGACAATTTGAACTGATAAAAAAGGGCTTGCCGGTGATAACAGCTGAAACACCAAAGGATGGTCAGAATATCAATGCAGTTGGAGGATATACTAAAAAGATCAAAATGTCACGCAGGAAATCTTTTCAAGCACCTACACTGAAGCAAAGCAACAGTGACAGAGGAAAAGCTTTAAAGGTCGTGCTGTTTTGGAAACTTCACCGCTGTTCAGCTTTTCCTTCTCCTGGAAGAAAGAAGTATGTTAGCTTTTCAGAGTTTAGCTGTGATCTTCCCCCAAACCTCCGTGCCACAATACTACTTTATCAGCTCAGCATGCCTTTGCAGGTCAAGTCTACAGCAGCGCTGGTACAGCATTTTGATTTGTCAAGCAACAGCAGCTGCTAAAGGCACCCTGTGCTCTACACAGTGACTTCAGGGGGCTAGGGAGGGATTGTGAGCACAGCCCGGAGCTCACTGCACCCCCAAGGCTGGGGAATAATGACCACGTTACATCATATACCTACACGTTGCATTACTTGCCCTCTCCTGTTTGCTGCACCTATTGCTCTGGCTTGTATTTGCTGAACAGTGTCTATCATCACTCAGAGATAAACTCTCTGAGGCAGAATTGCATTTCCCTGTCATGTCTGAACACAGTTAGAATAGAAATACTGTATGTAAGCAAGTACAAAAGATGTCTGTTGTTGGAAGCTGCTCGAAATGAGTAACTTACCATGCATGTGGAGTAGCAAATGTAGCCCTTTGAGATTGTTCTGTTAGATAACTTGTTCTGGCTTCATTTTTCCCTGCTAAAGCTATCTCCAATAACTCAAAAAGAATAATTCCAATAAAATTTTCTATGGGCATCTAAAAACACGAGCTTTGGACATAAGAATTTGTTTCAGTGCAGGTCTCTTCCCTCCATTCCTCCTCCCCCCTCCCCCTTTTTTTTCCTGATTAAATCAAAAATTTGTTTTTCAAAACTAGTCTGTGGCTTCAGGGGACACAAACTAGGCCAGAATTATACCAGAAATGGGGAGTGGATGGGTGGGGAGACAATGCTGAAAGAACATAGATTTAAAACTCTCCTCATCCTAAGCAGATGTTTTTAACCTGGCTGGAAGATTACTCGCACCTTGCCTGCTGGCGGAAACAAAAAACGCTCCCATCTGCTAACAAAGCCATTACGCCACAGTAGAATATTTCAACAGTTTGGTGATGACAGGAATTAAGTTATCAATTGTCTCTTGAGGCTTTAAAAAGTGTTTCAACACTGCTATGCTATGTAATTCTAAAGATTATGTTAATTTGACCTGATTTTTTTCATCTACAAAATCTCCTACCTATTGAGAGAAGTACATTTCCAGGCTTCGTACCGCCTGGCCGTAGAAGCCCGCATGACCAGCAGCAGCTACTAACGTTCAGTGCAGGCTGGAAGCAGGAGTTAATTTTGCCACCCGTTCATCAGACCTGGCCACCCAGCCACACACGGCGGGCTGCCTGCTGCCTGCAGGAGCTCTGACCAAAGTGCCCAGCTGTGTGACCTTTAATCCGGGGCAGGAGGAGCATACATTACACCCCACCAGTGCAGCTTTCAGCGTAAGATAAATACAGCCACAGCTGCCTGCCAAAGATGCAGTAACATCCAAAGACGGGGATTTTAGAAAGTTGTCCTGGCATACTGGTTTGGTGACTACTAAAAAGGTAAAATTCTTCACAGCATTATCCACTTCGCTGGAGTTCAGGCACGTCACTTGGTTAATACGTACAGAAAACATACATATGCACGTTTATGCACAAAGAAGTGAGGCTAAATGTTAACTCTTCTCTGTGAGAAATGCTATTAACTTGTGGGCAGAACACGTGAGGGCACATTTTAAGAAGGTTCAGCATTGCAACAGTGTCAGGAAAGAATACAGAAATCTCTCTTATCAGCTTCTTGTTAGCAAATCTTCTTCCTACATACCACAAGCACTAACTGCTGGTATCAATGAATAATTGTAGATGTTCATTACATTTCTTGTAATAGCCTTGTCAGTAGTTCAAAACCAATACTGAAATTCATCAAGGAGGTGACTGAACCTGTCCAGGTTTTGCCAACAGGAGGTCAGCAAGCTTGTAGATTCTCCATCATTGCAAATAAAGATGTGAGGAAAGCATAGGCCAGTCACACGCACCTGAAACCAAAATACTTCTGCTAGGCTGACAAAAAAGCAACCCACAAATCTGCTCGTAAAGGAAATAAAGAACTGCGGTCAATGAATCTTAGTAGAGTGCACTGAATCATTTTTCAATTTAGTCATACTTCCTTATAGCGTAACAACCTCAAAAAGGGTAGTGCTGAGCCTGTGTTCAGGGAAACGGTTTGCTCTGATGGAAAGTTACCCAGGAGGAATAGCTGGGGAAGTATCAGGTCAGAAAGCCCTCGCTTCCTGAAAGACCATCATTAACATGGAGTAATGTCTTCTCAGGACAAGAACCCACAGTGCTAAGCTCAAGAGTGGAAGAGTAAGGAGCAGGGATTTAACCTTCACGGATGCACACGTCCAGACGTTTGATCACTGACAGCGACCAGATGGTGACAACTCACCTACTGCACCCGGGAACGTCGTGTTGCTAGCTCCCTCAAAGGCTAAGGAAATCCTGGGATCCTCGTATGTCTGAAGAAGTAGTAGGAACTAAATTTATATTACGAGGGCTAATGTTTGAATGCTGGATGGGAAATATTATAAGGGGAAACAGGCTCGAGAGGAAAGAGTAAGAAATTATTCAAACTAAAGAGAAAATGGAGTTTCCTCACATTTTAAGGCAGAGTCAGTGGCGCTCTGGTGCACTGCAGTTATGGATGTACACAGGGGACTGAGGAAAAAGTCTGGGTGAAGAAGACTAGGTTAGAAAAGCCTGTATTCTCCATGTTCAAAGCAAACTTCTGTGGGATGACTTCAAAAATGGTTTCTTACAGCTTTGGATAGGGTCTCGGGAAGCACCTGGCTTTAGTCATGAGGGTGCTGAGCCAGGTCCTGGGGAAGTGCAGGACACCACTGACTTGTCAGCAAGGCAGAAACCCACCCCGCTGTGCCCAGTGCCACGGCTGAGCCACACGGTGACAGCAGGAAGAACGTACCTACGTTCTCACCCAACTCAGGCAGGAGTCTAGACGACAGCCCTGTTCGATTTCAAGGAGAATCCACCTCCCCTTCTTGTTTTTAACAGAAAAAAAAGTTAGAAAACTACTGCAGAGGAGAGCTTAGAAGCCTAGAGGATACTTAAAATTCACAAACAAGTTGCAATGATTGCAGCAGAAGAGCAAGCAATAATACTGCTATTTATTATTAACAACTACTACTTCAGAGTTTGAAATAGCAGGTGAGGTTGGCACACACTTTTACAGCAAGTCCTCAGGTGATCCCTGAAATGACAGGCTGATAATAACTCAGTTCCAGGGAAAAGGACAATTGTTAATGTTAGCAGGCACTGACATAAACATGATGGGGTCAATCAAGCATCAAGACAAGTTCTTCCTTTTAGCCTTCTATAATTCACTGAAAGCATTAACAAATTACTGTAAAACAAAAGAGAACTGTATGCATGTTTCTTTACACTGACAGACACTGGACCAAGTTTCTCTGCAAAAGGCTCTTAAAGAGACACTGAAATAATAACGTTTGAGAACTATTCTGAAATGAAAATCGGTTAAGAGATTAAAAGCGGAACTGAAATAAAGTGACTAAATCGCAAAATGGGGAAGTGTTCACTGCAGAGTGCCTCAAGCATCCGAACCTGGGTGCCTGGAGTTCAATATTATTAATAGCCACCTGGAAAGAGGAAGACAGAAAATGGCAAAGTCCAGACAACACAATGGTATATGGAAGACAGCGCACAGAAAGTGCATATTAAGGCACTTTGGAAGGAAGACTTCAATTGCTTGTCCATGCTAGTGGAGTCTGATTTGGTTGCAAAAAACCTCAGAAGGAAAAAGCCACAAAATGCCCTGAACAGGACAGTTAGAATCAGCTGAGCAAAATCATAAAAGCAAATAAAATGTGACGGTATTTACAAAGTGGATGGTTTAGAGCAACAATAAACATTATACCATTAGCTATTCAATGGTCCATTCTCACCTGCAGTTTGTCACTTCTACCTCAAGAAAAAAAAAATAGAAAAGAAAAAAAAAGGCAAAAGCAGCAGTTGAAAAAGAAAACATCAGAAAAATGACAATGCAAATGAATACAGAGAAATTAGAAAGGGCTTTCTTATGAGAGGAGAAAGTTGGGTCTAGTGAGGAAATATGATGCATGTGTGTAAAACAGAGGTGTCTCATGATCACCTGGTTGCTTCTGTTCGTCTTTTCTTACCAGATAGGCATAAAGCTAAATTCTAAAAGCCAGCTCTTCAAAAAGGTTCCTACAGATACTTTTTGACTCAATAAAAAAAAATAACTGGTGGAATTCATTTGTCTGTGAGACTGAGGTAGACAGCTTATTACAGAAATACAAAACACCTATGCATGAGAAAAAGCATCTCTACATTAGGTGAATTAAACCACTAAAGACCAAACTTTATGCTTCCAAGTACAAATTGCTCAGAAATTGGTACTGATGGGGTTCAGGGTGAAGCAACTCCCCGTGTTAACTGAGTTCTAAGGCTATTTATATCCTTCATTTGAAAGTACCCAGTTTTTGCCACCAGTAACTGAATTAATAGCTTTTTCTGACATGGCAATTTCCATGTTTCAGAATCACCTGCAGTAAGGACTATCCAACTCATTGAACTGCCAGATTAGGACTCGCACAGTGGGTGTATTTGAGAAAAAAAATCAAATGATTTGTTTGTTGTTTTTCCCCAGGCTTCAAGCTCTGCTTAAATACATAAAAGACAATAAACATTCAGGACATTTCCAATGGTTATGAAGGTACCATACCTGTGATGGTGGTAGGGATGGTGGTGGTAGTGGTGGTGGTTGTTGTGGGAGGAGGGATAGTTGTGGGGGGATCTGGATAAAATATAAAAAGGAAAATAATAAAAAAGCAAATTAAGAAAAAACAAGCAGAACACAACAGTGATCAATAATGATCAGAGAAAAACAAGGACGCTAAGAAGCAGCGTGGCTGTTGGGTGCCCTTCCTCCTCTAAAACCAGGTGGTGACTTTCCAGCTGGCTTTAAAGACAAAGGGCCAGATCCTCAGCAGCTGAACATCGTTTCTAGCTCAATCCGCATCGGGGAGCTATGCAGAGACATACTCTAGCTGGAGAATCTGGCCCAGAAACTCTCCCCCCCTTTTGCCTTCTACAATGCTAAACAAAATAAAAATAAACAAAACCCAGCATAAATTAGTCAATGAGAGAGAGAGAAATGGAATGGGAGAGCTGTAAGAAAAATAAACTGCACACTTTCCACAACAAAAAGAACAGTTTACATGTACAAAGAAAGACACAATGGTGCTTTGTTGTTTGTCTACATATACATTTGAAAATCCAGGTGGGAGGTTTGTGTGAGGGGCCCTGCTGTGCTTAACAGACTAAATATCAACAGCACATGAATATATCTCACTTTTTTTCCAGGGCTGTTAACTTCACTATTCTTCCTCTATGAATACACGTCAGCAGGATGTTAAAAACTACTTCAAAGATAGTAATAAATACAAAGAAATGAGAACATCATTACTAAATATCAATTTCAAGGTACAAAAAAAAAATCACCAAATCTTTTTATAAAAAAGCCGATATTTTTCTGACAATTTTATTTCAACATTCTTGGTTTTGCTCATAGTGCATCATTAATGAGAAACACCGATACTGAGATGTTTCTCTTTGTAACTAATAACCATTTCTCAGAGACACTTGACCTGCTAAGAATCAAACACTGCCCCTCTTCCCAGTATTTATATTATGTACAGGGGCACATCCTCATCAAAACTATTGGGCAGGAGAAGGTAGATATGAGAAGATGTAAAAGAAAAAATATGTATCAATGCCCAGATGATCAAACTGAATGTGCTAAGTAGTCGGGAAGACTTTGAACTACAGATTCATCCTGCAATAATAGAGCATGAAACATTTCAGAGGCTTTTGATTTTAGGTTTTCTCTATAGCATGTCAACTTTTCATCACTAACACATCTGCTACTCTTTTATCTCCAAGTGAGCTCTCAGATTCCCTAATTAATACATCTGAACTTTAATTATATGCTGCACCTTTATTGTATTCCGTACAACTTCCAGAAAGTTGAGAAACATTACCTTGGAGTTCGCTTCACTGTGGAGACAGATAAAATAAAGTGGTCATTTATGCTGAGTGCCATTTTGTCCTGCTCCTAGAACTTCCTTCTTGCTCTTTGCCCAAGGCCATGCTGATGAGATGCTGCCACTTCTCCACAGTAGTAGAGATGGAACAACTGAAGTACAGGAATAAAGTCCCTGCCCTTTCATTGCGCAAGCAGAGGCAGATAATCCCAGCTCATTTCACAAACTGCACTGGGAATGGTGCTGTGCAGCAGACTCTTCCTTGATAAATGCAAAAAAATGAATGTTTGCTAATTGTGCCAGAAGTTTCTAGAAAAATGTGTCTGCCCACTCCCACAGTGAGGAAAAGCGTGAAAAGAATTTTAAAAACAAGCATATTTTCAGTCTGCGTCAATGTGATTAGACATCCTTACACCATGTGTGCAACAGAGAAAGGTGTGTTAAGCACAGATCAGCAGCGGTTATTTTGCAAGCCCTGGCTGCTGGCAATCATTTGCACTTAATGCCATTTAACTGTAGGTGCATTCGTTTTGTATGGAGACTAAGCCACCCCTACCTCTTGTGAAGGTGTGCCAGCCCAACGCTGTGCTGCAGCCATCGCTACTCCACCGCACGCCTCTGGTGGGGACGGCCCCATGTGCACGTCCCCCCGCTCCCAGGGGGGCTGGATGCGGGCAGGGAGCACCATGGTGACAGGCGAGTCCTGCCCACGGCTGGGGCAGGGGGCAAGCAGCGAGCACATCCTCCCGCTAGCTTTCACACTACACCTACAGAGGCGTTTTTGCAGGGATACAGATTGCATAGGCACATATATTATTCCTTATATTCTAGTGGGGAAGGATGCCAAATGCAGCAAAGGCTGGAGAAGTGTGTGCTTTCTGTTGACATGTGGAGTGAGACCAGCAGCTCCTTTTCACACTCAACACAGTAGCACTGGTTTCCTTTGGTGACAACTTAGAGTTAGATTCTATGCCAAAGGGCTTCAGACGATGACCACAGCCTAACCACTTCCACTACATCAGCAGCTCTGGAGGTCTCCCTTCTTGATTCAGGTCTAAAGGAATTCTTTATGTTGTCCAGAGTGCCGAATCATAGCAGGACACTCCCAGACATCCAGGAACAGAATGTGATGGGATATAAAACAATTACTTAACAGAGAGCTCCGGACAGACCATGAAAAGCCTTTCTACATGCCAAAACACCTGCTGGATACCTGAACTAGAGTCCACAGGTTAACATCCCCTGGGAAGCTGCATCACCTTTGCAATAACATCATCTGGTCCTGGGAATTGAATCATGAGGGATGAAAGCTCTGATGAATTCCTGTGTAATCTGGTTCTTGCCCCCATCAAAAACGTGGAATAATTAATGATCGTGAGAGTTAATATGAGGTCTAAATGGCTTACTGAGACCACATTTACAGGTGAGAATGAATGGTGCTCCATCTCCAGAGCCCACCAAATCCCTGGTGTGTCTGCAGGGACACACATTTCAGCTCGATCCTCTGTAATGGTTCATCCTGAGCCTTACAGAACCTGGGCACTAACCAGGTCATTAACATTGGTGAGAGTTATTCTAGCACTCACTTGGGCCAAAATAGGTACATTAAACTATGCAAGGAATTAAACAACCTCTTCTATAACTGCTTTACTGCAGTAGCTTTCCATACTTCTCATGGGTTGCTGCTTGTGTCCTATTTCAGCTTCTTTAATACTTCCCACAACTTTTGCTGTTTCTTCAAACAGTGATGTGAACAGCCATTTTTAAACCAAGAGTGACTTATTCCATCATAAATTCATATCTGACTTCATTTTGTAAACTGGAGTCCTTTGGAGCTACAGGCACTAGAGAACTACCTGTATATTACAGTACAGGAGTCCGATTTCAGCTCAGAGCTGTAAGGTTTGTTATTAGCTACAGTCTCTGGGCAAGTTTCTAAGACTGGGCCAAAAACCGGTGACATACCACCGGCACTGGATAGGCGATGTTATGTTCCCAACTATTTACTGGGATCAGAGCAAACACAAGAGAATTTGGCCTGCAGAGCTTCAAGCAGCTCTTGCATGGAATGAACTTCAAACCAGAGCACGACAATGTCCTATCCAAATAACAGGCAACACCCACCACAAGCTTAGCAATGCCACGCAATGAACACTCTAAGAGATAAAGTTTAAATATGCAGCCCAAGGGACTTGTTCACAATTAAAGTGGGGGATCACTCCTCAAGTGCCTGCTGAATCTTCATTATGTGCAACACCTCATGATGAGAGAACAACAAGGTTTAGAGCAATGGCAAAATAATACAGAGGAACCGAAGTATTAAAGTAGGTACTTAATAGCACTTTAAAAAGATGCTGAGACATGTCTTAGTGTCTGCTCAGCAGCCACATATAGGCTTAAGACATCTCATTCCTCCAGTTTATTTACCGGGTTGCAGTTATCCAGGGATGCTGGCTGATTCTTCAGTCATTTAATTTGCTAATAAAAGACCAGGGCCAAAAAAACCCCAACCCTGTACCACTGCTGAAGACACTGAAAAAGTCATTAGAAAAAGGAAAATATATTGGAGAAGTCCTGTGAGAACTGTCAGGCTAGAGAACTTCACAGTTCTCCCCATGCCTCCGTTCTGGCCTTTTCTCAGGCCTCATCTGACAATACACAAGTGTCATGGCAAGTCCACAAAAGCGGCTCCAGAGAAAGAAACTTAATGGCTCTGCACCTGATGTACGACACCAAGAGTTACAGAAGCAAAAGAAATGCTTTTCCAGCCCCTACCCCAGCCCAGTACAACGTAGATGTGTTGGGAGCTATCTGTAATTCTTGCAGAAAGCAAAACGTTAACTTCAAAAGCTTTCAGAGAGAGGTATGTTGCAATTATGTGTAAATGAGTCTAGAAGAACGGTGGTTTTTCTCACGTACCGTATACAAACAGCATGTAATCCGCATGTGATTTCCCCACCGCGTTTGAAGCCTCACAGCGGTATGTACCATTATCTGTTTTGTTTAGGTTACTAATGAGAAGGTTTGAACCAGACACTACAACGTGTTGAGGCATCTCATCATCTACTCTTAACCACCTCATGTCCGTAGGCCTACAGAGGAGGGAGAAAAAGAAACAGTCACATTACTATTTTCCTATGGTAAAGATGGCATCTTCAATAGTTCATCCACAGACAGAAAGCCCAAACCAAGAAAAACTGCAAAGAAACAAACACATGCTTTTGCACTACTCAAGCCCAGATGCTGTCAGGCTTCCTCAATTTAAATTTATTTTAACCCAACAGGAAACTGTATCCAGACCTTAAATTTTCTGAAGACACTAATGCAAGCAGGAAGAAAGTTCATTAGTGGTTAATCATTCACTTATTCAGTAAACCTGAAATCTTTGAGATCTATGGACTACAATGTGCATCCACAGGGTGCTCTGAGTGCAGATCTGGACATGTGACAGAACAAGTACATTTTCATGAAGTTTGAACCATTTCACAAAGAGACGTGACAGACCTATTTACTTCAATTTTGGCTCTACTGCTTAGTGACAGAATTTTAGCCGCTAGCAAACAGGAACACCTTTCTTCTCTCCCCGACTATGCTTCTCCAATTGGCAGCCTGTTTCCTGCATCCTTTTACTAATGGAACCAAAATGGGTATCATGTTTGCATAATTTAGGGAATGAAATTAGCGTGTCTGTTAGAGCCAGTAAAGAAAAAAAGTGCTTCGGGGCCTGGGGAATTCTTTTTAAGAATAAATAAATTATTATTACTACGAAAACTTTTAAATAGCAAGTAAGGACAGATCAGCTACTCCTATGAGCCAGCCTTCGCCGGCAAGAAATATATAGCAGCTTTCAGGACAACTGAACACTAAGTTCTTAAAAAGGGGAGGTCTATAGAGTAAAACATTTCATTTGTCCGACTGCCTAGTTCCAAAGATGAAGTTTGCAAGTCATATTCTGCTGGGAGCTCGCACCGTTAAAGGTATCAAAATAGCTTGGGCTTTTTACAGTGTCCATATGGGAGACTACTGTAATGAAATAAAAGCTCCTAAAGTCTCAACATCCCAGCCCCACAACTGGAATGGACAAAATACTGAATAAAATCATTTGGTTATCAGTTGCCTGCTACAAAGTCAACATCTGGTTTCGGACAACGGCTTGGTGTGCTCTCCCTTGCTTTCCCACCCACGGCACTTACTGCCTGGCGAGGCTGCAGAACACGCCGCTAACGTGCGAGCCTCTGCCCGTCCAACAGCAGCTCTCCAGAGAGCAGAACCGCAGTTGCAGTTTTACCTCAACATTGGTGGAAAGGTCTTGATGCTCCTGGCTACAGCTTTCAAAAGCTATTAGTGATTTTGGTGTCCCAAGGTTTCACATGCTGCATGCGCTACACAGCAGCCTGTTTTCAAAGACGTGAATATCCTAAAAGTGATGGTTTCATGGTTTCAGCATATTCCCACTTCTGTCACAGGATTTTGTTGTTTTCTTTAACTGTCTAACCTTGGACATTGAAAACTTAATACCTATATTAATACCAAAACAGAAAATTCTACTTTCTAGTGTTTTGTTTACCTCTGAACTTCCCCCAACCCAATGTTCATGTTGCAAAATATTGCAGAGAAGTGATTTTAACTGAAGAAACATTCCTGTTCATCCTAAACCTCTGAAAGGATTTTATGAAATTTGTTAATCTTTTTTTTTTCCCAAAACAAAATAATAATAATAAAAAAAAACTAAACAGAAACATCTTACTGTACATTTTCTTATGCCTTGAGAGAGACAGGTGAAATGACCTACATAAGGAAATTCCTAGCACATTACTAGCATCACCGTAACATTAAGTGGCATACAGCCTGGGAGATGTGTCTGTCTTAGTTAACATGTGTATGTCTTATTCATAGCCTGGAAAAAAAAAAGGTAAAGAGGCCTATTCATTAAATTCCCACATGATAGCAAATGGGAGGAACTGCAGTTACCCATGAGAGGAGAAATGCAAAGGGGCTTTGACAGATTCTGAACAGGGAGTAGATATTCAAATGGGATTATTCAGTCTCTAATGTACAGGGAAGGAATCAGCCACATGCGGAACAGAAGAAACTGAGAAGTGGAAATAAACAAAACAATCTAGGTGAGGTAGGACACTACCGTGGAAGATGACAGTATCACAAGCCTTCTCACCTCTGAGCTGCATAGACCCTTCCTGTCCCTGCCCACAGAAACAGAACTGTCAAACTGGATGACTTCAAGTTCGACTACACCTGCAGTAACTCTTCAGTTCTGGGCACACTACCAAGGAGATGCTGACAGACTTCGGGAATGTTTGCAGAAATCTCATGAATATGATCAAAATAAAAAAGGATAGTAAATACTTGACAACCATAAAGCCAAGTGGGAGAGGAAGTATTAAAAAAAAAGTCAACAAAACTTAAATTAGAACAACAATGGAAGTGTGGAAGAAAATCTACCCTCCCTTGTCAGGAATTTCCTGATGCATAAATTTCTTAAGCAATGTAAGAAAGCCTCAAGGGCGTGGTATGAAGAGGAGAAAGAATACAACTTGCATTTCATATAAAAAACATAGGCCACCAAATACGGAGGAGAATCATCATATAATCAATATAAGCAGAAAGACAGACTGCCTTACCTTACAGATCCATTCCACTTTTAAAAGCACTCAATTCTTTGGGCCATTCACTCTTCTGCATACCTGCACCTTACTAGGATTCGATATGCAGGCCACTGACCTTGCTTTTGCAGATTAATTGAAATCAATTGACACCTAAGTGGGGAAGAGACTTCCCTGGGGAGGAGATGCATGGCTGTGTGGCACCCACGCTACCACCTGTTCATTCTGCATCAGAGGGCTTGCTCCGCTCCTGGGAGCTCTTACAATAAAAAATCCTCAACCATTTTTTTTATATAAGAATAAATGCAAATCAAAACAGATACCTTAATTTGGCAGCATATGCTCAGGTGCAGAAAGGATATCTCCATACTTTCTTTTTCATACTCTTGCATCGCCTTTGCAGCAGAAAATGGCACACTAAGTTCTGCAATAGCTAAAGAGGCCAAAATGCCTGCATGCATTTTTGCATGGCCCTGTAGCATGGCCCCGTCACTGCCAGACAGCCTGGTCCATCCTCCGGTAGTTCCCAACTTACTGTGGTTTTCCAAAAGCTGCACACGTCAGTTCGAGTGGCTCCCCTTCTCTCGTGAGGCCTTGCACTGGGTAATTCTGAGAAACCCGCACTTGAGGCTTATCTGCATGACAAAAACATCATTTCATAAATTTTCTTGTCAAACAGAATCAGATTTCTACGCACTGAACACCAAAAGACAGTCATCATCACTGCTTTCCTCTCGGCCCCCTCTATGCCATTTGTCTAATCAGTAAGTGAACTTGGTATTTGCTTCAAGCTGAAGTGATTAGCACTGAGGAAACGCGAGGCAGATCGGAGATCTGCACTCCGACTGAAGCACCACCGTTTCCCGGGAAATGCTTTTTGCTGCACCAGAGTTTATCTCTGAACTCACTCAAGCTAAAAGGAACTCATTTGCCTTCATGCTGAGGTGAAACCGGAGATATTTGTGGTGCTCAGAATTGATACGTTTTATCATGTATCATATATTACTGTATGACAACACTTTGTGTCCACGCATTTTAATACGTTTGGCTTTACAAGAGATGTTTGTTAGAAACACAAAAAGAAATCACAGCCACTGATGCTTTTGTTTAAACAATGGAAGATTTTAGTTAGTCCAAATGAAGCTCTTCTAAATCCTAAAATAAACACAGAGAATTAAAGCATTTATAGTTAGGGATCCAGCTTCAAACCACTTTAGTAAGACCCTGCAGGAGAAAAAAAAAACACACACACACAAAACACACTGGAGTCCATGATCAAAAAATTCATTACCTCCTATAACTGAAACAAAGATTAAAAACGCAATCTAAGCTGTAGCTAAAATGTTATCAATGCAAAAAATCAATTCAATACTACAAATGCCATTAGGCCGTATATATTTTTCAGGAATTTACTCAACTGTAAGAAATAAAGGAAGGCAAAAAATCAGTATGCATAAAGGTTGAAACAATTTAAATGTTTCTAGATCCTTTGAGAGTAACTGCTACCAAAAATATCGGCTTGCTGCATTTTATTAACTGTGTTTAACTCATTAACATGCTTCCTGTGGAATAATAGAGATTAGAAAAAAAAATCCATGTCAGGATTTAACCAATTTAAACTCTCATAATTTTCAGTAATGGAATAAGCTACACTAGTAAATCCTCTCCTGAGATGACTATACCACAAACATTTTATAAACTAATCCCCATTACAGATGCTTCCTGCAGCTATGAAACTAAGGCGTATCTGCAGGCTGGAAAGCGCAGCAGCAGCACACGGATTACGACGTCCTGAAAGTGTGTTACACGCCTGAGGTGCAAAGCCCTAATTCCTCTGGAAACACAGGAATGCAGTGTGCCTGAGAACAGGAGCTGACCCCCAAATAGTGACGTTGCTCAGCGCTTCGAACGTGCAGAAGAGACGCGTGGAAGCAACCAGCATGGTCTAGGCGTGAGCAAAGACCGTCCCTAGGAGGGCAGACACAACCTCGACGTGTGCCCTGCAGCTGAACCTCGACAGAGGGCACCTGGGCTGCGCTGTGGCAGCGAGGGGCAGGTGCTCCCCACTGCAAGGTCCAAGCCCCAGATGCACAACCCAGTCCTGCGGGGGCTGTGGCACAGATACACACAAAAAAAGCACAGGAAGACAAAGAACAGTGCTGAAATACCACACTGAGTTTGGTCTGCAACACGAGTACTTACACAATGCATAAACACAGGACGACCGGTTAAATAGTATTATGCAGCAAGTATGTCACAAGCAACATCTTACGTGCTGTGCTCACGCTTACCCCTCTCGTTCACAATCACCCCACCTCAGCCATCTGCTTGCTATTTACTATTTGCTTTGTGACGGTACCTAAGGGCCCATGCCAGAAACATCGATGCTATTACACTGTGTGTTGTGGAAAGACTGGAAAACCTTTCCAGCCCTATTTACAGGGGAACACAAGGGCTACCCTGAATGGCATCCCTGGGCTGGGAAAGCCATGGGTGAGATCTTCTGCAGCTTGCCTCTTCTGTTGCTCCAATCCTGTTTTTATGAGACAAATTTTAGTATTTCTAACGAGATGGTTACCAGCTGTCAATTACTTATGGAAAGCAACACGAATACACCGAAGGCTTGTTGTACTGAGAACAAACCGCAAGCTAAGTAAGCTCTCCCGAAACGACATAAACTGCCCCCCTCCACTTCAGCGTTCTAGCTCCATAGTCTCCATTAATCAAATGTAAGAAGGAAAGTGAATCTATACCATTTTGATTTGCACACTGTAGAGGTGTCACATACAATATAAATCCGAACTTGATTAGCACACATACATGTACTCGTGAAGACAAGAACACTCCCAATAGAGTTATCACAGTGAATGTCTCTTCTAAGCAGGACTCACCAGCATGCGAGTAATTACTGAAGGCACTTATGGAAATAGGAAGTGCTTCAAAATTCTGAAGGATTCAGAAGGATGGCTTGGCACTCAGGAGAACTGACATTTTAATTAGGCTTGTAGTATACAATGAAAATTTCACTTGCTTTGACCAAGAATTTGGGGGAGGGGATGTGTTTGGGTTTTTTTGTTTGTTTTTTTTTGAGGACACACATTTAGACAATCTTTAATCCTACTGCTAAGCATCCCATCTCAGACAAAGTCAGTATCTATTTTCTTCAGATTATACACTCTGTTAGGTAAAGCTTTGTAAAATGCCAGGCACTGTGGGATCCTGAGCTCAGCTCCTACCTGCAATTGTGACATTTAGTAACTGACACCAGCAAGCTTGTGATGGTTTTCAAGGCCTGTACTAGCAGTTTGCCACCTATTAACCACTTAATTAAAAAGGCCACGTTCCAGTAGTGACATCTGTGGTAGTATAATCTGGGACTATCACCATCTCAGATGGCAGTCTAGGGCATAAGGCAAGCAGCAGAAGAATTTTTACTACCAAGTGCATTCCAACAGCCTGAAATACTCAACTTGGAACTTCATAATATCATATTGCTGGATTACTACATAAAAATAAATGCTTGCATCTACACATCTAAGCCACAATATACTCCGCTGGCAGACAATTAGATCTAACAACCTCAAGCTATTTCCTAGTATGCCTATTTCTAGTGGCTTAAAAAAAAAAAAAAGCCTAGTAATTTAATAAGGTACCTTTATTAAGCTAAATTCATTCAAAAGCTACAAGTGATATACAAGGTTAAATACCAGTAGTCTAAAGGTTACACTGTAGCAGCAACCAATTTGAAAAACTTATTACAAAACCATTCTGCATTTGATGAGATTTCTTTTACAACATGCATACCGTGTGCCTGTAACGCATCCGAAAGGCAGCCTTTAGAGAGGCGACAGCACGCCCTGCTCTTTGCCCCGCTGGCCAATTACGGTGTACATGAGCCCAGCCCCCTCAGCCTCCCACAGTCTTGAAGTCAGCCTGAATATGAAAAATGCTCCTTCTCCTCCCTCTCTGACTAACAACCTGTATTTTAATTTCGCAAGCAACTGGGATGCTGATGGCTCCTCCAGCGCGGGCGGTGCCATGGGACAGCACGCTCCCGCGGGACGCCACCACCCGGCTCCCTCGGGGCTTCACCTCCAGCTGCACCAGGACCCATGGGCTGTGCGTGCTGGCAGAGCTGCAGCAGCGCTTGGCTCATTCCCCCGTCAGATCCCCTCTCGCCCCTCTGTGTGGCATCGCCTCTGGGCTGACGCCATGCGTTTCAGCCAGGCTCCACGTTAAGCCTAATTGCTTGTGACCGAGGCACGGATAGGGCGTCCTCTTCTAAAATGATGCGAGAAACGGAGAACCCGCTGCTTCTCTTGAGAAAGGTCTCGACAAACCGAGATGCGTTTAAGATGCACCTTCTGTCCTCGTTTTGTCTAGTTTAACTTCTAGCCAAAGATTTCTGTTTTGCCTCCCCCTGCTAGATTACAGTTCCCTTTGTACTTTGCACACTCTCGCCATGGCTGTTCTTCTGTCCTGTGAACAAATTGCTTCTCAATACTTTTTGGTAGGACAGATTTGGCCGGAGCTTTTTAAGTCTCTTCCTGTGTGGTTTCTTCCCGTTCTCTGCAACTTGTCCTATTTTCCAGCATCTTTCCAAAGTCTGCTCACGAAGATGCCGTGCAAGATTCCAGGAATGGTCTCACCAACACAGAAGAGAAAAGCCATCATCTTCGCTCCAGCTCCTTGCTTCACACACGCAAGGAGGCACTGGCTTTGCCATGTTGGTTTCCCTGGCAAAACCTCACATCAGGCTTTTTCCCACTACAGCACTCCAAGTATTTTCCAGGATGTAGTTGCGCTTCTGTGAAGAAGCGATATAGCCTACGGCCACCCACCTTTAAGAGTTTTAAAGTGCTGTGTTTTAGAAGTTACAAAAACTCTCAAGACGTTCTGTGCATGCTATAACACTTCCTCTTATTAAGTGTTAGCCAGTTTTTTGGTCATCAGCAAAGATTATTAACAGTGATTTTTTTTTTAACTTTTTTTTTTTTAAGAATTTCCAAATGAGTCATGGGAGCACTGAAGAGCAGCAGGCCAAGCACCCAGGCCAGTGCATTTGCTCTAAAAATACCATCACTTGCTGATTACTCCCTAATGACTATTCTTTGAGATCTGCCAGTTAGTGATTTCTTAATCCATTAAATGTGCGCTCCATCGATTATGCTTAGATCTCATTAATCAGTCAGGATATCACGTTATACAGAGTTTGGTGTCTTACAAAAGCCTAAGCCCATTATTTCTACCCATTTACTTTCATCAGAGAAACCTATGATCTCAAAGACAGGAGAGCTTGTCGTCTCAGGGAGTGCCGCCAGACAGATCTGGCATGCCTGATCTCCTGTGGGGCCCCGGCTCTGCTGCGCAGGTGCATGGAGGAGCCGGGGGTCCACGGAGGAGCCCGGCTGGGACCCCCAGCAGCGCTCGCCCCTGCCCCACTGAGCCCAGTTCTGGCTGCTCCCGGAGGGCTGCAGCCTTCGGAGCTTGTGCTGTCACCTCAGTCCTCCCCAGGGCTCCTCTCCAGCTCCAGGCCAGTTTGGGTCAAGCAGGTCCTCCCAATTTCTGCCTGTGCTGTAACGCACCAACCAGGGGAATGCAGCCAAGCTCTGCTGAAAACATTTATCTTGTTTGTAACCAGACTAAACCCAACGGCAGCACTTGCTGGAGACAGCACGTCTCTCTGCATGCAGTAAGTGCTGCGTGGTAGCAGCGCAGGTTCCTACAACTGCCGAGCCTGTGGCTGAAGTCTTGCGTATTGCAGCCCACAAGGATGCTAATAGACACTAGATATGACTCCTACTTGAAAATAAAACCTTAAATAAAAGAGTGGTTTTCTTGGCAAATGCAAGAAGGCACATGAACAACATCTCCCCTGAAACACAATCAGAACATGCTTAATGAGGAAAATGTGCAGTAAATTTAACTCTGTGGCTATATCCAGTAACTTCACTGTGCACAAAAGCTGCTAAAAGCTGCAAAACAAAAAAACCACATCACACTTGAGGTAGCTGTTCTTTGGGGCCACATCATTTCCCCCGAGTTGAATCATCACACTCCAGCAGCTCCTGGTCCTCCAGCAATCTCAGAGTGATACGGCTCCTACAGTGCAGCAATCTGTCCACTTTAAACACAAACATTGCACTGAAACAGTCATTAATAACACAATAAAAACAGTCTAGGAAGCATTTCTTTAGCAGGGGATGATTTTTTTCTCGACTTATCCAACTCACCAACCACCAACAGCGACAAACCAGTCAACCCTTCCTGCCCACACAACTGCCCCAGCTGAGGTCAGAACACAGTCAAAAGCCTTCTTACCACATGCTGCTTTTGGGGGGAAACACACAAAAACACGGATGAGGAAAACCAACCACTGAAAGCACGCTGTAGCTCGCAGAGCCCTGCCACAGCCCAGGAGCAGGCCGTGCCCGGCAGCACCAAGGTCCCCCCGGCACTTCCATTACCGACATTGCTCAGCCGCACACGCAGCACGAAGGGCTCTCAGGACCAGCGCGCATTTTCAGAACGGGGTTTCTTTCTCAGCTCCAAATTACAGCTAAACACATACATTAAGTAAATTGCACGACTATACATGGCTGGTTTCTTCATGGCAGACAGGAGCAGACAAAACTGCTCCTGCAGCGCTTCTGACATAGTGGTACTGCAGCATGGGGCTCAGCGTGTTTTGTAATGCCAGACTGTTTGCCAACTGAGAAAATTACAAAATGGATTCTTTCAATGATTCAGCTGAAAATTCTCTTGCCTGCATTGTAAAATTATGTACTGAATCCAAGTTTTAAAATCCATTTTGTGATTACTGTATTAATTCCTGATGCGTACCTCTTTGCAAAAATAATGACAGATGGTATTCTCAGGAGAAGAATATCCTGCAGGTCAGGCAGAATTTTTGCCCACTTTAAGTAATTCTAGCTTCAAAATCACCCCGAATATGCTTTAGTGCTCATCTGAAGAAAGGTGTTTATTTTATACAGATCCTCGTCTCTGCTTTGCTCTGTGGCCCAAACTAGCATGGTATATTGCCTATATATATATAACAAGGATAAACTATTAAAAGAAAATGACTTCTGGCCGTTTTTGTATCTTACTACACTCACATGCTAGGGAAAGGTCAGGAGGAAAACATTCTTCAATATTAAAAGAAGTCAGAGAAGTTAACATAATACATAGGTATAATAAATACAGCCATCACCTTTATCCTAACGTCAAGCAGGTTTACTTATCAGGAAATGAAGTCTGCATCAGAGCCAGCGGAGACCCGGCTACCCTGTGTTTTCTCCCCAGCTTCCAGAAGGACAGAGCCTGCATTGTAGCCGGCGAGCTCTGCACGCTGGGGCTCCCATCAGGCACACAGCTGCGTGTGACACAAGCGGCCGGTAACCCGGCTTTTGGGTACTGTGTGCACCACGGTGGGATGCCACGCTCAGTCGCGCTAAGGAGAACAGGCAGGTTTGTTGTATGTGCACGTTCCCATTTTAAATACATAGCCGCATGCTGCTGCTGAACACTTCCAAAACGCAGCGTCCAGACCGTACTGTATGCTCTTCATTCCCAACAACACTCCTCTGAGAAAACCTTATTAATGAGCTTGCAAACGAGCACCCAACTGGGAAATGTCACAAACAAGAGTGGCTAATGCCCCAGAAAATCAAATAACTGAACACTTGGCTGATTGTGGTGCTTTTCATATTTATAAAAAGAAAAAAAAAACCTTTAAATCAAAGTTTCTGAAGGGGTCAACACCTCACTGAACAAAACAACTCATTTATTCATTTTTAGAATTCTCCAGATGATAAATTACATTGATGTTAATCACTTCACTGCATAGTATGCAATTAATATTTGTACTCAATAGAAATATAAGGATTACTGGAGATGTGACAGCATACGTATATAGCTGATTTTTAACATAATTGGGTGCAAAGAGTTCTCCCCTCGTAACAGCAGAGGCTGTAACAGATTCCATCAATGCATGTTTTAGAGGTATACGCGTAGGCATTACAAAAATGAATGTGCAATTCCTTGTAACTTCAGAAAAAATAAAAAACAAACAAGTAAAACCAAGATAAAGTGTCAAATGAGGACCTCATCTCCAGTATCAAATAATGACATAAAGTACCACAAATGCTGAACTTAAATATTTCAGAGTATCTAGTTCCATTCAATTCCTTAATGATATTTTAATGCATTTTGGTGCTTCATTTCCTTTCTAAAATTACACTCAACGCACTGGTCTTCCATCCCTCACTGAATAATCCGAATGACAAAAAGAAGGCAACTTGAGCCGAAATCAACATATATTTTCAAACCAATCCCATGTAACTTATTGTGGCCATCCACTGCACAGGGTTATACGTTCAGTGGTGCAGCTATTAATCAAGCATAGAGGTGTTATTGTTACTGTGAGTACATGGCATCACTTGTCAAACTCTGTTTGCTTTTAAAAAGCACTACCAGGAGATTTTCATAAATATTACAAAATGCTTGTTTGCAGAGATTTCTTTTTAATAACATACCCTACATTCAGATAGAAGCATTTACTCAAAAATTCACAAAGGGACAGGATGTGCCACATTATACATGCAATAGCTTACTTCCTGAGTAGGACAAGTTAATACTCAGCATGAGTAAGTCTTACCCAGTTTCACTAACTACAGCAAAAGGTTCTCTTCCCCCCAGTATCTGTGCTGGTAAGCTTCAGGTGAACCTGCTATTTATTTTTTAAAGCTTAGCTTATGGTGTAGTAACAAGTTATTGGTATACACTATAGAATTTTATCAGATAACACAACTGTTCCATTATTTTGCCAGAGGAGAAGCCCCTGCACACATTAAGAGGAGGAGCAAGATGGCCATTCCTCTCCCTCAGGTAACAGCAAAAAAGACTGCCTGTCCTTAAAGATTTTACATGCTTTGCACCTACAAAGATGCTTGGAAATAATCATGGAGAAAACAAGGCAACAACAAGACAGATCACATTTACTGTAGTGAACAACTGCCTTATTAAATCATGGCTAAGGCGACACAGGGTTCAGTGCTGCACATGCATGGGGTACCCTGGTGCTCTACAGTTCAACATTATCACAAATCCCATACTTTTGTGACATGCATCTGAAATTACTCTACCTATCCCCCTTCAAGAGGATTACCTGCTTCCTGGTTCAAGACATCTGGAGCAACCACAGCCTGGGGTGATAAGGCCAATAGTCATTTTGAAATACGTTCCTGAAGTTACTGAGAAACTTAAAAAACCCACACAACTCAAATCTGCAATTTTCTTTGAACTACAGCTCGGACGAAAATGTTCATTTGAATTGTTTTTAAAATAAAGTGAAGTAGGTCACTTTGCAGACTTCAATTTCTGCATCTTTTTTTTTCTTAGCAGAGAAAAACATTTCAATAAAATAAAATAAATACATATTCTAGGTGCCACCTCCAAATGCACCAAAATAAGTTGAAGTACAAATGCTCCAGATTTTCAACGACACTTAAGATCCTAATTTACAAAAAAAGAAACATTTGACATACCGAGCTTTAAGAAAAACAGTTTAAAAAGAGAAAAGGTAAACACTTTGAAGGGAAAATAATGCAACTCTGGGGGAAGACATGCCTGCCTCCCCTCCACTGTGGGCTGCTGCAGCCAGCCAGGCGAGCCAGCCCTTCAGCATGGGAGCACGTGCCTTGCCCGCTGCTCATCTCCACTTTGATTCCTCTCTCCAGGAGCATTACAAAAGTCAGTCTCCTCCAGATGCGAGTGAGAAACAAGAAAAATGTTGGAAATGGCTGAACTGTATGGGAGAATAACCTCTGAAAATGCCTTTTTTCATTTCAAGATTGCACAAACAACACTGAGGTCACTGTCTGTTCCCTTTTGCAGGTTGTGTTTTGAGTAGTTTTCGAGGATGACATGTACCCTACCCCTCCCTCCCCCACCCTGCAAACTACGCAATTTTTTTGTTGTTGTTCTGTCTTCTGTGGTTCTGTTTTTTAAAAACTTTTGAATTGTATCTTTCAATATCTCTCAATTTCCTGAAATTTAGTCAGACAAAAATACCTCATTATCCGAGAAGGCTCCATCCATCATCCTCCTGCCATTCCCCAACACATTTCCTGCTTGAGTTGGATACGCTTAGTGCAGAGAAATACAATATCCACTGAGAAAATACTTTACTATGTCCTGCTGGTGTTCCAAAGGGGTGGATCCGCTGTGCCCTTAGTGTGAATGGGCAAGATTTAATGGGAGAGAATGTAACAGCAGACACGTCAACAAACAACACGCGACTGATCTTGAGTTATACCTCTGTGGCTGCAAGAAAAGCAGCTAAAACCACATACACTACCATGATCAGTGAATGCTAAATGCTGCTGCTTTGGAGATTTGGCATTTTGCTTGCCTGGAAGGTAACAATATGGTCAGTGAAAGTGCATGAACAGCAACTGGAAGAGATCTGTTCTGATTGCAAATCCTATATCTAAAAAGCAATTGAGAAAGTATCAATTAGGCCTGATTGTCAGAGTCTAAGTTCCCCAAGAGACTAAGTTCATGTCAACAGAAGCTCTGATTGAGATGCCGGTCGGTGAAGACATGAAGTTTCCTTCTACTCGTGTTATTCTGAAGAATTGAGCTGCAGTCAACAAGACTGAAGCAAGAAAAGCTCAAGGGTAAAAGTTCGCTCTGACTGCCTTTTCTACCCTAAGTTCAGGTCCGGCAGTAGGTATTAAATGCAAACGTCTGGACATCCTCCAGCACACGAAGTCCTGAAGCCACTACTTGCTGGGAGCTGCAAGGTTACGACGTACTACATGTTCTTCTTCTGGTACTCTTCTCTCAAGCCATCTGCTACTGCCCACTGAAGCAACTAACTAGACTAACGTGGGTCAAGTCCCTGTAAATAATTTCTGTTTACAAACGGTCATTTTAATTCATACCATGTTTAACATCCAAATAACTGTGTTTTACATGTGTTTTGCCTTCACTGTGTATGGAACCAACCCTGTAAAGACTGCAAATGAAAATAGCCAGGAAGAGATTTATCTGATATGGAGAAAGAACAGAAGAACAGAAAAAAATGTTCCCTCCCAAAACAGACAAACAAACAAATCATTGATCCTCCCCTATCACATCAAACTATCAAGATTTCAGTGCAATTTCTAAAAGGAAGCCTAAAAGTAACCAGATGCCCTTTCAAGCAAGGGGAAAATATCCAGATATCCTGGAAGATTTCAGTATCTGCACGTAATAGGGAAGATAGGATTTTTTTCCCCGTTAAGTATTTGATCAAGCCTCACAAAGGTGCTAATGTATTATTAAAGCTAATGGAGCTCTACAAGAAATGTTAATGGACATTAAGTTTGCATAAATGAATTACACATTAGCACAGTCACAAGAAATCTAGTATCTGCCAATTTAGGTATTATCTGATCATTTCTGTTTTCCTCATTATATGAACATTACTTTACTCTAGTTTCAGAGATACGAGAATTGTAACCAAGATGTTCATAATGAAACTACATAACGAAGCAGATGAAATAAATTAATACAACCTCTTCTTCCCCTTTTAATGTAATGTTATAGTTGAAGTGAACCTAAAAAAACATGTGCTTTGAATCATCCTAATACCCCTGCTTTTCTGAGGCACCCAAACCATGTTGTGAGGACTGTCTGACTTTGGTTTTGGAAGCCATTTTCTGAGCAGAAGCATGTGCATATAGCAGCTCCATTATCTCCAACAGCTGAAAGTCAGGCCTGTCCGCATTTGCGACCACTGGTATTTTCAGATAACTGCTCAGAAACCCTGTTAACATCACATACAGTAGAACAGTTCCTAAACAAAGTGAAAACGCATTATTAACAATGAACATGGTAGGAATATTACAGCAAAGAATCTGTAGGCCTTTGTCAGTGGTGTTGCTACAGATTCCGCATACTTCATCTTGCCCTAATTTAGAAAAACAGATGGAACTGTATGTTCACAACGCACAATACCAATACTTCTTTTGCATGGTGGCCAGTTTTTGCCAGTAAGCTCACAATGGTGGCCAGTTGCTTTAATGTCGTGTTACAGAAACACTTTCAGAGAGATTAAGTAGGTTGCTAAAAGAAAAATACTCAGATTTAATCTTTCCTGGCAATTTTAAAGCCCAGTCAGAATCTTTCATGGTGCAAATTCAATGTGAGGAAAGTTATTTAAGAGAATAAATGTATTTATGCTGTTGCAAAAGGGCTGGGAAAAGTCATAGCTTAACCTATTAAATGGTACCCAACATTTTTATTTCAGTTTTTAAAGAACAGAATGTAAACTCCATCTACACTATAATTTTATCTAATCATACAGCAAATGGTTCCTGAGGTCTTAAGTGAGCAATTTTATACCTTAAAAGCATTACAAGTTCTGCTACTCACACATGACTTCTAGGTAACGTTGCGTCTGCAAGTCTTTGACAGCAGGGTGATCCACCAAGCAGATGACTGGGACCCCGTCGTCCTCCCGTCCCACTTTCAGCAAAAGCTGGCTGGTCACTGTGTACATATCAGACCACTGCTCCACTTCCGACTTGCCTGGCAGGGAGATGAAAAAGAAAAGCAGACAGTGACTGGGGGGAGCATCTACTGGATACGTTCACCTTCCTTATTTCTGCGCTCAGGTGGTGTGCTCCCTTCAGCATCTATTTCCCCTCTTCAGATACAAGGTTATGGCCGGGATGCACGTGGGTATGGAGTAACACACCTCTCCAAGAATTTGTTCCTGATTAAAATCTACACTACATTACCACAATGATTAACAATCCCCTTACACCATCCCCAAATCCCCAAACTCTTAAATCAATGGAGCTACAAATCCCCTCCCACTCTTGAATCAACAATTAGCTAGAAAAGTGATTAAACAGATTAACTTAATTAAAAGTAGTATTGATAGGCTGAAATACTTCAGCAGTACTCCATCTGAAGAAGAGAATAACCACAGTGGTGGGAGCAAAGCATAGTTCAGGATTTACTAGGTGGTGTAACACACAACACTGAATCAAGAAAGAAAAGACAAGACAGGAGAGAAAGAATTTTTCCATGAACTCTGCAAGCACTTGCTGATAGTGTGCCTCCGCTGTGCTTCCAAATTCTCTTATCTGTGGCTTCTTATTTAAGAATTCGGATCACACAGTCAAAACATTAAGAGTAACTTGTAACAGAGGTCTTTTAAACACAAAATATTTCTGGATAACATATTAAAGTAAAACACGAGGAGAGCTGCAGAAAGTGACATCCCTTTATATTTAGAGGAAAGGCTTTCTGATCAGAGAAGCTACATTTTCACTCTATTCACAACCCACAACCAAGTATTTCAGTTTTCCTACTTCTGTTTAAAAAACATCCAAAGAATCAGCAGGGTGAACTGGTATTTCAAGAAGCTACTACTCAGCTCAGCAGTCTTCAAAGATAAAGGAAAGCCGGGATTCAATTGCCAACGCAAGAAAACTCAATCAAGAAGCTGGACAGGTCAAGCATGAAGGGTCAAATACTATTGCACTGCTGCCCGCCAGAATGGGAAAGGGAACTAAGAAAGAGATCATTTGAAGATCGGTATAACGTTTAGATGACAACAGGTGCTGAAAATCAGTGGGGCACCACTTCAAGCAGCAGCAGGTTTGCATTCCACCTTTATCAGCATACGCTCAGCATGTGTCATACTCGGATGCTTGTAGGTGTTGTACTTAAATAGAAGATTTTATCTTGCCCTTGCAGGGGGGTTGGATTTGAAGTAATGAGTCTGGACTTCTGTAGAGAGCCCTTCAGTGTCTCAGCACAAAGGTGTTGTCAACCAAGCTCACATCTACATGCAGACTTAAACTAACAGCATGACACATGCAATCAGTGTCAGTGACTTGAATGTGCTAATACGAGGAGCAACCAGGTTTTGGTGAGTAGGAGAAATCCATCTTACATGAATATTCCACTGAACACAGAAAAAAATA
The DNA here is from genome assembly GCF_964034855.1 of Anser brachyrhynchus. Taxonomy (NCBI): domain Eukaryota; kingdom Metazoa; phylum Chordata; class Aves; order Anseriformes; family Anatidae; genus Anser; species Anser brachyrhynchus. Next base: position 772,808 of record NC_137718.1, read on the forward strand.
CTGTATAAACAAAAGAACTGGATACGAAGGTGAACTGAAAATCTTTACAGTTCGAAGTGCAAATGATTTTACTCATACCTAAAACAGGGCAGAAAAATACATGAACGACCACAGAAATAAATTCTTTGCACAGTTTTGGGGCTCTTCAAAGTCACCTGCAGTTACAGAATGGCTCCAGAACCCTGTATTCAATTCTGGCAAGTAGGCAGAGGATGAAACGAAGTTCAGCCCTTTTGTGTTAAAGAATAACTTACGTCTGCCCACATACTCTTTTGTTCCCAAGCTGGTGTTTAAAACAGCTTGCCTTTTTTTTTTTTTTTTTTAAGTGGCAGAGAACAAATACACAATATTACATGAATTATTTCAGCTATGTAAAAACAAACAAACAAAAAACAAACAAGTGACTTAGAGGATACATCTACCAGTTAGCTCCTTGTTTCCTTTGAACCATCTGATTGTGGTGGCTGGTCTGCTGGCCATGGCAGTGCAGTTCAGCTCAATTTCTTCTCCCTCAACAGCAATTTCTTTTTGGATATCAATTACCAAATTGCGTGGTGGTACTAAAATGAAAAAAAACAACACAACACATACTTGATGAAAAGACAAGTAAGACATTTTCTGATCACTAACACAAGACAAGATCTTCTGAAAAAAACATAAAATCTACCAGAGTAAACTAGCCACCAGCATTTACTTGATCTTTCAATCGATCAAATCCTTTGATAGATGGTTTCACAGTAATCAGAGTAAGCACTTTCACTCTCCACCTAATAATCAAAGTGGTTTCACAAATTATCACTTATCAAGTTCTTAACTTTCTGTTCTCTCTCCTAGCAAGGCACCACTCCATGGACAAGTTCGAGTTTTCCGTGCTATTCAGTTGTGTATGTTGCTATTTAAAAATACAGTTTGACTTCATGCACATTTCTTGACTTGTGCTGACAGGCAGAGGAAACACCAAAGCTGACATTTGGAAGTGCATTACTTACCGCAGTTCTAACCTCAGAAGGCAATTTTTCTCTCCTGCTGTTCAGTTTCAAGCCTCAGCCTTAAGGAATGGAAGCAGGCCAGCAAACATCAAGCTCATTTAAAATGCTCAAAAGGCACTGAGCACAAGACCACGTTGGACTGCCATCACCTTTTAAACAACACTGCCTACTCCCACAAACTAAACATAAAACCACCCCAGAGAGAGGAGAGGGTCAACTCTGCATCCAGTGACAGATTCTTGCATCACTTGGTAGTTACTCTGAGATGTTAGTTTGCCATTCTCCCCAGACAAGTGTTCTCTACACATCAAGAGTCTTGCATGAAACATAATCCAGTAATGTTGAGAAACAGGCCAGAGCTTCAGGGTGATAACAACTGCACCATAACCCAGAGACATGACAAACAAGCTTAAAAATTATGACATAGAAACAAGAAGTCTCTTCCCCATGGAAGCACCAGTAGCTAGAGAGGCAAAAGACAGAAAAAAAATGAACATCAAGAGTTCATGCAGTGCCGAGTTGTACTTACAGGGAAAAAAAACACAGAACTTCCAAAGGAAACTCAACTTTGCTCTGATCGGTATGATTAAGCAACTGTATAGTTCAAATGCGACTAACACGTTTTTCAGCTAATGAAGAACAAATATGTATAAATACCATCCAGATGATCAAATGGACTAATTAGTCACTTGTGGCTTTTCTCTAAAAAGAACAGAACAGGCTACATATTGGAGATTTTCACATGTTCCAATTAAGCATGAATAAATCTACATATAGTCTCACTGAAGACATTAAAGTCATGGGGAAGAGGAAGGAAGAACATTACTCAAGGAAAAGAAAGTGTGAAGCTCTCCTCTAACACTGACTGCATAGAAGGATGTCTGAAAACTTTGCTCTGCTCTCCAAAGCAAGTACCATTAGAAGCAGATCAACAAAACTACTCTTTGATATAGCTTAAAATATATAGGAGCCTGAGTAATGACTTAGAGATCTTGGGTGGAAAATGAATTCCTAGGAGGACCAACGATGTACTGACACGGATAACTACTCCCCTGCCCTGTCCCATTTTTTCTCCTAATTAGGGAGTCAATAATATGGAAGAAAGGAAAGACATGCTACCCTTGGCTTCACAGCACCCTATCTCTAAGTACAAATGTTAGCTAAGATAAACAGTCCCCTCCTTAGTCTTCTAATAATAAACATCTATCTTCATTGCCTGCCCTGTGAACTAAGGTTTTGCCTGAGTATGTGATAAAGGTGGACAGAAAACACTGCATTATGAATGTGAGGGAAAGGCAGGCACACACTGGTCATGCTGCAAATTTTGCTAAAAAAAAAAAAAAAACAACTGAAGTACAAGACAAGAAAACAGACTTTCCCCTGAATTCTGAAGCATAATGTATGTTAAAAAAAAAAAAAAAAAGCCATCAAGTGCATTATGTTTCCCACTTGAAAGACATGCAGTGCTGGCTAATAGGTGAATAAAGTAAATACTGTTATTTCAAACACATTGTTAGCAGTGAGATTAAATACCACAAAACATTTTTGTGTATGCATGATTACGAAGAAGAGCTGGAAGAGAACTTCTAATATGGATACTGGAAACTGCACTAGGACTTAAAAGCTGTTGATAAATGTAATAGCTGTAGTAGAACTGCTTATAAACATTACTTAAACAATGTATAAAAACCTAAGAACCAAATCTCATTAAATAAAAGAAGAAAGGTTTAAACTAATCAGCAAGTGAGATCTTACATTATATCATGCTCTGTAATGCAGGTTCTCCTATTAAGAGAATCTTAAAAGCCACTGATAATCTGTAGAAATAGCTCTAATAGCACGAGTTGCTATTGCTCGTAACCACAGCAGTCTTGCAGCTGCGTATCCACAGTCCTGCAAAGCATGAGCAAGGTGGGGGGGAAGGGACAGAATTAAGGAAGGGACAGAATTAACTTCAACTCTGCAAACAGCAATTCCTATGCAATTCCTATGTTCCTATGAGCAACTTTAGGATGTCAAGTGAAAGATCTTATGTTCCATTGCATGTGAAAAATGTTTGCTACAATTGACAGGGAACTATCACTTTCCATTAGTCGAACTTTAGATTTCCTTGAGTTAGTCAATAGACAAACAAAATCTTACGCATCTTCACATGATAAGAGGTTACTGAGCTATGCTGTTAGTAATATTTGCCCTTAAGAAATTATCATGGACAAGCAAAAATGCTGTCTTTCTTCATTGTAATATAATTCCCAAGTTTTAGAAGAAAAGATTTAGTATATGACCAGATTAGTCAGATTATCGAGAACACAAAATTCATGAACTGAATTGTTCTATCATGTTATGAAGCATTAATTTATTTTTCCTCTGTAAATCAGATAATTATTGAAAGACATTTTCTACAGCTTTTACTTTCTGGCTGACTTCTTTCGTTCTTCACAGAATGAGATGCAACCATCACAACATAAATTCCCTTGCTTTTAAGAAATACGTCTTCTCTAGCCCTACAGGAAGGGGACACATGGCAAGAGGAAAGCTTGTCTTAAACAGCACATATGGTCCTGCGAAGCCACTCAATATCCATTCCAGGATGCTAGCAGGTTCAGACTTGCCCCAAAAGCATAATGATTCACTTTGATGTTCTTACAGACAGGCAATATGACAGTTAAAAAATTAATCCCTGCCAATTGTCTGCAAAACAAAGCGTGTGCTGAACTCCACTTCATATATGGCAGGAAACCCAGCAGAATTTCCAAGTGACCTGCCCAAGTAAAACAGAGGCTTAGAAGTAGAAATCACACCTCCCACTTATACCTCTGCTTATTCCTTGAAGCCAAAAATTTGCTGTGAAAAAAATGGGGAAGACCCAATAATCACACTAAGTACAACACGACCTACAAAGACACACTGGGTGTGCAACCAGGGGCATGCTGCAAGACAGGGAGAATACACAATGGCCATAACACGCCACTGGGCAATCCACGGTATTTGCACGTAGCCCTCAAAATTCTTGTGCCTGCAAGTTCAAGTACGAAGCTGCACTGACCTATTGAAGAGCTGAGCTGGTCTCCAGTGGGAGAGCACTTAGTATTACAATACTTACACTTCACCAAAAATCACTGGAGCGCTGTGGCTCTTTCTGGGCAGGCAGAACTCCCCAGTCACAGCCCTGTACTACTGTCTTATCCAACCCAGACCCCGTGCACGAGCACTTGCAAAATTCATCACAAGCATCTATTGGGTCCTTACCAAGCACTGTAATAGTGGTATAAATTTCCTGCGGGGGATCAGTGTAGAGCTGGCAGAAGTACCTTCCTTCATCAGAAATAGAGACGTTTGTCAATGACACTCTGAGTTCACTGTTGGAGAAATTCACCAGCTGAAACCTGCTGTCCTTCAGCGCTGCAAAGCAAAGGGATCGTCAGTGGCTGTGATGACAAATGCAGCAGTTCCTCTCACAACAAAAAGTCAAAAGTCTATACAAATGTGAGTAACATCTAAGCCAGCACCCCCTGGGTTCCTGACTGCAGCTGTAATCCTGCTTCTTATGTTTAAGTTTGGATCTATAAAATACTTCTGTTCTCAAATCATTACAAAGAATCAACATAAGCAAATCCACTGGGCACAGTACCAAATCTTTTGACATGGTGTTTATCTTCGTACAGCTTAGGGATGCATAGGTAAATTGCTTACTGTGCAAATCCTTTTCTATATGCTTGCATTTCAGTGTGCAGTGAGTGAACCAGGGACAGTGTGAAAGATAAAATCTGGAAAAGGATCATTTAAGATTTGTTTCCTGATGAGTAGCGGCTACCTAAATTCTTTTAGGAATTTGGAAACCAAGCATTTCAAATTTCCCCAGCTAAACGTACAGGCCACAAATGTTAGCACAAGTGAAGTGAGCCAGCCTCCACTGCCCTCCCGTACTTGTAGATCATAAATTGTCTCAGAAGAGAACGTGATCTGCCATGTGTTTCTATAATGCTCAGCACAACGTGCCAGCATCTCTAGTCTCTGCTGTGACATTAATACAAAGAATTTCAAACATTTCATTGCCGCTATGAGGCTCCCATGGTATTGTCACAACAGGAAACAAAGCCAGACTTGTTCACTGGACATCGCAGTGATGGGAGATTTTGTTTTGGCTATAAAGAGGCATAGATTGTCTTGAAAATTTCAGTCTTCAAACCGAACAGATTACCTCTGAGAACATTGCACCGTCTCTGCTTTGCCCTATTCAATTTGTTTGTGTCAGCTAAATATTTGGCACTCAATTGCAATTCACCCTGAATTACTACAATCAATTCCTATTGCAAAGTAAGACGGTCTGACTTTTAAAGGGGACCATCAAGGTTTCCATTAAGGAGAAAGATTATGATTGCCTGTTTCATCTGCCCTCTAAAGAATTGACTAAACTTTAAGTGTCTAACATTAAATTAAAAGAAGAGATCTCAGCAAATGCTTTATCCCAAGTGCAAGCAAGGTACAGGAAACGTTGTTACCAAATAATAAAAGATGAAACTTACGTCTGAAATCTCTGAAATAAATCGTTTGTCTGTTGGGATTCAGGAGCTGAATCACTGAGTCATCGCTGTTTTTGACTCTACAGCTGATGGTGGCAACATCTCCCTCCACTACCGTCACATCTTCTGTAACCAAATTCTGACCATCACCTTAAGAAGAAAGGGAAGATGAAATATGAAAATCATAAATGACATCAGCAATTTTCATTTGGAATCATATATTGGAGTACCAACAAAAAGAGCAAACTTCAGTAGGCTCCTACACTCAAAGTAGAAAATTGCCTCGGGTTGGAAAAAGGCATCGTGCAAAGTCTGGGAGGTTTGCATCTACACGGCACGTGCCAGCCCCTGTGGCAGCCTCAGGAGGTCAGGAGCCGGCACTGCAGTACAGTCAGGGTTTGTGCAGTACGTGTCCAGCAGCATAACCACGGGCCACTGTGCCCAAAACGATCTTGGATTTTTTCCTGATCTGCTGAAGTGAGGAAGGACTTTATTTCCTTCAAGAGGAACTTTGGGAAGGCAAGGGAGGAGTATCAGCTTGTGAGTAGTTTACCCTGTGTCCTCCAACAAGCTCGGTTTATAAAGAAACCTTTTACCCACCCCACCCCACCAACTAAACAAACATATTCCACAGCCTTTTTTTTTTTTTTTTTTTTTGCTGGGGCTGGTATTATTTTCATTGAACAGATGCAATCACCTACATGATAAACACACAGAATCACCATACCAGGGAATTCAAGGAAGTATTCTCCCCCCCCAGGCTGTACTGGACATCAGCGAATTGAAGAGGAACAACTGGAAGGGAGGTCTATAGCTGCAAAATGACTACTGTATGGCCCAATTACAGAGCTTGTTTTTTATTGCAAAGTCACTTCAACTCAGTACATTCTCTCTATTATAATTTAAATAATAAACAAAAAGTAGAGGACTGGGGAAAAATCTCACTGGACTTCACACATCCCTCCAGGCTTTAATACTTGTGTCAGCCCCAGGCGTGTAAGGTCCATGCCACATGCACGGAGATAGTAGAATTTGCTTCCTCTCTTAAAAAGACAAATATTGTTAAATTACCTTGAAAGAACAATTTGCTGTAAAAGGCATTTATCCTTTGACTTTAACAGATATACTTTTGTGAGCTAGTTTTTTACTTAATGTCTAATCAGTGGGTGCTATTAATGTCCAGAGGCAGGAAAAAAGAACTCGATGCAATTATGCCGTGGGAGTCTTGTAATCATTTATAGGTCATCACCTCAAAACTCTCTCTAAAGTGAATTGAATCATTACATCAGATGCACACTGAGAAATTTGGTTCACATTTTAAAGATTGCAGAGGATCATAATTTGAAAAAGTATTTTGCATTTCAGTTTTTCCACATACTCTTTATCAGGTTAAAGCTAGAAGACTGCGCTGGAAAGGCAGAGGAGCAAGATCCTGTCTGCTTTCAAAGCACACAAACGTTATGGACAAGGAGGCAAGTGCAAGTAAGCTTTACTTGTTGATGGCATAAGAAACGAAATAAGTGGGAGAAATTTTGAAACCCTGACTGTCAATTTGTCAAATTAAGTGAAGGTGTGTGGGCATCTGACCAAGGACTCTGACCCGAGTGGAGCTGGAGCAGGGTGACCAGACCACGTGCCAGAGCCCTCTGCTGCCTCACGGCGTGTTTGTGCAGGGACAGGGCAGGGGACAGTCCAACTCCTAAGTTGGCTATAATGGAAAAATGCAAGGTTTTGGTAAAACACAAAATAGGGTTTGCATTTTTGGGCAGAAGAACCAGCGCCTCTTCAGCAGCCAGATGCCAGTGTAAACTTGAGGGACGCTACATTCAAATATTTCAACAGCAGCACAGGCAAAAATATTAAACATCACTAACTGCTTCTAGGGAGTAATTTTATCAAACCCATTCAAAACAAGGTTCTTGCACAAGGATCAGCTTGGTATGTTCTCATAAATGCAATATTCACTACAAATCATTAACAAAGCTATTAAGATTCGATTTCCATCTAAGCAACTATTGCAAGCTTTTTCTTTTTTTTACATTTACTTTAAAAGACTCAATCCTATTTTCAATTCATTAAACTGTTCCTTGCATTTACTGAGTTTTACATCAGCTTGGAAGCCTATTTGAATTAATAAGAATTACAGTAGAAGTAATTTAGAAATAAATTATTTGAAGTTCAAACCACTGAAGCTTTTCATGCTGGAATGCTGCTACATTAAGCCTGCTGACTGATTGCTTTAGAAGTCCAGCATCTAGGTCCAGGCTGGCGTCAGGATCTGTCTCCAGGAAGTATTTATTCTCCCTCAGGCTTTGGGGTTAATGACAGGCACAGTGCACATAAGGACAAAGCTTCTTGTTCTGCAACAGCCAGCATCTCAACCTTCATGGATTTTTGTGTATTTATTCTGAACCAAAGGGCACCCTATCCGGCTGCTGTTTGCAAAGATTCCCTTGCTCTGCTGACCTAAATTTGTTTGCTTAACTAACAGCACCAGACAGTACAAGTTAACACTTCTGGTTATCTGCATTCACATCTGCTCCCAGTTACCACGACGTGGAAGCTATTTCTGAGAACAGCATCAATTACAAACTTCAAATGAAATAAAAAAAATGCAATGTGAAGTGAGAACTCTCTAGACCCATTTTAATTTCAACATTTCAGCAAGTTATTCCCTAATATTTATTGGCACTACACAAGTGTTCTGAGCATTAACTTTCATTGAAATACATACACTGAAAGTACCACAACATCATTGTAACAGGGAAAAGATCTGGGTGGGGAGAGGGAGGAAGAAGCTGAGTTTTGTGGATCCCACACAGGATCACAGTAGATGAGAGGGGAAAAAAAGGAAAGTTGCTATTGATAAAGAACTCTGAAAACATTTGCCAATTAGCAGTACTCCTGGGGGGCAGAGCATGAGCAGGGCAAATGGAAAAAAACCAACAGAATTATTCTTGCCATATTTTCATCTAATTAAATGTGAATGGAATATGAAAGCCCCCATGCATTGGTTTTGTATCAGACACGTTCCTGTTGAGAACTCCAAACCTAAGTAGAAATCAGTGCCCCATGCCAATAATGGACAGACTCAAAGATCTGACTTAACATTTCAAATAAGGTGCAGGATTGCTTGATTAGAACATAACTTGGTCCATATAATTCACCTTCCCTTTCGGGTCTTTTAAAAAAGTTATGAAGAAAATAGTACATATTTGCAGGGTGTTCTAGGTGTTTGAATCTCTTAGGAAAGTTTTTTTTTTCCTTGTTTTTCTTTGTTTTGTTTTTATTTTGTTTTCAAGTCCTATGCACACTTCAGAAAGAAATCCTTTTCCCTGTGTGCGCACATAACCTGTGCTCACAGGTAGGCAGATTTTCAAAACATGCTTTCCTGGACTAAGCTTTTCATCACTGCCTACAGAAACTTGCACTTGACGTAATATGCAAGCACATTCTTGATCTAAAGTATAAAGCATTGTTATTGAGAGAGGAAAAAAGAGAGCAACATGTATTAAGCCAGCTTCCAGGGTTGGGCTTCAGTGTGAACTGACACACATGCAACGTATAATATTAATGAGCAAGCATAACAACTAAAATAGGTATCTGCAATGTAAGGGGAAGAACAAAAATGCTATGCATGTCTCCTTTATTACCCAAAGCAATTCTTTGGCGTCATGTATTGAAATCTCTCCGTGAAATGTAAAAAACTGACATATTTTATACTTACTGGAGGGGAGAATAAATTGGAGAGATACCATACTTAGGGAAAAGCTTTGGCTAGATGCTATACAATTAATTTTTGCACTTGTATTTCTGCCTTAGATCACTGCAATAGTTGTTTCTAAGACTGCAAAGTAAGAAGATATTGGCCAGTAAATCGTGTTTAAAACAAGTTCCTCTAAGGTAGGCACAGCACGGGGACCTTGGCTCATATGCAGTGGTCACGTTGAAAATTAATTCTTTTTTCAAATTGTAGCACATCAGGATAGAGCGAAGCATCAGGGAGAAAAGAGGGAAAGATTAAAAATGCGTGCCTGTGAACATGATTCTTCAATTCCTAACAAAACACTAGCCATGAGTACTTCATCATGACCAACTGCACTGCTGATTCAGTATACAGAATGCAAACACAAATGCTTTCCAAGAAAGAGTAATTTTCATGAAACACGAAGTATGTAAACTCACACATAAACAAAATTGTTCTTAATAAATTGAGTCAAAGGGGGAAAAAACACTTTGATTTTTGAATTTGGCTGGGTCTAGCTTTGGAAAATAATGCTTAAAAAAACACAAAACAAACCATTTGTTCATGCCTTTGATGAAAAATGACATGATGATCAATCCGCAGAATTAATATAATTTTAATGTAAAAAAAACTTACAAATTTCAGTTATCTAGGAAGAATATAGTGGTTAAATAACCAGCAAAGGTTGAGACAAACATTAGACAAGTTTTTTAGTTACAAATGCCTAGCAACCTACCTACTCCAAAAGCTTTGTCTCCTTGTTACTGCTTTTCCCTGAGCAGTTTCTGTGCTCTTTCCACCCATCATGAAGACAGCACTGCCTTAAGTTAAGTATCACAAACTGTATTTTCAGAAAGACTACAGTAACTGAACAGATATTTTGTAGTGATCAGATATAGCAACCTTACAGAGCACGAATAAGGAGAACAAATCACCATTTAAGTTCTCAGCAAATTTGCTTTAAGGAGAGAGAAAAGAATCGACAGCAGTGCGCTGAAAGCAAGTTGCTGGAGCTCAGTGCATCTGGTCTTGAAGTCTTAACAAACTGTTTTAAAAAGCAACAATCGTCACACTTGATCTTTTGAGAAGAATGGACAATCCACGCTAATTATGTTGGCAAGAAAAGGCAGTTGCTTTCTACGGAGTTAATTTCATGACATCTTTTCATGCACAAAAGAATGATAACAATTTTAGATCAGGCTGTCTACAAAATATACCTACACATGTGAGCGTGTGACACGGCTTCCATCATGTAGGAAAGCTGCTGCAGCCAAGGGCATCCTGCACTAGTGATGAAAAGGGCTGGGTTTGGCTTTGGATAATAATGCTTAAAAACCATGCAATAACAAACAGTCTTTATTCCTCAACATGTATTCAAATATACAGAAATAGATATGTTGTCTTCCACCCATATAAAAAAAGCTTATTGTGAACAACTCGAGAAGCATGGTAGGGAAGGAGGAAAGGCGGCATGCTGCTTTTATACCCATAAATGCAAACGACTGACCAGGCAATTCAAACCAATAGGGTAAGGCTGGGAGCCTTAATGGCAGGTGGTGCTTTCACCAAAGCCTGCAGATGCTGTAGCATTCATGTGAAGTGCTAACAACAGACCTTTACCCCACTTGTGCTCCTTAACCACCATAAAACAATAACAAGGGTTGATCTTCTGATCCCTCAAAAGCATCTCGGAGTGACACTGCTAGGATGTGCTCCAGGAACAGGCCATAAATCAGTCTTTGCTTCTTAACGGAGCTGCTTTGCACTAAGCTGTGCAATCCTGCCTCCATGAGCAGCTCAACTCCGGCCCCAAACGCCGACTGAACCTGCTTCAAGGGCATCTGTTAGCCCTGACAGTCTGGGTGAGTATAATTTCACCGCATTATTAGTCTCTCTGCATCTCCCAGTCCATTTTGCCTGCCAAAGAGAGATGCCGAAAGCCTTCCACGTTAGAAGCTCAGGACTGACGTGCCGAGCGGCAGGGCTAAGTGCTGGCACGCATCAGACACCACCTTGCAGCAGGTGCCAGCACGCACCGCATCGCCCGGGCAAGGGGAAGGGGGGAGCCAGGAGCGGAGACGCCCGGCCCCGGCACTCGTATCCCAGGAGGGCTCTGAGCGAGGGGGAGGAATACGTTTTGAGACAGCTGTAAACAGATCATGACAATCATGCTGAATAACACTGCGTTGGGAGAACTACTCATATTTCTGTTGAGGAAGCCAAGTGCTTTTGGACTATAACGTGAAAGGGCAATTTCTTAGCATAAAATTGGGTTTCTGTGACTCAGCCCCACCAGCCCATGGCGAGGGTTGGCTCACGTCAGCTGTCTGCCAGTTGCTCTGACATCTTTCTGCCCCGGAGACTCTCTTCTACGTCCAGCCCAAGCAAAAATACTCAATAACGGAAACCCTCCCAAGGCCACAGAACCTAAAGCTACATGTGGGCATTTCTGACAACTATTCTTTTAATTTTATCCTCGATCTCAGAGGAAGATTGTTTTCGACCAGGATTTACAGCTAACATTTTGAAATAGCAACTTTATCTTCTAATAAGATCTAATTACCAGTTTTGTGACCTTCAGTCAAGTATCTTTGAGATCTTACTGCGGTCAAGTAGCTTTTACTCTCTCTTCAAAATCTTCTCCATGACTAGCAACTGTCTTAGTGTGACCAAAATGCAACTCCACCTCCACTGGGAAGAAGCTCTTCAAAAAAAGCACTGGTGGTAAACAAACAGAATTCTAGAAAATCTCATATTCAAGTTTGTTTTGCTTTGCAAGTCTGTCATCTTCAATAACCTAATGTGAAGTTTTTCCCTGTGTAAAATCCCCGAGTATCTAGAGTGACGGCTACTTCACAGCAAGGCACCCCACTGCAGCCTCAGAACCAAACTGAGCAGTTGAAGCTCAAACAAGATAGAGGGGATGGGACAGAATATCTCCCCTCCCATGTCTGAAGTTGAGACTACAGCAAATCAATATAGTAATGCTCACCCTGCATTAATGTTTACTTTCAAATTTCATGCATATTACTCCTCCTTTACCACAAAAGCTAGCCTTAAAATGATTACTTTGATGAAGGGCGCTGATTTCCATGTCAATTCTGTTGCTGCAAGTTGTGATATCACCTGATGCATGCGCTCTGGAAGAGCGTAAGCTAAAAGTATTAGTTCCTCTGCAGCAGAAAAAAGGGGCAGGGGCGATTAACATTCATGGAAACTATTCCAGCGTCACAGATCTGTAAGAAAACAGCTACTGCCTATCACTAATGAAGCAGATTGTCAATTAAGGAAGTATCTGGTATTAAGTGCAAAGCCTCTGTTTTCAAAATAGAGAACAATTCTGTTAAGGTTCATCATTTCTCAGAAGAAGAAACTGAAAAAGATGGAGACAACAGATGAAAGCTTCATACTACATTACCAGAAGGGCCAAGATTGTCCCCAAAGAGCAGCAGCACCAGAAGATGCTCTCTTCATCACCCTCCACAGCATTTTGCTCTCCAGGCTTGGTTATCTAAAGGTTGTTTGACAACCTTCTCTGACAGGCTTCATCACCAAATCTAAGGTGAAGAGCTTGCACACGTTATTTTTGGATGACCAGTAAATCCAAATGGATTACTACTAGCAACCCCGTAATTTGCCTAGCTACCACAAGCCTTCCATTCTGTTATTTACACTGAATTCCAGCAAGCTTCCCTAACATTTTCTGCAGGGATGAAAACACTTCGACCATTCAGCATCCTCAGTGCAAGCTATTTAATTTTCTTGTCATATGTTTTACTCAACCTCTGTAATTGCAGGAACCTATTTTCCCTCTCTTCTCAATACATATTTTAACAAGCGTACACACGTGCGAATGCTTTCAGCACCTTTCATCACTGATTCACCCACTGAGGCAGAGAACTCCTTTGCCCACCTCTCACTAAGCTACAGCTAACATTTCTCTACTGAATTACTTTCCTGGTTTCTGAGAGAATATGCAAGATTGTGCTAAAAATCGCTTATTATGGGGAGCATGTTTACGTTATGAATTATACACTTCAGAAAAATATACTGCAAATTTGAGTAAGTTGTGCACAGCTATTAAATTTCTGCAGAAGAAAAAATGCTAAAGCCACCTTTATTGCTTTTCATGCTTAAATAGTAAGAATAAAAGATGACAACAGCTCCGAACTGACACCAAGGGTTTTATTTACTTTAAACATTTGTGAATTTCTGTGTGATGAAATTGCATTGGGGAATTCTTTCTGCTGGTGTCTAACCAAAAGGGTATAAAGATAGAAAACTGATTTGAAATACTGCTAAAGCAACACAGCCGGCTAAGTATTGTTAGTCCGTAGGAAAGCAGTTCCTTTACTAAACCCGTGCTCCATCTGAATTATTAAAATTCTCCCTGTTATTTACCCCGGAGGCTGCCGGGAGCTGGGAGCGCCCCGTCTCTAGCTGAAGAGGGAGCGCTGCAGGAGGCTCGGCACGGCCCGCGGTACGTCTGCGGCACGGCGCGCTGCGGGGCTGGGCGCTTCTCAAAGCGAGCCCAGCCTGAGCTGAACGGCAGACGAACGGTAACAAACACGAGGACGAGTCCAACACAACCCCCCCACAGCACCTGCTTAAAAGTCAACATGTCCAGTGAGCAACTGACTTTTATGTTGTGTCACTTGATAAGAACAACCAACAGTCCACGTCCCATCTGAAGTATTTTGATCTTACATATTGCAGCTGTGAATACAAACCCTTCTCCTATGACAAAAACCTATATGCTTTTGGCCCAAAGATCTCTCAGCCTGAAGCATTTCCTGATTTCACCGTGCTCATCGACGCCCCTTCAGCCCTCCCTCTCGCAGGCCTCCCATTACCAGTAACCATATCAGTTCAGATTTATGATCTGTCACCTGTGTTGGGATTAGATGTCATGCTTGTCTTTCTATTACTCAGATATTGATAGATAAAATTCCACGGCCATACATTCCCTGTCCCTTCAAAGGTTACCGTCAGAGGATGCTCAGAATCGATACAGATCTTATCTGTCACTGACCTCGGCGGGGCACAGCAAACAAGGCTCACGGGAACGCAGCACAGAAGAATTCGTCATGGCTCACAGGATTAGCACGGTCTTTTGCAACAAAGCCTGTTGTTCTGCAAGTCTGATTTTTATTCCACATTTCTAACCAAATCAAGTCTTGTGAGAGAACAGAATTTATAGCAATTGCCAGAAACAGCCTTTCAGAATATGACCATATTTCAAGGTAAGGCGTTTTGACCATTTGGAGAAAGATTCCTACAAGCCACACTCACCACAATGGACCTGGTGTCTAAAAGCACAATTTATATGCTTTGCTGCCATGGCTAAGTTGGAAGGCTGCTGGCTATGCTTTTCCTGTGTTAGAACTAATTTCTTAGCTCATCTGACAGTTCATAAATAAAAGGTGTTGCTATTGCAGCCTTTTATTTATATATACTTATATGTAGGGATGCTCAAACAAGTTTAATGCACCAGAAGAACAGTTTTCCAGAAATCGGGACGAGCTGAAGTCTTGCTTTTATTCTAGAAGCACACGGTAGATTGCACGACAATAAAAGGTCATTTATTAACAGACTGCTTTGCACTCCTGAGGTCAGAGGTTTGTTGCAGCACCCAGGAAGAAATATGTGAGTACCAGTCCTTGGCTGCTGCACGCAGAGGACAGACAGGCAGCACGCATTTCCAGACCCTCCCATGAAACGTGGCTTCAAGTCCTTGCCAAGCCCCAAGCACCGTCTTCTTCAGGCAAGTCTTTTTATTCTAGGCTGTAGTGCCCAGCACATCATCAACCTGGTTTCTCGGTGCTTCACTGGTGTGATTATCAATAAATGTTTAAAAAGTACAATATATAAAATAGAGCCTCAGTTTCTTTCATCCCTCCTTACTTTACAGGGTGCTGCTGCAATTCAATTGTGACGGAGCAACTTCATTCTGGTTAGGGTCATAAAATACTTAGAAAAATACAACAAAAGATCAAAAAAGTGAAGCTTCCTTGCAGGGGAGGAAATAAACCACTTCAGACACAGAATGGGAGCAGAGCAAGGAGCTCAAACCAGAAAGCAAACCAAGACGCTGTGGAATTAACTTCCACTGCGCCTATTTCAGGTTAGCATTTCTTGTAGCTGGGTGTTACGAGGAAGGAGGCACTCTCAGGAAGCCTTGACAATCTCCATCTTAAAAAGTGATGGAAAAACGTATGGTCCAGTCTTACAGCTGTAGATGTTGTGAGTAGCTGTGGTTCGGGTTAGGAGGCTGACGCGCCAGAGAGCACCGAGCCGTGCACTGCAGCGCAGGAACAGAGCCGAGTGTGACCGCTTTGTGTGGCACAAGAGCCAAATTGCTCTGCATTGCACAGGAAGACAAACAGTCAATTAAAAATCATTCATCAGTTACTGAGTAGGGAAAAGGACAGTAGGTAATGTTTTTGTTTCTACCGATGAGGGAGAAGCTTTGTGAAACAACCATGATCTCGAACAACTGTGTGGGTCATTCAGTACTGTGTGTGCAAGTCCCAGCTCCAAGACGCTTTCAATCATGAACAAAGCAATTTAGAAACAGCGAGGACTTCAGATGACAGGAGATGCTTGATTCATACTCCTATCATTCATCACATGTCTCAAAGACATGCATTGTGGAAAAATTTGAGAAAGCATAGGTACTGGTGAGGCAGGATGAGGAAGTCGTCTGCTGCTTGAAAAGCAGCAGCTACTCACCCCTGAGAGATGCCTGCTGGCCTCTAAATGGGGCTGTCAGGTAGAAATGAAAAGGGAGAAGTGAAGAGCATGGGAGTGAAAGCAAAAATGCAGCAAAGGGCAAAGCTCTGCACAGCCTCAGGAGAAATGCAACGCATGTATCTTTCACAAGTTTTGTGCATGCATTCCTCCTCCAGTTCAGCCATCACCATTGCAAGTCATCATCTGTCAAGGACACCACCTAAAATTCAACAATTCAGTCTTCTTACTAAAGAGAGATGCTCAGAAGCAACAGCCAGCAAGGGAAAAATAGTCTGAAAACATAAGATGGTCCCAGCAGACTGCTGCCTCCATTCAGTATGTTTAAATAATACTCAATTAGGATCAACATTCATTTATTATTAATGTTGTTCTAATACAGAATTTCTTATCTGCTTTTTTTATCCCCCAGCTACATCAATATCAAGGACACACACAGCCTAGATCTAAGAAAGGAGACCTTGATTAATCTGGAGTTGAAAATACACATTGAATTTCCTGTACCTGCCGTGACTCGTTCTGTTAGGAACTGAAGCCTGATGTACAGCAGGTTGCTGCAGGTAAGAAGAGGAAGCATTGATAAAATATTCAGTTTTCATAGACAATGAGTGCATTCAGTGCATTTACATTATTAGAACAACATTATTTAACAGCTCATGCTGTCTTACATTCATTTCTAACTCTGTCACAGGGGTCTAAAGCTGGGGCAGCCTTCGTTGAAATCCTAACTATGGAAGGAGAGAAATTATGCATCTGCAGGTGCGTCACGTGCATCATCACCTCAATTTTTGTAACGTAAAGGTTGGCAGCAGCCCTACATTTCAGATTTAGGATTGGTTGTACTCTGAATTGGCAAACATATCTTCAGAGGAGATTCACCCACCTGCTCTGTCTCCTCCACCTTTTCTTATGGCCATTGAACCTACGCTCCCAACTGCCAGCGTACCGACTGCACATCAGCTACCGCAGCTGGGCAGCAGCTACAGCACGGCACGATTTTCCTTTGGCATCACGTCCTCCACACAGAGCCAAGGGCAGGAAGCACTCGCTAACCTTCGGTTATTCTGCATCCACCCCTTTTGAGATTGTCTTTGTGATTTTCATGTGTTCAATGATGCTGTTGTTACTATTAAAGTCCATTTCTGTATGCACTCACTTATTAGACACTACATTACCGGCTGTAGGCACCCCCCCCCCAAAAAAAAAGAAAAGCTAACACAGACTACTCAGAATGATGGGATTTTCCAATAATGAGGAAAACTGTTTTAAATCAGATGATGGGTAACATTTTATTATAATGAGCAGATAATTCTTATATCCATACCTATAACCCGTTTCTTGGGGATTTTTTTTAACATCTATAATATTTTACTGTCAGTAGCATCTGTCACAATGTGCAGCTTAATAATCTCTTTTTAAATCCAAGAAATCTTTATTTCCATGAAGTATCTGAGATGAATTTTGATCAACAGCTTGATCTCTCTCATAAAAAAGGATCTCCCTTAACTGCCTGCGCATGGAAGTTAAAGCTCTTCTAAAATCTTCAGTCCTGCCACCGCAACAGGCAAGAAGTGACAGAATTAATAACAAACGTGCAAACCTGTAGAAAATATCCTAAAGCACAATGGGATAAAAGCAGATAATAAATTGGAATACAATATTTTTCTTTGGGTATTCTGACCAATTCCCATCCTTTGACTAAAGCAACACGCAGGCACCTTAAGATTACCGCACTTTACGTGGTGTGTCACACACGGGAGTTTTTCTGTAAGACTTGAAGAAAACAGCCCCAGAACTTTTCTCCAAAGTGTTCATCCGCGTGAAACAAGAAAACAACAATATTCGCCCACTTGAGGAACTGTAAATTTGCAATCCCAAGCTACACCTCCAGGTACGAGCACAAAGGATGCCCTTTCCTGGGGGAGCGGCTTTCCCGCGAAGGCAGCACCTCAGCACCTGGCGCTGCCCCTCCTGTTTCACAACACGCTCTCTACTTCTTTCTAGATCTAACCTTCTGAAATTCCATAAGCAGGGCACAGGCACTTTCCGTACCTTGGGAGGACAAACATTTAAACTGCCCGTGCCCTCTCGATCCCCCCAGACATGAGCAGCAGCGACCACTGGTTCCCGTCCTGGTGGCCTTCACCTCCTGGCACACATCAGTAATTCCACCACCGTCACCCCCATGGACGCACCAAATTTCACCTCCAAGAGCTTCTGCCTCTGGTACACCTCATTACTTACAGACCCGCAGAAGGTTCTTGTGAAAGCTCGTGCTGATACACCCTTGGAAAAAGCACGACAGCACGTTATCACCAATTCTTACGCAGTACAAGGACGTTCAATCCCACCCTAACTAGCTCCGTGTTATCAACCTCAAGCATTCAGCAACGCTAATGCTGAAGATTAAGATACAACATGTCTCCTGCTTTGTCAGCCTCTAGGATTCACTCAATTTATATTTTCCAGGTCTTTCTTTCCTATGATAAGACCAAAACTGCTGCTACTGTCTTTTACAATACAAGCTGGGTTTCTAATGAAAGCTATTGATTTCAGTAGCTGGGGGCTTTCGTGAAATGACAAATATAACTAGGTTCAATAAAAACCATGAGATGGAAACAGCATTAGTGCAAAAAGCAAAATATAATTTTATAATGTTCTGTCTCCTCAAACACACAGCATAATTCCGCAAACCTAAACTACTCTCCGATGTGCTACCCAAGGATTACCAGGAGCTTAATCTGATGGAGCTAACGAAGAGCGTTATCAACTGTACATGATACAACAGCTAATCTGACCAGCAGATCCTGCTGCTTCCTTCCCAGAGCAGCTCTCTGCCAGCAGCTCACCGCAGCCAAGTGGGCAGCAAGTCAAACTGCAGCAAGATTCATAATGCCGCCTTTGTGAATTTTAGGATACAACATCAGAGTCGGCAAGCTCGCCAAACAGTTCAAGGGCAGAGCAAGGTTTACACTTCTAATTAGTCGTTTTTATAACCCTGTGTTTTACCACACTTTAGAAATCCTCCAGCAGTGCTTCAGACCCTTACAGATTTTGCATTTGTGCTGCAAAACCTATATTTACAGCGGGGAATTAAGGGCTGATCCTCAGCTTCAGCGCACCTTAAAAACAATACAAACAAGCAGCATTAATTTGTTTTGCCTCTGCTTAATAACTGCATATACTCATAAAAGAACTGGGAAACTTTCCACTCGATCTCTTTGCTGAAGTTATTCTGCTGCTTTTCAACGCCTGTGAAATCCAGCTGTAAGGGCCAGACAGGTCACTTAAATATCTGTGCATCATCTATACGCACACAGTTTGGTGGGGAAGGGGTATTGTGCTTAGGTTTTTTTCCTTTTCTTTTCTTTTTTTAGTCTTCCCCTGAAGGGAGAGATTAGAGACAAGATCTTTTGTCAGACGGAAAGAATGACAGACACTATCAGCTAGGGCTACGCACCCCTACCCCCCCAACCCAAAATCAGGGAGAAAAATAGTCGCAGCAGCAGCATTACAATCAAAGTGAGAACTCCTTCCAATTCCAACTTCCAAGGAAGGATAAAAAGGTATATAATAACAAAAGCCTTTAGTCTAGATTCCAGATCAGACACAATGATGAATGCTAGCCTAAAGGGCAACATATTTGTAAGTTTTAAGTCTCTTGCTACACCAACTGTCCTGATTCATCCCTGCGATAAAGGCAGTTCTGAGAGCTATTTTACCATATTTATTATTTTACAGGAGAGGAAGAAAAAATGTGGAATCAGCCCTCCATCTGCCACCCATCGGATTTATAAATGTTGGTAAAAGAACAATACTAGTGCCTTTAAACATTAATCTACTTGCTACAGATTGTGCAGGCCCCTCCATCAGCCCCCACCCAGTGGTTCTCTCAGGCTGGGGTGGAGAAAAAAAAATGTATATATATATGTATATGTATATATATACATATAACACTTGTATATATAAAAATACAATACACACATTTTTTTCCCCTCTACATCTATGGGATTCACTTTCATTAAAACCATGACAAAACCAGAAAGGGCAGGTGCTCCTGAACACATTACTACCTGCTGTCATTGCTTTGCTAGCTGAGCGGAAGCACAAAGCTCTGATCCAGTGCTTATTTTTAAAGATGCAGCTCGCTTGATACATGCTCATTCTGCAGACCTTATTTTCAACAGAGAAGCTGTGTATGCTTGCTGGCTAACTTGAGAAAGGCAAAGTTGAAAGGAAAGGAAAAGAAAGCGTACAGTGCACACAAAAATAAAACCATGATTTTATAAACTATGTTAGCACCACCTCCTTTACTGCCTCTGGAGTTACAGCAATGAAGCCATAAAAGAAATATAGAAATAATGAGAAAGAGAACATTTTTGATTCCTTAGCACCATCACGGAGCAGCAGGAGAGGTAAGGAGAAAAACGGTGAAGTTTTGCACTCATCCAGTTTTCCAGAACCTGTTCAAAGAACTGGAGCTCCACCGTTCTGAATTCACAAGTACTTTTATCAAGCACTTTGTAAATTTTATCTCAGATTTCTTAAAATTGCGGTTGCCTTTTAAAAAATAGATTGTATTTAGTTTTTAATTAAGTCTTCGTCTTTGTATAAAAAACACAGGCCTTGAGGTTTAGATTGTCATTTTAAACAAAAGTAAAATGGTAAATGCCTTTTACATGCAACACCATTAGATATAATTAAGCAATGGGTAAAGCATACATCGTGCTATAAATGTCATTTAGTTTTACAGTTAAACTCATCAACATTTATCAAAACACTGCCTCAAGAAAGAAGGAGACAGCTACAGCTAGTGACTTCAATTCACTGCTGTCTTTGAAGCAGCACGCTCGAAGGCAAAACTGCAGCAAAAAAAGCCTTCACATTTCATATTTTCATCTTTTTGACTGAAATGTTAATTTTCTGCTACGTTTCTACGTATGCTGGGATGGGTGATGTTTAACCATCGCACACCAGAACTAGACAGCTAACTCCAGGAGGAGCCGCTGACGGAGGGGCAGGGACAAAGCCCAGCCGAAGAAGAAGAGGAGAAGAGCTCTGGTGCTGGGGACGCTGCCCGCAGCCCGAGCCCTGCTGTGCCACGGCTGACGCCGCGCAGCCGGACAGGAATTCAGGCACCCCCGGTCTGCCCCATCTGCATCACGCGATGTTCGCCGAGGAAAGGTGCTCTGTGCTCCCCGATTAATTGCGGTGTCTTTATTTAACTGCTTGTTACGGAAGCAAAACAACAACAACAGAGCCCTAAATGTAGCTGCATGCAGCTCATGCTTGTTTCTGTGCGTTTTTTATTATTTCGCTTTGCCCAAATTTTTATCTTAGCAATTTAATACAAAATCCTGACAACGGTCCAACGTGACAACTCTATTGATAATATTTCTGCCAGCTTAAACACCTGCCACCTCTACCACTGCTCCCATAAACCGCTATGAAAAGACACAGGAATTCTTTACTGGACTTCACAGGCGTTCAGTAAGCGCCAGCAGAAGCCAGTGTTTTGCTTTTGTTCATTACCATCCTGCTTTGTTCTAGCACCTTCTGCTGTTCGAGTCTCTCAAGCTACATATCTCTAGCTGCCAATACTGAACACAATATAAACCCAAAAACCACAGCCAAGGCCTTTACACTGGTGACAGCGCTGTCACTGCCCTAGAATCTAATCGTACAGTCCCGCTCACAAAAAAAAACAAGTGTGGAACAAAACCGTAAGCATGTTACCACCTCCTCCTGCTGCCTGAGGCAGCAAAGCCTCCCTGGCCCTGCCAAGCCATTAAAAATCTTTAAAGAACTTTTAAAATTCTTTTTTTTTTTTTCCCTAAGAAGCATTAAAAATATACAAACTGAGCCATTAGAAGCCATTTTTAATTTGCTGATCCTCCTTGACACGCCAATGGCAAACACCAGCAGGTATCGGGACAGCAGGCACCTAGCTGACTGTGAACTATGTCAAGCTCTCTCACTTTGCAGCTTTAGACAGACAAGGCAAAAAAAAACAGATTTGAAATGGATGCATTTTACCATTACCCATCATTAAATAATTATACTGTTGCACAAATTCAGAAGCAGCAAGGAGTGAATATTCAATGTTTCTAGAAACATGTATTAATTCCCTGCTTCCGCAGCCTGTAAATGAGTGTTTATAAATCACTGCGATTCTCCTCCTTCTCTCCCCCTTTCCCCATCGCCCCAATCTGCCCGGCATTACACTGCTGCTGCGGAAGCAGGGTTTCTTTGCTTAAAAGCCTGCTTCACACCCAAAGTGCTGCGGAGCGTTGGCAAGGCAACAGGCGGCCACCACGGGCCCCTCGGAAGTCATCAGTGCGCGTGGCACGGAGGGGAGGACACACGGCCGGGCAGGACACACGGCCGGGCAGGACACTCGGGCACGGGGTTCCGAATAAAGGAAGCGGAGCCGAAGCAAACCGACCGCTGCCTAGGTTGGGAATGTCGTGGGGGCCTTTCCTCCCCGGACCCACGCCCGTGGAAGCAGGAGCAGGCGCTGCCCGTGCGGGGCCGTGTGCTCGCCACGTTCCTGACCTCAACGGCCGGCCTTCGGAGGGGCCTTGGTGGGTACAGGTGTGGCCCCCACCAACCCGCCTCCACCCACCCGGCCGTCCGAGAACTCCTGTCAGGCAAAATCCCATCTTCCAGTCCCCTAAATAGCCCTTAAAAAAAAAGGGGGGGGGGGGGGAGGTGTTGTGTGCGCATGGAGAGCGTCTTACAGCTACAACTAGCTAGAAGTCAAGGCAGAGATCTCTGAAATGGAAACCATATCCTAGCACCAATCCTCTGGGTCACCTTGTTTTAAAATTGTGTGCTAATAGAGAGAGAGAGACCACTCCACTAAAAATCTATCTTCTTAACTGCTTGAAACGGAATTTAAAATGCATGTATGCGGTGCTCCTATCTGTTCACTATTCTGAGTTTCTCCTTTGGCCTTATGATAAAAGAACGCAGGAAATTATAACCAACTTTCCCCCTAGCCCGGAAAAGGGAATTAATTACTGTGAGCACAAAGTCAGTGCCATTCCAATAAACCAATGCGATCCATTCAAGCACTGAAAAGCAAGAAAAAAAAAGTTTAGAGGTTTGATACCTTGCTAGTCATTCATATCATGTACCAAAGTGGATATTACAGAACAGCAGTGCCGGAGACTATCACAAAGCCAACATTATCTCTACCATTATTAGAATTAAATAAAGCTTCTCTTTCTACTCGCATAGCACCAATGTGGCCAGGATTACAAAGCAGCGTCAAAAAACCTGCAGCGGCTTGCAGTGTCTGGCTTCATCACAGAGTTTACTTTTTTAGCCAGGATTAGATGATCACAACAGTCAGTGACAAAGTTTCTCAATGTGACAAGACATAAATATGTGCTCAGAGCCATCTAAAACCGTCTGATGCTGCAGATCAGCCCGCTGAAAGCTCTCTCGATGACTCTCACGTCAGAAGAGGAAAGGATGCTCAGCTGGCGCGCGCAGGAGGGGCGATTTGTCTCCGGTCACTCACGTTTGAATGCCTTTTCAACCTGGGGTCACCTGGCCGCCTTGCTCTCTCCTCACCACTCTTCTTTCCCTCAGATGAATCCACCTTTCTAGTGAGCCGGGACAGAAGGAAGCCACCCTCTCACGCCAGGACTGCCCGACAGCGAGCAGCCCCCGCGGCTTTCGTGAGCCCCAAGGGCGGGCTGCTTTGGGCTATGGGGTACAGAGCTTTAACTGAACGCTGCTGTTGTGAGGACCTTTCAGAGGTGCCAGAGAATTTCAAGCAGTCAGTTCTCCAAAAAGAAGCATACGGAGATGTAGCATATAAATGGCCTCCCCTCTTTTCATTTGTAATTAAAATAATTGCATTTCAAAATCACATCCTCCCGAGGTTCGTCCTTGTGCTCCCATTACCAATTCTGAATGCACTCAAATCTTCCCAGCGACATGCCACAAGAGACATCAGACCTTTTACAGATGTTGCTAACAGCAGCTGAAAATCTACTAGACATTTGCTTAGCATTTCTTGAAAGAACAACATTTTAAATTATACACATTCTTCACAATTCTTTCCTCAAACCCCAACAGTTCAAAGAGGTTTGCTTATCTTTGCCAGCTTTTAAGGAGCTGAAAGACTGACCCTCTCGTATTCAGCACATCAATATTTAAAAACAAGGCTCATTTTTAAAGGAAACATTCTGCAACAAGCAATCCTGCAGCACAATCATGAAATTTCAAGTTTTCAACTCTTGATTGATTCAGGAGTAGCATCTGCATCCAAGAACAACAGAAGTTCTTTTCTCCTCACCCCCCAAAATTAACAATATTCTGTACTGGTAGCATCATACAGTCCCCTTAGGTTTCCAACAAAACGTGCAGCAGCAATTCCCATTTTTGGGAATTCCCATTTTTCAAAGCTGAATAGCTTACAGGTAACTTAAAGTTGCTAGAGATCGCCCCAGACTCAAACTGATTGGCACTACTTTTATACTTCAGCCAAAATATTAATTGATACAAACAGATCATGTGCATTTAAAAACATTTTATATATATATATATATAAACCAACCTCTAATTCCTAATAAGGTCTGCCAAAACCACCTTTTTTAAAAAAACAAACAAACAAACAAAAAACCAGAAAGCCTGACCTTTCAATAGCACTGTTGTCAATGAACTGTACGATACATCATATGTCGGAGCTACAAACATTAAGTGCAATTCATCGTAGGTATTTTTCTAGTAAGTCACCGAAATTACAGTCTGGATCAATCTGGCTTTTAAAAGCAGTTTATAAACTTTAAAATGGCTTTTGCTGAAATGCCACTTGGGTAGCTTCTATACAAAAGGTGGTTTTTTTTCTTTGTTTTTTTGGTTTTAAACTGTCAGTGGTGCAAACACAGCTTGAGAATAACCTAGACAAAATTTACAATAGATAAAAACTGGCTTTAAAATAGTATCAGTAATGTAGGCTACCTGTTAGCTGGAAGAGATATACCAGTTCCAGTTTGCGGGTACCATAAATCACTTTAACCTTTGAAAGGTGCTCACAAGGGTTCCACCTACAAAGTTACGTTAATAACGCGCCCAGATTTGAGCAACAACATCCTTTCTGCAACAAGTGCAATGTGCGAGTACAACTCATCTCAACAGCTAGCCTCATTCGATTGCTGCTTGAAATTCATTACCACGGAATAAAGATTCTGTGAATGGAATTTATTAAGCTTGGTTGATGAGATAAAACACTCAGGTTTTGTAGAAAAACACTTTGACACAGACACCATATGCTAAACACCGAAAATGAGCTAGGTTACTTCAACCAGGAAAATTTCGTTTTTCTACTGCATATATTTAATTTGGTAGCAGCTCGTCTTCCTGTCACAACCCTGAATAAGGAAATCCACGCAGCACGCCTGGAAATGGATCAACGAACATGTGCTCTTCTCCGGTTTGGGATGAATTATCCTTTGCATGCTATCCAAAGACAGCCATGAGCAGCCTTTACAGTTTGATGAATGGCTTTTAAGTTTAGGTTGCATTATAAGAACAAAACAAACGATCGTGAATCATAAGATTTTATGGGTATGCTGTTTCTTATAATTTCCTAAAAAGAAAAAAAAATTACATTCCACTGATTAACAAACCTTGCTGCATAAAGCTCAGGATTTGAGAATGTACAACAAGCCGATTATATGGAGGTTGCGTGGGGGACAACAGATAATGAGTTAAGTCAAATTCTCTTCTAATATGCCCAAAGAAACAATAGTGTAATCAAATGGTGGCAGGGAATTGGAAAAGAAATAAATTTAGCTGCCACTTTCTTCTTTTTCAACCCGAAATGCCATATAATGAATGAAACCCGTCACTCGCCCACTGCAAACTGCCAGAAGCCACTCGGTGCACCCGAGCAGTGGGCTGGGACAGCAAGCCCACCAGCACCAGCCCGCCAAGCGCCACCACCGCCGGCCTGCAGGGACACCAGGGCATGCCCGCGGCCGGTTCGCTCCCCGCCCAGCTTCCACCACCCACACAGACTGAGCACGGCACGGGCACCCAACGCGTTGTTGAGAACACAGACTGGAAGGAAAAAATCATTTTTCAATGCCAATTGAGCATGCATTCATTAATACGAGTTTTTCAACAGCCTACAGAGCTACACACCACTAGGGCAACGGCACTGTCGGTGTATTTCAGACTGAACCACAGCATACACCGTGCTTGCCTTCCTGTTCTCGTTCCCTGTAGGACGAGCTTTTCATGCTGGCTCAGAGCGCTTTTGGTTTGTTTTCTAAACAAACTCCAACGAAGTTTATGCTGGTAGGCAGGCTGCACGCAGACACAGGCTGCACGCATTCCCCCCAAGCAGAACGGGCAGCAGCCGAAGCTGCCAAACCCATCTCACTCCGACCAGGCTCCCGCTGGGCACCTGCCTAACTGAGGAAAACAACTTGGAGAAGCAAGCTCTCAAACGCCCCAGAAACAAATGCAGGTCTTGAACTAGAATACACAACAGGGGGGTGGTTTATTTACAAAATGTACGTTGTAAGACACTTTCTCACCTAAAAGCACACCATCGGTACGTTGGCCGCACAATTACATCACCTTTGCATTTCCGCTTGGGATTATCTTTGAATAGGACGCATCCAATAGGCACATCCCAACGCTTTCTGACAATGCAGAGAACCGCTAGCTTCCTGCACACTGGTAAGCCAGGCAGGACTTTTGCCACGGGCTGCAGGGGACAGTCACCAGCCTGCACGACAGTGCCCAGCACCAGCACCCAGCGACAACCCAGGGCTGCTCCAGCCACTGCCACTCTCTGCAAGCTCTCCGAGACCTCCCTCAGCTTCCAGGCAGCACATTAGCCACGTCCTGAAGACGTTTGAAAGCCAGGAAATTACGAAGTAATATCATCTGTGCAAAGCAGAAGTGCAAGGCCAGTGACAGAAACCTTGCACGCTGGGGAGGGCGCAGGGCCTGTGAGCCCCTGCTCTCCCACCCGCCGACTGCCCCAGAGCTTCTCCCCGCCGGTTCTTCAGTTCATGCCTGTGCTTCAGCAGCATGAGACCCCTTGCTTCAGGTCTACACGTTCTCAGCATCATGGTTTTACAGCTCTCTTTCTGCTAGCAATAGAGTACAAGCTCCTGCCAAGTGCGTACGTAATCCCTTATTTCTTTTCACAGCCTTCCCATACTCCGGTTGGCCATTACCCTGACTGCCGGCTGCCGAGACCTACAGGGGCCGGAGGTGCTAAGGAACAAAGAGCACTGCCAAAGCAGCTCCTCCACCTCCGATCACGTCACTGCTAATTAGGATGGTGCTGAAGGAAGAGAAAGCAAGGCTTCCCAAATACGTGTGATAGTTTCGCTATGACGAGACTCACACAGTTGAGAAAACGACTTGGAGTACCTTATTGGTCTCAAAAATGTTTTATCATGCCTTAATACTGTTGCCAAACCCATTAACAGAAAAAAAATATTTAAAAAAAACAACTTCTTGATCATTCTCCCCTTTCTAACACCTCCCTACCCCACTGCTAGAGCTCGGGACACACCACCAGAACTGAAGGGAACATTTCAGATGGCGATCCCAATTAACAGGCGCACATCTATTCAAGTCAAAAGGTTTAGCAGCTTTCATTGAAAGTTTTGTTTTTGTCTTCCCGCCATCCCTTCCCAAAGTAAGGGCTCATTACTGATGTAGAACAGTTTTGTAATTGGTTGGGAATGTGGTTCTTAACACAATACCCTGGAGAGGCTGCATTATTAGGTTTCCTAATGCTACTAAAGAATGCAATAAAAAACCAAACCCAGATGTCTGGCTCAAAACCAGGAAACTTGGCTGGTCCAATGAGATTTCCATTACACTGATATTGTACTGCTAGAGCACTGCCTAAGTATTGTACTTATGTAAAGGTGGCACTCACAAATGAACGCTGTAAAATAAAGAGTATAATCGCTACTGCTTTACACAAGCTTTCCTCACAGAAAAGGAGAAAGCTTGGCTTCCTTAATACTATTTCAGCAGCATTGAACTGAAACTTCCTGCAGGTGAGGTGAGGCTACGATGTCTTAGCACAAAAGGGAGTCTATTCTTCACAACTACTGATAATACGTAAATTCGTACTCTGTAATGCCACTTCAAGGTGTCAGAAGTCAACGCACCATTTAGTTAAAAATTATGCTCCAAGACTCATGTGTCCAAATACATTTTTACAGTTTTCAGGCTTATACATTCTTTTCTTTTTGTAAACCACAAAATATCTCAAGGAAATTCAGCATCTTTACCTAGACAGTTTTGCACACATAAAAATGTGAAGTCATCTTCTGTCCAAAGAGAACGAGTAGTCAGAGCATCTTTAATTAAGAGAGAATCAGTAAACAAATTGCTGAGGAGAAGCTGTCTGCCCAGGGATCAAACACAGATGAAGCCTAAATTGTGACATTAGCCAGCATAGCGCACCCCCTCCCTTTCTGTGCCAGAACCACTGAAGCTGACCCAAAAGGCAGCCCATCAGCTGCTCGTCACAGGAGACCAAGCCGCAGTACAGAGGAAAAGAGCACTATGGGCAAGCGCTTCAGCATCGTGCTGAAGCACTAGGTAGCTAATAGCAAACTTTGCAAAACACAGGAACAGGTCAGAAAGGGTCTCAGAACTGAGGCGAGAGAATTATTTGTGCCTCAAAACCACACACACACCCCTTAATAAAAAAAAAAAACGACACGATGGAACTCATCACGTTAATTACTCTGGGGTGATGTAGAGCACAGTTCTGGTAGAACCCAAACCTTCCAGTTCCTGCTTGAAGTGAAAGATAAGGAGGGGAAAAGGTCAATGAAAGGAGACCGCCAGAAAAGCACTTGTTTATCTGGAACAAATTTTCACCCTTTAAGAAGCACATTCCTGTCTAATTGCCCAGGACAGCAATAGATTGCCTGCACGACAGAACTGGCAGAACATACAACACAGGAGAGTCCTGTTACAGGAGTTTAAATACTAAGGGTGTCTACAGTCACATCACTTCACTTGCCAAAAGCACTCTAGGAACATAAAATAAACATAGTGAAAGCCTCTTAGTGCGATTGCCAAGCTGGAAAAGCCAGCCCTCCATTTAATTAAGAGAGTCAGGCAGTAGCAGGGAGCTTCCTCTGCGCATCCTCAGGATGCATCATCACACCTGAAGAAAATGGAACTTTTGTCTACAGATAAAAGGCTTTTTCTTAGTTCAGCACATCATCTTCTGGCATTACTTTTGCCACTTGAGCTACAGTTTCCCGAAATCCCTGCTCTCGGAGTCTCGCTCAGAGCCCTCCCAGCGGCCGCTCCCAAGAGCTGTGCGCAGGCAGCCCGGGGGCGGTGGACACACAGCCAAAGCAACGTGCAGCTGTGGGTTTGGCAAAACCCGCACAGTAACGCTGCGAAGCCCAGGAACCTGATGGAACACACAGCTCTTCACAGCAATATTTGCATCAACAAGCGGAAGCAGACAGCCATCTCGTATAAAACAGCACAACTCAGATAAAACACACTGATACGTCACAGGTGCGAGGTGCTGCTCGTAACCAGGCTGCACCCTTTGATCTGCCCATCACGTGCCTCAAAATACCCCTCTTCAACAATGGAGGAGGTAGAATGACATCTCCTCTTTCAGCGTGCAATGTCAGCCTCCCAGAGCTTTCTCCACTGACCCACAGGATAAGAGCCCTTCAAGCCCGGGAACAAAAATGACAAACAAAGAGGGTACGAAAAGTCCTCCAGCTGAGGGGTTTGGCCTGATGGCCTCTAATGAGAGTGCTAATTCCAAACGGTGTTCTAGACCACAGAAAATTTGCCTTTTTATTCATTTGAAGCAAATCTGAATTTTCCTTTTGTATGTCAGATAAGATACACTCGTTGCATCTCTTTCCCTGGAGGGCTTTATAGAAATGTTTTGCGGAAGTAATACCAACCGTGTTTGAAAGATAGTGTTTCTATAAGAAAGAAATTTTGGATTGGGTTGCTAAATGCATCAGCCTGCTTATCAATCTAAGAGCAGCATCTTTAAAGGTCACAAGCGGGAAAAAAAAAAAGTCAGATACTCATTCTAATTCCTAGCAAACGGGAGCTCATTTTTCACAAATCCACCCTGCAGTGCTCAGTAACATGACCTTTCACTTACAAAGAGAATAGCGGATTTCTGTCTCTTGTGCTAACCTCCCTTCTTTTCCATAAATTAAGCACAGTCTTGATACCATCTTTACATACTTTTCCAACAGTCCCCCTACAGTTTCCACAAACCTTACAGTTTTTGGAACTATGGAGGTTTGGTAACGTGTCTTGAGCCCATGTAATCATGGGCAAACAGAAAAGAGCAGAATTAAAATGAAAAATTCAGGCACACCAAATTTGTGGGGAAAAAAAGTGACCACAAAGATTTAGCATGGACAAACAGAAAGGTGCATTTAAAATAAGCATGTGCTTTTTCACTGTACAGCCACAGAAGTTCTAGACACCAGTCCAATCACCATTTCACAATTGTTAATACATTATCAGTACAATATGAGACTCCTCTTTTTTTTTTTTTTCTTTTAATGGTACCTGGCATACATGAAGACATTCCAAGGAAACTTGACAATGAGAGTAACACGTTTCCTCTCAGAAGCAATCAGTTGCTTACGATCTTAAAAATGAAGAAACAAAAAAACCTTGGAAGCAGAACTAAGAACAGCACAACGTGCAGAACAGAACTATTTGTGGAGTCCTCAAGGGAGATTGTAATGTGTCTTTTTTCAATCCAGTCTGGAGTAGTTATTTGGACTAGGAAAACCCAAACGAGAAACATCCCCGGAAACAAGAGTCCCTTCTGGGGTGGGAGTTCTAAGTTGTGTTCCCATACAGGGAAGTAAAGGAGCGGAGTTATCACCTCCTACAATACAGTACACCCACAAACAGCCTTACCGTGATCTGCTTGGAAAGCCACGTATTTAACAATCGTTACATTTTGGCAGCTAAAAAAGTTGGCAATGCCAAGATAGGTCGATCTTCTACTTCTGTACTTACTCATAATGATCTTTAGTGGTTGCATGATCTTTGCCCACTTGTTTGCACTACTTCATCTCTTTTACAGAAGCAGAACATGTGACATTTACCACTGCTGCTTTGTAATTATCTCTTATTCTAGTTAGATGTATCTAAAATGTCAGCGTGGGATTCCACCTACACCCATTGCTGCCCAACTTCATTTTGGCCACAAACACTTGCAGGTCTCCACCTTGCCTCCCAGCCTCTCCTGTGTGACACGCCTCCTTGAAAGGAGCTTGTGCTGCCCACGTTGTCTGCTCAGGGATGTCCCAGGGTAACTGTCACCACCCAGGAAAGGACACGTCCCCAGCACCCAGCTGTTGTGGCGTGCGTACTACTGCCCGCGTTGCTGCCAGTGCCACGTTCCCCAGGAAAAGCTTTTATTCAAGGTCAGCGCACACTGGGCTGGCTGGACACCGGCGGCGTATCAGAAGCAAGGCTTCTGCTGTTAATCTCACACGCTTACAAGGGAGACCGGAAGAAAGAGTAACTGTCACGCTGCCTTTTAAGCTCTCCTAGGTCTGTTCTGAATATTATGCATGCTTTTTTCCTCTGTGAAATGTCCTGTCATCATGTGACTAATACCAGGATGATTTGCCAATTTCTAAGGCATATGAGTAGCAGCATGTAGGACTGCTGACTTCTGATGACTGTCACAAGTGTGACAACAGGATTTGACTATTAGCCATGAGGTCAATTGGCTTTCTGGGAGCTGAGTCAGATCCTTTCTACCATGTAAATGCACAAAAGGTGTCCCTCAGCTTACATTTTTTAACGTAAACCTTTCACAAAATTAGAGGAACTTAGGACTTGCCCATCCAGCTGACCGCGTTTCTGCTGCATCCCTACCATGAGAACAGGAGGGCTGCAGAAACGAGAACGAGGAGTTGAGCAGCACCCAAGCATACGGTTACAATAAGGGAGCGTTCTTCTCCAGGCGTCCTGCTCCCTGCTTCGGCTCTACGGGTTCTGAGTTACCTGAGGAGAATGAGTGGAGTGGTTTCTGCCCCGCTGCAGGCGCAGCAGCCAGTTCACTCCGCGGGGACGGAAACAAGACGACCTCCACTGCGCGCACCTCCCACACACGGGGCTGCGTTACCTGCGAGCGGCAAGGACAAACAGCAAGGCTCCACAGACAACAGCACATATGATCACAGGTATCTAGTTGAAGTAATTATGAGGCACCACTGGAAAAACAGGGTAAGAGACACCAAACAGCTGGAGAAAGGGACTGTGTAAAACAGCACTGATGGGCCCACAGCATGCTGCGGGTCTGACGTTGTCTCAGTCTATCTCCGTTCTCCCAAACAGATTTGTTAAAAATATTCTGCACTCCTCCTTACTTCCAAAAACAGGAAACTAGTAGCAGCCTTCACTAGATTATCCTCACAGAGGAGGGGGTGAGTGGGTTCCACAGAGCTATCAGGACCAACACTATTTGAGTGTTTACGAGTGATGAGATTAAAGCTCGAGGCAGTGTGTAGGGTGGCCGTGGGAGGGGAATAGCTAGCATTTGCAACAATTTTTGCTAGTTCTTCAAAGAGATTTGGCAGATGAGCGTGTTCTCTCCACCTCCAATCTCTGGAGGTGAGTCAACAACGAGTCGCAGGCTTTGGAAAAAGGTGAGTGTCGAGCGTAATGACCACGCTCAACTGAGACGGACCAGCAAAAGATTATTTCCAGAGTCAACAAGTTACCTCATCTTAAGAAGAAATTCAGTTCCATATGTTCATGAATTATTGATCTCTGCCACTGTATCAATAGTAAGCAGGCAAAGCAGATCACAAGCAATTCACACTTCACGAAAAGGAGAAAACAACTCCGGAAAACTCAATACAAGAACAAGAAATGTCTCATTTTAACAATTTGGGTTTAGTTACGCATTTCCAGCGACTCTTTGCATCCATATCTTTATCACCATTATTTTATATTAGCTTCATGCTTTTAATTCTAACTTTGTCTGGAAAATATTTCTCAGAACATTCTTTGTTCACCACCCACCACTGTAAGGCTGTTGCCAGCTCTCATAGCGGTATCACAGACAGCATGTGCCAGATGAAGAGAATGGCATGTACCTGTCAGTCTTTGTAAGAGCAGCTATTTCTGGATGTGATTTACATGAACAGTCTCCTGCATATTGCTCGAAATCTCCATTTTATAGAAAAATCTGATGTTACCTGAATCCTGTCAGGTCAGACCGTACCAGCATGCTAACAGCGGGCGGACACCAGCAGAGCACCTCCCGGCCGCGTTCAGGGGGGAGAACCACGATGCTTAGCTCGTGGTTCGTTTCTTCACAGATTTAATTAACTCAAAAGGCTTTAGTCTTTGCACTTGCAAAAAAGTATTTTCCATCTTAAACTAGGGATAATAAGGGCAGCTGAGCTAAATCTCAAATCAATTTAGAGATACCACAATGCTAAAGGAGAACTGATGAGACACTAAATAAAAATGCTGTTCTGTGTTCGGACGTGTTATGCTCAGATGTTTTGATTCTCTTTTGTACTTCAGAGCTCCAGCACACCAGTATCTCCCAGGGAAGCCTTCTGGAGCAGACTTCTTAATACACCTTTCCAAACTGGAGCCTCAGATGAATAAGTACAGTACAGAAACACAGCCACTTACCCGTGCCTATTCAGAGAATCTTTAAGAATAAGTATTTACTGCAAACTGTGCTCAACTTACGCCAAGATTCAGCCTTCTCCACTTACCAAAAAGCAAAAACAATACAGATCTTGAAAATGGCAAAGGCCAGAAGTGAGCCAACAAAGGCACTGCACACAAACCCATCAAGCCTGCACAGCACGCTAACGTACCACTCCTTCCACTGAAAATCCAGCTGCAACCCAGACTGCTCGTCCACCCAGGCCGAAGGCTTTCTGACTTTACAATTCAGTGCTACATTCCCACATTTCTGTGGTTTGACACACTTCTACTGAGGTTGGACTGCATTACGGAGTCCTGCTGCGCAGAAGCAAGCACAGGGCAGCCTCAGCAGTCACCACCAGCGCTGGAATCAGTCCCGCTAACGGAGGCAACGCTGGGTGCTGTGACGCGCTCACCACCATCGCCCCCTCAAGCTGCTCCCATTCTTACGAAGATGGAAACAGAATTCTGTCTTGAATTGCTAGTAGTTAAGCAAATGCAAAAGTGTTTATGAAGTGTCCAGAAATAATCTGCTTTGGTAAAAATAAAATCAGACAATTTTAAGTGTGCTCTGTACAGAAGTCGTCAAAATTCCTGTCTGATAGAAAAACATGATTTCAGATTAGCTACTTTAAATTTATGGCAGTTGCAAATATAAAAGCGTTAGTTTTATCTGGTCTAAATTCGGTTATAAACAGGGAAACCAACATCTCAGTTGCTCTAAGGAGAAAAGTATCACTTTTACATCAAGTGAAAATTTCTGAAAATAAGCTATTGCAGGAAGCTGTACTTTGCCCACTGGACTCTGAACAGAAACAAGCGTTCGTGATAGTATTCTTCCCTGCTTGAACATATTTTTTCCATGTAGATACCCTTGACTTGTTTTATATTTGACCATTTTTTCTACAGGATATGTTCACTGAAGCTATTTTAAAAACTAATTACACACTTTCTATGTGATGTAAAAGCAAATGCTTAGAATAAATTTCCTGTGGTCACAGATTTTGAAACCATGTAGGGTAAAACAAGGTGGGACTTTACGTTCATTATAATTATCAAAAATTTTTTTTTAGACTAAGCTTATCTACATTATTTTTCACTTTTCAAATTAGAGGAGTGGGCTCCTCTTACCAGTTCACCCCTCTCCTGCTTCTGTACAGAGAGGAGAGTGTCCTAAAATACCCAAACTTGCCCTTTCAGTACCTGTGACTTCCTCATTTTCCACAGGATATTGAAGTTACACTGACGTGCCTACAGGATGCTAAAGCAGGTTTGCCAGGCGTACACTAACACGCACAGCAGAAGCTTTGATCATGAGACCCGAAACTGAAAGAAGAAGAGCAAGGCAACGCCTGTGCTGCCAGAAGGCGATCCGGAGCTCAGTCACAAGGAATAGACGGCAGGCAGAGAAGGCCGAGCGAGGAAGGTCACGGCAATTCCGTGATGATTTGAAGAACAAAGATGTCTACTGGCAACTGCCCTGGGAGGCCTCCAGGAGTCATCCACAGGAGATGGGCGTGCTAGCGCCCTCTGATCTACACACCTTGCCTGCCAATAAAGCTGATCGGTGGGCCGGTGCCTTCCTTCACATTTAGCAATCTGAACAGAGGCAAGGGTTCGGCACCAGCACAGCCCTTGGCTCTACTCCCAGCCCTCAGCTCTGCTTCTGCTCGCCGCTCTGGGGGCTGCTGGAGATGTGGCTCCGTGCAGGAGAAACGGCCCTGGTGACCAGAGACACCTGGAGAACCCCCACACGCTTAGGAAAGAGGTGCCAGAGCCCCAACAACTATTTCTAAAATAAAGCAGTATTAAGTTTACATGATTTCTGAAAATGCAACGTACTAAATTTAGATAAATACACTGCTACCCCACATTCCTTCCCGTTCTTGACTTTACAGTACGATGTTGAAAACAAATCTGAAAATTCTCAAGTAACTTTAATGGTCACAGACTCTGCTTTTACTTGGCTAGTAACCTGACAGTGGCGTATAATGCTCTGTATGGGGGAGCCTGAGATTTCTGTTCTTGGCAGCCTTTACTTTTGTAAAGACCAGACTGCCATGCCGAATAGCACTGTGTGCACGCAGGTGAAGCTACCAAGAAGCACACCGCCCTACGTCGGTCAGAAAACGTTTCTGAGCAAGTTTACCACAAAACTGCCGTCTCCTGTGGAGACAGGGAGGTGAGAAAGGAGGACTTTACAGCCCTGTGGATGAACACGGGAGATGAGCCGGGGATCCAGCTCGTTGGCAGACCTCGGGCAATGGGTGGTGGTGCCTGAGAGCGCCCAGTCGGAGCAGATGCAGCGGTCCCTGCGGGGAAGATGTACATAGCTGAAAGCTGCCTTCCTCCCTCTGCTCTCCGTTGTCCTTACCGCCCACCAGTCTCTCAAAAATACTTTCCCAGCTGCTGCCAAGACTTCAGCACCTTGTTTGCTCAGCCCACACAGCTTGCTCAGCGTAGCACTGGGTGCTTGGCACAGGCACCCGCGCACCCATCCTCGCCAGGTCGCACCTGGGCATGCAGCAAGGGGGCCAGGACCACATCTCTGACTTTTTGATATTCTCCATTCCCTTTGTGTGTACAGAGCGGGGAGACTGCTGGGAAATGAGCAGTTCAAATGCAAGCACCGGGAGAAGGAGCTGCAAGGAAAGCTGCTCCAGCTACCAATTTGTGCCGTTCTCTAAACACGGAGGCTGTGCTTTACCTTCTGTAGAAACCAGTCTGCAGCGCCAGCTTTCATAGTCATGGGAGAAGCTGGGCTGAAAAGGAAACATTACAGTTGGCAGAAATAAAAGCTCCTCACCCTTGCTAACCTCTGACTTGCAGCGAAGAATCACCACAACCAGCGAGTCAGACAGCTGTGAGGAAAGGAGAAAAGGGGGTGGATGCCTGCTGGAAATGTGCAGAGCACTGATGTGACTGCTTCCATGGGGTTCCCTTGGAGGAGGAGACACGGGACAGCGTGAATTGCAGAGCTAGAAGAGCTCGTATTTGAAAGCATCTCCCATCCACATGATGCTGTGTGATCCCCCTTCATGATGGGAAAAAAAAAAAAGAAGATTCCTTTTCTTGTCCTACAGCTACCTTAGAGATGGTAGGAACATAATCCTGAAATGGCCAAGATGTCCATATTACAAAACTAGGAAAAAGTTCCCTGAAGGATTCCTACTTTACCGAGTTATCTCAACTTCGTGTCCTATAAAGCTTAGTCACGTGGCTCACTTGTGACCCTGCAGGGCACAGTGTCAGCTCTTATTTTGAGAAGGAGTCTTGCACACGTATGTAGAGCATTCAGAAACCCATTCCCATCTGCAGAGCTTCCTTGTGCAGTACCCTGCAACATGCGGAGCCAGGCAGCCCGAGGAAAGCGCAGCTGAGCAGCAGCATGCAAGGCACTGCCTTCAAGGCTACCAACGTCTACGAGCACATCCAGCTGGCAGCAGCGAGCAAATAGATCGGGAGACCTCAGAGTAACAGCCTAATGCATCTTGGACAGAGGCCTCTTCGAACAGCAGCTCGGGCTCCGAGGGAAGGGCTGCCAGCAGCTCTTTGTAAAGCCCTCGCTTTAACCTCGGCAGGCGACGAGATGCGGGAGGCGACCTGCCGGCAGCGGAGCCCCTTTCTGCTGCCCCTGCAGTGGCAGCACCGTGCGAGTGCTGCCTCCTCCTCCAGCATTCACCCAGCCTCTTTCCTCACTTTGCTTAGAGAAGCTCCAGCTTTACCAGGCTTCATCAGCGCAAACAAGAAAATAAGTGTTCAAAAAAAAAAAAAACAGCATTCAAAAAATGCAAGAGATGACATTAGCAGCTCTGAGGTCATACGAATTATGGGCTAATAAAACAGCAGTGTAAGTAGTACTTCAGGTTGCTTCAATTTCCACTTGGGCAAGTTCATTCCAAAAAGTTACCATCCTAGGAAAAGTAATGAATTCTGGTTTTCTTAGTACAGTAATAATTCTCTGCTCCATTTCCACAATAGCTACTTCTTTTTAGTAACTGCCATAAACTCTGATCTTTAACAGAATTCTCTGGTTCGCCAGCACCAACTTCATTGCAGGATGAAAGCCACAAAGGTGAAAGACTTTCCTGACTGAAATTGTGAGACCAGTCTGAAAATAGCACCGCGTTAACTTCAGTCGTCAGTGAAAATCCTTAAAAGGAATTTACTTTATGTGAACTCTTTGAATCAAACGATTTCACTTTTATCATCTTGAGTAAGACTGACTAGCAATAGGAAAATCTTTCAAATGCAGGAAAAAAAATCAGTCTCAAATTCTGGATGATTCTTAGTGCCTTTCATTTGGATCGGATGTTCTAACACTAGAGTTAAGTCTTCCTAAATAACTGGAAGACTTTTTCCTCCCTTTTTAAAAAGGGAAAAACGATACAGCGAACAAAACAAGGGTTAGCGTTAAATAGAGGGCAATTTACTTTATGCACCTTCATAAAACCTCACCATAGAAACAACAGTTGCATCTACAAGTGCTGTGCGCACTACAGTTGCGCATGGTTATCACCAGGAAGGAGCACAGCAGGGCAATACTGTCCTGGCCCAAGCACGTTTGTCTCCCGCCCACAAGGGCAGGGTCTGTACAGCCAGCTTTATTGCTCCCTACAGAGCCAGCTCCTACCTTCTTGAAAAGGCCGTGGGTAACTGCAAAGGAACGCTGCCTGCACTCCTCAATGCAAAAACAGCTTTCCATAGATATTTATTACATTACACCAGAAATGTCTGACATCTACCTCTACGGATGGACAGTAAAAAGTCCCTGGCTGTGTACTTTCTGGGCCAGGGACTCCCAGATTTCTGTCTAAGGGAGAGCTTTAAGATGCGCTTTTACACAACTAATCTGCATTTACGCAGCAGCCAGAGTATCTGGGACAGCTTGGGATCAGGCAGCTGTTTGCTCTGGAGCTACCGAGTACCCAGATGCTGCTCAGCTCCTACAGCAGCTAATCCTGGGAATGTCAGCAGCTCACACAGGAGCATTTTAAGCTTTCTTCTATTCCGGTTGGGACTGCTCTTTCAGCTGCCCACACCACAAAATGATTCCTTTTCCAGCCTGTAAACATCTACCGGTTTTAAACTGGAACCCGGCAACCAGAAACCCAACAACCACAGCACCAAACCACCTCTGCGCTGCTGAGGCGCGAGCGGCTGCTAAATAACTCCAGGAGCGCTGCATGGCGGATGCAGAGGCTGCAGATTACTTTTTGTTCTCTCCCGCAGGCGGAGACGAGCCGCCAGCCAGCTGGGGAGGGCACACGAACGGAGCAAATAATGAGCTTTGCACGCCGCTTCCCTATGGAAGCCGAAAACTGGATTGCAGGGTACGAAAACAACAACGGCGGCGCGAGGCTGGCAGCGAGGCGTCCGCGGCTCCCCGCCTCCTGCCCCGCGCCACAGCGCGGCTCTGCGGAATTACCCTGCGCCGAGCCGCCTTAGCGAGGCTTTCGCTGCGGATACGCGAGATAAAAGCGCTGCTTTCCATAGGATAGTGACCGAATCTACAGGGATATTACGTTCAAATTGTCGGGTTAGAATAATAAATAGAGGGTTCGCTGTGTAGTGTCAGACATGCACAACGCATTCATTTGTGATCCAAGCCTCAGATTTAAAAGAGGAAGAAAGGATCCTTGCCTGCCTGAAGATAAACTTAAGTAAATAATGTTTGCCATCAACTCTAAATGAAGAATGACAGTTAAATTTTATAATCATCTTCACAGCTTCAGGACTTACTTTATATTTTCTCAGGCTCATGACCCAGGGGTTGTCATGGCAACTAGGAAATCCTACCTTATCAGACTCTTACATTTACATTCCTTACGGCTGCTTCCCTTTATGAATTAAATCCATCATGGTCTTCTATTCTCAAAATAAGAAGTTCTTAGGATTATCTCACAGAAACAAGGATCAAATGCTTTGATTGAAACACTATGCAAAAGCTAATTCGCCGGTGGTTTTCTTTAAGGGAAGATTGACTGTGCTACAAATAAATGGCTCCCGTCCAAGTTTGCAGTTGGCAGTTTTTCACAAAAAAAAGTTAGGAGAGCAAACATGGATTTCACAGTATGTTCGTGTTAGTCTAAAACAGCTTTACATCTGGACTGTAAGCAGAGTGTCTGCTTGGCTGAGACGCCTACAGATAGAGAGCTTCCAAGGCACAGATAAGGTCGCTACCAGCACGCGCTCACGCCTATGCGGAGCTGTGTTACTGCGGCGCGTGGCACACCTACACCTACGGAGGTCGTCCCTCCTGCACTCGGAGCTGGCGGCAGCTGGAGCGGGCGCTGAGCCCCGGACAGGCTCAGGGTAGTGCAGGCTGGACAGGGCAGCCCCGTCGCATTTCCACCACCTTTGTGCGTTTCTTCACTCAGTAGAACCCGACCTGCACGCTCCCTGCAGTGGCACTTCGGATTCAGATCGTTATCTCCCCTACCATGACTGGTTTATGGGGATTTCTTTTTAACGTTCAAGAGTTACGTAGCTGTTTTCTCGAGCATAAACACAAATCCCTGAAGAGCAGCCAGTGAGCAGCCACCACCCAGCCCACCACCCCAATTCTACTTGCCCCCTACAGCCAGTTGCATAAATTCAGTGCTCTAGGAGAGAAGTCTAAATAAACCACCAAATGTACGTGCATCGAGCACAGCGTAAATTTCGGACATTTGCCGGAGCCCATGTATTCAAGCAACACCCATGAAGAAATACAAATTTATTTGTGTGCATATGTTAGAGCATACAGATCCTAATACAGGCTGCTTGGGTATCTGTTTAGCTGCACTAAATACAGAACGAAGTACAGCACTTCCCTTCAAAGGCAAGATGTCACTGGGGAAGAGCTTAAGTTTTGGTTTTGCAGATGGGGGGCAGGGGAGAAAGGAGGAGCATGTATAACTGTTTAAATGAAATTCTTCCACATTTGACAGGCCCAGAGACAGAGCACATTTAAGGATTCAGAGATGAGCATTGTCACTGCTGTTCTGTCTGTCTGTAAACAATATAGAATGGAAATAACTTTTCAATCCCAAAATATTTTCTGCAGGAGTCTTTTGATTAACAGAACTCTTCTAAATTGCAATGAATTTCATAAAGGCAATTCAACATTTGCAGACCTAAAGGCATCAAAAGTTCAATTTGGTTAATGTACTTTTTATTCATTATTGGTTCTCCACAAGAAGCAGATCACCAACTTGTAGAGTGCATTGCTTAATTATCCATGCTGCACTTCTTAGAATGAGAAGTATTTAAGTTGTCTGTCAATACTGCAGGCAGGGCAGCAGCTATGATCGATCTATGCAGTGAGAGCAATGCAGCTGGAATGTCAAAGAACAGCAGCAGCACGCTGTTCCACGACAGGACCTAAAGATTATACATAAAGGAAAACAATCAGAAACTAATTTCAAAGACTTAAAATCTTTTTTTATTTCCATGGATATAATCTTCTGTATTTGCAGACTCCGTAACTCTTCTTGCATTCACCGTATATCTTGGTTTCACTGCAAACAGCTCCTGAAAATCTTGCCTGGGCAGCTTT
Organism: Anser brachyrhynchus; assembly: GCF_964034855.1. Lineage (NCBI taxonomy): Eukaryota > Metazoa > Chordata > Aves > Anseriformes > Anatidae > Anser > Anser brachyrhynchus. The sequence continues at coordinate 814,061 of NC_137718.1, forward strand.
ATGCCAGAAGTACGTATGTTCTTTCCTTTATCTCTTTCCTCCATATTGCTTACAGGGAGGACAATGAAAATGTGTATTCCAGTCATCTGCCAGCTCCCTCCGTTCCCCAGGAAATGCACGCTGAAATGAGAACTGTGCTCTCAAGAGCACTGTTTACCTACACATACTTAATGAAATTTAGATTTAGAATAACACACATTTACACCAGGATCACCTCAAACTCAGCGACTCAATAAACACAAATTACGCACACTTTGACATAAGTGAATGCAGATGCATTCAGAAGAAGAAGAAAAACTAGAATGCTCTAAGACTGACCTGCAACACCTTTCTAGAGAGATCAGTCCCTGCTCCAGACTGAAATCCTGCCCACTGATGTCTTTATCAACTGCAGAATTTGGCCATCCTATTTTTCCCTTCAGTAACAAAAGTGATACTGTATAAAAGGTATCACCCAGCACACTATTTTAATTGGCACTCACGTTGTGACACAAGGGTGCCTGGAGCCAGGACATCACCTCGCACAGGACTGTGCCACCTCTGCCCAGCAGTCCGGGCTCCGCCAGGGCTTGCTCATCTGACATCAGTTCAGAGCAAGGGCAGAGCAGGCACGGTGTTTGAGTGTGCCAGTCCTCGTCAGTGTGCCTTTACTGAAATATTCAAAATCAGTGGATCAATAATTCATCATATAATATGATAAAAGGTAATCCACTGTTTGAAGTCAGAGCTAAAACAAACTCCACATCAGTTGCAGCAGAGCAAGGTCTTAGAAATTTCAAGGTACTTCGTGCAATCATGAAAGACAGAAAAACACAGTCAGAAGTGATGAATACAACCCTGCTCCGCTGTTCTGGACTCTTCCAGTCCATGTTGGGATGGAAACTATTTACCGACAGGAGTGAAACCAGAAGCCCTTTGCAAAGGGATGCTAATTCAATATTAAGTTACATAAGTCAATATTCTTGTTTCCCTTTTTATCCTTTCAGCCAATGTAAACTAATACAAATGATAATGACATGTCACCCATGACCTCTTAAATACTCTCCTTATGTTAGCACTCTAATATTTATTCTCCCCTTGAAGCAGATGACTCAAGTTGAGTGAAAATTTACTTTCAGTAAAGGAATACCTAAATTGCATTAATGCAATCCTCCTAACATGTCAAAAACAGCACAAGCATATTTAATGCTCTATTTTAAGCGCATAGGGTAGGATTTTCAATACAATGTTTTACTTCAACAGTCCAGACTATGACTCTGTATTTATCTACAGCATTTTCCATCAGGAGTTTCAGTGGGGTTTTTTGTTTGTTTGTTTGGGTTTTGTTTGTTTTTTAAAAGAAAAACACAGCCCAAGCACACGCTTTCTAACACCATACCACAGGAGCCTCCCTCCCCAACACACGTACGTCCTTTTTATGGCAGCCATGATGGTTTTGAAGAAAAGCATGGAGTTCAATAAAAGAAGTAACATAAGGAGAGAGGAGAAAAGCTCTAAAGCAGTTTAGAAACAACAAATCCACATCGGTCTGCCACAAACCTCACTTCTGCCGCTCTGATCCCTTCCCTGTGTTACCCCTTATTTATTGCCTGCTGTTGCACAGGAAGAAAATCACGCAGAGTGGGAACAAGGCAGGACAGTGGCATCGGCGTCCTACTCCAAAACGCTGATCTCAAGAGGGCTGGATCAGCCCTTCTGCCGTTTCTGGACTGTTTGCCAAAGGTGTGTCAGAGCTGGCAACGTGCAGGGCTCTGCAGCAGACACTGCATTTTCAGGATTTTAACAGGCATTTGTAGCATGTTCTTTCATGGACTCCTCATCAGACTGAAGCAGTTTAGGAGCGCTTGAAAAGATAGGTATCTAAACAGAAAACGTATCTAACCTTCACAAAAACCTAACCGGCATAGTAAGTGTCAACTGGGAGATGCATTCGAAAGGGAAAAAAAAAAATCAAGTTTCCCAGCCTTCTTCAAAACCCACCATAGCCACAATGGCTGCTTGTTCTTAGCATAAAAGGCCACAACAGCGCACAAGAAACCCCGCTGATCCTTAAAAGGCAGAGATCCAAGGTCAGCCAGGCTCCGAGCCAAGACTTCAGCAATAAACCATCAGATCTGTTCTGAAGTGGGGAAAGTAAAAGGTCTTTTAATTGTAGGGCTCTACAAGTCCCTCACGTTAATTTAATGCTCACCTTGAAACATTAGCTTTCTTCAAAACCTGCAGAGGGGAGAGGATGGGGAGACCGCCTTCTGGAAGATGCAACATTTTTTTGCCCCGTTTAACTGACTGATCATTCTGGTTGTTAAAGATGGCAGTAAAATACACTCTAAAAGCACCCGTTGCTGCACCACGTCCCACGTTCTTCCCCTTAACCCCATCTCCTCAGTGCTGCGGATGATCCAGCACACGACACAGCACACGGCAGACCTGCCTGCAACCCTTTTTCTTCCTTACTGTGCACACACAAAGACTGCTCCACTCTCCAAAACCAGAGTTATTTGCCTTAATGGTAAGAGATGGTAAAGAGAGAAGCATAAAAAATAATTACCTTAGACAGAAAAAAAAAAAAAGGCAAGCAAAAAAAACCAAGCACCACGAAAAAACCATTCCAGGCTGTCAGACTGGTGGCAGGAGCACACGACGGGTCAGCCGAACGGCCCCGGGCCGTCCCTCCGGCAGCCCCGTAGGCAGAGCTGTCCCACCTGCCCCAGCACAGCTCGTTACGTCCACCCACTTGGATTTCGGTTCGCCTCGGCGCACAGGAGCGGGTGGCTCTGGCCATGGCAAGCGTGCCCGCGCCGCCCAGCCCGGCCCTCTCCATCCCGAGGGGCACCGCGACGGCACCTGAAGATCCGCGCCGCTACAAAAACAGTCGCCGTGGCAGAGACTTTGTTTCCAAATCGAGTGAGAAAGTTCATTAAACGATAAAAATTCCAGCCATGCCACCGGGATGTAAATTGCATTCATATCCAGAGTTGACATGTTAAACAGTTTAATTTAGGTACAGCTCTTAGCAGCATTGGGTGTCTGCAACAGAAACAGATGCCTTGAATCATTTCAAAGTATGCTCCTGTCAGAAATGTCCTTTGTGACACCAAAATCAATTTCATTCTCCTTTACTAACTACTTTTCCAAAAATAGAACAGAAAAAGTTGCTTTAATTCCCTCTTTTGTAAGCGGTACAAAACGTGCTTTTAAGCTACCGAAGAACGTGGTAGCATGTAACATGTGCAACTGCAGTAATTAGCACTATTTTGATAGAGTAACTGGCAACGAGAATGAACCTGATCCATCTTCATTATGGAGATCTATAAAACCTTTGACAAGCTTCGTATAAACGGAAGACGGGCTGCTTCCTTCTATTTACACTGGTGTTTCGCCATGAGACAGCACTAACCGGCAGGGCTCGGAAAATGGCAGCCGGGTACACGGCCAGACCCTCGCTCCTCCTGCACGCCTCCCTCTCCTCGCACACTTCATGGCGCTTCCACTGTTTGAACAAACTGAACATACAGAACCCGAATTATTTCACGCTGATGGTCAAATGAACACCTCAGCAGTTCCAAAGACCTTGCCGTGCATATTGAAGCAGACCTTGTAAATCATGCTTTTTCAGTGTTTGCAAATCCAATTAAAACAAGAGACACTGCTATATAGTAATGCAGTTGGTAAAAAAAAAAAATCTGAAGTGTTTAGTGACTTTCAATATTAACATTCAGATGCTGCCTAGTTGTTCGTTCCTCTCTTCAATCTCTAAAATGACGCACCAACAAAAACAGTTTCTTTTTCTCTAAATGGATCACTTTTACTGTAGAATTCCCTTCCTATCCAGATTATTGTAGAGCAAAAGGATTCAGAAAAAGTGGTGTTTTCCTCTCCTGGACTGTTTTAAAATACAAAATGGCATGTTGCAGTTAGGTTTTTATCTTGGACCTAGGACCTTAGCCACTCAGCCAAACTATCTCCTTTTTAGCTGCACTTTCAAGAAGACTTTGTTCTTCAGTGCATCCTAAATCTATCTCATTCCCACCTCTCCCACAAGTTCCTTCCGCTTCAATTTCACCAGTACAAGGCAATGATTGTGCCCTCCAGGAGGAAGTACATTAACAGCCATCTGAAAGAAAGTATCACCCCAAAATTCATTCTTTTCCCCTACTAGCCTAATACTAATACCCAAACTGATCAGAGGAGTGACCTGGTTCCTGGAGTTCTCGGCACCCATTTTAGAGGCAATGAGTACTCCCCAACCCCAACCCTCCTCTGATGCTGCAAAATCTGCTTGTGTGCACCACAAGGAGCCAAGAGTAATAAAAAACAAGGCATTGGGTCATACAGTAAACATTGGAGGCTTCTGAAAATCACTTGCCCAATGCCAGCATTGGCACCATTATTATATTTGCTTCAGTAAGTCTTTACTCATCCCCAGGCTATGGACAATGCATCTATCACTGGCTGCCTCTATTCAGTGCTTTAAAATGCCTGGTTAGTTTAACACTGGAACACAAAAGAATATCAAGACTTCTTACCTACAAACAGACGATTTTAGATTTTAGAGCTAAGAGATATGTATATACTGACACATGTAAATAGCTACATTTTTTAACTTTTATTTTTTAAACCTATATAATAGAAAAAACACCACAGTTTGTGTTCTAAAAAAAAAATCATGTGGGAAAACAAGCTTAAAAAACTAGAGCCACAAAAATATAGCCCAAGTAAGTTCATGTTCCTGAAAAATTGATTCAGAGGTTCCCAACTGAACAATGAATCAGCTTGCTAAGGGCATCTGCATATCAAATTAACATGGTTGGGGAAAAAAAGGGGACTTTAAAAGCCGTCAGCAATAGCATTCACCATCATATTTTAAGTTTATTTTTCCTTGTATGACCAGTTCCCATAGGGCAGAAGGCTAACGATTGCACTTCATCACGAGGAGCACTGGGTATTTACATCCATCCTGCAACTGTGACAGCTGTGTCACTGATTCCCTAACCATTTCCACCACATGAACCAATCATCTGGTATGAAGCTGCAAGATGGAGTGCCCTGCAGTCATTATTCACCAAGCACTTTCATTAACAAACTGCCCTTAATTACAGTGGTAATTGCAAAATTATTTCATAGCAGCAATTATTCTTCTCAGCCCAATCCAAGCTATTTAAGTGGGACATTGTCTCTGAAAATGGCATAAAGCCAAGTAATCTACAACCAAGAATTTACTTTAATTGTGTTGCACAGTTCTTAAATAGTGCATCCAAAATGGCAGCTTTGCAGAGACCACTTCTCGTGGGAGACACCACGCCAGGCTGAGCACTAACACTGACCTGGCACATTTCTGCTCTGCAGAAATACCATCAGTGCAAATGGACCACCTTGCATTTAATGCCAAACTCAAACCTAGCATTGGATGTGAACAGGACCAAAGCACCCTAGCAGTTTGAACTTCAGACGCTCCAGGGAAAGATCCAGAAGCCCGAAGTCCTGCGAAGGCACAGGCACGCTTGCAGCACTCAGGGACCTGCGATGCAGCCGAGCAAAGCTCTCTGGCTGTGCAGCCAAGTGCTTGCAGCGACACAGCCGCGCTGAGCCCAAGAGGTGCTGCGCTTGAGCTGCACTACGAACTAACCACCTTTGTTTTAAAGCTTCTTGGGGTCATGCTTGCAACACAGGAGAGAGCACTCAGGAGTCACGTGCAAGTCTCAGGCAGAGCAGAGCAAACCTGCGTCGTCATCTCTGGCGCAGCTGCCGGCAGCAGGAAGGCACTTCGGTCATCCCCCGGGCACTTCACGGGGCAGTGCCCTACACAACACACAATTCAAGGTACTAAAAGGGGTAACAGGAAAACAGTTTATTAAACAAATGGAAAGGTCGAGAAAAGATGCAGGAAAAAATAGTTTTTCAAAAGTGCAATGTAAAGCTTTCTTGGGTACTTACTGATTTTCAAAGTTTGTGATTTAAAATACAAAGCTGTGTCTCCTTGTAACAGCACAAGATTGAGACAAACGTGTGATTTTCTCCAAAGAAACTATCGCTATATTAAAAACTCCCCATAGATCATCCTTATGACAACTCTACAGCCAGCAAGTGAATCTATTTCATTTTGATCATTTCAAATATTCCATTAATGAGAAAACTTTGGCATATTAGTCAGCGATCTAAAATATAAGCTTAGCGCCAGGCTGCAAGTAATTCACATCTTTGATGGTATTAGGGGGCAAAAAAAGGGGAAGTTATTGCATGCCACAGGAGTAACTGCAACTTGAGTTACCCGTCCGGCACTCGCCTGGAAGAGCCACAGCTTGGTGAGATTTGCTCAATTAATTCCATGCTTCTCCTTGCTTCTGCAGCTTTTTAACATCCTCTGGAGTAAATATGGTCGCTGCAAGTGTGCAGAACACAGAAGATTTGCAAAGCTCTCTTGTAGTCAGAAAAAACATACAGCAGATCAACCTGCCTCAAATTCAGCTCTTCTGGGCTTCCTGAGCCTGAGTGCCTAAACGCGCTCAATTCTTGACCTAGTTTATGCATACAAATATTGTAATAACACAGTCTTTGATACCCTGGGTGTACTCAATCCACAACAACAGAAGTTGGTCACAAAATACCCAAGTTACCGATTTCCTGGCCATTGTGCTTCTCGATTTTTTTCTCCCTGTGCTGATAACAAAGCGATCTTGTCAGCCTTGCAATGCCTTCAGGAAGACGTGCCTCAATACGTGCTGGATTGTTTCTTTGCTTTGAATCTATATGGTGTTAGGAATTCAAGGGTAATTTATTTGTCAATTTTATTAGAAGAATGCGTCCTACATCACACAGACACCTTGGCTAAATGGGACTGAAAACAAATTTCCAGAAGCTTCCAACGTCTCAGTTCTGAGTTTGGTAAGTTAACTTGAAATGTTTGTTAAATAAAGTCCTGCTGTACTATATGAGCAATGGTCTTCATTTCATAAAAATGTTCCTTTTTCTACCCTAAATTCACAATTTTAAAGTTATTTTTACACCGTTCTTCCAATCGCAAAAAGCTGCCCAAGCCTGATGAGACCTCTAAGTGCTGGGGAAGAAAGGGAATCAATTTTGTTTCCAGGGACAAAGAGTAAGCAGGTATTTCTGCCAAAGTGATCAGAGCCAGGGTTGTTAGCGCTGCCCCTTAATCAGTCACCTGAGATGAGGTAAAGCAGGCTGTGCTTCCTGGAGCTGCAGCTCCCAGCTCCAGCCAGGACCGCTCAGGCAAAGGCTCCCCGTAATGATCTGCTTTGCCAAACACTCGCAGCGCCTCCGGGCAGCGCGTAGCTGCATCACCGGCACTCCGTGTATAAAAGGCTGCAGAAAGCGAAGAGGTGCAGACACTTGGTTGGTAACACCACTGATGACAGATAGCTAGATCAGACACATGTTCGCAGATACCTCAAATATCTCAAATGACAATACGCTTCTGCGTGCCGTGTTACTGCACTTCTCAGTCAAACCAGAGACATTCAATAATCACCCAGAAAAGCACCATCTGTTATGCCTTATTGCTTAATTAAACTAAAATACAGAACTCCTTAATTCTCACAGCTCATAAAGATAAAGGTCATCACACAGCTTTACTGTCAGGTATTCTCTATATAAAATACGGAGGGTGGAATTTCTTTCGGCCAGACGTCACTCACACATTACTCAATCCACCTGGCACACAAGAACATAACTCCGGCAGCGTGACACCGATCGATGCCGTGACACGGGGCCTGGCAGCCCGAGCCCCCGAGGCGTCCTCTTTGCCCGCCTGCCCACGGCCTCAGCCCCTTCCTCTCGCTCCAGGCATCCACACAATGCTGCCCCAAAGCTGTGTTCCCATATCCTCCCCTTTTACAATATCCTAATTAAAAGCTCTTGCACTGGTTGTTTGCCGGTTGTCGGTTATTCGCACACAACTACAACACGGGTATTTGAAACTGCTGAGCGCTTACGTGTGCAAAGTCCTAGAGGGGTAAGTCCTTCCAGGGACACCCCATTAGACATTTGTTATGCGGACAAAACAAAGCTCATCCCCAGGATTCATATTAAAACAACTTATTTGAGCCTGCACAGCAATAACCCTTCAAATACAGCAGTAGGTGAAAGCTGAACCCTGCTGATGTTCCTCGATTTGAGGAACGAAACAGGAACTGAGAGATTCCCATATTTTCTGTAGAGAAGCAATAGCGGAGTTGTCAGTGCTTTGTTTTTTTCTTCTGCGTAAGTAAACAGAGAAAAGGGAAACAGAACTAAGAATGGAACACACCTAAAATAGCAGTGCTTAACCCAAAACGAGCCCAAGACGGTCACAGGTCGCTTTTGGTGTCACGTTGCTAAGAGGGAAAGCCAAAGCCGTGCAGGAGCGGTCACAGACCGGTGCGGGGGCAGCAGGAAGAGGCAGTGGCTGGGCTTGGTTTGGGCAGCAGCTCACTGGGATCTGCTGAAGGACTGCAGGGAATGACAGGGACGGTGCTGTCGGTGAGGCCACCTCGCAGACACTGCTGGAGAAGCTGAGCAAGCACGAGGCACGCAGTGTTTCAGCAGAGGGGACGCTGCAGGAGCATCACCACCCCCCGAACCCTCCGGCTGTGGGGCAGAGCCAGCGGGGCCGTCAGCACGCGGGTACCATCACCTCCTTCCAGTCCAACTCAGCAGCCTCAGCTCCAGCTCCAGAGCAGGCAGAAAAGGTCCCGCATTCTCCTTTTTATCATTTTTATGTGAAAAGGGATTTCTAGCACATCCACTTTCCTGAAGCTCCTGCCCAACCTGTCTGGTGTGATCGATGTGAATAATTCAGCCCGGTCCTCTCTTCCTATGCACAGACAGGAGATTGAGACAGTTACCGTGCTGTTTGCCTGCAGCCTGTTCCATCTGGACAGTACTCAATGCTCCACTTTACGCAAAGCTGCTGTCTTTTAAACCTTCCAGCATTATTAATGTTCTCCTCAGAAATATCTGCTTTGTCTTTCAACCACGAACCCCAGTGGAAGCCTCACTAATGCCAACCAAAATTCAATTACTAGCTTGTCAGCTCTTACGCCTTTTCCTTTTTGAGGTTTGGGTTACGAGAAAAGGTGAATTAAAACCTGTCTAATGGGTAAGAAGTCTTCAGACCACCATGGCACCTTTCAGTAGCACGTCTGAGTGCTTTACTCAGCAATCAAGCCTGATGAGACGCTTTACTGAGCCTCCCGGAAAGATGAGGACTAACAGAAGGCGCTGTGATTTCTATTATTTATATATTTATTTTTCTTTCTGCTTCCTGTAGGTGGAGGCAAACTCCTTGCTGAGAGGAGGAGGACGTGCAGAAAGCAGAGCTGCAGGGTACCTGAGGTAGCTGCAGGAGCAGAGCCTGGGCGCCCCGGCACCAGAGCCTGGCTCTGCCAACTCCGGCCCCAGCGCAGTAACTCACCGCAGCTCCACGCCCCATCTTTAACAGGCCTCTAGTCAGTAAATTAACTTTAGAGCATTCGTTGCTGAAGACTTTAAGGGGTGTTTTTGCCTTTCAAAACCATGGGCCACATCACGTAATCTGGGCAGATGCTGTTCACCAAGGTGTTTGCCTAGCCCTACAGCATGTAATACATTCTGCCTCACTGAGATTTTCCAAAAAAGATCCTAAAAAAACAATCTGCTGTCGAATTTAAAAGACAGGTGCCCCTCCATCCCAGAGGGCGACTCACTCCCATGCACAACACCCTGGAGCTGTTAAGCCGGCTGCCAGTGCTACTGCAGCACTGCAATGAGCTGCCCATCCTTGCCTCTCTTCCCCACCCAGGCTTTAAAATTTCAAGCTCCAGCTAGCTCCACGTGGATAGATGAGCAAGAACATCACGCTGCTCCCGCTGTAGGTGCAGTGCTTTATATCTTCATTAATGTTTTAGTTTCTCCCATCTCTTCCTCCTCCTGTAACTGTCCTCATTTCATTTCTGTCTGCAGGAGATACCAACCTTTCTTCTGAGCTCTTGTTTGCTTAGAGAAACACTCCCTGCCGTGGGACGGCACACTCCCAAGGACACGAGCCCTTCCCCTCTACCCGGGGTTAACTGCTCCCGTTGCTCCTTAGGCCATTACGGAGCGTAAAACGCCAGCAGAAGACTTTGGCTTGCCTCTTGCTCTCCCACTCTCGCACGCTCACCGAGCACACACCGTCCTAGTGTAAGCAGTCACGGGAAGCTTAAGTTATGTGCTAATGTTCTGGGCATCCAGGCATAGCTGGTGGACTACGCAGACTGAAATCTGTGAGCCCTGTGGTCACTTGATAGTTTTCCGACTTCATTATGTAGAAAATTAAATTATACAAATATTTCACTAAATATCTTTTAAGCCCATTAATATTAATATCAATTCTGTCTCTTATGTGCCTGGCATTTAAAAATCCATTTTAAAATATCTCACACTAATTTAAGATTTACATCTAGAATACCAATTAGCCAGTAAGATCCCCTGCTCTCTGTTTTGCCTGGCACCCATATCTGCCCAGTTTGTCTTAGATGTCACTTGGTAGCACTTAAAGAAGATGAATATTCAAAGCATGCTTTTGCCTGCAAATGTTTTATAGCTTTCTGACCACTGAATTTGTTTAAAGCTGCAATTATACTGAACAAACAGTCCCTAGAAGACCAAAGTATTCTGTTCATTTGCATGACACCATATAACTAGCACACTGATATGGCTCCAAATTAATATTTAGAATTCTATACTGAATAAAATCAACATTGTATTATGTGCATGTCCATGTGTGTGAATGCATTTGGTTTGCTGTACGTCTCATTCTAGATATAATCTTTAAGGGATAACACTCAGTAAGAGCTGCATAGTACCTGATTTCCATGCTATAGCCTTTGCTTTTTTTCCTCCTCCTATTGAACTCCCTTGGATTTACATGCATTTATTTTGTTTATTTTAAGAGCCATTTTCCCTGCAACCACCTTGAGACAGACATCTTATTTTTGTGATGGTTAACCATCCTGAAGCACATAAAAAAAATTAGTCATCTTTTCTGAATAAACTATCCAACAAATTAAAGACAAACACTAAATGAGTATCATTTAGAGCCCTGTATATCAAAACTTACAAATGAAAGATTTCTTACGCTGCCTGGCCTGTCCATTTGCCTGCCCACAAAACTGCTTGCTACAACATACACCCAAGTGCTCTGCCCGTTCTAGCCCAGAAATGACAAGTCATTAAGCCTCCATCGTTCCTCTTGGGAGACTATTCCAGTCTAATAAATCTCATCGCTTCACATTGCTCAGCTTATGCTTCACCCTGCTATTTCCAATTCTCTTCCTGGACACAGGTCTGAGCACCGCTCCTGCAGCAGGGAGGTTGATTGCTTTAGACACAGCAGAACGTGATGCCCTCCCCTCGCCTGCAGCCCCGTCCTGCCGCCTGCGCCCAGCTCCCGGCCGCGCTCTCGGCGCTTTTGTCGAGCTGCAGCCACGTCCCGGAGGGAGAGCGACAGGTCCGAAGCCCAGATTCTCTGTTTCAGCCCTGAAATGAGGAGCACGCTCTCGTGTGCGCAGAGCAACGCCGACCGTGCTGCCTGCATCTCAGCTCCGGGCCTGAGCCACCAGGAGCTGCACAACTGTTTTGCATCCCTTTTATCAAAGCTCACGTCGAGTCCTGTCACTGGCACCCACCGAAAGCTGCGTACCCGTGCTGCCCTTTCCTCACTTCTCCCAGAAGAGAGTCAGTCGGTACTCCCTAGGTGGATTCATTAAAACACTTCCAGGTAGTTTAATTTCCTTTCTCGTTTTTAAGTAATTCTAGAACACTCTGTCATCCTTCTGCTCTCCTGCATACACAGCACCTCCCCAACAACTCACACAAGATTAATAAGCTACTCCCCCCCAACCCTTGCCTTCTTTTTATTTAAAGAACCTTTATTAACAAGCTAGTTTAACAACAATCCCTGCAGCATCTCGCGGGCTCCTCCTCCAGATCTAATAAATTCTGATTTAATATTATGCCAATCTGTTTTCCAGTCTGTGTAATAACATCCAGACTCGAGCCAATTTGAAGCATTATGGGATAAAATAATATCAAGTTTTACTTTAGTTCAGTTATGCAATCACTTAGAGATTTGAGATTCCAAAACTTTCCTGCAGTCACACAAGATTGGTTAGCCTTCTGCTGTCCAAAAGAAACCCTCCTCCTGGGGAGGGCCGTCCGTCCTAGCCTGCCCGCCACTGACCGGAGCCTGCAGCACTACCCAACACCACGCTGCCCCAAAAGCACCAGGGCTGGCCACCGAGAGCAAACTAGGAAATAAAAACAGGCTGAAAAATGCTTTTAGGGAGAGGAGAAAAAGTCAACGGGCCAGTCACACACTGCACCGGGAGACAAAGGGCAGAAACCAGTGTCCTCAGCGCTACCTGTTCTCCCAGCAGTCGGACCACGAGGACAGAGGGAGCTCAAGCATGAAGATGAAGAGGGACAGCGCTATCAGCATCCCAATGCAAATTGTTTCTCGTGCGTTAGGTCCTTTGAACAGCCACAGTAGCAGCCACGTCTTTAAGAAAACTGCACCCCAGCTTTCACACCTCGGCATTCACCTGCCGGCAGGGCAGGCACATGCCCTGACATCCCAGTGCCACCATGCCCGTCCTAACAGGAGATGAAATGAAGAAGAGTGTGTAGCAGAAGAAAGAACAGGCCAAAAGACAAAAAATGCACTGGCATAAGGGCAGCAGGGGAAAAGGTAGCAAAAAGCACCAACACAGGACTTCAAACCACCAACCAGTGCACTGTGCAGTACCTAGGAGGGGGCAAAGCCTTCCTCCCAGTGCCGTCCCAGAAGAGGGAAGCAGTTTCAGCAGCAGCCTTGTACTTGCAGTCTGAAGGATACACAGATGAAGGAGGTGACTGCAGAGAGGTCATTCATCCCTTTTAGAGAGAATACGTTTTTATTGTGCCTTTGCAAAGGAAAGGAGTCTGTACTGGATTATGGATGAAGTGAGCTTAGGATGCATTCAGAGACAGCCTGGTAGTATAGTAGTCCACTGCTGATACTGAGGTCCCAATCGTTGAGAAAAGAAATGGGAACGGAGTGGGCACCACAGCTTCCCAGGCTTAGGGCACCAGCGCCCGCAGAACGAAGCGAGCTGCTGTTCAGCCTCAGCCCTGCTGTGCTGTATTCCCAGACTCGGCTCCTTCCTCTGCTAGTTGGGGAAGCCACGCGCGGCTCTAGTGCTCGTGCTTCTCTCCTTTTTATCTCAGATGAGTCATGAGCTCATATCAAAATATTTTCTTTATAGCTGGCAAAACCGAAGCCAAGTTTTCCTTGCCTTTTATAAGGGAAACTATAAGCACTGTAGATACAGTCGGGGAGCCACAAGTGTCAGTTTTGCATTTCAACTGATTCGCTCCTTTCTTATCTATCTTGCTAACTAAAATGATAAAATGATGCATTTTGAAGGGCAGTACCCAATTATCATCATGCTAAATATAACTTCTTTTCATGGGGAAAAAAAGCACACATCAGCAAATCTCACGGACCTCACACCGATACCGCCTGGCTTAAACTCATGTCTTTAGAACACAAACAGTAATGCCACGGAAGCAGCTGAGTCGTACCCTTGGCTCTACACATCCACCAGTCCCAGGGCAAAGAAGGAGCTGAGCTAGCCTGGAGAGCACAGAGCCAGACTATTCACAGCACCACCACTGGTGCTGCTGCAAGCTGCTGCTCTGCAGCTCTGTGCCATGTCGCTTCAGCTTCTGGAGATCTTTCTCCTGCTCCCAGCTGCATCAGCTAGCCGACAGACAGCTGCAGAGGGTTCGCCTCTGTGTGATTGTGCATTAAACCAAACACCACTATCTTTTCGAATTAGCAGACGTAAATAAAAAAAGATATTGCTGGGAAAAGGTACTCAACTAATATTTTCCTATTTGCATTATACAACACGACGTCCCCAAAACCTGAGTTCATCAGTTCACATCTTTCTCCACAAACACTTTGCAAAGCCCTCACTTGTTGCATCCACCTAAATGTGGATAAAGGGCACAGCCCCTCACCGCCTTCCCCCCGAGGTCCCCATTCTCCTTTCAAGTCCCTGCTGGCAGATCAACCCATCTGCTACACACCTGAGATCCTGCACACTAATTCACAGCTTTTCATATGGCAGGGGAAAAAAAATGTACACCTACTTTAAAATAAAGCCCAGCAATCTTTATCTGCCGGATAATTTGTTCTTCCTGTATCTAAACTATACAGCAACAAAAAGTTGCCAACATAAATTTCAGCAACTGAGTCTCACTTTATTTTACCAACAAGATCAGAAAACAATTCTCTATCTTCTTGTCAAGTTAAATGTTTCAATATCTAATTCAATGTTCCCAATCTAAAAATTTATGAATTCAGTGAGAAGCCCATGTAATATCTCCACTTTATATCCATCTACTAAGGGAAGAAATTACACCAGCCATTTGTCATGACCGTCACTGCAAAGATAAGTAACAATTGAAATAACTTTAACTTACCTTAAGAACTATGACTACCATAAAAAAAACAGCTGTATGTGCAGGTTCTTCTATACTATAATAGAAGATCACTTTAATTTGATTCTTCGGGAACAAAGTTAATAGAGAACCTAAAAAACAGTGTCAATTTATCATACTGAAGAGCCACTGCTATGTTTTGCTCAAGAATGTTATCAGTGTAATAGCTAAAGAACATATCAATTTCAAAAGAATCTTCAGAAGCCATAATTTTCTTATAAATAGTAATATAAGGAAATGAGATTTGGGTTGGGGAAATCCAAGTTTTGATCCTAAATTGAAATAGTACTCGTGTTATTTTTGTTTCATAAGCAAAGAATACGGGTAGTTTTTAAAAAAGCAAAAAGCTTAATGGAATATGCAAAGTGCCATTACTTAAAGAGAAAATTTCCAGCGCATCTTTCAGCCATAGCACCCTTAATGTTTAGCTGAGCATTTAGTAGCAGCACAACATTTTACCACAGATGACAGAAGAACTCACACCCCACGACTCAACAAAACCAATGCACACTCCCTTGCAGCATTCTCCTGTTTGTCATAACAGCTGTTACAAACAGTTTTTACTAGTCCAAAGAACTTGCTAGCATCCAGTATGTCCTCATCCATGGCACAATGGCTTTGTGCCAGAAGCAATGGCAGTTCAAGTTTTGCCTCGCCTTTGCTCTGTGTTGGATAAAATTACAAGATTTACGCAGGTGCATTTTGTTCCAAGAAAGACACATGCAAGTTTAAGTGGCTACATAAGGAGATAACATTACATTTAAGTCTCATTTTTCAGCTGTATGCCTAGGACTAATAATAGAAATGCACGCTCGCCATCTAAGTAGCATTTTAACACTCAAGAGAACTTAATTTCACAACTGATAGGGGTTATTTAATCCTTAGATGTCACCAAATTCTCCTTATTAAAAATGCAAACCAACTGGTGCTAAATGAAAGGCTGGAAAACAATGCAACAATCAAGATGCAGCAAATACACTGGTAGGGCAGATGAGCTGAGTTACTGGCTATTCAAGACCGGACAAAATTCATTGGTCAGCTGTGGGAAACAATTCATCAAGACGTCTTTGGAAAAGATGAGCCAGCTGTGAACAAAAATCTTTCATAATACTCCCTGTGATAGAACGGATGACCAAATTCACACATACGGTCTCAAGATATTAGAGCTTTCCTTTTTAGTGATGAGAGGGGGAGTTTGGGTATCTTACTTTACACACCTCACCTGTTTATCTGCCAATTCCAGGCGCAGCTGAAGCAGCTGCAATCTCTTTAACTCTATTTGGAGCAGAGCTTGCAACTATCAAGGGCCAACTCTGCTTGTCCAAATGCAAAGACAGGAACTCAAATAAAATTTTGAAGCACAGCTGCCTCAAAAAGTTTCTTCCCCAGAGGGTTCTGGTTTGAATAGCCATCATAACACAGCAGAATAATTTGCCTTTGCTCAGTCATAGGCCTAAATTTGCTGGGGGAACATCTGAGGATGTGTTCTCCGAGGGACAGCTGGGACAGGTACGGACATGCTCTGTCAGTGCCTTAATGAGGCATCTGATACTCACAATTACCAGCTCTAACAAGTGGTTTGCCCAAGGATTCACGGCTGGAAGGGCCTGAAGAGGCCTCCAGCGCCCCGGGGGCACACGGTGCTCTTCCCGAGCAGGCCGCTAACCAGGGTGGCCACACACGGCGGGTCCCTGCGGGCCAGGACCCGGTGCGGGCCTCCAGCGGGCACCCGAGGCCTGTAGGCACAGCCCCTGCTGGAGGCCAGCACTGGGACAGCTGCAACCCGAGCGCCTGCCTAACGAAAAAATACACTATTTGTCATCGCTGCTTTAGAAAACTTCACATCTGAGGCAGAAACCAAGGGCAAAACTAATCAAAAGAATTCAGACACTGTGCCTGGAACGGGGAGCGTGCGGAGGGGGGAGAGGAAGAATAGGGGACTTCTCTCATGGCTAAATTTAGTATGATTTTCATCTGCCTTGAAATGTCAGCACTCAGCAAGGAATAAAACAAGGTTAAAGAATGTGAAGTTGAAAGCGGATGTCTTAGTGTTTATCTACAAAAGCAGCATAACTTTTAACAGCATCATCCCAAGCGGACACGATGCAACTCCAAACTGCTAATTTGCATAATAAACCTCCACGTTCTCCTCGCTCCACAGAGGAAGCCTTGCCCTCACCGCGGTGGCTGCAGCTCCGCTCAATTTGTCAGGATCTCTGCAATCGACAGTTCCACTTCTCTTGCCAAATATTACCAGCAAATGTTTTTGTAGTTGGAATCCTCCTGATGCAGGGTGACAGCACTGCCATTATTACCAACACTTTCGGCTTGAGCGTAAATGCACCCTGAAGGCCTTCAGGAAAAATCTTTGTTCTGCAGGCTCTCCTAGAAGCACTCAGCTGCTGCTTGCTCGGCGTCCTCGAATGCTGTCACATCAAGCCGCCACACAGCCGTGCCACCTCACACACCCACCTCCAAAATCACTAATCCTACAGGGAAACTACGGCACCGCGCATGCTGACGTGGCTAACGAATGACCAGATGATATCAAGTGCTATCAGCAGCTCCACTTCTTTTGTCTCAGGCACAGGTGGCTTCTGAGGAGCAGCCAGGCAACCTTTGTGAGAAGAGCCGCGTTGTTCCACGTGAGCCCGCTCGTTATCCCTGATGATGAGGAGGGCGAGCGCGCCCAGCACCGTCCCCGCTCGGTCCGAAGGAGCTCCTGCAGGTGCCCTCCTCCCCCGGGAGCGCTGCGTAGCCAAGGTAACTCGGAAAAGATTCTGAAAGCATTCCTCTGCAGCTCTTCCCAACTTTTGACACGAGTATACTACATATGGCTACTATTTTCTCCACTGCATGTTTCATACCGCCGCCTGATAAAAACCCAAAAATCCCACACAAAGTCTGTGGACAGGATTTAAGTCGTGGTTATCTACCACGTATCACCTCAAAAAGAAATCTTGGGGGATTTGGCAAAGCAAGCAGAGAACTACCAGGAATCAAAACATGCTAGTGACTCATCTATGGCATATAACTAGAGAAAGGCACTGTATAAAAATGAAATGGATCCTAGGATGTTAATAAGCATCAGTGAAGATGAGAATATCAGCATTACTTTTTCTGCAAAAAAAAAAAAAAAGATAGCAGCTGCAATAAAGTCGCACAAATAAAAAGGTTTCTTGTGTTATTGATAAGTTTTACAAGTTTGTTAATAAAGACTGCAAATTACCAGGCTAAAACCTGTCATTTACTAATCAAATTTAATACTCATTTTCTTCCTACAGAATCAAGATGATTTATCAATTTCTGTTTATCATAATTAGTTCAGAAGCAGTCTCCAGTTCCACAAAAGATTAGATCTCCAGGGTCTTAAGTGAGCAGCTCCCACACCGGGCAGTCACACCTGAAACTTTGGGCAAGCCTGGAATTTCAAATCCTGGGTCATGACACCTAGGGAACTGACAATTGTTGAGTTTTATCTGTAGCAAAAAGCTGATGCAAACACTTAAGTGCTGAAAAGAAATACCTTAGCTTGTATATTTCAACAGTGCTGTGTGTTTGACAGCTTCGGAGCTTCAGGCTTTGGGGGTTGCTTTATTTCAACCTCTAACAAACACCATTGGTGCCTAAAAAACCTTCTGAGCTACTGATTCCATATGCAAGGATTAACTATCATAAGCACATCTCCCCAAGCAGCTGATAAGGAGCCAGTTACTCATGGGCATTGCTGAGACTGAGGAGAAAGAAAGAAACAAAACTATTATTCAGATATTTCTTTAAAAAAAAAAAGGTATGAAGATTACTGTAACCCAGACAATGTTCTAACAAAGTCATCAGATTACTAAGTTTGGGAAAGCCTGAAGTACAGGCTCAGCACTGGTGTTTGTTTTCACTAGAACTGTATTAGATTAAAAGGGCCATGCTAATGTGACATTTTCTTATCACAAAGAAAACCCAATGCTAAAATTAGAACATAAATCAGGCACAAATATTCTTCCAGACATGCAATCAACTTTGCTTTCCACTTATCCTCCTTTATGCATCAAGGGGTTATATTAAATTCTATTATGTATCTGTTAACTGTAAGCATTGCTTCTTTATAACTTCAAGAGAGGTGCTGAAGCAGTTATAGCACTGCAAAATACATTAGGTTCACTGCAGATAAAGCAAGGTGATTAGAGTGCTTTGAAATATTCTTTTAAAACCAAGATTGAAAGATAAATCCTTTAGAGTCTGGGATACTTATCTAGACACATTCCAACTGCAAGGCACTATGGGGGGGGGGGGAAATAAATGGCTTGAAATGCAGCATCAGCTCATAAAAGTAATAGTGTTTGCACTGAAAATAACATTACAAGCCAAACAGCTATTTGGTAACCAGCAGACAGCTTTAAGTATAGATTGCACATATACAAACTTTTAATTAATACACTCAACTTCAGCCAAACTCTATAAAATATTATAAAAATGCATACAAATATGTCCAGACCAGCACATCCAAATAGCACCTCACTTTCTGCTAGAATCTCAATTTCCTAATTTAGCAGGCAACAGGCATCATACCAAAAGCTGACTCATGGTATCAGAGGAACCAAAAATAACCACATCCTTTGGAAGTTATGAGCCATTCACCTGATTTGCTTAGCATCTCTAAACCATGGAGAAATTCCCATGAACTGCGTTGAAATTTCAAGACTATCATGGAAAGTTACTGAACCTAATATGAATACGAGCTTTGAATCCATATGCTATGAAATATAAATAGGCCACAATAGGCTTCCCAAATTAAACAGTACATTTTATAGCGTATCAGAACTTAGCACATTAATAATTAGCATTTTCTTTGTCCCAACTTCAATGAATTTATATCACCCTTCAACACTGTTTAGCTAAAGCAAATAAAAAACAAGAAAATCACATTACTTGTTCCAATCCATACAAAATGATCTGGATATTCACGTTCAAATTTGCTATCATGGATTAGCTGAAGGCAATTACTTGACTTGCTGAATTCTTTTACAATAATTTAAAAAGAGAATTCAAGTCTTTTCTAATAAGAAAAATGAAATCCCATTAGTTGCATCTCCAATGTATATTAACATTCCTTTTGTTTAGAAAGGTTAATATCCCCCAAATAAAGGAGCACAGACTGCCTGTTAAAATAATTACATCATGACATTTCGGAAAGGTTGGCAGATAGACACGGTTTCAAGCAAAGAAAAAACAAAATAAGGAGGCTTTTTTTTTTTTTTAATTTAAATTATCCAAATAATATGAAAGCCATTGGCAACTCCCATCATGCTAACAGCTTTCAAGGAGGTTTCCTTGTATGATACTTTTTGCCCTAAAGGAAACACTTTAAGATCCCAACATCTACCAATTTGCAGGGTAAACCTGAAGCCAGCCAACATTACAACATCAACATCCACTCCAACTGCTAGCATAAGGTACAAGGGTAGCCTCAACATTTGCCTTCAATCTAGCAGCTTTAAACGGATGTATTTACCACACATGAAGATTATATATTTTTTTTCCTCTTTACAATACTGTTTCCAGAAATGCACAGATCAGTAAAAAGCCTCAACCCCACCACGAAGCAAAGGTTACATCATGACCTGTGAAAGACAAAAGGGGAGGTGAAGTGGCTGTGATGACCTGACAGTGCTCAGGTGCAATGCTGAGCTAGACTCAACAGCTGCACCGCAAAGTAATTGAAGGAACATGGGAAGGAAGGAGGAGGGCAAATGCAACAAACATTCAAATTTCAGTAAAAACATACTAATTATGATATGAATTGAACACTTAGTAATTAGCAACCTACACATACTTAAAATTTTGTGGTTTGAGGAATTTCATTTCAAGAACTTAGGGATTAAAAACCGGTAAAGGTGGTACCAACATCATCTCCATGCACCAGTACATTGATGCAAGCCATTTGTAGCTGCTGGGCTGTGTCGCAAAGCAGCCAGACCACGTAGACAAACACCACCACAGATCAATTCTTTTGTAACTGAATGGATTTCCTGGTAATCTTCCCACTACTTGTTTAACAAATTCCTGTGCAGAAGAGTAAATAAATACTACACCTGTTCATTTTTCATCTGGGATGACATGCATTTATACGAAGCAGTATAGATGGAAGAATTCCCTCTCCTCCTTCCCTGACTTTTCAAGAAATGAATTCGCTTTGGGGCTCCAAAAAAAGTCATGTTTTTCTTTAGCACCATTTGTGGATTCCTGGAGAAATCAGTTCTCTTCATTGTATGAAATATTTGCATATTTTAAAGTGTTTCAAAAGCAACAAATGATACAGTTTCCAAATGATTTTGGAACATGCACATATAATTAGCCCTGTCTAACAAATCTGCTCATGACTACAGTAGTAAACAAGTGAATTTAAGCCAAACCTGTTTCAGACATCAAATGTCAAGGACTAACTCCTATTCTAACACCTCAGTCAAAGCCTGGAAGGTAATATTTCTTGGGGTTTATTTGCTTTGACTAAACAGTGTTGAAGGATAAGATGCACTTGATGCAGCAAGTTTTCACACGCAGTAAAACGCACTGTTTAGTTCACGTAGTCTACCGCGGTTATTCTGTTTCAGCTTGCAATGGTTTGAAGACCATACCAGGATTACAAAAAAAACCTCCACAAAACATTCCCAAAGAGTTGTCACGAGCTTCAGGGCCAATTCTTCCCTGTGGATGTATGTCTGCACGAGGGCAGGAAGCAAGTAGTTAATATATTGCTGTAAGTTAACTTATGCTATCCAATTTTAAAAGTAACTTAAACAAATCTGCTTCTGATTATAGTAGTTAGCAACCGATTTTAAGCCAAACCTGTTTTTGAGACCTCAAGTCAAGGTCCAACTCCTACTCAGTAGCATCTCAAGCTGCAAGCCATTTCAGTAGGAATCTCCGCCCCCACACAAGCCGCCTTGTGACAGCAGGGCGCTGCACCCGCTGCACAGCCACCGCCTGCCTGTGCTGCAGGACAACTCGGAGCTGAAGAGCTGCAGCTCCCGAGCCAAGCGCCAGCTCCAGTAGATGATGGTAATGCAATTTTCAGAGTGTGACAATCTCTAAACTGAAGACACCCAAACAGTGAATAAAAGATGCATCTCATCATTCATAAAAAGCCAATAACGTTCAACAGCTTTCTCAGTGGTTATCTTGCAGGAGAAGGAACTCTCCACTGCGAGCCATCCGTTACACACAGCCAACCGAAGGCCACCCTTCCTCCAAAGAGCCGGCTCTCTGCGACTACGCCGAGCAGAAGCTCTGCTCTGGTGGATTCAAGCTGTTCTGTTAACACACTCTGGACTTTTTTGGGCTATAACAGTGTTCCTCGTCCACTCACATCTGATCACAGACATACTTAAAACAAAAGAAAAAGAAAGGACTTGAATATTGGCAATGTTAACAAGGTCACGAATCAAAATGGAGCACGAGCCACTGTGTCATGGGAGCGACCTGGCAGCTTCAGCATTATTGGCTGTGCTTATTACTGATGGAAGCTTATGGAGCAGCGAAAAGCCAAACTTGACTGTAGAAACTGTGACATGGAAAGCAAACATCTTTGAATTCTGAAGTAGAGCAGTATTTCTGGGAAAAGTGAAACAACTGCCACTGAACCCCACCGTTTTCACACGCACTTAGCAATGAAGGCCAATTCAAAACATCTTGGTTTAAGTGGAGTTCATTACAGAAGATGACGCACGGTGTGAGAACAGTAATGTAATAGTCAGTCATCTTGCCTTTCAATTCTGAAATTAGTAGAGAGAAAATTACATTTTTACAGAAGTCTGCTCAAGATGACTTCCACAACAACATTATACCAAAATACTAAATTGTAAGAATGTTTAATACTGACGATAAAAATCAATCTTTTCTTATTGCCTCTTCCATGAGATTGGAATAAAGGCTGCCTTCATACTAAAAAGGTCATGTTTGCATTTCTGGTAAACACAATGCATTGTTTTTTCCTCTCCATCCAATATGCTCAAGTGAGTCACATCTGGCTGACTTGTCAAAAGATAGTGAAAGTTTGAGGAAATGGTGTTCCACAGATGTTGCAGACTAAAAATAGCCTTTTCACAAATGATAACAATTTTCCAGCTCAGTGGCCAAATATACTGCTCAAAGACATGTATTGCCAATAGAGATTCATTGCAGATGGTAAGTTAAGCAACTTGTTTCTTGTACCATTATAACTTCTCCCTGCTACCAGATTTTGAGCATAACCAAATAAAAACATTCCTGAATTTCAAATCCTACTTAAAAGCCTATTTAAGAACTTCAGCTTCATCTGATCTGACAATCTACCTCAATATCGTTCCCAAGAACAACCTCTTCCCAAACAGATGGATCATCCTCACGCTATCCATACTAATAAAGTTATTCCTTGCTGAGTAGAGCAAGGCCATGGGTTGGCAGAACCTCTATATAAATTATTCATCTCAGTCAATTTTAATCCAGAACTGCAGGCCAGTAGAATAGTACTGCTAGGTTTATTAAAGAACACTTATCTGGGCAAGATGCTTATGCTGACAAAATTGTTGTTTGAGAAGTACAGCACAGGTTTCTCCTCTGTTCGTAAAAGTCTAGGGTAAAAGGACCAGTGGGAGCCTCGTACAAAAGGGCTATCTCAGACAAGGAATCTCAGCTTCCAGTTCTCTTCTTCCATCTCTTCTAGTTCAAGCCTGCAGGAATAGCTCAGATGTTATAAAGGTGTTTCAAAACTGAGATTTTTAAGAGGCTGGAAAGACACGCATTCAGCCTACGCTCATATCTGTGTATCTACACCTTTGCGAGCAGAAAACTCCAGCAACTGTACCAACCGTTCCCACATCAGCGTTTCAACACTGAGTTATAGCATGGGCTCTTCATTGTCTCTTCACCCCAATCCCTCCATCCTATTCACATAAACCTGCCGGCAGCATTTCATCATGGGTTGGCAGCCCCTGCAGGGAGCAGGGCTCTCCTTCAGATGCCTCCGACAGGCACTGGCTGCACCCAGCCTCACGCCTGCGTGGCCCACCGTGCATCCTCACTGCAGGCTCTCCTCTCCTGTCTTCACACAAACCCTCCAGTAGCGTGAAGAAGGCTGTACATTTTCCCAGTAAAGCACCAGGAAAAAAAATGATGCAATGCCTTGGCTTCCTGCTGAACAAGAGGATAAGGAGTACTCTAGAAATCCAGGCAACACTTACGGGGAATTTAGCAGCAATGAAGACAGAGCACTGCAAGTCCAGCTTTGCAGTGAGGTAGTTCTTACTAACCCTGAAAAAAAACTGTGTATCACATACATTATTTCAAAGGAAATACAACTACTGCCTCACCACGCATCTGAGATCTATCTTTAAGTATAAAAAATATGCGAGCTCTTAACATTCAACTTCCAAAGGATTAATTTTCAAATCAGCTACCTGTAATAAAAACAGTTGTTCTCCTGCAAATTAATCAGTAGAAGAAAACTGCAGATTTTGCACCTTTGGATAGCATCTTTCAAAGATGTATCTCAACAGGAATACAGAAAAATAATCACGTTTTAGTGCCGACCAATAAATAATAGAAAGAATAAAGCACAGACAAAGCAATTTCTGCAAGCACTGCTAGGACTGCTTCTACAGTTATTGATAGCAAAAAACCTGAATATGAACAACATCAGACTAGCAAAAATGGGAAAAATCTTCTGGAAAAAAAATCTATAAAATGAATACTGATATCCTACTGGCATCTAACTTAGAACTCTGCAGAGGATAAAACCACCTCAAGACCCGATGCATTTACTGTTGAAAATTCGTTACATTCCATGACTAAATCATAAACGCTACAGTAGTATTTCAATCTCAGATTCTGCTGATGTTCACAAACTGAACTGTATTTGTATAGTTCATGCTGTCAGCAGAACCCCTAGACTGAACACCATGTCATTCATAAGATAAAGTGTCCAAGAGGCAATTCACCAGGTCTTAAAAAGGAAAGAGTGATGACCTCAATCCCCTTAGGAAGGCTGTCTCCCTAAAATGTCTCCGAAAAGTGAGAATAATGGATTCTGCAGGAATCTATCATCTCTTACTTAAGTGGCCAGACTTAATGCGTAGCATGCTGCACTTTTGCCTTAAATTATTCAGCATTTAAATTGATCTCTGTCCTTCATACCAGCTGCTCACGTAGAGACACACAACATATGTACATACAGATTCAGGCAGTAAAGCAGCCTCCTTCATTGTAACTCCTGGTTACGGGCTGCTTAAGAGGCATCACCGCAGCCAGCGCGCGTGTGCTTTGTTTAAGCAACTCTCTGCTCTGCTGTACTAGTACCTGCAAGTACTTGCAAGTACTCCGTGCACTGCTGACTACAGTATGTGCTATGTATCAAAACCTGAAGCTCTTACTTACAATTTGTATGCCTTTGCTTCCTTCTGCAGGACCGTGACTCAGTAGCTCTGCTTCTTAATGCAAAGAGTCCAGATTTAGATGTCACAGTCATTAAACAGCCACAAAAAAAAAGTTAATTTTGCTCCCTTTTATTTCTTCCACCGCCCTCTGCAATTTTGAACTAATTCAGAAACTCAAAGTCTATCTCCTTTGCAGCAGGGAGGGGAGAAATGAGGGGGCAATGGGCTGCAAACAGCCAAGAAAGCAACTGAACTGTGCCACAGCCACCAAGATGACCGAAACCTGAACAGGAGGGATTCTTACTCAACACAACCCTTTGTGTTTGGTTTTCTGGTTACTGCTTGAATTCACAAACCATATAAATGTTTGGAAGAAGGCATTTGTTAAATCTTTTATAAGCGTCAATTTAACTGATGGAAAGCAGCGGATATTTTTCCTTACTGCTGCAGCAAGAAAACACAAAAGAATTTAAAAAAAAAATCCCACAGCAGCTTTTTCCCTCCAGGGAAGATGGGTATTTGATATTCTAAGTATTTCTACAGCAAAACTGCAGGGAAACCAAGAGACGGCATCTCGGGAGCTCTGTGCACGCTATGTAACTGAGGAAAACGCCCTTCCTCCCCTCTTTCCCAGTCCACCTCTGGGTGTTAACGGGCACCCGTCTGCCCCAGTTTGCCCCCAGCTGCCCAGTTCAGCAGACAGAGGCATCCAAATAGCACGGTACGGAGACTGAAAGGCACAGGCTGGAGCAGAGGGAGCAAGAACTGCAGCAAGTTCTTTATTATGGTTAACAATCATGATGCTACTGCAATCCTGATAGGATGGCCTGTTTCCTATCCCCAAGTCTCGGGCAGATATCCAGCACCAATGGAATGAAATGCGTCTATGTGGCAAAACCACGATACCTATTGGATACCAGCAAAAATACACAGTTTGTTGCCCGATGCACATTTCTAATACGTGGCAAAAATTCAGAGGGATTTTTGGGAGGTAGTTTACAAGTCAACAGAATGTAAGAGGAAAGGAAGCAACACCCATAGCTCTTTATAGCTTAGGAAATGCATAGTGAAGCTGCAGCATCCCAACTGGTTACCTGCAGCAGCCGCTGAGCTTGTGGTTTCCTCTTTAAGAGCTGGAGAGCTGCAGGAGGCACAGGAACACCAACAGCAGAACACACCATAAATAAACATCTCAGAGAGAAAGTTTTGTAACATCTACTATGCCTGTCACATACAAATGTTCTGTGCAGAGACAGATGGTCTAGGCTTCTATTAGCAATGAATAATGAGATGTGAAGTGAAAGGTGTGAGATGCTATTTAACCTTGCTTCCCCCCAACATCGTAAGTCCCGAACTGTACAGCATTTGATATTTTTGTGGTTATAAAACACCAAGAGCAGCAATATCACAAGTTAGCTAGGCACCAGCTATTTCACTATCTTTTAAACCAAATCTGTTCCCATTCCTTTAGCCTTCTTCAATATCAGAAGAACTGTCTGCAATAAAACAATGCAATAGCCAGCTGCGATTAAAAGGAGCTACCCAGTGAGCAACCCACCATCCTAAGAAGCAAAGCAATCCATACCAGACATTTCTCCACCAACGCCCAATATTACCTTCATTAATCAAGGGGTCCTGAAGCAGCCATTCTGACTTTACAACAGATCCAGAGATGAGCTAAACCAGTGAGAAGTGGTAAAGCAGTCAAATAGGGAACAGCCTCACCTGTCCTCACTATGTCCTCTCCAGCTCGTGCCTTGGTACTAGTACTGGTGTGCCTGCACAGCGAGTTAGCATCCCAGACTGAAAACTAACCTGGCAAGAGGGGTAAAAAACAGGTATCTCCTCGCAGCTGGGTTCGTGCTTGGTTCACTGCAGTTGTGCATTCTCTAAAATGACACAACTTGCACAGAAACTGAACTTGCTTATGCTAGAGAGGACATAGGAAAAAAATAATGGTCTCCAAATACCTAAGAGGTAGCTGCAATGAAAATACACTGCTCTGCATATACATTACAGATCTGGCAAACTGCAACAGGTTTAAACCACAGCATGGCAGGTTTATTCAAGCATGAAAAAAACCCACAGAAATAGATTGCTTAAGGCAGTCACAGCTGTTTTAAAAACGAGCTGATGATGACTGCCTGTCAGGAATGGGTTGGGGAAACCTGATCCCAGCCCAGGCAACAAGGGCAGGGACAAGATGACTTTGTGTCCTGAGCTGGAAGACGACTTCATAGTCTTTCACTGGCCTAAGACAGCAGAATTTACAGAAAATTGTAACTGAAAGAAATTATTCTGAGATGAAGGATCAAGTTAAAGCAAGTGACAGACCCCCACAACCCTGTTCTGCAACAACTAAGAAAGACTCCTGCTACTTACAGGGGTGGCTATGGAGTTGAACTTCAAATTAAGAAAAAGGATAGGAAAGCACTCATTTTAACTGGTTCACACTACCTTCATCTGAACTCAAGCACTATTACCTATCTGTGGTAACTTGCTGAAGCAGAGATAACTGCCCCACCCCAAGGCCCATCACAAGGTAACCTTGGCCATACTTATCAGATGGCACAAGCCCATCTTTGCAACCACTGCCCTGTGTTAATTGAACATAGTCTGCAAAACATACAGGCAAATTGCAAGAAAGAATTTATTAAAAAGTGTTCTGTAATACAGTCAGTTCCTAAAACTGTACTTGATATGCACAACCTTCTTCCAAGGCTATTCAGTTCTTCTGACATGTATGCAGCAGTTCTTTCAACTATTTACCTAATTTTACTTAAAAATGTAGGTTATGAACTAATTTCAGCTTGCCAACCAATTTACTAGTTTATACACCTCCTAAATTCAAACAGCCAAGTAATAACTGTCACCTGCAGTGAAAGCCAACTGATTCCGAAAAACCTCTGAAGAATGCCAGAATACAGCTAGGCTCTCTGGCCTGCTTCATAGCTTAAGAGCATGCATGTTTGCGTATTGTACTCTCCTTTATTAGCTTATACAAATAGGATGAGTAATTCAAACCATCAAGCCATATACATTCTCCAGCCTTTTTGCATATCTCTAGCAAATCAGCAATTAAACACACAAGAAAGCCTGCGACTGAACGTTCTTACAATTTAGCTCTCTCTACTGCCGGGGCCCAACGTTATGCAGAACTACAACGTCAGTGCAAGTGGAGATTCCTCTCAAGCCCATCTACCGCACATAAGAACAAGTATCAGCACATCTGCTCATTTGCTACTTGTTACATCAGAGACACTAAGCTTTTAGGAATAAATCATCTAAAACTATTTAAAACATTTTGTTCAGATTAATGGGCTATTTTATACAAAAGCACAGTCCCTAGAGTCATGTGCATTTGCAAACATGCTTGCATAACCAGTTTTAACGATTTGTAGACAAAAATTTGGCAACATGATACATTTATCCAGGGAATACTTGTTATGTTTTACTTAGATAAATACACATAATTGCTATTCCCCATCTATTTTCAGCAGCTCCATTACTAGTTGAATTGACTAATAATCACAAGGGTGCACTACCTTCACACTGGAGAAGGTCAAACCTGCTAGGCAGGAAAGGATGTTTCCTCTTTTAGGCGTACAGAGGCTTTAAAAAAGTGTTTCTGGGATCACAAGACACTCAAACAAGGCTGTAAGTCTAAGCTACCTTCAAAATCCACTACTAATAATGTTGTCCACAGCAACCTCTCTGCCCTTTTTCTCTGAATTTCAATGACAGTAATCCATAGGATCTGTTTTGTTTTGTCTTGTCTTTATTAAGAAGTGGTGGTTTGCAGGTGCACTACACATTTTTAAGGGAATCCTTAGGTTGACACATTGCATTAGAATTCAAGGTTTTGTGAACAAATAGTAAAAAAAAATAAAAATGCAGTGGACAATGACATTATTAAAAAGCCACACAGTAAACAGTTATTTACATCCTTGTAAGAAACTGCCCTTCATCTGAGAAGTTTACTTTTTCAGTTGGAAAACTACAAAATAGCAAAAACTGAAGTGATTATAGAAAGTCTACATCTGTTTTTAACTACTTCATTAGTATCAAGTTGTTTTGTTTCCTTCCCAAATTACAGATCCGTCCCAAATCGATTCCATATTGATCTCATGTTAATGAAAGACCAACTAGAAATCTATACTGAGAAGATTAGCAGGGAAAACTGGAATTAGCAATACCTCCATAAAATGGCATAACAACAGGCTAGAGGCTCATATCCATCCCACTCCATTACCTTTGGAGGATGTGAAGATGCTATTTGCACTGACTAAAACTTCATTAACACCACAAAAAGGAAAGCATCATGTGATTTTGTCTTTAGCTATCTTTTAAATCTGAATTAAAGACCTAAAACCTCAAAACTACTCATTAAGTAGAAATAGAGCCTACTTACCAAGACAGAAAGTCCATGCCACATTCAGCTCGTATGTGCAAGAAGATGCAATGGCAGGCTGCTGTCATTGGCCTTGGCTCATTACAAACTGAAGACAGTGGTGAGAATGCAAGTGACATCCTGCAAGAGACATGGGTACTACCCCCTTGTTAACAAAAAAAAAAAAAAAAAACAAAAAAAAGACTATAAAAGATCAGTGAAAATAACAGAAAGGAGTAACAGCATCCCAGTCTTACTGCCAAACCACAGTCAAAAGGAAGGTAACTCCTTCTGTTCAAGTACCTGCATCTCAAATTCTGACAAACTTGAGCAAGAACGAGGAAATGCTTGCACATGCTTTCTCTGTCCAATCACACCAACATGTATACACACACACACTTACATTAATAGCAAAGGGCTCCAGCACGTATCGCAAATCCCTTCCTCTGGGCAAATAAAACACTCTTGCAGAAGCGAGTTTTTTTAAATCCAATTTGTCACAACAAATAGAAAGGCATGAAATACATTGTTACTGTTACACAGACATTTACATTCCTTATTGCTAATTTAAAATGGGAAATAACATTTCTTTCTGGCAGATGAAATACAGCTCTCATCATCTTGAAATACGTTAGAAGTAACTGTGTTCTGAATGAAATACGCTTCCTAAATACAGCAGTCAATATTAATAGGTCTTTAAATCTCACAGGATTGGAAGCAAAAATTCATCAGGTTTAACAATGTCTGAAGTAATAGGACACTAATGAGTTGCTATGAACTCTTAAAAGTTCACCTGAAGATAATTAAAAAAAAGCCACCTCCTACTGGTTTCATATGGGAGATGATAATACCAAACAAAATGTTTTCTCCTACAGCATCTCCATTGATGCCTCTGCAAAAATTCCATTTCCAAACAGCCTGACATTCAATACTGAGATGTTAAGATCTGACTTATCCTTTTCAAAGCAATCTCCTTGCTAATGCATCTCTCCCCACCAGCCTTCCCTGTGGCTGATCCCTTTCCTACAAAGTTGCTCATGATTCAAGCAGATAACTTCTGTCTTTAATCTAGATTCCAGAGGAAACTAAATTAACTTCTCAGTGCCACAAATGGAAAGCACTGCGTCTGAGAACTCACATTTGAGGAGTTAAGGCTGTCAGCTTCACCAATATATCATAACTAGGTATTTACGGAAGCATCCGAATAGTCTCAGACAGGGTGCCTGATAGATGCATAAACAAAACGCACGGTTCTTGCATCCTGCCTCTCCTTCCTACACCAACACCAGCCCCCGTAAGCCATAAAAGCCAGGAATTAAGAGCGGTGAAGAAATTAAAACCCAACGCACGTTTCAGCACAGCAAACAAGGCGTCTGCGGTGCTCGGAGGGCAGCCAGCACAGGGGTTCACGTGGGCAGCAGCACGGGGGATGCAGGCTCCTGGCCCCCATGCCCAGGTCCCCGTCCCCGCGCCACGGCACAGCGGGGCCCTGCCACAGCCTGGTGCCGGCATAGCCGGGGGAAATACGGGGTTCAGAAGCTCCCTGAGCATCTCCAAGGACCAACAAGCAGACAGCGGTTTGTATGTCATTCACAGCTGGGAAATGGACACCGCTGCTGTTTTTTGGTCAGGCTTCTGTA
The DNA here is from genome assembly GCF_964034855.1 of Anser brachyrhynchus. Classification (NCBI taxonomy): domain Eukaryota; kingdom Metazoa; phylum Chordata; class Aves; order Anseriformes; family Anatidae; genus Anser; species Anser brachyrhynchus. Next base: position 844,999 of record NC_137718.1, read on the forward strand.
AAGCTAATCAAGGAGACGAGGGTCTGGAGCTCCAGCCCTCTGCAAAACGCTGCTTCTCGGAGCCCTCCTACTGTGCCCAGAAGAACACATAAGAAGAACATGTATGAAGAAGAACTTCATAAACTGAACTCAAGTCACAAGTGTAAGGCATACCTGATGCCTGAACTACTGATAGCTACAGAAGCAGAAAACTCGAGCAAGAAAAACACATGGTGAACGTGCCACCTCACCAGATACTGAGCTGTCCAACTTAAATATTTCGAAATGGGGAGGGAAACAAAAGTCTCCTCAATACACAGATCCCCTGCTGACATCAGGAAGACTCACACCTGCTTGTTAACAGGAAAGAAACCATTCAGACCACAGGATTAAAGGCTTCTTTTTGCTAGATTCATGTTTTGACAATAGCTTTTTTTTTTTTAAGAGACATTTGTCATTAACAAACTTTAGACAAGGTTAATGAAAGTTCTGTCACTTTAATGTCTAGGCTGCTTTAAATTACAGATGTCATCTGCCATGACTAAAGAAAGGGCACTGTGCAATAATACCATAAACTATCATCTCCAGGGACACACAGGTAATTGCATAGCTCATTAAAAAACTGTTTTAATTATTAATTGACCGTGTCAGAGTTGTCCTTTGAAGTCAAGTTTAATTTTTTTCCTTGCAAGCATGCTGATTCCAAGCTGACCTACAGAACTTTCTCTGCCACCCCACAGAAGTGGAAGGGAAGGCTTGGGACCAGGCTCACAGCACGGGACCACGTCTCAACAGCACGAGTATTGCACGATCGCACATACCTCAATCGGCAGTACTAAGGATTTTAGACAGGATAAAGATGACAAAAGTACAAGTATCATATGGTTTCCTTAATTGCCAGGTGTTAGACTGTCAGAAAAGGAACATTTCAGCGACTGTGGTTACCTCAAGAGGAAGAAAGCATCCCACCAGCAAGCACGAGCTGTAACTGCACTCCCAGACTGAAGCTGTAGGAAAGTGAGTTTACAATGCCAGAGTAGTTAAATTGTTAAATTCTACTCTGTTCCCCTGAATCTTGTAGTGTGGCAAAAGACACAGTTTCTTGACAACTTTTTTCACGGGCATTAATTTTACAAGGAAGCAATAAAACTCTGCTGCTTCTACCCCCAGCCAGCACCGACAATGCAAGTAAAACCAGTACGATGTAGAGCAAAGGGTTCAAAGCAGCATTCTTGTGTACCCAGCTGCAAAGATGAAAATAACATCTGCTCCACACTGGCTTGAAAGACTGACTTCATGAACACTAAGGCAGCTGAGAGTGTCTACGTGCACCCACCACAGTCTAGTGATAGCTAAATTCACAAAACGTCGCATACATATCATGTAAAACACTAAAAACACGTAGAGGGACATCTTCATAAAATACACCAAACAAGCAGCTTGTAGGGATGGTATGTGAATGGGAGGGCTAACAAAAATAAAGCTTTTATCCCCAAACGACATGAATCCACAGCTTGCATTCCACTGCCCTACAACCTTCCTCTTACCCAGTTCCTGTTCACACTATTTGCTAACGTAATTGAATCCTTCAAGCGTCTTTATATTTCACTCTGGTTTGGGGACAATGCTGTTGAAACGTGTTTACCATCCATCTTTCTTAACGTGCTTAATCTAAATAGAAGACTCAAATCCAAGATCATGCATTTGATGGATAGCTCACCTTTTTGCAACAGTATATCGCAAATGCATCCTATTATTGCTCTCAGAAACCTTACAGAAAGCCTGTATTCACAGTAATTTTAGCTTCTCCCACCAAACTAGCTATCATATATACTTATTACAGCATAGTATGATTAAAAATAGATAAGGTAAGGTTAAAGGAGCTGCCATGAATAAGACAGGGATATGTGAACAAACTTAACAGACCCCACCAGTGTCATACAAGACTTCCAAGAATTTTTGGTTGCAGAACTAAAATATTGCTTCCCCAGGTCACCCAGTAGCTTTCATTACAGTGAAGAACCTCATCAAGGTATGCTGGGCTGGCTTATCCAATTAAAAATAAATAAAATAAAATGCATTCTCTGTTTCCCAAATCAGGTAAACATAACTGTACCTGCCACATCCACCTCGTAGCAAAATACAACGTACTCCATAAAGTCCCAAGCAATTCCTAGTGAAACCTTAAGTTAATAAAGATAGTAACATTGCTTTATGGCATTTAGATGCAGACCTGAGATAGAAAAAATGCATTACGTTTGAACAACAACAAAAAATTAATTACTAATGCCACACAGTGCCAAGAAATCCAATTTTATATGCTTAATATAATTTTGTATTAGGAGAGTGACTTGGATATTCTTAATAAAAAGCAAGTATTTTCCTAGATCAAAGTAGTGTAGCATGTATTGCTAAAAAATGTGATCCTTCATCTCTGTTTGTAGCGTTATACAGATCCACATGTACCCAGCTTTCAAAAAAGTGTATGTTATTTTGCATGCAAATAAAGCAAAGAAAAATGCCTGCTACTCAGAAAACAATGATGTACTCTTCTGTAATAAACAGCTGGTGGTACTTCACGTACAAGGGACTTCTGTATAATTACCAGTTTACATTGCTGGTTAATACTAACCACAGCCCTTGCAACCTGGCTAGTACCACTCTCTCTTGTGTAAGGATGGACACTAGGCTGAAATGTTCAACATCTGGAAGACTTGCCGCTGCTACAAACTTCAGTTTCTCCCACTTACACACTTCTCCGTTTCTCTATCTGTAAACCAGGGCCATGCACCCCCGTGGAGCCGGGGGGAGGTTTTGCAATGGCTATTATAATGGACTCTCACCAATCATTTATTACATGCTGCTTTCCATCTGTGAGCTTCAAAGTTCACAAGATAATAATATGATGCATTTTCTAGCATTTTACCAGGAATGGGCAGCTGTGCCAAGTAAGTGTCTACCCATCATACTTAACATATTTGGCAGCAGAGCAGCTGTTGAATCTTGGCCTAACAACGGGTGCAGGACATCTGCTAGCATCCCCGAGACTTGAACGAAGCACCTTGTATTATTCGAGACTTGCTGGAATCTTCCCGGAAAAGTTGATTATGACATATAAGTGGCACACGTTTTATTAGGCAAATATCCAAACCAACGGTAGTGCTGCATTGCTTTCTTTCTTTTCTTTAAGAAAAGCCAACAACCAGTAAGTGGGTACAGCCAAGTTAAGTCAGACTGCCGCAGGCACCGGTGCTAGAAGAGCTACAAAGCGCCAGAAGAGTACAAAGCAGGGCGAGGGCAGGGAAGGCCGTGCAACGTGCTCATTAATCATGAAAACCAACCAAAACAAAAGCCAGGACCAACAAGAAGCAGGAGAGAAAACTGCCTGAATTCCAGTCCCAGATCTCAGGGCAAGGCTGTGACCAGCTGCACCTCATCTCTGCCCAGCCATCAACATCCGTGTCTGTTTCCAAAAAGAGCAGGTTAGTGCCACGTAACTGGTCTTGCAGAGTACAAATGCAGATCGAGTATAAATAATGGTATATACTAGTGAAGCATCTTCAAAGTGTACTGTACCGAGACGCTGTAGTTGCAGACCACTTCATTTATATCACAAGGGGTAAGCGGAGGGCATGCAATTCACCCTGGGCCAAGCCTGTTTCTGCTGCAGAGCTCAAGAACTGAAACATGCCTTCTGCACAGTGCTTGGGACACAGACACACAGGAAGGCGGACAGCAAAGCTTCAGAGTGTTTGTCACTGGAGCAGCTATGTGCCTTTCCTACTGAAGGAAAAAAAAAAACATCTTTCCCCCCCATCCCTCTGAGCCATAATTAAAACTGCGTTCAGTATTGTCGGTGCACTGCAAGGTCTCCCAAGGAGCCCGCGCCTCTGGCACATCCAAAGGCACCTCTTTACAAGGGTGAGCGATACGATACAGAGCTGTAAGGATCATTGCACTGGCAAGTATCAGAAACTGCCAGATAACCTTTCCGAGGGAAAGGCGAAATAAAGCAAAAGAGATGTGCAAGAATGAAATGAAAACATTTTTATTTCTGGGAGCAAATTATATATACCAGTCTCGTCTTTTATCCCTGTTAAAGCTCACCCTGGCTTCCACAGAACAGGGAAGAAAAAAAAAATCAGAGGTCAACACCTTACATCAATTTTCCAGCTTCTCCCCAGTCAATGAAATAGTTAATTATAGTTTTTCTACTTGTTTAATTCAGATAGAAAAGTCAACCACTTCATTTAATAATTTAGTTGAAACATGTCCACATAAGAACACACTAATTTCTCATTCAGTTTTCAAATTGAATCAATTTAATGGCTGCCAATAATACAGCAGCAGCAATGCAAAAAAACCCTAACAATTGACAGTAAACCAAAGTTAGTCATTCTTTATAAATTGACTATTGTCTCAAAGCCCAAGAAAGAAATCAATGCACATCAATGTCTAGAAACTATTAACCTATCTGCACTAGACTGCAATAATTGAGCACAATTAGACATCCAACTTAAGGAATTCATCAAAATGAACAAAATGCAAGAATTTTCCATCTAATTCTTGTTCATTTTTTGGAAGCACACTGCCTTTGCTGCAGCCTTGTGTTCCACCGGTTCGTCACTGCGTTCCTATCCTTTACAGAGGAGCTGAGCAGTGCGTGGGCACGCGGCTCGATGGGGACAGCCGAGCATCCCCCATGCACCCCATGTAGAGGAGCGGCCGCTGGCTGCTGCTGCGGGCTCGAGCTTCAGATGCAGCATCCCGGGGCAGGTGCACAGCAGCACCGGCGCACACAGCAGCACACTGCCGACATCGCCCCGCTCACCGCCCCACGTCCCCAGCACTCGACTGGGCCACGGTCCTTGGTCACCTGCCTGGCCAGACCTCAGCAAGGCATTTCATCTCGCCAGCAGCGGCTCAACCTCTGCACTTGCCAGACTTTGGAAAATATCCCAATTCAGCTTTCCGATGTCTTGAAAAACAGCCTCATTACTCACTTAGTAACATTATCCTTTTCAAGCAAAAAGGCACGTCAATTAACATTGGAAGTGATCTTTCCATGAAACCCACTAAAATTATTTTAGGCTGAGTACTCCATTACAAACCACAGTGCTTTTCTACCCCTTTTTTGGGAGAAATATTTTTACCTCCAATTCATTTGTTCTAGAAGTCAAACTGCATTGGGTTCATACGTCATCTCCTGTCCCCTTCAACCAAGCAACCCCAATGCCAATTTAATTTTGCCCTGCCTTGCTGCTCCAGAGCTCTTTCACATTTCCTGGAGCCCAGGGATTAGCACACTGGCATGGCTCTTGAATTGAAAAGTGAGGCAGAGAAGATAATTTGAAGATAACTTGTTGATCGGTGCTCAATCCACAGGCACCACTGCGGTGACCTTTCGGTAGCTGCGCTCAGCCCATCGTCTCCCCGGTGCCATGGGTTCAGCGGCTGCTGGTCACACCACCTTACCATTTACTGCAGATTTACACCGACTTCTGGAAACATTTTCCATTCAGAGGTCGTAACTGTGACTTTCACTTTGGATTATATCCTTAAAAGTCAGTTATTACATCATTTTTAAAGCCCCATCATATTTTTGCACAGAAGCAGGGAAAGAATCAAGTTAAAAGTAAAAATCATTGCTTCCCAGTTCAGACTTTCATTCCTCACCCTCTATCTTCAATGGGAAAAGCTCAAGAAAATATTAAAAAATGGGCACAGCACAGAAGGGAGCATACCTCTGTGTTTTAGTGCAACTGAAGCCCTGTGTCCTCAGGTTATCTCCCAGGAGGCAGAAATCAGAGTTAAATTTACGGTTTCAAATCCTAATCTTTCAGAACACCAATAATGCTCCTGGTTCAAACAGGCACAGGTTAGGAGTGAATGAACTAAAAGAGGAAAGATAAAGGGTACTTGTGATGCCAGTGCTCCTCTTCCCATAAATCTACTTCCTTTTATATTAAAGGAAGTCATTGATAGCAAATGGATTTTTCAATGTATCAGCCAAATGCAGAATTTCAGTGAACTCGGTCATAAATTACCCACGAGGCAGAGGGCTGGCTGGGGAGGGAGGGAAAAGACGACAGTTACAAAACAGAAGCAGCTCTGCAAGAGACGAGAAACGAAGATGCCCTACTTTCAAAGGATATTTTTCTGCTAACTTTGTCATTTCCCTCTTGTACATGCACCTATGAAGGATACTCACAGGGGATGCACACTCCCACACAAGTGGAAGCTGCCACAGGAACGTGTCAGTGGTGGAAGAAACATCGAAATCCACTGAAGAAAGTGTTACAGCACTATCATTTTACAAAACTGTCTTGTGAAGTCACTGTAGGCTGTAGTCTAAAACAAAAGTTAGCCAGCACACATTACAAATGGAACAAAGGAAAGGTACAAAAACTAGGAGACCTACTGCTATTTTCTTTTGAAGTCAAGTATTTCTTAAGGCGAAGAGTGAAACAAGATACTCTGATAATGTTTCCTTATAGCCTTTTTTCTCCCCCTTTTTCTTTCTTTCTTTTTTTTTTTTTAAAGTCCATCTCCAGAGGGAAAACTTGTTTGTTATAACCAAACATATGTGAAAAGCAATAACAAAGCAAATAAAGAGATTTAAGTTGCAGGCAGGACCTTATGGTTTATGGAACGCAGAAATCTGTGCTTGCTCAACTCTTCCGGCATCACCAATTGAAGAGGAAAATGATGCTTAAGCTCTTTACAAGTAAGAGGACAGAGAAACTGCTTAAAAGAGAAAGGGAATACTGAAGCACATGTTATACAAATCAATCGAGCCCTACATGTTACTCCTAGAGAAAAAAAGGGATTAAAAAAAAAAAAAAAAGGCATCAAGGCGATGCTGTTCTTGTGAGCACCACCCCAGCACACGGCTGGAAATGCCCACAAGAGGCTTTTTCCATTCAGACCAGTTCACCCCGCCCTCGCCCCAGCCTGGCCCATTCTGAATTCCTCTCGTGTGGCCGCACATCGCTTCGCTGCGTGCTGGCACGAGGGGCAAGCCAGGAACGCAGGCACCGCGCATCCACAGCCACACAGCGTGCACAGAAAAAGTTTGCAGCTGTCTGCAAAAATCTAGTGTACACATACCGATTATTATTCGGTGTGGCCAGCAACACTTGCTGAAGCTCAAGCTGCACAAAGATCTTATTAGTGCTATAAAGGATTGTATTAAAAATACATGAAGTATGCAGACAGCCACACTTTCTCTACATGGCTTCACTGCTTTAAGCATCTGCAAATGAAGATAGCATTCAAGCAGCAGTAACTTTCTGTATGTAGTTCTCTATTTTTATCATCTTTGTGTGCTACATGATTGGTATTTAGGAAATGGTCAAGCTCAAAGGCAGTGTAATACAAGCACTTGCTCCAAACCCCACTTGCGCGGACCAGCCGGCACACCTCGGTCCTTCTCAGCCCTCCCCTCAGGGGCCGGATCATACTTGTACACACAGCTCCTTGGATGAGAACAAGAACTTCCCTTTGGAGACCCCTCCTTAGCGCTGCTAGCCATCATGATACACACCAAAATTGCCAATAATACTATCTTAACTGAGGGCTCAGAAAAGGATCACAATAGAGGCTGTCAAAGTGGTAGCACGGCTCCGTGCTCCTGACATCAGCGGATGCATTTGCTCCAGGAAAGTCACCAGAGGCAAGCACCAGAGCCCAGCAGCAGCCAAAGTCATCTCTTGCTGGCTGCAGGATGAAAGCGTTGGCAAGATGCCTTCAAATGTACCTGCTAACATCCCTCTCAAATCCTAAGGAAAGCAGATCACCAAAACCAAACCCCCGGACAACGTGCTTCTTCTCCAAAAGGAGGAAGTAAAAGCCTCTGTCCTGACAGCAGGGACACCCAACCCTGCTCCCACGTTACCTTATGCCAAGAGCTTCTCTCTCACCTGCTCCGAGCAGAGGAAAAGAGGAGCAGCTCTTGTCAGGGCACTTACAGGGGCAAATTTCTCTTTGGGAAACTTACCGCATCAGCCTGGTCAGCACAAATGAGCAAAGAGCATCACAAGTTGCCACATCCACCAATCCCAGGTATGCACAAATTTTCTACTCCATCTCATCATCCGCGACATGTTCAGCCGATATCTCCACGGCAGATAATCAAGCCTCTTCACTACCTTTCTTTATTAATCCTTCCTAATCCTCTTTCAGATTTTAGCTTCAGTTTTAATTAATGAAAATCTGTTTTTGTAAACGTGTAAAACGCACCTTGTTGAAGTCCTTTATTGCAGATCACCACAAATTTGCTTTCTACAGGGTTCCATGCTGCAGCAAAGCCACAATTAGTGCCTTGTCCCCACTCATATATGACCCATGGCAGAAAACAGATCCCAGAAGCTAAAAGGGTAAACGTTTGACACTACAAAAAGGTAGCGTGCCCATTCAGCTGTCAGCCCTGCTATTCAAATCACAAGTTAAAGGAAACCATCTGTTCACCCTTTTGCTGTACTGTTGCCACCTTGGACACCCGACACTGCCACGAAGGCGATGGAATAAATAGTGTTAACATGGTTTTATAGGAAAGTTTCTGCAAAGCAAGATCAGGAGGCAAAGTAATTGTGGCTATATATGTACACATACAAGCTACCAGACCAGCGTACCACAACCCCATCGCCTTTTTCTCTATTATGTCTTGTTACGCCCACCAGGGCTTGAGATTTTTCTTTGTTTTTGATGATCATTTTTAATACCGCCTCTCAACGCGCATTTTCGTCCTTTGCCATCCTGTTGTGAGGTCACGATACGTTTGTGACAGTTACCATGGAAACAGACTGACGACACAAACACAAGATTAGGATTTCTCTGCAAAGCGGGAGGAGGAGATGGGTTGCGAGGGAGCAGGCTGTTACTCAAATCTCTTCAGTAATAGCTATGGGAATAGAGAACATTACTGGCAAAGTAAATTGCTTTTTGTAAAAATGTTCTCTTTTTTTGAAGTTTGCCCCCATGTGAAAGTCTCTAAGTCAGAACCTTAACATTATTTTAATGTACTATTCTGTATTTAATAATCTTCTGCTTCAGAAACTAGTCTGTTACCATGGGAATGACAGCCGCACAAATACAGGATTAAGGCTATCAAGCAGAAGGAGAAAAGAAATTATGAATAAACTAGTTATGTTCAATAATTAGCAACTATATGAAAAAACCAAAATCATGAATTTAGATTGATGCATTTATCTCAGTGTTTGAATACAACGATGAGGGTGTTATTGCTCAAAAAAGGGATTCTAACACATTACACAAGTATTTTTTACTAAATGGCTCCTACTTGGAATGATAATTTATTTTGCTCCCATTCCCATTTTTCCCTTCTAATTAGCAGACCACTCCACACATCTGGCTTTGCATACGAAAGGCAGGCGCGCAGAGCCTGCTGAGCCTCACCGTCCGCACGTCTCGAGCATCCTGGCTGAAAACAGCAACCTGTGCACAGCAGTCCGTGGCTCCAGAGCTGAAGAGGGCAGCTCATCTGGGACAGCACCTCGCAGCTTCTGCCCCTAGCCAGTACCTGCAACTACACCGGCTGGCTCTTTCAGTCCTTTATGTCACCACACACGCATCGTTGAAAACCAGAATTTGTGTTACTTTAACATGGAGGCCTGCACAATGGGACTTGTCTGCCCAGCTTAGACCATGAGCCACAGTTCACTGCAGTAAATTAAAGCTTTTAACATTTTCTTTTTTAAAAAATTGAAAATGCTTTCTGCTTTAATTGGAATTAGCTACAGTACAGTCACATAACTGACCCTGAATGGCACCAGCTACTCAACTGCCAATAGTACTCAGATCTTGTAAGACTGCCTCCTGCATACACTCCAACTTATGACAACACATTTGAAACAAAGAAAAGCCAACCCTGTGTTTTCCCCAGAGCCCTGCCTCTAGAACACAGCTGCTTAAATGACACCTCCAGGCATTAGACAAAATGCTGGTATTTAACTGGATTCTTAGACAAAAAGACTCTGAGAGCAGCCAACTCCCAGTATTTTCCTGTAACATGCCCTGGCATTAGTAAAGGAAGGAAACTGCCCCCTGTGTTCAGGTAGCTGATCATGATTGTACCTGCATTAAAATGCAACATCCTCTCCAATAAGTAACTGAACTGAAATTATGGATGTGTATCACTCAGAAGTATCACCCCTTAGAAGTGGGGCTGCAAAACAAATTCATTTACATAGACGAGCTTTGTACAATCAGAAGTGAGGATGCTACAGAATGGTTTTGGAACTGCTACTTTATCCTAATTTATTTCTGGTTGGGAGGCTTCCACATCAACAGGCAAGAACCATGGATTCTCACAACCTCAGAACCTCAAGGTAGACGCTGAGTCTTCTCTAGCTCTGGTGGGGAAGGCCAGGTTTTAGGTCTGTACCACAAAACAGTTGCATTCTTCAAACAGGGAAAAGATCTGTCATTTACCAGTCTGCATTCTTTATTCACTTGAGATGCTTTCTTCTTTGCATATCTGTTGCTATTAAAATTCCCCTTCCAGCATATAATTCCCTCTACTAGCTTCTCTTGCTTATTAGATAAGACAAAAAAGTATTCTGAGAATCTGATCACAGATCTTATTTTCTCCAGGCACTCCTCTGAATTTAATTCTAGGTTAAGCATTATTTAAAAAAAAAAAAAAAAAAAAGAAAATCCTGCCTCTTACCTCATGCTCCCTTTCAACACTAAGCTGAAGAACACTCCCAAGCCAAGGAATCAAATTGTATTTAAAATTTACTCTTTGAAGAACAACAATCCTAAGCATAGAATGGAAAAAATCAGACCGAAAAATCATTGTATGGGAAAGACTAAATGGGTTTTCATAGCAGTGGTGAGAGAGGAAGTGTGAGTTCTCCTCTCCTCAACCAAGTGGGAGAATCCCAGAGAAAGGAAGAAAAAAACCAAAACAAAACAAAAAAAAAAACACTGTAGATGCTTTAAAGAAAAAAAAAAAAAGGCAACCTGCCACCCAAAGTTATCAGCACTTCCCAGGTGACAGGAAAGGCCACTGCCTATCCAAACAAGCCACCGAAAATGCCAGCATCCAGAAGGTGAGTGTCTCTGACCAACACAAGGCTGACCCCCATCCGTGCTGCAGGGAGACACCACAGCTCTCGCCGTCCGGTGTTTCTAGACTTACTAAGGAAGCATCTCTCAGCTGACAACTGGCTCATGGTTTCCAGCGTCCAGATTCAGCAGCTGTCCAATGCAGAACATTAACATTCAAATTGTATCCACTTACCTAAAGAAAACAGAGAAAAAATAAAATTAGTACAAATATAGTAAGTTACAGGCAAAAATCTAGATAAAGAAAAATGGTGCTTTTATGCTGTGGTATTAAAATACAGCGAATACAGACCCTAGCTCCGAGCTAAATCTTAGAAAAATTAAAAGTGCAAGATCTAATGCTGTCTATCACATAAAGTTTCACAGGAGCAGACCTGTCCTGAGCTTCTGTGCATGTTTTGGTGATGGCACGGGCACCACCTCAGTTGCGGCTCACTCCAGAGCCCACAGCTGCTCAGGTTGCAGCAAGAGGAACTCTATCTGCAACTGCTGGAAGTTACTTGGTTTTGTGCCGGTATATGACAACAGCCCTAAGTTAGCAGACAGTAGTACTCAGGACAGGACACCATTAACAAGAGAAGGGCACAGTAAGCAACAGTAGTCAAGAAGGTGGCAGCTTCCTGCAGCAGGGGTTGACACAGCCTTTTTTCCTGGAAGAGGTTTCTCTGCTTCAGTGAAGTGGGAAACAGCGCACAGACAACTAACTAAAAGCCTTGACCAAGCTTTTGCAGCCACGTTAGGCCCCTGAAGAAGAGGATAGGTTAATAAATACTGAAACAACCTTTGAGGCCTTTTTATTTATACCTACATACATATTAGCACAGGGATTTGATGAATAATACTTCTCAAATCACTCCTACGATGTTAACACTCTTGAGTATTAACTTTGCTGTGCCTGAAGGAAATGGGTCAATTTTAATTCTTCAAACAATTCTTACTGGCACAATAACTCATTTCTTCAAGCTACAGATAGCAAGTTGTGCTTTTGCATTAGGAATCCCATCACAATTCAAGCTCTGGGATGCAAGGCAGCGGGAAGGAAACAAGCAGAGGCTGCGCTGCCTCTCCAAGAAAGCCACCAGAGAAGCTCTTGTTGCATTATCAGCTGACAGAAAAACCCAAACTCCAAACCAAAAATAAAGAAATTACAGCTACAGGAACACTTGAATAAGGATTCTGTGAAAAAAGCAAAGACGTTTAAATACATGCCTTTGCCAACACATCTCTTAATTACATTCAGTCATCTCTAAAAGTACATTTCCACAACTGCTGACATGGAATCCCTTCTCCCCCATCAGGGACTGACAAATAGAAACAAACCCTTTGAAACTCGCTCAGAGCAAGAAATGGATATCCTCAGTATCTGAAAATGTCTCAATACTTAATCCCCTGGAAAAGACCATTGAATTTTGTTCCAAGAGGAAAATTTTAGCAGGTATATTCTTTCTGCCAGCGCCAACTGAAGACACAGCAAAGCGTCATACAGAGCAAAAATTCCCACTGGGGGGTCTGCAACCACAGCACAGACTGATCCCTTGTACCAGAGACACTTCTGTTCCTGCGTCCCCCACGAAGCGATGCTGCATCAGGACAAGCCAGCCCCCACGCCATGCAGGAACATGCGTGCGTGCAGCGTTCATACAAGGCAGTATTAGGACACTATCAGGAAACTCCCATCGCCTCAAACTTTCTTCCTTCTTACGTTTCGGAAACCCTAGCCATTAGGCTGTGTCCTCACTGCAATGCAGGTATCGGGAGCATTTTTAACTGGGCTAGATCTGTATTCTTCCTCGGCTACTTTTCTAGTACAGAGAAAACCTCAGTTGAGGAGGTTCCTCAAGTCCCTCATTGGTATTCTTCCAGCAGAAAAAGTATTACCATTTTATCTGCTTCATGGTAGCCCTCTTCAAGATGTACCCCCCAGGCATTCTTGTTGCCTGGTCTACACATCAATGGAAAGGAGCTAAAGCAAAATCATCCTCACAGCATCAGAGTAAAAGCGTACTAAGAGGAAAACAGATCTCATCTCTAGATATACATAACCAACCAACCCCCAGCTGTCCTAAGAGCCAGGTAAAACAGGCACTCCTGCACGTCCAGAAGACGTGGTTGAAGAGCTAGCCTTAAGTCATTCTCTTTAGCAAAGCTCCAAGTCACAGCAGGTTTTTAAGTGGTAGAGAAAGGCTCAGCAAGAGCTCTCGTGGACCCCCAGCAGAGCCCCAGAGTCCCTGAGCACGAAGCTTCTCCTCACAGCCTCTGCTCGTCTGCAGAAAGGGAAGCACCGCACGGGAAGGCTGAAAATACCTCCCAGGCACAGGTCTCTTTCTCCTCCCCATACACATTAACAAAACCTTCCCCAAGCCCAGCAGAACTGACGAGTTGCACCAGCAGGCTGAAGCTAAAAATTAACCCCCCTGTCTGGGCACCAAGTCCTTCCTGCCACCAGGAACAGATCTATTCCTGTGGATGTATCAGATATCAAATGGAATATACTTGACCTTTGCTGATGATCTGCCTTTATCATGCCTGCATCATGTCACATCTTAAATACGTGGCCCTGAGCTGCGCTAGCACCCATCCTCTGGTGCCCGTCGGCGGGAGGCCGCAGCTGCAGGGCGTCCTCGGGCACCCGCCCAGCACCGCAGCGACAGTGGGACGCGAGCTGGGAGAGCTTTCTGGAAAGCCAGACGGGGGCACACGAGGCTCCTCCGCCGCTGGCTCCCTTTGTGAGGAGATGGGCAGGAAGAGGGAAACGCTGTGTGCGCCAAATCCCTGCCCGAAGAGGAAGAGGCTCGAGGAATGCCAGCTCCTGAGGTGAGGACGCCAGCCAGCCACGCAGGGACCAGGCCCATGGCCGGGCCACCGGGTGTGCTCCCGGAGCCCTGCAGCTCCTGTGGGAGGCGTGCAGGTAAAACCCTGCGTGTCTACAGCTATAACAGCCCCTTCCACCTAAAGACTCTGCCGAAAGAGATGCTGAAGATCTGTTGGTACAAATGGGCATAAAATCACAACTGCTGGCTCCTGCGGGCGACACCCTGCCCGTGAGGCGGCATGGTGCACGGGCTATTACAACACGCTCTCCTAGCTGTAATTACACATAGTAATTACATATTTAATTGTTACACATTAATATCACCTCAGCCTGTAATTACAGCGTGTTCATGCAAACCTAATCAAGGAAAACCAGCATATTTGCATAAAAGTTGTAATGAAAAGTATAATGATTTCACTAACAAGATGCGGATAAGAATGCATATCTGTGACAAACACTTTGTGTCAAGAAGAATAGAAAACAATTTTCTTTCCTGAAGATTATTTCAGGCCCATTTAACACAATCTGTACCACTCCATTGATGTGCAGTATCTTACACACATCAAGTCATATCTGGATAACATTCCTGACTTCAAATAAAATTTCATTACTATATTTAGTTATAGAATGGTTAGAAATGGTTGCATTGTTAAATTTAATAAAAATTGGAATTTGTGAAGTATTAGACAAACCTCAGCACTGTTTTTTCTCCTTGCCATTCAAACATTGCAAGCGTTCTAACCAAGTCTCCTCACACTGCAGTTCACATTACAGCCTAATTTTCACCCATAAAACAAGCAATTAAGAATAAGTACAACTGCTCTGGAGTTCCTGAGGCCAAAGATAAAAATAAATTGGCTTTTATAAATTCACATTTTGCAATGGTAAAACAAAAAGCAATGTTAATTATCAATAATTTGTCACCTCTAATTTAAGCAGACGCACTGACGGGCATGCATCTGGATTCTTCCAAGCCCAGAGATAAAAGACAGGTGTATGTGTGGAAAGCCACCTTCAATGTAATCCAAGCAAACTGCGGTAGAGCATCTGAACTTTAAGCAACTTGAGCGTCCATCGCTCAGAGATACCTCCATGGTTAGATTCTTGATGTGTCTTGTAATGGCTCCATATGAAGCTTAAGGCCCTTAACACCCTTTATTTCAATGATCAATGGAAGAAAGTGACTTGCTAATAGTAAAGTCAGGGCACCAGAATCCTACCCCAAGGTTAGCCATGGACCAGCAACTGCTTCAGCATAAACTGCTTTTACCTCACTGTCTCTTCACTTAAAAACAGTAAGAACCCCTCAAGTACTGGAATTTCCAGAGGTAATTGTTACGGAAATCATTTAGATCCATTCATGCAAGTAAATCCAGAAATAAGTATTCTTAGAAGAACTGCGAGTCCCTGCACCTTCTCAGTGCCTTGCAGAGAGGCAGAGCCCTACGTGTGCAAGCAGGGAAGCAGCACCTGCTCAGTGCTCCCCGCTCGCACTAGCGCACACAAGCACCAGCTCAAAGCCAAATGTGCTCACGGACCTCAAACGTGCTCCGAACACAAAACATGCTCACCATTATGAATGTGGAAAACAGCACAAAAGTTCTCCTACACCACCATTTCTGAATTTGCTTCTATCCTCTCTGCTGCAGGTAAACAAATAACATGACTGAAAGTATAAAAGCAATAAATTGATGCTGGACGCTAAGCCTCGTTTTCCATTTATTTGTAACAAGGTGACTTACCCAGCAGAACTGCTACAGGTGATTTACAGAGTATTTTTTGCCCAAAGAAGGAGTCAGCACTCCTTGCATTTAAAAGGTTGATTACATTTTATTCCATATGGAAAGCATCTTCAGTTTCTCACTTCTTAAATGTTATTTCCCTTTCCAATTACGACCTCTGCACATCTTGTCTGCTCTTACATAGTCATTATCAAGAGCAGCTACTTAGAAGCCTGCATTAGCAAGGTAAATAGAGAATTCCCTAGGAGCACAGATAAGAGGAAGGAGAAAGTTGCTTTTTTTGTATTCAGGTATGTCATTTTGAAATCTATATTGTTCAGGCAACAGCTGTACATAACATCTGGAGAACTTCAGTGTCACAAACCGCTCGCTTATAGAACTAAGAGGAAACATGCCAATGTCTTTAATGCTGTTTCTGTGAGTTCAACAGGCTTTATTTGTCTCCTTGACAACATACAGTACGACTCAGTTTTCTTAGCAATTAAGAATTTCATTTTGAGCAAGAGGTCAAGGAAGAAAAAGGCAGTACAATTGCTGCCACTCGGAGGACGAGTTGGCAGCCACCTCTAAAGCTCAGCCAGGCTACGCTTCCAACAGACCAACTTTCCAGGCACAGAGCTTGCTGCATAACTGGCTCTGCTTTACTTACCTAAGAAGATGAGTAAAGCCACAGCTAAATTTCAGACAATCTGTAGGAGTACATCTCTCGCAATGAATTTCAGTTCAATGTTATCTATGGCTCCACCTGCCATTCTGTTTAAATACTGTAGCTCAGTCATCTTATAAAAACCAAGTCAAACAATTAACATACAACATATCCACAGTGTGACATAGCTTAAAAGCTCTCACAGTTATTGAAAAGCTGTAAGTAATATCATAGCAGGAAAAAATCCTTTCAAAAGTCTGTACCTCTGGTCAATTTTCTGCCAATTTTCTCATTAATCCTCAAGGAACAATGAAGTAAGAAACAATAGAAAGCATTCCTGCTTTTGCCTATCAACATAATTAAACCTTGCTATGAGAAACAAGCTGTGAATATGGAATAATACAGTCAAACACCACCACAAAGCAACATAATGTCAACAGAAAGAAGAATCCCAAGCAAGCAACAAGTATTATCAGAGACACATGTACTGAGCAGCAGTTCCTGCACAGGAGCATAACATGCCCTGGACTAGGATAGTTCATCGTCCTCAAGTCGCTACGGACAGCTTACAGGGTTGGACTTGATGATCCAGAGCTCCTACCCAGACTTCTGCCCCCAGCTGCAATTACACCTCAATCTTCCACAGATTAAGCACTTTACAGCATCTACACACATCTTTGGTATTTTTTATTTTGCCCATTACCTATAATGAAACTGTGCATATAATGTAACCATTAGTTCATCAAGAGAGAATGTAAACATGACATACTAGTAATTAAACTACAGAAGAACCTGGCTAATTCACATTAATGATTAAGAGCCACTGCAGACTAGCAAATTTTACAAGCGAGTGAACATGCAATAAAAATCTTGCTCATTTATTTTGACAAGTGACACTTCTTATTAAAGGTACACTTCATGGACTCAAGTCTGCGAGCATAACTATTTTCCCAACATGGCACCTCATTTCATCAAGTCCCAGGCTTGGCAAAACATCTAGCCACGTGCAGAACTTGAACCACGCCTGTCTGGAAACCGCTGCAGAAATGCACTGAGGAAGGGACCTTGATTGCTGAAGGCTGCCTGCAAGTTACCGCACACAGAAACGATGTGGTTTGTTTTTTATTTCCTATCCATGTACCCTGAGCAGGTGACCATGCTGATTGAAGCTGCCGCGCAGCACACCTGGGCTTGAAGGACACGTCTCGGAGCCGCGCCACGAGCAGCGCCAGCTCAGCCCTTGCCAAGCTGGTGAGGAGCAGCAGGCAGCGGCGCTGCTCCCGTGCCGGCGAGCGCAGCCGGTGCAGGCACGAGGCCTGGGGCCACCCAGCGTTTTATTTTGACTCCACCTGGGAAACACGTTTTGCACTCCAGGTGCTCACTAATTGCAATGGCTGCTGCAAAGAAAGAGGTAATTGATCCAATTTGTTTTGTTTACAGTTTCCTACTAGAAAGACGACCACGTTGCTGCAGCGTATAATCAATTTCAAAACACTTAATTTTTCATCTGACATATCCCTGCTGCTCTTCTTTTCTTGTCCATTTGCCTTATTAGGGTCAAAAACGGACTCAGCAATATGTGAAAAATGCTTCCCCATTCCCCGGGGAACGAGGCTCAAGACTGAAACATGAGTATTTCATTGGAGCAGCCCAATCCTTCTTGATGCGTGAAATATCCCAGAATTAAAGATACATTTTTTTTTAAAGATACTTCTCTTAAAGATACGTTTCTTAGGTCTGAATTATTTACATGGAAATGGTTAATCTTGATGAACAATGCTGTTTGCTTGTTGGCTAGCTGATGTTTGAGCAGTATCTGACTACCTGTTTCAAGACAATTCCAGAGTCACTGCCAGAAATACGTGGCCTTCAAAGGCATCTTCACTGCTTAGAAAACAAGTTCTGCAGCCCACAGAAGGTTTGCAAGGTCACCTGCAAGGAACACTCAGGCTTGGGTTATCCATTCTGATATTTAGAAGTAACAGTCAGTAATGAATTTTATTTTTTATTTGTGTACTTGCATAAGTCTTCAGAGCTTTTCCCACTGCCAGTGGAAGTTCCCTTCATTTGGATTCTCAGGACAACTTCAGAGAGCCTGTGTAGGAAGTGATAATCTAACTAGTTCAGTCATTTATGACTCAGCCACAGTCTGCTGTGATTTTGCGTGTCAGGATGCTCCTACTCAGTCACAACTATGGAGCCAGTAGCCAAGAAATTCATCCATCATAATGGCAACACATGAGGGGAGGAGGGGGCAGACAAATTGTGAAAGTTGACATATAAATATCTTGAAAAACAAAGCCCACACCCCTGTAGTTTTTATTTTGTGTTTTAGGAATAACTTTCCAGTTTCAAGAAACAAGCTTGCTGCCCCAGCCCATACCTGAGCACATGTACTCCGCCGTGTATTTTCACACATTTGTTTGCAAAAACAAAGAAGAAGCTGTGCTTCCATTCCTGTGAGCGCTCACACAACAAGCCTTCTCCTAAATGTTAACAGTTTCAAAAAACCAACTCAGTTTCCACTGAAAAAACACAACTCATTCTACGCTACTGCCTGAACAAATTGTACAGCTTTCCATCAAGCACTTTCATAAAAAAGTACTTGACAACTTCAGAGATCATTTAAAAAGAAATATGTTACACGAGCTCTGCCAACCACAACAAGGTCCTGTGACTCAAAAGATCAAATCTGATAGAAAGAGTATTTAAACATTTTTACACAAAACATTTGAAGTCAAAAGTTCAAAAATTAATATTTTTACATGTCTGCTCACAGGCAGATGCCCCGAGGTTATTCTCTCAGCCCCTCTATCTACAGCTATCTTCTTGTAACACTTCATTTTCCTTGCAGTATATATCCAGGCAATTAACTTCAAAATTTTGCTACAGGCATTAGGTGCTTTGAAAATAAACAAAAATGTTTTCAGAAACAGACATGACTAAACTAGGTATGGATAAGGTTCACAAACATGCTTCAAGGTAAATATCTTTGCTACGCTACAAATTAAATGTCTCAATGCCTTGGGGCCAGCACACACTCCAGAAAACAACCAGCCCTGAGCAGCATATTATCCTACTTACTATGCATGCAGCTTCTTACTCGGTCTGTCTTTATGTAAGTACAGAATAACATGCTTACATCAGATGTATAAAATATGCATGACCTTTTATTTAACTTTGGAAACATCTAGGATTAGGTGCAGAGAATGCAGAAAATGCAAAGGTACACAAGCCTCAAGCTACGCTAAGGAAACAAATTTGTTATTCTACCAGCAGCGAGTGCAGACAGATGTGCATTGCAGACACCAGCACTGCACTCAGAGGGGGAAAACAAAAATCCCTCAAGAAGCCACAGGAAGCACTACATTTCCAAATGGGCCCTCAAAGCAAGTTTCTGGAAGAGGTATTCCAACGCTGCAGTGACTTTTTAAGATAAAGTCGGGAAGCATCCACTGTGAGGTGAGGTTAGCACAGCTGCCAGCACTACCACTGTATTTGACCAATTCATTGCATGCTTACTGAGACAGCGCCAGCGACACCAGGGCAACCTGCTTGTACCAAATGCCACGGGTGAACTTTGTGATGCAGTCCTTCAGATTTCACACCAGACTACTCATCTACCGTGAAACTCACTACAAAAGGTTTAATGCTGCTACAATTTTTGTACTCGGAGTTCACCAGTTGCTGTACAGCCCAAACTGCAATGAAGACTAACACTTAACAAGAGCAGTCCTGCTAATAAGTTTCCAGTGTCCGTTTTTCAAGTTGACAGCTTCGCAAAGATTAAGCTTGCCGGTATTAACTACCATAGCTTTCGCTTAGTGGTTTCCACCTACTTCAAGTTGATGCCCTTTCATATCACAAATCCCAGGCACCTTAGGAACCTTTGGCACCTTATGTTTATATTGTACATCACAACACCAAGTCTTGCAAAAATATTCCAAATTACTTTTAAAGAGGTTAAATGAAAATAGAAGTAGACGTCAAAAAGACTTGAGCTTGAGATCTGCTAGATGAGAAAAGAAGAAAGATTAACCTTTATTGGCAATTTAAGAATACTAGTAATTGAAAAAAAACACACCTCATTTTCAGTCTAATCCAAAAGAAATACAGATTTGCTTATTTTACATTATTTTTGCTGTTGTTGTTGATCTGTCCACAAGAAAGCAGTATTTTCAACGATAAGCCTGCAGTTAAGATCAATAGCAAATGCTATTTTTTCAAACACTTCTCAGAAGCCTTTCTTTTGTACAAGATTAATTGGAAATGTTGAAAGTACACATTTTAAGAAGGGTTAACCGTGCACGTTACTCTTATATGATTTATTCTGCCAAGCGTGAAAAGCAAGCAATGGAAGAAGGTTGCCAGGTGTTGGTGGCACCCGTTCCACAGCAGTGACAGCCAGGGCTTAGAAGTTTTGTCTCGCTCCAGGCTTTCTATGAATTGCAAATCTTCAGGTTGCCACAGAAACTCTATGCACTGACACACAGCCATCAGGAAGCATCACGGTCATCTTTTCCATCTTGTTTGCTTTGCATCAGAGCACTTTAAACTCCCTGTGGCATTGGTGCTCCACAGAATGATTCCCTCTACGCAGTTATTCTTGTGCAGTGTCCAAGCCGCAGTGATTAATCATTCCTGCTTCCTCGGCTGACATATCGAGGTGGGGAAACGACATCCTAAATGAGCAGAGCTGATTACCTGGGAAAGCAATTCTTCAAGATAGCACAGCTAACTAATAGCTCCATCTGCTACAAAAACACATTCCTAAGCCCCAGAAGTAGTGTCAGGATACAGCTAACAATTTTGTTACATCTGCCAAATTTTAAATTGTTTGTCACAAGTTGCCACAAATATTTGGGGAGCACTTTACAGTTTCTCTCAATATTGCTTTGGAAGGCAAGGAAGCTCAATCAGAAGGTCTGCAAAGACTTGTGACAGTGGAGTTGAAGGGCAGTTCTGGATTGAAAAAAACAACCCCAACGTTACGTATTTCAGTTTTTGCCAGAACAGTCCTTTCCCTTATTGTCTCACACGTCCCCATTTCCAAGCAGATTTAGCAAACGTCTGTCCCCACTGAGACAACAGGAGGACTTCAGTCATGGGATGAAGGATAGAAGTTTACCAAGGCATTAGCATACACAACTCAAATACCACCCACCCACTCCTCAAAGAAAAAAGAAAAACAGAGCTGCAAGTACCCCTGCACTTGGCTCAGAAACCTCAAGTCAGCGGTAACAATTACGGTAAAATCAAGATTCAGCGCATCAGAGGGGATTTCTAAATACAACTCCAGCATTTCTGATCCCAATGACCAGTACAAGGCCTTCTCATTTTCAAGTCAAATCAAGATTGAAGAAAACGGGGAAAGAAAAAAGAAAGATTCGTAATGCCCATACCCACTTCAGCAAGAGATGAGATGAGCACTTCTCACGCTCGCTGCGAGGCCATCCACTGCCAGCAAACATCGGTATCACTTCGGTCAGGCTTTTATACCATGCACAGCCCCTGCCTTAAACTAGAGACAGTGTTGCATAGTTCATTTAAATAATAGATGTAAAGGAATCAGTTTTAGTATATAATCAAACAAGTTAAGAAACAAACCAAGAATGAAGTTACAGCTAAACGCAGGTTAACTGCAGAATCGCCAGCTACCGGGAGTGACAGCCCAGCAGATGTGAGCAGCTCACGCATCATCACCAATTTAATGCCCATCTTGTGTGAAAATCCTGTTATGGCTTCCATTGGTCGAGATGATGTAGTGACTACAGGAAATAAAGGTAGAATTTGCTTTTATCAGTGCCATTAGTGGTACTGACTTCATTCATTATGGTGCTTGGACACTGTGGACTGAATATAATCACTTATAAACGTCTGGAGCATTTCTAGCTCGTGTTACACTGCCTCACAAACTTTCCTCTCAGATCATTCACAAGGTGACAGAACAACATTTCTTCAAGAATGATTAGAGAAGCCACAGATATGCTTTGCAAAACACACGCATCGCCGCGAACAGATGAATTACAATACAGTTCAAAATAAAACCTGAAGATGCCACCATGACAGAAGATACTTCATAAAACACAACCAGAGTGTAGCACACAGAAATAGCCTCGTGGTACCTGACCCATACAAGAACCTTAGAACTTACTCTGAGTTCCAATACAGCCAGAACTTAAAACTGAGTGCCATATCACCTCTCCTCTCGATAAACACCAAGCTTAGAGCACTACAAGAGCATTTAACAAACATCTCTCAGGAGATGTTTGCTCTATCTAGATTTCTTTCTTGTTCAGGGCTCTTAGGGTGGAAGAAAAACCAACACGCTAAAATCAGACCATATAATTAAGCTATGACTGGAGGTTTGATTATCAAGGTAGGCATGCATCAAATTTCTGAAGGATATGCAAATATCCCCATTTTAGCAAAAAAATTTTTAATTTACTTTTTTTTTTTATTGTCATCCATGTGTTTGCTTTAGTCATTATGAGAACATTGGTGAGAAACCACTGAAGAATGACACGATCACCAGATCCATCAGACCTAAAAGCAAGAGGCTGGTCCTTAAAACACAGGTTTAGAGAATTCATTTGGATAACACGTTCACCCTAGCATTAGGCACACACTGGGTAGAAGAAGCAAGTTATATTTAACATTAATGCTCCAGTTAAGCTGTTTATACTCACACACTGTCTCACCAACTCACATCACTGCCAACAAACCTATCAAAACACTAAGATATTTTAATACTTCAAATTGCTTTGCTTTCCTTTGCTTTACCATTATGTCCTCAACTCTCTTCACCATCTTCACCAATGCATCAAATTTCCCAATAACCATGCCACATTTTTGCCATCACGTGATGGCAAAAGCAAGGAGCTCTAAATTAGGACTGTTCAACTGATTTGCTGGCTTTGATCTATTTATTGCATTTGTAAAATAAGTAAATTACCGTGGTATGCAGTTGAATGATAGAAGTTCAATCCCGTAAGAAATTAGCCCATTAAATGGAGAACCACAAGGCCACAATCTTGTACCTGCTTGGAAGTGCACTTCCAACCTGATTTAATAACCCCTCTGTGTAAGTCACTCACTTTCACACAGGAACAGAACGTTTATATGCTTCTGTAATTAATACAAGAAAACTGCATGCACAAAAGCATTTTCCTAAAATTACTTTTGCTTCTACCTAAACAAATCTCTCCTGTTCCCCTCTATTGTGGAAGTAGGGTGAAAAAATGCCTCAGGAATAGAGATTTGATAATTTCATTCAAAAGTCACCATTCATGTGCAGTGTGGTTGACAGCTAATTAAGTTCTCCCAAGGTAAAGTAAATGTAATGCTTTAAAGTTGCTTCCTTGTTTTAAAAATCCTGACAGATATTATACTTAGATGTTATTAATCAGGGAGAAACAATTAAATACAGTATTTGGAATTTACTTAAGCTAGAATCCAAGAACCTCCTGCTTCTTGTAAGTAGGTCACTAATCAGGTTTTGGTTTAATTTTGCTCAATTCTATTTCTTGGCACTGACAACTATCACCCTAGACACAAGTACTTACTCTGCAACTTTGGTGATTAGACAAACTCCATTTTGTTTTGTAAGGATAAAAGATGGTGAAAAGCTAGAAAACAAGACAAAAATGTTGAGCTACAACACAGGTTTCCTATTTTCACCTCCAGGTTTTTCCACACTGTACCATTTCCCTTGAGGCCAGTGCTAAGTAACTGCCTTTCGCATAAAGCCCCCCCACACATTTAAAGGAGTTTTATGAGCCATATTGAAGAAGGGTTTGAGAAAAAGCCACAGGTTTGGTGCTGTTACGGAAAACAATTATAAAACCTTCCTGCAAAATCATCACACAGAAAGGACATTTCCTCACACAGTTACGGTGGCTACAAGACATATTTAGAGCTGCTTCCAGCAGACCGCAACATACATTGCAAAGCCATGACAAAAGAAAAATCTGTTACCTCGAGTTCATCCAAATCAGCTTACCAATATAAAGCAATTCAGAGAGATTCATTTATTCCCTCAGATTCCTATTATCAATGTTATTTCATGCTTAATACATAGCACAGCTACTAGAGCAGCTGATACGTATTACTATCTAGATCCAAGTAGATTAAACTAAATAACAATTCAAATAAACGTTTCAAGCCAAAATTACTGGACAGCAGAAAGCAGCCTTCAAAGCACCATTTATCAAATATCTCTGCTTGACTGTTTTTAAAAATGTACACAGCAAGGCGAAAATATATTGAGCCACATCTCAATATAAAAACGCCAAAGCATTATCACAATAGCATGTCCACAACAGTTATTGCAGCAAAGTGCCTTTTCTTCATCTTCTGAAAACCTGTGTAGATAATATTTCAACAATAACCACACATTTCTCCCTGTGGTATAGACACATACAAAATGCATTAGGAGCAATGCCAATAACTGAAATGCTTTTCTCAGTAGCTCTATTCAGGCGAGTGTCTTGCAGGTGCTGCAAAGCTTTCCGAATTCAGCTCCAATGGGAGCTCCAAATCAATAAGGTTCCTCAGCCATCACCCAGCGTAACTAAATCACTCCAAGGGCAAGCCCTGCTGAATTATGTGACCATTTCTTTTGCCGCTTTACCGAAAACAGCATGCCATAAACCAATTCAATTCAAGGTAACACAAGCTCATGGATGAAATGGAACACACACAAGCCACAAAGCAAGACGGGCACACATTTTAGATTATGCTCTGCAGAAAAACTGGGCTAAACAATATCACACCCTTATAATTATGAGGATACAAGCAACAGGAATCACCTCCGCATCCCATCGTTTCTCTCCAGCCAAACAACGCTCTCTTTTGAGCTTGCTGGATGCAAAGGTAACACCAAGATAGGAAAACATTCAGGTCAGCTGTCTGTGCCGAAGTGCTGCACCACCATGTAAAAGCTTCGGCAGTGATTCGACATACTACGGAAAATAAATTTGTTTACTTTCCTAGATCAGGGGTACTTCATGAAACCCATGTCCTGTTTGTGGCAAGTAATACAGAGATGGTTTTCACACAAGCCTGCCAAAGAGAATTTGAGGTTTGCGGGCTGCATGGCAGGAGACTTTTGGTTGGTTGCTGGTGGAAATTGGGTTGAGGGTTGTTTTTGAAGTATTCGGATTTGCTCTGATTTCCTCTAAAGTGACCTGCAAAAATAAAGGGGAGAGGAAAGAACTTGCGCTTATTTTCTCTAGTTTACTGCTGTCAAAGATACCTTAAAAGCTTTCAGAGATTTTTCCTACCGTTTTTCTTTCTCCATGTCGTAAATTCAGGTCATGCCTGCATTTGAAGATTATCAAAAGACAAACTGGAGAAACTGTCATCTCTGAAAAAGCAACAGAAGCTCTGCTTTGATGTCCTGGGGGCTTCGACAGCAGCATCACCACAAAGAGCTTCCATTGTCCTAGCTCCGGTGAAACAACTGTTCGTGGGGCCACACTACAAAACAAAGAACCGATCTGACTTTCAAATGAAAAACAAAAGCAAAAACATGGGCAAAGAGATTGCTAGCACCTATCTCAGCATCTGTAAGGATCAGGAAAAAAAAGGAATTTGCGACGGGGTTAGTAGCCTCCCACCTGAATTAACTGCACAACGCTGGCAGTTGCATGGGATGGCCCCTGAAAGAGCAGGTCAGGTTGGGTTTGACATTCCTTGCATTCCCTGTGCAAATCCCAGAGGACAACAAAAAGTCTCCCATTGTAATCAAGGTGAACTAGCCCAATCGAAACACAGAGCAAGGCCAAAACCACTGACATCACTTCCAAAAAAAAAAGGCAAGAAGTTGGAGTACAGACTGCCCTACATTACTGCGTTACAAACTTTGTGCCCCCACGGCGTGCTGCAGCTGGCCAAGTCCTGGCAGAAGGGAATTACACAACGCACGCGGGGTCGGCTCAATGACATTCGGAGGACACTCCAGGCTGCCTTTCATGTTTTCTCTTGTGTGCCGTGGACAGCAGGAAGAGGGAATTCTCTACCCTGAAAATACTCAATTATTTTAATAGGATTACATTTGAGATTGACAGTGGCTAGAACAGCCCCTTGAATTTATTAGCCTGCCAGCACTCCAGATAAGTAATTTGAATGCAAAGATCTCTTCAGTTTAAGTAAGTAACTGGCAAAAAGTCAATTCCCACCCTCCATAGTTTCTTATGCATAACAAAGTTTTGGAAATGAGTTCCTGAATGGAGCAGTAAAAGCCTGACACAGCCTTATATAAGAAATATACAGGAAAGGTTAGATGTAAAGGGTTTTTTTGTCTGTTGTTACAGACACATATAAACAAGGGCAGAGGAGCTATAAACCACAGGTTAATCCTCCCTCTTTAAGCATCCCATATTAAGAGTAAGCCAAGTTATAAATTAATGGAACTTAGTTCAAAATGACAGAATATTTTAACGTTTTCTCTGCACAAAGAAAAAAAAAATATCTCCTTTCATCCCATATAACTTACTTTTAAACCTTGAAGTGGCATTTCAGAGGATGACTGTTTTTGCAGATTAAAAAAAAAAGTAATAATTAATAAAGCTGGTACCAAGCCAGCCTGCCCCCAAGGGCTACTGCCTACTCATTTAAATGCCTAGCGCTAAGTGGCTCCGTTCCTACCTGACGGTTCATCTGCAATCTCACCGTGGGGCGCAGGCAGGGAGCACAGACCCTCTCAGGGGCACACGGGCGAGGGTCTGCGGTGCCCAGCAGCTGCCATGGGATGTCCTGGCTGCTGGCACCGCGCTGCCCTGCCTGCCTTCAGGCACCGCGCACACGGCAGGGGTTATTTACTTGAGAGCATGTGGGGGGTATTAATAAAAAAGTCGTATCTGGTATTTACATAAAGCTTGACATATTCAAAGCCCTGTGTAAACATTAATCCTTAACAGCTCTCAGAGGTAGGTCAGAATTACCCTCTCCCCGCATCAAAGACAGCTTTGACAACCACGCTGGCGGAGGCTGGAGCGGCAAGGGGCTCGCTGCGGGAGCGGCGGCTCCCGGCCCCACGGAAGCTCCTCCGCCAGGGCAGGGAGGCTTTGTTCCACCCAGCCCCGCCACAGCATCTACACTTCCTCACTCCTTGACCACCCGCACTCCAAAGGTGCCCGCTACAACCATGGAAAGCATATCTAGATGGTCAGTGGCAAGTCCGAATCCTTGGAAATTCGGCATAAAGCAGCGCCACAAGCCCTGACCCCAGGCTGGCCTGCGGAGGCAGATGGTTTCTTTCTCTTAGGGCAGGAAGGGGACAGAGTAGCGGAACCCACGCTCATGGCAGAGAACAGCAGATTTTCAGCCAAAATGTTTTGGGTCTGCTTCACGTCCAGCTTGGAGGAACCCCCATTTTCCTTGCAGAAGGATTTTTACTGTCAGTGCCCGTAGGCAGCATCTCCAGCAACCGCATGCTCAGGAACGAGCCTTGAAATTTGACAAAGAAGCCGGGGGAAAGGAGGGGGTGCAGTGGAGAGAGCATCACTTCTGTGACAGCAATTTACCTTAATTTTTGATGGAAAAATCTGTGCAAGATGGGCCAAGTCCCATCTGACTGTATGTGCTCAGGAGAGGGTCAGCAGAATTTGGCAGCTCAAACATCTGGAGACCCCACACCTGCACTGAGCCCAATTCCTTCCTGCACAGCCCCTGCCTGCATGACCCCCTCCAGTCCCTGTGCCCATGAACATGGGGGCTTCACACAGCTTTTCCTGAAGATAAGCCAGAAGGGAGGGAGCACGGAGCCAGCCCACCAGCAGGGGTGCAACTGCTGCCACCCCCACCTCCAGAATCAGAAAGGAGACAAATGAGAGGCTACATGAGCTGGTAGATACCAAAAAGAAAAGTGAGCAGAAAATGAGACAGCCTGGGGTAAAAGCACAGAAAATCTATGAGCAAAGCATTGCCAGAGCTCCCAAAGCAAGGCCAGAATGCTGCAATCCTCTGCTGCTGTCAACGAGTATCTATAAAACCCATTCACCAGTGCACATTTCATCCCTCTTCTCTTGACTGGTTCACACAGAAAATAACAGCTTACCGCAAAGTTTCTGCATTAGCTCAGGAGACAGAGGTCTCTTAACAGGAATCTGAAGGTTGATGATCCACACTGGAATAAACACCCTTCAGGTGTCAGACTCTGCATTTTCAAGTTCTCAGATTAGAAGATTGCATCCAAAAATTACACAGAGCACCAGCAGTCCTTTCTCCTTCCAGCTCATGCCACTTGTAATGAAGTGCCTTTCCCAAGCCATCCTCCGGCATGCAAACTTCCCGAACAAAGCGAGCAGCATAAAGACTGCCAATTACTCCTGAAGCCTATTCTTAGCCTTTTCCCTTGAAATTCAACTTCCTGTCACCCCAGGTTTCAAGATACAACTAAGATATGGAATAAGCATGCCGCCCCTTCCAAAGGCTTCAACACTTCTGAAAAGGCAATTTAATGCTTGGTGTTCAAGCTGGGGGAACCAAACAGAGGAAAGGAAACATGTAGCAGCATTATCACGCTGGCCAGCAACCAAAAAGGTAATTAAAAACCTCCCCCGAACAGGTGGTCAACAAAAACCACTATTAATGCCTTTGATTGCCAAGCAAATGTCTTTTAGCACACTAGCTGTCACAGCAAGTCCCTGGGATTTGAAAGCATATTTCTGTGCTTTGACATCTGGCCCATAACAGAATTGCTATTGATCCGCCGCGAGCCTCCAGCGGCCGCTGCGCCCGCCTGGCCGCGGGGAGCTCGCCCAGCCCTCGGGGGGCACGGGGCCTCTGCTCTTCGCCGGGCCGTGGAAGGAGGAGGTTTTGGGGAGGGATCCAAGGAGCGAGGGCTGTAAACGTGTTACTGTTTAAAGCACCGGGGGATCAATACCGCTTCTCCGGGTCTCGCGGTGCAGTGCTGCTGTGGAGCACGAGCGCGGGGCTTAGATTACTGCTGAATCCGTGAACTGACACCTAAAGAATTAGTTTCTGCAGATGATGTACTATTCTGAAAGAAAAATAATGAAACAAATCAGACGAACAGTGTCAGAACTGTTCACCAAGATAAAAGAACTGCCAGCCCCGAGTCAGACTTTGTGGTTACAGAGCAGTAAGTGCTTTGATTTACGATGACGCAAGTTTCATTAAAATACTTGAGCTTTTAAGGAAAAGGTCTCTATTAAAGCACTATTTTTATTATGGAACTTAACTGGAGATGCATTTTTTCTTGTTGAGGGCGGCAAAATGTCCACGTAATTTTAGACCTCTGTAGTAAACACCTTAAAAATATATACTTTTTCAGCAAATCACATTACCTGGAACAATGTTTGCTGAATCCTTTTGCTTCTTTGGTTAAGGTCAATGGAAGAAAAACACTATATCCAGTGCACCTGTGCTCCAGCCCTCAGCAATTTGCTGCACATGTGTTTAAATCCCATTGAGCAATTTTACAGCACAAGCCTCTTCAGCAAGGAAGGTTTAAACTTAATAGTTAGAAAACTTATAAATACGAAAACTATCAGGACAGCTAAGCATGTGTAAAGGCTGACAAGGAACATTACAGGATCCCTGTAACTGGAGGATTTTCAAAACTAAATTAGAAATTATCTAATACATCTGATCCTATCTCAGAAATAAAGATAATCTCTTTCAGCTCCCTTTCTATTATCTAGGGTGCTTATACCTGTACTTTCTATCGCTGAGCTTTTCCATGAAAAATGTGATTTCTTCAGATGGATTTTTTTTTCAAAAGCAGAAACGTGTTTTATTCAAGAAGTGCCGTCTTTTGAGCTTGCCTGGTTTTAAAAGCTATTTCTTAACTGATATTAACCTTGCAAGTGTTTTGACCGTCTTCTCTGTTGTTTTTCAAGGGGTTAAATCTTTCCACAGAATAGGATCTCTAATGCTCTCTGGAAAGAATGACACCAGCAGTTAAGCTGTAATGAACACCTACGAACACGTGCTTTCCTTGCGCTTCGGAACATCTTCACCTTTAACGTAACGGTATCAGCGAGCACTTATTTTTAACAATAGTGACTAATAAGCACTAAGTAAAATTCGATACACTGAAATAAATCTCTAGCACACCTTTATTGAAAAGCACATGTATTTTAGTAATCTACTTGCAGTTTCAAGTCAAACTAGCTGGCCTCTTAAAGCTACGCTCGTCAAAGCGCAGGTGGAAACTGGGTCACGGCCCAGGTCACCTCCGTACAAGCGAGGGGGCCCACTGCCAGCAGCAAGGCACGCAGCTAGAGCCCATGCTCACACAAAGCCGTGCTTCTCAAACCAAACCTCTGATGAAATTAGTTTAACCAAGGACATCATCTTCCATTTGTTGTGTTCTCAATACAAGAATACTGCTGACTCTGTGGTGTACTCATTAACTTCATTATCTTCCAGTCCTCAGCACTGACTTCCCCGGACAAGTGGGAGACACGCTGGACTTGCACAAGAAGTGCATTGTCCATTCAGAAGTTGTGCAAGGGCTGCAATGGTTCATTAATAACCAGCAGGGGAAGAAACACCAACGGGAGTACAGAAACATCGTAACTATGTCCTCCCAAAATCTCTGCCAAGTACCAAACAGAACACGATCGTGAGAGCTAACTATTTATTAAATAATAATGATGAAGGGAAATTATTCATCAGTATACCCATATAGATACATTTATCCTGAATGTGAAACTGCAAAGGTAACAGTGGAACTACAAAACAGGTGTGAACTCCACTGCAGAAGGTTTAAATAACACAGCCTGCAATTAGATGTAGTCTCTCATTCATTCCAATCACATCGTACAGTGAGAAATAACTTTCGAAAAGGACATCAACTGCTTTCTTCATGTGTAACTGTTTAAAAAATAGCTTGACAATATCAATTGAAGCTTAACATCAGACATGCATCTACTTCACAAAGCAAGGCTCAAACTGTACCAGTGCAAAATGTGAAGCGTTTTCTTACACTTGGGAGACCGCAGACTAGTTTTCAATGTACATACACATAATCACCTCACGATGTGGTTCACCACCTTGTAGGGGCAGAGAGCCTTGGATCCGAGAGGCAGGAGTTATCAAAGCCGTCCCAGGACTGGCTCACAGCGAGCAGAAGGCAGCACACAGAACACGACTTTGCATGCCATCCCCGTTTCTTTCGTGTTGCTATCAAGTATGCTGAAGTTATTCAACCTGAAATCCATAGACGGGAAATGCATCTGAATCATGTGATACACGATGGTTTGTGAATGAGGACGAGACACCTGGGATGTTTATTTTGGGGTGTTTTTTCCCAAGTTTACTCATCTGTTTATTATTTATGCAGACAGTTGTTAAATACCACAGACTGGATTTCCCACAGAAATTAAGGGAGCTCCACATCCTAGAAGGGTGTAGGAAAGAACCAAGATCTACAAAGCTACAATTTGCCCGGGAACATGACTGTGCTGCGAGAAGGGCAGCGTCTGCAAGCGTGGCTGGCCCTGCTCCTTCCCATGCCACGGACAGCACAGGCTGACCTGGGAGAAGTGCTACATTCATCAACTTCTTCAGGGTTATTACTAGCAAACTAAACCCCTCATTCACTAGAAAACATTTGCTTTGAAAAGGATAGGTCTCCAAGAAGACTCCACAAAGGTGTCAGCAGTCACCGTTCATCTCTGTCTGACGGAAGCAGAAGCAATCCAGGCAGGGCGAGGCTGTGACAGTGACAGATAGCCCTTCTGCCCGGTAAGCGCAGGCAACCAACCTCGCTTTTTCTTCTTCTCACCCATGCACGAGCAGGGGCAATCCAGTTCACTGGCCTGGGCCAACGCATACAAAAGGACACGTTCAATTTACAGCTGCGTTGGCATGCTAAGAATATTCACTGTGCTTTAAAAAAGATGACGAGTTTGTCAGAAAATCCCCTCTGGGATCAAAATTTAGCACATGCTAGCCTCCAGTGTTTCCTGGGAAGGAACTGTGCTAACCAACTGGAGTTACTTCATTGTGTCAACAGCAGTAACCAAGACTGCGTGTCCAACAAGCCTAGTGTGCGTTTACAACTGCAGCTGCTAAGCAGCTTTCGTTGTACATAGATTTACATGCACATAAACACATCAATCTGCTAAAGAAACCAATACGCTTGTACATAGTTTCTGCAACTTAGTAAGCTCATTAAGTATATTAGTAACTGCAAAGTGGCACACAATGTAAAGCTTCTTATGTCACTCACGATAAAATACCTGTGCTCCCTTCCTAAAACGGCTGATGAACTGCTTGAGAAGAACAAAAGGCAGACATCAACAGCAGAAGGCTACTCACAAATCATACACCTTTATGGTAATAGGCAGCTTGATAAGAAAGTAGACCACACCAACAGGTGGACAAATTCCCTGACAAAGCAAAAGGGCCCCTTATCAAAAACTCACCTAGCAGTCTGAAGTGAACATGAAGCCGACAACAAGACTCCTTCAACTTCCAAGGAAATCCAGCTTCCCTTAAGCTACCTTTGAAAATGCCAAATCACCTACAACACACCATAAAACTTCTTACTTGAAAGTAAACTAATGGGTTGGAAATCCTGCATCACCAGATGACATAGGACTTCTGCCCCCTGCAACAGAGGAGGTAAGAACCTTCACAACATACATAGGAGCTCTGAAAATTTAGTTGAATATTATTGCATCCCAAAACCATGATCTTTATTGCTTTCTATAGAAAATATTAAGAGCAACTGGCAAAGCTTGATAATGCTTAAGCCTCTATATGGTATATTAATGCTTCCAATAAAACTAAGGTTCTGCCAGCCTTTAAATTACAACTGTGTTGCAGAAACCACTGAACTGCCAAAAAGTGAAAAGCACAAACCAGTTTATCTAGCTCTAATCCGATAAGTAAAAAACAAGCAGAGCAATGCAATGTCACTTCCCTTAAACATTTATGATTCAGGGAAGAGTCTGCCTTATTTGAGGCTGGAAATATTGAGAATGAAGTATTAAACATATCTACTACCAATTTACCTGTAAATTCTGGGAACAATAGTACTGAAACAGTATTTGCTCCACATGTAAGAGCTTGGCTCAAGATTTACTTACAACTTGCATCTTCATAAATTAAGTCAAAAAGTGTTAAACAGTCCTCTTGCAGAAGCCTTATGAAAAATATCCATATAGAAAGGCACATATTAAAGCTACAGACCACTGGGCAGCTGCCAAAAATGATGGAATACAGCATAGTTTACTTATTTCTTTTTAATGGCTCCAACATTCCACCTGAAAAATTGGTCCCAGAGATACATAATTGGGGATAAAAATTAAGCGACAGTTACCATTTGTCACTCTGGGAGCTGATCACACACATTTCTCATAAAGTCAGAGCACAGCTGACCCTTGAGTTCCCCTGTCCTAAAAGGAAGGGCTGCAGAATAAGCGTGTTAGTTATAAGGCAGTATAAAAGTATTTCATTATACACAAGTGCAAACGTGTTTATTCAACAAAGTGTAATGGACATTTGTGATTTGCATTCCACTCAACATCACTGACACATTTCAGGTACTCTGAACCACAAAACACTGAGTGTTTGACAACAAGATCCCTCTAGTACTGGAATTCCCCACATCTTCTCCAGGCTGTAGAGGTCAGAGAGCTTGGACAGTCTATTCTAAAATACTGTGCAACACATACCACCAGCATGACCTACTGCTTGGCTAGACATGCAAGCTTTGCTCATTTTTTTCCTCTCCAGTCAGTTTCAGGCGATGTTTATACACAATTTAAGTCAAATCAACAATATCCTAAAAAAGTTTCCTAAATCCCTGTAAGAGTTTGAACTATTACCCATTTTTCACTGAGCATCAAGTCTATAAAACTTTTTCTAGAAGAGTCAAGCAACTCTGTTGAAAGCCAGAGTAATTCTTCCCAATTCAGCCACAGGGTACCTCCAGCTTCACCGCTGGAACACGTCACCAGACCGCTCTGGTTCCCAAGGGGCTCTGTCTTCAACCCAGGAGGAGCCTGGACTGTGTTTAAGCAGCTCTCACTTGTATTCAGCAGACCGTGGCCGCCCAGCAGGACCAGGAACAGTTCTACAGCCATACAGCTTGTAGACACACGGGCGAGGTTCGAGCCACAAAGCCCCAAGGCGGGCTTAAGAAACTCAACAACGCGGAGAGGCTGTCAGAGGAGCGAGGCCCAAGGAGCTCCTTGTGAGAGGGCTGCGGCACCTCGGCAAGGCCGCCCAGGGCCGCAGGTGTACCTGCTGACGGCCTGTGAGGAGCCCACCGGTGGGACACAGAGCCTAGAAAACCACCTTTGTTAGCTGCATGGCACAGCTAGCGACTCATTCCGGCCCCGTACTGGAGCCCAAAGCAGCAGCTCCAAAGCCAGAAGACAAGATGAAGGCCAGGGCAAGCTCTGGTGCCTAAAGCAAGAGTATTTTCCTGACACCGGGCTTCAGTTAGAGTGCCCTGAATTGCTGACACAGGTGGCAATTGCTGTCAGACGCTTTGCATCAGTAACATTAGTTTGTGTGCAGTTATGACCACAGGGCTATTTTATTTTTATGTACGGAGGTTTACTACCACCTTATAAAAGAAGCATGTCCAGAAGGCAAATGGACCGATGTCTCAAAATAGAGTGTTTACATTAACACTTGGCAAGCAAAGCCCTGCAAACATAGATGAATAGAGATAAGCTATAAAAACACCATGGACATTTACTTGCTGGAATAGTAGCTTGTAATCCAATTTCAAGTCTCCCTGCCAAGTGTTACACACAGCATCTTTGTGTATGACGATTTCAGTCCTCATCCCCCACCAACCCCTCAGCGAAGATTAGCCAACAAGAAGAAGCAGCAATTCAGAAAAACGCTCCATTTAAAAAGCCATTTAAGTGGGAAGTTACGATCTGGGTATATCAGAACCCACCGTCCTTCCATTTGTGGAAACATTAAAAGATCAGGAAAGGACAATAAATACTGTACGAGCATCAAACAGGGATGCAGAAATAAGTGTGGAAAAACAAACCTTTCTGCACCTTTCTGTTCTTAATGGAGAACAAATAGGCTTCCCCTACATTCAAAGGGCTCACTAGAGCCTTGCTGATGGAATTACTGCTTTGTAATTAAACATGTCTGCTTGTTTCACACACAATACACAAAAAGCAAAGGTGCATAAAGCAAGATAATTTGAGCTAGCTCACCCAAAATGAGACAGAGAAGGTACTTTGCGTGATACAGAGTACGAGCACACACCACAGGAGTTACAGTCATGAAGGTAACATGCAACAACATGTTAACCCGGAGCAACGTGGGCATCGAAGCCAAATAGACAGATGTGAGCTCAGCCGACAAATTTTTCCTATGAACACACACTGGTAGTACCATGCTTTCAAAATCTTGATACAGCTTTGGGCAGGAGAGGAAAACAAAACAAGTGATTTCACAAACCAGCATGCCAACCCACCATACCTGGACATGGAAATCTCTCAGACGTATAGATCAGCTACCCTGAAAGTGGAGCCAAGCAGAAGATGCAGCCCTTTTCCCTCTACAGTTTTGACTACTAAGTTTAATGTGCGTGTATAGTTTAAAACACACACACAGGGATACAAACTGGGTCAAGCCATCTTCCCTTCTGCCTGACAAGCAGTTTTCATTAATTGAAATAATAAAATCATTGTTACTAATTGTTAGAGGAACAACGATTGGGAGACCCTTTAAGGCCAAAATACATCCTTTTAGGTGACTATGCTTTGCCTTACTGAAGTTTTGCCTGCAGAGCACTGGTCCAAAAGTCAGTTCTGCAAAACGCCTACTGAGCCTTGAAATCAGTATTTTAGCTTTACTTTGCTTACCTTTTTTCTTTAAAATCTATTTTAGGGGCTGCCATACTTCTGAAATCAGTTTTAATGGCCAAAATCACTTTGTTTTTCGGTCGGGTTTTTAATGTAGGAAGCTGTATTTTTTAAGCTTCCATTTAATTTCATCTGATGCATGGGAAGAATTCTTCTTCCATTTGATTTTAGTTTGACACAACATAGGGAAGATCCATAATTCAGTTAATCACTCATCATATAAACAAAGAAACCTCTTGAGAACCAGAGAGCAACACGTACATGTATTTGCAATGCATAAGAGGATATTTTTTTTTAAATAGTAACAATGCAATCTATTCAGTGTAAAGAGTATGTGAGGCCAATTAAATACTTTGGGTTCCATAATTATAATTGCAGTAATGAATGGAAAGGAGCATTACAGCTTGCACAATGCAGTTTTTATTCAATTCAATGATTCAGTTCTTGTCTGCTTTCAACTAACCTTTTGTGTCTCTTCATATCAGATCTTGCAGATTACTTTCAGAATATAATAAAAATAACCCCCAATATCCCAGGTAACGTAGCACATTAAGTATCCTTCGATTATGCCTACATGTAGTCTACTGACAGGATTATTCTCTAAATGAATAATGTTCATATTTGTTAGTTTTCGACATAAACAAAAACTCAAAGTGGCTCAAGTCCCATTTGAACAGTCTGGCATGCCCATAAGAGAGGAAACGGGTTGGCCCACAAGCATCAGATGGGATTACAGAAGTAACAAGAAGAGGAATTCATTTCCTGTTTTATATTATTACTCTATTCTTAGGTTTGGTAGGGAAAGTTCTGCTCTAACATTAGCAATGATTTTGTTAATTTGGAATAGGGCAGCAACCAGAAGGCGTAACAAAAGTGAATGCTGCCTTGCACTAGGCACTGTGTAACACATAGTATGAAAGCCATCGACATAAATAACTATCTGGGAAACAAGACAACAGTAGGGAAACAGACGTAAAGACTGTCAGCATTTGTATTGCCAATACAAAGGAGGTCTGGAGAGCAAGTTGCATCCCTGCCCACATGACAGTAGCTGTGACATTGCACACACTGCTTTCCCTCCCTGTGTGCAACTGCTCCATGCACACACACAGTAAACACAACAAAAATATTGGATGTGGACCGTGGGAGTTGGAAATGCAGTACTACAGACTGCACAGAGACTACAGGAGCTTATTTCTGATGCCACAATCACTTACACTTCGTCGAAGAAACGTCAGTTGCACTACAAGCAAAGGCTGCTTTTACTTCTGAAGGAAATTTTTCCCCTCTCCCCACACTCCAGCAATTTCTCATGACTTCACTGCAGTGTTCTGCTCCCCATTTCTCCAAGATTTAAAGAGTGCTGACGAAGACTATAGATAGCTTCTCCTTTACACTCGTTCCCCAATTAGCAAAGTCAGATATTTCAAACATTAGTCTTATCTCAGTGAACACCATGCTCCCTAAGCAAGCCAGATGGCTGCAACTAGAGAGAGTAAGCGGAACAGAACCACGACAATGCTGTAAGAGAAGTCTAAGTTTCTCCAGGTTTGTTTAAAAATGTATGCATCAAGCCACAGTTTACTGAAAAGGATTGCTTCCTCACTTGCCCCAACAGCCACGAATCTCTTTAGAGACAACATTACATTACACCCATAATAGATTTACGCAACATAGTGAATATTCGATATGTTAGTCATGTCTCCAAAGCATTTTTTTTCTTAATTTACTAAGCTTCAGAGATGCTCTTTTTCCCTGAAAGAGAAAAGGGTTAATGCTGGACCAGAGCTACGCATGTACTGATTCTCCCATTTGTCTTAAAGAAATAAATACCGGAGGTTTAAGCAAATCCATACTCATGAATTTAAAACTTTACACACTATTTGCAAGAGAGCAAAGCTACATCCTTCTGTGCACTCTGAAGTTTTGATGGTGGTCAGCAAGCAAGTGATGCTTGCAAGAATAACCTTCTATATCATTTATTATTGCGGAGTTTTAAGAAAAACCAGCAGGCTCACCTGCACAAAGTCTATCAGGATGGCACAGAACAGAACAAAAATTAGCCAGTGTTGAACTGAAAGCAGAGCCTCACCACTCTACCATTGCACTTGATGGATTGCCTCATCAACACAGCCTGGGGTCTACCTACTTCCAGAACCATGAACAAACTGGTCATCCTGCAAGGCTTTCACACCAAAGATCCCTTTTTCTTCCGTATCAAATTCATGTAGCATGGTCTAGTGCCATCTAGATTTGTAAAGAGAGCTTAGTTATTTGGTTGTCAAAAAACCCACATTTGGCAGATCCTAATCTGGGTGAGTAAAGAATCTCCCCTCATCTACAACAAAATGCGCCTGGAGTAGTACTGTCACTACAGCGATTTACTGAAATCCTGAGGAGGCAGCAAAATCTACCTCCTTGCTTAGGATGCTCTTAGACTGTAACTGCTCATCAGTATCTAGCTGGATGATCAGATCACCTTTGCCAACAAAAGCCCTGTGCATCATGGCAACGTATATATGCAAGTGGGCCCTTAGAGGTTTTCTGCCTTCTTTTCTCACAGCTACAGGCAAATATTACATGCATAAAAAGAGACAGCCTCAACAGCAGCTCAGACTGCAACACGGAGCTTCCTTCCCATTTCTACCAAGCTTGCTTTAGACAGTTATAGGGATCCTGCAACTCAGCTCCCAGATTGTGGAAAATCAGCTTTTAGAAAACTTTCCAGAATCACCACCTGCCTCCAGAACTTTCAAGAGGCTCAACCACATACCAAATCAACCTGACCACACCTTCCAGTTATGTCTGTTCATTTGTCCTAGGCGTTTTTCAGAACAAGACTGCTTTTAGGTCTCCCTTCCCTCGCCTGGATGGTTCATCAAAGGCCAAAAGGAACTCTGTAAGACAGCTAATTACACAGCTTTCACATTTACCACCTTCTAATGAACTGAATTCACAGAATTTGTCATCCAGAATTTAACAAGACTTATCAATATCCCCATGCAGCAGTCATACTTGCCTATAATTAATACCGACCCATAAAGGCTCCAACACTACCCCAATCTGGGCTGAGAGAGCGAGTACGGACATATTAGTTGACATTTCCTGTTGACTGAATTAGAACATCTTTTAATGAGGCTTGCTTCAAAATCATTTTAAATCCATTTGCTCATGTCAACATCAATGTACGCAGCATTATCTACCAATTAGTAAACCGGAAAGTATTCTTTAGATAATCTAAAATCTCAGTAAAATATTCAACATGTCATTCATTTACTACAAACTGCCCTATAAAAACAAATTACTGGAACCAGCTGTCACAAAGCAACAAGTATCTAAGGACAGAGTGCTTTTTTTCAGAAAGCATCTAAGTCATTAATGTTAACACACTGATGTCATATCTTCATCTCATGCAGAAACCGGTCATCCCACACGCTGTCTGTCTCAAAGGACCGGGTGAAGCAACTATGAGTGTTTATACCATGATATGAATGCAAATAGCTCTGTCTTGGAGTACAGGAGGACTTCCCAGTAGTCAAACGTGAGAGCTGGGACAGCCTCTGCCCTCCTCTTCCCTTCCAGTTCCGAGGATCTGACTTTTGTGCTGTTGCCTCTTGGCTCTCCTGAAGCACCACAGCGCTGAATGCCCCACGGTGTGATGGAGAGGCTCATGACCCAAAACAGGCATCTTCTCAGGTGTCTGTTAGCAGAGTCCTGCCTGCCTTTCCAAGTTTATTAGGAATTGCCAGATTAAGTTATAGGAAAGTGTTTTCCAGTAGATCAGCTTGGCAGGGATCTTAAGTGGCTCTCTATGTTCAAGCCAACTACAGCGAAACCATTCCAGGAGCACAGCTCAGGTAGGGCACTTGGCCAGGCTCACCCCAGCCAAGCCGACGACTGCTCAAGAAGGGTTTCTGAAGAGCTGAGCTCACCCAGCACCCATACAAGCCCTGCTCATTGTGCACTGCAGCTGCTGCATTCACCCAAGAATATCGTACCCCAACAACTCCCTGCCAGCCGCAGGCCTGTGAGCATCAGAGAAGGGAGGAATCTGAATGCCTTGGCACAAACATAGCAAAGTTTTTTGTGTGTTTGTTTTGTTTTTTGTTTGTTTTATTTATTAAATATTCACAAGAAAACAAATCTCCTCTTTTTCCCCTGAAGTTTTTCAAGGGTATAAAGGGAGGCTTGGAGGTTTTTTTTTATTTTTAATCTCTGGAGTGTGGCAGACCTGTAAATCTTGCATTATGCTCTGAAGAGTGTCAAGTTTGGGCTTCATCTTGGTCTCAGATTAGGCTCCTGAAGCAATGAATCTTCCATCAAGGAGGCCATTACCAACACAGTTTTCCTTCATTTTGGACTGCTTTATCCCTGATTGTATTATCAAAAACTTATCTTCACCCTTCCCTTAGCTGTAAGAGGCTCAGTAGGCCTCCAGGCTTTTCAAATATTCATCAAGCAGGGAAGCCAAAAGCTGAAAAAGCAGGAGCTCCAAAGATAGGACAAACTGTCCTGTACAACCCAGGATTTTGATACTGTAGCACAATTCTGTGCTTTTTAAGTATGTTACTTACCAGCATTACTTGTCCCTTTGAAAATTCAATTTGACAAAATCCTTCAATTTAAATAAAGCAGCATTTTGATAGTCTTCCACTTCAGATTCTTCCAGTTCTTTTCATTTAACACTGCTGTTGCAAACAAGCAGTCTGCAGCAGCCTCTCCTGGGGACGAGATTAATGCCTTCATCTTACCGAAAGGGAAGGCAGGAATTCTGCCCGGTCTGTCACCTTCACCGCACACACGGTGAGCCTAACTTGACCTTTGCAGCCCTCACAAGAAACCCTCGAAGCATGCTTCAGACATACTATTTCCTCTTCCACTGATTATACTTGAAGCTCTACATACAAAACCCACATACAAGATGATGGTAACTGAAAGAAGCCTCCAGTCCTCTGCCGTGAAGTCTAGGTTTAGACACTCTCCAGGACAGGAATCGTCTTCGCTACTTGCAGTAACCAAGACAGTCACCAAATCCCCAGACGCTAAAGCAATACAAAGGAAACAGTTTAAAACGTGAGTGAACACTACTGACAACTTGACATACTCTCCTTTCGGAATTGTGTTTGTTTACATTGTACCTACAACTACAAAACCAGAGGAATTTAGCCTTATTATGGATTCTACTGCAATACTGAAAACCCAGTCTTAAAACAGCAGCAGATACATACTTCCTGCATAGTTGTTCCCGTCTGAAGACACACCTGAGGTTCAGGAGGGCAGCCCTGGGTAAGGCAGCTCCCTAGGGCCCTGCAGCATCCGAATCCCACTCCTGTGTTTGATCGGACCACTCTAACAAGGATGCGTGAGCCAGGGTTGTGCCAGAGCCGTGACACTCTCACAGCACCTCAAACTGCACCGTGACCTGAGGGACCACACGTGCAGGAAAATGCAGGTGTTTCAGTCAACACAACAGCCCGGGAGCCTGAATCGCCTTGGTCCCAATTAGCACTTTGACATCAGGTGCAGATTAAGCAGCCAGCACGAAAGTTGAATGACTTACAAGGAACGAATCCTGTGACAAGGGTCATACCTCAAGTACGCTTAAGTATTTGCCTTAGATTCAGGCTGATTAAGCCAGCCACAGCAATCTGCCACAGCAAATTAATGATACAACAGCCAAAGAATTATATAGTATCGAGAGGAAGAACATTTACATAGGCTGGAAATGCATTTCCACAGACGGAGAGGAAACTAACCTTTCAGATCATATTAAAATCATGCGATCCAGAATCTCAAATTACTGTATGCAAATTTTGATAATTTAAACGCATTTATAAAATTCAAATAAAATAGTCCATGAATATTGAAAAATGCTTAAGTGCTAAGTTAAATGACAATTTTCAAAACACACTAAGGAAATCTGATCGTAACAAACCAGTCCCATGAAATACCATATCTATCATCAACTTTTTAATTACCAATTGATCAACATGTAGACAGTGTAATAGCTTTCAGCCTTTAATTACTGAACTATCAAAATTCCAACCAAAAAAAGGAACCTCCAGAGATGAAACTGTAATGCTTGATTATTCATTGCTACATAATGAATGATTTGTTTTTAAACAAGATGTCAAGTTCCTCATGTAATCCATCTGGATGTGTGACTCTGCAAAGCTTACACTGCCCATATTAAGTACTCAGGATTCCTATCCTCCCTTTTTCCTGACCCCAGAAGTACATATTTTTTTCCGCCCCTCTCAGGCAAAACACTCCTGAATCAAGGTGCTGAAAGGTAAACAAATTAAACTGAGCTGCAAATCCAGACAAGCAACTCCATTTCCTACCAAAGGGACCGGTTTTGCAGTTGCAATTCATCCCTCCTGAGAAGAAATAGATATCCCTTCCTACTTGTCTATATGCCTGACAAAGCAGCTCCAAACTGAGAAGTGCCTTCACTGAGCAGCGTGCACAGTTCTGATTTCACACGTACTGTGCTGCTGAGATGGCTGGTATCCTGAAAAGCTAAGGCCATAAGAACTGGGACGCAACTCCTAGGTTTTCCTCACATAGTCTAAGCTGCTGTGAGAGATTTAAGACTGTAAGCGTTGGTATTACACAGGAAATTACTCGGACAGGGTGGGGTGAGACTGATACTTAAGATAAAAAAAAAAGTCTGTGGTCTAAATTCAGCATCAAGGGCGTTATAACTAACCAGTGAACAGACTGCATCTCCATTTACCACTGCCTTGCAGCATCACGCTTTCGCAAATCAGCTTATAAACTTTGATTACTTAGGAGTGTGCTGAGTTCAAGTCATCGGCAGTAAGTCCAGCATTTCATCCTCCCAGCAGCTGGCAGTATACAGCACTGATGAAGCCACATGCAAGTACAGGAGGCACCATCTGTTACCTGCCTTGTTTCTCCCTCTCCGTGTTTGTTTGTTTATTAAATGTAATAACCACCGCCACCTTAAAATACCTCAAAATCTCAAATTATGCCCCCAAACTGTCATTTTTCAGTGGTCCAAAATACAAGAACCGAGTATCTTCGGCAACTTGAGGATGTTCCTTATGTCTGCAGAGAGCCCGCTAGATGCCACACCCCCTAGGGAATATTTTGCCAAATCCAGGATTACTGCATTTGGAAAGACATTTCCTAGAAACAGTCATTTGGAAACACAGGGGGTCTAGATAGATATGTAAAGCACCCTGGAAGTAATGCTATTAAACAACGGTAGTTCAGGCAAAGCGTATTAGTCAATTAAAAAGAAACTACTAGCAAATAATGC
Organism: Anser brachyrhynchus; assembly: GCF_964034855.1. Classification (NCBI taxonomy): domain Eukaryota; kingdom Metazoa; phylum Chordata; class Aves; order Anseriformes; family Anatidae; genus Anser; species Anser brachyrhynchus. The sequence continues at coordinate 888,383 of NC_137718.1, forward strand.
ATTTGTTCCTTCAACCCCAGTGGCAACGATTAACATCACTCACTCCAAGCCCCTTGTGTATAACACTACAGATGTTTTCTACTCACATCCTCCCCAAATAGTATTCCACACAATGGCATCTGTTCCCCCCCCCCCAAAAAAAAAAAACAACACTCAAACAATCGCCTTTTATTTTTCCTTCATTAAAGCCTCAGAACCCCAGTTGTTGCCAGACAACACTTCCCCAATAAATTAGCACAATACAGCCACACCTAGGATTTGATTTCTCCATGAAAAGCCACAAGCTCATTTCACACACTTCCCTTGGGAAGCTGATAGTATGCATAGCTTGTACAGATTTTCACAGAAGAAATTCAGTAATCAGTCCAGTAGCTGTAAGCACTTATGACAACAATATCTATCAACGCTTACCATATTTACAACTAAATCATGTAAATACAAGTCAGCTCTCCTCTGCATGCTGATAACCTGGACAAATGGATGCTGAAAAAAAGTCACTCCGAGAGAAGACTAACATACAAAATCACAAATTGTGAGAAACAGATACAGATAAGTTAAATTGCTGAAGTCAATGCACAGGAGGAAACAGCAACCACTCTGAGCACTGACTGCAAAACCAAAGGGAACACCCAGGACTACTTCTGCCACTGCTGCAAGCCACGCGAGTAGTAATTTATGTGCTGTAGTTTCTCAGAGCTTGGCTTCTATTCCACACTATCCATATATTTTCCAGAAAAATAGGAACATGTTGCTTCAATATCTACCCGGAGCTGTTCATTCTATCTGCCTTTGAATTCCTTATAAATCCTAGGAACCAATTTAAAATGAAAAGATACCCATTTCAGAGGTGCTTTTTTCACTAAGATTTACCGTTTTATTATGCTTATTAAACTGACAAAAATGACTCTTTAGCTAGTTCATTCAAATGCAACTTTTACAGAGGTTTAGGCAAAAGATTTCTTAGGCATTTATAAATCAGCTGAGCAAGGAAAAGTTATTCTTTAAGGAATCTGATTTTTTTGGCACAACAAAAATATTAAGTTACTAAAACTTTAATATTGTTTTGGATTGCATCTTTAATGGACACCAGTTTCTTGACCTGCTACAACAGATATTTTATTTAAAGCAAAGGAAAGCTGCATTTCTAAAGGTTTCCCTAGTGAATTCAGTGACAGTTGGAAGTGCAAGGTTCATTCTTCAGGCAATGAAACCCAGCAGCAGCAAACAATCTACACCATTTTTCAACAATATTCCCACACCCCCTTTAGTCTGCGCTCACCAGACAATGTTCCCATTAATTTCAGCACGAAATCTTTTCATAGATATCAACACAGAAAGCCAGCGCTATAGGTCAGTCCGTTTGGCTCTCCCCAGATGGATAGGCAGATGACCAGGCCTAAAATAGCTCCCTAACGCTTGTTTATTCACCGCAGAATTAATTTACGTTACTCTCTGTTTTATGAAAGGATTTATAAGTGACATGGGGGTTGACGGGCGAACACAGCACCCTTTTTCCAGCTTGCACCACTGCAGGAGGCAGCACCAGCCTGTCAGCCAGCACCCTCCCGGGAGTCCCTCAGGGCATGCTGACCAGGACTACCAGTGCCCCCATGCTGGGCTCGGCCAGGGCAAAAGACCTTCCCAGTAAGGCCTTCCTGCTGGCCAGGACGGCCTGCTGCCACCACCGCAGGAAGCCTGTGCCTGCCAGCAGGCCGCATACCAGTCAGGCACCTCCGCTGGTGCCCTGGAGAACCACCACCCTGGGCAGCACCTCAGAGGCCTCACAGAAACCAGCACCAGTGCTGCTTACCAGTAACCCTAACGCCCCTCCAGGAGCTGTTTGTAATAAAGTCCATGAGAAGAAACCAAGCTAAAGAAATTGCAAAGAAAATTCTAGGGGCATAGCGACCGGTGCTGTGAAATTCCACAGTGAAAGACTCCACAGCATGGCAAAACCCTGAAGATTACACTCCATTTTAAGCCTGTTCCAGAAAGCAGATTTAACTACTCACTGCTGCTGTAACATATTACTCATAAAAAGTCAAGCTACCTCTTCACCCACTGAGTACATACAAGTAGTGTAAGTTCTTAATTCCTCGGTTATTTGCATGTACCACAAGTTTCTTTAAGCTGTTCGAGATGTCTTACCCTCTAGATGCACAACACCGTTCCACAAACACTGACTCATTGCACATGGCTGTGCATTCCCTGAGGATTAATTCCAGAAGTTAATAAAAACGCTGGACCCGAGCTGCCAATGTACGCCACTCGCATACGTCCACCTATTTTTCTTCCCTATTCCTGCCTTGGTAGTCTTGCACAAACGCTAAGAAGTCAGATTTTGAAGGGGTGTGGTGTGTGGGTGGGAAGGAGAGGTGTCAGAGAGGAAAAGGCAAATGGCAAATACAATGGGTAGTCCACAAAACATTTCAATCTTGCAAGGAAATACAAAACTAATTCCGTGGTAAATAGTTAAGTTATATTTAAGAGGAGCTCTTACTAAAGACAACCTCTGTGATCTCAACCAGGAGCGAGATCAATAGACTCATCCAACTTCAACATGAAATTAAAAATGAAAAGCTACCCAAAATACAGACAAAATAACGGCTTTATCTAACATATAAACACCCCTTCAGAGCTGCATTCTACATACATCGTGTTGTGCTAACATACTTGAAAACTTAAGATCCAATTTACGAAAAAGAGCCTAGAGGAGGGAGGCATATAACTGTGTATCCAAAATCCTCCCAGAGATTTAAAAAGCTACATCATTGGTTTTGCTATAAACCCCCGTTTACAAGGCTCTATGTACTGCTACATAGCAATAAATGATTTGCCTCCAAGTATTTTCTTTATTTCTCGTCTACAATTTTCTCCATCTTTCCCTGAAGATGTCCAAAGGGAATGGTGTTAATCTCCTATCTATCCCACTTTAATCCTTGCTTTCATTTAAAAAAAAAAGTGCAACTACACTTGACAGGCAAAAGCAGCAGTCACTGGCAGGTTCGGCTTCGGTAGAGTTGATTAACACGTGTACATTCTACTAAAGATTATATGGAATGATTAAGACCTTTAAATCAAACTAAAAATTGTTTAAATGGGCAGAGCTCAAAAACCTGAGCATAAGAGTCATTTTCAGTAGTTCTGCCTACAAGGTTAATGAGAAATATCCATTTCAGAGCCACCCTCAAACCAGAAGCTGAGCAAGGAGGAAGAACAGTGCTTAACTGCGGTATAGCAGAAAACAACAGTCATGCAATCATGACCTTATACATCCACTCTTAATGACACAGCATAAGTCTTCATTTGAGCAGCAGTTAAGCTATTAGAAAATGAAGTTCAAAAGTGAAAAATTCAAACGACAAAGGAAAATTATACTCTGTTTTTACACACCCAGAAGAATCTTTCCACACACCCAGACTTCAACAGTGACTAAGAACGAGAAGCTGGAACAAGTTAAATGGGTTCTGCCTTATTCCCACCATGAGCTGCTGTAAGCATTTACAACGGACAGATTAGGAGCATGCTGTATCAATACGGGTACCGACGCCAAGCCACAGAGCTTTCTGCCAAATCACACTGCTCCCGGCAGGGATCTCTGCTCCTCTCCTCCACCCACACACACCGAGCTCGCGCATCCTCTTCTGTTCTACCGTCCATATCCAGAAGCACAATCGCTCCCCTCACATAACAGACAGTATTAGTTTGCAGAAGGGCAAAGGAAATACCAGCTCACTCAGCAGGATGCCCTATTACAACCAAACTACACCCACTGCTCAACTGCAAATCAAAATGTTTCCGCACATCAATTTAATTTGACCCCCTGTTGGTTAATATGTGCTAAGGAACTGGGCGTAGTTTCTACGGACTCTGCACAGCATGGTAAAAAACTAGGGTGGTAAAAAAAAAAATTTAATCTGCTTAGAGAACGAGTTGCTGTTAAATGACCTAGATTCTCACTGTCACCATGAAAGCACTTCCTACGATAAGAAAGGGTTTTGCTTTGTTTTGCTTCTGCTGCACCCATCCCGAAAAAGCACGCTTACTCCAAACAGGCTCAACTAACCCAAACCATCCTCGCTCTTCACACCTGAGTTTGACAAAGCTGACCATCACTGACAAGCATTAACAGTTTTGATGTTTGGTGACCAACTATCCACCCGACTCCAGAAGCCCAAGCCAGACAGTCGTCACGAAATGGTAACAAAAAACAGCATCATTCAGGATCTCAACATGAAGCAACATAACGAAGTTATCCAGAAGTCTTCCCCCAATTAAGGCAGGAAAAGGGATCTAGGCATGAGCGTTTCTAATGAGCTGCCGACAGCAAGAACAACACAGCATACTTTCTTGTTGAAGGAGCTCACAGGTACGCGGCAGTGACTACCCTCAATTCAGGTAGAAGGAGCACCTACTTTTACACAGGCTGGGGAAAGCAGGAAGGGCAGCTCACAAGAGCTTCTCTGCTTCTACTGAAGTATTTTCCTTCTGACTTCATAACCTAAGTACAGGTAAGCTAACGTGGATAAGGATATCAAAGAGGCAAGTAATGGGAGTACAAATGGATAGCCCACGTTTAGAAGCAAAATAACTTAGAATCCAAATTAAAAAAAAAAAAAAAAGCTACAGCAGTAAGTCTCTAAATGAGAATATTTTAGGTCTTCATTATAATGAAACCAGTGAGAATTAGATGTTTCCCACCAAATAACCTAACTCCACAAAGCAGTACAGGGTTTTCATGTCTGTCCTGGTTTATGCAACAACAATTTTGTTTAGGTTTACCCAACACAACTTTACCGCATCATTGGATCGTTTGTGGCATAACAAAAAACCTTACTTCAAGCAATGTTTTAAAAGAACTGATGAGTACCTTTTAGAGCAGTATTCCCAAAAGCAAGCCATCTTATCTGCAATGTCCAGCAAGAAGTTGGGAATCACTTTCTCCTTTAGGAAAGTTTAAAAAAATACTTGTCATTCTTCTACAAACCTCGACCAACTAATCCGTACATAATGCTTGAGCAAACACAACTGTGTACCCAAAGGCAATTATAGCTTTACAACTGTACGGTAAGTGACAGTTTTGATGTTACGGAGCACAGCAAACATTAGGAACTGGGATGGACGTCCACATGCCTCCAACAGGCACAGCAGAAGGCACAAGAGACAATTGTGGCTGAAGAAGTCACTTCTATCTTTGCAAGTAAGCCATACACAAGAGCCAGCAGCTTTTCTCCCCTATTTGACCCAGCCATAGAATTTCAACGCCTTTCTATGAGCAAAGAGCAGCTGTTGCCCAAACGTTATCCCATGCCCCACTGTGGCGGCAGGGCAGGGAAGAGAACGGCTTTCAAGAAAGCCATGTACCTTTACCAAGGTCACAGATGTATCAGTGTCACAGAACACATTTCAGAAGAGCACTACTGCAATAAAACGCACGAAGTGAAAGTGCTGTCTCTGCAATTAGAGTTGGAGACCAGCGTTCCTCTTCTCAGGTACGACATAAAGGCCGCGAGGGCACGACACTCCTTTCTTTTAGCGCGTTAGCTCAGAGCTTATGCATAATGCTCAGAGCACACAAGGAAAGTTTTCTTTCTAGCCTTATTTTAGTAAAGCCCTACTTCACTGTAACCCCAGCTCTAAAGCTGAACATCACCAATATTTAGAAGTGTTCTGAGAGGGAAGCTGCCAGGCAGCCTCATTTAAAAACAGAGAGGCAGCAACAAGCAGTTTCTCATGCTTGATCCGATTACTGTGATCTCTCTTTTGATGCTGCAGACTCACTCGTATTTCTATTACTGAACGGGGGGAGCAAGGGAGGGAGGGGAATGTCACTTTGCTGCTTGGTACTTCTGTCTCCCTTGTCACACTCCCAAGGAGGGATACATGCTGTGGTAACTGGCATGAAGCGGATGCACGAACTGGAGGCCATGGCAGTCTCAGACCTCTCCTGCTACCGCCTGCTAAGTCCTGCTTTGGTCTCATGCTGGCCATGAGAACATCACATCCACGGCTGGCACTACTGCTTTAAGAAAGAGGTGTGCTTCCACATCAAATTTTGAGATCTCTCAGGTCCAAGCTCACAAAAGTTGTCATGTTTTGGATTAGCACTCAAGTACATCTTTGTGAACGGAAAAAAACCACTCGAGTCCACCTCAGAGAAGATCAACTCATGACGCTTTGCAATAGCTTGGGGAATACAAGTAACACTTCCATTCTGGATGCAGACCTTTGAAGAGATTATAAATCAGATTCGGTCGCTTACGAACTGTTAAAAAAAGGACAAAACAAGATCAAAGAGGTTCATTCACAGCCATAACCCAAACCCAGTGTTTTATACACCCAGTGCTTGTCAAGAGCCAGTGTAACTTCAGGAGGCGATGTGCCAGGCTTGTGGATCTCCTCAACTCCAACAGCTCCATTTGCATCTCCACCGCCCCTCAGGTGGTCTGGAGACCACCACCGCCCACCGTGCCTCGCCTCCAGCCGCTCCCCTGCCTGCAGGGGATTAACAGCCCACGCTTCAACTCCTCACCCCGGATAAGCGCCCGCGCTTTGCACGTCAGCAGTGCAGAGCTCGCATAGTTATGTTGCATCGCTACAAAACCAGAGGGAACGTGCAAGCTGCCTTCACCCCGATGAGAGTAACGCGCTGGCACTGCCTCGAGCTCTGTACGTGAAACGCCTGCCTCCTCCCTGCCGCCTCCCAGAGCTGGCTGGGGAGCCGGTACCCAGCGCCTGGTGGTCAGCAGCAGATCGCCATCCTGCAGGAAACCCAAAGGGAATGAACCGCACAGTCCCACACCTTCCCTAAAAGCCAGCGAGGGCTTGCCTGTGCCCTCCGGCAGCTTAATCCTGTACACGGCACCAGACACCGTTAATGTAATTGTCAAATGCATTTTTCAAAGAGTTCCCTCACTTTCAAGATGCTGAACATACAAGAGATAAGAGAAGTTCACTGTCATGTAAGCTAATCAGTACCTGAACCTTCTCAGAGAAAACCATTTGAGCAAAACGCTCAACTACAGTTTCTTGCTATTAAGCTTTCCTTGCTTCGCCAAGGAGTCTGGAAAATGTAGTACCAGCCACGGACTTTTGCTGTCTGACCTAGTGAAGGATTGGGCCAGTAATATAAATTGTTAAGGGCAAACACTTCACAGCTGGTCTTGGCAGGGAAAGTAGGTTTCTAACACAACTATTCCCCAGCACTGCCAAACATACACCTGCATTTTAAAAGAACGCCTGTCATCTCGTACAGCTCAGAGCCCGTCGTCTCCTCAACAATTACATTTCCCTCATATTGCCACTAACAGGAGGGAAGGGGCTGACACTGACTTCATTGATCAGGCGGAACCCACAGAAATATTTACTGCTGCTGCTTTAGAAGTTACAAAAAAAAGCCAAGCCCTGGCCATGAACATCATTTCCATCTACCCTTCAGAGAAAGCCCTGTGAACCGGGAAAGCCGTTTATGCAATCCCGATCGCAGCGTTGCGATCCCCAGAGGCTGAAGCTACCCACACATGCCCTGGAAAGGTAAAAATATAAACCAGGAAAGACAACACAGCACCTCCAGATGTGAACAACAGCCAACAGACACCAAGATGCGCAAGCATTTCCAGTGACAAAAAAAAAAAAATAAACTGAAAATTCTCTTTAGTTTTGATGTTAAGACATCCCTTGAAAGTTTTATATTTCTGAGCAGAGATGTGCTTAAATACCATTTTGGTCCTCTATACTAGTATCTTAACGGGGTCTCAATTGTTATAGTAGCACCACCTTGAGATATCCATTAGGGTTTGATGTTATTACTCAAAATTTTAAACTACAAAAGATCAAACTGAACTGTTGAGTAGGAACATCATACTGGCCCAAACAGGGACATCACTGATTTCAACTAACTACACATGCAGGCCAGTAGGAGTTCCTAGCACTGCCCAATTAAGTGTTTTAAATAAAACAGAAAAGCCACTCAGCACGTTCAGCAGGTAAACACCAACTATGAAAACGCTGCTGTTCAGGTACTGTTATCACTCATGATAATACACGCTGAACAGATGAATGAGATTAACCCCGAAGTCAGATTTCCAAAGCCCCATCCAGCACACTTAGCACAGCTCCCTAACAGCTAACTCATTTGCCATACAAAGACTTAAGGCGCAGCCCAATGTGCAGCATAACAGGAAAACCAACAAGATCACCAGGTAACAAATACACGAGGAAAGATGGAAAAAAGCTTATTCTGGGGGGCAAAAAAGCCAAGAGAAACCAGGCAGATACTGTTCACGTGCAGGCAAGCATCAGAAGAGGAGCCAGCTGCCACACGCGTCGCTTGCAGTCGGGCTCTTTGCGCTTGCAAACCAAGGAACCGAGCACCCAAATGCAGGGGCAGGGCTCAACCACGACCAGCCACCAGCTGAGAGCAACGGCACCAGACACCGCGCACCAACGTGTGTCCCAGCCGCCAAGCTCTGTTGTGAAATACTCCCGTTTCAATTACTACATGTTTGATTGAAGCCTCTCGGTAGTTTTTTTTTTCAAAAACGCCTACCACACATGCAAAAATAGCCTCTTCCACCAGCATTCTCCCCTGGTGCCTGGTCATGAAGCCAAGCACACCAAAGCTTCCAAGCCAGCACTGGACGACCTTCAAAGAGCTCTGTGGTGGAGCTCCCGTTAACCACAACAGCAGCTGCTAGCTGCAGCATGCAATTAAATCGCCAGGGAAGTAACTGATTTATGAAACTTAAACAAGTACATACCACTCGTAATTACAACATTCCAGCTAGGGTCTCTCCTTCATTGCAGGTTTCCAAACAAAGTCTCTTTATTTAGTGCCAGTGGGTTTGCACCACTAGAGAACAGCACATAATATTCTTCAGAGGAACAAATACAACTTTTTTCATGTAGCATCCCATTTCTCAGAAGAGATACAGATTACACGTGCGGCTTTGCTTGTACTCTCAAACCGCTGCATAAGTATTTACTTACTGGCTGAATTCCAGCTGCAGTGAATGCTGCAGACTTACAGCTTGCATTACATTTAAAGCTTCTGAAGTCTGTTAAAATCGTATCTCCCTGAACCACAGAAAGCAACTTCATTTTTTTTGGATATGCAGAGCCCCTGCATTCAAGATAGGAGTACTGCTACACTGTCAAAAAAAAGGCACCAGTTGTTAAAATCCCTTTTAAAATTATGACAATAATCTCTAGAAAAGCTGGCGCTAAACAGAAACGCCAGAAAAATCTGCCTACATGTAATATCAGAAAGCTATTTTGTAAAGTAGGTTTTTGAGCAAACATGTTATTAGGAGCATTTAAACAGTCATTTCAAAGAGAGAGCAGACCCAGCCTAAAACAAACGCTTTATTCCGGGTGGCCCCAGACAGACGGAGGGCGAGGAAGCCGACCCATCCCTTTATAGCCAGGCGACGGGGCAGAGCCCAGGTCCGCACGCCTCTGCCCCCCCGAACACGCGTTCAGCTCTGGCACAGACCTGAGGAAGCAACGCCAAGCCATCTTCAGTTACTGAGTCAGGGCTGTTTGATTACAAAGCCTTCTTTATTTACACACCCAGAAGAGACAGAGCGAAATACAAGCACAGAAAACAGCAAAGCAACATCAACAGACCAGACACTGATAAGGACGGGCGCGCACAAGAGGAGCGCATCTCCTCCTCCCCGCCTCAGGTGCAACCCAGCCACCTCTGCAGGGGGCACCGCTAGGAGCCCCCGCTCTTGCCAAGGCGTATCGCGACATCCAGTGCATATCGTGACATCCAGCGCTGCCAGCAATAAACCCAACAGGTGTCCATCAGGCCAAAGGTGCGAGGAACTTCCCCCTCTTGTGTGTAGATCCTGCACAGAGCAGAGCCGACTCCTCGCGAGTCTTCCTATCCTTGGAAATCACAGGAGGCTCTTTGGCAGTGGTTTCTCAGCCAGATTGTCGTGCTTATAAACCTGTGCCCAACTGCCTACATGCAAGACAAATGAGCCCAAGCTGCAATCCAGATGGATTACTTTATTTACCAGCCTCTTCCTTGCAATTTTCCTCAAGTGTTTGCATTTCATGCAGAACACAAGCAGAACGTCAGTGTATTTTCCAATGCAAGAGCCCAGCCAAGTCTCAGCGAAACCGTTGCAGATCAGAAGCTTTGTCTTGCTTGCACACAAAAGCTCCTTAGAAACTGACTCCGTATTTACAAAGGAGCAAAGGTCTTTCCCTGGCCTATTGCGTACGGGGCTTGCTTCATGTCGGCAGATACCGCAGCGTGCAGTTGTGACCACTGCTTGTCCCGAGGCACACCCGCAGCACCCCCGTGGCAGCGCGGCCGTCGCACCCAGTGCCACGACTGGGCTTCGGAGCGATGCTGGCACCGCTTCTCTGAACGCCTCCCGCGGCTTCGGCTGGGAAGTTATTCTTTCTAAACTGCCGTGCAACATGGCTGTGCGCCGCCAGGCAGCTGCCGTACTCCAGTGCTGACTGCATCTCAGCGTTAGCCGAAACCATTCTTCAGCTCTCGTCCTACTTCGCAGGGGTGTTACAAAGTTTAATTAACTGTAAAGCACTGAGATCAGATAAAAAGGTGCTGCAGAAATGCACGGATTCATCTCCAGGTGCCAGCTTAGTTTAAACAGAGCCCTAGCGTTGCCTATCGCTAGCCCGACTGCCCGAGCTCCAGCCGGGCAGCGAAGCGATCGCAGCAGACTCCGACGTGTGCTCCGGATCGCAGGCTGCTGCTGCACCGCGATACGGCGTGGGGCTGGCGTTCCTCGCGTGGCAAGCGGTACCAGAGACGCGGCGTGGCCAGCAATCACGGCCAGACACTGACTGCCACACCGCTTGTTTTCTCTTCCAGGAGTACTGAGGCTAACAAACTAATAGCTTTTAAAAGACAGGGGAGAAATGGAAGGAAATAGCAATCAAAAAAAAACAAAAAAAAAAAAAAGAGAAAAAGCCAGAAGTCTTCAGTGTTGAGAAGTTTTGTCTAAAATACATTAAAGCAGGACTTTTAGGATGTTATCCTTTATTTGTGACAGAGCACTGGAATCACTAGACAGTTATCTTCCACCAACAGCATCGCCATCTCGGTTCATACCGTGCGGTGCTTTTCGCTATCGGAAAACATCGAGTGCACACGTCAGGCACAGGCATTTAACTGCAGCACCAAGCCCGCGCTTGTTCCTTCCCAGCGGTTCCTGCTCCGGCGTCTGGAGCAGGCTGGTACGGCCAGCAGCGGGGCTCCGGCTACCAGCCTCGTGCTGTTGTGACACCGCACAAGCCCTTGGCTAAAAGCGGCCCTTAAAAACGATTTGAAACGCGAGGGAAGATGTTGGGAGGCAGACGGCAAAACAAAGAACGAGCGGAGTTATCCCCCAGCTGGGCTTTTCTTTTTATTTTAGGCTGGTTGAAGTGGAAGCCCTCCGCGGGTCAGACCGTCAGACAACTCACTACGTACCGAGCTGAACCGAGCGCAGATCCCAAAAGCCCACCTCGACACGAGCCACCCGAAGAACTACGAGGACAACGCGTTAATCACAGAAACATCTGGGCGGCTGCCGCCGAGCGGAGACGCGCCGCGCCGGAGCGACACAAGCGTTTCCCCAGCTCCTAATAAAAGGGGCTGCCACCGGCGGCTCCTTTCCACCCCCGACAGACTCCGGGGGCCGCGGAGCAGCCGCAAACACCGCACCGAGAAAAACCGCGGGGACGGGGCCGACCCACGAGACCCCGGGGCCCGCAGCGGTGCCCCCCGTCGGGCTCGGCCCCCGCCGCCGGGAGCGGGCAGAGCGCGGCCGTGAATAAAGCTCTTTGTTCGGCCGCGCTGCCCGCGCCTTCGCCCCCCCCCCCCCCCTCCCCGTATCAGCGGAACGCAACAGATCGCTCAATGGCTCGCTTGTTCCGCCGCCTCGTCCCGGGCACGGCACGCCAGCTCCGCTCGGCGCGGCAGCCGCTAAATGGAGCCTTGTGCGGGCACGGCGGCGGGGCGCGGGCACGGGGCGGCCCCGACGGGCACCGGCACGGCCCTGCTGCAGAGAGCCGGGCCCGGCCGGGCTTCCCCTCGGGCAGCGGGGGCTCGGGGGCTCCGGGGCAGCCCCGCTCCGGTACCGCCCGCTCAGCCCGAAGCCGCCGGGACGGTGCGGGCTGCAGCCGCGCGGACGGACGGACGGACGGACGGACGGACGGACGGAGTTGCACGCCGCTGCCAACAGGTCGGCGGCCGCCCGGCGAGCCCCCCCGCGGCCAGCAGCCGCTGCCATGGAAACCGGCACCGAGCCGCCGCCGCGCCCGCCCCGCGCCGCCCAACGCCCCCCGGCGGAGCGGGCAGCCCGGGGGCGCCGCCGCCGCCACCGCCCGCCCCGAGCCCCGGGGGCGGCTCCGCGGGCACCGCCCGCGCCCAGCGGGGGCCCCCGCACGGCGCCGCTCCCCCCTCGCGGGACGGACGGACCGACCGACGGACGGACGGACCGACGGGGCGCCGGGCTCCCGCTGCCCCCCACCCGCCCCGCAGCCCCGCGGCGCCCCCCTGCGGGCGGTGCGGGCCGGGTCCAGCCCCGCGGTGGGAGGGCGGGGGGGGGGGGGGTCCGGTGCGCGCCCTACCTCTGGGGATGACGGCGGCGGCCGAGAGCAGCAGCAGCAGCGGCGGCAGCGGCAGGAGGCGGCCCGGGGGGGCGCGGCGGGGCGCGGGGCCGCGGGGCTGGGCGCGAGCCGCCATCGCCGGCACCTGCTCGGCTCTGCGCCCCGGCCGGCACCTAGCGACCGCGCGCGCCGCTAATGAGATGCGGCCGCGTCACGGCGCGGGGAGGGGCAGCGCCGCGGCCTCGCTCCTCCCCGACGGGGGGGGCAAAAGGAAGGGGGGGGGGGGGCGCGGCCCGGTGCCCCCCGGCGGCGGAAAAACGGGGTTGGTGGGGGGGAGAGGGCAGGGAGCCGCGGGGCCGGGGCGAGGGGCCGGGAAGGGCGAGCAGCGGCGGGGTTTGGGGAACGGGCGGCGCCGCTCGCGACACGCGTGGGGGTGCCGCGACGTGCGTGGGGATATCGCGACACGCGCGGGTGGGGCCGCGACACGCGCGGGAGCCCCGCTCCGCGGCCGCCCGCCCGCCCCCGCTCCCCGCTCTCCCCCCTCGCCGCCCCGCGTCCCGCACCCCACGCGTGTCACAGCCCCCCCGCCGTGTCGTCCCCCCCCCCCCCCCCCCCCCCCCACCGCCGCGTGTCGCCCACCCGCGCCCCCCCGGGGGCCGCCGCGGCCGGGGCCGGCAGCCGGGCCGCTGGAGGCGATGTTGAGCCTCCCAGCGGCCGCGGGAGAGGCGCGGCGCGGCCGGGCGAGCCCCGGCGGGGTCCGGCGGGGACGGACCGAGCCCGGCGGCAGCCCCGCTGCCCGGTACCCGCCGTCCGCCCACCCGGGGGCCGCGGTCCCGCGGCGCAGCCGGGCCTCGGCACCCCGCGGCGGGCGGCCGGGAGCCGGCGGCGGGCTCGGAGTGCCCGGGGAACGGGAGCCGGGCCCCAGGCTCCCCTCCTGAGCCACCGCGGGCCTGCACGGGCACTGCCGGGGGGGGGTGGGCGGAGGGGCCGTCGGACGATGCTGCCGTCGCTAAGTGGGTTATTCCGCGCTAACCTGAGCAGGTGAGTTCTCGGCCCAGCTTTATCAGCACGTCCCTGCCGAGCCCGCAGCTGAAACGGCTCGGGGCAAGCGCTGGGTCCCAGCGCAGGGCTCGGGGGAGCCCCCACCCGCAGCCTGCCCCCACCCCTGAGCCGTGCCCCGTGCCCTCCCGGGCTGCCACACGTCTTTGCCCTGGAGAGATGGCAAGCGCTCGCCCAGGGCCACGTACACGGAGTTTCAGGCTACCCTGCCCATCGCAACTGTGCAACTAAGCCGGATTTATCCTCCAGTTTAGAAGAAAGAGTTTGTCTTTGTCCACGACGCTAAATTCCCTTCCCTCCAGAAGGACTTTAGTGCTGGTAAACAGCTTGGGCTTGAGAGACTTTGCATAGAGGCTCCATTTGCCTCTGTGTCATCAGGCACCAGATTATCTTGTTTGTCTATTTTTAATTACGTGTTTTAGACCCTTTTGTACAATATTGTGCATTATGACCTACTGCTGCTCAAACATCAAATTGGGAGACAACCCATATTAAGTAAAAAGGTTTATAATAATTTAAGTATTCATAGGGTGCAGAACAATAAGTAGTAGGAAATACAATTTGCATAATAAATATCAATATCACAACAGCTAAAACAAACCATGACAAATTATCTGCTGCTAAATGACCGGGAGATTATAGAATGCAAATTGCAAATCCTGAACTCTAGGAAATGACTTCCGTAACCTGCGACGTCTCGTTCAGCAGACAAAAAGGGACTCGAGATGCACTAAAACTGGCTGTGTTCCTGCTGGAAACATCTTATTGCATTCCATTATGCATCAACTTTAATTTCAAGAGGAAAACGATTTCCTCTGTCCTGGAAGCTTAGCCTCAGATTATTTGTCACAGTGTGTTTAGCAGTTATGATATTGAAGCGTGAGCCCCATTGGCAGTGATTGAAAGCTGTATTAAATCAGCGAGGGCTCAACTTACAGGCAGCGAGAGACAGCAGCTCGCTAATATGGGAGTGGTAGCAGGAGCAAGGGAAGGGGAGAGGAGAGAAAGGTCCGATGAAGGTTGACCTGACCCACAAATATAGCTGATATAATTGTTGGCCTTACATGACAAGGTTGCTCCCGAAGTGACACATCCCACTGACAAGCAGCCACTCATTCTTGAGACTGGCTGTGACCTGTCTCTCATGGGAAGCAGCCAGGAGCCACAGAGCGATGGAAAAACCCGTCTGTTCCTGCTCCAGAAGCGAGGCTGAGCGCAGGCTACGGCCCTCTGGGTTGTGAAGGCCTGTCGGCATCCGTGCGGCACGTGGCACCAGGGAGAACCTGGGGGCCTGTGGTAGCGGGGTGCCAGGGGTAACATCCCCTGCTCTCTGCTGCTTCAGCTGCTTTAGGTTCCCCCATCGTATGGCTGAGCTGCTGTAGCACAGCCCCCAGTTACCCCCAGCAAGGTGCTTTGGTTTTCCCTCATTGCATGGCGTGGGGGAGCTGTGCATGTTGGTGTTGTGGGCTGAAATGCTGCAGCACCCCGTAACCAAAGCCCCTCTGAGGAACGGGAGCCTCAGAGGTACGCGTGTGGAGGATCACGTTTCAAGTCTCGTCTCTGCATGTTAGGGGTTACGAGCAGCAGGAATTTCGCACAGGAACCTTTCCTGTGCCACTTGTGGCAGTCCTTCAGATTCATCATTCCTGCCCCTCCCGCCCCCCAGCAATTTAGCACATCTCAAAGACCAGATGGTGTTTTTGCATTTTAAAACTGATAATCAATTGTTTGTTAATTCAGTTTTTAAGTCAAGAGCAGAAATAAACTTAAAAATGAGAATTGCAATCTGTGGCATACTTCTGGAGAAAGAGCCAAACCCCCTGTTTCAAACACACACAGAAGACAACAGGAGTAGAAAGAATGAGAAATGTTAGTTGTGCTTTACCTTCCTGTCACACGGGCTTTGGACCCAACGTTGGGCAATGTTTTGAGACACCTTGAATGAAACTTGGTAGCGTAAGCAAGCCCTGGCTCTTTGGATGAATAGAAGTCGCTGCCAACACATGAGGCTAGAGACGGAAGCAGCTCCAGTGCAGATCACTGGTAATGCCTCTGTGGCTGCTACTGGGGATGGGGTTGGAGAGTTCAACTTCACCTGGCTTCTGACTGATTTGAAGCAGCTGACGTTAACTACGTCCATTTCATAAGTAAATGCAGCAAACTGATGGTTTCCGTTCTTTACTTTCACAAAGACTGGTGAACCAAGATTACTCACTAGCCAAAATGGCTTTCTGTCTTGTCCTCCAGCATTGCCATTCGCTTACTGTATGAATCTAAGAAGGGGAAAAGATAACCTAAAAAAGCCCAAGTTTTCCGCTCTAGAAAATGAAGATAATGCACACCGCATTTAACTTTTGCAGGTACTGTGGGACTTTCCATTCTTACACAGCTCTTTGAGTCTCAGATTAAAGGTGCTATAGAGACTGAGAGACCAAAAAGATTTCTCTACAAATGGCAGTGTTTGTTCACTCCACATACTCTGTCAAGAGAAATAAAACAGTTGTCGATCTTGTGAAAAGCACCGGCTCTGAAATTTTCAAAGAACTGCATGGAATTTTAGCCACACAATTCACATTAAAGCTGGCATGGGGCTAAATCCTGTGTAACTCTTTGAAAATTTAGGAGTTTGTCAAAAGGAATCCAGAAAAGGATTAATCAAGTTATAGCATTTCAGATTTAGAAGCTCATCTGAAGGAACTGTTGCGTGCTTCCCCCAGCCGGCAGGGCTCCCCGCATCTCCATTTACCTGTCCCCAGAAGGAAGCACTGAGTTCAGCCTGCTTAAAGATCAGGTAAAAATGCAAAGCTTAATTTTCACTCTTCCACGTACTGTGACAAAGTTGTCATTTGCTACGCTCTCCCTATAGAAATCGAGTACTTTAGTTACAGTACAAATATCTCCCAATATATTTTATTTATCTGGCTCCCACTGTGATGAACAACAAATTTGTTCAAAATTTTAAAAGGTATAAAACAGATGCCAAAATACAAAGCAGAACTACTGCTGCCATCACTGCGGAGGAGAGGAGAACCTTGCGTCATCCCAGCCCGGCAGCGTGCGGGGCGCCGCACACAAGGACGTGTGCCCAGGGAGCAGCCAGGGTCTCCCCGGCAGGGCAGGGGGGAGCCTCAGTTGCTGGTGGGGACAATTTTAGGGGAAAACACCTGGTTTGGTCCTAATCAGTTACAGCCCGACACTGGAGAGCGGAATGCAGAGAAAGGTCGAGCAGGCTGCCCTGCCACGACGGTGTGCCCCAAGGGGCAGCTGCGCCCCGCACCGCCGGGCAGGTGACCCCCAGCCTCGCGGCACGCTGAAGGCGCACGTGCCATGCTGCCCCTCTGCAGACGGGAAAGCCAAGTTGCAGCAGTGCACTGACCTGCCGGGATGACACAACAGAGCACCAGCACAGAGCTTAAGGCAAAACGCGCCCCTCTAACAACGCGGCGTTTCAGGTAAAGGTTGTCGGAGCTCCCCGCTCCCGAGTGCTGAGGAACAGCTGCCACATTTCACTGCAGCATTCACAGCTTCTTGGTGGTAGCTAATACGGCACCAAACACAGCCTGCTGACAGTCTGGAGAGCCTTTCCTTATTGCAGGGAAGGAAACAGCAGCTCCACTTCAGCAAATATCTAAGCAGAGGCTCAACTTGCAGCATGTGCACCCTGCATGTTTCTGGGCAGTCACATACATGTCTAAGTATTTTGCTGGAGCGGCATTTACATGGAAAAGATAGTGCATTCCCAAGTGATTCAAAAACTACTGGTGCCAAACCAGTAAGTGAAAGCAACATTTATACAAGTGTATAAATACGTTGACTTTAATTCCCTTGCGACAAACACTGCAGGCGCACACAAAGACCAGTCCCACTTGCTGAGAGCAATAATGTAGTCTTTGTAAAGCGCATATGCTCAGCACCCACTGTAAATACGGTATTTTCATTTATAATTTACAAAATTTTCTTTAACACCTACTGGATATTTGCATTTGCTTTGTCTTTTTCCTGCATGTGGGGGGCCTGTTTTTAAATTTTCATTTTCGTTCGAGACCTAGAAGATTAAATTTAATTATTTTTTAAGCCACAAGTGTGACAATAAAACAAAAAAGTCTTTTGATTTTGGAGAAATCCTATTGAGGATCTGAAGGGCTGTCATCAGTGCAGCATCAGTCTTCATTATCTGATTCTTTTTTCAATTGGCAGAGCTTTACAGAGAACACCGCTCTTTCAACAAAATGATAAAGGGGTATTTGAAATAAACAGAGAGAGTCCCCAGCCAGTGAATACCTTAGATTGCTACGGACCGTGACTTAATGCTAACTCCTATGAACTTCTCCTTTTTTATCTTTTAATAAAAAAGCTGTACAGATGGGATTTTTTGCTTGGCTAAAACCTTTGTCAAAAAAGAAAACAAAAAAAAAACCCTGAGGAGCAACAGCCACTAAAAGTACAAAAGTTCTCTCCAAGCAAAAGCTCTTGCATGTATTTATTTGAGACTGTCCAAAAAAGCATTTTCGTGCCACCGATGGCTGATAACCAGATGCACTGCTGTCACCTCCCTAGCTCCTCTGCTATCCTGTGCACGGAGCAAACTAGAGCAACCAAGCCTGGATCTGCAGCATGCCCCCTCTCCCTTTCGGCTGCAGCTTGGCACCCTGAGACACTATCACTGAGGCAAGGGCTCACCGAGCCAAGTTACAAAGGGCAGGCGGTCTAGTTTCATGAATTTAAGATTGCTTCTACACACCGGAAAGAGCCTGGAAAGGTGCACCGTGGCTTTCATTAAAGGAATTTCCCTTCCACTCCAGACAATCTTGTCATTGATGCATACAGGCAGGAAATGAAACGGCAGCCCAGGACCGTGGGAGGCAACTGTTGTCGCGCTCTATTCTCGGTTCGGTGAGGGGAAAAGCAGCCCGGCGAGCCTTGGTCTGTGCTGCTCCCCTGCAAAGTATTTCAAGTTTCCGATGCGAAGCGGGGGAGAGATGCCTGCTTTAAGCTTCACACAAAAGCCGTTTGGAGCAAGCCAATGCCTGATGCCAAGCAAGACACGAGAGAGGCTTTGCACAGTGCGGTGGCAGGCGGAGGGTAGTTGCATTTCTAGCTCGAGATGTGTGTCAGCTATATTTATCAGCTAGGCAGCTGCCACATGAAACCCTGGAGCCCTACTGGGTGTTAAAACTTGGGAGGCAGCTCAGCTCCCCACTTCAACAAAGCACATGTTTGTACATCAGCGGCACGGAGCACAGGCTGGTGTGCATTTCCCCCCTCCCTGATCTCAGCAGCATTGTCAGAGACGCCCCCGAGTGCCAGCTTCTCCTTCCAGGAGGGTTCATTAAGCCTTGGCATAGCTTGTGCTCTTGTTCAGCCATTGCAGAGCAGGGCATAAAGGAAGTCCCTGAAGGAAAAATGGCCAGGAGCACACCACGGGGAAAACCGAGTGCAGATCAGAGGCAGAATGAAAAAAGATGAGAGCTTATCCCAGCTACGCAGGTGCCTGGCAGCATGTGAAGTGCGAAGTTCATGCTCGGCTGTGAGGCTGGGATCTGCACCACACCTTCATCAACATCTGCCGAGGCATACCTGGGTTCAGTGTTTACATACACATTCTCCTACAGATGTAATCTGGAACAAAAAATGTGCTGTAGAACAGCTAGCACAGCACTGTCACTGAAACAAACACCATGGACGTGGACCAAAAAATCACTCTGTGAACAGCACAGCACCTAGCAAAGCTCCTGCTCTCCACAGCTGCAGTACCTGGATGCTAACAACATAAGTACAAAACTTCATGTGAACTGAACGCCTTATTTCTGCCCGTCCATTAAGACAGGACTTTGTCTGGTCAACAGGATTATGTATTGGTACAAAGCAGCTATGCATCAGCCACTGTGACTATATTATTTAGTGCCTGATAAGATACATGCACAAAATACTGATCGGTTTTCTATCATCTCCAATAATTATAAGCAGAAAGGTTAAGCTCCCAAGTCTGATGAAGCAAGATGAAATATTTTCAGATGGTTTTAAAGAAACCAGCTTATTCCCTAGTGTAACGATAAAGCACAAAAAAAATCTAGCCAGTCTGGCTCCCCTGCCGGTCTAGCCTTTTTACTGTTGGATAATAAGGAATAAGCTATAATTTAGATTTTTTTTTTTAAACACACAGATCCAATTGAGAAAGAGGGACGAATCATTTTACAGTCTTGCGTCATCTTTTCTGCAGATGAGTCTAATGCACCCTCACCATAAAACTCAGGAACTGTGCCCTCCGCATGTTGTTGTGACAAATTTCAAATCAAGAGGGTGCTTGAATTGGATTTATTACAATTGGGAGACAAGAAATTGTAATCTTTATGAGCCAATGACACAGAGCCTTATAATAAGAGAATGAAGTATCATTTGAAATGTAAAGCAAATTAGATTACCAGGGTCAAATCCTTCTACAGAGACATCATGTCTTCAGAGTGTCTCTTGCGTTTGACATCCTCTTTTCAGGTTTCACATTAGCATTTAAGTGTTTTTTAAATATGCTTAATATTCTTATAGGAGAAAAGTGCCTGCAAAAGTCAAGACATGGAGATCATGGGGATGGGGGGAGAAAGAAAGCCATCAAAATAAGTGCCGAGGGAAGCTACAGGTCTGTCATAAAGAGAAGGCGTCAGAGCTAATGGAGTCCTGGCGGGCACTTCGCCTCATCCCCCGTGATGCTCACGTCCTCCATCCCCCGGGGGAGCTGCTGTCCCCACGCGAGGGACAGCTCGATCTGAGCGCCTGGCTGCTGGGAGGCACGGGCTGGGGCAGCTCCAGCAGCAGCCGGCTCCAGACAGACATCGCGATGTGGCAGGCTTTGGGGTTTTTTGTTACATGCATACATGCAGCTGGGGGAAAAAATAAAAAATAAAATAAAAAAAAAGCCCCTTTGATCACATCAAAAGCCGTATCTTCTCCGCAGCAAGATGACTCATGGGTGTTGTCTGCCCCACCCAAATACCCAAAAACCCAGCGTGGGCTCGTGTGACAAGGCGTCAGAACACGAGCCCATTGCGGCAATGCTGTCTAACCCTCGTGTTTTGGAAACATTCAAAAACATGCAGAGGCACAGTTTTGCAGAGCAGGAATTGCAGTTTCCTAAACTTAGAAGTTTACCTTTGAGGAGGTGACAAGCAGAGTACTACAGAAGCTGGAAACCAGATGCACCAGTAAGATCTTGCACTCCAACTGCATCGCTACCCGTAAGGGACTGCTCTCCCCTCTGGTATCTGGCTCGTACGACTGGGGTTTGTTGTTCCCTTCAGCATCTCATTTGCTGTGGACACCTAAAGATGCAAGAGGCAGCAAGTCCAAAACCTCAAAGCCAGCCTGAAATGATTAAAATGCTGTGGGTAAACACCTGAGCACACAATGCAAAACTTTGACTGTTCCTCTGATTTAAGAGACTTCATGTCTTAATCATCTGTCAACACCACATGTAACCAACCATGGTACAGAGGAAAGGGCTCCCAGAAGGGATACAAACATCACACATGAAAGGAAAAGTCTTACTCAGCCTAGAGGGAATTTCAAATTAGGTACAACATTACTTCAGCTTTCACTGTCAAGAATGGTTAGATTTTCATTGACTTATTTTGTAACAGTAGGGTTTTCCTTTGAAGAATCCACAAACATCTTCACCTTCAACTCACATTTACTAGCTCTTGCTCATTTTTTGTACTGCAATCGTACTTAAAAGCCACAGTCAGGGGCCAGGACCCCAACTGCAGCAGATGATGTACAACAAACAGGAGTTTACCACTTGCTCGCCCCCAAAAGAGCTTCCAATCACTAAATAAAACAAGAGGAGACAGGTGACTACAGATAATATGGCAAGACAAACCGCTGCCAGCCAGGGTGATCTGCAGCAGTCCCCAGACAGCCTGGCTGCTGTCGAGGTTTTGACAGCCCACGACTGACACGGTCAGAAGCATCCCCACCGCTGATCCACGCCATCTCGCTCCCCGACCGCACGCATCGGCTTGGGCAGGCTGAGGAGGAAAAGTCCCTGCTACCAACCCCTCAAACCAGGACGTGTGGAATGATTCAGAAGAGAGAGAGAGAGCATTTGCTTATGGACAGAAAGTAAGCAGGAAAAAAATCACCACCACCACCACCACAATAAAAAAACAGCTTCATCCAGGTGAAGTACAAACAGGAGTGTGTTAGCACTTAAAATTATCAAAAGGAACTCAAAGCTATTTTATTAAGAAAAATGCTTGGTCTGGCTGGGGAAGAAACTGGCTGGCTCATGCTTTGCAAGGGCAAACTGTGGCAGGTTGGTCTTCAAAAGGATTGTGGACTTTGGAAGAAATGATTGTTGTGCTTTCAAATCACCAGCTGGAATGCTGCAAACAACAACGTTTACAGGGCAGCCTCCATCTCTAAGTTACTGCCATTTTCTGAGCACCAGTAGGATGGATGAAATCCAGAAATCCCTAAGCCTGGACACCTGCTTCTCAACATCTTTACAATTCCATTTTTTAACTGCTTCAGTTACTAGTAGGCACATGCATAAGCTGTGTATGTTCTCACATATGCCCCCAGCAGATGTGTGTACACACACACACATATATACGCACACAGTATTACATATACACACACACAGTGCTTTAAGCATGCATCTTAGCCCAATAATTGCATTTTTTGTAAGCTTGTCCCAACTTGCCGATAGCTACAGAGCAAAACATAATTCGTTAACTCTACTCAGATATTGAAGAACAAAGCTGGAACTCCCATACAATTATGTTTTATCTCAGAGCAAGGTGAAATCATTAGATATTAGTGAGGTGCAGTGGCATAAAAATGATGTGTTAGCGGGGGTTCATTACATTGTATTTTCAGAGCCAGGAAGATCAATGCGTTCATGCATCATGAATTAGTCTCATGCCTTAGTCTTCCCTGCTCTGCGGAAACCCAACATGATCTATTGCCAGCCATACATCATTGTTTCAGCATTGCACATTAATGACAAAGCTACAGTTTCCACTTGTCAAGCTGACCAGCTGCATTTTTCTGCACAAGATGAAAAAATTCAAAGGAGGAGAAAGGGGGTCATTCCTGGGCCAGACTTTGCAGTAAATTTCAACCCTTCAAACCTCTTCTTTTTCTTTAGATCCATCACTTCTATAATCAGTGCGTAAACTTGCCCTCATTGCTTATATCCAGAGCTTGGAAGAGCTCAGGGAAATTAGAAGGATAAATCCATTAAGTGATTTTGATAAATCCCTTTCTGCCACTGCAGAACTTTGCCTTTCCAGGCACATCCCACTGCCTGGGACCCCCTCTGGGTTTGTGCCTGCAGCAGAAAAGGTTCCCATCACTAACTGGCAAAGACCCTTTTAGTCTCTCCCCTGACATGTCAATAAGAAAAAGCCATTTTCCAAAATACCTACCTACCTAAAAGCATCACCTTTGCCCCTCGATTATTCTCTTTCCACACGCTTGGGCCAGGAGATGCTGTCTCCTCCCTTCTGTTTTCCCCTTGCATCCTTTTTGCACTACTTAGCAGGGCAAAATTCAATTTTTCCCTCCTGACTCCAGAAATTTAGTTACAAGTTTGAGTCTTCCCTTTCCCCTCTCAACCACTCAAATGTCTACCACTACATATTGTAATTAATTATGGGAGACACAAGTGAATGAGATAGCAGTTGTTAGGCTTCTCCTGTCTACTGCACTCGAACTGTTCCCAAGATGGTAGCATTAGAGCATCCTGTGTCTTTCATACGCATTTACCACCCACAGAGCAACTCCGAGATGCTATTATCCCCATTTTCCAGGCAGGGCAGCGAGCTAGAGATTAATTTATCCAGTCCCACACAGAAGGTAAGACAATATAACAAATTGAATCTGGGTCTCAGTCACTGAAACTTTCCCTTCTTGTGACCATCCACCCCTGTTCCCCTCAACTTGTTCCATTTGTTCCCTGTGCAAGGACCGTAACCTCTGACGAAGACCAGTTTGTTATTTGATGCAACTTTGTCCACCTTTCTGAACACCAGCCACGATGCTCAGGGAGAAAGGAGATCACCTACGCCCCGAAATAAGAGGCTCTTCCTGGGATTTAACCACTATGGAGGGAACAGGCTAACCCTTCAGCATGGCTCTAGCTGAAAATTTACCGTTTGATCTTCTGCTAGCCTTCTTAAAATTGCAGCTACGTGTGCTCTACAAATACTAAAAGCTGAGGGAGAACCGCCCAGGGTTCTCTCCTTGCCTGCTGTCCCCAGCCCCTTGCCCCCGAGAGGCACGGGGCAGCTGTCCCTCTGCCCCTGACCTCTGCCAGCTTCCAGCTGCTCAGCCAGCACCGTGCTGCCGGGTGCATTCAGGGTGATTTTTTTTTTTTCTATGAGACATTGATTAGCAGTGTTTGAAACATGACAATGTGCCAATACTTTCCTTGTTATATGACAGATTACTGCATGGATGCAGGGCTAATGCTGCTCTTTCTCCTTATTTTTCACTAATGCTCACAAAACAGCTGACAGTTGGCTGAGCTCTTTAGGGCAAATCGTTTCTTTCCTGGCCTCGGCTGCTTCCAAGGTAATGATCCAACTGTGGTTGTGGGGTGAAGCCCCCTTCAGGCTACATTTCAGTTTGTAGGGACTCAACGTGCCTGCGCCTGGAGCACCTGCGCCATCAGCACCAGCCCCTGGGAGGCATGCCCGGCTGGGCGCACACATCCTGCGCACCGGGCGGTGGGGAGACGCTTGCCTCTCCACCAAACCCACGGGGTGGGAGGTGTGCCGGGTCCCCGCGGAGCTGCTTGCCACCAGGTCCCACACCACTCGATCTCTCGATGCTCAGCGTTAGGCAGGCACACACAGGGCACAAACCAATGCATGTATCCATTCCGGAGGACTGCGGATAGGCCACAGGGATTTAAACAATGTCACCCCTGGTCTGTTGGGCAACCACAGGTCTCTGACAGGGGTTTGGCCACCCCCCCCTCGCCGCCAGGAGGGAACCAATGGTCCATCCAAGCCCTCTGCACGCTCCCATTCCTCCCCACAGCCCCAGCTCCTGCAGGCGTTCGCCACCGGCCGCAGGAGCCGAGCGGAGGCTCCAGTGTCCGCGCAGCCCGGCCCCAGCCGCCTGCCCAGCGGCCGCCCTCGCCTGGGCTATTGACAGCGAATGGAGCCTTTCAGTGGCTCTTTGTTAGTTTTAAACAATGGCTGTGGCCAGTTCTATTTTCGCTTCCTCTACCCCGCTTTTCCCTTCTGTACAGGGCTGGGGCTTTTTTTTTTTTTTCCTCTCCCCAAATCAATGGGCTCAGAGTGTGTCGTACTCAAAGTGACCTTTCAAATACCAGCCAGAGACAGGTCACCACAAATTGTGCTCTCCACCCCCGCAGAACATGAAAGGCTTTTCATTTCTGTCTGAAGGGCTGGGGAAGAGCGCGGCTGTGTTTCGAGGACATCCACTTTGAGCCTCGTCCTGGCATTAGCAATAAATGGTGGCTTCCTGCCCTGAGAGGCAGAGCTGCCCTGATATGACTGTCAGCATTATCTGCTGCATCCGGATTTTTGGCCACCCTATTTTTGTGCTTTGAACAGCAGCCACAAGACAAAACTGAAATACTGACATCTGAAAGCCAACAGGACTGCATATGAAAACCCAGACAAGCCTGACTTTTGAGAGCAGGGTGTCTCTGCATGGGGTAGGCAAACATCCCACTGAACGTGGTTGTTGGGAAAGGCATCTTTGGAAGTGTAGGAGCCCATAATCAGGTAGGCATTTGGTGTGCAACAGAAACCAGAAATGCTGCTTTCTTCCCCACCAGTAAATAACTCACAAGCACCACTAAATTCCTGCGTCTGTTACGACTGTTTTGGAGCATCATACCACACGTTACACAAGCACAACTTTTAACACTGTATGCCCTCTGTTTCCAGGGCAAGGAAGAAGCAAGGAAAAGTCATTCTCCCAGACCCGACAGAACTTAAAACAGAAGCAATTTTTAGTTAACGCTTCCTGGGTGAGACCAGGCCCAGCGTTCTGGCTTAGGCCAAGGAGCAGGACCCACGCTGCTGAAGAGTGGCAGCACAGCGGCGGCGGGTGAACGGCGGGTGAACGGCAGCAAGGAGGGGAGCACACATGCAGGGCTCCACGTTCAGGCGGGACCCCAAAGCATTCATTCTTGATAAAAATGAAGATTTCATTATGGACGAAGGCAGAAGCCTGCAGTGCAAATAAGAGCTGATTTCCTCCGGCAGAAGCGCAGTAAGTGCGAGGTGTACTTCAGAGGACGGGGTCGGGACACAGGGTAAAGGTTTGCTCCGCAGGGTTAAGCGCTGTGTTTATACAGCTGGCCGAGGAGAACAAAGCCGGCAGCACGGCCGCTTGCACCCCAGCAAGCAGGAGGAGCCGTGCTGGATGCGCCGCGCGCTCCTGGGGAAGTGCCCACAAATCGCTTCTGTTTCTTCAGGCCTCGTCACCAGTGAGCTTCATCCTTTCCAAACGCAAAGAGGGAGTCTGCACGACACTAATGGTGCTCTAAAATGTCCTCTAGTGGGGCATCATAGACTGCCCATACTAAATGAATTCAACTGCGATTAAGTTCTTTAACAAACATTCAAATACCCCTTTTCCTAGGATGCAGAAAGAAATATTTCAAAGAGCACTGCTTACCATTAGTGTTGTGCTGACTTCTGCTTTCCACACTGTCTGTACCGAAGGGTCAGATAACTATTGCTACTGCAATTTTGCAGTGGCAGAGGCAGGCACGTGAAACAAGGTCTGGGAGTTGATGCTGGGAGTGTGAGCGGTGATGCTTCACACTTCCATGCTGCCTTTTCCCACCCTTCTGCACCTCATCCTCCCCACGGCCCCCAGCAGCCCTGTGGGATCTTTGATCGCCATTTACCAACAGGACATCTGGAAACTGACACTGCTGCCACGCAGAAACAATAATATTTTTATATTATTGTTTTTATAGCTTCAAAAACCAAACACACAAATGGGTACATAACTACTTAACAACACCTCAGTCCTCTTCTGGAGTCTAAGTGTTACATTGGGTCAGCTCACAGTGCTCTCAAACTAATGCACAGACCAGAAAAGAAATACAAACTGTCCAATGGCAGAAGTTTAGAAATATATCGATGCAGCCATTGGTTCTCCATAGTAAGCATACTGCTCTTATTCCAGAGAAAGAAAGCCATCTTCCATTCTGCCTGGGGTGATTTTTTTCTATTTTGCCCCCAAAAGATATTCAGTCTAGCATTTTTAGCAGCATTTAAGGATTTTCTTGCTTTCTCGTACGCAGAGCTTAAATGAGTAGCTTGCTAATTATTTATTTGATCATTTAGGCTTATAATATCTACAAACAGGTTTCAATTTTCTCAGATTTTCTCATTATTGGGAATTATTCAGAAAGTCACTATGTCACTACAAAGAAATCAATGGCTTTGATCATATTCCTTTGCAACTGTTCAATGTTTACTACTTAAGCTGTATTAAATTACAAGTGGCTTCAAAGGTCAGGGTCTTATCTTGGCTTATTTGCTGGGAGAATTGAGGAATCACACATTTAAACCCAAGACTTGTCTGACTTGTTAGCAGCCAGCTACCGAAAGCAAACACGTTAAAGACAGCGCAGGGGAAGGAAGGTCTGTGCTCGGCAGGATGGCCAGCCTGCAAGGACATTCCCAGATCACAGCACCGACGGTGCAGGGCGATGAGCAGGGGATGGGCGGCGAATGCTCACCACGCACCCTGAGAGCCCTGCTCCGGCCCCGCGGCTCACAGCGAGCAGCCAGGCCCAGCAACAGAGCCCCAGGTTCTCTGGCAGAACAAAAGGAACCGTACCATGGCTACGAGTAAGCCATTTCAAGAAATCTGGCCTGTTCCAGTCTGTCTTGAAGCCACTGCTTATTTTTAACAGCTTCTCCCCCACCTTTGCCTTGCTCCTTATCTGCTGGGCCAGCAGGACACCTCTCCCAAGACAACACACTTCACTGGCCTATGGCATTGGGCATGAAATACCTATTTTTTGGATCCAGCCACAGCTGAAACATACTCACGCTTCTGCACTCACGCCCTGGGGCCACTCGGTCCGTAAATCAAACGGGAGATGAAAAATCCCCAAGGACAGGCTCCGAAGCAGCATCTCACAGCAGTGCTGCTAGCCAGCAGAGCCTGCTCTGGACATTTTTCCTACTCCAAAGCCTCTGGGAACACAGGCTGTAGCACAAGGTACTACAGCACTCTATAAATATTTAAAAGAACAAAAACCAGTCTTCATTTTGGCAGAGACCTGGCTCTCATTGCAACGCAACCCCATCCTCTCCTTTTGCTGGGCTGGGATTCCGGCCACCCTGCATATTTTGAATTAATGTGGGTGGCTTGCCTGCCTCCCTCGCAGTGCTTAGCCTCAGGAGTGAGTCATCGCAGGCCACCGAGCAGGGATGAACTTCTACCTTTGTTTTCCAGTACACCTCTCCAGCTTTTGTATTTGATTTTGCTTCCATTGCTGCATGTGATGCTTTTGTGGACAGAAGTGCACAGGCTTTGCTTGCCATGAGAGATCCTTCACAGCACTGATTTTGACTGAATGTTGGAGGAAACAAATTCTTTTTTCTTGGGCATTGTGTTAAAAATACCTTCACCTCCACAAGGAGAAACTGCCTATCCCTGGCTGGTGTCTCTCTTTTAGACCCTTAGTGCTGGTAGTTAAAAGGAACAAAAGTGTAAGTATAAATTGAAGGGACACTGCTGCAAGTGAGCTAAATATAAGTGCCCCAGGAGCAGCATTTCCCAGTTCAGGAGTTGTTTGCTGCTAGCTTTCTCCTCCCCCTCTAACAAAAGATCTCTTTCAAAAGCCTCTTAAAAAGTTCCAATGAACACTTACAGCATATGGTCAAAGGGGACAAGATGAGGACTGTGACATACAATTTCTTTTCTCCTAAGTGCCTAAAAAAAGATACATTTTACTGACCGCATTTATGAATGCTGCTACACAGTCTTAATGAGGCTTAATGTAGGACGGACAGCCCGAAAATCACATTGAGCCAACAAATGAGAGACATGATTAGCAAACTCTAAATTTGAAGGATTTTAAGCACTTTTGACCAGGCATTTTATTTCAGCACAAGATGTATCCAAGAGATCTATTATGCTTGTCAGCCAAAGCCAGGGCTGCAGAGGAAGAGTTAAGTGATGCCCAGTGACACTTGCTGTAATCAGATTTTCACATTGTTTGAATAGATACAGTTTCTGAGCTCTCCAGCTGTCCTGCCTCATAAGCAAACAGATCTTCCTAATGCAGGCGGGCTGCAGCTTTAACTTAATATTCAGCCAGGCACGGGAGCGCAGCCTCAGCCCGAGCGGAGCAGGGAGCACCCCAGGGGCACGGCTCACACTTAATGGGAACCAGGTCCTCGGAGCTGCTCCCCCCCCGCCCTGCTCCCCCAGCTCTGGGCCGTCACTCGCCATCGATTTCTGTAGGGATGGTGCAAAAAGCTGTAGTTCAAAGTCAGTAGATGCTCTCCCTAATGCAGCCAAGAGCTTTCACTACCAGACAGAAAAAAGATGCATTGGTTCGTAAGTGGTAAGGGCAGCCGTAGCCTTCCCAGAGCGCCTGTCTCAGAGGGATCTGCTTCCCAGCCACTTTTCTGAAGTCAACAATTTGTAAAAAGGTTCAGTCTAAAATCCATAAGTCCTTTGCTCATACGCAGGTTAGTGATTTCTCCTTCCTCTCTCCCAGACAAAGAGCTCACTGGAAAATAGTATTTACTAAACACGCACATTTGTTACCCAACATGTTCATATCTCCAGGAAAGCTCAGTGGCACAAAGCAAACCCAGGACTATTAAGTGAAAAATTCATGAACGCTGTGTGGAAGCAAAGACTATTCCAAGAAGAAAGAAGATCCTGGCTTTGCTGTGAAAACAGTGGTCAGAGAAACAGGGACAGAGAAGCAGAGGCAGCGTTAAGGGTAAGGAGGAGGCGATGTTTTCCAGCAGCTCAGCAGGCAGCTGAGAACCAGGACTGCCGGACTGCGGATCGAAGCCATCACTGAGTCACCGAGCAGGCACCTTTGTTTCATTTAAGCGGCTAAAAGGGAACAATAAGCAGCACTCGTGCCTGCAGGGATGTTCGGCAGTTGCCAAGGGCCCCGGGTGAGAGGCACTACAGAAGCACAGGAGTGCAGCTCTGAGAAAATACAATATTTACAGATGATGTCAGGATGGGGGCATACAATGAGAATCCACGAGGAGCTGGCAATACATCCCTGCTGTTGATGCAATAAAGTACATAAGCCCTTATTTTTCTTAATTATTCCTGATATTTCACCTGTCATGTTGTCAGCTTCCTCAGAGAGCAACGATAAATAGTGCTTCTCATCTCACATCCTTAGGGAAAGCTTGCTATTTATTCCTGCGATGGGCAAGACATCATGACTAATTAGGAAAAATGGTAGCCCCCTTGCACCCAAGCAGGAGAAGTGTGTCATCAGTCTCCTTTCTCAGGGAGACTGTCGGTTTTTCTCCATGGACATTCAACAGCTGCTCCAAAGGCATTTGTTAACGGCAGCTTGGGAGTGGGAAGGGATGGAGAAAGGGTTCCTCGCTCCCCTGGGAGCTCCAAGTCCCAAGTCTTAAATAAGGGAGACGGTGATCCTGAAACCATAGCATAACTTGGTTTTCTGTTAGATAAGCGGTTGCGCTATCAGATGTCCTGCCCAAGGAACAAGCTGTTTTAAAGAGGGGCATCCCTCCATCCCCAGTTCCGAGTCCCTTGCAGAGGAAGGAAAATCACCCCCAGTCCTCCTGCCATAACCCCCAGACCGGAGCACTTTTTAAGCAGTGGTACAATTTGCTCCTCCTCTTCCCCTGCCACCACACACACTCTGATCATAACAAAGTAATTGAGATCAGTGCTGGAGAGGACAACCCATTTGGGAACAGCAAATACTTCAGATTAAAAGTAAGCAAAATTAATTTAGAAGTTGCTATGACCACAGAAGAGAACAACAGTTGCTATAACTCTTAGATCTATGCTAAGCAGCAAATGGGAAGGCAACTGTCTTCCCCTCCCTTCTTCCCCCTATCCAAAACCAGATGTGGATTCAAATTCACACAAATGACTCATTCATAGAGGGGCCAAATCCTGCTACAGATGAACGACCAGGGCTCGTCCAGCCCTGCATCACTGTGGCTGGGGAGAGTAGGGAGAAGGGTGTCCTCGCTCCTCAAATCACCGCGACAGCGCCGGCTTGTTGCAAAGCAGTGGGGTGTTGTTGAAGTCTGTTCCTACTGACAGGCAATAAGGGCTGGGCAGAGCTGGAAGTCTTTATGTTGGGAAAACTAATGAGGACAAAACTCCTATTGTCACTGTCATGTCAGAGAGCATTGCCTAGGATTTTTGCAATCTATTGCACACTGTCATGTTGGGTGAAAGTTATTTGTTTGCAAATTCTACCTCTGGGCACCAGCCCGTTCTAAATAAGCTGTCAGACTTAACCAAGGCAGCTAACAAAATAAAAGAGGTGTGTGGGGGGGTAAACTCCTAATAAATTGATGCAAAACAAAAAAAAAAAATCTCAGTTGGCAAATCTCATAACTCGAAGACTAAAACCACACACACACAGAGGCAAGCAACGCAGCCACCCTCCTCGCTTCGGGCTCGTCACTGGCAGATGAGCAAGCCAGGAGCAGCACTCGAGCCCCGCGCACGAGCTGGTGCACAAGCAACACTTGATTAACTGGGAGAGTGCCAGCCACTGTTACAGGGGCGAAACAGGGTGTAGCAAGCCTCCTGCGTCAGTGACTCATTTATCCAGGATTTATCTTGGATAACGTGCCAAGGCTGCCAGCTTTGCCTGTATTCCCACCCGTTCTGCTCTGGGCTCGTGGCCATGGAGCGCGCTGCTACCGAACAGCACGGGGACGAGCGGCTTCTCCCTGCAGCCCCAGGAGCGACGCTGGGCCGGGAGGGAGGGGACGTGGACAAGAAAGCACTGGAAAGCAGGAGAGAAAGCGGTGTAGCAATCTCATTTCATCACCAGCGTTGTCCTTCCAAAAGGAAGTGGAATTGTGCTGCTGCCGCTCCCCTTTACCAGCCAGAGAGCTGCTCGCTTCGCACGGGAACTGCCGTGACCAGCGATTGTATCCACAGGTCCTGGGAGCGTGGGTTAAGGACTGACATAACCCGGCTGTGATTCCGTCACATTTGTGCCGAGAGGAGCTGAGGGAGCACGCACGTCGCTGCGCTGGGGAGGACGTGTGCTATCTGCTGGAGCGCAGGGTGGAGGAAGAGAGCAACGCACCCGCCGCACAACTGAGCGCCGGGTGGGATGCTGATAATCTGATTCTTGATACTGTCCTTGTCCATTTACAAGCCGCAGACAGATTTGCACATGGGGTCCCCCACATTAGACATTTGGCAGTCGGCTGAGGAGCAGCTCTGTTACATGGCAACAGTCAGCAGCTTTCGGCCGACCGACCCCCCCTTACAGCCAGGCTCTGCAGGCACCCGGGCACCCATCCAGACAGACCAACGCAGGAGCCTCATTCCTTCCAACCTTCAGCGAATGTCATCACACGTCCTCCCCCTTTTTTCTCACCACGATTTTAGGCTCAGCGCTGCTTCCCATATGCCACCAACGTTCCCCATTCATAAAACTCCGCACCGAAGTCACAGCTCTGTAGACACAA
Source organism: Anser brachyrhynchus (assembly GCF_964034855.1). Classification (NCBI taxonomy): domain Eukaryota; kingdom Metazoa; phylum Chordata; class Aves; order Anseriformes; family Anatidae; genus Anser; species Anser brachyrhynchus. The sequence continues at coordinate 920,704 of NC_137718.1, forward strand.
AGTTTACAGAAAGAGACAGGCATCAAGCTCTGTCTGCCAAATATTTGCCAGAATCCGTGAATCCTCCAAGACCAGAGAGAAAAAACTGAAACAGCCTCCTCAGAACTGAAGTCTGGGCAAAAGGCAGGAAGATGTCCTCTCTGGATCTGTCACACTGCCACCTTAAAAGCAAGCTGGGACAACAGATGTATGGGCCTCATTGCAGGATCAGATCACTCACTGCCTTCCATTTCTCAGGGTCAGAATGGCAATTTGTCATGTTCGGCACCACGCATCCGACCTACGCACAGAGCGCAGTGCAAACAAAGCTCCCGGAGGCAGCAGAAGGCAAAGAAACAGTTTCTCCCTTAGGAGGGGGAAAGAGGGGAGAAAAAAAAAATCAGAAAGACCTGACCATCCAGCATCCACAGGCACTTCTCAGCTCAGCAGAGGCTGAAACAATTCCTGCTTGCAGATACAGTTTCTTACAGGAGCCCAGTAAATTAAATTAAAGCTATTTACTCTGTATTTACAGGCTTACAAATAAATCTCAGAAAGCATTTTACTGAAAGAGGCGGGGGAGGAGGACAGGAAAAAAGCATTTTCTGGGCCAAATATAATAAACAAGGCCACAAACCTCCTCATGATTACTTATTAGCTAAGGGAAAAGGGAGCTGAGAGTTGGTATGGTTGGAATAATGCTACACAGAGTGGAGGAGCACAGCATTTCTTTCTCATTTGCAGGTAACAAGAAAGAAAAAAGCAAAATGTTCTTTTTATGTAAGGGAAGAGCTCTCCTGAGCCCACATCTTCAGCCTGTATTTGCACTGCTACCTTCATTTTAACTGAGTGCTATGGGTCAATGGGAACCCTTTCAAGTTATAACTGCCTGATCCGCCCAGCCTATAATGGGAAGCCGGTGGGGTTTGTTTGATTTTTTTATTATTATTATTATTTTATTTTTGTTTAAGTGGCTGATTGAGTTCTTTTTGTTTTGTCTGGTGTGTGTTGCACAGTGTAGCAAGGTGCATTAGTCAGGAAAATCAATGGTGGTTTCGAACATGAAATTCGCAGGTGAGCCTGCGGGCTGAGGTGGGAGGCACAAAGGTCTCTGGGGCAGGGATGGGGACGAGGAACCAGCAGGGCAGAGCCACCTGCAGGGTCCCGGCTGCCCTGACACGAGGTGATGCCCAGCACGGTGTTAGTGGGAGCAGGACGGAGCCTGGGGTGCCAGGGGGACCAACTGCCCTAGCCGCTCTGTCTAAACCCAGACGTTTGAGTCCTGAGCAAGCCTTATATCTTGGAGGTGTGAGTTTAACGTGCAAACACATCGTGCGTTATTCCAGTCCTGGTGTCTGTTAGAGGCTTTGAGCTGCTCCTGGTCGTGCCCCAAAAGCCCTGCTCCACAAGTCCAGGGCTGAGGTTTGCACTCTTTTACCCTCCTTTTAATACACGGAGAAGACAAAGGACTGAAGCTTTTTTAAAATGCAAATATCAAGACTCACCATGCTTGCAGTTTCACTGCAATATGATTTTTCTTTCCAGACACAGACTGACATTGATGTTTACCAGACAAGCAGCAGCAAGCCCATGCAAGCGTCGGACTGAGACACGTGCTGCACTGCCAATCTCTCCCATCAAGGGGCACAAAGACCAAACCCGCAGCACCAGCCTGCAGCCAGGACACTAGTGCACATACTCAGGGCATGACGCAATGAAATTTAAGCCGTGCATCTAAACTTAAAGCTTGTAAATGATTAGCCCTCCTCTAACGAACCTCTGCTTTGCTGGTGAGGCATTAACCAACAAATGTACGGCCTTCGCTGACTCCAGGCAGCTCCTTACTCCTGCATTACTGTGTCTCCCAGGAAATCAGAGATTAAAAGCTATTTTAAAGCTACTGTTCACAGACTTCACCTAAAGTACATGGCAGCAGATGACCCCATGGTGACCGAGCAAGCTGTTATCTGAGACTTGCTTACAAATACAGTATTTTCCTCTTTTTCTGAGGCTTACTCCGGTGTCAGAGCTGTACTGGGGCCCATCCTGCCTGAATCCACGTGCCAACCTGCCAGCCCAGCAGCATTAACCCTGCCTGCCACCTCAAACTCCTTCTGGTGCAATTCTGACCAGGGGAACCTATTCTTCCTCTCTTTCCTCGATCAAACCTTCACATATTTCACATCAAACCTGCACATATTTCACAACACACTGTGAAACACCTGGCCAGCTGTCTGTGCACAGGACATCAGAACAACGCCCGTCCACACTGCGCAGCTGCTTCATGCGAGAAGAAATTCTGCCAAGAAATTCTCGCGGCTCTGCTGTGAGCCGTGTCCCAAAAACCTTAGCCCTCTCTCTCCTTCAATTCTGGTAGGAGTGTGAACTCAGCTAAATCGATCGATTCCAAGCTTTCAGTACCAGGCTGCTCACCATGCCCTGTTTTCCTTTGAACATTTTTCCCCCCTGAAAAAGAAGTCAGGCTAATCTATAAAAATATTTTGGATGCAGTTTTGCAGCCCCGGATTTCTGCTTTTGTCTTGTCCTCTCCGATTGACACAGGTGTCTACGAATAGTTCACATTTGATACCGGTATCATTAATAAAGACGTAGCAGGCACTGCTTGGTGCTTCACTGCATGCACAGCGAGATGTCGCCTCTTTAAACCTACACCTCCTTTGTTGCAGAGCACCGAGGCTCTCCGTGTGGGTTGTGCAGGGAGCTCTCATCTGGCTGGGGATGTTTGTTAATCAGGCTGGTGTCTGCAGTGAGGTAGTGATCCGTTTTGGTGATAATTAGGCTCCAGTAGCTATGTCTTCAGGCAACTGTGGTGCAGCTGAACTCTTGTTGCTGCAGCTGCTGTCACCGGGCAGGGGTCTGAAGCACAAACCCACAAAGCGGGCACGTGCGGACAGTGCCAAGGAGGAAACCTGCACATCTGCACTCGGAGCCAGAATTGGTTCACCAGCAAGAGTCTGAAGGGAACGGTGATGAGGATCAGCACAATGTTTCTCCCTCTGCATAAAGCAGCAGCTCTAGAAGTGCAGGGCTGGCTGCGGGGCTGCTCAGCCGTCCCCCAAAGGTAGCCGGGAAGCAGAGGGAGCAGACCGAGGGCTCCCCATCCTACAGCATTATGTCCGTCAGTAGAAAACACTTGGCACCCACGCATTCCCTGGATGAGCTCAGCACATTCAGTAGCACTAAAGAGCTTGTTAAGCAGTCCCCAGGTTTTATGCTGACTTCTCCTACGGCTACTCCAGATGGAGGCCGAGTTGGCACCTGCGCTAAAAATGCAGCATCACTCTTGGCTTCTAACTCCATCAACCACCATCAGCTCGTGTGCTTGTCACAGACCCCTCTGTGAGTCAGGCAGCCCGTACGGGCTCAGAGACAGCACAGACACATGGCACAAAGCTGGTGAGCAGCCGCCGGACTGCTCCTGCCCCGCCACTGCTCCAGCTCCAAGCTTGTGCCTGGGCATTGCCTCCCAGCTGAGCTCTTGAAACCGATTCTTATTTATTCATTCCCTGTTAGAGGGTAAATAATATGCTGCCACAGCATTCCCTACACGTGCATAAGGGCTGATTGTTTATCACACTTGCTAGCATTTAGGTTCATTTCCTCTGCAAGGAGGAAAGGCGGTGACCCTAAGCGCTTGTACCCTGGGGTGAAGGCATGAGACCCAGGCACCATCACAAAGGGATTTCCAGCAGAGACATCTCAAGTAGGAACATGCAGAGAGGAGAAATTAACATTTCTACAGGAGAGACAGCTATGGGGCTAGAGATCTCCCCCAGATTTTCAGATGCGAGGCTCTTTCCGCACGCGGTGCATGCATAATGCGGTGTGTGGGATTCAAAGGCCCCGCTGCACAAGGTGTTGCACAGAAGAGGCTGATGAAGAGGTTGTAATCCAAGCTTAAGGACAAACAGCTGGTGATTAAACAACAGATGGGAAGGAGGGAAAAGGGGACAGATTTCTTTCCCCTTCCTGTCTCCCCTTCTCCCCTTCCCTGTTTTTTTTTTTATTTACCTTTTAATATATTCCATTTCAGAGGCAGAATGCAGAAGAGAAGGGAGCCCTCCCCCTCCCCCAGACAAACACTTGAAAGAAAAGAAAGGTTTAATTTGCACAGATGTTAGGGAATGGAGCATTTCCAACAAAATGTTATAGCCTTTTGGGAAAACATTTACTTAAAACTCTTCCTACCTCTTCCCCAAATCTCTGAGAAAGGTCAGAGATCCCCAAATCTGTGACAATTCTCCCAGGCAGAGGTAAGATCTGTCCCAGCAAATACATTTTGCCCCAAGGAGCCCAGCTCTTTCAGCCCTCAGACCTCATCGTTGAAGAGATTTTAGCTTCCAAAAGAGCACAGAAGGCTTTCCTCATTTTCAAATCTGCTCATCTGTAGTAAACATCAGCACTGCAGTAAGAAAAAGGGCTCAAACTCTGCAAGAGGTAAGAATCCTTAAAATGAATGTCAGGTACCACTCCTCTCCCTGCACCCCTGCTGGGTGGGAGGGAGGGAGGCTTTTCTCTTTTCGGTTTCACAAGAAAGGAGGAGAGTAAAGTCAGCAGTAATTTTAGTTATGTCCCCCCCTCCCCCCTTTTTTTTAAAAAAAAAAAAAAAAAACAAGACCAAAAAAAACCAGGAGACCTCCTGTGCAAATGAACACTATAATAAAGTATGCAAGACAGGCTTCCCTTTGGAAATGGGAGATTAAAGTACAAGCATCACATGAACACATGCAGAAAGCAAGGCTGCTGCTTCTTCCCCAATTATTGTGCACTCTCTGCTCTATTTTGTTGACCTCGCACATTTCAATCAGGTTTCAGCACACTCTGCCTTCACCTGCTATGAATCAAAACCTGGAGGGCTCAGATCTCACTGCAAAGAAACTCTTTGATAAGCTTGTTATGGATGCTAGACAGCTCTGGTTTGGTAGGGTGCTTTTGCAGAACACCATTGCAAATTTATGTCGTCACCCCCAAAAGTTGCAGGATTTACTTGGCAGCATGTGTGAAGGTAAGGGAGCTGAAACTCTGCCTAATTTGCTTCAGCAACAAAAGACTGGAGATGAGAGCACTTCCCACCAGCAACTGGACCAATGAGAATAGTTGCTTAAGCCTGATCTAAAAATCAAAACATGGAGAAAATGGGGCACTCTGGGGAAGGTTAAAGCCAGAAACATATGGAATTTCTACCACATTTGGGTTGTCAAGCAGCCAAGGATCTCTTTTGCTGCTGCTTACTCTTAAAGGCTTTAAAGAAACATTCATCCATATGTAGGGCATTTAACAACACGGCATGGAGCGTGCCTCGAACGCTGGATTAGGAGCTGAGCAGGCTGGCACCCAGGCCCTGCGTTCTGGATGCGTTTGCCTGAACGCAACCGAAGCAGTCAGGTCCCGAACACAGACAGCTCCCGTCCCAAGGCCATTTGCACCACCAGAGTAAGGGCTGCCAGCCCGCACGCGGAGCACTGAGATTCACTTGTCCTCCCAGCTCAAGCACTGGTCGATTTGCTAGCCCACGCAGCAGTTCACTTTACCATCATCCACTACTAATGCCCCACTTTCCAGTAAAACATCAAATATTCAATATATTGAATTGTGTATACGCATGTTGTCAATTTGCATAACAGGAATCAGTTACTGGAGGCAAATAAGCATTCCACAGGTCTTGAGGGTTTTTGGTTTTGTTTTTACTTTTTTAGTTGCTAGCAACTTAATTCTCCTATTTAGCCAGCTTTTCACAGCCAACTCTCCTGCTCCGCTGAGTAGCAAAGGGAGGGAGATAGAGGCAGCATCCTGATACCCTCCCAAAGCTCATCCACCTCGTGCACGCAGAGGCTCCTTTAACCTGGCTTCTCCATCCTCCAGCAGTTTTTCCCCCTCTGCCCAGAGAGAGATTCTTGTGGAGACCCACCTACTCTAGCCTTTGGTTGAAAGTGCAATGGAAATAAAGCACACGCCCTTCAAAAGGCTGCTGTGACACCACCACCACAAACATTTTCCAAGCACCAGCCCCCTCCCAGGCACTGAGAGGCATTACATTTAAGGAACTTCAGTGTTTACATCCTGAACTTGGCTGCTCTGTGGACAGACACCCTCACAAGTCAGGCCAGAGCTCTCACATCACAAAAACCGCTGGTTAATCACTGACCAGACACTTCCTTCTGAACAAGCGGCATCACTCCCCCAGGTTCCCCTTGCAGGTCTCACATTCCCGCTCAGGGCTGTGGAGCTGAGATCACAGCCTGGGACGGAGGGCTGCGGGGCACGTCCTCCCAGCTCCAGGCAGCTGGGGGCCCTGGGCTCCCCCGCTTCAGACTTCCCTGCAGAATACACCTGCCTGGACCGCACTGTTTATTCTGGTGAGCTTTACCTCGCCAGCCCCAATTTCTACTCTGCACTTAAAAACGCTAAGCGTAAAGCCATGAAGGGTTATAAATACCCAGAGTGCAGCCTAATTATAGCCGTGGGTTTCAGAGAATTTAGACAAACAGCATCCCAAGGGCTGGACTGCTCTGCTTGAGCACTTGGGCAGACACATCACAGGTGAAGCCCTCTTATTTCTCACATGCACGAATTTATCCTCAGGCCGAATGTTATTGCTGCTGTACTAAAACATGACGTCAATGTGAGGCAGGAAAAGCGCAAGCATACACATGGAAGGCAATGAAAGAACAAGTAATTTGAAAAATTATGCTCATCGTGAGAGCTCTTCAAATAAAAGTATCTTGCAGAAGACAGAAAAATGTTTTGTGTGGGGAGGTGAGATGTGGTGCTTTTGCCTGAGGATGCTCAAGCCAGCAGGCCTGGGCTCTGTGCACATTTGGGTGCCTCCAGGCACCATGCCTTGGGCAGGGGTGCAGGATGCTGCTCAGTGCTCTGGCATGGGCTGCCCTCCCTCCTTTCACCACGTCCTTGTAGCCTGGAAGACCTTTGGCAGGGCCTTTCCCATCCTGCATTTATAAAGGCGGGCAGCAAGTCTGGGAGAACAAAGCCACCAGCTGACGCTGGGGAAGCAGCAGCTCTCCCCTCTCCTTTGCCACTGTCCTGCTGCAGCTGGGGCAAAGCTTTGTGCCCAAGTTTTCCCCCAGCACAATTTTATTTCCTGTCTTCTTCTGCGAAGTGTTTTGAGACCTACTTAAGTTAAGTGCCAAGTAGGAAATACTTCACTGATAACACAGGAACGTTTTGACCCAGCATCCGCCGACAAGAGAGGTGTCATATTCCTGTACTGCCGGGGTGCTCCCTGATCCAAATAAATCGGAAGCGGGCCATATTGAGTCTCACTGCAGCTTGGCTCATTGGTCTTGTCCATCTGCACAGCTCCAAAAGGAAAAGACGCCTTCTCAAGCTGCTGTACATCTTTGTGCAAAACCCTTCCTGATTTTTCAAGCTGCTTCCCTGTGCCTTCCCTCAGGGTCTCTCTACATACCACCCATGCCCAACAGCAGGGTGTTTAAGCAATGCAGCAGACCCCTAGCCCCAGTGCCTTACTGCTTTGTCCTCTCCCCAGGAAAACGGCGTTTGCAGCCGTGCAGGGTGCCCCAGCTCCTGCAGCGGTGTCCTGAGCCTGGCTCTCTCCCTGCCTTGCTGCCCAGCACTGCTCTGCTCAGCCCTGCCGGTGCTCCCTCTGCTATTCTGCTCTGTGGCACATAGTTTATTTTTCTGATGAAAGACAAAGCTCGATTTTATGTTTTTACACGAGTGTAGATGTTGGCTGACGGACTTTATCCATAGTAGTGAGGAAATTCAGACCCTCCGGCACTGGGTGAAATAACACAGTGCATGCAAACTCCATTTCATAATTGGAACCATTTGTTTGTGCAGCTCTGTGCAGGGGCACACGGGCACCAGGAATGTTTTCCTTCTCCCCAGGTTTGTTTCATGGAGCTCCAGAACCAGAGGCTGAAAGAATTTAGCAGAGTTCACGACCTCCGAAGCCAAGCAAACCCAGCGGTTCAGGAATTTGTGTGCACTGCATCGATCCACACCGTACAGGCCTTGCACCTTTCAACTCTTTGTTCAAAGAACAGTTTAATTCTCCATTTAGCTGAATCAGATCCCCTGGTCAGAGCAGCACTGTTTGGAGCAGCTCACTGATAACAAATCTGGGCATCAGATGCAGAACTGGGTGCTTTGGATCATGTTCATGCCCAACGCTGTGTGCCCAATTTGTGGCCTGCCAAATTCTGAGAAATCTGAAAAAAAAATCAGCTGTATCTTACAGCAATGCCATTTCCCCACTCCTGGCTTCAGTTCTTAGAAGCCACCATTAACAATGAAATTTTTGTTATGAGAGTGAACCAAATGAGACCAGGATGCTTCAGGGGGTCCTCTGAAGCCGAAGTGGCGACCCTCAGCAGCGCCGACACACGGCTCCTCCAGGGTCCCCCAGCTCCCAAACCCAGGAGACACCCCCTGATTTCCTACAGTCAGGGCTCTCATCGCTGCAGCCTGGTGCTCTTCGCACCCCAGTCTCATCCAACGGGCAGCACAAGGTTATTTGCTGCCGCACAAGGCAACACACTTGCATGTTTCAAACCTGGCAGGCAGCTTCGGATCGTATGGTCTGACCTGCTGTAGTGGAGAGGCTACAGAACCGCGCTTGCTCTCTGCAATATGGAGCCCACACATACAAACACAAATATTTAGATAAACGATGGCTGTTTTCCAAGCACAGTATTTCTTCTCTAGCCACACCATCATTCCGAACACCGGGACACCGCTGCGCCGTGGCATTTTGGGGAGCAGGGCACAGCAGAGGGGGGGGACGACAGCAGCCGAGCCAGCAGCTCCCCACGGCATCCCCCAATGCTGTAAGTGAAAACACAAACAAAGCAAAAGGTTGTTCTGCTTCTCAGCCTCTGAGACCATATGGAGCTGAGACATGATTGCATTATTTCTACTGTACTGCAGCAGAACGAAACAGAAAGCTGTAATAAACTACTCTCAGTATGTCCCTTAGCACAGTGCACAGAGCAAAAAAAAAAGAAAAAGAAAGAAAAAAAACAGCTAAAAAGAAGTGTGCTTAAGGAACCCATGCTTCTGAAGGTGAGCTGTACTCTGAAAGCAAAGGCTCTGGAGCTCCAAGTCATACAGATTTCACAAGGTTAGATGATGAAATTTCTATGTGCTTTCTTCTCTCCACTCCCTCCCCTTCTGGGATAATTAGATTTGTGCCTGGCCAGTTATGGAGTATGATGGTTTTTTAGTATGGGCAGGCACTGGAAAGCTATTTATAGAGAAGAACACAAAATGAATTTGTACAGGATTGGTGTAAACAGGGTGCTCCAGTGGGCCCAGATACAGCCGATGGATAGCACAGATGCTGTTCTTACTCCCCAGCGCAGAGGGGTCAGTGCCAGAAGCAAAAAGAGGAAAATCATGAAATCGCTGTAATTTACTTCTGCATACTACTAGAATGTATAGGACCCATGAAAAACAGATGATTTAGCTAATAGTTCAACTCTTGCACCTGCTGAATGGGCAATATCAGACTAGAGAAGCAATTAAAATCTTGAGACAGATACAAAGCCAGAGACGATTCTTCCAAACTTCAGTATTACTTTGCATCAGCCACAAACGCTCATGCCAAAGTACCAGAATGAATCTTAAACTCACAGATGCCTCCACATGAAACAGCTTTAAACTCATCTTTCCCCATCCTCTCCACTCAGAAAAAAAACCCCAACATTCAGATCAAGAGAAATGTCATTGCCAAAGCCAGTCACAGGAAGGGATGCCTCAGTACACGGGATACAGGAGCCAGCTAACAATTCCAAGTCCTCCTCCAAGAAAGCAAGCTGCTTGCAAACAGATTTGCACGTAGCGTGTGTGCAGGGCCGGGGGGGGTGGGAATATCTGTGAGATTACTCATTCAGGAGACATTCAAAGTTAACCATTTCTCTATGCTCTGCAGCAGTGCAAAGCCACCCAGCTCTTTCTCGGAGGCTGGATGTGGTGGAACCGCCAGGACCACGGTGCCTGAGCTCACTGGCCCTGCTCAGCACCAGGACCCTCGGCTCCACCGCAGGGCTCACCCACTCAAACCAGCCACAGGGATCAGCTGCAGCAGACAAGGAGACAATCGTGTGTGCACGCTGTCCTCCCGCATGGGGTGCGGGCGTGGGCACCACAAGCCATGGAGTTTTGGTGCAAGCCCAGCACCCACAGGCTTCGAAGCGCCTGCCTGATTTCTCAGCCTGCCTGTACTAAGTCACTGTTCATGAGTGAAGAGGACATCGCTCCTGGGGGTCCCCAGGAGGAAATCAGCTGAAAGTCAGCTCTGCTTGCTACAGCACCAGCTGTTCCTGCTGATGAGCCCTCAGAGGCCTCCATGGGCTGTAACACGAGCAGTACAGGATAAAACAGTTGTCCACCATCCCAGCAGGATTTAGCCCCATCCCCTGCGTCCCCACTGCCAATTAAACAGCTTCATGCCCGGGAAGCCCCCTGCAGCCCGTCCCGGCGAGCATGCTCCTATTTGTGGCAGAGCCTCTGAAGTCCTTGGCCAACCTTCAGAGTGCCTGAGCACAGCAATCACAGCGGTGCAGCCTGGGCGAGTGGATCACCCTCCCGTCCCAGGGATGGAAGTTTATGAGGCTGTGGCCCACATCAGAGTTATTGTGCTGTGTTAAATTTATTGGTACTATCTCACCTCATTAAATACTTAAATAGACCTGACAAGACAGAAAAATGGGACTTTTTAAAAAAACGAACAGGAAGCTGGCGTTCACATGTTTTGAGTCACCTTTAAGGCAACAGCCTGCACTTCAGGGAAGGACGGGGCGCAGGAGCGAGCCATGGGATGTTTTACAACCTGGCACTCACTGCCCAGAGAGCCCTGTCCCTAGAGGAAAGGCTCCAGCATTCGCTCCTGACAGCCCCCCAGAGCAGCCCACATCATTTCTACCGAAAGGTTGGCACAAGGAAAGGCAGGACCCAGGGCACTGAACTCCTCGTGGTGTGAGCTGAGCCGTCCCCCTGCGCGCAGCCCACAGCAGCCGCTGCCAGCATCCAGCCCCGCATGCTGCAGCCCTACCAGGTGGCTACTCGAGACCTTCAGGGGGGGATTATTTAAAGCCTCCATTTGTTCTGTACTCTTAACCTTCACTACAATTACCTGCCTGCTTTACTCCAGAGCCTTTTCTCTGCTTTGCTGGCACAGAGACGGGGTTGCTCAGAGCGCCCTGCTGCAGCCGTGGGCTGGGGTGGGCAGCAGGGAGCCTGCCGGTGCAGCAGCACATCCCTCCTGCTCCAAACAGACGTAGCACTGCACTTAATTTTGATTTAGTGGGACAGCTACAGTATAATGGCTGCAGGAGACCATTATCCTGTGACAATGTTCTGTTCCGTTGTTATTGCTTCATTAATTAAGTACCAATTGACTATTAATTGCAGGAGATATTTATTATGGGAGAGAATCAGTTACCAAGCAGTTAAAGGTCAATAAGAGGTTCAGCCCATCGGTTGGTATTTATCCACACTCTACACCTACACGCTGTGTTCAGAGAAATGTCTTTGGAAAGGAGTGCACACACAGGGGACAGCATCGTGCTGTGGCTGCTGCAGCCATCCCCAGGCTCCTGTTTGAGCCCTCATGCTCTCCGAGAGCTTGGACGTCTGAAAATCAGGCCCTTAAACTGTGCAAATAGAGACTGCCAGATGAAAGGGGCAGGTATTGACTAGTCATTATTTCATCACTTCAGGATTATTATACATAGGGAGGGAAAGATCACCACCGGCAGAAGCGGTAGATCTCCCCCCAGCCGCTCCTCCCTCAGGACACCCGCATTTAGCTGGAAAGAATTACTGGGCCAACATGATGGGGCAGGAGCAGGGGCAGATTAAGTGACTTGCCCAAACCCTACAAAATCTGCAGCTGGAGGGAGTAATGAATTCAGAGTTGTGTTTCCCCAGACAGTGCTCAGCCCACCAGAGTCTCTTAAGAAAAAGATGCGCCTGAAATCTTGGAAGTGAATTGTCACAGAAGTATTTTTATTTGCCTTCGGAGACCCATCACTCACTCACACAGACTTGTGCAGTATCCTTCCCGATTCCAGCAAGGCGCGTACAGGGGAAATGCCATAGTTCAGCAAGTTGTCTCCAATGAAGGCAGACAACATTGTCACAGACAAAACATCTCCGAATTTAAGTGACAAGCCATGCAAATTTCAGCTAATTGATATTGGGTCTCGTTTCCCTCTTTAGGTTGCTCTCAGCCTTTAAAATGTGCTTTAAAGTGACTCTAGGCTAATGTGCTTCAAACCTGAAAGGAGATTTGGTTAGGAATAGACTGCTTTTCCCACAGAAGAGCTCCACTCTTACAATGACAGAGATTATCTGAAGAGACCTTCGCTCTCATTTAACAAATTAAATGACTAGATTTTCAGGAGTTCAGCATCTGAAGTACTACACTGTTTTTGAAAAATCTGGCTGTAAATGTCATCACGCTGGGCCCTTTAGAAATATCTGACTGCAGTAATGGTTGGGAACTTTTGAAACCCAAATCCTCTGAGCTGTTGAAGTACTGACCCTAAATCGATCCTATTCAGAACCAGACACCCATCTTTGGATGTGAAATTTACTCTCTACCTTCATTTCTATTTCAAGTGAAGGCATTATAAAAGGAGGAAAATAATCAAAGGGCTGAGCATCCCTTCCCTCTTCATTTCCGATCCTGCAGTGCTGAGCACACCACACCCGACCAGCTCCAGCCTCAGCACCTTGCTTTTTCTTCCCGGGCTCTCCCCTGGCCCAGCACCACTCGTCCTTCCCCGGACAGCTCTAACGGAGGTGGACCGAGGCTGTTACACACTGTTTATTAACACTGCTGTCTTCCCTGCATAAATTCAGTGCACAGAAACAGATGGCATTTCTTTTAGCGAAGCCAAAGCTTCCCTAAGAATGAGCTAAGTAATCTTCATATGATTTTTCCCCCTTTCAGAAAGAAGGTGGAAGCAAGTCTGCAAGGAAATAAGGCACCTTGATTTAGCTCCTCTCCGGCTGCGCTACACCCCAGGAGCCCTGTCTGCTTAGTCAACTGACAAGAACAAGTCATTAGGGCCATCAGCACTGCAAAAGCAATACAGCTGCAGAGGGGAGAGCTGGAGTGTTATTACATCACACAGGATGTATGGATCACACAGGATCATAAGGATTACGATCCTTAATACTACACCAGCTCAGTCTGACTCGGGAACAGGTATTGCTGGCAGCAGAGAGGCCAGAAGCAAAATAAATAAATAAAAATCACAGGATAAAAGCAGAAGAGACCAGCCTGACAGATTCCAGCTAGAGTTGATAGCCTGGCTTCAAATTCTACACTTGCTGGGAAGGCAGCGAGGTCTTTCGGGCAGGGACAAGCTTCTGGCTGGAGGTGATGATGCCTGGCACAGGAGCCTTGCCCCGCCGCCTGCTGCCCCACTCCCTGCCCTGGGCAGGGGCAGACGGGGGCCAGGTGCTCCCTTTCCAGAAGCATAACACAAAAACACGAGGCAGCAGCAACCCGAAACCCAAGCCCACCCTGGGTGCTGAAAATGCTTTCCTTCTTTGTTTCGCTACAGCTGCTGAACTTCCCGCTTGAAGCAGCTCAAGTTTCGGATTGCTCACTTCTGCCTTCTTGGAGTTTACTATTATTATCTCTTTATTTTGCAAACTTCTCACATGCCTGTAGCCCAGACCCAGGAAACAGCTGAACAAGGCAGCTGATGAGGCAGGGTACAAAGAAAATGCAGTCATTTAGGAGAGCGGAGGCCTCGCATCTGTTCCTGGCTGTGCTGGCGACCTGATGGATAATCTCCGGCACGACACCTCCCTCGTGGTGCCTCACTTGCACCCTTGTAAAAGAGGCAGAGAACCGAAACACAGTGACACTGCTCCCGTCGTGACAGCTCTATCGGCACCCTCCGTGCCACCAGCCCCAAGTGGCGCCAGGCACTGAGCAGCAAGGGGGGAGCAGAGATGGGCACCGGTACCCACAGGACATCACCAGCCAGCGGGGAGGAGGAGAGTGCCACGGGTCTCCCCTGCAAGCACTGTGGCCATCACGGCACAGACCCTTCCCTTTCAGTGCTTTCACACCCACAAATTCCTCTTCATGAGACTGAGTGCATGACACCACGCCACGATTACACCCAAGTGCACAAAGCCGGCTTTAAAGCCATAAATTTAATATGCAGAGAATGAATTCTTTAAAAAGTGCCCTAAAAAGCAGCTACACACCGCAGGAAAAAGGGGAGTTTCATGTATTGAACAATAATAGCAAGATATTATCAATGTAGGGCTCTGATTGTGCCATATAAAAAATAAAATACACACTGGTTAATCAAAGAACTACAGACACTTTTAAGTAATCCCAACTCTGGCTTTGCATACTCCATATACTGCCAGCAGCACTCCTGTCAACCACAAGAGACCATCATATACATCAAAAATTCTCCTTTAAATTTATTTTCTGTAAAGATTGGTCTTTTGAACTGCAGTGGTGGAAGCTTAAGGGTACAAAAATCTGTCTTTTTTGTCTCTCCCTCTCGTGGAGGATGCTGATCTGTGGGGAAAGTGCTGCCACAAGCTTCTGTGTCTTGTCAAGATACCCGTCCTTTTCATGGATCACTTCTCTTATCAGCCACTTGATTAAGACATTAAAAGAAAGAAGGTGAAGGAAGGTTGTGCAGCAGGGAAGAGGCAGCAAGAGGCTTCCTCCTCGGCGAAGGCTGTGTACAGCCGCCTGCTTCCCTGCATAGGGCCGGCAGATTCGGGAGCCGAAGCAGCGCCCAGGTCCCAGGGCTCACCCTGCCTGCAGAGGATGCTCCTCCTGCTGCTCCTCGGCAGCCCAGGGAGAAATCAAGCACAGCTGCACGTGATCTTTTGGGGAGCAGGATCCCTTGGTGGCCAGCACAGGCTGGGAAAAGCAGATCTGTGCCTTGGAGAAGCAGAAAACCCTCAAACAGGATGAGCTGAGAGGCAAAGCTGAGCGATCGCATCCAGACCCCAGGGAGATGCCCCAAGTCTCAGCACCAGCTGCGGGCAGGTGCCCTCTGCATGGGGGTGGCATTTACCCGTGACTGCTAGATGGCTCCCCAGGCATCCATTTCTCATCGCTCCCTTCCTAGGGAGGGAAATTCATTGCAAGGGTGGGTAAAGGCCGAGCACAGGAAGGGACAGGCACCCTGGCTGAGAACAGGAGCCCCGTGCTCCTGCCTCAAGGGTCCGAGAGCTGCCTGAGGCCGAGCAGCCCCCACTGCCGGGGGGGAAGCAGCGGCTGCTTCCCCCATGGGACAGACCCGGGCTGTGCATGGGATGGTCGTGTCCTTGGAAGGGAGCTATCGAACCGCATTTGCTACTCCGATTTCCACTGCACCTGCGGTGCCTTGCAGAAGTATGACTGCAACTGAATTAGCAGGTACAGTAATAAAACGGTTCTGGTGTATTGTAATGTCAAAGGAGGATTTACGGTTTTATAGGCTAAAAATGTCAAAAATAGTTATGGCCTTCAGGCAACAATATGGTTGGCTGGAAGTCCTGGGGTTTTGAGGGATTGGGGCTCAGATGTGTGAACTCCTATCGGAGATAAAAGTGGAACATCACTGCCTCAACTTCCCTGAAACTCTGCTTTATATTCAGTATCTTTACATTGTCAAAGAACTGCATAAAAGTTAAATTAAATACTTACACTTCCCCTGTGAGGCATCAAAGCATTACTTATTGTACGAGTGGGGAAACAAGACAATGAGGCACAGTCAAGACCAGAATCCAGAAGTGTGTTTAAGAACATGCACTAACACATACACATTGTAAACAGCTAGTGTAGATGAGGCTTTAATGTGCTGTAAAAAGCCTTAAGCACACTAAATAACTACTTGATCCCAGGGTGTGTTACCAAAAGCATTCTAAAAAAAAATATTTTAACTTTTTTGTGCAGAACATGTTTAGTCTGGACAGACAAAGAGATGAAGCAATTTTCTTTTACAATAACTTGAAGGTAAAAGAAAGATTGCAGAAACATCAGGCCTCCTGCCTGTTCAAAGCCACCCAGGCACCAATGAGAAAAACAAGCCAGCCAGGAAAGCAGCAATGGCTATACCCGGGGGAAGTCCTTTCTGAAAAATTAACGTCCAGAGCCAAGGCAGGCTTTCTAGGTCAAAGTGTAGGGCTAGTATTAGGCAACATCCAGCAGCAACACCCAGAGCAAACTACCACAGTCCAACCATGAATTAGACCACAGAAAATGAAGTCTGTAACACTCCCTTGTTTTTCAGCTCCCAGTGGAAGGTGCGGGAGAAGATTAAGAAGTTGGTTCAGTTTATTAAAATCTAAGATCAAATTCCCAGTAGATGATCCAGACTCCCTAGTGTAACAAGTGCATTAAGGGGGAGAGAAAGCACATCCTGACAAATGTATTTACAGCCTTTAATAATTCATACTTGCATATGCAGCCCCCAATAGAGAGCAGTCCCTCGGAAATCACAAGCCTTTCTGATTGCACAGATTCAGCTAATGTCTTCATAAAAGGTTCTCAACCAGACCTTTTCTCAGTATCAACTGCAGCAAAGAAAAACTAATAGCTCCAGCTGGTACTCATTGAAAAGTCACTTAATATTTCACCATGCAAGGAGCTATGCTTAATGCGACACATTGTTTTTCCCTAAGCAGTTGGAAAACCCCTTGACATCATATTAATAATGTCAAGTTTTATTGGCTCTCTGATTTGAAATGATATTAAACTTTTCAGACTGTCTCAACTGAAGTAGGAAGCTGTTAAGATGTGGACAGTTTGGATAACTGGAAAAATAATAGGTCTTGTCAGATATTTCTTCAAGACTGTGGAGGAATGATGTAGAAAAAAAAAAACACACACCAAGGAATGAGGCATTTATCCTTTATGCTAGCTTCATAGGAAACGTGCTTTCTGTGTACGAATACTGAATCTGCAAGGAAGATGCCTAATCTTTGACCATGATAATACAAGCCATTTGCATAGCAGTTGTAACACAAGCAAAAGTTGTGTGTATTGAAGAAAACACCTTTGCTTTTAAGCTTTACAACTGATACAAAATAAGCTGAGAAGTAGGTTATATACAGCAGTAGATCAACAAGCCTACCAGTGCTGCAGTCCACTGAGCACAAGAATTTCCCTTCTGGCCTCAGATACACATGCACCGCTGCTGGAATGTCCTGTTATACACCTTATATGCATGCAATTTATTTATGCAATCTCATTCCCTAACATGAACTTACACTGAATTACTTTCTGTGTATGTAGCTGTATGTGGGAAAAGTCAATTAAGTTTATGAAAAACTAGAAACTCATGTATTATTCTCATATGCATGCTTTCCACTTTTCTGCTGTCAAACAACTCTTCATTACCAGCTTATTCTGGACCATTAGCTTAAAGAAATCCAGTTTTGACAACCATATACTGCTCGATACATCCAAAGGATGGTATTTTAAATTGCACCTTTTGTTTTGCATGACATGAAATGGTCATACTGTGACTCAGCTTATCCAGAGGTTGAGGCAACCCCTCCCTGGGTTCAGTGTATAGCTCTGGAGCTGATGGAATTTACTTTGCTCCATTAAGACAGCACATAACTTGTTATTGCTGCCCTGCGCCAAACAGCAAGTGCATCCACTCTGAACAGCGTCTATGAATTTAGGCTGTACACATGCCCAGTAAGCTTACTTAGGGTATAAATTGTTCTTAGACCATACAGGTAAGCCTGCTCTTCCAAAAGCAAGTTCCCAAATCCCTTCAGTAAGGCCCAGGTTACATTCAGAACTAGTTCCACTACAAAGACCAAGTAGCAATATCAGCTTGTCCCTTTTGCCAAGTGGATATATCTGATCTTTAAAAGGACTTACTTGAAAAATACCACAATTATACTTTACCAATCCAGAAATTCCTTCTGCTTTTCAGACATTTCCCCAATACCGCACCACCTCGGCACCCCCTCTGCCTGTAGCTTGGTGAGTATCTCCTATTCACAGGGAGCTCCTTAAGTGGCTGCACCTCCCACACCCTCCCTATAACCGGCCCAGGTGTGCTTGGGCATCCCGCACACAGGAGCCCCAGCTCCCGAGGTGCCCCTTGTTTGGCTGCCCCCTGCCTGGAGATGTTCTGCAGTTAGCTATTTGAAAAGGCAACTTCGCCTTTTGATTCTTTCCCACAACTGTGTTCTAAATCTCCTTGTGATCATGGTTTTCTACTTTAACAGGTGAATAGACCTATTCTTGCTGACAGAATAGCCAAGAAGGAAACTCCAGCTCTCTTTGGGTAATTTATAGGACAAGCTTAGCTTCCCTCATGCAGATTCAGGCCTTTACTCTGTCAGATTTTATCAATTAGCAATTAACAGTATAATGGACATCTCTTAAAAACCTCTTTCGAATTATGTCTATTTAAAAACTCTGAGCAATTTGCCTACTGATGTGCTGACACTGCTGCCTTTCACACTGCCATTCACCCCATTGTTTCCCCGCAACCCTCCCCACCACTGACTGCCTTCGTCTTCTGCTGGCACGTGCCACCAGATTCAAGGGTCCATACAAACCAATGCCAATATCCCACACGGACCTGCTGTAGCTGCTTCAGCGTAACGCTCATAGGGTGTAACAGTGAATTGGGCACAAGAACCAGTGGTAAAAGACAGAGAGGGACCAGCAATATGTCGGTCTGAACACATCAGGTAGCACTAAATTGCAACAGCAGAGGACAATAACAGGCGGTACTGAAAAATCAGGTTGCTATTCTTAAGCTATATACAGGAGTGAGGCAAACCTACTGTTTCCACTCTGATTTTCAGGACTGATAAGACCAGCAGCAACCTAAGATCCAAGATTACCTATGGCATGCCATATATCATGCATCATTCTGTTCATTTGAATGCACCATGGACTGCAGTGTCTTCAGGTTTATATATAGTCACAGGCTATTGTTAGAAAATTTATACAGCCACATTCACAAGCACTGTGCTGCTCCAGAAAATTAAACAAACTCAAGCTCAGTGGGAGAGTTATAAATAAGCAACTCGCCCACTCAAGAGGTTGATCCTGCTCTTCTTTTAGGCAACAAGCATATGGAACTCCTCTAGCTTTTCCCATACAGGATTTTAACAGGAGGATTACACAGCTACATCACTTAGCTTTCTCCATGGACAGAGGCTGGGTGTAGTTACCACCGGGCAGAGGGGCTCAAGCAGGCAGTAAGCTGCAGCCTCACGTATCCCTCAATTCTCCAGCTGTGGCAGACCAGGGTATTAGCTGGCTATCTGATGCTGTTGGAGGATGAGATTAAAGTCAGCCCAGCCCCAAGGCACACTCCAAACCCAGCCTCAGTTCCTCTTCAAGAGACAAAGTGTGCAGACCCACCAGCGGCACTGCACAAAAGCAGAAACCTATGGGAAAACTGAAAGGATTCTTCTGAGCCTGTGTAGGACTGCAACACCATCCAAAACAAGCCCATTAACAGGGAAATTGAGTATATCAGAGTAATATGAGGGAGAAGTGTTATTAAGAGTCTGAGGTTAAGAGAAATTACTGTTATTTAGTTTATTTAAAGCCTATTATATCTTGTTTATTGGGTGAAAGTTAAAAGTTCATATCAGGTTGGATAGCCAACACTGGAGCAGTGGCAGGGATTTTCATAAGTGGCTCATGAGGTTCAACACCCAAAGGAAAGCACTTCCAATGCTGTTTTTAGAAAGTAGTTAGCACGCAGCCTCCAAAGGTCAGGTTTTGTTCAAATAGCTCAGTTTCAGACATTAGGCTTGACACCATTAATCTCTTTGGGAAATCTTGACCTGCAGTTTTAAATGAATCACTCAGCCTAACCTCCATATTTGTGATTATTGGCATATTCAAACCTACCTATTTGTTCCACTAAACCAGACAAACAAACACTTTTAGTTACAGACATAAGGTTTTATGCTTACAAATAACCACATGTACCAAGCTATGCATGCAAAGTGGTGAAGCTGATTTATGAAAGCATCATCTGAAATTAAACTAAGTGCAAATGAAAAGAATTTTGAAAGTGCTCTTCTAAGAGCATGAAAATGTAATAGGGCCTAGGGCTGTTTGGCTTAAGAACTTTATAAAATGCTTGACTTGCTGAATTTTGTTGTATGTGTGCAAGGGGGATAAAAACACCTCTAGGAAGTTCTTACTGGGGCTGTTGTTTTTTTTTTCCCACCTCCACAGCAATATTAGAAACTGTTCCTAATTATCATTATCCTAAACACCAGCATCTTTGTTGGGGAAATCTTTGCCACGGGCAGGGGGTTTTAGAGAGAAAATGGACTGCGCACATATCCCCGTTGCAGAAGTTCAGCTGAAGCAGGTGGGCTGCTCAGACCTCGATTACAAAGCACAGACAAAATACTAACGCCTAAATCCCAGAGGGCAGCTTCCAGGAAGGGAATATGCAGCCTAGAGCTCTTCCAAACACTAACACCATTAATATTCTGCCAGCCCTCCCCAGGCGACTCCAGCAGCCCGTCAGCTCCACCTGCTCCCAGCACCATCTCTCAGCCGGCCGTGTAGAAGGGCCTCACTTCTCCCCGCAGAGCTTCCCCCGCTTTCTCTTCTGCAGGCCTCTGACCGAGCCTGGTACACGAGTCAGCGGCACTGGGGGCTCTGCAGGGCTGCCCAGCTCCCCGGCTCTGCTCTGGTGGGACCGGGGCGGTCCCTGCCCAGCACCAGGCCCCCGAGCATCCCCGGAGCGGCTGCAGGCTCCTCGCCGGCTGCGCAGCTGAGGAGCGGCGTCGGTTTCAAGAGCCCCCGACCTTTAATAATCATTTCTTCTGTTATCTGAACACTTCCTAATTCATCCCCTTCTGTCCCTGAAAATCTAAATCCTATTTAAGTTAATGCCCTTCATTTTCATTTATAAAGACAGATACAAAATAATTATTTCCTATCTCTGCTGTTTCCTTATCTTCTGTCCTAATAATTCCTCACTGTCTCTCTTTCATCATCTGTCTTCAGTACAAGAAACTTTTCTGTTAGTTAAAATATTCAGTGTGTTCATTTTCTCTCTCTTTCATATCTCGCTGCTTCCCTCTCCCTACCTGCCCTCACTCCCCCCGCTTCTGGGGCCTGCCAGTGCCTTTCATGCTCACCCTTCACACTGATCTTCACATCTTTCTGGTGTTTGTATTTCGGTTTGCAATTTTATATGCAAATGCCGGCAGGCCACCTCTCCAGTCTCTGCCTTTGATACCCGAGTAGCCCTGCCTGGCTGAAGTGCTTTGCGTAAACAGAGGCAAGCTCAAAAGGACGGCTCCGTCCTCACCTCCGATGAAAGCGGCAAAGCAAGCAGTAACAGATGTGTCTCCTGGTGACAATTTGATTAAAAGAAAATAGAGGTGTTTTGTGCAGGAGACCAACCCTGCGAGCAGCAGAAGAAAGAGACCCTGTCCTCCGGCAGGCACGGGCAGGATCTCGTCGCAGCGCTCATCAGCACCGCGCGTGGGGTCAGGCTTCTGCAGCGACCAGCACGGGCAGCCGCCCACTGAAGCCATTTGTCTCAGCATCGCCTTCCAAAGTCACCTACATCAGTAATGGCACCAAATGCTGGATTAAGGCTACACAGAGTAATGACTCCTCATCCTATTTATGATTTCATCAACCTTATCGTCATTAGATCATAGCGCACTGAGCCCAGTTCTTGATGTGCAGTCCATAAACGCAGCCGTCACCTCACTCAACACTACTGAGCATTTGTTGAAGTGAATATGCTCCCAGATTTACTTTGATTACAATTATTAGCCATGCTGAAGGCAAATCACAAATGCCAAGAGCTCTGATCACTTTAGGACTCTAAAACGACTCGGTAAAATACTTCAGTGCTAATTTTTGGTAGATATCT
The DNA here is from genome assembly GCF_964034855.1 of Anser brachyrhynchus. Lineage (NCBI taxonomy): Eukaryota > Metazoa > Chordata > Aves > Anseriformes > Anatidae > Anser > Anser brachyrhynchus. The sequence goes on from NC_137718.1 coordinate 942,567, forward strand.
TATGAACCACCTTCCTTAAATTGTTTATACTTGTTACTTACCATCTGATGTTGACACAAATAAAAGCTTATCGGGTGCATGCACGTCTATATACATTTATTAAATCAGTTTTCTCACTGCACATATTGTCAGCCTTTTGTATAGTCTGTTTGTTCTTTTCTCTGCATAGTGAGTTACTCTTACATTAGCTGAAGAGTGTTTGTGTATTTGCAATCAAAAGGAACAGGATTGTAAGTGTTCAAAAACTGACAGCAGAGCTCCACGCGTCTGAGATTCCCAAAATGCATTTCTAAAGGCATTTCTTGTGAATGGCTTAAGCTTTGCTTATTCCTTCAGAGTACAGAAAATGTTGCGTCCTCAGTACCACGTATACCCATCTCTGGAACTCTCCAGCTTCCCAAAAGATGTTAGAATTGACTCAAAATCATTTAATCACGGGCAAAACTTTAGCGCCCTCATTGTTCACAGTAACTGTGTAGCTCTGGGAAGAAAAGAGCTCAGTCTTACACTGTCTAGTACAGAATGATCACATCTGATAAATAACTTTGACTAGTGACTCATCAGCAGCATATGCAGGAAGTATATATTTAAACCTGTGCTGCTTAAACAATTGTTTAAGATGTCAGTTTATCACGCAGACAGTTTTTATTGAAAGAAGAAAGAAAAATATCATTTTTTAAATTAATGAGAGCAGACCTTATCTCAGTTGCTTTTACTACACTGTATTTTGGAAAATATTCTTTTATTGTTCGCTGTTGCTTCTTTGTTGGACCCACGTGCCAACAGCCACATTTCAAAAGACTTTTATAAACATTAACCAACAGAACCTCAACGCTGGGAGCTGCAGAAGGAACAAATATAGAAAGATTAATTCACTTGCCCAACGTTATATTAAATCAAGTCAAACTTGCAAGCAGAATCCAGGTCTCAACTCCCCTGCTTTAAGGCAAAGCTGCCCAGGTCCGACAGCCCCAGGTTTGCCCCCCCGAACAATGCAGGCTGCCGCCCCCCTGCTGGCACCGCCACAGTCACCAGGTCATGGGGAGGCTGCCCCATACTTTGGGAACCCCTGTGCACTCAGGGTGTCCTATTACAGACTTTGATGTGCTTTATTACCCAAGAAAGAGGCAAGAATCACACCACCACATGGACAGGACAGCTGCTGCGATTTGCCAGCTTCAGGGAAGACCAAAGAGCTTCGGAGATCAGAGGAAACCCAGGTAAGATGGCAACAAGACACCGGCTGGGGATTGCTATCCATGCAGGGAGCGATCTGGGAGGGAAGAGTCAACTCTTCCACCATATGGGATTTTAAATTAATCCTGTCAGCTCAGCTCAAGGGCCTGCCAGCCTCGCAGACAGCTCGCTGAAAGCTCTTGCTCAGCAGTGAAGGGCAGCAAAGCTCTGGCAGGGGATGCTGCTGGAATCCCACCCGCAGCACTGCGCCCAGTCTGACCTCCCAGCACAAAACGGAGACCAAAGGAGTAGGTGGTGTTCAGAGGAGAGGGGAAGAGCTCCTGGGAAACTCGGAAATGAAGAGAGATTTAAAAAGAAAGAAACTCTGCCTTTGGAGTGGCAACTGATAAGAGGAGACAATAAAAAGAAAATGGATGATCCAGAGAAGGCAGATTGGTACTTCACCACCATCTCATAAGATATGAAAACTGGGGTTTTCAATGAAGGTAGGCAGTAGGAAAGCCCAAGCTGATAAAAAGAAATTGTTTTCCACCCTGTAATTAAGTTGGGGAGCTTACTGTCACAGGAAATAAGGACAACGGCTTAGTGGGACTACAGAAGGGACCGCGTGCTCACACAGCTATCAGAGCATCCAGGCTCGCTGTAACACGGGTGAACGAGAAGTGTCCTTGTAGCCTGGTGCTGGCCCTGATCTAAATGCTAACATGGTCTCCGGGACCAGAGGGGCAGGAGCAGGCAGAGCAGGCAGGAGCCGGCCGCAGGGGCCGGAGCAGCAGCGGCTGGACGGGGGGCGCCTGCCTTGAGTTGGGAACATCGCTGCCAGGCTGCAGTGTGGGCTTGAGGACATTTACTAAATACCGATCACAAAGTGCAACACCCATCTAAAACAAACACAACTGAGGAAAAAAGCCAGTCTAGGAAGGCAGCCAGAAGAAAGTTTGGGGGAGATCCTCACGGCCAAGACGTAAGCCTTGCCAGACCTGCAAATCCCTGTTCTTAGTTTCTGTGCCCTTAACAGTAGTGGCTGAAGTCTGATACAGTTTGCCCAGCTGTGGTGCGGGGGTCTCGCTGCTTAGCTCCAGCTGATAAGATGTGATCTCGTGGCTGATTACCCGAGGTTCATATCCTTGACAGCGATTGCACAGCAGTATCAGCTCACCGTTTATTTTCTGTAGCAATAAAGGGGCAAAGAAAAGCCCCAGTATAATATAATCAAGACGGTAAACTGTGCTTTTACTGAAAGTAGGTTTGAAATAGGATATGAAGGGGCAGATCCGAAAGGCAGAAGCATCTAGAGGAGGTCAGCAACAGCACATTCGTCCTAGAGCCTGGAACAAGCTCGCAGAAACACCTCCGCACCGAAGTAAGCTATTTGGGGATGAACGCAGCGAGGCACAGAGGAGGGGGGCTCCCAGGGGGACAGCAACATGAATTTCCTAGCAGAGCCCATGCCATGGGAAGCTCGGACACAGAAAAGCCATCCTGTCCCCACCCGTCTCGCTCCTTGTGTGGCCGTGCTGCTGCCGAAACGATTCGGCCCCCGTTGCCGGGCTGACATGTGGCAAGTCGCTGCCTCAGCTCTGCCGGGATGATAACATACTTTCTGGGCAGGTAGAGAAATAACAAGGGATGTAACTATCTGGAGCTTTGCAGCTTCCTTTCAATGCAAGATTTCCCCTTCTCTTCCCTGCTGGTGTCTGCAGCAACATGGAAAGCCTCTGAACAAGGTGCCCTATAATCCATCAGAGGTGCTATTGCCCATTCATGCTCCACAGGAGCTCTGTCTCTCCAGTAAATCCCTCAAGCCATCTCCAAATCACCTAATCTCCATCTCCACCACCTCCCTCTTTTCAGTGACCTTACCCCTGACATACAGTATCTGCAGGCTTCCAGATAACACCCTCACATCCTTATCTGAAAGAGTATTTTAGCTCCTGTCCTGGCATTATGTTCATGCAGCAGTGAAGACATGCTAAGAAAGCACCAGGAGCGTTCAGGAGAGGAAGGCAGCTTTCCAGCTGCTCATCTGAAGCCTCACCAGCGCCTTTGGTTTTGCACCAAGAATGGCCACCACATCAAAAGGCCACCTACCAAACACAGCAGATCCAGCTGGCAGAGCTGCACCAACCGCGCACACCAGCTGCAAACAACAGGGATATTTGAAACAGGTTCTCCTCTTGTCATCCTGAGTATGACCCTTCACTTGGGTTGCAGTGCTTGCTTCCCTCTGCTCCGCATCTCACCCTGCAGCCAGTTCTCACTTGCCATGGCCCCACACCGCCATCCATCCTGCCCCCCTCCTTTCTCTGCGATGGACAGAAAGCTCGCAGCCCTCGGTGGTTCTGACCTCCGTCGTGGCCCCTTGCGTTGAAGTCCCTTTTCTTCTGCCAGGCAGAGAACAGCAGGCAGAGAAAAGAGAAACTCAGACGTGAGCTCTGCAGTGAAACAGGTATGCAAGGTCTAGTGAGGAGCAGCCCTGTCCTCCACGTACAGCTGCACAATTTGGCTTTCCAGAAGTGACGTGGAAAGCAGTGGTCTGTCTAACCCAGCAATGCGTCTAAACATGTGGGACCCTGCTGGATTTCTGCTCAAGTCAGCAGAGTAGGGAGGCTCCTGGAGCATCCCAGCTCTCGGCACCTGACGGGCTCCCTCCCGCGCCCCCAGGTAGCCAGGCTGGCTACCTAATGCCGCTCAGATGTCCACAAGCCCACAAAGGCTGCAAGCCACTCATCCATTAAAGGTGAAACTTCAGTGATTTCCAAATAATACAAATTCTTGGAATTCCCAGGTCTCTTATAACCTGCCTTTTATTTTTAACAATAAAGAGCTTCCCCCAGAAGTTTCCCAATGTAAACAGACACCATAAAAGAGACAGATGTTGGTTCTGCAGCGCTAACGAGGAACACCAGTATTACACAGGGTGGCTGGGGCACAGAGGTGAGGTCTTATTACTCCACCGAGAGGAGATGGGGGGAGCACAAAGGCACGGTGCTCAGCAGCGAGGTTACTCAGGGGCTGCACACCACCTCTGCGTGGTGCTTCAGCCTCGCCTCTCCCTGGCTAATAAATGTTACAAAAGGAGAGGGAGGCGGCAGAGGCTGGAGGGAAATGGAGCAGAAATGCAAGGCTGCCATCTCGGATATCATCTGCCTCTCTCCAGACAGGCTGGCACAGAAGCGACGGGAGAGCAGCACCCGCAGCAGCGGGGGCTCGGCTGGAGCAGAGGGCGCGGGGAGAGCCGGCTCCCTGAGCGACCCCATGGGACAGGGGCCAGACACGGTGGGGGCACCCAGCACCTAGGGAAACTGCTATGGGAACGGCTTGTGCTGGAGCACGAGCAATTGAATCATGGCAAGAGCTTGGAAAGCTGAATCCTCCTGTGCAGCTCGCTAGGCTGTTCCCAGGGAAGAAGCCGGCAGGCAGATTCAACTTCAGAAATGGGGGCCGGAGTGGGCACGGATAAGGGACGTGTCCCAGAATCAAAGCTATGCACACACACACAGCACCATGTGCAGAGGAACGTGCATTCAGCAAAAAGGTGCACTTGTCTCTGGAAAACAGCAAATGATCCTGGCTGTGCCAGTACTGCTGCTCTGCTTGTTCACCCTCCACAAGGGAGGGGGAAACAACTCCCATCCCATTCCCATTCCGGCAGTCAGCTCCCTTCCAGCACCGCCCCAATCAGCTCCCTGCTCAGAGCACCACCATGCTCGGTGCTGCACACGGGCAGCTCTGCCCTGAACACTCTGCAGCATAAAGCAACCAATTCTTAGAGCTGAGGTGCTGCAGCCAAGGGAGACTACGTGATCAGCTGAGCGTCGCGTGGGGAGCCCAACCTCGTCCTACCCACAAGACCCCCTCTGCTCTCCCCGGTGCCTCGCCAGCAGTGCTCCCAGTGGCGCAGCAGCTCTGCACTCTGGGCATGGCTTCCCGACAGGCAATCACATCTTAGAGGCTCTGGCATTTTCTTAGAACACCTCAAATTGCTTTTTTTACACCTCACTGCTCAGTGCCAACCCCAATTCATGTTATTTGTGCATTTGCTTAGAGAACATTATCTGATCAGTCACCCTGTAAGAGGCTGGGGAAGAGTCTTCAGCTTCTCCTTGTCACTGAAGCAGGTCGGGCACAAAGGAATCGGTGCAAATATTTTGTAAAACAAACCGCCCCCCAGCGCACTGGCTGCTGAGCACATGGGAAAGCCCTCAGGTCCTGAGCACGGGCTGATGTGGCCCAAGAGACAACACCTGGTTCTGAATACCTACCTGCCTGCCCAGTTGCCTGCTCTGGAGCTAAGCTGTGTCCTTTTAATGGCAACAAATAGAGGAGAAAGAGTATTTGGCACATTTACATATATTCCCTCTGCTGGCAGAAGCTGGAAAAGGCAACACCCAAAACTCATGAAGATACTGGAGCTGCAAAACACGCTTTTACACTTCCACCTTTTCAGGTACATCTCCAACAGTGCTGCATGTAACTGCACATCGGTGGCCCTCTGGTAAGGGGCCATACAGGCACTGCCACCCCTGCAGACAAATCAGCTCCATTTCTTCTCTCCAGGGAAGACGGAAGAGGCCAAGCCACTTAGCCTTGCAAACTCCAGCCACCAAGAGCGTACAAAATACTAGTGCAGCATGGCAACACAGAGGTAGCATGACTGCCCTCAGGCTACCCAGCACTTCACAGCAGCTGCATCAAACCAGAGCTGCCGCCTATTTCAACAGGAGCCCGTAGCCCTTGTTTGAAAAAAGGTGCAAAAAAAATGTTACAATTAATAATTTTATATTAGCCCATCCTTCCAAGCTGTTCTTTCCTAACCATCTGCATGTCCTGAAATGTGAGGTTTTAGTCATAAATGCCAGGCCTCGTTCTGGAAATTTATAAGCTGTTTTGCTTCCTTTACCTGAACAGCTTCCAGATACTATATACAGGCATTGTAATCATCTGAGTCCCACCATGAAATGGCATGATAAACTTTACAAACGCATAGCTTCTGCACAACAGACGCTAAGTATTCCATAGTCCCAAAGAATTTTCTCCTTCCTTTGACAGAAGCCAGGTATCCCACAAGTAAAAAACGAGAGTCCATCTGCTCAAGCATATAAGGGCACAGACCCTTTAGCAGTAACATATTAGAAGCTGTACTCAAGAAAGGCGACATATTTCAACTTCCATATTGCAGCCACAACCCCTGATGCACCATCAATTAAGAGCAGCAATAATTACAAATGGAAAACTGCAGACCTCAGAGCAGATAATGTGTTTCCATTAGATTAAGTAGTCATAGAAATCAAAAATAAAACCTATACTTCGGCTAATTAAGCCCACTCACCATCTGATTAAGACGTGTTGTGATACTATGGAAAAGTACCAAAGAGCTATTGTAAGTAAACGAACACAACTGGGTATTAATATTATATTTCTTGTCAGAAAGGATAATTGATCTGCCTAGAGGTTAACCAAGATAATCACTGCAGGTTGACAATATTGTCAGTGTTAAACCTCTTGCTCCATGCAGCAGCATCAGGGATAAAAGAGGCTAAAACCCTTCCCCCAGACAGCCTGTACTGCTGACTTGTAACATGGCATTATTGCAACAGCCTCCAGATTCACCTCTGTGTCTGACTTGAAATAAGAACACACGGTGCTTGTTGAAATTCTTCCCCTTCCCCAGATTTCTTCCCCCTCAAAATTCTGTTTAAGAAAAGTTGATGTAAGGTTCTCTGAAAAATAAATCCCTGCAATTCTTTCAAATCTGGGGGGCAGAACAAACCATACTTTCTTACCTGGCTATGATTCATATCTACAAGGCCAGATGCTGAGACTAACAGCATTTACTTTGGAGAGCGTGGGGCCAGATTTTTATGAAGTGCTACAAGCACTTACTCTGCCTACAAGCATCTTTTAAGCTCAGCTCCAGGCAAACAAATAAATTCCACATTCTTTGTCCTGATGTTGCATCTGCAATGCCATGCACTGATTTGTGTGGCATGGAAAGGTAGATTTGGGACACAATTTCTTGTTTCCCACTCCAAAGCTACAGGTCTTGCTGTCCTCCTTTTTCCTACTATGGAGGACTTAGCAGAGAGGAATCCATTTAGATTTAGCAACTGCAACTAGTGCTTAAGACTGCAGTGCTCTGATTTGTGCCACTTGACTTCAAGGTGTATTCCTGGTGAAATAAGGTAAGGACACTGGACCATGATTAGAAAGCCTAACTAGATCAGGCACATAGCTAACAGTCCCACAGTGCTCTCATAGGAGTGCTGCTCGATGAGAGCCATCCCATTTAGGTCAGCCATCCCTTTGTGAGCCACGGAGCTCCAGTTTATCAGGTCTCCTGGAGCCAACCATTGCTTTGCAGAGTTGACTTCACAGGACTATTCCAGGAGGAATGACTTTTTGGAGGTGCAAAAACACATAATTCAAACTGTTACCAGAGAATACATTTATATCAGGGGATAAATTACTGTATGCAAAGAGTATTATAAATGGTCTGCTGTCAAAACAGAAGGATGTATCTGCCAGGGACACTGCTGGGGTCTGAGGTCAAGCACTACTCAGTATTTTCATTCATGACCTAAATGATGGAATAGAAAGAATTATTAGACTTGCAGATGACACCACACTAGGGCTGTCAGCACATTGGAGGATAAGCTAAGGATCAATTGTGATTCTGATAAACTGGAAGTGTGATCGAAAAGTCCAGGGAATCTAATTAACTTGTAAGGTACTGCTGGAAAACCAGGACTGCAGAAAGCTCGGGGTTACAGCAGGTCACAAATTGAACATGAGTCAACAGCCTCGTGTTGTTGCACAAAGGCATCACAGCAGGATGCATTTACAGACATGTACTTTACAGGGCGCAGAGGAGTTGTTCTGCCCAAGAACAATTTTGTCAGCAGACCTAAGGCTGGAGGGTTAGGTCTGCACCCAGCTCTGTCTCACCTGAAGGATGTCCTCTACTGTTTTTGTGTTTCCGTTAAATCTGTTTGTGGGAGATTCACTGAAAATAAAGATAAAAGGGGCATGACAGTGAATTTGATTAAATATTCAAAGACTGTTTTTGGCATTATTTACTCAAATATGACTCCAAGCTTTGGGTTCCAGTTTTGGTTGTTACTGTGGAAACCAGCTTAACACGGATATATAAAAGGAAAGGGCTAATCAATTAAATAATTTAAAGACTGAAACAAAACCATGGGGAAAGAAACATGACGGGTTTCTCTGTATTTAGGATTCTCAGTCCCAGTGTTTTATACCAAGAGCAGGAGGTATCTAGGACACTGGGCTTGCCTGAGAGTTAATTACTCTGACACTTCTGTCCTCCAGGACACCTGAAAGCACTGAGGAGTGGCAGCTCCTAATCGCTGCTTACAGGACAGATGCCAAGTAACACTCATTCCTAAAATCCTAACCGAGGCTAGCAGGCAGAGCTGCGAGAAAGCTCAGCTCCTGACAGAGCCAGGGGCACACAGGTTATCGTGAGGCCAGCAGGAGAGGGGCTGTTGGGGAGCAAGCTAGAGCACAGAGGTGGCCCTGGCAGAGCCCCAGGTCCTCATCCTCGCACCAACACCCACCGACTGCACAGACCCTGCCGTTCCTGCACAGCTTTCTGCTTTATATATCTGTTAAGCAGGAACACTAATCCTCACCTGCCTTCTTTGCTAATATTTGCAAAGGGCTTGGAAGTCTTCTGGTGGAAGGAAGTATAAAACAGTAAAAGCATTATTCAACACCCCCCTTCCCCAGCTTGCGTGAACTAAAGTGCTGCTCAGCATACTGTATCTGAGGCAATTTAGCTGAAGTTTGACATCAGAGCAGTATTTACACCTCATCAGCATTCAGCATAGGCAGGATAATGCCAGTTGGAGGGGTGAGGAATAATAGCAAGTAGACGGTATCAGCGCTACGAGAAAGCCTGCCTGGCCTGGCTGCCCTCCCTGCCTGCAGCACACAGGAGGGGACACCAGGCCCACTCCGGGAAGCATAACCCAGTGCCACTACCCACTGTTTTTGGGAGGAGCACAGAAGGAGTCAGGGGGCCACCACAGGTGACAGGAGATGGGACAGGTGGCATTACAGCACCCACCCCAGCACCACAAGCTCAGGGCTCCAGCATCTGTACAGGGCTGCGCTGTTGTGGCCTGCTAGGGCCTGGCTATCCAGGCCTGCCAGCAGCAGCTCTGCAAATCCCATTTTCTCCAGTACCCGCCACCACCCGGGCAGGGACGGAGGCTACCGGACCTGCTCTAGCTGAAGAGGTCATTTGTCTCGCCTCACAGAGGCAACTAGATCAACGATGTGCCCGCAGGAACTAAGGGCATGTTTGACAGCATCCATAAGGTTTTCTGTCACGCTATCCAAAGGGTATTTCTTTGCTGTTCGGACAACACAATCATTATTTAACCAGTGCCAGAAGATTGATTTCTGTTTTGCTCACTGTCCTCACTCGTCACCCACCAGCCAGCTTCTCGCTGTGCTGGCCGCAGGTCACAGGCCCCTGACATGAGTTTTCCTTCAGCTGGAGCAGTCTCAGCTCCAGATCCACGTCCCCCCACCCAGCCCAGCAGTGCTACACCATGCCAAGAGCAGTGGGGATGCAGCCCACGTCCAGGAGGAGCACCGGGTGGGTACCCTGGTTCTGCCACCTCTGATGGGGTTTATTGGAAAGTCAGAACTCACAAAGCCCTTAAACCTCTTCAGAGCAGTACGAGGCACCACTGCTCCATTCTTCAATGCACACCTCTTCCTCCAGAAGTTTGCAGCCAGACCAGATCTCTGCCATTGTTGAAAACCTCTCAGAGCCCAAACAAGACCTCAGGCAGGACAAGAAGGCATTCACAGGCTGCTGGATGCTGCCTCAGCAAGCGGCTCCCCACCAGACGGGCTGCTGGTGCCCCCGCAGTGTGGAAGGGGCCAGGGTGCCAGCGGCATGCAGGCAGCAGGCGCTCCTGCCTGCAGGAGACGGCCGCATCACAGAGGAGGAGGAACTGGCAGCCGGTGCTTTTAATTGAATAATTTAAGCATTATTGATTTTTCCTACTAGCTGGAAACAAGGCCCAAACTCCAGGCCCAGCAGAAATGATTACAAAGTAGGGTCTCTTCAGACAACTAAGATATCATTCTCCTCAAACATGGAAGAAGCTGCTGGAACAGGATGCTGAGCATCGTGGAGCTCTGGGAAGGATACTGGCAGCTCGGTACCCCAGGCAGGAACAGCCCTGCCTGCAGCTCAGGTCCCACCACCCGGGGGGGCAGGATTTCTGCACCGGGTGCTGCATGCAGGGAGATAAGCTGCGTGCAGGGAAGTGCTGGCAGAGGCAGGATAGCCAGGGGGAGGACACCACCCCATGCCAGCACGACTCTGCCAGCTGCACAACCTGTTGGAGCTCGAGGACATACTAGCTGGCAGATTTCAGCGAACCTGTTGCAAATCAGCTCCACCTAACTTGCAAAATGCTTCTTAGGGACCAAGTAGATGGAAACCCAGATGAGCTGCTGGATTAAGCTTTGTTCCCAGCAAACAGAGCCAAGGGAAGCGCAGGACCAAAACATCCTGGCATGCCTGCTCAATATAGACAATTAAAGGAGAGCACAAATAAGATTTACAGTTACAACTGACCAGTCTCAGTTCTCAGTATGGTGCTGAGGGTGTTCCAGCACCAAGGTACCTAAGAAAATACATTGAGCATATCATGATACATCGGGCGATGTCCAGACACTGCACATGCTCTGTGCATCAGCTAGTTACAGATGCTGAACCAGGAATAAAATGGGTAGTGAAGTGATCCATAGGCTGTACCGGACCTCAAACCTGCCAATCCAGCTTGCTCCCTGTAAGCATGATAGCCTGGGCAGATTTCTCAGAAGAATGTGAAAGAGGGCAGTGAAGGGCTTTTCATGCTCCTGTGTAGGAGAGTTATGCTTTAGAATATGCTTGCAAATGTGTAAGTCCCTTTGAGCAAAAGGAGTCTAAGCAATTTATTCATGCTCTTGCACTGCTGCTGCCCCAGGTGCAGCTATATTTTGAAGCGTGAGCAAGCTGTAGGCTGGCAGCTCCTCCTCTCTGCTGGAAACTTGCAGCCATATAGCTACTCCACTCCAAAAACCTCTCTAACCCGTCTTCTCTGCTAAGGGATCAACCATCTCATGGTCGACCTGCAGAAATGAGGACAGGACAGTGAAGTATTTCCCGCTACAAGAAGAAATGAACTTGTTATAAAACAGTTGCCAATGGAGTGATGAACACAGCAGCATCACACAAAGAAATGGAAGACACACTTTAATGGCTTTGCTATTGATCCAAAGATGGTGATTTTGCCTTTGACATTGAAGCATACGATGGGGAAGGGAAAAAGGCAGCTTGCTGTCTGTTCCTGAGGGGTAGGCTGCCAAGCAGTATGTTTATCAGCTACATAGGTGCCGCTAAACACAACAGACCTGGACTCTGTCATGCCAGGTACCATACAACACTGAAACAACCCTGCTCAAGATGTCAGACCACCTAAGGGTCCCCAGAAGTGCATCTCCCCAGCAGAAATCCATAACTGCCTTGCACCCAAACTCCTCAGAAAGCACACAAGCAGTATCCCAGAAACAATGGTAGTTGAGCAGCTTGAAGTACTTGAAAAGCTGAGGCTTCTTTCTTCAAGTAGTGAAAGAAAGGAACATGAACTTACAAAGCTGAAACTCAGTTCAATACTCAAAATAGCCCCAAAACCACGATACTCAACTCTGATGGAAAGGATTTAACAACCTCATATCTTATCCCAAATACAGCCATAACCTGAAGTTTCGAGAATTTTTTTTTCCAGTTTCTCCAGCTCCTCTGAGGAGGACAAGTGTGCCAAAAGGACTACCGTATCAGGAAATCTTGATGCATTTAAATAAAAAAGCAATTAAACACTTTAATAGGGAGGGAGGTAGGAAACTATTAAAATGATTTCAGGATGACCTTAAAGTCTTCCACAATTGTAGCTGAGAACATTAATATTTAGCAAGCCTGTCTGACTTGATCTCAGCACCACCATCCATCCTCGCTTCCTACCGTGTGGGCCCATTTGCACCCGTACACAGCCAAAGCGGAACAGCCCTGCTGCAGCCTCTGCAACAAAGCTTCACGTGTAACCTTCCCAAAACAAGTAGTCCCATCTTTTTCCTCTTCACTATTTATAAATACTATTTACCAGTCATTTAGCAACAGGAGTAAACAAGCCAATGCCCAAAGAACTCCTCACCTGGGCAACCAGCACCAGCTGCCAGCACCAACTGCACGAGCATCGGGGTGCTCCGAGGGTCCTGGCACCCAGCCCACCGCAGACATAACAGACCTCAGAGCCTGGCTGCTGCCTGATAGCCACCCATCTCACGTAATAATAATAATAAATGCCTTGCACTTCCACGGTACTTTTAACAAGAGGACTTCAAAGCCCTTGTAGATGCAGGCGGCCCTGTGATGCCCTTAACAAGCACATTTTTAGTCTCAGTTTTATGGATGAGGAAATTGTGGCTAGTAAGGTAGAATAATCTGCCCACATGACACAGGATAGCAAGAAAAGCAGCTATGGAGGAAAACACAAGAGCTGTGATTCTCAGCCCCCACCAAGATGAGACTCCCACCTTGGCTGGGGAAAACACAGAGCACCAGGAGCGGGCTCCCCCCGACACAGAGCCCTGACCCAGCCCAGCCTCGCAGAGCCTTCGTTCGCTGAGGGCGCTGCTACCTGAAGCAGAGGGCACTTTCCAGAGATTACACAGGACAAGGACTTTAATGAACAAGTACTGCAGAAGGGTTATTTTTACCCGCCCCAGCATATCAGCCAAACACTAGACCAGGGACCTAGAGGCATCAGCTGTTACTTCTAATTTAAACAAGTTGGCTGCAAAAAAAGCAGTGCAGCTAGAGAAGGGCTGCTAACACACGCTGTCCACAGCTGGTAAAACAAAGCCACGACCACCCCCTGGGCGCAGCTGGGGAGGCACAGATAGCAGGCAAAGGGAACAGAGGACAGAAATAAAGATTTTTACAGAAGGGCTTGGGGAGAGGAGGGCAGGACAGCAGTGACCGAGGGCACAGGATGCCTGCAAGCATCTCCGTCTCCAGAGCCTGGCAAGTTGAGCGATGAGGCTGCAGCAGGGCAGAGCATCCCTGGCCCCCCATTTGAACAGTCTCATTGATGAGCCTTGTCATCATTCCTCAAGACTAATTTTTTTAAATTGCAAAATCTTACAGAGCTATTAACCTCAAAAGAGTTTAACATATGGCAGCACAAGTCTCCCTCTTACCCTAATTATAAGGCTTGCAGTAATGGGGCTGTCTTTTAAGTTACAGCTGCTATGCTTTTGGCTTTTCACTAACATTACATCCTATTAAGGAGCTACACTTAATGCATGCAAATTACCAGAACACGGAGTGCTTCGGACCAGCGAGGGGATGCATTTAAGCAACAGCAGCAATATCCCAGGGTCAGGCTCACCCTGCTGAGAACTCCGTATGATCCATCAATCAAACTCCAGTCATTAATTAACTAATTCATTAAATATCTTTATATATGAAGGTTCATCAAGGCGGAACATTGTGTTGACAGCGACGTCCTGTCAGCACTTAGCAGTACAAGCTCCCCCTCCCAGCCCAGCAGCTCCCCAGGCAGGTGGGGACACTACATGCCCACAGAGCCCCCCACTCACCATGGCTCCAACACAGCACCCCCAGGGCAGCAGCCCCCACCCCACTATATGGCCTCCCCCGTGCCAAACAGCTGCAAGCCCTTGGGGTGACCATCATCAGTCTGCCCTGCCCCACCTGCCCCCAGCACTGCCCTGCAGCCCCCCAGAGAGCCACTGCACAGCAAGAGCAGAGCTCATCTCACCAGGAGTAATAATGAAATGCAAATAATAACAAATATTTGTTAAATAATAATAATAAAGGCAAGGTGATGGGAAGCTGGGGAGGGGAACAGAGAAAAGCCCACAGCAGCTGAAGCAGGTTTCATGGCCTGGCAGTGAAAGGCACTGCCACTGTGCTTCGTCCTGCCAGACGGAGCTGCTGGCTGCAGTGGGTGCTGCTCATCATGACAGCAGCTCCGAGCTGGGCCAGGTACTGCCCAGAAATGCTTTTGAAGGGGATTTTTGGGAAAGCCTGCCTTAGCAGAGCAGTGAGTGACATTTTCCTATCATATAAATAAGCCGAGGCTGGAGATGCAAGTGGAAGTGCAGCCAAAACAGCCATGGCCAAACCCACTCTGAAGCCCAGTCACTGCATGTGTTCTCGTGGGGCCCCACCTGACTGTCACCCCCTTACATATTACCCTGAAGCATCACCGCAATCAGTCCCCAAATTAACTGCATTTCTGTGAGCTGCAAGCAGAGCACAAGAGTACCACGGACCTGGCTCCAGCCCAAGGACTAATTTACTTTCCTAAGCCTTGAGTTCAACTAGGCATATTAAAATGGTGCGGGAAACCCTGCCAACCCTGCTCAGTCTAGACGGGGTGCTCTGACTGGCTGTTTTGCCCTCCCGTTTCCTGCAGTATCCAAGCATCATCTCTCTGCCCTGAGGTCCGTGCAATCTGGTCACCGAAGCCTCCCCCTTCCAGTGTTTAAAAGCCTCCTGCCCTACAGCAGCTCCAGGAGTGGCCATGCTGCGGTAGCATGCAGTAATGGTAACCTCTGAATCAATTCTTGCTCCCTGAAGAAAATCCTCCTGGCTTTAGTGCCACAAGCTGTAATACTGAAAATGGCTGTAAATTTGAAAAATTGGCACATTGTAGTCCAACAAGACAATTTTTGAATTGCTCCATGCAGCTGTGTAGTTCTGGATGCTATGCTGCTTGCATCCTAAACTGGGAGGTAGAGCAAGTTCTTAGCTGAAAAAAAAAAAAAAAATTTGTTTTGTGCTTTTCCTTCCTGTCCATCCAAAACCTGCGTGCTGATTCTTGGTTAACCACAGCAGTAGGATGCTGGACTCGGCAGCATGGCTGCAGGAACCCCAAATGCCCCAGTGAGAGAAACGCTCGCCCCACCATCTCCAGGCCCACCCAGGAGTTTGGCTGCAATGTTTGTCACAATCTGCATTAAAGATGTTTTCCCCTCTCTCCCCCAGTGTTGGGCTAATGCAGCCTGCTACCTTTGCATCCCACAAGCTGCAAGGTAGAGAGCAAAAGAAGGTTTAGATTTAGCAGCTGGTTTTGTGCTTTGAGAACCCAGAGCAGTAAAACTGAGCCACAACCCTACCGTCATGCCAGCACGAACTTGCTCGAGGACTGCATTAAGTGTTCCTGGGCACCAGGGAGTAGGGTAGCTGAGGCTGGGAGGAAACTGGGACTGAACCCCTTAGCAGGATCAAGGGGCACCCAGAGAAAAGATCACTGCAGGTTGAGGCAGGCTGACTAAACCAATTTAACATCCCACTTATTCAAAGAGGGTCTGCATTTATGCTGGACTGCGAGGCCTTTCAGTTTCTGTGCTCTAAAGCAGGAGACAAAATTCTGGAATAAATAACTTGCAGGGAGATGAGAAAGCAAAAGAAACAATCGGTATCTGGAGGAGGGAGAGAAAAAAAACTCATTTAACCAGCCATAATGAACTACTTCACACGTCGTTTCTTCTGGTGAACAAAGACTAGGGAGGGTTTGTGGATGGTATCTGAAAGTCAGACCCCTTTCAGGAGCAACACATTTACCGTAATGCAGTTCTTCCGGGAAGCCAACAAGACTGGCTCATTAAATTTTAGTATTATCTCTGTAGCCTTCTGCATTGTTTGATTAAAGTTTAATAGCTTGCTTGGTGGCGTTTGCTGTCTATTGTAGAGCCTTGCCCCCTCCCACCAGCAGTCCTGCCTTCGCTGGGGGAAACACAAGGCCTTGGCTGGCTTTGCGCTGTCAGGAGGTGTCAGGAGGTCACAGGGTTTGAAGAGGAAGCCTCAGGAACCCCGCAGGGGTTGCTTTTCTCCAGGGTGATCTTCTGCCTGCTTCGCAAGCACCAGCTCTGGGGAGCGCTCTCTTGGGAAGTGCGATGCTCCTTGCCTTGCCCAAACACCAGCCTGATTTCTGGTCTTTGTTCCCTCTGACACTGCTTGTGCTCTTCTTCAGCACTGAGTACGGCTGCAGAGCTTGTCCAGAGACAGGTGCACGACCTCTGAAACCTCTCCTACAGCCTCAGCAAGGACTTAAGGTATTTTTGAAAACATCAAAAACATGCAGGAAAGGGAAAAGGACTCCTTGTCTTTGTGGGGTCCAAATGGAGAGGCCCTCAAGCAGACCGCGTTTTGACAAAATTCTCAGCAACACATCTCCCAAAAATCTGTCTCAGTTGAGAACCTTAAGAGTGGATGAACCCATGATAATTTCGGGAAATCTTAGCCTGCAAATTGCAAGAGGTCTGAGAGCCCTGCCTGCAAAGTTGTTTCCATTCCTGGTGGCCATTCAAAACCTACCCATTTCTGTCTGTAAATCAGGCTGCCAGAATTTGAGTACCTCCTTTCCAGGTCCATACATGAGCTTTTGCACTTGCAAAGTAACTGCAGGCACCAGACTGTGCATGCAAAATTGAGTGCCTGATTGTATGAAAATGCTCTCTGTGAAATTAAACGTTAAGTCTGAATGAGCAGAATTTTACTGAGATGTTTGTATGTGCATTGAGATGCAGGATAGCCTGAAGCTGTTTGTCTTAAGAATTTAATGAAAATACTTTGTTTATTGCAGCGTGTTGTATGTGTGAATTATAGGTGTACATAATGCCTAACAAATGGAGCGCACTTCTGCATCCGCTGCCTGGGGGATTCCTGCACACACACTTGTAGCACTGACAGTCACGTCAGGATCCAAGTAAAACGCAGCCTGGGCATCTAAGCAACATGTGGATCTTTGGCCACTGCATAAGACCAGGATCTTTCAGGACTTTCTTCTAGCTGTTCCTGTGAGACCATCAGAGGACTTTGGTAGGTAGGACTTGAAGAAGGAGGGCCTGGATTGTTTAGTCACTCACCTTCTCCATCGAAAATGAATTACAGTGTCTAAGAGGGATGCCCCAGCCCGGCCAGGTTCTATGTGCAGCTGGGAGATCCTCTGGGATGGCTGGGGGCAATGGTCTGCAAGCTTGGCATTGCACATGGTCCCATATGGGACCCAACAGCCCTGCGTTGCCATCTGCCTCTGTGCTTCTGGGGTTCCAGATACATGGGATTTTGTAATTGAGAAGGTGGTTGCTACCCCAGAACCGCTATTCTCTGCCAGGTGAGAGGAGGCACACTTCCTCTGAGCCCCCCGGACGTGGACAGAATGGTGCCACCAGGGAGGCACCGCATGAGACCAGCCAGCAGCCCGAGAAGCCACACTTGACCCCTCGTTGTGGAGCTACAGCACACCTTCCTCCCCGTCCCCTTCTTCTCTATCAAAAATCTGAAGCCATTTTCAGTATTACAGCTTTTGCTGCATAAAGCAGGGGGATTTTCTTCAGGGAGCAAAAAATTGATTCAGAGGTTTCCATTAACTCACATTAGCACAGCACGGCCACTTTCAAGGGCTGATCTCGGCAGTGAGCGTATTGTAAAAGAAATGGGGCGTTTTCAATGCCCGAATTCAGTGGAGTTAAGCTGGAACAAGTCCATTAGGGGGTGATTTTGCAGTGGGGTGTGGGAGACAGCCTCCTGGAGATCACAGGGAAGATCAGGTGGGATTCTCGTGGCATTTCACACAGTTTGCTGGGGGAATTCTCAGTGAAATGGGAGCTTTTGAGAGCAAGGCAGATACGAGGCTACAGTCAGAATGGCAGCAGGATAACAGCAAGTTACAGGCACAGTGCTATACTAATATTACGGCAAAGTTTTCCTTCTTTATCCCCAAGGCCAAGGAAACTAAGGTTCAGGGAGATGAGGGTTTTGCCTGAGGATGCCCTGCAGACCAAGAACAGAAGTCAGGTCCCGGAGCTTTCCCAGATGGGGTGGAACTGGAAAACTGCCATCCAGTCCCCCCGAGCCTCCAAACGGTGCTGGCCTATCGTTTCTCCGTGCTGTTCTAGTTGTGACCTGCCACAACACGAGCTGCCGGGTCACTGGTGTTGTGACTGTGCTCAGGGGAGCAGAAGTTGATGGGAACGCTTATGGACGTTCTTAGATGGCAACACCCTCTCCCATCAGGCAGCCTCTCACTGGAGCAGCTTGCTGACTTTGTGGCGCTGTCAGAGTTTCTCCAGACTCTTCTGCAACATCTCCGCTCGCTGACATCCCCGTCCCTTCCAGCCTCGTTGCAGGTGACGGGAGACACTGAACTGCCAGTTCTTTTTGCAGGGGGCAGGAGCTGGCAAGGAGCTGCATGATTGATACTGCGATTATGCGATTGCACCTTGGCACCGCAGTAATTGTGCTAGACAGAGCTGTTTAAATACCACCAGACAGAGTATTACTCACATGAAAATGAGGCCTTAAATGTCATTATTTGTGTCATTATTAATAGCCCCTAATTGTGTTCTCTAATCATCATGAAATTATGCTAATATTAATATTCACATCAAAACTGCCTAGGGAATGAGAAGAACTACTTTAAAAAAAAAAAAGTCCTACCATATGTCAATCCCCATTAATGTGAAACACTTGCCTTTTGCATCTAGGAGACCAGATGCAAGAAGAGGAGACATGGAGTGGGGCGGGGGGGTTTCTCTGCACCTCTAACTCCTGGAACACGCTCTGCACCGTGATGCCCGGAGACCCTGCAAACACATGTCAAAGAACTCATTGCCTTAGACTGTACTGCCACTTCTTAAGGAGCTTTATTTCTTTTGAGAGGGCTTCTGACAAGTCCATCAGAGGGAACAAAGAGCCAGACAAGGTTTTGGTAAGCATCAAAATTCAGGTACTCAATAGGTGCCACGCTGCAACAGGCGTAGGAGTGTGGGAGGGCAATGTCACCAGGGAACAGGGCAATGAGAAGCTGAATTCTTTATTTACACACAGAAAGCTTGGATGATGCAGGAATATTGCAACATTTTGTAACGCCACTAGGTTATTATACTTATTTTCCTTATATTAAGTTCACTCTCTACATTGTATTTTTACCAGCACAAAAATCCACCTGAGAGAATGAAAACAGCATGAACCCACCACAGAAATATTTGGAAAAAGCCTCCCAAAGGGATTAATTTTAATGGATGTTGCTCGAGAACTGAAATCTTTGGATGTTAAGGACATTTGGCACCCTATACAATCATCATAATTATTGTAACGGTTTCACTGAGGTGGCATTTTTAGAAGCCTTTACCTAGTCATAGCCCCATTACAGCTGGTGATGTGCCCACACACGGCGAATAGCAGCCTTTGCCTCCAGGAGCTTCCAGTCCAGGAGATGACATGTACTGGATGAATCGAGTAATGGGCAGGTGGCAGAGAACTGTTTTTCTGGAAAAAAAAAAAAAAAAAATGTTAATGAAAATAAATCACTTTCTCCGCAATTTTCTGCAGCTCCATTTTCCAACTAGCATCACTTGCAAGTATCCAAATGCCTTACTTAATAAAACAGAGAGGTTTCTAAGTGCCAAACTATTATGGCTTGAGTTAAATATAACTCGGAGCATTAAAATAACTTCAGAGCCAGCGGGCTGGGAGCACGTGAGAGCAGCCCTACCGGCCACGTCCTCCCCGGGGCCGACGACAGGGACCCGCAGGCAGCGCCGAAGCTCAGCTGGATGCGGATGGAGCCCGCAGGCGCTGGGGCCCCGGGCTGAGCACCAGGGCTGAGCACCAGGGCTGAGCACCAGGGCTGGGTGCTGCCAGCCCGGCTCGGGGCACCCGCCCAGCACCGCACCGCCCCGCACCGCCCCGCACCCCGAGCGCCTGCCCCGGGGGCGGGCAGGAGCCTTGCGGAGGTATTTAACACTTTCGTGCGAACGATTTCTCCATAAAATATTAATGACGTATATATAATCTAATTGATTCCTTAGGGCAATAACCTCTGACAAAATGGCCCTGATTAGAAGATAATTGAGTGTGTTGAATTGCGTCCTAAGAGAGCTTAATGTTGACAAGGTCCATTATCTTGTGATAATGACCCCCTTTTGTCAGGTGTTAGTGCCATTAGGAGACACTTTTGTAGGAATAAATCCTTCCGTTTAACTCTTTTGTCTAATTACACGGATCATTTTACAAACCAAAGCAAACGTTCGCCTCCTGGGCAGGCCCCGGGCTGGGGAGGGGCGGCCGGCGGTGGGTGCGCAGCACCCGGGACCGGCGCTTGGAGCTGTTGGAGCCGGAGCTGCAGGGAGCGGGGCCCTGCCTTCCTTTTTCCCCATCAGAGGCTTCTGTTGCTCCTTCCAGGAGGGTTTGGAGCTCGCTGCCCGGCAATCAGCTTTCCTTGCAGCAGTGTTTAGCCAGACAAACACGGTGATGAGAGGGAGGCGTTAAACCAAAGTTGCACGGCTCCTGCTCGCCTCCTGGCCAGCTGCGTGCCAGACGAAGATATCCGTGGTCATTTGCGGGGACAGGGTACTATTCAGATCCAGGAACACGCTTTCTCTCGCTCTCCTTGCACCTGGTTATTACAGGCGTGCATTATAACTATGGCACTTACAACAACAGGGTGCTTGGCTTTGTCGTTTCGAGTGTGCGAGGGTATCTAACTGCAAGCGCTCCACCGCTTTGTAACACGAGAATTCTGGATTTAAGGGTTGTTTCCCAGCATCTGGCTCTGAATGGAGCTGAGGGGCGGGAAGGGGAGGCTCCTGTGCCCAGGGTGCCCAGAAGTCTGCCCTCGTGGTCCAGAGCGCCTCTCCAGCTGGGCTCGAGTCTTCCCATCCTAGCCTTTCGCCTGCAGCACGACAGCAGCTAAATAGGCAACTTCAGATCATTTCAGACAGTGCATTTTCTGGGAAGATGTGGGGAAATAGGGAGAATGGATAAGAAGCCCAAGAGCTGATCCTGGGTGCTGTGCATGAGCACAAAGGAGAGGAGTCAGTGTTTTTCCCTGAAGACAAATGCCTTCAATGCTCTCTTCCAGACATGCACGTATATGGACATTCAAGAAAGCATTAATGTAAAACACCATTGATTTCAATTTATATTAATACACTGTGCAGTGAACTGAGATGGCTGATTCACAGTCCTCATCAGATTTCACTGGTGCTGGGTAAATCAGATCCCCTGGTTCACTGTAGTTTAATTATACGCAAATTGTAAGTGAATTAAGATAAATCGAATTAGAACCACTCTAATACTGAATAAAAACACCCACAAAGGAGTTTGCTAGGGTTTAACTAATCCGCTTTGAGAACTAATGTGGATTCATTGGCCTGGGCGTCCATGCACGGCCAAGTGCTGATGCCAGGGCTGGGTCCCCATCGCGGGCCGTGCCGCGCTCAGGACCAGCAGGAGCACAGCCTCGGCAGGATGCAGAATAACCCAGCAGCCGGGGCAGTTCCACTTGTCCCTGCGATCATCGCTGCTTGCCAGGGAAGGGCTGGCCTGTTTTGACAGTGGCCAGCCACTGGGGAGATGGAGAACAGAGCCAGAGTATCACAAATTAGGTTGAAAGTCAGGAGAAGAGGAGCTGGAGCAGACTGATGAGGCACAAATTGGAAGCTGGGGTGGGTCTTTCCTCCCAGGGAAGTGTCATTTGTACAAATTGCCAGTCTGTGCCAGCTTGGGAGAGACCTTACAAGGGAAACCTGGAGCCTTCCCTGCTTTTCATGTGAGCAGATGCCCCTTTTATTTCTGAGCAAGGAGTAAGTGGAGAAAAAAGGAGCCCCTGTCAGCCTCTCGGAGACAAATTGCTTCCTGCAGCCAGAGGTGGCTCAGCTCTAACAATCACCCACTGCCAGAGGTGAGCGAGGTGCCCCGCTCCCCACCAGCCCCCTCCCTCCTTGCACACCCGCTCCCCCCTTAACTGCAGGCTTTTAAATTGAGACCCAGATAAGTAACTAACAGTCCCTTTCGTTTTTATCCGGCCAGAATGATTTACTGGGACAATGTGTGAAGAGTGCATGGGACTCTGCTGCTCAGGCGGCAGAAAATACCTTACTGCCTAAATGAAATGACCCAACCGACGCACAGGGTTAAAGATATATGTGGTGCTCCTGTTCCCTGCCTCCTCTACATCAGATGGGCTGTTATCTCCCTGCGCGCTCTCCTCTTCCGAGAGGGAGGTGGGCAGAACAGGCCACCAGAGGACTGCGAGCCATAAAGTTATTAAAACAGTAGAGGCAACAAAGCAGCATGGATTCCCTGCTGCTCTGACATTTCCAGAGGGTGAAAGGTAAAAATGCAGGGAGGCTCTCATGCTATGTAAAAAACACAGGCCAGTGCTTTTCGGTTTCTGCCTGAGCTCTCAAAGCAGCTAATTAAACGGGAGGGAGAAATCCACAAAGCAAGCTTCAAGCCAGCAAACAAAAGCCGGGCCCGGCGGGGGAGTGGCTGGTCAGGGCTGCGGAAGGATGCTGGCTTCTCCCTGACGGGGCTGCCTCTGAGCCTCCTTGTTTCGGGGAAGGTGGGGAACAGGGCTTGTTGCAACCAAATGGCTCCATTCACAGGTCCTCATAATTCACCCTAATTCAGACACCAAGGCCAGGAGCCAAACTGCACAGAAAGGTGCAGAGAATTGCAGAACAGCTCTGGGAAATGGCATGCTCCCAGACAGCCACCTCAAATTCCTTACGGCCTCTGCATCTACACATCGAGCCCTGTGGATTCACGGTCCTCGCACACCCCCGTGCAGCATCCCTTAGGGACGTGGCCAGGGAAGGCAGCGGGTACGGGCACTGGGCACGGGTACCGGGTACCAGTTGCACTGTGTTTTGCGGGGCCCACGCCTGTGGCTGTCTCGCGGCGCAGACTGATACCCTGTCTGATTGATCTTGGGTTAGCCGCCTGTCCGCCTACGCCCTATCGCTAATGGCCTCATTAGTTAGGGAAAAGGGTTGCTGAAGTCAATTTATAATATGTAATAGTGAAAAACAGCAAAATCAATATCTCTGCAGAGTCAGGGGGAGACTAGAGGGAGGGACGGGGCCCAGGGGTGAGTTCAGATAACTGATGAGCTTAAAAACCCCGCTCCCAGCATCTGTACTCACGTTAAATACATAATCGGGAGCGTTCAATTCTGATTAGCTGACGAGACAGTCGGCACTTACCGCGGCCTTTCCTCTCCCTGGGCCTTGTGCCAGCGGAGTGTGCCTTGCCTCCCGTCCTTCCGTGGGACCGTGCCGCTGTCCCATGGGGAGGGCACCAAGCTGGGGTGCCACCACCCTCCTCCACACCTCAGGAGCTCGATGGGCACACACGTCAAGACAGGAGCGACAGAACGAGCTGACTCCAGTCTACCTGTGCCCATGCTGGGGAGAGAAAAACCTGCCTGAAGTGTCTCACACATCTATGGGTTAAAGGCATGCTATTGCAAAGACAGCATGTTGAGAGCTGGAGCCAAACGGATTTGGATGAGCAATGCAGTGAAAATTATCAACTGCAGGAACAGTGGGGGATTCCCTGCTCTGGGGAAACTTGAAATCAGGGATGAATTTGCTCTCTCGCAGCATGCCCTGGGTCACATAGGACTTAATCCAGAGCAGTCACACATACTGGGTTGTGCACTGAGGGATCCTAAAGGTTTCCTCTCATCCGTGATCCAAAACCGCAGCCCCCCGTGACACGGGCCTCTGTGAAGCATCTCGCCAAAGATCTCCATTTAGTGGTAATTCCCTTTATAGCTTATTTTTGCTGTGTGGTTGCACACCCCATTGTTTACCCGAGCACACAAGTCCCTGGCTCTCCTCTCCGTTTTGTTCCTTTCTCAGCTGGCTACCATCGAGCCGATTTCCCCCTCCTCCTGTGTTTTGCCACGGAGCCTAAATCGACACATCTGTTTTTAAACAGAGGTGCAGTCGCATCGTCCCCGGCTTCCAGTGCCATACATCCAGCTACTGCAGCCTCTGCTGAGCAGGCAGCAAAGGCACCGCCTGCCCCCGCCAAAAGGGTTCTGGCAGGGGGCTGCCCAGCCCACCCGCTGGGATTGTATAGGACCTACAGGGAACAGGGATGGAAAAAACAACAGCAGAACATTACGCATTTTTTTTTGAGCATCAGGCTTTCTTTATCGAGTTACAGCAACAGCAAGACAATTCCAGCTTCTTTTTTGTCTTCTGATTGTGCTGAGAGCATCCTGCTGAGCAGAGCGATTCGCTCGCAGCCACAGCCCACCCTGAGGGGCTCACAGCCCAGGGGCAGCCAGGTGCTGTCATCCCTCTTCTGCGAGCGGAGGCTGGGGAAGGACGCAGGCTTGGTTAGGGAGGGAATGGACCAAGATGCCCTCAATTTCAGCCCTGGCTTTCCACCACCAACCCATCCTTCATCTCACATGTATTGTGCACTCATAGTAAACAAACATTTAGATGGGTCAGTGCTACTGCAAATGCTTCACAAAGGGGAACCAGAGGGGTTTCATCCATGCCTTGCACTGCCTGGAGAACGCCTGGCAATGTCCTGCTTCCAGCGAGGCTCCTGGGAAGGCACAGCCTGCCCGGGTCTGTCCTGCCCGTGGGCGCCCACCTGGCTGCCCCAGCCCCAGCAGGACATCCCTCCCGCCCAGCAGCCGCTTCGCCTTACCGCAGCGCTGTCCCCAGCACTCTGCTGGTGCACGCTCCTTGTTTCTGTCTCCTTTCTCTTGCCATTCTTTTTCCTCATTATAAATTTTGCATTTCTAGCCTGCTTGTCATATTTCCTACCGGATTGGGTGTTTAATTAAAATCATAATTAAAATTGATCTCCTCATTAGCATGCACCTGCTCTGCTGCTCGCGTCCTGGCATTTAATTATACACTGAAGATGTCAAGTCTGACAGGCGAGAACGAGACCCTGGCCAGCAACCCCTGACAGGACTTCCTGGTGACAACATCTGGACAGCAGGGACCCATCTGCTGGGCAGGGGGACACGGCACTGGGATGCTGGCAGGGTTGCCACTGGTTTTGCTGGGGTTATCTCATTATTTCAGCAGCAGAGTCGCAGCCAGCACTTACAGTTGGTAGCTCCCTGTGGCCTTCCTCAGCCAAAGCCAAGCTGGTGGGGACTGGGGCTGAGGTGGACACTGAGCTCCCCGTTCTCACACTGATAGGGATCTGGTGCCAGCAGGGTTGTTAACATCCCTCTTGGAGTTAACACAATCTCTTGAGATTTCCACCACGGAAATGCACAGGCCCAGTTTCCCTGGAGGCACAAACCTCCTCCTATTCGCCGGGCTCCATGGAAAGCTGCGTGGTGCCGGTGAGCTCGGGCACACGTCCAGGAGGGTCCCGGCAAGGCCCCACAGCACACCTCGCTCTCGCTCTCAGTGAAAACAAACCTCCTGTCACCACGCCTTTTGTAAGCTATCAACAGAATTATCAAAGTGGCTCCTGTGTGCAGCAGAAACTTAAACTGCATCTGTTCCTTTTCTTGTGAGAATCACGCAATAAAGCTGCCAAAAGGCATTTTTGGGACCGTTTTAAATTAGGAGTTTTATTCCCCTGCACTTTCAGAGTCCTAACCGATGGGTGTAGTTTCAGTGGGAATCACGAAACGATGAAAGCCAACATCAAGCATACCTACCAGCTCCAGCATCCTCCCCAGTGGGAGCTGTGTGTAGCCGGGGACCTCCCTTCCCTCCCCACGTCCAGCACCACAGGGTGCCCGCCTGGCACCCAGACCCGCAGTCTGTAGCTGCTGAAGCTTCAGCCCAGATGCTCTGAATGATGTAATCGAGGGTGCTCATCGAAACAGCTTCTAGTAAAGAGTGAAGATGGGAAGACCTTTAAATCTCCCTTCAGTAACACTTATTGCAACCGATGCTAGTCATTTATCCCCAGCCAGGACCGGCTGCTAACACACAGCAACGTGCCTGCATGTATCAGGGAGAGATGATGTGGAAACAATACCTTAAGGTGCAGTTGCCCTTACATTTTTATGGCTACTTATAAGGCTGGGGCCATCAAATGCCAGATATAGAGACCTTCATGCAGTGAGAGGCACAGCTGACTGAAGCTGAAGCTTTATGACACTCGGGCTCCCCCAAAGCTGATGCATTTTGAGAATATTTTGTGTTCGAGGAGGGAACGCCAGGGATGCAGCAGGCACACAGGGGGAGGGAGTCACCTTTGCAGGAACAAGCTGTACGTGTGAAGTGTCGCACATGGCCAGAGACTGAAAAACAAACATTCCCATTTTGCTTTTAAGGACGCCTTTAACAGCAGAGGGCTTTAACAGTAACAAACACTTCAATTTGAAAAAAGAATATATATTAAAAAACAACAAACCAGCCAGTAATAACCATTCTACTACTCCTTAGAAAGACAGTGAGCCCCATTAATCATAAATAAGGCAGTTGAACATTATGAAGAAAAATACACAACCATTAATAGCCAGACACCAATACAGCATCCCATTGGGGAACATTATTTACGAGGCTATATTGTTATCAATCCTGCTGGGAAAAATTCTGCTGCACGAAATGAGATACAAGAAGACTGCCGTTTATGTGGGATGGAGTAGGGGTTAGTTAGAGCCAGCAGCATACATCGATGGTGATGTACATTGGCTAAGGATGCAGCTCTAATACAGATTCTGTAAGGCAGCAGAGTAGGGCTATTCTGCCAGATCCTGGGGTGCTTCATTTGTGCAAATTCTCAATGATTTTAATGAGATTTTGCATGAGTAATAATTCATCAGCCTTGAGTAGAGGCCAGGGAGGAATTAAGTGTGGGCATTTGCAAGGTTGCTGAGCTGGAGAGAGGGGGATATTGCAAAAGGCCATGTGCTCAAGAGCACAGAAGAGCAGAAATCAGCCCGGAGCAGTGTGCCGCACTTGGAACAGGGAGAACTGGAGGCATGAGTGAAAAATGGAGCCTAAATAAACATTCGTCATTTGATTTCTAATTACACAATTACGTAAATGTATGATATTAGTAGTCAAGAGCCTGGAGTTTTCAGTAAAGAGTCCCTTAAGTAAATAAACGTTTTCAAGCAATTACATCCTCGGGATGAGATTTTAAAAAATGAAATGCTAAGAATCGTGCAGGATTCTACCAGGAGGGGAGAGGAAAAGAGGCCACGAGAGCGACGAGGCGGGGTGCGGGGCTCCACAGAAGTCTCGGGGCGCCGCTCCAGCAGGGGGGCGCCCAGCACCACCCACACCTCACCCCCAGCACCCATGGCCCTCCTGTGCCCTTGGCGGAGTTAGTTGGGAACCAGGCAGGTGGCGAGGGCTGCTTCCCTGCTTACTGTTTGCCTGTGCAAGGAGCTAAATATTCATTGAGTAATTAGTCAGTTTAGATTAGCGTTATGAAAAGACAATTCCATCTAATTATAAGAGATATCAGCCTGAAGATGCCACACAAGAATGTCAGTCACAATGGAAATGCAGAATATAAATAAATAAATGTATGTATAAAAACAAACAAAAGCCTACCAAAACAACCAAGAACAAAACCCAATCCTCACATTACATTTGATAATTAAATATTTATCAGAGCAGAGGAACTAAAATCCATTTCACTGTTTGGGGCTAGTTACAATCTTTCTTTTAAAAATCCTTTTGCAATTAGTTCCTTCCTTCCTCAGAGATGGGGCCACTGAAATAGTCTTCAAGTCTGTCTTGAACAAATTGCAGAACATTTTCTTGTCTGATTGGTATGTGCGTGTGCAAGTGTTTCAAGGAACTTTCTTTAGCTTGGATCCTCACGCTGAGTGTCCTTAATGACTGGTTGCTATGGGTTCTGCAGGCTGGAGGAATCGCTTCGTTAATGCTTACCATTAACCCAGGGATTACCATAAGGATGGCTTCCTATATTTTCCTTATCCTCGGTAAGGGCTACAAAGAGCTGTGTCTAAGCAAGACAAATTCACCTAAGCTACGTCTATTCGGTTATTGGGGTGAGCTCTGCCTTGTCTGCTCATATGATGCCATTTGATCTCAGGAATCCTTATTCAGAACACAGCTCTGCTAACACCCATGGCACTGAGCACTGCTCAGGAGCTGAAACGCTGGCTGGGAGGGACGAGCGCTGGCCGGACCGACGTGGAGCAGCTCTGCACCTCCTCGCCCACCGCCGCTGTCCGAGCAGGCTCCCTGCCGCAGCAGGAGATGAGGACGTGTGGGTTGGCTGGATGAAAAGCTGAAGCAAAGCAGCACAGCAGTTCTGGGAGAGCCCCTGCTTCCTTACCGTTCTCTAAAAACCAGGACATGAAGCGTTGTTATGAAATTTCACATTTCAGATAATTGCATTAAGGTAATTGCCACTACAGCATTATTTTCCATTCCTAGGAGAGGATGAGAGGAAGGCTGAGTATATTGTGTCTGCGTTAGCAGATTAATAATTACAGCCCTTTGGAACATTGCTAGTTTGTATAGATTCACAGCTGCCGGATCATTATGAGGCAAACTTGAAGATACCCTATAGGAGCAATATACTGCTTTCTGCACAGTTTGTTTCTTCTGCTGCTTGGTTGTTTTCTCTATGCTTTCATCAGATTCCCAGCTTGTTAGAAACAGGAAACATTTACTACCTGAAGAAACCAAAAGCTGGAACAGTGCAGAATGGCAAAACACCATTGGGGATTACCTGGCTAATATGTTTGGAAGGAAATATTCAGTCCATAATAGGAACGCTTTGCACTTCTTCACAGCAATCCCATCCTTCAGAGGCTCTGGCTGCTTCACAAGCACAAGTTAACCGAGCCTCAGAGTACCTCCCGTGAAGGATGAGAAAATCTATCGAGATCTTCCTTTGCTGCTGAAATACAGCCATCTCTGCAACCACTGTTTATTTACTGCAAAGGAGCGTAGGATAGGAAGTGGAAGACTCCCATAGCCAGTTGAAAAGGATGAATAATTTAGGAGAGTTGGATGACATTACTGGAGTGGGTTAATTCAACATTACAATGAAGAGAACACAAAAACTCTAATGATCACATAGCACAAGAGAACATCACTTTTGTATCCCATCTAATAGAGTGTATCCCCTGCCACGAACAGGAGCAGCCTACTGTGAATTCATGGCAAACCTGGAAGAAGACATTGACTGCACACAGAAGCTGTTGCTCTTTAGCTCTGCTGCCTGATTAGAGCGAATTGAAAAATAAAAGCATAAATTGTGAAAAGAAAATTAGATTGATAAATTGATTTCAATTTTCACAATCTAGGATGTAACACAGCAAAGAGTTCATTTAAAAGCTAAGAACTCTGTCTTCCCTAATGGTGTCTCTTTCATGTATTGATTAATGTCTATATAAAGCACACCATCTAATTTAGGGCACAGTAAAACAATATTATATTTCTGCTGCAGAGCATCTTAAGTGATTTAACAGAACTTTAGCGTGCAGCTAGAATTGGTCATTCACAGGTGATGCAGTCTGTACAGCAGACCACAGAGAGGTTTTTTGGGGGGGGCAGCAGGTGGGGAGCGCACGAGAACCAACCTGCACGCGAGCCCCTTACTGTGTTTTCCAGCAGGGAAGAACAAGGGACCAGAGGGATCTAGGTTCCATCACCTCCTAGGCATTTAGTCCCAAATACACAATGGCAGGACACACAGGGTAGAGAGGAGGACACAGATAGGGCCCTGGGAGCTGCACACCCAAGTGGAGATAAAGCTGAGGACAGAGGGAAGTGCCAAGGAGGCTCCCAGACACTGCTTGTGGCACCTCGCCCCCCTTGGCACATCCAAGCCAGCCCAGCCGTCCTCGCAGAGGGACTTGGATCAGGCTCTGAACTCGCTAAGTCCTTGTCAGACCTACGACTTGCCTGTACAGCCGTGCAGCTTGACCTCTGTGCATCAGAAATTATATTCCAATCTCTGTACAACACCCAGGAGTATCAGCACCGAACACCTACAACCACTCAGTGAAGGAAATAGGATGACAGCTACATCTGTAATACCCAGCAGAGGAGAGGAGGCCACTCTCTCTCTCCCTTTTTTTCTTTCTTTCTCTCTTTTTTTTTTTTAAACATACACAATTACAGTGCTGAGCATTATTTGGATTTGCCTCTACAGCTGCTGCTGTCCTGCAGCGTTCTCCAGCCAAATTACATTTCAGAAATGACATTTCTACTCACAGCAGCATAGCCTGGCTCCCCTTGGAACGGGAGGGAAGGGGATGTAATGACTTTAGCATTCCTTCTTCCAATAAGACACAACCAACCTACAAGGGAAAGGGGTAGGCTGCCCTGCCTTGCAGCTTTATAGCAGAGCTAGCTGAGACAGATCACTAGCAGCTGGAGGGTTGGGTCAGGAGTCACTGTTTAAACAGTAGTAGTTAATCTGGCTGTTTAATCTATTAATTCCCATCCATGCTTCTCTATCTTGTTACCTATCCATCAAGGCTAATTATACCAACCTCATTATCCTAGCATCTGATGCCCTCCAACCATTTTTATACTGTCACAAGAATGCTTACAAACTTTTTAAATGTGCAGCGTGCTTAAGCGGGACCTCGCTTGTCACAGACAAACAGTAAGCATTTTCCGTGGTGGAGTCCTTGCCTGGCTCTTATTTAAGCAAAAATCTCCCTGAAGGATTGCCAGGGTGCAATGCGTTGTCAAAGGTGATTTTATACATTATTGTCTTTAGAATAGCAGTGTAACATCAAGGCATGTGTAAGAGCTCTTTGCCAAACTCACCATCAAATTACCTTTTCCTTTTGCCATACTAATTGCTAACCCTTGGCAGGAAGAAGGCAGCTATCATTTTGTCATTCACGTATAGAAGAAAAACTCCGAATAAATCCTGAATCCTGTGCTGTGTTTCCAGCAGTTTTTCACCTTTCTGCTGCCGTTCCCTTGAGATTTATGCCTCACAGTAGGGAGGAACCTGCAGCATCCATTCGTACCTGTTTCTTGTCTACTTAAGTGGCAAGGGCCCGTCAATGCAAAGAAGTTCCATTGATTTAATGTGAGACACAAGATCCCACCACAGCCGCTGAATCATCGGCCATATTCTGGCTAAGGAGCGGTTCATTTGGGTTGGCAGAGACCAGTCAGGAGCTGACAACGCACCCAAACTGGAGCATCCTGCTGAGAAGAAGGAGCAGAGGAGAGGCAGAAAAAAGACCTGAGCTGAAGTGCTCTGGGATCACATCTGAGCTAACACAAAGCAACCTCTTCCAGCTCGGCTGCCCCGGCAGCACTGGGACTTCTCCCGTCCCGTGCGGGAGTCAGGGCAAGGGCACCGACCGCAGGGGACCTGGTGCTTTGGAGCAAGACTTTGGGATAAATGTGTGTTTGTTTATTTTTACAGCTCCTTTCCACCTTCAGGTGCACTGGCACCATTAAAAAAAAAAAAAGAGAGAGAGAGAGAGAAGCATGTAAATTGCTCACTGTATTGTAGTATAATGAAGTATTATGATTCCCTTGTTGCTGCATTTCATTGTAAAGAATCAGGAAAGAGAATTGGCCTGACAGAAGCTCCCGCTTTTCTCCTAATACCGGGGAAATTAGAGCAGAGTCACATACCTCATTTCTTGCCAGGTGAAGGAAAGGGGTGGCTTTGTGCTGAGACCTCAAGGCAGGCAAAGCATCGGGCAAGGAGGGGTCCAGTCTGGGAGGAAAGGCGGGTGCAGGATGAGTGGGAGATGGAGCACATGGAAAAGCAGAGCGGAGGCTCCTTGGCTACGTCTCTTTTCCAGCAGTCAGAAGGCACTCCTAGCTTGGAAGGGGTTAGAAAGCTTGTAAACTAATTCCAGTTAATAAATGATTTATGTTGTCATTCTTTGGGGTGCATTTTAAGTGGGAAGATTTATCATCATTCTGAATTAGCCAGAAGAAGGAGAGCTTCTGTAAATGGAAGCATTTAATAGCAGCACCAGGCCGGTGGCTGGGGTGATGTTTTCACACGAACGGGGTTTGATATTCCCGTGCCAAGCACTCAGACCATGCCCTGCACCCTGTGATCCTGGCCAAGGCAGGGGTGTGAGCTCCCATAGCCTGCCCGGGCAGCAGCAGGGGCTGCACAGCAGCGGGTAGGGGATGTGTGGGGGCTATGGGATGGGCTGCATCAGCCTGGACAGCATCAGCCTGGACAGCACAGGGGTCATATTGCTGCCCACCTCCATCCTGCGTGGGAAGCAAGCTAGCTCCCGGGGGAAGGCTGCCATCGACAGGACTTGGATGCAGAAGCCTCCTCCTGCTCCACCAAGCCCTGTGCGTGCAGGGGAAGGTCTGGGTGTTTTGTCTCTTTGCAAGCAGCGGGGCTTTGCTCTCGCAGCCCAGCCGTTCCCCGGTGCTCGCCCATTTGCAGGAGCTGTGCAGCCCCCAGCCCAAGTCCTCCCCGCATCCAGCGCTGCAGCCTCACTGCAGGACGCCTCTTCACGGCCCGAGATCCCAGCTCTCAGCCGCACCATGGCTGATTATAATATCCCTGTTAAAGATGTTGCTCTCTGCACATCTAGCAAACACCGTGTTGCCAACAAGGACTCTGCAGCCGGTTTTTCTGTGCTGGTGAGGCTGCCAGCAACTGGTTCCTTTGTTCTCTGTCTGGTAGCATGAGCAAAATAGTTAAAAAGACATGAAGAATAAAGCCCTCTAATTTAGCTTTCCTTTCAACTTGCAGGAAGCCTTGGAGGGGCCTCTGGTAAAAACATCCTCCACTGTAATCTCTCTGCAAGCTCACCCCGAGAGCGGTCTCCCTGCAACTCTCTTCACCTCCCATCCCGTTTCCGGCTCGGAGCCGCTCAGCACCTCCGCTGGCGGTGCTGGGCTCCCAGCCTCACGCCCCCAGCCCTTCCAGCGCCGGCTGTGCCGCGGGCTGGCTGCACTCTCGGTCAGGGAGAGCGTTAACCCATCTGGCCAGAATGGAAAATCAGCCTTAACCTTTGTAAATCCAGCAGCAGCTGTCAAATCAGCACTCTGGAGAAAGAGGGCTTGCATTTTAGCAGCCCAGCCTGCTTCAAGCTGTAGGAGAAAGCGTGAGACTTTCTCCCAAGTTGGCTTCACGTAAGGGATGCACGAGGATCCTAGATGCTGCTCCCATCTCTGTCACAGACACAAAAACTAATCAAAACTAAGAGCAGGAATATTGCCCTCACATCACCAGCATTGTAAGAATATGAAATGGTGGAAGAAAAGTAATCTGAGGTTCTCCGGCTAGAATTTAAGTAGTAGCTTGATCATCTTTCTCTTGAACTTACTGGGAAAACTCCTCTTGAGTTTCACAGGAGGTAGATAAAATGTATTATTATTATCATTACATATAGACACCAGCCAATACAGTAAAATTCGTCTGCGTTCAGTCCTGTCTGTGTGTATGGAATGAATCAGGTTAGCAGCAACAGCCCTGGGCTTCCAGCAATCCCCTCTCCGATAATATAAACAGAAAATTGGAAAGGAAATGTCATCTCACTGAGTTCGTTCCTGAATCATGTTTGATGAAATATGCTTTATAAAACCCTTAAAGAGCCTAAAGCCATTGGTGTGCAAAAAAGTAACACTGCTCCCAGGAAAAAAAACAATTAGCAGTGCAATTAGTTCTCGAAGCAGTAGCAATAAGTAATTGAACTATTTATTTCGTGGGAAGGGACAGTGATGACAGTTCTCAATTTCCGGTATTGACAGCAGAGGAAACAGCCCATGAAACCAGTCATTTGCTGGGAATTTTTGTCTATCAGTGGTGAGCGGGGAGAACAAGAGAAGCATGAAAGATCAGATTAGCTGTCAAAGCCTCGTGCAGCGGCGGTACTGCAGCCCGCCCGCCCAGGAGCTGACGCAGACGGGTGAGATCTGCGCTCACTGCTTCCCACGTAACACCACACACACCCACCCCGGCAGCTCGGCACCACAAACCGTTCCAGCAGCTCTGCACATCTGGACGTGCACCCCTGCCTTGCCGTGGCTCCCCCAGAAGCTCCGCTGTCCCGCAGAGCCGGCGGAGGGGAGGGAGGGAGCCGAGGCACTGGGGCTGTGATGAGCGGCCGATTTCCAAACTGACAACACAGGAACAGCCCCAGAGTCCTTGGGCTTCGTCACAGCTGCAGACTCTGGCACGTGTTTTACTGCAGCACCTTGTGCACGTGGGCACCACACGTCCCGCAGCCTCCGAGCTGCTGGGCCGTATTCTGTCCTAAATGTCCGGAGCTGGGCAGGGAGATTGTCCCAGCCGGGAGCCTGAGCCTTTCTGCCTGCGGTGTGCAGCAGCAGAGCTGCCTCAAGTGCTTTCTTATTGCCGGGGTGTGCTAGCAGCATTTGAAGAAAGCTATTAAAAATTGCACTGGCTGAGGTTTTTCCAGAGGAGGGGAGGTATAGATTTGTCTCTGCCATTGAGAAATGAACTAGTACTAGCAACACAATTTTAACTTATGAATTTCTGATCAATAACCTGTTTTCATTGATTCCCCTACTTGCTGTAATGAACTGATTAAGAGAAACAGAGCTGCAAAACCAAGTGCAAATTGGCCTGCTGCTTTCCATGGGCAGAAAGGCAGCCCGAGCTCTTCGGGAAGGCGAGACTTGCCGGTCTTTGCAAGGCCACGCAAGTGCTGGGGCTCCCCGACCACCCCGAGGGTCCCATGGCCACAGAGCTCGGAGGCTGAGGCTGAGTGGGAAACACTTCCCATGGCTCTAAGAGCACGGGGGGATTCTTGCATCTCTCCATCACAAACCATGCGTTTCTTCTTGGCATAAAATTCCTGTCCCACAGCCAAACACAAGCTAGTGTTTTCAGACCTCACAAAGAAATTCAAACTGATGAAGGAGAAAGCGAATGTTTTCAAAATCTGTTAAGATGTAGCATTTGCATGGGCAGCTTGGGACTTTCTTGTTCTGTTTGAGCCAGTTCATTTGTATCTGCTCTTTCAATAGTCTTTGTGTTCACTTGGTTTTTCCTTAGCTTCCATCCTTCCCTACCACTTCCAAAATGTAAGAATAAAAAAATACATATTTTCCTTCCTTAACTACTTTCATCTGAAATTAGAGCTAACATTGGCTGACCCTGCTGTGGCTGAATCTCAGCATTTTCTGTATTGAATCCTTCCTGTAAAATTTATTAGATGGTGCAGTATTACCCTCATAAAAATACAATAAATGGCCCTGTTTGTATTATATGCCATAATGACTCTAACCTAGTGGCATTCTTAGAAAGACCTCTTTAGAAATAAAGGGGCAGAAAAAAAGCCTAACAGAAATCTTTTGGGTAATTAGATTGCTGGAGTGCAGAAACCTTTAAAATCATTTTAAGTCAAAGGAAACCCAGACTCTAAATCAGAGGTTAACAGCATTTGGTATAGTTGCAAAACTCTACAGTTTTGCAATCTTGCAACTTTTTCCTTGCGCAGTGTGCTCTTACAGTCATCAGAGGACAATCTTCATGCCTTCTCCTTCATATCTCCGTTCGCTGCAGCAATCAGGATGGCTCCTGAGATGTCCTTTCCTTGCACCATCTCTGTCTGTCCAGGGGTGGGCGAAGGCTTGCATCTCGTACCCTGTTTTTGGGATGGATGCTCTGCGGGTGGTATGGTGGGGCAGGGTGCATAAATGCTCCTGGCAGCACACAAACAGAGAGATCATACCTGTAATTACAGAGTTGAGGTGTTATGCTTGGGGCTGGGCATGTGGGTAGGTGTGTTTGCCGTGGGGACTGCCTGGAAGGTGGTTGCTTGTGTGAGGGTGTGAGGCTGTGTGCCTGTTCGAGGTGATGTGTGTGCAGTTATTAAACAGCTGCTGGATTTATTTGCCTCATTTCTCCTTGCTGAGCTGGAGTTTGCCCAGTGCCTTCTGAAATTTAGCTACAAGAAAGGACAGTATATTTTCTCATGCCTGTATTACATATGCCATAAAATGTTTGTCACACTGATTTAAAAAGAGATGTTGCATTACTTAAAAAATATTTAGCCCTATATGAAACTAGTCAAATTTTACTGCATTTGAAATCAATGATGTACTGCAATATATTCTGCTGGATATAGACTGGCTTCCAATCAATTAAATTCTTTCACAGATTACAGCCACACCAACGTACATAAAACACGGCAGGGACAAACTGCAGGTCTGACCTGGCCTTGCACCGAGCAGCCCCGGAGATGTCTCCGGTTGAGCAGCAGCTCCGGAGCAGGGGGACCACCAGCTCCCACCGCCCAGCCGGGCTCCTCAGCACCTGCTGCAGGGGGAGCAGCCCCACGGGGCTCCAGGCTGCCCCCAAGACACGCTCCTCTGGAGCGGCCTCTGGATCAGGGAAGCTGAAACAGCTTTTGTTCTACCTCCGAGCTTCTTTTCTGGAAGTCTGAGCACGGATTCCGGCCTGCTCATTTGTGACACGAGCATCCTGAATATCGTGGACTGTGTTATAGACCTTGCCATTGCGGATACATTGCAGGCGTGAAGGCTGGAGAGCGGAGAGATGGGGCGTGTGACATTGATGGGAGCTGGAGCGGGGCTGGCGGGCAGCGGCGAGCAATTCAGATGATAGCTGTTTAGGAGAAGCAGCACAATGAGGGCATTTTTAGATGTTCAAAGCAGATCTGCAGGCCAGTGGGAGATACTAAATGTTTTCTTTTTTCTTTTTCATTTTTTTTTCCTTTTTTTAACCATCTAAGAGAAAAAGGAAAAGGGAATGGGAAAATGGAAAGGGAATGGGGAAAGGGGAAAGCTTACTTGATCACAGGGGGATTAATTTGCTTGCACAATGACCAGGATAACCTTTCTAAAAATTCCGAGCTTAAGCATCTGTTCCTCAAGCACTGTAACTTCCTGCAGTTTTCCAGCTTTCTGGTGGGGTCTGGAGCCGTGCTGGCCTGGCCTCAGCAGCAGCCGAGGAGCATGGTTGGAGGGGATGCAAGATAGAAACACATCCACAGAGCGTGTTCCTGCAGCTGCTGATTATTACTAGGATGTTTTTCAGAAGCATGGTGCTTCAGAGCATAAAGGCCATTGTCAGACATGACTTTCCCCATCCTTAATCCTTTGGAAAGTCTAGCCCTGTGGGTAAACATGCTCAGGCTCTGAGGCCCTTCAAGGGTCCCTGGGTGCTGTGCTAAGACAAATTAATTTTATAGCCCCACTAACACAGCTCTGTCACGGAAGCTCTGTGAAGGTTTTGCCCATGGGTTATCAATGTGTGCTGCAGGTGATTTGTTAATGAGGATGCCTGTTCCTTGGGGTTGTTAAGTGGGGTAAAAACAGAGCTGAGGAGGGGTTGGGTCTGTTCAGGAGGGGACTCGGGCTGAAGACAAGCAGACTCTGCACCCCACGGCTGCTTCTCATGCCTGCTCCCCCCCGGTTCGCTGCTCACATTCTGGTGACAGCCTGGGTAATGCAATAATGTTCAGGAGCACGTTGCATACACACAATAAAGGGCTTTCAGCTTTGCTAAACACTTTGCTTTTGCTCTGGTGTTTACCTGACCTGGCAGCCATTTATTGCTCTTTCAACTGCTCGCATCTAAACATTATGGCTTAATTATATTTTAGGGAAGCAGCACTTCAGAAATATGGAGCTTGCTGTTTCAGTCGGGATGTGCATTTACTCGGTCCTCGTTTCTTTACTGGATAAAGCAATTTTATCTGTACTTGACTTCATGGAGTTAAGTTATAAAGTGGAGACATAAAACAAGGGAGAGGTAAAGCAGGACTGGAATAAGGAAGAGAAGAAGGTCCTTGTCCTGGGGCTGCCACGGACCTGTCCTCGTGCCCCTGGCCCCCTGCACCAAGCATGGTGCCCCCTCAGGGCATGTGCCACTGAGGAGGGGAACACAGAGAGGGACGATGAGGGGTGACACTCAGGACAAGCGATTTGTTCAGTCTCTGCTTTTTCTGCTTGCTCATTGAAGTACAATATGATCTTGGATAAACCCAGACCCTGCAAGCCAGCGACCGCCGGAGAACAGCCAAATCCAAATATAGTTTGGTAACTAGATTTCTCCCTTCGCTCCCTAGGGCAGGGCTCCCGTCCTGTAATTTACTCGGACGGTATGTGGAAATGAAAACAAAGAGAGCATGAAAACAAAAGCTCACTGCTCTGCACGGCCAGTAATCGAAAACTCCTGACACTAAACAGAAATGAAAATGTTAATGGCAAACACCCAAAGCAAATGTATTCCATATGCAAAGGATAGCCATAGGCTGACAAATACAAATGTTGCCTTAGCTACAGAGGGAGGAAATAAAGAAATGCTACAGCAGAGAAGAAAGTAGATTTCCTTCCTGCTGAGTGCAGCGCAGCTCCCTGCAACCTGTGGCTCCCTTTGGTTCTCTCTGGCCAGAAACAACCATTACGGATCTCTGCTGCGCTGGGATGTGTGGCTGGAGCCTGCAGCAGCGGGGGGGGGGGGGCATGGAGCACGTCTCCTCCTGGCTCTCCTGCTGTGCCAGCCAAAGGTGCCCAGCAAAGCCCTGCTACAGCCACCACTGCTGGTGAATGGTGGGAAACCCCGGCCACGCACAGTGGGGACACGCACATCCCCTCTAACCAGTGTCTGCGGGAACGGAAGGGGGAAAAAAGCAGCTGAGAGCAACACCCATTAGCGTGGTGCAGCCAGCACCGCCGTGAATTGTCACACTGTTTGGGGGAGGCACGCCATCCATTTCTCCTGTGAAGGTTCTTGAGTCAGAATATGAGGCTGAGATTAACGGCTTAAAAATAATACACAGAGGTATAGCAAGAATACTGAATGTCTCGTCTGCAGCCCCTAGGGAAATTAGTCTAATGCTTGGCAAATGTTGGACAGCAAGGGGATTGCTCTCTTCTCACAGCCCCAACTGCTGCCGCTGGGATGGTTTATAGCACTTTGTCTTTTACGGCTGGAGCTCTTTATGGCTCTGGTGTTTTTAATAGCGGTAGCAATTCCTCCTTGCATACAGCTTTGCTGTCACGGACAAGGAGACCTGGTGATTAGGGTGCTAAGCTGGGACTTCAGAAACTGGCCTCACTTCAAGCCTTGCTCCCCCACGGCTTTGCTGTAAAATCACGGCCGCATCACCTGGCCAAGCAGCGGTTCATTGAGAAACAGCAACGCTCTCGCCTGGCCTCTGCTCTCACCCCAGCTCCTCAGATGCAGGTGACACTTCTTGAAACTCCTGAAGGTTTTTCTCATCTCTTTTCCAGACTTGCCGCATGCCTCCGAAAGCGGGCAATTTTCACACTTCCTGGGTTTCACCACAAGCATTTCTTACAGCTCCATCTGTGAGTCTTAATTAGTGAATTTACTGACAGAAACTTTATTAACGCAGCATTTCGGCTTGCTGGCAGTGCCTCGCGCCCTCCCAGAGCGGCGCCGTGCTCAGCAAAGCGCCGTCCCCGGGGGCAGAAGGGTCGGTGCAGGTGCCTGCGGGAGCTCCCGGCCCCAAGGACAGCTGGGGGGGGGCACGGGGGTCTCCTGCCGGCGGCCAGCCAGGAGCAGATGGCAGCTGCTCCGCGGGAAGCAGCAGCAGCACCTCTCAGGCTCTCCATCACGGCCCTACGCCCAGGCACCCGCCTGCAGGCCACCAAAACCAGAGCCCATCTCCTGTGGGACAGGTCCCCAGGCAGCAGTCACAAAAGGTAGAAACTGGGGTCACCACAGGACCTTCCTCTTTCCTTCAATTTCTTCCCCTCCTAGTTTAAAAAATAAAAATAAAAATAAAATAAAATAAAATAACAGAAATAAAAGTTAAATGTGAAGTCAAAACAATAAGGCATGGAAATAGCAGAAATAACTTAATTAAGTTTTTAAAGATTTCCATGCTTGAATAAATTAGCCTTCCTGCAAATGTCACAACAGTCAGAAAAAATGTGTAATCAATGGAGCACAATGTTACTTTGCTCTTTATTTAAATGAAAGCTCTGGTGGCATGTTTCTTCTGCCACTTTTCTGAGTCCCTCTCTCTTCCTCCCCGCTCCCCACCTTCTCTTTGCCCCCACGCTGAGCTGCTCCAGGGGAAAAGCTCCAGAAAGTTAAACATCAGCTTTTCTCTGCATTGCCAATGATCGGGAGAGGTTTCATTTGCTGTTCTACCCACGACTTCACATCTCCCCTATAGCTTGCGAGGCAAGCAGCTTTGCAGGGGAAGTGTGATAAACCATTGCTGTGTGCTGTTGACACGAACAAAAAGGAGGGGCCACTGCTGCTTTTTTTTGTCAATTAGGCAAAAAAAAGGCACAGTCAGCGCGAATGCTGTGTGCTGCTGTCACGGCTGAAGGGCGTTTAGCTCAGGGCTACGTGAAAACTTCCCAGCTCTGCTCCCCTGCCCAGCTCCACGAGAATGCGGCTTGTGGGGTAGCTCAAGGAGAGCAGAAAACCCAGAAAGAGTCCTGGATTAGCACCAGCTGCAGGAGAGGAGCGGCTCAGAAACCGTGTCCACCACCTTCCACAAGATCCCGGCTTTGGAAGGAGAGCATTAAGGGATTGGTGCTGCGTGCATGCACAGGAGAGGTTCCTGTAAGGCACAAAAAGCTGCACACCGTGCTTCTGTTAAAGCTCGGTTACAAATACTGTGTCCAATTTCAGGCTTCACACATCAGCGAAGGTGTGAGCCAACTGGAGAAGGTTCAGGGAGAAGCAACAAGAGCAATCAGAGATTTTAAAACATTGATACATGATGAAAGTTGAGGAAAAAGTCAGTTTGCTTATTCTATAGAAAAAAGATGAGGGGAGACGTGAAAGCAGGCTTCAAACATTTAAAGGAAAGCTCCAAAAAGGAAGAGAATAAACAGTTTTTCATGTTCACTATGAGTATGACAAGATAAACATAAACTGCAGCAAGGAGCATTCATGTTAGACATCAGAAACACACTTCTAATGGCAAAGCTAGTAAAAGCTTTGAAAAGAGCAAGCATCCAGTGAATGCCTCTAATGGCACGGCTAGTTAAGTCTTGGGATAGATTGCCTGGGGAGAGCATGGAAAATTCCCTTTTCAGGGAACAGATTGGAGAAGCATCTGTCAGGAAGAGTTTAGGTGGGACTGGTCATGCCCTGGAGGCAGGGGACAGATTAGCTGGCCCTTCGGGATGAGCATCCAGCCCTATTTTTTGATGCTGGTTTGTTTGCAGCTCAGTCCTGAATGCAGCCAGCATGCAGTGATGGGACATGTGTTGGCCTGGGACACCTGGGAACAGGTTAAAATCTTGGTGTGAAACTGACAGTTCCAGAGCCTGCCCAGTTTTCTTTAATACTGCTGAGAAGAAACTTATCTACTTGATAACAATTACTCACGTATCAGAAATAGACTCAGGGCATCGGTGTATTTTGCATAGGACACCATATGGGCATTAAATAATAGATGCTCTCCGTTACTTCAGCTGGGTCAGAGCTGAACCCTGGTGCTGCAGGAGAACAACAGGCTCAGTGGCTTCTCCTTCCTTTATTTCCTCAGGCACTGGAACTGCGACTCACATTCAGTATGTCCCCACGATCAGGCTGGGGCTCTCACTTGTACCTCCTGGACCGAGCGCACACGCTGGGTCCATGCAACAAGGACTGAAGGAAACCACATGCGCTGCCATTCGGGTGCGTTCTGAGTCCCTCTGGAGCCCCACCTCAGGGCTATGATCCTTGGTTTTCTGGAAGGAGGAGGACAAGAGCTTCCTCCAGCCCCTGGTCAGTCGCTGCTTTCCCTGGCTGGGGCACGGGACTGGCCCCAAGCAGCAGCGGGCAGCTGGCTGTGCAAGCACGTGCCCGTGGGAGCAGAGCAGAGCTCAAGCCCCGGCTGGACGGCAGCGTTGTGCGTTTTCAATCAGCTTCCAATCCACTTGGATAACTATAAGGGCGAACTATTGAGCGGCTCTTCGCTCCTCTGGGAGCTGAATCCTGGGACGTGAGTCCTGCTGTCTGTTAGCTGCAGTATGACATACACTTTCTAATAAACTGAATCAGGAATATAAGGTATTGGAAATTCTTCTAAGACCATTTTGATTGTCCTCGAAGAATCAGTGGCCAGTGCTGAAGTCCCAAGAGGACAAAAGCGACTGCCAGATTAAAGTAAAGAGGAAGGATTTTTCTTCTTTGAATCAGCAGCCAATTAAATTTTCAGCACAACAAAAGCGAAGGGCAAACTGTTAGACTAATGGATCTTGCTGGCTGATCCCATTACCACCGACACCACGCTCTGCTCCCAGTGCTGGTGTAGTGTAGCTGCCAGGGCTCCGACGGGGGAGCATGGGGAAACCCAAGATGACTGAGGAGCATCAGAAAGGCCCAGAAAAGTCAGGGGAATTGAGTTCAAAGTCAGTCTCAGAGCACACACGCTCGGTTATTAACATGCACTCGTTCAGGCTTAAATCCTCCTTTAAGTGGAGCCTGAACTTATTGTCTTTGTGTGTTTATCATTCACAGATTTCTTTAAAATTGTTAATGCAGAATGGTTTACAGACAGCTTCCGCTTGCTCCTGAATTGTGAGTTTGTAAGCCTAGTAATGCATGGGAGAAATCATCCAGTGGGGGAGCAGCTTAAAACAGAGCAAATTCTGTTCCAAGAAGTCTCACGGGTGCAGAGTTCAGTTTCCATTTAATTTTGACTAGCTACAGACAAGAAGTAAGGATGAACTAGCTGGGCTTTACTCATAGTTGCCTGAATAATTAGAGGTGGTTGACAAGCTGGGGGGAAAGGCTCGATGAAAATTTTGCCTTTTTTTGCCAAAGCCTCAAGTAGTGTTTAATTTGTCTGGAAATATTAATGAGCTTGCACTGGGCTGTAGAAATCTTTGTTTGTTTAACTTGCAGCAACCCACCCTTGTTGGACGCATTCCCATTTGCCAGTTTTTGATCAA
The DNA here is from genome assembly GCF_964034855.1 of Anser brachyrhynchus. Classification (NCBI taxonomy): domain Eukaryota; kingdom Metazoa; phylum Chordata; class Aves; order Anseriformes; family Anatidae; genus Anser; species Anser brachyrhynchus. Next base: position 985,434 of record NC_137718.1, read on the forward strand.
CAAAACTCATTTCAAGTTTAAAGAAATATTCTGCCTTGGGCTGATAATGCTGCTGGCCCACAGGAGGGCCGCGGGTGGGAGGAGAGAGGAGCCAGCACTGGCTGCGGGGGCTCTCGGGAGCGGGGGCGAGGGGCTCCTCGCTCATCTCGGAGCCCTTAGGAGCTGCAGGTCACCTCGGTTACACGAACACGCACCCAAAGGCTTGATGTGGATATAAATGAGCACCTATGATCAATGCAGCTCGCTGTAGGTAAGGCAAGAAGTCTTGTGGACTAAGGAGGTTTTAATTTATGGCTCTTTATTCTTTGCTGAGCTTAAAGCTTTGCAATGACAGAACATTTCTTTCTGACTCTGCCCTTCGCCCCCTTCAAGGCTACTGAAATACATATAATATAATGATAGAAGATATGTCTTCAGACTCCTCACAGATTGTTTACCAGAAAGACAAAAGCCTGGAAAGTTACATGTGTTAATTGAAGATAAATCTTTCCTCCCCTTGCAAAATTTGGGACAATTGTTACTAATGACCTCTTTGGATCTGTGCCCAGGATGCAGAGATATCATCTCCCGGTCCCAGTAATGAGGTTGCAACTGATCCTGAACAAATGGCAAAGTTATTTAATAATTATTTTGTAAGGTCTGCTCATGACCTTTCAGCTCGTCAGGATAAGTAGTGCCAATTTATCACCAGAGCTATGTGAAGGGGTTTGATTATTTGAGATGTTTTTCCTGGCAGGAACTTGTTTTTCCCCCTGTTTTCTGAGTGTTTTAAGGGATCCACCTTCTGTGAATACAAATATGATTGCTGCCTGACTGCATGTGGCGATGGATTTTTGCCCGGGGACGAGAGCATTTTTCCAGTTCATCCAAGAAACAGAGAAGACCCAGACCCTTTCCCCGTTGCTGCAGGAGCTGAGGACCCTGAACAGACCAAATGAGCCCTGTTCTGCAGCAAGGACAGAGCGCTCCCAGTGCTGGACTCTGCAGGTTGGGCTCTGCAGCATGGGAAGCTCAAGAAAGGTCATCAAGTACACTTTTCCAGTGGAGATGGTGCAGACAAAATAGAGATGGATTTATTCCAGCCTGTGTTTGCTGAGCTGCTGGGATCCTGCTGGAAAAATGAGCTGGCTGATCCTGTGTTCAGAGAGCCTGCTCTATTCCCCACGGAGCCTGAAATTTATGTTTTTTATCATGATAAAGAGCATGAATGATATCCATAAAGGCTGATCAGGGACTGGACTCTAGCTGGTAAGAAGTGCCTCTGCATCAGGAGGAAGGTCTGTTTTGCCCAGCATCTGAACCACTGCTCCAATCAGCCACAGATTCCCACGTGCGGGTGGGATATTCGACCCAAAGAGCCTCCAGCTGTGCCCAGGCAGCCCCGTCCCCGCGCTCACTGGGACCAGGTTTGGGAGGAGGCTGTGCAGCTGCTGGCGTACACGTGCTTACAAATGCTCCTGGGCCAGGCCGGCATAGGCAGCACGACCATGCACGCACAAATCCTCTCCAGAGGCAGCAATTCTGCAGCCCCTGCAGGCTGTGCGCTACAGCTTGCCACCTCAAGACGAGTGCACTGAACTGTTTTCCCAGGTTATCTTCAGCTCTCCTTCCTCTGCTCCCCCTGCCCTGCCCACTCGCTCACAAATCCGGGCAGGATCAGCCCCATCCCAGTGCCCGCCTGCTCCCTCCTCCACCGCCACGTGTGCCAAGCCTCTGCCTTCTCTTTTCCTGGGGAAAGCAGCCCAAAGCCTCTTACAAAACTGACTTATAAGCACCCCTTGGCTGTCCTGTTTGTATAACCATTCACAGACAGCCTTGCCTTTCATTTCCTTAATCTTAAATTGCATCAAAAAGGCAGAGATTAGAGGTAAAACCTCAATAAAAGACTGAACAAAAGCCTTTGCCCACATTGGATCCTTATGCCTAGCTTTGCCTGATTTTTTTTCTCTGCTTGTCTGACAGGCTGAGTATCTGAACCTTTAAAAAAAAAAAAAAGAAAAAAAGAAAAAAAACACCTAAGATTAAAACACTATTTAGAAAAGGCTGTGCCAGTTTGAAATCACCTGTGGTTCATACATTAAACATCAAATGTACATTAACTCTGAATTATGGTCATGAAAAGCAAATCCTTTAATACCATTTTCTGTGTTCCACAGGCTGAAGCTTAGCATTAATAGTCCTGTTTTTTCGCAACCCAGTCAATGGAGTACTACTTTCCTGCCTTTTATTATCCCTCCGCATTTGGAGATGTTCAAATGTTCCCGCTCTGGGAAGAAACACACACACACACACGCAGAAAAGCAGAAAGTGCAAACAGAAATGTTGGCCGGGCGCCTGCTCGCCACTGCCAGCTCTCCCAAACATTTCCAAATGGCGGTGGCAGCTGTCAGTGTTTTGCTGGTTGTTTAAGTGCATCTCCAAATGCCAAGGAGCTGATGCTACCTTCTTCCCTCTCAATGAGCAGAACGGCTCCAAGAAGGAGGAGCGGAGAGGAGCGCCTGGAGAAGCCTCAGATCCCACCCGCATCAACCCGCTGGAAACCTCCACGCTAGGGTTTGCCTTGCACCGAGCTGCCCACCTCACTCTTTCTGTAGTTTTCAGCATCTAAGAAAATAACCCCCCCCCCGGTGCTGATGGGGCTTTCCTTTGGTTCCCCTCGGCTTTGCCTCAGCCCTTCCTACAGAACAGGCGACCGAGGGGTGTGTGGGCAGGGAGCAGCGGGCATCACTGCACACCCCTGCGGTGCTCAACGTGGTGCTCGGAGAGATGGCTGCCAATGGACCAGAGCCAATTCATCTGACATAGGGTGCAGCCCAGGGTGTCAAAAACCCTTCAACCCTGGCACCGATTCAAAAATATAAATCTCCGGCAGATTCCCAGGGCATGCTGCAGAAGTGAAGTACCTGTCCCTGGAGGAGGAGCGCAGTGAGGGATCGTCTCCAGTTTTATGGGGCAATGGCTGGGGAGCAGTTCTGTTTTGACAGCACAGCAGCTCAATATTACGCTTGTAAGATATCTCCTCGGCACAGAGTTGGGTTTACACTTAACAACTTGAGAGAATTGTCTGATAGGCAACACAGCAATAAATAATAAATCCCCCAACTGCACTTCTGTCCTAAAATAACACAACAATTAAAGAACAGAATAGCAGCAGTGACAACGAACAAGGAAATCAAAGCATTGACACAGGTTACTCAGACAGACACCCTCCTGGGTGACATTGCTTTAAAGAAAGAAAATGGTGTCTTAAAAAGGTACCTGGAAAGGGGAGGCTGAACCCCTGGCGCTGAGTGGACAGCATTACCTCCAGACACAAAGGAGCCAGCTCCTGTTTTTATTTCAGACCGTTATTGAAAGTTGTCAGAACTTGTCCTGCTTTTCTCTTTTTATTATTCTTATTATTATTAATGTGTAAATAAAGTGCCCCAGGAGTGTTACCGGCACACGGAGTCTAATCCTGGGAGATTAATTTATGAGCGCGGAATAGGGTGAACCAAACTCGCGGCTTCTGTAAATTGCTGTCGGTTACAGCCAAGCGTGCCAGCCGCAGCAAAACAAACAGGACTCCAAACGCCTCGCTCGGAGGCAGGGGGGACAGGAACAGCAGCCCAGGAAGATAATAAGACACTGAGTTTGGTGTTTACGTACAGCCTTTCTTCCCAAAGGATCTCTGAGTGTTTTGCAAGCCAGACTCCAGCTCTGCTTATCCCTGACAGAGGAACAGCCAGTACCGGGTTCCCAGCGCTTTTCTAGCAGTGCGTATCAGATTGCGTGCGGGGAAAAAAAGGGGAGGCAAGACCCTCCAATTATTTTTCTCTAGCACAAATGACCATCAGGAAGGATTACAACCCGTTTGTTCCAGGTCCAGTAAAAGCAAGCAACAAAAAGACCTCCTCGCTCAACCCTCGCCCACTTTCCTGCCAGTGCTATAGCTCCCCGCCAGGCAGCGTGGGCAGAGCCCATCGCAATGTGCCTGAGAAGGCAAATGTCTCGGTGCAGCTCAGCCTGCCTCCGTATGTGTCCCCTGTGCCCCCCGTGTGCCCCTGCTGTGACAATGCCACCTCCAAGCAGCCAAGAAGAGTGCCTGGAGCGAGCCCGTCTCAGCCCTTGGTCTCTAACTCTGGCTCCTCGTGGGGAGGATGCACGTGGGTGACAAGGAGGGCTTTGGAGGGCGAGTGCTCACAACAAGTGTTGGTGGCATCACATCAGGGGCCTGCACAGGGACGTGGCTGCAGAGGCCAGAGTTAACATTTTTGGGAGGCGAGGAAAGGAGAAGCAATTCCTCAAAGCAAAACAAGCTCTGCCTGTCCCTTACCCTCTCATCACCCTGTAGGCTGCAGGTTATCACCACTGAGTTTTACTTGCAATTTACTTGGTGCACCACAGTGATTTTGAGCAGGAAATGCCAGCAGAAGGAACCAGGGGAATGGACCAGTGCTTCTGCTTAACCCAGCAGAGAGACAAGGAGAATCCAAACTGGGGCCCCCAGCACCTGCTTCCAGGCTGCCAGGTGAGGCACTGCCATTGCTCACCCTGACCTCTGGATGCATTTCAAAAAAAAGCTCAATTTTTCTCTAATGCGTCCAGTTTTAGCAGGTCCAAATGCTCTCATATATGTGGAGAAATGGGCCCTCAGCTCTCCCGTCTAAACAAGCCCGAGGTCCCCTGCATCCCGAGCACTCCGGCCCCTTCCCCAGCTCCGCAGCGCTGCCCACGGTGGGAGGCTGGCTCTGCTCTGCAGTTTTCTTCCTCTGTTACCAAATCCCAGCTTCCGCAGCGGGACTTTAACCTGATTTATTTTTTATCTTCCAAACATTTACTTTCTCATGTATAAATATTGAGTTGTGTGGAGGCTGAAGCAAATGCCCGGTGCAGACGAGCAATGATAGCAGCAGCACTCTGACAGGGTTATTTTTAAATACAAGCTTTAAAAATTACAGGGCTCCCAAGATCTTTTATTTCTCAGTCTAATTCCTTTTTTCATTTGTAAAAGACATAACAAACATGTTGCTTCTGACTTCATTGATTATTTTCCCATCTCTGCCTGTGGTTAAGCGAAGAAAAGGAATTATTGCTTATAAATAGGAGAAATCTTCACGCAATACATTAAGAAAGCAGCCCCTCAGCTACCAGAATTCATGGTAAAGTATTACCTCAATAACACAGTCAGGGAGACCAACATGGAAATAGTAACAGCTGCTTTTGGGATGACCGCTTTAAAAATGGTCACATCCTTATCATTAATATTGCATTCCAACAATAACTTAACTTGCTAGAGCTACCACGGTCTGTCATTATTTTAAGACATTCTCTCCCGTTCCTTTCAAAGCAGGTGAGCAGCACTGGGGTTACGTTTCCCCCTGAAGGGGGAAGCCCTCGGGCACAGGGAACTGTTGTGCCCAGGGGGCAGAACAGCCACCCCACCAGGCAGGAATGGGGCAGACAAACGAAGAGGAGACTTTTCCCTTTCACTTAATCCCAAGAATAAATTATGAGATGCCTAGGGCTGCAGTTGGGAAGAAGTCTGGTGTCCCAGGCCTTCTGCCTGCACCACAAACAGATTTGCAGATCAGCCCCCAGAGGCTCCGGGCAGGCTGCACACCCCCCCAGGGCTGGCTGCCACCCTGCTGGCTGATGAGCAAGGGGTGCCCTTGGGAGATGGAGGGTTCCCAAGGAAGGGCTGCCCCCTGTGTTTTACCTTAATGAACCCCAGCATTTTTTACCAAACACGTTTGCTCCTCAGAGTGCTGCTCTCTGAAAGTTTCTTCCCGAGCCTGTTGCTTTCCAGGATACCAAACGCTTTGTAATTGCTGTTCATAAAGGCAGTGGACAGTATTGCCAAGGAAAATAACTCCTAGCTGTAAATCTTAATAATAAAAATCATCAGACCCTTGCTTTTCTATTTGGACACAATGCCCTAGAGAAAGCTGTATGCCTTCCCTAGCGCTCCCCTCCTTTCCTTCCCTCTCTCTGCTCCAAAAACCCAATGCAGCTTTGAAGACAAGATTATTGCGAGGATATCAGGGGGCACAGAGGCTTGCCAGTGTCGGTGATGTGAAGAACAGCTTTCTGAACCCGGAGCTGCAACGAGCGCACGCTCACGCAGCCAGGTGCTGTGGGGTCAGAGCCTGGCTCTGCAGGAGGAACGGGGACTCGGAGCTGCTCTTTCCAGCCCCATGCCTGCCACCCGCAGTGTGCACAGAGCTGAGATCAGCCCCTCCGAGTCACAGCGGGCTCTGGGTGCAGCAGGACGGGGCAGGGACACCCCTTCCCTCTCTCCATCCTCCCCGCACTCTTCAAGGATGAGACACAGCAGGCAGAGAGGCTGGTTTTTTCCTTCTTCCCTTCCTTAAGGGAGTGGTTGATTAATCCTTTCTGAAAATTACTGCCTCTGAAGCATTCCCATTTGGTCATCCAAAAACAGAGACTCCCCAAATCACTATTTTCTTTTCAAATTACAGACCAGAAGCTTTTACAGCCACCTCAGTAGTTTGCATCTCTCCTAAGGCAGTAATGACTGAACATGTTAAACATAAGATGCCTGCTTCCTGGCCTCCATGGAATGGAGAAAAATTATTCACAAAACCAGCTACTCACACATTATCAGCAGCATATATTTTCTTATTTTTCCTTTCTTTCTGTTTTTTTAACCAGAAAACATGGTCATTGGTTTGGGAAAAAAAAAAACAACGAAGATTTTTTAAGCAATGTTTTATTTCCAAACAAAGATTTTTCTCAGAAGTTTGTATGGGCAGAAAGATGTATTTCCCGATCAATACCATGAGCTGCTCCAGCGGCCGAGGAGGACCCTTACAGGGGAGCACCAAATCACCTCGAGAGGCAGCACTGTGCCCTGTGGTTCTCGGCTCTTGCATGCGGTGTGAGCTTGGCCAGGAGCCATCAGGGCTGGGAAGGTCACATTTTGCACAAGAATTACCTTTGTACCGATGTGGTGATTTTATACGTATTTTGAAATTGGTTACTCATTTGAAAGGTGCATGTTTTTAATTTAATCTTTAAATTCAAATGCTTTTAGCTCCTTTTCCCTCAACAAACTTTTCAAACAGAAAAACTTTGGGGCAGTGGCAAGTCTGGAAAGACAGAAAGCTGTCTAACCCGAGCTGACAAAAGGGAAAGCAAACGTCCCTGCTCAAACAAGTTCTCCCGTCTGCACTGACAGCTTGCCAGGCATGCGAGATAGCTCTTTTGATAATATTTAATATGGCTTCGATATAATGATGTCACATTATTTGCAATGACACTGGATCACTTCTGGAAAAAAAATTGCATGCTGTGCCTATCACTCGGAGCTGGAATGAATTACGGCTCCTGACAACGGCCATCTCGCCTCCCCGGCTGTGCTCTGCCAGGAGTTCCCCACAAGATTACTGGGGTATGAGACTGTAATGGTACAAGCAGTCAATAATTCAAGGGTTATTGATTGAAACCAGCCCTATTCTTTTTTAATTTATATGTTATCCAATTTTTTTCCACCTGTTTTATTTTTTTTCTTCTTCATCTGAGGGCTCCAGGGCTTTCTCTCCTGACAAAAGCACCTGCTGGACAGGACTGCCTCATATTCAACTTATTACTTTCTCCCATTCTTTAAATTGCCAAGGTAATTCACGCAGCACTTACAGGAGCAGTGGTGCCACGGGGAGGGCAGGATTCGGGAACGGCTGGTCCTGGCCCCACGCAGCACCGGGTCCAATGCCGGTACTCCGGGGAGGAGAGGGGCATCCCCAGTATGGCCTGAGAGCAATAAGGGATGCGAGGCGCCGGCAGCACCATCCCATTCCCTCCACTCTCCACCAGAATTCAATTATCTCCTCCCCATCCGTTTCACCTTGAAGGCAATGAGCAAGCTCCCCGTAACAAGCAGTTTAGGCTCGCAATGTCCACAACAAGACAATTTTAACCTTCATTCTGCAAATCGCTCCTCATATGTTACATTTCATAAGATCTAAATGACCCATGGCTCTTCCCTTTATATTTTACTGTCTCCCAGACACGGCTCTCTCTTTTTTAACCCACGGTTTTGAATGCCATAGCGTTTCCTTGCCAAGGCAGGGGACTACGTTCCTCTCCAGCTCAGTGTTTCTGAATTTTTGTTTTGTCACACCGCTCTGTTCCTAATGAGCTGTTAATGATATGACCATTACCTATGCAAATTAGGAAAGCAGATTCAGAGGGTGTTTTTTACCTGGAGAGAGAGGCTGCTCCCTTAACACAGGAGATAATAAATCATGCTAGTGTTTTTGTTAAACTGCAACTCTTATGGGACCCAATTCGCTACAAATCTCTACTGCAAGCTGCAGCAGCACAATCAACACCTTCTGCAAAATGGCACTGGACACTTAGGCAGGGAAGAGCCAGCTCTACCTCTGTTTTAATTAGATGAACAAATAAAATGTGATGTCTAAATGCCCTCAGCAGCCATAGCCAGGCTGCTCGGCCGTGATCTCAGCAGGCGGTTAAAAGCCCCTTCCTCTCAAAGTGTGGCTTCAGACTTTGGCAAAGGCTGCTGTAGCTCCTGGACCACAAACCAGAAAGAAGAGCAGCTCTTCTGCCCCTTGAAGCTTTACCTTTGGAGAGCCGGGCCACCAAGTGGGCTGTGGGGATCTGGGGAGCCCTGTGCAAGGGATGGGGCCACCTTCTTGGTGTCAGCTGCTGCAGAGCGGCTGCGCGCCATCCTCATGGCCTTGCTCCCCAGCCACCAGCACCACCTCTGGCCTTTATGTTATTGCCACACCACACAAGACTGGGGTTCCCTTGTGCTCACATGGACAGGAGATGCCAGCTGTGGCTCACACTGCTCTGCTCTCACCCAGGACGCACACAGCACTGGCGCACGGTGCCCGGTTTTTCCCCAAAGCCCCCCGAGCCTGTCTTGGGGTATTTCTGGGTTGAACCCAGGCACTCCCCTGAGCTCTCTTAGGAAGATTAGATCTCAGCTTTCATGTGTCTTAAAGCCTGGCTGGTCGTAGGAATCTCTCTCCAGAGCACTTACCCTTCCTTTTCTTTTGGTGGTGTTTAATTAAATATCTCTTTGTTTGAAGGAGCCGCTGGTGGCTATGAGCTCTCCTCTGCTTTATCAGTGAGCACAATGAGATAACTGTCCAGAATCTTGCCTGACCTTTCTGCAGCTCACAAAAAATGGTATTCAGTGGTTTCGTTCTTCTATTCTCTCACATTATCTCTTGCTTTTCTACTCTGTGCCGCACGCTAAGGTTTCTGATAGTGACTTATGAGTTGCTATCAAAAATATTAAGAAGAGAACCTAAAATATCCCTGGCAGTTTAACAGCCTTGAAAACAGAATGGCCTGTCTCTCGCTGGCCATTGCGAGCTGTTGCCAAGAGCATGGAAGGTCAGACTTTAATGAACTGGTGAGAATTAAACAGAAGAAATGAAACTGAAAGGTGCCCTAGTGGCTTGAACTGACTTTAAAGCAGCTGACCTTCAGAAAGAATGAAACAGTTTTGGTTCTTAAATGTTCAAGAGTTGTTTTTCGTTTCCTTCTTTGCAGCACAATGCTTCTCAGATGAACGGCTGTGCTGGCCGGACCACCGGTGCTCGGCACCTGGGTGCAGCTGCTACCTGCAGATGGCTGTGGTGAGGGCATGGTGATCCCCTGCCTGTTCTCCTCCTCCTGCAGAGCTGAGCAAGCACCCAGCTCCAGCCTGCCAGAGGCCAGGCGTACGACTCCTCCCCAAGACCCTGGCACCCATGGGCACCCAAGGCCAGAAGCCATCTCCCCTCTCCACACATGCACAAAGCCTTCACCAGCATCGTCCTGGAGATCCGAGGCCACTGCTCCGAGCTAAGCTCAGCTTTAGGGCTACGAGGAGACTGCCGATGCTGAGACAGGAAGGCAGAGGGGAATGACTTGTGCACTAAGATTTAAAACTAAATTTCTAGATGTTTTCTGAAATTGTGCCTGGGAGGAAGAGGTCACACAGGAATAGCCGGGCTCTTTGCTCACAGAGGCATCCTGAGCTTTATAATTTTCCCTATACTTTTTACAGCCCAAACAAATAAATGAATAGGTAAAAATAATAAGGGTGGTTTCTTGTAGAATAATTGTTTCAGGCAGTTATTTATTAACGAGGAGAAACAACATGTCAACAGACAGCAGGTCTAGCTGTAGAACTAATGTTAGCAAAGGCACAGGTTACAAGCAAGCCAGGGCTGCTGTCAGTCTGTATTTGCTTAACTCTGTGATTGTCGGTTAATTACCCCTGCGTGGATGTGCTCCTCTGCAGGAAGAGCTTCCTCCTCCCCACTGCATGGATGGCATGCGGGGCACTCGGAGGGGCTCTGGCACCTGCGTGCGTGCGACTGCGGCACCCGAAACAGAGGAAGGAAATCTCCCCGGCACTTTGCAAACAGATCCAGGCTGTCGTGTGGAAACCTCATGGAAAGCCAATAACTTGGTGCTGAGATCAAGTGAGAGCTGAGTTGTGTCCCATTTACTGTTGCCTTCTGTACTGAGCTTTGTCTCTTTTCACTTCAAAGATCAGCTTTTTACATCTCCCATTATTACTGGGGGCCTCGAGCGATCACACGCATCTGGATGAGCCATGTAACAGCCCGGCCCCCTGCCCTGGAGGTACACAGCTCGGGGCCACCCTTGGCCACGCAGGCAGCTCCGGGCTGGCTCCGTGTCACTGCGACTGCAGAACAAGCCCGCGTGGCCTCCAAGAGCTGCTGCATGCCGTGAAACCCACATCACCTCCTCACCACCACCAAAAACCTGCATTTTCCCTGCTGGTGGTGCTACGCCCAGGCAGCTGGGCAGGACCAGGTGGTTTTCAGGTACCTGGCAGCCCTTCCACGTGCTGTGCTTCGTGAGCTCACATTCCCCAGCCTCGAGCACAGCTCCTGGACCTTCCCCCAGCATCGTCTGAAGCAACCAGGCACTTGGTCTCACAAGTCCCCCCCAGCCTGGGGAGGCAGGCAGCAAGGAGGGCTGCGGATGTGGCTCTGCTGCCTGTACAAATAGCTTCCTGCAGTCATTCGGTGGTGATAAGGGCAGGCAAGCAAAGTTAGTAAAATACAAACTTTCATTGAAAATATTCCTCAGCATGACGCGTATCAGCAGCAGCACAGTGAATAAATCCATTTTAATGGAATTATCCATTTCAGTTCCCAACTTAATTGAGCTTTGCCCTGCAACTTAGCACAAGGGTGCCTCTCTTAATTAACCCCATGCAGGCTGCAGTGTTTTACTATCACTTACACACGTACCCAAAGGTTAGTTTGAGAGACGATATCTATGCGACGTGATTTATCATGGTTTGAGAGCTCAACTGTCACAGGGAGAAATGTCCCCATTTTTTTTCAGCAGCACTGGATATGAAATTATGCAACTGCAGAGTGAGGAGGAGCTGCAGAGCCCATCAGTTGTGGTTTATGGGACGTAGCTGTCAGGTTTGGTTACTGGCAAGGTGTGTTGTAAGCAGAGCTGCTAACAAGCAGAGCCTCCAGAGCGGGGCTGCGTGGGCTCGCAGTGCAGTCGGTGCCATCTGCCTGCACGAGCACGCCGTACCTGTGCAGGGCTCCCAGAAGAGCTCACCCAAAGCCCAGCCAGCAGTGGGCTGCCAGTAAAACTCCTGGCATCAACAGGGGGGTGCCCGAAAAAAACCCAAGGGGTTTCACCGCACTGTAGAGCTCTGGGGCAGCTGCGTTTTGGTCAGTGCACAGCTCTGTCCTGGTGTCCCAGCACCAACAAAGTTGCAGGGAGTGAGGATGATGGGGAGGAGATGGGGTCACACGAGTAGACAGCCCCGGAGCACCACGAGCCCATAGCTTGCACCCAGGGAGCTGGCCAGGACAGCGGCCACCCTCAAGGACTGGAAAGACCACGCAGGCACCGGGCTTGAGATGGAAAAGTTGCTCAAGCTGACAAGTTTCCTCCTCCAAGATAGCATCTCACACTCTCAGGGACACACTAAGCCCAAAGAAGCCTGTCCAGCTACTTAATAAGTCATTGAGGATGAGTAGTTTAATTAACTTACCCAAAATTTCTCCTTTCTCTTTCCCATTTTTGCTATTAATATTTTTCTCTATCTGATAATGCAGCATAGTTAATTCTTTCTGGCTTTATAATGAATGATGCCGTGATGAAAAAAGGTTAGCAGTGCTTCAGGCAGCTTTTAATTATCCAGCTGAGCAGGTAAAAGCACTTTATTCCTTGCCTTCCCCCCTGCATGCAACACCTTTGCTTGGCAATTAACTGGGGAGCGCGGCAGCTCTTTCTGCACCTTTTTGGTTTCCAACAAGAGGAGCTGTGAAGCTCGTGGCACCCCCCCTTTTCTGCTGCTGCCCACCAGGCACAGCCTGCATCTCTGCTGAGGAAGAGGAGGGATGGGTGCCACCAAGGGCTGTGCTACATGGGACATGGCTGGTGCCCTGCCTGGGCAAGGGGCTGCCCCAGGGCCATTTCTTACAGCACGGAGAGGATGAAGAGGACACTTCAGCCCCTGCAGCAAGCACCAGCACAGCCAAGGACCTCTTGCCGCATCAGAAAACATGCGCTGGTGCTGCCAAGGCCAGAGCTTGCAGGGTCTGGTGCAGCCCTGGAAGCTTAGCCAATAAATTGAATATTTACAAGGCCATATATATACAACAGCACATCCGTAAATCAGAAGCAACTCCTAGCAAAACTTTTTTTTGGTATAAATAAATCACTATTTTTACAAAATAAATTAGGTGCCCAGAACGCTCATCGATCACCAGGCAGGTAAAGGAGCTCGGTGCGAGCAGCCAGGAGCTGGGGAGCGCTCAGCGCACTGCTGGGAAGGTGGCAGGAGACGGATGAGGAATCAAAGCGAGCAGAAGAAAATTTGCTTCTAATTCAGTTCCTCTGTTTTTAAAAACACATATATACTCCGTGACATTTGCTGCATGAAGGGTCAGTTATGGGGTGGCTTCAGAAACTCACAAAGCCAGGCGCTGTAACCAGAGCCGGGCAGCGCAGCCCCCGGGGTCCCCAGGCTGGGCACGGCGCTGAGCCCGGCCGCGTCCCCCAGCAAAGTCACCTCCGGCCTGCGGAGCACATTTAGCTTTGGTGAAGGCTATTGCAGCCGTTTGGGCTGTAAGTGGAATTCATAATCTCCTGCAATGACCCATGAAAACGGCCGCATTACACGCTTTCCCATCGAGCGTTTCTTTATCTTGGCTGCTGCAAGGCTATTTCTTTTCATCAGCAGCGTGACCCTGGCGGCACTCGCAGTGCCCGCCCGGCTGCATCGCGAGGTGGGGAAACTGAGGCACGGGCAGCGAACCCTGCCCACCTGAAGTCAGGGGTCCAGGTGAACTTCACCTCCTGCCCCACCACCAGCACCGCTCTGGCCAGGACGCGCAGCAGCCCGACAGATGTGTTTGTTTCCCTGCTTTAATTCCTCAATGGAAATGTCATGAGGACAATCACCATGGTGACATTTCGGCAGCTCCTTATAGAGCTATGCGGGAAATGAATTTTAAAAAATCCCTATTAAAAATGGAACGACAAAAACAATTTTCTGGTTGAAATTTGTTCGGAGAGGTTTTTACGGACTTCTTAAAAGAGAAATGTTCCCAGCAAAGAAAGTTTGAAGTGTTGTGTGTTGTAATGGTTTCATTTCTTTTTTAACGAAAACTCAGACTTTGCTGGAGAGATGACATTTTCTGTGTATTAGTAGATTGCAGAAATAAAACTTTGTTGAAACACCATTTACCAAATTTTTCTGTGAGAATCATTTCATACTAGGCTGCAGTGTAAGATCATTGGATACAACAGAAATGCTTCTGGCGTGGAAAACTAGGCATGGGTTGTATTTTTGTATGATAAGGCCCTAAGACAACAGGGAAAAACATGAATGCACTGCACCACAAATGCACCACAGGTAATTTAAAGCATTATATGAAATCCACTAAAATTAGAGCACCGATTAGTGCTACAAGGCTGGAACGATGGGCAGAACAACGGGCAGAACAACATCAGCGTGAAGAGCATTATTTTTTAGATGTTGCATATATGGAAAAAACTTATGACAAACTATTTTTGCTCAAGCCAGCCTGTTTTTTTCCATAAAAAACACAAAAGCTGGAAAACACTGACCAGCTGTGATAGAGCAGCAGCACATGCACTTGGAATTGGGGATGTTTACGTGCCACCGCCGTCTGACAGTGCCCGAGCACAGGGACCGGCCCTGGGGCCACCTGCGGGACCCTCTCCAAGGAAGCCCACGAGACACAGACCAGCTGTACTGACGGCTCCTGAAGCTTGTCTGAACGAACTGTTTTCATTAAAAATAGCCTGCTTGGACTCATGTGTTTCTGTGCGCTTTTCTGCTGTGTGTAAAAATATTAGCACAATCTTTGTTTTCTGTTTTTAAAGTGAGGAGCCTTCAGGAATGCACTAAATAACAGTCCCTGCCCCGGTGCACTGGTAAAGTGATCATTTAGAAGCTATTTCTTATCTGCCAGAAAGAAAACAATAAAAATCTCAGTGAAGAACAAGTGGGCTTGTTTCTCTTCACCTTCTCAGGCAGCTGGAGAAGTAACAAAGAGTGGCTTTCAGTTTTGTGCAGCCTTTGCCAGCGAGCTGAGCTCTGATGGAGCGATGGGACGAATAGATAGGGTGGATGGATGGATGGATAAGGTGGACAGATGGATGGATGGATAGGGTGGGTGGACGGATAGGGCACTTGTAGCCCATCCGCACAGTGCAGCTGCAGCTCAGGCACAAACCAGCCAGCAGAGCTGGGCACCGAGCGCACTGTCCTGCCTGCAGCTGCTGTGGCAGCTGACATGAAGCCAACCATCGGCTTTCCTCTCCTCCTCCTGCTCTCAGCTGTGGTACCTGCACCTCAGCTGCCCTCCACCACGGGGCCGAGCACAGCCGCTGCTCCAGAGGATTATCCCAGCCGAGGTTTTCTTCTCTAAGTCAGCGCAGAGCTTGGCAAGGCCAAGAGAGATGTGGGTGATTATTTGAGTCCCTTGTTCCTCCGACCGGCTTGTGCATCTCAAAAGAATGCTAATGTTCATGTCTTTATGAAAGCACTCGAGTTCATCAGCTTTGCAAAGAAGAGAAATTAAATCAAGATTTAATTGGGATATGCATGTTTTATTCATGGTACTATCCACAGGAGAAGCCAGACAGCTGAAGGTAAAGAAGAGGGGAAAAAAATCTTTTGAAAAGTTGTTTCTCTCTGATTAAATAGAGATAGTTTCTCACTTCAAAGGGAGTGCTCCTTTAATGTATTTTAAATGCTCAAACGCGCTGTTCCAATGGCTCTGTGCACCAGGCCACTGTGCACTGCTTCGGCCAGAGAGGCACCTGCTCCTGCAGCAGGCTCTGTGGATGCAGGGGAGAGGGCGAGGTGAGCAAGCAGGCTCCTTTCTTCCCCCATCTGTCCCACAGCTCCAGCACTGTGTGAGGGCACTGGGTGCCAGGCATGGCTCAGATCCTCCCTGCACTGGGCATTGCCCAGGGAAATGGGAAAAGCAGCTGGCTCGCAGCTTCTGGAGGGCACATAAGGAAAGAAAAAGCTCAATTTTTCAGGTCTGTCTTCACCAGTTTGGAGGCTGGGAAACAGCATTTCTTCCTTTTCTGTGGCTGCAACAGAAAGTGGGGAGAATGAATTTCATTCTCACTACCTCACTTCTGAGTGAAAGCCTTCCTTTATTTTTAAATTTGCATATTTTCATGTGTCTATTTTCAGGGCTACAGCAGACTCCAGTTGTGGGCAGAAGTTGTCAATGCAAAATGCCACACAGCTCTCAGGGGAATTTTTCCAGCTGGCTTTTTAGCCAAGCCAGGCAAGTTTCGCAACTGGTCTGAAAAGCAGTTTGCAGTGCTGCTCCTCTGAAAAAGTACACCCTGCTCTGCACCCTGCATGGGAGTGGAGCTGGAAGGGACGGAGAAGGTGGGACAGGACTTGCAGCACATCTAGGTAAAGGCCATCGGCCATGGAAGTGGGGACTGTGCACGTGCTTAGCACTAAGCAGGTGCTTAGAAAGAGCCCTGCAGTGGATGATCTTGAGCATGCACTTAAGTGCTTTCCCCATAAAACACCGCTCCCACCCCGGTGTTAGGTAGCTCTGGGTTTGCAGTATGTCAATGGGCTCTCGACACAGCCAGGGAAGATGCTGAAGTGACTGATGACAACCACCCTTCTGGCTGCCACGGCTACAGAGGATTTTTTCTTGTCACAAAGACATCTCTGCTGGAAACCTTTCCATCTTCCTCCTTTTCCAGGGCCTGGATACCCCTCCACTGAGAGAGGGGAGAAAAGCATCCTTCCCTTCTGAGGGCAGTGCCCAGCAGAGATGGAAGGAAGCAGGCAGAAACACTGAGAAGCAGGTTGCAAGAGGCAGCTGGGGGATGCAGAAGAGAAAAGCCATGGGAGGATGGGAAATGCAACACCAAAAAGCCACAAAAGCAAGGCTTTCAGGACTCAAGTTCTGGTTCACTTTTTAGATTGAAATGTAAATGTGAACCGCTGCAAGATAGCGGAGAATGGGGATCTGTGCAGCAATGTTTATGTCGCTCCTGGTGGGAATTTCTCTATAAAGGACCAATTGTTCGGCGCCTGTGCCTGACAAAAGTACAATTGGAAAAGTGGAGGAGAAAAGAAGAAAATCTTCTCGGTAACTTGTGCCCTTCAGAAGCGGCCCCTGTCGCATTCTGTGCCTGGCGGAGCTGCCGCTGCCTTGGGAGTCTCAGATCTTTGTTAAGAAAAGGACACGAAGAGAAACACGAGTCCTCCCGAAGGCTCATTATTCAAACTGCTCCAGACCCAGCGCACAAGTGCCGGTGACTTTGGAAGATGAACAATCTTATCTCTTGGGTGAAAAGGACCATTTGTTGTTTACTGTCCAGGAGAGAAAACTCACAATAGACACGAGAGGAAACTTGGAAAATATCAGAGCAAAACTTGCCGTGCGAGCTGCGACATGCGGAGAGCAAGGAGCGATGCTGCTGAGCGGGGCAGGGCTCAGCACAGCGAAGGGATGTTTTTCTAGCAAACGGTGTGGGCAGCTTCCTGGGCCCCAAAACTTATTCAGACATCTTATGGGTTTCTACTGAGAAACAGCTAAGGAAGGAGATGTAGATCCCACAAAAACCTGTGAGCAACTCTCCTAGAGGAGCGAGCCAAAACCTGCCTAGGCAGAAATTAAATGATCAGATTCTGTTCAAGCATCTGTCCATGAGAAGCATTTTCTCACTGGTTTTGTTCAGCCCAAAACCAGGCATCACCACATTGCAGGATGATAGGTGCCCCTGCACTTTCCGCCCCCAGTACCTGTGCTGCTGCTGGTGAGCAATCCCCTGCCACAGAGCAGCCCGGCAGAGGCACATGGGTTAATTTGGAAATCAGCTCCTGCGTTCATCCCTGCCGTTCCACAAATTGTGGGCTCTTTGGAGCCACCTCCCAGAGTGAGTCAGGCCTCCAGAGCTCTGCCTAGCTTAGATATTTCAGCCTTTGACTTTATCAAAAGCACAAAGCAAGAATGCTCTGTTATTCGTTTCATCAAAAACTGTGCACACATAAATGCGTGCATGTAGCTAAAATATAGTGCGCATGGAGAGAAACATATAATTTATTCTAGCAACTATATAAACAGTCCCTCAAAGAAAGGGCTTCTTTTACTGAATAATGCACCCAGGACCCTCAGCAAGAACCTCTGGGTGCAGTGGGAGGAGGGAGCACCAGCACCAGTGCTGATTTATCAGCAGCATGCTGGGTTATCCTGTCCTCTGGGGACAGGGGAGGAAGAGATTACCCAAAGAGAAATGCACAGGTCAGCGCCCATCTCCCTGCCAGAGGAATGTGGCAGCAGGAGCACACAGGAACATCATGGACCACAGGGTTGTCCTCCTCCTCCACAAGGAAAGGAAATGGCAGGAGGAGAAGGAAAGACAAGGAGAGAAAAGCACAAGCTGAGCGCCCTCACCCACCCTCTGGAGCAGCATCACAGCGAGCACCTGCAGCACGTCCTGGCAGCAGCCCTGCCTGGCTGTCCTGGGGCTGCTGGCAGATTTGCAGCCAGTGTTTGTCTTCGTCACTTGTTTATTTGGAGAACACGATGCCAGCACTGGTTTAGATGGTCTCTGTGGTAGCTGGAGGAGAGCAATCCAGGTCCCCGGAGAGCTGGCGGCTGGGCAGCGGCGTGACTCATCACGGGCACACAGTTAATCAAAAGAGGTTTTGCACCCCTTCTTCCCCCCCTCCTGAATGGCATCTCTTAATGATAAAAGTCCCCGTGGTTTATAATTACCAGTTTGACAAGTTCACAAGTTCTCTGTTAATTATTATAATTAGCTTTCACTCGGTGAGAATGCAGGAGTTTAACAACAATATTAACAATGGGAGGACTATTATCAAGAATTAACTACAAAGAGCCGACTAGAAAGAGTTCCTCCTGCCTGCCGGGGAGACCTATTAGTGAGGAGCCCTGCTCTGCTGTCCTCAGCCTTGCTTAACTCAGCACTGCCTTGAAACTCGCTTGGAGAGTTAAAAGCAACAGTTGCATCCGCAGAACTGGTAATGGAAGGGAAAAACTCCCCCTGTGCTGCTGCAAATAGGACGGAGATTCCAACCGGCAGATAGGAGGAAATTACAGCCGGAGGCTGCCAGGGACCGCAGCCACACTCCAGAAAGGAGCCTGGTGCCCCGCTTGCCCTGCTCGCATTTGCACGGCCACCCCCCCGGGGACAGCCGCGTGTCACGCGTGGCAGCAGCAGCGGGGTGGCCGGTCCCCAGGTCAGGCCCTCACCCGGGGTGCCCCGTGAGCCCCAGCCTGTCGGCAGAGGCAGGAGGGATGTGCAAAGCCCAGCACACAGCGAGGTGCAGGCCGGCACTGCTAAAAGCTGGGGGTTACTCAGCGCGTTCAGCGCGGCGCCTCCTGCGAGCATCCCTGGAGCCCAGGGCCCCCTCACCTCCCCGTGCCCGCCTGCAGAGCCCCAAAGCCAGGAGGGTACCAAAGAATTTTTAAGAAGTGGGAGCAGCCCAAAACAACACCCCAAGGCTGTGCTCTAGGAAGTACGCAGCACCAGACAAGGGGCTGAACAAATATTAGAAAAACATCAGTTTTCAGCACCCCATTTGCTGAAGAAAAACACACTGACTTCTCCAACACAGCGAGACCCAGAACAGCCAACACGGTGCAACTCCCTCGTTTCCAAGTTCAACTGTATACAAAATATTTATCCGAAGCGCAGGAGAGCCCAGAGAGGCAAGCTGTGCGAGTAATTAGTTATCTTAAGCTCTTTCACACCTGAAACAGGAGGTTGGAGGGTTTTTGTTTTGCTATTTTTTTTTTCCTGATCGCACCTTTGTGAAGCAGCAGCAATGACCGAGAAGCTTTGGGAATTGACAATGCCAGCAGAAAACACCTTCTGAAACGCACGTGAATGTACCTGAGCCTGGGACCCTACTTCCAGTTTCCTTGGCTGGAGAGCTTCACTTGCTTGTCAGGCAGCATGCACTTCTACACACGCTGTTTGTGAGAAATACTCAATTTCAAATACACTCACTTGTTTGTTTTTTTTTTTTTGTACTGTAAACATGTTTTGATGAAAGTCTCAGTGAAATATTTTGAAGTTTTTTGGAATGAAGTGCTTTAGTGTATACTATATCAATTTCCTTGGAGTAATTTCTGTCTGAGGGATTTAAATTTGCTTTTACATTCCAAAAGCAGAATGGGGAAAAGAGTTGAAACCACTAAGATTCCCTGCAGAGAGAACAGGCATTTCCCAACTACATCTGTTGAGGGAAGAAGAACTACATAGCTTGAGGTCTGTGAGACAGCAGCAAGATAAATAGCTTTATGCCCTGCCAGCCCGTGCTTAGACCTCTCCCCCCACACAAGTGTCCATGCCGCATGCCAAGCGCTTTCTCCTGGGACAACAACCCCTCAGCACCCAGCCCCGAGCACAGCAAAGCCCCTGACCCCGGGATCTCACAGCACTGCCCGGCGAACACGGCGGTACACCAAGGGCTGAAGCTGCAGCAGGGACTGCGTCCTTGCCAGGACCAGCTGCTCAGCACGCACACCCGCCTCAGTCCTCATCCCCGCTTCACTCTTAGCGGCAGTAATTTATTCATGAAATTCCCCAGGGAATAAATTCTTGCAAGCGTCTCAAAACTACAGACAGAGATAAGGAAAAGACCACAAAAAAGTCAGATGTTATATATACACACACACATATAATATTATATATATAGCAAGTGAAAATGCAGAAGAACAGAGGAAACAGTAACAGTGCAGGGTGAGTTCTGTTCACGTGTGGAAAGCATTCATTCTCTTTCCAGGGAATTGTTAAAGGGTTAGCATCAGGGAAAAAATAATTTTTAAATGAAGGAATTCCTTTTGCTTTGCCCTTGCAAACAAATCATTGGTTAACAGGAGCATCAGTGTGGAGATGCTGGACTGCTCCTCTCTAAGCCTTCTGGGAAACTCCTTTGAACACTTACAACATCAGAGCATAGGACCTGATTTGTTAGACAAGCCTGACTTTATTATTTTTTTAAAAGGGGGATATTATCTTCTGCCTCCAAAGGAAAGGGGAAGAGGAAAAAGCCATTGATGCAGAAGGATACAGAAGGGGGTAGAGATACAGAACCTCATTATTAAACAAAATAAATAAAATATACTAGCAGAAAAAGTGTCTTGGCTTTATTACTATATTCTGTCCTCTAAATATTTCATTTCCAACTAATGCACGAGCCAAATGGAAAAAAAATCAAGCAAAACTGCACTACTTAGAATATACTTAATTATTGATTCAGCCAAGAGGGGAAAAAAAGGAAAGAAAATAGAGGGGAAAGAAAGGCAAGGAGCTGTTGGCGAGTTCTCTGTCCTGGAGCTGCTGTTTCAAACCCAAGCAGCTCTCTGGGGACAGCAGAGCATCCCAGCTGCCTGCAGCCCATGCGCTCCCTCAGGTGCCAGGGCTAGGGAGCCCCATTCCTTTAAACAGAGCCAAACGTTGTCCCTTTTCCTCCATTTTGCAGGCAGAGCCCAACACAAAGCAGGGCACGCTGCACACGCAGCTCACTGTCACCCACACTGATTTTTCTCCTTTTCTATTTCCTTTCCTGACTCCACTTTCTCAGAAGCACAGGCCCAGGCACTGCCAGCCCCAGAGAGGCTTTGCAGGGCAGAGAGGATCAGGACGGCTGCTGGTGCTCCAGCTGGCTGTTCTGCCAGTGCTCACTTATTCACCAGTCCAGAGTTTTGCTTCCTCTTAAAACCATTTGCACAAGACATTCCCAGAACATCATTCCCTCAGAAACACTGCCTCAGCGGTTAAAGCTAGAAAACACACTGAAGCAAAGAGCATCAACTCCTGCTGGCAACTGCCAGCATCCCTCCCTAGGGACATTCTGCCTTAGACAACCCTCGCTGGCTTCCCAGCTCTCTGACACACAGCAGCAGACACGGTACGAGATATGAGATCAGAAGCGACTCACCCGGGCTGTCCCCAACCTTGTCAGCATCCTCATCTTCCTCCCAGGACACAGCAGCACCAAACTGACCCATCCCCAACCAAGCCAAACAGAGGCAACCCTTTGTAGTGTCTATTTATACCGAAGTGCCAGCAGCTGGAAACAGGAGCTTCCCACCGCGATAAAGGGGCGAACCGAGCACACCTGTGCTGGGGGCATCAGCAGGAAAACAGCTTTGGACAGCGGAGGAAGGGAACAGAGAATGGGAAATCAATGGCGAGTTGAGGCCAGAGAGAGCAATTAGGCCTGGGAGCCCTGCCGCTCACTGAGACAGGAGCGAGTTTTTAAGCATGTGTGAACCAGATTTGTGCGCTTACACAGGGCTGAAAATCTGCCAGACAAGGCAGTTTAACAGCATTGCCACTTATAGGGAGAAAAACCTAAGCCTCAGTGCATTTGCAAACAGACTCAAGGGACCCGATTTTCTTCCCCTGCTGGGATAAGCCCAAAGCAGCAGTTCTGAAGTTGTGGGAATTGCACGGGAAGAAACAGAGGGGAAGGGATGACTGCAGCTGGCAACGAGCACAGAGTGGAATGAGCTGTCAGGGCTCAAAGGTGTTCAGCAAATAAAATAAAATAAAATAAAAAAAATAGGCAGAAATACCAGGACTGACATTAACTTTCATGCTTGCTCTCCCTTCCAGCAGGTATTTGCTGTAGGAAGAGAACATTTTGGTCATTGTTTTTTTGTGGAAATCCTGAGGTCCATGTTTTAGAACAAAAGGCAAATGGAAACACTGACAAAACCCATTTCTAATTCACAACAAAACATTCCCCTGAATACATAAGCTCGGAGTCTGATTTCTCACAAGCTTGTCACTGCCATCACCCACATCTGCCCTCCATCTCCTAATCTGGAGAACCATCCACCTTTCCATATTCAAATCCTTCCTAATAAGCTAATTTCTCCCACGAGACACGGTTTATTATAGATGCAGCAGGCTGTTAACCCTGCCTCTGCACAACTCTCCGTCACCCTTCCCAGCGCCTCCCTGGCGCCGTGCCCTCGGGTGCGTCCAGCCCCACGGTGACGGGACGGGAGCTGCTCAGGGCTCTGAGCATCCCGCGGGTCCCACGCACCCCCAGCGCTGTGGCTAACACGAGTCTGCCCATGTGTGTGTGCCCGCAGGGGTGGCGGGGCTGGCAGCGAGTGTCCAGCTGTGCACAGAGCCCCTCCTGCAGGCACGCTATTTATTTATTAGTTATTTACCTGCTCTGGGGCAATTATTGCCTGCCCTGCGCGGCACAAGCATGAGCTGGGGCCGCCTGGACAGGTGGTGGCTCTGGGGCACAGTGGCACTGCCCCTGAGCTCCAATGCAATTTTGTCGGGTTTACAAGGGGACAGGGTGACAAGATGGGATGTGCCAGATGGGACGCTCATTTCCCAGTCACACCAGACTGGGAGTTGTGGTCTGAGTTTCCCACACAGGTGATTAAAAGCCCCTCTTTCAACCACCTTCAGCTTTCATCCCTTAATGTCTATACATGTAGGTGTCTAGATGTCTCAATCTATACTTTCCTCTCTCATTCCTATATGTGCTGACCTTTCCTCATGCCCACTGACAAACACAAAGCAGACCTGCCTCTGAGTCTATAAAGAAGATAACAAAAGCTGGTGCAGAAGGCTTGCATTTCAACGTTTTTGTGGGAGAAAGGCAGCAGGAGAGGCAGCCCTGTGTTTTCCAGCTACCCAGATCTAAATATTTATAAGTGACTTTTGAGAATGCCTGACCTTCTCGAACCCCTTCTGATGAGCTGCCACCAGGCTCAGCGCGGGAGCAGGGGGGGCACCGTGGAAATTACCGGCACGGCCCCGCGGGGCTGGGGAGCAGCTGGGACGTGAGCCGGGGAGCGGCCCCTGCGACGGGCACGCTGAACGGGGAACAGCACGCCTGCAATGCCAGTTGCAGATTCAATTAGAAATTTCACTGAAATTTCAAATTATGGCCTTTTTTTTAAGTGACAGAATTATGCTGTGTTAGAGAGAAAGTGACAGGTAATTTGGGACACTAAGGATTTCTTGGACTCGGTAGTTAATAGGGAGTTTAGCACCAATTCCTCTGTAATTTGCACTTCTGAGAAACCACGTTATTATAAAGTCAGAAATCCCGAGCACTTTCAACTCCGGATCTGCCATACTGAGGATGACCAGGAATGGAGACGGCCTGCGCCCACAGGTCACCCATTTCAATATCTGAGGCTGGGTGGCTTCCAAATGCGGCCGCTCCAATTGAGGAGCTGAAAATTGGAGGTGACATTCAGAAGTCTCTGAAAATTATAACCCTGACTTCCTCCTTGAAAAGCTTATCTGAATCCTAGCTTATCCTTTGATGAGGTTACTGAAAAAGCATTCTGTTCCTAGTACTTGAAAGATAACAGGCAATATACGGCACACTTCTCCCTGGGGGGAAAACACTATCGAACATGCTGAGCATGGGACGCTAATTAAATGGTCTGAATTATGCTGGACATTAAGGTCCTGGGGTGGCTTGGGTTAACCCCTTCCTGTCCTCGTACACACGGAGCTCTTGTTCAGGCAGAGGACTCCTGTGAGGAGCTGTGGATGAGCAGCCTCAAGGAGCCCCCGAGACTTTCATTAGCTAAATAAATTGCCTCCGGAGACCAAACCCACTTTACTTCTGGAGAGACACTGAGCGGAGGCCCTGGCTAATCCTGTCCATTGGAAAAGTTGTGGCAGTGTTTAAATTTTTGCTTAAATTTAAGCAAATGCTTGGGTTTCTTGGATTCTAATGGATGTTAAACCCATAGCTATGACCAAACATCTTCATGAGCTTGAGGAAGGAAAGCAAAGTGAGTGGAGAAAGAAATACTGTCATATCAAAGAAAAATGGCAAATTCAGTAATGCTTAATGGGCTGGCAAAAAGGCTATGAAAATTGACCCAACTCTATTTGTGAGGGAAAATAATGTGCCTACTTTAAAAACTAGAGAAGCAATCGCAGCTCAGAAGGGGGCAGGGAGAAGGAAAGAAAATGCACTAAAATACAAGATACTATGGTAAAATCAGTGCTAATTGCCAGGAGCCAAAGTTCTTCCCTTGCAGCAGTGGCCATAGGAGGAAGCAGCTCTCGTGAAGGTGAACGTCTCATGAGGGCAGTGTCTTCCTGACATGCCTCTCTCGAAGGGCACCCTGCTGCCACGGGCTCATCCCCAAATAACAGCAAACTGGCACAGCGTGGATCTGGGCACGAATTCGGGGAGGGATGGTGGCAGGGAAAAGCTATTCCTGCAGTTTAGCATTTTAATAATAGTAAATTATGCTTTACACAAAGCCTCCTCATAACCCTCTAACATGCGTTCAAGATGCAGAGTGTCATTGCTTCCTCACCTAGAGGCCTGCAGCAGCAGGGCCGTACAAGACGTGCCTTTATGCCACCCATCCTCAGGCAAAGGCTGCAAATCTCTGGACTTGTGGCAGCCGGAATTACAGCATTATTTTGCTTTACTTTCAACTTTAAATAACTTATGACGATTCAATACCCAATGTAAGACGGAAACAAGGTTTGAAATGTATGAATTATTGGTTACTGAGTGAAAAGCAACTTGCGATAGAGGTTTTCATGACAAGCTGCTGAATGGGTCAATCTCTGTGCAAACATTTGGTATGATTAGTAGACAAGTGCAATCCTGGAGTGCAGAGGGCTTGTTTCCAAATAAAGGAAACTTTGCCTCCAAAGCTCTCGACAGTGCTTGGGCTTTGTGTGCGAGAGTGGTCATTTCATGGGCATTTCAGAGAAGACAAAATTGAAAGGTTCCAAACCACAAAGGAAAGCACAAAGAGAAAATTGCACAAAATTAGAAACTTTTAAGGCAGAGTTTGAATTTGTACCAATCAAACTGTGCTGGGGGAAGTCCTCTGAGAATGCGGAAAGTAGCTCTGGCAGGATTATGAAGTCGGCCCCAGGGATGCTGGCATCTCGCATCACGAAGGGTTTGGATTGGGCTCCAGCGTGGGCTGAGGACCACGCTGCTGCCTGCAGATGGCCGCAAAGGCACAATCCACATCCCATCAAATGCCTCATTTAAAAATATCGGAGCACCATGAGCAGTTGTTTCCCTGCTTTGTCACCACCAGAAGCCACTTTTTGTGTGTCCCTGGCAGGAGCACCAAAGCTCCCCCTGCAGCCGTCCCACGGGCAACTCTCCCCACCCTGGGGACAGCTCACCTGGACGCGCCAGCGCTGCTTCTCTTCTGATGACTTTGTGGCTGAAAAAGCAGACAAAGGGAACAAAAATATTTTAATGGCATAATTCATTTTAAAATTAGCTCTCTCTTAATGCTGCCCCACCCTCCGAAATGCCGATAATTGTTTTCTGGTTCCCTGCCACATTTCCAGCCAGTGCCTTCAGCACTTCAGGCACCGCTGTGTAAGATTAGCCGGGAAGTGTTCTGAGAGCCTTACATCAAAGGGATTGAAAAACTATAAATTTAGCAGAATGTATTATACAGGTGGGGGAAAAATTGAAGTTCTGTTAAAAAAGCAGAGCTCATTTCACCCTGTTCTGGGGCAGGGCTCAAGGCAGTTAATGTGTCTCTGGGGAAAGGCTCCAGAGCACTACCACTCAAACAGCCGCAAGCCTGGAAAATGGGGGAAGAGCAACAGGTGGGAGAAGTCCCCCAGTCCCCTGAAAATGGGGAAAAGCACGCTTTTTCAGCAGGTGGTGGGAAGCCTCGGGTGGCCAGCATGTGTCAAGTCAAAGGTGAGGCTTCTGGTGCAGCTTGGATCATTGCACCTCCACCAGCAGGCTCCTGGATTTGGCTCCTGAGACGTCCTGTGCAGGCAAGGGAGCCCCAAGGGCAGGGGCAGGGCAGGATGGGGACAGCTTTTTGTGCCCTTCTGTGTCCAGAGGCTCTGCTGCCCGCACGGAGCGCTGGGGTCGCTGATCCACCGTGCACGAGGGGCAGCGCAGGAGGGTACGAGCAGGGGCAGCATCGGGTGGGCACCCAAGGGGAGCTCCCCCCGCAATGCCTCCTGCAGCCACCTGCAAAGTGAAGACGGAGGGGAGAAGATGAAAAACGAGGAGGAAAAGATGAAGCTAGGAGGATCAAAGGTTAGGAAAATGTTTTGTGAATTGCCCGTGACAAGCTGCCATCCTTAATAAACCTCTCCCCGCTCGCCCCAGCCCCCGGCCGCACGCTGCCGGCGTTGCCTGCTGCGCTACGTGGGCTCACAACGGCACGGTCGCTGGCGGCGCTTGTGCTGGCCGTGGTGGCCAAAACAACAAAGCCAAGCAGCACTTGGGGGAAATTCTTCAAAGGGCCCTCGCCTCAAAAACGTTGAACATTATTTCCATGGGCCCTTAAACAGAATAATTCATTAGTCAGCTAAGAACAATCAATATCGCGCTCCAACAATTTATACACTGACTCTGTTTACCCAGTAGACCCTCTTTGATAATATTATTTATGATTCTAAATAACTCCATCGGTGTTCAATAGAGCTGGGAGGCACCTAGGGGACCGGGGCACAATCAAATTATGAAGACATATGGTTTACTCAGCGCTGGAAATGTTCAACTGCATTTCATTGCTGTTAGTCCTGCCGCAGCACCTTCCCCAATCACTTATACAACCTTCTTAATATCGTTTGCTGTAAGGGAACACTTCTTCAGGGAGAGGGCTCTTACGCAGCTGACTGAGGGATGTGGCTGTAAAGGGAATTTTATTGTGGCTATTTCTGCATTCTCGGCGCTGAAGGACACGCCAGGCGGCTCGATGCATCCCAGGCCGCGGCGGCAATTAAACCTCTGCCTTGCTGGGGCTTCGTGGAGGCGAGGGGGGGACAGGACGGAGGCTGCAGGCACCCGGCCCTGCCTGACGGGCACACAGCACTGTGCTCCACAGCTCCTGCCTGTATTTATGCTCAATGCGTATACTATGCACATTTTAATAAAGTGCTTCTGATATACCCACAAACTGGCCAAATGCTGAGTCATTATTATCGACAGAACATTGCATAAGTACTCTGCCAAGCGTCCTCTGGGCTTTGAGGGTGTATAAAGCTAACGCTGGTGCTATATTGCTCTATAAACTCTAGTCCTCCCCGCAGAGAAACAATAATTAATCAGACGATGCATGATATGTAACAAATTAAAAAGATAAAACTTCCCAACAAAAATTATGGGACTAGAGAGACGCGGGCTATGCGTTGCAGCAAGCTGTCCCTGGCATCCCATTTCCCTCCCTCTGTTGACATATAACTTACAAAGGCCGAATCCTGCAAGCACTACAAAGCATCAAACCCTGCCGCTCTCAGGCTCCACCGTAGCAAAACACTGAAGCACGTTTATCTGAGGCACCGAGCTGCCTGGCCGATGTCAGCACATCCTCGGGGCTTGCAGGATAAGGCCGCAGGGCAGCAGGCGAGTGCAGGCGCTGCTGCTCGTGCTGGGGAAGGCAGCAGAGCTCTCTATAAGGGGGCAGATGAAAGTCGGCGCTTTCTGCTTTTGAACACATCCTGAAAACATTTCTCAGCAGCAATCATGCTTGTTCGCAGCTAACAAATAGCCAAGGCTATAAAATAAAGTGAGAACAGTTACCACTGTGGAAATATAATCTCTGAGAAAATCCCACTAGAGTAATAATTAAAACAGATACTGAAGACTCTGACAACCCTGGATTTATTTTGGGTTTTAAGCTATTTCTGCTATGCAATTTCCTTTTGAAAAATCAGCATCTCCTTTCCATAGCAGATTCAGATATTTCAGTATCTGTTCCCCACCCCCAACCCCCGAAGTGCAATGGAAAACTAAACAGGGACATTTACTCTGGAATGGAAAGACGAGACATTTTTTACTTGGAAATGTCAGGTTTTTTTTTCACTTTCATTTTCACATGCAAATTTGCACTTTTGTTGAGACCCTGTTTTATACTGGGAAAACGTTTAGGTGGAAAATTTCCAGCCAGCCCCTGTAATTACCCAGGATGTATGGCATGCAGCAGCCTTCTCCCTACTGCTCCTAAAACAGTAACAACGGGAACATCTCTTTGTATTTGCCAGCTGAGGATGATTAAGAAAGAAGCCAGTAGGGGGCCAATATATATTTTTTTCTTATTTAAAACATTTGGAAATAACCTATCATCATGCATTCGGGCACACGGCTTGGCTCTTCCTCTGCTCCTTCCCATCACAGCTCCTCTCTCCCCTCCCGAGCTTCCCAGACGGACTGCTGCACGCAGCTCTGGGAGCCGCTTTCATCCCCAGTCTGCAGAGCAGACACGTCGGTAACAGCCATTGATTGCACCGGCGGTCAGCAGGAGAGCCAGGGTCTAACTGTAAAGTCCTCTCTGGGCGGCCAGCCGGGTAAGATCCCTGGGCAGCAGTGCTGCTGCTGACCAAACAGTGAGCGCTGCCAGCCTCGGGCTCGTGCCTCTCCTCCATCCCCGCGTCATGCGCCCATCGCCCCGCCAGCACTGCTGGGTGGTGCTGCTGGCGGCCCCAGGCCCTCTGCTTGCTGAGCTCCCTGCTGAACAAACTCACAGGCAAAACGTGTCAGGGGTCATCACTGATTGCAAACAAATAGATAAAAAAATAATGAAACGAGACAGGCTCTGGGAGCGTGTTCCAACTCCCTCTCCCTTCCCGCTGCTCTCTCTTGCCTTCCCTTTCACACTCCTTGCTCTCTCCAGACTTCCCCGATTAGCCAAGGGCCCCGCTGTCCGGGCAATCGCCACCCCAGGAGCTGCCTGTGCAGCACCTTGCCTCCTTCCCCAGCCCCGGGGCACCTGGCAGTTTTTGGGGTAGCTGTCAGCAGAGGCTTGGTGTGGCAGTGTAGTTGTGTCACCCCTCCAGTACCTCCTGCGCAGGAGGCACTTCTCTATCTGCTTATTGCTCCTTAGCCAGCCCCTTCCTTTCAGTGAGCAAAGCCCCAGGTGATGCACACCGGCACGCTGCGCCTCCCGATGGGCCCGCTCACAGCCGCTGATGGGGACCAGGTCCTGCTCCCGTCCTCCTGAAGGTGTGCCTTAACAGCACGCCGGGTACTATACTTCTTATTCCTCCTGCTTAATACCCCGAACTCTTTAAATGGTGCTGAGTCTAACTGAGTGGTGGATAAACATTAGTTTCACAGCTCACAAAGCAGAACTGCCGGCTACTGCCAGTCTAGACGTAATGAGTTCCTCCCGGGGCCCCTGGGAGCGTTTAGAGTGGGCTCTTCTTTACCCAAGCTGCCAGTCAAGCTGGTACCAGGGGGGAAGAAGCGCCGTTAATCTCTTTCCCACCATCCCATCCATAGCTGAAATCCCTTCGAGCATGTAACAGTTTTATTTTAATGTGCCGTCCTGGCGGCGCGCGGACAGGAGTGGCGTGGGCAGCCCGCACACAGCCCGCACGCAGGCTCCTGCGCCTGCCGCTGCCACCCCGGCTGGAGGCTGGGCTTCAGGGGCTGCCATGAGCCGGCAGGACGGAGCAAACGGCAAGGGAAAAGTCTCTCCTGTTCTACTTTTCATCCAGACTGGTGTTGTCACCTCCACAGATATTCCTTAATTAACAGCAGATTGCTGTTCTGTGGAGAGAGACTAATTTAGCGCCCGGAAGAGAAGCAAAGAAAGTTTGCTTGGCAGCCGGTCGCCAGTGGCCAGAGACATCTCCCACTGTGCCGTGCTTTCACTGGGACTCTAAATCATTTGTCAGGAGCTTTTCCCAAGCGGCCAGAGTGAATCAGCTAATGAAGATGATGTCAGGCAGACTTCGAGGCATCCCAGCGGCCCGGCCAGCTGCTGCCCAGTCCCTCGTGTCCCCCTCTGGAAGGTGACACACTGCTCGGTCCCACCTCTGCTTTCCTGCTCCCACCACAACAACAACCCACAGCGAAATCAAGACAAGCAACGCCATCAGTTGTCATCACTTAATGCCATGGGGACAGTTTCAGGAGGAAAAGGATTTGCTGCTCCCCCTCCCCTGGGTCTGGGATGTTACTTCCAGGCGAGGTGACCTGGGATGGATCCTAGGCTCCAGGCTGGGGAGGTCCCCACCAGCAGCACCACCTCATGCAATGCCTGCACATCTCTGGAGCTATTTACAGCTGCTAGTTTCTGCAATTGTGCAGCCATGAGGCTGGACGGCCCCAGCCTCCACTGCCCCCATTTGGGAGCATCCCCAGGCTGGGATGCACTTGTGTGCTCCTGCTGCACGCACGCACAAGCTCACACCTGCTAACAAACACACAGTGACAGCACATGCAGGTGCCTACATCCCGCAGGAGATGCACTGGCTCCCGGCTGAGAGGTGAAAGGAGCCACACGTAGGATTTATCTATTGCTTCTCTGCAGGCCTCTTCCCAGAACAGGTTGGACATATGAGATGGAGAATGAGAAAGAGTCACTGCTAGGCCCTTTCCAAAAGCCTGATGGACTGCCTGCCAAACACTAAATATATCCAAGCTCCGTATGTCAGCCCAGGGCTGCTGCTCCCACATCCTCCACGTCAGCAGAGCAGCAAAAGCAAAAGCGAGCTCTAATCCGCAGAGATGGGCAGGGTGCCAGAGTGGACTTTTCCATCCCTAATCTCCAAGACGATGGACACCTGTGCCTCTCCTCTCTGCCTGGCCGTATTTAGCAGCTGTAATTATATCCTTTCAATCTCTGTATAAATAACTGGAATTCCGGGTAAAGTGTTGGTTTGCTTGATTTACATCCCCAGTAAGTCAATAAGGTTGCAACAAGGATAAATCAAGGCAGAACTGCATACTCAGATGATCTGAGAGGAAGAAAGAGAAACTTCTGCTCCCCTCTCTCTCCCATTACTCATGCTTGTTTATAAAGTGGCTAGGATAGTTTTGGCATTAAATAAACATTATGTGATTGCTAGAATATTTCATCATTGCCCTAAGTGCCCACAGAGGGTTGCGGGAAGGAGGCACTTGTTTTTCCAGACTACTTCTGTTTTCAGGCCACCAAGAGCAGGGCTATAAGGGCAGGCTGACAAACTGAGGCTGCTGAGGGGGGCAAAGCCCCTTCTCCTCACCCCCGCCCGCTGCCCAGCCTCCCTGCCTCCAGCTGCTGATTTGGGCTGAATTTTTGTCAGGACCTGAGGAGAGGTGGGGAGCGAGCTCCAATTCCCCTGCCCTGCTCCTTAAAGCTGCTCATCTCCAGGGCTCCCAGGAATTCCTCCTTGGAGCAACCTTGCTTTTTTCTTTGCAAAACAGAAGCTCGTGGAAGTCAGGGAGCTTTTGCGAGGCCCTGGAGCCCTGCTGTCGCTTCCTCTCCTCCATCCTTCTCCTCCAACTCCCCGGAGGTGGGAGCATGCCCTCCTGCTGTCCCACCCACCCCAGCTGCCCTCGCCTGCGTGCTACCCAATACCCCAGCCCCAGGCACCATAACAAATGTTTTCACATCAAACCAGAGCTAGACATTCATCAATACTCCAGTCCTTGGCTGAGGGGAATGTGAAAACAAATCCCCACCTTGCCACTGATTTGCAGAGTTGTTAGTCTCAAGCTAGACCATAAATCGGTGCATATGAGCAGGCAGCAAGAGGGGAACATTAGCTGGTGAAACAGCAGCACTCTGCGGTGAATGAAAAATCATTCCCCACCCCATGCCCTTCCAAGAGCAGCACCCATCGCAGCCCGGGCTGGAAATGGAGAGGCCATCACCCCCCAAGGGAGCTGGCAGCAGGGCTGTGGGGCTGGGGTGCCTGCCAGCCTGCTTTGTCCTTGCACCCGGGGAGCGCTGCTGGGCTGCGCCTCGGTGCCATTTCACACCGGTATGCGCTTTGGAAGGGACTGGCTGAGCCAGGTAGAGGCAGGGAAAAGCCATGGCATTAACTGCGGTGTCTGCATCATCGGACAGCAGGCTGCATGGTGGGGTGTGCGATGGTAGATGGACGAGTCTGTCCTGGATGTTTTTCAAGTGGAGATTAACCACTGAGTAGGTTCTTTTTATTTAAGATGCCATATGTCTCTTCCCTCTAAATATCTCTTCCATCAGATACTGCTGTGATTCCCAGTCTGCCTTCCAGCCCTGCTTTTCAGCCACTATTCCAAACACTTCATAAAATCACATTAAATCAGGGATGGAAAATACTTTGAAGACTCCTTCTGTCCAGTCTCCTGCTATATATGTCAGGCCCAAATGTACACACAGCTGCTTCGTCCACTCTGATTCAAAACCTCTCCACTAATAGAGTTTTCAGGCTCGTGCGTTTGTGACTTCCCCATTAGAGCTGCAGGGGCTTCTCCTGGGGCAGGGTCCTACCCGCTCCCTCCCCCTGCCCCACACCATCCTGCTGCTACCCTCGCTCTGCATCTCTGCTCAGCCTCTCCTTCCCAAAGCGATCATTAGCTAGGTGGAATCAAGGGCCCTAAAGGTCACTACACAATACACATTGTCACTGTCTCTTAATGGATTTTTCTGACGCGTGATTATTTCTGAAGCAGCGCGTGTGCCGCCAGCGAGCTGCAGGTAGCGGCGGCGACCAGGAAGCTGAGAGGGGCCACAAGCAAAGGGCCTGGGCAGCCAAATGTTGGCATTCAGTGACAAAGGTTTCACTAGTGAGACATTTAATTACCTGGAGAACTTCATTTCCCACTTCATGGGAAAAAACGTGAGCAAGGACACCGGATGCTCAGAGCTGCACTCACACAGAGGATGGGCCAGCACGCTGGAGCAGCAGGCTGTGAGCGGAGGCAGCTTTTTGTCTGGGGGCAGAAGCCTGCTCTGGCTTGGTGACTTATTTGATTACACTGTGAATTCTCTTCTCCATCTGTGAAATGGGGATGGCAACACCAGCCTTTTCCCCTGCTGTGAGTTTCAATATATCAAGGACTTTGAGGCACTTAATACTATGTAAATGGGAGACATATCAGCTGTGCCTCAGATAAATGAATTTCACTTAGATTGATGGGTGTGAAGCACTTCCAAAATTAGGCCTATTCTTCTTAAATCAAACAGTTTCCCCAAGCCAGTTCAGCTCCATTGATGTAGAGGAAGTCATCAAGATGCAATTCATCATCAGGTTCAATAAAATACCCTCAATAGACTGACCCACCATGTGCTGCCTCTTCTTTACAGTGCAAGTAAAAGTTTGGTCAAACGTACACGGAACATGACTCTCAATCTCTGCAAGCAGCATCACTTGGTCTGCAAACCCTGGACATGCTCTTGACTGGACTAAAAGCACATTAAAGTGTCTTACACAGAGCTGGGAGCATCGCCTGCATATGCAGGGTCATATTCACAGTGTTTATGGATCAGTGGATTTGAACTGCAAAACACTGCTTTCCCCAAATATTTGCCTGATCATCTTAGCCTTCACGGCTGAATGGGAAACAAATCAAACCTGGGTACTTCTGTGACCCCTGCCTCACTACTACAGGTCTCTGCTACTCTTCTGCAACCTAAGGTAGAGGACAGGCACTATTTCTGGGCACTAGGGCTGAAAAAGCAGTGCACAGTAACTGGAGTGCCTGCTCTAATGTTTAGGCTGAACTCTATTTATGACATTAAGTGCTCTATAACAGTATAGATAATGTCATAAACCTCATTTCATTCGGTTAGCAAACAGTAAATCCATCTCACACATAGAAACATCACTGTGAAACTGCAGGTAGCTGAGTAATGTTGTGGTAAACCACCCCGAGCTGTTAACTACAGCTTTATGTTCGCATACATGTTGGTACTATAATTTCTCTACGAGGCAGCGCTCAGCCCTGGCACCAGGTGTGAAATCTCCCCATCCCATGAACAGACACTGCAGCCCGGGGCGGGGGGGGGCTCACACCAGCATGACCAGGGAGTGGGGGGCACGCCAGACCCCGGGGCTGCAGCTCCCCCCCCCCCCCCGAAAACGAAGTGCCTCCCAGCTGAAAGCACCCGTATGTTGTTTATACGTGGAGCAGCTCAGCTCTCTCCAACTTTTTTAACTGCAGATAATCAGCAAAGCTGGGCAAATAATTTAGCACGTATAATTTATTCTATGAATTTTGATTCTTTGCCCACAAGCTGCTCATGCTTCTCACAGAGGTCCTATGAAATTATTCAGAGGAACTGGTGCCTTGGCCTATAGCTTGTTCAGCCGGCTGACAGCAAGCGTTTGACACCCCCAGCACTGCCATGCTGCCTGCTTGGTTTGCTCCAATTAGGTGCCTCTATCATCCGGTATCTCTTCTGCTCATAGCCTGGAAGAAAACTGACCTTAGGGGACACTTCCAGTGGTCGAAGCATTGCAATAGAACCCTTACCTGGGTGCCCAGGACAGCCATTTCCAGTCCCTCGTACGGAACCAGGCATCGTGGTAGACTAGGTACAGCAACTGGTTAGCTGAGTAATCATCGAAATATGGTCACATCATCCATATGTTTGTATCAAAATGCCCCACACTGTCATTAAATGAAACTAAATATACACAGGAACAGCAGTAAGCACAGCTGTGATGTTTTTACCCATTGGCAGTGGAAGGAGATGTTGCTGCAGCCTCACGCCTAACTGCAGTGCCAGTTACCAAGCTTTCCTGTACTTATATTTAAGCTGCGAATTAAATGGCATCTGTTTGGGGCTGTTTTTCCTGTGCCACCACGCTGCACTTCTCCCCCACACAGCAGAGCATTGCCACAGGCTGGGCAGAACCAGGCACAACCACCGGCAGGGGCTAAGAACTGTGCAGTTTGCAACCCCAGGAGCAGCACTGAGGCTACAGAGGCAGGAAAAGGGCTTCGAGGCACCTGGCAGGGCTCGGAGCAGGTTGCAGCATCCTCCTTGGTCGCGCTTCTTCTCCCGAGAGAAGTCACTTGTCTGCTCCCTGCTGCACGGCAGCACAGAGCACGCATCTGTTGCGATCGCTCAGCGTAGCCCTGGCGCTCATCTCCAACTTTAGCTCTGACTTCAAAGTTCAAGAGCGTTGAGCAACATAAAGTAGTGTATAATTCCAAGCTTTGGGAAATACCTATTTCAAGTTTGCTAAAAACTATTTTCACGGTGGCAGACTAGTTTGTTCCTGCCCGACTAACATGCTAATTGCAACAGGGGTTTACAGCCATCATCACACGGTGTTGTCTGTGTGTGTGACAGGCAGTAAAATAGTGAACATAACTTCCCAGTAACAATGCTTCCAAGGTGGGAGTTGATATGTTTGTAAAAACTGCCATATCAATGTCTGATTGTAAATTATCCTACTGGCTCTTTAGGAATGTCTTGATTGTTACCATTCCCAGCCACAGGGAATTCAGATGGCAGCCACCCCACGGACACCCTCCGTCCCCTTTCTTTATCACCTAAACATTGTGATCCTGTCTGCAGGAAGAGCTATGGCCCTTGAAGTTAGACGTGCCTGCCAAGAAAAATGTTGATTTTCTTTCTCCACCTACATTCAGTTATCTGATTAATTCAACGCAAGGAGCAAGGAATTAAGCTATTTTTTTTTTAAGCTCAATACAGAAATATTGATGTAGAAAAATACAGTGGCTGTTAGAGCTGTCTTGTGACCAAGACAGCCTTAAAATGTGTTTTAGCCTGACTTGGCATGCTAGCTTTTAGGAGCTAAGCGGAGAAGTGAACTAATCCGAGGTCTTAATGAATAATGTTCAAATCCAACTTCCATTTTCAAATGCGTCCATACGTTAGAGAATGACTCACAAGGTGTTTGTTGTGTGGCGGAAGAACAGACGAACTGGGAAGGGTATTTTTATGTGTTTGTGAATCATAGTATATGATATTTTCCTCCACTGTGCTTCTCTGCCCTAACAGTTTTCTGCAATGAAATCCATTCAGCTGTACTGGAAATGTAGGCACTTTATAGAAAATCTTTAATAGTGCTAGCACAAATGGATGGCTCTTATTTCCTCCCTGCAAAGTGGCGATTTGCAAAACCACTGCCAACAAATATTTACCCCCCTCCCCCAAGCCATTAAATAAAGCCTAATGGAAATGCCTCCCGGCACACGCCACCAAGACAGATGTGCCTCGCAGGCAGCACCCCACCGGCGTGGGCACCCCAGGGGGCACGCAGCACCCACACACCTGCAGCCTGGCTGCAAGCTCAGGAAGGCAAGAACCACTCATCTGCATAGCCAGATGCATACGTGAACACAGACACGAAAGGCGTTGGATGATGCATGGGTGCACATCCCTGCAGTTTCCCACTGCAGGGATCAATATGGAAACTCACACTCACCAACGCACATCAACACGGACATGTGAACGCATGGCTACACCAGTACCAGCATCCATACAAATGCATGCAGAGAGACAGGAAAATGCATAGATCATTTCCAACACTTTCCATCCTGGCTACAGTGCCTGTTTATTTTCTGGTACACTCGTCTTGCTGGAATTTTTAACATTTAATTAGTTGAGCCAGCTGCTTTCGCTTTACAAAGGGCTGCTTAGTTTTGTCTTGTTCTAAATGTGTTTCTTTTGTTAGCAGGATCAATACACGCTCTGGCCGAGCTGCAGAGCCCAGTCCTCCAGAACCCACCACTGTTTATCTGCTGCATTGTGCTCCAGACCAGGGGTCAGGTATAGGCTGCTAGCTGCAGGCTTTGCACGGGCGGTGTCAGCCAAGCCAGCCTGGACTCCAGCCTGGGCTTGGAGAACAAAGCACGGAGCTGCAATATGTTTCCTCTTCATCCTTCTCCACTGAATCGGAGCTGAGAGCGACCTTACACTCTGCAGATTATTGTCCCTTGGAAACAGGACGAAAACCGAAGGATTCACTAAGTAGAAGAAAGATTTCTGCCCAGTCGTGGTGGGGCGTGGATCCTGCTCCCCTGGCAAGGGGATTCTCACCAGCTGGAGCATAATCACTGCCCGTGTGGATGAAAGATGCTGAATTTTTATCAACAGAGCTCAAAGTCCCCCCTAGGAACAGACCACGGGAGAGCTCTCTGGTTACAAGTCCCCACCAGGCAGCTACAAAGGCTCTGTGAGCAGACACATCAGCTGGAGCCGCGCTGGCTCGGCACCGCCAGCCTCTCCAGGCCAAGCAAGGCAGCTGGGCGAAGGCATATCCATCCCTCCCCGAGGTCCAGCGGGGATGCTGGGCCCTGCAGGAGCTGGGCATTTGGGTCTGTAATTAAGGACAGGCACAGGTCAGCTGCTGAGCATCCCCAGAGAGGCTGCTTCCCCCATGAGCACATGCTCAGCAGAGGGCTGGGGCACAGCTACAGCGTGGCCCCGGAGAGGGAACCCCGTGCGGCTGCAGAGCCTTGGCTTTGCAAAGCTAGTTATATCGGGACCCTCATCCGAGATCAAATCACCAGCAGTGGAGCTGCACGCTGACTACCAATGTTCCATCAAGTGGCGTGCGCTCCGAGCACGGCGCCTGCTTTATGCAGAGCACAGCGGCTCCAGGCACTGCCCTGTCCCTTTCGCGATGCAGCACACATCTCGTCCAGCAGCCGAGCTGCTGATCTCCCTGGGCACTTCGGCAGCCTATGCAAAACCCTCTGGGGAAATACGGCGCATCTGGGGCATGTCAGGAAAGGAACAAGAGTTCCCTTTTGTAGGGCTACAAGGTATTGCTGGCACTCATTACACTTCTGTTAGCGGAGAGGCCAAAACTGCAGAGCCTAGAGAGGAGGTGTCACGCCAGCACAGGGAAGGGCTTGTTCAGACAGTGGTGCAGATGGGAAACAGGCACGACCAGCCCCACAAGCCCTGTACGAGCAAAAGGATGCTGTGAAAAGCCCATCAGCTTTTCACACATGCACAGGCATATCTGACATCCACTGCTGCCGCAGGCTGAGCCCAGCAAGGCAGCGATGGTCCCTAACAGGCCAGCGAGGAGCTGGTGCCGCGCTCGGCTCTGCCGCAGGCTCCTGACAGAGCAGCGGGCAAGGGGAAGCTGCAGATTCACAAGCAGCACAAACCAAAGAGCTCCCCTGCTCCCCGCACAGGCTGCAGTGCCCCGAGGTCTGCTCTGACTTGTCTCAACCCTGGAAGGAGGTCATGGCCTGTCCTTAAATCTTTTGCTGAATTACCAGGCAGGCATGCAGCCTTTAACTATTTTCTAGCCACTGAAGACAGTCACAAGCTACATTTATTTTTTTCCAGATGATCATGCATGCTATGGGTGTAAGATAAACAGTGTGAAATCCAGGAAAGATACTCTGATGACAGGCTGTTTGAAGTACGACATCGCACCCTTTCCCAGAGCAGCATCCTCCCTCTCCAGAGTGGCTCTGCAGCATTAACTCGGCTTCAAGGCTGACTTTCACATCACCTTTCCTTGATTTTGGGTAAGGTCAGTCTTTCCTTTTGGTCTTTCAAGTCTGGGTTTTGCCTCGCTTGCTTTGTCTACTCTGCATGCCCACATTCTCTTTCTAGTCCTAGCCTCTGTAGCTCTTGGAATTACTTTGGGTTAATCACTTCAGTAGGTTCCTTCCTGTCCCAGGTCCCTCTCCCCACTCTTTCCATCAGATTTGGGAAGCTCCCTGCTGAAGGAGCGAGGACAAACAGTTACAGCACCACCGTGCTCCCCATCCCCTGGCAGCTCTACCCCGTGCTGCTGCTAATTCAGCGCTGGCAGAGATTAGGAGAGAAGCGCCGGCCCCATTAAGGTGGCTGAAAAAGAGTCCATTGATTTCAGGGGAGCTGGGATTTCAGCCTGATTATCTCTATCGCTCATGAAAATACTTCTAAGGAGTTTGCCTTTGGAAAAGGGCAGATTGCCTCAAATGTCAGGTGTTAGCAAAGCATTTCTGCATCCCTAGACAGACTCCCTTCCCCAGCTTCAAATGGCACAAAAGGACCCCTGTGCTATTCTATTCAGACCAGATGAGAGCTCATCCCTTTAAAGGCGAGAGAAGTTTGCCTGAAAATACACACATGAACTTCTTTTTTCAATAGTTCTAATAATGTTTTTTCTCCCAGGAAATAAATTTTTAATTGTTCTTATTCTTCCATATCACCTTTGAAAAGGATTTGCTTTTTCATTGAAAGTCCAAGATAGAACACTTAAAAGTTTTCAATTTTCAGGCCCATACGAGCCTATCACTTCTGACATAAACAAACAAAGCCTGAACATGTTTAATGAAACAGTTTGGGCTTTAAAAATGAATGCTTTTTTTTTGCTCAAAAAGCCATTTGTATCTCCAATCCCAAAGACATTTTCCCCAAACCCATTTAATCCAGCTCTAAAAATCTTTTCTTCGAGAGAGGTGTAATAGACACTTGCTCACCAGGCTGGATTTGCCTTCCTCCTCATTAGAGCTACCAGAAGCGAGCCCTGTGCTCGGGAGGGAAATGAATCCGCTACCAGCTGCTCAAGATAGCGGAGGGAGCGTGGCGCTTATCGCAGGTTAGTCCTCTGATAAAAGAACAAAAGTAGAGCTCAGCAAACGATATCTAGCAAACAATAATGTGCACTTTTTCCCTCTATTTCCCTTTTCCAGTTGTCAATAAGCAAAACTTTATCATCTTCCCCAGCACGCTTGTCCCAGTAATTGCATAGCTGACCCCAGACGGGGATTTCGGCCCTGGACACCGTGGCTCTCCCAGGCACCCCTCCAGCACCAGGCTTTGGTTGAAAACCCTTCTCTTTATGAGCTTCAAATTCATTTCTAGCAGGCACTAACATAAAAACTGCTGTCCATGCAGTTGTTCCTGCCAGCAAACTCATTAGCAGAGATATTCATTGAGAATGAGCATAAAGGAGAAATGAACTCAGCCGCTCAGGCTCTGCCGGCTGCTGCTCCCCGAGCAGAGGGGCAGCCGTGCGGACACGCACACCCCTGCTTGCACAACACCC
This sequence comes from Anser brachyrhynchus, assembly GCF_964034855.1. Taxonomy (NCBI): domain Eukaryota; kingdom Metazoa; phylum Chordata; class Aves; order Anseriformes; family Anatidae; genus Anser; species Anser brachyrhynchus. The sequence goes on from NC_137718.1 coordinate 1,025,643, forward strand.
CGCTCACACCTGCCTGAGCTCCTCGCACCCTTTGTGATATCTCGCTCTCAGCCTGGGCTGCTTCAGGGAATGCCAAAGCTCTGCCACAAAACTGCTGATTTTGCAGAGCTCCAGCTCAAGCTAGGGAGCTTCTGGCCGCAAGGCTTCAATAACAACATTCACTTGGAGGTTGGCACCCAGCACAAAGTCACGTCTGCACCTAAACCACCCCCAGGCTGCTGGGCTTGGGCTCTGGTAGGAGATGTCCACATCTCCGGCCTGATACAGAAATGCAAAACGAGGGAACGCTCACTGCTCACGGTGCCCAGCTTGCAGTGGGGTATCCAGTTTGGGGAGATGCTGATACCAGGTCTCCTGCAGAGGAGCAGAGCACATTTCTGTACCTGCAAAGCTTCAACCTTTTTGAAACAGCCAGACTTCATTGCCAGGCAGCTTGGTAGCTCTGGGCATGTGTGAGCCCCCTGCAAGGAGGAACACTCACCCCCTGCTTCCCCAGCCCCGCACCCTTCCCTACCTGGCAGCTCCGCAGGCTCCTGGGGAGCGCCCAGCACCTCACCAGCCCCTACAGCTGGGACAAACCCACTGGAGAAGAGGAGGAGGAAGCACCAAGAGCTTCTTTATCACGGGGACCACCCCTCGTTAAACACCCCCTGTACAGCCTCAGCTGCTCCCAGTGCCCTGGCTGGTGCAGGCGGCTCCCCGATGGGCGCAGCTGGGCACGCACCCTTGCTCTGCCCGTGCTGGGTGAGGGGCTCCGTGTGGGGCTCCGTGCAGGGCTGCGGGGCTCCGTGCGGGGCTGTGGGGCTCCAGTCCTCCCCCAACCCAGCTCTGCGGGCTCTGCCTGCCTGCTGCAGCCTGAGGGTGGTCCCTTCGCTGCCGCAGGGCTACCCCCGAGGGGAACTCCTCCAGTGCTGAGCTCCGGCACCAGCATTGGGAACGTGGTTTACAGTTCTTCACTGAAAGAAAAACAAAAGAGCGTTAAAATCGAGTGGAAACAAAGACAAGAGGGTTTGGAGGGTCTGACTTATGAGGAGACATAAAGGAACATAACATATAGGCCTGTAAAAGAGTAAAGGGGCAGAGGGGAGATGTGAAGGATATGAGAAAGCTATACAAATAATAGTAATAATAAAAATAATGTTATTTATAAATTGCTCACTCAAGAGCATGGAGGGACCCAAGCAGACAATTAAAACACAATAATAATAAACAATAATAATTAAAATCTCATAAAACACATCGTAGGAAAAGGAAGCAAAATATTCTAAAGCTCATGAAATCCTGCAGAGGACATAAAATAAAGGCAAGGGGGAAAACTTGTCTGAGGTTGACCGAGAATATATCACAACCAGTAATGGGTTTCTGCCAAGGGAAAGGGGATGGGGAGAAGAGAGGCTGAGACTAGACAGAAAGGCAAAGACCACTGTGGTTAGGGCCATGGGCGGTGGCAGGACAGCACACAGCTCGTTATGCTCAGCAGCCCCAAGTGCTGGGTGCAGAAGGGTGCTGGGGGTGCTGGCACAGCCCTGAGCACCACCGTGGGCAGGCACGGGCACTGCCCTCCCCATCGGGAGCCTGCGAGTGTGCCAAGCCACATCACAAGCTGATTTTCAGGGAACTGTTCGTGGCTATTGTGAATCATTTGCTTTCGGATAGTGTCTAATCTGCTAGTTTTTCACCAAATATTGGATCACATTCCAGGAAACAGTGGGCATCAAATCTGAACCCAGCAGGATGCCTTTAAATGATGTTGTACTGGTGCGTTCTGTCATGTCGTCCCAAACTTCAGCGCGGCGCAGGCTGGCAGGGGGATAACACGTCCTGATTAGGAACTGAAAGACAAGTGCAAGCTCTCACTCTCTTTCTCCGTGCACTTGTATGTGTACGCGTGCTCAGATCCTCACTGTATATTCTGTGGAGACAGGAGCTGGAGATCAGGGTAGTCTAAAATGCAGCATGACTGCAGCACATACAAGCAGGAGCGCACCAGAATGCCTCTGACAAGTTACACCAATTATATACCAGTTATTTGTCACATCTGTTAACTCATCAGTTTGCATTTCAGGCATGAGACTACGTCTAAAGATAAGACAGCAACAAGAAAGTGGGGCAGACTGACGGTGCAGAAGGGTGATGTTTATGAGGCCTTGCCCAGCACCAGCTCTGCCCGCCCTAGGATGATGCACCATAAATATGCATGCAGCATGGCAACAGGGTATCGCTGCATTTTGACATGTATTATATGTTGGAATAACTCAGAAGGATTTCTGCTCAGTATAATAATGAGCGCACCCGGTAATAGCCAGCTCCAGGAGAGGAGACAAATCTGGAGTTACTGCACCTGCAGTTTAATAGTTGGAGAATTGTGATCTTAGAAAAACAGTTTGCCCTAACGACATTACCCATACAGTGAAAGCCTCTTGTCTCGTTTAAGCTGGCTGTGGGAGATGTTTGCAGCCAGAAGACTCTCAGAAAGGATACGTTTTCTGACAGTGAGAAGGTCACCCAGACCGAGAGCAGTGCTGTGTGCTTCTGCTGCATTGAAATTTCCGTGCCCTCAATTCAGCATCGTGATAGCAGACGAGCATTAGGGACAGGGAGGCCAGCCAAGAAAATGCTTTTCTGATGGGCTTCAGAGCCAGGAGCTGCAGGGAAGCATCAGGGAGGGACCCGCACCCCAGAATCGGGGGGCACTGAGCAGCGGCTGCTGCCCCTGCTGGGGAAGGGGTACCTGCCTCCCCAGTCTGGGGGGCTGTGGCTTCTGTGCAGGAGGAAAATCCCTCATCCCTTGCTTTCCTGCATCCCAAGCGTGCCAGCAGGATGTGGCAGGAAGGGCAGAGGCCGTGTCCAGCGGCACTGCCTGGGGGTGAGTGTCACGAGTCGGCAAAGCCAGGCTGGGAAGAGCTCGGTGGAGGCTCTGCACATCCCTTGCCGTGGTCGGAGGCTGTGATTCATTACCCTCCAGCTCTCCCAAGGTGGCTTTGAATCAAGGGTGACTGGTGTTGAGTTTAATTACATAGAAACACATTATTTGACGGGTGCACTGGTCTGCCGGGGGTGGCATCTTGCCCTGGCAGCAGCCAGTGTCCTGCCCTTCAGCGGGAGGTGACACCGCAACCTCTGTGGGCACCGGGCAGCCCCGTGCGGCAGGGGGACCCTTCCTGACCCGCAGAGCCATTAGCTCGTCACCTCCAGCATGAGAGATGATTAGCCCTCTGTCTTCTATGCACGGTTACAAATGTTATTATTAATCATAAAATTACGCAGCTCCTCTAAATCCAGCTACATTTAACTTGGTGACCTCTGATGGCTGCAGCTCTGCAGGCTGCCAGCGTGCCAGGTGAGGACCACGCGCGCTGCTCTCTGCTCTACACCCATCCGACCTCAACCCCCCTGGCCCTGTGATGCAGGGAACGTTTGCCTTTCATCTTCCTCCTCCTCCCCTGAAGACCTCGGGGCGATGCCTGCCCGAGGCCAGCCCTGCTCTCACCAGGGCGCGTGGCCGGGAGCAGGGCGGACGCAGACAAGGCGAGGATGTTTCCAGATGAACCTGGGTCTCTCGCTGCTCCCAAGGTAAACAAACAGATTGTTGTCGAGGGTTTTTAATTTCCTCTGCCACGGAGCTGCTGCGCGTCTTTTATACGGAGAGCGAGCCTTTAAAGACTTTGGGAAGCAATTCCAACATTTTCTATAGGCGCGGGGAGATAATTGAATGCTTTCAAAGACCACTGCATGGCAGGGAAAGTTCAATTTTTGCAGCGTGGTGCATCCTGCACTGACTGAGTTTTATGCTTTGGCAACGCTCCCCTTCTTTTTTTTTATTTCCTAGAAGCTGAATTACTCTCGGTGTTTTTCTGCGGCTTCTCTCTGATGAAGCACTTAGGGCTGAGAAGCAAAAACAAACTAAAAGTAAACCAAGACCCTTGCCATAAGATAAATAAATAAATAGACACAAGCAGAGACTTCTCTGCCTCCTCTGAGAGGGAGGCGAAGGCATCTGCTCCACTCGCGGCACCGATAGGCAGAAAGTCTCTCTGCCGAGCTATTTTTAGTCCTAACATTGCAGAACAAGAAGCAGCTCCAGGCAATTTTCTTTTTCTCTCTTTTTTTTTTTCTCCTCTCTTTTTTTTCAAATTTATTCATTCAGAGACAGAACAAAAGTGGTGTTTCGGGAGGAGGGGGGGGGGGGTCTCTGCGTGTCCTCAGTGCTTGCTTGCAGTGCGATTAGCTCGGGCAGGGAGCTGGCACCTGCCGGGGCTGCTCCTGGGACATGGAGAGGGCTCGTCCCGTGGGTGCATCCCTGCTCTGGTCCCCAGCGTGGCCGCCAAGCATCGCCCCTTGTGCCAACATGTGCCCCCTGTTCAGGGTGTGCTTGCACTGCTTTGGGTCTGCAGTCCTGTGCCCTGGTGCTGGGCTCAGCCGCGGGCACCGTCCTGGCTGCTCCCAGCCGTGGTGCCCCAGCAGAGGCTGTACGGAATTGTGGCCTCATAGCCTGTAAATTGAGATATGTTTCTCTTTCTGGGATAAAGGAGAGAACAGTGGTGTTTTTCACGCAGTAAAATAAATATGTCCTTGTTAATGCATATCCCTTTGGAGGAAGCAGCAGGTGGAAATGTTCGGGTGAAGGTTACCGGCAGACTGGAATTTAAAAGCAGCCAGCACCGAAGCAAAATACCTCCCTCTTCAAGCTTCCTGTTGCTTGCGAAGGGCAGTGGGGATGCAGAAGATTTGCAGGGGAATTCAGCTCTTATGTTCACTCCTGGCGACGGTTCCATGCCAGCTAATTGCATCCCGCTTATCTCTGGTCCAAAGAAAAGACTGATTTAAGTCTTGCTTCTATTGGAAGTGGCATTGCTTATGCACAGCTGCACACATACTTCACAGGCTTTGTGCCGGCCTGTGAAATGTCAGACAGACTTTTGCATGGAACAAGTCTACACACACACACAAAAAAAATTGTATTGTATTTAAATATTCCTTAAGTCATTTTAATGTATTTAAGTCTTAATTCATCTTCTCAAGGTTCCTTTTCACTACATTAGTGTGACGTATTTGACAGAAAGATGAATGGCATTATTAAAGAGTCTCTCTGGCATATTTTTGTAATAAAATCTTTCTTTCCTGTCTGCATGCAGGCCTTTTGCTTCCTTACTCCTCAAAGATTTTTCCTGGGTTTCTGGGAAATGCGTGAAGATGCCTCTAGAACCTTTGCAGTGCAGACAATTCAGTCCCATTTTGGGAGGCTGCAGGGGATCTGGATGGGACCGCACTCTGCCCCCCGCCAGGAGAGCCCCAGGTGTGTGCAAGGCTCCTGGTACGCACGCATGTCCTGCTGCAGGCACCCCGAGCAAAGCCCCGGCTCGGCGCCCTGCTGCGCCCTCACCACCCAGCAGCGAGGATGATGGGGGCCTCCCAGGACGAGCCTTGCATTCCCCCACAGCAGCCCCAAGCAGACACCCTCTGAATTTATGCACTGCTTTCCCATTCCTTCTTGATTTATCATTTCCAGCGTGCCAGAGAAGTCACACGCATTAATCATCCTGACTTTTAAACCATCTCCCCTAAATCATTTCTCACGCTGGGAGCCATTTGCTGGGAGTGCTGGCGAGCCCCTCTGCTGTGTCTGCGGCATGCAGGCCGGGAGCTGGGACAAGCAGCCTTCCTGCTCCAAAGCCACCCCACGAGGATGCTCCTGTCCCCTCCGTGCAGCAAGCCGAGGGGAGGCGAAGCCGTGGGGATGCCCAAGCTTGGGGCAGCTCCCACGCTCCGTAACTCCTGGCTCAGGGGCGGCGTGCTCTGATCCCTGGCTGACACAAACGTAGCTTAAAAATAGAAAAACTCGGATCGAAATTGCTAAGAGAAACTCCGGGCTCTGTGTGTGCTTTATATGAAATATTGAAGAGCCGGCTCAGAACGGAGTTGTCAGCACTTTGGGAGCTGGAGAAGGAGCGAGGGGATGGCTCTGCTCTGCCTTTGTGTTCGCTTGGCTGCATGGAGGAAGGTGATACTGTGAGAGCTTCCCAGGTCACAGCTGGGTGAGGGAGAAGGGAGGCCCCTTGCGTGCTCCCACAGGCTGGGGGAATCCCTCAGCTCCTGGGGAAACCCACTGGGGACTGGAAAGGGAAGGGACCAAGGGCAGGGTCTCCCCAGTGGCCCCGCACCAACGGGGCAGGGGCACAGGCGGCTCCGTGCCGTGTCGAGCTCCACAGGAGCAGGGGGTCTCGCCTGCCTCGCTCCAGCCCAGCCTCAGCACATCCCTGAGTGCCTCGTGTCCCAGGCACGTGAGGGATTTTATTTGCCAGACTTCTGCCTTGCAAGTTCTGCTCTTTGCCCTGAACAGGAGGAATTTTACTAACTTTATCTTCTGAATCCCAGCACGCAGAAGAAAGGAGAATAAAATCATGTCATGACCTCATCTGTCTGACCTCAAAGAGCAGAAGCAGGCTGCAGGCTTAGATGCACCCTGAATTTTCTCCCGGGATGCAGAGCAGCAGCCAAAGCACAGTCAGAGCCCCAGACCTGGGTTTCGAGCGTGTGAGCTGGGTGTGGGGAACAGCAGCACATCCCCTGGGCCCTGCCCTGCCCTGCAGGTTGGGCTGGGGGAGAGGCATTGCAGATGGCAAGGAAATCACAGGAATAAGCTTCTGGATTTTTCTTGGTGTTTCTGCAAGTAGATATTGCACCGTTTGCTGAGACCTCATGTTGGATGCTTGCTATCCTAAATCAGTGTCAGTGATTGCCAGTCACCATTATCCATCCATCTCCTGTCTCTGCAGAATCCAGCCTCAGGTATCTCTCTGATAGCCCGTCCCTGCTGGCACGTTGTTTCAGTGAAATGCCATAGCCTGAAAGTGAGGCATTTGGGAGTTTTGGAGTAGTGAAAAGCAGACTGTGGAGGTTATAGTCCCAGGCTGCCGTGTGAGGGGCTCAGCATTGTGAAAGTCCACATCAAGGCAGGGTCTGCGTGTCCTCCTGATGCACTTGGTTGTGCTGGGAGCCATGAGCACAGCAGGTCTGCAGAAGCATATTGCTTACAACAAAGGAAAGATCTTCTGCTCTCTGACTGTTTAGACTCTCCAAAGCTTCAGTGATCTACCTAGATTAGGCCTCAACAAGCCGAATTTCTGCTCCAGGTATTGCAGCTGCTCCTTGCTGAATAAAACATGCCGTTTGCTCTGCTGTGCCCAGAAGATGAGCTCCAAGAATTCTTTTATTTCTTTTTCTATTTGTACACGCGCTTGCTTTTTGGCAAACCTTTGCGAAGAGGGGCACTGCCTGGTGCTCCTCTTGGGTTGTTTCACACAGGGAAGGATTTTGCTGTTTTAATAAGCCTCCCATCACTTGCACAGCAGATGCAGGTGCTGGCACCCAGTCCACGAGCAGCACGAGCAGTGTGCTAGCCCTGTTCCCCAGGGCCAGGAGCACCAGTGACACCAGTGACACCAGTGACGCCCCCTTGCCCAGCAGAGGCAGCGCCCCTGGGCGCTGGATTTATGCTTCAGCTAAGGTGGGACAAACTGCTCGGCTGGGGTATTTGTACGGCACCAGCCATACGCAGCATTTAAAGCGCTATTCATTTCCATGGCTGTTGTTACCACTTAGAAATTATCTTCCAGATAGCTAGAGGAATTTTCTGCCTGTTATGTTTGGTCCAAGCTGGCCGCTCAGAGTCTCTTGACTTGCTGTTTTCATTTACTTACAGGGAACACAGCTGGAATGGATTGTTTCTGCTTTGCGCTCAGGTCTTCAAGAAATAGAAAAAATGAGAATCAAGTAATGACTGTTGCAGTGCAGCTTTAATTAAATAATAGGACAGTGAAACTTCGGGATTGGGTAGGCATTTTTGCACGAGTACGTGCTGGATACGTGCGGCTTGCGGTAACCATTCAGTAGGTCCTGGGCTCTTCATGTCCTTACTCTCGTATTTGCTGAATTACTGCCACCTGGGCCCACACTGTAGCTAGCAGATCACACCTAAGGGTGTGCAGGTTCGACCAGCGTGCTTGTGTAGGTGAGCATTGAGGGCAGGATCAGACCCCTCACGGCACAGCACCATGGCTTGCAGCAGCGCCTGCACGTGTAAAGGGCTCCACATGCAAGCAGATTTGCAGCTGTGTTTGCATGTGTGCACGCCCCTGGGCAAACCTTCCCCCAGTCCTCCCAACTTGCCAATGAGCTCCGAAACCCCTTTGCAGCAGTACAGCGAGTAAGAGTCTTTTTATAAACATTTAGAGATCTAAGTTTGGCATCTGCTCCCATAATGATATAGCAGATCATTACAATTTGTGACATCCCACTATAAACAGAAAGCTGTAAAACCCTGTAATTTAGAAAGCTGGATCAGGTACTCATGTGTTTTGCATAATCCAAAAGGATAGTGGGTTTCAGGCTGTTTTCCCTTTTTTTTTTTTTTTTTCTTTTCCCCTTTCTTTTTCTTCCTTTCTGGTTGACATGGTTACAGCATCCTGAGGATGGGGTAATAGGACACGACACATGCATTCGGGTAGACTCAGAAATCCACTGATGCCTCCCGGAAAACTGAAAACACACTGTTTAGAGACAATTCGGCTGCTTTATCTTCTTGTATTTCTCTTCCTCTCTTTCTTATTTCCAAAGAGGTATTTGCATGAAAACACTGTTTTCTTTCCTGAAGCTTTTCACCCACCACTGCTCTTTCCCTCCACAAACCCTTTGTTCCCTGCCTGGGACGTCAGAGCCACTTCTGCTGTGACCCACTGCTACAGCAGAAGAGACCCAGGCTTTGGGTTGGGAAACAACCTGTGGCAGGAGCAAGTGCTGACAAAAAATAGATAGATGGAGACAAAATTGTTCCTAAATTGAATGTTTTTCACAGTTCTTCCAAGCAGTGTCTGCAGTACTTTAAGATTATTCTCTCCCGGGGGGCCTCATAAAAGCTGTAAATACTCTGAATAGCTTTCAAGGCTAGCCTTATGACAGTTCAGTTCTCAAGAAAATATATGCTAATGTGCATCGCCATCATTATCTGGGAGACCTCGGTGCTGATGCTTTTGTGTCTACGAAGAAAAGATTTCTGATTGCCGGTGTTTTGCTAAAAGTTAAATACATCCAGGCTTTGAAACTCACGGGGAGAATTCTTAAGCAGAAATCGCCTGATGGCAACTCCCGTGCGCCGTGTCCCAGCTCTGGGATTTATTTAAAAGCGATGGATCAAATCTTTCCTGCTCCTGCCACAGCAGCCAAGGGATGTCACAGGCGCTGGTGGCAGCTGCCCACAGCCCTGAGAGCACCTCCTGCGTGGATGTGCTTCCTGGAGGAGACCAGCCCATTGCCACGCTCACATGGCTCATGCTGTACCTGCTCCGGGTGCTAGGCAGTGGTGCAAACACTTCCAGCATGCTTAGCTTCAGAGCTCTTGGCTGCGACATTTTTGTAGCTTTCCTCTTTTATACATGGAGCCTGGGCAACATACCTCGGAGTTTTGCAGAAAACACAGGAGGCAAATGAGTTACTGAAAGCAGGTTTCTGTAGGAAGAGGAGCAGGTTCTGCAGCATGTGCACACGTGGACTTCCTCACTCCGTCTCCCAGAGAGTTTTGTACCTTGTCATCAGCACTGACATGCAACAAAATGGAAACAAGGCTATTTAAAAGCTTCCCTACAGTATGGTGCTTAAAAAAAAAAAAAAAAAAAAAAAAAACATACACAAAACAAAACACACTTAAGTGTAAATGTCAATGGGACCAAGCTTGTAATGTAGGCACATACTAAGCTACTTTACTTAATTGAGGCTGAAAGCACCAAAAGGGGGAAAAAAAAAAAAGTCAGGGAGCCGTGCAGATGGAAGCAGCAGAGCACCAGCAGATTCACCGTGCCCGCTCCAGCACAAGGTGCCCGTGGGCAGCCCGGTGCAGGCTGCTGTCGGCGGAGGCACCCACGCAGCACCCTTCACTCACTGCTCCTGGGTGAGGGATGCGAAGCCAGGCAGCAGCCTGCAATCCACCTCAGCTGGAAGCAAGGAGCCCAGTTTGCCCTCGGCGTACACGGGGCCGTGCCAGGGCTGCAGGGAGCTGAGCTCACCCTTGTCCACGTCTCTGGCCAGGCTCTGCTCCCTGTGCAGGGCTCCCAGGGGCACTGCTGGGCTCGAAGGGCAGCAGCACGGGCTGCCCAGGGGCCACGAAGCCACGGCTCTGGGGTGTCCTGGGGGCGAGGAGAGAAGGGGGAAGAGCAGTGGGAGGCAACAGGAGGCCCAGCTCCAGAGCCCAAAGCTGGAACCATCCTTCCTTCTCAGACGGGTTTGCAGCTCCCCTTGGTGGAGGCAAGCGGGGGGACAAGGGAGAGCCAGAACAAAGTGAGGGAAGGACTTTTAGGGTCCTGTGGAAAGGAGAGTCCTCTCTGTCCTGAAATGCTCTGCAGAAATGCTTTGCCAGCGCAGACGTTTCCAGGGCTTGGGGTTACTGGTATCAATCTCAAGTGTGGGATGTTGTTTATGGCTGTCTCGGTACAGCAGTTTCTGCAGCAATCCAATTCTTTTGTCCCAGGGGGAAATCAAAGTGCTGGGCTTGCACAGAACAGCAGTGCCTCCAGGAACTGCTGTTAGGGTGGCACCTCTCCCGCACCACCCTGCGGGGGGGGGACCTGGCCCTCACCGGGCACCCATCAGAACCAAATAAATCCTGAAATTCCTCTCTCATCCTTCTGAAGTGTCCTTTGCTTTCAAACTGTGTTTATCATGCATGATTGATATTTGACATTACGATGTACCAGGAACATGCACAACATCGCTCCGCTGGGACGCAGCACCGCTCCCACAAACACATCCATCACAGCTGTGAGTGCCACCCCGGCACCAGGGCGATGGAGGAGCCATCCCGGGGGGGAAACAACAGCTCCAGTCCCACGAGGGACCTCGCCACACATCTGTGGGCTTAGGGAGCAGAGAGACGTACAGGGGTCAGTGCAGCTTTTAAGATGCAGCCCCTGCAGAAAGCCTCCCCGAGCACAGCGGAGCCGTGGTATCGCTGTGATCAGACAGGCTGAAGGATGCTGTCTGCAGTCCTCCACCCTGTGGGCTGCAAGTGCCCTTGAAAGATGGCTGAGAAATCCTTGAAGAAAGCAGAGGAAACGAGGGCTCTGGTGGGTTTGCCTTTCGTTCCTGTGACCAAGGCGAGGGGAAGCTTCGCTGCGAGCAGCAAGCTCCCAGATCCAGGAACACCAAAGTCTTTAGCAGATGGAGATAACAGGGGAAGTATTGATCCCAATTTCCCTTTGCTGTCATTTGAGAAGTGGTTGCTGGAAGATTGCATTATCTTTCTGAAACGTGCCACTGTGCGTGCACATCAGGAAGAGCCAGTGTGCGATTCATTAAGCAATTCTTACAATAGTGCTGAACTACAAGAAATACAATGAACTTGGCTAAATAATTCAAGGGCCTGATTCTCATTCCCAAATAAGACCTCTCTCAGGCTCCAGCCGAGTAAAAGGCTCTCGTGAAGGTCTAGCTCCCCAGCTCTGGGTATGAACATGAAAATGATGGAGTTTCCCTGCCCCAGGATACGCTGTGGAAGAGGATGCCCATGCCGGAGGGAAGGGGCTGGACACGGGAGTCCCACCAGGGCTGAGCTGAGCTCAGCTGAGAGCTCAGGAGCCGGCCAGAATTAACAGGTCTGCATTGATTTTTGTTTAACTTCTCATTTATTACAATGCTGTGGATAGAGATTAACTTTCGGTGCTTAGTATTTATTATTGTTTCAGCTGCTTTCAAATGGAAACTGAAAGCACTTTGATAAATGAATCAAGAGCTTTGTCTGGCTTCGCTGTACCTGCTGTGAAGGTGCATGCTCTGCGCTGATGCTCCTGCACAGCGGTGTGGAGTGGCTCTCCACGGCAGCCAGGATGGCTACATGGCAGCAAAGAGCTTGCTGAAAATACGATGCCCTAGCACAGAAACACAGAGCCCAGGAATTTGTAAGCAAGCTGTGCTTCAGTCCTCCTTCACCACCCTCTCCAGCTGCTGCCGAAAAGAGGGACAGTGTCCTCATGCCCCCTCACACCCCATGCTTGAAGGGCTCCAGAGGACACCTGCACAGTACTGGGATGCTTATCCCAAGCTGGCAATGAGGGAACACAGAGGGCAGATGCCTGGGAGTTTGGCTGGGGCACAGAAATCCCTGCAGATCCCTTGCAGAGAGAACCACCACGGAGCTGCCCCAGGGGGCCCCAGCTCTAAGCTGCCTTCCTGAAGCAAGTCCCACTCCTGCAGCACCTTAGCCTGCAATCCCAAAAGCATCTGCTGTGGGGAGGGGAAGCAATCCAGGAAGCAGTCTGCAATCCCAAAAGCTTTCCCTGAACCAAAACAAAGAGCAAGTGGTAGTCAGACAAAGCTGGTACTTCCTCCCTGCCAGTTCGTGCTCCCAAAGCAAATCATTAATATGCATTTCTCTGACGTGCTGTAAGTCACTTGTGGTGAAGTGCTGCATCTAATTGATTTGAGATGCATCAGCCGAGCCTCACGACTGACTCTGTTAGGCCTGCGTGTAATAAGTGCAACACACTGGAAAGAGGGGAATTACTCTTGACACTGGGATTATATCTCTGCCAAAGGCATCAATATTCTATTAAAGATATGTGATAACATAACACTAATTACCAATTGAGGGTCCATTAAAGGCAGCCTACAAACAGCGGTTCGATCTCACCTTTCAGATTAAAAACACCACAATGATTTCCTGTTCCTTGTACTTTATTTCTGTTTTTTCTACCCATGCATAATTCAGGAATGCAAATTGCCAGCAAATACCTAGAAGATTTCTGTCTTCACCTGCCATCCAGGGGCAACATCTTCCCGAGCCCGGGCTGAGCCAGGAAGGAGATAAGTCATGTCTACAAGCCAAGAGCAGTGCAGAGAAGTCCTCTCCCACTTGGATCTGGCTGCCTGCCTAGGGGCAGCGCAATGAATGGCCGTGACTCAGCAGCAGAGGAAAGCACCAGGCGTGCAGGATGGACGGGCACCAGGCTGGCCCCGCAGAACCTTTTGGTAGCTACGCATTCAGCTCACAGATGAAGCAGGGCTCTGCTTTCCAACCCAAAGGGAGAGTTCTTGGCTGCAAATTAATTTCAGCGAAGCTCCAGGTGGGCCAGGTAGAGGTGGGAAGGAGGCTGGTGCACAGCCAGTTCCTCGTCCCTACCTCAAGCAGGGGAACAGCGTACGGGTACCTGGAGTACTCGCTGGCCACCCGCAGACACACAACAATCCCCACAACGGAGACCCCCGGACGGAGCCTTCCTCCACGGGCTCTCCTGCGGGGCTGCGCAGCCTCCCCCAGCCGGCTGAGCCCTGTGGGGAGCCTTGCGGGGGGCTTGGTGGTGCTGCCGGCCCCCCACTGCCCCCCAGCAGAGGGTCCCCTGCGAGGGGCATCCCCTCCTCTGCGCTCAGCCTGTCGCAGCAGCTGCCTCGCCTTCCCGAGATGCTCCAACTCCCTTCCCAAGGCTCCTGCTGGTGCTGGCAGGAGTTTAACAGAAAACAGTGTGAGAGCTGATCGCAGCCAAGCTCGCACGGAAAGCCGTGCTCGAGGGCAGGCATCCAGCATGGCACCAGGGATGCCAAGCTCTTGCCTTTAAATGCAGCACCTTGATGAGACTTTACAAGTGTCACTAACCCTGCGTGGGGGTTGGAGACGCTCAGCCTGCACCACCGTGCACATCCCGGCAGGAGCCGGGGCACAGCCAGAACTGAGATTCCCCCTCCACCATGAGGACGGCAAGCCAGTCTCCCTAAATGTCATGGCGCATTTTGCAGCAAGAACAAGCAAATTAGATTCTTCAAAAGCTTCATTTCTTAAAGATGTTTTTTTCTGGTTGTAAAGATTTTTTTTCCCCCTAAAGCTACGGAGGGTGGACAGCCTAGAACAATGACCATGAGGTTAATGAAATTGAAATGAATATGAACTCCAGCACCCCTCATCTTGTAGGGGCAAATCTGATTCTCTCAACAAGGCTCGGTGCCCCAAACAGCAGAATATTTTGCAAAATAAGGGCCTAAAAGACAAAACTGGACTCCTCAGACATCACTGTAAGCACCAACAGACGTTAGTGGGCATAGCCCGTCCTGTAATTTAGTTATTGGCAAGAATAATATGAACATTATTGTTAAAGAGGGAATAACTTCCCTGCAGAGAAACAGAGGAATTAGAATCCGTCTCCTACTCCCAGCCGATGTTAATGGCACGATTTAGCTCCAAGCAATGCTTTTGGAGGCCAACGTTGAGGAACACACATTAAATAAATGTCTAATAAGGGACAAAGCGAATCGCTGTGGGAGGCTGAGGAAGGTCATGCAGGAGCCAGCGATGAGGAGCTGCATCGCGTGCATTTCCTCGGCCGGAGCCTCCTGCAGGCTGGTGCAGCCCGGCTGCTCGGGAACTCCCCCCCGCATTATTCTCCTGCATGCAGCAGCAGCTGCCAGCCATGCATTACTTTAATGAGACACAATAATATTCTATCAGTTCTACAAGCTATACATTGGAGCCACGGAGAGAAATAGTCTGAACCTCCATATGATCAATCTTGTCAAAACATGTTCATTTAATCCCTTGCAAATGAAAGGAAGATGTGTTTAAAATGTCGTCCTTGGGGTCTCGGAGCCAGGTTCCTATAAATCAGTCAACTCAGGTAAACTGTATTATTTAGGAGCTATTTGACAGCATACGTGCTGAAAACATTTTTTAAACTATGCACGCAAGGTTTACATTATCTCAGACATTAAAGTGATGTGGATTTTTTTTGTTTTACCTTTCTGTGACTAAGTGCCCACCGTGCAGTGATTGCGCTCTGAGGTGCACACGGAGAAGATGGATAGGCGGAGGTTAAACAGGGACGCACACAACTCACTGCTAAGCAAACGCGCCAGTAAACCCAGGGACTAATAAGCTTACGGAGCTGACAAGGAGGGACAACCGCGTACAAAATTTCAGGCAGTAACTTACTCTGCTGGGGAATTCAGCCCTCAGTCTGACAGAGACGCTTCTGCAAGCAGGACTGCGCACCTGAAGGTATCCTGAGCAGCCCCCAGCCCACTCTGAGCCCTGCTGCTGCCCGAGGAGAGATGCCCAGGGGACACGCAGGCACCCACGCTTACGGCAGGTTCATTTTTCTCCAGCAGCTTAAAAAAGCTCAGCAGTAATCCAGGGAGATTTTCTGGGACACCTCCAGAAAGGACCAACTCTGCAGCCCAGCTGTGGAACAGGTGGGAATTGGGAGCGATTGGCTTTGCTTGGGGATCTGGCATTGGTTTGGCTCTTCTGTGTCATGGGGTGAAGTACTTCACCTCCTGAATCACGTTTAACTTACGGGCTTAATCATCTCCAGCTTTGTCAGAGGTAAGTTGCAAGGCATCATCTGATGCCCAGACGAGAAGCTCAAGGAAACTTACGGAGCATCCTGCAACAAGTACCCCGAGTTGCCCACCTCCAAACTCCACACGACTTTCTTCTGGGGGAACAACGTGGCCTTTTTTGGATGAACACCCACATGCCCATTTAACAGAAAGGATGTTTGACAGATATGACAATGGACAGGGATTGGTTGGATTCTTTATTGGTTCTGAAGGTGCTTATATTTAAAACAATTTGTTAGGCTCTCTGTGATTTACTGCCGAGCTGGAAAATGGGGCTGAGTATTGATTCTTTGCCTTTTCTATTGCAAATGGGTGTAATGTTTTATAGTATGTCAGAATAATAGCAGCGGGCACTTTATCAATGTCAAATGTTAAAAATGATCAGCTATTGTGATGTAGGAGATTAAATATGAAAGCTTGATGGGTATATAAAAGCAAAATGGCAATAATAAAGGGATTTTTATGTTCAACTCGTTGCTCTCCTGAATCTACCTGGGGAGCTATTAGAACCAATTGTGCTGATCAGTGACATATCACCATGGGTTAAAGGACTGGAACGTGCTGGGTTTCGTTCCCCAGGGGGCCTCTATTTGTTGCTGAGCTGATTGAGGGGCTGGAAGCCAGCCCTGCCCTTCCCCGCGAGGACTGGCTGCGCGGCATCGCCCTGCGCGGGGCTGGAGCCTGGTGGCAGGATGAGGTGGCACCCAGGCAGTGCCAGCATCAGTGAGCACAGCTCCTGGGTGCCACGGGGCCGAGCGGCCCCTCCAGCCCCTCATCCCCCAAGGAGGGGCTCCACAGATGGGAAGGCAGAGGGCAGAGGGCTGCCTGCCACGTGCAGATGGGCTCCTCGCTGCAAATAGCCCAAACTGCAGCAAAAACCCCCGTGTTTCTGGTTGCTCCCACGGTTCTGTAACCCAGACAAACCAGCTAATAGGAGAGGAAGTTAATGTATTGATTAGAAAGGCTAAGATGCAATAATAAATGTGACATATTCAGCTAAGATGCAGCCCCTGGACCTGCTGAGAGCAGCAGCGTTGGGTTTTAGCCAGAGTTTGAGCAGCTCTCACTAAAAACGGTTTTGAAAAATGTGAAGTACACCTACTTGGCTTCTTTAATTGAAAAATTGAATACCTTTCAGTGAGGATATCTTCCAGACTAGCTAGACCTTAAATTTTTAAGATCTGAAGCACAAGCGTTTGTCAAACACCTCTTTTCTCCACCAAAGAGTTGAGCTGCTTTAAACTGGCTGCCGGGGCTGGGCTGGCTGCTAGGTACTGAGCATAGCTGGGGAAAGACAGTAGCAGAAAGGCTCAAGCAGCTGTTTCAAGAGCAGAGAAGAGCTTCCTACAGCACAAGTGCGAGGTGGAAATCTTGAAAAGAGCCTGAACCCAGCGAGCCCCCGGAGCCTCATCCACACGCGGCGCTCGTCCCCGGGCGCGCTGCCCCTCTCCATCGCCCGCTCTTGAGAACACGACGCAGGTCTGCCACAGAGACCCCGCGCAACAGCTACTGCCTGCAGCTCTGTCCTCAAACACCACTGTAAGAAACAGGGCTAAAAATAACATTTCCCTCTCTTTCCCCATCTTCCTTCTAGCTTGCAAACCTCAGCCACCACCACTAAAGCCCACGGCGCCCCAGCACCAGCCCTTTCATAGCCAGGGAAGGCCCTGATTCCCCTGGCAAACACCTGCTGCAGCTCAGCTCTGCTGGTCCTCCAGCCAAGGCTGCCCTTAACTCCTTCCCTGCCAGCCTCTGCCCCTGCCCCCGGCGCTGAAGCCTGAGCTCTGCACCGCTCTCGCATTCCTGCGCTGATCCTCTGAGCCACCTGGGTCCAGCCGGCAAAATTAAAGAGCAGTTACACAAGAGAAAGCGGTAATTTGGCTGGTGGCTCTTACAGTTTGCTGGACAGGGGAAAATGAAAAATTCTACCCCCTGGAAAAATACCGCGCTGGAATTGTTCAAGTCAGAGTCAGGCAACGGGCATCGGTTCGAAGCCAACACGCGGTACGAGCACAGAATGGATGCTGCCGTACGCCCCGCAGACAAACCACCATGCAGAGCGGCTGTCAGACACTGCGAGGGCACAGAGGGAAGGTGAGATCTTAAATGCTGATTTCTGGCTGAGTGACAGCTTGCTGGATGGAAGCGAAGCGCGGCCCCTGCCTCCTTAGCCCGGGAGCAGCTCTAGAAAGCAGCGTCCCTGGCACCAACATGTTTGCTGCAGACAAGAGATGCGCCCCACGAGCATCATTCCTGGCGCCCTGGGGGGAATCAGCTGCTTCGGCTGCTATTTGATCTGTCCCCGGGGACTGAGAGCACTCCAGCTCCTGCGCCTTCAACTTCAGAAAAAAACTGCCAGCAAGAGACAAAAAAATGAAAAGTTGCAGAACTTGATCAGTAAGGGCTACTTCCGCTAGTAATTACTAATAGTTTCACAAATATTTTGTTACAAAGAAAAGGTAAAAAAGGGAAGAAAAAAAAAAAAGAGAAAAAACAAATAATTCTTGAAGCCTGGACTCCAATTAAATTTTTCAAATTATTGTAAGCAAGAGGAAAAAAATGCACAGGCAGGACAAACGTTCTCCTAATTACCCAAACACTTTATTAACCAATGCTAATTAAAGCGTTTCTTGGAGTCTGACAAATGTCTGAAATTGCTCAATTTAGAAGTTAGTTTTGACTCCAGTAATTTATGCAGCATTAGAAAGTTACGCGGGAAAAGTATCTTTCAGCTAATGTTTTTTTATTAAAGCTGACAGCAATAATTAGTTATTTGCTACTAATGGGGTGGCCCCTTGAGGGGAATTTTCCGAGATGGATGGATTGGGCTCCTTCCAGCATTAATTGGTCTGAGCCTCGGTCAGATGCTCCAGCAGAGATTGTCCCAAGCACAGCCTCTCCTCTTCAAACTCACCCTTTGGTTCCCTTACAAAGAAAACAAGCCGTATGACTTGATCTATAGCTTAGAAAAAATATATTATTTTTAAAAAATAATTCCAGCCAAGGAGGCGCACCAGCACTGGGCGCACCGCCTGCCCCGCCGGGAGGGGCCGGGCCCCTGGGCTCCAGCAGGCAAAAGTCATGCACTAAAATACAGCTGCTAAAACCAAAGTTCAGCAGTACTGGGAGCAACGCACCGTCTCAGCAAATGAAGCTGAAAGCAGATTTCCTCGGAGCTCTTGTTTTGCTGGAAGTAAGTATTTTGTGCGGTGCGGTCCTAGCAGGCAGTCATCACCCAATTAGTGACGAGCTACTCGCTCAGAGTAGAAGTAATCCACATTACAAACGTCATTTGTTTTGTTCCTGAGAATAATTGATCATCTTTTTAAAGGGACAGTGTAAAAACATTAGGCTTGAAATTAAAGCTTTACCCAGCAAAGAGAAACCCGAATTTAACGCTGAACTGTTATCATGGGTCTTTATACCATTGTGTCTCGTAAATCCCCAGCCACTGGAGTCAACTGATTACGTTAGAACCTCAGCTCTTGTTAAAAGTAGATTTCTGCTTTTCTCAGACACAGAAAAAGCCCTGAACACAGGAAACTAATGAGCTGCGTGGATTCAGAAATCAGAATGCAAAGAAAGAAGATCCAGATTTTCTTTTCATCTCATTTTTTGAGCTTGACACATAATTTTGGATGCTTGGGTTGTCAATACCTTTTGTTTCTCATCTTTCCTATAAACTGCAAATGATCCAATTATAGAGTAAAAAGAACAGAAAGGGGGGAAAACTGGAGAAATAGAATAATCTATGGGGGAAAGAAAGTAGCTGAGATGAAAAGCTAATGAAATGACAAATGTAACACCACTCAGACGAATTAAAAGGGATTTGGTGTCAGACAGAGAAGAGAAGGCAAGAAAGTATGAGATCAGCCCAAGGACTCAGTTCTCATCCCATGGCTCCTGGATCTCTGCTTGATCCACACTTCTTCTCTCAATCCAATGCCTGAGTCCATGCTGGATTAAAAGCATAGCAGAGGAGAGCTATTCCAAGCTCTGGCTGAAAAATATCCCAAGCTACGTTCTCTCTGTGTTACAGAAATGCTTTTCTTTTGTGTTGAACAGATTTGCCATGTTGTAAAACAAACCTGAATTCAACCAGAGAGGATCTCTGGAGCCTGATGTGAAAAGCTCTATTTTTCTTCTCTTTCTCTTTTTTGAAAAAGATAGAAGGGAAATGTGCCATAGGCTGAGAAAGGCACTTAAATCATGCTTGCAGAAGAGGTTAACGGGGAAGCCTTGACAGGTATGCTAATGCTCTGCTATTTAGTCTGTAGGAACTGACATTAAAAGGCCTTGGTTAAAGACACGACTCAGTGTTTGAGCAATTTAATGAGGTGTTTCACATATCCCGACTTTGTAGGAACTATCACAGCTTTCCGAATGTTTCTGGTTGTGTTGGCCATTTGGGCTGACACCTGGACGTGTTGCTCACCTGCAGAAGCTGAGCCCCTGTGCCAGCACCTTCCCTGCGCACAGCACCACGAGCAGTGCGGGTACGGGGGCACTGCGGTCAGCAACGCGCCCTCTCCTTGTGCTAAGTCCAGCAACACCACTCCACCTCTCACCATGTGCTTGAGCCCTCGACAGACAGCATTGACCCAAAATGCAGGAAAATCTATGAAAAATGTCAGGCGCAGAATGTATCAATTTTGACCTTTAAATTTTCGAAGTCTCTTTTACCACTCATTCAGTGTAAGAAAGGAAAGCTGATTTGACTTCAGAAATGGAAAGTTTTGATAAAGAAGTCAAAACCTGGCACTGGGACTATTTCAAAGTTAAGCACGAACTGTGCGTGACAAATGCCACGGCTCGGCAGGTCTGACACTCAACAGGACAGCCAAGTCTGGCTCCTACAACGATGGCAAACTGAAGGTGTCGTGGCTGACGGCACCAGCAAATCCAAGCCAGCACCCATCCTGCCCCATCACTTCCCTGCCCGCATGCCTCAGAAAAGGGTTCTCCTGACATACGATCATCAGTTACTCCTCTTGCCTTCTTTATTCTTATTCCTTTGGAACCAAGTCAGCATGGTACATTTTAGCAATGGGCTCTTAGGACTCACACTGCTTTGGATAAATAGATATACGAGTGACTTAGCATTTAATATTTTAAAGTCTTGGGGAACAGCACAGCATGCAGCACTTTGCCCAACTTGAGCACCGCGTGTAATTTACAGGTTGCTGCATGCTCAGCCAGGAAAGCCTCAGGGTCCATATTTCTCTTCTCTCCCTGGAAGCTGCGTGTGGATGCACTCCTGGCTCTGGCAGCGCTGAGTAGCAGGCACCAGGGAGCTGCAGCAGCTGGGAACGTGAGCTCCTGGTGCAAGTAAGCGCAAAAGCTATTTCCGAGCTATCTCAGGGGCTCAGAAATCCAGCGCCCATTCATTCCAATATGGCCTGGCCATCAAGAAGCCTGAAAAATTATAACCTAAGCCTTAGCAAAGTAGCAAGAGCAAAACACGCAGGGCTCATCTCAGGGAAATCCCTTGCAAGGCTTTGCTCAATTCACCAACTACAGCCCCTCGGCCAGCCCCACACGCAGCCCCCACTGCACCACGCACCCATGGGACCCCCCCAGGGGGCTTGCAGGTCCCTCATGCCCAGTGGACCTGCAAACGCCAGAAAGGAGATTTAGGAACAGAAGAGTCACTTTATTTTAAAGCTTTTAAGGGAATATTGAAAAGAGTGGAAAGGGGTTTTGATCTTTTTTTCTCCCCTCCAAACTTGGAAAAAAAAAAAAGCTTTTAAAATAAATAGCTGGCAATGTCTCTTGTTTGAGTAATTCTTTGCCAGCAATAAATGTGTCACTCTAAAGTGCTTTATTTAGAAATAAAAAAAATGTTTTTCTTTGTAGAGCGCTCTGCATTACATCAAGTTAAAGGCTGGAAGCGAAATTCTCTTCCTCACTCTGCATACCCCTCCCTGCTTGATACATTCATATATTCTCCTATAATCTGATCTAGGTTATAAAAATATATATAAAAAAAAGAAAAAATAGAGAGACATCTGGCTCTCCCACACATCTGACATTTCCCTTTATGCCTGGTTTAACTTTTTTATGACTGCCTGGGTTCGCTTCACTGGAGAATTTCTCCCTTCAAATGAGTTTCCTGTTTTATGTTAGAAAATTTTCCTTTAGACAAACCTGATAATTTTTCAAGTTAAAATGTGTACGTTTTAAGTACTTAGGAAGTTTAAGGATCCTACTGATGGGGACATAAATCTGAGTTTATTCACGCTGGAGTCCCTGTGTCTAACCGATCCTTTTAAAAAAATAAAAGGGAGAGAGAGAGATAGATGGAGACATAGGGAAGAGAGATTTTTTTTTTCCTTGTGTTAAAGCAGAACCCCCCCAAACTGTCAATTCAGTAAGAAATTTATTAGTAGCTGCTCGTACTTTATGTGCTGACGCCGGTGGAAGGCAGTACTTGCAGTTCCTCCCGCACGTACGTGTTCAACAGCAAGCAAAGAGGGGGCTGCCCCAGCATCACCATCACGTACGGGGTCAGACCTGCGGGAGCCCAGGCTTGGGTGCTCTGTCCCTGCTGGGGCACCGCCTTGGCACCAGCAGCTTTGGGCCGAGGCACCGGAATTTTTGTCCCTGGGAAGGCAGGAGGGGCCAGGGCACTCATCAGAGGCCAGGTTTGGTTTTACCCAAGCAGTAGCCATGCAGGCTGCACAATGGAGGTGCCCGATCTGGGCACACGTTAACTGGGAGCAAGAGGGTGTCTCTGCCTTCCACAGCTCACCTCTGGGTCAGCCTTCGTCTCACCCACTGCTCCTCCTCCAGCTCCTGCCTCATCCTCCTCCAGCTCATCACTGACGTCGGGCTGCTGCAACGCAAGATCACGTAATGAATAAAAGCAGGACGAGTCCTATTGTTCAGTAGCAAGGAGAAAAAAAAAAATGATCAAAAAAGCCAGGGACTTAAAAGACCAGAATTATTTCTCACATAGAATAGGGGGAAAAAAATAAAAACCCTAACATGCCTTATCGCAGCGGAGAACAAGCGCTGTGCAAATGTGTGGGCCTGTGAGTGGCGTGCAGGTTGTTTTGAATAGACGTGTGACATTGTCAGGGAACTTTCCATTGTGCCTCTGAAAGGCACTCGCAACATTGCATGAAAATCAGTCATTTGTGTCACCCTGAGAATGGGAAAAGATGCCGTGGAGGTTTTTTTTTTTTTTTTTTTTTAAAGGCAATGTCCCCAGAATAAGACCTTCAAAGCCAGATAAACCTTATTTCTGAGAGGCATGGAAAAAAAGGCAAGAAAGCAAAAGTTTGGGGAAGCTCAACAATCCAGGTTTCTTTAGATAAACAGATACAGCCATCCTTCCCTGGGCCATCAGCCCTGCATCCAGAGCCCCTGGTCCGCCTTGTCCCTCCCCAGGCACAGCTGGGACCACGGCCATAAAAGAGCTGCAGGCACCCACGGCTCCCCCAGACCCAGCCCCGCTGCAGGACCTCACCCCTCCGCGCCTCCCTCCTGCATGCCAACCCCGGCTATCGGGGCAGAAGCGCTCCCCCAGCCCTGCTCCCCATCAACTTAGATGAGAAAACACGATCGATCCCGTCCTCCAGCATTTTGCAGATTGTTCAGGGGAACAACAGCTGGGGAGACTTTTTTTTTTTTGACAAATGCACTTTCATTTTCAGCTGAGTTTCCTCTCTGGGAAGAAAAGATATGTTCTGTCGGTTCTAATTAGCTGCCCCAGTCACTCACAGCAAGGGACTTCTGATTTAGCCTTTGCTTAAATCCTTCCCAGCTTTCTCCCGGGTGGCAACCCCACATTTCCACCCCTGTTCTGCCAGCCCCAGGCCCACATCCCTGGGGAGGATGTGGCCCCAGTGCAGGTCCAGCTCTGCTCGTGCATGGGAGGAAGCGCCCACCGGGCAGGGCTGGGGTGGCTTTGGGCTGTACGTGTCCTCCTCGTGCACATCCTGCTCCATGCCCCATCACGTCCCACCCAGCAGCTCCCAGAGCGAGGAAAAAGTGGATTCAGCCACCCCCAGCACCAAAGGAACACCGCGAGGTCCCCAGGGTGCTCCCGTGTCCCCACGCTCCCCTCTGCTGCTGCAGGGTGGCCTCAGGATAGAGCTGGTGGGGGGACAAGGGGGCTCTGGCGGACTCAGTCCCAGCAAAGGCTCCACTTCCAGGTTTCATCCAAGTGCCTAATTAAATCTTCAGAGCACTAACTGCTTGGGCTCCAACACAAATAGCTGCAGAAGCCAGAGGGAAGGCAGGGGAAGGACAGAGGTGGAAAAAGGAGGGAGAACCCTAAAATAAATAAATTAATTAAACAAATAAATAGATAGAGGAATAACAGAGGGAAAATAAAATAAAACAACCTGCAGTGCCGGATGCCCAAGCACTCATTAACAGCATGAGAGAAGGGAAGAGAAGTGTCTCATTGTCTGAGGCTGTCATCCTTCATTCTGACGAGCACTTAGAGAGTCGCGACCCCTTTCAGCATCTCCACACAGACAATCAGCCCCGCGCATCGGTCACTGCCGTGCGCTCGCCGCATCCCCGCCTTATTACAGGGATACGCGGAGGGAAGGATATCATACCATCGGGGAGGGCTGCGCCCACGCCACCGAGGAGGGAGCAGGGACGCGGGCACTGCCCTGCTGAGCCCTCCGCAGCAAAGCCCCATGCCATGGGACTGCCTTCAGCCCAGCACCTCTTCTCCTGTGCCTGCAGCTCACACACCCCAGCGTGGAGAGAGAGCAGAGAAGGAGCGAGCTGATGGGTCTCCTTCCTCAGCTGGTGCCTGTGGCCCCCCAGCCCAGGCTGCCTTGCAGGAGGACAGGACTATTCCTGCACACACCTATGGGCTCAGGTGTCTCTGGGAGGCCTCGCTGTTAGCAGCTAAACAATTAACAGAACTTGGTTTAAAGAAAAAAAAGTGTCATCTGCTTAGAAGGAGCCCAGGAGGGGGCAAAGTGGCATTTGTGGAGAGGCCAACAGATGGGGGACTGGGGAGATGGACGAGGCAGAGGTGATGAATGAGCAGGAAAGCTGGAGAATCTGCAAACCTGTGTTTTTGGTGCTCTACAGACTGAAGATTTCAGCTGAGGCTGCTCCCTGGCATCACAGCTTGTTACCTTTCTGCCTGAGCTCCCTTTGTGCTTTATTATAATTTTAAAGCATGGTTAGCACTAGTGAGAGATACTGAATTGACAGCCCCAGAGTGATGCCTCCAGCACGCTGCCCTCCCACTTGGGTTGCTGTTGTTATTTGTGTATTTGCAAGCTCTGACAATAGGCTGATCACTGCACGGATAATAGAAGCAACCCCTGGCTCGGTGGGTTCATCTCCGAGGGGGGGAAGGACATCAGAATTCAGGGTTGGTTCCAGCCAGGAAAATAAAGGAACAGGGCACACTGGTGACAACGCTTTTGGGGGGCACGGAATAAATATTTGAAAGACCTGTTTCTGTACTCGCTTGACCACTTGATGAGTCAGCAGCACCAGGAGCCTGTTTGTCAGGAGGGGATGCTCCCCGGGCTTCGGTTCCGTCTGCATCGCCCCGCAAACCGCAGCGATTCCTGCAGCCTGGTCGCCATAGGAATAGCTCGTTCCTCCTTGATGGACTCCTCTACTCAACCTGTTGTGATTTAAATTAAAGACAGCTGGTCTCATGCTGAAACCGGTGTCACATGCCTTTTAGCAGCAGCTTGCCTATCAGTTTGCATTCCCTCCTCCAGTCATCCCAGGATGCTATAGCTCTCTTAGGTGGGGTTTATCATGACACAGAACAAGCACTGTCAGTGCTCGCTCTCAATGAAGCAACAGCTCGGAGCACACTGAACGCCTCTGGATTTTCTCTGCAAACATTGCTTGTTGCAGGGAACTCCCGTTCTGCCGGACTGTTTGCTCCTCGTCAACACAGGAAATTTGGCTGGGTGCTTCAGAACCCCTAGAGCAAACACTGTAGTTATTTAGGCAAAAAAAAGCAAACAGCTTTTAGCGAAATGTGGAGAAAATGGGTCCGCTGCTTTATCCCATGTCCTGCATGGGCTGTCACAGCCCACGAGGCAGGGGGCTGGCTGGGGAAGTGCCCCCAGGGCCACAGTGAAACACCAGGAGGGGACAGGGCCATCGGCCCCACAGGCAGACCCAGGTCCCATTGCCTGCTCCCCGCGTGCTGGAGCAGATTCTGGCTGCCCTGCTGTTCCACCTGCTCCTGCCATTTTCTCCTCTGCGGTGACTAATAGCTGTTCTCAGCTCCACAGCCTCTGCGTGCTTTCCCTCCTCCTCCTTTCCCTCTCTGCACAGCTCCTGAGCCATGATGCTGTGCTTGCCACCAGTTCACCTCGCTCTGCCCAAAAAACACCTCCTGCCTGCCTGCCTGCCCCCCCCCCCCCCCCCCAGGTTGAGGGCAGCAGCCCCCCCGTGTCAGAGCCCAGCACCCCACAGGACCCCGTTCCCCAGCCAGGCACCGCTGGTGCTACCCCAATGCTTGGGGCTCGCACACCAGAAGCCTTCCCCCCCTCGTTTTGGGGGAGCTGCTGCTGCTCCTGGCTGGGCTTCTAACACTTGTTTATTTATCCAATTTTACTGTACTGAAATTGAATGTGTGTTCCAGTTTTTCCCCGATTCCGTAAAGGGACACCAGTTACATTGTAAGTCCAATTTATCCTTTGCAATGTATTCATTAAATCCCAGTTAGGTCCTGCATTATTTAATGCAATTGATGATGTAATTAAGCTACAGGCAGACATTAACAACCAGAACCGTCAGGGAAGTTTAGGATCCTTTACTACCCTGTTCCTGGTGTTATACAGCTTCTAATTTCATAACAATTACTCTAACCAGTTGGTTAAAGCCACACACTTCACGCATACTGAACGCCCAAAGCACGGCTCTACAGCAGGCTGGGGTGCAAGGCTGTGTTGTCTGCTGCCTCACTGCAACATCCCACACGAGATATGTGGATGGCATTTCTGCTGTCTTTGCTTTGCCCATTGTCCTCTATCCACCTAATTCAGAATAGAAATTCCTTTATTTGTATATAAAGGAATTTTGATCCTGAATATATATATATATATAAATACAAAAATCCCCATGCTGGCTTCCTCTGAATTAATCCTGTTTTACTCCAATAGAAGTTGCAAGTACTCTAGCCCCCTTTCACATCTTAAAGTGAAATGCATAACCCTCAGTCTCAGGTTTCACAGCGTGGGAATAATTAACTTGTTTTATTACTGGGGGCTGGAGTAGGAGGAGAAGTTTGGGACCATCTGCAAATTACTCAGAGCTGCGCAGACAGGGTGCAGCAGTGCCATCCTTAAAAGTACATCAGAGCCAAAGACATGAACGCCTCCAAAACGTGCGCGTGACCTGATTTTCACTCGTATTCAGGGGAGTTATTCCAGCACAGCATGGAGGCTTTAGATAGCAGATAGTCCTGCCCAGGCACTCTTTCCTCAGCAGAAATCCTCTTTTCCCCCAACACAATCAAGCCTGTTCTGGACCCTCCACTTCTTATCCACAGGTAGAGGGAAATGTGGAACCAGCACATCAGCTGGAGCACTCCAGCCTACCCTGGGGCTAAACAAGTGACAGCACAGAGCACTTCCAGCCCCCAGCACAGGGTGCACCCCTGCTCCCAGAGCCCCCCGCATCCACCTGGGCACCGAGGTTTCCCACCAGGCACAGCACAAGCAGCAGCTTCTGCAGAACCCAGGCAGATAAATACTCACCTGCTGATGTTCACCGACCACCGGGAGACCTGAGGTTGGGCTTTGCAAGCTGAGGAGGGGATTTTCACCTCTGCTCACAGGAGCTGGCCAGCAGCAGAGGCTGCAGCAGGGAGGAGCTGGTGCTGGGCAATGCCTGGGTGCTGCAGGCACAGCAGGGAGGCTGCAGCTCTTCCCTCCAGCTCCTGCCTTGCTCTTGGAGCACCAGCTTGCTCTTAGTGGCACAAGCACAGGCCTGAAGCTGAACCTACCAAAGGCTTTGTGGGACTGAGGTGAAGCTTTAATAATAACTGCCATTGCATTAGGAGATTGCTTCCTTGTGCCTTATCTGCCCAGAGATATCAGCAGCCAGGATCTTATCACACTGTAATTACCAGGCCTAGATTTGCACTAATTGGCTCTCTGGAGTAAAGTTACCTCCAATCTGTGTATTATGGGTGCTCAGCAGGAAGCGATTTACAGCTGAACAGGTTATATGGGATGATCTAAGAAGGATTAGCTGCAGCTGCAGCCAAGGGGGTGAGGAACAGGGGGGCATAGTGAGAACATGCCTCTGCCCTGGGCTCTGCCCCAGCCCCTTCAGAGGGTGCACAAAGCAGGGTACTTGTGATGGAAGTGTGCTCTGTGAGCTGCTGTCCCTCAGGGTGCACAGCCGGAGCCTGCCGGGGGGACACAGTGCTGTGCTTGGCCAAAAACCAGGCACCCTGTGCTCTTTCTGTTGGTTCACATGTTCCACCTCCAAAGCCTGCTGTGCCTCCCCAGCAAGCTTCTCCTATGTCCTGTTGCCATGCAAAAAGTGCACAACAATTACAGAAGGTCTCTGGGAAAATGCAGAAGCAGCTCCGAACACCTGCGGGGGGCTGGCAGCAGCGGAGCCACGCTCCTGAACCAGAGCGCCTGTTTGGATGCTGCCTTTTCGCTGTAATTAGTGCATATTTGTCTCTTTGACTTCAAGTGATATTTAGCAGTTTAGAGCTTGGGACCCTCATTACTTCAGCAGCGTGATAAAAAAATAGATATGTAATTGAGATGCTGTTCCACTCCTCTGGGACCGCGGCGCTGCCTGGCTCGGCGGGATGCGGAAGCGTGTCGCCCTGATCAGAGGCAGATAAGGAGGCCAGTTGATTAGGCTGGATCCCACAGGCAAACCCTAATCTCGCAGTCTGTTTGTTAACTATCTGCCTTTTTGTGATGTTTGGTTTGCATAATGTGATAATGTAATAATGTGATAGCTCTTTAAGAGGGAAATGAATCCAAATTAGGGGTGGGGGACGGGTGCACTGCAGTGAAGGCAGATCCTTGTGCCTGCCCGTGGGACTGGGATGCTGTGGAAGTGGCAGAAGGGTGGGCCAGAAGAGTTCTCAGGGAGCACCAGTCCATGCCCCAGCCCCCGGGCAAAGGGCCTTTTGGTGCCCTCGGACACTTCCAGCAGCAGCTTTTTGCCCTTCCCTGGCCGCTGGCCCCAGTGCCGCTCCTGCAGCTGCATCGCTCTCTCCTAGCAGCTGGTGTGGAAACCTCATTTCCACCGAGTCCAGCTGCTTTCCTGCTGTCCATCCCATGTCCTTGGAGAGTGACCAAATGTCATCTTTTCATTTATTTATTTTCCCATAACACTATACTTTGGGAAGGCAGGTAGCACACGGCCTTTCCTGGGCTCAGGCACGCCTCGCTCCATCCCTTGCAGGCCAGGTCTCAGCGAGCTCTAGCAGGGACACAGCTGTGTCCTCCTAGCGCGGACAAGGTCATATCCTCAATGCTGTCTGCTAAAATAGCATAATAAAATTACCTCACATGAGCAAGACGTTCCTGCTAATCACAGCTTTGCTGGTTTAAGTGCTGCTACATGAAAGGTTTTGCTGGCCCAGTTTCCCCACTCTGCTTCTCACCTCTGCTAGCGCAGCAATGTCAGCGGAGGACTGTGGCGTACACATGGGTTCTACAAATTGATGCTCAGCAGCCACGTTTTGGGCTCATCTCTTGTCCACAGAAATAAAGAAATCCAGCAAGAGCTGACTTGCCACCTGGGAGCCCACCAGGACACGCGATCAGTTGTTCCCATACCGTGTCTCCGTCCGGCATCCGTCGCCTGCGTTACCAGCCACAGCAACTGCCGACGTCCTCCTGGCGGCTGCGGGTCCTGGTGGGCCCCGTCTGCCACACTCCACAGACCCTGAAAGAAGCAGTCCCAGCCCCGGAGAGTTTAAACTCTGGCAGACAGAAACAAAAGCTGAAAGATGAGCAGGTACGTGCCATCCCCCAGCTGCTCCAGCGGCTGCAGGGTCACAGAAGTCAATGGAGCGAGGAGGCTCCGTGGCACCCGCAGAGGTGGCTGCAGAGGGCTTCAGATGCACCAGGCTCGAGCTGTGCAGCTCCGGGCAGAAAGCACTGCATAAGCCTGGGAAATTACTCTTCTATTTTCTGCTAGCTGCAACTAAAAAACAGAGAATAAGAGAATCAGGCAGATGAGAAGCTAAGTTAGGGATTTTTTCTTCTTATTTTTTTATTTTTAAATTTATTTTCTAAAATAAAAAAAAATCACCTCAGAAAATCATAGAATGATCATCTGGAAACCATGAGGCAGCGGTCGTACAGTGGGCCCTTCCTTGGGGCAAGATTTTTAATAACTTCCTAGCTATGGGAGGCTGCTATCAAATCGCAGCTGGAAGATTTTTTTTTTTCGCCCAGCTGGATCTTGAAGGCTTGTTACATCATTAACTCCCCGAGATAATTTTTGAAAGGGAGTTGTTTGTGGCTCGTTTGATTTCTTTCCTGACATATCTTCCAGGTAAATCTCTGCGCTTCACAGTGCTTTTCTGTTTTCTGAGCCAGAATAAAGCCTCTGATGTGACAATCATCTCCTGTCGGACAAAAACATGGGCTAACATGCTTTTACCATGTGAATATTACATTAACACCAAATATCACGACTCCTTTGCTGGCCTCTGCAGATGAGGAGCAGAAAGGTTCCCTACTTGGTGATGTCTGACTGGTTTTTTAATTGCTGTCCTCGCAGTACTGGCGCTCGGTCACAGCAAGCAGCAGTACAAGCCGAGGTGCACTAACACCGGCACGGCACCACATGGCTCTCAGCTGCCTGGTTGCCATCTTTTGCTCTTTAGCTTATGTTTAAATTGACAGATTTGGGGTTGAGAAGAATTTTTTTCCTTCGGATCATATTAACAGCAATCATAGTAGTCTCTCTTTTTTCTTTAGGTATAAAGAAATTCCTTGCTATTGAGAAGGCCTAAGGTCAATGCTTTCCATTCTCCTGCTCTCACTGTCTCACATTTGTTATGTTTCTCTTTTTCTCTAGATCTGAAGTTTGTAACAGGCACTGAGAGATGCTTCGTGGCCCCCGGTAAATGAAGGCTTTCTGTAAACTCTTCTGAACTGCTGCGTGAACGCCCTAGATAATGGAGGACTTTCTCCTCCTGGTATGCTGCCTGAACAGAGGGAGCAGCAGTCTTTACCTCACGTATAACACTTTCATTAACTTTGGCTGAGGACTTGGGGATTTGATACTTTTTCCTTTAGTGTTTAGTTCCAAGAGCGGAGTACACAGAAACCCATCATGCAAATGAGTCCTCAGAGTTTGGGACCGTTCAGGTTGGCATCCACGTCTTGAACACTGTAAGTCTGGCCCACTTCTAGTCTATTAAACAACTCACAGAAGTAACTGGACATCAGTCATCATTCTTTTACTCCTTACCAAGTTATCACTGGAAAATGACCCTTTATCCATGAGTTGTCTCAAATGCACTTGTGCACCAGTTTTAAATGAGTTGCCTTTTAATTCCATCAAGTGCTCGCTTGGTCCTGCAGCATGGGGAAGGATAAATATTGCTTCTGCTACAGGAAACAAAGTGGCTTTGGCTGAGAAAATATGCCTGTGGGGAAAATTGGTCTGGAGTCGCTGTTATTGATGACTCAGGTACAGAGGGAACATCTCTTTTGAAATCTTCTCCCCCACATGCTCTGTCCTGTCCACATGACTCATCCTTGGCTTAAAGGGATTACTTAAGAGTGACAGGGGAATTTGATCTCCATTAAAACCAAATCATTTGTCACTCTGCAAAGAGCAGTGACAAGGAGGACAATTAGTGCAAACAGGGAGGCAATGTTTATGATGTAGAGGCTTGTCCATTAGTCAAGTGTTTATCAGTGTGGGTGTTTGCCCATCCTTGAAGGATAATGAGATATTTTGGTGGGGTCATGCAAAGGCCTCCCCATCCTTCTCCAGAGCCTCAGCTTTCATTAAAAAGATAATAAAAATAAAATAATAAAGTAGTTTTCTGGCTGTCGTGTGCAGCTCAGCCCTCCTCAGCAGCAGCAGGTGTAGCTGATGCTGGCTGTCCTGCCTGCTTTTGCAGAGAGCCTGAGCCAGGGCATCCAAGTGAGCAGATCTCTGTCCCCAGGTGGGCAGGGGTCCCCACATCAATGCCCGGGGCTTGGTGCACTGCCTTTCCACAGAGCACATGGGGGGAGATTGCAGAGATGCCCACTGGTGAGCCATGGCACAGTTCATATTTTAATCCCTCAGCAGCACAGGGCCACGGGAGGAGTTTAATTCCTTTAAGTGTAGGCTCAGCTGTCAGTAGCACGGGAAACTTTGCATTAACTCACAGAGAGAAACTCACCAAGCAACTGCTCATAAGTCAGGGCACAGTCACGTTCCCTAGGAATGGCTTTGCAGCATCATCCTGCTCTTGGCTGTACCCCACTTGAATCGCACATGAACCCTGCGACCGCTGCATGCCCTTCATGCAGCCCCTGCCCACAGAGGCTCCTGCTGGGGTCCTGGGGGCTCGCCTGGGGACAGTACAACCTGCTCTGCCTCCCCACCACACCCTGCAGGCTCCTGGCACCACGAAGCACCGTAAGAGCAGACAGCATGTCCTTCCTGCTCAAGTGGCCTTGGGAGCGCTTCTGTTCTGCAAACGTCCGCCCCTCGCCTTTTTCACTCCATTGCTTTCCTTTGGCAGACGGAGGAGTTTCCTGGATATAGCATTTGCACTCATCTCTGCTCAAATCTCCCAGAGAAGCTGAGACCTGGGCTTCCTAGGGACGTGTCCCATTTTCTGCTTTCTGCACTAGCAGTGCTGGCAAGGCACTGGCGTTTGGGGAGGGATGCGCTGTGCCGTTCTCTGCCCAGAGCACCTCGCTCTGGGCTGTGGTTTGCATTCTGCCTGCGGGTGGGTGGGGGACTCTGAGCACCCGGGATCACCGCAGCATTATGAGCTTTCACGCCGAGGTGAGTGGCTCTGGATACAGAAGCAGGTCATGCACAGGAGTGTGCTGGAGACGCTTTGATGCACAGGGGAAGGGGGAGGCCAGGAGAGAGGAGGGAGGAACTGACTGCCCGTGGCACAGACACCAGCAAGCCCGTGTCCACCTGCCCTGGCTTTGCTGAAAACTGAATTACTGAGTGCTTGCAGGTCTGCATGGGCTCCTCCAGCTCACATTAAGCAGCCCCTGGGACCTGAAGACTTCGGGGGGCACAAAGCGTGTGCCCAGAAAAGGGAACTGGAGGAAGGAAGAAACCGGGGGCCTACAGGAAGCCCTCTGGCCCGTGGCAAGGGGCACAGCAGCAGGAGGAGGGCAGCTCCGGGGAACGGAGGAGCCCCAGCAGCGGAGGCTGGCTGTGCTGCTCCCCGTTCAGCCTCCAATTTGCTTCAGGAGCCCGAAGCGTCTGTTTCCTCATTTGCACAACGATAACGATACAATTAGTTGTCTTTGCAGAGTGTTGCGCGGTTGGCTCTGTAAGGAGCATGAAACGCTCAGGGATTCACAGACAAAAGGATTTCCATGGAAATCGAAGCCTGCCTGTTTTCAGGGATAACGGAGGGATGCAAGGCGTGGAGCCCCGCAGCAGACCCTCCCCTGCCCGGCGCTGAGCTGCCTGCCTCAGCTGCGCTTGTGCTGGTGCAGGGGGTGCCACAGGCTGCTGGGGGGGAACCGTGCCCTGCCGCTCCCCATCACACATTCCCTTAGAAGTGTTGTGCCACTAATGAAGGAACGTAAGAGACATTACTCTCCGTCACTTCCAGTTACGCACCCCCTCGCCCCCCCGTGTGCACGGCTCTGTCAGCATTCCCCTTCTTTGCAAGTGTAGCGAGCCTCTGCTAAAAAGAAAGGCCATTAATAATAATTACCCACAAAGAAGTGCACCCCTTAATGAGTCCTAAAAAAATAATTCTTAATTGAAAAGCTTTCTACTTCGGAGACAGCACCGACACTTCAGAGAAGTCCAGGCAGCTCCAGCAGCTGAAGATGAAATGAAGAAACTTGCCAGAGAGTGCTGGATAGGGCTGTGAGAGACGGACCTCAAAGTCAGGGGTCAAATGAAAGCCATCACTTAAATTCAAGGAACCATCAACAAGGCAATAATTGGATTGAAAGGAGGCGGCAGATGGAGAGAAACAAAGCAGCAAAACAGCTTTGTAACAAACATCATTAAAAACAAAAGTTTGGGGAAGCAAAAGGAGCAAGTCCTGGAGGCAGAGCGGGGCCTGTGGAGCCCCCACATCCCCACAGCAGGGTCCCCCCCACGCCTCCTTCCTTCCACGCGATGCAGACAAGCCCGGTGCAAGCCAGAGAAGCTGCACCTCGCCCCCAAGGCAGGAAGGCTTTCCCCGAGCTCAGGCGTGGTGCAAAGCAGCTGGCTCGCTTCTCTCAACACAGGGACTTGGCTTGCGGGGGCTGATCCCAGCTGGGGCACACACGGAGGAGCCGGCAGGGGTTTGTCCTGCTGCTCCACTTGGGATTAAAACCACCAGTCGTTTGCGGACACCACGCGCTGAGCTCAGTCCTGTGCTCCCTTCCAGAGCCACAGGCTGGGGACCGGGTATTCACCCAGCCAAGGCCACAAGGTGTGACCACAGCAGAGTTAACTCAGCCCAGTGCTGTAAATCAGGAAGGCTTAAAAACACCAGCCTTCAGCACAGTGCATATCGCTCCAGGCTATTTCCTGTGTCCAGTTCATAACTATTAAGTTAAGGCTTTATCACCCAGCAAGACAGACCCAACAAAGAATCCATCACTGCTGGTGCTTTCCTGAATGGGTCACTGAGAAGTGCCCTGGACACAGACCTCCGTGAGCGGCCATAACTCACTTCCCCCACCATGCACACCTTGCTTCGCGCTGTGCTCGCCGCCTGGCAGCAGCCCAGCCCAGGGCTGGAAGCACTTCCACCGGGGCCCAATCAATGGTGAATCGCCTTTGGCTGCTCACTTGCTGGATTGATGGGACGCGGGATCCAGGATGTGGCCACCCGCTCTTCCTGATGGATTGGCTGTGTCCTTCCTTGCTGCCGCAGGGCAGGAAACCCAGAAACCACCAGGCAGGTTGTGGTCCACGGGGAACCTCCTTCCAGTGCTTCTCTTCAATCCCGAATTCCCACATCCCTCTCCCACCACATAAGCATTTATCATGAGGCCTGAGGTGCTCAGATGCTCCTCAAATAACCCTCTTATTGCAGAGCCAGCTCAGTATACAGGACTGCAGAATTATTTTGGTGTGATTTTAGAGACAGAGAACAGCAGAGGAACAAGCAGGACCCCTGACATCTTGGTGGAGTTGTTCATCTCCTTCCACAGCTTTAGAGGACAGCCAGGACCAAGGCTGTCCCCCTGGATGGCCAGCAAGGTGTGGCAGCCCCCCATGCTTCCTATGGACCCTTTTTGGAAGCTGTGAATGACCAGAGCTAGTCAGAGCAGTTCTGAAGAGCACAACGCCATAAATAAAACAGAAACCACTTTAATCTCCTCTCCACCAAAGTGTGCCACTAGTATTTCAAGTAGGAGCAGTGTAAGGGACCAGAGAGCCCACACCAGCCAGCGAGTGCTGGCTCAGCTCCACCAGAGGTGATTGACTTACTGTAGCTGAGGACTTGGCCTTAAACTTTGTCTTGTGGTTCAATTAATGAGCTAGAAGTAGGGATTAGACTCAGATGCTGGCACAAGGAGTGCAATGGGTCCTCAGAGACTGCTGCCTCCCCGGGGCCAGCTCTTGCACAGTGTAACTCCTGGCTTTGCTGCGACTCCAAGCCCCTCCTTCACAACAACCACTTCCCCACACACAACCCCCCCTCTCCTCCTCCTCAGATGAATCCTTAAGAACTGAGGTTTCTCTCTGTGCAGCAGCACGTCCTGGCATTTTGCAGGCAGTCCCCACGGAGAGCTCAGCAGCACATGGACGCTGCTGTCCTGTGTGCTTAGAGCACCCGGCCAGATCCTGCTCAAGGACGGTTTTCACTCAGTGAAAAGTGCTTGGAAGAGGTGGGAAATTGAGTTTTGGGGCCCAGTGACAGATGCTGTGGCCATGGCCTGCAGGGCTGCAATTCCTCTATCCCAGCACAGGGAGGCTGGGGTGCTCTTGGAGGAGCACCTGGGGAATGTTAGGGACCAGTGCCCCATCCCTCTGCTCGCCTCTGGGCAGCCCCAATGGACAGGGCAGGCTCTGTGCCTGGACACTTTGGCATTCCTCTCCCACACCTTTCCCCATTTTCCATTTCAATTATTTCAAACCACGGCTTGGATACAAGCTGCTGCCCAGCACATCTCCAAGTCCTGTGGAGAAGCTGCTCACATGCCCAGTGCATAGAGATGTCTAACCTTGGCCTTAATGTTGAAGCAGACATTAGGACAGCCTTCAGCCACGCTCTGGAGGATGCTCACCCATTTTCCAAGCAGGTGTTTTGCCTCCCACTTCTGCAAGCGCTCCCCAGATTCTGCTGCAGTTTCCTTTGCATCTTCTCCATAATTACAGCTCTACCCACTCATTTCAAAGGCAGTGTAGTTTTTTCCTGGAGCCTTTAGAAAGGCCACCGCACTTCCTCAGCAGCACATCTTCGCGCTCCCCAGCTCCTTTCGGACAGAGCGCCTTCGGGGGCAGCTTCTGCTGGGCAGATCCCACAAAGGTGAGTCGCTTCCTGGCCCAGAGCCTGCTCGTGTGCTGTGGCTGCGGATGCTATTGTTGCTACTGTGTAATTATGGCGTAGTGTATATTCTATAATTACAAGCAGCTGAAAGTATCTGTTTCATTATTTTTATGCCAGCAAATGCTCTTCCTGTCAGACGCCACAGCTTGGCTGATACACGCTCACTGCACTGTTCCTTAAAGTAGCTATGCAAATTGGATCTTAATATCATTCAGATAAATGGTTTAAGGAAGAAAATGGATACAATAGTCTGTCACAAAGTTAATGTTATAGGCTCTACCTCCCAAATTGGCTCAGAGAAATTAGCAGGAAGGAAGGAAGGATCAGATGAAATAATAAACCTGCTTACCTGCTCATTAATTTAATCTTTTATTTTTTTTCCCTTTCCCTCTTACAGCCTTGTGGTTTCTGTAACCATAGAATAACTAGAGAACAGCAAAGTCCTAGATGAAAGGGAGACTAGGTCTGGAAGCACAAAGATTAAAGGAGAGTTTTTAGGATTAATCTTTGATTATTATTTTTTTTTATCTTGGGTCTGTGGTGATTATTCCTGCTCCTCTTGAAGCAATCCTTCTGGGTGTATCTGACAGCACACAGGCTCTCAGGCAAGCTCCTTGCATTTTTCCAAGGATGCTGCAGTAGAGGTGCATTAGCAGCAGAGCAGGCAGCCGGAGCCCCACACACCTCAGAGACCCATCGTGTTATGTGCCTTTTTCCAGACACAGCCCGCCTTTGAGCTTGACACCCCAAACCTTGAGGCAGCTCTAATTCAGGCCGCTGCTAACTATATGGCAGTGAGCGTTTTTGTTAATTGCAGGTGAATCAGGGAGACTGACCTGGTTAACACAAGGCTTACTGCTTGATGGAAGGTGAGCTCCAGGCAGAGCCGAACATCCCAAGGAAGCGTCCCAAAGAACAGAGCCACCTCAGCTCCATCTGGGGCTTGGCAAGGCTCATTGTCCAGTTATCGTTGCCCAACATTTTCCAATGGATTTGTTTTTTCAACCACTGTTCACATCAGCCCCTTTTCCTTATCCTCACATCCCTGAGGTGCAGCTGGAACCATCCCCTATCGGCAGGTGATTTAGTGACAGGAATCTGCAGGCAGTTAGGCAAGCAGGGGAGGAGATGAACAATGAAATGGAGAGGAAGGGAGCAAGCAGAAGCAGCTGCAGCCCCCGGCGGGGCAGAGCGGGAGGCCCGGCTCCCGTCCCAGCCTCAGCAGCCTGCTCACTGCAGGACCCTGTGGTGGCTGGGCAACACCAGCCACCACCAATTAATTAGCTTTTGTTTAGCCAACATCCTTGGACTGTTCCCAAAGCCAGTGCCAAAATAAATAAGCAAAACCAAGTAATTCCCCTTGTTTAAACAAAGAAAATGTCCTTGCTAGACAAACACAAGGGAAGGCGGTGCGACCATGAGGTCGGGCAGTCCCGCTCTGCTCTGCCCAGCACGGCCCCGGGCACATCCCCACAGCCCCCTGCTCTCTCGTGCAGGGCAGAGCCACAGCTCCCAATCAATGAAGCATCGAGACAGGGAGCAGCCTGCGCCAGGCTCGGAATATGATTTATGATCTGGCAGGCAGTCTGAAGCACTGTGGTTGGGTTTCTTGCTGTAGCGGCCTCTTGGTGAGCAGTATCCAATTAGGTGACCCCCTAGGTCTCCCTATTGATTTTGGCAGGGGGGAAAGGTGCAGTTTTCTCGTTACACCTTCAGCAGCAGCACTGGCTGGGCTGGGACACAAGACCCGTGCAGAGGAGCAGCCTCTCCCTCTCACATGCTCTCTCTGCCCGAAGCCTGCAGCAAGAGGTTCATTTCCCAAGTGACTCCCTCCCCTCTCTCATTAAACAAAGGAGGGGGAAGAGCTGGCGAAGACAGAGTTCTTAAATTAATCAGCACAGTTTCCTAACTAATGCCCTTTATGTTTTACATAATAATATAAAGCTTTATTCAGAGACAACAGCCTCCTACATCAAAGATTCCTCTCTCACATTCTGAACTTTTGAGCCCTTCTCCATGCAATTAATGCAGAAAGATCTAAATAAAGTTACACAGAGCAGCTTGCAGATAATATCTAGAGCTACGAAGCAGGGCTCGCTTTGCACTGCAGGCAGAATCACAAAAGCGGCTTTGCTTGATATTCCCTGCCTGCAGGGACCCATTCTGCTATTGTTAGGCTGCGCGTGTGTATAAAAGGCGAAATT
This sequence comes from Anser brachyrhynchus, assembly GCF_964034855.1. NCBI lineage: Eukaryota > Metazoa > Chordata > Aves > Anseriformes > Anatidae > Anser > Anser brachyrhynchus. The sequence goes on from NC_137718.1 coordinate 1,063,866, forward strand.
GCTAGAGCAGCCATGGTGACTGGAGGTTGCGGTGCTCTTTATCCCACAGAGCTGGCATCACTGGCTAGGAGGGAGTTCAGAGGAGGAAAAAGTTTAATTTGATTCTACAATATCAAAGCCCGTGCCTGGAAAGCTTTGCATTGTGCACTGTGCAAATACACCAGGACAGGCTCCGGTGCCCTTATTTACACTGCACCCTGACCAGCCCCATTAACACTTCCAGAAGCTCATCGCAGGCTAATGCCTGGGAGCATAGGATCAAGGACAGCCCACCCCAGCCCTTCATTAATTAATCTAGTTCCTAAGCTTGGCCATGAAGCTCAATAGCCCTCTTCAGGTGGGTTGCTGCTGAGAAAGCAAAAGCACAGGCACTGGTTGGTTCTTCAGTGGATTAAAATTGTGGTTTTTTCCTATTTCCAACCTGGGATATGATCACTTTGTGGTCCCCATGTTTCCATGAGCTGGCACAGGGACAGGTCAGGAGTCTGGGGGTCCCTGCTTGGGGTGGCATCACCTCTGCACCAGATGCCGGTGGAGGAGCAGAACCCTTCTGATAAGGAAAGGCAACTGCACGTTTTCTTTTTGCAGGACACACTGGCCTGGTTTGATGACGGCAACCAAAAAGCAGCAGCACAATGGAGGGCTGGATGTATGAGGGCTGCCCAGAGGTCACACTGGATCGTGACGTGGTACAGAAAGCACAGCAGGGTCAGAGCTGCTCCAAGGGGATCCAGGTCCTCCGAGCACCTCCAAGACAAACAGAGCACCCCGGGGACACAGGGCCATGTCCCCCCACCTGCCTTCCCGCAGGCTGAGCTCTGCCACTTCTATTCTTAGATCTCTGCAAAATGCTAATTGCTATGCCTGACCTCCAAGATAACAAGGGAAAACCTCCCCTAATTAGCACCACAGTCTGTGGGTGAAAGAAACCAAATGTTGACTGTAGAGCGACTGCACTTACTGTAAATTCCAACATATGCTGTGGAAAAACGCCGCCTAAATAAGACTTCAGAAGCATGGGGTGTTTAAATAATAATGAATACCCACTGCTGTTTATTACAGAACAGAAACGTAATAAAAGACAAAGCTGCAGTCGCATTTCATCCTTCCTTCCAGGACGTACTGTAACCAGCCTGCAGTTGGGAAGCAGGAGGGAAAAGGAATCCAAAGGCACCAGAAACACAGCAACAGCAATTCCAGGTGCAGGCACCACATTTATGGACATTAGCTAATTAGGCCTTCCAGCATCCCTGCAAGCCGGGTAATTATTATTAGCCTTATTCTGCCACTGCAGAAACTGTGCCAAAGGGGCAGGGTGAATCACTCGCCTGGGGCCAGGCTGTAAGACACACCGGGGAGTCGGGCACTCAGGGCTGCAGTGGAGGAAGAACCTCCAGGGAGGCTGGAAATGGGGAGAGACCAAGGGCATGGTATTGTGGAACAGGAGCTGTGGGGAGCAAAGGGAGACGTAGGAACACCTTAGCAAGTAAAGAGCAGGATGCTTGGCAGCAGGGGGAGGGAGGACTGCACGCCAGCTTCACCTAGGGCTCAGCTCCTTTGTGGTGTAGCTCCACTGACTTGCTCAGCACAGAAATTCAGCCTCTGCTGTTCTCTTTACAGGTGTGTGAAAACCTCCCCCAGCTTTTCATGCATTTATGCACATCCTTCCATCTACAACACGCAGCCTGGACACTGAAGATATCAGCGCCTACTTGAAGGAGCAGCCCTGCTGGATAGGCACTGTTCAGACAAGGCTGCTACCCAGATTGTGCTCTTTGCCTGTGTATCACTTGCTGCCTGCCCGACAGGGCTGGTCCTGTGCACCCGGAGGATACCCACGTCCTGCCCCACTGCACACCAAGGCCCCAGCAGCTGCAGTTCCTCTCGAGGAGCTGAGCAGGGCAGGGGCTGACGGCTTCAGCAAGGACTCACAGCCAGCACAGAGACTTTCTCCAACACTTCTGGGTTTCCACTGGTCACTTGCAGTAGTCCAAAGCACAGAATATTTATTTGCTCCTAATTAGGAGTAATCACCACTTAACCTAGAGGAGGGATGTACCCAGTGTGCCCAGCAGCTCAATACATTTACTGCTGAACAGCCTCTGCTGCAGCTAATTAAAAGAGGAGGGCTCCTGCAAACTTGCAAAGACATTGCCAGGTTTGTTTGTTTTAGTGAGGGGGACCTCGTGTAACTGAGCAACAGAGCTGCTGATACCTGGCCTCAGTAACTCAGGGCAATTTCTTCCACTCCTCTCCCATCCAGTGCCACCTCCAAGCACTGTCCCCTGCGTGTCCCCAGGCATCTCAGGGCAGGCACTTTGGCACAGGGCTGCCCTTTCCCCCACCCTACCCTAAGAGCTGGACAGGCTGAAAGAAGGTTGTTAATAAGACACCCAATTAACATTTCTGTAATAAGTCTTTTTTTTGTAAAATAATTCTCATTGGTAAAGCTTTACTTATTAGTAAAGCTTATTACTATTCCTCTTTACTGCTTGGAAATCCTTCAGGGCAAGAAAAGTTCCAGTAGATCAGCTTTGGCTTTGCTCTCCCTACTGAGCTGCTCGCCACATGCAGAAGGCTGTATCTACTGGACAGATTTATCCCAACACTCTTTTGGGAAAGGGACGTAACCCATCACCCCCATTTCATGCCTGGGAAGTTGCCTCACCCAGAAATCAACTGTAGCTGCTCACACGGAGGGAGCTGTGCGAGCCCCTCGGCTGGGTGCTTGCACCCTGCTGACCACAGGACCCCCGGGAGCAAGCCATGAGCAAAGCCCAGCTGCACATGGACACGGGAGGAGAGCGAGCCACAGCCATGCCTCGCCTGCCTGGGTCCGAGCATTTTCCTGAGGCTCTGCAGTAAAAAAGTCAACCCAGCTGACCTTCTCCCTGACTCCCCAGGGAAAATCCTGACCTCCCGTTCAATGTACAACCCCCAGCACAGCCTGAATGAACAAACACGTCTTGAAAGGTGCCCTGCAGGGCAGAAGACTTGGACTTTTTTGATCCAAGTGAATTCCACGGTTGGGGGATTCACCTGAAAACCAGGGAAAAGGTTCTTTTACATGCTGAGAACTTGATAGATTGAAAATAATAAAGCCCATTTCAGACTGAACTAAAAATTCAAGATCCAAAAGATGTCAGTGAATGACAAAGCAAAATGAGAGCCAGCAAACACCCCTGAAAAAAATCCAGGTAAGACCAAATGAAATATTTTGTTTCCACAATTTAAAAGCATGATTTGTAGTTGTATCCAAATCTTTCACTTGCAATAAATTTCCTTTCCAGAACATCTACTGCTTTAACATTGTTTTGAAAATTGAAAAACACAATCTTTAGTCAATATTATAACTACTCAGACTTCCAAACACAACTGCCATTTCACCTGACCCCTTCTAATAAATTGTTTCGTTTGAATGGACCAGTATTAGCACCAAAGAAGAGTAACTGAAGTGTGCTTAAATAGCTTTTCTACACACACAGTCATCCCGTCCCACACAGATATTTCAGGGAATAGAGTCAGTTTGCTCATCTGCCAGTGCAAACTGCAATAAGGGAGTAATAAGAGAGTTAAACTTTACATGTTTACAAAGGGCTTTGAGAGCCCTGAGAATAGGCAGGAGCTTAGCCATCCAAATGCTTTAGGAGATGTCAGGACGAGGTGTCAGGCAGGTCTCACTGGGCACCACCCCAAATTTTCATGACCCCATAAAGGGGGTCATAAACCATGCAGCAGCAGACCTGGTGGCACCCAGCAGAAGACCCAGACCCTACAGGAAGGCTCGGTCCTGGCCATTCTCTCCAGCTCCCGGCCTCCCTGTGCTCACCCTCCTTCCTGCCAGCCACCATTCACCTCACCCGCGCTGAGTTTTGCCCAGGCACCAGCTCCAAAGCCACAGGAGCAGTTCCCCAGGCTGCTCCCTTCCTTATTCTCTCCTGGAGAAGAGCACTGGGCACGTAACCAAGTTTTAAGGACTTAAACATGTTTGGACAGAGCAGTGTGAAAAATACTCATTTAGACTGGCATGCATGCACACTGTCTCAGGGAAAATACTATTTTCTCACTGCAGCAATGAGGTTAGAGCAGCCTGCGGAGACACAGGCTGCGTATCACAAAACCCAGCGTCTGCGCGTGCGGGAGCCTGCTGTGCCAGTGCCGTGTGCTGGCCTTCCAAGATCATTTCTACTGCAGGCGCTCCTTTTGCTCCCCTCAAAGAAAACCAGCAGTGCCATGGGTGGTCGCAGACACGTCACATCACGCCATCCACCCGGGTCACGGTCCCCGTGGCGTGTGGGCTCTCCTGCTACCACTTGGCTTGGAGCAGCAGGGGCAGCTCCTGGAGGAGCCCCAGCACTCGGTGCCACCATCCCAGACAAACCTTCGCATCCGTTCAAGGACCAGCTGCTGCCGACAGACAAAGGTTTCTAAAACGGTGCCGGACCCAATAAACAGCTGTTCTGCCCTGCTCCTGGCCATCAATCACAGCTGACAGCCTTCCCCCCATGGTCAAGAGTGTGAATTTCACCTTAATTTCTTAGAAGGGCTTTTTCACCAGTTGGAAACTCATAAATACCACTTTGCAAGCCCAGGTAGGGCTAATGATGAATGTCTGCTTCACAGATATGCCAGAGGCTTTGACCTAATTGTCACCGAAATACTTCCTGATTAACTAATAGATAAAACCCAATTAAAACTTCTGCTCTTCCTGAATTCCCTGCTGACTACTTTTTCTCCGCTTCTCGAACTGCTTTCAACCAGATCCAAGCTAAGGGACTGCTCGGGATGGACCACAATGCCCTGACCTTGCGCTCCATGGGTGCCCCTTGGGGAGCCCAGGGCAAGGACTTCCCTTGGAGGGGCTCTGGGGAGGAACGGACAGACCCAGGGAGGTTTCCGAGTCACCCTGCGGTGGTCTCCGGGTGTGAAAACCCCTTGGGGAGCAACTCACAACCAGACAGCCGTAACAGCAGGGAGAACACGATTCCCACTATTTTTTTTTTCCACTTCCTTCTTAAACAGAAGGAAACCACTGCACAGAAAAGCTTCTTTAGCACATTTGCTTTGATGTGCAATAAGTTAATTACCGTAATAGGTTCATCTTTTTCCCCCAGTATTGAATCATGTAGAACATCCATATAAATTGTCATCGAGTTGTTCATTTTGAAACAATTTGTTCTTTAAACAGATCTAGCAGGAATATTCCTGCTGCCAGTTCAGAGGGATATTTTTAAATCCCACATAGCAGGTGTATCCCTTATCATTTGTTCTCCCAAAACTCACTTTGGTTCACTCTTGCCCCGAGGAGACCTCCCGAGGGGATACAGGTCATTTACCCCCCAGCCTTGCAGCTGCCGGGTTAGGGAGATGCTCCCAGGGAGTGTGAGGCTGGCTCACCTCAGTGCCAAAATGCAGGGAGGCTGAGAGCCAGGGTTTGGGGGACAAGAAAGGCCCTCAGGTCACTGGGAGGGACCGGGGGGCTCCACAAGCCCCCTCCTGTTCAGCCTGGCTGCCCCCCACTGCACCCCAGTCCCCTCAGCACACCCTGCAGCCCTCAGGAGACCTCTTTGAGCACTCCTGGCTCTCTCCTTGGGGCTGCAAGAGGAACCTAAAGCTTCACCTCCTGTTTTCAGCATAAAACTCCTCTGCCGGTTACAGCAGGTGAGCAGGACGCCACCCAGGTGCAGGACACACGGGATGGAGCAGGGCTCTCGCCCTGTTCTCAGAGAGCTCAGGCTCTCAGCCCCCAAGCAGCTCGCAGAGCCCCACGCCCGGTGAAAGGCTCTCCGCTGTGCCGAGTGATACACCGAGCAAGAGGGATGAGAGCCTACAGCTTTTCCACATTACCACCTGCACTGCTTTATCTCCCAGACAAATGCTGGACTTGTTTTTAACCTTAAAAGTTAGCATGAGGAGGGCTTGGGAAGTAGCAGGTGATTCACAAGGCAACACGTGCACAGGAAAATTCAATACCTGGGTTTTACTTGTCTTTCCTGGTTCTTCCCTCTTCCCTCCTTCTCTGAAAACAATCTCGAGGTAATGCATTCAGTCCTGCTGGGCTGCTTTATATCACTTGTGGTGTTTGCCAGTTGACTCTCCCCTGCTGAGATCAAGTCTCTTATCACGGATTAAGCCTGTAGCTTGGGAGTGCAGCTCTGAAGTGTGCCGGCAGAGCAGGCAGCTGGGACAAGAGAGCCCAGCAGAAGCCACGAGCACCGAGGGGGCCGGCAGCAACCCCACAGCAGCACAGACACCCCAGCACCAGCCTGGGACCCCCGGGGAAGGCGAGCCTGGAAGCCAGGCTGAGGAAAGGAAGAGCACGCACAAGCAGGAGCACTGGGGGATAAAGGACCTGGATAATATCTTGCCCCCGCCCATGTCAGCTGTTTGGGGGTGACAAAGACACCGCCACTGCTCGCAGCCAGGGCTGAGCTCAATGTGACACAAGCACATCACACTTCTCGTGGTGTGAGCAGAGGTACATCGCTGTCCCAGGCAAAGGGCTCCAGCCCCAGCCTCCCAGCAAGGCTGGCAAAAAGCCTTGTGATGAGATGCATTGAAAAAAAAAAAAAAAAAAAAAAAACATTTTGCCCTGCAAAACCTCCTGAGGAAAAAATTTGCTAGGCACGCCCCAACCACAAGGAGACCCCCTGAGGACACAGGTGGGAGTCCATCCTTCAGCCTGGGAGGTGTTTGCAGAGAGGTTTGCGAGTCTGCCAGCAGCTGCCCCTGATTTCAGGCTGTGCATGCTGAGCTGGGGCAATAACCAAGAGGAGTAGGGCTGAGTTCAAGTGCCAGGACAACATAATTTCCATTCATTAATTTAGCTTTGTCATGGTCCCCCAAAAATATTTCATAAACCTCACACACACAAGGAAAAAAACATTGCAAGCATCAGGATGAGGTAGTTACTGCTACCAAGCAGGTGAAGAGGAGCTTTGGTGGGGAGGACATTTACAACCAGCCAGCACCTGCAGCAGCAGGATGGAGCCAGGTCCCTGCACACAGACAGCCCCTGGTCCACATCGCAGTCACCCCAGGAGCACTGGGCAGCCCCCATGCCCTGCACTGATTCTCTCTTCTTCCTCCGATCCCGTCCTGGGGCCCCTCTGACACTGCTCACAAGCAGGAAGCGCTCCAGCACGTTTCTGAAGGTAGGACACTAAGCTATCTTCTTCCATCCAATTTCCTGTTCTTGAACCAGCTCCACAGGCAGGATCAGCTTGAATGGGCTCATCACAGCTGTTTTAACCTCCGTGGAGCTGCACCGACGTCCGCATGACAGTAGGAAATTGGAAGCAAAATGCTAGCCTCGGCCAGGTCTGCAGCTCGCAGGCGGTATCCGCACATCAGCACCACGCCAGCCTTGATGACCTTGCTGCCAGCACGGCAGGGGCACAGGGGCTGAAGCATCGCCCTCGTGTCGCTGCTGGCCTGGGAGCTGGCGAGGCGAGCTGCGAGCCCCCGGTGCTGGGGGGTCTGCCTGCCCCGCGCCACGGAGCGCCCACCCCACCTGCACTGCTGCCCAGAGCAGCTCCGCAGAAGAGGCCATCACATCTGTTTGCTGCTTTACACAGGCTATCATGTGCTGTGCCTCAGCGGGGGACTGTAAATGACTTTATAGTTATTGTTCCTCAAATTGGACACCCCCTCGGAGCTTAGATAATATGAGACGAAACAGCCCGCAGGAGGCTGCAGTCAAGTGGAACAGTGATAGAGGCTTTTTTCCCCTTCCCGAGAAGAAACACTCAGCATATTTACTTCTCCTCCACACCTCCTCTCCTCTGTCACAATTTCGAACAGAGCCACACCTGGCAGTGACAAGGGTGAACCTGGGTATAATCACCAAGCAAACTGAGCTGCCTGAACCCTGTACGGATGAATGAATTTTGCATGCTAGGATTTGGAAATACAGATTTGACAGCAAGCCCTGAAGAGGAACGGGAAGGGAAAGAGACTGTTGTGGTTTTCACTATTTGCTATTGAAGAGGGGTTTGCAAGGAAACATTATTACTGGCAACGCAGAAATATCATTTCATGTCACTTGGCATCACGGAGCCCGTGTAACCGTCTGAGTGCTGAAGCAGAGGCAGAGATGGCTGCTGGAGGGAGTGGGTGTGGAAAGGAGGCTTTGAGGTGAGAGAGCACGGGAAAGAAATAGAAATAATGAGGGATTTGGGGAAGGAGGATGTCAGGGCTTACAGCAGTGAGAAGGGAAAGGAGCTTGTAATGGAAAAGGGGGGAAGCAGAGGGCTGAAAAAAGGGAAGAAAGTGAAGTTCATGAAACAGTCTGTGTCTGACAAGCAAGGAATGGGTTTAGACAGGAGGGACTTGGATGGAGATGCTCAGCCTGGAAAATAAAGACCCAGAGTGGAGAAATGCAGATGGGGACAGGCAGGAGGGGAGGAAGCAGCATGATGAGAGGCACCAGAGACTTGCAAGACTCCCAATGCTCCAGCTGAATGCCCAAAAACATGGAGCAGAAGAAAAATCACTCTTTACTAAAAGTGGCATTTCATACATTTCACAAACCACAGTGAGACAGGGCCAGACATATCAGGGCAAAGCCATGCCTGGCAGGGGAGAGCTTCTGGGGACCATTTGGGGCTTCCCTGAAAGCTTTTTTTGCAGGCATATAAGTGTATATATCACCTTTCTTTTAGAGCATACAGATTTTTTTTTGTTGTTATACAGACATTAGAGGTCGGTAGCAGTTGAAAGCTGCCTGCGGGTGCCCACACATTAGCGTGTCCCCCCAAGCAGAGAGGGAAGGTTTGCTTTCTGTTCTGTTTCAGCCCTTAGAAAGGAGCATGGTGATGAGAAAACCACCAAGACATTCTGCAGCAGCCTTCCCAGCTCCAGACACTCGCAGGAAGCCAAGCAGAGGGAAAACTCCAAACTGCGTGTGATCACAGTCATTCTGTTTGCCTTTCTCCATAGCAGATCTGATGATTTAAATTAGGTCTCGATTCTTGTTTAAATTATAGTTTACTGTTCTGCGCCCCGCTCAGAAGTGAATTACCTTAAGCAGCAGTATTAATAACACGGTTATAATTAAGCTTCATTACTGTAGGCAGTTTGCTGAAACAAATTGCTTCTTCATTATTATTATGGCACCTTTGGTAAAAAGACATTTCCCCAGAATGCGACCTTGATGCTTTATATAGCAAAAGCTGAGAGATGATAGAGATGTAAGGATGAATTAGCATCTTTTACCTTCTATATCAAGCTCATTAAAAGGAAAGCAACTCAAGTCAAAACCAAGCAGCCTTGATGGAAATTTTAATCCGAGTGAAATGGATAATGAATAGGTTTGAACTTTTCCTGACATTTTTATGGTGGTGCTTTATTTATATTATGCTTCTGCTAAAACATAAATAAATAGCACGGGGGCAGGACTGCAGATGGACAAGGAGACAGGCTGGCTCTCCTGGGTCAGCCCCAGGGCTGCCACAGAGCCAGCTGAGCTGCTCCCCGCACCACCAGCTCCATGTGCTCGCATGCAGCCAGGTGGAAGCCCACTTTAAAGCACACCACACATCTCAGGACAGGGATAACTTTGTGTCATCCCCTTCCAGCCCCACGTACCTCATCTGACATCACCAAAGCGCTCAGTCCTGTCCTCTTAGCAGATGTTTCCCCAGGTCCCCCAGGCTTCCTATGGGGACCGCTTCCTCCAGCAACTGCTGTCACCCTAAGTTTAATTTCCCGTTTCATTTCGTGCAATTGTAACAGCACTGTACACAACTCTATCCCCTTCAGCAGCAGATCCTGACACTTATTAATGAAGCCTTGTCATGCCTGCAGGAAGCAGTGCCATTAGTATCGAGCAGCTCTGGCTACCACAGCACACACGGGGCTCTTCAGGCTACCACAAGCACTCCCTGGCTGTGTCTCCAACCTAAACCACGCAGTGTGCCTCTCTGAAGTGCTCAGGTCCAGAACTTCATCCAGTGCCTAGGCCTGCCCAAATCCACAGGGTCTAAGGCTGCTCAGCACCCTTAAACATGGGCTCTGCTTTGACTCAGCTTCACTATCCCCAACTCAGGTCCAGCAGCAGTAGGCATGAACTGAATTCTGACACCTTTCTGCTCCTCCCATGGTACCAATTTTGATTGTCATCATACAAAGCCTTTCCCACAAATGCTTCTTCCAGGTGAAGCCTGCTTTGAAAAATACTCCTCTGACTCTATTGACGACTTGCTTAGACCAGCTACAGGAGAGGACTGAATATTCTGAGAGCAAACACCCGACCCTTGGGAAGAGAACAGCAGGCTCTGCAGTGGGTGTGCAGCTCCCGCACCCTGCAGCCAACCTCACCCCCAGGTACCCCGAGATACCCTGCTGCACTGCAGCACACCTCGCACCTTGCTTTCCCTACAGCTATTAAAATGGAGACATTAATTTCTGCATTGTAAGTGCTCAACAACTGAAACAAGCCATTATAGGTGGGACGGAAATAGATACTTAGAGTCTAGAAAGATAAAGGTAGAGCAGTTTTGGAAATTATGAGATTAAAAGACTATAGAGAGGAAACAACCTGTTTAAGCATGACATCAGAGGTATCATTACAGGTTAGAGAAGGGGGCACCACCTGAGCAGAAATACTTGTGGAGTGAATTCAAAGCTAGATGATTTGCTCAGCTGAGCCAAAGAAACAGAACCACAAGGAAGCAATCTGAACTGAAAGAAGTGTTTTCTCTTTTTTCTTGCCCCCAAAAGAAGTCCTGAGCCCCACCTCCTCGCCTGGCACAGGACATCCCTGGGAGGTCACTGAGCAGATTTGGAGAAAACCCTCCCAGAAAGAGCAGCACAACTGCAGCCACTCTCCTCTGCCAGAGCTCAGTGGGGGAACTGCTCTTGGCCTCTGCCTTCATGCCAGCCAGGACACCTGGTGGCCCACTGCCAGCAGCAGCAAACAATTAGCCCTTAATTATCACCATTATCACTTTCACCTATGCCGACTCCAAGCCCTTCGGCCATTTAGCAGAGCTGCAGCCTCTCTCCCCCGGACCAGAGAGCAGGGAAATATTTAAGCCATCACTACAAGCCCCGCAGGCTAAAGCTCTGCCCTGCGGCACAGCAGCCAGTCACCTACCTGCAGCAGGACACGGGGACACCTGGGGACAGTGCCCTTGCAGGGGCCTGCAGCATTTCCACAACCAACAGAAGCAGCACTAGGAGAACAAGTTGCGGTGACCGTTGCACACACCATCAGGCTGAAAAGAAAAGATGCCACACTTACCTGGTGGTAGCCTCCTGGCTTCAGAACAGGCCTTGGGGCCTTCCTGGCCTTGTCTCTGCTGGTGAGGGCTGAAAAAGCAGAAGTGAAGTGCCTCCACACCCCTCTGCCCACCTTCAGTACCTCTTTGAGCCCTGAAAGAAGGAGCTCTTGATCCTCTCAGCTCTCCTGCCAAAAGCAAGCTGCCCTGGGCAGCACCAACTTAAAGGCTCCCCGTGATGCGCTGCAGCTGCCCGTCCCCACCAGGCGCTCTGCTCCAACCCCTCACTGAGCAGGGAGCTGGTTCCCTCCTGGGGGACGCACGTGGGGTATTGTCTCTGCCCTGTGCACCGTAGCTCTTGCATTCTGCATACAAAAAGTCATTGAGAAGAAAAGCTCTGGCTTCCCCAAACTCAGCAGATTCCTCTGAAAAACCTTCCATCCCACCACCCTTTCTACACCTGCCCTTGTGTTGCAGGTCTGTGCCAGCTGTGGCTCCTGGCTGCCACGCTGTGCCACCAGCCTGGCTGCAGGGACGCTCCTGCAGCGCTGGAGACATGCCAGACGTGCAGGGAACCCACCCCGTCAAACTCAGCAAAGCCCAGAGTCAAACTTTAACGACCCTTCAACTGTTGTCATTTGCCTTCCGTGTAGCTCCTAGCAGCCCTCAGTGAGTGACTGTTAGCATGCAATTAAACTAGCTTCTCGAAAGGTTACCGATAAAAATATTTCTCCCCATTGTTAAACTGGGCGTTTATTGGGTCTCCCTGTGACCTTTAGCATGACAGAATTTAACACTTTCTCTGCAGGGGTATTGGAGCTTACTTAAAAGCATGCACACGGAGATGCCAGGTGCCACGGGAGGAGCTGGTGCACGCAGGCACTGGGCAGCCTCCTCACGGAGCAGGAGCCCAGGCACCAGCACGCCCGGGGAGAGGCACCCCCAGCACCCCCAGTTCAGTGCTGTACTGCAAACGCTTCAGGAGACGTTAGGATTCCCCACCGAGCTGCTTATTGAGCACGCACGGAGGTGGGATTCCCCCCAGGCCCTGCGGCGAGGGCACCAGCTGCCTGCTCCTGGAGACGTGGCTGCGTGCGGCCCGCTGGTGCCAGCGCCAAGTGCTCAGGAATGAATTCCTGTCTTAATGATTTCCTGGGACATTTGGTCCCGTGAGTTGACAAAATGCTATTACATCAGAATTTCCCTTTCTGTATTCACATGAAAAGTCTCTCCCCTTCTACGCACATGTGTGCCTCTCTATGTGTATATATACACACTCATTAAACAAATGCTAGCTATCAATTTCACTGAGTGCTTATTCTGATAATAGCTATATTTATCATTTAGCATCTCTGGATGCAGTTCAAGTCTAAAATGTATTATGGGTATTATGATATTTAATAACTGTGTTTTATTTTTAAATGCAATAAAAAATACAGATAAGGAGATTTTTTTTAAAGCCACCTCCTGGGTTCTAAATCCATCTCTGTCACTGACATGCTGAGTGACCTTGGATAGGTCGCTCAGTCTGTCTGTGCCTGAGCCTCCTTGTGTGTAGGATGGGGATAATCATACGATCTGCTGCCCAGGGGGGTTGTGTAGACTCATTCTTAATTAATGTTTCTGGAGTGATTCCGTATCCCTAGGCAGAAGGGGAGAGCTCTCGCTGCTGCTTCACCAGGAGGTGCCTGCAGCCCGCGGGTGACGCCGCGAGCCCAGGGTGTATGCAGAGGGTGAGTGTGTGCTCCCATGTTTATGAATAATCGACAGCTCATCAAGTGCTCATTAGGAACACAGAAATCCTAATGACAAGAGTGTGCCCAGGGCTGGGAGGGGGTGAGCCCCTGGCTGGGAGCAGTGCAGGGACCTCAGCCCCTGCAGGGGACAGGGGCCACGGGGACCTGAGTGGGTCCGGGCTCAGCCCTGAGGGACCATTTCCATGGGCTGTGGCTAGGAGCAGGTCTCGGGGGCCACCAGATGCCCCCCACCTGGTTGGAGCAGACCGGGGCTGTCTGTCCTTATTTTGGGGCAGCCCTGAGTGTGGCAGAGCCGCAGCTGAGGGGTGAGGGAAGGATCCCCCGAGCTGCACTGGGACAGGGCCCAGCTAGTGATGGGGCTAGGATGGGGACAGGGGCACGCCATGCATCCCCCTGTGCTTGCCCAGCCCTCGCTTGTTCCTCCTGAACATGCCCACGTGTGATTCAGCTGCATTGCCAGCCCCAAGCCTGGAGTGTGGAACCTGCTCCCTCGTGACTTCCCCAACTGCCATCACTGTGCTGTATGTACATAAGCCCCAGGTATTTTTTCCAGCCAAGTAACAGCAGAAGCATCACCTGCTGTGGCATCCTTTTGTCTTCCGCGCTTGTCACCATGCTGTACAGGTTGGCAAGTCAAGAGCAAGCTCCAGCTGATGCTCTCAGGGCATGATGGTGCTGCAGATGTCAGCCACCATTGAGCCTCCCTGCCCATGTGTGGAGGGGTCTGGCCCTGTAAATCAGCGTGATGAGCAGGAGCCCGTGTCCCTGCTCAGGCTGGGGAGACAGCCTCTGTGTGGCCAGGCAGCAGCCTCTCTAAATCACTCCCTGTGCTGCCAAGAGCCCTCCAGCCTGCCCCCTAAGTGGAGTGTTTTATGGTGGCACAGCAGCTGGGTGAGAGGAGTGGAGGCTGGGAGGAAGGATCAGGGCTGAGGCAATAAACAACGGCCTCCAGCTACCAGCCAGCACCCAGGAAGCGGTGGCCACGGCATCCATCATCCCTGCGGGGCCCGTGGTCCCAAGGACAGAGGTGCAGAGGCTAATGTCGCTGTAGCAGCTGCGAGTTTCCACCATAATTTCCCATAAAAAGAGGGGCAGCGGGCTGCGGAGGCAGGAGGCAGGGAGCTGGCCCTGCCTCTCACCAGGCAGCAGGAGCCTGGCTCTGCGGATCAGGCCCAGGAGGTGGCTCACAGGGGCAAGGAGCAGCCGGTTTGCCGTGTACCGAGCAATCCAGGGCAAGGAGGGCAGGAGGGCAGCGGCAGTGTGCTGTCCCCCCTGCTGTCCCTACCCCAGCAGTGTGCTGTCCCCCCTGCTGCCCCCACCCCGGGGAGACGACAGGAGCCAGCCCAGAGGCTGTGAGCGGAGTCAGCCCTCACCACACCGGTTGTTTATCAAAAAAAATCTTTTGAGCTTTTGCAGCAATTTACCTCCCTCAAGGATGAGACAAATGTGCACCTCCTCTACCCCTCTGAGGCAGGAGATGTCATTCCTTGGCCTCGGAGAGAGCCTCACCTGCAGAGTGTGGCCCCCAGGCCCCAGCGCAGCCCCCAGCCCTCGCGCCCAGCCTCCGAGGACTCGCTGGATTCACTGCCCCGTGCCGGGCGTCTGGCTGAAGTCAACGTGGTGAGAGATGGCAGGAGGAAGAGACAATGCGACAGCAAGGACCGGAGCGATCTTTGCTCCCCAGCTGCCAGCCTCATCTCAGCGAGCGCTGCTGAATAGCGGCGAGGCTTTGTCCTCCTTATCGGCGCCAGCAGCCGCCATGCCATGGTAACCGCAACCCGGAGCGGGCTGCGGCGGGGGCTCCCCGGCCTCGGGGGGAGCTGCACCGCCCTGCCCTGCCCTGCCTGCTGCCACGAGATAAGGTCACCTTGTGCTCCGGTTCCCGTCCCAATCGCCAACCTTGGTGGCATCTCGCTGGGAGGAGAGGCGTCCCGCGGAGGAGCGGGGTGCCGGGGGAGCGGGATGCTCGTGGCCATGCAGATGCAAGGTGCTGGGTCCTGTTGTGGCCCCGCTGCGGTGCTGGCTCGATGGCACTGTGCACAGCCTGCCACAGCACTGCCCTGGCCGTGCTCCCTGCCTGTGGGGCAAGCCGGGGCTGCCCGGTGGGCAACCTCCCTGGTCGCACTGGATGGCTCCTTCCCCATCTCAGACACGCTGCAGGGGAAGAAAACTGTCACCTCCCTCCCTGCTCCCCTGTCCATGCCGTGTGTGTAAACTTCGGCTGTGGTGTCCTATAGGCTTTAGTAAAAAGCACAAGAACCACTGTCAGGAGGAAAGGCAGCGCTTACGCGTTGGTCACTGTTATTATTTTATTATTAATAATCATCCACTTCCTTCAAAAGGTGTCAGGCTTACTGCTCCCGTTCACTGCCCTTGGTCTGCACGGTCCAGTGGCCTTACACCCTTTCACCACATAGTGGACAAACAATTTGCATAACTTAATTAAATTTACAGTAATCTTCACTGAAGTCAGCCTGTAAAGGATGCTGTGTACATGGTCTTAAAGCAAATCACTGCTAGTGATGAAAGAGCCTATTTCAGTTAAGCAAATTACGAGGAGGCGGGCGATGTCCTCAGTATAATAATTCCATGTGAATTATTTATATGGAATCTGCAATTACATTGAGCAAAACAGTGTTGTGTGCATAAAGCACACTTAATTATCCAACCACCTGTTATGAATTCAGGCACAGCCAATGGCAGCATCTCCTATAAATTACCCGCCGCTGGAGCAGCAGGTTAGCGGCGTCCTGGGGAAGGAGAGGAGGAGGAGGGAACAGGGAAGAGCCCAGGCACAGCTTCCAGCGCCAACAACGTGCAGAGCGGGGCTGGCAGGAGGGTGGTGCATTCCCCAGGCACCCCCGAGCCCAGGCAAAATGCATGCCGGGGGCAGGAGGGCGAACCAACAGGGATTTTTCTATTGGTGCAAGAAACTCAACTTCAGATAGACTTAAAAAGTTTAATTTCACTCTGAGAAAGGTCCTGCTTAGTTTGTAACACTTTTCAATCTACTCCCTACTAAATGGCTTAAATAGGAATTTTTTTTTTGAAACAAAAAGCCAAAGTGAAATACTGGAGGAAAAAAAAATTAACGTTATTGCACTGTTTCTACCTGCTTTCACCAATCCCTGGAGAATTACACAGAGCAAACAAACTCACTGAAGCAGGGAACTAAGGCATCGGTCAACCCCATCACCAGAGCAAGCAAAACCCCTCCCATCCCACTGCCAGCTCAGCCCCGCACGCTCTGACCGAGGTTTCTCAGGGCCGATTCGCATTGTGCTTTCGGGGAACGGAGCCTGCTGAGCCCGTGCTTTTGGCCCATCAAGGAACAGACCAGTCCTGAATGCTTAGCAGGAAAGAAGTGAGTGTTTTCTTCTTTAAAGATTTACCATGTATAAATGTATGAGAATATTAAAGGCAACAATTAACTTTATTAGAAACTTTATATTCTCCAGCCTCATTAGAACTGCCAACAAGATCTATTATTAGTATTACTATGCAGATAATGTAATAAAAAGGGTATTTAAAGTGGACAGTTTTGCACTGAAATAAAATAGCTTTTCTTTCCCTTTCTTTCTGCCTTTCTCCCTTTTGCCCTAAGTTGCATTGCACTGCTCAGCAAACAGAAACCTCCCTGGTGCTGGACCCCAGAGGTTATGAGCCTCTCCCAGGTGGCTGGCACCTCAGGGGAAGGGAAAGCAAGAGGGAAGCTGTGTGCCTCCTAAAACAACAGGGACAAAATGAGGAACTGGCACTTTTTTGCCAAAGACAACCGTGACAGCCTAAATATATTGTCCAGGGCCTACTGGACCTGGAATGCTGTAGATTAAGAAAGTATTCAGTGGTGCTTGCCTTTCTGAGGCAAAGCTGTGAACTTTTGAGGGACAAAGACGTATTTCATCAGCCCATTTATTTAATTAAAAACCCTCTTTTCTGCAGGAAAAAGTATCAATGGAAAAATTCCTCCTCCCCCCCATGACTTCAGAGCCAGAGCAGGACTCTGCTTCGCCCTGCTGTGTTGGAGGGAAAGCTGTGCTATGGAGACTGCTTTGCATCATTAAATTGCAAAGAGGGAAGCTTGCTGCTCTTAATGATGTCTAATTTTTTCTGTTTTGTAAGACACGTACATTTCTCTACCATTACGTCTGCTCTTCTTGCAGGGCTTAGAATTTCAGTGTTGCCATCCCAAAGCTTCCTTTCACTGAATCCATTCAGAGCAACAGGTAGCTGCAGGAGAAAAGCCAGCCTTTAAAGAATAAAGAAAAAAAAGGTTTCCTTTTGTGACACAAATGTCAGGACTTCTTCTCCTCTCACCATGGCTTTGCTTTGAGTGATAATTTAAAAACTGAAGATAAAACTCAAAGCAGGAGTCAGCTGAGACTGCAGCTCCCCTCGGCTCTCTAGGGCACCGTCAAGGCCTGGGGGAGGTGAGGAGAAGGTGGCAGCTTCGCCTCTCTCAGTCCCAGCAAAACCCAGCCTGGAAGCACCTGGCCAGAGGCAGGGACACACGCGAGCAGCAGGGCTGCGTGGGGAGGGAGCGACCGCGCTGCACCCGCACGCTGCTCGTGAACAGCGATATTTCAGCTGGCGTCAGCCTCCTGGCGCTGCCGCGTGGAGGGAGAGGTGTTTGGGGACCGGGGACGTGGACTCTATCATCATAAAAAAAGAACCTGTTTAATTTGTGGGTTTAAATTTTAAATAACTGTTGGAGTAGAGCTGCTCGCAGCTCTCAACGTAGCGCTCAGCCGTACTATTCACAGTCTGCTTCTGCGAGAGTCCCTGGTGGGGATTCAAATGCCATTTAAATGAGCTCATTTCTCCTTCCTTTCTTAATATTACTACAGTGCAGAGCAGGGGCAGGTTAGCTTTGCCTCAGGCCCAGCTGCCACCTGCCCCGTGATGCCCCGGGATGCATGTGGTACCGTTCACCTCCTGGGGACTGGGCCCTGGATGAGAGCCAGGATGGGTAACGTGGGGCACAGCAGCTCCGTGAGCAGCTCCGTGCCAGGCTTCAATGGCCTGAGCCCAAGCATTGAGAGGACACGAAGCAGACACTGGAAGAGAGGAGCCCTGACACTTCAAACAGAGAGGTTACTTTTACGAAGAGCTCCATGCAGATGTCCTGTGCTGGCATCCCATTTTCACCCTGTGGGATTGGGGACATCGCTGCCACGCAGCCCCCGAACGGGGCTCATACGTGCGCAGGGTGGCTGCTGGCAACATCTGGCCCACAGCTGCTGAACTCATTTCCAGCAGGGTCACACAGCTCAGTGCTGGGTCTCCTTTTTAATACGATTTCAGCTCTGTAAGCCTCTCTGCCCTTCTGCTGGACGGGCGAGGTCAGAGCTCAGGCTGGCCGCGGTGGCTGCGCCCAGCGCAGCGGCTCCTCCGCGAGCTGCAGCGGCCCCAGCCCCTGCCGAACCGTGCCTGGGCGCTTTCCATCACGTTTATTACACCCTGCAGTCTAATTAACAGAGACGAGTCAAAGGACCCGAAAGCAATGATTGTAATAAATAATCGCTCAGCGACCACGGAGTTAATATTCCACCAGGGTCTCCTTCTGGCCTCCAGAAGAAATGGCAGAGACAGAATGGAAGAGAAATGAAACCTCGCAGCTTGACGTGCCGAGGGCTGCCTGGAAGAAAAGTAGCGCTGCTGCAAAGGCTTCCTGCCCTTCCCCGCTTCACCTCTCCTCCAAAAACTTCACAGCACTTGTAACAACTTTTCTTTGCAGGTTTTCACGTGGTGGCTAGAACTTGGGAACACTCAGGAAATCTTAAGAAGGCAGAAAAAACAGTATGTACAAATTCACATCTTCTGAATGAATTGTCACAGAGAGAATGAGGCCACCACATCTTGGACTACAGCAGCTCTTCTCCTCTCGTGCCAGCCGGTAGCTCCCAGCACAGCAGGATCCTGATCTTGCACCCATGGAAACCTCTGCAGTTGATAAGGAAAAGGAGCACACGGAGGTGTCGGGGTTGCTGCGCTGCTGAGAACAACTGGATCTTGAGGTCTTCATCCTGTCTCCTCCTCTTCCTCCCAGGGAGGGTCGCTGTGGATGCTCCTGGTGCTTCGTTATATGTCCTGTAACCCGCTGTACAACTGAGCTCCAGCTCGTCATGAGTGCCACGGTGCCCAGAGCACCTTCGAACCGGCGGCTGGCAGCGGGGTCCAGAGGCTGCCATCAGATGCTGAGCACAGCCCCATGCAATTATCTGCAGAGAGCTTGGCTTCGCTGATAATTTGTTAGCTCCACACATATCTCTACTAATTATAAATCTCAGCTGAGATTTGCATTTTTATGAAATGCTTGTGCTAGAAATCTTTGTAAAAAACCTGTACATATTAATTCAATCTAATCTTGGTCATTTCAGGTTCCATAAGAAAGCATTTTCATAAAGCTACAAAGCTAACATCTATAACTTTTCAGTTTCACCAGAGAGCATACCTCCATGTTATGTTGTACATTTATCTTTGAGGACGGCATTTATAATGAGCTCTAATGAAGTGAGAGCCCTCCACAGCCCCAGTCAGAAAGCCTGGGCCAACGCACGCCTCAGGGATGCTCTGCCACGGCTGTGCCTATTGAGCCTTGCAGGAGGGAAGCCAGGGGAGCTGTTTATACTGCTGATGCTCAGGTTTTTAGGGGGTGAGATGGAGGCACGAAGGCAGGCAGGTGCTCAGGTGCCCCCCAGCAGCTGCTCCTTCCTCAGGCAGGGCCCCTCCATCAGCTCTGGCACCGTTCCTGTCTTCTGCTATTTCTTGTTTCTGTAACAGTGCCCTGGAGAAGATGAAGAAACACGTGGAACGAGGACGAGGCATCTCAGGCAAACCTGGAGAAAAAGCAACACAGACCTCAGCCTGCGCGAGGCCGTCTGGCACTTGAACTTGGACTTTTTCCACCAGGAACCTTTCTGGGCTCGGCCCCAGAGGAGCTTTCGGGTGCCGTCAGCAGCAGACAGAGTTACTTGATGGTGCAGGGCACAGCCTGGCCAGGCTGCTACACCTCAGACCCCAGAACAACCTTGTCGCCTGCTTTTCTGGCTGTTTCTGACAACGTGGGACAGTAACGAGGGAAGTCGCAGCGCCCACCACGGTGGCAGCGTGGCTGCAGGAGAAAGTCTTGGCCCCCGGCAGAAAAAAGATGGCTTCATCCCCGACAGCGCTCAGTTAGAGTCTTGGAAAATGACTTTCTTCCCTTTAGCAGCGACTCTTTTAAGTGGGCCTTTCCCAGATGAGGCTCAAAGCCAATAATTTCATCAGCAATTTGTATCTCATTTCAAATGCCTTTGTCTGGAGTCAGGGGAAAAAAAAGATTAACTTTTCCTCCCTGAAATATGGCTGCCGGATGCGAGGGAATAGAGAAGGCAAATAAGCAAAGCAAAGTTAAGCTTTCTGTATAGAGCTGAAGGCTTAACGGTGCAGATTACAACAGCAGGTGATGAGCAACTCTAGCCTCTGCTGTGTAGGCTGTGAAAAATCCTGTTAAAGTGCAAAGGCGTTTTAGCTACAGCTCCACATTTCAGAAATGATTGAGCTGAAATCTGAGGGACTGACAGCAGCCAGGGACCAAGCAGCATCTAGCTGAAGGCCAGGAGGAGTCCCGGGGGCTGAGCAGAGCAGGGACACACGGGGTGAGCATGGGCTCGGAGCCTGTCCTCCTCCCTGGCACCAGGGGGGAGCTGCTCCTGCGCCCTGGACCTTTTCGATGGTGATTAATGAAGGGAAAATCTGGCAGGATGAAAGCACAATGGGAAACAAAGCAGCCTAAGTAATGACACCAGCGAGCAGCCCAAATGTAGGAGCAGAAGAGTGTCTTGGGGCAAGCTCAAGGAAAGGTCAAGAGCTTTATTTATTGCCTTAAATAATGTATTAAGTGCCCATCTTCAAAGACTCTGGCACAGAGCACAAAAACAAGAGCAGAGGCACCACAAAGGGGCAGGGAGGGCGCGAGGGGCGGCGGAGCAGCGCGGACGCTCGAGGCTTCACTTGGAGCTCTCCTTCGGATCCCGCTTCCTCAGCAGCTGCCCGACCTGCCAGTGACGGCAACAGATGCCAGAGAAGTTCCTGGCCATTAGCCGCTAATAAGAAATTAATTAGCTAATTAGCTAATATTTGATCTTTTGGACTGGGTTCTGTTGGTGTCTGTGGATCTGGGCTGCCCCACATGGGCACAGCTCTGGCTGAAGTCAACACCACACTGCCACTGACTCCTGGGGAGAGGAGAGGCTTCAGGCAGCCAGCGAGCACAACCCGACGCGGGGAGCATCATCCTGCTGAGCTGGTGCCGATGTTCCCCGCAGAGGTGAACCTCGCTTGTGCAAACCCCAGGTCCTCCCCTGCTGAGAGGGGCTGTCGACAGAGACCCGTGTCCATGTGCTCATCTCACCATCTCTCTCTCCTTTGTCTGTCTTGTCTCATCTCACTTTCTCCTTGCAGCAGCATGGCCGGATCCGGGGCTCCCAGCCCTCCTGCCTGCCCAGGGACATCCTAGTGCGGCAGCAGCCAGCCGGGGCAGGGGGAGCCGTGTTTGTTCTTCTCTGAGAAGGCATCGAGCCTCCCAAGAGGATAAGCAACACCTGCTGCTGCTTCACAAGGGTTCAAATTCCAAGTCTCCTGGTACAACATGAAAGGCAAAATGTTCCCAGGCTACACAGGATATCCCTGGAGGTTGTCCCAGTCTAGGCTTAAACCCACCGGTGCCTTTTGTGCAGGCACAAAGTGAGCGTTTACTCTTTCCTAAAGAAAAACATACTGGGGTGCCCCTGGGTTAGCTCTTGTGGGCTGGGTGTGCAGGGAAGCGCAGCAGGGCATCTGCCCCCCCCGGCAGACAGACGTGCCCCTGGTTCTGTGTCGGGACAGCGGCAGCAGCGCCACCCGCACGGCTGCGGATGCTTGGGATGAGCCTCGGCAGAGCAGCCAAACTTTGCAGGCTTATCCAGACCTAACCGCCAGTCCCTGAGAGGTTTGGCCTTCACTAGAAATTAGAGACAAGTTTCCAGCGCTTTCCTCCGCCATCTGCCCCGGCTTTAGTTGAAATGCAACATTTTACTCCGGCAATCAGTAGGTAATCTTGTCAGCATTACTTAGAGAAGCTGGGTCTGTCCTGCCCATCTGATGCACTGTGCAACAGAGGGAAAATCACGGGTTCCTCTTGAAAGGAGGGAAAAAATTGAGGTTGACTTTGGCACAGGAAAACAAGCAATCCAGAGATGACAATGTGCCACAGGAGCTTAAAATAAGCATCAACTAATTCAAACAAAAACAAATCTGCATTGAAAATAGACTCTTCCCCAGACCACATCCCCACTTTAAAGAGTCTTTGAATCCTCCCAGGCACATTTAGAACATACTCCCCCTTCACAGTCTCTCACTCGCTTTGTTTTGCTATTGCGTAGCCAGCAAATGAGGGCTGAAGTTTGCAATGATGTTTTCCTATTAGCCCTAATGCTAATAAATAGCCGTGCCCCCTGCTCCCCGTGCCAGCACCGTGCGCTCTGCCGGGGGGAGCTGGGAGGGGGGCACAGAAGCTGCTGGCTGGGCTGCCCCTGGCCCAGAGCCCCTCCTGCAGGCAGGTGGGCAGGAGAGCAGGGGAAGGGTGGATGGGCATAAAAAAGAAGTGTTTCTGCTTTTTTTTTCCTAATATTATGAAAACCAGCTTAGCCTGACAAGGGGCACGGCCCGGGCTGTGAGGCTGAGCAGCCAGCAGTGCCCCGCACCCTCCTCTCCCACCTCCTCCAGCTGCTGCTGCAAGCCTCGGAAACACGGCTTCCCCAGCACCACCTGGAAAGAAAAGAGAAATCAAACCACAAGGTCACCAGCAGGCATCAGCCGATGGGCTTGGAAATGGCCACGCTTCCGCTGTAAATGGGTGTATTTGGGCTTATGGTTGTTCGCTCCCTAAGGACTGCAGTTTACGAGCAAATCTCGCAGCTGGCCTGGCCTGGGGGGGGGGGGGGGGACGGGACGGGGCCATGGCTCAGCTCGGGGTGCGGGGAGTAGGGGGATGCTGCAGGCACCAGCACCAGCCCCAGCACGGCCGGACCCCCCTGCGGCTGCCGCACAGCCCGGCCGGCTCACTCCTCTCTGCTGTCCAGGCAGAGCAGCGGGCTCATTCTGCTAATTAAAAGAAAAGCAGGAGAAAGGGAGGAAAAGGATCACCAGGTGAGTCCCCAGGAGGCAGGCTGTCTCCCACACCTGCCAATCCCCTTCAGACGTCTCTCAGATCTCCTCCGCCGACACCACCTCCTCGCTCCCGCTCTCCTCTGCATGCCACGCAGGAGCCAGGATTGATAATTAATAAATCTTGCAGAAGGGAGTGGAAGAGGCTGTCGGATGTGCAAGCAGTGCAGGCACCGCCGGAATTGATTATGGTGGAGGCTGAATCGCTGCCTCTAATTAACGTATTGTTCTTTACGTGCTGCTCTGCTGCGGGCTGCGGATGGGGCTCACAGATCAGCCCTCGTAACCTGGGGTGCTCAGGTCCTGCCCTGCAGCCTCGCAGTGGGGACAGATGAGGGGGGTTCAGGGGGATGTGGTGGGGGCAGACGTGGGGGGTTCAGGGGGATGCGGTGGGGGCAGACGTGTGGGGTGCAGCCCGATGGGCAGTGCTTTCCCATGGAAGGGGAACGCAGAGGAAGCTTCGCCATCCTGGGCAAGCCACACAGGAGCTGAGCCCCTTCTGGGTGCATGGGGAACGTCACCATAACGCTTCCCACAAACCTCATCTTGGGCTGAAATGGCCTGGAACGGATGGCAGCAGCTTGTCGGGTTGGGAAGACAGCAGTGCGGGTGACAAACACCAGCACTGCTCAAGCCAGGACCTGCAGCAGCACAAAGACCGTGCAAGGGCACGGCAACTTCCCAAGCGTGCAAACTTGTACCAAAGCACTGCCAGAGCATCTGACAACAACCCTTTTTTCTGGCCACAGTTCCGAGCAGAAACCTGTATCCTGCCCAGCCCCAAAGCTTTCTGCACGAGACTTGTGGAGGTGCAGGGGAACCTCCGAGGACACGGTGTGTCCGGCACCGCGGGTACAGGGCAGGCGCTGCCGAGCCCCCACGTGCACGGCTGAGGGCTTCTCACTGATAGCTGCTGGTTTTGGGGCAGATTATGAATTGTTTGATATGGAATTTCAAATGATCACTTAAGTAGCTAATTAGTTCGTAACAACTTTGAGCAACCTGGGTGTAGTGTGTATTTAAGTGTTTAATGCCTTTTTTTCCTCTCTCTTCCTTTCTAATTGGCATTTAATTAAAAGAATAAATAAAAAAGAAAAGCAGCTTTGCCTGGGCTGTTTGGGTTTAAATATTAAACAGTTTGCTTCTCCTTGAGGAGCGAATTGCTTCGGCTTGGGCTCCCGCAGCAGAGGCGAGGGGCGAGCAGCTCAGGCACCCCCGTCCCTCGGTGCTGAGTGCTCCTGGGGCGCCAGGCAGCTTGGCTCTGAGGCTGAACGCACCATTTCAGCTCAAATGCATTGTTTTCTTCAATGCCATTTAAATGCCACCCAACTTTTAGACCGGCTCACGTCTCCCTTCTGCATTTAAAGTCATTTTCAGGTTGACCTGAAACGACGACCTCCCCTCACTTGCTTACATTTTGCACCACTCCCAAAATACGGCTTTCTGCACCGGCCCGGTGGAGGTCTGCCCCCCACCAGGGGAACATTAGGAGCCCCTGCACTGCCGCCGTGCAGCTTTTGCTGCGAACCAGCTGGAGACGGTGCCTCCCTCTCACCTTGCAGCCTCCTTCCTCACCACATTTTCCAGCGGAGAGCGCGCCTTGGCAAGGCTCCCTTTGGCTTCCCCCTGTGAAAGCAGTCTCAGTGCCCCCGTGAAGCCCAAGAGGGGATGCTCTAGAAGGAAATGTCCATTAGTGAAGCACTCAATAACTTCTGCTCTCTGATTTATTGCAGTCACTAATGTCTGAAAATCATCTAGTGCTCTGGCTTCCTCTCTTGGCAAGAGGTGGCAGAGCTGGCTGGCCTGCCAGATTAAGTTATAACAGCTTCGGGAAGGCTCTGATGT
This sequence comes from Anser brachyrhynchus, assembly GCF_964034855.1. Classification (NCBI taxonomy): domain Eukaryota; kingdom Metazoa; phylum Chordata; class Aves; order Anseriformes; family Anatidae; genus Anser; species Anser brachyrhynchus. The sequence goes on from NC_137718.1 coordinate 1,088,878, forward strand.
CTCTGCCGCTGCTCAGACATCCAACACTAACTGAGGACGAGACAGTCCCGAGGAGCTTTTGAACAAAGCAGAGCTTTCAAAGCCGTTCTCTCTAGAGGTGCGATTATAAAGGGGAAGGTGGAGCATGATTCCCCCCCTGCCACATCCCTGCCTCGGGGTCCAGGCTGGTGCCTGCAGGGTCTGAGCCTGTCGCCGTCCCCAGCTTCGCCCTCGCCGCAGGTAACCTCACATCCCCGTCCTCGGGTCAGCACCCCTGGGGAACATCGAAGCCTGAGAAGGGAAAAAAGTCCCTGCTGTGTCTGCTACAACAGATGAGCAAACGTCCACTCAGAAAAGTTGGTGTGCAACGTGTAACCTTCCCCTCCCTCATTAGAATCCGGGTGGATCTGATGCGAAACTCACCAAAAGTGTATGCCTGTGAATACCAAGCATGTTAACAGGTTAAAGTAAATCCAAAGTAACATTTGAAAGCTGAAAGATGAAAGTAGATCACAGGCCAAAGATCAAACAATCTAGAACCACTTCTAAGCCTTTTAGTGCTGCAGATTATTAGCATTTGAAAGTGAAGAGCATTAGTGAAAGAAGAGGATGGGGAGAGTAGGAAGGAATTTCAGTTGTGCAGATAAAAAGTGAAGTAAGTGACAGTGGGAGAGGAAGAATGAGAATTATACGGCTTATTAGGCACTGCACAAAGGGGTGCACACACGCAAGTGCGTGCACATCTGGGAGGAACCAGCGGTTTGTTTTCAGCCCTCAGGTGAACATCTCAGGCTCTGTCCCTGCTGCACTGGGTGTGAAGAGGGCTAAAAACTCCCTCTGGCTGTGGGCTCAGAGCAGTCTGGGCAGCAGGATGGCTTTTCTCTTCGTGTCCCTCTCTTTGCAGGTGCCGGGCTGAGCCCGGCCCCGCAGCGGGTGCACAGCTCTGGCTCCCCCACGTGCAATGCACCGCCTCCATCTGCAGCTTCAGCAGTCTCAGAAGAGAGGCCAGGAGGTAATGGAGCATGGAAACCAAACTCTGCTTTGCAGCATGCAGCAGGACCTTCTGCACCATCGAGGGAGCTTTTGGAAGAAAAATATCCAAAAAGGAGCAGCAGAACTGAAGGCTAGGGCATTTGGTGCCACCAACATCTCAATCACTTGGAGCTGCCCGGTAGAGGAAGGCCTTTGAAAAAACATTTAACTGGAAAATTAAGTAATTTACTTTACTCCTATATTTATAATTAACTTGGTGGTGCTGTTTTACTGCCAGGAGTACTGGCACCTTTTCCAGGGCCTGGATACCCCTCCACTGAGACAGGGGAGAAAAGCATCCTTCCCTTCTGAGGGCAGTGCCCAGCAGAGCTGGAAGGAAGCAGACAGAAACACTGAGGGGCAGGTTGCAAGAGGCAGCTGGGGGATGCAGAAGAGAAAAGCCACGGGAGGATGGGAAATGCAACACCAAAAAGCCACAAAAGCAAGGCTTTCAGGACTCAAGGAAGTTCTGGTTCACTTTTTAGATTGAAATGTAAATGTGAACCGCTGCAAGATAGCGGAGAATGGGGATCTGTGCAGCAATGTTTATGTCGCTCCTGGTGGGAATTTCTCTATAAAGGACCAATTGTTCGGTGCCTGTGCCTGACAAAAGTACAATTGGAAAAGTGGAGGAGAAAAGAAGAAAATCTTCTCGGTAACTTGTGCCCTTCAGAAGCGGCCCCTGTCGCATTCTGTGCCTGGCGGAGCTGCCGCTGCCTTGGGAGTCTCAGATCTTTGTTAAGAAAAGGACACGAAGAGAAACACGAGTCCTCCCGAAGGCTCATTATTCAAACTGCTCCTGACCCAGCGCACAAGTGCCGGTGACTTTGGAAGATGAACAATCTTATCTCCTGGGTGAAAAGGACCATTTGTTGTTTACTGTCCAGGAGAGAAAACTCACAATAGACACGAGAGGAAACTTGGAAAATATCAGAGCAAAACTTGCCGTGCGAGCTGCGACATGCGGAGAGCAAGGAGCGATGCTGCTGAGCGGGGCAGGGCTCAGCACAGCGAAGGGATGTTTTTCTAGCAAACGGTGTGGGCAGCTTCCTGGGCCCCAAAACTTATTCAGACATCTTATGGGTTTCTACTGAGAAACAGCTAAGGAAGGAGATGTAGATCCCACAAAAACCTGTGAGCAACTCTCCTAGAGGAGCGAGCCAAAACCTGCCTAGGCAGAAATTAAATGATCAGATTCTGTTCAAGCATCTGTCCATGAGAAGCATTTTCTCACTGGTTTTGTTCAGCCCAAAACCAGGCATCACCACATTGCAGGATGATAGGTGCCCCTGCACTTTCCGCCCCCAGTACCTGTGCTGCTGCTGGTGAGCAATCCCCTGCCACAGAGCAGCCCGGCAGAGGCACATGGGTTAATTTGGAAATCAGCTCCTGCGTTCATCCCTGCCATTCCACAAATTGTGGGCTCTTTGGAGCCACCTCCCAGAGTGAGCCAGGCCTCCAGAGCTCTGCCTAGCTTAGATATTTCAGCCTTTGACTTTACCAAAAGCACAAAGCAAGAATGCTCTGTTATTCGTTTCATCAAAAACTGTGCACATATAAATGCGTGCATGTAGCTAAAATATAGTGCACATGGAGAGAAACATATAATTTATTCTAGCAACTATATAAACAGTCCCTCAAAGAAAGGGCTTCTTTTACTGAATAATGCACCCAGGACCCTCAGCAAGAACCTCTGGGTGCAGTGGGAGGAGGGAGCACCAGCACCAGTGCTGATTTATCAGCAGCATGCTGGGTTATCCTGTCCTCTGGGGACAGGGGAGGAAGAGATTACACAGAGAAATGCACAGGTCAGCGCCCATCTCCCTGCCAGAGGAATGTGGCAGCAGGAGCACACAGGAACATCATGGACCACAGGGTTGTCCTCCTCCTCCTCCTCCACAAGGAAAGGAAATGGCAGGAGGAGAAGGAAAGACAAGGAGAGAAAAGCACAAGCTGATCGCCCTCACCCACCCTCTGGAGCAGCATCACAGCGAGCGCCTGCAGCACGTCCTGGCAGCAGCCCTGCCTGGCTGTCCTGGGGCTGCTGGCAGATTTGCAGCCAGTGTTTGTCTTCGTCACTTGTTTATTTGGAGAACACGATGCCAGCACTGGTTTAGATGGTCTCTGTGGTAGCTGGAGGAGAGCAATCCAGGTCCCCGGAGAGCTGGCGGCTGGGCAGCGGCGTGACTCATCACGGGCACACAGTTAATCAAAAGAGGTTTTGCACCCCTTCTTCCCCCCCTCCTGAATGGCATCTCTTAATGATAAAAGTCCCCGTGGTTTATAATTACCAGTTTGACAAGTTCACAAGTTCTCTGTTAATTATTATAATTAGCTTTCACTCGGTGAGAATGCAGGAGTTTAACAACAATATTAACAATGGGAGGACTATTATCAAGAATTAACTACAAAGAGCCGACTAGAAAGAGTTCCTCCTGCCTGCCGGGGAGACCTATTAGTGAGGAGCCCTGCTCTGCTGTCCTCAGCCTTGCTTAACTCAGCACTGCCTTGAAACTCGCTTGGAGAGTTAAAAGCAACAGTTGCATCCGCAGAACTGGTAATGGAAGGGAAAAACTCCCCCTGTGCTGCTGCAAATAGGACGGAGATTCCAACCGGCAGATAGGAGGAAATTACAGCCGGAGGCTGCCAGGGACCGCAGCCACACTCCAGAAAGGAGCCTGGTGCCCCGCTTGCCCTGCTCGCATTTGCACGGCCACCCCCCCGGGGACAGCCGCGTGTCACGCGTGGCAGCAGCAGCGGGGTGGCCGGTCCCCAGGTCAGGCCCTCACCCGGGGTGCCCCGTGAGCCCCAGCCTGTCAGCAGAGGCAGGAGGGATGTGCACAGCCCAGCACACAGCGAGGTGCAGGCCGGCACTGCTAAAAGCTGGGCGTTACTCAGCGCGTTCAGCGCGGCGCCTCCTGCGAGCATCCCTGGAGCCCAGGGCCCCCTCACCTCCCCGTGCCCGCCTGCAGAGCCCCAAAGCCAGGAGGGTACCAAAGAATTCCTAAAAAGTGGGAGCAGCCCAAAACAACAGCCCAAGGCTGTGCTCTAGGAAGTACGCAGCACCAGACAACGGGCTGAACAAATATTAGAAAAACATCAGTTTTCTGCACCCCATTTGCTGAAGAAAAACACACTGACTTCTCCAACACAGCGAGACCCAGAACAGCCAACACGGTGCAACTCCCTCGTTTCCAAGTTCAACTGTATACAAAATATTTATCCGAAGCGCAGGAGAGCCCAGAGAGGCAAGCTGTGCGAGTAATTAGTTATCTTAAGCTCTTTCACACCTGAAACAGGAGGTTGGAGGGTTTTTGTTTTGCTATTTTTTTTTCCTGATCGCACCTTTGTGAAGCAGCAGCAATGACCGAGAAGCTTTGGGAATTGACAATGCCAGCAGAAAACACCTTCTGAAGCGCACGTGAATGTACCTGAGCCTGGGACCCCACTTCCAGTTTCCTTGGCTGGAGAGCTTCACTTGCTTGTCAGGCAGCATGCACTTCTACACACGCTGTTTGTGAGAAATACTCAATTTCAAATACACTCACTTGTTTTTTTTTTTTTTGTACTGTAAACATGTTTTGATGAAAGTCTCAGTGAAATATTTTGAAGTTTTTTGGAATGAAGTGCTTTAGTGTATACTATATCAATTTCCTTGGAGTAATTTCTGTCTGAGGGATTTAAATTTGCTTTTACATTCCAAAAGCAGAATGGGGAAAAGAGTTGAAACCACTAAGATTCCCTGCAGAGAGAACAGGCATTTCCCAACTACATCTGTTGAGGGAAGAAGAACTACATAGCTTGAGGTCTGTGAGACAGCAGCAAGATAAATAGCTTTATGCCCTGCCAGCCCGTGCTTAGACCTCTCCCCCCACACAAGTGTCCATGCCGCATGCCAAGCGCTTTCTCCTGGGACAACAACCCCTCAGCACCCAGCCCCGAGCACAGCAAAGCCCCTGACCCCGGGACCTCACAGCACTGCCCGGCGAACACGGCGGTACACCAAGGGCTGAAGCTGCAGCAGGGACTGCGTCCTTGCCAGGACCAGCTGCTCAGCACGCACACCCGCCTCAGTCCTCATCCCCGCTTCACTCTTAGCGGTAGTAATTTATTCATGAAATTCCCCAGGGAATAAATTCTTGCAAGCGTCTCAAAACTACAGACAGAGATAAGGAAAAGACCACAAAAAAGTCAGATGTTATATACACACACACACATATAATATTATATATAGCGAGTGAAAATGCAGAAGAACAGAGGAAACAGTAACAGTGCAGGGTGAGTTCTGTTCATGTGTGGAAAGCATTCATTCTCTTTCCAGGGAATTGTTAAAGGGTTAGCATCAGGGAAAAAATAATTTTTAAATGAAGGAATTCCTTTTGCTTTGCCCTTGCAAACAAATCATTGGTTAACAGGAGCATCAGTGTGGAGATGCTGGACTGCTCCTCTCTAAGCCTTCTGGGAAACTCCTTTGAACACTTACAACATCAGAGCATAGGACCTGATTTGTTAGACAAGCCTGACTTTATTATTTTTTTAAAAGGGGGATATTATCTTCTGCCTCCAAAGGAAAGGGGAAGAGGAAAAAGCCATTGATGCAGAAGGATACAGAAGGGGGTAGAGATACAGAACCTCATTATTAAACAAAATAAATAAAATATACCAGCAGAAAAAGTGTCTTGGCTTTATTACTATATTCTGTCCTCTAAATATTTCATTTCCAACTAATGCACAAGCCAAATGGAAAAAAAATCAAGCAAAACTGCACTACTTAGAATATACTTAATTATTGATTCAGCCAAGAGGAGAAAAAAAGGAAAGAAAATAGAGGGGAAAGAAAGGCAAGGAGCTGTTGGCGAGTTCTCTGTCTTGGAGCTCCTGTTTCAAACCCAAGCAGCTCTCTGGGGACAGCAGAGCATCCCAGCTGCCTGCAGCCCATGCGCTCCCTCAGGTGCCAGGGCTGGGGAGCCCCATTCCTTTAAACAGAGCCAAATGTTGTCCCTTTTCCTCCATTTTGCAGGCAGAGCCCAACACAAAGCAGAGCACGCTGCACACACAGCTCACTGTCACCCACACTGATTTTTCTCATTTTCTATTTCCTTTCCTGACTCCACTTTCTCAGAAGCACAGGCCCAGGCACTGCCAGCCCCAGAGAGGCTTTGCAGGGCAGAGAGGATCAGGACAGCTGCTGGTGCTCCGGCTGGCTGTTCTGCCAGTGCTCACTTATTCACCAGTCCAGAGTTTTGCTTCCTCTTAAAACCATTTGCACAAGACATTCCCAGAACATCATTCCCTCAGAAACACTGCCTCAGCGGTTAAAGCTAGAAAACACACTGGAGCAAAGAGCATCAACTCCTGCTGGCAACTGCCAGCATCCCTCCCTAGGGACATTCTGCCTTAGACAACCCTCGCTGGCTTCCCAGCTCTCTGACACACAGCAGCAGACACGGTACGAGATATGAGATCAGAAGCGACTCACCCGGGCTGTCCCCAACCTTGTCAGCATCCTCATCTTCCTCCCAGGACACAGCAGCACCAAACTGACCCATCCCCAACCAAGCCAAACAGAGGCAACCCTTTGTAGTGTCTATTTATACCGAAGTGCCAGCAGCTGGAAACAGGAGCTTCCCACCGCGATAAAGGGGCGAACCGAGCACACCTGTGCTGGGGGCATCAGCAGGAAAACAGCTTTGGACAGCGGAGGAAGGGAACAGAGAATGGGAAATCAATGGCGAGTTGAGGCCAGAGAGAGCAATTAGGCCTGGGAGCCCTGCCGCTCACTGAGACAGGAGCGAGTTTTTAAGCATGTGTGAACCAGATTTGTGCGCTTACACAGGGCTGAAAATCTGCCAGACAAGGCAGTTTAACAGCATTGCCACTTATAGGGAGAAAAACCTAAGCCTCAGTGCATTTGCAAACAGACTCAAGGGACCCGATTTTCTTCCCCTGCTGGGATAAGCCCAAAGCAGCAGTTCTGAAGTTGTGGGAATTGCACGGGAAGAAACAGAGGGGAAGGGATGACTGCAGCTGGCAACGAGCACAGAGTGGAATGAGCTGTCAGGGCTCAAAGGTGTTCAGCAAATAAAATAAAATAAAATAAAAAAAATAGGCAGAAATACCAGGACTGACATTAACTTTCATGCTTGCTCTCCCTTCCAGCAGGTATTTGCTGTAGGAAGAGAACATTTTGGTCATTGTTTTTTTGTGGAAATCCTGAGGTCCATGTTTTAGAACAAAAGGCAAATGGAAACACTGACAAAACCCATTTCTAATTCACAACAAAACATTCCCCTGAATACATAAGCTCGGAGTCTGATTTCTCACAAGCTTGTCACTGCCATCACCCACATCTGCCCTCCATCTCCTAATCTGGAGAACCATCCACCTTTCCATATTCAAATCCTTCCTAATAAGCTAATTTCTCCCACGAGACACGGTTTATTATAGATGCAGCAGGCTGTTAACCCTGCCTCTGCACAACTCTCCGTCACCCTTCCCAGCGCCTCCCTGGCGCCGTGCCCTCGGGTGCGTCCAGCCCCATGGTGACGGGACGGGAGCTGCTCAGGGCTCTGAGCATCCCGCGGGTCCCACGCACCCCCAGCGCTGTGGTTAACACGAGTCTGCCCATGTGTGTGTGCCCGCAGGGGTGGCGGGGCTGGCAGCGAGTGTCCAGCTGTGCACAGAGCCCCTCCTGCAGGCACGCTATTTATTTATTAGTTATTTACTTGCTCTGGGGCAATTATTGCCTGCCCTGCGCGGCACAAGCATGAGCTGGGGCCGCCTGGACAGGTGGTGGCTCTGGGGCACAGTGGCACTGCCCCTGAGCTCCAATGCAATTTTGTCGGGTTTACAAGGGGACAGGGTGACAAGATGGGATGTGCCAGATGGGACGCTCATTTCCCAGTCACACCAGACTGGGAGTTGTGGTCTGAGTTTCCCACACAGGTGATTAAAAGCCCCTCTTTCAACCACCTTCAGCTTTCATCCCTTAATGTCTATACATGTAGGTGTCTAGATGTCTCAATCTATACTTTCCTCTCTCATTCCTATATGTGCTGACCTTTCCTCATGCCCACTGACAAACACAAAGCAGACCTGCCTCTGAGTCTATAAAGAAGATAACAAAAGCTGGTGCAGAAGGCTTGCATTTCAACGTTTTTGTGGGAGAAAGGCAGCAGGAGAGGCAGCCCTGTGTTTTCCAGCTACCCAGATCTAAATATTTATAAGTGACTTTTGAGAATGCCTGACCTTCTCGAACCCCTTCTGATGAGCTGCCACCAGGCTCAGCGCGGGAGCAGGGGGGGCACCGTGGAAATTACCGGCACGGCCCCGCGGGGCTGGGGAGCAGCTGGGACGTGAGCCGGGGAGCGGCCCCTGCGACGGGCACGCTGAACGGGGAACAGCACGCCTGCAATGCCAGTTGCAGATTCAATTAGAAATTTCACTGAAATTTCAAATTATGGCCTTTTTTTTAAGTGACAGAATTATGCTGTGTTAGAGAGAAAGTGACAGGTAATTTGGGACACTAAGGATTTCTTGGACTCGGTAGTTAATAGGGAGTTTAGCACCAATTCCTCTGTAATTTGCACTTCTGAGAAACCACGTTATTATAAAGTCAGAAATCCCGAGCACTTTCAACTCCGGATCTGCCATACTGAGGATGACCAGGAATGGAGACGGCCTGCGCCCACAGGTCACCCATTTCAATATCTGAGGCTGGGTGGCTTCCAAATGCGGCCGCTCCAATTGAGGAGCTGAAAATTGGAGGTGACATTCAGAAGTCTCTGAAAATTATAACCCTGACTTCCTCCTTGAAAAGCTTATCTGAATCCTAGCTTATCCTTTGATGAGGTTACTGAAAAAGCATTCTGTTCCTAGTACTTGAAAGATAACAGGCAATATACGGCACACTTCTCCCTGGGGGGAAAACACTATCGAACATGCTGAGCATGGGACGCTAATTAAATGGTCTGAATTATGCTGGACATTAAGGTCCTGGGGTGGCTTGGGTTAACCCCTTCCTGTCCTCGCACACACGGAGCTCTTGTTCAGGCAGAGGACTCCTGTGAGGAGCTGTGGATGAGCAGCCTCAAGGAGCCCCCGAGACTTTCATTAGCTAAATAAATTGCCTCCGGAGACCAAACCCACTTTACTTCTGGAGAGACACTGAGCGGAGGCCCTGGCTAATCCTGTCCATTGGAAAAGTTGTGGCAGTGTTTAAATTTTTGCTTAAATTTAAGCAAATGCTTGGGTTTCTTGGATTCTAATGGATGTTAAACCCATAGCTATGACCAAACATCTTCATGAGCTTGAGGAAGGAAAGCAAAGTGAGTGGAGAAAGAAATACTGTCATATCAAAGAAAAATGGCAAATTCAGTAATGCTTAATGGGCTGGCAAAAAGGCTATGAAAATTGACCCAACTCTATTTGTGAGGGAAAATAATGTGCCTACTTTAAAAACTAGAGAAGCAATCGCAGCTCAGAAGGGGGCAGGGAGAAGGAAAGAAAATGCACTAAAATACAAGATACTATGGTAAAATCAGTGCTAATTGCCAGGAGCCAAAGTTCTTCCCTTGCAGCAGTGGCCATAGGAGGAAGCAGCTCTCGTGAAGGCGAACGTCTCATGAGGGCAGTGTCTTCCTGACATGCCTCCCTCGAAGGGCACCCTGCTGCCACCGGCTCATCCCCAAATAACAGCAAACTGGCACAGCGTGGATCTGGGCACGAATTCGGGGAGGGATGGTGGCAGGGAAAAGCTATTCCTGCAGTTTAGCATTTTAATAATAGTAAATTATGCTCTACACAAAGCCTCCTCATAACCCTCTAACATGCGTTCAAGATGCAGAGTGTCATTGCTTCCTCACCTAGAGGCCTGCAGCAGCAGGGCCGTACAAGACGTGCCTTTATGCCACCCGTCCTCCTCAGGCAAAGGCTGCAAATCTCTGGACTTGTGGCAGCCGGAATTACAGCATTATTTTGCTTTACTTTCAACTTTAAATAACTTATGACGATTCAATACCCAATGTAAGACGGAAACAAGGTTTGAAATGTATGAATTATTGGTTACTGAGTGAAAAGCAACTTGCGATAGAGGTTTTCATGACAAGCTGCTGAATGGGTCAATCTCTGTGCAAACATTTGGTATGATTAGTAGACAAGTGCAATCCTGGAGTGCAGAGGGCTTGTTTCCAAATAAAGGAAACTTTGCCTCCAAAGCTCTCGACAGTGCTTGGGCTTTGTGTGCGAGAGTGGTCATTTCATGGGCATTTCAGAGAAGACAAAATTGAAAGGTTCCAAACCACAAAGGAAAGCACAAAGAGAAAATTGCACAAAATTAGAAACTTTTAAGGCAGAGTTTGAATTTGTACCAATCAAACTGTGCTGGGGGAAGTCCTCTGAGAATGCGGAAAGTAGCTCTGGCAGGATTATGAAGTCGGCCCCAGGGATGCTGGCATCTCGCATCACGAAGGGTTTGGATTGGGCTCCAGCGTGGGCTGAGGACCACGCTGCTGCCTGCAGATGGCCGCAAAGGCACAATCCACATCCCATCAAATGCCTCATTTAAAAATATCGGAGCACCATGAGCAGTTGTTTCCCTGCTTTGTCACCACCAGAAGCCACTTTTTGTGTGTCCCTGGCAGGAGCACCAAAGCTCCCCCTGCAGCTGTCCCACGGGCAGCTCTCCCCACCCCGGGGACAGCTCACCTGGACGTGCCAGCGCTGCTTCTCTTCTGATGACTTTGTGGCTGAAAAAGCAGACAAAGGGAACAAAAATATTTTAATGGCATAATTCATTTTAAAATTAGCTCTCTCTTAATGCTGCCCCACCCTCCAAAATGCCGATAATTGTTTTCTGGTTCCCTGCCACATTTCCAGCCAGTGCCTTCAGCACTTCAGGCACCGCTGTGTAAGATTAGCCGGGAAGTGTTCTGAGAGCCTTACATCAAAGGGATTGAAAAACTATAAATTTAGCAGAATGTATTATACAGGTGGGGGAAAAATTGAAGTTCTGTTAAAAAAGCAGAGCTCATTTCACCCTGTTCTGGGGCAGGGCTCAAGGCAGTTAATGTGTCTCTGGGGAAAGGCTCCAGACCGCTACCACTCAAACAGCCGCAAGCCTGGAAAATGGGGGAAGAGCAACAGGTGGGAGAAGTCCCCCAGTCCCCTGAAAATGGGGAAAAGCACGCGTTTTCAGCAAGTGGTGGGAAGTCTCAGGTGGCCAGCATGTGTCAAGTCAAAGGTGAGGCTTCTGGTGCAGCTTGGATCATTGCACCTCCACCAGCAGGCTCCTGGATTTGGCTCCTGAGACGTCCTGTGCAGGCAAGGGAGCCCCGAGGGCAGGGGCAGGGCAGGATGGGGACAGCTTTTTGTGCCCTTCTGTGTCCAGAGGCTCTGCTGCCCGCACGGAGCGCTGGGGTCGCTGATCCACCGTGCGCGAGGGGCAGCGCAGGAGGGTACGAGCAGGGGCAGCATCGGGTGGGCACCCAAGGGGGGCTCCCCCCGCAACACCTCCTGCAGCCACCTGCAAAGTGAAGACGGAGGGTAGAAGATGAAAAACGAGGAGGAAAAGATGAAGCTAGGAGGATCAAAGGTTAGGAAAATGTTTTGTGAATTGCCCGTGACAAGCTGCCATCCTTAATAAACCTCTCCCCGCTCGCCCCAGCCCCCGGCCGCACGCTGCCGGCGCTGCCTGCTGCGCTACGCGGGCTCACAACGGCACGGTCGCTGGCGGCGCTTGTGCTGGCCATGGTGGCCAAAACAACAAAGCCAAGCAGCACTTGGGGGAAATTCTTCAAAGGGCCCTCGCCTCAAAAACGTTGAACATTATTTCCATGGGCCCTTAAACAGAATAATTCATTAGTCAGCTAAGAACAATCAATATCGCGCTCCAACAATTTATACACTGACTCTGTTTACCCAGTAGACCCTCTTTGATAATATTATTTATGATTCTAAATAACTCCATCGGTGTTCAATAGAGCTGGGAGGCACCTAGGGGACCGGGGCACAATCAAATTATGAAGACATATGGTTTACTCAGCGCTGGAAATGTTCAACTGCATTTCATTGCTGTTAGTCCTGCCGCAGCACCTTCCCCAATCACTTATACAACCTTCTTAATATCGTTTGCTGTAAGGGAACACTTCTTCAGGGAGAGGGCTCTTACGCAGCTGACTGAGGGATGTGGCTGTAAAGGGAATTTTATTGTGGCTATTTCTGCATTCTCGGCGCTGAAGGACACGCCAGGCGGCTTGATGCATCCCAGGCCGCGGCGGCAATTAAACCTCTGCCTTGCTGGGGCTTCGTGGAGGTGAGGGGGGGACAGGACGGAGGCTGCAGGCACCCGGCCCTGCCTGACGGGCACACAGCACTGTGCTCCACAGCTCCTGCCTGTATTTATGCTCAATGCGTATACTATGCACATTTTAATAAAGTGCTTCTGATATACCCACAAACTGGCCAAATGCTGAGTCATTATTATCGACAGAACATTGCATAAGTACTCTGCCAAGCGTCCTCTGGGCTTTGAGGGTGTATAAAGCTAACGCTGGTGCTATATTGCTCTATAAACTCTAGTCCTCCCCGCAGAGAAACAATAATTAATCAGACGATGCATGATATGTAACAAATTAAAAAGATAAAACTTCCCAACAAAAATTATGGGACTAGAGAGACGCGGGCTATGCGTTGCAGCAAGCTGTCCCTGGCATCCCATTTCCCTCCCTCTGTTGGCATATAACTTACAAAGGCCGAATCCTGCAAGCACTACAAAACATCAAACCCTGCCGCTCTCAGGCTCCACCGTAGCAAAACACTGAAGCACGTTTATCTGAGGCACCGAGCTGCCTGGCCGATGTCAGCACATCCTCGGGGCTTGCAGGATAAGGCCGCAGGGCAGCAGGCGAGTGCAGGCGCTGCTGCTCGTGCTGGGGAAGGCAGCAGAGCTCGCTATAAGGGGGCAGATGAAAGTCAGCGCTTTCTGCTTTTGAACACATCCTGAAAACATTTCTCAGCAGCAATCATGCTTGTTCGCAGCTAACAAATAGCCAAGGCTATAAAATAAAGTGAGAACAGTTACCACTGTGGAAATATAATCTCTGAGAAAATCCCACTAGAGTAATAATTAAAACAGATACTGAAGACTCTGACAACCCTGGATTTATTTTGGGTTTTAAGCTATTTCTGCTATGCAATTTCCTTTTGAAAAATCAGCATCTCCTTTCCATAGCAGATTCAGATATTTCAGTATCTGTTCCCCACCCCCAACCCCCGAAGTGCAATGGAAAACTAAACAGGGACATTTACTCTGGAATGGAAAGACGAGACATTTTTTACTTGGAAATGTCAGGTTTTTTTTTTCACTTTCATTTTCACATGCAAATTTGCACTTTTGTTGAGACCCTGTTTTATACTGGGAAAACGTTTAGGTGGAAAATATCCAGCCAGCCCCTGTAATTACCCAGGATGTATGGCATGCAGCAGCCTTCTCCCTACTCCTCCTAAAACAGTAACAACGGGAACATCTCTTTGTATTTGCCAGCTGAGGATGATTAAGAAAGAAGCCAGTAGGGGGCCAATATGTATTTTTTTCTTATTTAAAACATTTGGAAATAACCTATCATCATGCATTCGGGCACACGGCTTGGCTCTTCCTCTGCTCCTTCCCATCACAGCTCCTCTCTCCCCTCCCGAGCTTCCCAGACGGACTGCTGCACGCAGCTCTGGGAGCCGCTTTCATCCCCAGTCTGCAGAGCAGACACGTCGGTAACAGCCATTGATTGCACCGGCGGTCAGCAGGAGAGCCAGGGTCTAACTGTAAAGTCCTCTCTGGGCGGCCAGCCGGGTAAGATCCCTGGGCAGCAGTGCTCCTGCTGACCAAACAGCGAGCCAAACTGCCAGCCTCGGGCTCGTGCCTCTCCTCCATCCCCGCGTCATGCGCCCATCGCCCCGCCAGCACTGCTGGGTGGTGCTGCTGGCGGCCCCAGGCCCTCTGCTTGCTGAGCTCCCTGCTGAACAAACTCACAGGCAAAACGTGTCAGGGGTCATCACTGATTGCAAACAAATAGATAAAAAAAATAATGAAACGAGACAGGTTCTGGGAGCGTGTTCCAACTCCCTCTCCCTTCCCGCTGCTCTCTCTTGCCTTCCCTTTCACACTCCTTGCTCTCTCCAGACTTCCCCGATTAGCCAAGGGCCCCGCTGTCCGGGCAATCGCCACCCCAGGAGCTGCCTGTGCAGCACCTTGCCTCCTTCCCCAGCCCCGGGGCACCTGGCAGTTTTTGGGGTAGCTGTCAGCAGAGGCTTGGTGTGGCAGTGTAGTTGTGTCACCCCTCCAGTACCTCCTGCGCAGGAGGCACTCCTCTATCTGCTTATTGCTCCTTAGCCAGCCCCTTCCTTTCAGTGAGCAAAGCCCCAGGCGATGCACACCGGCACGCTGCGCCTCCCAATGGGCCCGCTCACAGCCGCTGATGGGGACCAGGTCCTGCTCCCGTCCTCCTGAAGGTGTGCCTTAACAGCACGCCGGGTACTATACTTCTTATTCCTCCTGCTTAATACCCCGAACTCTTTAAATGGTGCTGAGTCTAACTGAGTGGTGGATAAACATTAGTTTCACAGCTCACAAAGCAGAACTGCCGGCTACTGCCAGTCTAGACGTAATGAGTTCCTCCCGGGGCCCCTGGGAGCGTTTAGAGTGGGCTCTTCTTTACCCAAGCTGCCAGTCAAGCTGGTACCAGGGGGGAAGAAGCGCCGTTAATCTCTTTCCCACCATCCCATCCATAGCTGAAATCCCTTCGAGCATGTAACAGTTTTATTTTAATGTGCCGTCCTGGCGGCGCGCGGACAGGAGCGGCGTGGGCAGCCCGCACACAGCCCCCACGCAGGCTCCTGCGCCTGCCGCTGCCACCCCGGCTGGAGGCTGGGCTTCAGGGGCTGCCATGAGCCGGCAGGACGGAGCAAACGGCAAGGGAAAAGTCTCTCCTGTTCTACTTTTCATCCAGACTGGTGTTGTCACCTCCACAGATATTCCTTAATTAACAGCAGATTGCTGTTCTGTGGAGAGAGACTAATTTAGCGCCCGGAAGAGAAGCAAAGAAAGTTTGCTTGGCAGCCGGTCGCCAGTGGCCAGAGACATCTCCCACTGTGCCGCGCTTTCACTGGGACTCTAAATCATTTGTCAGGAGCTTTTCCCAAGCGGCCGGAGTGAATCAGCTAATGAAGATGATGTCAGGCAGACTTCGAGGCATCCCAGCGGCCCGGCCAGCTGCTGCCCAGTCCCTCGTGTCCCCCTCTGGAAGGTGACACACTGCTCGGTCCCACCTCTGCTTTCCTGCTCCCACCACAACAACAACCCACAGCCAAATCAAGACAAGCAACGCCATCAGTTGTCATCACTTAATGCCATGGGGACAGTTTTAGGAGGAAAAGGATTTGCTGCTCCCCCTCCCCTGGGTCTGGGATGTTACTTCCAGGCGAGGTGACCTGGGATGGATCCTAGGCTCCAGGCTGGGGAGGTCCCCACCAGCAGCACCATCTCATGCAATGCCAGCACATCTCTGGAGCTATTTACAGCTGCTAGTTTCTGCAATTGTGCAGCCATGAGGCTGGACGGCCCCAGCCTCCACTGCCCCCATTTGGGAGCATCCCCAGGCTGGGATGCACTTGTGTGCTCCTGCTGCACGCACGCACGAGCTCACACCTGCTAACAAACACACAGTGACAGCACATGCAGGTGCCTACATCCCGCAGGAGATGCACTGGCTCCCGGCTGAGAGGTGAAAGGAGCCACACGTAGGATTTATCTATTGCTTCTCTGCAGGCCTCTTCCCAGAACAGGTTGGACATATGAGATGGAGAATGAGAAAGAGTCACTGCTAGGCCCTTTCCAAAAGCCTGATGGACTGCCTGCCAAACACTAAATATATCCAAGCTCCGTATGTCAGCCCAGGGCTGCTGCTCCCACATCCTCCACGTCAGCAGAGCAGCAAAAGCAAAAGCGAGCTCTAATCCGCAGAGATGGGCAGGGTGCCAGAGTGGACTTTTCCATCCCTAATCTCCAAGACGATGGACACCTGTGCCTCTCCTCTCTGCCTGGCCGTATTTAGCAGCTGTAATTATATCCTTTCAATCTCTGTATAAATAACTGGAATTCCGGGTAAAGTGTTGGTTTGCTTGATTTACATCCCCAGTAAGTCAATAAGGTTGCAACAAGGATAAATCAAGGCAGAACTGCATACTCAGATGATCTGAGAGGAAGAAAGAGAAACTTCTGCTCCCCTCTCTCTCCCATTACTCATGCTTGTTTATAAAGTGGCTAGGATAGTTTTGGCATTAAATAAACATTATGTGATTGCTAGAATATTTCATCATTGCCCTAAGTGCCCACAGAGGGTTGCGGGAAGGAGGCACTTGTTTTTCCAGACTACTTCTGTTTTCAGGCCACCAAGAGCAGGGCTATAAGGGCAGGCTGACAAACTGAGGCTGCTGAGGGGGGCAAAGCCCCTTCTCCTCACCCCCGCCCGCTGCCCAGCCTCCCTGCCTCCAGCTGCTGATTTGGGCTGAATTTCTGTCAGGACCTGAGGAGAGGTGGGGAGCGAGCTCCAATTCCCCTGCCCTGCTCCTTAAAGCTGCTCATCTCCAGGGCTCCCAGGAATTCCTCCTTGGAGCAACCTTGCTTTTTTCTTTGCAAAACAGAAGCTCGTGGAAGTCAGGGAGCTTTTGCGAGGCCCTGGAGCCCTGCTGTCACTTCCTCTCCTCCATCCTTCTCCTCCAACTCCCCGGAGGTGGGAGCATGCCCTCCTGCTGTCCCACCCACCCCAGCTGCCCTCGCCTGCGTGCTACCCAATACCCCAGCCCCAGGCACCATAACAAATGTTTTCACATCAAACCAGAGCTAGACATTCATCAATACTCCAGTCCTTGGCTGAGGGGAATGTGAAAACAAATCCCCACCTTGCCACTGATTTGCAGAGTTGTTAGTCTCAAGCTAGACCATAAATCGGTGCATATGAGCAGGCAGCAAGAGGGGAACATTAGCTGGTGAAACAGCAGCACTATGCGGTGAATGAAAAATCATTCCCCACCCCATGCCCTTCCAAGAGCAGCACCCATCGCAGCCTGGGCTGGAGATGGAGAGGCCATCACCCCCCAAGGGAGCTGGCAGCAGGGCCGTGGGGCTGGGGTGCCTGCCAGCCTGCTTTGTCCTCGCACCCGGGGAGCGCTGCTGGGCTGCGCCTTGGTGCCATTTCACACCGGTATGTGCTTTGGAAGGGACTGGCCGAGCCAGGTAGAGGCAGGGAAAAGCCATGGCATTAACTGCGGTGTCTGCATCATCGGACAGCAGGCTGCATGGTGGGGTGTGCGATGGTAGATGGACGAGTCTGTCCTGGATGTTTTTCAAGTGGAGATTAACCACTGAGTAGGTTCTTTTTATTTAAGATGCCATATGTCTCTTCCCTCTAAATATCTCTTCCATCAGATACTGCTGTGATTCCCAGTCTGCCTTCCAGCCCTGCTTTTCAGCCACTATTCCAAACACTTCATAAAATCACATTAAATCAGGGATGGAAAATACTTTGAAGACTCCTTCTGTCCAGTCTCCTGCTATATATGTCAGGCCCAAATGTACACACAGCTGCTTCGTCCACTCTGATTCAAAACCTCTCCACTAATAGAGTTTTCAGGCTCGTGCGTTTGTGACTTCCCCATTAGAGCTGCAGGGGCTTCTCCTGGGGCAGGGTCCTACCCGCTCCCTCCCCCTGCCCCACACCATCCTGCTGCTACCCTCGCTCTGCATCTCTGCTCAGCCTCTCCTTCCCAAAGCGATCATTAGCTAGGTGGAATCAAGGGCCCTAAAGGTCACTACACAATACACATTGTCACTGTCTCTTAATGGATTTTTCTGACGCGTGATTATTTCTGAAGCAGCGCGCGTGCCGCCAGCGAGCTGCAGGTAGCGGCGGCGACCAGGAAGCTGAGAGGGGCCACAAGCAAAGGGCCTGGGCAGCCAAATGTTGGCATTCAGTGACAAAGGTTTCACTAGTGAGACATTTAATTACCTGGAGAACTTCATTTCCCACTTCATGGGAAAAAACGTGAGCAAGGACACCGGATGCTCAGAGCTGCACTCACACAGAGGATGGGCCAGCACGCTGGAGCAGCAGGCTGTGAGCGGAGGCAGCTTTTTGTCTGGGGGCAGAAGCCTGCTCTGGCTTGGTGACTTATTTGATTACACTGTGAATTCTCTTCTCCATCTGTGAAATGGGGATGGCAACACCAGCCTTTTCCCCTGCTGTGAGTTTCAATATATCAAGGACTTTGAGGCACTTAATACTATGTAAATGGGAGACATATCAGCTGTGCCTCAGATAAATGAATTTCACTTAGATTGATGGGTGTGAAGCACTTCCAAAATTAGGCCTATTCTTCTTAAATCAAACAGTTTCCCCAAGCCAGTTCAGCTCCATTGATGTAGAGGAAGTCATCAAGATGCAATTCATCATCAGGTTCAATAAAATACCCTCAATAGACTGACCCACCATGTGCTGCCTCTTCTTTACAGTGCAAGTAAAAGTTTGGTCAAACGTACACGGAACATGACTCTCAATCTCTGCAAGCAGCATCACTTGGTCTGCAAACCCTGGACATGCTCTTGACTGGACTAAAAGCACATTAAAGTGTCTTACACAGAGCTGGGAGCATCGCCTGCATATGCAGGGTCATATTCACAGTGTTTATGGATCAGTGGATTTGAACTGCAAAACACTGCTTTCCCCAAATATTTGCCTGATCATCTTAGCCTTCACGGCTGAATGGGAAACAAATCAAACCTGGGTACTTCTGTGACCCCTGCCTCACTACTACAGGTCTCTGCTACTCTTCTGCAACCTAAGGTAGAGGACAGGCACTATTTCTGGGCACTAGGGCTGAAAAAGCAGTGCACAGTAACTGGAGTGCCTGCTCTAATGTTTAGGCTGAACTCTATTTATGACATTAAGTGCTCTATAACAGTATAGATAATGTCATAAACCTCATTTCATTCGGTTAGCAAACAGTAAATCCATCTCACACATAGAAACATCACTGTGAAACTGCAGGTAGCTGAGTAATGTTGTGGTAAACCACCCCGAGCTGTTAACTACAGCTTTATGTTCGCATACATGTTGGTACTATAATTTCTCTACGAGGCAGCGCTCAGCCCTGGCACCAGGTGTGAAATCTCCCCATCCCATGAACAGACACTGCAGCCCGGGGCGGGGGGGGGCTCACACCAGCATGACCAGGGAGTGGGGGGCACGCCAGACCCCGGGGCTGCAGCTCCCCCCCCCCCCCGAAAACGAAGTGCCTCCCAGCTGAAAGCACCCGTATGTTGTTTATACGTGGAGCAGCTCAGCTCTCTCCAACTTTTTTAACTGCAGATAATCAGCAAAGCTGGGCAAATAATTTAGCACGTATAATTTATTCTATGAATTTTGATTCTTTGCCCACAAGCTGCTCATGCTTCTCACAGAGGTCCTATGAAATTATTCAGAGGAACTGGTGCCTTGGCCTATAGCTTGTTCAGCCGGCTGACAGCAAGCGTTTGACACCCCCAGCACTGCCATGCTGCCTGCTTGGTTTGCTCCAATTAGGTGCCTCTATCATCCGGTATCTCTTCTGCTCATAGCCTGGAAGAAAACTGACCTTAGGGGACACTTCCAGTGGTCGAAGCGTTGCAATAGAACCCTTACCTGGGTGCCCAGGACAGCCATTTCCAGTCCCTCGTACGGAACCAGGCATCGTGGTAGACTAGGTACAGCAACTGGTTAGCTGAGTAATCATCGAAATATGGTCACATCATCCATATGTTTGTATCAAAATGCCCCACACTGTCATTAAATGAAACTAAATATACACAGGAACAGCAGTAAGCACAGCTGTGATGTTTTTACCCATTGGCAGTGGAAGGAGATGTTGCTGCAGCCTCACGCCTAACTGCAGTGCCAGTTACCAAGCTTTCCTGTACTTATATTTAAGCTGCGAATTAAATGGCATCTGTTTGGGGCTGTTTTTCCTGTGCCACCACGCTGCACTTCTCCCCCACACAGCAGAGCATTGCCACAGGCTGGGCAGAACCAGGCACAACCACCGGCAGGGGCTAAGAACTGTGCAGTTTGCAACCCCAGGAGCAGCACTGAGGCTACAGAGGCAGGAAAAGGGCTTCGAGGCACCTGGCAGGGCTCGGAGCAGGTTGCAGCATCCTCCTTGGTCGCGCTTCTTCTCCCGAGAGAAGTCACTTGTCTGCTCCCTGCTGCACGGCAGCACAGAGCACGCATCTGTTGCGATCGCTCAGTGTAGCCCTGGCGCTCATCTCCAACTTTAGCTCTGACTTCAAAGTTCAAGAGCGTTGAGCAACATAAAGTAGTGTATAATTCCAAGCTTTGGGAAATACCTATTTCAAGTTTGCTAAAAACTATTTTCACGGTGGCAGACTAGTTTGTTCCTGCCCGACTAACATGCTAATTGCAACAGGGGTTTACAGCCATCATCACACGGTGTTGTCTGTGTGTGTGACAGGCAGTAAAATAGTGAACATAACTTCCCAGTAACAATGCTTCCAAGGTGGGAGTTGATATGTTTGTAAAAACTGCCATATCAATGTCTGATTGTAAATTATCCTACTGGCTCTTTAGGAATGTCTTGATTGTTACCATTCCCAGCCACAGGGAATTCAGATGGCAGCCACCCCACGGACACCCTCCGTCCCCTTTCTTTATCACCTAAACATTGTGATCCTGTCTGCAGGAAGAGCTATGGCCCTTGAAGTTAGACGTGCCTGCCAAGAAAAATGTTGATTTTCTTTCTCCACCTACATTCAGTTATCTGATTAATTCAACGCAAGGAGCAAGGAATTAAGCTATTTTTTTTTTAAGCTCAATACAGAAATATTGATGTAGAAAAATACAGTGGCTGTTAGAGCTGTCTTGTGACCAAGACAGCCTTAAAATGTGTTTTAGCCTGACTTGGCATGCTAGCTTTTAGGAGCTAAGCGGAGAAGTGAACTAATCCGAGGTCTTAATGAATAATGTTCAAATCCAACTTCCATTTTCAAATGCGTCCATACGTTAGAGAATGACTCACAAGGTGTTTGTTGTGTGGCGGAAGAACAGACGAACTGGGAAGGGTATTTTTATGTGTTTGTGAATCATAGTATATGATATTTTCCTCCACTGTGCTTCTCTGCCCTAACAGTTTTCTGCAATGAAATCCATTCAGCTGTACTGGAAATGTAGGCACTTTATAGAAAATCTTTAATAGTGCTAGCACAAATGGATGGCTCTTATTTCCTCCCTGCAAAGTGGCGATTTGCAAAACCACTGCCAACAAATATTTACCCCCCTCCCCCAAGCCATTAAATAAAGCCTAATGGAAATGCCTCCCGCACACGCCACCAAGACAGACGTGCCTCGCAGGCAGCACCCCACCGGTGTGGGCACCCCAGGGGGCACGCAGCACCCACACTCCTGCAGCCTGGCTGCAAGCTCAGGAAGGCAAGAACCACTCATCTGCATAGCCAGATGCATACGTGAACACAGACACGAAAGGCGTTGGATGATGCATGGGTGCACATCCCTGCAGTTTCCCACTGCAGGGATCAATATGGAAACTCACACTCACCAACGCACATCAACACGGACATGTGAACGCATGGCTACACCAGTACCAGCATCCATACAAATGCATGCAGATAGACAGGAAAATGCATAGATCATTTCCAACACTTTCCATCCTGGCTACAGTGCCTGTTTATTTTCTGGTACACTCGTCTTGCTGGAATTTTTAACATTTAATTAGTTGAGCCAGCTGCTTTCGCTTTACAAAGGGCTGCTTAGTTTTGTCTTGTTCTAAATGTGTTTCTTTTGTTAGCAGGATCAATACACGCTCTGGCCGAGCTGCAGAGCCCAGTCCTCCAGAACCCACCACTGTTTATCTGCTGCATTGTGCTCCAGACCAGGGGTCAGGTATAGGCTGCTAGCTGCAGGCTTTGCATGAGCGGTGTCAGCCAAGCCAGCCTGGACTCCAGCCTGGGCTTGGAGAACAAAGCACGGAGCTGCGATACGTTTCCTCTTCATCCTTCTCCACTGAATCGGAGCTGAGAGCGACCTTACACTCTGCAGATTATTGTCCCTTGGAAACAAGACGAAAACCGAAGGATTCACTAAGTAGAAGAAAGATTTCTGCCCAGTCGTGGTGGGGCGTGGATCCTGCTCCCCTGGCAAGGGGATTCTCACCAGCTGGAGCATAATCACTGCCCGTGTGGATGAAAGATGCTGAATTTTTATCAACAGAGCTCAAAGTCCCCCCTAGGAACAGACCACGGGAGAGCTCTCTGGTTACAAGTCCCCACCAGGCAGCTACAAAGGCTCTGTGAGCAGACACATCAGCTGGAGCCGCGCTGGCTCGGCACCGCCAGCCTCTCCAGGCCAAGCAAGGCAGCTGGGCGAAGGCACATCCATCCCTCCCCGAGGTCCAGCGGGGATGCTGGGCCCTGCAGGAGCTGGGCATTTGGGTCTGTAATTAAGGACAGGCACAGGTCAGCTGCTGAGCATCCCCAGAGAGGCTGCTTCCCCCAGGAGCACATGCTCAGCAGAGGGCTGGGGCACAGCTACAGCGTGGCCCCGGAGAGGGAACCCCGTGCGGCTGCAGAGCCTTGGCTTTGCAAAGCTAGTTATATCGGGACCCTCATCCGAGATCAAATCACCAGCAGTGGAGCTGCACGCTGACTACCAATGTTCCATCAAGTGGCGTGCGCTCCGAGCACGGCGCCTGCTTTATGCAGAGCACAGCGGCTCCAGGCACTGCCCTGTCCCTTTCGCGATGCAGCACACATCTCGTCCAGCAGCCGAGCTGCTGATCTCCCTGGGCACTTCGGCAGCCTATGCAAAACCCTCTGGGGAAATACAGCGCATCTGGGGCATGTCAGGAAAGGAACAAGAGTTCCCTTTTGTAGGGCTACAAGGTATTGCTGGCACTCATTACACTTCTGTTAGCGGAGAGGCCAAAACTGCAGAGCCTAGAGAGGAGGTGTCACGCCAGCACAGGGAAGGGCTTGTTCAGACAGCGGTGCAGATGGGAAACAGGCACGACCAGCCCCACAAGCCCTGTACGAGCAAAAGGATGCTGTGAAAAGCCCATCAGCTTTTCACACATGCACAGGCATATCTGACATCCACTGCTGCCGCAGGCTGAGCCCAGCAAGGCAGCGATGGTCCCTAACAGGCCAGCGAGGAGCTGGTGCCGCGCTCGGCTCTGCCGCAGGCTCCTGACAGAGCAGCGGGCAAGGGGAAGCTGCAGATTCACAAGCAGCACAAACCAAAGAGCTCCCCTGCTCCCCGCACAGGCTGCAGTGCCCCGAGGTCTGCTCTGACTTGTCTCAACCCTGGAAGGAGGTCACGGCCTGTCCTTAAATCTTTTGCTGAATTACCAGGCAGGCATGCAGCCTTTAACTATTTTCTAGCTACTGAAGACAGTCACAAGCTACACTTATTTTTTTCCAGATGATCATGCATGCTATGGGTGTAAGATAAACAGTGTGAAATCCAGGAAAGATACTCAGATGACAGGCTGTTTGAAGTACGACATCGCACCCTTTCCCAGAGCAGCATCCTCCCTCTCCAGAGTGGCTCTGCAGCATTAACTCGGCTTCAAGGCTGACTTTCACATCACCTTTCCTTGATTTTGGGTAAGGTCAGTTTTTCCTTTTGGTCTTTCAAGTCTGGGTTTTGCCTCGCTTGCTTTGTCTACTCTGCATGCCCACATTCTCTTTCTAGTCCTAGCCTCTGTAGCTCTTGGAATTACTTTGGGTTAATCACTTCAGTAGGTTCCTTCCTGTCCCAGGTCCCTCTCCCCACTCTTTCCATCAGATTTGGGAAGCTCCCTGCTGAAGGAGCGAGGACAAACAGTTACAGCACCACCGTGCTCCCCATCCCCTGGCAGCTCTACCCCGTGCTGCTGCTAATTCAGCGCTGGCAGAGATTAGGAGAGAAGCGCCGGCCCCATTAAGGTGGCTGAAAAAGAGTCCATTGATTTCAGGGGAGCTGGGATTTCAGCCTGATTATCTCTATCGCTCATGAAAATACTTCTAAGGAGTTTGCCTTTGGAAAAGGGCAGATTGCCTCAAATGTCAGGTGTTAGCAAAGCATTTCTGCATCCCTAGACAGACTCCCTTCCCCAGCTTCAAATGGCACAAAAGGACCCCTGTGCTATTCTATTCAGACCAGATGAGAGCTCATCCCTTTAAAGGCGAGAGAAGTTTGCCTGAAAATACACACACGAACTTCTTTTTTCAATAGTTCTAATAATGTTTTTTCTCCCAGGAAATAAATTTTTAATTGTTCTTATTCTTCCATATCACCTTTGAAAAGGATTTGCTTTTTCATTGAAAGTCCAAGATAGAACACTTAAAAGTTTTCAATTTTCAGGCCCATACGAGCCTATCACTTCTGACATAAACAAACAAAGCCTGAACATGTTTAATGAAACAGTTTGGGCTTTAAAAATGAATGCTTTTGTTTTGCTCAAAAAGCCATTTGTATCTCCAATCCCAAAGACATTTTCCCCAAACCCATTTAATCCAGCTCTAAAAATCTTTTCTTCGAGAGAGGTGTAATAGACACTTGCTCACCAGGCTGGATTTGCCTTCCTCCTCATTAGAGCTACCAGAAGCGAGCCCTGTGCTCGGGAGGGAAATGAATCCGCTACCAGCTGCTCAAGATAGCGGAGGGAGCGTGGCGCTTATCGCAGGTTAGTCCTCTGATAAAAGAACAAAAGTAGAGCTCAGCAAACGATATCTAGCAAACAATAATGTGCACTTTTTCCCTCTATTTCCCTTTTCCAGTTGTCAATAAGCAAAACTTTATCATCTTCCCCAGCACGCTTGTCCCAGTAATTGCATAGCTGACCCCAGACGGGGATTTCGGCCCTGGACACCGTGGCTCTCCCAGGCACCCCTCCAGCACCAGGCTTTGGTTGAAAACCCTTCTCTTTATGAGCTTCAAATTCATTTCTAGCAGGCACTAACATAAAAACTGCTGTCCATGCAGTTGTTCCTGCCAGCAAACTCATTAGCAGAGATATTCATTGAGAATGAGCATAAAGGAGAAATGAACTCAGCCGCTCAGGCTCTGCCGGCTGCTGCTCCCCGAGCAGAGGGGCAGCCGTGCGGACACGCACACCCCTGCTTGCACAACACCCCGCTCACACCTGCCTGAGCTCCTCGCACCCTTTGTGATATCTCGCTCTCAGCCTGGGCTGCTTCAGGGAATGCCAAAGCTCTGCCACAAAACTGCTGATTTTGCAGAGCTCCAGCTCAAGCTAGGGAGCTTCTGGCCGCAAGGCTTCAATAACAACATTCACTTGGAGGTTGGCACCCAGCACAAAGTCACGTCTGCACCTAAACCACCCCCAGGCTGCTGGGCTTGGGCTCTGGTAGGAGATGTCCACATCTCCGGCCTGATACAGAAATGCAAAACGAGGGAACGCTCACTGCTCACGGTGCCCAGCTTGCAGTGGGGTATCCAGTTTGGGGAGATGCTGATACCAGGTCTCCTGCAGAGGAGCAGAGCACATTTCTGTACCTGCAAAGCTTCAACCTTTTTGAAACAGCCAGACTTCATTGCCAGGCAGCTTGGTAGCTCTGGGCATGTGTGAGCCCCCTGCAAGGAGGAACACTCACCCCCTGCTTCCCCAGCCCCGCACCCTTCCCTACCTGGCAGCTCCGCAGGCTCCTGGGGAGCGCCCAGCACCTCACCAGCCCCTACAGCTGGGACAAACCCACTGGAGAAGAGGAGGAGGAAGCACCAAGAGCTTCTTTATCACGGGGACCACCCCTCGTTAAACACCCCCTGTACAGCCTCAGCTGCTCCCAGTGCCCTGGCTGGTGCAGGCGGCTCCCCGATGGGCGCAGCTGGGCACGCACCCTTGCTCTGCCCGTGCTGGGTGAGGGGCTCCGTGTGGGGCTCCGTGCAGGGCTGCGGGGCTCCGTGCGGGGCTGTGGGGCTCCAGTCCTCCCCCAACCCAGCTCTGCGGGCTCTGCCTGCCTGCTGCTGCAGCCTGAGGGTGGTCCCTTCGCTGCCGCAGGGCTACCCCCGAGGGGAACTCCTCCAGTGCTGAGCTCCGGCACCAGCATTGGGAACGTGGTTTACAGTTCTTCACTGAAAGAAAAACAAAAGAGCGTTAAAATCGAGTGGAAACAAAGACAAGAGGGTTTGGAGGGTCTGACTTATGAGGAGACATAAAGGAACATAACATATAGGCCTGTAAAAGAGTAAAGGGGCAGAGGGGAGATGTGAAGGATATGAGAAAGCTATACAAATAATAGTAATAATAAAAATAATGTTATTTATAAATTGCTCACTCAAGAGCATGGAGGGACCCAAGCAGACAATTAAAACACAATAATAATAAACAATAATAATTAAAATCTCATAAAACACATCGTAGGAAAAGGAAGCAAAATATTCTAAAGCTCATGAAATCCTGCAGAGGACATAAAATAAAGGCAAGGGGGAAAACTTGTCTGAGGTTGACCGAGAATATATCACAACCAGTAATGGGTTTCTGCCAAGGGAAAGGGGATGGGGAGAAGAGAGGCTGAGACTAGACAGAAAGGCAAAGACCACTGTGGTTAGGGCCATGGGCGGTGGCAGGACAGCACACAGCTCGTTATGCTCAGCAGCCCCAAGTGCTGGGTGCAGAAGGGTGCTGGGGGTGCTGGCACAGCCCTGAGCACCACCGTGGGCAGGCACGGGCACTGCCCTCCCCATCGGGAGCCTGCGAGTGTGCCAAGCCACATCACAAGCTGATTTTCAGGGAACTGTTCGTGGCTATTGTGAATCATTTGCTTTCGGATAGTGTCTAATCTGCTAGTTTTTCACCAAATATTGGATCACATTCCAGGAAACAGTGGGCATCAAATCTGAACCCAGCAGGATGCCTTTAAATGATGTTGTACTGGTGCGTTCTGTCATGTCGTCCCAAACTTCAGCGCGGCGCAGGCTGGCAGGGGGATAACACGTCCTGATTAGGAACTGAAAGACAAGTGCAAGCTCTCACTCTCTTTCTCCGTGCACTTGTATGTGTACGCGTGCTCAGATCCTCACTGTATATTCTGTGGAGACAGGAGCTGGAGATCAGGGTAGTCTAAAATGCAGCATGACTGCAGCACATACAAGCAGGAGCGCACCAGAATGCCTCTGACAAGTTACACCAATTATATACCAGTTATTTGTCACATCTGTTAACTCATCAGTTTGCATTTCAGGCATGAGACTACGTCTAAAGATAAGACAGCAACAAGAAAGTGGGGCAGACTGACGGTGCAGAAGGGTGATGTTTATGAGGCCTTGCCCAGCACCAGCTCTGCCCGCCCTAGGATGATGCACCATAAATATGCATGCAGCATGGCAACAGGGTATCGCTGCATTTTGACATGTATTATATGTTGGAATAACTCAGAAGGATTTCTGCTCAGTATAATAATGAGCGCACCCGGTAATAGCCAGCTCCAGGAGAGGAGACAAATCTGGAGTTACTGCACCTGCAGTTTAATAGTTGGAGAATTGTGATCTTAGAAAAACAGTTTGCCCTAACGACATTACCCATACAGTGAAAGCCTCTTGTCTCGTTTAAGCTGGCTGTGGGAGATGTTTGCAGCCAGAAGACTCTCAGAAAGGATACGTTTTCTGACAGTGAGAAGGTCACCCAGACCGAGAGCAGTGCTGTGTGCTTCTGCTGCATTGAAATTTCCGTGCCCTCAATTCAGCATCGTGATAGCAGACGAGCATTAGGGACAGGGAGGCCAGCCAAGAAAATGCTTTTCTGATGGGCTTCAGAGCCAGGAGCTGCAGGGAAGCATCAGGGAGGGACCCGCACCCCAGAATCGGGGGGCACTGAGCAGCGGCTGCTGCCCCTGCTGGGGAAGGGGTACCTGCCTCCCCAGTCTGGGGGGCTGTGGCTTCTGTGCAGGAGGAAAATCCCTCATCCCTTGCTTTCCTGCATCCCAAGCGTGCCAGCAGGATGTGGCAGGAAGGGCAGAGGCCGTGTCCAGCGGCACTGCCTGGGGGTGAGTGTCACGAGTCGGCAAAGCCAGGCTGGGAAGAGCTCGGTGGAGGCTCTGCACATCCCTTGCCGTGGTCGGAGGCTGTGATTCATTACCCTCCAGCTCTCCCAAGGTGGCTTTGAATCAAGGGTGACTGGTGTTGAGTTTAATTACATAGAAACACATTATTTGACGGGTGCACTGGTCTGCCGGGGGTGGCATCTTGCCCTGGCAGCAGCCAGTGTCCTGCCCTTCAGCGGGAGGTGACACCGCAACCTCTGTGGGCACCGGGCAGCCCCGTGCGGCAGGGGGACCCTTCCTGACCCGCAGAGCCATTAGCTCGTCACCTCCAGCATGAGAGATGATTAGCCCTCTGTCTTCTATGCACGGTTACAAATGTTATTATTAATCATAAAATTACGCAGCTCCTCTAAATACAGCTACATTTAACTTGGTGACCTCTGACGGCTGCAGCTCTGCAGGCTGCCAGCGTGCCAGGTGAGGACCACGCGCGCTGCTCTCTGCTCTACACCCATCCGACCTCAACCCCCCTGGCCCTGTGATGCAGGGAACGTTTGCCTTTCATCTTCCTCCTCCTCCCCTGAAGACCTCGGGGCGATGCCTGCCCGAGGCCAGCCCTGCTCTCACCAGGGCGCGTGGCCGGGAGCAGGGCGGACGCAGACAAGGCGAGGATGTTTCCAGATGAACCTGGGTCTCTCGCTGCTCCCAAGGTAAACAAACAGATTGTTGTCGAGGGTTTTTAATTTCCTCTGCCACGGAGCTGCTGCGCGTCTTTTATACGGAGAGCGAGCCTTTAAAGACTTTGGGAAGCAATTCCAACATTTTCTATAGGCGCGGGGAGATAATTGAATGCTTTCAAAGACCACTGCATGGCAGGGAAAGTTCAATTTTTGCAGCGTGGTGCATCCTGCACTGACTGAGTTTTATGCTTTGGCAACGCTCCCCTTCTTTTTTTTTATTTCCTAGAAGCTGAATTACTCTCGGTGTTTTTCTGCGGCTTCTCTCTGATGAAGCACTTAGGGCTGAGAAGCAAAAACAAACTAAAAGTAAACCAAGACCCTTGCCATAAGATAAATAAATAAATAGACACAAGCAGAGACTTCTCTGCCTCCTCTGAGAGGGAGGCGAAGGCATCTGCTCCACTCGCGGCACCGATAGGCAGAAAGTCTCTCTGCCGAGCTATTTTTAGTCCTAACATTGCAGAACAAGAAGCAGCTCCAGGCAATTTTCTTTTTCTCTCTTTTTTTTTTCTCCTCTCTTTTTTTTCAAATTTATTCATTCAGAGACAGAACAAAAGTGGTGTTTCGGGAGGAGGGGGGGGGGGGGTCTCTGCGTGTCCTCAGTGCTTGCTTGCAGTGCGATTAGCTCGGGCAGGGAGCTGGCACCTGCCGGGGCTGCTCCTGGGACATGGAGAGGGCTCGTCCCGTGGGTGCATCCCTGCTCTGGTCCCCAGCGTGGCCGCCAAGCATCGCCTCTTGTGCCAACATGTGCCCCCTGTTCAGGGTGTGCTTGCACTGCTTTGGGTCTGCAGTCCTGTGCCCTGGTGCTGGGCTCAGCCGCGGGCACCGTCCTGGCTGCTCCCAGCCGTGGTGCCCCAGCAGAGGCTGTACGGAATTGTGGCCTCATAGCCTGTAAATTGAGATATGTTTCTCTTTCTGGGATAAAGGAGAGAACAGTGGTGTTTTTCACGCAGTAAAATAAATATGTCCTTGTTAATGCATATCCCTTTGGAGGAAGCAGCAGGTGGAAATGTTCGGGTGAAGGTTACCGGCAGACTGGAATTTAAAAGCAGCCAGCACCGAAGCAAAATACCTCCCTCTTCAAGCTTCCTGTTGCTTGCGAAGGGCAGTGGGGATGCAGAAGATTTGCAGGGGAATTCAGCTCTTATGTTCACTCCTGGCGACGGTTCCATGCCAGCTAATTGCATCCCGCTTATCTCTGGTCCAAAGAAAAGACTGATTTAAGTCTTGCTTCTATTGGAAGTGGCATTGCTTATGCACAGCTGCACACATACTTCACAGGCTTTGTGCCGGCCTGTGAAATGTCAGACAGACTTTTGCATGGAACAAGTCTACACACACACACAAAAAAAATTGTATTGTATTTAAATATTCCTTAAGTCATTTTAATGTATTTAAGTCTTAATTCATCTTCTCAAGGTTCCTTTTCACTACATTAGTGTGACGTATTTGACAGAAAGATGAATGGCATTATTAAAGAGTCTCTCTGGCATATTTTTGTAATAAAATCTTTCTTTCCTGTCTGCATGCAGGCCTTTTGCTTCCTTACTCCTCAAAGATTTTTCCTGGGTTTCTGGGAAATGCGTGAAGATGCCTCTAGAACCTTTGCAGTGCAGACAATTCAGTCCCATTTTGGGAGGCTGCAGGGGATCTGGATGGGACCGCACTCTGCCCCCCGCCAGGAGAGCCCCAGGTGTGTGCAAGGCTCCTGGTACGCACGCATGTCCTGCTGCAGGCACCCCGAGCAAAGCCCCGGCTCGGCGCCCTGCTGCGCCCTCACCACCCAGCAGCGAGGATGATGGGGGCCTCCCAGGACGAGCCTTGCATTCCCCCACAGCAGCCCCAAGCAGACACCCTCTGAATTTATGCACTGCTTTCCCATTCCTTCTTGATTTATCATTTCCAGCGTGCCAGAGAAGTCACACGCATTAATCATCCTGACTTTTAAACCATCTCCCCTAAATCATTTCTCACGCTGGGAGCCATTTGCTGGGAGTGCTGGCGAGCCCCTCTGCTGTGTCTGCGGCATGCAGGCCGGGAGCTGGGACAAGCAGCCTTCCTGCTCCAAAGCCACCCCACGAGGACGCTCCTGTCCCCTCCGTGCAGCAAGCCGAGGGGAGGCGAAGCCGTGGGGATGCCCAAGCTTGGGACAGCTCCCACGCTCCGTAACTCCCGGCTCAGGGGCGGCGTGCTCTGATCCCTGGCTGACACAAACGTAGCTTAAAAATAGAAAAACTCGGATCGAAATTGCTAAGAGAAACTCCGGGCACTGTGTGTGCTTTATATGAAATATTGAAGAGCCGGCTCAGAACGGAGTTGTCAGCACTTCGGGAGCTGGAGAAGGAGCGAGGGGATGGCTCTGCTCTGCCTTTGTGTTCGCTTGGCTGCATGGAGGAAGGTGATACTGTGAGAGCTTCCCAGGTCACAGCTGGGTGAGGGAGACGGGAGGCCCCTTGTGTGCTCCCACAGGCTGGGGGAATCCCTCAGCTCCTGGGGAAACCCACTGGGGACTGGAAAGGGAAGGGACCAAGGGCAGGGTCTCCCCAGTGGCCCCGCACCAACGGGGCAGGGGCACAGGCGGCTCCGTGCCGTGTCGAGCTCCACAGGAGCAGGGGGTCTCGCCTGCCTCGCTCCAGCCCAGCCTCAGCACATCCCTGAGTGCCTCGTGTCCCAGGCACGTGAGGGATTTTATTTGCCAGACTTCTGCCTTGCAAGTTCTGCTCTTTGCCCTGAACAGGAGGAATTTTACTAACTTTATCTTCTGAATCCCAGCACGCAGAAGAAAGGAGAATAAAATCGTGTCATGACCTCATCTGTCTGACCTCAAAGAGCAGAAGCAGGCTGCAGGCTTAGATGCACCCTGAATTTTCTCCCGGGATGCAGAGCAGCAGCCAAAGCACACTCAGAGCCCCAGACCTGGGTTTCGAGCGTGTGAGCTGGGTGTGGGGAACAGCAGCACATCCCCTGGGCCCTGCCCTGCCCTGCAGGTTGGGCTGGGGGAGAGGCATTGCAGATGGCAAGGAAATCACAGGAATAAGCTTCTGGATTTTTCTTGGTGTTTCTGCAAGTAGATATTGCACCGTTTGCTGAGACCTCATGTTGGATGCTTGCTATCCTAAATCAGTGCCAGTGATTGCCAGTTACCATTATCCATCCATCTCCTGTCTCTGCAGAATCCAGCCTCAGGTATCTCTCTGATAGCCTGTCCCTGCTGGCACGTTGTTTCAGTGAAATGCCATAGCCTGAAAGTGAGGCATTTGGGAGTTTTGGAGTAGTGAAAAGCAGACTGTGGAGGTTATAGTCCCAGGCTGCCGTGTGAGGGGCTCAGCATTGTGAAAGTCCACATCAAGGCAGGGTCTGCGTGTCCTCCTGATGCACTTGGTTGTGCTGGGAGCCATGAGCACAGCAGGTCTGCAGAAGCATATTGCTTACAACAAAGGAAAGATCTTCTGCTCTCTGACTGTTTAGACTCTCCAAAGCTTCAGTGATCTACCTAGATTAGGCCTCAACAAGCTGAATTTCTGCTCCAGGTATTGCAGCTGCTCCTTGCTGAATAAAACATGCCGTTTGCTCTGCTGTGCCCAGAAGATGAGCTCCAAGAATTCTTTTATTTCTTTTTCTATTTGTACACGCGCTTGCTTTTTGGCAAACCTTTGCGAAGAGGGGCACTGCCTGGTGCTCCTCTTGGGTTGTTTCACACAGGGAAGGATTTTGCTGTTTTAATAAGCCTCCCATCACTTGCACAGCAGATGCAGGTGCTGGCACCCAGTCCACGAGCAGCACGAGCAGTGTGCTAGCCCTGTTCCCCAGGGCCAGGAGCACCAGTGACACCAGTGACACCAGTGACGCCCCCTTGCCCAGCAGAGGCAGCGCCCCTGGGCGCTGGATTTATGCTTCAGCTAAGGTGGGACAAACTGCTCGGCTGGGGTATTTGTATGGCACCAGCCATACGCAGCATTTAAAGCGTTATTCATTTCCATGGCTGTTGTTACCACTTAGAAATTATCTTCCAGATAGCTAGAGGAATTTTCTGCCTGTTATGTTTGGTCCAAGCTGGCCGCTCAGAGTCTCTTGACTTGCTGTTTTCATTTACTTACAGGGAACACAGCTGGAATGGATTGTTTCTGCTTTGCGCTCAGGTCTTCAAGAAATAGAAAAAATGAGAATCAAGTAATGACTGTTGCAGTGCAGCTTTAATTAAATAATAGGACAGTGAAACTTCGGGATTGGGTAGGCATTTTTGCACGAGTACGTGCTGGATACGTGCGGCTTGCGGTAACCATTCAGTAGGTCCTGGGCTCTTCATGTCCTTACTCTCGTATTTGCTGAATTACTGCCACCTGGGCCCACACTGTAGCTAGCAGATCACACCTAAGGGTGTGCAGGTTCGACCAGCGTGCTTGTGTAGGTGAGCATTGAGGGCAGGATCAGACCCCTCACGGCACAGCACCATGGCTTGCAGCAGCGCCTGCACGTGGGAAGGGCTCCACATGCAAGCAGATTTGCAGCTGTGTTTGCATGTGTGCACGCCCCTGGGCAAACCTTCCCCCAGTCCTCCCAACTTGCCAATGAGCTCCGAAACCCCTTTGCAGCAGTACAGCGAGTAAGAGTCTTTTTATAAACATTTAGAGATCTAAGTTTGGCATCTGCTCCCATAATGATATAGCAGATCATTACAATTTGTGACATCCCACTATAAACAGAAAGCTGTAAAACCCTGTAATTTAGAAAGCTGGATCAGGTACTCATGTGTTTTGCATAATCCAAAAGGATAGTGGGTTTCAGGCTGTTTTCCCTTTTTTTTTTTTTTTTTCTTTTCCCCTTTCTTTTTCTTCCTTTCTGGTTGACATGGTTACAGCATCCTGAGGATGGGGTAATAGGACACGACACATGCATTCGGGTAGACTCAGAAATCCACTGATGCCTCCCGGAAAACTGAAAACACACTGTTTAGAGACAATTCGGCTGCTTTATCTTCTTGTATTTCTCTTCCTCTCTTTCTTATTTCCAAAGAGGTATTTGCATGAAAACACTGTTTTCTTTCCTGAAGCTTTTCACCCACCACTGCTCTTTCCCTCCACAAACCCTTTGTTCCCTGCCTGGGACATCAGAGCCACTTCTGCTGTGACCCACTGCTACAGCAGAAGAGACCCAGGCTTTGGGTTGGGAAACAACCTGTGGCAGGAGCAAGTGCTGACAAAAAATAGATAGATGGAGACAAAATTGTTCCTAAATTGAATGTTTTTCACAGTTCTTCCAAGCAGTGTCTGCAGTACTTTAAGATTATTCTCTCCCGGGGGGCCTCATAAAAGCTGTAAATACTCTGAATAGCTTTCAAGGCTAGCCTTATGACAGTTCAGTTCTCAAGAAAATATATGCTAATGTGCATCGCCATCATTATCTGGGAGACCTCGGTGCTGATGCTTTTGTGTCTACGAAGAAAAGATTTCTGATTGCCGGTGTTTTGCTAAAAGTTAAATACATCCAGGCTTTGAAACTCACGGGGAGAATTCTTAAGCAGAAATCGCCTGATGGCAACTCCCGTGCGCCGTGTCCCAGCTCCGGGATTTATTTAAAAGCGATGGATCAAATCTTTCCTGCTCCTGCCACAGCAGCCAAGGGATGTCACAGGCGCTGGTGGCAGCTGCCCACAGCCCTGAGAGCACCTCCTGCGTGGATGTGCTTCCTGGAGGAGACCAGCCCATTGCCACGCTCACATGGCTCATGCTGTACCTGCTCCGGGTGCTAGGCAGTGGTGCAAACACTTCCAGCATGCTTAGCTTCAGAGCTCGTGGCTGCGACATTTTTGTAGCTTTCCTCTTTTATACATGGAGCCTGGGCAACATACCTCGGAGTTTTGCAGAAAACACAGGAGGCAAATGAGTTACTGAAAGCAGGTTTCTGTAGGAAGAGGAGCAGGTTCTGCAGCATGTGCACACGTGGACTTCCTCACTCCGTCTCCCAGAGAGTTTTGTACCTTGTCATCAGCACTGACATGCAACAAAATGGAAACAAGGCTATTTAAAAGCTTCCCTACAGTATGGTGCTTAAAAAAAAAAAAAATACACAAAACAAAACACACTTAAGTGTAAATGTCAATGGGACCAAGCTTGTAATGTAGGCACATACTAAGCTACTTTACTTAATTGAGGCTGAAAGCACCGAAAGGGGAAAAAAAAAAGTCAGGGAGCCGTGCAGATGGAAGCAGCAGAGCACCAGCAGATTCACCATGCCCGCTCCAGCACAAGGTGCCCGCGGGCAGCCCGGTGCAGGCTGCTGTCGGCGTAGGCACCCACGCAGCACCCTTCACTCACTGCTCCTGGGTGAGGGATGCGAAGCCAGGCAGCAGCCTGCAATCCACCTCAGCTGGAAGCAAGGAGCCCAGTTTGCCCTCGGCGTACACGGGGCCGTGCCAGGGCTGCAGGGAGCTGAGCTCACCCTTGTCCACGTCTCTGGCCAGGCTCTGCTCCCTGTGCAGGGCTCCCAGGGGCACTGCTGGGCTCGAAGGGCAGCAGCACGGGCTGCCCAGGGGCCACGAAGCCACGGCTCTGGGGTGTCCTGGGGGCGAGGCGAGAAGGGGGAAGAGCAGTGGGAGGCAACAGGAGGCCCAGCTCCAGAGCCCAAAGCTGGAACCATCCTTCCTTCTCAGACGGGTTTGCAGCTCCCCTTGGTGGAGGCAAGCGGGGGGACAAGGGAGAGCCAGAACAAAGTGAGGGAAGGACTTTTAGGGTCCTGTGGAAAGGAGAGTCCTCTCTGTCCTGAAATGCTCTGCAGAAATGCTTTGCCAGCGCAGACGTTTCCAGGGCTTGGGGTTACTGGTATCAATCTCAAGTGTGAGATGTTGTTTATGGCTGTCTCGGTACAGCAGTTTCTGCAGCAATCCAATTCTTTTGTCCCAGGGGGAAATCAAAGTGCTGGGCTTGCACAGAACAGCAGTGCCTCCAGGAACTGCTGTTAGGGTGGCACCTCTCCCGCACCACCCTGCGGGGGGCGGACCTGGCCCTCACCGGGCACCCATCAGAACCAAATAAATCCTGAAATTCCTCTCTCATCCTTCTGAAGTGTCCTTTGCTTTCAAACTGTGTTTATCATGCATGATTGATATTTGACATTACGATGTACCAGGAACATGCACAACATCGCTCCGCTGGGACGCAGCACCGCTCCCACAAACACATCCATCACAGCTGTGAGTGCCACCCCGGCACCAGGGCGATGGAGGAGCCATCCCAGGGGGGAAACAACAGCTCCAGTCCCACGAGGGACCTCGCCACACATCTGTGGGCTTAGGGAGCAGAGAGACGTACAGGGTTCAGTGCAGCTTTTAAGATGCAGCCCCTGCAGAAAGCCTCCCCAAGCACAGCGGAGCCGTGGTATCGCTGTGATCAGACAGGCTGAAGGATGCTGTCTGCAGTCCTCCACCCTGTGGGCTGCAAGTGCCCTTGAAAGATGGCTGAGAAATCCTTGAAGAAAGCAGAGGAAACGAGGGCTCTGGTGGGTTTGCCTTTCGCTCCTGTGACCAAGGCGAGGGGAAGCTTCGCTGCGAGCAGCAAGCTCCCAGATCCAGGAACACCAAAGTCTTTAGCAGATGGAGATAACAGGGGAAGTATTGATCCCAATTTC
This sequence comes from Anser brachyrhynchus, assembly GCF_964034855.1. Lineage (NCBI taxonomy): Eukaryota > Metazoa > Chordata > Aves > Anseriformes > Anatidae > Anser > Anser brachyrhynchus. Next base: position 1,125,349 of record NC_137718.1, read on the forward strand.
CCTTTGCTGTCATTTGAGAAGTGGTTGCTGGAAGATTGCATTATCTTTCTGAAACGTGCCACTGTGCGTGCACATCAGGAAGAGCCAGTGTGCGATTCATTAAGCAATTCTTACAATAGTGCTGAACTACAAGAAATACAATGAACTTGGCTAAATAATTCAAGGGCCTGATTCTCATTCCCAAATAAGACCTCTCTCAGGCTCCAGCCGAGTAAAAGGCTCTCGTGAAGGTCTAGCTCCCCAGCTCTGGGTATGAACATGAAAATGATGGAGTTTCCCTGCCCCAGGATACGCTGTGGGAGAGGATGCCCATGCCGGAGGGAAGGGGCTGGACACGGGAGTCCCACCAGGGCTGAGCTGAGCTCAGCTGAGAGCTCAGGAGCCAGCCAGAATTAACAGGTCTGCATTGATTTTTGTTTAACTTCTCATTTATTACAATGCTGTGGATAGAGATTAACTTTCGGTGCTTAGTATTTATTATTGTTTCAGCTGCTTTCAAATGGAAACTGAAAGCACTTTGATAAATGAATCAAGAGCTTTGTCTGGCTTCGCTGTACCTGCTGTGAAGGTGCATGCTCTGCGCTGATGCTCCTGCACAGCGGTGTGGAGTGGCTCTCCACGGCAGCCAGGATGGCTACATGGCAGCAAAGAGCTTGCTGAAAATACGATGCCCTAGCACAGAAACACAGAGCCCAGGAATTTGTAAGCAAGCTGTGCTTCAGTCCTCCACCACCCTCTCCAGCTGCTGCCGAAAAGAGGGACAGTGTCCTCATGCCCCCTCACACCCCATGCTTGAAGGGCTCCAGAGGACACCTGCACGGTACTGGGATGCTTATCCCAAGCTGGCAATGAGGGAACACAGAGGGCAGATGCCTGGGAGTTTGGCTGGGGCACAGAAATCCCTGCAGATCCCTTGCAGAGAGAACCACCACGGAGCTGCCCCAGGGGGCCCCAGCTCTAAGCTGCCTTCCTGAAGCAAGTCCCACTCCTGCAGCACCTTAGCCTGCAATCCCAAAAGCATCAGCTGTGGGGAGGGGAAGCAATCCAGGAAGCAGTCTGCAATCCCAAAAGCTTTCCCTGAACCAAAACAAAGAGCAAGTGGTAGTCAGACAAAGCTGGTACTTCCTCCCTGCCAGTTCGTGCTCCCAAAGCAAATCATTAATATGCATTTCTCTGACGTGCTGTAAGTCACTTGTGGTGAAGTGCTGCATCTAATTGATTTGAGATGCATCAGCCGAGCCTCACGACTGACTCTGTTAGGCCTGCGTGTAATAAGTGCAACACACTGGAAAGAGGGGAATTACTCTTGACACTGGGATTATATCTCTGCCAAAGGCATCAATATTCTATTAAAGATATGTGATAACATAACACTAATTACCAATTGAGGGTCCATTAAAGGCAGCCTACAAACAGCGGTTCGATCTCACCTTTCAGATTAAAAACACCACAATGATTTCCTGTTCCTTGTACTTTATTTCTGTTTTTTCTACCCATGCATAATTCAGGAATGCAAATTGCCAGCAAATACCTAGAAGATTTCTGTCTTCACCTGCCATCCAGGGGCAACATCTTCCCGAGCCCGGGCTGAGCCAGGAAGGAGATAAGTCATGTCTACAAGCCAAGAGCAGTGCAGAGAAGTCCTCTCCCACTTGGATCTGGCTGCCTGCCTAGGGGCAGCGCAATGAATGGCCGTGACTCAGCAGCAGAGGAAAGCACCAGGCGTGCAGGATGGACGGGCACCAGGCTGGCCCCGCAGAGCCTTTTGGTAGCTACGCATTCAGCTCACAGATGAAGCAGGGCTCTGCTTTCCAACCCAAAGGGAGAGTTCTTGGCTGCAAATTAATTTCAGCGAAGCTGCAGGTGGGCCAGGTAGAGGTGGGAAGGAGGCTGGTGCACAGCCAGTTCCTCGTCCCTACCTCAAGCAGGGGAACAGCGTACGGGTACCTGGAGTACTCGCTGACCAGCTGCAGACACACGAGAATCCCCACAACGGAGACCCCCGGACGGAGCCTTCCTCCACGGGCTCTCCTGCGGGGCTGCGCAGCCTCCCCCAGCCGGCTGAGCCCTGTGGGGAGCCTTGCGGGGGGCTTGGTGGTGCTGCCGGCCCCCCACTGCCCCCCAGCAGAGGGTCCCCTGCGAGGGGCATCCCCTCCTCTGCGCTCAGCCTGTCGCAGCAGCTGCCTCGCCTTCCCGAGATGCTCCGACTCCCTTCCCAAGGCTCCTGCTGGTGCTGGCAGGAGTTTAACAGAAAACAGTGTGAGAGCTGATCGCAGCCAAGCTCGCACGGAAAGCCGCGCTCGAGGGCAGGCATCCAGCATGGCACCAGGGATGCCAAGCTCTTGCCTTTAAATGCAGCACCTTGATGAGACTTTACAAGTGTCACTAACCCTGCGTGGGGGTTGGAGACGCTCAGCCTGCACCACCGTGCACATCCCGGCAGGAGCCGGGGCACAGCCAGAACTGAGATTCCCCCTCCACCAGGAGGACGGCAAGCCAGTCTCCCTAAATGTCATGGCGCATTTTGCAGCAAGAACAAGCAAATTAGATTCTTCAAAAGCTTCATTTCTTAAAGATGTTTTTTTCTGGTTGTAAAGATTTTTTTTTCCCCCTAAAGCTATGGAGGGTGGACAGCCTAAAACAATGACCATGAGGTTAATGAAATTGAAATGAATATGAACTCCAACACCCCCCATCTTGTAGGGGCAAATCTGATTCTCTCAACAAGGCTCGGTGCCCCAAACAGCAGAATATTTTGCAAAATAAGGGCCTAAAAGACAAAACTGGACTCCTCAGACATCACTGTAAGCACCAACAGACGTTAGTGGGCATAGCCCGTCCTGTAATTTAGTTATTGGCAAGAATAATATGAACATTATTGTTAAAGAGGGAATAACTTCCCTGCAGAGAAACAGAGGAATTAGAATCAGTCTCCTACTCCCAGCCGATGTTAATGGCACGATTTAGCTCCAAGCAATGCTTTTGGAGGCCAACATTGAGGAACACACATTAAATAAATGTCTAATAAGGGACAAAGCGAATCGCTGTGGGAGGCTGAGGAAGGTCACGCAGGAGCCAGCGATGAGGAGCTGCATCGCGTGCGTTTCCTCGGCCGGAGCCTCCTGCATGCTGGTGCAGCCCGGCTGCTCGGGAACTCCCCCCCGCATTATTCTCCTGCATGCAGCAGCAGCTGCCAGCCATGCATTACTTTAATGAGACACAATAATATTCTATCAGTTCTACAAGCTATACATTGGAGCCACGGAGAGAAATAGTCTGAACCTCCATATGATCAATCTTGTCAAAACATGTTCATTTAATCCCTTGCAAATGAAAGGAAGATGTGTTTAAAATGTCGTCCTTGGGGTCTCGGAGCCAGGTTCCTATAAATCAGTCAACTCAGGTAAACTGTATTATTTAGGAGCTATTTGACAGCATACGTGCTGAAAACATTTTTTAAACTATGCACGCAAGGTTTACATTATCTCAGACATTAAAGTGATGTGGATTTTTTTTGTTTTACCTTTCTGTGACTAAGTGCCCACCGTGCAGTGATTGCGCTCTGAGGTGCACACGGAGAAGATGGATAGGCGGAGGTTAAACAGGGACGCACACAACTCACTGCTAAGCAAACGCGCCAGTAAACCCAGGGACTAATAAGCTTACGGAGCTGACAAGGAGGGACAACCGCGTACAAAATTTCAGGCAGTAACTTACTCTGCTGGGGAATTCAGCCCTCAGTCTGACAGAGACGCTTCTGCAAGCAGGACTGCGCACCTGAAGGTATCCTGAGCAGCCCCCAGCCCACTCTGAGCCCTGCTGCTGCCCGAGGAGAGATGCCCAGGGGACACGCAGGCACCCACGCTTACGGCAGGTTCATTTTTCTCCAGCAGCTTAAAAAAGCTCAGCAGTAATCCAGGGAGATTTTCTGGGACACCTCCAGAAAGGACCAACTCTGCAGCCCAGCTGTGGAACAGGTGGGAATTGGGAGCGATTGGCTTTGCTTGGGGATCTGGCATTGGTTTGGCTCTTCTGTGTCATGGGGTGAAGTACTTCACCTCCTGAATCACGTTTAACTTACGGGCTTAATCATCTCCAGCTTTGTCAGAGGTAAGTTGCAAGGCATCATCTGATGCCCAGACGAGAAGCTCAAGGAAACTTACGGAGCATCCTGCAACAAGTACCCCGAGTTGCCCACCTCCAAACTCCACACGACTTTCTTCTGGGGGAACAACGTGGCCTTTTTTGGATGAACACCCACATGCCCATTTAACAGAAAGGATGTTTGACAGATATGACAATGGACAGGGATTGGTTGGATTCTTTATTGGTTCTGAAGGTGCTTATATTTAAAACAATTTGTTAGGCTCTCTGTGATTTACTGCCGAGCTGGAAAATGGGGCTGAGTATTGATTCTTTGCCTTTTCTATTGCAAATGGGTGTAATGTTTTATAGTATGTCAGAATAATAGCAGCGGGCACTTTATCAATGTCAAATGTTAAAAATGATCAGCTATTGTGATGTAGGAGATTAAATATGAAAGCTTGATGGGTATATAAAAGCAAAATGGCAATAATAAAGGGATTTTTATGTTCAACTCGTTGCTCTCCTGAATCTACCTGGGGAGCTATTAGAACCAATTGTGCTGATCAGTGACATATCACCATGGGTTAAAGGACTGGAACGTGCTGGGTTTCGTTCCCCAGGGGGCCTCTATTTGTTGCTGAGCTGATTGAGGGGCTGGAAGCCAGCCCTGCCCTTCCCCGCGAGGACTGGCTGCGCGGCATCGCCCTGCGCGGGGCTGGAGCCTGGTGGCAGGATGAGGTGGCACCCAGGCAGTGCCAGCATCAGTGAGCACAGCTCCTGGGTGCCACGGGGCCGAGCGGCCCCTCCAGCCCCTCATCCCCCAAGGAGGGGCTCCACAGATGGGAAGGCAGAGGGCAGAGGGCTGCCTGCCACGTGCAGATGGGCTCCTCGCTGCAAATAGCCCAAACTGCAGCAAAAACCCCCGTGTTTCTGGTTGCTCCCACGCTTCTGTAACCCAGACAAACCAGCTAATAGGAGAGGAAGTTAATGTATCGATTAGAAAGGCTAAGATGCAATAATAAATGTGACATATTCAGCTAAGATGCAGCCCCTGGACCTGCTGAGAGCAGCAGCGTTGGGTTTTAGCCAGAGTTTGAGCAGCTCTCACTAAAAACGGTTTTGAAAAATGTGAAGTACACCTACTTGGCTTCTTTAATTGAAAAATTGAATACCTTTCAGTGAGGATATCTTCCAGACTAGCTAGACCTTAAATTTTTAAGATCTGAATCACAAGCGTTTGTCAAACACCTCTTTTCTCCACCAAAGAGTTGAGCTGCTTTAAACTGGCTGCCGGGGCTGGGCTGGCTGCTAGGTACTGAGCATAGCTGGGGAAAGACAGTAGCAGAAAGGCTCAAGCAGCTGTTTCAAGAGCAGAGAAGAGCTTCCTACAGCACAAGTGCGAGGTGGAAATCTTGAAAAGAGCCTGAACCCAGCGAGCCCCCGGAGCCTCATCCACACGCGGCGCTCGTCCCCGGGCGCGCTGCCCCTCTCCATCGCCCGCTCTTGAGAACACGACGCAGGTCTGCCACAGAGACCCCGCGCAACAGCTACTGCCTGCAGCTCTGTCCTCAAACACCACTGTAAGAAACAGGGCTAAAAATAACATTTCCCTCTCTTTCCCCATCTTCCTTCTAGCTTGCAAACCTCAGCCACCACCACTAAAGCCCACGGCGCCCCAGCACCAGCCCTTTTATAGCCAGCGAAGGCCCTGATTCCCCTGGCAAACACCTGCTGCAGCTCAGCTCTGCTGGTCCTCCAGCCAAGGCTGCCCTTAACTCCTTCCCTGCCAGCCTCTGCCCCTGCCCCCGGCGCTGAAGCCTGAGCTCTGCACCGCTCTCGCATTCCCGTGCTGATCCTCTGAGCCACCTGGGTCCAGCCGGCAAAATTAAAGAGCAGTTACACAAGAGAAAGTGGTAATTTGGCTGGTGGCTCTTACAGTTTGCTGGACAGGGGAAAATGAAAAATTCTACCCCCTGGAAAAATACCGCGCTGGAATTGTTCAAGTCAGAGTCAGGCAACGGGCATCGGTTCGAAGCCAACACGCGGTACAAGCACAGAATGGATGCTGCCGTACGCCCCGCAGACAAACCACCATGCAGAGCGGCTGTCAGACACTGCGAGGGCACAGAGGGAAGGTGAGATCTTAAATGCTGATTTCTGGCTGAGTGACAGCTTGCTGGATGGAAGCGAAGCGCGGCCCCTGCCTCCTTAGCCCGGGAGCAGCTCTAGAAAGCAGCGTCCCTGGCACCAACATGTTTGCTGCAGACAAGAGATGCGCCCCACGAGCATCATTCCTGGCGCCCTGGGGGGAATCAGCTGCTTCGGCTGCTATTTGATCTGTCCCCGGGGACTGAGAGCACTCCAGCTCCTGCGCCTTCAACTTCAGAAAAAAACTGCCAGCAAGAGACAAAAAAATGAAAAGTTGCGGAACTTGATCAGTAAGGGCTACTTCCGCTAGTAATTACTAATAGTTTCACAAATATTTTGTTACAAAGAAAAGGTAAAAAAGGGAGGAAAAAAAAAAAAGAGAAAAAACAAATAATTCTTGAAGCCTGGACTCCAATTAAATTTTTCAAATTATTGTAAGCAAGAGGAAAAAAATGCACAGGCAGGACAAATGTTCTCCTAATTACCCAAACACTTTATTAACCAATGCTAATTAAAGCGTTTCTTGGAGTCTGACAAATGTCTGAAATTGCTCAATTTAGAAGTTAGTTTTGACTCCAGTAATTTATGCAGCATTAGAAAGTTACGCGGGAAAAGTATCTTTCAGCTAATGTTTTTTTATTAAAGCTGACAGCAATAATTAGTTATTTGCTACTAATGGGGTGGCCCCTTGAGGGGAATTTGCCGAGATGGATGGATTGGGCTCCTTCCAGCATTAATTGGTCTGAGCCTCGGTCAGATGCTCCAGCAGAGATTGTCCCAAGCACAGCCTCTCCTCTTCAAACTCACCCTTTGGTTCCCTTACAAAGAAAACAAGCCGTATGACTTGATCTATAGCTTAGAAAAAATATATTATTTTTAAAAAATAATTCCAGCCAAGGAGGCGCACCAGCACTGGGCACACCGCCTGCCCCGCCGGGAGGGGCCGGGCCCCTGGGCTCCAGCAGGCAAAAGTCATGCACTAAAATACAGCTGCTAAAACCAAAGTTCAGCAGTAATGGGAGCAACGCACCGTCTCAGCAAATGAAGCTGAAAGCAGATTTCCTCGGAGCTCTTGTTTTGCTGGAAGTAAGTATTTTGTGCGGTGCGGTCCTAGCAGGCAGTCATCACCCAATTAGTGACGAGCTACTCGCTCAGAGTAGAAGTAATACACATTACAAACGCCATTTGTTTTGTTCCTGAGAATAATTGATCATCTTTTTAAAGGGACAGTGTAAAAACATTAGGCTTGAAATTAAAGCTTCACCCAGCAAAGAGAAACCCGAATTTAACGCTGAACTGTTATCATGGGTCTTTATACCATTGTGTCTCATAAATCCCCAGCCACTGGAGTCAACTGATTACGTGAGAACCTCAGCTCTTGTTAAAAGTAGATTTCTGCTTTTCTCAGACACAGAAAAAGCCCTGAACACAGGAAACTAATGAGCTGCGTGGATTCAGAAATCAGAATGCAAAGAAAGAAGATCCAGATTTTCTTTTCATCTCATTTTTTGAGCTTGACACATAATTTTGGATGCTTGGGTTGTCAATACCTTTTGTTTCTCATCTTTCCTATAAACTGCAAATGATCCAATTATAGAGTAAAAAGAACAGAAAGGGGGGAAAACTGGAGAAATAGAATAATCTATGGGGGAAAGAAAGTAGCTGAGATGAAAAGCTAATGAAATGACAAATGTAACACCACTCAGACGAATTAAAAGGGATTTGGTGTCAGACAGAGAAGAGAAGGCAAGAAAGTATGAGATCAGCCCAAGGACTCAGTTCTCATCCCATGGCTCCTGGATCTGTGCTTGATCCACACTTCTTCTCTCAATCCAATGCCTGAGTCCATGCTGGATTAAAAGCATAGCAGAGGAGAGCTATTCCAAGCTCTGGCTGAAAAATATCCCAAGCTACGTTCTCTCTGTGTTACAGGGATGCTTTTCTTTTGTGTTGAACAGATTTGCCATGTTGTAAAACAAACCTGAATTCAACCAGAGAGGATCTCTGGAGCCTGATGTGAAAAGCTCTATTTTTCTTCTCTTTCTCTTTTTTGAAAAAGATAGAAGGGAAATGTGCCATAGGCTGAGAAAGGCACTTAAATCATGCTTGCAGAAGAGGTTAACGGGGAAGCCTTGACAGGTATGCTAATGCTCTGCTATTTAGTCTGTAGGAACTGACATTAAAAGGCCTTGGTTAAAGACACGACTCAGTGTTTGAGCAATTTAATGAGGTGTTTCACATATCCCGACCTTGTAGGAACTATCACAGCTTTCCGAATGTTTCTGGTTGTGTTGGCCATTTGGGCTGACACCTGGACGTGTTGCTCACCTGCAGAAGCTGAGCCCCTGTGCCAGCGCCTTCCCTGCGCACAGCACCACGAGCAGTGCGGGTACGGGGGCACTGCGGTCAGCAACGCGCCCTCTCCTTGTGCTAAGTCCAGCAACACCACTCCACCTCTCACCATGTGCTTGAGCCCTCGACAGACAGCATTGACCCAAAACGCAGGAAAATCTATGAAAAATGTCAGGCGCAGAATGTATCAATTTTGACCTTTAAATTTTCGAAGTCTCTTTTACCACTCATTCAGTGTAAGAAAGGAAAGCTGATTTGACTTCAGAAATGGAAAGTTTTGATAAAGAAGTCAAAACCTGGCACTGGGACTATTTCAAAGTTAAGCACGAACTGTGCGTGACAAATGCCACGGCTCGGCAGGTCTGACACTCAACAGGACAGCCAAGTCTGGCTCCTACAACGATGGCAAACTGAAGGTGTCGTGGCTGATGGCACCAGCAAATCCAAGCCAGCACCCATCCTGCCCCATCACTTCCCTGCCCGCATGCCTCAGAAAAGGGTTCTCCTGACATACGATCATCAGTTACTCCTCTTGCCTTCTTTATTCTTATTCCTTTGGAACCAAGTCAGCATGGTACATTTTAGCAATGGGCTCTTAGGACTCACACTGCTTTGGATAAATAGATATACGAGTGACTTAGCATTTAATATTTTAAAGTCTTGGGGAACAGCACAGCATGCAGCACTTTGCCCAACTTGAGCACCGCGTGTAATTTACAGGTTGCTGCATGCTCAGCCAGGAAAGCCTCAGGGTCCATATTTCTCTTCTCTCCCTGGAAGCTGCGTGTGGATGCACTCCTGGCTCTGGCAGCGCTGAGTAGCAGGCACCAGGGAGCTGCAGCAGCTGGGAACGTGAGCTCCTGGTGCAAGTAAGCGCAAAAGCTATTTCCGAGCTATCTCAGTGGCTCAGAAATCCAGCGCCCATTCATTCCAATATGGCCTGGCCATCAAGAAGCCTGAAAAATTATAACCTAAGCCTTAGCAAAATAGCAAGAGCAAAACACGCAGGGCTCATCTCAGGGAAATCCCTTGCAAGGCTTTGCTCAGTTCACCAACTACAGCCCCTCGGCCAGCCCCACACGCAGCCCCCACTGCACCACGCACCCATGGGACCCCCCCAGGGGGCTTGCAGGTCCCTCATGCCCAGTGGACCTGCAAACGCCAGAAAGGAGATTTAGGAACAGAAGAGTCACTTTATTTTAAAGCTTTTAAGGGAATATTGAAAAGAGTGGAAAGGGGTTTTGATCTTTTTTTTCTCCCCTCCAAACTTGGAAAAAAAAAAAAAGCTTTTAAAATAAATAGCTGGCAATGTCTCTTGTTTGAGTAATTCTTTGCCAGCAATAAATGTGTCACTCTAAAGTGCTTTATTTAGAAATAAAAAAAATGTTTTTCTTTGTAGAGCGCTCTGCATTACATCAAGTTAAAGGCTGGAAGCGAAATTCTCTTCCTCACTCTGCATACCCCTCCCTGCTTGATACATTCATATATTCTCCTATAATCTGATCTAGGTTATAAAAATATATATAAAAAAAAGAAAAAATAGAGAGACATCTGGCTCTCCCACACATCTGACATTTCCCTTTATGCCTGGTTTAACTTTTTTATGACTGCCTGGGTTCGCTTCACTGGAGAATTTCTCCCTTCAAATGAGTTTCCTGTTTTATGTTAGAAAATTTTCCTTTAGACAAACCTGATAATTTTTCAAGTTAAAATGTGTATGTTTTAAGTACTTAGGAAGTTTAAGGATCCTACTGATGGGGACATAAATCTGAGTTTATTCACGCTGGAGTCCCTGTGTCTAACCGATCCTTTTAAAAAATAAAAGGGAGAGAGAGAGATAGATGGAGACATAGGGAAGAGAGATTTTTTTTTCCTTGTGTTAAAGCAGAACCCCCCCAAACTGTCAATTCAGTAAGAAATTTATTAGTAGCTGCTCGTACTTTATGTGCTGACGCCAGTGGAAGGTAGTACTTGCAGTTTCTCCCGCACGTACGTGTTCAACAGCAAGCAAAGAGGGGGCTGCCCCAGCGTCACCATCACGTACGGGGTCAGACCTGCGGGAGCCCAGGCTTGGATGCTCCGTCCCTGCTGGGGCACCGCCTTGGCACCAGCAGCTTTGGGCCGAGGCACCGGAATTTTTGTCCCTGGGAAGGCAGGATGGGCCAGGGCACTCATCAGAGGCCAGGTTTGGTTTTACCCAAGCAGTAGCCACGCAGGCTGCACAATGGAGGTGCCCGCTCTGGGCACACGTTAACTGGGAGCAAGAGGGTGTCTCTGCCTTCCACAGCTCACCTCTGGGTCAGCCTTCGTCTCACCCACTGCTCCTCCTCCAGCTCCTGCCTCATCCTCCTCCAGCTCATCACTGACGTCGGGCTGCTGCAACGCAAGATCACGTAATGAATAAAAGCAGGACGAGTCCTATTGTTCAGTAATAAGGAGAAAAAAAAAGTGATCAAAAAAGCCAGGGACTTAAAAGACCAGAATTATTTCTCACATAGAATAGGGGGAAAAAAATAAAAACCCTAACATGCCTTATCGCAGCGGAGAACAAGCGCTGTGCAAATGTGTGGGCCTGTGAGTGGCGTGCAGGTTGTTTTGAATAGACGTGTGACATTGTCAGGGAACCTTCCATTGTGCCTCTGAAAGGCACTCGCAACATTGCATGAAAATCAGTCATTTGTGTCACCCTGAGAATGGGAAAAGATGCCGTGGAGGTTTTTTTTTTTTTTTTTTTTTAAGGCAATGTCCCCAGAATAAGACCTTCAAAGCCAGATAAACCTTATTTCTGAGAGGCATGGAAAAAAAGGCAAGAAAGCAAAAGTTTGGGGAAGCTCAACAATCCAGGTTTCTTTAGATAAACAGATACAGCCGTCCTTCCCTGGGCCATCAGCCCTGCATCCAGAGCCCCTGGTCCGCCTTGTCCCTCCCCAGGCACAGCTAGGACCACGGCCATAAAAGAGCTGCAGGCACCCACGGCTCCCCCAGACCCAGCCCCGCTGCAGGACCTCGCCCCTCCGCGCCTCCCTCCTGCATGCCAACCCCGGCTATCGGGGCAGAAGCGTTCCCCCAGCCCTGCTCCCCATCAACTTAGATGAGAAAACACGATCGATCCCGTCCTCCAGCATTTTGCAGATTGTTCAGGGGAACAACAGCTGGGGAGACTTTTTTTTTTTTGACAAATGCACTTTCATTTTCAGCTGAGTTTCCTCTCTGGGAAGAAAAGATATGTTCTGTCGGTTCTAATTAGCTGCCCCAGTCACTCACAGCAAGGGACTTCTGATTTAGCCTTTGCTTAAATCCTTCCCAGCTTTCTCCCAGGTGGCAACCCCACATTTCCACCCCTGTTCTGCCAGCCCCAGGCCCACATCCCTGGGGAGGATGTGGCCCCAGTGCAGGTCCAGCTCTGCTCATGCATGGGAGGAAGCGCCCACCGGGCAGGGCTGGGGTGGCTTTGGGCTGTACGTGTCCTCCTCGTGCACATCCTGCTCCATGCCCCATCACGTCCCACCCAGCAGCTCCCAGAGCAAGGAAAAAGTGGATTCAGCCACCCCCAGCACCAGGGGAACACCGCAAGGTCCCCAGGGTGCTCCCGTGTCCCCACGCTCCCCTCTGCTGCTGCAGGGTGGCCTCAGGATAGAGCTGGTGTGGGGACAAGGGGGCTCTGGCGGACTCAGTCCCAGCAAAGGCTCCACTTCCAGGTTTCATCCAAGTGCCTAATTAAATCTTCAGAGCACTAACTGCTTGGGCTCCAACACAAATAGCTGCAGAAGCCAGAGGGAAGGCAGGGGAAGGACAGAGGTGGAAAAAGGAGGGAGAACCCTAAAATAAATAAATTAATTAAACAAATAAATAGATAGAGGAAAAACAGAGGGAAAATAAAATAAAACAACCTGCAGTGCCGGATGCCCAAGCACTCATTAACAGCATGACAGAAGGGAAGAGAAGTGTCTCATTGTCTGAGGCTGTCATCCTTCATTCTGACGAGCACTTAGAGAGTCGCGACCCCTTTCAGCATCTCCACACAGACAATCAGCCCCGCGCATCGGTCACTGCCGTGCGCTCGCCGCATCCCCGCCTTATTGCAGGGATACGCGGAGGGAAGGATATCATACCATCGGGGAGGGCTGCGCCCACGCCACCGAGGAGGGAGCAGGGACGCGGGCACTGCCCTGCTGAGCCCTCCGCAGCAAAGCCCCATGCCATGGGACTGCCTTCAGCTCAGCTCAAAACCTCTTCTCCTGTGCCTGCAGCTCACACACCCCAGCATGGAGAGAGAGCAGCGAAGGAGTGAGCTGATGGGTCTCCTTCCTCAGCTGGTGCCTGTGGCCCCCAGCCCAGGCTGCCTTGCAGGAGGACAGGACTATTCCTGCACACACCTATGGGCTCAGGTGTCTCTGGGAGGCCTTGCTGTTAGCAGCTAAACAATTAACAGAACTTGGTTTAAAGAAAAAAAAGTGTCATCTGCTTAGAAGGAGCCCAGGAGGGGGCAAAGTGGCATTTGTGGAGAGGCCAACAGATGGGGGACTGGGGAGATGGACGAGGCAGAGGTGATGAATGAGCAGGAAAGCTGGAGAATCTGCAAACCTGTGTTTTTGGTGCTCTACAGACTGAAGATTTCAGCTGAGGCTGCTCCCTAGCATCACAGCTTGTTACCTTTCTGCCTGAGCTCCCTTTGTGCTTTATTATAATTTTAAAGCATGGTTAGCACTAGTGAGAGATACTGAATTGACAGCCCCAGAGTGATGCCTCCAGCACGCTGCCCTCCCACTTGGGTTGCTGTTGTTATTTGTGTATTTGCAAGCTCTGACAATAGGCTGATCACTGCACGGATAATAGAAGCAACCCCTGGCTCGGTGGGTTCATCTCCGAGGGGGGGAAGGACATCAGAATTCAGGGTTGGTTCCAGCCAGGAAAATAAAGGAACAGGGCACACTGGTGACAACGCTTTTGGGGGGCACGGAATAAATATTTGAAAGACCTGTTTCTGTACTCGCTTGACCACTTGATGAGTCAGCAGCACCAGGAGCCTGTTTGTCAGGAGGGGATGCTCCCCGGGCTTCGGTTCCGTCTGCATCGCCCCGCAAACCGCAGCGATTCCTGCAGCCTGGTCGCCATAGGAATAGCTCGTTCCTCCTTGATGGACTCCTCTACTCAACCTGTTGTGATTTAAATTAAAGACAGCTGGTCTCATGCTGAAACCGGTGTCACATGCCTTTTAGCAGCAGCTTGCCTATCAGTTTGCATTCCCTCCTCCAGTCATCCCAGGATGCTATAGCTCTCTTAGGTGGGGTTTATCATGACACAGAACAAGCACTGTCAGTGCTCGCTCTCAATGAAGCAACAGCTCGGAGCACACTGAACGCCTCTGGATTTTCTCTGCAAACATTGCTTGTTGCAGGGAACTCCCGTTCTGCCGGACTGTTTGCTCCTCGTCAACACAGGAAATTTGGCTGGGTGCTTCAGAACCCCTAGAGCAAACACTGTAGTTATTTAAGCAAAAAAAAGCAAACAGCTTTTAGCGAAATGTGGAGAAAATGGGTCCGCTGCTTTATCCCATGTCCTGCATGGGCTGTCACAGCCCACGAGGCAGGGGGCTGGCTGGGGAAGTGCCTCCAGGGCCACAGTGAAACACCAGGAGGGGACAGGGCCATCGGCCCCACAGGCAGACCCAGGTCCCATTGCCTGCTCCCCGCGTGCTGGAGCAGATTCTGGCTGCCCTGCTGTTCCACCTGCTCCTGCCATTTTCTCCTCTGCGGTGACTAATAGCTGTTCTCAGCTCCACAGCCTCTGCGTGCTTTCCCTCCTCCTCCTTTCCCTCTCTGCACAGCTCCTGAGCCATGATGCTGTGCTTGCCACCAGTTCACCTCGCTCTGCCCAAAAAACACCTCCTGCCTGCCTGCCCCCCCCCCCCAGGTTGAGGGCAGCAGCCCCCCGTGTCAGAGCCCAGCACCCCACAGGACCCCGTTCCCCAGCCAGGCACCGCTGGTGCCACCCCAATGCTTGGGGCTCGCACACCAGAAGCCTTCCCCTCCTCGTTTCGGGGGAGCTGCTGCTGCTCCTGGCTGGGCTTATAACACTTGTTTATTTATCCAGTTTTACTGTACTGAAATTGAATGTGTGTTCCAGTTTTTCCCCGATTCCGTAAAGGGACACCAGTTACATTGTAAGTCCAATTTATCCTTTGCAATGTATTCATTAAATCCCAGTTAGGTCCTGCATTATTTAATGCAATTGATGATGTAATTAAGCTACAGGCAGACATTAACAACCAGAACCGTCAGGGAAGTTTAGGATCCTTTACTACCCTGTTCCTGGTGTTATACAGCTTCTAATTTCATAACAATTACTCTAACCAGTTGGTTAAAGCCACACACTTCACGCATACTGAATGCCCAAAGCACGGCTCTAGAGCAGACCGGGGTGCAAGGCTGTGTTGTCTGCTGCCTCACTGCAACATCCCACACGAGATATGTGGATGGCATTTCTGCTGTCTTTGCTTTGCCCATTGTCCTCTATCCACCTAATTCAGAATAGAAATTCCTTTATTTATATATAAAGGAATTTTGATCCTGAATATATGTATATATAAATACAAAAATCCCCATGCTGGCTTCCTCTGAATTAATCCTGATTTACTCCAACAGAAGTTGCAAGTACTCTAGCCCCCTTTCACATCTTAAAGTGAAATGCATAACCCTCAGTCTCAGGTTTCACAGCGTGGGAATAATTAACTTGTTTTATTACTGGGGGCTGGAGTAGGAGGAGAAGTTTGGGACCATCTGCAAATTACTCAGAGCTGCGCAGACAGGGTGCAGCAGTGCCATCCTTAAAAGTACATCAGATCCAAAGACATGAACGCCTCCAAAACGTGCGCGTGACCTGATTTTCACTCGTATTCAGGGGAGTTATTCCAGCACAGCATGAAGGCTTTAGATAGCAGACAGTCCTGCCCAGGCACTCTTTCCTCAGCAGAAATCCTCTTTTCCCCCAACACAATCAAGCCTGTTCTGGACCCTCCACTTCTTATCCACAGGTAGAGGGAAATGTGGAACCAGCACATCAGCTGGAGCACTCCAGCCTACCCTGGGGCTAAACAAGTGACAGCACAGAGCACTTCCAGCCCCCAGCACAGGGTGCACCCCTGCTCCCAGAGCCCCCCGCATCCACCTGGGCACTGAGGTTTCCCACCAGGCACAGCACAAGCAGCAGCTTCTGCAGAACCCAGGCAGATAAATACTCACCTGCTGATGTTCACCGACCACCGGGAGACCTGAGGTTGGGCTTTGCAAGCTGAGGAGGGGATTTTCACCTCTGCTCACAGGAGCTGGCCAACAGCAGAGGCTGCAGCAGGGAGGAGCTGGTGCTGGGCAATGCCTGGGTGCTGCAGGCACAGCAGGGAGGCTGCAGCTCTTCCCTCCAGCTCCTGCCTTGCTCTTGGAGCACCAGCTTGCTCTTGATGGCACAAGCACAGGCCTGAAGCTGAACCTACCAAAGGCTTTGTGGGACTGAGGTGAAGCTTTAATAATAACTGCCATTGCATTAGGAGATTGCTTCCTTGTGCCTTATCTGCCCAGAGATATCAGCAGCCAGGATCTTATCACACTGTAATTACCAGGCCTAGATTTGCACTAATTGGCTCTCTGGAGTAAAGTTACCTCCAATCTGTGTATTATGGGTGCTCAGCAGGAAGCGATTTACAGCTGAACAGGTTATATGGGATGATCTAAGAAGGATTAGCTGCAGCTGCAGCCAAGGGGGTGAGGAACAGGGGTGGTGGGCATAGTGAGAACATGCCTCTGCCCCAGGCTCTGCCCCAGCCCCTTCAGAGGGTGCACAAAGCAGGGTACTTGTGATGGAAGTGTGCTCTGTGAGCTGCTCTCCCTCAGGGTGCACAGCCGGAGCCTGCCGGGGGGACACAGTGCTGTGCTTGGCCAAAAACCAGGCACCCTGTGCTCTTTCTGTTGGTTCACATGTTCCACCTCCAAAGCCTGCTGTGCCTCCCCAGCAAGCTTCTCTTATGTCCTGTTGCCATGCAAAAAGTGCACAACAATTACAGAAGGTCTCTGGGAAAATGCAGAAGCAGCTCCGAACACCTGCGGGGGGCTGGCAGCAGCGGAGCCACGCTCCTGAACCAGAGCGCCTGTTTGGACGCTGCCTTTTCCCTGTAATTAGTGCATATTTGTCTCTTTGACTTCAAGTGATATTTAGCAGTTTAGAGCTTGGGACCCTCATTACTTCAGCAGCGTGATAAAAAAATAGATATGTAATTGAGATGCTGTTCCACTCCTCTGGGACCGCGGCGCTGCCTGGCTCGGCGGGATGCGGAAGCGTGTCGCCCTGATCAGAGGCAGATAAGGAGGCCAGTTGATTAGGCTGGATCCCACAGGCAAACCCTAATCTCGCAGTCTGTTTGTTAACTATCTGCCTTTTTGTGATGTTTGGTTTGCATAATGTGATAATGTAATAATGTGATAGCTCTTTAAGAGGGAAATGAATCCAAATTAGGGGTGGGGGACGGGTGCACTGCAGTGAAGGCAGATCCTTGTGCCTGCCGGTGGGACTGGGATGCTGTGGAAGTGGCAGAAGGGTGGGCCAGAAGAGTTCTCAGGGAGCACCAGTCCATGCCCCAGCCCCCGGGCAAAGGGCCTTTTGGTGCCCTCGGACACTTCCAGCAGCAGCTTTTTGCCCTTCCCTGGCCACTGGCCCCAGTGCCGCTCCTGCAGCTGCATCGCTCTCTCCTAGCAGCTGGTGTGGAAACCTCATTTCCACCGAGTCCAGCTGCTTTCCTGCTGTCCATCCCATGTCCTTGGAGAGTGACCAAATGTCATCTTTTCATTTATTTATTTTCCCATAACACTATACTTTGGGAAGGCAGGTAGCACACGGCCTTTCCTGGGCTCAGGCACGCCTCGCTCCATCCCTCGCAGGCCGGGTCTCAGCGAGCTCTAGCAGGGACACAGCTGTGTCCTCCTAGCGCGGACAAGGTCATATCCTCAATGCTGTCTGCTAAAATAGCATAATAAAATTACCTCACATGAGCAAGACGTTCCTGCTAATCACAGCTTTGCTGGTTTAAGTGCTGCTACATGAAAGGTTTTGCTGGCCCAGTTTCCCCACTCTGCTTCTCACCTCTGCTAGCGCAGCAATGTCAGCGGAGGACTGTGGCGTACACATGGGTTCTACAAATTGATGCTCAGCAGCCACGTTTTGGGCTCATCTCTAGTCCACAGAAATAAAGAAATCCAGCAAGAGCTGACTTGCCACCTGGGAGCCCACCAGGACACGCGATCAGTTGTTCCCATACCGTGTCTCCGTCCGGCATCCGTCGCCCGCGTTACCAGCCACAGCAACTGCCGACGTCCTCCTGGCGTCTGCGGGTCCTGGTGGGCCCCGTCTGCCACAGTCCACAGACCCTGAAAGAAGCAGTCCCAGCCCCAGAGAGTTTAAACTCTGGCAGACAGAAACAAAAGCTGAAAGATGAGCAGGTACGTGCCATCCCCCAGCTGCTCCAGCGGCTGCAGGGTCACAGAAGTCAATGGAGCGAGGAGGCTCCGTGGCACCCGCAGAGGTGGCTGCAGAGGGCTTCAGATGCACCAGGCTCGAGCTGTGCAGCTCCGGGCAGAAAGCACTGCATAAGCCTGGGAAATTACTCTTCTATTTTCTGCTAGCTGCAACTAAAAAACAGAGAATAAGAGAATCAGGCAGATGAGAAGCTAAGTTAGGGATTTTTTTTTCTTATTTTTTTATTTTTAAATTTATTTTCTAAAATAAAAAAAAAATCACCTCAGAAAATCATAGAATGATCATCTGGAAACCATGAGGCAGCGGTCGTACAGTGGGCCCTTCCTTGGGGCAAGATTTTTAATAACTTCCTAGCTATGGGAGGCTGCTATCAAATCGCAGCTGGAAGATTTTTTTTTTTTCGCCCAGCTGGATCTTGAAGGCTTGTTACATCATTAACTCCCCGAGATAATTTTTGAAAGGGAGTTGTTTGTGGCTTGTTTGATTTCTTTCCTGACATATCTTCCAGGTAAATCTCTGCGCTTCACAGTGCTTTTCTGTTTTCTGAGCCAGAATAAAGCCTCTGATGTGACAATCATCTCCTGTCGGACAAAAACATGGGCTAACATGCTTTTACCATGTGAATATTACATTAACACCAAATATCACGTCTCCTTTGCTGGCCTCTGCAGATGAGGAGCAGAAAGGTTCCCTACTTGGTGATGTCTGGCTGGTTTTTTAATTGCTGTCCTCGCAGTACTGGCGCTCGGTCACAGCAAGCAGCAGTACAAGCCGAGGTGCACTAACACCGGCATGGCACCACGTGGCTCTCAGCTGCCTGGTTGCCATCTTTTGCTCTTTAGCTTATGTTTAAATTGACAGATTTGGGGTTGAGAAGAATTTTTTTCCTTCGGATCATATTAACAGCAATCGTAGTAATCTCTCTTTTTTCTTTAGGTATAAAGAAATTCCTTGCTATTGAGAAGGCCTAAGGTCAATGCTTTCCATTCTCCTGCTCTCACTGTCTCACATTTGTTATGTTTCTCTTTTTCTCTAGATCTGAAGTTTGTAACAGGCACTGAGAGATGCTTCGTGGCCCCCGGTAAATGAAGGCTTTCTGTAAACTCTTCTGAACTGCTGCGTGAACGCCCTAGATAATGGAGGACTTTCTCCTCCTGGTATGCTGCCTGAACAGAGGGAGCAGCAGTCTTTACCTCACGTATAACACTTTCATTAACTTTGGCTGAGGACTTGGGGATTTGATACTTTTTCCTTTAGTGTTTAGTTCCAAGAGCGGAGTACACAGAAACCCATCATGCAAATGAGTCCTCAGAGTTTGGGACCGTTCAGGTTGGCATCCACGTCTTGAACACTGTAAGTCTGGCCCACTTCTAGTCTATTAAACGACTCACAGAAGTAACTGGACATCAGTCATCATTCTTTTACTCCTTACCAAGTTATCACTGGAAAATGACCCTTTATCCATGAGTTGTCTCAAATGCACTTGTGCACCAGTTTTAAATGAGTTGCCTTTTAATTCCATCAAGTGCTCGCTTGGTCCTGCAGCATGGGGAAGGATAAATATTGCTTCTGCTACAGGAAACAAAGTGGCTTTGGCTGAGAAAATATGCCTGTGGGGAAAATTGGTCTGGAATCGCTGTTATTGATGACTCAGGTACAGAGGGAACATCTCTTTTGAAATCTTCTCCCCCACATGCTCTGTCCTGTCCACATGACTCATCCTTGGCTTAAAGGGATTACTTAAGAGTGACAGGGGAATTTGATCTCCATTAAAACCAAATCATTTGTCACTCTGCAAAGAGCAGTGACAAGGAGGACAATTAGTGCAAACAGGGAGGCAATGTTTATGATGTAGAGGCTTGTCCATTAGTCAAGTGTTTATCAGTGTGGGTGTTTGCCCATCCTTGAAGGATAATGAGATATTTTGGTGGGGTCATGCAAAGGCCTCCCCATCCTTCTCCAGAGCCTCAGCTTTCATTAAAAAGATAATAAAAATAAAATAATAAAGTAGTTTTCTGGCTGTCGTGTGCAGCTCAGCCCTCCTCAGCAGCAGCAGGTGTAGCTGATGCTGGCTGTCCTGCCTGCTTTTGCAGAGAGCCTGAGCCAGGGCGTCCAAGTGAGCAGATCTCTGTCCCCAGGTGAGCAGGGGTCCCCACATCAATGCCCGGGGCTTGGTGCACTGCCTTTCCACAGAGCACATGGGGGGAGATTGCAGAGATGCCCACTGGTGAGCCATGGCACAGTTCGTATTTTAATCCCTCAGCAGCACAGGGCCACGGGAGGAGTTTAATTCCTTTAAGTGTAGGCTCAGCTGTCAGTAGCACGGGAAACTTTGCATTAACTCACAGAGAGAAACTCACCAAGCAACTGCTCATAAGTCAGGGCACAGTCACGTTCCCTAGGAATGGCTTTGCAGCATCATCCTGCTCTTGGCTGTACCCCACTCGAATCGCACATGAACCCTGCGACCGCTGCATGCCCTTCGTGCAGCCCCTGCCCACAGAGGCTCCTGCTGGGGTCCTGGGGGCTCGCCTGGGGACAGCACAACCTGCTCCGCCTCCCCACCGCACCCTGCAGGCTCCTGGCACCACGAAGCACCGTAAGAGCAGACAGCATGTCCTTCCTGCTCAAGTGGCCCTGGGAGCGCTTCTGTTCTGCAAACGTCCGCCCCTCGCCTTTTTCACTCCATTGCTTTCCTTTGGCAGACGGAGGAGTTTCCTGGATATAGCATTTGCACTCATCTCTGCTCAAATCTCCCAGAGAAGCTGAGACCTGGGCTTCCTAGGGACGTGTCCCATTTTCTGCTTTCTGCACTAGCAGTGCTGGCAAGGCACTGGCGTTTGGGGAGGGATGCGCTGTGCCGTTCTCTGCCCAGAGCACCTCGCTCTGGGCTGTGGTTTGCATTCTGCCTGCGGGTGGGTGGGGGACTCTGAGCACCCGGGATCACCGCAGCATTATGAGCTTTCACGCCGAGGTGAGTGGCTCTGGATACAGAAGCAGGTCATGCACAGGAGTGTGCTGGAGATGCTTTGATGCACAGGGGAAGGGGGAAGCGAGGAGAGAGGAGGGAGGAACTGACTGCCCGTGGCACAGACACCAGCAAGCCCGTGTCCACCTGCCCTGGCTTTGCTGAAAACTGAATTACTGAGTGCTTGCAGGTCTGCATGGGCTCCTCCAGCTCACATTAAGCAGTCCCTGGGACCTGAAGACTTCAGGGGGCACAAAGCGTGTGCCCAGAGGAGGGAACAGGAGGAAGGAAGAAACCGGGGGCCTACAGGAAGCCCTCTGGCCCGTGGCAAGGGGCACAGCAGCAGGAGGAGGGCAGCTCCGGGGAACGGAGGAGCCCCAGCAGTGGAGGCTGGCTGTGCTGCTCCCCGTTCAGCCTCCAATTTGCTTCAGGAGCCCGAAGCGTCTGTTTCCTCATTTGCACAACGATAACGATACAATTAGTTGTCTTTGCAGAGTGTTGCGCGGTTGGCTCTGTAAGGAGCATGAAACGCTCAGGGATTCACAGACAAAAGGATTTCCATGGAAATCGAAGCCTGCCTGTTTTCAGGGATAACGGAGGGATGCAAGGCGTGGAGCCCTGCAGCAGACCCTCCCCTGCCCGGCGCTGAGCTGCCTGCCTCAGCTGCGCTTGTGCTGGGTGCAGGGGGTGGCACGGGCTGCTGGGGGGGAACCGTGCCCTGCCGCTCCCCATCACACATTCCCTTAGAAGTGTTGTGCCACTAATGAAGGAACGTAAGAGACATTACTCTCCGTCACTTCCAGTTACGCACCCCCTCGCCCCCCCGTGTGCACGGCTCTGTCAGCATTCCCCTTCTTTGCAAGTGTAGCGAGCCTCTGCTAAAAAGAAAGGCCATTAATAATAATTACCCACAAAGAAGTGCACCCCTTAATGAGTCCTAAAAAAATAATTCTTAATTGAAAAGCTTTCTACTTCGGAGACAGCACCGACACTTCAGAGAAGTCCAGGCAGCTCCAGCAGCTGAAGATGAAATGAAGAAACTTGCCAGAGAGTGCTGGATAGGGCTGTGAGAGACGGACCTCAAAGTCAGGGGTCAAATGAAAGCCATCACTTAAATTCAAGGAACCATCAACAAGGCAATAATTGGATTGAAAGGAGGCGGCAGATGGAGAGAAACAAAGCAGCAAAACAGCTTTGTAACAAACATCATTAAAAACAAAAGTTTGAGGAAGCAAAAGGAGCAAGTCCTGGAGGCAGAGCGGGGCCTGTGGAGCCCCCACATCCCCACAGCGGGGTCCCCCCCACGCCTCCTTCCTTCCACGCGATGCAGACAAGCCCGGTGCAAGCCAGAGAAGCTGCACCTCGCCCCCAAGGCAGGAAGGCTTTCCTCGAGCTCAGGCATGGTGCAAAGCAGCGGGCTCTCTTCTCTCAACACAGGGACTTGGCTTGAGGGGGCTGATCCCAGCTGGGGCACACACGGAGGAGCCGGCAGGGGTTTGTCCTGCTGCTCCACTTGGGATTAAAACCACCAGTCGTTTGCGGACACCACGCGCTGAGCTCAGTCCTGTGCTCCCTTCCAGAGCCACAGGCTGGGGACCGGGTATTCACCCAGCCAAGGCCACAAGGTGTGACCACAGCAGAGTTAACTCAGCCCAGTGCTGTAAATCAGGAAGGCTTAAAAACACCAGCCTTCAGCACAGTGCATATCGCTCCAGGCTATTTCCTGTGTCCAGTTCATAACTATTAAGTTAAGGCTTTATCACCCAGCAAGACAGACCCAACAGAGAATCCATCACTGCTGGTGCTTTCCTGAATGGGTCACTGAGAAGTGCCCTGGACACAGACCTCCGTGAGCGGCCATAACTCACTTCCCCCACCATGCACACCTTGCTTCGTGCTGTGCTCGCCGCCTGGCAGCAGCCCAGCCCAGGGCTGGAAGCACTTCCACCGGGGCCCAATCAATGGTGAATCGCCTTTGGCTGCTCACTTGCTGGATTGATGGGACGCGGGATCCAGGATGTGGCCACCCGCTCTTCCTGATGGATTGGCTGTGTCCTTCCTTGCTGCCGCAGGGCAGGAAACCCAGAAACCACCAGGCAGGTTGTGGTCCACGGGGAACCTCCTTCCAGTGCTTCTTTTCAATCCCGAATTCCCACATCCCTCTCCCACCACATAAGCATTTATCATGAGGCCTGAGGTGCTCAGATGCTCCTCAAATCACCCTCTTATTGCAGAGCCAGCTCAGTATACAGGACTGCAGAACTATTTTGGTGTGATTTTAGAGACAGAGAACAGCAGAGGAACAAGCAGGACCCCTGACATCTTGGTGGAGTTGTTCATCTCCTTCCACAGCTTTAGAGGACAGCCAGGACCAAGGCTGTCCCCCTGGATGGCCAGCAGGTGTGGCAGCCCCCCATGCTTCCTATGGACCCTTTTTGGAAGCTGTGAATGACCAGAGCTAGTCAGAGCAGTTCTGAAGAGCACAACGCCATAAATAAAACAGAAACCACTTTAATCTCCTCTCCACCAAAGTGTGCCACTAGTATTTCAAGTAGGAGCAGTGTAAGGGACCAGAGAGCCCACACCAGCCAGCGAGTGCTGGCTCAGCTCCACCAGAGGTGATTGACTTACTGCAGCTGAGGACTTGGCCTTAAACTTTGTCTTGTGGTTCAATTAATGAGCTAGAAGTAGGGATTAGACTCAGATGCTGGCACAAGAAGTGCAATGGGTCCTCAGAGACCGCTGCCTCCCCGGGGCCAGCTCTTGCACAGTGTAACTCCTGGCTTTGCTGCGACTCCAAGCCCCTCCTTCACAACAACCACTTCCCCACACACAACCCCCCTCTCCTCCTCAGATGAATCCTTAAGAACTGAGGTTTCTCTCTGTGCAGCAGCACGTCCTGGCATTTTGCAGGCAGTCCCCACGGAGAGCTCAGCAGCACATGGACGCTGCTGTCCTGTGTGCTTAAAGCACCCGGCCAGATCCTGCTCAAGGACGGTTTTCACTCAGTGAAAAGTGCTTGGAAGAGGTGGGAAATTGAGTTTTGGGGCCCAGTGACAGATGCTGTGGCCATGGCCTGCAGGGCTGCAATTCCTCTACCCCAGCACAGGGAGGCTGGGGTGCTCTTGGAGGTGCACCTGGGGAATGTTAGGGACCAGTGCCCCATCCCTCTGCTCGCCTCTGGGCAGCCCCGATGGGCAGGGCAGGCCCAGTGCCTGGACACTTTGGCACTCCTCTCTCACACCTTTCCCCATTTTCCATTTCAATTATTTCAAACCATGGCTTGGATGCAAGCTGCTGCCCAGCACATCTCCAAGTCCTGTGGAGAAGCTGCTCACATGCCCAGTGCATAGAGATGTCTAACCTTGGCCTTAATGTTGAAGCAGACATTAGGACAGCCTTCAGCCACGCTCTGGAGGATGCTCACCCATTTTCCAAGCAGGCGTTTTGCCTCCCACTTCTGCAAGCGCTCCCCAGATTCTGCTGCAGTTTCCTTTGCATCTTCTCCATAATTACAGCTCTACCCACTCATTTCAAAGGCAGTGTAGTTTTTTCCCGGAGCCTTTAGAAAGGCCACCGCACTTCCTCAGCAGCACATCTTCGCGCTCCCCAGCTCCTTTCGGACAGAGCGCCTTCGGGGCAGCTTCTGCTGGGCAGATCCCACAAAGGTGAGTCGCTTCCTGGCCCAGAGCCTGCTCGTGTGCTGTGGCTGCGGATGCTATTGTTGCTACTGTGTAATTATGGCGTAGTGTATATTCTATAATTACAAGCAGCTGAAAGTATCTGTTTCATTATTTTTATGCCAGCAAATGCTCTTCCTGTCAGACGCCACAGCTTGGCTGATACACGCTCACTGCACTGTTCCTTAAAGTAGCTATGCAAATTGGATCTTAATATCATTCAGATAAATGGTTTAAGGAAGAAAATGGATACAATAGTCTGTCACAAAGTTAATGTTATAGGCTCTACCTCCCAAATTGGCTCAGAGAAATTAGCAGGAAGGAAGGAAGGATCAGATGAAATAATAAACCTGCTTACCTGCTCATTAATTTAATCTTTTATTTTTTTTCCCTTTCCCTCTTACAGCCTTGTGGTTTCTGTAACCATAGAATAACTAGAGAACAGCAAAGTCCTAGATGAAAGGGAGACTAGGTCTGGAAGCACAAAGATTAAAGGAGAGTTTTTAGGATTAATCTTTGATTATTATTTTTTTTATCTTGGGTCTGTGGTGATTATTCCTGCTCCTCTTGAAGCAATCCTTCTGGGTGTATCTGACAGCACACAGGCTCTCAGGCAAGCTCCTTGCATTTTTCCAAGGATGTTGCAGTAGAGGTGCATTAGCAGCAGAGCAGGCAGCCGGAGCCCCACACACCTCAGAGACCCATCGTGTTATGTGCCTTTTTCCAGACACAGCCCGCCTTTGGGCTTGACACCCCAAACCTTGAGGCAGCTCTAATTCAGGCCACTGCTAACTATATGGCAGTGAGGGTTTTTGTTAATTGCAGGTGAACCAGGGAGACTGACCTGGTTAACACAAGGCTTACTGCTTGATGGAAGGTGAGCTCCAGGCAGAGCCGAACATCCCAAGGAAGCATCCCCAAGAACAGAGCCACCTCAGCTCCATCTGGGGCTTGGCAAGGCTCATTGTCCAGTTATCTTTGCCCAACATTTTCCAATGGATTTGTTTTTTCAACCACTGTTCACATCAGCCCCTTTTCCTTACCCTCACATCCCTGAGGTGCAGCTGGAACCATCCCCTATCGGCAGGTGATTTAGTGACAGGAATCTGCAGGCAGTTAGGCAAGCAGGGGAGGAGATGAACAATGAAATGGAGAGGAAGGGAGCAAGCAGAAGCAGCTGCAGCCCCCGGCGGGGCAGAGCGGGAGGCCCGGCTCCCGTCCCAGCCTCAGCAGCCTGCTCGCTGCAGGACCCTGCGGTGGCTGGGCAACACCAGCCACCACCAATTAATTAGCTTTTGTTTAGCCAACATCCTTGGACTGTTCCCAAAGCCAGTGCCAAAATAAATAAGCAAAACCAAGTAATTCCCCTTGTTTAAACAAAGAAAATGTCCTTGCTAGACAAACACAAGGGAAGGCGGTGCGACCATGAGGTCGGGCAGTCCCGCTCTGCTCTGCCCAGCACGGCCCCGGGCACATCCCCACAGCCCCCCGCTCTCTCGTGCAGGGCAGAGCCACAGCTCCCAATCAATGAAGCATCGAGACAGGGAGCAGCCTGCGCCAGGCTCGGAATATGATTTATGATCTGGCAGGCAGTCTGAAGCACTGTGGTTGGGTTTCTTGCTGTAGCGGCCTCTTGGTGAGCAGTATCCAATTAGGTGACCCCCTAGGTCTCCCTATTGATTTTGGCAGGGGGGAAAGGTGCAGTTTTCTCGTTACACCTTCAGCAGCAGCACTGGCTGGGCTGGGACACAAGACCCGTGCAGAGGAGCAGCCTCTCCCTCTCACATGCTCTCTCTGCCCGAAGCCTGCAGCAAGAGGTTCATTTCCCAAGTGACTCCCTCCCCTCTCTCATTAAACAAAGGAGGGGGAAGAGCTGGAGAAGACAGAGTTCTTAAATTAATCAGCACAGTTTCCTAACTAATGCCCTTTATGTTTTACATAATAATATAAAGCTTTATTCAGAGACAACAGCCTCCTACATCAAAGATTCCTCTCTCACATTCTGAACTTTTGAGCCCTTCTCCATGCAATTAATGCAGAAAGATCTAAATAAAGTTACACAGAGCAGCTTGCAGATAATATCTAGAGCTACGAAGCAGGGCTCGCTTTGCACTGCAGGCAGAATCACAAAAGCGGCTTTGCTTGATATTCCCTGCCTGCAGGGACCCATTCTGCTATTGTTAGGCTGCGCGTGTGTATAAAAGGCGAAATTGCTAGAGCAGCCATGGTGACTGGAGGTTGCGGTGCTCTTTATCCCACAGAGCTGGCATCACTGGCTAGGAGGGAGTTCAGAGGAGGAAAAAGTTTAATTTGATTCTACAATATCAAAGCCCGTGCCTGGAAAGCTTTGCATTGTGCACTGTGCAAATACACCAGGACAGGCTCCGGTGCCCTTATTTACACTGCACCCTGACCAGCCCCGTTAACACTTCAGAAGCTCATCGCAGGCTAATGCCTGGGAGCATAGGATCAAGGACAGCCCACCCCAGCCCTTCATTAATTAATCTAGTTCCTAAGCTTGGCCATGAAGCTCAATAGCCCTCTTCAGGTGGGTTGCTGCTGAGAAAGCAAAAGCACAGGCACTGGTTGGTTCTTCAGTGGATTAAAATTGTGGTTTTTTCCTATTTCCAACCTGGGATATGATCACTTTGTGGTCCTCATGTTTCCATGAGCTGGCACAGGGACAGGTCAGGAGTCTAGGGGTCCCCGCTTGGGGTGGCATCACCTCTGCACCAGATGCCGGTGGAGGAGCAGAACCCTTCTGATAAGGAAAGGCAACTGCACATTTTCTTTTTGCAGGACACACTGGCCTGGTTTGATGACGGCAACCAAAAAGCAGCAGCACAATGGAGGGCTGGATGTATGAGGGCTGCCCAGAGGTCACACTGGATCGTGACGTGGTACAGAAAGCACAGCAGGGTCAGAGCTGCTCCAAGGGGATCCAGGTCCTCCGAGCACCTCCAAGACAAACAGAGCACCCTGGGGACACAGGGCCATGTCCCCCCACCTGCCTTCCCGCAGGCTGAGCTCTGCCACTTCTATTCTTAGATCTCTGCAAAATGCTAATTGCTATGCCTGACCTCCAAGATAACAAGGGAAAACCTCCCCTAATTAGCACCACAGTCTGTGGGTGAAAGAAACCAAATGTTGACTGTAGAGTGACTGCACTTACTGTAAATTCCAACATATGCTGTGGAAAAACGCCGCCTAAATAAGACTTCAGAAGCATGGGGTGTTTAAATAATAATGAATACCCACTGCTGTTTATTACAGAACAGAAACGTAATAAAAGACAAAGCTGCAGTTGCATTTCATCCTTCCTTCCAGGACGTACTGTAACCAGCCTGCAGTTGGGAAGCAGGAGGGAAAAGGAATCCAAAGGCACCAGAAACACAGCAACAGCAATTCCAGGTGCAGGCACCACATTTATGGACATTAGCTAATTAGGCCTTCCAGCATCCCTGCAAGCCGGGTAATTATTATTAGCCTTATTCTGCCACTGCAGAAACTGTGCCAAAGGGGCAGGGTGAATCACTCGCCTGGGGCCAGGCTGTAAGACACACCGGGGAGTCGGGCACTCAGGGCTGCAGTGGAGGAAGAACCTCCAGGGAGGCTGGAAATGGGGAGAGACCAAGGGCAGGATATTGTGGATCAGGAGCTGTGGGGAGCAAAGGGAGACGTAGGAACACCTTAGCAAGTAAAGAGCAGGATGCTTGGCAGCAGGGGGAGGGAGGACTGCACGCCAGCTTCACCTAGGGCTCAGCTCCTTTGTGGTGTAGCTCCACTGACTTGCTCAGCACAGAAATTCAGCCTCTGCTGTTCTCTTTACAGGTGTGTGAAAACCTCCCCCAGCTTTTCATGCATTTATGCACATCCTTCCATCTACAACACGCAGCCTGGACACTGAAGATATCAGCGCCTACTTGAAGGAGCAGCCCTGCTGGATAGGCACTGTTCAGACAAGGCTGCTACCCAGATTGTGCTCTTTGCCTGTGTATCACTTGCTGCCTGCCCGACAGGGCTGGTCCTGTGCACCCGGAGGATACCCACGTCCTGCCCCACTGCACACCAAGGCCCCAGCAGCTGCAGTTCCTCTCGAGGAGCTGAGCAGGGCAGGGGCTGACGGCTTCAGCAAGGACTCACAGCCAGCACAGAGACTTTCTCCAACACTTCTGGGTTTCCACTGGTCACTTGCAGTAGTCCAAAGCACAGAATATTTATTTGCTCCTAATTAGGAGTAATAACCACTTAACCTAGAGGAGGGATGTACCCAGTGTGCCCAGCAGCTCAATACATTTACTGCTGAACAGCCTCTGCTGCAGCTAATTAAAAGAGGAGGGCTCCTGCAAACTTGCAAAGACATTGCCAGGTTTGTTTGTTTTAGTGAGGGGGACCTCGTGTAACTGAGCAACAGAGCTGCTGATACCTGGCCTCAGTAACTCGGGGCAATTTCTTCCACTCCTCTCCCATCCAGTGCCACCTCCAAGCACTGTCCCCTGCGTGTCCCCAGGCATCTCAGGGCAGGCACTTTGGCACAGGGCTGCCCTTTCCCCCGCCCTACCCTAAGAGCTGGACAGGCTGAAAGAAGGTTGTTAATAAGACACCCAATTAACATTTCTGTAATAAGTCTTTTTTTTGTAAAATAATTCTCATTGGTAAAGCTTTACTTATTAGTAAAGCTTATTACTATTCCTCTTTACTGCTTGGAAATCCTTCAGGGCAAGAAAAGTTCCAGTAGATCAGCTTTGGCTTTGCTCTCCCTACTGAGATGCTCGCCACATGCAGAAGGCTGTATCTGCTGGACAGATTTATCCCAACACTCTTTTGGGAAAGGGACGTAACCCATCACCCCCATTTCATGCCTGGGGAATTGCCTCACCCAGAAATCAACTGTAGCTGCTCACACGGAGGGAGCTGTGCGAGCCCCTCGGCTGGATGCTTGCACCCTGCTGACCACAGGACCCCCGGGAGCAAGCCATGAGCAAAGCCCAGCTGCACATGGACACGGGAGGAGAGCAAGCCACAGCCATGCCTCGCCTGCCTGGGTCCGAGCATTTTCCTGAGGCTCTGCAGTAACAAAGTCAACCCAGCAGACTTTCTCCCTGATTCCCCAGGGAAAATCCTGACCTCCCGTTCAATGTACAACCCCCAGCACAGCCTGAATGAACAAACACGTCTTGAAAGGTGCCCTGCTGGGCAGAAGACTTGGACTTTTTTGATCCAAGTGAATTCCACGGTTGGGGGATTCACCTGAAAACCAGGGAAAAGGTTCTTTTACATGCTGAGAACTTGATAGATTGAAAATAATAAAGCCCATTTCAGACTGAACTAAAAATTCAAGATCCAAAAGATGTCAGTGAATGACAAAGCAAAATGAGAGCCAGCAAACACCCCTGAAAAAAATCCAGGTAAGACCAAATGAAATATTTTGTTTCCACAATTTAAAAGCATGATTTGTAGTTGTATCCAAATCTTTCACTTGCAATAAATTTCCTTTCCAGAACACCTACTGCTTTAACATTGTTTTGAAAATTGAAAAACACAATCTTTAGTCAATATTATAACTACTCAGACTTCCAAACACAACTGCCATTTCGCCTGACCCCTTCTAATAAATTGTTTCGTTTGAATGGACCAGTATTAGCACAAAAGAAGAGTAACTGAAGTGTGCTTAAATAGCTTTTCTACACACACAGTCATCCCGTCCCACACAGATATTTCAGGGAATAGAGTCAGTTTGCTCATCTGCCAGTGCAAACTGCAATAAGGGAGTAATAAGAGAGTTAAACTTTACATGTTTACAAAGGGCTTTGAGAGCCCTGAGAATAGGCAGGAGCTTAGCCATCCAAATGCTTTAGGAGATGTCAGGACGAGGTGTCAGGCAGGTCTCACTGGGCACCACCCCAAATTTTCATGACCCCATAAAGGGGGTCATAAACCATGCAGCAGCAGACCTGGTGGCACCCAGCAGAAGACCCAGACCCTACAGGAAGGCTCGGTCCTGGCCATTCTCTCCAGCTCCCGGCCTCCCTGTGCTCACCCTCCTTCCTGCCAGCCACCATTCACCTCACCCGCGCTGAGTTTTGCCCAGGCACCAGCTCCAAAGCCACAGGAGCAGTTCCCCAGGCTGCTCCCTTCCTTATTCTCTCCTGGAGAAGAGCACTGGGCACGTAACCAAGTTTTAAGGACTTAAACATGTTTGGACAGAGCAGTGTGAAAAATACTCATTTAGACTGGCATGCATGCACACTGTCTCAGGGAAAATACTATTTTCTCACTGCAGCAATGAGGTTAGAGCAGCCTGCGGAGACACAGGCTGCGTATCACAAAACCCAGCGTCTGCGCGTGCGGGAGCCTGCTGTGCCAGTGCCGTGTGCTGGCCTTCCAAGATCATTTCTACTGCAGCCGCTCCTTTTGCTCCCCTCAAAGAAAGCCAGCAGTGCCATGGGTGGTCGCAGACACGTCACATCACGCCATCCACCCGGGTCACGGTCCCCGTGGCGTGTGGGCTCTCCTGCTACCACTTGGCTTGGAGCAACAGGGGCAGCTCCTGGAGGAGCCCCAGTACTCGGTGCCACCATCCCAGACAAACCTTCGCATCCGTTCAAGGACCAGCTGCTGCTGACAGACAAAGGTTTCTAAAACGGTGCCGGACCCAATAAACAGCTGTTCTGCCCTGCTCCTGGCCATCAATCACAGCTGACAGCCTTCCCCCCATGGTCAAGAGTGTGAATTTCACCTTAATTTCTTAGAAGGGCTTTTTCACCAGTTGGAAACTCATAAATACCACTTTGCAAGCCCAGGTAGGGCTAATGATGAATGTCTGCTTCACAGATATGCCAGAGGCTTTGACCTAATTGTCACCGAAATACTTCCTGATTAACTAATAGATAAAACCCAATTAAAACTTCTGCTCTTCCTGAATTCCCTGCTGACTACTTTTTCTCCGCTTCTCGAACTGCTTTCAACCAGATCCAAGCTAAGGGACTGCTCGGGATGGACCACGATGCCCTGACCTTGCGCTCCATGGGTGCCCCTTGGGGAGCCCAGGGCAAGGACTTCCCTTGGAGGGGCTCTGGGGAGAGACAGACGGACCCAGGGAGGTTTCTGAGTCACCCTGCGGTGGTCTCCGGGTGTGAAAACGCCTTGGGGAGCAACTCACAACCAGACAGCCGTAACAGCAGGGAGAACACGATTCCCACTATTTTTTTTTTCCACTTCCTTCTTAAACAGAAGGAAACCACTGCACAGAAAAGCTTCTTTAGCACATTTGCTTTGATGTGCAATAAGTTAATTACCGTAATAGGTTCATCTTTTTCCCCCAGTATTGAATCATGTAGAACATCCATATAAATTGTCATCGAGTTGTTCATTTTGAAACAATTTGTTCTTTAAACAGATCTAGCAGGAATATTCCTGCTGCCAGTTCAGAGGGATATTTTTAAATCCCACATAGCAGGTGTATCCCTTATCATTTGTTCTCCCAAAACTCACTTTGGTTCACTCTTGCCCCGAGGAGACCTCCCGAAGGGATACAGGTCATTTACCCCCCAGTCTTGCAGCTGCCGGGTTAGGGAGATGCTCCCAGGGAGTGTGAGGCTGGCTCACCTCAGTGCCAAAATGCAGGGAGGCTGAGAGCCAGGGTTTGGGGGACAAGAAAGGCCCTCAGGTCACTGGGAGGGACCGGGGGGCTCCACAAGCCCCCTCCTGTTCAGCCTGGCTGCCCCCCACAGCACCCCAGTCCCCTCAGCACACCCTGCAGCCCTCGGGAGACCTCTTTGAGCACTCCTGGCTCTCTCCTTGGGGCTGCAAGAGGAACCTAAAGCTTCACCTCCTGTTTTCAGCATAAAACTCCTCTGCCGGTTACAGCAGGTGAGCAGGATGCCACCCAGGTGCAGGACACACGGGATGGAGCAGGGCTCTCGCCCTGTTCTCAGAGAGCTCAGGCTCTCAGCCCCCAAGCAGCTCGCAGAGCCCCACGCCCGGTGAAAGGCTCTCCGCTGTGCCGAGTGATACACCGAGCAAGAGGGATGAGAGCCTACAGCTTTTCCACATTACCACCTGCACTGCTTTATCTCCCAGACAGATGCTGGACTTGTTTTTAACCTTAAAAGTTAGCATGAGGAGGGCTTGGGAAGTAGCAGGTGATTCACAAGGCAACACGTGCACAGGAAAATTCAATACCTGGGTTTTACTTGTCTTTCCTGGTTCTTCCCTCTTCCCTCCTTCTCTGAAAATAATCTCGAGGTAATGCATTCAGTCCTGCTGGGCTGCTTTATATCACTTGTGGTGTTTGCCAGTTGACTCTCCCCTGCTGAGATCAAGTCTCTTATCACGGATTAAGCCTGTAGTTCGGGAGTGCAGCTCTGAAGTGTGCCGGCAGAGCAGGCAGCCGGGACAAGAGAGCCCAGCAGAAGCCACCAGCACCGAGGGGGCCGGCAGCAACCCCACAGCAGCACGGACACCCCAGCTGCCCCTGATTTCAGGCTGTGCATGCTGAGCTGGGGCAATAACCAAGAGGAGTAGGGCTGAGTTCAAGTGCCAGGACAACATAATTTCCATTCATTAATTTAGCTTTGTCATGGTCCCCCAAAAATATTTCATAAACCTCACACACACAAGGAAAAAAACATTGCAAGCATCAGGATGAGGTAGTTACTGCTACCAAGCAGGTGAAGAGGAGCTTTGGTGGGGAGGACATTTACAACCAGCCAGCACCTGCAGCAGCAGGATGGAGCCAGGTCCCTGCACACAGACAGCCCCTGGTCCACATCGCAGTCACCCCAGGAGCACTGGGCAGCCCCCATGCCCCTGCACTGATTCTCTCCTCTTCCTCCGATCCCGTCCTGGGGCCCCTCTGACACTGCTCACAAGCAGGAAGCGCTCCAGCACGTTTCTGAAGGTAGGACACTAAGCTATCTTCTTCCATCCAATTTCCTGTTCTTGAACCAGCTCCACAGGCAGGATCAGCTTGAATGGGCTCATCACAGCTGTTTTAACCTCCGTGGAGCTGCACCGACGTCCGCATGACAGTAGGAAATTGGAAGGAAAATGCTAGCCTCGGCCAGGTCTGCAGCTCGCAGGCGGTATCCGCACATCAGCACCACGCCAGCCTTGATGACCTTGCTGCCAGCACGGCAGGGGCACAGGGGCTGAAGCATCACCCTCGTGTCGCTGCTGGCCTGGGAGCTGGCGAGGCAAGCTGCGAGCCCCCGGTGCTGGGGGGTCTGCCTGCCCCGCGCCACGGAGCGCCCACCCCACCTGCACTGCTGCCCAGAGCAGCTCCGCAGAAGAGGCCATCACATCTGTTTGCTGCTTTACACAGGCTATCATGTGCTGTGCCTCAGCGGGGGACTGTAAATGACTTTATAGTTATTGTTCCTCAAATTGGACACCCCCTCGGAGCTTAGATAATATGAGACGAAACAGCCCGCAGGAGGCTGCAGTCAAGTGGAACAGTGATAGAGGCTTTTTTCCCCTTCCCGAGAAGAAACACTCGGCATATTTACTTCTCCTCCACACCTCCTCTCCTCTGTCACAATTTCGAACAGAGCCACACCTGGCAGTGACAAGGGTGAACCTGGGTATAATCACCAAGCAAACTGAGCTGCCTGAACCCTGTACGGATGAATGAATTTTGCATGCTAGGATTTGGAAATACAGATTTGACAGCAAGCCCTGAAGAGGAACGGGAAGGGAAAGAGACTGTTGTGGTTTTCACTATTTGCTATTGAAGAGGGGTTTGCAAGGAAACATTATTACTGGCAACGCAGAAATATCATTTCATGTCACTTGGCATCACGGAGCCCGTGTAACCGTCTGAGTGCTGAAGCAGAGGCAGAGATGGCTGCTGGAGGGAGTGGGTGTGGAAAGGAGGCTTTGAGGTGAGAGAGCACGGGAAAGAAATAGAAATAATGAGGGATATGGGGAAGGAGGATGTCAGGGCTTACAGCAGTGAGAAGGGAAAGGAGCTTGTAATGGAAAAGGGGGGAAGCAGAGGGCTGAAAAAAGGGAAGAAAGTGAAGTTCATGAAACAGTCTGTGTCTGACAGGCAAGGAATGGGTTTAGACAGGAGGGACTTGGATGGAGATGCTCAGC
Organism: Anser brachyrhynchus; assembly: GCF_964034855.1. Classification (NCBI taxonomy): domain Eukaryota; kingdom Metazoa; phylum Chordata; class Aves; order Anseriformes; family Anatidae; genus Anser; species Anser brachyrhynchus. Next base: position 1,160,203 of record NC_137718.1, read on the forward strand.
CTGGAAAATAAAGACCCAGAGTGGAGAAATGCAGATGGGGACAGGCAGGAGGGGAGGAAGCAGCATGATGAGAGGCACCAGAGACTTGCAAGACTCCCAATGCTCCAGCTGAATGCCCAAAAACATGGAGCAGAAGAAAAATCACTCTTTGCTAAAAGTGGCATTTCATACATTTCACAAACCACAGTGAGACAGGGCCAGACATTTCAGGGCAAAGCCATGCCTGGCAGGGGAGAGCTTCTGGGGACCATTTGGGGCTTCCCTGAAAGCTTTTTTGCAGGCATATAAGTGTATATATCACCTTTCTTTTAGAGCATACAGATTTTTTTTTGTTGTTATACAGACATTAGAGGTCGGTAGCAGTTGAAAGCTGCCTGCGGGTGCCCACACATTAGCGTGTCCCCCCAAGCAGAGAGGGAAGGTTTGCTTTCTGTTCTGTTTCAGCCCTTAGAAAGGAGCATGGTGATGAGAAAACCACCAAGACATTCTGCAGCAGCCTTCCCAGCTCCAGACACTCGCAGGAAGCCAAGCAGAGGGAAAACTCCAAACTGCGTGTGATCACAGTCATTCTGTTTGCCTTTCTCCATAGCAGATCTGATGATTTAAATTAGGTCTCGATTCTTGTTTAAATTATAGTTTACTGTTCTGCGCCCTGCTCAGAAGTGAATTACCTTAAGCAGCAGTATTAATAACACGGTTATAATTAAGCTTCATTACTGTAGGCAGTTTGCTGAAACAAATTGCTTCTTCATTATTATTATGGCACCTTTGGTAAAAAGACATTTCCCCAGAATGCGACCTTGATGCTTTATATAGCAAAAGCTGAGAGATGATAGAGATGTAAGGATGAATTAGCATCTTTTACCTTCTATATCAAGCTCATTAAAAGGAAAGCAACTCAAGTCAAAACCAAGCAGCCTTGATGGAAATTTTAATCCGAGTGAAATGGATAATGAATAGGTTTGAACTTTTCCTGACATTTTTATGGTGGTGCTTTATTTATATTATGCTTCTGCTAAAACATAAATAAATAGCACGGGGGCAGGACTGCGGATGGACAAGGAGACAGGCTGGCTCTCCTGGGTCAGCCCCAGGGCTGCCACAGAGCCAGCTGAGCTGCTCCCCGCACCACCAGCTCCATGTGCTCGCATGCAGCCAGGTGGAAGCCCACTTTAAAGCACACCACACATCTCAGGACAGGGGTAACTTTGTGTCATCCCCTTCCAGCCCCACGTACCTCATCTGACATCACCAAAGCGCTCAGTCCTGTCCTCTTAGCAGATGTTTCCCCAGGTCCCCCAGGCTTCCTATGGGGACCGCTTCCTCCAGCAACTGCTGTCACCCTAAGTTTAATTTCCTGTTTCATTTCGTGCAATTGTAACAGCACTGTACACAACTCTATCCCCTTCAGCAGCAGATCCTGACACTTATTAATGAAGCCTTGTCGTGCCTGCAGGAAGCAGTGCCATTAGTATCGAGCAGCTCTGGCTACCACAGCACACACGGGGCTCTTCAGGCTACCACAAGCACTCCCTGGCTGTGTCTCCAACCTAAACCACGCAGTGTGCCTCTCTGAAGTGCTCAGGTCCAGAACTTCATCCAGTGCCTAGGCCTGCCCAAATCCACAGGGTCTAAGGCTGCTCAGCACCCTTAAACATGGGCTCTGCTTTGACTCAGCTTCACTATCCCCAACTCAGGTCCAGCAGCAGTAGGCATGAACTGAATTCTGACACCTTTCTGCTCCTCCCATGGTACCAATTTTGATTGTCATCATACAAAGCCTTTCCCACAAATGCTTCTTCCAGGTGAAGCCTGCTTTGAAAAATACTCCTCTGACTCTATTGACGACTTGCTTAGACCAGCTACAGGAGGGGACTGAATATTCTGAGAGCAAACACCCGACCCTTGGGAAGAGAACAGCAGGCTCTGCAGTGGGTGTGCAGCTCCCGCACCCTGCAGCCAACCTCACACCCAGGTACCCCGAGATACCCTGCTGCACTGCAGCACACCTCGCACCTTGCTTTCCCTACAGCTATTAAAATGGAGACATTAATTTCTGCATTGTAAGTGCTCAACAACTGAAACAAGCCATTATAGGTGGGACGGAAATAGATACTTAGAGTCTAGAAAGATAAAGGTAGAGCAGTTTTGGAAATTATGAGATTAAAAGACTATAGAGAGGAAAACAACCTGTTTAAGCATGACATCAGAGGTATCATTACAGGTTAGAGAAGGGGGCACCACCTGAGCAGAAATACTTGTGGAGTGAATTCAAAGCTAGATGATTTGCTCAGCTGAGCCAAAGAATCAGAACCACAAGGAAGCAATCTGAACTGAAAGAAGTGTTTTCTCTTTTTTCTTGCCCCCAAAAGAAGTCCTGAGCCCCACCTCCTCGCCTGGCACAGGACATCCCTGGGAGGTCACTGAGCAGATTTGGAGAAAACCCTCCCAGAAAGAGCAGCACAACTGCAGCCACTCTCCTCTGCCAGAGCTCAGTGGGGGAACTGCTCTTGGCCTCTGCCTTCGTGCCAGCCAGGACACCTGGTGGCCCACTGCCAGCAGCAGCAAACAATTAGCCCTTAATTATCACCATTATCACTTTCACCTATGCCGACTCCAAGCCCTTCGGCCATTTAGCAGAGCTGCAGCCTCTCTCCCCCGGACCAGAGAGCAGGGAAATATTTAAGCCATCACTACAAGCCCCGCAGGCTAAAGCTCTGCCCTGCGGCACAGCAGCCAGTCACCTACCTGCAGCAGGACACGGGGACACCTGGGGACAGTGCCCTTGCAGGGGCCTGCAGCATTTCCACAGCCAACAGAAGCAGCACTAGGAGAACAAGTTGCGGTGACCGTTGCACACACCATCAGGCTGAAAAGAAAAGATGCCACACTTACCCGGTGGTAGCCTCCTGGCTTCAGAACAGGCCTTGGGGCCTTCCTGGCCTTGTCTCTACTGGTGAGGGCTGAAAAAGCAGAAGTGAAGTGCCTCCACACCCCTCTGCCCACCTTCAGTACCTCTTTGAGCCCTGAAAGAAGGAGCTCTTGATCCTCTCAGCTCTCCTGCCAAAAGCAAGCTGCCCTGGGCAGCACCAACTTAAAGGCTCCCCGTGATGCGCTGCAGCTGCCCGTCCCCACCAGGCGCTCTGCTCCAACCCCTCACTGAGCAGGGAGCTGGTTCCCTCCTGGGGGACGCACGTGGGGTATTGTCTCCGCCCTGTGCACCGTAGCTCTTGCATTCTGCATACAAAAAGTCATTGAGAAGAAAAGCTCTGGCTTCCCCAAACTCAGCAGATTCCTCTGAAAAACCTTCCATCCCACCACCCTTTCTACACCTGCCCTTGTGTTGCAGGTCTGTGCCAGCTGTGGCTCCTGGCTGCCACGCTGTGCCACCAGCCTGGCTGCAGGGATGCTCCTGCAGCGCTGGAGACATGCCAGACGTGCAGGGAACCTACCCCGTCAAACTCAGCAAAGCCCAGAGTCAAACTTTAACGACCCTTCAACTGTTGTCATTTGCCTTCCGTGTAGCTCCTAGCAGCCCTCAGTGAGTGACTGTTAGCATGCAATTAAACTAGCTTCTCGAAAGGTTACCGATAAAAATATTTCTCCCCATTGTTAAACTGGGCGTTTATTGGGTCTCCCTGTGACCTTTAGCATGACAGAATTTAACACTTTCTCTGCAGGGGTATTGGAGCTTACTTAAAAGCATGCACACGGAGATGCCAGGTGCCACGGGAGGAGCTGGTGCACGCAGGCACTGGGCAGCCTCCTCACGGAGCAGGAGCCCAGGCACCAGCACGCCCGGGGAGAGGCACCCCCAGCACCCCCAGTTCAGTGCTGTACTGCAAACGCTTCAGCAGACGTTAGGATTCCCCACCGAGCTGCTTATTGAGCACGCATGGAGGTGGGATTCCCCCCAGGCCCTGCGGCGAGGGCACCAGCTGCCTGCTCCTGGAGACGTGGCTGCGTGCGGCCCGCTGGTGCCAGCGCCAAGTGCTCAGGAATGAATTCCTGTCTTAATGATTTCCTGGGACATTCGTCCCGTGAGTTGACAAAATGCTATTACATCAGAATTTCCCTTTCTGTATTCACATGAAAAGTCTCTCCCCCTCTACGCACATGTGTGCCTCTCTATGTGTATATATACACACTCATTAAACAAATGCTAGCTATCAATTTCACTGAGTGCTTATTCTGATAATAGCTATATTTATCATTTAGCATCTCTGGATGCAGTTCAAGTCTAAAATGTATTATGGGTATTATGATATTTAATAACTGTGTTTTATTTTTAAATGCAATAAAAAATACAGATAAGGAGATTTTTTTTAAAGCCACCTCCTGGGTTCTAAATCCATCTCTGTCACTGACATGCTGAGTGACCTTGGATAGGTCGCTCAGTCTGTCTGTGCCTGAGCCTCCTTGTGTGTAGGATGGGGATAATCATACGATCTGCTGCCCAGGGGGGTTGTGTAGACTCATTCTTAATTAATGTTTCTGGAGTGATTCCGTATCCCTAGGCAGAAGGGGAGAGCTCTCGCTGCTGCTTCACCAGGAGGTGCCTGCAGCCCGCGGGTGACGCCGCGAGCCCAGGGTGTGTGCAAAGGGTGAGTGTGTGCTCCCATGTTTATGAATAATCGACAGCTCATCAAGTGCTCATTAGGAACACAGAAATCCTAATGACAAGAGTGTGCCCAGGGCTGGGAGGGGGTGAGCCCCTGGCTGGGAGCAGTGCAGGGACCTCAGCCCCTGCAGGGGACAGGGGCCACGGGGACCTGAGTGGGTCCGGGCTCAGCCCTGAGGGACCATTTCCATGGGCTGTGGCTAGGAGCAGGTCTCGGGGGCCACCAGATGCCCCCCACCTGGTTGGAGCAGACCGGGGCTGTCTGTCCTTATTTTGGGGCAGCCCTGAGTGTGGCAGAGCCGCAGCTGAGGGGTGAGGGAAGGATCCCCCGAGCTGCACTGGGACAGGGCCCAGCTAGTGATGGGGCTAGGATGGGGACAGGGGCACGCCATGCATCCCCCTGTGCTTGCCCAGCCCTCGCTTGTTCCTCCTGAACATGCCCACGTGTGATTCAGCTGCATTGCCAGCCCCAAGCCTGGAGTGTGGAACCTGCTCCCTCGTGACTTCCCCAACTGCCATCACTGTGCTGTATGTACATAAGCCCCAGGTATTTTTTCCAGCCAAGTAACAGCAGAAGCATCACCTGCTGTGGCATCCTTTTGTCTTCCGCGCTTGTCACCATGCTGTACAGGTTGGCAAGTCAAGAGCAAGCTCCAGCTGATGCTCTCAGGGCATGATGGTGCTGCAGATGTCAGCCACCATTGAGCCTCCCTGCCCATGTGTGGAGGGGTCTGGCCCTGTAAATCAGCGTGATGAGCAGGAGCCCGTGTCCCTGCTCAGGCTGGGGAGACAGCCTCTGTGTGGCCAGGCAGCAGCCTCTCTAAATCACTCCCTGTGCTGCCAAGAGCCCTCCAGCCTGCCCCCTAAGTGGAGTGTTTTATGGTGGCACAGCAGCTGGGTGAGAGGAGTGGAGGCTGGGAGGAAGGATCAGGGCTGAGGCAATAAACAACGGCCTCCAGCTACCAGCCAGCACCCAGGAAGCGGTGGCCACGGCATCCATCATCCCTGCGGGGCCCGTGGTCCCAAGGACAGAGGTGCAGAGGCTAATGTCGCTGTAGCAGCTGCGAGTTTCCACCATAATTTCCCATAAAAAGAGGGGCAGCGGGCTGCGGAGGCAGGAGGCAGGGAGCTGGCCCTGCCGCTCACCAGGCAGCAGGAGCCTGGCTCTGCGGATCAGGCCCAGGAGGTGGCTCACAGGGGCAAGGAGCAGCCGGTTTGCCATGTACCGAGCAATCCAGGGCAAGGAGGGCAGGAGGGCAGCGGCAGTGTGCTGTCCCCCCTGCTGTCCCTACCCCAGCAGTGTGCTGTCCCCCCTGCTGCCCCCACCCCGGGGAGACGACAGGAGCCAGCCCAGAGGCTGTGAGCGGAGTCAGCCCTCACCACACCGGTTGTTTATCAAAAAAAATCTTTTGAGCTTTTGCAGCAATTTACCTCCCTCAAGGATGAGACAAATGTGCACCTCCTCTACCCCTCTGAGGCAGGAGATGTCATTCCTTGGCCTCGGAGAGAGCCTCACCTGCAGAGTGTGGCCCCCAGGCCCCAGCGCAGCCCCCAGCCCTCGCGCCCAGCCTCCGAGGACTCGCTGGATTCACTGCCCCGTGCCGGGCATCTGGCTGAAGTCAACGTGGTGAGAGATGGCAGGAGGAAGAGACAATGCGACAGCAAGGACCGGAGCGATCTTTGCTCCCCAGCTGCCAGCCTCATCTCAGCGAGCGCTGCTGAATAGCGGCGAGGCTTTGTCCTCCTTATCGGCGCCAGCAGCCGCCATGCCATGGTAACCGCAACCCGGAGCGGGCTGCGGCGGGGGCTCCCCGGCCTCGGGGGGAGCTGCACCGCCCTGCCCTGCCCTGCCTGCTGCCACGAGATAAGGTCACCTTGTGCTCCGGTTCCCGTCCCAATCGCCAACCTTGGTGGCATCTCGCTGGGAGGAGAGGCGTCCCGCGGAGGAGCGGGGTGCCGGGGGAGCGGGATGCTCGTGGCCACGCAGATGCAAGGTGTTGGGTCCTGTTGTGGCCCCGCTGCGGTGCTGGCTCGATGGCACTGTGCACAGCCTGCCACAGCACTGCCCTGCCCGTGCTCCCTGCCTGTGGGGCAAGCCGGGGCTGCCCGGTGGGCAACCTCCCTGGTCGCACTGGATGGCTCCTTCCCCATCTCAGACACGCTGCAGGGGAAGAAAACTGTCACCTCCCTCCCTGCTCCCCTGTCCATGCCGTGTGTGTAAACTTCGACTGTGGTGTCCTATAGGCTTTAGTAAAAAGCACAAGAACCACTGTCAGGAGGAAAGGCAGCACTTACGCGTTGGTCACTGTTATTATTTTATTATTAATAATCATCCACTTCCTTCAAAAGGTGTCAGGCTTACTGCTCCCGTTCACTGCCCTTGGTCTGCACGGTCCAGTGGCCTTACACCCTTTCACCACATAGTGGACAAACAATTTGCATAACTTAATTAAATTTACAGTAATCTTCACTGAAGTCAGCCTGTAAAGGATGCTGTGTACATGGTCTTAAAGCAAATCACTGCTAGTGATGAAAGAGCCTATTTCAGTTAAGCAAATTACGAGGAGGCGGGCGATGTCCTCAGTATAATAATTCCATGTGAATTATTTATATGGAATCTGCAATTACATTGAGCAAAACAGTGTTGTGTGCATAAAGCACACTTAATTATCCAACCACCTGTTATGAATTCAGGCACAGCCAATGGCAGCATCTCCTATAAATTACCCGCCGCTGGAGCAGCAGGTTAGCGGCGTCCTGGGGAAGGAGAGGAGGAGGAGGGAACAGGGAAGAGCCCAGGCACAGCTTCCAGCGCCAACAACGTGCAGAGCGTGGCTGGAAGGAGGGTGGTGCATTCCCCAGGCACCCCCGAGCCCAGGAAAAATGCATGCCGGGGGCAGGAGGGCGAACCAACAGGGATTTTTCTATTGGTGCAAGAAACTCAACTTCAGATAGACTTAAAAAGTTTAATTTCACCCTGAGAAAGGTCCTGCTTAGTTTGTAACGCTTTTCAATCTACTCCCTACTAAATGGCTTAAATAGGATTTTTTTTTTTTTGAAACAAAAAGCCGAAGTGAAATACTGGAGGAAAAAAAAATTAACGTTATCGCACTGTTTCTACCTGCTTTCACCAATCCCTGGAGAATTACACAGAGCAAACAAACTCACTGAAGCAGGGAACTAAGGCATCGGTCAACCCCATCACCAGAGCAAGCAAAACCCCTCCCATCCCACTGCCAGCTCAGCCCCGCACGCTCTGACCGAGGTTTCTCAGGGCCGATTCGCATTGTGCTTTCGGGGAACGGAGCCTGCTGAGCCCGTGCTTTTGGCCCATCAAGGAACAGACCAGTCCTGAATGCTTAGCAGGAAAGAAGTGAGTGTTTTCTTCTTTAAAGATTTACCATGTATAAATGTATGAGAATATTAAAGGCAACAATTAACTTTATAAGAAACTTTATATTCTCCAGCCTCATTAGAACTGCCAACAAGATCTATTATTAGTATTACTATGCAGATAATGTAATAAAAAGGGTATTTAAAGTGGACAGTTTTGCACTGAAATAAAATAGCTTTTCTTTCCCTTTCTTTCTGCCTTTCTCCCTTTTGCCCTAAGTTGCATTGCACTGCTCAGCAAACAGAAACCTCCCTGGTGCTGGACCCCGGAGGTTATGAGCCTCTCCCAGGTGGCTGGCACCTCAGGGGAAGGGAAAGCAAGAGGGAAGCTGTGTGCCTCCTAAAACAACAGGGACAAAATGAGGAACTGGCACATTTTTGCCAAAGACAACCGCGACAGCCTAAATATATTGTCCAGTGCCTACTGGACCTGGAATGCTGTAGATTAAGAAAGTATTCAGTGGTGCTTGCCTTTCTGAGGCAAAGCTGTGAACTTTTGAGGGACAAAGACGCATTTCATCAGCCCATTTATTTAATTAAAAACCCTCTTTTCTGCAGGAAAAAGTATCAATGGAAAAATTCCTCCTCCCCCCCATGACTTCAGAGCCAGAGCAGGACTCTGCTTCGCCCTGCTGTGTTGGAGGGAAAGCTGTGCTATGGAGACTGCTTTGCATCATTAAATTGCAAAGAGGGAAGCTTGCTGCTCTTAATGATGCCTAATTTTTTCTGTTTTGTAAGACACGTACATTTCTCTACCATTACGTCTGCTCTTCTTGCAGGGCTTAGAATTTCAGTGTTGCCATCCCAAAGCTTCCTTTCACTGAATCCATTCAGAGCAACAGGTAGCTGCAGGAGAAAAGCCAGCCTTTAAAGAATAAAGAAAAAAAAGGTTTCCTTTTGTGACACAAATGTCAGGACTTCTTCTCCTCTCACCATGGCTTTGCTTTGAGTGATAATTTAAAAACTGAAGATAAAACTCAAAGCAGGAGTCAGCTGAGACTGCAGCTCCCCTCGGATCTCTAGGGCACCGTCAAGGCCTGGGGGAGGTGAGGAGAAGGTGGCAGCTTCGCCTCTCTCAGTCCCAGCAAAACCCAGCCTGGAAGCACCTGGCCAGAGGCAGGGACACACGCGAGCAGCAGGGCTGCGTGGGGAGGGAGCGACCGCGCTGCAGCCGCACGCTGCTCGTGAACAGCGATATTTCAGCTGGCGTCAGCCCCCCGGCGCTGCCGCGTGGAGGGAGAGGTGTTTGGGGACCGGGGACGTGGACTCTATCATCATAAAAAAAGAACCTGTTTAATTTGTGGGTTTAAATTTTAAATAACCGTTGGAGTAGAGCTGCTCGCAGCTCTCAACTTAGCGCTCAGCCATACTATTCACAGTCTGCTCCTGCGAGAGTCCCTGGTGGAGATTCAAATGCCATTTAAATGAGCTCATTTCTCCTTCTTTTCTTAATATTACTACAGTGCAGAGCAGGGGCAGGTTAGCTTTGCCTCAGGCCCAGCTGCCACCTGCCCCGTGATGCCCCGGGATGCATGTGGTACCGTTCACCTCCTGGGGACTGGGCCCTGGATGAGAGCCAGGATGGGTAATGTGGGGCACAGCAGCTCCGTGAGCAGCTCCGTGCCAGGCTTCAATGGCCTGAGCCCAAGCATTGAGAGGACACGAAGCAGACACTGGAAGAGAGGAGCCCTGACACTTCAAACAGAGAGGTTACTTTTACGAAGAGCTCCATGCAGATGTCCTGTGCTGGCATCCCATTTTCACCCTGTGGGATTGGGGACATCGCTGCCACGCAGCCCCCGAACGGGGCTCGTACGTGCGCAGGGTGGCTGCTGGCAACATCTGGCCCACAGCTGCTGAACTCATTTCCAGCAGGGTCACACAGCTCAGTGCTGGGTCTCCTTTTTAATACGATTTCTGCTCTGTAAGCGTCTCTGCCCTTCTGCTGGACGGGCGAGGTCAGAGCTCAGGCTGGCCGCGGTGGCTGCGCCCAGCGCAGCGGCTCCTCCGCGAGCTGCAGCGGCCCCAGCCCCTGCCGAACCGTGCCTGGGCGCTTTCCATCACATTTATTACACCCTGCAGTCTAATTAACAGAGACGAGTCAAAGGACCCGAAAGCAATGATTGTAATAAATAATCGCTCAGCGACCACGGAGTTAATATTCCACCAGGGTCTCCTTCTGGCCTCCAGAAGAAATGGCAGAGACAGAATGGAAGAGAAATGAAACCTCGCAGCTTGACGTGCCGAGGGCTGCCTGGAAGAAAAGTAGCGCTGCTGCAAAGGCTTCCTGCCCTTCCCCGCTTCACCTCTCCTCCAAAAACTTCACAGCACTTGTAACAACTTTTCTTTGCAGGTTTTCACGTGGTGGCTAGAACTTGGGAACACTCAGGAAATCTTAAGAAGGCAGAAAAAACAGTATGTACAAATTCTTCTGAATGAATTGTCACAGAGAGAATGAGGCCACCACATCTTGGACTACAGCAGCTCTTCTCCTCTCGTGCCAGCTGGTAGCTCCCAGCACAGCAGGATCCTGATCTTGCACCCATGGAAACCTCTGCAGTTGATAAGGAAAAGGAGCACACGGAGGTGTCGGGGTTGCTGCCCTGCTGAGAACAACTGGATCTTGAGGTCTTCATCCTGTCTCCTCCTCTTCCTCCCAGGGAGGGTGGCCGTCGATGCTCCGGGTGCTTCGTTATATGTCCTGTAACCCGCTGTACAACTGAGCTCCAGCTCGTCATGAGTGCCGCGGTGCCCAGAGCACCTCCGAACCGGCGGCTGGCAGCGGGGTCCAGAGGCTGCCATCAGATGCTGAGCACAGCCCCATGCAATTATCTGCAGAGAGCTTGGCTTCGCTGATAATTTGTTAGCTCCACACATATCTCTACTAATTATAAATCTCAGCTGAGATTTGCATTTTTATGAAATGCTTGTGCTAGAAATCTTTGTAAAAAACCTGTACATATTAATTCAATCTAATCTTGGTCATTTCAGGTTCCATAAGAAAGCATTTTCATAAAGCTACAAAGCTAACATCTATAACTTTTCAGTTTCACCAGAGAGCATACCTCCATGTTACGTTGTACATTTATCTTTGAGGACGGCATTTATAATGAGCTCTAATGAAGTGAGAGCCCTCCACAGCCCCAGTCAGAAAGCCTGGGCCAACGCACGCCTCAGGGATGCTCTGCCACGGCTGTGCCTATTGAGCCTTGCAGGAGGGAAGCCAGGGGAGCTGTTTATACTGCTGATGCTCAGGTTTTTAGGGGGTGAGATGGAGGCACGAAGGCAGGCAGGTGCTCAGGTGCCCCCCAGCAGCTGCTCCTTCCTCAGGCAGGGCCTCTCCATCAGCTCTGGCACCGTTCCTGTCTTCTGCTATTTCTTGTTTCTGTAACAGTGCCCTGGAGAAGATGAAGAAACACGGTGCAACGAGGACGAGGCATCTCAGGCAAACCTGGAGAAAAAGCAACACAGACCTCAGCCTGCGCGAGGCCGTCTGGCACTTGAACCTGGACTTTTTCCACCAGGAACCTTTCTGGGCTCGGCCCCAGAGGAGCTTTCGGGTGCCGTCAGCAGCAGACAGAGTTACTTGATGGTGCAGGGCACAGCCTGGCCAGGCTGCTACACCTCAGACCCCAGAACAACCTTGTCGCCTGCTTTTCTGGCTGTTTCTGACAACGTGGGACAGTAACGAGGGAAGTCGCAGTGCCCACCACGGTGGCAGCGTGGCTGCAGGAGAAAGTCTTGGCCCCCGGCAGAAAAAAGATGGCTTCATCCCCGACAGCGCTCAGTTAGAGTCTTGGAAAATGACTTTCTTCCCTTTAGCAGCGACTCTTTTAAGTGGGCCTTTCCCAGATGAGGCTCAAAGCCAATAATTTCATCAGCAATTTGTATCTCATTTCAAATGCCTTTGTCTGGAGTCAGGGGAAAAAAAAGATTAACTTTTCCTCCCTGAAATATGGCTGCCGGATGCGAGGGAATAGAGAAGGCAAATAAGCAAAGCAAAGTTAAGCTTTCTGTATAGAGCTGAAGGCTTAACGGTGCAGATTACAACAGCAGGTGATGAGCAACTCTAGCCTCTGCTGTGTAGGCTGTGAAAAATCCTGTTAAAGTGCAAAGGCGTTTTAGCTACAGCTCCACATTTCAGAAATGATTGAGCTGAAATCTGAGGGACTGACAGCAGCCAGGGACCAAGCAGCATCTAGCTGAAGGCCAGGAGGAGTCCCGGGGGCTGAGCAGAGCAGGGACACACGAGGTGAGCGTGGGCTCGGAGCCTGTCCTCCTCCCTGGCACCAGGGGGGAGCTGCTCCTGCGCCCTGGACCTTTTCGATGGTGATTAATGAAGGGAAAATCTGGCAGGATGAAAGCACAATGGGAAACAAAGCAGCCTAAGTAATGACACCAGCGAGCAGCCCAAATGTAGGAGCAGAAGAGTGTCTTGGGGCAAGCTCAAGGAAAGGTCAAGAGCTTTATTTATTGCCTTAAATAATGTATTAAGTGCCCATCTTCAAAGACTCTGGCACAGAGCACAAAAACAAGAGCAGAGGCACCACAAAGGGGCAGGGAGGGCGCGAGGGGCGGCGGAGCAGCGCGGACGCTCGAGGCTTCACTTGGAGCTCTCCTTCGGATCCCGCTTCCTCAGCAGCTGCCCGACCTGCCAGTGACGGCAACAGATGCCAGAGAAGTTCCTGGCCATTAGCCGCTAATAAGAAATTAATTAGCTAATTAGCTAATATTTGATCTTTTGGACTGGGTTCTGTTGGTGTCTGTGGATCTGGGCTGCCCCACATGGGCACAGCTCTGGCTGAAGTCAACACCACACTGCCACTGACTCCTGGGGAGAGGAGAGGCTTCAGGCAGCCAGCGAGCACAACGCGACGCGGGGAGCATCACCCTGCTGAGCTGGTGCCGATGTTCCCCGCAGAGGTGAACCTCGCTTGTGCAAACCCCAGGTCCTCCCCTGCTGAGAGGGGCTGTCGACAGAGACCCGTGTCCATGTGCTCATCTCACCATCTCTCTCTCCTTCGTCTGTCTTGTCTCATCTCACTTCCTCCTCGCAGCAGCATGGCCGGATCCGGGGCTCCCAGCCCTCCTGCCTGCCCAGGGACATCCTAGTGCGGCAGCAGCCAGCCGGGGCAGGGGGAGCCGTGTTTGTTCTTCTCTGAGAAGGCATCGAGCCTCCCAAGAGGATAAGCAACACCTGCTGCTGCTTCACAAGGGTTCAAATTCCAAGTCTCCTGGTACAACATGAAAGGCAAAATGTTCCCAGGCTACACAGGATATCCCTGGAGGTTGTCCCAGTCTAGGCTTAAACCCACCGGTGCCTTTTGTGCAGGCACAAAGTGAGCGTTTACTCTTTCCTAAAGAAAAACATACTGGGGTGCCCCTGGGTTAGCTCTTGTGGGCTGGGTGTGCAGGGAAGCGCAGCAGGGCATCTGCCCCCCCCGGCAGACAGACGTGCCCCTGGTTCTGTGTCGGGACAGCGGCAGCAGCACCACCCGCACGGCTGTGGATGCTTGGGATGAGCCTCGGCAGAGCAGCCAAACTTTGCAGGCTTATCCAGACCTAACCGCCAGTCCCTGAGAGGTTTGGCCTTCACTAGAAATTAGAGACAAGTTTCCAGCGCTTTCCTCCGCCATCTGCCCCGGCTTTAGTTGAAATGCAACATTTTACTCCGGCAATCAGTAGGTAATCTTGTCAGCATTACTTAGAGAAGCTGGGTCTGTCCTGCCCATCTGATGCACTGTGCAACAGAGGGAAAATCACGGGTTCCTCTTGAAAGGAGGGAAAAAATTGAGGTTGACTTTGGCACAGGAAAACAAGCAATCCAGAGATGACAATGTGCCACAGGAGCTTAAAATAAGCATCAACTAATTCAAACAAAAACAAATCTGCATTGAAAATAGACTCTTCCCCAGACCACATCCCCACTTTAAAGAGTCTTTGAATCCTCCCAGGCACATTTAGAACATACTCCCCCTTCACAGTCTCTCACTCGCTTTGTTTTGCTATTGCGTAGCCAGCAAATGAGGGCTGAAGTTTGCAATGATGTTTTCCTATTAGCCCTAATGCTAATAAATAGCCGTGCCCCCTGCTCCCCGTGCCAGCACCGTGCGCTCTGCCGGGGGGAGCTGGGAGGGGGGCACAGAAGCTGCTGGCTGGGCTGCCCCTGGCCCAGAGCCCCTCCTGCAGGCAGGTGGGCAGGAGAGCAGGGGAAGGGTGGATGGGCATAAAAAAGAAGTGTTTCTGCTTTTTTTTTCCTAATATTATGAAAACCAGCTTAGCCTGACAAGGGGCACGGCCCGGGCTGTGAGGCTGAGCAGCCAGCAGTGCCCCGCACCCTCCTCTCCCACCTCCTCCAGCTGCTGCTGCAAGCCTCGGAAACACGGCTTCCCCAGCACCACCTGGAAAGAAAAGAGAAATCAAACCACAAGGTCACCAGCAGGCATCAGCCGATGGGCTTGGAAATGGCCACGCTTCCGCTGTAAATGGGTGTATTTGGGCTTATGGTTGTTCGCTCCCTAAGGACTGCAGTTTACGAGCAAATCTCGCAGCTGGCCTGGCCTGGGGGGGGGGGGGGGACGGGACGGGGCCATGGCTCAGCTCGGGGTGCGGGGAGTAGGGGGATGCTGCAGGCACCAGCACCAGCCCCAGCACGGCCGGACCCCCCTGCGGCTGCCGCACAGCCCGGCCGGCTCACTCCTCTCTGCTGTCCAGGCAGAGCAGCGGGCTCATTCTGCTAATTAAAAGAAAAGCAGGAGAAAGGGAGGAAAAGGATCACCAGGTGAGTCCCCAGGAGGCAGGCTGTCTCCCACACCTGCCAATCCCCTTCAGACGTCTCTCAGATCTCCTCCGCCGACACCACCTCCTCGCTCCCGCTCTCCTCTGCATGCCACGCAGGAGCCAGGATTGATAATTAATAAATCTTGCAGAAGGGAGTGGAAGAGGCTGTCGGATGTGCAAGCAGTGCAGGCACCGCCGGAATTGATTATGGTGGAGGCTGAATCGCTGCCTCTAATTAACGT
Organism: Anser brachyrhynchus; assembly: GCF_964034855.1. Classification (NCBI taxonomy): domain Eukaryota; kingdom Metazoa; phylum Chordata; class Aves; order Anseriformes; family Anatidae; genus Anser; species Anser brachyrhynchus. The sequence continues at coordinate 1,175,239 of NC_137718.1, forward strand.
ATTGTTCTTTACGTGCTGCTCTGCTGCGGGCTGCGGATGGGGCTCACAGATCAGCCCTCGTAACCTGGGGTGCTCAGGTCCTGCCCTGCAGCCTCGCAGTGGGGACAGATGAGGGGGGTTCAGGGGGATGTGGTGGGGGCAGACGTGGGGGGTTCAGGGGGATGCGGTGGGGGCAGACGTGTGGGGTGCAGCCCGATGGGCAGTGCTTTCCCATGGAAGGGGAACGCAGAGGAAGCTTCGCCATCCTGGGCAAGCCACACAGGAGCTGAGCCCCTTCTGGGTGCATGGGGAACGTCACCATAACGCTTCCCACAAACCTCATCTTGGGCTGAAATGGCCTGGAACGGATGGCAGCAGCTTGTCGGGTTGGGAAGACAGCAGTGCGGGTGACAAACACCAGCACTGCTCAAGCCAGGACCTGCAGCAGCACAAAGACCGTGCAAGGGCACGGCAACTTCCCAAGCGTGCAAACTTGTACCAAAGCACTGCCAGAGCATCTGACAACAACCCTTTTTTCTGGCCACAGTTCCGAGCAGAAACCTGTATCCTGCCCAGCCCCAAAGCTTTCTGCACGAGACTTGTGGAGGTGCAGGGGAACCTCCGAGGACACGGTGTGTCCGGCACCGCGGGTACAGGGCAGGCGCTGCCGAGCCCCCACGTGCACGGCTGAGGGCTTCTCACTGATAGCTGCTGGTTTTGGGGCAGATTATGAATTGTTTGATATGGAATTTCAAATGATCACTTAAGTAGCTAATTAGTTCGTAACAACTTTGAGCAACCTGGGTGTAGTGTGTATTTAAGTGTTTAATGCCTTTTTTTCCTCTCTCTTCCTTTCTAATTGGCATTTAATTAAAAGAATAAATAAAAAAGAAAAGCAGCTTTGCCTGGGCTGTTTGGGTTTAAATATTAAACAGTTTGCTTCTCCTTGAGGAGCGAATTGCTTCGGCTTGGGCTCCCGCAGCAGAGGCGAGGGGCGAGCAGCTCAGGCACCCCCGTCCCTCGGTGCTGAGTGCTCCTGGGGCGCCAGGCAGCTTGGCTCTGAGGCTGAACGCACCATTTCAGCTCAAATGCATTGTTTTCTTCAATGCCATTTAAATGCCACCCAACTTTTAGACCGGCTCACGTCTCCCTTCTGCATTTAAAGTCATTTTCAGGTTGACCTGAAACGACGACCTCCCCTCACTTGCTTACATTTTGCACCACTCCCAAAATACGGCTTTCTGCACCGGCCCGGTGGAGGTCTGCCCCCCACCAGGGGAACATTAGGAGCCCCTGCACTGCCGCCGTGCAGCTTTTGCTGCGAACCAGCTGGAGACGGTGCCTCCCTCTCACCTTGCAGCCTCCTTCCTCACCACATTTTCCAGCGGAGAGCGCGCCTTGGCAAGGCTCCCTTTGGCTTCCCCCTGTGAAAGCAGTCTCAGTGCCCCCGTGAAGCCCAAGAGGGGATGCTCTAGAAGGAAATGTCCATTAGTGAAGCACTCAATAACTTCTGCTCTCTGATTTATTGCAGTCACTAATGTCTGAAAATCATCTAGTGCTCTGGCTTCCTCTCTTGGCAAGAGGTGGCAGAGCTGGCTGGCCTGCCAGATTAAGTTATAACAGCTTCGGGAAGGCTCTGATGTCTCTGCCGCTGCTCAGACATCCAACACTAACTGAGGACGAGACAGTCCCGAGGAGCTTTTGAACAAAGCAGAGCTTTCAAAGCCGTTCTCTCTAGAGGTGCGATTATAAAGGGGAAGGTGGAGCATGATTCCCCCCCTGCCACATCCCTGCCTCGGGGTCCAGGCTGGTGCCTGCAGGGTCTGAGCCTGTCGCCGTCCCCAGCTTCGCCCTCGCCGCAGGTAACCTCACATCCCCGTCCTCGGGTCAGCACCCCTGGGGAACATCGAAGCCTGAGAAGGGAAAAAAGTCCCTGCTGTGTCTGCTACAACAGATGAGCAAACGTCCACTCAGAAAAGTTGGTGTGCAACGTGTAACCTTCCCCTCCCTCATTAGAATCCGGGTGGATCTGATGCGAAACTCACCAAAAGTGTATGCCTGTGAATACCAAGCATGTTAACAGGTTAAAGTAAATCCAAAGTAACATTTGAAAGCTGAAAGATGAAAGTAGATCACAGGCCAAAGATCAAACAATCTAGAACCACTTCTAAGCCTTTTAGTGCTGCAGATTATTAGCATTTGAAAGTGAAGAGCATTAGTGAAAGAAGAGGATGGGGAGAGTAGGAAGGAATTTCAGTTGTGCAGATAAAAAGTGAAGTAAGTGACAGTGGGAGAGGAAGAATGAGAATTATACGGCTTATTAGGCACTGCACAAAGGGGTGCACACACGCAAGTGCGTGCACATCTGGGAGGAACCAGCGGTTTGTTTTCAGCCCTCAGGTGAACATCTCAGGCTCTGTCCCTGCTGCACTGGGTGTGAAGAGGGCTAAAAACTCCCTCTGGCTGTGGGCTCAGAGCAGTCTGGGCAGCAGGATGGCTTTTCTCTTCGTGTCCCTCTCTTTGCAGGTGCCGGGCTGAGCCCGGCCCCGCAGCGGGTGCACAGCTCTGGCTCCCCCACGTGCAATGCACCGCCTCCATCTGCAGCTTCAGCAGTCTCAGAAGAGAGGCCAGGAGGTAATGGAGCATGGAAACCAAACTCTGCTTTGCAGCATGCAGCAGGACCTTCTGCACCATCGAGGGAGCTTTTGGAAGAAAAATATCCAAAAAGGAGCAGCAGAACTGAAGGCTAGGGCATTTGGTGCCACCAACATCTCAATCACTTGGAGCTGCCCGGTAGAGGAAGGCCTTTGAAAAAACATTTAACTGGAAAATTAAGTAATTTACTTTACTCCTATATTTATAATTAACTTGGTGGTGCTGTTTTACTGCCAGGGAAACCCACACATGGAGCAGACCCCCTTCCTAACAGTCACCTGCTCTGCGTAGGATCTCCGAGCCTTCCTGTACCCCTCCGAGGTCACGCACACCCTGCCTGTCTTCTCCTCTTTTCCCTTTTCCTCTCCTTCTCCTGGCCTAAAGGACTTCTGTTGCAACTACAGCTGTCACACCACGGAGATGTTAATCCCCTCGGGGGCTCCGTCGTGCAGTAAGAGGCCCGTAAGCTCTCATCCCCGTGGTGCAGCAGGAGCTGGTGCACCGGGCAGCAGCGCTGGGGTGCAGACAGGGAGGCACCACGTTCCAGGTGCAGGGCTTTATCCTGATCCTAACCCGCAGCAATGTCCAGCATCACCAGGAAAGCTTACGGCACTGGCAGTGAGAAAAGAAAACTCATTTTGTGCTCGCAGCCCGGCCAGCCGGCTCCAGAGCCAGTAAAGCAGGAGCTTTTATTTCATGGTCTCTTTACACAGCACAATTGCCTTTTAACCTCTTTCGGCTAAATGTGGTATGTCTCCGGAGTCTGAAAAGGCTCCAGTTAGTTCCTGATGGTTTAGCTCGCGTCACCCGGCGTACGTTCCTCTGAAACAGCCAGGCTGACATCTGGACATGGCCACACACCAGCCTGCCGTGCCACCAGGGGCTGGGACACCGGCGGGCGCTCAGGAGCCGGGGCTGCAGCTGCTGGGGGGGGGGGCGGGGGTCCGCACCCCCTGCCCCAACTCACAGCAGGGAACCCACAACGTCCTTGCTGCCCCTCTGCTGATTTCCATACAGCAGTAATTGGATGCAATTAGGCCCAGCCAAGTGCATGGGTATCCAGCTCACATCGCTCTTGACTGCGGGCTTTTTTCTCTGTTCCAGGGCTGCCAAAACTCTCCCAATGCACGCGTTGTGGGAGTCTGTTAATTGCTGTTTGCAAAAGCTTTCCGTGATATCGTCCTGTGTGTATTCTTTTCGTTACCTGGGCACCAGGATGAAAGCTGCCGCGGCAAATAAGACATGAGCTGCTCCCCAGGCAGAAAGCAGCCCTGCGGGGAGCGCTGGAGCTGCCCTCAGCAGGCAGTGGTGCTGAGCCGGCAGGAGGGGACCCGGCCGGCTGCAGGGGTCTCTGCTTGTCCTCTCCTCGCCCGCTCTGCTGCCACCAGAGACCCTGGGCACCTTTGTTTATCTCAGGTGCTCCTCTGTGTGGCTGCAATCGCAAGTAGCAAATTATGAGAAAGGAGAGAGGGAGAGGGAGGCGACTGACTATCGTCCCTATTATATGCAGCCTTGGCTGTAATAAACAGTGAAGTTGACTATTCCCAGAGGGACTTGCTAATATAGGAGATTGATTCACTGCAGTGTAACCCCCCAAGGGCTTTACACACAACTCCGACTAAACTTCCTATAAAATCAATCCAGCCTTTTCACCACTTTTGACAGGGTGTTCTAATATTAATCTACTCTCCTTGTCAGTCAGCTCCACTAACAAAGGCTTTAATGATTTTAACCAGGCATAATAAATACTACACAGGTAGGTGGAGGATTCCTGGATCCCTCCACAAGAAAAAACATCCCCTCCTTTCCACCGGTGAAGGACTCACATTGATTATGATAACAATAAATAATAGCAAAATAATGATGATGATGATGACGACAATGCAAACAGCTTCCAAGGCAAGGCTGGAGCTGGCTGACGACCACATCGCACACCTCACCCACTCCAGGAGTGAGCACGCAGCGAGGACTCGCCCTGAATTAGGTGCCGTGGGTGCAGAGGCGCGGGGCGCTCGCGGTGCCGCTGCCCAGCGCTGTGAAAGACAGTGCCTGGCAGGCAAGTCAGCCTGATGAGCTCCGGCACCGCCATCCAGGCTGCACTTAGCCTCAGGCACCTGGAGGAAACGGAGGTTTGTTGTAAAAAATGTAAAGCACCTGGCCCCTGTGATTAAGCCCAGCACAGACTATTCCCTTTCTCCTGCATCATTTCCACATCTCTGCCTCTGACTCACCGCTAACTTGTCCTCCCTGACAGCTAGACAGACAAGAGCCCACCTCCGTTCGTTCACACTGCAATTAGGAAAGTCCTTAGCTTCCTAAATGTGTGTGGGGCAGGCTCTGAACACCCGACAGGATGGAAACGCAGCGTGAAGTCCCTTTCCAGATCCACGGAGCCACTGAGTTAAGGAATCCGTACGAAAGCACAGTGAGAGACAGAGCAGCCATGGAGAAAGGGCTCACAATGGCCAGGAGTCAGGCAGAGCACAGCCCCACACCTCAAGACCAGGCTCCAGGTCAGCAGCAGGGTTTTCTTACACCCCTCCAGTCAGCAAAAGCCCCAGGATGGGGCCCTGGGTGCATCTCTGCAGCCTGGCCTCCATGGTCTACTGCAAACCTCTGTGCAGATCCATGGGCACCTCCAATTTCCCCCCAGGCAAATTATTCTTCCCACCTGCTGTGGGAGGAGCCCCAGCACACCTCCTTGTTTTCATCCTAGGTGGGTCTTAAAGACAAATTAAAGACCACAGCGAGTTTTTTTTTTTAAGCAGAAATGAGCGTTTTATAGCAGGCGTGCTCTACCCTTGTGCAGCCTCCCTTTCCAGCCCCAGCCGGCGGTGCTGTGTTGAAGCAGGTGCCCTGAACACAGTTATGTTTAAACAAAAACGCTGTTTTGGGCATGGGCCAATGCTGGGCTGCTTTCAGCCAGGTCACTAGTTATTTGTTTGCTTTGGAAGCAAGAGTTTGTGGAGAGAGGAGCCCTGCAAAGGCTCTGCCACGCGCAGCAGTGCCACGCTGCTCACTAGGCAAGGAGTTAATGGGCGTGCAACACACGTACAGCTCGTCAGCGTGCTCATCGCTGCCCCTGCCACCTCTGATGGCAAGGTGGCTGCCTGGGGCTGAAGGAACTAGATCATTCTCTCCTTCCTCAAGCCGTTCCGGTTTGTGCCTTTGCTTCTGTTTCTTGGGGTGCCACCAGGCGGGCTGGGCTGCACAGCCGCTGGGCGGCACACTCGTAGCTGGGGACACTGGGGACACTGGGAGCCTCCCTCGCTCAGCCCAGTGATCCATCCTGAACATGCACCAGCGTGGCTGACAGCAGCCTTTGGCTTCTAGCCCCGAGCCGTACTGCTCTTGTTGCGGCGTGGGACAGCTTTAGGGCAGATCTTCAGGCGGCGTACGCTGGAAAAGTGCCGCTGAGCTCCGCGGGGCTTTGCGGGGCTGAACGTGCACATCTTGGCTTTCCCTTATTGTAACACAACAGAAATTTTAAAGGGAGACAATGGAAATCGGAGGAGAGAACTCAAAGGGATCATCATCTGAACTGATCTAGCAATTAACAAGTCCAAAAAATCTGCAGGATCCCTTCATTGTGCTTAATTATATGGCAAATGGAATTGCAAATATTTACTCAAAATTAATGTCACGCAGGCATCATCAGGAAATCCCAGAGACGTTTCCTAAGGATCACCTTAATGTCTTTTGCTGAAAAGGAGGTCCTGAGTGGGTATTACACTATCCATAATGTTATAAACAAATCTAATGGTCTGCTTTGCTTCCCCCCTCAACAGAACTCTTAATTATGTATCTTGCAAATGTGCTTGGAAAATGGATTAGCTGCACCAGCTGTTTGCTACCATGGCAGAGTCTTTTCCGAAGCGTTTGTAGTGGCTCCAAAGTATTATCCACGTTCCCTGCTCTGGCAGCGCAAGCATGTGATGAGGAAGGACCCGCTTTGGTTCGGCGTGGAGATTAGCTCGGGCTTTGTAGACCAGACGCGAGGTATTTTGCTGGAATCAGTCACAGCTGTCTCCACTCGCAAGGCAGGAATCAGGACAATTTGTGCAAGGTTGGTTTACTTTGTTGTGTACGCTGCTCTGCAGCGGGATGGCAGGAAAAAATACAGAAGAATTTCAAAAACAAACAACCGCCACATTAAAGGGATTTATCTCACGAGCAGTAGCTGCGGCAAGGTGTAGAGGGGCAGGGCAGAGCAAGCAGGCAGCGACTTTGCACTGGGCTTGGCAGAGAAGGAAGAGCCGAAAGCAAAGGACCGGCCTTACAGCAAAACACCACGCCTAGGAGGCTTCGAGGTGTTGGTGGCCTGGCCAGTCCTGAGCTGCAGCCCCTGCTCGGCTCTGGCGTTTCAGGCGCCTGTAGGAAAAGGGCAACCTTTCGCTGAGCGCCGCTCGTTCCAAGTCCCAGCTTTGTGAGGCTGGGGAGCCCTCAGCCAACACGGGTGATCAAAGAGGATCATTTATTATTTACAGTCAGAGGAGCCAACTTTTTGTTCTGTGTTTATTCAGTGCTTGGCATAATAATGTCCTTGCGCAACCACATCCCAGCCTGGGACCGGGCATCCCGGGGAGCCACAGGCAGGAGCGGTGCCATGCGCCCATCGTGGGGAGGGCAGCGGGTGCTGGAACCGGCCAGACCACCACCCTGCTGGCCCTGCTGCCCCTTCAGAAATGTGTTTGAGGACACGCACAGGTCCGAACTGTGCACGTCGTTTTATCCCGTGCTGAAATGAGGCGGGTGGAGGTGCCCTGCGTGGGCTGAAGCATCGCCTGCAGAAAGAACACAGCCCACAGTGGTCGGCCACATGCCGCAGGGGTGACACGTCCCATGGCTGCTGCCAGCATCCCTCGCTGCCTTGGTTCTTTCCCATGTTCATCTCCAATGCAGACGAGGAGCTATCCTTTAAATAAGCTCCCGAGGACACCCATTAATAAAATGCTACTTATCTCTGCGTGCTCTGAAATAGCTAGGTGGGCAGTGCACCGTAATGGAACTTTTAGCTCAAGTAGCAATGACTTTGACCGTGCAAAATTACACTCTATTCTGGCCAAATTAACTAGGTAATGCCTTGCATTAGTGTAAAATCCTCCATCAAACCATGAAGGCTGCCGTTAAAAACACTCAAGGCCAAAAAAAATATGGTGCTGGGGGGAAGGCATTCTGCGCAGTTAACAACCTGAGAGGCTGATTTTCCACTGCCTGGCACCTCGTGCTGCCCTTTACACGTGGGCGAGGTGGGGACAAGGCAGGGAGGAAACGCAAACGCCCTCGCTCGGGTGTAGCGGACGCTGCTGGGAGCAAGGAAGGATGGAGAGAGCACCACGATGTGGGCTGTGCTTGGGCTCTGACCTGCTGCGGGGCTGGGGGCTCTCCCCAAGCCCAGGCACTGCCTGGACCCTCGGGCACCGGCAGCCCCCCCCTGTCCTCACCCATGCCCACAGGCAGCTCAGAGCTACGCTGCAAACTCCATCTCCGCCTGCCCATGTCGGCAGGAGGCGTGGGCTGCATATATTAACATTTCCACATTTCCTTCATTCCGTCAGTGCTCCCGAATCGCTCTGAGTCACGACCCTGGGGGGTTCCGCTCAGAGATGCCATCGCTGCTTTACCCCTTCCCAGGACGAGCGGCCGGGCCACCCCGCTGTCAGCACCGCTCACCCGCCTGCCCCAGCTGCGATTTCGGCTGGCAGTGGCTGCACGAGGTGAGCGAGGTGACCCCTGGTTGTGGCCGCGGAGAAGGAAGCAGCCGCACGTCGCAGCCCTGGGGATGGACACGCTGGGTCGGGGCACTACCAGCCCTGTTCCCTGGCCAAAAACGCCTCTCGCCTTTAACTCCCCACCCAGCGGAGGGAGACCCTGCTGGCTGCCATTGCCACGCTGCTTTTTACACTCAGTGTTGTTCTACTCTTTCTTCTTTTTCCCTTTTTTGCCTGTAACTTCAGATCAGGCTGGGGGAATTGTCTATTAAAAGGCGATCCAGGAAGCTTGAACGACTCAAGCAGAAGAATACCTGGAAGAAATTAAAGGATCTCTGATGGAAGAATGCGCAGACATCAAATGAGGCTTAATTAGGAGAACACAACTTTTGTATTAGCGCTCCCCATCCATGTGACACAGGCAAAGGGAAAGGGAAGAAACTGCCAAAGAGCTTATTTGTTTTGCAATTACGGATGAAATAAAAAATTACTTGGTCTAATTAGGCCTCTTTTAGTAAGAGAACCATGCAAAATAAACTCCATTTCATTATCAATGCCAACACAATTCTCTCTTGCGCTTTATATGTTTAAGTGAAAATGTGGAAGGTCAATTTGCTATGTAAATTTTCACAAATTTGGCTAAACTAAAACGATTACCCTAATGCTTATGCAAATTAGCTTAATTGATAACGACTTCTCTTGGTAACTTTAAAGAAAGGGAGGGGGGAAATTATTCCAATTGTGACAATCCTCTGAAGTGTTTCTTTGCCCAATAAAGAAATGATATCTTGACAAATTAAAGAGAATATAATGAAATCAGATTAATTAATGCTAAGACCAATTAGCACATGCAAAGAGAGAGTGAGATTTACAGAAGCAAAATTCACTAGAGAAGACTACAGGAATTCATCATCTTTCATAAAGACATTTATATACCTTAATATTCTTTGGAGTACTGAGGAGTTCTTTGCTTACACCAGTAGTTTGCTGTTGAAATAGACACTTTGCTCAGCGGGAGGAAACGAAACAAATCCAGAAGCAAAGGCGCCTCCGCCTGGTGCTTGAGCGATGAGCCCCCTTGTGCCTCTCTTTGCCCGGCCAAGGATGCTCCCCGATGCTGGTGAGCAACCGGCTGAGCAATCCTCCCAGATCCTGCACACACCTACCCCTTCCCCAAAATGTTGCAGAGAAAGGGAGCAGGGCGGCAGGGCACGGGGCAGAGGCACTGGTGTATCCCAGCGCGTTCCTGAGATGCCCAGCATGGTTCAGCAAGCTGGCCCCACGTGCTGTAATGCCCCGGCCCCAGCTCGGCCGTGCTGGGCTGTCCCAGAAAACATTAATTACACCTGGCAGAAAGCAGCGACTCAAAACTCTCCCTACTACCACTATAAAACTCATATGAAGTAATAAAAATAATTACCAGCAACACTGTATGCAATATCCTTCTGTGTCATCTCTCTCCTGTTGGCAATAAAGCTACCTAGCAAATTAACTATAAGGGAGGGCCCGTTTATTTACCTTGTAATTGGACCATGCTGGAAAATGCTTCATAGAAAGCGTCTCTTGGACAGGTATAAATTCAGGATGCTGGCATGTGGCGGCGTCCCCACGCAGTGCATGGGCCAGGGTCCTGTAGGTGATGGAGTGCTCTGGGGCGGGGAATTTTGATGGTATTATCTGAGTTCTTCAGACAGCTGCACTACTGAATAGGCACTACTGCAGGCTTTATGGCACCGCTCTGCTGAAGTTCACATCTCCGATGCATTACCTCACCCTGGCCATTCAGAGAAGGGAGGGGAAAAAAAAAAGGGCATTCTATTTTTTTAAACAAAACAAAAGTCCTCCCCCCATATCACACATCAAAGCAGCAGCCAGAGCCCTGGGCTATGGGGCGGTGGAGGTGAGGAGCAAGGGCCAGGGGAAGGCGGGCGGTGAGCCACTGCCAGAGGCTGGCTTGGGGTGCAGAGCGCTCGCAGGACAGCAGCCCCCAGAGCCCCACAGCACCAAGCCCTGCAGCACCCCATCAGGAGGCACCAAGAAAGCAGCCAGGGCCCCCCCAGGGCACAAAGGGGGCCGAGCTGCCAGCACCCCCACCCCTGCCTCCAGCCCGCGCCGCGGTGAAAGCTGTGCCACCGGGGTGGTGAGGCTCATCAATTGCTAGAAATCGCCCAGACAACACTTTCTGACGTACATTAGACTGCAGCATTTATAAAAGTAAATCAATTGTGCTATTAAACCCTGCTCACAGCCCTTATTTGCTTGCAGCCCCGATCAGCCTCTGCCACAAGCGAGTGCTCGGCCCTGCTTTTTGTGCTGCCGAGCGGGGAGGCTTGCTCTGCGTCTCCCTGCCCGGGACAGGAGCCCTGGCAATTGCCAGCTCCCACCCAGGAGAAGCAGGGCCCTGGCGCTCCTCTTCTCTCCTCCCCCTGCCCACCATCCTGCCCTTCCCCTGGGCATCACCCCAGCGAGGGAGGAAGGCATCTGTGGGGAGGAAAATCCCTCTGGGATGGGTCGAACTGGGTTCTGGGAACATCCCTCACCTGTTAAAATATCTGCACCTGTGGAGACCGCCAGTGACGGATGCATCCATCCCCTCCTGTGAACCCTGCAGAGCTGGGGGTGGTGGAAGGAAACCTTTTGCTCGATTTATTTCACTGCAGTCAATTGTGTGGCGTGTCTCCCAGTTCGTCAGCACCTCTGGAGCAAAACAGGCCCTTTCCATCTCATTGGCGTTATGCATGAGCTAGGATAGGAAATGAGCAAACATGCTGCTTGGATAAATACCCTGAAGAGGGTCTTTCTTTCCTTCCTTTTATATTGCCACCCTCTTTTCTCTCTCTCTCTTTTTTTTTTTTTTTTTTTTTTTTTCATTTTGTTGTCTACAAAGACAGGCAGCAAAAAGGAGAAAAAAGCTGCGCCTTTAGATTCTGCGCCAGCAGAAATTTCTCTTCACTCCATTTTCCTCCGCTATTTGTTAAACTGTACAACATTAAAGAAAGAACTGGAGGGGGGGAGATGTGTTTTTTCGACTTTGTCTCTCATTTGTTAATTGTGCTCATCAGCGAAAATCATTCGTTGTAGAGATGGGGAGCAAAGAAAAAAAAAAAGGAAGGAGCTGATCATATGCAGGGGAAATAACTCAGATGTGAAAATACTTCAGACTAGGAGATTGCACTATTTATTCACACAAGTGTCCTGCTGTGCCTCAGAAATGCAGTGATTTAATGAGCTGCTGCAAAGGTGTTTGTTATTAAGAAATTCTGTCTCTGGTTATTCTCCCCCGTGTGATTAGGACGGAGCGTGGCAGAAGTTCTGACTCGGCGTGTTATTAAAGATTTAGCGGCTCTTCCCTCCCTGCTCCCGGCTCCGCGGCGCTTTTGAGCCTGTTCCAGAAATAAACACCGTACAAGCTGAACGGGGCTTGTTCGGCGCAGATGCCGAGTGAGAGTTAAGAAGAAATTAGGAAGGCATTTGTGTTAACAGATGTTCTTCCTCCCTGCCGGGGATCTGTGCGAGCACGGAGGCAGTGCGGGGCCTGGAGGGAGCGGGGAGGGGACCTGGCCCCGGGCATCGGGGGTCACTGGGACCCGTGGGGACAGGGACGGGTGGGGATCTGGGGGACCACCCCTCATCCCTGGGCTGTGCTGCTCAGCAGGACTGCCTCCATCCATCTCCATATCCCCCGGCAATCAGAGGTGCCCTCTGCAGCAGGATCTCCCATCCCGGCGCTGCTGCCACCTCTGGTGCCGCACCGAGCAGGTCGCCGAAGCCACCTCGGATGCGTCGGGTGCAGCACGGTGGGCACCAAGCCTTCCTCACACCCTCATCCCTCACCCTGGCACCGGTCCCCCCGCCTCGCCCTGCAGCCTCCCGGTGCTTGTGGAACTCAGAGAAATACAAATATCGGGGGGGTTCTGCCGCGCCCAGCTCCCGGCGAGGTGAGGCGCGCGGCGTGTCGGCGCTGGGCGCTTTGCTGGAGCAGAGTGTTTCTCCTTTCAAGTCACTCAAGCACCGCTATTACTCCGAGGCTAAGCAGCTCTAATGGAGAAAGCAGTCCAAGTTTCATTTTCCTCTGTAATGGAAAATGCAAGAGTGAGATTTCAGTCTGTGAGCACTTGTATGAAAAAACAAATATCTTTATTGGCACTGGACAGCCTGCCAATCAGCCACAAAATTGCTGGCTTCTCTTTCTCCCCTGAAGGAATGCCTCTGCATACAAAGATACCGGAAAAACTTCAGGGCCTGGAGGATAAAAGGGCCTTCTCTGCCTTTCATTGGGTGATTTGCAATGCATTGCTTCAGCATAATTTCCCATCTCCACCGCTCACAAAGGGAGCTCTGTTGCTATCTGTGAGTTTAATAATTTCTGTTCCCTACACCTTGCATTCATAATGCATCTTTCAACACCTCAGCTTGTGCTGCCCAACTGGGCTATGACTCTGCCTGGGTTCTGCCTCTGAGCTGGAGCTAAAGCAGTGATAAAACCAGAGGTTTCGCATCCCAAAGGGCCCTCGAGGCAGGGATGAGTGGGCAGCGGGCGGCCTCCTCCCTGCAGCCCCGAACAGGACTCACAGAGCTTCCCAAAGAGCCACGAATAACCTGCCCCTTCACATCTTCCCAGGCAATGGCTATCATCTCCTTGCAGCCTCGGTACCTCCAAAGTACCAGGCACACTCACCCAGGGCCAAGCAAGCTTCATCATTTTGTCCTTTTGGGGCTTTTTGGCTCACGCCACCCAAGCCTGCATCTTTGCCACCATCACCACGAGAGAAACTGCAGCAAACTTGTCACCACCTGCGTTCAGATGGGAGGATTTGCATAAGTTATTCCCCGAAGCCTTTAGTCCCCACAGGACATATTCTTTATCCATTTAGCCAGGAATTCAACTATTAAAAGCCTGCAGACATGCAGCATTTGTAAAATTAGTACAAGAGGCTCCAAATAATCCATGGCTCCATCTGTTACGTGAGCCACGTGTCATCGTCTCTTCTCCTTTTTGCGTTCCGGGAGGAAAACACCAAGATTTCTGGGCTAGGTGCAGCGCTGTGTTTGTGCTGAGCCTGCTGCGTGTGTGCGTGAGCATCACCGAGGGGAGGCCGGGGGTGGACAAAACGCCCCAGGGAGACAGCAGCAACGCGGGAGGCAGCGCTCGGTGCGCAGGGGCACGGCCTGTCCGTCTGTCTGTCTGCGTGCCTTCAAGGACACGTGGCTGGCGGGGCTCGGCTGAAGGAGCAGAGCAGTTCAGGACAGCCTCACTAACACCAGGACAGCCTCGCTGTTCAGGACAGCCTCACCCAGCCCCTCTGGCCAGGAGGGCTTCGCGCAGCAGGGACACCTGGGGCTCGGCTCACGTCCTCCCGGAGGCCCACGGGACGGTGCTCGTTTTGAATTTGGCACGATTCATTATTTCAGCTGGATGCCTCTTCCAGAAGCATCTTCAGATGGTGAAGGCTTTCTGAAGAGATAATTGCAGTGTTAACCTAACAAAATCATTTCCTTCCAGCAGATGAAAACCGAATGTACAAAGCCCTGCTTCCACAGACACCTGGAGTTACCGCTCCACGCACCATGATGCCAGCACCCAGCTTGGGCAAAACCCCAAGAGCTGGGGCTGGAGGCTGACCCTCCGCAGCCCCCAGACCTTCCTCCTGCCTGTGCACGGCCCCAGCACAGCCTCGATCCCCCGGGCCCGGGAGAGGTGAGGCAGAGACATCAGCTCGGGAGCGGGCGAACAATCGCTTTGCAGCGGGCGTCAGCGCCGGGACCTTTGTGTTGGCGGCATTAAATAAATGTCTCCTGGCTTTCACTCACCACTGCCTGGCTCTTTTATCAAAATGCATCAAAAGGTTTCTCCCGCGTCAGGCAGGAGCTTTCACAACAGCGAGGGAAGGAAGATGCTCTATTATTTATTAGGACAGCCCTTACAAAGTTTTGCCCGAGTCACACAGGAGGCGAAGTGCCCGCGAGCCCGGTATTTTCGGCAGGTGCCAGGGGAACAAAACAGAGCCTGGAACAAAACAGTGCCGCAGCCCAGCTGGCTGCACTGGGGAGAAGCTGGTGGCTGCAGACCCCGGGGGTTTCTGCTCCCCAGGCTGGTGCGCTCTCCACCCCGCTATTCAAAGTGAATTGTGGTTTCTCCCCTTCGAGCAAGCATGTCAGCCATTTCCCAGTTTCCATGCTGGGAAACCTCTGGAATTTCACTCTGCCCTGACCCACGAGGCCACCACACATTCCCCTGCAGAACTGAGCGCCTCCGCCTTGCGCTGCCGCCATCCAGCTCCCCGCAGGCTGCGAGCACCTCCTGCACAACACGTAACACACCGGCACCGCCCGGGCTTCACGCAGCTCTGCCTGCGTGCACACCGCAGCAGAGAAGTACATTACAAAGCAATCGAGTTAGAGCCTGGCAGAGCGGTGACTGTGCAGATGGATGCAGCAGCCAGCGTGCTCCCAGGGAGCTCTCCCCCTGCACAGAGCAGCCGCCCGCTGTCAGCGCTCCCCGCGCCAAGCAGGATGTGTGCGGTGGCCGTGCACAGAAACCTCTGGGAAGCCTTCCCTGCCGGGCCAGCGGCTTGGAAGGAAGTTTGCAAGGAATGCATCCAGGTGTTTTGCACAGGTATGGAGTTCTGTAAGAATATTAAATTATTAATCCACCAGAGTTGTCTCACCCTCCGCTTGCCGTGTGAATGGATCGTTAATTACCTGCCGTATGCAACAGAGGAGGCAGAGGATGCGACAGAAAGCAGAATAAGAAGCATTTGGGCCCTTGCACCCGCCCCTCTTCCTTGCAGCCTCCTGGTGTGCAGGATGAGACCCGTCCCGAGGAGACCTGCACCCAACCACACAACCACTCCATTACAGGCGCAGCCTGCTGTGGTCTTATTTATTTTTTTACGGCTCGGTGTGTAGCACAACTGTACACAAATAAATAATTCAGACCACTAAAGACTGCTGCAGAGGCGACTTTCCTGGAGATTTAATGTTCGCATCCCTCACACTCCTGCCACAGCAAAAAAGAAAAATTACAAATTGATCCACAGGACTGGGCTCCCCTCTCACACTCCTCTGCTCCCTTGATATAAATATTGGCCAAGCCCCTCTGGTAGGCTGGATGCACCCTGCAGGATGGTGGGCTGGGGCTGGGGGGACGTGAGGTGCTGTGCTTTGGTGCTGGGGTGGGGAGGACCCTCCAATTTGGTGCCACCTGCAGAGCCAGCAATGCCCCCCGGCTCCTTGAACATCCGTCCCTGTCCCTGCGCTCACAGCTGCCCAGGTGGGCGGCCGAGGGCTGCTCCTCGCTCCCCCGTGCCCCGGGTGCCTCTCATGCAGTCCTTGACATTTTCTTTCTCAAGGGGCAAGTCCCTGGTGCATCCTCACAGAGTAATTGTGAAATTATTATGGTTGGTGATTTTAATTTAAATTGGATGGAGAAATGTTGTACTGCGGCTGACTCATTTGCTATGGATTTTCACTTAACCAAATTGATTAGTCAACCAACTAGACTTAACTTGAAAGTTGTAATCATTCATTATTAGATCTAATTTTCATGTTGCTCTCAGACTACATTCAGAAATTGAACTGCAAAGACTCTAACGAAGTTCAGGTGGAGGGCCTGGGAAACTTGGGCAGCGCCGGGCTCATCCCTTGGGGCTGCGCACCCTCACACCGAGCAGCGGCAGCCGGCTTTCCGTGGAATTACCATTTCTTAGCAAAAGCAAAATACAGCACGCAACACATCCCTCCTGGGGTTTACAATGAAAATTGAACAGCAAAAGGTAGGGAGCCTAGGAGAAATCATCTGCTTCAACAAAACGTCGTGCCTAACAATAAAATCCCCCTGCTCGCACCCGCCCCGTGCACCTGGAGCACCGGCATGGTGCAGAGAGCAGCCAGGGCATGGCCACGGGGAGGACAAGGCCGGATCCAGCCCCAGACGTGCATTCACCCCGATGCTCCCCACCTCTGTGCCCAGCCACACCAGCAGCATCCGTCCCCCCCAGGAGCACATGTGGGGACAGAAGCCCCCGCACCAGCAAAGCCCTGCCACCCGCCTGCACCCGTCGTTTGAGGGCAGCTCCGTGCATCTCTAATTACTGCAGAGGCCACCGTCTCTTTAAACAAGCAGGCTGCATGCCAATTAATACCTTTAATTAACAGCAAGGACTTGCTGGAGGGACTAGGGCTTGGTCTCCCAGATGGACTCTGCCTGTTGATCCAAGTGACAAGGCTCTGTTAGGTTGGGCTGGCCAAGACCCGCTGCCGAATTACTGGCCGTTCCCTGCCAATTAAAATGACCGCGAGGGAAAAGAGACCTGGGGTGGGACAGACGGACAGACAGCGAGGGACAGACGGACAGCCCGGCACCCTGCAGGGCACGGGAATGCTCTCAGCCATTTGGGAAAGCCTCGGCTGCTTCGGGAAGAGAAGGGCTGCGGAGCAGCACTCTGTGGGCAGCCCAGCACTACCCCAAGGAACAGCTCTGTCCAGCAACCGTGCCTCTTCGTGAGAGCCCTTTATAAGCAACTAATTGCACCGATAAGAGGTGTGAGAGCATCCCCTCCTGCCCACGAGCAGAGGGGACGAGGAGCAGGGCTGTTCTGCCAGGCAGGGACACTGGGGAAACCACCACATCCTCAAGGTCCTTACCCCCAGAGCAGAGGTTGCCTCTCACTGCCTTCAAATGCCTCTACAATGGAATGGTAATTGTTAAATACATAATGCTGGCTTAAAAAAGGTAAGAAATGAACACGAAATACAACCAATACTGTATAAAGCAGTAGATCTCCATTTACAGGATGTTATTGGTGTGGATCACTCCAGGAGGTGTGAAATCATCACTAGGAAACTTAAAAAATATTAGACACAGGCCCATTGGAAATGGCGTGGCTGCGCTGACCCCATCCTGGGGCAGGGGGACGGGCAAGACGAGGTCTCCCAGTGCCTCCCAACCTCCTTCTCTGGATCCTGTGGCTCTGCGATGCACAAGAGTGAGCCCCGAGGAGCTAATCCCTCCAAGTCGTCTCCAAGCTGGTCTCCCCCTGCCTGGCACCACAGCACAGAGGCTCCGGGGCGGTAGGGCTGCGTTTCAGCTCCCCACCTTCTCATCCAAATAATTGTCATGGTAGCAGGTGCAGGAGCCGTGGGCCAGAGGGAGATCTTTATTCAAAGCAATGTATGTTAACGTCTCCAAAAGCTTTTAACGGAGGCCATTATTCCCACCCTGAGAATCGATGCATTTTAATTCCCTCCGAGCTATTTGTTTGGCTTTGCTTCTGTTTTTCAAACACGCAAGACACGTTTAACAAAACAAGGGAGCCCTGCAAGAGAGACAGCGCATTGCATTTTCCCTTGAAACTACTGGAAGTTCATTTTCAAAGCAGGGCAGTTTTCTTGGAATCAATGCATATCAACCAAAATCAATAGTTACTTTACGCAGATGGGCTGAGACACCTAAGTGATAGCACTCTATGGCATTGGTATCCAAATCTATATGTTTTCAACAAGTCAATGCATTTTAGCAGCTGCTACTGTCTTTTCACTTAAAAATAATCCGATTGTAGATAAGACCGTCCCTTTCCACTGAGTCCAGCCGTACCCTCTGTATATTTACCGATGCCAACAAACATTTATCGAATCAAAACCTTTCCATTTCCAGCTTTCTACACCCCAACCCGCTCTCCGCAGACAGGAGCTCCAGTTGCCCCTTCTCTCCACGTGGCTGCCCGGATAAGGGCTGGCACCAGCCGGGCTGGGCCACAAGCCTTGGGCACGCCGGGGAGACACCACAGCGTGCAGGACAGCACCCACGGTGCCTTCCCAAACGCTTTTGCTCCAAGCCCCTGCAGGATGGGGACCAGGAAGCCCAGGGGGCACCAGCAGCTGTCTGAGCCCCGGCTGAGGCTCAGACATTTACAATCCAACACAAATCCTGCAGTTAACACTGAGCCCTGATAGTTCACTCCTCCTCTCAATCTGGGATGAAAACCACTGCTGAACAGGCACTCCAGCTCTTGACCACTTACATTTCTACTGACATTTGATAAGCTTTTTCATCTGGCTTTGCTCTTCTGTAGTGCAATCACCAGCGTGTCCAGGTGCGCTGGCATGAAAGGCAGCATGTAAGCATATTTTTGCAGGACAGAGACATTCAATTTAGTTAAAAGGCTCTGCCAAGTGCAGTGCCTTTAAGAAGAGAGAACTGTGAGTCCCACTCGTCCCAGATACTCGGGGAGAACTCCAGACAGGGAGATCGGCCAGGGTGAGTTATTTCCATCAAATGCTTCTGTGATGTTCAGAGGGAGGCATTTTCCTCTGCTTTTTTTCTGTTCCTCTTGCTGTATGCAAATCGCTGTTCTCTGTGAGTTATTAGATAACAAAGGGCTGTTTTCTCTGCAGAGACTTGCTTGTGTCTGAACCTTGTGAGAAGGATAATTAAGGAATGCCGCAGGAAGCTGCACGGAGGATCATTTCCACCCCTTCCCCAGCGCGGTCTCAAGGAGGAAGCTACAAGAACTTTCCTCCCAACTGAAACACAGTGGACCAGGGGCAACAGAGGCAGGATGGGTGCCTGATTTGTGGGGGGCGTACCAGCAGCCCCAGGTCAGCCCTATGGGCGCATGCAGTCACCTGTTTCTTGCTTCCAAAGGTGGCCACATCCCCGGCTGCCCCATCGCTGCCAGCAGCAGGGCCACAAGCGGGATGTCCCGTGCTGGGGCTGTGCCATACGGGTGCTTCTGGCACACAGCAACGTGGGCAAACCAGGCACCCACCCACACCACCAGCTATTTTCTGGCTAATTGCTGTCCCCACAAACACCCCCAGCCCGTGCAGGACTCTGGACATTCACCACGATTTCTTTCTTTGGACAAAAGCAAGGCAACGGGCAGTGCCACGACGTGCTGGAGCCGTGCAGCATCCCTGCTCCATGCCCCACGGGGACATGCCCAGCCCCGGGCTGCCACCAGAGCCTCCCTGCAGCCAGCTGCCCCCGGAGCCCGGTCCCCCCTCGCAGGCATCCTGGAGGCCCGGCACTGCTCGCCACCGGCCGTGTTGCCATGGAGAAGATTTCTGTGCCACCAGCGACACAAAGGAAATTACGCTTTCCCTGGGATGCAGCGCTAATGAGGAGGAGGAGGAGGAGAAGAGTGGGGAAAGGGCTGGCTCGCTTCCTTTCTTTCGCTCTTTATTTCTTGCAGGAGGAAACGATTAAAAAAAAAAAAAAAAAAAGACAAACAAGAAGGCAGCGTGGGGTGGGAGGGGCTCAGCCTCTCCCCTGCCAAATGACGGAGCTGTTAGCAGCAGAGCAGGATTTGTGTGCTCCTTCCTGTGCAACGAGGCCCCGCTGGGCGATGGCAGCGAAGCCGCACGCTCACCGCGAGAGCCAAAGCAACAGGTGACATCCCGTGCTGCAGCCCCCAGCCCCGTCCCACAGCCCCCAGCCCCGTGCCGCAGCCCCCAGCCCCGTGCCACAGCCCCCAGTGAGGGGCTGCATCTTCACCCTGCACTGCTAGGAGCCACCAGGCTGCCCCTGGGGAACACGGCCAGGGGAGGGCAGTTCGGGTGCCCCTGGTGTTCCTCCACCCTGGAGGCTGAGAGGTGCAGAGACGGGGATGGGAGATGGCCAGAGAGAGGCATGGAAACACGTGGCTCCGGACCTGGGCAGCCAAGCCACTTCCCTGCTGTGCCGCCATCCACCTCTGCAAGTTGCCACGCTGAGCCCCGGGGGACGGAGGTGGAAGGCCCTGCTCCTTAATAATTAGCCAAATGAGTCCTTAGCCCTACGTGCAGACAAGAGAGGGAAGGGAGGCTGGGGATGTCAGGGTGGCAGGACAGCCAGACCTGCGGGGACAGGTACATAGAGAGGGGCAGGCGGGCACGGTGGGGAGATGGGGTTATACGGCCTCAAAGAGCCCCCCTTCCCTCTGCTCTCCCCCAGCACAGCCAGCTCACAACACGCTCCCTTTGCTGCCTTGCTTCTCTCTGTATACGTACATGAAAACCAACCCTGAGCAAAGTCCATCCGGTGGCACACCGGTCCCTTGTCCCCCACCTCCCCTCCGCAGTGCCCACGTCTCAGGGCAGCCCAGGGGCACAGCCGTGCCGGTGAGTGGCATCCCGGGCACTGCTCTGCTGCCCTGCCACCTCTGCAGCCCGCTCAGCTTCATAAATTCTCATTTGCTCCATAGCATTTGATTTCTGAGCATCTCCCAGACACTTCCTCACTTTACTACAATTGATGGGATCATGTGTAATTTGTAAATGATATTAAGTGAGGTAATAACACTCTGGGAACCGAGAGAAAATCATAAATTATTAAAAATTACTGCACTGAAATGTTACTTCTTTGCTTTTGTACCTGACTGATGGCTCACGTGCTGTCTTCTCTGCCCCCGAGACCTTCAAACCTACTCTTCCCCATCCATTACACCTCCGTGGGAGCCCGATGGGTGAGGCGCGGGGTGAGCTGCAGGAACAGCCTCGCCAGCACCTCCAGCATCTTCCCCGAGTCCTGTGTGGGAATGGCACGGCCATGCCGTGGCTGCCTTCAGACATCCTCTCTCTGAAGATTGCCCTGGTCTTCTCCTGCCATTAGAGCTCTGGTTGCATCTGCTGCCACCAGCAGCAAGCACAGAACAACACAAGGGCAGCGTACCTGCACACGTTATCACCAACACCACAGCGCTCTCACCACGTACGTAAGCTCCGTCCCTCACCCGCTGCCAAATATTTTCTCCTCGTCTTTGGCAGCGTGCGCTCGTCGGGCTGTGCTCATCAGCACCAGATCTGCTGGAAGCCCACAGAAACCCCGGTCCTTCCCCAGGTCTCCCCGAAGCCCGCGAGCCCCCAGCTGCCCCCGGCTCACCGTGCGGGCAGAGGACAGCTCTGGGGCCGTGGCCCCCGCTCAGGGCTGCCGCAGGTTCCCGTGCTCCAGGCGCTGCCCGACAAGGGAGCAAGCTCATGCATTTTTCAAGGCGATCGATGCAGCCAGGCACCCCGTAGACATAATGACTGCATTGGCCAGGATGCAGAGACAGGCTGGGTGAATGGCTCCGAGTCTGGCGTAATAGTCAGAGCCCTTGGAAAGCTGGGCATTATTTATAATTTAACTTATAATTTGCTGCTCAAACCCAGTGGTTTAAAGTGGTTGGATGTCAGCGTGCCTTTGGAGAAGGGAGCGGGACGGCAGAAAGAAGAGCATAGTTTTTCCCAGCTTCAAAACCCAGGGTGTTTGAAAAGCTCCTCACTGAGGTTCTGACCTACTTTGGAAGGCAAGAAACAGCCTCCATCATTAAAAAAAGAAGTCAAAAACCACAAAATGCAGCCCAGCGGGCTGTAGGAACGCAGACCAAGTCCCTGCACAGCAATCAGAGGCAATTTGGGAACAATGCCGCAGGTAATTATCCCAGATTTCGGCTCCAATCCCCCTGCCCACCATGAGGACGCAGGAAGGCACTGGGGGAGCAGGAACCTGCCCTGGGTGACGGCTGCTCCCCAGGCGCCAGCACCCTCCCCGGCTGCGGACACACATCCCATGCACCTTACTGATGACGGGCAGAGAGGCGACATCCAGTGTGGGTAGCAAGAAAGGAGTGAGGTTGGTATAAAAGTGTTTTGTCAAAACTTTTTTTCTCCTATGGAAAACAAGGTTTTCAATCAAACTGTTTCTGGTTGAAAGCAATCTGCTTTCTTTGAACAGCTTTCCAGATCCAGCAGTTTAGGCCAAAAACTTGTCACTTCCAAGCCAGCTCTTTTCTCATCTTTCAGCAGATTATTTTTTATTTTCAACAAAGTCATAAACCACCTTCTGCCTGGCATTACAAAGGTTATAAGCGTGTAGCCATCCCCAAAATTATTTTCTCTGAACAAGCAGTTAGAGATGCCCATTTGCATTCAGCTCTTGCGCTTCCCTTCATTTTCAGTGAACCCTGGTTCAAGGCTGGACACGGGGGAAGAGCTCGCACCGGGTGGCGGAGAAGGACGAGCTGGGGCAGTGGCTGGAGCACGAAATGCTTCCAGGGTGCTCGAGCTGTGGAGCTGAGCCCTGCTGGGCGGGATGCGACCCAGACAGATGATGCATGCACCCTGGCCAAGGCATCACCCGCAGTTCCCCGCTCCCATGCGACACCCACAGTGGGAATTTGTTCCTGCAGACCAGGTATTGCATTGCTGCCATGCCCATGTGGAGCTGGAGTAGAGAGGACGTGCATGCCAGGCTGGCTCCCGGCCCCTGGGAGCTCTTTCCCTGGGGCCAGCGGCTCTTGCAGATGCACACAAGAGCAGAGGCATGGGGAAGGCCCCCGGGGTGCAAACACCTGCGCCCACATCCAGGTGATGCTTTGCAGAGCCCGGCATTGTGCTTCGGCACGGGACCTCATCCCCCCGCAGGTGCCGCAGCGAGCACGGGGCAGTTTTGTTCTCCCATCCTGGCACCTCATTACAATTGCACGGCGATCCTTCTGGGTGGGTTTGCCTCCTGCCTACTTTAAGCTGAGGCCGTTGGATCGGTGCAACAGCCTGTAAGCTGTCAAATTACATTTTCGGAAGCAAATTGCTTTTATAATTAATTTAATTATTATTACAGTGCCGAGTTTTTGTATTGGCTTAATAAACATAATCAGGTTTTGCCCTCAGTCTCCTTCCCTACTCCTTCTTACTTCCTTTCGTGAGTTGGGCAATTTGGGGAGGAAATAAACAGACACAGGCTGAGTAATTAAAGTTTCAATTGTTGTCATTCGTTAAATGGTACATGTTTTAATTATCCTCTGAGTCTGCCCATGCATTCATGTCACCCGTGGCTTGTGAGAAGAAAAACACCACCCCAGCCCACTGCCAGCGCACACAGAAGCAGGGAGGCTCTTGCGCGAGGGCTGGTCCCTCCTCCCCAAAGTGAGTAATTTTGAGTTGCCATGGAAACTGACGGATGGGACCGCTCACGATTTTGTTGCTGCTGCTGCTGCTGTCAGAAGAGCTTTAAACTTCTGAGCTGGGCAGCCCCGCTGCCAGAGGTCCTGGCCCCAGCCCAGAGGGGCCACGGGGGGTCCCCAGGCACCCCAGAACCAGGAGCAGGATTTCCATTTGGCCATCCTTGGTTGTACCCTGCTTGCACATTGCATCACGTCGCCTCTCGGTGACCTGCTTCCTCGTATGGTAACTCCAACACCAGATCTGCCCACTCCTGCAGGCTCTAGCCCCAACAGCTGTGTGCTTTGTGCTTCTGTCTCAGCAGAAAACCCGAGGCCAGGAGCAGCGCTGAGGGGATGCTGGCAGAGGCGCTGCACCCCCCGAAGATGCCACGTTTCTGCTTGCAGTGAGATCTGCCACTCAGCCTGTTTTTAATCTCGTCAACGTCTGCCACCTTGCTCACCGCATTTCAGTCCCTTTCTCCAAACGCTTCGGAGCACCAACTCAACTGTCTGCAGAAGCTGAGCTGCACTACATCAACATTATTACCTTTATCAAGCAAACTTGTAATGTAATCAAAAAGATATCAACTTCGTTTGACAAGATCCATTTTCCATGTACCTGTGTTGATTGGCATTTATTATATTACCTCCTTTAATTTTTTATTAATCAGATCCTGTATCAGCTCTCCCATTATATTGTCCGGGATTGATGTTAGCCTGACAGGCCTGTAATTACCCACATCATCCCATTTACATCTCTGAAACACTGGCAGGGCTCTGGGCTTTGCACCACCCTCAGCCCCGGACGGGGCAACCAGGGCAGGGAGCTCTGCTGGGGGCCCACGGGGAGCTGCAGCACCGCCGAGCCCGGCCACTGCCTCCCCGCCGGGCACAGCTAGCGGGGCTCCCGGTCCTGTCATCTTATTAATTCCTAATTTCCAATTTGCAGGAGGAGAGAACCTTAGCCCTCCATCATGCTAGCCCAGCAATCACAGCGATGAGCCAAGTATCTCTGGACAGTCTTTAATTTATTTCCCGGCGCACACGGACACTGCTGAGAGACTTGATGGCACCAGCTTAAACATAATAAATTACTCAAGTACCAGAGATTAGTTAATAAAGTGTCAAGCGCCCGTAAAGTGCTGCTTTGTCAAAGATACAAAATATTCCTCTGTTTCTCCCAAGATAAATAGCTCCGGCGGAGGGAGGAACGCCCCAACGCCCGCAGCGCTGCCACCGCTGCCTGTGCTGCCCGCGCAGCCCCGAGCCCCACCTCGGCCGCATCGTGCTGGGAAGATGAGGCCGGGCTCGGCATCAGCGAGCCAAGCCACCAGGACTTGGTGGCCCTTGCCATTGCTCTGGTCCCCCGTGCACCGCCTGCTTTCTGCCCCCAGCTCTCCGGGCAGAGGGGAGCGCGTTGCCTGGGTAGTTTTTTTTCCGGGCGGATTTTGCCTCTTTTGGCTCTGCGAGGCGTCTCTGAGCATTTTCCCTGGCAACGGGTCTTGCTCCAGAAAAAGGCAAGCTGTATCCCTAAAATAACAGTCTTTGGGCATATCAGTCATCTGCCAGCGCGGTTTGTGCCCGTGGCTGCAGTTCGGCACGATGGGGACGGTCTGTGTGCCGGGACCTGCAGCCTCCAGCCTCTCCTGCTCCTACCCACTCCATCCATCCTAAAGGACACGGCTCCGCCTGCCATCCGATCACTGCCCGAGCTGCTGGAGTCCCCCAGCCCCGCAGGAAACCTTCTGCTACCTGCAGAACGAAGCCAAATCACCAGTCAGGCTGAAAATTCCCTCTGACTGGACGGTGTTTGGAGGACATCCCAGGCGAGCAGAGCGTGACCCCCGCCAGCCGGCCGGCCGGCTCGCGGCAAGGGCTGCTGGCAGCTACCAGGCTCTGCGCCATGACCCGCGGGCACCCAGCACCAGCCACAGGCCGAGGGGAGAGGCACGGGGACCCCAGTGCTGTCACTTGGCTCCACATCTGGATGATCCCAGTAACAGAGCCACCTCTGGAGCTCCTGGTGACGGCTGGCACACTGCAGGCTATCCTGAGCATCATCTCCTCTGTCTCTTCCCCAGCCCCGCGTCCCACACCGGGCACAGAGCAGCAGGGGGCAAGGGGTAGCGAGTGAGGGTTCGGAAACCAGAGAGATTAAACAATCTGTTCACAATCAGCGCCGAGCGATGTCTGCAACTGTGCGTGAAAAAAAAACGTGATTGGCAGCTCCGAGGTGTTGACATCATGCCAGATCTGAGCTCACTAGGTGTTTCTGGACTTGTGCTGCTTGATTTAATTACCAAACAACGGATCAGATATCTAGAGAAGAGCAATTACAGAGTGCGGAAGGATTATTTGGGGGCAAAAATATAAAATATTCTGCAAGGAGCTACCAGGAACCTCTTGCAAGCCCCATTGCTGCCCAGAGCCCCTTTGGAGGCAGGATGCTCGTGGTTTGGGAGCGCTCCGTGGTGGCACACAAGTCCCCTGCGAGCACTGCGTGCCCTGCAGCAGGCACGCTGCCCCCGAACAGCGACGCTGCCCGCACGTGGTGCAGGATAGCCAGGTTCTCTCGTCAAGGAGATGTATTTGTTATCCACAGCGACTACGTGGCGGGTTACTGTGCTCTGCGCTAATTAACAGACCTGTCCTTTTACAGCAGGAGTGAGCTAGTCTGTATAGAGCTGGCTGACGTTAACACAGCGCTAACTGCTGTGACTGCCGCTCCGGAAACCCTCGTGCCGATGTTCATCCTGCTGGCAGTACCCGTCCTGTGCACCCGGGAGGTGGCCCTGCGGTGACGCCAGCCCCCGGTGCTCCAGGTGCCCACAGGCACTGCCCGGTGCAGCCCCGTTCACCTGCACCCTGCCAGGCCACCCGGGGTGCGGTGCCACGGCGGGCACCTCTCCCTCCTCATCCTCAGCTCCTGCCCTCCCTTGTTTTATTTCACGGCAATGGTGGTACGCGGAGGAGATAAAATATTCAGCAAGGCTTTCAGATCTCCTGTGTCGTGACCAAGTGTCTGCAGGTTATATTTTGGCTTTTTCATTACAAAGGAGCTCTGTATTTAATCAAAATGTAAGAGTGATTTCATACCGCATGAAATGTGAATCTGCATCCGTCTCCCTCCTCTCTCTCCAACACAAATCACACTCTCTTTCTGTCCACACTGCACACACAGACATCTCTCTTGCTCAGATCTCTTTTTGAAAGCGACAATACTGAATTTCTCTTGTCAAAGCGGTTGTATTTATCCCATTGGTGCCTATCCCAATGTCGCCGTCTGACTCACACGCCGAGAGATTCATTCTGCTCCCATAAAATAACAAATGAGATGAACGGCTTCTAGGAAAGTTTCCTTGATAGGCCGGGTGAGGCTCTTGAAATTGTTCAGCCACGCCGCTAGCACCGCTAACACCCCCTGAGCCCCCACGGGCGGTGCTGTGGGGGTGTCCCCACTCACCCCCTGCTCAGCCTTGGGTGCTGAGCCAGCCCGGACGGCGGCGGCTCCCTCTGCAACAACAGCTCTACGCCAGCATGCCAAGACTGATTTCCTTCTGGGCTCTAAACTCCCTCGGTTTGGATCAATTAGAGTATTGACATGGACGCGCTGCAGATCAAAACTGCCACCCCTGTTTACACGGTGTGTGACTCCCAGTCAATAATCCTTGTCTGAAAGATCTGGTGTATTTGCTCGATACAACCTTTTGGGGCTGGGAAAACCACCAGGGCTTGAAAAAAAAACATTTTAAACAGGATTTCCGTATTTAAGTCTTTGCACAATAGCAGAGTCATTTCCCTGCTGGTATTTCCTCCCTTGCATGGAAGGGGAGCGGTGCAAGGCAGCAGAGAGAGGCGCAGCCCTGGTCGGGATTAATAAGCTGTTAGGGAGCGATGCCTGGGGGAAAAGGGACGCACAAGGAACCGGGCACGCTGCTTCCCTGTCCCCCCACTGCCATGTAAAACCAGAGGATGGTGAGCACAAAACTGCTGCTCTCGTGCTTGGCTCTTTCCACAGGGTTGAGGCTGTGAGTGAATCCCATGGGCGCAGCCAGGATCCCGATGGCCACATCGGGTTGCCACAGCTCCGGATGGGGGCAGGCAGAGAGATGTGGGGGGCAGATCAGCCCCGAGCCATGGCATGAGGAGCAAAGCACCACGCAGAGCAGCAACAGCAGATGATGAGATCGGGGCCAGGCATTTTGGCAAGAAGCGGGTGCTCTGGGGTCCCCATCTCTAGCTCCAGCCAGACCCTTTCTCCCAGGCAAAAGATTCCCCCCCTCACCCCCCTGTTTGCCAAAGGGAAGGAGAGCTGTGAGCCAAGGCTGGGGAGCAGCCCTCGGGGGGATGCCTGCCCTGGGAGCACGGCAGAGCGAGGGGCTGGGTGCTGGATTCAGCACCCGGTGGGAGCGAAGCCCATGGGCGCAGGGAGCGATGCCCTGTGGCACCCAGCAGGAGCTCAGCAGCTGCCAGGGAGCTCGGGGGGCTGAGAGTCTTGGGAGAACCGAGGGCCAAATTTTTGTGTGCTCAGCATCTGCAGTGAAAGACAGATTATTCAGAAGTCTTAGAAACATTCCCCTGCTGCTCAGATGCTCTTGGGAAAATCTGGTCCAACATATGCAGGCAATTAATATGATATCAGAAAAAAGAAAAAAAATTCCAACCCCGAAGACAAAACAGAGCCCCAACTAACACCATTAGCATTAGGCTCAGAGAAGTGTGAGTGCTGCTGGAAGAAGTCCCATTATTATTGTGGTTGAGTTTCTTTAATGAATTTGCCTTGGCCCCCGTTCCTGGCACTGTGGTGTTGGCTTCCTGAGAGCACCCAGGGGTGGGTTTGAGCCCCCACGCTCAGACTGAGCAGCCGCCAGAGCCCCACGCCTGGGGACGCCTCGTGTGCCCTCCAGGGACATGTGCACGAGCGGCTGGGCAGCGGCAGAGCCCAAGGGGCACGGGGACGTCTGCCCAGGGGGCTCCTGACACCACGGCGCAGGCTGACGGGGCACAATGGCACGTGGTCAGCTTCGGGTGGTGATAATTTGGGAGATGATTCTGAAAGGTAAAACGGGTTTGTGGAAATCCCTCTTTCCAGGCGCTCCTGAGCAGAGGCAGGGACCCTTGTGAAAAGGCAAGTTAGGGTTTCCTCTTACAATAATAATCCCAATCAGATTAGTAAATCCCTGAATCAGATTACCACAAAAAAAAGGGGACTAATACGAAATCTATAGAATTTCAATCACATTTTTGAATAGACTACAAACAGTTATGCAAGGATCTGTAATTCCCTTGTGTACATCTTTGCATGCTTCAGTAGAGTTTGTGGAGTCTATTTACCACATCTAAGACCAATTTCCTTCCCTTCAGTTGCTTTGAAGATAATTGAAGGTCCTTGCATTGTCTGCTTTCGAATGTAAAAGCCGGCTAATGCTGAAATCGATGCTTCCTAGTTAATGCTGCCTCTCCACTGGCATTGAACAGCGTGTAACAAAGCCCTGGGTGACTGGATCAGCAGATCTTTGCCGGCCAGGTACTTTGTTAATCAGAGCAGGCTGGGAGCAAGCCCCGGACCCTTTGATGGCACCAAACGTATTGAGTTGTTAAGTCCGAATTAAATATTTAATAGCAAACTTTGCAGCACAGTACGGCTGTGGCGATTGCTCTCGGAGGAGCAGAGGCAGCAGGGCAGGGCTGTGCCGCCACAGGAGCGCCGGGAGCGAGCGCCTGCGGGACCACCCGGCTCCTGGGCACGGTCCCCAGGGAGGTGCAGGAGGAGAGGGAGCAGGGGAAAAACCGTTCAGTGCACAGCTCAGCATCTGAGGGGACAGCTCAGCATCATTCCTGGGTACCGGTGTTATCGCTCCTTCCCTGAGCCGCCGCTCAGCACCTGCTCTCTGCCCACCCGCAGCCAAAACGATGCATGAAAATAAGGCGCATGCTTCTGTACATCATATCGCCATCTCTCCCCCTCCTCAGCCCTTCTTGTCCTGCCCGTCCTTCGCCCCGCGGGTGCAGGGCTGTGCCCAGGGGCTGCAGGCTGGTGCTGGGGCACGCCACAGCCTCCCACCACCACCGAGTCCTCAGGGAACGAGGAGTCAGACTTTCCCAAGCCCGGGCAGAATGCAGTGTGAAAGGTTGTTTTTCCACTTCAAGCTGCACGCATCAGACTTTCTTCATCTCCAGACAACGAAGATATATATCAAACTTAGTTACTGTTGTTACCATTAGTGGGGGAGCCTAAAGGCTCTCGCCAACATCTGCGCCGGGCATCGTACAGCGATGGAGAGAGAAACAGAGGATGTCCTGGAGAGCTCGTGATGAGAGCAGGCAGGATAAGACAGAAACGCACCGCGGGGCGGCTTGCAGCAGGGAGCCAGCACCAGGCAGCAGGTGCCAGCCCTTTTCCACTGTGACACCGCTGCTCCTCTCCCTGGGCTGTCCCCGGGCTGTCCCCGGGCTGTCCCCTTCCTCGTTCCTTGGGGACACTGCTGCTCCAGCAGCACCCACAGTGCTGCATTGGTCACGCTCGCCCTAACACCAGAAATGGCTTTCATTAAAACCCAATGATGTGACATCCATAACTCAGTTTTGTCACCTGCAAAATGGGAAATGAAACGCACAATTGTGCGGGGCTCCCTAAGAGGGGCACGCATCGGGTGTGACCGCGGGACACCCCCAGGCGCCCGGCCCCAAATGGGGCAGTGTGGCACAGCCGCTCAGCACCAGCCTCCACCTGCAGCCCCAGCACAGCTGCACCGGCCGGGCAGCCCCAGGTCTAGAGAAAACATAAATCCTCCAGAGGTTTTGAATTGCAGCGAGAAAGGAGGAAAAAAGAAAAAAAACCCTTTGGGGAACTGAGCTGCTGTATAAAGAAAAGCTTTGAGAGGGAGGAAGGACCAGAAATGTCAGGCTGGGAATGGATTGAATTGTGACACAGTCAATAAAACAAGTGACCCCTGTGTGAAGCTGTAATGGGGTGGTGTTTTTGGTATTTAATTCATAGACTATCGCTCTCGATACATGCCCATCTCTTCAGCTCCCAGCACCTCCGCATCCAGCCGCTCTCCGACTCGCCGAGCCCTCCCACCCGGTCCCCGTGCCTCCCCCAGCACCAGGCACTCCAGTTATGACCAGTCCACCATTATTCATTTGCCAAGTGCCAGGCACCGCTCCCTCCCCCTGGCCCTCTGCTACGCTTTTCCAGGTGCCTGCTTGTATCTATACGCAGCTTCATTTTTTTATAACTTCCATAAACTTTATTGCGCGGCAATGAAAACTCATTATTTCACCTGAGCCTGGTGGATCATAATAATACATAGGGCACTTTTACGAGGCTGCTCAGATTGCCGGGCAGACCTTTAATGAGCGACCCCATGGCTTTGTGGAGAAGGGCTCCCTTTTATTGAGTCACAGGCAGGAGTAACACACAAATAAGCAACAACCACCGCAAAGGGACTGTGCCATAACAAGCTGCCAGCACCTTCTTCAAGTGGGCTGACCCCTTCCCACCTCTCACCAGGGCAAGGACATCTTAAATGGCGGGGATTGTCTGCTGCTCCGGATGCACACATACGCCTGGGGCAGCAGGATGCGATCTGCTCCCCCCGTGCTGTGCAGAGCTCCGGGAAGCTGAGCCGTGCAGGGATTTGGTGGAGCAGGATCGCTCCTATGACCTGCACGCTGCAGCGAAACCAGCGGAGGACGTTTATTATAAGAGCTTTCGGGAAGAACTTCTGAAATTAAATTGTAGCTCGTGAGGGATTCTGGAGAGCAAATATCTGGATTCCTTTACCTGCTCTTACCACTAGACTGGCAGTCAGCCTTCCTCCAGCTCCCCCTCCCTCCACGTCCAATCAGTGCAATTATTTCCTTCCTCCTCCACCTTTCCCGCAAGAGAAGAAGGATCATTGCCAAGGTGGCTGCTCCTCAGAGCGTGAGCTGCCCGAAGGGGAAATGACACCTACAGCATCGCGTGAGGGTGCCTTGCACAGCCCGGTAGGCTCTGGGAAATGCTCTGAGATGCTCCTGGTGCTGAGCAGCAACCACGTTTCAGGGCTTTTCTATCGATCCAGGTTTCTCTGGGTTTCACAAGGACTCGGCGTGACTTCTGCTGATCCAGAGGACCACGGCACCTCTGCGGTCCTCCGCCACAGATCCTGCAGCTGGAGCTACGTGGTTTTGCAGGAGGGAAGGAAGGAGCTCGGAACGCGGGCTACATTTCTTTGTGTTCGACCACCTGTTGGTCGGCCTGGCATCGCCAGAAGGCTGCTGCTCGTACACTTCCCATTCTGTGGGAATAAAGAGGCTTCTCCCAGCCCTGCGCAGAAAGGTCTGTGCGGGTGAACAAGCAGCCCTTTCCCCTCTCTCTGTGATGGCATTTGCAATCACACATAAAGGCAAAAGTAATATGCAGAAAAGCACTTAAACACGGCGCATACAATTTTAATTACAACCAAGTCTGACCCAGATCCTTTCACATTAGTACATACCTGTTCCTGGCAATAACACCCTTGTCCTTGTATGACTAAATTAAAAGGTTTAGAAAGTACAAAAGCGGTGTGGAAGCTAATTGTATTCCTAAAAGACACTTAGAATAAGACGAGTTCAGCTTCATTTTAATTATACAAAGAAACCCATTGGAGCTGCCGGAGCTCCCTGGAAGCTGTTAATGTTTTAAAAGCAGCCACGCAGAAGGACGGAGGGCAGAAAGCAGGGCTCAAACACTGTGCAACTCCTCCAAAAACCCCTCCACAAAGGCAAGCCTGCCCTGCACCGGGAGCCTCCGCCAGGCACCCGCGGGAATTTATCTGCGAGCTCAGTGCCGGGGAGCGCTGCCCATCGCTGCTATTTATAAACCCAGGACACAGAGTATGTAAATATTTCACAATTCAATATTTATGAAGTGCTGACTTGAGCCTGCTGTAAAATACGACGGCAAATGGCCTGAGCACAGCAGAGCGCAGGGCCGAGGCAGCCGGCGGTGCCGTGCTCAGCCCACGTGGCCTCACGCCCACCCTGCCGGTGGGAACCCCAGCCTTCGGGGAGGTTTATCCAGCAGGGAGGGAGCACGAGCCCGGATATCCCAGCCCTGTCAGTGAACTCTGCACCAGGCTGCAATGGAGAAGCGCAGGAGCTGGCCCCAGGTCTGTCCCAGCCCCATCAGGGTGGGCAGAAAGGCGCTGGCAGGTTATGGTGGCTCCTGGGCAGCCCCATGGGCAAGCCGGGGATGGCTCTGCACGCACAGACTGCTGCAGAGATAATCCTTCGCACCAGCTCTCAGCATTATTACTGTAATTTTCCCTCTGCATTTCAAATCCTCCCCACCTGTGCCTTCCCCAGGAGTGGGCACGAGGAAGCGGCACAAAGCAGGATGAGACGAAGGAAGGAGATGGCCATGCCAAGGAAAACAAATGCTAATGGCAACAGCAAGGAAGGAAAACGTAGAAGATGCCCCTTCTGCTGCTCCGTCCTCCCTGGAGCTACCTGCGGCAGCGCTGCCTCCTGTCCCTTTGTCTCCAGGACTGTAAAAGCATTTCTAACCTCCATTTTCTCCTTCTTGGGTCTTGCGAGCAGCTGTTTAACAAAATGGATCTGCACAGAGCAATAATTTTGCTGCATTACTTAATATAGCTCTCGGCTAAAGATATAATTGAGTTGGTTAACTAATCAATCTTTCCATAAGCATAGATTTCATTTTGGTGCCCATTTACAGGAAAAAAAAAAATAAAAATAGAAATTCTGCAAGCTAAAAAGCGGTCATGAGAGGGCCTGGGGACAGCGGAGTAAACAAGGGCTGAGCCTTTCCTGGAAGGGGCTGCAGCGATGCAGAGGACTCAGGCTCCCTCGCTGGAAGCAAGGTGCTTTCAGAAAGGACACCGGGACCAGTGGCTGCATGCACAGAGCTGCCAGCACAGCCGGCGCTGACCCCACAGGGTGCCCGCTGAGAAATCCCACACCCCGTGGCACCAAGCTGGCTGCGATCGCCTCCCCTGCGAGCACCCGGGAGCCAACCTTATGCCAGCCCGGCTATCTCAGAGCAAAGCAAGGCGCTGGCTTCTATCAGAAGCATCTTTTCCAAAAGGGTTTGTCCCTAAGGGTATGGATAACTCCCACGGCTGCTTCCTTCCCTGGGGGGTCACGGCTTGGGAAGCGCCCAGCCTGGTCCCCGGGCACTGCCCCAGCCCGCACACACCTCGCCCTGGCCCCGCGCCACAGACAGCAGATTTGGAGGTACTTCGAAAAATTAAATCAGTGCAGAGCGGAGCTTGGAAGCAAGCTGCTGTCTCTGGCAGCAACAAAGCCGACGTGACCCCGCGAGAGGCTGCGTGCCCCTGCAGTGAATTTTCCAGCACGGAGGGGAACGGAAAGCAAGAGCGAGGAGTTTCTTGGCATGGCTGGGGCTGGGAGTTGCAGTTATCTGGTTTTATCTGGGCAATTGCCCTTCCCTAGGACATATGGTTCCCAGGCTGGGGCAGCTCTGAGAGGACACGCTCCGTCCTGGTCCTGCCTTCATCTGATGCCCCCAGATGGTGCCGAAAATCTCTAGGAGTGAACCTGTACTTGGACAGGTTGCCAGCCAGCAGCCCAGCCTGTTTGCTGTAGCTACATATGTCTGCTTATTTCGCTTCCAACATCACATATTATTCCCCACCGATGTGTAGAGGGAGAGCAAAGCGCACAGACAGGCTTTGCTACGACCTCCTGCGTGGCCTAAAATTAGAGCCCATTTCCTGGGTGCTCCTGGGTATGCCTGTCACACGCAGACCCGACGAATTTGTTAGCAAGAGCCCTGCTAGAGCTGTTGTTAAAAGCTTCCAAAAATAACCCCTGAAGCATCTCTGACTCAAGCCATCTAATTCAGGCTAAGGATTGATCCTCCTCCAACTGTTGTTTCACGGTGTTAAAAGCAAGATTGATTGTAAATTTATGTTGTAAAAGTGCATCATTATTTCAGCACATTAATGCAGCGCCTTTCTGTGCAAATTGATGTTATTTTTATGATGTTGTTTATGGGCTTGAATAATCGGATTGATTCTTAATTTCCAAGGCTCTGTTGGGAACACGAGAGGAGACTCCAAAGCCAGGCTCCATCTCAGCATCTCTGCGCAGGTCTGCGGGACACGGGGCAGGCCTGGCATCGGGATGGTGCTGTCTCAGTGTGGGTCACCACTGGGACTCAAACTGCCCCAAAACGTGCAGTGTTGACTGCTCCTTCCCGTGCTCAGAGCAGCATCCGTGGCCAGCATCACGATGCCAGACCAGGGCAGAGGTTGCCATGGCGAGCCCATCGCTGAGGGCCAAAATACAGACGTGGAGCCATGGACGGGCTCCTCCTCGTGCTGTTTGGGCATCACCGAGGGCCAAAATACAGACGTGGAGCCGTGGACGGGCTCCTCCTCATGCTGTTTGGGCATCACCGAGGGCCAAAATACAGACGTGGAGCCGTGGACGGGCTCCTCTTCGTGCTGTTTGGGCAGCCTCGGCCAGCACCGGTTTGGGGTCGCAGCCGCGTGCTTGTTGTAATCGATTCACGGGTGTACAGGCAAACCCTGCGGAACTGCCTGCCATGAATAATGAATTCCCACACAATCCCAGCCCGGATCTCCTCACTGGGGGGCTGTTCCCCTCCATTTCCTATCACTTTCTTTCTCCACTTGTTCTTCTAGCACAGATATGACAGACACAGAGGGTGAGAAGTTGCTGCTTCTGCGGAAGAACTTTGTTACTAGGCCATTTAAATCATTCTAATTACTCCAGAAACACACCATTAACTTTTCCAATGAGGTCTGCAGAGGGGAGAGAGGGAAAAAATATATATATATAATGTATTTTATGCAGCTTACAGGAATAATGCGGAGGAATAAGACAAGGGCAGAGAGAAAATAAACAGGCAATGCAATGTCCTGACATTAGGAATTCAGAATTCATTAGAAAAGTATTGATTGCCACGGACTGATTTAGCACAGAGTGTGATTGTCAGGAGTACAAGAGAGCCCACAGAAACACATTGTAATTCAGAATTACTCAAAAAATAGCAACGCCATGAGACAAGGGCTGAGCAGCACCGCTCCTGTTCCCTTCCCCATCCCGGCAGGATTCTGCCCTGCTTGGAGGCAGAGCTTGGCCAAAGCAGCGTGTCACGGGGTGCCTTTGGCTTAGCCCCCACAAAAAAATCAGCTTTCTCATATTCGGGTCAGCCCAGACCCCCCTTGCCTGGGGGCAACGCCCCCATGAATGCCCGGATTCTGCCAGCACCCACCCTTCAGCCTTCCCGAGAGGAAAGGAGCACTCCCAGGAGCACAAAACCCCAGACACACAACCTCAGGACCGCTGCCTTCTGTGGGCAGTTCTACGGGATGAGCACCGTGCTCAGCACACTTCAGTTCTCCAATGCGAAATTAGATTTCAGCCGTCCTTCATTTTTCATTCGTATGATATTGTGCAAAATTAAAATTAAAATGAAATGTACCACTTAGTCAAAGTCATTTTCTGGTAATTTTGTTTCAGGATTGTTTTTCTTTTCTTTTTTCTTTTTTCCCTATGTTGGAAAGGCCTTTGGGAAAGCTTCACCTCCAGCTAACGCCCACTGTGCCTGCCCAACGCTAGTTGTGGTTTTGGGGTGCGCACCCCCTCTCCTGCCCCATCCACCAGGACTGCATGGCCCTGCAGAGACGTGGGGATGTGAGAAGCCCAGCTTGGTTTGTTATTTTCCTTGAAAGCCCTCAGAGTCCAGGAGGCAGCTCCGGGCTGTCTCCACAGCGCGAGGCAGGAAGACGAGGCTGTCAGCACAGCGAGCAGGGGGGATGCACTCGCTGCAGAAGTTGTTCTTACAAATCTAATTTATTCAATTACCAGGCGATAATCTAGAGCTCTAAATGGGCTTTTCAAAAGGTTTAGACATAAGTTACCCAATTATCCTATCAAAATCTCCGTCACAGCATCCGCTGGTGGGTGCTGCCTGCTTCCAGGATGATGGGAAACCAGGGGCAAGCAGGAGCTGCATCCTCGCCGGCTCCCCCAGTGCTTGCAGCAGGCACGGCCACCGCAGCCTGCTGGGAGCCCCGAGCCCCGGCAAGTCCCCAGCACCTTCTCATTGCAGAGGACACCACGCAGCTGCTCTTATTTAAACCCAGCTTTCCACAAGGCTTTGGACCAGGTTTTCCCACGCACGCATCAGGGCAGGCAGCAACCCGAAGGGAAGGTGCAGCCCCTGCTGAGGACGGGACCCCAAGCCCGCAGCCCCCAGAGCCCCCTCCAGGCCTGGCCGTGCCCATGCCCCTCGCTCCTCCACCTCCCGCCCTCACGCAGGGATCGTGGGGTGCGCTAATGAGCATCATTTTTCTATACGTCCCTAACTGTTAATTACTCCTCTCCTGCGTTCTGCCTCCCACTGTTAATTAACGGGCTTTTTTGTAGCAGCGCATCCCCACAGCGTCAGATGCGGCTGGCAGATCTGCCTCTCCCTGCAAACTTGAGCGGCGCCTCCTGCCTTTCTCGTCGGTTCGGGGGGGAAGATCAGTCAGCGCCGATAATGAATCCGGCCATCCTCCAGCGCCCGGGGTTTGAGCGAGGATTAGTGTCTGACCTAGCTTGGGAAAAGGCACCGCAACCGTGAAATTAGATCTTTACAAAATAATTACGGGGTTTTGTAAAGTAAATAAACCCCGGATCTTGAACAGAAGCTGGGGAGGGGCCCAAAGCAAGCCCAAGGAGATGGTGCTGCGCTCGCCCAGGAACAACGGAGCTTTGGGGAAGGCTTTGATCCTCCTCCTCGAGGGTAAGGCCGGAGCTGCTACACTTCAGGGCAGCATGGGCAGGACTTGTCTTCTGGTGCACGATAGGGCCGGGAACGGCTCCACACAGCTTTCCAGTTAGACACGCTCTTTGATTCCTCACGCAAGTCCCTCCAAGGTGCTCGGCTCGCCCGCAACGGGCTTTGCTTGGGGTTGAACAAAGCGTTTCATACAAGTTGAAACACTCTTGGGTTGTTTCTGCTTTACGGTTGAACTGCCTGTCAATATTTCGGGTAGGCTTTGCTTTGTTGGGAAACAAAGCCTGAAATCGCTGCCTGATGCGGGGTATACGCAGGCATCCGAGCAAGCGCCGCCGCTCCCCACACTAGTGCTTGTGCCCAGCTGTGTGCCCGATGTGCACGCGTGGACATCCCACACAGGGCACGTGGAGAGGCTCCATCCAGCTCCCCAGCTTGGGTGAGGGCCCCAAGAAAAAGGCAGGAGGGACCAATCCTGCTGCCTGCACCCCAGTGCTGCTGGGGGTCAGCACCTGCTCAAGGTCAACACATCAGGTTCAGAAGCCACGCACAGAAGTAATCGTGCAATTAGCACTAAATGTGTCACTCCTACAGCGAATTATTTGACTTTAATCAAGCAAAAGACAAATTACTGGGGTTTTTAAAAAGTGATATAAAAATGGAGTTATTAAAATAATATTTTTTGCTTCCATGAAATCTATTCCTTTTTAATGAGGGCATAAACGAGCCCTCTTTGCCTGACAGACTCAGGTCTACAGGCGGAGAGGGTCGGGGAGCGCGGTGGCTCCTCCATCCCCACTGAGCAGGCAGCGTCCTGCGGCACGCAGAGCTCTCGACCTGGCACAACTGGGCTGGCCTCCAGGCAAGAGGAGATTTGGGGCAACTTCTGCTGCTCAGCCCTTCCTAATTGCACTCAGACAGCCCTTTCGCAGTGGCTGCGTGCCAAAGGCTTGGTCTGGCTAAGGGATTATTAAAGGGAAAACAAAGAAACTTTACAAAAAAAAAAAAAAAAACAAAAAAAAAGGATCTGAATTTTTTACTTTTTCTCAAGAGGTTCACAAAACCTGTGGCTACAAAAAGAATTTTCTGGGGCTTATTTTCCACCGTTCTTTTGTTCCAATCTTTGTTTTTTTTAAAACCTCATCGAGGACCTCAAAACCCCTGAGTTTTCCCACCGATGTCAGTGGGAGATGCCGGGAGCTCCCTAAGGCAGAGGGCTCGGGCCCCTTCTGGACACGGCTGGAGGTGCAAGGGCAGCCCAGCACCCAGAGGCGCAGCTCCTGCATCCTTCACCCAGGCGGGGGCCCCGCGCCTCCCCCCTCACCTGCTGCGCCGCGGGGCCCGCAGCCGCTCGTCGTTAGGCTGAGTAAGCCAATCTTGTGCTAAATAGAAAAACGGGAGATCTTGGATGTGAAAAGACACTTATTTATCCTTTTACCAGACGGTCTAATGAATAATTTCATGTTTGCAAAAGCTCATTTTGAAATTTGAAGACAAGAGATATATTGCCAAGACGACTGGGAGACTGCGACATTAATTTTGTGCTGAAAGATTTACTTAAAAATTAGATTTTACAATTTTAATGCCTCCATTCTTTTCTTTAAATAAGCTGTGAAATGCAGTTAATTAGACTTAAACCCTAGAAGCTTAGACATTTGGGCTGCAGCGTAAGCTACAAAAGAAAACGATCTTTTTCACTTGCAAATTAAATCTAAATTCATTACGTGGCTCAACCTCCTGTTAAACACAGGCAAGCCTGGGGGGCTGGGGGTGCGGGAGCCCCCTCCCCACAAGCAGAGGCAGGCGCTGAGCCCAGTCCCGGCTTCGCCCCATATCACCAGTGGCAGAGCAACACGAGCAGGGCTGTAGGACGGGGAGCCTTGAGAGGAGGCTCACTCGCCTGCAAGATTTCGGGAGGCTGAGGGGTCAGAAGCCCTCGCGGCCGACATCAAGCAGCGGCATGCTCGGCTCCGGAGCGGTTTGTGTGCCCGCTGCTGCAACAGCTCCCCTGGGACACGCCTTCTGTCTGCCGGCAGCAGCTTCCCATCGCAAGGACGCTAATTAATTTTCTGGGAAATCCGGTAATGGCAGAGAACCCAATAAATCCGGCCCTAGGAGTTCAAGAACAAATGGTGATGGAGGCGATGCAGCACGTGCAGCTCCAGCTGCACATCACCCGCGTCTGGGGAGGGCACCACATGATGGCCATGAAGCTTCGCACACGGCAGCAGGCAGCGGCCAGACCCCTCCCAGCCACGGTGCCTCTGTGCAGGTGCTCTCCTCCCCTCCGAGCACCCCCTGCCTCCAACCCTGCTCTGCACCCCCCTGCACCCAGCCAGGATCGGGGCCAGTCCCTGCCGTGCTCCGCAGCAGCTCCCGGTGCAGGGAAGAGCAGCGTCCCTGACTGCCCCCGCTCACACCTCTCCGCTTTGTTCTCCGCTGGACTGGACCAGTCCAAGCTTTTCTCTTTAATCATTTGGAAACATTTTTTTTTTTTTTGATTTTTCCTATTCTTCACTATGACAAGATTTGTATTTTTGCATGAAAAAAACCCTTCTGAATTTAAAAAAAAAAAAAATCCATCTTCATCAAAAGCATCTAATTTCAGAACTATTAAGGAGAAGAAAATCCAACCAGGAGCCTCTCGGAAGCCCAGCCTTCTGTGCGCATGCACTGAGGAGCCCCGGCCAGCTGCTTGCACCCGCTGCAAGGCATCTGCCTCCCAGACAAACAATTTCACAAGACACATGCTCCAATTTTTAGCCCGTTTTCTTTCCTGCAACCCTGTCTGCTCTCTCACGAATGTTCCAGAAAGCACATTTCTCAGCAGAAGCCCCCACGAGGGCAGCAGATTAGAAGCAAGGAGCAGCACAGAGCATCCACGCAGTGCGGACAGCAGCCAGATGCTCACAGCACTTCACACCAAGCAAGCCTCACTCCAGGCGTAAACGTGCCCCAACAGAAAGACTCAGACCACGTGTCTTGGGGAGCCAGCGTGGCCCAACATGTTTTGAGCATTCCTGGCTGGGTGAATTTTTCACCAACATTTTTTTCTGAACAGTTGCAGGTGACACACGGATACCCCAAAGCCGTGCCCCCAGCCCCGCAGAGGCAGGCGCACCGCTGGGCTGTGTGCACCCCGCGCATCGCCAGCAGCGGGGAGCTCCCGGCCCCATCCCACACCCAGGTAACCCTAATTGCCCGCCACGGCGACCCCTGCACCTTGGCGAGGTGGCCGGCAGAAGGAAAGCCTATTCACCGTACAGCACTCTGTGTCTGATATCACCCAGATCCACACACTAAGTACCCAGAGGGAAACAAATCCCGTGTAAATTGGAGCGATACCAGCCAATCCCTCCCTATGCCCGGCCGGCGGTGATAAGGCCATTGTCTGGCGCCGCAGGGTCTGCGCTGCTGACCCCTCCTCATCACTGCACTTAGTAGCATTTCCCCAGCTCCCGAATTTCGCTGGGACTGGAGCAGGTGACGCCTGCCTTGGGTGCAGACAGGGCTCACCCCACACTGCCCAGCACCAAGGTGCGGAGCAGGGCGCAGGGCACAGCCCCTCATCTGGACACGTTACCGGGTCCTTCATGCCACCAGCAACGAGCACGTCAAGAACAAAGCCTCCAGCCTTGCTCCAGCATCCCTGGGGCAGGCCAAGTCCCTGCTAAACCTGCAGGCTGCCCCCAGGCCATGAGCACCCTGCCCAGCAGCATCAGTGCCCTGCAGCATCCTCCCCTCTCCCTGACAGGAGGTGGAGGCCAGTGTGGAAACAGGGCAGCCCCAAGCTGACCCGCATTAAAAGAAGAGAAGAGAGGAGGGATTAAGAGTTAGAAGAAAGCAGGGGATGCCCTGCAAGGCAGAAGATCCGCTCAGGCCAGTCCACAGCAGGGGACCAGAGGTGGCAGCACCAGAGGGGGATCTGGCTGCTAGAGAACAGAGAAAATTCTCCACGATTAAACCCAAAAGGACACAGAGGGATTTGGCAGCCAGAGAGGAAGCGATGTTTTGCCAAGCCCCTCAAAGGAGAAGAAAGTCTGTGCAGCAACTGCCTTGTGATAAATTATACATCAGGCAGGATGGGCTGGTGGCACGGGCCCGGGGGCAGGCACCAGCGAGCTCACGCCAGCACTGGGCTGCAAAGGTCTAAGGATACGGGGGGGACAGGGCTGGGGGAGCTGACGCTGTGTGTCCTGACAGCTTCTGTTGTTTCAGACAACTTAGTTGTGCGTGTGTTCAACCAGGAGCCAGCTCTTAAGAGGCGCAGCGGGTAATTGGGAATAGCCTAAAATAAAGAAGGCATCTCAGGGCCCTAGGGGAAATCTGTTAAAATACAAAATTATGAATGGTGTTAAACTGTAGAAGACAAAATGATGTCTCTGTTTAGATGTTGAATTTACAGTAAATACCAAGTTCTCCCTGTGGCTGCTGTTGTATTTATTAATATTATTTGAACACATCATAGAGCCTGCATTCAAACAGGCTTCAAAGAGCAGCAATAAATCTTTTCCAGGTGCCTGCAAGGAGAGCCCTCCTCCTGGGGCGAGGGAGCTGCGCCCGCGTGCTCAGGTCCTGCTGCTCCACGTGAGAGCATCCCCTGCTCCTGCGGGCAGCCGGTCCCTGCCACCCCGGGGGTGAGCACCCGAACCCGCCGTGCCCGTGGCAGCAGAGGGGCTGCTCCCTTCCTCGCCCTGCCTTGGGTGGGAGGCCCATTAATCTTGTCACTTCCCACCCGTGTTATAACCATTTCTCTCCCTCAGTCTCATTGTATCGCCAGGGATGACAAAATACGTATTTTAATAAGCACGGTGCTCTAAGCGTGCCCAGGCCGTGTGTCAGCATCAGTTTGCAATACTGGTGGCAGAAGGATCTCAAGATAATAGAAGCCTCTTCATCTTCAATGGAGCTGGATTGGAGCAATTGAATGTCTGCGCAAGATTACAAGCAGTTATGGATATTGCTTGTCATGCTGCCATCAGCAGCCGCCTTTTTCAATTGACTAGCCGCATGCATTTCCAGAATAGGTAATGCCACCTATATTTACTGTAGCAAAATGAGGTTGCGATGGCCCTCAGGAATGATTTCTGGGTGTCGTGTTAATTGGGCCTACGGCACCTTAACCCTTCACCGAGTCTTTTATGGTGTGCTCAGAAGAGCTGTGTCCGTCCCGAGGCACACGGCACAGGGGCAGAGGCTCCGTGGCGCAGACGCACAGCGAGCAGCACGTGGCTGGGGCTGATTTTGGTGCCTCCCCAGGGCACGCAGCACGACAGGGGGTCACCAGCTGGCTCCAGCCCCAGTGACAACGGGAAAGCTCGCACAGCACGGCACAACTCAACGGGGAACAGACGTCAGCAGCACAGCTTGTGCACGAGCACGGTTCACCTGGCAGAGACACGCTGCACAGCTCTCAACCGCCTTGGAAGCACTTTCTGTTTAAAGTTTCCACCGGCTTTTGAAAGGACTGGGCATGGTTTAAGAGCTGCGTCGCAGCTTAATTCTCAAAGAGGAATGAGATTTGTTTGCTCCTGATCCTGAAAGCAAAGAGGAGGGATAGAAAAAGATCACAAGGCTGCGTGCTTGTGTGGGTGTATCTACACACACCTGCAGCCGGGCAGCAAGATTAACAAGCAGAAAACACCTCCCGAGGGGAGAGGGATTCTCCTCCATTAAAAAAAAAAAAAAAAGAAAGAAAGAAAGAAAAAGAAATGAAAATACCACCTGAAAACACACTGGGAAATTACCTTGAAATAAGCACCACAACCCGGTACAACAAGGGGACCTGCTCATACACGTCTCCCCGGGGCAGCAACGTGCGCAGCGCTGGGCCATGGCCCTGATTAAGGAGCCGTATGATTGCATCCATCTTAGGGGCTCAGGGCAGCAGCAGGAAGGAAGGAGCTAATAAATAACAAAAGCAGCTGTGCTCAGCAGCTCAGCCTGCTCCGCACGCCCTGCTCCAGCCCTGGCGGGGCGCTGGGCTCTGCCCCAGCCCGGGACACCCCAAGCTGCTCAGGGAGGCAGCACCCACCCCGGGGAGCGTGGTGTGATGGACAGACACCCATCTCGGGCAGGCTGACCTTTGACGGCAGTACGGCTCTCGGCAACTGCTGCAGTGCTAGTCAGAGCAGAGCCAAGGCGTTTAATAAGGTGTCGGAGAGCTCGCAACAAGAACTTCTGAGCTCTGCAAGTTCTTTTGCTCTTGAACAATGCGGGCAGTGATTAGAGCTGACGAGCTTCTCCCTCCAGACCCTGTCGGCCTGCAGGACTGCACGTGCCCTGCTGCTTGCTGACAGAGAAATGAGGCTGCCCATCCATCCACCGCGAGGCAGGAGCCAGCCCAGCACCAGCCTGGCACGGAGCTGCCTCTCGTGCAGCCTTGCTGGGCAGGGCTCAGATTAACCAGATAGCAAGTGGTTAATTACCGCACTGTCCTGAAGGTAAACACGGGGTTACGTGCCATCTGCCTCCCAAACTCAAACGGTTGACCAGGAATATTCATTCTGTTCCTATTAAGTATAATTACCCACTAATCTGTAGGAGCCTTTTATTTCTAATTAATTACAGGATATTCAACAAATAAGCCAGAGAAGGGTGGAACCGTTTGGGGGATGAGGCTGGGTGCTGCGCTGCTGCTGCCTGTGCTGATGGCAAAGCTGGGACGGGGAGGGGGTGCCAGTGGCATGGGGGTGGGGAAATCAGGTTGATAGGCATGGAGTGAGGTCCTGAATGGGAACGAGGTGGATAAATGCCAGTGGCCATCAGCCACCCTGCAAATGAGAGCAGCACGGCACGTCCCTGGGGTGGCCGGGGACAACAAGAACAAGAAACAGCTCCAGCCCTGAGGTACGACTAGTGTGTGAGATGAGGGAAAGGCAAACACGACCACACAGGAGCTGCTCAGAAAGTTGCAA
Source organism: Anser brachyrhynchus (assembly GCF_964034855.1). Lineage (NCBI taxonomy): Eukaryota > Metazoa > Chordata > Aves > Anseriformes > Anatidae > Anser > Anser brachyrhynchus. Next base: position 1,219,172 of record NC_137718.1, read on the forward strand.
AAACTGTTTGGTTTTTCTATATAAAGCCAGATCTCTTATGCAACTGGGAGCAGAGAGTGTGAAGGAACACTCAGCAGACCAGAAAGCTGATACGTGTGTGTGCCAGCCCTTATCACACCTTCCTGGTGCAAGCACACGGCCAAGGCTCAGCACAGCCACCCGCTCCTCCAGGCCTGGCGGTGGCACCGGGGCCCAGCACAAGCACTTGCAGCCCTTGGGCTGACCCTACAGGGAGCACTTCGTGCCTCAGTGGCCCCGGGTCGGGTGGCTGAAGTGCCACGACCCTGGGCTGGAAGCATCTGGGACAGGTCCCATGCGCCTGGCACGGGGGCACCCGCTGCACGGCTCCTCCCATGCCCCGGTGTGAGCCCCTTAATATTTATAAATCACAAGATAACCTTAGCCCAACTCACAGCCTGATTTCTGCCTCAGAGAGCTCAGCTGTTTATTTATCACCTCCTTTCCTCGCTCGCAGCGGCCGCCTGGCATCGCCACGGGACGAGGCTCTGCTGCGGCCACGATGCGCTGCCTCCGAGCCGCTGCTGCCAGCGGCACGCGAACCATGGCTGCAGTGGCAGCGGCGGGCTGGAAGGGAAGGCTTGCTCTGCCTTTGGAAAGCAGCTGAACGAGCTCCAAAGACTTCTGATGCAAATCGTGTTCATCCTTTAGGTAAAGGCTGGCTTGGGAAACTGCGTTTGACAGGTGTCTCATCGGGTAGCTCCGGTCATCTTTCTCGGAGCAGCGCCCTTCTCCAGGGGCAGCGCAGCAGAGCCACGCTGTCTCCCTCATTTGATCCCATCATTTCTGCCTCCGCTGCTAAAACGCATGATTTACTCGCTGGGTACTCCTCCATCTTTTCTCTCCAGTGCCCCCAAGTAAGGGGGCTCCCTGTACCCCCTGCTCCCCCTGCAAGCTCTCCCCAGGTTCCTTAACGGTTTCAATCCCAGGTCCGGAATCAGGTGCAGAAAGAAAGGAGGAGGCATTTTTCATGCCCCACCACAGCTCTGCCGTCAGACCTCTGCCAGCAGCACGCCGCTGCCCTGTGCTGCACCACTCACACTGCTGTTATTAAACACGCAACTGAAGCACCTTTAGCCAGCTGGTGTTTTAAAGAAAAAAAATCAAGGGGATAATTGCTTAATTTAAAGTGATTTATTCCATTAAGTAACTCTTTACCATAGGCCTTTTTTAGACATTCAAGTGTATTTTTCATTAGTGCTGCATAATAAAATAATTGCAGACATAGGAAGGAATTTACCTTTATTCTGTAAAACTGTCCTACAGAGAAGCACAAGTATTTACTGCGCTTTCTGCTCTTTCTGCTACAAGCCTGAGTCTGGCCAGCAGAGACAAGGGAGAAAGAAGTTCAAGACTCCCCGCAAGGCAGGGGACCTTCCTGTGTCCCCGGGGTGAAGCCCCAAGAGCCCCCGTCGCCCCCCTGCTGCCCCCAAGCCCTCTCCCCTTGGGGGTGCTCATGGAGGCGCACACCTCGGCATCCACACCGCCGCAGGGCATCAGCAAGCACTGAGAAATGTGCTCCACACCGCGTGGGGCAACCTTGCCCAGAAGGCAGGAGGTAGAGGCGGGGACGGGGATGCTGCGGTGGGCACCAGCCCCGCCACCACGCCCAGCGCACACGCGGGGATGCTGCGGGTGCTTTGGGGCCACGGCCCGAATCCTGTGGTCCCCGCGCAGCAGGGAGCGCCCGCGAGAGGCAGAAGGGCCCTCCTGGAGGCCCTGCTCCGCCGCCTTCCCTCAGCAAAACAAAACGCCGGCAGTTCCCGGCGGCTGCCGGTCGTGCAGGCTCCGCAGAACCGCAATGGTCTGAGCTCCCCCTCACGGCTCTGCAGCAGCGGTGCCTTCCTCCGCGGGCACCCGGGGCCGCTCGGCGGTGGCTCGCCAGCCCCGCGCAGCCCCGCAGCCGGTCGTCAGCACGGAGCAGTGACCGAGGCCGGGCTGGGAAATCACTGCTCGCCAAGTGGAAAAAGGCCTAAAGCGGCACAGAAATGAAATCAATATTCTCCAGGTTCTCCGGGCAATTTACGCACAATGGGAAGCGAGAGGCGAACAAGATGCCATGAACAGCGGTGACTTTTCCGGGTGCTTCCAGGGACACAGCCCCTCCCAGCCGGGGAGCTGAGCCGTGCCGCAGCCCAGGGTGGGCGAGCTGCCCGCCTCGCACAGCAGAGCCAGGGCAGCGTGGGGTGGGTGTGAGGGGGCCGCCAGCCCTCACCTTGCAGCCCCTTCCCATGGGATGCCCCGGTGCGAGCTCTCAGCGGTCCCGAGCCCTCGTGCCCACGAGCATCCTCACCCGTGCCTCCCAGGTGCAGGGGCGGCATCAGAACCAAAAGGTGGTCACATTTATTCTGGAAATTCTGAATTGTTTGGCCTTCTTCATAAACTTTTCCTCCACACCTTCTTGGCCAAAGCTGTTTGCCAAATTCAGCCTCAACCACTTAGCAGCGCTGGTCCTTCCCAGTGAGATAATTGACCAGGTGTTGGGGGAAAAAAAACACAGTTGCCTGGCTTTAGTCACTGGCTGCTTTCAGCAGTGCTCCTTGTCTCTGTGGCTGGTTTCTCATAATTCATTCCAGGTAAAGCTGCACAGATGCATCTCCATATGATTTTTACAGAAGGGCAAAATAAGTTGGAGTTGGATATCCCATGGAAAAAAAAAAAAAAAAAAAAAAAACACACAAAAACATGCCGCTCTTATTTTTCCAGTGAAGACAAAGAGGAGGAGCAGATAGGTGCTCCATGGAGACAGCCTCTCCAGAGCAGCTCACGCATGCACTGAATTTAATAGAGCTGTTTGTTTTCGGAGTACAGCCTGTGCCAGTGTCAGATGGCATTTGAGGGACTGGTATCGCGCCTGACCCGACAAATCTATCCTTTATTGTCAGTCCTGTATTTGCTTCCATGAACTAATTAGGAGAAACGAGAGAGCCCACCAAAAAGGAGGGAGCAGGGAGCAAACCAAGCCCCAGCAGACGCAGCCACTGATGATCCAAAACACTGCGTTTTTGCCCCAGCAGCAGCACAGGTGAACATCCTCAGGCTGGGAGTGAGCATCCTGGCCCTGGGGCCGATCCCCCTGGCACCGACAGCAGCGAGGAGAACCCTGTGCCCCAGCTCACCCTTTTGCAGAGCCAGGAAAGCTCCCGGCCCCGGGGGTCCTGTGCTCCAACCCAGCCGCTCCCTGGCTGGCGCCCGAGATCAGGAAGGCGAGAGGAGCACGGGTCCACGCAGCTGACGAAGTTTGTCTCAGCAAAGCCAAGATTTTCGTTGGCGTCTCAAGAAAGGAGCAACCTCTCTGCATCCCCTTCGCCTCCCTCATTCATCACTGTCACATCTGTAGAGGTTTTTTATTTAACAAGCAATTTATTTCCAATTTGACTAATCTCATGCTGGAGCATCTCACACAAATTCACCAAAGATGCTGGGGTTGTAAATAGACTTACGAGCCACACCGGTTAATATAAACTCCCATCAAAGTGCATCAGACAAAAAGATACTGGAGGGAGACTGCAGGCCACTAAAATATGCAAGCAGCTGCAGTAAACAATCCCTCCTCCTCCTCCCCGTGGCTGCAGGGGCCTTTAAGCGGTTTAGATTTATATATTTGCCTTCCGGATTGCCCCGTCTCACCTTGGGAAGGCAACAAAAGCTTTCATAAACAATTTACAGGGAGATAATGCAGAGGGGCTGGCGGGAGGGTGGGCAGCGCAGGCAATCAGCACCGGGAGCCGTATTTCTCCGGGACCGCTGCACTGTATCACTCCCAGCGCCGCGTTATCGTACCCTTGCCTGTAAGGTCATGTTGCAGCCGTAGATGTACTTTGGAACAACAATTACTCTAGATAAGAAAAATCTAACTGGATAAGGGGACAGCTAATCAGGAGACTACAAGCCCCCGAATTGCTCAAGGAATCCATATTGATCCGAACAAGATATCAAATGTAAAATAAAGGATTTTACTAACTCCACAGGCTGGTTCAGCCCCTGCAGCCTGGCACTGGATCTGCAAGAGAGGAGCTGAGGGTCCCCAGTTCCTCCTTCCCAGGGACGAAGCCTCACCCTCCCACCCAGAGGCAGGCGCTGCTTTTTTAACTGTGACATTAGAAGCACCCTCCCCATTCTCACCCTTCCATAAGCCCACAGATGTGACAAGATAAACAGCTCCTGTAAGAGGGGCCTCTTCTCCTCCACTCTCTGAGGGACCCCCAGGTGCAGAGGAACTGGGAAGGGGACAGTGACAGAGGGGGAGCCGTGTCCCCCACGCTGCTCGTGCCCCTCTTGGCAGAGGAACCCTCGAAATCTCACCCCAGCCACCATGAGAGGCAGAGGCAAACCACTCCACCTGCACGGCGGCAATTACTTTGAGCAGGCATGTCCTAGAGAGATGTCGTTTTTAAACTTTCCCACTGGAAAATGCAGCTCCAACGCTTCCAGCCCTGAAGCAGCTCGTGCCACAGGTTTATGATGTACCCCGCAGAAGATTTCCCCTTTCATCCCTTACCCTCAAGCTCTGTAAATCATAAGAACAATTCTCCTTCTGTCTTTCTACCCCCTTCCCCATCTCCTTATTTATTTAAAAAGCTTTAGCAACTGATCGCCTCTCTGCTCGTTTCATGCTCTCTCTCTACCTTGAACTGCAAAGCTCTTTGATAAATGGATTGAGAGGTTTGCCTGCTTCTGACGGCTCTCCTGTACACACCGCTGAAATACAAGGCTGTAATTCCTCGCCGTAGCTCTCATCACCGAGTCACAACAGATATACTCCCTCCAGCAAGAGCATCTGTCCCCACCACCCCAAACTGCAATATAGACACACAAAGGGCCGGGCTTGCTTTCTGCGCTACGGCAGCGTAAATCAGGAGTTAGGGCGCTGACTTCAATTCACAAACAGCAACACAAGTGAGGGGGAACTCGGGCCTTAATAGCCGGCACGATGCGCTCTCAGAAACCAGCAGCCCCCTGAGCGCAGCCACTCTCCCGGCTGGCCACGGGAGGCTGAGCCCCCGGTCCCTTTCCCCCAGCCCTCCGTGTGTCCAGCCCTGGCGCAGCGCTCGCAGGTCCGGACAGCAGCCGAGGAGCTGGGGATGGAGCAGCACGGCCCTGGGGACCTGGGGGAAAGGAGCAGGGTGATGGTGACCAGACCTGGCCTCCCTGAACCTCGCTCAGCTCTGTGCTTCCGTGTCCACTTAGCAAGGAGTTGGTGTATGCGAAATAAATGCTGCTTGGTTATCAAAAGCATATCTACGAAGGCTCAGCAGTGATGGTAGGAGAGACGTGACCAGCGGTGTGCTGCCCACTGCCGGGCTGCCCAGCGGCAGGGCAGCGTGCTGGGAACACCCCGGGTCTCTCCGCAGCACTGCCGGGAGCCGCAGACACCGGCATGTTAAGCCAGTGCAAAAATCTGGCCTTTCTTCTGTTTGCACTCAGCTCTCATCCTGCCTCTAATATTTCTGCAGCAAGGCCCAGTAGCCAAACAGGACTCAAAGAGCAGCTGGGAGGCTGGAATTGTGCCTTCCTTCACAATTTAAATCCAGCTTTCCTTCCCGAGGTTCTGCTCAGCCTCTGCCTTCTTCTGGGTTGAGGACCAGAAGGGGAGGCACTGCAGCACCCGAGCTGCCGCCCCCCCGGCTGAGCAGGAGAGCATCTCTCCCACTGGTGTTTTGACGTTGCCATGGTGATTGCCAAGCGATAAATCTTGATTATTATTGCCCAGCGCTTTAAGCCGCAAGCAAAAGCAACCTTTCTGAAGCTGCTGGGTTCCCTTTGTTTTCATTCTCCACCCTCTCCTGGCTTTTGTGTGCATAGATCTCCCCTCACCATGGCAAGCACACCCGGGCAGCCCGCGCCGTGCACGAGCATCCTGATAGGGGCCGGCGCGGGTCCAGACCCCCTCCATCCCGAGCACCACGCACCCCTGCAGCACCCACACCCACTCTGCCTGGGCCACATCCACCACCTCGCTTCTCCCTTTTTGCCCCGCAATGATGTTTTCCATGCCATGAGGCTGGTGGAAACAAGCAGGGTCCCCTTGCGGACCCAGGTTGGTGCACTGGGTTGGGGGTGCTGTGGCTTTGTTCCCCAGGTGGCCAAACACAGCCCCACAGCTAGGCGCTGGGTGTGCCTGCACGGGAGAGCTCCCTTCAGAAACATCGTGTTGTTTCAGCCCGCTCCAGCTCTCAGCCCTGCAAATCCTCTTACACTTGCAGATTCAAATGAGTATCCCCGGCTCATTTTTGTGTGGCTTGCCCAGCTCTAATCAATAGCTCTTGAATCAAAGCACTGAGCAGAGCTGAGGGGTCTAACGGGAGTTATCAGCTCTTTTGCAGTACCTGTTTGTAGGTAATACCCATTCTGCCTCCCAGCCTCCAAAAAATCTGGGGGTGTTGGACCCCCAGACTGCACACATCCTGCTTCTGAGCGAGCCCTGTCCCTCCCGGACAGCTGTCATTTGCAATGTATATTCTGGGCTGCGCTTTCATCTCGGTCCCTTTCGTATTTTGCCAGAATATTTCTCTGTGTAATTTCACCCAGGGGGAAACACACGTCTGAAATTCTGCTTTTAAAATTCCCTTTCCTTTGCGTCCCTAGCTCTCTCCCATGCTGGCTCTCCTCTGTGCAGGCACAACCACAACTGGCAGTAAATCTATAAGCCAGCTCCCTTCCCCTTTGAAGTACAACCGGCGCTGCTTGGATTCCCCGACTTTTTGCTCCTTTTATCTTTCCTCCTATTTCACTTGTGGATATTCAGATCCACAGATTACATTTGTCTTTCAAAATTGTTTTCTCGGTTGGTAGCTCCTTCCCCAGCTTGCTCTTAACTGGGTTTGCTCAGCCACTTCTCCAAGCGTCCCCGTTCCTGCTGGCTCTGCATCGCGGTGACACCTGAAATCCCAGCTGAGAGCGAGGACCTGGGGGAGCGGAGCCCCCACGCCACGTCCCCCGGCCACGCCAGGCAGCAGTCCTGGCGAGGAGCCCAGGGCCGCCCCGGTCTCAGCACCGCTCCTTTCATCAGAGACCGTCAGACGGTGACGGCAGGGGCACGGCACTAATGGGGAGACGGAGCTGATGGGACTTGGACGGACCCAGGCTTGGCTGCCAACATCAAAGAAAGATAATCAGAGCTCTGCGCTGCTTCCGGGGAAGCAGATGCTGCTGTGGATGCTTTCTGCTACCCATTCTGGCTCCACTCTCCCCTCCCCAGGTCCCCCCCGCACTCCTTCAGCTCCCTTTCATCTACAAAATCATTAATTGAATTAACTCTCCAGCAGGGACATCAGGACAGGCTCCAGAGCCATCCCAGCCAGCATTTGCCTCGTCGGCTGGGCGCCGTGCAGCGCAGTCAGAGCTCGGTGGGAGCCCTGGACAGGAGGGGAGGAAGGGGCTGGTGCCCCCACCTTTATCCAGGGTGTCCCTGCCACTCGGCCCCCACGTGCTCCCTCCTGTGCCCCCCGCACCCTGCCCTCTCCCACCCTGCTCCACAAATGCCCAGGGACCCCATCCTGGGTCTCCCCAGTGCGGGGACGCGATCTGCTCGCTCAGACAGCACAGGGAAAGCACGGCGACAGCCAGCCAAACATTTCGATCCATTTATCAAACCTCCAGCAGTTCCTCTTTCAGGGTGAGCAAAACAATAAAACACATGGAGCATAGAAAGCGGCATCCAGAACATTGTATTAAATGCAAGGAAAAAATAAAGTAGAGACCTGTTGGCTCATGCCATCTCTTGTTCTATATCAAATGCCTCGCTCCCAGACTAATGGTGTTATGTAGACTGTTATATTGGTCCTTCGCTTTACGGCACTCTACATCCACCCCTAACGCTGGAGATTGATTCCCCTGTGCTCAGCAATTATTTGCCACGCTGTCCTCGAACGCCACCCGCGGTGTCGAGCTGCCATGCCCGCAAGGAGCGGGCGTCCCGCGGGGCTGGGCAGGGCTCGCAGCGGGAGAGGCAGGAGCAGCTCCCACAGTCACCTTGGCGAGTCATTCCTCCTCGTCCCCGAGCCTCCTCATGTGCAAAATCACCCTTTGCTAAGCAACTACGGCTCTGCAGATAAAAGCACCGGGCACCAGCCAGGTGGCTCCTCCCGGCTTCGCTGCTCCAGGGTCCCAGCCCCACGTGCTGCAGGCGGCTGAGCGTGGCACGGCACAGCACGGGAAACAGGTGGGGCGAAACCTGGGGGAGAACCCGCTGAAAGCCAGTCCCTGAAAGCACTCATTTGCCATCCTGAATCAGGAATTGTGTCTAGCACAGGTGCATGCATTCAGATCTCCCCTATCCCCTCCACTGCCCCGTGCTGCTACAGCAGAGCCGAGCGCTGCTCGCTCAGAAAGGGGGTTTTGTCATCTGCAGGGTTATTAGCAGGTGTGCCAGGGATGTTTTTCTGCAGAAGGATAAATCGGTTCCTTCCTCAACATCTGACTCGTCTGAACGCCTCATTTAAACATTTATCATAGGGCATGGCACGCGATCTTCCTTACAAATTGAGGTGTTATACAGCACTGAACGAGCTGACACACTGCAGATAGCACCGCGAGTATTTTGTCACCCTGATATTTCACCGCGGAGTTGTGTAGCACTTTTGACTGCTGTTTGTTCATGAGGTGTAATGATCCCTTTTAAACAGTGCTACTATAATTAAAGTTTTATATAAACCTTCCTAAAGGAGGGGAAGGAAGAGAGAGCCGTCTTTGAAACCTGCTTACAAAGGGATGTCACAGAGGGAGAAGGAGAAACTTTGACGTGTGCCGCGATCACTGTGCCGCGCTGCAGCGCTTCCCTGCAGCCAGGGACGCTTCTCCTGCCCCTGCACAGCCAGCAGGCTCCTGCCCTGCCTCCCCGCCTCTGGTCAGTGACACCTCTCCTAGCAATTAATAAGCAAGCAGGGCCCTTCCCTGCCCCCCAGCTCCATTTATTAAGTTGTTTTTTCCAGGCATCCTCAAGGAAAGCAGTTTCCTTCAGCACGCATTTTACTGAAGCTGGAAGTACCTGGAGTACAAAGATTAAACTGCAGATCTGCAGCGCGGTGCTGGCTGGTGCCTTGGGTGTTGGGGTATGTCTGGATGCCTCCCTGAATTATCGGAAGTTCCTGAAATCTCAGGCCCTGAGCCAAAAGCTGCTCTGTGTGACCCGCACCGCGCAGCACAAAGCACAGCAGGCTCGCAGGCTGCCGCCCAGGTCTGGAGGTGTGCGTGCCATGCAAAGCCAGGCTGCACCTCACTTCCCACGGGGAAACGCTGCAAACCAGCGGCAAGCAGATTTGGGCATCCCAGAAGTCAGGCACAGACGGGAACCACCCCTGCTCTCGAAAACGCTTCCGCAGCCCCACGAAAGGAGCCCAGAGGCTGCGCGCCTCGCGTGGTGCCGCGGCAGGGCTGGCGGCTCAGCAGCAAAGCCCTGGCTCTGTAAGTGCCTGTCCTGCAGCCATGGTGCTGACGGTGGGAAGAATCTGGCCAGGTGCTTTCAGGCTGGGGGGAGAGGCTTGGAAGGCAACTGCACTGCCCCGGTACCCATGCGATGGTGGGGGTTGTCGCCCCTCCGACAAACACTGAAGGCGAGGGGCAGCCACTTCCCCAGGACCACACTGGGGACACAGGCGGGTCCTCTCCTCTCCTCCTCCACCCCCACAGCCCCTATTGACAAACACCACTGTTAGGCACACGCTGCAGCCCAGGGCGGAACAGAAATTACGGGCTTTTAAGTGCAGGAGGAGGGATTTACGATGCAGTGCTATTAGCATTTGGCACGACTTTCCCACAGCACATCACTCGGACACCAAAGCTTGAGAGATTTACGGGAGGTCAGGGTTGGTGGTGGGGGACGTAATCCCTAATAGTGTTGCACTAATTCTCCTCAGGCAGAAAGGGCTGTGACAGTGTGATGGACTCGGAGATAAGCAGATTATCTTGTCCTCCCTCACAGAGGAGTGCCGACCTGTGACTCGCTGAGCCCGAGATTAAGACTGAATTAACCTCCAGGAAGGAGGTTTGGCAGCAGAGGACAGAGTGGGCCGCACGACGACGTCTCCCCAGCCCCTCCTCACCCGACACGGCTCCCGGGGGTCTGCCAAGGCAGAAGGAGCTGCTCCCTCGCGATGGGTTTGGGGAGAGGTATCCAACAGCCTGCAAGAGGCAGGAGACTGATGGTGCAGGCAGACATCCACTGCAAACGTTCACCTGCCCTGGGAATAAGTGAGCTACAGAAATCTAGACAGACAGACGCACAGAGACATACAGATAAATTAAAAGAATTCAGGGAGCTGTCCTCGCACGAAGACAGCCACCTCGATCAGAGGCTGCTGCGAGCCGCCTGTGATAGCAGCGCCCATTCCCTTCCAGGCAGGCTCCACCTCGCTAGGAACAATGCATCATTATCAACCCAGTGACACAGAAATCCGCAAAGAAGCCAAATGGAAAAGACAAGTTAAATGTTGTGCAGGTTCATTTTGCCCCACGGCAGCTCGGGGGGAGGCAGCCCCGCATCACCGCTGCACGGGGCTGGGCTCCCAACTGCAACAGCCCCGCTGGGGAAAGGAGCAGAGGCTGTGCGGATGTGAAATAGCAGTGCAAATAAGCGAGGGCCGTGGAGATGGCATGGCTATAACCAATATACCCGGCCAGCCATGCATTGCTCTGCTCGCTGAGCAGTGTGCCCATTTTTTAGGACCAAAGCTGTGAAACACTGCATGGGTCGGGTGTTTGCTTGGCGCTGAATCAGGAGCAGATTCTGGTGCTCACATTTTAAAGCCTGCAACAATGAAGTTATCCTCTAAGGGCAACACTCAACTGCCTCAGATTTCCTTCCCCTCCACTTTCTGCCATTCTGAAATGATTACAGATAAAAACCCGTGACAGAGACGAGTGCTTGAGCATCGTGGCAAGGGGAAGCAGAGCCCCGGCCCCGCAGCCCCTGCTCCACACTGGCTCCCCCGTGCCCTGTGGCACCTCCAAGGCTGCAGATCATTAAACTCGATGATGCAAGGAAGTCCATGGCCTTCCCGATCCATCCATCACTGCCAAGAGCCCCCCATATTGCTTCCCAAGCCCCCAGCTCGCCGAGGAGGTTTTATTTCCGTGTTACCTCTGCCCAGCCGGGGCTCAGTTGGAGAAGAAAAACACAGAGGAGGGAAGAAAAAAAGAAGAAAAAAAAAAAAGAAAAGGAGCTTTTTCAATGCTGGTGAGCAGGTTTGTTATAGGGAGACATATTTATTTATTTAAGTGCGTGACAACCCGAGTCACTCTTATCTGACCAAAACACTTTGTTGATCAGACTTAGAAAAGCATCCCGGGCAGCAGAGCCATCTCGGCGCTGCGTTGGGAAGTGCTCGCGGACCTGCTGTTGTGTTCAGAGACAAGAAATCACCTCCGAGTTCAAAGACTGGCGGAGGCGATAGTCACCTTGGAAACGCGCCGCGGCAGCCGCAGCCGATCCCGCACGGCCCCGGGGTGCAGCGGGGGCAAGTGTCCCACGTCCCGCATCCCGAGGCCTCTCCCGGGGATGCTGGCTCTGCGAGAGGGAGGGATCCCGGCTTTTGGGCGCAGTCTGATCTTTATGAACCCATTTATTATTCACATCCGTTGGAGGGAAGGAATTTACGTGGCTGGATTGCAGTCCCTGGGCGCACACACGTTGCCCCCTTCCCTTTCCTTTAAACCTGTGGATCTGTCATCCAGCTCTGTGAACAAAACAGCTTTTGCAGATATTTTGCCTCAGCTACAGGCTGATATGTCCATAACTGGCACGTACGTGGAGCTCCGAGCAATGTCACAAACTGGATTTTGCAGCCCTCATCTACGTGTAACAATGGACCGAGGGGATGTTCAGCTCCCCAAGCCAAACAAACGCCTGCTGCAGCCGCATTGCAGCCCGTTAGCTGTCCTGGAGCAACCCGGACCGGGTGAAACATCAGCATATCGCTAATGAAAGCGCACAGCAATTTCCATCAGCTGCCCGCTGACATTATGTCGGGGCAACTTTGAGCCATAACACTAAAAGTTATCTTTCTTTCCTGCAGTAACAGAAAGCACAGCACGGAGATGAAAGTATTTACAAGCCCAGAAAAACTCGCCTATGGTGCCTTTGCAAAGCATTGCTGGCGGCCGAGGAGTAATAACTTGTCCCTCCAACCCCCTGGCCCTGGCACTGCTAAGAGGATCACAGCAGCTCCCGGATAAAAGCCGAACACCCTCCGCCAGCCGAGCTTGCTCTGAGCCGCCTGATACCCCACCGCCGCTGAGCCGGCACTGCGGCACCTGCAGCAAAGGGAGAGCCCGCGATAAGAGTTGTCACTTCAAGTTTGTTGGCTTCCCTTTTCCCCGGTGATCCGATAGGAATCGTCCCCTGGCACCAATGTTGAATGCTGCTGCCTTCTCTCTGTGCGTATATATATATATATACGTGCGTGTGCGTATATATATATAATTTATAACAAACCTGACTTGGAATTGATGATGCCTGGTATGAAGCAGTTTGTCACCTGTGCTTTTATGATTACAGAAACTAAGGGGAAAAAGATGTCCTTTCAGATAAGCATTGAAAGTGGGGAAAAAAAGGAGCTTTCAAAGGGTCTTTGTTCTCTTGAAGTGCTCTGCTCCAGAAGCTGGCAGATTCCTCAGAGGAGGGGGAGGAGGTAAAATTTAAAAACAAAATGCGTCCTCATTTTCAAACTGCTTCATATTAACAGTCATCAATTATGGAATTTGCCTTGACTAATGTTTCAGGCCGTTATATCACCCTCGATGTTTATAATTGGATCCTAAATTAGGATTAATTCTCAAGGAAAGGGTTCCGTGCTAAACAGGTGATTTCTCTCTCTGGAGCTCCAGTGACGCTCTCGTTACTAAAATAATCACTCGCTTTTTAACATATATACAGACAGATTAAAAGCCCCGAGGCACCTCTTGCGGAAGCGCTGCGCAGGCAGCCCGGGGCCAGGGCAGGGCCTTTGGGGGAGGACAGGGCCAGGGCCATGGGGACCCTGCTCGCCGTGCCCTGGCCCTGCAGGGCAGAGACCCCCGCAGCGCGGCCACCAGCTCTGCTCGGGTTTTCAGCTGCTTTCGAGCCGCTGCTGACCGCAAAGCAGGGAAGCGGCAGACACATGTGGCACTGGTGACCGAGGGCATGTCCCCGACCCAGGCTGCAGGGACGGTGGCCCCGTTCTTCACCCACCTGCACCGAAGCACACATGCAGGGCTGTCACCGGCTCTGCTCCTCGCCGAGGAGCCACCGCCACCCACCGGTGCCTGCCGAGGAAGGGCGACCTCTCACGTGCCGTTAATTTACAGACCAGCCCGACTTCCATTCTCACTTGAGGGCGTAATCACATCAATTAAAGCCTTTGCTCTCAGAGTTCTGCTTGCAGGCCTGAGCTCCTGCTCTGACTGAAGGGGCTGAGGGAGCTCGGCGAGGACCACCCGCAGCTACTTTACCTCTGCCTGACGGGGTTCGGGCACAGGTGGGAGGGAAGAGGCAAGTGGCCTCCATCTCCTCCCAGACCCACCCCACTAAATCCCTGTGGGGTCACAGGGATCCCTTCCCCAGGCCCCCAACATCCAGCAGCGCTCACAGAAGGGATCGGCACAGGCAGGGGGATAGGGCAGCACCCGAGGAACGCTGCCACGCCAGCCCTGCCGGGGTCCTCAAACTCTTTGTGCCCCTTCTGAATGGCTCAACAGCGCGGCATTGTTATTATTTATTAAACAGTCGGTGTATTTCTTAATAGAAATTTCATTAGGAGCGTTAGGTATAGATAGTCACCAGCCCAGAACCTACAAGTAATTATGTTTAATTATTATGCCTGTATGTTTGGAATAACGATAGCTCCTGAGCACTGAGATTAAGAAGCGGAGTCAATTGGAACAGGAGCTTTTTTTTTTTTTTTTTGCCTTAACAGTTCTGCTCCACTCCTAATTGGTTTTTGCATTTCTTAACAATCAGTAAGAGTTTGCAAGAGACACCTCGCCATGTCCAGCCCTGACAGAGGCACTTCCCTTGGGATTTGTTCCCCCAGGCAGAGGGCTGCTAGCAGGAGAGGAGGGGAACACTTTGCTGGAGCTGTTTGTGGGACAAGAGTAGAGATGGGTGTGAGCCAGGAGGAAAGCCTGGCTCGTGGGAGCACCATGCCCATGGCACAGGCTCTGGCTCCGTGAAGAGCCTTCCCACAGACTGCTATTGAAAAGTCCTTGTTTTTTCCTCTAAAAAGTAGCTTTGTAGAAGGTTTCCCTTATCCGCACCGAGCTGTTGGAGCCCCTGGCCCAGGAGCAGCTGCCCAGATGGGAGCGTGCCTGGAACAAGCCGGCCACTGCATTTCAGCTCCTTGCCAACGAAGCCGCCCCCGCAAGCTCATTTTGCACTAACGAAGGGCACTGCTGAGCAGGAGCAGCACTGGGCTGCAGAGACCCAGCACCGCCTCTCCCAGCCCAGCCAAGGGCACCACCAACCCACAGTGCCTCCCCAGCTGCGAGCCTGGAGGAATCCGAGTGTTTGGGAAGGGAAGCAGTGCTACAGAGAGACAATGTTGAATGTAAATATCAGTTAAATATGCATTACCATATGCCTGTGCCTTTGCGGTCTGTTAGTAGGCAACGCGAGCCAGGGAGATGTGGGAGCGAAGAGCTGGAGGCTCAGAAAAGCGTGCTCCCCCCCTGCCAGCCCGGCACCCTCACCCCACGCTGGGGCCGTGTAAATGAGCAGCCGTGGACTGCTCCCAGCCTCCTCCCCAGGGAGCACAGCCTGCTGCACACCCAACGCTGCGCCCTGCCGAGGCTGCGACCGCTGGGCTGGGACTGGAAACCTCTCCAAGGGTGAAGCAGAGGAGAGGGAGGAAGAGGAAGGAGCCGGAGCTGCAAACCACTTCCCCGTAGGATGTCCAAGACCACACAGCACAAGCGACGTGGCAGTGGCAGAGTCCAAGGGCAGCATTGCTGCACCCACCCTGAGCCCCTCAAAGGAAACCACCCTGGGACTCGTACCTGCACCCAGCCCTGCCCCGGGCAGCTCTGGCCTGCCAGGTCCATCCGCAGCGAGGAGCCCCTCTGGCGGCAGGAGGGCAGGACACCGCTCCCTGGGGACATGCAGGCAGGGGTGGCAGTGCCTGGGCTGCCCCCGAGCAGCCCCCCACAGCAATGCCCCTGCCTGGGTCTGCAGCTTGCATGAGCGCACCAAGCCCAGATGGTAATCGTGGCTGTCTAATTAGGCGTGCATATGATATTAGCCAAAAATGTTTGATTATCTCCGGAGTTTCAGAGGAGATCAGAAAGCAAGTCTGCTCGGGGTGCAAGGATTACGCAAATGGGATAATTTGTTAGCAGGCAGTGCTGCGTAATTCCATCTTTTGCTTTGCCTTGGGTCCTGCTGCCTCCCTCTCATCTGTACGCCTTCTCCCCGCTGCTCGCAGGTCCCAGCACTGTGAGTTTGCATCCAGCCCCCCGGGGCACTGATTGCCGCCTCTTTGTGCACGGTGCAGCAGGGGGCTTCTCCAAAAGGAGAGCCACGAGTGTGCGCTCCCGGGGGGAGGATGCGCATCCTCTGCCTGCAGGAGCAGCCAGCCCTGCATTTCCCACCTCCCTCCTCCCTAGTGTGGTACAGCAGTCTAGGACAGCATGGCCCCAGCGTGGGGTCTGGGCATTTTCCTTTGCCCCACCATCCCTTCCCCAGGCCAGGCTTTGAAGGGAGAACAGAATCCAAACTGAACCCTTAAAATCCCAAACCTGCCTTTGCAAACTGTCCCACGCCCATAAAACAAGTGCCCGCTCCTTGCCCACGAAAACACAACCAATATTCTCATCCATAAGCCAAGTCATGGCAATCTGAGCAGCAATAAAACTATTTCCCTGCAAAGGTTTTTGCAGCAGAAGTGGCCCTCTCCATTCAGGCTGTGTGGGCAGTTAATGAAGCCCGCATGATTCATAGTGAGACGAAGGACAACTGCTCTCCCAGATCCATCCAGCATCATTAGGTATGTACCTGGACCTGACAATGCTGCTAGTTCTGTAACGCAATTAACCGCATGCTTAAATTCCAGCACATTTTCAAGTGCTTTGGTTAATTGGAAATATATTAAACATGGGTTTAGAAAAGTTAAACATGTACTTAAATACTTTGCTAAACTGCAGTGCAAAGCCGCACGCAGGCAGAGCTGCGCAGCATCCAGAGGTGCAAGAAGGGTGCAGCCACCACGAGTCAGGGCCCTCAGCTACCGCAGAGCCCTGGCCAGGACCAAGGGGGTGGCTGGGCACCGCAGCGATATTTCCACATGTGCAGAGCACAAACCCATCGTGTCCCACACGATGCCTTTACAGGGGCTGCAGGTAGCACTCCCACGGGAGCAGCCTTTGGCCGTTGGTTTAACATCCACCAGCAAGGCCATGCGAGCAAAGAAATAAATAAACAGTAATTTGACTTTTTTTTTTCTATCAGTGTGTTGTCATCTCGTTTAATGGATGCTTTAACAGGTGCCTTGGTGCACCAGAGCAGCAGACTTGGCTGGAGCAGCCTCCTGCAGGGTACAGGAGGTCACCCCATTACATTCACTCACACCAGCCAAGGCTATAATGGAGGTACTTGGGCTGCATTTTTGTAATTATTCTTATGTTTTCTATAGAGTTCCCTTTCCATGCCGATTCTATTTAATCCTGCTGCTTAACAAGTGAGAGCAAAGAAATAAATTCAACAAAGAGGAGAAAACATGGAAACTATTGTCCCAGCATGGCATTAGAGGGGTTCCAAACCGCCACATTTTAGTTTTTTTTGGCTGGCTTTTGGTCTGCTGTGAATCTCTAGAGGCGCACTCTCAACTCTTCTTTAACAAAGGCTCCCTTCCAGTTTACCAGGTATTAATCTGGAGCTTTAAGAACACACCAAGAAGTCACCCGACTTGACTGCAGCAGCACAACATGGCTGGGACTGTCCCAGTTTGACCAAGGAGAGCAAAGAACATCCCACCCAAGGCTCTTCTCTGCCTTCTTCCCCAAATTGGGCACAGACACACTGCATTTCTCTCTGAAGTGCCTGTGTTTTATAGGTGAATCTATTTACATAACATTTATCACTCCCTTCCCACGAAGTCTACAGGGGTTCTCCTTCCTCGCCTTTATTGCGGAGCGCACCACCATTATTTAGCTCCTTTTCACCGCTCTGTTTTTCACCCTATCACGCTGGTGCAGACACTCATTAGGCAGGAGCGCCGAGGTTCCCCCAGCAGTACAGTATCGTTCGTTTAATCCAGGTTATGCATAACTAATGAAGCATGGCACATTGTTGCACGAGGAGACATATCTGATAGGACTGCTGCAGTACACGGGAAGCACAGGACTAGAATAACTTCGCTTTGGTGCCTCAGCTTCACAGCTCAGCTTACAGGGAGTCTCCTGAATCGCTGGTGCTGGGTACTGAGGAATGCAACCTGCCATCAGCCCTACAGACCATGCCTGCACTGGGCGAGGACCATAGGCAGGAGCAAACCTCCCCAGTCCTGCCCTTGCTCTGCAAGGGTCCTCACAGAATCTGACTGCCTGTAGGAACATGCACAGCACTTGTAGGGTGTATGGGCAGGCCAAGGGGCCAGTGCTGCTGCTGGGCTCAGCAGCCTGTGTCTCTGCAGTGTGAAAATACTTTATTGGGTTACATGAATAAGCCTTTCCTGACTCAATCTTGAGTGAAGGGCTTTTAAGAGGTGATGGCGAGCAGGGAAAAAGAGATAGAGTGCAGCAGCAGCTTCACGCCTCTCTCTCTCTCTCTCTCCTTCCGGAGAGGGTCATCCTTAGAGAAGCTGTTCCAAGAAACCAAATTGACACAGGCAATTACAGGGATATCCACAGCAGCCGGGTCCAAGTCCCTGCAGTTCAGTAGGCAAGAGCAGACATCACTGAAGTGTACATGCATGCTCAAACTGCCCGTGCTTTGCTGCTGCTCCCCGTATTTTGGGGTGGTACATCACAGCAGCTGGGGTCAGCACGCAGGCTGTCGAGCTGTGCAAGGACTGCTCCCAGCTCCAGGAGGGAGTGCTGATGTAGCCAGTACATGGCACTGTGTGGCACTAAGACAGGATACGATCAGGTGCAGTCCTTAGCCCAGTGCCAAAGGGTTTGGTCACATCAGCAAGGGCTGGGCGGACAGCATTTACAGGCAAGAAGCAACACTGCTCTAGCCGGAAAGAGCTGCTGCATTTGACCTTACTTTGTTCTGTTCCTCTCTGCAGCTTTTGGCCACTCTCCAGTTTCGCCAAGCATTTTTCAGTTCGTCTCCTCAAAACCAGGCTGGGGCAGCCCAGCAGCAGCAGCTCTGCAGCGATGAACCCAGGGTGCCGGGAAGCACCCGTCCTGCACCACGCAGCTCCTGCTGCTTTCCAGCCGCCACCTGGAAGCAGCACAGGAGCAGTGTGTGGGGACACCGTCCCTCAGACCTGCGAACACCGCTGCAGCCGGCCACCCCGGCCAGGGCTGGAGCCAGCCCACTGCGGCAGCGCTCCAGGAGGAGAGCGGCGCCTGTCCCACCCCAGCGCATTCTCCTCTGAAATCTTTTGGCAGGGACAGAGTCAGCTCTAATTGCAATTTCCATTCTGGTGGCTGCGCTCTGCAGGCAAAATAGGTTCTGTCTATATAATGAGTCACTCCTGAATATCAATCTACGCAGGATAAAATGGAGACAATAGCTGCTTACATGCATAGTGAGTTAATTATGAGCATCTGCTATTAATCTTGCTATCAGACTGCTAATTGCTCCTTCTCCTCCACAAAGACGTGCTGGAGGTGAATCAGCTCCGCCGCCCTTCCCCAAGCCCTGACTCTTTCCCAACAGGAGGTCTCGGCTCGCGGCTCCGCAGCACACAACTACAGAAGGAAAAAGCAGAAGCTCCACGCCGAGGCGTTTCAGCCTTTTCTGGAGCCAGCGGCTCCTGCCCACGGGCCTGTAGGTGCTGGGGCCTGCTCGCTGCTCAGGAACAGGCACATGGGTGCAGACCAAGGGCTCCCACAGCCTGGAGGAGCAGAGCCTCAGAGGAGGATGAGCAGGCTGGCAGGCTGCTTTCTGGCTGAAGGCACCTCCACACCAGATGGAGGGGTCTCACCCTCCCCATGGGGGCTGTGGGGCAGAGGGGAGGGGTGCACAGGTGGAAACCACCCCAAAGGGCAGCAGGGCCAGGAGGCAGGGACACCCCAGGACACCCGGGAAGGCGTGTGGCAGCTCCCCTGTGCCAAGCACCTCCACGAGGACATGGCGGGGACCCTGTCAGACAGCTGCTGCGGGAGATGGAAGCGTTTCAGGAGGTTTGCACGCAGAAGAGATGTCGAGCCGCACTCTCACAGGTGAGGACTTGACATATCGCGTGTAATGAGGAAAGAAAATGCATCAGGAGCATTTGGGGAAGATGACAGCAGATCAGAAATGCCTCCTTCTCCCACAGATTTATTTTGTCAACCAGTCACTCAGAAAGGGGGGTGGAGAGCCCAGTGGAAAGAAGGCACTTTGAGGAGCCAGGGCTGCGGCTGTCCAAGAGCCCGGGCCCTTTGAACCCGCAGGCGCTCAGCGACTGCCTCAGACCAGCTCCTGCTCGGGGCTGGCACCGCGTTAGGTGCCCAGAGGGTGGCCAACTCCCGGCCCGTACTAAGGCTGCTCTCGGAGAAGGGCTGAGGAAGGGTTGGGGAAGCTCCAACAACAAACAGGGCCTGGCACGGGAAGCAAGGACCTCATCAGCATGTGAATAAACGTGAGATTAAATCTGAGCCCTGAACGTGTTCTCCGCCTGATGTAGGAAATGTTTGCTCCTGTCTTCTGAAGAGCTGGAGAGGAAAACAAAGCCGCAGCTTCCTCCTTTTTGCCCGACAGCCCCACCAGCGGGGCGCATCCCACCGCTGCCGCCGCCTGCGGGCCAGGCCCAGGCAGCCGGGGCTGGTGGTCCGAGGGCTGCGAGGGTCGGGACTGTGAGCTCCAGCCCGCTGCTCTCCCCCCACAGCAGCTGGCAGAAGCCAGCCGTGGAACAAAGCGCAGGCTGAGCACAGCTCGTGCTCCTCGCCATGAGCTCGCCTTGCTGTTCTCCACCGAAAACCCCCAGATCCCTCACCTGAAGCTGGCAGGTATGATTTGCAGAATACATATAACCTTTGAAAACGGACAAACTCATTTGTTTATCTTTAATTAGTTCCATTTTTCCGTCTGCCTGAAATCTAAGTTTATCAGGGCCTTTGGAGCACACCGTGGTCCCTTCTCCCAGCACGAGAGCTCTTTGCAGGGCTCCTGCAGCATCCCCAGGGGCACGGCTCTAGGGGTGTGCTGAAAGGCAGAGCCCTGCCACCCTCTGGTTCTTGTGGCCTGAGCCAGCCAGGAGAAGTAAAGTTAAATTGTTCTGATATCCCCGGTGCAAAATGAGTGAGCTGGGCAGGGAGCTCTGCACAGTTACCAAGAAATCCCAGGAAAAACTCCCACGTTCCCACTGAAACTATCAAGCAGCACGATGAGAGCGGAGAATTTAGGGTATTTTAAGACTCTCAGAAATCTTCTGTATTGATTTCCCCTTCTCGGTAATTAGATGTAGTGATTAGACTCTCCATTACATTGCAATGCTGTTTTGAGCAGAGGCAAGTAGAGCTTAACATCCCTGTTGTAAACGCTGGCAGTAACATAACCTAATCCATATGCACGGCAAACAGCCCAGCTGTATGACCAGAGAAACCTCCCTATGAATCTGGATGCTATATACATAATATATAACAAGCATGTTTATCAGATGATAACACTTCGCAGCTGCTGTTAAACGCGCACACAAGCCTTGAACTGCACGGAAACTTCATGTATTATTTAAAATACTTTCCCATGAATGCTGTCAAATCAAAACCAGCTACTGTGCCCATGAGGATAGTGGTCAGGGTACTGCAGCAATGTGTCTCAATGATAATGCCTGCTGTGCTCCTGCCGGCGAGCAGCATGGAGCGCTGAGCCTGGCACATGGCCATCCCGGGCTGCAGGGAGCCCAGAGTTACACCACCAGCAAGCAGGGCGTGCACGGATGGGACCAGTACAGCACAGGTTGCTCTCGTTTCCAGTGGGAAAGAAGCCTCCGTGGCCCCGAGGAACTTGACTTCTGAACCATGGGCCTCTCCTTCCAGGAGAAGAATCAAGCGCTTCGTTTTGAAGGAGATGAAGGGAAGGATTAGAAATCTCCAGTGGGATTTTATTAGATCATTTTAGGTAACTTCCCTCTGATCTCCCCAGCCTTCCCAGGTAGGATCCTGAGCAGCATAGCTCATAGCACCCACATCTTACCACCTGCACAAACAACAGGATGTGGAAGATAACCTAAACCTGACTTTTTTATTTAAGCTTACCACTTCAAAGAGTATTTCTACTGATTCATTTCCTCTGGGGAATTATGTCACATCTGAGACCATCTCAAGTATTGAAAGCTCCCAGAAACACTGCACAGACCTTGTAAAATACTGTGCTCTTAACCTCCCTGCCTCTTGGTTTGTCTGTCCATACAACTCCCCTTGCACATCAAGTGATGTTCAAGTGCTCCGCGCACTCCCAGCCCCGTGCCAGCCAGACCAGCTGTCTCACAACTTGGTTTTGCTTCATCTGCTGAATGAAAATCCAGCGGCTATCCCCTCCCACATGCAGGGCATCCCTCAGCTTGCCTCGTGCAGCCTGGGTCAAATAAATGAGGATTTAGCACCACTTCCTCCAAAATAGCAGCAGCAGGCACAGCACGCTATTGATCCATTCTAAAGCAAGCAGCCAGTGTAACCTTGTTTGCTCGGAGCCGGTATAATTTGGAGATTATGCTTTAATGAACAGATGATGTATGTTTCAATATACGGAACAAGAAAAGTAATGGAAATTTCAGACATGTAAATAGAAAGCATAATTCGTGACTGATGGTAACAAATCCCCGGCACTGCCATAATGAGGTCCTGCCTTCACACTTGGTCACCCGAAGCAGAGGACCTGGCCCCACACCGCCCTCAGCCGGGGCTGCTCTGGCCGTGGATAGTCAGGAAGCCAGCCCATGCTGGGAATGGCAGCGCTCCAGGGAAGGCTCTGCCGTATCCCAGTGAGATGCTCTGAAGCAGCTTCCAACAGATGAAGGCAGAGATGGAGACAAAAGTGCTCCCCTCTCGCTCCCAGCAGCTGCAGCCATCCTGCCCTGCAGAGGCTGCCCCAGCTGAGAGCCTGAGCTTGCTCTCAGGGCTCAAACACAGCAGGAAAAGGAGCCGCCCTACAAGATGGGGGGAGAGCAGTCCCTGCAAAGCAAGGGAGCTGCCTGGAGGGGCCAGACCCTGCAGCGTGCCCTGTCCACGGGGCATTTTAGGGCCTCCCCAGGCTCAGCTGCACCCCATCAGCCCATGCACCCGGGCTGAGCTGCAGCCCAGCTCCAGCACAGCCCCACACAGAAGGGAAACAGCTCGCAGGAAAGCACCCGCCTGCTGCCAGGGAGCCGAGCTGCCCTTTCTTCCTCCTCAGGCATCACCTGTCTGCACTGGCTTTCTCTCAAGACTTGAGGGCTCGAGCAGCCCTGTACAGTTGAGCTCAGCAGGGGAGCTAAAGACAAATGGTTTAATATGTGCTAAATCCAGACTCCAGCTTCAACACTTATTTTTCCTCTTCTCTTTCTTCTTAATATTTCATACTGCTCCAGATAAGAATGAATACAACTACTGTTATTAAAATCTTTTTTTATATTATACACACAGGTCAATGTGGTTTGCCCTACTATCTGCATTTTTAAAGGTATTTCAAATACAGGCTTTCCTTTTCACTGGGAAAATAAAATAAACCTGCACACCAAGCAGGACTAATACATCCCCAGCCACAACTGGGGCCGGAGGCTGCTGCTGGGGAGGATTTCTCTTCCAGATTGTGACACGCTCTCTGCAAGGCCACTTCCCTGCTCCTTGCCTATCCCTTCTGCCAAGAGGAGCAACCAAAGCCCAAGCCCAGGCAATTTCCAGCAGCCGGTGAGGCATCTCCCATCCCTGTTCACCTGATTTTTCTAGACATTCACTGCAGCAGCATTTGCGGGGTGCTGCCCCATCTGGTTCAGCACCCACCACAGAGCCAGGTGCCGACCTCAGAGGCAATGCCCACCCAAACCTCCTCGCCCTGGGGCACTGAAGGAGACCAAAGGGAGGAGCAGATCCCCCGTCCTCCCCCTGCTGCCCCCGGTGGGGCTGGGATGCCAGCACCCAGCCGCCCGCCCATGGCACCCAGCAAACACGGGGCCAAGCAGGGCTCTAGGCAGCCTTTCTGCTTATTTATTTCCATTAAGCCTTCTGCACACAACCTGGAAGAAACAGCCATGGGATTTTTTTCGTTGTTTGAGAAAAGAAAAACTGCCATAAATTTATTTACTTAAAGGATTTCTCACCAGAAAACAGCCCCTCGAGACTCCCATTTTCCGAGAGTGAATCTCTCACCTAATCACAAAGTGCTGCTATTTACTGTATCTGCTATCAAGACAGGCAGTCTCTGTCCCGCCTTTCCTAACATCTATTTACCAAATCCATTTGCAAGTCTAAAATTTAATCAGCCAGGTTTCATCTTAGAGGTATTAACATTCAAATGGGACTCACTCCCAGAGACGGAGCTGGAGTAAACTGACAATTCGGGGGGAGTCTGTGCATTAATAACAGGCGCCTGCGAGCCGGGCGGCTCTCTGGCTGCTGATTTAGGTATTCATCGAGTTATCCACAGGTTATTCACAAGCAAACTCTCCGTGGCAGGCCTGGAGGCAGTATGTGCATGTGTGCAGGATGGGTCCACGCACTGTCAGCCCCTTTGGAAAAAACAACACTGCTCTGCAGTAAAAACCCACAGAACACCAAGGAAATCTATTCAAGAAGGATAAAAAGAAATATTCCCAACCACCTCACTAACACGTGCCTCGTGGGAGGGATTCATTAGCTAATGCTCATAAAGCATGTTTTATGGCCTGCCCTTCTCTCATTGAAATGGATGGGAGGACCACACTTGACCTCAGTAGGAACAGGAGACATTTAATGACAGGAGCCAACAGTATTTTATACAAACCAGATTAGCAGTCCCTTTAAAGCATCCAGGCTGCCAGGCCTCCCACAGGACAGACGGAGGCTGTCTTGCTCTGAGGAGCAGAGAGCAAAAAAAATTAGCAGTCCCATCAGAACCAAGAGAACCCTGATTTTTTGTTTGTTTTGTGTTTTTGTTGTTGTTTTTTGTTTTTAGGATCTCACAAGCTTTTGGCAGGCACACAGCCTCAACGCCACTAGTGGGTGCACAGCCCCTCATCCCTGCTGAGCACCTCTCCTCAGCACTGCCATGAACTTCTCCTACATGCTGCTTTTCCCACTTATTTCACCAGTTCCCCAGCTCATCCCAGGAGAGGAGGTTTTTGGCCCTGCTGCTCCAATGTGCCACAAGTAAGAGATCATTAACTGACATCTCCCCTTCCCGTGCCTGGCCAGGGACTGCAGCACTTTAATGAAGTGTCTGTTCCAGCTGATATAGCCAGGATGTCAGACATCATCTGGGCTTCTTTTCATTATTTTCACTTTTTGCTGTCTCCAGCATTGACAGATTAAAATTATTTGCACCACTTTCTTGCATATTTCATTAGATTTGCTTTAGCATCTCTGGCACCCGGAGCCAGCAGTGCCCAGGCAGTGTGGACGGGGGCTGCCCGCTGGTGCCACACGTGGGGGCTGTGCTTGGGAGGAGGAGAGCTCAGCCAAGAGGCACTGTGCAGGCTGCCCTGTCCACAGCGTATCACGGACTCAACATGCAGCAGCTGATGCAGCACCTCCTGTGATCGAGGGTGGCTTTGGGAAGGCACCAGCACTCTCCCTGTTTCCCCATCAGTAAATACAGCCAGTACATCTGTCTCTTTCCAGGAAGGGCAGCGCAGGACAGCATCAGGCAGGCAATGAAATACTGACACACTTGTTCCTAGCATCCACCATGCTCTGCTGAAGCCTGAGATTCACTGCCAAATCCGAGCAGGCTCAGTGCTACCAGAGGGACCAACAGGTTCCAGGCTCTGCGATATCAAGCGAGCAACGTTACGCTGTGCTGCGTGATATTTCATCTCCGCTGCAGCTCACCTTCCTCCCTGGCATCAGCTCACCAAGCACAAACCCATGGAAGGAGCTGGTGCTGGTTTGAACATGTGCAGGAGCATCGCCTGGGGATGCAGAGCCCAAACCCGCACCCAGCTCCACCAGCAGGGAGGCTCCACGGATGTTTCACCCAGTGCTGCTGGGTGCAGGCCAGCAACAGTCCCTCCTCGTGGAAATACCCTTTGTGTGATTTGTTACAAGTCATCAGAAGAGAGCAAGTGTGAGAGCAGGGAGACATTATGCGTCTCACTACAATAGCGTGCGATGTCTTCCACTCCAATAAAGGCAGAAATATTCCTCCAGGTCCCTCTTGCGTATCTAGCTGATATCACTGGGGATCTTCCATGCAGCAGACAGGAATCTCATCTACTGCCTCGTGCAGTCAAATGGAAGCAGCGGGGTGCCTGCCACTGAGCCTCTGGCTCCTGAGAGGGACGCACGTAATGAAAATGGAAACAGATTACGGCCAACCTGATACCCAAATAACAAATAGGGATCCTGGAGAGAAGCTTGTTTTATTGGTGTTGGAGGGGGATTCTGCTGATTTGCCATCAGCTCATCCCCACTGTGCTCCTCAAACGTGGAGCCAGGTGGAATTGTGCTCCTCCACAAGAGTGCTTGGCAGCGACAGCAAAGGCAGCAGTGCCAGTACCCAAACACTCCCTGCACGGGAGGACATCAGTGCCCACACCTCATCTGCACCGAGGCAGTTTGAGGAATAATTGCGGGAACAAACAGGAGGGGCAGCCACAGGTCCCCATGGAAGGCACTGCTCCGCTCTCACCAGGCCAAGTGCTGCAGGATGGTGCTGACAGCAGGGATGGGGCAGACCCAGAAGCACACAAATTCCTGGAAAAACTGATTTCCAGGGAAACCCAGAGTAAAGGAAAGGAATAGCAGGGGCTGCAGAAGAGACAGTGGCACTGAAATCCTGCATGTCACCCCCTCCGAGAAGCACCAGCCCTGACGTGACCAGACAGGGTTTGAAGGCTTGCTCTCGTCTGGCGTGGTGTCCAGAGAGCAAACGTGTGAGCAGAGCCTCGCACCGTGCTGGAGCTGTGCCTCCGTGGAGATGCCCCCAGCCACATCAGCTGCCACCTCCCACCTTCCTTATTTAATTAACTCCCTCCTGATGTAGGTAATGGAGCTCTGGAGCTCTTAAACAAAGATTTAATCAGCCCAGGCTCTGCACTCACAGCAACTAACTCCCTTTGTTAGATTGGTGTGAAATCCAGGGCATGTTTAGCCCATGACAATGTCCTCACTGTTAATAGCTTCTAGCACCGTGCGTGTCCCTGGATAGTCCAGCACTGAGTCCTTTGGACTCTCTTCTCTGTGCATCAAAGAGTCACCTGGGTCATTGATTTTTAGCATCATGCAAATCGAGCCAGCAGGGAGCTGGCAACTCCAGTGCATTATTATTTAGGATGGATAAACTCTTATTCCTGGTTCTCAGCATCTTGCCGAGACCAAGGGAGGGTTTCTGATTTATCGTGATTGTTTTTAATCCTGCGGAGGAGCCACAACAGAAAAGCAGAGGGGAGGGGAAGTGGGCAAAATTGTTTCCATCACCAAAGACCTCGCAGAATAAGGTGCTGCCCAGGACGAGGGTCCCCACCACATTTCCTGCTCCTCTACAAAAGGCAACATTTTTGACCTCCATCAGCTTTGTGGGGATCAGAGATGGGCACCAAGGGAATGCCCAACAGATTGCCCCGCAGCACGTAGCCTTGCACCAAGATGTCCCTCGGTAAGTCACGGCGAGCCCCACACAGCCCAGGCAGAGGCTGGCACATGCACAGCTCACCGCAGCCACTCCCAGGCTGCACAAAGTGCACCCCGAGTCCCTGCCAGGTTAGCAAATGATCTCCTTCAGCAGCAGACGATGAACAAGACAGTGATCTATCGGCAGAAAGTAGACATCCAAAAGCCCTTCCAGACCTCTCCCCCACCCCCAGCTCTCTGCCCCCACCAGCAGCTCCTTCCCGACCCGAAGCGAATTGCAGATAGATTGGCTCCCGGTAAATGGCAATAACTTCGCAGAATGCCATCTTAATAAGTGCATCTCCCAGCCAGGGGTGAGAAGCAGCAGCTGAAGCGCCGGCATGGATGTCAAGTTACAAATGAGACATCCAACTGCTTCATTTATTAGAGGGAATCAATTCGACTTTTCATATTCACCAGGAGTTTCAGGCAGGAAGGACCCCATCAACAGCCTGCACTCAGCCCATTGCGTTTTAGCACAATGCAACACATGGGGGGGGCGAAGGGAATGAAAAATCTCTCACCGCACAGCATCACTGGAAAACACGAGTGCTATTTTCCAGAGCCAGGAAGGGAAAGCACGAGGAGAGCACGCTGGATGCAGTGCCCCATCCTCCCAGCGCTGCTGGCTGCAGCTCCAGCAGATGCTGGGGAATCACAGCAGGAGCACGGGCTGTGTTCATGGAGCACGATTAAGCTACGTATCTGAGAACAGCAAATGTCATTTTTGTCACTGAAAAAAAAGGAAAAAAATCAGAACCATCCCAGACTCCTTCTCCAGCAAGAACAGCTGGCAGGCTAACAAATGGGAGCACAACAGCACTGGACCCAAATGCTAACAGGGAGCCCCAGCGCTGCTGCCAGTCGGTCCTGAGCCCCGGACCAAACCTCTGTTCCCTACAATCCAAGCCTGCTCGTGTGCATTCTGGTTTTACAGCGTGCTGGCCTCATTAGGCTAAATGGGGTGAGGTAGAAGTGTTGGTTCTCTGCACTGGGAAGCTTCATTGCTGCCCTTTAGACTAAGTTAACAGGTTGTGTGTGTGCATGCAGTTTAATCCTCCAAGAGCTGTAATTGCGACTGTACAAAAATATTACAGGCCACTAGAAGCAATTTAATGATAATAATTTTTTTTTTAAATAGAAAATGAAGCAGCTGTCATCCTTGATTTTCAGGCTTCTTTATCATGCAAAAACCTCCTGTTCGTTTCCCCACAGACAATTAACGTATCTGCAATCACAACAAGAAATCTGCACTAAGTGTAAGGCCCTGGGCAAACCAAACCTCTTCCAAGGCAAGCAGAGAACACTCGCTCAGCTATAAGTGCGCTGGTGGTCTTCAAGGCAGCCCCGTTTCCCACATCTCCAATCAGTGTGCAGAGGAAGGACCCAGTGGGGACCTGGGGGAACACCAAGCAGAGGCTCACAGCCAAATTTCTCATCTGTCCGGCTCCTGACTCCACACACCCGCACCTCCCATGCAAATGGGACTGTGCCCAGCTGCCCCATCACCTCTGCCTTCCCCGCAGCTCCCCAAAGGGAACCCTCACCTTAAACCATACCTAAAACACAGGTAATCGCAGGCATGTCTGTTAATTAACAAATAAATCAAGTTCGTCATGCAAATTAAGAAAAGTATCAAGTGCTGCACTCGTGGCAGGACGCCTCTGTCCCACCCCGCTGACTGATGGTGTTTGCCCCCAGATGTGTGCAGGGGGGCTGCATCAGGAGCAATCCCCCCTCGGTGCGATATTTGTAGCCCGATTCAGAGCACCCCAGAGCTGCTCAAGAGAGACACCTGTAGGCAAAATACAGAGAGACCCTGGAACCCAGCCCGACACAGCCCTGGAGAAAGGGAATGTTTCACTGCCACCGTGATCTCTCCATGGGCAGGGATGCAGCGGGGGATGCCCCCTGAGCTGGGGGGCAGGCAGGGCACGGAGGCTCCCAGTGTCACAATGAGGCCAGGAGCACGGCCCCACAGCTCGGCACCACCGCCGAGGCAGCAGGAAAGGTCACGCCACTGGAGATCACCTCCACGTCTCACCTGCCACGCTGCCCATTACAAGGCTGTCACATCCTCTCCAAGACACTTGTAATGAGAAAGGGGAAGGGAGAGGGGAAGGAAAAACACAGAGCTAAATTAATTCTGATGACAAAGATAATAACAAGATCAGGAAATGGTGCAAAATGAATCCATTATAATTACAGTGTCAGCACTGTCAGCCCCAAGGTCTTCCTCCAGGCTGCTGGAGACGAGCAGAGCAGCGCTCACAGCAGTGCCGGGGCACCAGGCACAGGCAGATCAGCTCCACAGAGCAAGTTGCCATCGAGACAAATGCTCTCAGCTGGTATGAGACCTCTCCTCTACCACCCAGGGACATGTTGATTCTCACAAAGAGGGCTTTAAAGCACCCAGCAAACTCATATCCCACCTGCTTTGCTATTGCATTTATACTCCAGCTGTTACCCTCAGCCTCTGTGCACGGTGCTCACAGCTCCCTGCTCCCCTTCCCAACCCCAGACCCCGCTCCTCAAACCTTTCTCCAACAGCTGCCAAGGCTCACACTGTTCCCAAACCCTGCTGAGCCCAGGGTATGGCCTGGCTCAAACAAACAGTGCAGGATTTGGGATCATCGTTGGGTTTTCCAACATCAGGCTGCCGCCCTCCTGGCCCGAGCACCAACTCCCCGTACTCCACAGAGCCAGGTGCCATGCCCTCCTTGCTGGTGCTACTTTCCAAATGACTAATTGATAGCATTTGGCAATCTTTCAACTCTTTTCAATCTCTTCAAACACCAACTAATTAATCTTCACAACCAGAGCTTGGCTGACTCTGTCACAAATGATTTACCCAATTAATTTGGCCCTTTTCTTTGCTCAGCTAACTGCAATCAGATAGATTTTAGCAAATAGCTTTGTTATTCACAATTGTTCAATGAACCTGCTACGTGAACTTATTTCGGTCTCTGGGCAGCTCAGATGTATTTGCTTCATTTGTGTCATTCCTCGTTATGCCTTAACAATGGTCACAGGATTGGGTCCTCCAGAACAGGAGCTGCACCTCAGCTTGCTGGTTGAGCAGGCGAGGCACAGCAGCCTCCGAGTGTGCAGGCAGCTGGAAACCCTTCATGGGAACACACGTGAGCCAAGGGCTCACACAAGCAGGAGCAAAACAAAAAATGCCAGAGCACAGAACCCAGTGGTTACTGCAGCCACACAGAAGAAATGTTATTTGCTTCCTTATGCACTACCTGCAAACGCCAGTGTCCTGGTGGAGGAGGGAAGTCATCACCTGGGCAAAGCAGCACAGCCATGTGAGGAGCAAACCTCAGCTTTGTGGCCTCCAGTTTTGGCTGCAGCAGCCTGAGCAAGCAGGAACAAGATTTCTGCCAGCACTGCGCTCCCTGTCCCATGTCCCACTGACCCTTTGGGCACTTCTGCAGGGACCATCCACATTCTGCTTTCCACTGCAAAACCTAAAACCACAGATCCCTGCACAGACAGGGCTGGTGCTCAGCAGCTTGGTGCTGCCCAAGCCAGCTGGGGCTGGGTGACAGCGACCCCCTGGGACAGGAGCACAGCCCCACCACGCTCTCACCCCCAGCAGCCCCCGACACCAGGGCACAGAGCAGCACATGGGAGCAGCACAGGTACTTGCAAGCCGCTCACCAGCTCTTGGCAGCACTTTCCTGCCTCGGGGTCCCCTCCGGGGCACAGAGGAGAGCAGCAGGGTCTCGGGGCCCTGTCCCCTCGTGCCATGCAGGCACTTGTCAGAGCTAGGCAATGGCGACACTGTTATTATACATGGCCTCACAGCCCATTCAAGGCACTGGAAGATGAATTATGTTTCATTTATATCAAAGAAGCAATCTCAGAGCCCATTTGTGATCAAATTTGCTGTCAGAGAAACTTTGCTTTATCTCATTACATCTGATATCTCTTGGCTTCTTGTCCTTGAGACTATTAAAGTTTAATGTCAAATTCGAGATGAAATGGAATCTTTGCTGTATCATCTCATCAGGGCCTGGTGCGCCCCGTCCATCCTCACGTTCCTGACAAGTCATTACAGCGGGGCAGCTGGGGGGGGGAAGCCTTCCTCCCCTGCCAGCACTGCCCTGCCCAGCAGCATCACACCTCGGAGGCGGTCAGCATCAAGGGAGCAGCACCCAGATGGGCTCTGCCAGCCCCTCGTAGGGCAGAGCCACCCCCAGCATTGCTGAGCACCTTCACCCATGCAATGCCTTCTCCAGAGCATGGGGCTCAGGGCAGGAAGGGGAATTGTCAAGCACAAGTGGTTTTCTCTTCTGCTGGAGGCCACCACACTGCCATGCCCAGTGCCAGGGACGGGGCACGCTGGGGACATCTGAGCTACATGCCCAGGTAAGCCTGGTCCTGAAAACCATCAGCGAGCAGCTTGCACTTTGGTCCTTTAGGGACCGAGCTGGGCCACAGCACAGGGAGGAATTTGAAATTCAGAGCAAGGCTGGGAAGCAGACCCCTTTGAGGTGATACACCCTTTCTGGATCATTTAGTCTTTGCACAATGTTTCCTGCAAAGACTAAGCATCTTTGATGATAGGCTTTAGTGGGCTCCCAGGAGGCTTTCCTGGAGCTAACTTGTGCAACCTCCTAAATATGTTGTGCAGAAGGGTCTGCTGGGTCTAGATTAAAGCGAGCCCTCCTTGACTGATCCATGAAAGCTTTCTAAGATGAACACGCAGTCATTTTCAGCTCTCCAGGAAAATAACTCGCATATGCTGCTGCTCCCACCTCCCCAAAGACAGACAACATTTTCTTCTACCACCACCAAGGGGGGAAAAAATACCAGACCACAACATTTACAAACACAGCACTCACCCTGCCCGCAGAGGCCAAGTAGCAAAGGAGAAGCAAGCAGAAAGCAGCAATTCCCCATCTCCCCCAGGCACAGGGGGGCAGGCACACCAGCACAGGGCAGAGTGCAGCCGGGGGGGAACACTCAAAAGAGCCAGTGCTTCCCTGGGAAAGCCATTTCTGAGGAGTTACCATCCATCACAGGAGAAAAAAGGAGAGAAAATGAACAGAAACTTTCCAACCGTGGCTAGCACAAGCCCTCTAATCTCAAAGCCCGGTGCAAAAAGGGGGAGAGGAGCACAAAGACGTAATGGGGTGAGTTCTCTAAATACCCTCTCGTTTTCAGGTGCCCAACCTTAGACTCTCTGGCTGGGATTTTCAAAGCAGCCGAGGGACGCAGAGGCACAATTCCTGCCTTATTGCAAAAGTCTCAAGGAGTTCAGTCTTTCCAGATTAACAAAGAGAAGGTGATGAGGTGACTTGATCAAAGCCTTTAAATACCTACACAGAGAACAAAAAAATTGATAGTAGAGGGCTCTTCAGTCTAACAACAAAGGTGTAAAAAACTCAGTTGCTGGAAGTGAAAGCCAGACAAATGCAGACCAGACATCAGGTGCACAGTTTTACAGCAAGGGTAATTAAGCAGAGAAATTTCATAAAAGGGTTCTCAGCACCTGGAAACTGCAACCCCAACGGGGTGTTTTGGTGAGAAATCTCCCCTGCTAAACAAGAAGCCGCTTGGGAACTTCCCCACTCCCAGTAACACAGGATGCACAACTACAGCAGCCACTCCCCAGCTTTGTGATTTACTGGAAAAGTGACTCCTTTTAAATTAAGGGAAGCTGGCTATCTAGGTCCCACGTGTATATAAATCTGGAAACCTCTGTCCACAGAGCTTCAAACTATGATGGAGGCCTTGGTAAAAGCCGAGCTCTCTGGGGCAGACCGAGGGGACGCGTGGCTGGGGAAGTGACCCCGGTTCTCAGGGTAATGAATTAGCCCAGGCAGCTGCCACGTGCCCCTTGGTTCCTCAGCCCTTGTGCAGAAGATCCTGCAGAGAGCAGTTTGTGTGATCTGCTGTCCTGGTGTGAAATCACTCTCTGCATATTCTCCCCTGCTCAACTTCAGGCACTGTCTGCCTAAGAGAGGTACAAGAGGGGAAGCCACTGCCGCCCTGCTTCAGCTTGCACCTTGCCGGAGCTGCATTTATCCAGAGCACCGCACGATTGTGGCGTTTGTCAATGTGTATTTAACCACAGAAACGTAAGTGAACATACACCGACTGTAGCTGCACTCCTAAGCGAGGCTTTACCATTTAAAAAGCAGCTTGCAAGCAGAGCAAGCATAGCCTGACTATTTGCATCAGTAATTTAACACGGAGACAATAAGCGATCCAATCGATGGGAGGTAATTCCCCGAGGGAACTGCCATAGACGCTGTTATGTACTACCCCAGCGCCATATTTTCGGAGCCTGATCCTGTGAGATGTAACCCAGCAAGCTTCAGCCCTGCCCTGCCCAGAGCCCGTCCCGGTGCCCCCCACCAGCAGCGCAGCAGGCTCAGCCCAGCTCCCCCGGCATTACGTGCAGGAACAGCACCCAGGGCCAGCGCTGCCAGGGATGAACACCAACGCCTTTCTTCAATGCATCAAGCAGCTTTTCCAGCCTCGGCTAAACCGCCGGCATCAATAGCTGCTAAACACATCATCATCCACACTTAAAAGAATAAACAGCAGCCTTCATTAGGGGACCCAGGCAGGGGCCAGGGCTTTTCTTTTTTGCTTTTCTGTTTTTAATGGGTTAGTTATGGCACTTTCAAAATGAATGAACTCCCAGCCCAAAACCCACAGTTCAATTGTCAGTTATTGCTGGCAGTTTATCAGCATTAGCTGATTAGACTCAGAATGATGGATTCCCCTGCCTAAGACTGGTGCAAGGCAGAGGAAAAACCTCCTTTCCCTCGGTTTTCTCTGTCACCCAGCAGTAATTGCTGTCTCTAATTCTCCCCAACTGCTTCCCCACCAGCCCCGCCACAGCAACCTCTAACAGCAGCAGCTTTTGTT
Organism: Anser brachyrhynchus; assembly: GCF_964034855.1. Lineage (NCBI taxonomy): Eukaryota > Metazoa > Chordata > Aves > Anseriformes > Anatidae > Anser > Anser brachyrhynchus. The sequence continues at coordinate 1,252,928 of NC_137718.1, forward strand.
TTCATCCTCCTGCAATCACAGAGAAATAATAATAATAAAATAAAATTCAAATGAGAAGGAAGCTCAGCCCCAGCAGAATTTAATTGATGATCATTACACTTTGGAATCTAAACTCTTTTAATTTCATTGTGTTTCACAGAGATGAATTATGAAATTACAGCTGGCCAATTATAGATCGTGCCTTTTGCTTTGTGTGCCTTTCAATTCCTTTCTCCCTTCCAAACGTCTGACTCTTTCCTTTGAGACAAGGATTGATATCAAAGGGGAAACGCTGTCCTTTATTATCCACGGAGCATCTTCCACCCATTGGAGGAAAGAAACAGAGGAGAAAAGCAGTGCTGGGGGGTTTAACCTATTTGTTCCCATCGATAATTGGGGATTGATTGTGGTTCCCAACAGCATGAGCTGGGGCTCACCCTGCTCCCCAGCACCACCCCAGGCAAGGAGCAGTGCAGGAATGCCTATGGCTGGGGACAAACTGGGGATGCTGCCCTGGGCTCTGCACCCAGAGGTTGTTTCAGAGCTGGACCAGCAGGTGCCTGGCTGCAGACCCACGGGACACCTTGCTAAAAGCCCTCACAGAATCGAGGGCACCATCCAAGTACAGCGACATGGAGCTGCTGCTCCGTGCAGCCGGTAAGGGAGAGCCTGCCCTTGGGGCAGCGAGCACAGCCTGCGCCAGCCGCTCAGACAGCGGGGCCTCTGCCCTCCTGGGGAGCTGGGGACACTCACTGGGGTCTGGGTGTCCCTGCTCAGCTTTCCCATCGTGGCTCTGCAGAAGTCACAGCCGGCTGGCACTGAACAGGCTTGAAACCCATTTGGCACAGCATAACAGACGTAAAGAGCATCACACCTGTAATCTCATTAAAGGAAGCTTTAAGGGAGCCTGTCCCTCAGGGCTCTAATAACAGTTTCACGCATTAAATTTCTTCTTGTTTTGTTTCATTTGCTGGGACAATTTTCACTATAAGTGGAGCTGTGCCTGCAAGGAAGGGGAGAGATTTAAAGACTCACGTATTGCTAGGCACAGCCTCACAAGCCTCTCCCAGACACCATCCCTGTCCCACCTGCTTCACTCCTTGCCCCTACAGTGCTCCCAGCATGGACAGACCAGCAGCAGGGTGCAGAGCAAGTCCCAGCACCACGCCATCTGCTACCACTGCTCAGAAAGCCCGGTGCCACTCAGCACCCAATTTAAAAAATAAATAGTGGTGGACAACTGCTCCGCCACCTGAGCGGTCCAGCAGTCACTGCACCACTGCAACTGAGCACCAAGGTACCTCCTTTACCTCCATGTGGATTTTATTACAGAGCTGGCTTGCTCCTTCATTTTTTTTTTCCCTCTTAGGGCTGAATGGGAAAATAAAGCCTTTTGCAAAATGTCACTTGAAGAAAAATACATGCCACCGCCACAGACTTGCAAAATAAATAAATAAAAAGTGATAAATTTTGGCTGTCTTAAAAAGACAGGCCAGTATTGCTTATCAACCACGATTTGACCAGATAGCTGCTTCAGAAAACAGACACTGGTCTGCGTGTAATAAATGAAAGCAATAAAGCCAAAGTGCCTCCTCAGAGCTGTAATTAAGAACTGCAGTGCCTCGGAGCGAGCGGAGCCAGCAGGAGCCGCTCCCCAGGCAGAGGGGAAGCCTCCTGGGCACCCCGGGGGTCTGCAGGTGCCTTTGGGGCCCTGCGCCACCTCGCCACACATGAACCAACCCTCGAAGCCATTCCTGCTTGTGCGGGCTGCTGGTGCTGCCGCTCAGCGAGCAGCGGGAGCGAGCCCAAGGCTGCGCGCCTCTCCGATCAACATCCCCGGAGCTGCTTTTTCTTAAAGAGGTGTCTATTTAACACCATTTCCATCACAAGCAGCTGCTTTGCATTTCTTCTGGCTTTATTAAAACTGATTTTCTATTTGCACTATACAAGCTGATCTGATTACATTTCCATTTTTTCCCCTAAAGAGAAGGGGCTCGCTCTCCAAAGACAAAATGGATATCAGGGCTGGCTCCCCCCTCCTGCTGGAGGGCTCTTCTGCGAGGGACCGGGGACAAGGGCCGACGCGCAGAGTTCGAGCTGCGAGATCAGCTCTGCAGCATCCCACATCTGTTTCCATGGGGACAAGCAGACTGCGATTCAGCAGGCCTGATCCTGCTTTTGCTTGTATAAATATCAGTCAGAAGCCATCTCACCAGAGACGGAGGATTTGCCTTGCAGAGCAACAGAAACCAGCGAGCCTGGGAAATAAATGCCTGCAGCCAGCAGCCTGCTGGGGGCCCTGCAGGACACTGCCCAGCGTTTTCCCTCTTCCTCCTCAGGGCCAGAGGCCCGGGCTGGTTAGTGCTGCTCTGTGAGCTGCATGCCCACCCACCGGTCAGGCTGTCAGCAATGGCAGCAGGCACTCGGGTCTGGCATCAGAGGGCAAAAGTGTCCCTAAAATAGGTGTTAATAGATAGGTCAGCATCTCGCCACGCAGCACAGCTCCCTGAGGTTTGGAAAGGCTACCAAGCAGCACTATACATTGCATGAAGAGAGGGGCAAATGCATGGGTCCTTCCAGGCTGTTAGCAAGAGGACAAGTCAGGCTCAGCCAGGCTACCCACACACAAGACCTCGTCCCTGTGATCTCCAAACCACCCATACAGGGATTCTTCCGTTAAGCAGCAACGAGAAGTTTTCATTTTGGTTAAAGACTTCTAAAAATTAGGAAACATCCATTAGTGTCCCTGCATTCTACAAGGCTTCATAATTTGTCCCCATCTTCCTCTACCACTATCACCAACCTTGTGGGAAACCATCACTGGGAAGACACTTTGAAGTACCAGCTTTATTAAGATTGATTCCGCCCGCCTCTGGTTTTGACAAGTCCAAAGCAAGCACATGGGGCCATGGGGAGATTTGGTAATAATTACCATCTTTAATTACTACTAAAACATCAATTGCTCTTGTTCAATTAGTATCACAGATTCAGGCATGGCAAATTTTGTAGCACAAAATAAGCTGAAAATTGATTTCTGAACACTTAATGCAGATCTGAAATTGCTAACCTGATAAGGGGGCAATAGCAGAACAAGCGCACCGTCAGTGAGGAATTTCGTGCTGATGTAATTGCTTTGGTGGAAGATTAATAACTTGTATACTTACATCTTGTACATCAAGTAGGAGTTACTCATTAGGGGGAGCGCAAAGAAGGGGAGAACATGTTAACAAGGACAAAGGCAATTAGACATGAAGCCACAGCAGAAACACTCGCAGCCCATTGACTAGCGAGCAGGGCAGTGGTTTGGGGGAGGCACGGCAGGGGCTGCTGCCCAGCAGCCCAGCACCAGCATCCCCTCACAGCAGCAGCACGATGCCACCCACAGCAGGAGCACAAATTACGGGTCTCCCACCCAGTTCCCAGCCCCACTGAAGCAAGGACAGGGTGAGCAGAGACACCCCAACCACACCACTTATTTTCACCAAAACCAAGCAAGTATTTACAGCAGAACTGAGCAAACATCTACAGCAGAACATTTAAAAACTTCACCCAAAAACCAGCTTCAACAAGCAGCCAATATTTTCATCCCAACTGCAGCAAGGAAGCACCTCCTCGTACCCCATCAGCACTCCGATCCTGTGGCTCATTTGCAGTCCCCAGGGAGGAGGAGAAGGGGAAGGGGTGCACAGGCGAGGGGCCAGGTCTCTCATCCTGCCACCCCCAAGCCACCGAGCACCTTGAGGGAGGCAGCTAATTGCCGCAGCAATAGGCAGGAGCATTTGCATAATGAAGCACAGAAGGGATGTTTAGCTCATGTATTTTTTAGAAGGTTTATCTTTAATTTTATTTAGCTTAAGAAGGGCATGTCACTCAAACTCCGCTGGTCATTTATAAAAACATTTCAATTGTGTCTGTGCGAAGCTGTCTTTAGGCCTAAGTGGCTCTCGCACCAGCGCCGAATACTAATAGGAACGCCATCGACACGCGGGCGAGGGAGCCCGCTATTAAACTGCCGGCTGGGAAGTTTTCTCCCTGCTATTCTCATGCGTGATTTTGTGCAGAAAAATCTCTACCTCTCTACATTGCGAGTAGCAGTTTTCTTTTTTTAGCCTTCTGAGAAACATTTTTGTTAGTGAAATATCAAGATTAAAGTATCGACTGCCTGTAGAAGTCCACGGGCAGCCAGTTTCTGAAGAAAGCTCTAAATGAAGGCTGCTTGCAGACTCTTTATGTAATTTAAAGATAGACTGCCTTTGTTTTTGTACAATGAGCAAGTGGATTAAATTAGCTTAACCCTCTGCTAGCCTGTCCTCAGCACACCAAAAGGCCTGGACTACACGTGTGGAAGGAGCTGCCCTTCAAGGACCACCTTGCCCCCAGGGCCACCAGGGCTTGGGGACACCAAGCCAAGCACCCTCACTGGGGCCCACCAGCAGGCACCAGGCACAGCATCTCTGCCCCCTCATCCTTCCTTCAGCAACAAACCCCTGCAACAGCCCATTTTGGTATGAGGACCAGGGGGATTGGCCAACATCTTCCCAAAGGCCGCCTGTGACTCAGCACCCAGCATCCCGCCCAACACCCCAAAGACAAGGCTTCCTCCAAACCTTTGTGACAAATGAAGGGCAAACGACTGAAAAGACACAAAGAAGGTGCAGTTGCCTATTTGCGTGTCATGTTTTATCCTCTTTTTCATCTGCTCTTCCTTCCATCTTCCCTCCCACACTGCTTCACCTCCCACACCTACCAGGAACTTAAAAGGAGAAACTTAGCTAAAATGTTGAAAGCCAGAAATTCAATACGTGCCTTTATCTGTGTCACAGGTGGCTACAGAGACCTTTTTTACATTGTCTTTGGTCCCACACAACACAGCCCTTCTTTTGCCTTCCAACACTCCCTGGAAACCTCTCGCAGAGCCCATCTGCCTGTTTTGCTGTGGGTTGATAAGGTTTCTCAGCACCCCGTTACTCATCTTCATCCCAGCCACGGCGCAGGGTCTGATGCGTGCCACAGAAGGGCTGCAGAAGGCTCCCGAGGAACGGCTCTCCCGGGGGACAGCAGCACATCCTTCCAGGCAGCAGAGACCCCAGCGCAGCTCCCCACAGCTCAAACCACCAAGGCAGGCAGCAGCTGATTCACTCCCCTGGCACCTGAAGCCATTCAGATGCAAGGATACAGCACAGAGTGCTTCACAACTTGGGACTCAGAGACCCTTTGCAGCACAGAGAAAGGCGGCCCTCACACACACAGCGCCCCACAATCAGACCTCTGCTTCTCCCTTCCAAAGCCCATAAATTGTACAAAAGCCCCACATTTTGGGGAGGGACTTGCCTGGGCTTTCCAAGGCTGGAGAGCAGCTCCTCCTCATCCCAGCAGCACAAGAAGGCCCCACCTGGCCCAAGTCCTGCAGCCCTAGGGCTGGTGGGGGAAGCCTACCTCTATTTCAAGGCTCTCAATCTGCCCAATTATCCCTGCAGCTCCTGCTGAAGCCCTTGGTTGTTAATGAGCAGAACTCAGCTCAGGTGGGCAGCAGAGCTCGAGCTCACCTGAGAGCTTCTCGCCGCTGCTCGGCTCACGATGAGCTGATTAAACTGGCACGCGGACTGCAATGAAGTTGGAGAGAGGGCTCCAAACTAATTAGCACATGTACAGCCACTCATTGCTACCATTACTATGACATTATTAATTTCCCCACCTCTCATCTGCAGCTTTTCAGTCGCTTCATTTCAATCTGCTTTAGCATCGGGAGATGGGAATTAAACCCAAGCTAAACCCCTTCCCGTGCTCCATCGTGCCCAGCTGCCCCGTCCCTGTGCCCTGCTGGCTCTGCCCTTCTCCATCCTGGGCCGGGTCAGAGCTGACAGCCATTTCACCCCTAAAAGTCAGGGTTTTGCTAACAGCAGCAGCATCAGGCACTCCCATCCTCTGCACAAGAGCCAGCGAACGCAGGAGCATGTGGAGGGCAGCAGCCACGCAGGGGAAGAGGATATCGTGGCTGAGACGTATTTGTTGGGAGTCATTAGCTACTCCCTGTGATCAGTCTATTACCATAAACTTAAGCTTCCATATTCTTTCATTTTAAATGAATTTTCATATCGGATTTCCAAATGAGCTCTGCCTCCAGTCAGCTCCCATTTATCTAATAATGCTATGCAAATATTTTGTTATATTTCAATGAAATATGTCGAAAACTATTACCCAGTGTGTTATCTTAGCATCAGCACGAGGGCTCCGGTCCCTGCTGCTGGCAGGCTGTCACTCATCGTGTCCCAAGGGACAGGAGGACACTGACTGCCCCGTGGCTGGAAGGTGACCCGAGGCAGGCACCAGCCCTGCCAGCGGTGGCAGAGATTTCTCAGAGGGACCAACGCTCCCTGCCTAAAATGCCTCTAAGCACGTGCTGAGCCACAATCCTGGAGTGAGAGGAGGGCAGGACGTGGTCGCCCACCCCAAACGTGCCCCAGCCCCAGGGCAGAAGCCCTCCACACACCCTGACCCGTGGCCACGCGGGTGCCTGTTGCACGAGGATGGGTTTGTTGTGCAGAAAGGAATAGCAAAACGTCCCCTGGGGGGTGCAGACACTCGGGGGGAAGATGTGTTGCCAGCCCCTCTGGCTGGGGCAGGGATGCTTTCAGCCACGTGTCCACTCGCAGAAGCTGTCCTGTTTGCGCTCTCAGCAGAGGGAAATTTGGGAGTTTGGAGAAAAAGCAGACACCAGCCCGCTCTCATGGCCTTCACACAGCCCCTCCTCACACGGGTGCTGTGAGCCAGGACAGCTTCGTGGCTGCAGGTCTATTTATTTACTATATGCCCTGTGTCCACTTATAAGATCCACCCTCTCTTTTCCCTGGCTACCAAAAGCTCCCAAACCCCATTGCTGAACCAGCGTTGTTGATCCCTGGATTAGCACAAGGCAGAGCTGCAGCCCCATGGCCTCGTTAGAAGAAGGGAGAAACATCCCCGGGCAGCGAGGAGGCGGCACGGGAGCAGCTGGGAAGGGGAGATAGCTGATTTTACACGCTCGGAGCTTTCACACGGAGAGGCACTGTTTTCATCTCCAGCCCCTTCAGCTATCCTTCCTCCCTCTCCACGTCTCATCCACCCTGTATTTTGGGGAAACGGTGAAGAACTGAAGGGACAGTGCCCCTCCGGCTGCCCGCCCCCAGGGGAGCAGCAGGACACAGCTGCTCGGAGCTCCTCCTGCACCGCCAGGGCCATGCAGAGCCCAAGGCTCCTGCTGTCACCCCATCCCTTCGGGCACGGTGCTTCGTCCTTTTCCCTTGCTCCCCACAAGAGCAGAGACCTTGGTGGGCTCGGTGCCCGCAGGCAGCCTGCGAGGGCTGCGCTGGTCCATCGGCCAGCCCTCAGCGGAGGCTGGGAGCACGTTTTACACGTTAACCACCACGGCGAGCTGTAATTGCGTGTTGCTCCTTTTCTTTCCTCCCCACGTAATGATTTCTGTCAGAGGGGCAGCTCCCCTGCACTCCCTGCTCTGCAGTCCGGGAGAGATGTGCCACTCTGCTGCAAGCCAGAGGGTGAGACACCCGGATAAATAACCCGCCTTTGATTTCCAGCAGACGCTGCTCTGGTACCCGTGCTATATCTCTTCGGTGCCCCTCCTCCCTCCCCTCAACCCCTCAACTTGTTATTGCCAAATGACACAAAGTGCCATCCCCACCCCCCCCCGCACACACACCCCCTTCTCCTGATCTGAGGACTTGGCTTTATAGATTTTTTTGTAAAAGTACTTTTATATTTTTAATTGGTATTCTGCAAACTCAGAGCCTTCCCCAAGGAACTGGGATGTTTGTCTTCAAAAAGCCTTTTTAAAACAATTTTTTTTAAAGTACAAATTTTCCTGGCATGGATGAATGAGCTGCCATGTGCCCCATGCGACCTGCCCGCAGATGAGGCTGCTTCTCCAAGTTTAAAGAGAGAGTTTGAGCTGGGGAGGAGAGGCAGCGCAGCAGCACGCCACCTCCCACCAGCAATTCCTCGGGCTCGTGCCCTCGCCTTCCTCTGGGAGGAAGAAGTGACTGCACGCCAGCAGGGCTCGCCCGGGGTGGAAGAACACAAGGTCCGGACCTGAGCCCCGCAGGAGCCAGGAAAGCAGCTGCAGCCTCCTCTGCCTGCACTCTCCTGCACTCGTACCAAATTAAATAACCGAAACTCCCTTTTTATTTTCCATTTGACAGTAACGTATTGCAAATGCAGCCAGTTTTGACATCCTAATATTCAGACTTGTATCCCTTGGGATAAACACGTCATCTGTTATCTGAGCAAATGATTTGTACCGGGACAGTACAGAGCAGGAAAATGGAGCAGACGGGCAGGGAGGGGTGCAGCGCGTGCGCCGAGCCCGGCACCCACCTGCACCCATCAGCCCAGCCCGGGCGGGCAGAGCAGCTCGCAGGGCTCTGCCTGCAGGCTGGGGAGAAATGTGTCCTCACCCCGGCCGGGGATGGACGTCCCCCTGCCTGAAGCACGGGGTTAATCTGCTGTCTTCTCCGGCACCGCAGGTCACATCATTGCCAGGGTGAATAGGGAAAATGCTGAGAGCACGGTGAATAGGGCAAGAGCTGAGAGCTCGGCGGGGGACAGACGCAGTGATTAGCAGGGCGATGGCATTGCTCTGGCTTTTGTCTTTTCTCCAGCTCCGGCTGGCTGCCTTTTCTTTGCCAGGGGACGTGCCCAGACCATTTCTGGGGCCCGTGCAGAGAGCCCGGCGAAGACGATTGCCCGCTGCGCACCAGCCTCGTCCGGCTTTTCAATGGGCAGCCCTTGCATTTCACCAAGCTCTTTTGTCCCTGCTACAGGACGAGGTACGCAGGCAAAAAAATCACAAAAAGCCTGATCACTCCTTGTCAGCCCTGTGAACCGCTGAATAGCTCAATCACGGGCCCTCCATCGCCTCCCTTCCTGGGGAAGAGTGCGAGCCCTGCTCTGCACCACCTTGCCTCGCAGCCACGTTGTGAGCCCGGCCGTCCTGCGTGAGGCAGTGGGGACAGGACAGGACGGCTCCTGCTCACAGCTCGGGGAGCTGGCTGCCTTGGCAGAGCAGCCACAAAGACAGCTAATTATCTTCGTACAGTGCCCAGCAACACCGGGCTCGCCAAGCCGGCACTGACCCCCTTACAGAGCCCAAAACAACTTCGTTCCTGGTGCGTTAGGCACTCATCCTCCCGCTGCCGGGGCATCCCGAGGGCAGGAGAGGCAGCACCCGCAGCAGGAGACGTGCCTGGCTGCCCCGCGGGGCCTCCCAAAAGCTCAGCACCAGGGCTGCCTTTGGATGCCGGCAGCGTGGTGACCCGATCAAGATGGCAACAAAGCATCTGTCGCCCAGCTAATTTTATTAGGAGAGATCGCAAATGGCTAATTTCCTTTTACTAATGAGTAAATTAGTTGAATCTCTGATCTGTTTTTAAGGCACTTATACTAATAAAACATGGAGCGACAGCTAAATTTGTTATGAAATGTTGTGACATGAGGTGCTGAAGGCGTGAGAAAAACGCCAGCAGGGGATGCGCAGCAGATGCACAGGGCACGCGCAGGGCGCGCACGGGCCACTCGTGGCCCCCCCCGAGGGCAGCCCAGGCTCGCAGCCCCTGCTGGCCCCGGGCAGCCGCGCCGCAGCTTGGCCACGGACCCAGGCACAGGTGGCCATGGTGAGGAAGAGGCAAAGGAGGGATTTGTGTCCTTGCGAGCTTTGTGGTTGAAATGGCAGAAACAGTGAGCAGTGCGGCGCCCCAGCCCTGCTCTCCTGCACGGGCAGCAGCCTCCGGGGCAGCCACACCATGCACTCATCCGTTATTCAGCCCTTCCCGCTTCATAAAGACCTTCAGGCCAAAATGCTCCCGTTCTATTTCCTTTCTTTCATCTCTAAGGACATGGAAGGAATAGAGAAACCTTCCCGCAGCCCAGCCAGGGACGCCAGGGAGGGAGCTGCCCCCCTGGCAGCAGCTGTCAAGCTTTGCTGGTGTAAACGGGATAATTATTCGGGGTGCTGGAAGGCCGTGTGTGACTTCCATGCTGCACCCACCTCCGTGAGTGTCAGGCAGAAGAGACAGAGCCGCCATGCTCAGAAACCCTCCTGCAGAGGCGTCAGGATGCAGCCGAGGCGCGGGGCGGCAGCGCAGGCAGCCCGCCTCTCCCAGCTCGCCCCCAGGCTTAGGCTGTATCAAAAAATCAATTGATTATGTTGCTATATGTTTAAGGAATAAAAGCGGGGCTTCAGAAAAAAAATCCTTTGAGCACGCAAGACAAAAATGATGCTCATGGCTGAGTGCAGAGCAAATGTAGGCTTTATTTTTTATCTTCCCAAGCGCTGTTCTCCCGCACTTGCTCCACGGAGGAAATTGATTGTTGGGTGTCATTTTATCAAAGGCAGAAGCTGATTCCTGACTATCCAGCCTCCCGCTGGGCCCGGCAGCTGAGCTCTAACCCAGGTACCTGTGCAGTGCCCCCTGCCCAGCCGCCCTCGTGGCACGGCCCCCGTGCTCCCGCTCCACGTGCCGGGGAACAGCTCAGCACTGGGGGGGCGAAGAGGCCCCTCTGGGGGGATGCATCGTCTTGGCAGCGGGTGCATAGCAGCTCCGTGTGGTCAGCCACAGGGCTCAGCCGCTTGGGGGTCCCTGGGGTCTCCTCCCTGCTCCTGCCCATCTTCCGGAGTCGGTGTGGTTTGGGACATGGAAGAAGAGGATGGGGCGATGAAGGCCCTGGCAGCCAGCTTAACCTGCCCCTGCTGCAGGGGAGAGCCAGGCTCGCTCTGGGGGTGGGAGAATTTCTGGGATTTTATCCTAGCCAGATCAAACAGCCTACATGGTCCCCACGGGCTTTGAGGTTTCTCTGCCGTGTGGCGCCCTCCTGTAGGACCTCGGCTGTGCCCTAGCCTGGATGGTGGATGGCAGAGGGGACTGCGGGCGGCAGAGGCTCAACCTTTTCCTCTTGTCTGAACACGCCAGCTGAGCATCTCGCTGCTTTGCTCTCTTAATCTTCATTTTGCTCCTCCCTTTTTTGACTGGGAGGAAGGAGATCGCTCATCTCAGATGCTGTTAAGCCACCTCTTCCTGCCCAGAGAGGCTGTGGTGCTTGGACCAGCAACATCCTCACACCCCAGCCAGTGCCTTGTAGGTGCCCTTTGGCTGGGACCAGCACACCAGATGTGGGCTGGGGGCAGGTGAGTTGTGCTCTCCTGGCTACTCGTCTGGAGCCCGGCCCCAGGAACGTGAGTTGGGTGTCCCAGAGCCCCTCCAAGCCTCTGCCTGGCAGGGTCACGCAGCTCCCCTCGTCCGTCTCGGTGCAGGGTGGCCGGGAGAGGCAGAGCAAGCTCCGAGCTGCGCCCCTGGGCTGCAGCAGCCAGAACACATCAACAGCCAAGGCTGCTTTGGGGGACTGCCAGGCTGAACCTGCAACCGTGGAGTTAATCCAACCCGCAGCCTCGGCAGCCCCGCTCTGCTGCCCCTCGCACCTCTCCCTCCCCGTGTCTGAGGATTTTGGAGGGGGGACATTTGCTGGCTGTTTGGAGGTTTTGTATTAAAATCTGTGAGGTAGGAAGAAAAGGGACCGGTGCCCATGAATATTCTGTAGGAGGAGATGGATTAGTGTCTGAGACGTATCTGAAGGGATTTGCAAGGGAATTATTTATGGTGGTAACAAGTAAGCACTCATTTAGCTTATATTATACATTATACAAACAAGGCGTCGAGCTCTGGAAGTTAAGGCAGTAATGCCACTCTAAATTAAATTCATCAGTGCCTTAATTAAGATCTATATTTAGTTCTTAATTAAGGGGAGTGGAGGTGGGGGTTAGATGTTTGTGGGGAGGGATGCTGCGTAGCAGCGAGGACGCAGAGCCCGCGCTTGGCACTCGCAGGCTGGTGCCGCTGCCCGCACCGGGGACGTGCCAGCAGTACCATGGGCTCTCATTCGCCCCGGGAGCAGCCCCATCCCTCCAAAACTGAACAGCACCACCACACCAAAGCCATCAGATGGAAGGTGTGACCATGCGATCCTTTCCTTTTGCAGGTATAAATGTCTGGGACAACTGAGCCGCTTTTCTGCACGCTTCCACTCGGCCACGGGGACCAACGGTGGAAACCGCCCCGGTTCCTGCAGGCTGGGAGGGGAAAGGGAAGTTTGAGAGGAGAAAGTTAACTCGGCAACAATTGGGATATCAAAGCAGCGGCGCATGTGGCTTTCTTCTCCTGCCTCCCCTGTACCCGATTCATCAGCGGCTACCGCACGCAGCTTTGATCCCAGAAATCAAACCCGAGTCTGATGGGTGACTTGAAGTTATGCTAATCCAAGTTGATTGAGCTGAGATAATTACACTTCATCCAGGTTTCCTGGGAGTTTTGAATAAATATTGATGCACAGCTGTCCCCCCACGCAGGTATGGCACGGAGCTCTTTGCCGGCTCTCCCTGCCTGCTCTGGCCAGGCCAGGCTCGGGGCTGCTTGGCACCGAGTGAGCTGCTGGTTTGTGCAGGGGGCTGGGGACCGCCACCGAGGGGGGCCTTCCCCACAAGGGGACCTCCAGGAAAGCAAGAATTCCTAGGAGGTTTCTGTAGCCTACATGTCACAGTCAATGACCAGCCCCGAAGGGAGCGCAGGGTCAATCCCGAGCTCCATCTCCACCGCCAGGCCAGGGGCTGCCTGCACACACGCTCTTTCTTGCTCTTCTTTGGCGGCCTCCTTCTCCATAGCGGGACAGCACAGCATCCTCTTGGAGGCCACCAGCCTCCCTTCCGCACCATCACCCTCTTTCTATGCAAGAATCAGGAGCAACCATCCCAAAAACGCACCGACACCGCCGGCACTGCATTCCCCCAGCTCACTGGGACCAGGCTCCCCCACACTCCCAACCCCTGAAGCCCTGGGATGGGGCACCCCTTCCCAGAGCACGAGCACTCAGCACGGGCACGGGGAGCAGCCGGGGGGGGCTCCAGCTGCCTGGGAGCTGCCTGCGAGCACAGCTCCGTGTCCTCCAGCAACAGCGCCAAAGAGAGAGGCTTGTGACGGCTTTGCTCAAGCCCGTGGCTGTCACAGCACAAACCAGCCAAGCTCTGATGCCTCTTCCCTCCCCGCGTGACATTTAAATAAAATAAATAAGCACAAAGTTGTGTAAATAAATTTTGCAGAAGCAAAACACCACGTTTCCCGCCTGGCTGACAGCAGGCAGGCTCTGCTCCCACGCCTTCGCGCACGCAGGCGCCGCCGAGCAGCTTGGCCGGGCCAGCCTTCCCCTCGCGCCCCAGGTCTGCAAAGGGGGGATGCTCAGGGAAGATTTGGTGTGGTGTGCTGGCCCCGCTGCACCAGTCCTCCCTGGCTGCTGCAGGACATCTCCAGGAGGTTTTTCAGAGCCCACAGGGCCCAGGCTCCATGGCAGGGGAGGACGGGTGGGGACGGGGCTCTCCGGTGTCACCTCCAGAGGCGGAGAGCCCAGCGCCGCGGGGAGCTGGAGAACAACCGGGGAGCCCCCAGGACGGGGCCATCTCCACCAACTTGGGGATGAAAGAGATGCAAGAAAACAAGCTAATCAAATTATACATTCCTGAGAACCATTTATAAGCTGTGTGCATTCTTTAATCTTAATTAGAAATCTTAGCAGCTCCTGCCGACTCTGTAATCAACGTTTAAACACGGCTGACCCCCATCGCGCTAACCTTGAGAGTCTTGAGCAGGTATTTGATGAGGGAGCTGGGGAGAGAGCCGGCTTCGCCGCGCTCATTGTAGCTGGGGAAGCCTGGGGGTACGGAGCCTGAGATCAGAGCAGAGCTACGGGGTAATGATGAGTGTTATGTCTGAGCTCTAATTAAACAGCATTTGCTGACAACTCCACGAGCCCCTAATAATCTCTCTCATTTGGCTCAATAACATCCGTATTTGCAAATAAACATCATTTCCTTGCGCCCCCTGCAAGGGCAGGCGGCTGGGATGTGGGGAGGTGACCCCAGCACCGGAGCTCTGGGGCAGCGGGTGCAGAGCAGCAAGGCAGCAGCAGGTCTGCCTGCCTCGCACACGTTCCCTCTAGTTCTCACTTCCAGAAGCTGCTGGAACAGCAATTCCCCCTAGAAGCCCCCCACTGATCAGAGCTGCAGGGCAGCCCCTGGCTCCCCATCCCGTGCTGGGTCACCGCTAGGCACCGGCACATCCTGGGGACACGCCAGCCTCCAGCAGCTGCTGCGCGCTGCCCTCCCGGCCCTCCCTAGCACAGGCAATTCCCTGTTGGACGAAAACAAATGCAGATGCAACTGAAAGGCCTGTGCTTATTGGGAAATCAATAGCTGGTTGGGCGCTCCCCGGTAAGTATGACATGTTGTATACAGGCCCTCTGCAAACACCATCATCTTCTACGTTATTAATGGGCAGCGTTCGCTGCCTCTTCATTAGTGCTGAATATAAACAGAAAATCGTTTACTTACTGCAGATTCCAGCTTGAGCTAAGCAAATTTAGACAGGGATAGTCAAACACAGCGTTTGTTGTCTGGCTAATTGTGCTCAGGGTGTAAAGTTTAGATGCAGCAAACCTGACAGCTGCCAAGGGTGCTGGGGCCGGCTGGGGCAGCGGTGCTGGGAGCCCAGCAGCAGCGTGGGACAGCCGAGGCAGGCTGGTGTGACTAGGCTGTCGGTTTTTCCCCTCCACCAGTCCCTCCTTATGCAGAGCCTCAGCCTGAGTCCTGCTAACTCGGTGCTAGAGGGGAGCTTTGTTTTTTCCACCAAGCGCATTGATGAGAACACGAGCGCTCGTTTGGCAGCAGCAGAAGCGGGGAGCGCCGGAGCCCAGCAGAGCCCCTGGGACATTGCCTGCGGTGTCAGGACTGCGGCTGCTAGTAGGCTTGCGTCACTAGAGGAGGAATTAAAACAGTCCTGCCTTGTGCAATCAGATGAGCTTTGTGTTTTTATTATTGTTATTGCATCCTGGAGTCCTTCCAGGGTTTGGTGCCCGGCCAGCCCCTCCCTACCGAGAGCTGTGCACCTCCCAGCCCGCAGCACATACCTGCAAGAGGCGTGTTGGATGTAAATGTAAATAAACACAACGCTGCTGGGTTCATCCACACACAGACAGGGCTTTCTGCCTACGCTTTTCCCCAAGGGGAAAGGGGTACGGGGGCTCGGCCAGGCTCTGTGCCCGGCGCACTGCACGCTCCCTGCCCCACGAGCGCAGGGCCCTGGCTGCTCTCCGCGTTTTCAAATTTTTCTATGAAGCTTGGGAGTAAACAAAGCAGTGGTAATAAATAAGAGAACCACCATCCCAGGCGTTACTCATGTAATTTGCAGTTATTTAATAACCTCTTTGTGACTTTAAGCAATGCAGCCACAAATCCTTCCCTCCAAGGGAAAAACTACAGGGCATTGCATCCTGGGTACTGCCATGCATAACTGCTAATAAGCAATAAAGACAGAGTTTTAGCAATAATTAAAGCTACCAACGGAGGACTCCCACGTTCTCAGAGTTAATGACTGCAGCCGCTCGGCACAGAGCGTCGGAAGGGGAAGGAGCATCGCGGTGCCCCTGCCGCCCGAAGCATCGCCCAGCCCCTCCCAGCCGCCCACCTCCCCGCCTGCTGCCCGAACCGCCCCGTCCCCACCGAGGGACTCTGCTTTTGTTTTATTAAGGGCCTTGAAAATAACAAGACCTCACTGTTTTAATCTATTCTATAGATTAAACCAGTTGCAGACTCACGGACTGATTAAGCCGTGTCCCTCCCCTCCCAGCTGGCAGGGAGCGGGTGGCACCATCCCCGATCCCGCAGCGCATCCCCAAACGCGGGTGCCTGCCACTCCTCCACATCAAGAAGGGAGGACTGGTTAGCATCCTTGCTTCTGGTCACAGTAAAAATAAATAAATAAGGGGGAGAAAAATCCCTGTGAACATGAGTAATGGGCCAGGAATGAGCAACCCGAGATAAAACTGAATAATAACATGTCAAAAACTACACGATGTGGGTTTTTATTCCCCAGCGGAGCTTCCTTCCTGCTAATCCATCACTGCGGAAGATGCAAGATTACTGCTTTCAGAAAAAAACTCCGGGAGATAAATGCGAGTAAATTAGGGTTTATTATATTATTTAGGATGATATAATTTCAAACATTCCGTTATTAAATTATTTATACCCCTTGTGGTGGCCATGCTGGGCAGCGGCCCGCCCCGCTAGCATCCCGCATGCCATGTGGCGATGGCTGCGCTGGGGACCACGGTGGTGGCAGCCCCCGGTGGGGCTGAGCCATCACGTCCCATGGCTGGGACACCGATGGGGTGGCTGCAGGAGGACAGGGGCTGCACCCCGGGTGTCAGCACGGCCGGCAGCGCCCCGCGACGATCCGCACGCGGAGTGAATGAGCCCCGTCTCGCTCCCCTCCCCGCCGCCATTGAACCAAGGTGTCGGGCACTTTTCTGTAAATTGCAGCAAAATTACAGTCACATCAATAATGAAAGGCTTGTCCTCCTGAGGGGACACTGGCAGGAACCAGCCGTCCTGCTGAAAGACAAATGTACCCTGTATTTAAATCAAGCGGCACAAATGCTCACTGGTGTATGGCCTTTCTATTAGCGAGGAAGCAGAGCCTCGCGGATAGGTCAGGACTGTCAAAAAAAAAATGAAAAGAGACCACAAGTCCGAGACAAGCAAAGCAGGTAGGGAAAGGTGAACTTTGTCACGGCAGGGAAAAGAGGCTTCTGACAGAAATTTAGTGTGCTTAATGAGCAGTCGGGCTCCTCCGTGTCAGGTCTGACGTCTCTGTTTGCCAAACCAAGCGGCACCTGCCCGTCAGCAGCACGGTGCCGCCCGTCCCCTGCCCGACCTGGTGCCACGATCCCCGCTCATCGCCTGCAGAACCGGGAGCCCTCGCAGCCAGCAGCCACGTGCAGAACCCAGCCTGATGCTCCGGGCTGTGGGCAGGGCTGAGCGGAGCCGGCAGAAGAAACGCCGCCTTGAAGGAAGCCTTCGGTTTGATGCTCTCGGCACGGACGGACCCCAGGGCTGCACGAGTCTCTTTGCAACCTCAGCACCCTCAGCCCCACCCGATCCCTCGCCCTCTGTGCCCCCCGACAGCATCGTCACCGCAGCCGGGGTCCCGGTGGGCAGCAGCGCCCATCCCTCTCGTTAGCAATCCCGAGCGCCTCCGCGGGCGGCTAACTAGAACGGAGCTGACAGGGGAGGATTACCCACTCCCAGGAAGCCGGCGTGATTGTGTTTACTCCGAAACCTGGGCCTATTTAGTTGTCGGTGTGCATCATTAATCTTCTTCTACAATCCCTTCCCCATCTGCTCCCACTTTTTAATGAACTGCCACTTGCCACACTCAATAAAATCAGCGCTTTGCAAGGATCGCGGCAAGAAGGGGGAAGCGAAAAGGGATGGAGGGAGGGGACAAGGATAAAGATATGCGCTTTGGTTTGGGAAGATGCTGTCTTATCTACATGGGCAAATGAATCACAACATTGCTCCACGAGACACTTTTGGCTGTCTTGCCCCCAAGCAAGTTACTAATAACCACATCAGACCGAGCTGAACGCAAATCTTACAATGCAAAATGTCAGCCCAAGTTTGAGCCCAGCTACACTGTTTTACACAATTATTTTCAGTGCATGAATACTGCAGGCGGCACCAAGATTGTAGTTTTCCAGCTTGCTGGCAGCTCTGGGGATTCATCCGATATCAGGCTATTACCTTCTGATTACTTTACTTGGCAGTCAACCCATTCAGAGCTGGCAAATAAACAATAGGGAAGAGTGTGATGGGGAGCTTAGCTTTCAAATTACACTTTTCAATCATTTGTCACACCAAAGGTATAATGAGTGTTTAATACAAAACTCAAAAGACTGAAGGGCTGGGGTGGGGGATTGCTTTATTTCTGTGGCGAGAGCTTGGTTCAGGTGGAGCTCTGAAACTTCGGGAGCCTCCGTTTCTCCACGTCTCTCCTGTGAAGGACTTCGGTCCTGCTCAAACCCTCAGCTGTGCCCTCCCTGCCACTGCCCACAGTGCTCAGGGATGGGGAGCAGGGGGGACAGGTGAGCACTCAAGGCTGAGCCCTCTTGGCTTAAAGACCCTGCAGAACAGGAGATCATCATCTTGCCCACAAGTGGTGCAAGATTCCCCTATCCCTGCCTCTCTTTTCAGAGAGAGGGCTTTTGCAGCCCCTCACTCTGGGCAAACACGCCCTGCAGAAAAGCATCTGCCCTGCGTGGTGGGGGCACAGCAGGGCCCCCCACCAGGCCATCACCGCGTGCAGCACCGCCTGGCACAACGAGCCCCACTTCACCCACCCACCCACCTCCCCCTCCTCCCTGCCCGCGCACCGCCTGCAGCTCCCTCATCCACGCAGTTTAAGTTTTCATGTGCTTCAGTTTGTTTTGTCTGCGAACCGTGCTGCTTTCTAGGCAGGAAGAGAGAGATGCAGAGCTTTCTTTTATTGTTTTCCTGCCTTCTCACCCCAAGACCTATTGCATTCCCTCGCTGCCGCCTCTCTGAGGGCTGCCTGCAGCAAGCGCAGCATTGCTGAGCACTCGCTGGTGGTGCTGAGCTGCTCCTGGTGCTGCCCCATCGCTGCGTGGGCAGCCAGGTACCTGCATGCCACCCACCCAGGCTGCCCTGCCAGCACACATCTGCCTGCAGGGCACCACAGGCTTAGGTAGAAAGTGCAATCAGGCATCCTTCCTGGGGACTCAGTGCTGGAAACACATCTACACATCTACAGCCTCGTACATCACCTACAGAGCCTGGCTGTCAGAAATTGCATCAAACCCAAAGAGAGGTGAGCGCGGGCCATGCGCAGACACGGTGACATGGGTGCCAGGACGCTGTCTTCCATGTGCCCCACGCATGGCATCTTCCAGCTTCCTTCCCCACACAGGGCATGTGAGGGACACACAGGCAGAGCCACGCACCCGCCGCAGCCCGTGCTCACTCTGCTGCATTCGCTGCCGTGATGCTGCGCGACCAGAATACCTCACGTTAATGTGGATCTAATGTATAAATCCATACGAGCTCCAGAGTCATTCACTATTAATTAAATACCGCCATTATATTACTTGGATTGCTGTGTGTTTATTGCTCTCTGCAATTAGCAGATGAAACCTGCGCTGCAGCTGCGCTTGCCTCCCCGCACCGAGCGCCCCGTGGAGGAGCCCTCTGCCTGGCACGGCAAGCAGGGTGCAGGGCAGGGAGCCCGGTCCAGGGCTCAGCAGCTCCCTCAAATGTCCCCAGTGTCACCTATGGGTGGCCTCACCCCCCGGAGCGGGGCCCTGAGACACTCGCAGGGAAAGCAGGGCAGAGAAGAGCCCAGGGGTTTAATGGGCGAGAGGTCTCCCACCAGCCCCAGCACCCGCAGGCAGCCACCTCCTGCCCAGGACAAAAGTTCCTGCTGCAGAACAGGGAAGCAAAGGCAGCTTTCAGAGGCAGGAGGATGCGTCTCGGTCTCGGCTCGCTCCCCCGAGGTGTTTAAGTCCTGTCTCGTTACTCAGGTTCGCAGTCCCTCTGCCCACATGTCAGACGGGAGAGAAGAATAGAAATCGCTCCTTAAAGTTCACAACCCATCACTCCAGCTTTCAGAAATACAAGCAAAAATGGCAAAGCAGTAGGGGGAAAATCCATTTCTTTCGCGATGATCTTTCCCTTGAACATGTCCTGTTGATTTGCAGTCAGGGAAAGGAGAGCGTGTTTGTCTGAGATAGGGGAATCAGATCTGTCTAAACTCTTCCTTACTCCAAACTATCCCCTTCAAAAGAGCTTTTAAAAAAAATAGACAAACCACGAGAGAGAAATCTCTCCTGTTCGAAGGTTGTGAGTGTGCCCCTTGGGAACCTGTGGATTTGGGGTTGTGCCCTTCTCCTGCAGAGGCTGGGCACCGCGAGCAGCACCCGGAGCCAGCCGTGCTGCTGGGCCCCCCCGGGGGTGCCACTGGCGGGCTCCCAAGGGTGTTGGTGCCAGCGGAGACCTGGCACAGGGGATGATGCCCCGAGCCCTGATCTCCTAAGGGACAAAAGGTGTCAGCGGGGCTGCCTGAGGGCGCACAGCCCCAAAATGTGCACCAGCAGGGAGCGGGGGGCGCGGGGTGCTGTGGGACGGTGCCGGCAGCGGGGCCGGGCGCGGTGCGGGGCTGTGAGATGCTGTGCGGGGCTGTGGGATGCTGTGCGGGGCTGTGAGATGCTGTGCGGGGCTGTGGGATGCTGTGCGGGGCTGTATGGGGGCTGTATGGGGCCGTGCGGGGCCGTGCGGTGCGGTGCCGGTGCAGCAGTGCCACCTCCCGGCCGCGCCGTGGGGACAGCCCCAGGCTCGGCCACCGCCACCGGCAACCAGCGGGGAAGTCAGAGGGTGGCAGGTGAAATAAACCGGGGAAAAATGTTAAAAAATAGTATTAAAAAAAAATCAACAATAATGTAATATAATAAATAATAAAGCTAAAATAATAAATAATAAATATTATACGAAATGTATTACTGAAAAAACTAAAAACTGAAAAAACTAAAAACTGAAAAAACTAAAAACTGAAAAAAAACTAAAATCAACCCCCACCAGCCACCCCCCCGGCACAAAGGGGAGGGAAGGGCAGCCTGTGTATGTGTGCCTGGGTACCCCAGAAGTGGCTGCAGAGAGAGAAACCACAGAGCTGCAGGCTGCTCATATTTTCATACACCTGGGAAGCACTTAGGGGTTTGCTCTGCTATTTTGTCCTCCCCGGTCACCTTACGGGCTCTAACAAAAGGCCCCCATGGAAAAGATCAGTGTTAAATTTCCCTGCCATTATTTCGAGGTAAGGCCCCTAAATCCTCACTTGTAAGGGCTGTGCCAGGGGCAACTCGGGCAGAGCTCAGGAGCCTGTTCGTAGCAGAGGCCTGGGAGCCCAACATCCATGACAGCCAGCAACCAACGAAGGTTTTTTATGTCACTTCCCTATGGGGACATTTGTCCCAGGGTGGTACACCAGGAGGAGACCAATTGAAAATTTTGCCTGCCCTCTGGCCACACACAACGAGCTGCCCCCAAGAGAGGAGGCCACAGGTTTTATCAGACAGCCCACGGCAAAGAGGGCCCTGAGAAAGGAAGCGAAAAGCAAAACGCAGAGATAGACAAGCCACATCAAGGGAGAACAAGCTCAGGAGAGGATGGATAAGTGGTTCGGGTAATCTTGGACACCGCAAGCAAACCAGTGGCACAGGGAGCACAGCACCAGGACGGGCGCGGGCACAGCCACAGCACCACCAGCGAGCCCCTTCCCCAAAACTGCCCGTGAACAGGGTGCAGGAGAGCTGGGCAAAGGGCCCCGGAACGGAGCCGAGAGCGTGTGGTTCTGCGGAGAACCAATTTAGTGAAGAGAGAGCAGGAGGGTTAGGGAGATGAGATAAGGGAAGAAAAAAGAAGCAGTGCAGGAAAATAAAGAAAGAGAAGCAGAGAGGAGACGTTGATGCAGGGGAGAAGAAAAAAGATCAGATATGAAATACGAGAGAGCAAGGATAAAAGCTGTAAAGAGGCTGCACCAGCACTCCAGCTACCACGACACAGTGAGAATTGTCTGTCTTGTTAAGCACTATATCTATATTGATAAATCTTAACCATCATCACACTCTATTTCTCTAGAACAAGCAATTTCTGCAGTTCCTTCAAAACTTGGGCTTACTTTTTCCCCTTTTTATTTTTGTTTTGTTACTTTCCATCCCTCCCGTCTTGCTCACTTTTTATTTTTCCCATTTTGCGCAAATCCTCTCGCATCCCACCACGGCTGTCCCTACCTGCCCCTTGCCTCCCGATTCCCCGCGGTGCCTGGGCTCGGTGCTGCTGTGCCATCCCGGGTGGGAAAGGCTGTGCCCAAAGCCCTGAAAAAGCGCTTGATGGGAGCTGGTTTCAGGTGGAACAGCCAGGCGAGGAAGAGCAGAACTCACTACCACCCCCCTTTCTTTGTGGAGGGGTTGCTGTTGGAGCCAATGAGTGAGCCAGGCAGCGTTGGGGGAACATAAGGGCAACCAGGGGGGTGCCTTTTCTGGTGTACCACACACAGTGTTTATGTTAAATAAGTAAAATTAACAAAAAATCCAGATTGTTACCTGTTGGGGCACAGACTCAGCAACGTGCTCTTTTACAGGGAAGCTCAGGTGGGGCCCCAGCTGCCCACACTTGTGGCTGATCAGCCAGCACTGGGGTGAGGCTGAGGAGGTATGGCTCCAGAAAACAGCAGAAATCGATTTGGAAACAAAGCCTATGTTTCTGTTGCTTTGGGGAGAGGTTCATTTTCCTCTTAACTCACTGGAGCAGAGATATTTAAAAATTAGGTTTAAAAATAATTGGTGAGATACAGAAAATCTTGGAGGCAGCACTATTTCTTCCTTCATAACAAGGGACAGTGAGGCAGAAGAAGAAGAAGGCCACACCATGAGCGGGTGACAATGCTGGGAATGGGATCCAGGTGCTCTGCCACCTCCAACCCTTTGCCCATGGCCTCTGCTGCAGCTTTGGGGACAGTTGCACGTCCCCTGCACGGCTCTGGAAGCAGCACCAGCCCAGGGAGCCCAGCTGCTTTCCAACCAACCCAACCACACCACACTTTGCAAGGGACAACTCGGTTAATGTAGGGCAGCAAACAGCCCACAATTAGCTCCCGATCTTAATTACGCACATTACTGATGAGCTCATCAACTTAATCTAATTAGTCTGCAGAGCTCAATTGCCTGTCCCTTTTTCTTAAATAATGTGCTATGTAAGCCTATTATCCCTTTTGACAAAACCTGCTCACTTACATGATCCATCAGCTGGGCTAACAGCCTGGCATGGCCAGCCCCACCTCGCACACCTGTGGCACACCACCCACCGTCACCTCCGCGTCCCCACGGGCTGATGTGCAACAGCAACAGCGTGCCCATGTTCAGGCAGCCCTCAGCAAAGCACCAGGGTGCTGGGGCTCACTCACACCCCCTGGGGGTCCCGCTCCCTGCAGAGGAGCCCTGTAGCATCGGAGCAGAAGGCAGAGAGGAGGCCAAAGGCTGAACATCCTCCTAGAAGCCTTTCTAGATGAGTGCCAAGGAGCCAGCTGGGCGCCCAGCCCAGCCAGGTGCCCAACATGCCCTCCATTCGGACTAAAACAGGGAACAAAGCCCCCCATCGCCCACCCAACACTGTTCAGCTGCTGGCTGACCCTGCACCTCCCTGCTCCTCCTCTCGGCTCCTGGAGGGACACCCGGGCTGGCAACTGACCATGGCCAGAGCTGGCACTGCTGCCCCAGGGGAGCAGGGCTGGCCGAGGGGCAGCACTTGGGGGATGGACGGCTCTGGTCCCGCTTTGGGGCATGACAAGCATGTCTCTGACAAAAACATTATGTTCATTGCTGATTTACTGCCTTTGCTTTCGGCTTGGCTGCGTTGTGTTTCTTCCAGTGAAAGCAATAATCCCAGCGCTCATGACTGTTTAAACAGGAAACCTCTGATAGCAGCCACAGCTTTGTCACCTTTGTTCTGGTCCATCAGTCAGGGCCTGCATGGTCCGGCAAGAAAAATATCAGCCTTAAACAATTTGTTTTTCTTCCCTTAACCCAAAGCTGTCCTCTCCCAAAGCAGGGTGCGTGGATGGAGAACCTCCGGAGGTGCCCGCAGGACACAGCCCCCGCCAGCACGTGCTGCCCTCGTCTTCCCCTGCCCTCTCCCTCTCTGCACAAGAATCAATGAAATCCCCTAAAAGCTCATAACTCGGAGGTAATTATAAGAAGCATCAATTACCCAGCTATGTGGATTTCATGAATTCAATTAATTTGCATAGTGATCGATTCAGGCGGGTCTTCTCCAGGTCCCTGGAGAAAGTTAGGACATTGTTCTGCACGCTATTGATTTTACAATGTAAAACCAAAGCTCTCTCTCCTCTTATTCAGAGCTGCTCATTCAGCCATATTAACTTTCAGATCATTTATTTTTGTATGTCTTTCAACTCTGTTTGTTGCTATCACACAAATGCAGAGTATTACATTGTAGAGAATAATTGAATCAATACAGTCATGGTACTCTGGGTCTCCCAGACTCTCAGGAACGCGAGCTGGCAGGAGCCCGCACGGAGGCTGAGAGGGTTTTTTTTTTAACCTTTCCCGTTATTAAAACGCTCGTCTGTCTACATATTAACTTTCTGCACTGTGTATTTGTTATTGTTTCGCCTGCATTGGAGTGGGAGACGCTGGCGCTTTGCTGAATACAAGGAGAGGCTGGCTGGGTGTCTCTGAGCATCCTGCAGCCTCGGCTGAGGGGCTGTTGTGCAGCAGCCTGCACACGCCTGAGGGAGCGGGGCCGAGGAGGGCAGCTGTCCTGCTGTCCTGCTGTCCTGCTGTCCTTCCATCCCAGTGCCCAGCACCCGTGGGGACGTGCAGGAGCCGGTGGCACAGGCAGCACGACCGCCCCTCGCCCGGCCAGCCCTCCTTCCCCTCTCCATTCTTCTCTGCTGCGAACGGCCACACATGCAAATAAGGGAATCAGAGAGAAAAAAAAAACCTTCAAGTGAAAAGCCACCAAATAAAAAAGGAATCCTCCTTCAGATTCAAATGGCTCTGAAAAGAGAGACAGTTTTTAATTTTGCTTCCCCTCCCATTGGGATATTAGACAGCTAAATAGCAGCATGCCTGTTTCCTTCAGATAACCGGTTCCCAATGAGCACCCTAATTGTCCCCGGACCCTCTCTGCCACTGTACAGAGCAGGTCATTTACTGCACAGCACACGCAGCTAAATACAAATCCATTTTCCAAGGGAAAATTCTATTCTTATCTGAGTTCTGCAAGAGGGTTGCAAGCGGCCCGTGTTAATTGAAGCTTTGATGTTTGTTGGAGGAGGCCTCTAATCAGCTC
The DNA here is from genome assembly GCF_964034855.1 of Anser brachyrhynchus. Classification (NCBI taxonomy): domain Eukaryota; kingdom Metazoa; phylum Chordata; class Aves; order Anseriformes; family Anatidae; genus Anser; species Anser brachyrhynchus. Next base: position 1,277,718 of record NC_137718.1, read on the forward strand.
CACAAAGGGGCCGCCGCGCCACGGTGCACCTAGCCGCGCAGGGAGCGCGGGGCTGCGCCGGGCTCGCCTCACCCAGAAGGGCTTTGAGAGGAAGAAATATAGGCACAGATAAATCCTCCCTGGGCAGCGAGGGGCAAGGAGCCGAGGCCCCCGAGCCCCCTGCAGGGACACACAAGGCTGACGGCCAGGGTCCCCTGCAGCGCCCAGTGCCCAGCCGCGCACCCACGGCACGCAGGCACTTCGGAAGGGAGAAGCGTCTTTTCAGTGCTTTGGCAGGTCTTCTGCAATATCCTCCAGCAAATCAAGCATCCCCTTCTTGGGATGTTTTCAATCTGCTTTATGTTGATTTTAATTAAAGAATTTGAAACTGAACAAACAGTTCGTAGCAGGTGGCCATACAAGTGTGAAATAAGCAAACTGTTTTATCTGCCACAAACTCCACTAGTAAATTCCTTTAAATTAATCCCAGCCTTCGAAAGGCTGCTGATTCCGACTGAAACGCTGAGCAATTTGGACTCTGCCATTCTCTAAATATTTGCCTTCATTACAGCGTCAGGAGCAGGTGTGTCTGGCAGCCTGTGTGTGTGTGCTGACGCTGTTCACCAACAGGTCTGCCTTCCCGTTCCCATGCGCCCAAGCCCTCTCCTGAGGGCAGGATGTTGGGCTTGCTGCTGGAAAACTTGCACGAGGATGGGTGAGCAGCCCCTGGAGCCCTGCAGCCCCTGCCATGCCCACCACTGCTGTTAGAAAGCCACGAGCGCGTGGTGGCACAACCTGCCCGGCACGGTGGCACTTCCTGCATGGCACGGGAGCAGCCGGTGCCGCGGTGAGGCTGGGACACTCTGCACCCTCTGCGGAGCCGAGCGTACTGCAGAGCACGGCGCTGCGGTAACCTTGACGGTACAAAGGCAGCACAGGCCCTTTATCGAGGTAACGGGCCCTGCATATTGATAGAGCCCTGGGGAAGGGAGAAGTGGAGCACAGATGCCCACAAGCTTTTCTTCTTGCAAGGCTGAGCCGGAGATAGCTAGGAAAAGAGTAAGAAGGGAAAAGAAACACATACGCACACTCTTCATCTTGCAGTCCTGCCCTCTCTCACAAATCTTACCGGCACCTCTGAGAGTTCACATTTTGCCACCTGGAAGTGCCACAATTCCCTCCGCTGGAGGGGCAGAGGCACCCCTGGCTCGGGCAGTGCTTTGGGTGCTGTGCCCCTGTGTGGTCACTGGTGCCCGTGCAATCCCCAGGCGGGTGGCAAACGGCCGGGTTTCCTGGGGCTGCCGGTGCTGGTTCTGTCTGTGCTGCTGGCTCCCGTCCCCGTGGCAGAGTCCAGCACCACCCGTTGCTGCCGGCTGTGCAGGAGCGTGCTCGTGCCATGGGGCAGCCGCACGTGGGCACCTCAATGCCCGGTGTCCAGCGGCAGTGGGCTGGCAGGGAGGGCGGCTATCAGCTGCCTGCCCGCTCCTTCCAGGAGGAGACACAATTGTCCGTCAGCTCCTTTTATCCCACTAATGTTCAGAGCATGTTCAACATCAGATCCATCCTGTTTGCCCTCCCTAATGACCCAGATCTGGGAAATTAGAGCAGCGCTCGTGGTCAGCATCCACTCGCGGGAGCCTGTGTTTGCCTGTGCTAGCCAAGCTACTGAGATAATTACAAGATGTTCTGCTTTCCTGGGATTACAGTCAGTTTTTCTTCTCTTCCCCTCAATAAATATGGATGCACAGCTGCTGTTAAAAAGAATCAACAAAAATAAAAAGGGGCAGGCTCCAAACCCTGTGTGCTTCCCTTCAGTTATGCAGTCCCAGTGCTGCCTCTGCCCTAAATTCAGACAGGTTGGACTGGGGGAGGGCGGGTTGTTTGCTGCTTTTTTCCCCCCAAATATCAGGCTCAGGTGGCTGCAAAACCAAAACAATGAGAACAAATGTGTTGGGAAGGATACGGTGTGCAGTGGAAAACGATGCAGCGCTCCCTCTCCTGCACCCTCATCCCGAAGTGCGGTGTCAGACCCGCAGCAGGGCAGAGCCTGCGCAGCTGGGACCCCTGCACCCCCAGCCTCTCAAGGACGTGTTTTGGAAGGATGCGTTCAGATCCCACAGGGCTAGCACCTTTCTGGTAGGAATTGCTGGAGTTTCCCACCCTAACATTTCCTTCTGGCCTTTAAAAACCAGGATATGCTCTGCTCCATATATATTAATCTCCTAATCACTAAATTAATTTCCATCTCAGTTACAGCACATTCAGAGTCTATTAGTAAATCATGTCAGAGCTGCTTAGCAACTTTTGTTATAAGACTCCTATTAGGCCGTGTCTCAAACCAGTGGAGATGGAAGAGCTATAATCCTAACAGGCTGAACTTTGAAGCCACCACAGCAGGGCCGGGCAGTGGCAGGGCCCCGGGCAGCGGCTGCCCCCGGGGGTACCCGTCCTGTGCCCTGAGCATCGCGGTGCTGCAGTGAGCATCCACACCCCAGGGGAATGAAGGGAAAGAAGTCTTTTGGCAAAGGGACAGACCCTGACCCTCAGCACGGGGATGCAGGACCCTCGAGGCATGTTGGGCAGCAGCTCCTTCGGCAGGCGTTTGATTCCCTCAGCCTCGCCCCTCTGAATGAGAAGTGGCAGCCTCCCACGGGGAGGCGGGGGGGGGCTCTGTGGTGCTGCTGAAGGAAGGAATAGCTGGCTATGGGTCCCCAAACTCCTGCCGTCGCAGCACAGGGGGAAGCAGCCCCTCTTGCCGCAGTTGCCTGAGCCTGCTCGGGATGCTGGACACAGGAAGAGCCTTCGCTCGCCATCTCCTGGGGACCAGCCTTTGGCGAGAGCCGCTTTGAGGTGCACATCAGAGCAGGAAGCACGTTGCGGGGATGCTGCTGCTCCCTGTGCAGGGACGGCTGCCAGCTGGTGCTCACAGGCACCCCTGAGCCCGGGCTGACCCCTGAGGATGGGGTGAGCAGGGCTAAGCTGGGGCAAGGTGTGCGGTGTCGGTGCGGCCATCCCCGTGGCATCAGGGCGGGACGGCAGCACGGCATTGCGTCGCTCCCTCCCTCCGGTCCAGGCAGAGCTGTCCCCCGCTGGGCTTCATTTCAGAGTCCGGGGCTGTCATTACAGGGAGAAAAAAACATAACAGTTTGCTCACTCGTCTGTGCACCAATTTTCATCAGACCTCGCCGCTCCTCTCCCGGGGACGCTGCTCTGGAGCCGAGGAGCCCCCGCAGACCTCTGTCTCCTGGCACAGGCAGACCCGGCACAGCATCGGGGCAGCCCCCGGCCGTGGGGCCACACTCCCCCCTTGCTCCCCAGCCGTGGCAGCGCTGCGCCAGCACAAGCAGCCCTGCGGAGTTCAGCCAGCACAGGCTGGGGGCTGCACAACGAGGAGCCCCAGGCAAGGCCCAGCTGGCTGCAGCCCCGTTCGGCACGGCCGGGTGCCCTGCGTGCGCACCGAGGCGCTGCTGGCAAGGGCTCACTGCAGGCAGCCTCACCACCCAGCCCTCTTCCCCCCTCGCCATGCCGCACGCCAGTTCCTCCGGCTCATTGCCGTGAAATTTAATTTGCAACAATCAGCTGGAGGTGAGGCAGGCACGGAATTAACTCGACGTGCTAATGTCGCATCCTGCCTGAGCCCCGCGGCTCGCAGCCAGCTGCGGCACAGCCCCCTGCCCGGCCCCTGCCCAGCCCCCAGCACCCCTAAATTGTGCAAGTCTGAGCAGAGCGAGGGGAAGCACGAGAGCAAGGGCTCTCCCCTGCTGCCAAGCACACGTGCCCCGCAGTTAATTCAGGACTTGCCAGGGCCGTGCCGAGGAACGCAGGAGATTTCAGGACTCCTCCTGTCTCGTTCCACAAGCGACGCAAAGGGTGAGTTATAGCGTAGCTGGATGCACACATATTCTGATAAGGAAGAATAATAACTTGTCAAAGATATATATGATATGTGTTTTCTTTCCAGACAGAATATATATTGGGATAATTCATCAACTTGCCTAGCACTGGCCAGAAGAGAGAGAGAAAAGAAGAATCCTAACAAAAAGAAGCCAGCGTGGAGAAACCCCTTTGCATCAGGTGCCTCCTCCCTGCTCATCCCTGCTCCCAGCCAGCCTGACAGGGCCCCACAGCTGGATTTGGGGCTCGCTGTGGCCCCGTGCCGGGCTGGGGCAGGATGAAGCCGGGGGACACCCACACGGTGCCGTGCAGAGCCGTTTGCTGCAGGCAGGGTGGCCGAGCGGGCAGAGGTTTTAACACCAAGCCTCCGTGTTATCCAAATGGGCCTTCTGAGATAACAGCAGCTTTACAGCACCGAGCCCTAAATCCAGCTCAAATGCTAGCGAGGAGCAAGGCGGCGTTCCCTCCGGGTGGGGAATAAAGCAGGCTGCAGCTAAACCATCCCCTGCAGCTCCCGCCCCGCCGCCAGGGCCAGCCCTCGCCCAGCCTCCATTTCTGCCTCATTTCCTCACTGCAAACAGCGCTGCCCCTCCGCCGTCCGCCCAGACAGGCTGTTACGTCCACGAACATATGCAGAAATACATAGATCTGTCCATCGGCAATTACCTGCTCCCCAAACTGGACACCTGCTAATTATTTTCAGCCAGCCAGATGGTGCAGTCATAAAGCGCTCGCCACAGCCGTACATGTGTGCGCCCACAAAAATGGCCAGATTTCCCTCCTGTGAGCCGAGGGATTAGAAATAAAGCTCTTCGCCAATTAATTAGTAATTACTTTGTTTGAAAAATAAACATTCTGGTAAATAAAAGTCACAGCGAGGCAGGGCGGTGCTGAGAAGCAACGGCAGCATCCCCGGCGTGCGGCCAGCGGGACAGCCCCTAGGCAGGTTTCACGGCAAGGAGGAGCAACACAAGAGTGATGGAAAGAATGATTTGAGAAAAAGAGAACATATAAATGTGCCCCCACACTCTGCTTCGTAACTGAGCAAGTAGAAGTGGTACCAGTGGGAAAACCGTGCACCTCCCGTGTGTCCCCCCGTGGCTGCGTGCGGGAGCTGCTGGCACAGCTCTCCCTGGTACGGGGACCTCAGGAAGCTGCAGAGCGGATTTACAAAATGATTTGTCAACTGACAAGCAAAAATATATTACCAATTTAGGGCCGTGATTTGCCTGCAACTTTTTAATCCTTGAGTTGTTGTTGAATAGATTAAAGTGTCTGCTTTGATCCAGGCTTTTAGATGGAAACATAAATATCACATCGCTGACGCTCCCCGCAGCCCGGCCAGCTCTGCCGTGGTCCCGGGGCCGGCGTGCCGAGGGGCAATGTGTGGCCCCAGCCCCCCAGATCCCACTGCCATGCAGCGAGGGCTTCTCCCACCTCCTGGTTTTAGCAGGCTGCTCGTTGCCCACCTCACCGGACTGCCACGTGCAGGGCCACATTTGGCGTGCAGCTCGCAGTGCGGCAGCACGCATCCTGCAGCCCCAGCCCTGGTCCCTGCCTCCGCCCCCCCATGCTCAGAGGGAGGGCTGTGCACCTCCCAGCCCCACCAACAGAGCAAATCCCTCTGGTGCTGAGCCACCAAACAGCACCGGGGTGCCCACGGCGGTGGTTTCCCCCCTCCGCTGCCCAGGGCTGCGTTGGGGATGCTGCGCGCCCCCACCAGGGCTGGGGCGAGGGGAGCTCGGCTCTGCACCAGGACGATTTTCCACTTTCCGGCTCTCCTCCACATCTCTGCCCTTTTGCTGGGAAAACAGCCTGGTCTGGATGCAGACGTCATGCTAGAAAGCCTCTTCCGTGGCTCACAGCAAGTGCCAGGCCCTGTTTTTATTTCTGTTGTGAGCCCCCAGGCCCAGGCAGAGGCGAACAGTGGGATAAAGGTCCTGAGCAGCACCGAAGTAACAGCAAAGCCCAATAAGACCTGGGGAAATCAGCTCCCAGCAGCATGCAATTAGCTCTCAGACAATGCCCACAGAAATGTCACGGTAGCAGGGTGAGACACGGAATTACCCTGACATTTTATTTAGTGGAAATTTCTGTGGACTTGCCAATGTTTTAATTATGGTATAAAAGCTGCTGGCTCCGGCGCTGCCTCAGCAGGAGATGCCACCTGCCAGGGGCCACTTTGGTTTGTGCCATGCAGAGGGGAACGTGGCCACACGCGGATGTCCCCAGCCCGGTGCTTGGGCACGGGGCACGTCCTGGTGTGGGACACGGGGACCGCGGCCACCGCCACGCACGGCACGGCCAGCAGCCAGGCAGCATCCCCGCCACGGGACGTCCCCCGAGCACTTTTTGCAACCCCAGCGGTGACTGTGCTGCGGAGGCGCAACCCGAGCATCTCTTCCTGAAACAATAAGCAGAGATCAATGTTCTGGGTAATTTTATGATGCAGAAATACGGAGCATAATTCAATTTTCAGCAACAGAAACAAATGAATCTCTGTTTGCTCCCCTCTCATTTTTTCCCCTCCTTCCAGCCCTCATTTGATACCGCTCCATGTGGCAACATCAGACAATCTTTGAATATTTTAGCTCCTGTAAAATATTTATATTATAATGCAAGGAAGGAAATTGGTTGCTTCCAAGCCATGTAAACATATGCCTTCTAACAGCTGGATTCCTGGCAGCGCTCGCGAGGCGAGGAAGCGGTTGTACGACTGTCACACTCTCAGGTACTTGAAACAAAACCACGACGCCTCTGCCAGCTGAAAAGCCCTTCAAGCAGGTGAGCGGCACGATGGCAGCGGGCACGTGGCAGCCACTGGCACTGGCACAGGGCGCACAACCCTGCCCCGCTGGCAGTGCCAGGGGCGAGACCCCCTCCTTGGGAGCTGTGAACCCGCTCCCTGCAGAGCTGCTCGCTGGGGGGAGAGGGGGCAGCCTGTTCCCACTCATGGGGCACAGGAGGTGCAGAATCCAGCCCCGTGGCAGCGAGCTCCGGCTTTGTCTGCACGTGATGTGGTGGCACTGGGTGCCGTGCGTCTCCCCGCCGCAGGAAAGCCTTCTGCAGCCTCACCACCACCTGAGGTTACCAGCTGCAAGGTAACCTCCCCGAAACAGCCCGCCCCTGTTCATCCCGCTCTCCTTAATCCTTTAATCAGCATTGCTAATTAATTATTAGTCTGATCCAGTGCTAAGATCCTACTCAAAGCCCGGCGTCCCTGCCTGGCCAAGCGATCAGCCCGCTTCCTCCTCGTGCTCCCCCGGCAGCGCGCTGGGAATTGCAGCGGCACTTGAGGCCCCGTGTGGCCCCGATGAGCCCCAGCTGCAGAAGAGGCCGTGCCGTGCCGTGCCGTGCCGTGCCATGCCAGGGAGCGTGAGGGCCTGCCCTGCGCCCGGGGCAGGGGCCCTGCCTCCAGCCAACAGGAGATTAATTGAGGACTGCCATTAAAATGTCACCGAGAAAATTATTAAGTTAAGGTAAACCACTTCCACGCGTCAAAAGCAAAGGCAATCAGTCCCAGGCATGTCCCCCTAGGAAATTATGTGGAGTAATTAATCAAAAAGCTAATGAGAAATGTGTTTTCTTTCCCAGCCTAACACCACATCATATTCTTATTAGCCAAGGTTATTACAATAGTAATCATGCATGCTCTGAGTTCAAATTGGGTTTTTTTGCTCCACTGCCGCCAATTTAGAAAGCCATTAATGGAAAAGATAAACCCCGATACACAAACCAGCCCTTTGTGTTTATTCACCTGTCAGGTGATAATCGCCGCCTGTGACCTGCACCCCACCAACACGTGTTTGCTGTGACACAATTACGGGCTGACCCCTGCCCGCTGCGCCGGCGCCTCGGTGCCGCCGCCGTCCGTGCCTCAACCCGGGTGCTGTGCACGCATCGCCCGGCCCAAACAGGGCGAGCACCGTATGCACCATGAGCAGGGTGTGCAGCGGGGCCGGGCAGTGATGCACCCAGCCACAGGGATGCTGCATCTGCGGTGCTAGCACCTGGCCAGTGCCGTGGGTTATGGCACGGCAGGGTTACGGCACGGCAGGGTTACGGCACGGCACGGTTACATCAGCCAAGTCTCTGCACTTCATTTCCTGGGCTCTCAGAGCGGGTGGCAGAGCCTTGCTCACAGCTCCATCGGGCACCGCTCGCCAGGCCCTGCTGGAGCATCCTCCCACCGCGAGCTGGGGCAGGACCAGCAGGTACCAGCTCGGCGGTGCCGGCACGCAGCCAGCTCGCGCCTCGGCACCTTCCCAGCCAGGCTCGCCCCAGGCATCTTGCGGCAGCCAAAAATGCAAAAAGGAGTTGTTTTGGCGGTGCTGGTTTCGGCGGCGCCGCCAGCTCCCCCCGCCGCCGCCAGCTCCCCCCGCCCCCAGGTCTCCCCTGCTCTGCTGTTCCAGCCGTTCCCAGGGATGGAAATAAATGCTCAAACTTCAGCAGATTTTCGTGCCGCACACAAAGAAACGGAAACACTCTGCCTTTGTGGGGAGTTTGTAAGTGTTTAGTGCTGGGTGTAGCTCAGCAGAGCCACTGGGTGCTCAGCACTTCAGCAAATCTGGCCTATTTATTTAGACGCCTTTAAGTGGGATCTTAGTTATTCTGTAAATCTGGCTGTAAGTGGGTAATTTGCTCTGTATTATGGGTTCCCCCTCCGCCCACCTCGGAGAACAACCATCTGCCAATCTTTCCAGACCTAAAGTGCACAGTCAGCAGCCCAGCAAAGGGAAAACATCGCTGCTTAATATTCAGCATTAAATAATTCAGCCCCCCTGCAGAGAGACCGGGGAGAAGAATGAGTCTGACAAAAAATGTAAAGATTTCCTATGCCATGTTAAAAATGCATTGACCTGATTAGCTCGCTCAAGAGATGCTGAGCCAGGGTGGATCAGAGCAGGGAAGCTCACTCTCGGTGACAGGAGAAGCAGAGAGGACATTTGTGGAGCAAATAAAACTCTCCGGCATGATGGCCTTGTGTGCAATTTATAGAGCTTTTCCTTCTTTTCCGTGCTGGTGGAGGGAGAGGTCTTGCTGCAAACGGGAGTTCCCTCGTCCAGGAGCCATCTCCCACCTTCCTCTCGCAGCTCCGTGGCTGCCTTGCTTGGACTTTGCATCCCTCGTGGAGAAGAGAGCTCCTTGCTCCAAAGGCGAGATGCCCTCTGCGTGCCCAGTGCTGTCCCAGGGCTGCTCCCCCCAGCTCCAAGCTCCCTGCACATGGTGCTGGTGGCCTTGGTGTGCGCCTGCCCTGCGCACCGCCCTGGCAGCCGGCACCACCCCTCCACGCTGCTTGGCAGCTCGGGCTCTGATGTGCAGCTTAACGAGAACTGACGAGCTGGAGACAAGCCTTCAGAAGCCCAAAGACAGGGCCCGGAGCAAGCCTGGAAGGGACGAGACGTCTTGGCGCGCTGCCTTTGATTGCGCCGCGCTCGGCTTTGCCTCCGGCAGCGGGGCGAGCGGCCTCAGCGGGGCCAGCACCCGCCTGGCTTGGCGAGGGCACCCGGGCACCGGCGGGCTGCGAGGCAGGGCAGTGCTCTGCGGGGTGAGGCTGCCCCCAATGTGCCCAGAGACACGCCGATACCAGCATCGAGGTGCTCCGAAGAGGAGCAGGTGCGCTCTCATAAACCCCTGATCTGCCAAGGGGGTGACCCCCCGGCACAGCACCTCCTGGCAGCTCAGTGGGCACACAAGGAGCAAGCCAGAGGCAGGGGCACTGCTCGGCTGTGCCCAGCACAACGCAGCTGCAGCTCCAGAGGCAGCCAAGTGCCACTAATCCCCTCCCCACAGGGGGCTTCCCTCCCGCTGGGGCCCACCACCCGCATCGCCCCGCTGGCCGCCCCACCGGGACGGCCCCTGCTGGGCACCACCAAGCGCCCGCATCGCCCCTGGTGCCCCCGCTCTGCATTAAGCCCTCCGACGAGAAATCTATCAGCTGGTAATTACGTGCAGCCTCGAACATTGCGGTTTTATTACAGCCATAAAGCACTCCGCAATTATATCTGTAAGTCCTGGCGCAGGGCGCTTACCACCGGAGGCACACCTGGGTCGCAGCGCTGCGCCGGCTCGGACCCCAGGGCTGCGGATACGCTCGCACGCACCAAGGATGCTGCTTGGAGCTGGATCCAGTGAAACAGCCCCTGGCAGGAGGAGAGGAACTGGTGCTGGTCCCCAGCGGCCAGCCTCCTGCTCCCGCTGCAGCCCCAGCCCCGTGGTGCTGGGGCAGGATGAGCCCTGCCAGCAGCCGGAGGGCTGCGCAGCCGGGCTGCTTTGGCTGATGAAGTTGCAATTTCTGAAGTTCCTCCAGAATGAATATGGATGCACATCTGTCTCCGCTTAGGTGTAACAAATTGTCCGAGATTGTGTTAAATTACCCCAAAACCGCGTCCACCGCTGACATCCCAACTACCACGGGCACGTACCGGTGGCGGCCCGGATCTGCCAGGAGCTGTTCCGTAGCCTGGAAAGAAGCAGCACTGCAGGCTTTTAATGTTTCATCAGCGCCATGCACTAACACCCTCCGCTGCCTCCTCCTCCGGCCGTTCCCCGGGCAGGCAGCCGCCCCTGCAGCCCCTCACCTCGCCGAGGGACGCTGCAGGGAGGCAGCAGGGGCTTGGGGCTCCCTGGGGAAACTGAGGCACGGGGCTGCCCCCGCTGCCCTGCTCGCCTCGTGGCCGCTGCCGAGTGGACCTGACCCCGAGCCCCAGGACGCGGTGTTTTGCTCTAACCACTAGGTAACGCGTCTTAACTGTGTTTATTTCCATCCAGGCTGCTTTTTAATTTGATTATTTATCTCCCGTTTAGCCTTTGACAGATCAAAGGCTCGGCAGAGGGGAAGCAGAGCTGGGCTGCGCATGAGAATGAGCCTCGATACATAATTAATTAACATAAAACAGTTTCATTAGGAGACGGTGTTACACGGCTGCTTGTCTTAAAAATTTAAACTGTGTAAAGAGAATGAGGGAAAACCCATCTCCCCGCCGGGCGGCCGGCGGAGCGCTGCGGGCTGACCCAGCCTGCCCCCTGTCCGTGTCCCAGCCCTGTCCAGTGACACCAGTGACACCAGTAAACACCAGCCCAGCTCCCCCCAGGCAACAGGACCGAGTATGGGAACGCGCTCCCCAACCTTGCTCCCCACCCCTCTGCCTTAATTGCGTGCAGTGTCGCCTCCCGTTGATTATTAATCTGTTTTTAATTCTATTAAGAGATGGCCAGGAGAAAGAGTATCAATTTTAGATTAACAAGGTTATTAGCACTTAATTATGTGAGGTGCCTTTGTAATTGAAAAGGAAAAGAGGAAGCGCCATAAATATCCCCAGCCTCTAAGCTCCTCGGGGTTTGCGGGTGGCTCCTTTTATTCACGAGGATATGGAACCATAAATATTAAATATCTTGTGAAAAAAATTACGAGGAAGAGAGAGGATGCCCTCTGGATATTCCCGCGCTGAACGTTCTTGCATTTACAAATATTCATTAACTGGGATCTGCAAAGTTATTTCCACCAAGACTCGGAGAATGAGCAAGAGAGAGAGGTTATTTAAAAAAAGTAAGAGTCTAGAGTAAATATTATTAGTAATTTTTATCTCGGCATGTCCCTAATTATTCCATAATTAGGAAAAGCGCACACATGCATATACAATCACTAACCTGTCAGGCTTGGTGGTTTTCGCTCCCGGCCCCGCTGCCAGCCTGGGGAAGGGGTCGTTGCGCAGCCCAAAGCGGGGGGCTCGGGGTGAGCCCCCCCACGGTGCCCTCCCCTCGGCCCCAGCTGCCCTCCCCTGCCCTTCCCCTGCACCCCGGGCCCTGGAGGAGGCCGCGGAGGCGCTGCCAGTTGGAGAAAAATTTAAATGACAAATCTTGGGCTCTTTTTAATTAAAAAATAATAGGAGATCTCAGCAGGAACCAGTTACAATAACGTGTCATTTGCCAGAACCTGCTTTATTGGAGCTATTTAAAAAAAAAAAAAAAAAAAAAGAGCCTGGTGGCCGGGAGAAGCCACATTTCCCTCCGTCAGTCTCGCTGATGGATGTCTGCCCCGGGGGCACGCACGGAGGCAGTGGTGGGGGTACCCCGGCCTGGAGAGCTGCGGCAGGGCACCCAGGGCTCGTTAGCTGCAGAGGGGCTCGTTAGCTGCTCCCAGGAGGCCCCAGCACCCTCCTCCCCCAGTCACCCCCTCAGGGCCCTGGTGGGGAGCAGGGGGGGAGGTCGGTGCCCCCATCCCACCTCCTGGTGGAGGCTGTGACCTGCTCAACGGAGCCAGGCGAGGAATTCAGAGGTGAGGATGGGACACCGGGGAGGGCAGGGACTGGGACCAGGAGCCCTGGAGGAGCGCACGGCCTCTGGGAGCCCCCCCAGCCCCTGCTTCCTCAGCAGGGTTTCCCAAAGCAATCCCCAGCAGCAGCAGAGCCCAGAGCAGCGCGGGGACGGGGGGAGCGGCGCGTGTCGGGAACCGGAGACGGAGGGGCTGGAGGAAATTACAGCATTTCAGAGAAACCGCTTTCAGCTGTTTCCCAGCGTGAAGTATCGACACGCATACGTCTCTCTGCCTTCTGCGAACCTGCTCCGTTCATCCGCTGAGGGGGGAGCACAGCGAGGGTCTGCGGCTTTCTGGGGGCTTCCAGCAAAGGGCGACGGGGAGGAGGAGGCTGGCACAAGTGGCCAGAGGGCTGGCTCCAGGTCCCTGCAGCGGGCTCCCAGCCTGCCCGCAGCCACGCCTGACCCCTCAGCAGGACAGGGGGGGCTCTCCTGTCCCCTCTTACGCTGGAGGGCCGGGTTATATCCCCTACATTCACGCCGCTGCACCCAGAGCAGCCAGCGCAGCACTCACCCCTTGCCAACACCTGTGTGACCCCTCCAGCGCCCTCCCCCTGTCCCTCCCTCGCATCCTTCCCGTGCAGAACGACTTTCCCCGGGCCGTGGTGGTGCAGAAGGCCAGAGGCAGGGCTGGAACCCTCCGTCCGAGGCCGTCCCACGCCACCCACCCCCCTGCGACTGGGCAGGGGGCGTGGGGGGCAGCTGGTGTCACCCACCAGGAATTAAGCTCTTAATCTCAACTAAACACATTACTGATGAGCTCATCAACAAAAATCTAATTATTATGTGTGAGGCCAAGCTTAATTGCTTGTCCTTGACATGAATAATGCACCACGTAAGCCTATTAGCCAGTGTAAGCCTATTATTATTATTATCGTGCTCACTGTCAAAAGTATAAAAGTAAAACAGTCGAACAGGGGAAAAAAATAATGTTATGCAATTAGCAGCAAAATGCCAGACAAATAAGCTCATTAATTCTTAGAGGGAGCAAGCTCCACCAGTAATTAGCAACTGCCCGTTTGGGGGCTGGTCAGGGGTGAAGCCTGCTCCTGGCTGCCGGGACAGCGGGCAGAGGGACGGGGACGGCAGCAGAAAGGATGTGATGGGCAGGGGCTGGCGGCCACCCCCAGCACCCCCGGGACGGCAGGGGCACCCCAAAAGAGTGCAAATCCCCGGGGAAGCGTCTGAGAGGGAGCTGGAAGCCGGGAGCTGAAAGTTCACTCCCCGTCCCGGCAGCGGCAGCACGGCCGGGGCTGGCAGCGCTCCCCCCTCACCTGAGCGCAGGCAGCGGCCCTCGACCTCCCCCCAAACCCCGCTCGGCTCCTCTGCAGCATTTGCTAATTAAATCCCGCTAATGAGAAAATGAGGATGCAGGAGCCGGCTGAACAACGCTGCCTCCTGCGCACCCGCTCCTTGCAGACTTATCACTCGTCACAGGATGTTTACAATAATTTTTAATTTGTGCAATTATTAATCATTTTTCTATCTGCCTAATTTGCATAATAATTACTCTGCTTGGTGTTCGCCATGACTGTGAATGACAGTGTTTTAAATTAAATTAAGATTTTAATATTCATTTTTTTTTTTGGTTAAGGCTAATCAAAGTTGCCGGTAGACGCCAACCATGGCTGCTGCCCTTCCAGGAACGGTAACGAAGAGGTTCGCTCCCAGCGGCGCTCGCTCCATCTCCACCACCCCTCTCATCCCCGAGGAGCCTGGAGCATTTTCCAGCTTCTCTGCTGCCAAAAGCACTCACGCAGAGCCACGTCGGGGACAGGAGAGCTGCGTCAAAGCTCAGGACACGGACCGAGGGCGTGGGGGCAAACCAGCCTCCCTCCTCCTTGGCCCAAACGCGTGCCAGGCACCAGCTCCCCGTGCCCCCAGGGTCTCCCTTCCCCAGGCTGGCAGCACCCTCTGCCGGCTGGCAGGGCCCGTCCTCACCCCCCTCCTGCTGCCTCCCCGGGTGCGGGAGCCTTCAGCTTTCCTCCTCTTGCTGTCGAAGCAAAATGTGTGCTCAACGCCATCCTGACAGCGACACTGCCGTTTCCGCTCCTTCATATCCCGGTCTTCACCGAGCGATAAGCCAAGGGCTGACCTGACACGAGCCTCCCAGGCCAGGGCCTGCAGCTTTCACAAGAGCTATGAGAGCTCTGCTCTGCTTCCAAAGGGTGGCTGCCGGCCGGCCCTTCAGCTCAGAGCTACAGGGAAAAGCATTCACACCTACTGTCAAATCTCAAAACTCCCTTGGAGCCACTTCCCACTGTCCTCCCATCCTCCTAACGGAGCCCAGCACAGCGGGACGCTGCTGGCCAGGATGCTCCGCAGCAGGTCCGGGCTCCCCAGCAACTCCCGCTTGCAGCAGGTGCCAGCAGAAGGGGCCCCGCGTGGATCACAGCGCTCGTGCTCCCTCCACCAGCTCACGTTTGCAGGCCAGGCCTGCGCCACGCAGCACGCACCTACCCTGGGGAGGTGAGGATGGCACGAGCGGAGCAGGAGAGCCCCAGACCTGGTTTCTCCAGCGGGCACAGCCCCAGGGAGCTGCAGCAGCAGTGTATCGGCAGGCCCTTGGCAAGGCACCAGCACGACTCGAGGCTTTTTCAGTCCAGCGGCGCTCCCAGGCCGCTCAGCAGACGGGGAGAGGCGGCTCTGCTGTCCCTTCTCACGCTGAAGGGCCATTTCGGATCCCCTGGGTTATTAGGCCAGCTGCATCCACATCAGCCATCACCGCACTTGCCAATTTGCATCCAGGCAACGATATAAAAGGATTCATTTTAATGGTTAAATTGCATCATCTAAGCTCTCCTATACTCTGTTACTTCGCACAGATATATCTTGGCAAGGAAGTATCTGGTAATAAAATTGTAATAGATGTATTATATAAATCCAGTACCGTAGTGAGCTCTGCTCTAAGGTCCCTATGGTAGGAATAAACACGTACCTCCATTTAAAATTTTAAGACTGGAGCCTTCAAAGTAAGTTGCAGGAGCAGAAGTTTATGCTGTTTGCAGGTGCTAAAAAAGCACCGTGCTTAGTACCAGTGCCACGATGGCTCTGCCTTCCTAAACAGCAACTTATGTTCCCTACTTTCATGCTAGCTAGCCAGCTGCGGTCTCCTGCTCCTCTGTAAGAAAGCAGCATGCTTCCACCCAGGCGGGGTGGACAACAAAGTACAAGCATCTAAACACAGCAACAATTCTAAGGTGAATTCAGTAATTCAACATTAACAAAAGTAAGAAAAAAATAACACAAGAAAATACATCTCCAGAAGCACTCTTAAGTGAGATCAAAAATGAGTGTGTTAAAAGTAACTCTGTCCTTCAAGGCTGCAGCTCCTCCTGGTTACAGGAATAAACCAGGACCTTGGTGGTGAAGGGAGAAGTACACGCAGAACCTGCGCGTGACTGAAGAGCGGGTTTTCAATATGCTGCAGCGAGCAGCTCTGCAGCACTGAACCATTACTGCCGCTTCCCACTACTGCCTCGCACTCCCAAACTACCTTCCTGCCTGAGAGGCTACAGCAGGGCCCACACAAGCCCAGCGTTCCTTCACACCGCCTTTGTGTCCGCAAAAAATGAGCCCTGCTCAGGGCTGTTTCCCTCGGTTTAGCTATTAAAGTAGAAACCACAACTCACTCCCACAGGATCTACAAATGGCGCCTCATTCTCCATTCCTCTCCTGACCCCAGTCGCTGGCTGTGGATAGAAGTCCGTGGTTTATGTACTTGCAAGCAGAGATGGAGGGTACCTGTGCCCAGCAGCGAGGCTTTTCCGACTACCCCATAAATACCAGCGGGGCTGTCAGCGCAGCTACGGTCCAGCAAGTTCCCGCTTTTAGCTGGATAGTTACCAACAGACTCAGAAAAAGACGTTAGCAAAGCACAATTTGTTTGGCCAAGCAAACCACGGACTGTGATGGCAGCAGAGGAAATTACATCCAATCCGTTCACCAGCAGGCTGACAATTATTTACCCGCCTCATCCTTGCCTTGGAAAAAAAAACAGCACACGCAAATCAAGTAAAAAAAAGAAAGCTGTTATTTACAAGTGTACATACAGATTTCAGGATGGCTAGAAACATAACAGGGAATGAAAAACAGGGAAGAAAGTCTCAAGGCTCACACACTCCAGAGAAAACTTTGTCATTATATTCTCACCCACAGCCCTCCTACTGCTCGCGGATCGCTGCAAAGAGCAATGCTGATGACTGGCCCCTGATCACTATTGAAGACAAGGCATCTCCATGGAAACTGCTGGCTGCAGTTAATACATGCTCTCTGGGACGCAAACAAGAACAACTGTATTTATTTCCAGAAGTGCTTTCTCGCAAGCAGGGTTTGAGTGAAACACTCTGCCTGGCCTCCAGCTCCAAGCCCGACAAATCTGATCACAAGAGAGGGGTTACGTCCCGCGCTGGAGCGAGCCCCCAGGCAGCAGTGGTGAGGAAGTGCCAAGCAGCACTGTCCGGAGAAACATCTGTGGGGACTAATCCACGACCATTAGCTACTCTGAAGCAAATAGTGGTCAGGGGAAACAGTTGAAGCAGCCTCTGCATGTTTATTTCCACAAGAAATCGACCCCCAAGGAGCTGCTGGAGCTTCTGAAGATTTTGCCTTCAAGTATAACACCGCGTGTTGTTCTTTCAGCCTCTTCCAGGGTAGAACCAGAGCGATAGATACACAGCAAGCAGCTTCCTGCCACAGACCAACCCGCCTGGCACAACTCCAGCAGGACAAGGAGCAGCTCTGCTTTACTTATTTCACTGCAAGCCGATGACTCCGTGAACTAGAGGGCACAATAGCTGCACAAAACGGAAGAGAAGCCCTCTGGGCTCACTAGCAAGGACATGGGGGCAGATCTGACAGGAGCCCAGAGGCAAATCAGCTCACAGTACTGAGTGTTAGGGCACAGATGCTCTCTGGAAGAACTCAACCACAACTGGAACAGACCGACCTACTGGATGAGGTTAACTCTCCAGCGACCAAGTTCTCAGCATACTTTCACCATGAAAAACCCTGAGATTTAAGACACCTGAAGATCTGTAAACCACCTTCAGAGGACAAAGCATTTGGCGTAAAACAATTTAGCATAGCTTCTACAGCTTGTTAGACGAGGAATACATGGGCCAGGAGTCTATGTCTGCAGCACCACACGAGGGAGCGCCAGAGAGCAGCAGCAGGCAGCAGCCACTGCACCTCCCCAGCACACTCGGCCACTGCAGCACCCCACGTAGCACCGCTGCAGCTCTCCACACTAGTCCACGCTGGCTGGCAGGAAATCCTCTTTCAGCAGCTCTCCTCTAAATGCAGCCTTGCCTCTTGGCAGACAGCCCACTGGGATACGCTGAGGGCAGCGCTTGGTCCAGGCAGACGGAGCCACTACTTAGGGCCCCGGCAGCGGCAGAAGGTGGTCCTCCGGTCCAGGCGTGCTGTTCTGCATGGTTTTCTTCTGCCTACATGTCCTCAACGCTCCACTTGTACGCAAGCTCCTGAACCGCCTTCTTGTTGGCTATCCTGGCAAAGCGCTGCTGCTCAAATCCATTGGACCTACAAAGCGATACCAAGACTGCAGTACAGGAGATTTTCTAAAGCAACAACACTTTTTTTTTTAAGAGACATCACAAGTTTTTCACTACTTTTGCTTTGCCGTCTCCAGCTGAGCTTCCACCTTGATCTGTGGTTAACAGCAGCTAGTGCCTTTGATGAGACTTCAGCGACTACATCCTGAGGCTGAGGGGGTCTCTCTGCCTCCTGCCCCGTGTTCACGTCACAGAAGCTATTTGCACCGTTGCTATCAGCCAACAGATGCAACGCTGTGCCAACACACAGCACAGCATGCTCCCCTGGTGCCTCGTCAGAGCCACTACAGGCCTTGAAGGACCTGACCGGATTAGAGCCTTGCTCCTTTCTGTCCCAGGCAAGGATGTATTTACCACCCGTTCATAATTGTTGGCAATGTAAAGGCTGAATATGCTAGATCTCATTCACTGTAAGCTCTTTGAAGTAAAAGCTCTTTTAGTTTTACTGTTATTCTACGATATCAATGTCTCAGGAACATTTATGTACCTGTCCACGCCATCCCAGCGATGCCCCGGCCATATGTTAAATCTGTTGAGTGGAGGTGCTGGTCCATTGTACCTAGGTTTTTCTAGAGACAGAAAGAGCAATACAACCATTTACTACTACAGCGCAATCTTGTGATCACATCACCCTAAAAGTATATATATCTACACAGACCTAACACACAGACTGCCCAAGAGCCAGCTGGAGCTCACAGTGGAAACTCCCAACACTCCCTTAATCAAACTGCAGTGTGCTGACTGCCTAAGTCACTGGATACACTCTCTACGGTAACAAATAACAGTAACAGTTACTAGTAACAAGCCACTAATAGCAAATACTGCTGTGTCACTAACTCCAGACAAGGACTAAGCTGCCATGAAGCAATGTTATGCTATTAATTAAACAGCAGCTGCACTTCTACGCTCCTTGGGCCTTAAAACCTACACCAGCGTAGCTTAATACCCATACCTTTCTTTTCTTTGTTCTCCTTGGCCTTCCTTTTTTTGATGAAGTCAGCCATGGGGTCTCCTTCTCTCTCCTGTTCTCGCAGCATTCGATCCAGATCCTGATCGTCAATATAACGGGCCAGTGGCTTCTGCATCTCTTTTATTGCATCTTCCACATTCTGCTGCTGTTGCCTCCCCTGTGCTAGCCTGAAAATGAACACAAACAAAGCTTTATCCCAAAACCACAGAATCCTTTACTGTGACTTGCAATCACAATCCTGAACTTCCGCTGTGCGCAGCATTCCCAATGCACATGCAGCAACGGACAGGATAATTCAGGGGGTCTCTAAGGCACGTTGGAGTATGTTGTACCCTGGTCCCAGGCTCGAACTCAAAACATTACTAACCTTCAGTCCCTGACCCTGTGAAATGACATGCCACAAAAACCACCGCTATAAGCGGTACCTTTGCTGGTACCAGAACTGGATGAAAAAGCAGGGAGTGGAGTTGTGATGCAAGACCCAGCGACCACAGATCTAGAAAGACCCTTACCCTTTTCCCCATCTGGCATATTGTTCATCTCTCTCGGACTTGGCTTCATCTTTCTGCTTCTGCTCAAGTCGTTCCTGCGCAAGGTCCCTCTTGCGGCCTGACTTGTCTCGGAAGACGGTTTCAGTGTGCCGGGATTCCTCTGAGGGTGACAGATGCCCTAAATCACTCATTTTGGAATATTTCGCAGTCTCCAGATAATTCAGTGACTAACTGTAACTCATCTCAGCATATTTTCCTTTTACGTGCTCTAGCCATTGAAAGAGGTTACCCACTGATAACAGGGAAGATCACAGCCTTTCCTTTTAGCTGCTGCCCCACACAGCCACACTCATACCACGAGCTCTTTGAACACCAGTTCACTTCTTCAGATTAGGACTTGCAGCATAAAAGCCTCTCACCTCCCCAACTATTTCACTAGCATTGCTTTGAAATCACCATTTATAAGTGTTTTTTTTTCCAAGAGGCCCACTGACCCTACCCCCAGGAATCCATCAGCACGTCTAGATGCTGCTCCACAGAGTTGCTCTCCATCACCAACCAGCACTCAGGACAGGGCCTGACACAGCATTAAGAACCAGCAGAAAGCAGAGAAAAATAAAGCAAGCTGGTGCTCGTCAGTGGTTTTAGACCCCTACCTTCCAAGCGCTTGTTACTTCTCTCACGCTTCTTGAGCTCTTGCTGCTCCCTCCGCAGCACATCAGCTGACACCAAGCCAGCTTTGACCCCAGACATCATCATGTTTGCCTGTGAATCAAACAAGAATCACACTTGCTGCTAGCTGAGAGCTGTCCAGTAACCCAGAGGCATAATGAGGGGATGGCCCAAAGTCAAGAGAAGTATCAGGAAGGACAGCCACGTTACAAAGCCACTCTGCTGCCAGCCCTGGGAACAGCTTCCACAGCCCTCCAAAAAAAAACAGCGGACTGAGACAGAGTCCCCTTATGCCTACCTCACGCCTCATCTCATAACAAGTTGACAGTCCAGCACAGCTGCATGGATGAGGTGTATTTCTGCTCTACAGTCCGTAAGCCATTGGACTTTTGAAGTTTTCTATCAGAAGGAACTCATCTAGAGCTCAGATGGAAAGACAAAACCCCTACCTTCTTGGGAGATCCCTTGGAGTCACGGTGGTGATGAGGCGAGAGATCAGTGGGACTCCTCGAGCTCTGCTGATCCTTCCCAGTGGGCAGAGTCCTTCGCAGAAGAGAGAAATCAGAGTCGGAAGAGTTGCTCTGACTCTGTTGAAGAGGACCCTGCTTAGGGGAATCACTACGGAACAGGCCTAACCTGCGATCCTTGCGTTGGGGAGAAAGGTCTGCATCGGAGGCGTTCCGGGTGGCCCTCCGCGGAGGCGGCGAATCGGAGTCATGCCTCAGCCACCTCTGAGGCGAGGGCACGTGCCTAGGCTTTTTCGTGTCTGGGGAAGCACCTGTAACGCAAACACATACCAGAATCACGGGAGGTCTAAACGTGGAGATGCGCGAGGTAACTCACGGAAAAATCAATACCTTAAGAGGTGACAAGCTGCAGGGAAAAGACAAACACGCGGCATCAGTCTTTAAATTCTATTCCTTTGAACATGCATTGCTTGGAGACAAGGTGTAAGTTTTCCTTTCAGACAAGTCTTTAAGCCTCACCCAGCTAACCTGTAGGTTAACTCTGCTCAAGCTAATAACAAGTAGGATTACAAGCACTGGTTTAACCAGCAGAAGCGGCAAACTGCCCACTACCGTTCCCTGCTTACGGACTACTAACTCCACACTGCTCACCCTCAGAAGCATGCAAACACCACCACAGACGGGGCAGCCAGCAACGATCAGCAGAGACAGAACAAGCACTCTTGCAGACTCACCTTTTGTTCTACTCGGCTTTTTCTGACTAGGTGACCCAGACCTCTTTTGCCAACGTGGCGATGAATCTGGGTCAGAATCGTCTCTCTTCTTCCGTGGAGGGGACAGATCTGGAGTAGCCTGCCGCTTCTGACGTGACGAGGACTTGTCAGAGAAGCCATGCCGGAGATGAGGTTGCTCTCCTCCTTGCATCCCCCCTGACAGTGACTTTTCTGTTGTTTTGCAGCCCTTTTTTCCCGTTGCTGAACTGACTCTCTTTGGAGAGACATCAGGGGAGTCGTGGCGCTTCCGTCTCGGCGGGGAGAGATCCGGGGAGTCGTGGCGCTGCCGGTTGGGAGCTGATGGGTCTGGAGAGTCGTGGCGCTTCCGTCTCGGAGGGGAGAGATCGGGGGAGTCGTGGCGCTTCCGTCTCGGAGGGGAGAGATCGGGGGAGTCGTGGCGCTTCCGTCTCGGAGGGGAGAGATCGGGGGAGTCGTGGCGCTTCCGTCTCGGAGGGGAGAGATCGGGGGAGTCGTGGCGCTTCCGTCTCGGAGGGGAGAGATCGGGGGAGTCATGGCGCTTCCGTCTCGGAGGGGAGAGATCGGGGGAGTCGTGGCGCTGTCGCTTGGGAGGTGATGGCTCTGGAGAGTCGTGGCGCTTCCGTCTCGGAGGGGAAAGATCGGGGGAGTCGTGGCGCTTCCGTCTCGGAGGGGAGAGATCGGGGGAGTCGTGGCGCTTCCGTCTCGGAGGGGAGAGATCGGGGGAGTCGTGGCGCTGTTGCCTGGGAGGTAAGAGGCTGGGGGAATTGTTTCTCTCTCGCCTGGGAGGAGACAGATCCGGGGAGTCATGCCGCAGTTGCCTTGGTGGTGTGTTGTCTGGGGAGTCATGGCGCTGTCGCCTAGGAGGAGGAGGGAAACTTCAAATGAGAATTAGCTTGTGTGTTTTGCTTTGCTGTCTCCAGACCGGAAACACGAACAAAATGGAACCTATAAAGCTACCAGGAGGACAGAATAACAGCAACCTGCATGACTGAGCCACAGACTTACCAAAACAGATCCGAGAAACCTTCCAAGACAACTCAGATCACAGGAAAACTCTGTTAGTATCACTTTAAAGTCTACAGGAACCCCCGTAACACTCAGACTATAAAACCCATTTTATGCCCTCATAAAATCACCTTCTCACAACAAAACGCCCCACCAGGCTGTGTCTGAGCCTGGACTCTGATCACAGAACATCCCGCAACTGCTGTCAGAGGAGAGGCACATTGCAATGCTGCCATCCTCACTGTATTTCAGGTCTACAGCCAGTCACCACCCAGATTTCTCTGATATCAAAGGACTGCAGGATGGCTGTTTGCATATCTTGCAAAAATCTAAACAACGTGCCAGCTGACAGCTTTTCTCCCCCATCCAGAGGGGATTCAACAGCGGAAGAGGTATCCCCGTGTATGCTACTTCTCCCACTGCAGCAGACTTTGAAACTGCAGAATGAGACAGAGGATGACCAAAACAAATAAAAAAAGGATTAACTAAGAGAAGAATTTGTAGCTGGAAATACAGACCTTGCGGTAGATTTGGCAGGTACTGAGATGTCCGAACTCTGGGAGTCTTCATTCTGGTCTACAGAAAAACCATCAGTGAGTTACCAGCAGTAAGGTTTTCCACAGACTGTGATCTCTTCAGCACTTAAAAGATTTTTTGCAAGCTAGCAATATTTTACCTTGCCGTTTTATTGTTTAGAACGGCAAAAGCATTCAGGGAGAAGTGACAGGAAGGCCTAGCCTCACCTCCTAAAAGCTTCCATTTCGTATTTGTTCGGAACTCCTCCATGAGCTTTACTTCATCGGGACGCTCATCAACGAACTCTGCCACCTAAGGATGAAACGCCAGAGCAAACAACGCAACTTATAAAAGGAAAAAGAAACGGGCTTACGCTCTGCAAAAGAAGCGAGTAGGTGCGACTACGTGGGTAAGAAGGATGTGTAAGCTGCCTGCTCGTGGGTGACAGCAGCAGCTGCCCAAGGGCTTGGACTCAAGGATTTTGGACTCGAGGCTTCTCTGCCCTTTGTCTTGAGTCCCAGGGGTGTTTGAGGAGAGGCTGGACGTGGTGCTTGGGGACACGGGGACACGGTGGGAGCGGGCGGCTGGGCCGGATGATCCTGGGGGGTCTTCCAGCCCTAACGATGCTGTGACTCCAGCCCCAACGACCCTGCGACTCCCAGCAGCCCCGCTTTCTCTCCCCCCCTCGCCCCTCGGGGCCGTTCCGCCCCTCGCAGGCCCCGCCCGGTGCCCGCCGCCCCCCCGGGGCGCTCACCACGGGCAGGTCGGCCTCGTCCTCCTCCTCCTCCTGCTCCCCGCCGGCGGCCAGGCTGCTCCAGCTCACGTCGTCGTCCACGATCCGCATCCTGCGGGCGGGCCCGGGGCCTCCGTCAGCGGGGGGGGGGGAACCGGGCCCGGCGGGGAGCGCGGAGCCGGGCCCGGGGCGGCACTGAGGAGGGGAGGAGGCCTCGGCCCCGCACTCACCCGGCCCTGGCGGCGCCCGGCGGCTTCTTCCTGCGGCGGCGGCGGGGCTGGGCGGCGGGCGGGCCGCTGAGGTAGCGCTGCAGGTACTGCGCCTTCGACAGGCCCCGCGCCGCCATCGCGGGACGGGGACGGCGGCCGGCGAGGGACACGGCGCGGCGCGGGGGCGTGGCCAGGTGACGTGTGAACAGCGTGTGGGCGTGGCCACTGGAGTGGGCGTGGCCTCTTCCCCCCCCCCCCCCCCCCGCGAGGAGCCGGGCGCAGGGCGGGAGCTGCAGGCGCTTTATTGGAACAACACCCGGAACACCCAAACCCACCCAAACCGCCCCAAAACCACCCCCACGCGGCCCTCGCGGCGCTCCCAGCAGGCCCCCGGGAAGGAGCGAGTCCTGCTGCTGAGGAAGCGGAGGAAGGAGGGGGCTTGGCCCCGCTGCTATGGGTCCCGCTATCGGTCCGCCGCCGCCTCGTAGCCCTCGGTCCTCATGTCGTTGAGGCCCAGCTCCTCGTTCTGCTCGAACGTGCGCTCGTAGCGCTCCACCTTCAGCTCCGGGTCCTCCTCCGGGGCGTACACGTTCTGCGGGGCAGAGAGAAGCCTCCTGAGCCTCCGTCCCCTCCTGCCTGGGGCTGAGGAGCTCCAACCCAGACAAACCCAACACCCCCGGACCCAGCCTCAGGCTTGTCCACCGTGCCCCAGACACAACTACCCCATTCCCAGCCCCAAATCCCACACACAGACACCGCTGCCATCATCCCTCCCCCCAGTTTACCAGCAGTCTTCCTTCCCCAGGCAGAGCCCGCAGAAACACCCTCGTTACACAAGCCCCCAAGGAACCCTGACAGCCAAGACACAAAGGAAAAAAAAAATACACCCCAGCTGTTCAGAACGCTTCAGGAAGTCTGAGTGCACACCACTGTACCTGAAGGTAGCTGTTGCCTGCTGGATCATCCATTATGAAGTGAGCCTTTGTCTTTCCTTCTATTATCTGCAGAAAGAGAGCATGCCAATACATTAAGGCTTTCTAGTCCTTCGGCACTTCTGGTACCAAGAGATCCACGGCACACTTCAGAGAGTTTAACACCTTCCTTAGTTAACAGCAGCTGCTTGACAAACATGTGAGAGCAGAGAATACAAGCATGGAACAGCTCAAAGAGGTTCTGTGGCACTCGCCCTGGAGTTCAGTTAAACACACTCCATTAACTGCAACGACAAAACCACACTGGAGTTTGAGGGTTAAGAGGACACTCACCTCTTGCAGTCTGCCAACAAACTCTTGCAGCTTTTCTTTTTTGCTTGGAGTAGAGCTGTCCCCCAGAGTGAAGGGGTTTCTCTCAACCTGGAAGAGCAGACCCAGCACTTACGCAGGGCAGGAGAAACCCAGGAGAAACCCAGTCCCACAGTGTCCTTACCAGACACAGGCCAAACGTTAATACAGAGCTCTGAGCTCTCATTAATACTGAGCTCTGCTGAGTGTCGAGAAGGACCCTTCAGCACAAGCACAACCAACACACCGTGCTGGGAAGGGAACAAGAAGCATGAGAGGAGCAGTGCACTGCTCTGCAGAGGAATACAAACACTTCTGGCATAGCTCCAGTAGACAGCAGCACAGGACCACTTACCAGGTCTTTGATGTCCTTCAGCAGCCCTTCCAACGTGGTGAATTTCCCTCCCAGCGCTCCCATTCCCAGCTCAAACTCCAGCTCTGGAATCTCCACGCTGCACGTCTCCGACTGTAACAGGGACCCCCACCTGAGTCCTGACAGCCCACCCCACAGCTGGGCCACCAGGCACCCTCTGCAGGGGGGGCAGTCAACAAGCAGGCGGGCAGGTATCAGAAGGCTCTTCACCTTTAGGATGTCTCTTGTCATGTCCGAAGGATCTGTAATCCGAAGGGTAATCCTGGTGCCTTGGGGTTCTATTGCTCCTCCAGACTTCACCTAGGAACACCTGGCAGTCAGTGGCCCCAACTTTTTTACTGGTCAGGCCATAATTTATAATGGAAGTCAGGCCATGACGCCCTCAGAGGGGCTGCTCTGGCAGCTCTGAGCTCGCAGTGCCAAGGCTGAACCAGACGCAGGGACAGCCCCTTACACTTAGGGAACTCAGGCAGGTTTGGAGCTCGATGACCCCCTTTCACTAAACACAGCTCTTCTGTACAGAACTCTCTCCCCTCATTTGGGGAACTCAGGAGCCTTCCAGCAAGTTGAACAGACCCAGCCTAACCTCGCTGTACGCGTCAGCTTCAGCACAGCTTGCAGGTGATCTGGCCCCCACCCATAAGCAAGTCAGTTTTTCAGCTTTATGCTCAGTGCAGTGCACTTCATCAGTGTACCTCATGAAACAGACTGTGAGCCCAGCCTCCCCGCTTGGCTTGCCCAAACTGCTGCGTTTTGAGCAGTGTGAAACACTGGCAG
Source organism: Anser brachyrhynchus (assembly GCF_964034855.1). NCBI lineage: Eukaryota > Metazoa > Chordata > Aves > Anseriformes > Anatidae > Anser > Anser brachyrhynchus. The sequence continues at coordinate 1,303,725 of NC_137718.1, forward strand.
GGAGTCTGAGAAACATCTATCCATAAAAGCACAGAAGAACTCCCCCCAACACACAAAAAGAAGAAGAGCTCCATAGTTTACCAGCTCACCTCATTTGTCCTGTGCCCACAGGAGTCACAGTTTGTGGCCATGATAATCACTTCCTTGAAGTGGGGGATTTCTGGAGCAGGCAGTCAAGGAAAATTCAACAATAGAAAAATCTCAAAGTGGCCTGTGCCCTCTGCTAGATATCATTTATTCATGCCTTATGGATGCAGCAGAATAGGTCTAGGGCAGCACACAAAGCAACCCTCACCCTGGCCTTTGCACAGACCCCAGCAGACGCCACCAGCCTGACCCCGTGCTGTCACTCACAGGATACGCACTAGCTTCATGTTTGTGTTAGCTGGAGCGTTGCACTCGGGGCAGTTGGTGTTGAACTGCAGTACCTAGATCAAAGGAACGAAAAGGGCAGTCAGGGAGTATCAGCCAGCCCCATGTACCAGAGTCACCTCGACACAGTCATCATGAGATTGCAAAGTCACCCACCTCATTCCTCAGATCCTCTGCAGAATCAGCTGGCTTCTCATCCAACTCCTCTCCCTGCAACAGGAGAGGCCAGAAACAGCATTAACTTCTACCTGCACCTGCCTTTTTATTTGGGGTCTCCCTGGCAGCGAGGGACAGAGGAGTGCATGCCCAGGCCATGTGGCCTCACACGTGCAGAAAGCTGACACCACACCACCAGCGATGGGGAGGGCACAGCCGGCCATGAAGGGAGCACAACACCTCCACGTTACCTCAATCCCCAGCATGGCAGCCTGCTGGGGAGTCCTCTTGTAATGAGTAACCACAAGAGCTTCATCCTTCTGTGGTGCATAGGGGTTCTCCACAAAGCTGTTCCCTGAAGGATCATCTATGATCTACAGCAGAAGAGAGCCAAAGAAAGCCTTAGGAAGCCAGCCCACACTTCCAACAGAACGGGTCTGCCCTTCTGCACATACTTACAAATGTGAAAGGGGAATGTACTTCTTTTAGCTGCTTTAATTTACCAATGAACTCATCTATTTTACTTGCCACCTCTTTGTCTGTTGCCTGCAAAGAGAGAGACACATTTGAGAGTGACGTCAGGGGTAACCCAGAGCTGAAGATGATGCTGTCAACAGAACAAACCAGAGCCTGATACGCTTCTAATCAGCAGAGTGGAGAGCCAATAGGTAGGGGAGCAACAAAGTAAGCATGTACCAAATCTCTGAAGAGATTCCTCTTTCACAGCATCTTACCCAGCGGACAGGCTGGTCCTGCTCCAGGCCCGCAACAGCTCTGTCAATTATGCCTTCAATGGTGGTAAGAACTTGAAAGGGAGAGAAAACAGAAGCATCGGCAGCATTAAGTACACCACAGCAGTGGTGCTGGCCCTGCCAGCTCGCACTGACCACACGCACAGACACGAGGCCGGCTCCTCACACTGCCTTGGAGGTGATGGAGGCATGCAAAGGGGGCGCAGGCGCCATACCCACCTCCTTTCTGGGAGAAGGCAGGGATCTCAAAGTCCAGCTCTGGAATCCGAGTTGTGGCGCAGTCAGTCTTCACAACCTCCCTGTTCATGTCCTGCACGCGACAGTTCACGATCGCCACGAGCACCCTGCGCAGGCCCAGCACCTCCCACACCCTGCCGAGCACGCCGGGGCACGCAGCTCTCCCGGAGCAGCAGCCTTAGCCCCGGGCCAGCTCCAGCAGCCTCCCCGCTTGCTGTGGCGCACGGCCGGGACGCCACGCTTGGAGCTGGGGTTTCGGGGACCGCTCAGCGCCCAGCTCAACCCCTGCCCCCCGCGACCCGAGGGGCAGCCTCCTCACAGCCCCGGCGAGGCCGGCGGACGCCCCTCGTCACAGCAGGGCACGCAGGGAGAGCCCCGCACCGCCGCGGCCGCGCGCTCAGCGCCACGCCACCGTTACTGCCGTCACGGCCCGGGGCTCAGCGCTGCGCTCCCGGCAGGATGAGGCCCGGCGCGGGACAGGGGCGCCGCTCACCTGCCGGGAGGCCACGGCCAGGGCGTAGCGCACGCCGCGCTCCTGGATGCTGCCGGCCGCCTGGATCTCGGCGTCGGCCCAGCCGCAGGCCCCGCAGGAGAAGGAGCTGACGATGAGCTCCCTGAAGAACGGCACCCGGGTCAGCAGCAGCCGCGTCACGCCCTGCAGCGGGGCACGGTGAGGTGCGGGGGCCGCTCCCGGCCCCGCCGCCACCACCGCCCCCCGGCCGCCCCCCGGCGCCTCACGTTGCGGTGGCACTTCATGCACAGCGACTCGATCTCCGCCGGCCGCTGCTCGCCGTCCTCGGCGCCCACGGGGCGGAACAGGGCGGCCGCGGCCCCCCCCGGCCCGGCCCCGGCCTCCACCGCGCCCAGCGCCGACATCTTGCGGCACGGCGCGGCCCGCACCGCGCCTGCGCGCCGGGCCGCCACGTGAGGGCGGGGACACGTTGTGAGGGGGGGGCGGCCACGTGAGGGCGGGGCCACGTGGGGAAGGGGGAGGGAATCGGGGGAAGGCGGGCGGGGCGGCGCGTCTGTTATGAATGGCCGCGCCCGGGAGGCCACGCCCACTGGGCGGTGGCCACGCCCCCTCCTCGTGGCCCCTCCTCCTCCCACGCGTGTCCGCGTCGCCCCGCGGCCCCCGCAGAGCGCGTGGAGCCGAGGAGGAGGAGGAGGAGGAGGAGGGGGAGGAGGAAGGCAGGGGTTCGCGGAGCAGCCCGCAGAGCCCGGGGACGGCCACCCCCAGCAGGACGTGGGGCCCGGGTGAAAATCGCCCAAACGTGGGCCCGGGTGGGGGTGCTCTGGGCGGGGGCAGGCGGCCCCCCGGCAGCGCTGGGTCTGTGGGCTCCTGCCGGTGGCTCGGCGAGTCACGGAACACCCCGGGGACACGGACACGGACACGGACAGGGCGGCACGCGGGTATCACGGGACGGGTTCAGGGCACCCTGTGAATCCACCCCCTGAGCCGCGTGAGCAGGGACGGCCGGGGGGGGGGGCCGCTCCTTCACCCCCTGCCTGGCTCTGGGCCGCCCCCCTGCCGCGGGCAGCCTAGGGTAACCGTGGCACCCACCCGGCAGGGAGGCCCGGAGGGCGAGCAGACGCGCAGCCTTCGGGTTCATGATCTGCGGGGTGATCCACAGCAGTGGAGCTGTAGGAGAAGGAGAAAAGGAGGCGTCAGCTCGTGCCGCAGCTCCTGTCCCTTCGGTCCTGCATCGCGCTCCCCAGGCACACCGGGGTAACGTCGGTCCCCAGGGGAGCTGCGAGGCGAGGCCGGCCGTGCTCTCCTGGGGACAAGGCGTCCCAGGGCCGGGCGGCTCCCTGCCCCTTACCTGGCCGCTGCTCACCTCCCACGTCCCCCGTGCGGGGCGCCCGGCACGGGCTCACTTCATACGGGCGCCCGCGGGAGGCAGAAGAGCCCAGCGATAGCGCGTCGGCAGTGGGAGACCTTTTGGACCTCACGCCATGTAAATGCAACGTGGAGGTTCACCGGCGTGCCTGAGGCATGACGTGAGTGCAGGCATCTGACCGCCGCCTGCCCGCGCATCCGTGCCCCGCGCCAGCCCGGACCCCCGGCCGGCCAGCCTCAACCCCCCCGGGCTGCAGCCCCGAGCCCACCCGCTCCCCGAGCATCCACACCTGGGGACCACAAAACCCCAGCCCTGGCAGGGTTCGCCCATTTCTTTTACAGATTTTCCCCCAGTGAAAAACACGTCCATGTCCTCAGTCCGGCTCTTGTCCCCGTGAAGAGCGGCTGCTCCGAGAGGGGCAGGAGAGCCCCGGTGCCAGCCAGGCAGGGGCTGCTGCGGGCGGCTCCCCCCCCGGCCGCTCACCCGAGCTGCTGACACCGGGCTTTGAGTGTTTGCTCTGAAGCAACCCAGCAAACAGGGGCGGGAGCAGACCCGCTGCAAGAGGCACCTCTGGGGCTGCCTCGCACCGGTCGGGCTGGAGGCCAGCACCCGCGGTGTCTCCGTGCGCCTTGGGCAAAGTCCGGCACGCGGGGTGAGGCCCCAGGGGACTCCTCCGGTGCCCACATCCCCCCTGCTCCCGTGCCCCTGCAACAACCCCGAGCACCCCGAGGTGCTCTGCTGGTGGAGCCACTGCGAGGTGTCCCCATCGTGTCCGGGTACCGGAGGGGCTTGGGGCTGGTCGTCCCTCTGGGGACATGGGACCGGAGCAGGGGGTCCTGGTGCTGCAGAGAACCTGCTGGTGAGGCCCGGGGCGCCCAGCCCCTGCCATGGCAGTGGCTCCAGCGGGGATGCTCGGCGTTATGCCTCCCCCTCCGGAGCCCCGGGGGAGCCCAGGTGCCACAGAGACACTGCAGCACCGCGGTGCGGTGACGCCCCAGGCTCAGCCCCCGTGTGGGGGCAGCCAGCCCTGGCTGGTGTGCTCACCTGGCCGAAAGGTTCCTGGCCCCCGCGCAGCACCCGCAGCCTGCCCTGGCCCCCTCCCAGCCCCACGTCTGTCCCCGGGCCCAAATCCAGAGGTGAGGCCAAGAAACACCCGGGGGGTTTCGGGACAGCAGGGTGCAGGGGGAAGGACGGACACAGACCACCGGGTGCATCACAACGCGCCAGTTTATTTCTGCCACGCGGAGAAGCCCTGAATGCTACTGGGGGAGGGAGGGGGGGCTCAGCTCTCTGCCTGCTCTGTGGTGCTGAGGAAGGTGGCCACCTTCTCCCGCACCTCCTTCTCCAGCAGGTCCAGGTGGTCCTCCACCCCCGCGGTGCCCGACTCCAGCTTCTGCCGCATCTCCTCCAGCCGCTGCACCAGCTGCTGCCTGAAGGCCTCGCCGACGGGGGCTGCCTGCCTCTGGAAAGCCTCCACCGTCTGCCCCACGCGCTCCTCCAGCTGCTGGGCCAGCGGGGCCAGCCGCTGCTGCAGCCCCTCGGCGTCGCTCTTCAGCGCCTGCTGCAGCTCCAGCGCCAGGGGGCTGAGCTGGGAGCGCAGCTCCTCCAGGTTGGTGGCCAGGCGGGTGCGCAGCTCCTCGGCCGCCCGCTCCATCTGCAGCGAGAGGCTCTCCAGCTGCCGGTTGAGGCCGTCCTGCACCTCCTGGGCGTAGGGGCTCAGCCCCTTGCGCAGCCCCTCCACGCTCTGCGCCACCTGCCCCTTCAGGTCGTCGGCCAGCGGCGTCAGCTGCCCCCGCAGGTTCTCCACGCTGCTGTCGATCTGCTGCTGCAGCCGCTCGGCGTAGGGGCTGAGGGAGGCCTGGATGCTGCCCGCGTTGTCCTGCAGCCGCTCCCGCAGCTCGGTGGCGTAGGGCTCCAGCGCCCGCCGCAGCTCCCCGGTGCCCCGGTCCACCTGCGAGCGCAGCTCCTCGGCGTAGGGGCTCAGCTTGGCCTGCAGCTCGCGGATGTTGGTGCCGATCTGCTGGTGCACCTCGTCGGCGTAGGGCGCCAGCTTGGCCTGCAGCTCGGCCAGCTCCCTGCGGATCTGCTCCTTCAGCCGCTGCGAGTCCTGCGCCAGCCGCGCCTGCAGCTCCGTGGCGAAGGGCACCAGGCGCCGCTGCAGCTCCTCGGTGTACGAGCTCATGCTCTTCAGGTTGCTCTGCAGCAGGGTGCTGGGGAGAGCAGGTGGTCAGTGCCCAGCGCCCAGCGCCCAGGGTCCAGCGCCCAGGATCCAGCGCCCAGCACCCAGCACCCAGCACCCAGCACCCAGCACCCAGCACCTTCCCCTTCCCCTTCCCTGCAGCCCCGAGTGCCGCAGCGGCCGCTGCACTTACTTGATCTGCTTGGTGATCTCGGCTTCCTGCAGCTGGTCCACGGTCTCCTTGGCATTGCTGCCCAGCTCACTGAAGTACTTCCAGAGCACGGTGGCCACCTGGTCCGCGCTGACATCGGCCTGCGTCCCTGCAGGCGCATGGACGCGGGGTCAGAGCTGGCACTTCCGTGCCTTGAGACCCCCCCAGGGACGTCACACCAGGTCCCCATCCCTCCCCAGGGCAGAGCCCCGTGCTCAGCCCCGCAATCCCCCCATGGGCCCAGGACCCCGTGATGCCTCACCTGCGATGGCAAGGAGCACCAAGAAGAGGGCGGCCGCCTTCGGAGACATCCTGAGCGGTGCAGGAGAGGCTCCCCTGTGCTGCTGCCTCCTGTAGGACCTGCTGAGCCGGGCAGCGCCGCCCGCTATTTATGCTCCCCGAGCAGCCTCGCAGCTTCCACGCAGGCCTGCGCCACGGGCCCCGGGCTTGGACTTTAGCAAGGTTGCGACGTGGAAGCGCCTGACGTGTGCGCGGCGCTGATAGCACCCGCAGCTCTGCCAGCCCTCTGACAGGGGGCCAGGGGCCAGCGCTGCCAGGACGTGTGGGCAAGGCCAGCGAGGGGACGGGGGGAGCACGGGGACCCGGGGCTGAGACCCTCCTGGGACGGGGAGGCTGGGGCAGAGGGGACAGCACGCCAGAGTGGAGGCCGGCGGGGATGTGCGGTGCTGGGGCGCAGCACAGGGATGGCAGGGGCAGGGAGCAGCCGGGCACCGGCGATGCTGAGGTCCAGAGAGCCAAGGCCAAGGCCCTGCGCCGCTCCCGGCCTGAGCACCTCGGGGTGCCCGGGGCTGGGGACGCAGCCTGGGCACTGCCAGCAGCCCCCCCAGGGTCACAGCCCCCTGAGCAGAGCCAGCCCTGCGTTACCCCACGCCAGGAGCAGGTGCCACTGGATGTCACCCTTGTGCTGTGCGAGCCCACGCCAGCCCCGGGCCTGTCCCCACGGCCACCCTCATCCCGGCGTGGCTGCACGCACACGTGTGTGCACATGCACATGCACAGCCCCCAGCCAGCCCCTGCAGCCTTGGCCCCCAGTGCTGGGGGATTTCTCAACTCGGGGCGGGGGGAGAAAAACCCACCCAGAGCAAACCTGGCAGCGGGAAAGGGCTCTGGGAACGCACCCCCTCCCCGCGGCCACTCCGCCGCTGACCTTTGCACAAGCACCCTCGGAGGCGGCTGTTGGGGAGGGTATAAAGTGGGAGGCCGGGGCTGCCCCCGCGGAGCAGAGCCCCAGTGCAGCACGGCCAGGTGAGTGGGGAAGCCCCCGGCAAGCGTCAGGGCCGGGACAGGCGCCAGGCACCGGGGAAAGGGGTTGGGGACGGGTCCCACACCCGCCGCCCCACGCCACGTGCTCTGCTCTCTCCCCAGCCATGAAGGTCTCCGTCCTGCTCCTGCTCGTCTGCGTGGCCGTCCTGGCGGTGGGAGCACGTAAGGGCGACGGGAGGAAGGGGGAGGACGGAGCTCGGGGTGCGCGGGGTGCAGGGGTGCGCACACACCGCTCCCACGGGGCTTGTGCTTGCAGGGGCCGACACGCCCGATGACACGGACACGGTGGTGAGGAAAGTGCAGGAATACGTCAAGCAAGCCACCGACGTGGTCAAGTCGGTCTTCACCACGGTGCAGGAGTCAGAGGCAGCTCAGCAAGCCAGGTGCCCCCGCGCGCCCCCTCCCCACCAGCTGGGCACCCTGCCCCGCGCCCCGTGCCCACCGGTGCGCCCCCGGTGCCGTGCTCTGACCCCGGTCCCCTTGCAGGAAATGGCTGTCGGACAACGCCGACGTGGTGAAGCAGCAGCTGGCCCGGCTGAAGGAGCAGCTCTCCGAGTTCTGGAAGCTGACGCCGGGCGTGTAGCCCCGCCGCGGGCTGGCGGGGGGCGGCCGGGTGCGGGTCCCACCTGGCCACCGGCCCCGGCTCCCCCACGGAGCGACGTGTCCCCTTCGGGGCGGTTCTTGTAATAAAATGGAGCTGAAGCGAGATGGGTGGCTGTGCCGGGGGTCACTGGGGGCACGGGGTGGCGAGGAGGAGTGTGCAGCGTGGGCGAGGAAGGGCGCGGGCTGGGGGTGGGCACCTCTGCCGCGGGTGAGCACCGCGCAGCACCAACACACGCACACGTGTGTCCGGGGTGGCGAGGAGATGGGGGCCTCTCCTGCAAGCTGGGGGGGTTCAGCCGACACCAAAGCAGCCCCTGCCGTGCCTCCCCCCCCAGCAGATGCTTCTCAAGGCGTTCAGCGTGACAGAGCCCGTGCTGGCCCAGCGCAGAGCCCTCAGCACAGGGAGAGCCGCGCGGGGCTGCGGCAGGCGCGGAGCTGGGGCTGTGCCCTGGGCAGAGCTGGGGCCGGCACCTGCAGGGCTCAGAGGTCGGTGGGGGCAGCAGGGAGAGCCCCGGGCACCCACCCTGCCACCTCCCTGTCCCTGCTTCCCCTGGCCCCCCCAGCACCCCCTGCCCTAGGGATGCAGCTGAGCCCGGTGCCACTCGCTGCACCCGTGCGTCCCCCCTGCAGGCTGCCCCCCTCCAGCATCCACTGCAAAGACTGAGTGAGCTCCAATAACTTAAGTCGTGTTTATTTGATAAAAGAGAGGCGAAGCTGAGACAGACTCCGGTTCGGGGAGGGAAGGGGGTGTGCGAGGAGGAGGTCCCTGGGGGGGCTCCCCGGGGCTGACCTGGCCCAGGGCCCCCGGAGCCGGTCCCCTCGGCCACCCCGGGTGCCGGGCAGCCCGGGCAGAGCGGGGGCGGCAGCGGGGGCACTGCGGGAGCGGGACGGGGTCAGTCCCTGGCCGCGCCAGCTGGCCGCTCAGGCCACGGTCTTCTGGAGTTCGTCCAGGAGGGAGATGAAGCGGGTCTTGAGGTTCTCGGCGTAGGGGGTGAGGCGCTCCTTGAAGTCCTGCACCAGGGGGGTCATCTTCTCGCGCAAGTTGCTGAGGTGCTCCACCACCTTGGCCTGGTACTCGGCGGCCTGGGGGATGCCCTTCTCCCGGATCTCCTCCAGCTTCTGGCTCAGCTTCTGCCGCAGCTCGTCGCTGTAGGGCGCCAGGTTCTTGCGCAGCTCCTCCACGTGGCCGCGCAGGCGGTCCCGCGCCTCCTCAGCCACCGGGGTCAGCTTCTGCTGCATCAGCTCCACCTTCTGCTTGGTGAGCTCCTTCAGCTCCTGGGCCACGGGTGCCAGGCGCTGGCGGTACTGCTCCAGCTCCTCCGTCCACTTGGTGGAGAACTGGTCGAGGAAGGGCCGGATCTTCTCCTTCACCTCCTCCAGGTCCTTGGTCAGCTCCGTGCGCAGGCTCTCGGTGTCCTTCAGCCACATCTCCCGCACCTCCTTGTAGTAGGGGGCCATGTCCTCCCGCAGCTTGGCGGCGGCGGCGCCCAGCGTGTCCAGGTTGTCGGCCAGCTTCAGGCTGGGGAGAGCAGAGCCAGGTCAGGCACGGCGCTGGGCGCGGGGACACGGCCGCCAGGACCCCCCCAGGGCAGCCCCCCCCACTTACTCCAGCTGTTTGCCCACGGCAGAGGCCTCGAACTGGGCGATGGCATCCTTGCCGCTGGCCTTCACGGTCTCCAGGTACACGTCCACCAGGTCCTTGAGGCGGTCCAGGGGCGCCTGGGGCTCATCGTGCTGCCAGAAGTAGCGGGCCTGGGTGCCTGCGGGGACAGACGGCGTGCTCAGGACAGACAGCCAGGAGATCCAGGCAGATCCAGCCCCGCTGCTGTGCCCGGGACCCGCTGAGCCCTCACCACCCCGGGGGTATTCCCGGAGCCACAGGAGGCGCGGGGCCGTGGCTTGGCTTTGCAGAGCGGTTGGGAAGCTGGGTGCTCCCCGCAGCGCTTGCACTGGGCTCGGCTGCCCCGTCCGTGGGGGTGAGGAGTGCCTGCCCCGTCCCCGTCCCCGCTGCCCCCCTTTGGACCTACCCGTCAGGAAGAGCAGGGCGAGGGTCACCACCACGACTCTCATCTTCGGGCCGAACCTGGGGGCAGAGCAAGGCAGTTGGGTGAAGGGAGCCCTCAGCAGAGCCAGCCCAGGACCCGAGCACCCCGACCCAGCACCAAACACCCCAAGGGTGCCCCCGGTGGGTGAGCGTGTGGGACGGTCCCTGCGTGGCCCCCTCCCGCTCTGGGGCAGGACGCCGGTCCCGTGCCCCGGCCGGGGGTCCTGGAGCAGCCCCGGAGCCGGGGGCAGCCTGGGCGAGCATCCCGTCCCGGGGCGGCGCGGGCTCTTACCAGCGCTCTCCTGCCACCGCTCTGCTGCTGCTCGTCCCGTGTGAGCCCGCTGCTTCCCCGCGGCTGCTATTTATGCAGGAGGGGCTGCTCCCGCCGGAGATAAGCCAGCGCTGCAGCCCAAGAAATCACTCCCCGGCGCGGGCGATGTGGCGCGGAGAGTTCAAGGATCGTGCGCACAGCCCGGGCGCGGGCCAGCACGCCAAGGAGCGCCGGCTTGGCAGGGCCGCGAGCAAACAGGAGCTCCCCGCGGGACGCGGCGCGCTGGCCAAGGAGCCTGTTTACGCTCCGGGTGACCCAGATTCCTGCCCGCTGCTCCGGCCCCACCAGGGCCCCTCGGCAGCCCCCAGGGATTGGCCGGGAGCCCGGGGACAAGGTTTATACCCGCAGGGATCCGGCCTGCTGAACCCGAACCCCTCGCCCTTCTTCCTCCGCTGTTGTGGGCCCCTGCCCCTTCCTTCCCCAAGCCCCCGAGCCCCTCACTGCTCACATCCCCCCGGTTCCCGGCATGTCCCCGTGCAGAGGGCCTGGAGCCGCGACCAGGGGCTGCTGCGTGCCCACGCCAGCGTCGCCAGGGACCTGGGCAGTGAGGCAAAGGCTCAGCCCCGAGCAAACAGCCAGCCTGGACACAGCACCCCGGCACAGCCACCCCAAAATTCCTCCTTGGTGCCCAGCTGCTCGGCAGCCAGAGCGAGCGCTCCCTGCTTGGTGCAAGGGCCGAGCCCGAGGGAAGGAGCCCGGTGGGGCCTGGGGACAGAGCAGGGCACAGCCCCCAGACAGCGCTGCGGAGGAGCACCAAGCACCAGGAGGGGCTGCTTAATGCCACGGGGAAGCCGCCTGCGGAGGAGCGATGCTCCCTGCTCTGGGGCAGCACGGGCTCTGCAGCCCCAAGCCCAGCCGAGTGGCCGGGCACCGCATCCCCATCCCGGCGGCTGCCCCCTGCTCTCCTCCCCTGCCCGCGGCTTCGGTCTACTCCTGCTCCAGGCCTTGCCCCGGCTTGGGAAGGAGGCGCCTGGCACCGTGGCTTTGACCCCCAGCCCTGCCCTTCCCCGCACGCAGGGGATGGAGAGGGGTGCAGCACACGGGGCCAACGCCGCATCCCGCTGAAGTGCTCCCACCCTGCAGGCTCCCGGGGCAGCCTGGGGATCAGGACGGGCACCTCGAGGCACAACTGGGGAGCAAAGGGAGCGGCAGCGATGCCAGCACCACGACAGCTGCTGGCAAAGCCAGGGTGAACAGCACCCGGCTGCACCAGCCGAGGGAGGGAAGCGCTGCAGAGGGGGCCTGGCTGCCCGCGGGCGCTGGGGAAGCGCCGCTGGGAGCTCTGGGCCCGGTGTGTGTTCGTGCTGCAGGCTCCAGCTCTGCTCCCGGAGCCCCCTCCCCGGGCAGGGCCCCGCAGCGAAGCCCCCGTCACCGTCACCGCGCAGGAATCATCCGCAGGATGAGTCAGCCGGGGCGCAGCGCTGCTCGGCGCCTTCGCGGGAGGCCCTATCGCTGCAGTGGGGGCAGGGAGATAAGCCAAGGATTTCAGGAAAACATCTCCAACCCAGGCTGCGGCTGCGCCTCCGCCATGCCCCGGCGCCCCTGCGGCCCCTGCCAGGAAGGCGCAGGCGAGGCCGGGAGCGAGGCAGCCCCGAAGCACCAGGCGCTGCACGGGGCCACGTGCGCCCCACGCCCGCCGCGAGGACGCGGCGCTGCGGCTGCCCCGTGCCCGGCTGCGGGAGGGGACAGCGGTGCCACCGCGCCAGCCTTCGCCCCCGGAGCCCCCGGCCGTCCCCGCCTCCGCCCCCGGCGTTGAGCAACAAGGCAAACAAGAGAGCGGGGGAAGATCATAATCATGGTTTTATTTGTCATGATCCCACTGTCCAACTAATCGACTAGTTGCAAGTGACCCACAAAAAAATGGACTGAAGATTTACCGAAACTTGTTTTTTTTTTTTAGTCCAACATAAATGAGGAAGAAAAATACTTCTGACATTTCCAAAAAACAGAAATAATAGCAAAGTATATTAATATACATTCAACATATACTGCGCGTATTGATTACTACAATACAAAGCAATGATAAAAAAAAGTGTGATACTGCGAAATGGCACGGTTAAGCGAGTCCCTGCTTTTTTTGGATGCTTACTGTAGGGTGGCTGTCAACTCTCCCAGAAATACAGTGTCATGTAAACAAAAGGAAAACAAACCGAAGGTACAGAGCGAAAGGCTTTCAGTGTTTCCTGGCATCTTCCCGCCGAAGCCCGGCAAGCCCTGCCCGGCTCCCCGCGCCCCCCGGCCCGCACAGGACCCCCTTCACCAGGTGGGGAAATAAATGCAGCAGGACAGCTACGCCCCGACTCAGCCCGAGCAGCTCGAGGGTGCCAGCAGGAACACTGGCCGGGGAGATGCTGCTTGGCAGCTGCCGAGTTTTTCCTCCTTTCTGGTTTTCTGGGCTGCAGATCCGTTTAGCATTATTTTCCTGGGGACAGGGTGGGGAGGGGGTGGGAAGAGGCATTGGTAGCAATAGCGAATTAACCTCTGCCATGCTGGTTTCACACTTCCTTCTGTGCAAATTCAGGAGGGCTGGGTCGATTTTTCCTTTTTTTTTTTTTTTAAAAAAAAAGATTCCCAAAGTGTCAATAAGAAGAATTTCAGCTGTAGCTCGTGAAGTCCCGAAGGCAATGATGACACCAGGTGCTCCCCGAGCCCCGGCTGCTGGGGGTTTGCTTTCTCTCAGTCAAGGAAAGAATGGAAAGGACAAAGAAGAGATCTATGCATGTCTGAACTGTATAAAGGAGAATACCACTTTCGCCACTGGCACGAGAGAGAAAACCAGTCACAATTACAAAGTCATTAAAAGAAATAAAATACTTTGAACAAAAGGTGCAAGTCACAATTCATATAGAACAGAATCTAGTTAAAAATTTCTCTCAAACAGAAATTCCTTTTGCCTTTTATTAATAACAATAATAATAAAACAACATTTACCAAAAAACAATTCCTACATGATCAGGAGGAAAAGCTAAGAAAACAAAGAAAAAAAAATCTGTCTTCCCTACATTAAGCCATGAGGAAAAAAAAAAAAAAAAAGTTGTATGCGGATTTGAAAATAAAAGGTTAAAAAGGGGGAGGGTGGGGGAAGAAGTGATCCTCTTAGCACGATGACAAAATGAAGTAAGAACAAAAGCAGACGAAGGTGAGACAAGAAGCGTATTGCACCAGGGGTAGGTGCTCCCGCGGGGAGGGCCGGGCAGCGGGGCCCCCTCCTTCTGCCCCCGCTCCCAGGCTCGGGTCCCGCCGGGTCCCTCCCCAGTGCAAAGGATTCGGGAGGGAAGGGCAGCACGGCCTCCTGGGGACGGCTCCGCTCCGGGGCTGCGATGGCTCAGCGCAGCGCTCAGCTTCCATCCCCGCCTGCTCCTTCCCCATGCGCCGGGAGGCAGCGGTCCCTCTGCTCCTGGGCCAGAGCAGCCCCGCGGCCCTGCCCGGCCGGTAAAAGCCCTCCAAAACCAGACTCAGTGCTCAGGCTCCGTGAATCCTCTGCTGACGTGTAGGACTCGGGTTCTCTGGTTATTTCTGTGATAGCTGGAGTTACAGGCAAATATGGCAAAAATTAAAGAAACCAAAGGAACAACACACTGGATGAACTGATTATGAGGAAAGGGGCCATGGTATTCCAGTTAGTCAGAAATACTACGGCAATTTGGCGCAATGCTGCTAGATACTGTTGGTTTAAAATGGACCTTTTTCATTTCAAAGCTGTACATAAAACCTGCAACAGAGAGAAAAAGCAGAGATGCGTTAGGAGATACCACAGGATGGCAATTCTGCTCCCACAGCCCCTTGCCATATTCATGGTCCTGACCCACAAGCTATGCCCAGAACAGAGCCACTGCCAGTAACGCGTGGCACAAATGTGTGACAGCAAGTGCGTGGAGGAGGGCACCTTCCCTGAAGGAGCAGAGGGGACAGCAGACAGCCACAGAGCGCAGAAGCTCCGAGTTGGTCTCTTCTCCAGCCTTGCACCAACACCAGAGCAAAGGCACGGGGAAGGAGGCATACGTGAAAGTCTGGCCAACACATCTTTGGGTCTGCCATCCAGGCGAGCCTGGGTGCGTGGTTGGAGAGAAACAGACGACACAGATACTCACTCCCTCCTCGTTACACCCCTGCCTGCTCCATCCCAAAGGGCACCTCCGGGTGCTTGTAACTCAGTAGGACGTCCGTAATACATGTCGACGGGTAACAGGAGGTGTTTAGATGCTGGTTGCCATCACCTAGGTTGGGATGCTCTTGACCTTCCAAACCTTCTCCGCATTCTGTAAGATCAAAGACCAACATCAGGGCTTGCACTAGGAGCACTAAAGAGTCACAGCTTCTGCGGGGGGATCAGGCCAGCAGGTGAGGCTGCCTGGTGTTCCTGCAGGAAGCCCAGATCGCTGCCCCCACCATCTCTGGCCAAGAGCACGCAGGCAGTGAGCTCTGCAAGCTGTCACAGGCTCGTACCCAAAAGTATGTCAGGGCCAGAGAGACCCCCTGCTGCACTGCTCACGGGGAGCAGAGGTGGCTCTGCAAAGCGGACCGCGAGCTGTCAGGACCACATGGATTCTTCTCAGTTCCTGACCCACGCCCTGCGCGGGGTCCCACGGCCTCCATGTCTCTGCAGCTCGGCCACGTCCTTACCCTCGCTCTCCCTGTCCCGCAGCTGCTGGCTGGCCATGAGCGACGACTGGCTGAGGACGGCATCAGACATCCGAGCAGAGCTGAGTGCTTTTCCTGCCATTAAACTCATTCCAGGCAAGTTATCTAACTGCACCTGCGGAGACACCAGTGCACAGGTCAAAGGGGGATCAGAACCAGTCACCTGCTGCGCCCCCTGCTATCCCCAACAGGCTGCCCAGGGAGCTTCTGCAAGCCTTCAGTGATGGCTTCTAGGAAGAAGTAAAAAGCAGACACTGGGGACAGCAGAGGTGTGGCTGATGCCACCTCAACACCTGGGAACGGACGGGACGATCGGACTGCGCCCCAGACCTGCATGTGACTAATGAGGGAAGAGCCCTTCTCCCTCGTAGCAGGAGGAAACTGTGCCAAGGAACACGCCAAGATGCGAGTATGACTGTTCTCAGGGATACAAAACATGGGAAGCAGAGCAGCTGCTCTTTGTTCCTGGTCAAGGTCTGGGCTGTAACAGCCAGGTCATTTAGCAGCACTGCAGAACTGAAAGCTGGGCTTTGGGCTCCTGTAATCCTCCGCAGCCAGAGCCAAGCCTGGGGCAGCCCAAATGGCTTCACCAGAAACGCCTTGGGGGAAAAAGAAGAGGTGCCATAGCTACGGCAGCCAGCTCTGGGGCAAATCAGGCAACACACGAGCAAAGCAGTACTTCCCATGTTGGTCTCCGCTAAAATGTTTTCGGTATTAGCAAACTGATGTGCTGACTGGGGCATCTCAACAGCAATTCGTTCTTAGCAGCCCCGCGGAGCAGGGTGCCGTCCTTCCTACGTGACCCCTCGTCCATAATGCACACACGTCGAGGGGACTCCGCGCTGTCTCTACATCTGCTGGGCACAGGCCTCTTCCGACTTACGTAGGCGTCATCGCTGTTCTGGATGGTGTGATGTCTCTGCAGGGTCCTGGGCCGCGGGTGCTCGCCGGCCGCGGGTCGCGCAGGGTAGCCCAGTCCGTTGTGGTCAGGCACCTGCATCGCTTGGCCGGGGGAGCTCCTGTCCATACAGTTCCCTACGATAGACTCTTGAAAACCAGACAAGACAGAAAAAGGGCAGGTTATTACAAGGCACTGGCAGCTCTCGGTGACACGTGACGCTGTGAGGCTGCGGGTCTGTGCCCTGACAGCAGGAACAAACACCGCTGCAGAGCAGCGCGCTGCCTGCCAGGTGGGACAGAACCGCTGGCTGCTCCCACGCACGTGGTGCAGCATCTCCCCGAGATGGCAGGCAGGCAGACCTCTCCCTCCGTCGCACAGCATGCCCAAGCTTCCTCCCCCTTGGACCCGAGCACGTCCTGCACCCTGCTCCGTGCATTGCCCGTATTACACAAGAGAAGAGGGAGAAGGGTCTCCCAAGCCTCCAACACAGGACGTTCTAGCAGGGCCCCTTGGCAATTGTATGCAACATATCTGGCTGGAAGAGTTGCCAGGATACTAGCTTTTATCAGATGACTTCTCCCTGCCCTCCTACAATCTGGCTGTAGGAGTACAAGAGTGTTCTGCCTGGCAAAGTCCATCTGCACCGCAAGCTCTTATGACCGAGGGTAAAGGCTACATTCCTATCAAGCAAAACCTATCGTCATCAAGTACATGATGTTTTGAATAAAGTCCTGAGGTATGGAGAGGCCTATCGTTGGCTCTGATGCATGTAAACAGTTCTCTCTTGGTGAGGAGTCCTGCAGAGCACAAACATGCAGACGTGGCCACGAGCACTGGGGAGCTGCCCCGAAGTGACACCCCGCAGGTAGGTTCCCGAAGAGTCACTGGGTTTTACAGGCCTTACTCAGCAGGAAGCGATCCCTGCAAGACACTTCCTGGCTGGGAGATGAGAGAAGTGCTCTCTCCGGAGAGACTCGTCCCTAAAATTACCAAAGTCCGGACCAGACTTGGTCACAACCGAGCTCTGCCACCCGGGCTCTCTGCGCTGCTCCCAGGCACGCGGCCACGCCAGCTCGCCCGCTCCAGCATCCCTCCCTGCGCGCAGACACACGGGGCTGCCAGCACCACGTCCAGCAGCCAGGGACGCAGCCGGCCTCCTCTCCTTTGCACAACCGGGGGGTTAAGCTTGGTTAACGGTCAGCCTTCCCGGAAAACACGAGAAGGAAAACATGAGCTAACACCGAGCTGGCAGAGCCGTGCCACCCACGCACCGCTCGGGCCGCTCTTCCAACTGTGGGAACGGCCGCGCGGGCAGGCAGGCGCCAGCAGCCCGCTGCTGCTCCTCCATAAACCAGGCTGGGCCCGGCAGCGAGCCCTGGCACCAGCCGGAGGGAACAGGGGAAGGCCCCTCGGCCAGGCTCTGTGGCCAAACGGGGCCCCAACCCACGACAGCCGCACACCGGCGGTCCCAGCAGCACCTCTGGGTGCAGCAGCACCTCTGGGGACACCGCCGCTCAGGCAGCAGAGGTGGGGAGCCCTGAATTCGGGCTCCTTTCCTCGCCCCAGTGCCGTTCCAGCAGGCTGAGCCCGCAGCCAGAAAGCCTTTTCTCCTCACCCCCCCGGGCCAGGCGGGCTTTGTGTCCCCGCAGCATGTGACGCTGGCACCGCGCGGGGCCACCGCCGCCAGCCTGGCTCCTGCGGCGCGGGGGAAGGCAGGGTTCCCACGGCAGGAGACTCAGCAGGCCCGGCAGAGCTGCTCAGATGCAGCTGGGTCACATCCTGAGTGCAGGTTTGGTTGAAACGGGCACGACCCCCACCCACCACCTCCGGCTGACGCAGGGGGCGGGCATCTCCCGTCCGTCAGCACCCGTGCACGGCACTCGGTAACCCCAGAGCTGTACCACGCACCAGTGAGTGACACCATTATGGGTGCTTACAGGGAGATTTATAGGATTTCAGTGTAGGTAAGTGTGCCCAGGCCGCTCGGATGCCCACTCCGCTGGGAGCCGAAGCAGCACAGGCCGGATTCCAAGTGGGTTATGGGAGCCCGGAGGAAGGCGCTCTGAGCAGCTGCGTCTCCGAGCATGGTTTACTACATGAGCCCTCCAAACAGCCCCTGTCAGAAGTGCTTACACAACACTATTTGTAAACATTTACTTGCTTTTACTCATTTACAAAGTCTTGTAGTCTAAAGTCCTTTTCCCTTGTGTAACCCGTTTTAGCACCATCAGTACCGGGGCAGAAATTTAGCTCTGACTTCACTAACCCCTCTCATTTCACACGTTTCAGCCTTACGATATTATGATGTAAACTCAAGATTGGGTCCAAAACACACTGCCGAGCTTCCAACCTCCGCTTAACCTGGGGCGATTCTTCCCTTCTGCGCTTCAAGCACCGCAGGGAAACCGAGGACTGAGAAAACACCCCGGTAACACAATTTCAGAAGGCTTCAGAAGCACCGTGCCTCGCCCCCACGCCCCTGCCCCCAGGCTGAGGGCCACGGCTTGGCATGCCCGCGCTGCCCTCGGAGCCGCTCTGTTCCAACCCAGTACTTTCCCAACAAACCCATGCTGTGTCCCCAAACAAAACGCTGCCTCCTGTGCCCAGGACACTGCTCCTCTGCAATAGGGCTCTCCGTGCCAAGGGCGAGCTGATGGCTTCAGCCCAGCACAACTCAGTCCTGCAGTGAATGCCGATCCACCCCGCTCGGCCTGGAAAGCCAACCTTCAAAGCCCTTTGAGCTAAGGGGTAGGATTTTGTTTTTCCTACAGAAAAGGCCTGTAATTGCAGCTCAGGCAGGGTTTTCTCTTACAGCACATCTCTGCCAATGCAGCCACCAAGGAGCAAGGGCACAACTAGCAGGGAAGGTCTTCACACACTAATGGCAAGTTTAAACTAACTTTCTTCGGCATCATCCCCTCCAGCTCAAGCGAGCCTTGCTGCTGCTGCTGCTGCTTCCCGACGGGCCGGAGCAGTTGGTGCAAGGCAGATTTAGCAGCAAGTCATTTATCACAGTTCTTAGGGAGCTTGTTTATGGAAGCTTTAGCAGTGCCTGGACTCAGGGGTCTGCTCAGAAGGAATACGCCCCACTGCAGTTACTGCTATACCAGTAACTTAACTTCTGGGCACTTGTTTACACAGGGTGGGGAACATCACCGAGAATAAAGGAGTCAGCAGATCACAGCATCTCTTTGGAGACCTATCTCTTTGGTATCCTGAGACCTGGCCTTTATCTGCCTGCAGAAGTAGGTCAAATTCCAAAGAGAAGAATCTGGTCAAGTTCCCTTCTTATTTAACATTGTTTATTAGAGAGACTATGCCTGCAACTTACTTATGGCCACAGAAGCCAGAAAGAATCTAGGTAATTCTGTGCTATGCAAAATATGTCACGAAATCCTTGCTGTACTGGGTAGGGATGGTGTGCTCTGGCAGAAACACGAGCAATACGCGGCCAACATGGAAAAGCATTTCATCCATGCGAGCAGCACTAAGCCTTACCTCTGCTGGGCACCTTATTCCTACTGAATCCAGCAGCGGGCTGATGTCTGTATTGATGTGTCCCCAGCTCCTGCGCGTGATTAGCAGTTCCTAGCAAAGATTCTGGGTCCCCGTGCCCTCCTGCATTTACAAGCAGAGGGGTCTCGTGGCAACCTTTGGTCAATGTGTTTGAATTCTTACTGTCTGGAAAGCTGTCCCTGGCGCCCTCGCACGCACAGTCCTCCTCCATGCTCTCCGAGTGGAACAGAGCTGGCTGGTGTACGTATCCGTGCGGTGGCACGGATGCAGGTACCTGCTGGATACATTCTTGCGCCCTGATTTTTAAGAGATGCTGGGGGCTGTTCTGCGGATGGTACGTGTCAGCACTCTGGTAAGGCAAAGACAACGACTGACGCTCCGACAGGCTCTGTCCCATGCTGGTGCCCATGTTCCCAGCATCCCCTTGACTCATATGCCTGAACAACTCTTGAAACTCTTGCTGCTGCTGCTGCTGTTGCTGCTGCTGCTGCTGCCGCCGTTTGATGAGCTGTGCAAATTCTGCCTGGGGCAGCCGCATGTCCGTGTGCCCCGTGAGCGAGTGCCGGGGAGAAAGTAGTCCCTGGAGGATGTGCGGTACCTGCTGGTGTCGGCTGTAATCGGGAGGTGTCGGGGACAACAGTGCTTGCTGTAGTGCCGATGCAGTGTAGTGCTGCTGTTGCTGATGTGCATTTTGAGGGAAATTGGGATACTGGTCAAGCTGCGGGACTTTCAGAGCTTGCTGAGCCGGAGGAAACCCAACTCCTCCCGATGGGCTGTAGTTACTGGGGGACACACGAGGCTGCTCCGGGAACAGGTGGGGGTGTAAGTGCACCTGGTCGTAGTTGGCAGGGGAATACCTGTTCACGTTCAGACTGCAAGGAAGAAAACAGAACAAGTGACTGTACTGCGGCAGCTCCAGCTGAACAAGGCTGTTTTCTGTGGTCCTGCCGTGCACAGGGCCCACTTGATCTGCTGCGCCCACGTGAGAGCAGGGAGGCGACAGCTACTCCAATGGCAGAGTGACCACAGTCACCCAAGCGACCCATCAGGGAGAGCTGAAGCATGAGGTGGTGGAGCCCTGTCCAGAGCTGCTAAGTGCGAGGGAAGCAGGAACCCTGACTGTACCGAGAGGAAAACATGATTTGGGGGGGGGGGGGGAAATGTTTTATGCAAAAGCACCCCCTGCTTAGCTTTTCACTTACTAGCCAACAGGCCCCTGGCAGGAGGCAGCGGCAGCCACCCCGGGCAGGAGGTGCTTCCCAAGCCACAAGGCAGTGCAGCCTCGCAGGTTCCCTGAGCCCCCACCCTGGGTGAGGAACTGCTGCTGGTGGCAGGGAGACAGCTTCATCCCCGGAACGAGTGCAGCACAGCCCGGGGCTGCTGAAGAAGCCCCATCTCCATGTGACGGACAGCAGCTCTGCCTGACACCCATCCCCACCGCTGCTCCCCCCCCAGCTCGGGGGAGCGGTGCAGGGCGTCCGGCGGCCTTACCTGTGCGACTCGGCGCTGTCGGCGCTGAGCTGCTTGGACAGCTGCCTGTGGCCGTAGGTGAGGGAGGCCATCAGGTTCGCACGGTGCTGCATCTGCATCTGGTTGGCGCTGGGGCTGATGGACATGCCCCGCGCGTGGGAGGACATGCCCTGCCCGGCCACCGAGGCGCCTTGCAGGAGGTTGTTGCTGACCATGTCACCGGGCTCCTGCACTTGGATGGTGACCTGCTGAGGCTGTGACTGCTGCTGCAGGCCCAGGCACGTCAGCCCCATGTTTGGGGGGGGGGAACAGTTACCAGACTGCGGGAAGATCGTGTTGTGGGACGGCATCCCTTGGAACTGGGACTGGGAGGCTGCACCTACGAGGAACAGAGACTCTCAGCACCTGCAGCAAGGCTCAGGAGAGAGGAGCTGCTGCTCTTTGGGACGTGCTGAGAGCCCCAGCACATGTCTGCAGGTGGTGAGGGGAGAGCTGCTCCTGAATCCTGTCACACTGCACCCGGGTGCAAAAGTCACGGCTAGAGGCCCTCGCACAGAAAGGGAAACAAAGCAGAGTTGACAGTGATTTGCATAAACCCAAGAATATCAGCCCTTCCTCCCCACCCCCAGGAGCGATAAGTAAGGATCTCATGACAAGAAACGCATCAACACATTCCAGCTGGCAGATCCTTGCGAGCTCTTGATAACACCAGCCCTTGCTGCCAGATGGAGAATCTTTTACATCATCAGCAAACCGCAAGGACTCGAACGCAGAGGGACCAAAGCCCCCAGCACCCACACGCACTGTTTTCCCCGGAGCTTTGCTAAGACCATACGGTTCTGCCAAGTGGCCCGCCCCGAGGAGTGCAGATGGCTCAGTAAACCGTCGGTGCTTACCGTGGGGCTGGAGCACACTGCTGCTCACAGGAGGTGGGCTACTGTTTGGTTGCCTGAAGAGATGGTTATTAGGGTGGTTCGGGGGCGGGCTGGATGGCTGAATCCGTAACCTACGCAGGGAAACAAGTGCCTTTTCATCATGCGTGCTCCTCATTAAGATGCCTTTTCAACTGAGAGAACTGACGCCAAATGCTACATCTCTGTTGTTTTAAATAAACACCACAAAGCCCGTGTTTGGGATCCCGAGCTCTCTGCAGCTTGCCTTCTATTTTGGAAGCCATCTAACTTGCCTAAGTCACAGAGGTAGTGAGCATAACCCAGTGGCTAGAACAAAAACCCCGGGGACAAGGACACCGCAAGCTCTCTTCCTGAGTCACTCTGGCCTGTGAGAAAGCCTTCCTTTCTCCTTCCCCAGAATTCTGCCTGCCTCATCCACAAGCCGGGACGATGCAGACAAGGACTGTTACCTAACAGATAGCCTGAAGAGGACTGAGAAGCCCAGAAGCAGCTCCGAGTAGAAAGCATGATAGGAACTGGCTCACTGAAGGTAATGTTTTCAAGCTGGCCAAAAGGCAGAGCTGTCAATCACTTGTTCAAAGCAGTTTTGTGCCTTTGAATCACATTTCTCTACTTCCAGAGGTCCTTCAGACAGAATCCAGCAAACAGGACCTCGCACATTCACCTGGGAACTGGCTCTGCCATTCTAATTTTACACGCTTCCAGCCTGGCCCTGGCCTCTAAGTGTGCTAGCTCACCCCTGGGCTTGAGGTAGAGTAAATCCTATCCCCCGGAGCTTTACTAAAGCCATTTCTTTACCTCTGAAGCTGGTGAGTGAGCAGAGCCGGCTGGTTTTCACATTGAGCTTGCAAGGGTGGAGACGGCTGAGGTGGCCGGATACAGTCCTGAACCAGGCACCAGAAAACGAGAAGTGTTTGTGATCAATAATGGAGCAAGAAATACATTTAGGAAACGCTGCTTGGTGAAGTAGGACATATCCATGTTCTCCAAACACTTGATTCCTGACTGCAGTTTTAGCTATCACAGCAGCTGAGTAAACATCGCTGCTGAACTCCTTCAGGCTTGCTTCTTACTACAGCAAGCTGAGCCATCTACCCTCCTCAGTCCCACAGGGACCAGCTCAGTATTTATCTGCAGCCATGCAGGAAACCCAGTTAGGACATCAGAAGGTCTGGTCCAGGCTCTAGTACCTGAATCTGCTGATGAAGAATCTGATGGTGCTGCTCCTGCTGGTACAACATGTGCTGCTGCTGCGTCTTCTCCAGTGTCCTCTCATCCATGTGCCCACCATACATCTTCTGAAGCTGCTCACACTCCTGCAACAAATGCAACACAGCCTCCAAGTGACTTTTTGTGCATGGCAACAAGGCAGTCTGTTCTCTACCTATCTGAAAAATCCAGTAAAGAAAACCTGATCCATTTGACAGAATCGGGTGTGTAATAACATGGCTAGCTCAAGCCTTAGATAACAGAGAAACTGCACGAGACCAAACCAGCACCATTGCCTTCCCTCAGAAATGCAAGCACAAAGCTTTTATAATGATAGCTTAAAGGTGAAAAGAGCATCTCATATTTCTCCTGTGTTTCAAGGTGAAAGTCCTGTCCCAGTGCCAAATCCCACTGAAGCCACTGATAAGACATACACTGGCTGCAGAAGGAATACAATACAACATACTCCAAGCTCAAGGTGTAGGAACTGCCCTTTGCCCAGACACCCTGGAACAGCCCCAAAACTTTGCTGCCATAGGAAATGTGGGAGAGCAGCAGCGGCAGTCTGGCAGTGCTGATGGGACCACAAGGGCTGGCAGAACAGCCCACGTATGGGCACAGCACCTGCATTATTTCCCCCCAGAAAGAGTGGGGTGGAAGCCCCCAAGGTTCACAGACTGCAGCTGACAGCACATTTAGAGGACATTCGGCAGGGTTCCTGCAGACATACAGGAGGAGGAAGCTCCTCAGCTGGAAGGCCACTGCATGTCCACAGCCATTGGCTGTAAAGACTTCACCTGTTGCTTCCTGAAGTCTGCGACAATAAGAAACCCTTGCAGATGCTCTTTGGAGGTCCTCCACGCCCCTCTTTTACCTGCTGAAGCTGTTTGATGCTGCTGTTATTGCCCATCTTCTCCAGGTGGGCTTTGAAAGCCTGGATGCTGGCAGCACCATCAGAGAAGCGCCGAACCGGGGAGAAGCGTTCAGTGGGGAGGTGCAGAGTATTGGAGTCCTTGTAAATAGAACTGAACACATGGGGAAGTGGGTTAGTGATGCCAGATTTAAAAAACAAGCTCCGGTAGAGACATTTAATTTACAGCAGCCACGCCAAGTTCTACCTGCCCACTCATCCAGAATAAATCATGTTTTAGATTAAGAAATAATGTGCTATCATCACCGTGAACAGGAAACGGGATTACCGAGTATCCTCAGTGCCTGGGCAGATAAATGTGTCTTAGAGGTTGGACATGGTTCAACCACCAACCAGATCGGAGATGGGCAGCAACTCGTCTACCCAAATACATCCATCCCTTAGAGATAGAAAGTTTAGAGAAGCTATTCAGCATCCTAAACACGTAAATTCACCTCTTCGGTAGTCACTTCTGGAGCTTTCCAGCTCACGAGGTCCCTGACTACCTCTCAGGGACTACTGATGCTTGTGGACAACAGAAGAGGCACGTGGAGAAGGGAGGTTTCTCCTGCTCCCAGCCTGACGTGTTCCACGGCCACTGAGGAGGAAGGGGGGCTGGCATCCATGCTCAGAGATGCACTGAATTCAAAAAGAGGGCAAGACCATAAAACTCTGCACAGTAGGCAAAGTCTTCCTAAAGCATCAGCCAAGCTGTCACTTCACTCGCAGAGTCCTGGTTGCTTGGCCCTGTGCAGTCAGAATGGGCACCTTGAAGAGCAGACACAGCCAGCGTCGACTGTGCCAAGAAACTACACACGCCTTCTCTTCACCGTGAGATTTCTTCTTCGCCATAAGAGGGAGCCAGAATAGGATTTTTTCGGGAGCTCATTTCTTCCACAGCTGGGGCTCCCCCTTATCAGAGTCGAGCACTAAGCTCCTGCCCTGCTATCAAGGTGAAACCTGTATTATCATTAACAAGGTTAACTTCCCACATGTGTAAAAATGTGCCCTCTGACAAACAGGCAAGTTTCTCCGCCTGCCCTAATGGTTTCTGTGCAAATTCATTCTACAAAAGTAATCCATGTTTAGTGGTAGGGGCTCCGACCGAAGCCCATCTGCGAGGTCAGGGAGACGTGCTCCTTCCAGCACTTCCACAGCCTGGCCCTGGACCCAAGAGGAGCTCCTCTGCCTGCAGACTGGTGCGATCCTGGTGTGTGCGACTGCAGACGAGTCAGTGTCGTAGCTGCTGTGGGTACTGGCTCCTTGCTGAAGCCTGTTCCAAGAAGAACAATGATTTCTCCTGGAGAGGCTTCCCTTGTCAGAAGGTGACCGATGCCGGAACACTGCCAGCACGCTGGGCTCAGTTCCTGTCACTTGGCCTGGCTGAGCAGGACACACTTCGTTTCTATAGATTACACACGACTTTGTTCCAAGGACAGAGCTGTGCCACTGCCTTCTGATGCTATCCCATCCATTATCCTAATCCGTTTGATCTTTTGTTCTATCAGTGGAAAGCAGAAGCTACAGATAAAAATTACACCGAGGTTCCCAAACACACACGGCCAAGGCAGATCAATGCTGCCTACTGTACTTCCATTCTGCTTCCAGATCCTAAGTCGTCATGACCAAAACTGGTGCTATGTATAAAGAAGATGGCTTAAAATATGTTAAGTGCTAAAATAAGCCCCACCAGCTGTTCAATAGCCAAGGTCTATTTATGTGATGACAAGACTGCTAATGGTTTCTGTGCTGTGTGTCTCAGACACGACTGGGGGAGTCGCTTTGGGCCGTGGTCAGATGAAGTTTCCGTATTTCTCAGGCGAAATGGGAGGCAGGCTTAGAGCATGTTACGACACTGAGGGTGGAATGAACAGATGCCACCCTGTTCATGATGCAACCAGCCTCAGGACTCCAAAGCCAAGAGGCAGAGGTGATACCAACGTATTGACTGGGTAAGCGCGTTTCAACAATTTGTTAAAGCAAAACAAAAACCAGTTCCTGCAACGCGTGAGTGACCCAGCTTACCTTCACGATTTGAAGCAATCCTTAAAGTAGGACACAGCATATTCTGGCTGTTTTGCAAGCTGCACTTCTCTTCCTATCAAGCTTTTCTGTGACCCTAGAAACCTTTCCCCCCCTCCCGCTCTTTCCATCCCCCAAGCAGCTCTGGGGGAGTAACTTCAGCGCACGGAGGTGCTTATCTTGGTTGTCTGGAGTTCCAGCGTGGCACTGACTCTGCCTCAGTCTGCTCAGAGTTCACCTGTCTCTGCTGATTACATCAGTGCTCAGCTCAGCAGGTATCTGGCTACAATAAAAAGCGCTTTGTCAAGCTTGCCAGTGTGAGCTGGCTGAAGGATTTAGCGTGAGCACAAATCCAGCCTGGTAGGCAACTTGCTTTTTCAACAGGGAGACTAACGGGCAGCAAACTGCAGTCTGCAGCTGGCACCGAGAGGTTCAGAGTGCGTGTTTTAAGCTCTCTCTGTGGCATTAGTGTCTCCGGTTTGCTGCTGTGCCAAGCACCCTGTGTCAAATTAACACCTCTCAATCAGGAATGACCCACCCAAACATTCTGAGTGCGTTAAGATACAATCTGCAGCAGTTCCCTCCTTTCTATTGTGATTTTTATTCCCTCCCAAGGTTCTTTTCCCCACATCATTCCCATCAGGGGTTGCAGATCAGAAATAAAATGGCTCTCCAGGAGCTTTGCAAAGAGACTTTGCAGTCTAAACACACAACTCTGGTGCAGAACAGTGAGGTTTTTAAGCCCTGGCATAGACGATTTTTGGTGCAGTCCTGCCCCTGCATCTGACTCTAAAATATTCCATAGAAAACCTGCTACCTACAGCTACCTTGACACCTACCAACACAACAGAGAAAAGCTCTCCTCTAACATGAATAGTTTACTCCCATCCCCTTCAGTGATGGCAGCCCTTCTGGCAAGTCATCTCCAGCCACAAACACGGGGCTGGAGGGGAAGAGCCAGCTGATTGCTGCCCCGGCACTGCCCGCATCTGCGGGCATGGAGCCTGTGCCAGGGCAGAACTCCAACGTCCCCAGGGTGGTCAGACATCTGCCCTGGGGCCTGCTCCTGGTACTTCTTCCTCCTCCTCGCCCCTCCCTGCCAAGCAGGATGTCCTCAGAGCTCCGTTCCCGGTGACATCCGAGCAGGTTTCCTGGCGCAAAGCTGCCCGAACGGCCGGTGCCACTACTCACCGGTGCTGATCGGGTACCAGGTGTGGAGCCCAAGCCCGGGGTCGGAAGGACTGCTGTCCTAGCTGCCTCTGCAAGTCTGGAGGGATTTCAGCTGTAGGGTTGGTCATTGCCAGAGTGTGCCTTTTTGACCTATTTGCCAAGTATCTGCAACAAGCAGGAGCACATTTTATAAGAGACTGATGTGATGATACTCCAAAAACAGGGAGTGTTAGATAATCCAGAGGAAACGTGAAGGAAGAGCGCTTGCTGCAGTGCTCAGGACCGGCTGGGAGCTGCGTGACGCCCAGGGAGAAGCACGCCGCAGACACACTGCCCATGCCTGTCAGATCGCCAGGCCTGCAGTGCTCAGGGGACACCTGCAGCTTCAGCTGCTTGTGCGCTAACACCAGCCTCAGAGGGAGAGAGCAGCCGCTTGCCTTTCCCAGCAGGAAAGCCGCATCTCAGCTCGAGGGGAATGCTGGTTATTCCTTTGGGAATACCAAAATGACCAGCTGCTGTCAGCGTGGATTCACTCCACTACAACAGGCCTGCCTCCTTCTCAAGGCCCTACCGAGCCTCAGGGAAGTCTTTTCATGGAGCCAAGAGACTGGTCATGAGAAACCTCGCAAGACATGGCCGGGGAAGGGGCGCAGAGCAGAGCTGCTGCTCAGCACCCCCTTGCAGGCCGCCCTTTGCACTTCAGACCTGACCTGTCACACCCTGGGCCCAGCGCTCGAGCAGAGGCCAGCTCAGCACAGCACGGGAAGGGCGCGTAAGGGACACCCCACCGGGGATTAAGGGTGAGTAGAGGCTCGGCTGCCTCAGGAGCATGACAAAGTGCACGGCCGAGCGAGGCCTGGTGCCCAGCCCGGTCGCAGGGCGCCATCTAGGCCCTGCTCCGCTCCCCGTGGAGCAGAAATCGCCCAGCGATGAGCAGGGGAAGAGCAGCGAGGGAAGCTGAGCAGCGAGACAGTTCCTTCTCCGGGCCACAGCCCTCGGTGAAAACCCTGGGCTTGCCTCTTGCACCAGAGCCCGGAATCGGTAGTGTAAGCTGAGGTGCCCCCTGCACTGGAATGAAAATCCTGCAGCTCCTCTCCAGCCCCTCTAGGAGCGGGGAGCACGCAGAGCGCAACCCAGAGCCTCCGCTTCGGTAAGGATGTGAGGAACGCTGCGCAGCCCTGACAGCGCCTGCCTGAGCTCGCAGGGACTGGTGGCAACGATGCTCGGAGAGCTAGGGGCACGGGGCCAGAAAAGATAAGGGGTGAAGCACCTACGCAGGGTGCCCTGGTGCCAAGCGCCTGGGCAGCACACTGCCCGCTCAAGGACAGGCGGGACGAACGCCCGCTTATGAACCCAGCTGTTCCTGCTGCTGAGCCAGGAGCAACGCGGCAGCTGTGGTAACTGTGGCAAAGATCGCTGGGCCAGTGACACAAGGGATACTAAGAGTGGATTCTCACCGTTTTTTAACCCTGCTAAGCCTCCTTGCAGCCGCGCCTTCACCTTGTAAAGCAGAGAAGAACAGAAAGCATAAAAGTTGTCTCCTCCAAAATCAGCTTCTGCCAGCTACTACCGCCACGGAAGCAGAAGGTAGCAAGTTAACAGGAGGAGGAGCGCTTAGCATCGTGGTAACTTGCCAAAGTCTGTGCCATTAGCTGTTTAAGAATCATTTGATGCAGACAGGGAAAGTTTCCCAAAGAGCTTTACAGTTGTGGTTTGCTAAGATCATTTTATTTCAGACCTCCAGGGAACAATCCAATCATGAGCTCTAACAGTGTTTCGGGTGGAAGAAAGTTTCCCAAAGCTCAAAGGAGATGTGGCTGTTCCCTGGAGCAGAGAAAAGAATACACGCTGCTTTCAAGGTCAGATTAAGAAGGGCAAAAATTATTCGCTGGTGGCTGCATACAGAGTGTTCAGAGCGCTGTTCTGAGAAGCTAAATATTTGCATCCCTCCCTGATGTTATTGCTATTTACCCTTCTCCTCTGATGACTAGTTATGGGTTGCAACATAAGGGGGTGGAGAGCAAGTTAACACACAACCTGGACGGGGCTTTTGCTGGGCCATCTGGTGGAAGAATGTGTGGTCTGAGAGGACAGCACTGCTGAGAATAGTGAAGTGACCTGCAGGGCTAAGGAGACTGCCCTTCAGAGGGATCTGAACACCTCCGCAGCTTGCACCCTACAAAATACTGCACGTGGGTTTTGATATCTTTCCAACTGAGCTAGTTCTTAAACAAGACTTAAGTGAAACCTGAGCTTTTAGAATAGGAGAAGTGAAAATCTGGCCAGGTAAGATGTCCAGGTGCCACCTTGCCAAGTTGCCAAGAATCAGGCTCATTTATCTGATCTGAACTTCCAGAAAGACTGTCTACCGTGTGAGATGTTGTCAGTGGAGATAAAAGTTGCAATTTTGAGGCCTGTAAACAGCTACCTCGGTGGCACATCTGTGTACAGCTGCCAGCACAGAGAATCTTTGTTCCCGAGCCCTGCTAGGGAGGACAGTGCGCAGTTAGGGTACAGCAGCTGAATGGTAACCGACCACAGCCTGCACTGTCTGGAGGTGCGTGCTCTTCACCTGCTCAAAAATACGACTTGGCCTTATTTCTGTCATCATGTTGCCGGGGGCAAGTGGATGAACTGCAGCTCATGAAGCTGGAAAACACAGAGTGAGCACAAAGATGAGGATGGCAAAGAACTAGAGTACAAGGCTATGCAGAAAATACAAGATGTGTTCTGCTGA
The DNA here is from genome assembly GCF_964034855.1 of Anser brachyrhynchus. Classification (NCBI taxonomy): domain Eukaryota; kingdom Metazoa; phylum Chordata; class Aves; order Anseriformes; family Anatidae; genus Anser; species Anser brachyrhynchus. Next base: position 1,333,222 of record NC_137718.1, read on the forward strand.
AGGGCTGCGTCAATTCTAAGGCAGGGTTGGAAGCACGTTCTTTCCCATGGACCAGCCTTGACTTCCTTCTGAGCTCTGGTAGGCAAAAGGAGTATCAGCACACATTCTGCACAATCCGTCACTGCACACACCCACTGTTCAAATCCCCGTGCTCTGAAGCACTGAAATGACAAGAGCTGGCAAAGGCTCTGGGATATGAGCTCTACCCACCCCAGAGCTTCTGTGCCTGCAACCAACCCCTCATCTGAATCCTTCTCCCAAGCATAGCCCCTGAAAAAATGTTGTCTTACTTGAGGTAATGGCCTGTACAAACTCGGGGAAATCCAGAAAACTTTTCAAGTTTGAGGTAAGAAACAGGAGCACTCCATAACCAAACCCAACACATAGTGCACCAGCTGGTTAGGACAGAAGGAACTACACAAAAGCTACTGAGAAAATGTTAGCAAGGACATGGTTAGTGTTTTCATGGATTGAGAGAGTACAAGCACATTCTACCCACTTCCCAGTATGTGTCTGGAGCAGACAAGGAATAGAAGTTTCCAGCCTGATGTCTAACAATCCTTCTCTTATTGGAGCAGACTGTTTTAAGGCCTACTGCTAAAATTAGAAGCCCAGAGGTACCTACATTTCCAGCAAGCTCACTTTGTTTAAGGCATCAGAGTTGGATGTTTACTGCACGTCTTGATACAAAAGCTGCATTTACACCCAAGGCCACAGATGAGCCCTTCCTACCTCCATCACTCAGCAGGGAGGGGTGAATCACTTAGCACTCATTTTGCAGGTTAGTGTGGATTGCATGCTGGTGCACACTAAGCAAAGGAATTTAGCAGTTTCAGAGTTTCTAGAGAACATACTGCTTAAATAGCTTACAGAATTTCAGGGGAAATCCAGTTTTGTAAGCACCTAGTAGCATCAGAGGAGTAATTGCCTACAGTAATCAACACCCACAAGAACAAGAGAAGTGTTAAGCCTTTGCTGTAATCAACACTGTTGCCTGTAATGAGGTTGCTCGTGTTTTAATTCAGCAGCCAGCGGAACACCACAGGGTGAGCCTCTTTGAGGGTAATAAGGGCAAATGTTAGCAGACTGGGGGTTACCTCTGCACAGCTTCCTGATCTGGCTCCCCGTCGGAGCTCTCCTCATCCACAGGAGTGACAGCTGGGACAGCCTGCGGAGAGAAGAGAAGCCGTGGGCTCCAGAAGGCAGCCAGCGTGCTCCCATCCGCACAGCAGCCACCTGACCTTCCCAAACAGGCTTTTGCAGAAAGATGTGCCAGCCCCTCTGCAGCACCAAGGGCACTCAGCCAAGAGCCCCTTCCCACCTTCCTTTCCCCATACACTACTGCCTGAGCAAGGCTGCTGCTTCTGGTGCTACCAGGAAAATTCATTGATGTAGATGCAACAAGGAAGACAGATTGTGCGCTAACACCCAAGTCTGACATTTTAATTTTCTAACAGCAAAAGAGCAGAAAAACAACTGTAGTAAGAAGTTCACAAATCCTCCGTCAATTCCAACGAGGAAAATCATCCCAGCTTCTGGCTACAGGACACCACAGAAACTCTCCTATGTGGGGACAGAGCCCCCCACCGCTCCGGAGGCAGGGAGCCTTTTGGAAGCAAGCAGGCACTGCCACTGCTGCGCTTCCACAGAGCGCTACAGCCTGAGCCTACTGCTTGGTCTGCTGTGACCTGGAGGCCGTTATCTCTGCCTCCAGGAGAACGTATTTTTAAACGCACCACCAATTCTGCTCTTTCCTTTGGCTACTTACTGGCGTCATAGTGACAAGTGGAGATGGACCTCGAGGACGTTTCAGCAGTTGCTGTGCGTGTAACTGGATGTTAGCTCCGCCATCTGACGCTCTCCGCCCCAGAGGGCCCATGCCATTCAGCAGCTGCAGGGTGGGGGGCTGCAGCAGGGACTGCTCCTGGGAAGCACATACAGTGCAGTTACCAACCCAGTACCAGATGCTTCTAGAACCCTGGCTTAAGGCCAACGACTGGGACGTTAGGACGAAAGAAGACAAGTCTTCCGGGCTTCAGGAGAAATGAGAAATCATCACCAACATCTCCAAGCTGAAGTGGGGCAGCGAGAAGCAGTGTCAGTGGAAAAGTAGCGTTTAACTCCCTGCTTCCCAGCACTCTTCTTTAGTTACCAGGCAGGCTGCCACCTGCAGCTCCAAAGCCAGGGAGCAGCCCTATCTCTCCCCAGCCCATTCAATTTCACATTCCTGTCGCCTTTCATTCGTAGTTTAAGTAACTAACTAGAATCATACCTCAAGCAGCAGCAAGAGTGTAATTCTTGAAGCTTACAGAGTCCAAGGAATTGGCAGATAGAGTGAGAAAGCAAGCGTGAGCACAAATGCACAACCACACGTGAGTTGGTGCGGCACAGAGCGCAGCAGGGAGCACACGCAGCAGGCAGTACCTTGTACTCCAGCTGACCCGTGGGCTGCAGGTTCTGCCTGGGCAGCACGTTGTGCATGAAGTTCACGTTCGGGGTCACCTGCAGGAACGGAGCCTGAGGAGTGACACGAGGGAAGCCAGGCAGGAGCTTCTGCAGATCTTCCATGACTTCCGTCCTGCACAATCATATTTACAGACAGGTGACTTAGCAATGATGCAAAGGGAACACCCATGGGCTCAGCACGCTCAGCTTCCCTTCACAAAAAAGCTTTTTACTCCACTGGAAAGTGGTCACAGAAAGTAGCCAGGGCACTTTTCAGTTTTCATTTATCCTTTTTTTTTTTTCCCCTCCAGGTTGAGCTTTTTCCAGCACTTGCTCTTCGTATTAACCTTGAAAGCACTTATCACAAAGACTTCAGCTAGGACATGACAGCAGTGCAGCTTAGGCGAAAAATTGGCTTGCACAACAGTCAACACAGCTATAAGCTTACACAGAGCTAATCAGCAAGAAGAGAAGAATCTCATCCTCAGCTCAAATGCTAACCAAGTTGTTCAATGGGACTAGGATATTTTTAATGTTTCATACACTTAAAAAGACACTATGGCTGAAGAGACACCTTGCATTTCTTTCCCCATCTAGCAAAAACTGAGTTTGCAGGAGTAACTCCAAGCCACTCACAGTAGGAGCAGAAAACCAAAGGTTTGATACCAGCTACGATACAGATACATGCATTCATCACCACCTGGTCTGGCTAGAGTAAAGCTGAGGTCTGGAATCAACGGGCATATTGTAAGGTGTAACTCTCAGCCTGGTAAACTGGAGACCACTGCCAACCTGAAAGGTATCAACTCTTGTAATACAACAGAGCCTAGAATTTCCCTTAAGGCAGTAACCTCTGATCTGCCAACGTAACACATGAATAAATCTGTGACATCTCAGAAGGACCAAAGTCACATTCTAGGAGTAAACCTTTACTACAGGCGCACTCACTGTTAATAAGAGATCACAGAAACCTAAAAATAAATAGCCCCAAAGTCTAGCTAAGAAAGGGTTTACAAGTAGGAAGAATGCCCTTAATCCTCCATCAAGGAGGTAGAGCCCAGTACTAACCGTGGGTCAGCTACTCCAACCGTGTGCCTTCTCATCGAGAGGTAACGGACCAGAGCTTCAGGTGATGGCTCTTCCCCTTCATCGCTGTCCAAGTTCATTGTTCCATCAGTCTGGGCAGAAAAAATATTGGAGATGTTGAAACATAACGTGAGGGTCAATCAATCAAAAGGCTTCAGTGCAAGCCTGGGAAAAGAACTTGCAGGGGTCATCAAGGGGAGCACCTCACCTCCACAATTTGGTTTTCAGGATTGATGAGCTGGACTTGTGGCACATTGATGCTCATGGTATTGCCTGCCTGCTCTGTCTGCTGAGCAGAGGGATCAAGATCAGAAGACATGAAGGTAGCATCTCTTACAACTCCTTTACAAACACCACTAGATTAACACCAAAGATCAGACCTAACCACTTGGGAACAGAGAGATTATGGCACCCTAAGTATACAAAAAGATCTCAGACGAGGAAGATTTTGACACTCGTCAGAACGAGGATGCTTACAAGGAAGTTCAGGTTTAGCAGGTAAGGTTTAGAAGGCCAGCCTTCTAGGGCTAGAAGAACGTTATACAAGCAGGACATACCTGGATGTTAGCAGAGGTGGGGAAGGTCATGGTCCGTGGTATACTTGGAGATGGTGCAATGCGCAGATTCTTGTGTCTCTTCAGACGGTCGCACAGCAAGCTGTAGATTGCACTGTAGTGATCATAAGCATCAGCTCTCAATGACTAAAAGAAAAGGAGAAAGTGGTCAATCGCTTTCTGTCAAGCAATGAAATAAGCTACATACTGCGCTGAAGTTGCTCAGTTACCAGACATGATAAACAGCACAGACATTTGCTCTCCGACCAGAAGAGGCAGCACAGAACTACCGGCTGTGGTGTTACCTGAATTGTGCGTTCCTTGTCCAGCCCCATTTCTGCCATTGCTAGCAGCACATCCTCGTTCAGTGGCTCCATCTGCCTCTCAGTCTTCAGGTGCTGACACTCTGCTATCAGCTGCAAGAGCACAGACGCAGACTTCAGTGCTTACGTTCCCAAAGGCACACGGATGAGTCACAATGCTCTACAGCACCAATTCACCAGGCTGCAAGCTGCCATGAGCTTTGAAGGCTGACGGTACAGTAATTCAAAGGGGGAAGAAAATATAAAAGCATACAGAGCTGAAGGCTGATGTGGAAAGCAAGACAAAGGGGACACAAAGCAGAAAGGCAGTACGCCGGCACTTGGAACAAGAGTTCCCAAGCAGCTGAAACACACTCTGTGGCACTACTTGCCCAGAGTCTATTTGCAGTCCTATATGCACTAAGCAAACCCCATTCGCACACCAGCTCGCTTCAGCTTCTCACCCTGTCAAACTCTGCATCAGCCTCTCCAAGCTTCATCCACTTGTGTTTGCAGATCTGCTCCATTGAGAGCCGCTTACTTGGGTCCAAGACCAGCATGTGGCGGATCAGATGTTCACATTCTGCAAGAGAACAGAGCTGTGAGTAACTCGCAGCGAGGGGCACAACTTCCGCAGGCGACAGCCTTGTGCTGCAAGGGCAAAAGGAAAAAAAAGGCCAAGTCTTTCTTTCAGAAGAACATGCTTTTCTGTAGGAAGTCATACACAACAAAAATACCGCTTCTCCTCCTGCACTTCGTACCCGTTCAGTCCTCAGTGCGCCACTTGCTGCAGACATTTGATGCTACCTGCAGGCAACCGTTGGGACAAGGAACACGGCCCCTTCCAGACAGAACCAAAGGCTGATGCTCAAAGTTAATGGGGCCACATTTGACACTGAATACCCACAGCCCTCTGGCTAAGCACTGATCTAAATCGGATGACACAGGAATGAAAGTCTCTCTCAAGACACCTCAATAGCTGCTGCCACCCTGACACGGGAGCATCTCCCGTTTTCAAGCTACCAAGGGCAACGGTGGCACTGGCTCCCAGCGCCGAGCTTCCAGCGCTACCGCAGCTCCTACGGGTGAGAATATCCTCAGTCAAGGAATATTTTCAATGGTCTTCCAAAACTGATCTGAAACTACCTTTGGAGCAAGGTTTTCCTGCCAATACAGCTGTAAATCAGTATGCCCCTGTCACACTTCCAAAATCTCACGTAGGATTTCCCCATGCTAGGGAGGAGGCTGGCCAGGCCACGGTGCCCTTGTGCTGTTTGCCGGCGCCCCTAGGTGGCACGCTGTCACCCTGTCCCTGCCCGCCTTGCTGGCATGGGCCGGGGACCCAACTGGCTCTTTGGGGTTGAAGAACAAACCACAGCAGCCATGGCTCAGGCTGCCAGCATGGTGCTCCTAAGGCTTACTGCAGGCACACCTCTCCCAGGCAGCTCCCGCAGAACCGTGTGTGGCACCGCCACTTGAGCCAAGCTTGGAGCGTGCAAGTGTGGTGAGACGTTCAGCTTGGAACCAGGAAAGCGGGCCTTCAACCCCCATTTCCACTTAAAGGTACCATAAAATACGAGCTGCTCTTAAGCAAAGCTGGTTTTACCCGAGAATTAAGCACACTTTTCAGAAACAGGATTTATTACTTAAGTATTCCAAAACACTTTTGCAGAAACAGGACATGGACGTTCACTTGCGGTGGGGCTACTGCTGGAAATTAATGTGCCATAATGCTGTAAAAAGCCTCGTCTAAAGCAGATATAGTGAAAGCCTCCATATTCCTACATCACTAGTCCATTTTTAGCTTTCACACTTCCCAGAATTTAGTAAGTGTATCTTTGCTAACGTTTTGCTATAGTTTGCAATTATGTATACAAGAAAGCAGATTATTTTTAGGTAAGAATATTTGGGTTTCTAAATTCTAGATTCAGAACTCATTTTAGCTTCTGTTACAAACTGCTATCCAGCAGATAAGGTTCCTGGCACATCACTCACCCACCACACAAATCAAATGGTTTATTAAAATTTAAGTGTTTCAAGGGGTCTGTGAGCAGAGATGTGACCAGAGCCCTGCCCGGCGCTGCAGGCAGACTGCGGAGCGTGTGTGCGCCTCACCTGTGGACATGAAAAATGGAATGCGAAACTTCCCGCTGAGCACCCTCGCGCGCAGATTCTGCAGCGTGCTCCCGTCGAAGGGCAGAGCGCCGCAGACCAGCACGTACAGCACCACACCGAGACTCTGCATCCAAACCCAAGGTCACGTCAGCAACAGAGGGAGAGACCGAGAGAGGTTGTGGTTAATAGCAGTAAACGTTGTTTAAATAAAATAGAAAACAAGAAAGAGCAAATCCTTGGAAAGGACCTCGTGATGTCTCGGTCCCAGGCCAGCCTCATTTCTCTCCCCTTCAGGCTTAATTTAGACTTTCTTCCAAGCCTCAGAAGCCAATGGCTAACCCAGCCGACAGCCCAAGCCTGCCCACGGCAGCCCTGCACCACCACGGTGCCTGCGTGCCCGGATCAACGCAGCGTCAGCAGGCTGAGCACCGCTGCGACGGCAAGCATCAAAACCAAACTGAGCAAAACCAAAATCAAAGTAAGAGAAGGAGGTTCACTGCATACCCAAATGTCAACTTTTGGCCCATCGTATTCCTTTCCTTCAAAGAGCTCTGGAGCGGCATAGGGAGGACTTCCACACCAGGTTTTAAGCAGCTGGCCGGGTGTGAAGATGTTACTGAATCCAAAATCTGAAAGAGTAACGAGAGCTGATTAGTGCAGTATGATCCACCTCAACTGTCACGAACAAATGGTACTGAAATAATTCGCTGTGTCTAGTGAAGTCCCACAGAACTCCACAATGGATAACTGATATTCGGACACCAGAAAAATAAAGAGTGCAAAAGAGGCACCTGGAACAGTGTGCAAATTTCTTTCCTCCACACGGAGAGAACAGACAACCAAATATCAACAGCTGCTTGTCCACTTCATACGACAACTCGCCCCATTTAAACAACCTGCTGCAAAACACCCCAGCTTGGGCCTGCTCCACACACTCTAACTATACTGCTTTTCTTTAAGAACACAGATCTGAAGCTTGCTCTCCACTTTTCAGACACGTGATTTCCGAGCTGGAGTCAATAAACAGCAATCAGACCAGCCAGGGATGCTCTAAGTCGGGTGAAGGGGTTGGAATGAGGTTTCCAACTTATATTCGAGGGACCACACACACGTCTGTGTGTTAATTTCCAACCTTCAGCTCTCTGATGACAAGTTTCACAACTTCAGTAGAATCAGGGCAGCTGCCAGCAAAGACAGAACGCGTACAAAGGGGAAAAAACATGCAATTTTTAAAATTTGTTTTCCAGAAAGCACCACATGAACTGAAATCTTCAGTTGCGGTAGGCATCTCTACAAACCTCGTCAAGTCCTTCACCCACAGCAAAGAATAAATCCTGAACGAGAAGATAAAAGAAAGATCTTAACTTTATGGGCAGTCAACCATCAGCTTACGCGGGCACTAACGGCATTCCCTAATTAATCTGCCGCCCCTGAATACAGCTGAGAGCTGCGCTAGAGAGAGCAAAGGAACAGATGTCTGGGTTTAAGAGAAGTGAGCTTCTTCTTATAAAATAAAAGGAATCCCCATTAACCATTTCTTTTTTTCTTTTCCTTTTTTTTTTTTTTTTGACTCATTTGATCAAAAGCAAACCCAGAGAGATAGAGGGTTCCAGGTCCCATGACAGGGTGTCCTTGGGAGCAATTCCTATCAGGAGCGGCACCGCAGCAGTTATTTGCAAACGGCTTTGCCTATTTTTCTGCTAGACTTGTGCCAGCAGGAAGGTGAGTGACATTAATGCACGTGGACAGGGACCCCCGGCCACAAGGACATTTTTCACAACATTTGCAGGAGCAGCAGATCCTCACGGCAGGCCTGGGCGAGAAATGCTGGAAAAACCAAAGGCAGCCAGAAATACGCAGTTTGCAAATTCAAACCGATTAAACCAAAAAACATCGTGGAAAAACAGACAGTACGGCTGCGGAAAGTAAAACTTTTAGGAAAAGCTTCATTTAAATTTTTACTCCATCGCTGTTCCCAACTGCAGCACATCTGGGATAACGCGAGCTGACCCGGCCCCTACCTGTCACCGGAGCACGAGATCCCAAAGCTCTCCAGGAGAATTTGACTGAAAATGCAGATTTCAATACAGGCATGCAAATGGGAAAAAATATTTGACATGCAAAACACAAGTTTTTCCCCCTTATTTTGTGAAAGAAATAAACATTCATCTCGAACATCCACCTTAATTTTATCTGCCTATTTCTCCCTACAGTCTTTGTCCCTGCTTCAGAAGCTGAGGAGCTCGGCACGCGCCCTTTGGCCACCAGTGAAGGTTTGGTTTCCTAGACCACGTAAAACTGCAAGTCTGACCCGGAACGTTTGCAGTTACCCCGCTGAAAGGGAACCAGGTGTCAGCTTTTGGACAGAACCCCCCAGCCCTTGGCAGCAGTGCCCGGAGCTTCCCCCCAGCTCCCGAGCCAGCAAACCCGGCTGGCTTCCCACCAACACCCCGAGCAGCCACTTGGTGCTCCTGCGCACAACCTCCGCTGCCTCGCAGGATTTCCGTGACCTGATTTCAGGGGACTGTGCTCTTCTCCTTCAAAGAGCTGCAGCACTCGGCAAACCACCTCGGCGCAGCTCGGCACAGCAGGGCGCAGCTCGCACAACCGTCTGAGCTGCGTTTTGGGAACCACCTGCATCGCTGAAGCAGCAAACACGTCCCGTCGTCTTCCCAAGCCCGTGGCTGTACGGAAATGTTAAGAGGTCCGGCAGGCCTGCAGCTCTTTGGAGCCGCCAGCACGCTGCCCAGGGACGGGACGGGATGGGAATTGGCATTTTGCTGCTCTAGAATTTAGAGATGGGAACTGCACAGATGCAACGGGCAAAAGTTTCGCTGAAAGAAAAAATGTTTGTACCTATGTGAGCACCAGCACAGGGAAAAAAACTGCACGGGGAAGGCTGAAAGGGCGGACGCTGCAAGCTGCTCGAGCAGCAGCCCCTGGCAGCACCGGCACTCACCCACTGCTGCCCTGGCTGCGGGATGGAAAGCCTGCGGCTGGAGGGGGCTGCAGCTTCCCCCCATGCTCCGGGGCTCAAGCGGAGCCAGCAGGGTCACCCCCACAGAGCTCAAGGCTGGAATCCCTCTTCTAGAGGCCACGGGTGCTTAAGGAACTGAGGCCAAGCATGGGGAAAGGAGACTTGAAAAGCTCCCCTTGCCCACCAAGTCAGTGGGGGGAATTTGAAACTCGAAAGCAACAGGAAAAAAAAAAAAACCATAAAAAGCTAAAGCAAAAAAAAAACCAACACCCCATGATTGAAATAAATTTTCTTAAATACTACAACTCATCCCAGCCCAAGCAAGGACACACAAATTCACCAGGGAGCAACCAGGTCCCATCCCACAAACAGCCGCAAAGGGAAAAGGGAGTTTTTGAAGGACAAACTAAAACTCATGATGCTGCCGTACAGGGAAAATACCTCAAAACCCTCTCTCTGCACTACAAAGAAGTGGGTCCAGTCGTCCAGTCCCTCACGCTTCGCCAGAGCAGAGCTTCAGGGAGCTGACATTAGGCTGTACGATGGGGACTTCTATCCTCCGAAGGCGAAGGAGCGAGCAGGCTCTTGCAAATGAATGCAAAGCAATGCATAGATCGGATTCCTGCCTGAAATCATACCCCAGGAAGGCCTGCGTGTTTAGCAATAATCGCAACTCCTGGCTGAACCCTCGGACTGGGAGCACGAGCGAGCACAGTGCCAGCAGCTACTGACTCAGCCTGGGAGAAGGTACGCGGGGAGAAGGCATCCATGGGAAAAGTGAGAACCAGGGTAACAGCACTCGTACCTTACTGCTCAGGGAAAAACAGCACGGTTACGGTCAACAACAAAGCACACTTGTAGTTACCACCAAGCGGAAATAGCAGCACTAACCCACTTCTAATTGCAAGTGTTAATTACTGAACTCACAGCAAGTAATGCAAAGCTGCAAATGCAGGTCAGAAAGACCAACAGAAGTGCTAGAAAATCTGCACTGGTGGCGAGCTGAAAGGTAAAACTCCAACAGCTGCTGGAATTACGCAAGCTGCTGAAGATTTTACATCTACGTATCGGAACCACATGGCTCCAGTCCCACAGTCGTGCTCTGGCTGCTTGAGGTGATACGCTGGCTCCCTGCGGGCTCTCTGGATTCCTGCTACTCGACAGAAAAGAAGCGACCAGGATTTGCCAAATGGAGCCTTCAGAAGGCACGCTCGGGGCTCAGCTGATGGAAGCTACGGACGTATTAAGTGCATTAGGGAAGAGGTTTGAGTTAGGCAGCGTAACAGGCTTGGCAGCGAAGGTTTTGCTGCTCCTTCGCCCTGTCTGACAGGGCTCTGAGCATGCCTGCAGTATTTATCCTGGGAGGTCCAGAGTGAAAGCGATCGGTTGCTATTGCTTTTTTTTTTTTCTCCTGAAACAATGGAAGAACTGGTGTCAAGTTGTAATTGATGAGTTATAGGGACCAAACTTAATACTCGGAAAATCCTATACCATAAATCAGCTTTTCCAGGCTACTTTTCAAATCACTGCTACAGCCTCCTGCCAAGTAAAACACTACCATCACCAGGGTGGGAAATACCTTCTGGAGGCTGTGCTGGGAACAGCCTTGGAAGGAAAATAGTTTCCACCTCCCCTAGATAAAGAGTCTCCACAAGTTTCAGACATTCAATGAGCTTGTCAGTGTGCTCGCGGACATTTCTTTAAGAAACCCAGCTGCACTCCAGTTTCTTCCTGGGTTAATTTTCAAGTTTTTCTTCTCTCCGGTTTTATTTCCCCTCCACCCCACACACACGGGTTAGATTGTACCCCTTGAACACATGATGTACCCCTTGAACACATGACGGCCTCAAATCGTCAGCGCATCTGCCTGCACGAAACAGACACCAGCAAGCGCTGCCCAAAAAGACTTCCCGTGCAACCCCTCCGGTAGGAGCTCTGCCTCTCATTGCCCAGTACGGTGGATGCCAGCATGCAATGGCTGTTGCCTCCTTCAGCATGGAAGCTCTTATCCAACGCAGGGAACGAGTCTTGCTGCCTGGCAAAACCAAGCCATTTTCTCCACGCTGTCAGTGTGTTTCTCTTCAGCGACTGTAGGCAGCCCAGCCCTGGGAAGCGTGCGCTCTCAGGCTGTCAGCTGGCCAAGAGAGGCACTCGCAGCGCAAGGCAGCACAGATTTCGCTTAAAACATAGGAAACGTTAGAAACCACTCAAGTACTTAACAGCGACACGCCTCTTGCTCAGCTTCTGCTCCCGGAACAGCGAAGCACAGGTTAGTGTCCTTGCACCGAAACAAAGCAGGACGGGGCTATCAAGTGGGCAGGGGGAGATTCATAGAAATCCTTCGCTCCTTTCCCTTCCCTCCCATTCTTTCCTCACAAAGCGAGGATGAAAAAAAAACACAAAGTAATAAAGGAAAAATCATGAGAGATACTACTGTGTGTGTGTTCCATACCATGATTTAAGTTTCCATAAGCTAAAATCTGAGGTTCAAAAAGGAAGGTGAGGAACCTCCTGGTAGATATAAACAAGACTTTCCAGGAAATAAATATGTACATCCTGAGATATAAGCTCCCTAAAGAGTTTAAGTTAATGCATCAGTATTAACATTGCTCTCAGACTGAAGAGTTTTGCAGCAAGTTAGTCTTAGGCATTTTTTTTAATTCAAGTTACAAACCCTTGTAAAAGCTGACAAGCTCTCCAGGGAAGCCTGTTAAGATGGGGAGGAGATAAAGCGCTTTCCAAAAAACACTCTGGTATGCATTAGGCTACAGCAGAATTCAATGGTAGGTATTGGCTGTTCCAGAGCAAAAGCCCATGAAATGGGATGACCAGGGCAGTATTAAATCCTCTTGTTTCAATCAGTTAGTACTTAATCCAACAAAGCGAAATGAAGTCTAGGTAGTGCACCACGGAGCTCAACAGCCCAGGCTCGTTCCTCATGTACAGGAGGAACACAGGCACACAGACGCAGTAGGTCAGCACACAAACTGCCCCAGGTGCGAGCTCTCTGGAGGGGCAGTTAGTAGCAGAAGAAACCTACTGTCCAGCAAAACACCGGGAACAGACTGAAAGGGCCTGGTTTTTACCAACTTCAGCTTCTGCCCCTGCGACGAATAAAATACCGAAAGCACTGGGGCTATTCTCTTGCCCTGTCAGAGCAAGATAGTGAAATTATTCCAAGACTGCTTTTCCTCCTTCACTTATAATACCAAAAATTGTCATCTGTAGTTTTCCCTTCTTCTTCTCTCACCTGGTCTGACCTGCTTCGAAGAAATCCTAAACTGGCAGCAGGACTCAGAACAAGGTCAACTTCTTTATTCTTTGCCTTGCCCATTACTCAGTGTTATGGGACCCTGCAATATCTATAGCTGCATATTTGCCTACGAAGCCAAACCAGCATTTTTTTTTCTTTGATTTTATTTTGCACTACTTGAAGGGAGATATAAATCTCCTGGCTACAACCTGCCAGTTTCAGCTCTGGGCAGCAGGCCACACAGAAATCCAAAGCTTCCTTTAGCTGCACTGCGTTTCCTCCTTTCTGAATACCTGGAAGCAGCCAATGCCTACATTTATTAACTTCTGAAAGCAGCTGCCTTCCTCCCACACCGCTAGTCTTAGCTCACCTGCTATTTTGATGTTGAGGTTAGCATCCAGAAGTAGGTTTTCTGCCTTGAGATCTCTGTGAACGATATTACGGCAGTGGCAGAAGTTGACGGCGGCCACTATTTGTTTGAACTTTCTCCGAGCTTCCTTCTCCGCCATGCGTCCGTGGGCCACCAGGTGATCTGTGGGGGACAGAGCGAAGGAGGGCGGTTAGTCACACCCCACAGGGAGCACCCGGGGCGAGAGCCAGCCTAAATACTCCTCACACACACAGGCCCCCATTAGAACGCTGCAGCTCAGTACCAAAGCTGCTTCAGGAGCTTTTTTTTTTTTTTTTTTTTATTTTACTTCTGCAACGCAACAAAGAAAATTGTCCCACACACTCAAAATATGCGCAGGTATTCCCAGTTTCTGGGTATTTGCTACGGTTTGGGTGCAAAAGTGTATTTGTAATATTCGATACGCTTTAGTATAAAACTGGAGCTTACTTCTGCAAGGAAGTCTGAGCGCTCTGAAGTACTTTGCTGAAGTTATGCTCTCACTCAAAGGCAGGGCCTGTGGCCAGAGAGGCTTCCTTTGGAAGCTACCATTGCAAACAGGGACAGAAAGAGTCTCCAGCTGACCCGGAGATCACACAGGGAGGTATCCAACAGCAAGCAGACTTCAATTAATCCACTTAGAACATGAAAGCACCAGACTTGCAAAAGCCACTAATCATACTAGCCGGTAAGTTAGGTAAACAGGGAGGAGACAGGCAGTAAAACATGTCAGAAAGGAAGCGAAAACACCTCGAGCCTCATCACAAGAGGCAACCAAACTCTACCAGGGAAAGTGTACAAGCCAAAGGAACTGGCAGTGAGTTAGGAAACGATTATTGCCCTTTCTTACTATCTACCATGTAAGCAAATCTGGTTACACCTGATATTGCATGATAGAAGATACGGCTAGGAATAGTGGTTTCCAAGTTCACGAAGTTGAAGACAATGCTACAAAAGGAACAGGAGAAACCTGTGAAGTGCTCTGGAGCCCGCAGCAACCACACGCCCCGGCCCCCACGTGGGACCAGGGGCTGGAGAAACTCGGGAAGAGCTTCCCAAAGCCAGGCCACAGCCAGCGACCCAGCGCAACGATGCTCCCAGAACAAACCGAAGACAAAACGTAAGGAATGGATGCCCAGCATTATCTCCTCGCCCACTTCAAGGGAGCACTACTCCTCACATTGGTCACTGCTGACCTCCGCCAACTTCCAGCCCGAAACAGGCTGAAGAGATCCGTTTCACTCCACAAACTCCATTTCAACTGGAGGGCTCGATGAAGATATCTGCTCTTGAAAATAATAAAAATAAATCACTTCTGAAGGTTTCTCATCAGGTGGCTGTGTTCTTCCCAGCCACCCATTAATTAAAATACCTGCGACATAATTGACTTGCAGTAAATACTAATTACCGAGACATGAAAGCAGGTCTGCCTGCTTCTGACTGAACGGCAACCTGCTCCTCCACGTCTCACTGCGGACGTTGTGCAACAGAGCGAAGGTGTTTCTCAAAAACTTGTCAATCACATTTTATTCACCGGATAAACTTACTCCATGGGCAAATCCGAGCCGGGCTGGGGAAGGGCACCCAGCACCAATTCCAACGTAACTCTTAGTAAATTCTGCTATTACTAGCACGTGAATTACATCGTCCAGTCCCGAATTATCTCACCCAGTCCCGCCGCGTTTCACTAAGCCCTTCCCAGGGCCACGCACCTTTCACTCAGAAGGGCCGTGGCAGCGATGAGCAGAGCTAAGGGCCCGCTCCAACGCGAACATCGCTGCTGATTAACAGAGAGCAGCCCGGCTCCTGAACGGGCCGAGGTCATTCACATCTTGAATGCTCTCGAATCTGGGAACGCAGCCTGCGGATGTAGTAAGCGCTCTTAAACCAAGAGCAAAGTTCCAATCTCTCGACGTTTCTGAAAACATTTAAAGAGTTCCTCCTGCAGGCAAGAAATCAAATCCAGTTACTGCAGCAGGCACGTTTCTGCGAGGCTCTCAGAAGCTTCTTTTACCCAGCCCAGGCTCAAACACAAACTGAAAACACTCCAGAAGCACAGAAGTGCACAATTTGGGTCACTCGGACACACTTCACAGCCCAGGAAGGAAAAGACTTTGACGCTCCTACTTCAGCCCTGATACGTAGTGAAGAGCCAAGCCAGGTTCTCACAAACTGCTGATCGACAGCCCTGCAGGGAGGCGCCCTCTCCGAAGGGATCACAAACCCCTCTGCTCCTGGCCCCGCTGCGGATCTCACTCTGCTGCCGGCTCCCCCTTCCCCGTGGCTCCGGGCCCGGCCTCGCAGGGACACAGGGATGGAGCCGCTCGGTGCCACGGCCTTCAGGCACACGCTCAGGCAGAAAACGCTGCTTCCCCTTCCTTTAATCGTGCTCAGGCTGCAAAAAACTCTTTTAGGTTAGGAGTGAAATTTCACATTTATCGAAGAGATGCGGAGCGAAGGCCCGTCCCCGCGCCCCGCACGTAGGCGCAGCACTTGGAGAAGGCTGACATTTCTGCACAAGCTCCAGAGGAAGGGTAGGAACAATGAAGCTACAGAATGCTCCACATACCACCAAGGGCAACTGTATGCCAAAATTAACTATTGCGAGCTTAGTCTGCATAAACCTCTCCTGCAGAGAGGCTCCGGCGATGACCCAGCTGGGCAGCCAGCACGCCGATCCCCAGCACGCCGCCTCCAGAAGCGCAGATTCTTGCCTCTGGGTCCTGTGTGCACCGAATGCCTCTGCCAGTGTGCTCTTCTGGATTTGAGAGTGCACGGAGTTGCTCCTTGGAGTGTTTTCCATACAATAAGCAACACATGATTTCATTTCACATCCCTTAAAAACAGCAGTTGTTCTCCTGACTCACATGAAGAGCCTGATACTACTCTGCATTAAAAAAAAAAGTGGTTAAAGGCGATGGTGAAGAAAGCATGCTTTTTGACTAAGAGACGGGGCTGATACACAAATTCCACTTCTAACCCCTAGACAGACTCCCTGCACTTTTAGTTGCTTACTGTCTGGAAAGCAAATGCTGCCTAGGCTTCGTGTCTCCGCTGTAGGGTGGATTAAGTCGAATTTGCACAGTAATTGGTGACCTTGTGATCTCAGAAGCAGTCTGACCTTCTCACGACGGCGCTGTTTTGTTTGGTGTCTGCCCAGGTCACAAGAAAAGCTCCTGCCAAGCTGTCGGGAGGGAACACCGAGGCAGGCTGGAGGCAGATGCAGCAGCGCCTGCCTCCCCGTCGCAGCGCCCACCAAGCACAGCGCCCTTCTGCCGACCAGCCACGTACCCGTGCTTTGGTCTGCCAATTATTTGGGACTGCAGATTACTTACAGTATTTGTAGTAAGCAGCTAAAAAGTAAACACACTTTCAGACTGTTGTTTGACCTCCACTAAGAAGGACGCTCGAGAGATGTGGCACAAAGAGCATCCTCTGTTTAGAAGGAGACATTTATTTGTTCATGGTGCCAAATCACCAGCCCAGCCACACGCAAAACATGCACAGGGACAGAACTAACAGTTTACATTTTGCTGCTTTAGTCCCCAGCGAAAACAAGTCTTCTCCCTGATCCCCGTGCACTGCTATGTGAATTATCAGAGCGTTTCCAGTAACAGACGAATCAACGACACGGCGCAGCCTGCCCACCGAAGGAGCTACCGGCCGCGCCACAGCTTTCCTCTTACTGGAATTTCAGCTGGGGAACGTGTGAAGCTCTCTCAGGTGCTGACCGAGGAAACCTGCAAAGCTCAGACCGACGAGGGAGAGGAAGGCAAGCACCCAGCCCTGACTGCCATACTGCAACGGCAGCCATTTAGAGACGCCGCCGTCCCGTCAGCTACAAATTCCATCCCGGTTACTGCCTAGGGAACATTTACAGCTGCAAGGGACAGCTTACGCCTTCCGCAGGCTCTTAAAGCCTCAAAGGAAAACAGCTTAGATTTGCCTCAGACAAACTTGCAGCTCACGGCGCTGTAACGATGTAACTCAGGTTATAGGAGGCACCCAGCCCTACATCCAGTGTGCAACACACACGAAGCCGCGGTCAGCGTGCCCCTCGCACACACACACACACACACACACACACCCCTTTTGCAGCTCGGCACTCGTGCAGACATCGAAACACAACCAAGAAAGAGGTGAACGACTGAGCACAAGCATGTTTAATACAGAGGACTCCCCCCGTGGCCAGAAATAGCGGTAGATAATACAAGGAAAATTGAGGTGTTTCTTCATGTACCCTGGCCCTGGTGCAAGTTTTGGATGCTCCACGAGGGTGCGAGGGGACACTGTTCTGGTTTGCGGGCCACACAGTGAGGAGCTGAGCTTGAGAGCTCTTCAGGTTGTGCACACAGTACCTCTGCA
Source organism: Anser brachyrhynchus (assembly GCF_964034855.1). Classification (NCBI taxonomy): domain Eukaryota; kingdom Metazoa; phylum Chordata; class Aves; order Anseriformes; family Anatidae; genus Anser; species Anser brachyrhynchus. The sequence continues at coordinate 1,350,707 of NC_137718.1, forward strand.
AGCCTGTCTGAGATACTGACGGGAGTTAAGAGTCACTTTAACACGGAGTAAAACCCTCTCCCTCGCCAAAAGACTCCACTTGGCCCTTCCCTGTCGCTGACTGCACTGCACGCACGCCCAGCAGCTACCCCTGCAGCAAGCCCGGCGATTCCCAGCAGGCCTCCAGACAAGGCGCAGATACTGAGGAGAAGAAATACACAAGCAAAATGTTATCCCCAGTAAGCAGCAAGCCCCAGCATCCATCCAGCAGGCAACACTACAGAGGAGCACGAGCAGGCCCGAGGCCGGCCCACGCTGCGGCGCCATCTCTGCCGACACCACGAGGACGTGAGGTCCTTCAGCGCTGGGGATGCCAACAACGGCAAGGAAACGTTTCCAAAATGGGTTGCTGCTTCCTCCCGGCAAATTGCTTCCTCTGTTAGAACAAAGTATTAATGGCTACTCAGGAAACCCTGATTACAAAAAGCTGAAACTTGGGTTTTCCTCTCTCTGCTCTAACTCCGAGGGCTCGCCAGGCCTCGGGCAAGTGCCTGAAATGCAAAAAACAGCCTAGGAGGGCACAGCCTCCCGGCCACGGACCTGAAAAACATCATGGCCATTGAGTAACTGGCAGTGCTTGAGCTATCCGCTCCCAGCTCTGAACGAGGATAAAATGTGGGGCAGTAAAATGGAAATTAGCCATTCTAATGAGCTGAATTTACTACGGCATAAAATATTTCAGAAAGCAATTAGATTTTCACTTCAAATCATGTAGAGGGCTATTTTTGTAACCAAGAGAATTCATTCCAAGTTTGTATATGAGCTTGCACATAGTTCTGGATTTATAAAAAGATGAATTGTCTCTGCCAAATTCAACAAAAGAGGGAGAAAAAGTAAAAAGGAATTCATACTTTTCTGCAGCGATCCACATACAAGTGAAGTCTCACAACCACCAGCAGTGTCTAATAAACATTGAAATGACTTTACTGCAATTATGGCTTGCTGCACAACATAAGATGAGTTTCACAAGCCCTCAGAATTGCTCAGCATCCAGCACCAAGATTAATGTTTGAGTAAACAACTGGAAAACTCAGCTGGATTAAGTCAGTTTTGTTTTTTTAACCAGGCAATCCACAATTCCCAAGCATCGGCCACTGCTCGCTTCTTCCTTGAGCTGTCACCTTCCCAAAGAAGCAGCTGAACAACACGGACGATGTTGGGAAGGAAGCACGACAGCCATCTACAAAGGTACTAAAGAGCTGCCATTAGATTCTTGCAGTTGTGCTGCACAGATACTGCTTTTCCTTTAAGGACTAGCTTCTGTGGTCAGAAAGCTCAGCCAAAACCTCGTTAGCAGACAATGGAGTTTAAAATGGATGTATCCACTATATGCTAAGATAACATCAGATTAACAAAAAAAAAGAAAATACATGGGTTTGAGAACGAAATACTACAGAACTGCAGGACAGCCCTTTTTTTGAAAGCTAACACACGCCAACCTTCGAGCTATAGCCGACAAGTTTCACAGGACTTGCTGTGAAGCAAAGCGCTCAGCACCATGTTTTTTAAAATTTAACTGGTTACTACTTCAACATATTTAATCCCAAAGTCAGCATAAAAGAGGAGCAGCACCACCTGTCAATGAAACCCGAAGAAGAAACGGAGGTTATGGAAGTTATTTTTCCATCAGGTATCATTTATTTCTTTACCCCTCTTGTCAATGGAAAGTTCTCAGCCTGAAGGGCATCTCTCAACTGAAACAAGAGAGCGTGGCAGCTATTTTCAGTTTACTGTAGTTAACCAAGTACATTATCTGATTGAAGAATGCAATAAATGTACTTACCAAATATTTCCCCTCCGCTAGCGTACTCCGTCACTAGATAAATCATCCTCTCCGTCTCCATAACCTGGACACAAGGACAGAAAAGTGACAGGTAAGGAGACTGTTACTTTTTGCACGAGGCAGCCTAATGGAATTTTTTCATTCCTCCTTTAATACATGTAGCTGCTTTCATCACATCAAAACCGTGACCTTCCTATGGTTTATAGAGCAATGCAGAGGAAGGGAATGGAACTGGGAAAAGTAAGAATCAAAAAGCAAGTTTTAAACACTAAAGCTGTAGCTAAACACAGCACTTCACCTGTACCTTCCTCCTCCTTGGGTTCCCTTCCCTTTAGTGTCTGCTCCCTGCTCTCGTCTTGCCCCAGAAGCCCGGGAGAGCTCCCAGGGCTGCTGCCACCGAAGCAGTTCACCTTTCTCATTAAGCAGTCTCTTCCAGGCACTGAAACAACTAACACACTTTTGCCAAAGCAGAGAATACCGGCTCAGCTGGGAAGTGACTTCCGAAGGAGCTAAGACCTACCAGAAGTGAAGCAGAGCTAGAGCTTTGCCTCTGGGAGCCCGCAGGTAGCAGCCCCTCACGTTTTAAGAGTCTGTCAGGACTCTGGAGACGCAGAGCTTCAACGTGCAAAGGCCAGGGGTTAGATGTCATTTCTTTAGAGGGCCATGTGGATCTACTGCACAGGAGAGAAAAGTGCTTGGAAGGAAGGAAGATAAGCGGCAGGGCAGCTGCTTTCCTGCGGCAGAGCAGAGCTCCGGGCGCAGGCACCGGACGGGCAGGGAGAACAGGGACGAGGCGGGAGCGAAGGGCTCGGAGGAGACCTGGTGAGGGCACGCGGGGCAGAACCGAGCTGGACAGAAACCGAGAAGAGAGCCAAGGGCTGAGCTTCAGAAGGGACCCCCTAAGCGAAGAGCCCCACAGCCCTGCCACGTCCCGAGGAAGGGAGGAAAGAGACCGGGCAGAGAGAGGAACGGGCGAGAAGAGCAGCGGGGCCCAGATCAGGGCTCTAAGGCCTCCAGCACCGGTGAGCGCAGCCCTGCCAGCCCGTGGGGCACCTGCAGCCCAAAAGGACCCCGGGGGTCCCAAACGATCCCTATTAGCACCTGGAACTGGGAAAAAAGCATATTGCGAGGCACTATATGCTAAAGACAAGGAAGCAGCACATAATGCCCGTCTTCAGGCACTGGGCCGTACGCTGGTAAGGGTGGCTCCGAGGGCTGTTCTGTGAGCAGATTACAAGATCCGCCTGCGGGCAAGCTCACGCTGGCAGTGTTTTTCGAAGCTTTGTGTTGTTTATTTAACGAGCTTCACAGCTTTGTCAGGGGGAAAACATCACATTGCTTCACTACCAGGGCCTCGAGCCTCTGGTGCCGGGCACAACAGGTGAATTTCAGCTGGGCTGTTTGCACAAGCACGGAAACACTTGGGTTTGTTTTGGCTTTTGTCAGTGCCTGTTTCAAAGACAAGTGAAAGTTCGCCTTTCAGCTGGGATGGACTATTATCTCAACAGAGAGGCTCCCTACTTGGAGCCCTGCGCTGCCTGTTCTCACCACGAGTTAGGAGTCAAACGCGTCGGCTTCGCATTTACAAACCCGCGGCTGGCCTGGCCAGCAGCAGCTGCTTCAACTGCTGCTCTGCTCTTACTGCGAGTGCTCCAACAGGAGCGTCACGGAGACAAACCCCAGTTCTGCTCGGACGTCCCAGGGCACGGCGTGCTGCTCCCACGTACGGTAACGCCACGTGTCCAGAGAACTCCTGGGGGTGGGTTTGGGGTTTTTGTCATTGCTGTTTTAATAGCACAGAGCTGTTCTGGGACAAGCAGAATCTCTTGGGACTATTATTTCCTTTTTCTCCTTTTTCACTTCTACAGTTCAAGTACTGTAAGTTCGAAGAAACATGGTTTTGAAACTCGAATTCCTGATGAAAAACTCTGAATTCCCAACTCCAGGTTTCAGTAGTTTTTATTTAAAAACAAAATGCCACAGAAAGTACCCTCAGAGAACACCCAAATGAAATACGATCCACAGCAGGAAATCTTTTCTCAACTTAGCAAAGCCAAGCCACTACTGTCACTTGTTCAGTACCCTATCAAAAGCTTTAGATGGGACAAATTTATTTTTTTTGGAAAAAAAGGCACGAAGGAATCAGTTTGCAAAGAAGCATTCCCTAAGTACCTTAAAATGTCGAAATTCTGTAGTAGGCATCTCACTTTTGGCTGTTTGGCCAGAAGAGGTAAACATTAACCTCTCTCACGTCAACTCTATTTTAACTCTTTGGAGTCCAAACAATTGCTTACATCTATCAAGCACAGATCAGAAGCAGCCTGGTCTTGAACAGACAAGAGCTGATTCTAGGAAATGGCAACTTCCACTGAGGGTTATTTAACTTCTCCCTTAAAACGCATACGTCAGTACCACATTGCAGAAGGAAATAACCCCAGCATATTTCCCCCCCAAATTTCAAGTTTTCACATTCCAATTCCGTGACTGCGAGCCCTCTGGCATCTGTATTGCTGCATCGAGTGGGGTGGCAGTCCTGCATGCACCAGGCAGGACTCTGGTAAGGAGCCTTTGTCCCCCAGCTTCCAGAAACGGGATCATAAGCAGAGGGAAGTTTGTACAGAGCTCTCGAGTACTCGTTGGTTGTAAGTCACGGTGAGCCCCTGAATCAAGAAGGTTCAGGAAGAGAATCTTTCATCAACAGCTTCCAAAATAGCATTTAGTGTTTCACCAAGGTGTTGGTCTCCTTTATTTCTTTGCCCCCATCACTTTGCTCACCTCCGGCCTGTTGCAACTTCCTTGCTGCTCTAGTTGACCATGCAATCAGAGGGGCACCACCAAAAACGTGCGTAAAAAGCATCATACGTGGATTCTGCTGATGTTGTTTGCAGAGTGAAAATGCCAAACAAGTAAAAAGTCTGCAAACAACATTAAAAAAAAACAACAAAAGCAGCTGCGCCATTGCTATTGATCACCTTCCAAGAAAGCACAGAACAGCCCAGCAAGTCCTCAGAACCACAGGGCAATTGCGCAAGGAGCGGAGAGCAAGGGAGCAGCACGCTTTCGGTCCTGCAGGCAGATGGACTTACTCTCTCCCTTAAATCGAGAAGGGGAGCCCACATCCGGTTTCAACTGGGAAACTGGAAAGCACACAATAGCCATAAACAAATGGCAGGGGGCCAGCCCACAGCGGAAGTGTGATCTCCCAGAAGAGAGAAGGATTAGCCACACTTTTTGCCCACCCCCCTCTAATCGAAGCACTTTGAGACCTTGAAAACAAAGGACTCGAGAACTGGAGGGACAATTCTACAGAACACTGCTACGTGGTGTACAGCTGCAGTGCAGAGGGATGGAAAACCCCCCAGAAAGCTCCTACCTGATATAACCTGATGATATGTGGGTGGCAAAGCATCTTCATGATCTGAACTTCTCTGAATATCTTCTTCAGATTCTCCTCATCCAGCTGCGTCTTATCAATTATCTTGATAGCAACCTAGCAGAAAGGAAAAAGAGAACAAGGTTATTTACCCAATCACGTATTTAGAAAAGCATTTTTAAAAACAAATACTGCACGTAAGAACCGCCTGTGCTAAACGCTGTAGGAGAACAGAATACGTAGTCCGTGCCTCAGAGAGCCTGGGATCTCCGAGCAGCCTACCAAATCCAGACAGCTTGCCATAAATTGGGCAGGAAGAAGCTTTGTTTCCTAATTGTCAGCGTGGTTTCCCTGCAGTGGGCACCTCATTAAGGGCGCAGTGCTGCAGCAGGCTGCGGGACGTTTAAGCTGTTGCCCATTACCGCAGCACAGCCTGTTCACAGAGGCACCCAATGCTGTGCTGAAAAGCAAATTATTTCTAAACTCATGGATACATTGCAAGCAAGTCCAAGCGTTTGTTCAGTCTATTCCAGTCTCCTAGATCGTGCCAGTTCAGCCTTGCCACAGCCGTGTTAACTTACCACTGAAGACGTGCCCCAGCAGCCTGAAAGCTGCAATTCCTCAGCACGACGAAGGGGCACAGAGCAGCTGGGGAGCTTGCCGGGGAGCCTCGCAGCGCGAAAACAGCTCTCAGTGACCGAGATTTGGAGGCAAGTGGAACCAGACTTCACAAGCCCGGGAGCCCCTCGAGCAAAGGGCAGAAGGAACCCACCCCGAATTCCTCCCGACACCAAGGCAGACACCACCAGCCGTGCTCCAGTCTCCCCTCGGCATCAGAGGGGAACGGAGCTGGCTGGGAGCCCCAGATGTCCCCGTACGGTGACCCGTTTCCTACTTCTCCCCAGTTACATCGGGTGAGGAGCTGCTACAGACCTCTACCAGAGGCTCTCCTGTTACCAACCCACGCATCCAGCTGTAATGGATTTATAATGGACTTCGGCTGGGTCGCACAAATCGACAGCTAGGGTATTTCTGATAAAGTACATTATCCAGACGTGTATTATGAGCCCAAGCACAAGAGCGAGGCGTTTCTCGGAAGGAAGGGACAAGCCTGCAGGAGCCTCACCTGTGAAAAGCCCCAGGGACGAGGCCGTTAGAGCTTCTCAGAGACGTGGAGGTGGGGACGGGAGGCACCGAAGGCTGGGAAGGGGAAAAGGCACCAGAGCCCGGCCTCCAGCATTAGCCACAGTGCCTCGCTTACTGTGACACGGCTGAGGAATCAGCAGCGATGGTAGGGGCTGGGTGCACGGCAGGCATCTAACAATCCTATTTATTTGTACAATTTTAAACCAGAAGTGCTCTCTAACACTACGCTGAGATCAGTTAAACAAGCCTAAGTGCTTCCAGTCAGCTGCTCTCCCGGACGTCCCAGCCTCGGCCAATTCCTCCCTTGCCTCGGCTGGAGGCTCCCCGGGGCTCACGGGCACCCCGGGTCCCTATAAATAAGCGAAGGTTTGCCCAACACACGCAGGTAAGAGCAGAGGAACCTCTTCCAGGAGGCCTGGCACAGTGGGGAGGAGAAGCAGCTCCAGCCCGCGGGACCCCTCGGCAGGCAGGAGGCCGAGGGAGAAGGCTGCTCCCAGCGGCCGGGGAAAGCCCTGGAAGCCACCCGGTGCTGCAGAGCCGGGGCCGCTGCGGGCAGGCTGCTCCCGGCAAACATTCGCACCGCCGCTTCTAAAGCACGCGTCAGCCTTGGATTAAGTCCCCTTCCTCCCCACCAGCCGACGTCAGTGCAAGACAGCAGCCGTGGCACGCCAGCCTAGCTCCAGATCCGTGGGCTGAATTAACAGCCACCAGCAAGTTTTCTCGTTCGGGAGGCTGGGCTATACCTGGGAAAAGAGCCACTCTTACACGTTCCCCTGGTTGCTTTCCTAAAGCACGATTTACAAAGCTTCTGTCAAGGAAGGCTGCAGGATCATGCAAAGACACGGGGGAGGGCATGCAAAGCGGCGCTGCGGCGAGGAACGCTGCTGAGGCACAGCCAGCGGGGTTGGACACGAGCTCGGAGCCCGGCTACAGAAAGGCCTGGCTCTAACAGACACCAGCATTGGCTGGGGACGAGGACAGGTGCTTTGCACAGAGGCACGCCACGCTCAAGGTGCGTACGGAACACGTGCTCGCTGCTGGGGCAGGAGGGGAAGCCACTAAACCCCAGCCGGTACCCGACGGCCGGCGCAGCACGCACTGCTGCTCCTTGCGGAGGGAGAGGAAGGGGTGCCAGGGGAGGGAAGAAGTCACAGGTTCTTCCAGCCTTGTTTCCATCAGCAAGACCGTCCCCGTCCGCAGGCACCGACACACGCCCCGCAGCAGCCGTGCTGCAAGAAGCAGTGGTGCTGACCGAACCGCCTCGCCAGCGGCCGCTCGCTGCAGGAGCGCGAGGCCCCGAAGCATCACCTGAAAAAAGAATTACACCCGAAGTCCCTCCCGATCAAAACCCATACCCAAGTGCTGTTTTCTCTCTGGAACAAGATGCTGCTAGCGAAGGGCGGGATGTGAGACTCGGCCAGCCTGCAGGTGCGGCACCACGTGCACCTGGAACCTCCCCAGAGCCCGAGGGAACAGCCCTGACCTTCAAAAGGGCCACGGGTGCTGGTGGCAGGGGAAAGCCCGAGCACAAAGGGACAAGCACGGGGTCCCGGGGAGTGCCCGCTGGCAGCACCAAGGCCCTGCAGCCCTGGGATGACGGCAGGAGCCGGGCGAAGGAGCCCCACGCACGTCCTTGAGCCAGCGGGTGTCAGCCCTGCCGGCAGCCACCAAAGCCCGTGACGCTTCCCTGCGACAAACGCCACGAGCAGAGCCAAACGGTGCTCTGATAGGCAGGGCGCTATGGGGAGGGGGAAGTATGTTCCCTTAAAGATCCTGAATCACGTGAAAATTAAACATTTTATAACATTTTTTTTTTGCCAGGAGGATAACTGCCCTGCATGTAAGCAGAAGAGAGCAGAAGCCCGGAGAGGCACCAGGTGCAACCGGCCGTTTCTTCCGCTTGAAACGCTTGGAGCAGAGGAATAATTCGGACTTGAAGTCACGGAGCGTGCTCACTGCAGCACGAACAGAAGCTGTACGGCAGCCAGCTCTGGCGTGCAGCGTTAGGAGGAGCTGGCAGGAGCAGGGCGAGAGCCAAGACCCAAGGTGAAACGGCAAAGCCAGCCCCCACAACGCAGCTCTGCCGAGCGGCAGCGATCAGCAGGCGATGGTGTTCAAGGACAAAGCTCACGGGTCGGCTGGAAAGCTTCAGAGTCAGAGGGGGCTTGGAAAACACTCGCTGCACGCTTTTCATCGAGGACTTCCCTCGTATGAACAAGCTTTTGTAAAGCTTAAACCAGTAATATTAGAAGAAACAAAAGTAAGAGCTTCCTCAAAGAGCGAAGCCAAGATGTCTACCCAGAGACATGAGTCATTTTCAGGCACAAATATTTAAATGAAAATCCTCAGGTCTGGAGTGCTCCTAAGTTCCTTGCTCCTTTCCCAGCTGCGTATTTGCTCTAAGGAAATCTCATTTCCCAGCTTAATTGTGTGACTCGAGTTGACACTTTTGGCCAAGTTCAAGGAACGTGGAGCATTTGATGGGATATAACGCTGTCAGCGAGTCCAGACAAAGCAGAAGAACCGAATTTCTCTGCTTTTCTCCCCGGTAACGCAGGGCGCAGAGAAGCGTGCTGCCATCCTGCACGGCAGCCTGCCACGCGTGGCACCCGCTATGGGTGGTGTCTTCAGCCTCCGCCCCTGCGAGGCACAAAATGCCTGAGTCCGTGGCACAGGAACACAAGCACCAGCCCAAAGACGTCTTCTGACAAAGGCTCCTGCTTCGAGATCAAATGGGCGGCCCTTGAGCAACCCAAAATCCAGCCTCAGAAGCCAAAGGTGGGGAGCGCTGGCGTTTCTGGAGGAGTTCCTTCGAGATGCGTTCATTCAGTTGAGGTGCCTCCAGCGACGGATGGAATATAAAAGGTAAAAGTCTCCTGAAGGAGCCTGGGGAAACCACCTAGCGCTCCAGTTTCAGGAAATTCAGAGCTTCCTCGCGAGGGTGGAAGTAGGAAATCCCCTCGGAGCGCCCCGCGGCAGGCCAAGCGCAGGGAGTTTCAGGGGTGGGGGCTCACCGGGGCCCGGCGGAGCAGCTCCCTTTGGTTTGTTGCAGAGGTTCTGGATTGCCTTTTTTCCAGGGGGAAGGAGTGGTTTAAAGGCTTTCCAAAACAGACCGAGTTTCTCCATTTCTGCGTCTCCCAGCTGGCTCATGTTCCCGCTCCCTTGAAAGATGATTCAGGATTTCAACACAGAACAGCCTGGCTTCAGTGCTCCGGGCGCTTCAGCCAGACTGACTTCATGAAAACCCGGCCGCGGGGAAACAGCCGCAGCGAATCCCGCCCTGAGTGAGGGTTTTCCTGCCGCTGGGAAAGCGAGCCCCGTCTGAACGCACCCTGCCAGGGAAGAGCTCTTCTTGCAGGGGCCCAGCAGCTTGCCCGAGGCAGCTTGGCCCCGCTGAGGATGAAGATAACCCTGCCGTGGGTTAACCAGCCCCAAAGCAGGGCTGCAAGTTCCCTCCACAGCGCCAGCACTTCGTGCTGTGTAACGCAAACGTTCAAGGGGGTGGTTAACCAGTTCCTCCATACGGCTTTTCTTTGGGTCCTGGGTCCTTTTGCTGGTGCTCCCTTACCAGCCTGACTGCCCCACTGGGGAGCTGCCTGCTCTCGGATCCTGGCTGACTCCCCTCGGATGCCCCACGGTTGCTGCGCTGCCCTGCAGCATTGGAGGCCAGTGGGATCCTGGCTGGCAGCAAGCGAGGGTTTTGCCCCGGTAACCTTTACTTGGTGAGGCTGCAGCTCCTCAGGGACCAAACCCAGCACCATCTCCCCGCCTTCCCCGTCCCTGCTCGGCCCACCAGCCTTCCTCAAGGAGACACCGGGTGGCACGCTGGTGAGCCGGCCAGCACGTGCCTTGGCATCTCCGACCACGTGTGACAGTGCACGCCGCACATCTAGCACAGCACACACGTCCACTGGGGTGCTGTCCCACCAGGAGGGACGCCTGGTACAGTCCCTTGGGCAGGTTTAAGACAGGAGAGCTGCGGTGCTCTGCGAGGGACACGACGCTTCCGTGGCAGAGGCAGCAGGAAGGGGACAGGCAAAGAGGCTCCTGCTCCAGCTGGGACAGCTCACGTGCACGGCCCCACTAGCAGCACTACGGCCCTGTGCTGGCGTCTGTGGAGAAAGAACTGCTTCCAGGTAGCCTCGCGGAGCACCAAGAAACAGCCCCGAGTGCACTCCCTCATCCCTGCAAATACCACATAAAATAGCGAGGGGAGAGAGCAAGGCTAAACACCACTAAAGAAAGTACAAGTCAGGCTGCAATTAAAAGTGAAAGAAAACCATAATCTAATTTCTTAGACAATGAAGAACTATAAAAAACAGTCTGAAAAAATTAACTATTCTTTTATCAAAAGTTAATGAAGCTTACAGGCAGCAGGATCTATGCCAAGTCTGGAGCATACACGCTGCTACCAATTAACAAAATGTTCCCTCCGTTTCTAAACGTTTCATTTTTTGTTTCTTCTTGGATCCAATTAAAACTTACACTAGTAGTCTGCGGAACACACTATTTGGAAGAAAAGTTAAGTTCCCAACAACAGCAGTTTGTAAAAAGGAGGTGAATTGTTCGAGCTGACTGCAAGTCAGCGCGGAGGTCTAGCTCAGAGCCAGGAGGCTTGGCTCGGCCGTCCCATTTCCAGACTTCTCCTTTCCTGGTGCACTTGTGCTGGATGCTGCTCGGTATATTTTTGATCCCCGAGCTGTGCTAGGTGTGTGCGCATGCCAGGCAAAGCCTAATGAAGAGCAGTGGGAGTTTCAGTCACGGATTAGCAGGAACACAGCAGTGGGCAGCTCACTAACAGGACAGGCACTGAGACCCGAAGCCCCGAAGCACACCTCGTTGTCACCGACATCACCAGCACGGCTCGCTGCTCCACACGGGAAGTCAAGAGGGACAGAAACTGCATCTCAAACCAAAACAGTGAGTTGCTTCACTGCACCCCAAAACGCTCGCAGATGTGAACTCCCGGCTGTTCCCCATGAGCTCCAGCAACGTCTTCTGCTCCAACCTCCTGCTGTTCTCTGCATCCCAGGACACGGAGCAGGTTTACGTACAAAAATAAAAAAGTAAACCTTAAAGAGACTTGAAAAATTGGAAAAACTGGAAGTGAAACACAGACTCCAAACTTGGTCCCTGTTCTGGGCTGACTTCATCACGCCGAAAGCCCAGGGCAGCCCAGAAGCCTGGTGCTGCTCCTCTGAGACAGACCAGGCCAATTCAGCGGCTGAACAGCACACGCCAAGTGTCAGCGTCTGAACAGATGCCGAAGTCCTGGTACAGGAAATAATGCCTACTTGGAGGACTTCACATTTATACAGACATCCTGTTTATTAGCCAAGTGTGGCTAATGTTCATCCACACTTCCTTGAATCAATCCTGTCCTGCCAAGAAGGCAGATAAATTCACGCTGGCACTGGAGGACAAAGCAGGCAGAGGCAGGACAGGCTGGGTGCCCCAGCAGGCGTCCGGCAGGAGGAAGACCTGGGGCAGGCTGCGAGCGCACGGCAGCACCTCCCCAAACGGCACGAGTCCTCCGCTGCGGTTGGTGTACGAGAGAAATGCAACTGCAGAGGGTGGCAGAGGGAACGGCTGCTTCTCCGTAAGGTAACCGCGTGTAGCACTTCTTCAGAAGATGTTCTGGCGTTATAGAGGCTTCGTAATCCAGTCCCCATTCGGAGTATTTATTTCTGACCCTCTGAATTGGCTTTCTCACACGTTTTTGAACGCTTGTCATCCCCGTTTTGTTCAACATCTCAAAACCAACCAGCGTTAAGGACACACCGAACAGGCATGCCCGCAGCATCCCCCGTGCACTGAGGGTGAGCAGGGAAGAACAGCAGCCCGGCGCTCGCAGCACGCACACAGCAGAGAGCACGCTGCCTGCATTTGGGCTACAGACGGAGTCCCGAGAAGGAGAGGCAGTAAAACGGCACCAAGCTCACCCCAGAGCCCTCGCACATCGGGTCATCTTCCACCGGGTTCACTGGTAGCGGCGAGGCCGATACCCAGAGCTCACGGACACCGTCCCGGCGCTTGCTAAGCTACGCGCTGCGCGGGAGGGCCCCAACCTGAGGTCACGGCCACGTCCGGAGCGAGCTGGGGAGGCCGAGCACCTACTGGGAACGAACGTCGGGCTGACTGGAGAGCGTAAGAGGGAAAACGGATAGGAAATAGCGGTCTGTGGGCAGTGGAAGGAAGCCCTGAAAAAAGAGGACATTTCCTTTTCCTTCAGTGCAGTGAACACAGGAAAAAGCGCGAGACCCCGTCCTGGGCTAACATCTCCTTCGCGCCACCCTGGCTCCGCTCCAGCTGTACCTAACTCACCGTTCCTGCACCGGGGACCGTTCCGGAAAGAAACCACCTCTTCTAGTTCAGTGCAGTTGTTTCTGCAGCGGCATAAGTTAAAACTCAGGAAAAACCACGCACGCATCTCATACTGTGACCTTGTGATCAATCTAACCAGTGATAGTTACAAAAGAATATTTATGCTGCTAATTGTTCCCGTAAGTCAGCAATTGATCACCTCCGTGTAACGAGCCAACAGATGGCACTGACAAATTGACTGTGTTGAAAAAAATAAAGCTTCTTTTTTTTTTTTTTTTAGGAAAAACATTTCCTAGAATTGTTCAGAGGAGTCCTGTTCCAAATTCCTCCTGGAAAGCCCTCAGACGTTCCCTAGATGTGCTGTGGACGAGCACGCCCATGTGGCTTGGTTCCTCTCCCACAGCCGGCCCTTCACGGCACAGCACGCAGCAGGCAAAGCTGCCACCGAGGTGGGGCTGCGGGCTCACAAAGGGGCTCGCAGGAGGCTGACTGAGACGCAAGAGAGCCGGCGTCCTCCGGGACAGCACCAGGCTCCGCAGGGCAGGCAACCCAGGGCACGGCTCTTGCCGCGACGTCCAACTAACGGGGCCAGCCCGGAGCACCCGCCGTGGGCACTGGGCTCTGCTCACACTGCTGCGCCCTGGGAAGGCTCCTCGCGGAGGAGTCGTCTCAGACAAAACCCACCTGAATTCTTTCTATGCTCACAATTTCGAGCTGTGCTGGCCCGGAAGCCCTCTGCTGCCCGTCGTGCTAAGGCTAGCATCCTCCTGGACACCACGGGCTGTCAGAGGCAGCAACAGGACGACTTCTCTTTCCAGCTGCTCCCGCCTGCCAGGAGCGCCTGGGGAGCTCCAACACAGCCTGCTTGGATTAGGCAGCTGCTGAGGGGGTCACCAGCACCCCAGTAAGCAGATACCAAAGCTGCACGGAGCCTGAAGGAGAAGTCCAAGAGCAGAGACCAGCATCAAGGTGGGGAAGGAGGAACCTGGCCTCACGGGATCCTTCAGCAGGTCAGGATCCTCCAGCTGGTCGGGATCCTTTACTGCACGCCAGAGCTGGCCGCTCAGAAGAGCTCTGCAGACCAGATAAGCAAGCAAGCATACATAGAAAACAAAATGCATGCTGGCTGCGTGTCAAAACACCTCACCAGCATACGGACACAAGTGTGTGATAAAGAAAACTTGAACTCTAGGCCACCGTAGGTCACGTCCCAGTTCAGGAGCTCAGCTTGATGTGCGTCACTCCACAGCAACTCTGCTTTCTGTACGGCCAGCCTGGTGGCACGGACACGTGTTTGTCAGGCAGGCTGTCATCGCAAGTCTGCTTCTATGGTTAGGGTCACTCGGAGTGATCTCTGCATATGCAAATAGGTAATTTGTGGCATTTTAGTCATAAGAAAGTGTCCAAAAAAAAAAAAAAAGATGCACTCCTGACTCCTAAGTGCCATTCTACACAGCTTGACACTAGCATGCTTGTGACCAAAGCAGAAAAAACTTCTCTTGACAAGCTCACAGGCAAGAGGCATCCACAGCTCACAATTAGCAACCAGCAGAACCAGCTTCATGGTGATGCTGCAGATAAAACTAGGCCATTCTGCAGCAAAATTGGTGGCTTTTGGAGGTGGCATAAACACAAATATTGGCAACTGAAAGCAGGAAACCGTGGACCAAAATGCGCATCGAGAAGTTGCATTTGCTCAGGAAGGAAGTTATCACCTTGTCCACATCCCTCGTCAGAATCAATGCAGCGACTTGTCTGCACAAGGTGAAGAAAACACCGATGGTGTTCTGCAAAAAGTCAATACGCCCAAATCCTCTAGGCCTGCGGCACCGTTAATACCCTGCTTGTGTGAGCGCTGCGCTCTGCTACGACCCGTCCGTGTCCCAGGGGAGCAGGGCTGGGATTGCCATGACAGAAGCACAAAACCAACATTCACGTCAACAGCTCGGTACGGGAGCTAAGCCCTGGTACAGACATCTCATCGCCTCAGTGCCCACACAGCAGCCCACAAACGCTGCAGGGCCATCACAGCCAGGAGAAACTCAACTGCACCGCCCTCTGGGAGCCCAGCCTTTACCCACACACAGCCAAAGCTCCAAGTCCTCCTTTTGGTGGGTGCCCACGGCCTCCAAACCACGCTGCTTCCCAGCACGAGCCTCGGGGCCAAACAGTGGCTCAATCCCAGACGCAAATCCCCCTTTTTCTGCCCTGTTCTGAAGGATGAGGGGGATGAGGGGCACACTGCTGCACGTTCAGCCACAGCAAGTTAGAGATTAGGTTCTGCAAGCAACAAGCAGGGCCGACTGCCCTGCTAAAGCTGGCCTGCAGTCCCTGCACCCCCCTTCACTTGTCACGGTTACCTTGCAGCACAGTGCAGTGCTGCAGAGCTTCCCTGCGTATTTCATCACCGTGGTTGCAATGGGCAACAACAGATTCAGAGTTACTCTCGCTGGCTGCTGAGCATGCTAACGCATGCTGGGTCACAGGCTTGTTGGACAGCACCACGGACACGAAGATCCCAGAGAAAGGCAAGGGAAACGTAACAGGGGACACCAGTAAGAACGACCCATCTCAGTACACGAAGATGTTCCGCAAATCCCAAGTGCTGTAGTTTCAAGTTCTCCAGCCCGTAACGGCAACATTTCCCGACTTTCCCCCCCGCTCCGAGTCCTGGACAGATGCTCGATGTCCTGATCCCAAACACCACTGCCCTCTCCTCCTCAGTTGCAGGGGAGGACCACACTTGATTGAGCAGAAGCCAGCAAGCGCTCACAAACCGGATTTTAGATGCCACATCTAACCAGCTCAAACAAAACCAAGGGAGGTACAGTCAATTCCTCTCGCTTCGAAGTTCTGCCCTCATCGTACCATGTTTACACTTCGGCTGATCTCTCCATCTTTTTCTTTAGCACTCTTTGGTACAGGAGAAGGAAAAACCCCAGCTCCAAGGCTCACCGGACGCCTGTGCCAGTGATTTGTGTTTGGCTCGGAAGCCTTTCAGAGCTGTTACGGTGCTTAACAGATGGCAGGAAGAACTTCACGGAGTCAGAGCCATGAATTAGAGCTGGTATGGAAAATTTCTTTTTTCTCCTGGTTGAGGAAGAAAACAAACCCTCCTCCCACAAACGCCAGCCCACACCGAAGGCCGGTATTACTACACGTAGGCACGTCCACGCGTCCATCCGCAGGTGGCGGGCCTGGAAAACTGAACGCCTGCTTACAGGGCTTAGTTCTGCTGCTTCGCTGGACTAGAAAGGCAGACTATCCAAGAACCACTGTTAACGTTAGCTTCAGCACAAGGAACCACGGCCCAGGTAAGGGCTACGTGAAGGCCCCCTGCCCACCCCTGCCGGTCCCCCAGGGCTAGAGCTCTGCCCAGACTTCCTTACGCCCTGCTGCTGCCTGGGGACACCTGAGCTAACAGGAGCCTGCCTTCTGCAGGAGCCGAGATCCCCAAACCAGGGCACGCTTTAATCAGTTCGCAAAGATTGAGTTGCAAATGAGGCCGCTATCTGGCCAAATCTAACCTAGGCTGCAGGTGTAAAACACAGACAGACAGGGAATGGGAAAGCAGCTCCTGCTCGCAGCGTTAGCAGCGGCCCCGCGTTAATCCCAGCGGGATCCACCACGGCAACACAGGCACCGCGTGGGCTTGCTGGAGAGGGGAAGGAGCACTGAGACATGCACGCTGCCAGGGCTCAGCCTTACGATCTGCTGACAGTCTGCAGAGCTACCTCTGCGGGTTTGCGCAAATTAAAAGCAATCTTGGCACTTCGTGCGCAGACTGCACTTGTTAATTAAAACCAGTTTTTGCCCGAGCTCGGTTAAGCCAGCGCAGAACCTAATGGAGGTATGCTTAAACTGATTTCAACCGGTTAACTTTTCAAACCCAACGTGAAAAAGCAGAGCCTGGTTAAGTAAGCATGACCAGCTCCGTAGGCACGGCTTGGATCCTGTCATCGTGACACGCAGAGAGGAATGCAGCATTTTGCTTTGGGTCCAGGTGGACTCCTGCCCCTGCTGTTGCTTGGCCTCCGGCCAGCCTGCATGCACGAGAGGTCAAGAAATGCATCCAGATTTGGGAGGAAACGTGCCCACCTTGGGCCCCTTTCAGTACAGGTTTTCCTTTACTTCAGGGCACCACATTCAGACTGTTTCCTTAGCCGTCCCTCACCCACCACGCACCCAAGCAGCCGAACCTCTGTCTCAGAGCAGATAAACAAGCCGGGGCCGTGCCCGCGCAATGCTGGCCACCAGCACACGGCGCTAACCTCGGTTTAAATCAAGGAGAGGAGAAGGAGGTCTGGGAAAGGTCTGGGAAAAATCAGATGACAACACAGGATGTTCTTGTCTTTATCTGCTGCATTTCCCACACATGTAGAGAAGTGCACATCACTCTGCACGTAGGAGGGGAAACAAAAAGCAGCTTGCATGCGTTCAGCTCTGCACCTCAGCAGCGACGGAAAAAGCTGAGCATCTGAGGGGGAGAGCAGCAAGGACGTCACGGGGACACGGATCCTGCGGGAGGCCAGGTTGCCTGGAGACAGAGCGGGCAAGAATCAGAGGAAAAGCCATTACTGGGGAGAAAGTTGAAACGCCTTTCACAAGCAGAGTTCAGCCCCAGGCCCCAGCACACAGCCACAGGCAGGAGCCTACGCAGAAACGGCGGCGTCCTTCGGCACCGCACAGCCGCTGGGAGCTGTTCTGAACGCCGCGTTTGTGACTCCGAAGGGCTCCACATGCTGCCATTTGTATTTAACAAAGGTTTCAGCGACCTCAGACGTACATCAGGTCTCCCCCGTTTCACACCTTCCAACAAGCTGAAGAAGCGCTGGTGCTGCTCCACAGGTCTGTTCCAAAACGCCGTCCGCACCAGGCGAGACCCGAACCGCTGCAGCTGCCCTCGGGGGGATCTGTGCTCCAGGCCCAGCAGGGCTCCGTTATTTGCCAAGACAGCAGAGGGGAGGGAGGAGACTACGGTGAGCTCATTTACAGCATCGGTCTGACCAGTGCCATCCAGTGCCTCCCAGCAGGCCGTAACAACACCTTTCTGAGAGTATCAAAACGAGCTCACTGTTAGGAGCTGGGCACTCCGAGACTTGCAGGAATTCCCCCCCGAAGGAGCCAGCCCGGCACTGTGCGGAGGCCGACCACCAGCTGGCACAGCCTCTTTTCCTTAATTTGCCCCTGCCTCAGAATCTCCCTGAAAACCCCGGCGAAGGAGCAGGAAAGTAAAACCCGTACGTAGAAGTGTGCTAACATCACCTAGGACTAAAGCCACGAACTTTTTCTTCTGGACTATCTCACACATGAGCCCCTCTGGGTTTACCTCCTCCATTTCCTCCTTCCCTCCCTCTGCAGCCTCTGCTTCCAGCCGGCGCGACGAACGCGTGCTGGGCCCAGCGGCGCAGCCAGCTGCTCGGCCCCGAGGCTGCACCGCGGCCTAAACGTCCAGCAAAGAGCCGGAGGAGCTGACCCACACCTAGCGCCCGTTTGCCTGCAGCACTCCAGCCGGCTCTGGCAGAACACAACTGACTTCCCCTCAGACGCGGGTTTGTGACATCTTCTGAGATTGCCATTTTAAAACGTGAAGCGGCTGCCGAAGAGCCGATACTGCTAAAAATAAAAAGCACCACGTCCGACCAGCGAGGCTCGTTAATACGCATCGCACCGAGCTACGAGCATCCTGCAAAAGCAAGAGTGTGAACTCTTGGCACCACTGACTCGGTTTTGCTTTGCCCAGAGCCAAGCGATGGCTGAAGCAGCTCCGCACCAAAACATCCAGCCCCTTTCAGCGGCCAGAGTCAAGACCTGCTTGCAAGATCCCCCGTAATTACCGTGTTCCTCGTATTGCTAATGCTCCTGCCTGCAGTCAGCAGGGCTGGAGGAAATCGTAGAGGCCTGTTACTCACTGACACCGCGTTAGAGCACCGCTAGGCTCTCGGAGTTGCTTAGCAGCACAGTTTTGGAAATGTAGTCGCATGCAGGAAGAAATCTGTCACAGCAGGCTCCACATCAAGAATGCCGTGCGGCAGTGGCCACCGCTCCGCCTGCTGCGTCACCGAGCCGCGCTTGCTGCCTCGCAGAGCTCTCCTCGAGACAAGGCGGCGAGGAGCAGGACACAGCCACCTTCCGCGCTTTTAGGGAAAGACCTGCCTCAAACGTCCACGGGAAGCCTCCACTTCCAGGATACTGGGAACCGAGAGGGTATTGGAGCAAGCGGGTTTTAAAAGTTACTGAAAATTACCCTGGATCACCATTTCGCTCTGGCTCGGTGATGACCTAAAGACACAAATGAGAAGGAAAAGGAGTAAATTTCAGATCCACGGCTGAAAATGAGCCTCGGATCTGAATGGAAGTGATTTGGGTTATTAAAAAGCAAAAGCTCAGAAGTAAGGAGTTATTAGATGGTGTGCATGAAGTAAAGTGTTAAGAAGCATAATGAACATTTAGTTTTGGATGTTTTCAAGCAGCACGTATAAAGCCAAGTTCACCGCTCAGCTCTAGAGACCTCCAGCGAGAGGACTGCCCTAGCCCAGCTCGGAGGGGATCGCGTTCCCAGCAGGCAGCGCCGACGTGCAGCCGCGAGTCTCCAACACGTAGGGAGCAGCCGGCTGGGTGTTAGTGACACGGGCGGTGTGCGCACGCCACCAGGTCCCCGTACAGCACCAGGAGCTCTGCCCCCTGCGAGCCACGAGTTGCAGCCCCGGACCGGGGCACGCGGCAGGGCCACGGGGAGGGCGTCACACAGGCTCTCGATTCGCTTCCTGAGGCTCCTTAGGGGTTAAAGCGGAGGACTTCTGGAAGATATTAAGCATTGATGTCTTGGCTTCCCTTCTGCAAACAGCAACAGCCTCCCGAGGAATCTGTCACTCCGCATAACCACCCCGTCCCTCAGCCTCGGCCCCTCCGCAGCCCGACGGCCGTGCCCGGGCACCGCAGCACTACCGCACCGTGCTTTAACAGAGCTGCACCATGGGCAGCGATACGCGAAGTGTAATAGCTCCCCGTCAGCAGAGCTGCAGGAGCACGGTGTATCACGCTGGGATCACAAAGGTGCCGGAGAAATCCTAAAGAGGCAGGCGAGGTGGCACAGGAGGCCATACAGCGCTTCAGCCCCGGTCCCTTTGGGAACGTGGCATTCCGGGCTCTGAAATGCAGACACGCACAGGGGCTTTCCCAAGCCAGGTTGGGTCTTTTCTTTTTTTTTAATAGCAAAGTGAATCTACCTGGGTTTTCAGAACAAACCAAGAGCAACAGCTAACGCTACAACGTGTGCTGGCAGAAAAGGGAATTACGATACGACGCTACATCTTCACGGCTGCCCACCAGTAAAAGCTCATGCAAAACACTGAATTACAGGCGCCTCTCGAGAGATCCCAGCTAGCTCTGCTCCCTGTCACCTTCCGTGGGCTCTGTGCCGAGGGACCCCGTGGCAGCTCACTTGCTCCCACGGAGATCGCACCAGGGCCAGGGCGAGCGACCGGTCCCGAGCAGCTGTCAGCTTGTCCCACCCAGCACAAACAAAGGCTGCTGAGCGAGCGCAGATCCCGCGACATCAGCCCTGCACACAGCCCGGCCTGATGCACAAACCACACAGCAGCCGTCACCTATCAGCAAGCCAAGGCTCTGCACCTGACCCTCGGCAGGTAAATATTTGCGAGGCACCGGGCGCGACGCGGCAGCTCGCCGGGAGCACAGCGCTGCCGGCAGCACGCCCGCGACCCAGAGCCCGGCCGGGCTCCCCGTGCCTGGGTAACAGGGCTCTGCAGGCCGGGTGAGAGATGCTGCCTGCAAACGAGCGCCTCTCCCTTACCCAGCACCTTTAACGTCCCGTTAAGGTGATATTATCGCCTTCTTTTGTGATTAAAGGTGTCAGGCGTACGCATGCTACTGGACCGAGTGTACTTAGCAGGACGGGACCGAGACTTGGGCAGGGAAGCGAAGGATAAAGCGAAGCACACGCCGGATCTGGATGATGTATTCAGAAATTTTTAGAGGCTGCACTTCCAGCAACAGCCGTTATAAGCTTGCCATGATTAGATGGCAGTTTCTATGGGAACAAATAAGCAGTGGCCCTGTCACAAGATGTCTCGTAAACTGCGCTTTCTTACGGCTGAGCACTGCACCCGCCATCCACCCGGTGCATCTGGAGACCCCGGGCCCAGAACGGTGTTTGAAGTGCTGGGGGCAGTGCGCGTGTGCATCCCTGATGAAAATCCACTGCTCTGCGAGGCTTTGTGCTCGCCCTCGGGATCAGTCCGCTCTCAGCTGCGGCCAACCCGTTCGATAGCTGCTTTAATTCATGCAGCTTCTCCTTCCCGCACAGACGCCCGTTCTGGGAGCAGCCCTCTCCCACCCGCGAGCTGCGGGCGGGCGTTAGACACAACCAGGACGGGTGAACCCGGAGGGCTCACGCCAGACCTGAGCTAGCGTGCACAGCCCTAGGGAGGCTGCCTGCCTCTGTGGGAGCACAGCAACCCGACGGCGAGCACCACGCTGGGGGCTACGCAGTTCCCAGCTGCTCTGCCAGCTGTCAGGTCTCGGTGTTTCCCCCAGACCGCTCATCCTCTTCGCACCCGAAATGCCCCCGAACCGGAGGGCTGAAGGACTGACGAAGCACCCGAGCCAGCAGGAGCCCCGCTCGCAGAAGACCTCGCGTTGCAGTTATCCTGCTCGGGTTATCAGCTCCCGAGGCACAAGTACAAAGGGCTTCGCGCACAAAGCCAGCGCTGTCACGCTCAAAGCGCCTGGCACCTGCGTGCACGTGCGGCACCAGCACACAGCACCAGATAGCCGAGGCTGGTGTCAAACCCCCGGGCCGTGCCAGACCTCACACCAGGACCTGCACCAGCAGCGAGCAATCACAGAAAGCCAGCCTTAAAACTACCTGGTACTCGGTTCAACCACTGCCTGCTTGGAACAGTTTATGAAAGGCTGCAGTTCACCTCTCCCAGACTTCTCCATCAAATCTGACGTTTACTACGTGCCTGCGAAACCCGGCAACTTGGCTTGGTGCTTGGTGCTTGAAGGGATCAAGTCAGTGGGGCACGGTTTTACCCTTAAGATGTCAAAATTTGTAACTTTCACAGGAAAACAGTAGAAAGTGATTTTCTTCTCAAAACCACTGCCCCTATTTACTATCTCTACTCCTTAATTTAATTACAGATCCCTCAGTTTAGGGAGTGCTGAAATTATTGGTAAACAAGATCTGTTCCAGGCTCCCCCGGGCCTGAAAACAATCGTGGCCGACCCCATCCGTCCCTGCCGCTCACACAAAAGCACGTTTCCAATCTCGGCGAGCAAAGGTTCCGGAGTATCACCACCCCTCACTCCACAACTGTTATGAAATGAAGTGGAAATTTTTAGGAAGAGAAGCCAAAAGCGAAGCTAAGGAATGCAGCCTTCAAGACATTAACCCTCGAGTACCAAGAAAAAGAAATGCAGGCACCCGACAGCCCCTTCCTTGCCCTCACCTCGCGCGTTCCTCGCATCCAAAGCGAACCGCGATGTCCCAGTGCGAGTGCCGCGAGCTCCGGGACAGCCGTGCCCCCGCGCCACCCCCTGCACTCATTTCTAGCTGTTTGCGCAGACCCAGAAAGACGTTCAGGGGATGCAGCCCGAGCAGCGGCTGTCAGCGTGGTTTCCAGCAGCACCTCACTGCAAAGCGGGCAGGCCGCGAGGGGCACGGCCCCCGGGAGCCAGCGCCTGCCTGCCTGCGACCGGCCGCTGGTGCCGTGCCTGCAGCCCGCCCGCCCTGCAGGAGGGAGCACCCCAAGCTGCCTTCATCCACCCTGTGCTTCCAGCGCAGCGGCTACATCGGGGACACGCTGACGGCTTGCTCTCCCAAACCTCTGGGGTTATTTCCCCTGACGGCTCTGGCGACGCCAGAAGACAGCGCCTGCTTCTTGGAGCTTTCAGGGCTTTGCCTCTCCCCTGGAAGCTTCAAGGACATTTTTTGGTGGGAACACGGAGATTAGCTTAAAGTTTAAGTTTGTCAAGCTTGCTGGTTAAACAAAAGCTCCTTTCACAGCCATAGCTGCACAGACCACCTTTATAAAGAGTTACCTTCCACTTGGTCCGGAGCTGAGTTACAGCCTAGAGAAGCGATTTCCAACAATAGTATCTGATTCCCTTATCAGTACAAGCGGCTCAAACCCACAGATAAGGCGCCGAGGAGCTGAAAACATACTTCAAAGCCAAAACGTGGCACGGCAATGGCCTCCCGGGGAAGCAGGGCACAGGAGGGTCCGTGCAGAAGGGCGGCCAGGCTGCAACCCCCCGAGCAGCGAGAGGAGGCTGCGAAGCCACCCGGGTCGGGGGACTCCTGCCTGCCCGTGCCAGGCGGCAGAGGGAAGTGTCTCCCCGGCACGGCGCTGCCGCAGGCCCAGCTTCCTCGAGGACCTCTGTTTATATTTGGTCTTGAAGTGGAAACGAATGTCGTGGACTTATCGCTGCGGCTCCATTTATGCGAGCTGCACACGTCGCTCTGTCCCAGCAAGCCAGCAGCTTCGGCTGGAAAAGCGCGAGGCCCGCGGCAACGAGGGACTTCATCCCTCAGCACCGACACCCTGGCACGGCAAATACCCGGTGCTGCACCCAACCTCTGAAAACTAAAAGAAGGGACAAGCGAGTATTTTTAGAGCAGGGAGACACTGCTATTTTGAAAGCAGGCTGCAGAGCCGTAACAGCGCGGCACTCGCCGGAGCTGCTGCCTCGCCGCTGTAAATCACGCTCCGAGGGAGTGAGGCAGCAGCCAATACACGAGCGTGGGCATTGCACAACTGGGCTTCTACAAGCACTTGGTGTGAAGAATAATGTTCTTAAAAGATTTAATTTCTAGGGAATGTTTAAATACTGAAGAGTAAACACTGAGTCAGAGACAGGCACTAAATACAGGTAAATGCAGCAGGGGCACGTGGAAGCAAAGCCGCAGCCTGGAATTTGCTCAATGCCTCCCCTTGTACACGCGAAATTCAGGGCCCTGCAGAGGACAAAGCCTCTTTTATACCCGCAGAAACTGCAAGAAAACAAAAACCAAACAAATAAAGCCAATCTACAGATCCATTTGGGGGTCTTAAAACAAGCCTGCGATACACAGCTTCACGTCGGAATTCGCAGTATTGGAGCTTTTTCCTACGGCGGGATGGGCAGGGAGAAGGCATCGCAACTCAAGGAACCACGGAGCACGAGAAAAGCTGGGCTGATAATCACTGCGCGTGTCTAAGAAGTGTCTGCGCATCTTTGGGGAGGAGACCCAGTGTTTCTGCAAAGCAAGCATCGCTCCCTTCCATGCATAACCGTAACACCCCAGAAATGGGGCAGTTTTCCCCTTTCACCTTATTTCCTATTCCTCACAGCGACCAGACAGGCACTCGGTGCAGCAGGTGTTAACCGCGCCTGAAATTAACAACACATTTTGATTTTTCTTTCAGCAGAAAACAAAGCATTTACCTTCCCAAGAACAAACTGGTGGAGTTCTGAATTATTTTAGTTATCCTAGACCCTGTAAGCACAGCAAAATGCGCAGAAAAGCAAGAGACCCGTACATTCAGGTAACTCATTTTGTAAACCAAGTGGCAACGCAATTAACGGCTCAAACTGCAAGCACGGCACCAGCAATTCTGCCTTCGTACCCGTCCTCCTGAGCACCCGCTGTCAGGCTCTGTGCGATACAGCCTGCACACCCCTTCTCCTTCCCCAGCCTGCCCCGGGCAGGTTTGTGCTGCTCCCCGCGCTCCTTTCGCTGGGCTGCCGCTCCTCGGGGGGTCCCCCCATCACTTCAACCAGGAAATCAAGCGTGGGGCTGGATCGTTTTATTACAGGAAAAGTTTGGTTCTCTCTCATCCTGCTCAGCTCAGCACTAGGAAGAAAAACCATCAACCTCTTCTAGTCAAATATTTGTAAATCATCAAACCCTTGGTGTAACGCACAGGAACCACGCAGGCAGGGTGACCGCGGATGCTCCCAGAGCTCCGGCTCAGTCTGACAGCCACAGAACTCGGAGGAAGACGTTTCCCACCGATTCCCAACACGCCACACAGATAAAGCTCATCTGCTGTTATCGAAGTGGCCTTCCTGAAGGGCACTGCTAGGAAATAACACTCGGTGCGACAACGCTGGCGCTAACCAGAAGCGCCAAACTTCACCCTGCAGAACAAACCCCTGCAGGTGAGGGCATTTGACACTCTCACACACCTAAACTGCTGTTCCAAACCCAACTTTAACCGCAACAAGGTACGGAAGGACAGCTAGAAGCTTGTATAGCCCCCAGCCCCACAAACACAGCCAAAGGCAGCTCGTTCAGCAGAGCCACGGTGCCGGGTCCCCTGCCTGCAGCCCCGCACGCCGCCCCCGGAGCAAAGCCCCGGCAGCTCCGGGCCGGGGGGGCTTCGCCTCACCAGAAGGGGAAGGGGGCTGCGGGAGGCTCTCTGCAAACTTGGCAGGCCATGTGGGAACTGATACAGCCAGGGTGGGCAAGCTGGAGCCGGGAGAACAGTTTTGGCTCCTAAACTGGAAGCCTGAAAAATTGGAAGTGGCACTCCATTTGTTTAAATTACCTTCTGAAACCATGCTCCATATGTGGGAATAAACAGTCACTCTGGTAGCCCTAAACACAACCAGGAGTAAATTGTTCCAAGATGCACATCTGCATTCACCAAAGATTAGACAGACAGGCTGCCAAGTCAGGATTTGATTTTCCTTATAAGATTTTTCTGAAGGAACTGAGAATGGCAGCGCAGCAGAGGCCTATATATGGAGCAGATCCCCATGACCGCTACCTCGCTCCAGCAGAGATCTCAGCCTGTCCTGCTGCCTTCTGCAAGCGACGACCACCGCACGGAGCGCAGCCTGTCTGTCCCTCTTACAACGCGCTTAAACAGCCCGTGTCGCTGCGGAGTCCAGCAGAAAAATAAAATCCCTCCCCGAGCAGCCGGCAGAAAGAGCCGCTTTCGAATTCAGTCCCACGTTTACGCATCGTGCCCCCACGGACGTCGTTCTGAGGGCAAGAGAAATGCAGCAAACAGCTTTTGCAGTTCAGCTGTGAGGCACCCAAGTCGCCTGCAACCCTCCTATGTGCCACCCCCCAGAAGATGTCCAACCCTTCACGGAACCCCAAGCAGGGGTTCTTTTATTGCTCCCGTGGGACAGAGGTACGGAGGAGAGGTCCCAGCCACAGCCAGAAGATGTCTGCAGGTAAAATCTGTCCTAAGGACAATGTCAGACAGCACAGCACGCTGAGCGAAGCGGGTGCTGGAGAGGGTTTGGGGCATACAAACTCTTTTTTTGCCCAAATGATGCTGTAAATTGAGCCTGGAGGGCAGCTACGCAGGTGCTGGGACAGGGCGGGATTAGGCACAGCCCTCCGACAACAAGCAGTCAGCTCTCGTTTGCACAAACTGGGGGATCTGGAGACAGCTGCCTGAGCTGTAGCTTGCCGACACCTTCGGTGGATAAGAGCTCTCCCTATCTAGGTCAGTGCTGCTCCGGTCCCACATCCATCACTCTGACACTTCAAGCAGTTTTTCCGTGTTCCTGCACAAGAGTAAAACACAACAAAATTAGGAGCACAGGTGCAAGCTTTGCAGTGATTCTTTCACAAGCGTTGCCGGAGTCCTGGCTTGTGGGCACGACCTCCATCCTGGAGCGAGCCTGCTCTGCCCGTATCGGGAACGGGCTTTGTACGCCCTGCCTGGCCCTCGAGCTCTAAGGCTTGAGAGCACTTGTCCCACTTGTACTGTACTCGGAGGGGATTTGAGCTTGGAGCTCACACTGTACAGATATCGAATGGCACGGCCAGTAAAACAAGCTGCTTGCTTTCTAAACCTGGAGTATCACAAGACCACTACATAAATGTCAAGAGCAGCACGGCCGCCGAGCAGCCACAAGCTCGCTTGCTGCCGGCTGGCGCTGGGACGCGACCGCAGAGCAGGGAGGCAGGGGCAGGACGCGGGGTGTGGAAGGGCACACGGAGCTGAGGCACCGCTCGGCTCCCAGGTAACC
Source organism: Anser brachyrhynchus (assembly GCF_964034855.1). Lineage (NCBI taxonomy): Eukaryota > Metazoa > Chordata > Aves > Anseriformes > Anatidae > Anser > Anser brachyrhynchus. Next base: position 1,377,376 of record NC_137718.1, read on the forward strand.
CTCACGCGTGTGCCGCAAGGCCTGCAAGTAGCTCAGCACGCTTCGAGCAGCGACCTGCACGGTTCCGGGGTCCCCCTTCCTGGAGTCCTCTCCTCTGAGCGCTTTCAGAATGGAAGCTAGCGGGTAACGGGGCTCTCGCTTTCCTCGCGCACCCCCATCGCTCTAACCAACTGCCCAGATTTGGGTCAATCACAAAAACCCACCCCTCGCCCAAAAGCAAATGGCGAATCTTAGGAAACTTCTCACTTGGCACCATTAGAGGTGGCCCTGGCTGTAGCTGTATGGCCGTCTCCTAAAGCTCAGCACCATTCTTCTGCGCCACGCCTGCTAGCTTTGTAGTTCTGTTTACCTGGTGAACGCGCCTTGGTCAACGCGCTTCCAAACGCATCGCTGCTTCTGAGGAGCACGACCAGAAGGGGCAGGGGGCTGAATTAACGAGAGATCGACTGATCTCGAGGAAGACTGATGTATGGCAGCCACACAAGAGAGCGTGAAGAAGCGTAGCCACCCAAACACAGTACCTTGCTTATTCACGTTTGATATCAACCTTTTATCCAAATATTGACTGTTTGCCCTTAGGAAGCCAATTTACAAGTTAGCCGTGCTCTTCCACCGATTAGCATTTTTAACCTAGCACGCACTCAAAGTCCAAGAAGTCTGAAACAGCTGCAGCACCAGAGAAAACCGTGATATTAAAGCCAAAAGGGATCCACAGACCTAAGAGAAATGGCTCCCTAACACCAACTCTCTCCATGCAGCTGCAGAGCGGCACAGAAGCGCTGCGCAGCTCTCCGCTGAGCGCATACTGAACCAATTATACGGGAGCCTCATAAGACCCACACAACCTCAGAAGCTATCACATTATAGATTCTTATGTAAGGCACAGTGACGTAAATTCGGTCTCCCTTGACACACGGAGGGTGCAAGATGAGCGAGCCTGCAGGAATTTCAGATCACATTTCCGATCTCGTCTATTCATTCATTTGTACCATTTGTGATGACCTTGCTCTCCAGGGACAGGCATTACTAGAAGCAGATAAATGAGATTTCTATTAACTTAAACTATACCAGCAGGAAAATAAAGCCCCTATCTGGCAAGGCTGAGCACCATTTTCTCTCTTTAAATGCAGAGGAGGAAAGGCTCATTCGCCAACTGCCAGGCTGGTAACGCTAACAAACTGGTCTTTGCTAGAAACCGGATAACCCAGAGCTTGCGTTTCAACTGCAGTATCTCTTCTTGGAAAGAGAGAGAACCTCACGAGAAGCGTTCAGCCTTCAAGGCAGCATGCTGTTCCTCCCTCCGCCCAGTCCTCCCCTTACCCCCTGCCCTCCCCAATCCCAACAAATTTATTTCTATGCGGAACATTTATCTCTTATCCTCCAGACATGCCCAAATAAATTTAAAACCACATATCGAAATCCCAACCAGCTACGACTAAATAAAAGCACTAAAATAGACCTTCAGCGTGTGGCAGTGCAGTCCCGACACCGTTCAGCCCAGCAGCAGAGCACGGGAGGATGCCGGCCACCAGCAGAGACGGCTGCCTGTGCCTCAGTGCTGCTTTCTCCTCGCTGCAGCACACGCTACCAGACGCAGAGGCCAGCAAGCCGACCTCTTGCAGCAGCCCCACTTGTGCCTGCTTGCATCTGACACGCAGAGATTTGGCTTTGGTCAGGCCAGGCGCACATGCGGGCGGGCGGGCTGCTCCCGTAACCACATCGTGTGCCACCCAACCTTTCCAGGAAGGTCTCTTTCAACACAGGCTTCCCCACCAAGCAGCCACTCTGGATGGAAGAGCATGCAAAGTTCAAGGGTACTTCGAACTGGAACGCTCAGCAGTAACACAACTTCCCCTTCATCACCACGCCAGCCATGCCTGGTTTTCTTTCTGAGGCCCAGCATTCAGAAATGTCATTTCCAAGGGGCTGCTCTCACTGCGAAATCAGCTACAAGTGCCAAGAGTCTCCACCCGAGGCAAACGGGATTCAGCAGCAGCCCTGAGAAACCCAAGAAACCTTCTCCCCAGCGAAGCGACCCAACTCTGGTGCTACAGAACCCAAGCGCAACCCCGCAGCGTGCACCCAGCCGTCCGCTTACCTTCCAGCTCACAGCACAGAAACCAGCTCCACTAGCATAAGCTCACCGCTTCAGATCTGTCAGCAGAAACACCGATGTGCTGCCCCTGCCTGAGCAGCACCGTACAGCATTTCCTGTAAGCAGGCAGAGAGCCTCGGCCTTCCCCCACGCACCAGCCAGCCGAGAGCCAAGCGCTGCAGAACCTCGCCTCGACCCGAGGACCCTTCCCTGCGCGCCCCGCGCAATTCTGTTAGGGCTGGGGAGCGACGAGGAGAAAGTCAGGCAGAGCTGGCCCAGCCACAGGAGCTTACACGGTGCGGGAGAACCTTCTGGAGAGAACGTGAGAGAAGCTGAGAAACGATCTTCAGCCACATCAGCCTGATCTCCTATAAAACAGGTACAAAACGGAACGGAGTTTTCTATCCCAGTAGCTATCAAAAATTCTTTAAATGCAGCAGCTGCCCCGGGGGAAACGAGAACTTTTCCCTGGTTGTGAAATGCAGTAGAGTCTCCGAGAACAACTAACTAACAGTGACATCTGAGATAACTGCAAGGGGCCGGGGCCAGGACGTGCACCTCCTCAAGAAGCCACAAGCCCGCAGAGGGTAACTCATTCCCATCAGCGGGGCTCTGCAAAAACGTGTTCCTTACAGGCTACGGCTTTCACGAGTGCCTGGGAACGGGAAGAGGGACGCGATGCCAAACAGCCACGGGGCTCGGAGGTCAGAGCACAAAACCTGACCACGGAGCAGCCAGCTGCACCACCCCGGCACACACAGGGAGCTGCACGGGGGAGAGCTGCTGTGCCAGCAGGATTAAAGGCTTGGCAAGGCTCCAGGTTTAAAAAAATCACAAAAAGAAGAGTCAAAGGAGTGGATTCACACCCCACCACAGGTGAGTACGGCTTTAGGATTAGCGTCGGGAGTGACGTAGCCCAGCGGCGTGTCACTGCTGCAGCCCCTGCGCTGACGGGAGCCAGGGTTAACGCCGTTACACCTCCGAGCACCGGCCCTGCCACACGCGCAACGCCTGGCGCAGACCGGGCAGTTCAAGATGACCAAGGGGCGCAGAATATTTAAACACTGCCTTGCTGAAGTTGTTTTCCAGCTGATTGTCTGCGAACAGCTCGTCCACGGAGCACAGCTCACAGCAGGCACATCTCGATGGCGAGGAGCAACGGGCGCACCCATGAAGCAAACCAGACCATGAGCCAGCAGGGTACTGCCCGCGTAGGAAGATGCGGCTGCAAACAAGCCACACAGGCGAACAACTCTACGAAGATACGGTGTACGTCGAGGGGAGTTTCAGAGCCACCAAGAAAAAACCTGAGCAAGGCACGGCCTGGAATTATCCACCTGCGGACCCCCCAGGACACGCCAGTCATGTTCCCACCACTGATGCACGCGCTCCGGCACCGGCAGCTTTAGGACAGAGCTTTGGCACAGCCCACGGAAGGCCGAAGAGCCGAGGGAGCAGCTGCAGGAGGAAAACCAAGAGGAGCGCGGTGATGGCAGAGCACCTGACGGGACGAAGACCAAACGTCAGCGCTCCTGGCCCGGATCTCGCCGGCCACCCTTCTCTCCCCCAGCCTTACGGTACTTGAGAACCCTTGGGAAGCCGGCTAGCTGAGGGTAAACAGCTCTGCTTGGTCCCTCTGGGGAAGGAAGAAAAAAGATTTCCAACGTCACTGAAATGGAATGCGAGGGAACCGAGGGCGTTCGGTAAGCGGACAAAGAGGGCAGCGCCACACGCCGACCTGTCTGCCCGCCCCGCGGGGCTACGGCAAAGGCAGAACTCCAGCCACAAAAGTACGGGTTTGTGCTCAAGAGCCCGTGTGCTCCGAGGGTCTGAAGAGATATTTTGGTTCGTAGAAAACTTATGTTAATCAAATGAATCACTTGATAGGAATGTACAGTCATCCCAATGAAATGGAAAATCTAGAGATTAAAATGTTCAATCGACGCATCCAGCATAAAGGTTAGAGTAACATTTCTTCAAAAAGCATTACTCATCCCTGCTTCAGCCGTACATCACTGCAGAGGTGTGGAGAAAGGAGGATGAACAGCACCCATTGCTTTCATCAGCCGCGGTACAAAACAACCGGGTGAGAGTCACAGAAAGCACAGGGCCAGACCTAACCCACCCCGAGCGCCGGCGCAGGGCAGGCACCTCGCAGGCACCGAGCCGTGAAGGGGCTGGGATCTCGGGCTGGTTCTCAGTCCTATCACATCCTTACCATACCCAAAGCCACGCATATCACGGTGTAAAACTCACACGCCTCTTCAAACACTGCAGGAAGAAAGTCCCCGTCTCAGAGACGGCAGTGTTTGCTGGAGCACTGTAGCTATCTATCTAGGGAGAAGAAATAAAACGATGCAAGCCCAGGTTGAAGATCCCAAGCTCTGCATTACACGCACGCCTTCCTGGGCTTCTGCAGCTATGCTCAAGAAGTGCAGATATGCAGTTATGTTTATTCAGTGGCTGTTTAAGTAAATGACTAATTAACAAAGGGGCTTACGTAAAGGGGGTTACATAAAGACTTTTAAAGTTACCCGTTCCAGCTCGATTTTACGGGCCAACAACATTTTATGATCTAAAAAGCAACAGCACACAAGCAGATCGCTGCCTCACAGACCAGGCTCTCCGCACCAGCACCCTGCAGGAAGCCAGGCAGCGAGCTCACCCAAACAGGAGGCACGCTGGAAGCTCTCCCACGCCACACACCCTCCTCAGCCCCCTCCTGGACCGCGTTCATGCCCGCTGAAAAGTAACGCAACAAAGAGCATATGGATAGATCCAAAGATATTCTGATTCACTACGGAACGCCGGCATACATATTGCTGTAATTAGCCTCCAGCGCAGTCACAAAATTTGTTTCTGAAAAGCCTTAGAGCCAACGGATTTGGTTATATAAAGCTCAGACCCTTCGCTTTTTGCATGAGCCGATGGCTTCTTAACGGGGGACGGGTGTCTGCTAGTGAAGCATCAGTGCCTCCGCAGCAGCAGGTGTACCTCGCTGAAACACCTTCCCTGTCCCACAGCCTGCTGGTGTCCAGCCGCCGCGGGCATCGCCCCGCCACGAAGGCCCTGCGGGAGCTCAGCCTCGATCCGAACGGGTCCTGCTGCGGAGAGCGAGAACCGCGCCGGCCTGGCAGCAGCCGGCACCGGGGGCTGTGGGTTCAGCACGAGACGTCGGCGGGCCACCGGTGCCTGCCACCGGCCCGCGTCCCACCCCGAGGCAGCAGGGCAGCGCTTGAGAAACGCGGCTCGTTTGCCCTAACCCCAGCCCTGTGGCCTTTAACGGGATGCGCACCGTGCCCTGAGGGTGACGCGCCCCTGGCTGAGCGCACCCGACCAGCCCAGCGCGCGGCTCAGCGCGTTACCCCGTGCTCTGAAGCCCCTGCAGGTTGCTGCCGAACGCTCCCAGTATCTTTTATCTAAACAAAGTGCTGCAGGACCAGGCTTGTTTCGTGCACCACCACCCCGGCAGCTTCTGCTCCCGACAGCCAGCCGTTGGTTTCGTGCGCCTCTCCGAGGGGCAAGCAGCTTATCTTTTTCCACCTTTTACAAACCCGCGTCTGAAAAAGTAAGAAGGTGTTGGGTCTGTGAGCCGAGCCTCACCTTTTTGGTTCCTTTCTAGTAAATAGACAACAGGGCTCCCCCCCACCCCCAAGATAATGACAAACCTCTTGTGGTTTGAGATTTACTGGAAACCCTGCTTCCTACCCTGCTAGTTTTTCATACTCTCTCTCTCATTAACAATTTGAATACTTAAGTAGAGTTAGAAGTGAAAAGAAGTTTCTTAATCCCGAGATCTACACACAACCGGTCCTTTGTCAGCGCGCGGCTCCCGACAGCTCTCTGCAGAAGCTGAGGCAGTCATCTAACCCTCGGTTATCTTCACACCACTCATCTGAAGGGGATCAAACCAACAGACTGCACTTGCCAAGGACTGGCAGGGCTCCCGTGGCTGGCTGACACTCGCAACTGGGATGTATTAATGCACCAAGCTACAGTAACCCGACTGCCTGCAGTCACCTGTAAATAACCCAGGTCCCCTTCCTAAAAACGCCCGGCAGAAGAGAGAAGCCAAGGACAGCAAGCCTCAGCGGCAGCGGAATACAGCCAGCTATCTGAGCCTGCCCAAACTATTGCTCAGAAACTCGCTGGCTGCTCACAGGACTGCAGCTCTGGCTGTGCTGCATCCAACAGTTCTCAACACAAAATACATAAACAGTCCCTGGAGCACAGATGGAAACCGATGCCTATCCCCTCCCAGGGGAGTTCCCTCATCACCAGGCTACAAAATCATGTTCCCTCTTGCTTTCTGCCTTTGATGATACAAATCTTACGTTCCTTCCTACACAGCACCCCGGTTCCAACATGAGGAGAGCATCCCCTCCCTTATTAGCCTGTGGCGGAGCGATTCGGGCGCTCTCAGGAGCTGGAGCCACGGCTGCCCCAAGGAGGCTCGTCCCTGCTGCCACCCTGGGCGCCGTTCCCCACCTCCCTGTCACTCGCCCCTGGTGACCTCGGGGCAGGCAACGGCCTGCACGCAGACCCCACGAGCGCTCATCTGCCCCTGCAGGGATTTGCTCCTCCCCTGAGAGCAGGGCGCTGAGGAAGGGGGTCAAGCTGTTCAAGAGCAGAAGGACTTCAGTTTTTCTCCTCGTAGGAAAGCCACACAACAGCATTCTGCTTAGAGACCTGGGAAATGAGAGGGAAGTATTAAAAGCCAGCTTTAATCCTCTTTTCGCCAATAAACAAATGAGAAAGAACAGGTTTATTGAGACGCGCCGCCTTATTTATGAAGCTTTAAGATTTAAGCCAAAACGTACGGAGCAAGGTGAAGCTTCATCCGCCTCTAGTGCCGTCACTCAAACCCCTCGGCAGTACCAACATCTCACCACGAACCGGAGAGCTGCACGGAATCAGCACAGAGGTACTGCTCCCGCTTCTGCCTCCCGAGTCCCTCTGCACTTCCACCGGGCTTTTTTTGGACATCACGGGCAGGCTGCAAAGCTTCAACTCTTGTCCCTGCTGTCCCAGCCCAAGTCAAGGCTCAGAAATAACAGAAGCTTGTACTACTTTAATCAAGGAGAGGAACCTTGAGGGGTAACAAAACCACCACTATTCAGACTAAATTCACATCTATGTTCTCGCCGTTTCATCTCCTTCCACCTACTTTCTCCAAGTGAGGCGATTTATAAGGTGTCTTACCAGCAGAGGTACATGTGAGATCGGGTTGTGTAGTTAAGAAAACAGACCCGGGTGAAACACGGCTCCTTTACTGCACATTCCCCTGCCTGGCACCTCGCTGCAGAAAGAGCCCATTGTCAGCCAGCTTCGTGAAACTTCATCTGCACAACCTGAATGTTCCTGTTCAACAGAAAGGCTACAGCCAGCGTGACACTGATGTGGAAAAGAGAAATTAGTCTTCTCGGAAGCCAGCGTTCACCATCAACGTTCCTGCTCCTCGGTTAAGAGCGAGAGAGGACTTTGCAGGAGCCTGGAAGCTACGAGCAACTGATCATAGGAAGCGAAACGAGCGGAGAGAGGCAAGGCCAAGCGGCACAGAAGTGACTGCAAGGCCCTTTGGGTTCTGAACCCTTCCAGGATGGCCTTGTTAGCAGAGCCAATTCCCCTGGCTTTGTTGCTAGGCTCATCGTATTTGGTCAAGTCAGCTCCTGCAGATCAATCGCTGGCAGACCGACAGCTATTTTCCTATTCGTAAAGCAAGTGTCTAATCTTTGGTGTTTCAAACAGCTCCTGAAACACCGACTTGGCTCTAAAAACCTGGTAGCCAAAGAAATCCTTGGTTTTTGCCACCCTTGCAGTTACCACTCCTGGGCTCTGGGTCTAACCTTCTCCGAGACCCCGCGCAGCTGCCCTGCCGGTTCCCAGGGCCAGAAGCACGGGGACGTCTCACCGGTCGCTTTTTCCGTCCAAGCCCCATGAACCCGGGGCGCTGCCTCGACAGCCGCAGCCCTGACAGGGACCTGGGTTTTCACGCGTCTCACCGACGGTCACCTGAAGAGGAGGCAGCGGCTGAGCAGCTCCGCAAGCTCCAGGAGCCTGTTGCAGTGGCTGACAAAATTTGGAAGCACTCAGGTTTCCATTAAGCTTGGGGAAAGCCACCGGCCTTAAAGTTAGCCGTGCAGCGCACAGCCCTGCTGTCAGCACTCCGAGCTACCCTGGGCAAATTTCCCCTGGGCTGCCGCTGTAATGACATTAGCTGGGGGCTGGCCTCCAGAATTATTCATCTGGCAGGATGAGGTACTTCTCCAGCACATTTCCTTCAATCTGCTTTACAAGGGAGGAAATGAAGGTAACACAGAACTGGCCGGATGAATGCAATAAAAGCAGAGGGGTTCAGGAGCTTTCTCAAACAACGCACAGCTTTCCCTCCCCAAGTTTTTCAAGCCTACGGCTCCACTATATGTGGAAAAACGTAATATACTAGAGACCAGAGAAGCCTAACTGAAAATAAATCGTTACCTAGCCACAAAGAGCAGATCAGCAGCAGCTCCGCATCCAGCCCAGCGGCAGCTCCCTCTCTTGCCCGGCTCCCCAGGGGCAGAGATGGCCCCGGACCCCACCGGAGCCACCTCGCCGCTGCCTCTTCCTTCGGCCGGCCCCGGCAGCGAGGCTCCCAGGCCTACCAGCTGGACGAGCACGTCGCTTTCCATGCAGCGCTAAGTTCCTGGGATGATCTGAGGCGCTCGGGAAAAATCAAGGACAAGGCTCATCAGCTTGGACAAACGGCGCTAAGGGCCAGTGCCTTCACGAAGTGTTTATCACGGCCATCAGCACCTGCCCAGCCCCACGCTGGACGCAGCACGGCTCCTTACAGGGATCGCCAGCACCCACGTCCACCTCCAAAGCACCGCAGCTCACCTGGTGTGTGCAGACAGAGCATGGCACAGGCACAAGCAGGGCTGACCTACTGGAAACCATCCGTTTCAGCTAAGAGCTTATAAAATTTCATTTACAGGTCAGAAATTAACGTCAGTTCCTAGACCTTGGAAGTAGTCGTTCCTGACAACGCCGCCCCGGAGTTCTCCTCACCTGTCTGTAAGGCTGGAGTCCAACCCTCACGCTGAACTCACCTCAAAGCACGCTCAGAAGCTACGCACTCAAAATTTTTCCACTTGTAACACGTGTGCTTGCCACCAAACCTCTGCAAAACGTAACTCTTGCTACCTGCGTCCTTTGAAACAGAAGCAAGTTTGACACCACACGGGGACTCTCGACTCCTTCAAAGGAAGATCAAAAAATGAAGCAGTACCTTAAGGGCAGGCGAGCCCCTAAATAAGTTTGGGAGGTGTGGAATTCATTCAGGTTTAGTATTTCTGCCACCGAAGTAGGGGAGGAAGGAAAGAGAGGTGACCAAGAAGGAGATCAGTATCTGCTGAATGAGGCTCACTAAAGAAGCACCGGAACCCTTGCACACGCAGTTACCAGATCTCACTGCCTGTCGGTTTTAAAAGACAAAGCCAATTAAAAAGCACTGCCGAGAACTGCCCCTGTCCGGCAGCCCTCCTTTGCAGCTGCTCCCAGAGGCCGCGCTGCCACGGCTGAGCCTGCCTCGTGGCTGCTACCTGCCCGAGAAGACGCTCTGCACGGCCGCTGCCCCGTCCTGCGTACTGCCTGCAGCGAAGAGCCGGAGGAAACGCTTCCGCGGACACGCGAGCGAAGGACACATTTTTCCAAAACGACGTTAGTGGTTTCAGAGCATTTCCCCGACGACTTCTAATTATACTTCTAACTTCTAATTTGCTTTTTATCGAACGCGGATCTAAAGTGCATCGCAGGTGCACAAGGCAGCTTGCCGAAAGACACAATTCCAGCCCACGTGAATGTATAGGCGCATACATCACAGCTGCGCAGGGTGAGCGAGGGCTCGCAGGGACGCTGGCTGTCATTCTTCCTAAAGCGAGATCTCGGCCTCTGTCCCTCGTGCAACGTCTCCTGCGATCGCACCGGCAGCCCCGGACACCCAGGATCCTCCCGAGGGTGCGGAGGAAGGGAGGCGGGCAGGCTGACTCCACGGGCACCGGCGAGCATCCATCACCGAGCGAGTGACTCAAGGGCTGACTTGTGTCCACGCCAACAACCAAGCCCGCTCCTACATTAGGCATCTTCTCAGGAGTTACTCAAAAGCTGGCAGCTGACTGCCTCCTAGAAAACAAACCGCTGACGTCTGAAGCGATCCTGTCGGCTGCTCGTGCTCACGCTAACGCCGTGAGACCTGGGAAGGAAGCTCTGCACTGCTCCCAACTTCTTCTGCTCCATGAGGCGGCAGCGACCGCCTCGCTGGAGGCCCGCGCGGACAGCTGCCTTCTGGGGATCTGCAGGGCCGGGGCTGAGCTGCCGCCAGCACCGGGCCTCCACCGGGGCCGAGCAGCCAGGACCTCGGCAGGACCCGGTTTCGGGGCGGGCCGCAGCTCTCCTTCGGGCCTCCCGCCAGCTGTGTGATCTTCCGCCAGAAGCACGACCCTGGCTTCTTGCGAGGGCCGGGAGGGAGCCGCGGAGGCACGTGGCTTGGGTGCCCGGCCCCGTGCCGCCTCTGCCGCCAAGGGGAGCGCCGACAGCCAGCAGCAAACACAGGAGCCCAAGGACAGAGGGGCCCGATACGAACACAAACCTTACCCAAAGCCAAAGCAGCGTCCTGCAACGCTTTCAGCCCAGCAGCAGAGCCGGGGTGCTGCCGGCTTCCTAACGGCACCGAAACGGAACCGAAACGGGGCGGTTATCACAGCACCGCTCAGCGGACGGCCGCTCCGCCGGGGCATGGTGGGGAGGCGGGCGAGCAGCCACGACCATGGAAGGAGGCAGAGCCGAGCTGGAGCAGCACTGCAGAGCTGCAACACCGCTGCTTCTCCCCCATGGGTCTCTGAGGGGCTCCCGGGCCCTGCTCACAGACCGCAGCCCCGCCGCGCAGCCACGGAGGTGCCCTCGCTGCGAGGAGCATCAGGCACAGGGTTTCTGGAGCGTGTTCAAGTCGGTGTGGTTGACAGCTGCCTCTGACTCCGGATCAGGTGACTCACTGAAGTCACACATCATAAATTGTTCCTGCTCAAGCTAGGAATTAGCACTGCGGGTTTTTAAAGGAGGCTGAAGACAAAGCCAGGGACAAGTCCTGCTAACAACACGCGGCGATCTTGCGGAGCCACCCGTACCCTCCTCTGCACAAAGCCAGCTGAAGCCAAAGGATCAGAACAAACACGTCTGGAACTACAACTCGCGATCTCAAAACACGTTTAGCATGAAAAAACTCCTAACAAAAAAGAAAAAAGCAATCCTAATCACTCTTTCAACTGGGAGCTGATCTTCGTTCTCTAACAAACACCTGAACATTCAGGCACTGGATTTTGCCACCACCAACTCGGGTGCACAGCTGAGCCTTGCGCAGAGGGGAAGGAGGACGCCATCTCAGGCTGTTCAAAGAGCAGCCTCTGGTTCGGTACCCGGGAAGGAAAGTACGTCCCCCTGGCCCAAACCACTTTTCCCCCCAGCCTGAATCAGGAGGACAGGCAGCTAGCTTTGTTTCGGGCAAGGAGGAGCGCAGCCTTGCCACCAGGACCAATGCGCCGGGCGTTCAAGTCTCAAGCCCTCCATGTGGCAAAACAAAGGCGTTCGGCTGTTTGCCTCGGAGATCTGTAACTCGCTCTAAAACAGCCTGCCTGGGTGTCTCTGCAAAGCGCCTCTTGTTTGGACAAGCACGTTTGCTTTGGTGACTATTTGAATTATGACTCACTCAAACAAGCCAGGGCACCCTACCGTACAAAACCCCAAACTGCTGACTTAGGGTTTGCGATGCAAATGTGTCAGGAAGCCGCGCTTCCCTGCCGAGCGCCGGGACGCGCAGACCTGGCCGCCGGGACGCGGTGCAGCAGCAGCCACCGCGGGCAGGCAGAGCGAGCTCCTCAAACAGCTGCCACGAGAGCTTCTCCAGCGAGGTGCGCGTGTGTGTGACCATTACATGTCGTTTTATGCAATGAAAGAACGGTACCTACGGTGAAACGGCCCAGTTAACGTTAGTGCTGCGAGACTCGGAAAGGGAAGGGGAAGCAGAGCAGTGAAACGCCGAGCCGCCAGCTGAACGGCTGCTCCAGCTGCCACTGCCCGCCTTCAGGACGAACTCAAAGCAAAGAAGGCAGGAATAAGCAAGTTTTATACAGGATTCTCGCTCTCGTTCCATTTCTAAAGTTGCTCCCTTTGTTCCTCTCTCCAATACTCGAGCTCTGCACACCTGACACCGCACTGAAGCTCCTTCGGTCGCCCCGCACAGGGCAGCGCCACGTCCCCGCGTGGCAGCCCCATGGGCCAGCCCCGTTCCCACCCCGGTGGCACCGTGCAGTGGGCCCTGCTTCCACCCCACGAAGTCTGTGAGGGAGCCACAGCCTCGACCGGCCCCGTGGCAAGCGCCGTGTCGATTCCAACGCCCCTCTGGCCAGAGCAGCGCCTGTAACCGAACACCACGAACCTTTTAATGCCCTGCTCAGTGCCAAGGGCAGCCTCCGAACAGCTGCACCGTGCGCGGCTCCGAGCCCGCCACGCTGCTCAGGCAGCGACGGGCAGGCAGGGCTTGCTCCTTGTGGTCTCGCTGGTGGTGTCGGTGCCGCGCAGCCCCTCCGCTGCTGGCCTCAAAGAGCCCAAACCACAGGAACGCACAGATTTCACCTCGCCTCCATATGCCCCCCAAAGCGAGCAGTACCTGCACCCCAACCAGTTATTGCTCCTCGATGGTTTTTTTTTTGCATGGCTTTGACCAAACCACGGTAACCGTGAGAGAAGCACCTGCCAGCTCGTACCACCTGTGTGCAGACAGCAGCGCGAGCAGGCACAAGGGAACACCAATGGGTATCGGCTTCTGTCCGACAGAAATTCCTCCATGGCTTAAGTCTTGGGATTTTAGGTCTCCTGATTTAGTTCTGACCTAGCCGATTCCTTCGGCAGCAAACGCGCACAGCTACGCACCTTTCCAAAAGGGAAAGCGGTGAACAAATTCGCGGCACGCCATCAGAAAGCGATTTGGTGCTGGCGCAGCCCCGTGGGCTGTTTACAAATCCAAGAGAAAGAGCCCAAGAATTAAACAGCTAAGCCGTGCACCGGCCTACAAAGCAGTCGTACAACTGCGCTCTGTTATTTAGGAACAATTATCAAGGAAAGGTAAACAATCTGAATGACTGTTTGGAGTTTGTCAAACATTCCAGTTCGCTGCAGCCATTAAAAAGCAAGCCAGATGCTTCGCTGAAGCGTGACCCAGCTGAGCAGAGCTCCCTCCTAGTCCCTACTGCCAACCCCTGGAGCTCACCGCCACCTCACCACCACCGAGGGCAGCTTCTCTTCCCCGGGAACCGAGGCAGTCACGGCTGCAGGTGCCAGGGCTGCCGCCCCGGGGACTGCTTTGGAGGCGGGCGTGCAGCCTCGCCATGCCCGAGAGGAGAGGTGGCACGGCCCCGCAGCCCCACGCCCGTCGCGCAGCTCTTGAACCATCGCAGCTCACACACGGAGGGACAGCGTACGAGCAGCCGACGCTCCAGCCCTGCCTGCCGCACCGGCCCGGGACCTGCAGCACCACGGCACACCGACAGCGGGAAGTGGAGACGAAGGCCCACACAGCTCGCAAATGACTCAAGCGGCAGGAGCGCCGACTGAGTGGGAAAATACCTACAGTCAGCCCTCGCTCGTCTTTTTACTATGTAATCCGAGTCCCAACTTGGCTGAAAAAAACATTAATATTTTGTTCTGACTAAGCAAAGGTTTCCCCATATAACTCAGCCGCTGTGGGAAATGCACAGCCCCTGCACCTCTGCCAGGGCAGCGGGCACCGACCGCCCACGCGGCAGCAAGCCCCGCGGACGTCAGCGCCGAGGTTTCCTTCTCCTCCAGCAGCCCCGTGCTCTGCTCCTACCGACACGGAGCGGCCAGCTAACAGAGAAAGGAAAGCTTCTTTTCAATCCCACGCTCCTCAAAGCGGCTCAGGCGAAGCCAGATATTAAACCCCCGGTGCCCAGGATGGATCTGGATGATTTCTGTTGGTTTCCGATGAGACCCCGCTCGGGAACAAACTGCTGCTGCGCAGCCGGCAAGCATCGCGCTGCGCCAGAATGCTCGCGAGGTGCAAGAACAGAGCCGGGCTTCGTACTCGAGGAGCACGCTGCTCGCTGGTTGCTGGATGACGAGCCTGCTCAACAATACGTTTACACGCGCAGAAAACAGCACCAACTGCGGCGTGCAGCAATGGGCCTGGGGGGAGCCCTCTGACCCCAGCCGCCAGCAGCCCCGGGGACACGCAGGCACCCGGCGCGGCACCAGCTTCCCGCAGCCACCGCTCCCGTTTCCCAGCCACCTGGAGCCCAGGGAGCCGACCGCACCCTGAGTGGCACAAGCAGGGCACGGGGGGGCCAGGAGGAGTCCCTGCGGTGACCCGAGGGGCTCCGGCACGCGAGGGTGAGCGCGGGCGGCTGCAGCCCCGTGGGACGCCACGCGCGCTGCCCCGGGCGGGATCTGCCGCCCGCACTCCAGGCCAGCCGATAACCTTGACAGAGCCACTGGCGAGATTACTGCTCAAGGATTTCCTACAAGCGTTTCTGGAGAGAGAAGAGCAAGCACAAAGAGCAAAGAGCTCCCGACAGCGCTGCTGAGCTCAAACCAGCACGTCTGAAGCCCAGAGACGTGGCTGGGCACTCACAGCGAGTGGCGAAAGGCGAACGCTTTTCTCTAGCGCTGATTATTCCCCTGCAGAGCTAAGTATGGGCAAGGTTAGGGATTAGTGCCTCCTTATCCCAAGGCAGTGCACAGAGCCGAGGTCCCCAGGCTCAGCCAGCCGGCAGAGCGGCCCCCAGCACAGCGGGGCAGCTTAGCTGCCTCTGCTGCTTCACCTGCGGGCGCTGCTCCGGGCCTCGGGGCGAGGGGGAGCACGGCGCCTTCCTCCCCCAGGCACCCCGAGGAGCAAACACGGCGAGAAGCGGCACCGCCAGCTAAGGCAAAGCACGGACAGACGCCTCGGTAGGAACTCACCCAGGTGACGAGAGGCTTTGCCCACCCAGGTTCCGCACATGCGATACAACACGACCCATAGAAATCCCCAAACGCGACCCCAGGGTCCCCAAACGCCTGCCCCCCCTCACAAGTGATCGCTTTGCCTGGCTGGGGCCACCCCGACACACCTCCAAGCAGCAGCACCGCACCGAACAGCTCGGCTCCTTTCACCCCACCGGTGGCAACCGGCCATAAATCAGGATCCCCGCCGCGGTTCAGCACCTTATCTGGTCGGACTCGCACGGCTACACACAGCTCATCGGCTGATTCCTGCAAAGTCCATTAAAAAGACTTGGATGTTGTTGAACGCCACAATTAGTTTTTAGTGGAAGCCTCATCAGCTCCAACTCGCCCGCCCTCGGCCGCTGGAGAGAAGCCTCTGGGCTTGAGCGAGACACCACGAGGGGGACCAGAAACAGACCTGGAGCCAACCGAGGAGAGAGATTCGGGAGCACCACAGGCTGAGCGTTTCCCCCAGCTGATGGCCGAGCCGCACGAGAAGCCCCCTGCCAGCAGCGCGGTGTCACACTTGTGCGCGTGTTACACGGCCGCTTCTGCTCCTGCATCCTCTGCACAGCGAGGACACGCGGGAAGGGAGGTAGTCCAAGCAAGCACGAGCTGAGAAGGCTGGTAGAGAAGGAAAAGCCTGAAGGAAATGTGTCTTTTTGCAGAAATCCACACACGCTTTCTCAGCCTTGAAAGCATTTCGCCGGGTCCATTTCATCAAGACTGCTTCGCATGGCACTAACCATATTTTCGAAGTTATTGGAAGGAGACACGAAGCATCCATCTGTTTGCTGAAAGGCAGCAGACATTCACGGCCTCAAGATCCAGATTTTATTTGCAATACTCGAATCTGATGCCTGAGCCCCACGTTCTCCTTTATCCCCATCAGCGCCGAGCCGCGCGCCTTCCCCTGGCACCGCCAGCCCTCCCGCGCCTGGCGCTCTGACAAACCACGGCAGCCTCGCGCTCCAGCCCCGCAGTGGCACGCGGATGCCCTACAGAGACTCCTTTTCTTCTAAGTGATCTTCAAACCTTGGTAATTAATGCACTGTAATTGCGTCAGGTCCTTTAAGAAATTGAAGGCACAGCTCCCGATTGCTGCACAGCAACGCAGCGAACACCGAGGAGGTACCGAAATGGCACAAAACGCGGAATTTGGCTGTCGGTAACGAAGCCACCGCCGGCGTTACGTGATACCGACCGGAGGCCGCTCTCCGCATCCACGAGGAACATCTCGATGCCCGCAGATGGCTCCGGCCACCCGGCACACCGAGATGGCAGTGCCAGGACCGGCTGCCTTCTGCCGCCGGTGCAGCCCCGGGATATCCTGCCCGGCCTCCGAGGAGCACAGCCGAGCCGGGCTGGTCTCCCCTCGCACACGCAGCCAAAAGCCAGGCTATTTTTGGGCACAACGTGTCGGTTCCACCGGCTGTGGGAGTTTGTTTGCGTGGGTTAGTATGATTCGACTACTTTGAAACTTGGCTGAAGCCAGCCACATAATTCCCTTTTTATGGAGCCCCTTTGATGGCCATTTAGCGGAGGGCGAGGCTCAGCCTCAACGGCAGAGACTTGGGGTCAGAGCTCCTAGAAGAGAGACACATAATGACTAACAATGAATCAGCCCTCGGTGGTTTCTTCATTTAAGCGTTAATGCAGCGTATTAAGCCCCTGGACCGGGATCAGCAGAAAGGCCCCGTCTGCAATAAACGAGCACAACGGTTTAACTATGGGATTTCAAAATTGCTCTGGTCAGACCCACGCAAGCTCCGAGGGGAGACACTTGAGCCCGTTTAACCCTGGCTGCAGCGTGCGGCCGCAGGACCGACACCTGACAGATGCCAGCGCCCCTCACAGCTCCCAAGGGAAGCAGAATCCACGCAAGAATCTCTTCGGCCAGGCAGAACTTCAACCAAAAACCTGAACCTCTGCTGTGCCGGCAGCCCCGCAGCAACGTCCCCACACTTCAGCTGCTGCTTACCCGTGACAGCGTCCAGCACCACGGAGCCGCTCTTCCAGCAGCGCGCTGCTATTCCCCCATTTCCTCCTAACAGGATTCCCCCTTCCAACCCAAAGGGGAGCACTGGCTCTCCAAACCCTCCTCCGTCACCCGCGGAGCCTTCGCGGGGCACCTCCGAGGAAGAGAGACGGGCACCGCTTGGCCACCTGCTGCGGCAGCCGCAGCGCTCGGGAGGCAGCGATGCTGCGCACAAGGTGGGAGGCTGCCGTGCCGGAGGCACACAAGCCGTAGCCCCCTCAGCTCCCAGCGACGCTACCTCCGGCGCAGCACAGCAGCAGGCACGAATATTAGCTCCGCTGCCTCACACTTCTGCCCCGGCCAGGGGCGGCCGAGCCAGGGCCGGTTCCGCGGGGCCATTCCCCCGCCCTGCCCTCCCCTCGCAGGGCAGCGCTGCCGGCAGCAGCTACGTGCAGCCCTGCTGCTAACTGTTCGCAGCGCTAGGCTCCTCAGGAAGAGCCCCGGTCTCACACGTAACCGTGCTCCTGCATTAATCTCTTGGTAACCATACGTTATTTCCTACGGCGAGGAAACTGCCTTAATGAAACGTGTAATGCCACTATTTCGGCTCGCGGCTGATAGAGTTAATGCCTCTGTGGGGCTTAATAAATATCCCCCCTTATCCCCACTGCAGCAACTGTGCTTAGCCTCGGCCCATTCCTAGCTCCTCGGCTTTCGCTGCACCTCTCCCCCACCTAAAACAACCCTCTTACAGCACACAGATGATGAGAACCGAAGGCCGTGTAAGCGGTGTTACAATAGCTGTGGATCACCAGCTCCTCTGGCATCCATTGGCCCTGCTTATGGCCAAGAGCAACAAGAAGCGGGGCAGATGAAGCACTAACAAGCACTGAAAAAGAGAAGGACCGGAAGAGGTTACCGGGCAGGGCCCTTGCACGGCTCACTGCGAAGGGAACAGCACCAGAAACAATTCCCCTCCGACGAGGCAGGGAACCCGAGCACACGGCCACGCGCACCGCTGTGGCTATCACGCACCGAACACCACCAGCTCCTGGTTATCCCGCAGCCACACAGCTCGCTGCTGCGTGCCACGGGTCGGGAGGAGCAGGACAACGAGCAGCAGCCGAGACTTCTCCAGCGACTCGGCCGAGAGCAGCTCTGCCTTCGCTTCACGGACACAAATCCAGACCCGTCACGGCGGCCGCGGGAGCCTCCCGCGTTCAGCCACCAACGCGCACTAGGCTGAGCCAGGCTCCTCCAAGGGCTTCAAAGCCTCATTAGGAGCAAAGTCTCCCAGCTGGATTTTTATCCTGGTTCCAAGGTGCCTACCTCCACGAACTCAGCGCAAGATTTTGACCGGTAACTCTAGTTCACCCGAACGCAAGCCACAGGAACTACAGCCAGTCTCCGACAGCAGCACCCCCTCCCAGCTACAGCAGCGAGGTCTCCGATTCCCCAGGAAAGGCTCAGCTCCTTAGAAACCTGGCAAAAGAAATCAGCTTAATTACAGCGTTTGTCCAACCGGACTACAGCTGGCCATGGCAGAAGGGCTGCGTCCTGTCACGGACTAAAGCGTCACGGGTTGGGTTGTGACCCGGTAAGGCAGCTCCAGGTAGCTCCTTAGACAGGAGGCCATGATGCAAAACTAGCTCAAACCGTTCTAGCTTTGTCCATTACCCGGCTGCTGGTTAAAGCTCCCAGAAACTTAAAAATAAGTGGAGAGACAGTTGAAAAAAGTAGAGACGACGGAGCAGGCAGGTCGCAGGACTCGGGAGGTGGCGACGCTCTGCCAGCACCGTGAACTCCCATCGCTATGTCGAGAGAAAAACGGAGACGGAACGAACGCTCAGCTCCCAGCGAGGAGCTCAATACGTGCAGCGCAATGGCTTGAACTCAGAGAAACACCGCTCATAAAGAAGGGAAGGCTTAACATTAACATTTACAGTGCCGCACTACTTGGGACAGCACCAGGGAAACCGCCAAGAAGACTCGCAGGCCCGCTCCGCGGCGGGGCTGGCTCCAGCTGGAAGGGCACAACCAAGAGCAGCGGCTCCCGAAGCCTGCAGCGCAGCACCGTAGAGAGGGGGACAGGAGGTACCTGCTCACCCCGTGCTCCTGAAGTCCCCCCGTTAACACGCATCCATCAGCTCTCATGAAGAAAGGCGGCGCTGGGAACAACTCTGAGCGGAGCTGGAGCTCCAGCGCGGGCGCTTGCACGATGCATCAGTGGCAGCCGTGTGGCAAACGGCTCATTCAGCCGCTCGGAAGGTTCTTAGAGCCCAAATGAAAAAGGGTTTCTCGTGAAACGTCAGAAGGGACAAAGGGAAGCAGGACAGAAGCGGGGAGATGCAGCCAGACACCCTGCAGGTGGATGGGTCCCGCTCAGGGAGCCAGCCCCGGTTCCCGTGCCGCTATGGGAGCGGCGCTCGCACAGAGCACAGGATCCCAGCCTCGCGCGGCCAGGGACTGAATGGAAATCGCCGGCCTGGTTAACGCACACATTGTCAACTGTCCCTTGCTATTTCATTAGCTCCAGCAAAGACAATTACGAATACAGGCCTCCTGCCCTTTAGGATGATTAACATTCCCTTTCGGTAGTGTCCCCAACGCTGCTGACCCACATTCAACTTGTGAAATCCAGTTATATGTAAACTGCAATGCTCTGTGTCAGCAGGACGTGCCAGGCCATTAGAGCCAGGCGCGCCCAGCACACGCTCTCCTCCTCCTCTCTGTAAATAAACGCAGTCCTTCAGTTTCAAAACGGCACAGAAATCCCAGTCCTTTAATACAAGAACAGCCACCAAAGCGCTCTGCCTTTTTTTTAGAGGTAAAAGGGAACACGAGCCAGGAACGCTCAAGCTGTTATCTTCAGATGTCACATCAAAGTCCGCTCGCCCTGGTAAATGTCCATAGGAAAGGAAAACAGGCTGCAGAACCTTATCAAGAGACCACCTTTTACATTCGCGAGCAGCAATGAACACAAGTTATTAATTTTTATCTTCACCGTAACCTGAAAAGACAGGGTACAACGCTCTTAAAATCCGCACGGACACTTGTGCTGGAATTCCTCCCAAGGCAGAGGAGCACAGCTCCCGAGGAGGGGCCGTGATGAGCAAACCAGCTTTTCTCTACGGGAACGTGACACGGGGTCAGGTCCGCGCAGGGATTTGGTGGCTATATTTGAACGCCGCCTGGGTCGTCCACGCAGCTACCGCTGGAAGAGCACATCTCTGGAAGGAGCTGCCAGCGCACGCAACAACCGTGCCCCAGTTGTGTTTAACGTCCAAAGGGTTCTTGCAGACCACCGGTGGGAACGCTTCCCAACGCCTTTGCTTTCCCCTAAGCCATTTCCATGAAGCCGAACTGTTTAAAGTATGGCTGGGCTGAAAACAAAGCTGCCAGCGGCTGTTTGCTGTTCCCCCTGCCGTTTCAAGAAGACTTTCCATGCAGATCTGCCCTTTCCGAGGTATTTTACACCTGTACCTCCCCTCTAACCCCACGAGTCCCAGAGCCCGAAGCAAACAGCTCTTTTCCCCTCCCTCCCTCCTCTCCCCGAGCCAGCAGCGACAGCCTCCGCAGAGAAGGAAGAGTCCTGAGCCAGCAGCACTTGGGACCGAAGGCAAACCGAGCCCCTTCGCTTGCGCTCCTCTTGGCAGGGTGGGATTTTAAGGGAAACCCGACCTTGGAGTTAGGAAAGCTTCCAGGTCCAGTTTCAGCTCCCCGCTACTCTGCCAGTTGCTCCCAGCGCAGGTACCTCATTCACCCAGCGCAGCCGCGGGCGCTGGGGCTGCCTCTGCCCCGCCAGCCGAGGGGCGCTTCAGAAGCACAGAGGGCACCGCAGACACCACCTCCGCTGGGCCCGGCGACACAAGGCAACAAGGAGACCTCCCGTCCCACAGCGAACCCAACCACCCGCACCCCCGTCAGCGCAGACGTTCGGGAGCTGCCGGGCAGCACAGCCACATCCCTCCCACCCACCACGATCCCAGTTTCACCTCTCCCATCACTCACACGCAAAGCATCGAACCTCGCTCCCGTCCTGTCAACCCTGAAGACAGCTTCCAAAGACAACTCTGCGTACATTCTGCCCTTCTCCAGAAAAATCAACCATCTGAACGCAAACAAGAGTCTCTGCTTCGGTATTTTGCAAACTTTGAGTGAACGCCATCCAAGAGAAGCCTTGGCTCAAAAAGAGAGGCTGAAAACAGGGATGCGGCTTGGAGTCAAAGGGCTGATCCCTACTCAAGAGGATCAGGCGTTCGTTTGAGCATCCGAGCTGTTATCGCCCCCGTTCCTACGGGGAAGGCTCAGCTCTGTCATGGCGAAACCAACGGCCGGGCCCTGCAGAGCACAACAGGAGCTGAGCTGCAGGTGGAACCGCGGCATCGAGCGCTCGAAGGCCCAGCGGCCGGTGTCAGTCCGCGCAACACGCGCGGATAAAACCCGCTTCCGAACGGAACTGTCTGGGGGGACGTCGGGCAACTGATTTCTGAACAGAAATAACCGAGGTGAATTTCACCCGGTTACCTGGGCAAAAAGCCAGACCGTCGCCAAGCAGAACAACTTTCTGATTTACGCCGAGGTACCCGCGGAACGCGGCTCTTCCCATTTACATAACGACGCCAGCACCGAGGCCAAACCCCTCGTCCTGCCCCCCCCGAGCGAGGCGCTCCCCAGCCGCCCGGGCAGCCCGGTGCCCGCGCGGGGCCCCGCGGCGTCCCCGGCGGGTCCCGAGGGGGGGGGGCTCGGGGGCTGCCACCGCAGCACGGCCCCTGCCGGGGGTGCCCCGGGGGCCGGCCGCCTGTCAGCCCGCCGGGCCCGCGGCTCGCCGGGCAGCGGGGAGGCGCCGAGCCCGGGCCCGGTGCCCACGACCCGGAGCCCCCCCGCTCCTCACGGCGCGGTTTGGCGGCGCCCGGCCCCGCTCCCCCCGAGCCGGCCCCGCTCCTCGCGGCCCCCTCGGGCCGGGCCGGGCCCTGGCGGCAGGCGGGGCCCCGTCAGCCGCCGGAGCGGGGCAGGGGCGGCCGGGGCAGGCCGCGGGAGGCGCGGGGGGGACCCGGGCCGGGCCGGGCCGCGCCTCGCCGGGCCGTGCCCTCACCTTGGCGCGGGTCACCAGGTGCGTGGCCAGCTTGACGACGGCGAAGTTGCCCTTGCCGATGGTGCGCTCGATCTCGTAGTAGCCGATGCGGGCGGGCCCCGGGGGCCGCGGGGGCGGCGGGGCCGGGGGCAGGCGCGGGGCCGGAGGGGGCCCCCCCGCGCCGCTCGCCGCCGCCGCCGCCGCTGCAGCCGCCGCCGCCATCTTGTCGCGAGGAGCGCGCCCCCTCCCCCCCCCGCGGGGCTGCGGCACCGCGTGAGCTCACCGGGGGGGGGGGCGGCTGCCATGGCAACCCCGCGGGGCGGGGCGGGGCGCGTGACGGCAGCGCGGCGGGGGCGGGGGGAGGCGGGCGTCAGCGCGCGGCGATTGGCCGGGGGGCGGGGCCAGAGGGGAAGGGGGCGGGGTTAAGGGGTGGGCGTGGCTTGAGGGAAGGGGCGTGGTCAGAGGGAGGGGGCGGGGCCGGGAGCCGAGCGCGCCCCCGCGCGGCCTCGGGAGCGCGCAGCCCACCTTTGGGGGGGGGGCGGGGGGCACCGGGGGCGGCCCAGCCCGGGATCTCGGGGTCCGCTCCGAGTACAGCCCCGGGGGGAGGCTCGGCCCCAGCCTCCCCGCCGGGAGCAGGGGCCCAGGACCCCCGCGGTGCCCCCGTAGGAGCGTCATGGCCCCGGTACCGCCAGGCACCGGCAGCCCGAGCCCTGCCCGCCCCCACGAAGCGCAGCACGGCCCCGGGTGGGGGCAGGGCACGACCTCGGGCCCCGCCGGGAGGGCCCGGTTTGAGCCTGGAGCCCCCGCAGGCAGCGCTGGTCACGGTGCGGGGCCGCCCGCCGCCGGTACCGCCGGGCAGGGCGCGGGGACGGGGCCTGCTGTGAGGCACGGCGGGCCCCCGGTAGGGCCCTTCCTCACACGGGGGCACAAACGCGAAGCCCCCGTGGCTCCGTGCCCGCAGACAGGGGCCTGAGGCGGGCCTGGAGCGGCTCCGGGACCGGCGGCGGGACCCGCAGCGCAGGGGGAGGGGCAGGGCCCCGGCCCCTCACAGCCCCGGCCCGCACTGACAGAGCCGCAGGAAGCGGCGCGGTGACGTCACGGCCGCCCCGGTGACGTCACGCCGCCACCGCCCCCGGCCCCGCTCCCCCCTCCCCTAGGGGCGGGACTTCCGGCAGCGCGCCCGGAAGCGCCCCGCGCGCGGCCCCGCCGGGGTTGGCCGCGAGGCGGCGGCGGAAGCGGAAGCGGCGGCGGCGCAGGCGCGGAGCGGAGCGGGCCCGGGCCGAGGCAGGAGGGAGGCGCCCGGCCGAGCGCCATGGAGTCGCGGGGGGAGCCGTGAGTGCGGGGCGGCGCCGGGGCCTGGGCCGCGTCCCCTCCGCGACACGGGGGGCGCCGCACCGACAGCTGCAACGCCGGGGGCTGCAGGCGGCGGGGCCCGGCCTCGCCCCGCGGCCTGGCGCTGCCGCCGCCGCCGCCTCACGCCGTGTGCGCAGGCCGTGCCGGGGATCGGGCCCGCCCGGCCCCGGAATTACCGTGTTTTGCCCCAAAAATCATCTCCGCTTTGTCCTCGGGAACGGGGATCCCCGCGCCGCACCCCTGGGGGGCTCCCGTCGCAGCCCGCCAGGCGGTGCTGCCCGCGGCAGAGCACCCGTCGGTGTCGTTTAGAAACCGACGTGCCCGTTAAAAGGTCCCGGGTCGGCCGTTAAACGGTCTCGGGTCGGGCGTCGGGCAGCGCCCCGGGTTTGCTCGGGATTGTGTTTTTTTTGTGTTTTTGTTGTTTTTTTTTTTTCCCGGGGCCAGCACTGAGCGCAGCCCCCCTGCCCTGTTCTCTCCGCAGGAACCGGATGAGCCACGGGGACTCGAACCCAGCGGCCGTCCCGCACGCCGCCGAGGACGTCCAGGGAGACGACCGGTGGATGTCGCAGGTACGGCGGGGCCGGGGGGGGGGAGGCGCGGGGCGGCTCCCCCCGAGGGGCTGGCGGCGCGCTGGCAGTGCGGTGCCCTGCAGCGGCGTTAGGAGACCTGAGCGCCAGGCTGCGGAACGCCTTTAGGAGATGCTCTGCCTGGGCCGTTAACGGAGGGAAATTGCCGGCCCCTTTGTTAAACAGAGTGCAAAGCAGCGCTCCGCTCCGCGGGTGTCTTTGAAAAGAGCAGAGGCAAAGCATCTGCGCTCCCAGCCTCTTGCTGCAGCGCTTCCTCCCGCACTCAGGGCGGAGCAGCCAGAGGATGCTCGCTGTGGCTGCCTGCGGGTAGTGCCCAGAGCAGGCAAAACGCTGCTCTCAGAGCCAAGAGCTCGTCCCTCGCTGGGGCTCGTGCAGCTGGGAGGGATGCCCAGCAGCTCACGGGTTAACGCGGAGAAAGAAGCGTGCAGGGGGAGCTGCTCGGGCCCCGCAGCAGAGGTACTGGTGAGGAGCGGCCACTCTGAGCTGACACGGCGCTGCTTTCTTTTAACAGCACAATAGGTTTGTCTCGGACTGCAAAGACAAGGAACCCGACGTGCTCTTCGTGGGGGACTCCATGGTGCAGCTGCTGCAGCAGTATGAGGTACTGCCCAACAGTAAGGACGGTTGGGGGGGCCCGCGGGTTAGCACCTCCCACCCAGCAGCGTGTGATCGTGTGCGGTCCTGACAGCTTCTTCTGTTCCGTCCTGGTTTTACTGCTGTCTCTTCTGGCTAGCTCTGCCCCGTTTCCTTCATTTCCCAACGCCCGTACAAAGTCTCCCTGGTTTATCTCCGGCCGTTTGCAGTCCTGCTCTGAAGCAATTTATAACGGCCTCCCCTCGGACACGCGCACAGCCCTTCGCTCCTTCCGTGGACCTCTGGTTCCAAACTCCCCGGAGTGAAATCTCTGTAGGTGTGTCTTGGCCAGAGCACGTTTAACCCTCGGCGTGCTGCGTGCACGAACCTAATTTTCTGGTGCCAAAGGGAAGGTGTTAGAGATGCCCTGAGAAGGGAATTTTGTTTAAGGCTCTGCCTAGGTTTTACGCATTTCCTTAATCCC
The DNA here is from genome assembly GCF_964034855.1 of Anser brachyrhynchus. Classification (NCBI taxonomy): domain Eukaryota; kingdom Metazoa; phylum Chordata; class Aves; order Anseriformes; family Anatidae; genus Anser; species Anser brachyrhynchus. The sequence goes on from NC_137718.1 coordinate 1,402,555, forward strand.
TAAAACTTTGCTGGAGCAAAACACGAATTTTGCTGCTCCACGGTGGCAGTAGCTGAGTAACTGTTTGAGAGCTGCTTCCCAGTGCCCATCAGGTTTTTTTAGTTGTGTTACCTGGCAATAGAAGGGATTTCTTCAGATCCTAGATGCCTTCAGCAGTCATGTCATTAACTGAGGTTAGGGACACCGTGGTCTACAGCAGCTCCAGCGCTCTGTGTTCCTGACACCAAGTAGCTGTTCAAGAGAACTTCCCCTTCCTTTGTGCCAGGACTGAGTGAGTGAACACCAGCAATTCCACCTCTTCTGGACCTTGGAGTAAAGCCCTGTCCTGTGCTTAAATGCCATTTCTGGAAGTGAGTTTTTGGGTATCGCACTGCTCCTTTCAGTGTCGCTGACGACACTGCGTGTCTGTGCGGTATCTCCTTCACGATCAGGCTGCTCCTCTGAAATGGGAAACTGATCTCTGCTTGCAGATATGGCGAGAGCTCTTCTCACCGCTTCATGCACTGAATTTTGGGATCGGTGGGGACACCACCGGCCACGTTCTGTGGAGACTGAAGAACGGTGAACTGGAGAACATTAAACCGAAGGTATGGCCAGGAAGCCGAACGGGCAGCCTTGTGCTGACTCACAGGAGGCGTCAGCGGTGCACAGCCGAGGGAGCTGTTGTTAACTCTTAAGAGACCTTTTTGTTTGAACAACTCTCGGCACTAAGCATGCATAAAGTGCTGAAACGTGTTTGGCTAAACCAGAAGTGTTTGGGAACAGGGCCGTGCTTTCACACACGTGGGTTTCGCTGCTGAGTGTGCAAATGTCAGAGGAATCTTCAGGAGAGATGGCCTTGCAGCCACAGCGCAGGAGGTGATCAGGCCTGTGATTTACCATCACCAGGTACAGGTTGGAGTTGCAGCGTGTCTCAGGCCTGAGTATTCTCAGCCTCTAGATAGGGGTGGTGAAATCTTTGGTAGAAAGCCAGCAAAGATGTTCAGTACATGTAGCGAAGAACAGCTTCCCAGTCTGCACCTGAGCTGAAGTCCTTTACTGAAGGCACCGAGCGGCCTACCAAGGCGCTGTGGTGCGAGGCAGTGACGCAGGGTGTGCTCCAGCAGGAAGGCAGCGTCACTCGTATTTCTGTTATTTAACAGCATTTAATCTTTCCTTAAAGAAGTTGAGCTGCACGCTTGTGCCTGACCTGAAGGAGCGCGTGCTCTGTAAATGTCGCCTTCTTTTTGACCAGTGTGGGCTCCTGCAGCGTGTTGGCCAAGAGGCTTTGTGGGGTGGGGCGGACTCGGGCATCTCCGAGGCTGAACAGGAAACCTTCAGTCATCCTGGTTTGTCTGTACCGAGGCCTGTGAGATGCCGTTCAAAAGGCAGCGTAACTGACAGCTGAAGACCTCTTGCGTTGTGGGTTTATACTTAAATGTTCTTAACCGAGCTTTCTGGTCGCAGATGATGTTTATACAGGGTTTTCAGGGTCAGCAAGAGTATTAGAACTTGTTCTGAAAAAGCTGCAAACGTTTCTTCTCCTCGTAGGTCATTGTTGTTTGGGTTGGAACAAATAATCACGAAAACACAGCAGAAGAAGTAGCAGGCGGAATCGAGGCCATCGTGCGCCTGATAAATACCCAGCAGCCGCAGGCCAAAGTTATTGTACTGGTATGTCTCCCGGAGTGCTGCGAAAACAAAGCGCTGTGAGGAGGCCCTGTGTTCTCTGCGCTGTGTCCGCCTGATACTGGGAGGGGGGGGGGGGGGGGGAGGGCGGTCGCCTCGTTTATCTTCTGCTTTGTCCGTGCCTCCCCTGCCTCGCTCGGCCCTGCAGAAGTTTAGCTCTGCCAGAGGTGGATGCGATCGTTCCCACTAGCAGCATCGCTGTCCCACTTAGTAATTTTGTGGAAGAAGTCCTGTAAGGGATAAAAGCGCCCAGATCGGAGCGGGGATTTGGAAGTCTTGGTTTGCCTCCTAGTTTTAACAGGTCGGCTGGTGGCTGTCCCCTTGAGAAGCTTAGCGGAGGCATTCAGTGCACCACTGACAGCTTTTGGAAAGAGCACAAGCTGATAGCTTTAAAAATGCAAGTGCCCTGCCAGTTGTGCTTATAGCCCGTCTTCAGTTGCATTTGAAATTAGATCTGAATGGACCGATTAAAGCAATGAGATCCCTCTGTCACAGGCACCCTGAGTCCTGAAAGGATGCTTGCGTTGGCAGGGAAATCGTTACTGTGTGAAAGCTCCTCACTGCCTCTCTCTTGTGTCAGGGCCTGCTGCCTCGCGGAGAGAAGCCAAACCCTCTGCGGCAGAAGAATGCCAAGGTGAACCACCTGCTCAAAGCCTCCCTCCCCAAACTGCCCAACGTCCAGCTGCTGGATGTGGACGCCGGCTTCGTGCACTCGGATGGCACCATCTCGTACCACGACATGTTTGATTTCCTGCACCTGACGGGAGGGGGCTACGCCAAGATCTGCAAACCCCTCCATGAACTGATCATGCAGCTACTGGAGGAGACCCCTGAGGAGAAACGAGCTGCTCTGGCCTGATTAGCTGCCGTCAGTGTTAACATCCTCCAGCCCATCAGATCAGTTCTGTCACTGGCACTACAGAATCCTTCTTTCTTAAAGCACTTTCCATTGTAGAATGTTACGGATGCTCGTACCTAGTGTTTTGAGGGGGAAGGCTGATGTTTAACTGGTCTTGTACATACGAGGGCCGGCTTGGTTGGTTTTATTGCAGGAGGAAATTAGCTGAAGAAGAGTTTTACTTTTAAACCATTCCTCATTTAAAATGAGAACAGGACTGTCACTCTGTGCCCCTCTCACGTATTGTTGCTCTGTGGTTGTCCTAGAACCTGTTAGCCTGTCTCTGACAGCCCGTACACAGCTCCTGGCTCACCGTTCCTGGCTGTAGGGGTTGTGCTCTGTGTATTAGCCTGTGAACAGGAGTCACTTCCCACTTGCTAATAACAGATCAGATGCATTTTTTCAGTCTCGGTCCCACCTTTTAACGTTTTCTTTCTTTCCTTTTTTCCTTTTTTTTTTTCCTGCTGGGGGTGGTTTAAGCGACACGTGTCGCTTTCTCACTCCTTCTTTCTGAAGCAGCATGAAACTGGAATTCAGACGTGTAACGAAACAAACCGCTAACTGAGCGTGTGTAACACTGCCAGGTGCTTGTGCTCGTGCTTGCTTCACCATGCCGGGCAGCTGGGGCACTCCTCATTCCGCGCAGCTTTCCCTGTGGGCAGTCTCATTCAGGCGCTGCTGGCTGTCCTGTTCTCTGCTCCTGTCTGTGTATGGTGTTGCTGGCTTTTAACAGTTGTTCAGTTTAGGATTTTTAATTATCCAGTTAATATCACACAAGGTAGTTACTTCCTCGCTACTATAGAACTGACATTTCATTCCTTTGAGTTGCCTGTGCTACAGGGCTCTTCACAGTGCTGTTCATCGTTCTTTTCTTTGTTTTTTTTTTTAAGTATGACTGTTACACCCTTTTTTTTTTTCTAAAGAAAACCCGTATGAATAACCCCTTTTTGCAAGGCCTAAATCAGTCTGAAGCTTTACAGATTCAAAGGTGTATATTTCTTTACTGCTTCTGTTTTACTTGTATAAACATTTTATTCAAGCAACTACAGCCTCTTACAGTAAAAAGCGAAGCCGAGGTGTAGCCTCTTCCTGCCCTGGACGCGGCTCACCTCCAGGCAAGGGAGCCAGTGCAGCGAGCGCCCTCTCACAGGGGCTGCGAGTAGGTGGGATTTTTTTTGTTGTTGTTATGAGAGCTGGTTATAGTCTACTAGTGGTGGTATGAAAACAGCCTTTCATCTAAAAGTGAAAGCTGCTCTTTTTTGAAAAGAAACCGTTTTGGACCCTAAACGCAGAGCCCTAGACGAATAGCTAAATATACTTGCAAATAAAGTAATTTTAACCCAAGTCTGTTCTTCCTCGGCTTACCTGCCGCAGCTGGAGCGTGGCAGCGCTGGGCAGACGCGGCAGCGATTCGCGCTGCGGTAGCTGCCAGCTGCCAGCGCAGATCCCTGCACCTCTCTGGGTGCGAGAGCCGTCTGCAGCCAGGCACGCTCCTCTGGGCAGGTAAACGGGAGAGGAACCGACAGCTTCTTAGCGGGCACTCCGTGCTGTATGCTTACTGAGGGGTGTTTAGGTGTCCAGGTTGCTTGCTGTGCCCTGCTGCAATGAAAGTACATAGGTACTGTATATAGTCTGTCTGCCCTTTTTTATAATAAAGGGTGCTGGTGTTTAACGCAGTCTATAATCTAGCATTAAGGAATACTTTTATGTCCCCACTACATTCCCCTCTTCCTGTAGATTTGATCATAGCAGGATTTCTGCCTGGATTGCATGCATAGTGTGTGTTTTGTTTCCAGTATATGTGATCTACACACAGATGAAGGAAGGATGAAGCTTTCCAATTCCCCGAAATAAAAGTAAAAAGTGTTGGAGTGCTGTAGTAGAAGGAGGATGATTGTCTTACCCCGTGAACCAGGCCAGGAATGCGCTGTTCCCCACGCCCCGCTCAGCCTATGCACTCTGTAGCCCTGCTGCCTTGCAGAGGGGGCCTTAAGATAAAGGTATCCACGCTTCCGATTAGATGCTTGCTGGAGAAGCCGGTGTAAGAAAAAGTGTAAAATCAAGTGTTGAAAATCCATTGCAGTGGAGGATTCTTGGGGAAAAGATTTATTGTCCCCCCTCCACGCACACACCCCTAGGGAGAAGGGATAAAGCGCCCTACTCCCTGCGAGCTTTTCAGCTTTCTAGGCTTTTATGAGAAGGCAGCGTGATAGTTTAATCTATGCATCCCTGCTTCCCTCCGTGCTGTCGCTGCGTTTGGTTAAAGAGACGCTAACCAGGGATGTGTCCTCCAATAAAAAGCTCCAACTTCTCAGCTAAGCGCCCGTGCAACTGAGGCTGTGTCCGGCTGTGAGTCAGCCGCTCTTGGCGGGGCGCTGAGTGGAAGGAGAGAGGTTGGGCAGGTCCGTGGCTCCTCTGCAACGTGACCGAGAGCAGCTCTGCCGGGGCTCTGCTTAAGCTTGGCTTGCTGAGGTGCCACGCTCTGCTTGGTTCGGTGTTCGCAGCCCTCCTCCTCGGCTGCCGTAACCGTCACGGACAGGTGCTGATGCTGCACAAGGAAAGGAAGGACAGCTTTTTTTTTTTTTTTTTTCCTATGAGACTTTAGCTGTGCTTGGGGCTGTCTGGTGAGAAACTGTCCCGTGCAAAATTGAGAAGTTTTGTGTGAGGGCAAGGAGGGATTCTGCCTCCTCACTGAGCAAATACTAAAAACCGAGTGCCTCACCAAAGGAAGCATAGAAAAGCTTCAGTTGCAGCTTTGGGCGACCGATGTCCCTTGGGATCGGGGCTGGGCTGGGCTGCCCCAGCCCGGCCAGCATGAATTATTTCATTGTTAATGGTTGGCTGTGAAAGAACTGGCCCTTTGGGGCTTTTTTCCTTTTGTAAACAATCCAGTTGCGTTTTTCAGTTCTGTGCTGAAGCCTGGTATCTTGTCTGTACAGCGGCCTGCGAGCACTGCCAGTTCCCTATTTATTGCAGCAAAGAGAAAAGATGTGAAAGGACAGAAAAAAGTGTCTGGGGACTTGGGGAGGAGGGGGGTGACGCTCCAGGCACGTGGTGGGGACCTCCGAGGAGGCAGCGGCCTCCCCACCTGCTCGGAGGCGCTGCCCTGTTTCTGCTCACTGACTTGAACCTTCCCAGGAAGAAATTGTGATTCTGCTTTGGCAAAAAAAAAAAAAAAAAAGAAAAAAAAAAGCATCAACTGGTAGAACTCACTCTGTCTAGTGCATATTTCAATATAAATGTAAATGTTTCACCCCAACGTGTTCCGGCCTGTGTGTGTGTGTGCGCGTGCGTCTCCCGTTCCCTGTGCTGGCTGCCTCGTGTGTCCCGTCAGTGCTGGGGGGCCGCCGGACCGGCTGCCGAGGTGCTGCTGGGTCGGGGGGAGCTTCCAAAGAGAAGCCTTTCACCAGGTAAATCCGCAGCGTTCCCTCCCGTGGTTGTTTGGGGTCGTGCTCGTCTGGGTCCTCGCTTCTCGTTTAGTCTCCGTTCTTACTTCTAGTCTTTGGTTTTTGTTTGTTCCTGTGTTTTCCCTTTCCTTTCACCACCGTTTTAAAGCGATGCGGAGTTTTTCTGTACCCGAAGCTCTAAATAATGTTCCGCAAGCGGAGGTAACTGGTGTTTTGGCCCTGGACAGGATGTATTAGCTTGCTTCTGATTGCTCTGTGATTTGATTTTAAGCCTTGACATGAATAGGGAATGCACATCGCTCCAGCATCGACCTCCGAGTCGGTCCAGCGGAGGCAATACTTGGACAGGAGTCGGGCGTTAGCAGCGGCTCAGCTCCTGGCCCTGGCTCTGCCCCGAGCACACCGTGGCTGCCACCAGCCCCCGACCCGCAACCGGGGAGCAGCGTGCGACCGCGGGGTGCTCGGAGCCCCTCACCCCTGGAAATAAAGGAGCGCCGCAGCGAAGCTCCGCGGCCCTGCGTGGGCCGGCCGGGGACCTGGGGCAGCGGCGGTGGGTTGGGGGCTCCTGCCCGGGAGGGGTATTGGGGAACAGGGGGTGCTTAGGAAGGAGGGACATTTAGGAACAGGACATTTAGGGACAGGGGGTGTTTAGGAACAGGACATTTAAGAACACGAGACATTTAGGAACAGGACGTTTAGGACCAGGGGTGTTCAGGAGCTGCCCAGCCCCCTTGTGCTGTACGGCCCCCGGGTAAGGGGGGGAGGCCCGCGGGCGCCCCGGGGCTGCGGCGGTCGGTCTGTCCCTCGGTCCGTCGGTCCGTCGGTCTCTGTCGGCCTGTCCCCGTGCCCGCCCGCCCGTCCCAGGGCCCCGCTCCCCGCGGTGGCTCCGGGGCCGCCCTCGGTCGGCGCCGCCCGCGCGTCACTTCCCCGCCCGGCCCTGACGTCACCGCCGGGACGTGTTTACCGGGCGGCACCGGCACCGGCACCGGGCATCGGCACCGGGACCGCCGCCGGCACCGGGCGTCGCGATCCGCACCGCCACCGGGAACCGGGCACCGGGAGCCGCACCGGGCACTGCCACCGGGAACCGGGCACCGAGCACCGGCACCGCGATCCGCACCGGGAACCGAGCACCGGGAACCGGGCACCGAGCACCGGCACCGCGATCCGCACCGGGAACCGGGCACCGGCACCAGCACCGGCACCGCCTCGCCCCCCGCGCCATGGGTCCGGGCTCCCCGGCGCGCCCCGGCTGACCCCCCCGGTCCCCCCCCGGTCCGCCCCCGGTCCCCCCCCGGTCCGCCGCAGCCCAGCCGGGGATGCTGGCAGGATGCCGCCCGCCGGGGCCGCCGCGCTGGCCTGGGCGCTGCTGTGGGCGCTCGCCCCGCCGCCAGCCCTGCCCGAGCCCCAGCAGCGCCGGCAGGTGCAGGAGAAGGAGGCCACCTTCGACAGGACCTACTCGGACTGGGTGGACGGCGACCTGCTCAACATCTACGCCTTCAACCACACCGTGCTGCGCAACAGGGTGAGCGGGGCGCCGGCCCGAGGGGGCTCGCGGGGGCCTTTTGGGGCCTGGGGCCCGTTTTTGCGGCGCGTTCCCGTTTTTGGGGTGTTCCCCCTTGTTGGGGTGCGTTCCCCTCGTTGGGCTGTTCCCCTTGTTGCGGTGCGTTCCCGTTTTTGGGGTGCTCCCCTTGTTGCGGTGTGTTCCCCTTGTTGGGGTGCGTTCCTGTTTTTGGGCTGTGCTCCCCTTGTTGGGCTGTGTTCCTATTTTTGGGCTGTGTCCCCACTTCTGGGCTGTGTCCCCGCTTTTGGGCTGCGTTCCCCATTTGGGCACCCAGGAGTCGGCCCAAGGCAGTGCCTCTGCCACCCCAGGGAGCCCCGGGCACCAGCGTGGCCGTGCAGCCCCGCGTCACCCTGCCCCGGGTGGCAGCGGAGCCGGGCGCCCTGGGGACAGCAGACGGGCGGCGTCCCCTCATCAGCAAGGGCCAACATGTCTGCCGAGCAAAGTCCATCCAGCGGGGCGCCGCTGCCCGGCCAAAGCGTCGCCTTCGCGCTGTCCCCGCAGACAGAGGGAGTCCGGGTGTCGGTGAACGTCCTGTCCGACCACAAGGACCTGCCCGTGCTCTTCGTGGTGAGGCAGAAGGAGGCGGTGGTCTCGTTCCAGGTGCCGCTCATCCTACGGGGCCTGTGAGTGTCGGCGGGGCTCAGGACCCCCCGGTGGGGGTCCCGTGGGCACGGGGTGGGCAGCGGTCGGTGGCACGGCACGGCACAGCACGGCGGGGTCTGCCTGCCCCAGGTACCAGAGGAAGTACGCGTACCAGGAGGTGAGCCGCACGCTGTGCCAGCCGCAGACCAAGGCGGAGGTGGAGACCCAGCACTTCTACGTGGACGTCTCCACGCTGTCCCTCAACGCCTCCTACCAGCTGCGCGTCACCCGCGTGGAGAACTTCGTGCTGCGGTGAGGGGCCCGACCCCGTCTCCCTGCCCGCTGCCACCCGGGGCTGCTCCTCCCCGGGCAGCCGCTGCCCTGGCCGGCCCTCATCCTTCCTTCCCTGCTCTCCGCAGGACGAACGAAGCCTTCAGCTTCAATGCCACGGCATCGCAGCCGCAGGTGAGGGGCTGGGCTGGCAGGGCACGGGCTCCGCGCCGGGGGGAGCGGCACGGGCAGCGACGTGCCCTTCTCCCCCCAGTACTTCAAGTACGAGTTCCCCGAGGGAGTGGACTCGGTGATTGTGAAGGTGACCTCGGCCATGGCTTTCCCCTGCTCCGTCATCTCCATCCAGGACATCCTGGTAGGTTTGGGCTGTGGGGACTCCCCCGGGGGACCCGCGGTGCTCAGCAGAGCTGACTGCCCCTTGCACCCCGCAGTGCCCCGTCTACGACCTGGACAACAACGTGGCCTTCATCGGCATGTACCAGACCATGACCAAGAAGGCGGCCATCACGGTGCAGGTGGGCGCGGGGCCGTGCCGCTGCCGGCCGGTGTCGCTTAGCGTGGGGACAGGCCCCGGCCATGGGGCTCAGCCCCACGGGGACCCACACGGCCCGGCCCGGCGCTGCTGATCCTTGTCTCTCGCCCCGGGACGGCCGCTGCAGAAGAAGGATTTCCCCAGCAACAGCTTCTACGTGGTGGTGGTGGTGAAGACGGAGGACGAGGCGTGCGGGGGGCCTCTGCCCTACTACCCCCTCTCCAAACACACCTCCCCAGGTAGGCGCCTGGCGGGGGGAGGCTTGCTGCTGCGGGGCCGGTGCTGGGCACGGGGCTGACCCCCGCCCCGCGGAGCTGACCGCTGCCCTTGCCTCCTGCAGATGAGCCCGTGGATCAACACAACCGGCAGAAGATGCTGGAGGTGATGGTGTCCCCTGCCATAACCTGTAAGCCTGGGTGGGAGACTGCTCCGGGCGCTGTTAGCGGCTGGGAGCTGCGGGGTGCTGCAGGGACCCCGGGACAGGTCCCCGGGGCCACCGCTCGCCCTGAGCCTCGTCCCGGCTCTGTCCGCAGCGGAGGCGTACGTGAGCAGCATGCTCTTCTGCCTGGGCATCTTCCTCTCCTTCTACGTCCTCACGCTGCTCATCGCCTGCTGGGAGAGCTGCCGGTGAGCGCTCTGTGGCCCCCCAGCCCCTGCCGACCACCCCGTCCCCTCCCGGTGCTGCGCCCGTGGCAGCCGTGCCCCTGTCCCTGCCCCACGGAGCGGTGCCACCCACAGCCCCGGCACCGCGGCCGCCCTGCGGCGCTGCTCACGGCCGCTTCCTTCGGCAGGCAGCAGAAGAGGAAGGGGCTCCTGGCAGCCATGGACTCGCCCAGCCTGGACACGGGTGAGGGGTACTGGGGGCGGCAGCGAGGGGATGTCCCTGGGGTTGGTGGGTTTTTTCCCCTTTCAAGTAAGGCCAAAAAGCAGGGACGGGAATGTCCTGGGGTTTGGCTTCTCCGCTCTGGGACTGACGCAGCTGGGCTGGGGCTTGAGCACCTGACTGAGTCTCTCTCTCTCTCTTTCCATGACTTTCTGGCGACTCCCAGCATCTTTACTGGGTAGGTGCCAGCGTTTGCTCTGTCCGTGCGAGCCGCTGCCCGGGCCGTGCCCCCATGCCTGGCCTCAGGCAGGGGCGCAGGGCACTGCCCCGCACCGATCGGCTGCACAGCCCCGTGCTGGGGGTGCTGCTGGTGGCTGCCCCCGGCTGATGGAGCTGTGCGTCCCCTCCTCTCCTGCAGGGCACTCCCGCAGCATCCCCGACTCCTTCCTGGGGCACGTCCCCTACGACACCTACGGTTACGGCTCCTTCGGTGAGTGCCACGCGCTGCCCCTCACCTCCCTGCCCGCGGGGGCCGGTGGCCGTGCCGCAAGCCCACCCTGTCCCTCCCCCCAGAGAACGGCTCCTCCGGCAGCACCGAGGCCGCCTCGGGCAGCGTGGGCTCTGCAGAGGTCCCCTACGGATACGTGGGTGAGTCCTGCGCCGCGCCGCGCCGCGGAGCCAACGTGCCAGGGCTGCCCCGAGGGCACCGACCGGTGGCAGCTCAGCTCTGCCTCTCTCCGTCCCCTGGCGGCCCCTGTCCCTCCCTGTGAGCCTGCGTTGGGGTCTCCACGTGGGCACCACCGGCTGGCGACATGCCGGGGAGCCTCCCGAGGTGCCGGCGGTGCGCTGGGTCCCTGTCCTGCCCCAGTAACTCTCGCTTTCCTTTGAAGGGCAGGACCAGTTCAAGCGGCGCGTCCCCTCCGCCCCGATGAGGCAGCTGTGCATTGCTATGGGTAGATGTTGGTGCTGAGCAGGGACGGTCCAATCAAACCAATCTGCCCTGCCCCGAGCTTTGCCCCGGGCGCAGCCCCCGCCGTGCCCGCAGCCGCTCTGCCCCAGCCCCGCACGGCCCAGGGCTGCCACCGGCGCGGCCGAGTCCCGGTGCAGGACCGGGCTGAGCTAGAGGGGAGGCGCGGGTGTAATTGGGGGTGATTGGTGTCGGCGAGGAGGGCTTGGTCCTGCGGGGTGCTGTGGTCCTGGCACCGCTGACCCCCCCGGCTCTGGCGCAGGGGAGCGGTCGCTGGAGAACGTGGCCGGCCGGCCCCGGCTGGACTCGCTCAGCTCGGTCGAGGAGGACGACTACGACACGCTGGCCGACATCGACTACGACAAGAACGTCATCCGCACCAAGGTGTGTCCCCGTCGGGGCTGCGCGGGGCCGTGCCGGGGCGCCCAGCCCTGCCCTGCCGCCTGCCCCCCTGCGACCCTGCCTCTCCTTCCAGCAATACCTCTGCGTGGCCGACCTGGCCCGCAAGGACAAGCGGGTGCTGCGGAAGAAATACCAGATCTACTTCTGGTGAGCAGGGGAGGTGCGGGTGGGGGGGCTCGGGACGGCGACCCCACGGTGCCCCCCGCGGGTGGCAGGGCACCCTGGTGACACCGCTGTGCCCCTCCCAGGAACATCGCCACCATCGCCGTCTTCTATGCCCTCCCCGTCATCCAGCTCGTCATCACCTACCAGACGGTGAGCGGGGTCTGGGTGCCTGTTCCCAGGGAGCTGTCCCAAGCCGTTCTCCACCCGCGATGGGAACGTCCCTGTGCCCCCGGGCGTCCCCCTGCGTCCTCTCCCTGCCACCTCCCGCTCTCACTGTGCCATGCCTGCAGGTGGTGAACGTCACCGGCAACCAGGACATCTGCTACTACAACTTTCTGTGCGCCCACCCGCTGGGGAACCTCAGGTAGGGGCGGCGGGCGTGCAGCCGGGGTGCCCCGCGCGTGGGGCAGGGCTGCGGGGGGATGGATGGGGGGGGTCCTGGGGCACTGACGGGCTGAACCGCTTCCCGCAGCGCCTTCAACAACATCCTCAGCAACCTGGGCTACGTCCTGCTGGGCTTGCTCTTCCTGCTCATCATCCTGCAGCGGGAGATCAACTACAACCGGGCGCTCATGCGCAACGACACGCACGCCCTGGTAGGGGACGCGCGGCCGCGGGGCTCTGCGCCCGGGGGGGCTCAGCTTCCCCAGGCACCACTTCCCCTCCTCTCTGGCCCCGCAGGAGTGCGGCATCCCCAAGCACTTCGGGCTCTTCTACGCCATGGGCACGGCCCTGATGATGGAGGGGCTGCTCAGCGCCTGCTACCACGTCTGCCCCAACTACACCAACTTCCAGTTCGGTGAGTGCCGCCCTGGCGCCGCGCCGGGGGCCGCCCCCAGCCCCGCTGACCGCTGCCGTCCCGCAGACACCTCCTTCATGTACATGATCGCCGGGCTCTGCATGCTGAAGCTGTACCAGAAGCGGCACCCCGACATCAATGCCAGCGCCTACAGCGCCTACGCCTGCCTGGCCGTCGTCATCTTCTTCTCCGTCGTCGGCGTCGTGAGTGCGGGCGCGCGGCGGGGCCGGGCACGGCTCGGGGTGGCCACTTCTCCAGCCCGCTGCCCGCTCCTCTCTCCCCCCAGGTCTTCGGCAAAGGGAACATGGCCTTCTGGATCGTCTTCTCCGTCATCCACATCGTGGCCACCCTGCTGCTCAGCACCCAGCTCTACTACATGGGGCGCTGGAAGCTCGGTGAGGGCTGGGTGGGTTTACCTGGGGGCCTGGCCCCAAGCAGGGCAGGGCTGGGATGGGCAGGGGCTGGCTCCGGGACCCCCAGCACTACCTCCGGGACCCCCAGCACTACCTCCCCTCTCCCTGCAGACTCGGGCATCCTGCGCAGGATCCTGCACGTGCTGTACACGGACTGCGTCCGGCAGTGCAGCGGGCCCATGTACGTGGTGAGTGATGGGAGGGGAAGGGACGTCGCTGCCCGCGAGCTTGCTGGCCACCGGCCTGGGGCTGTGCTGAGACGTGGCACACAGCAGACCCTCCCCAGCCTGGCCGGGTGCCCCCCAGGCCCTCTCCTCACCCCGTCCCGTCTCCCTTCGCAGGACCGAATGGTGCTTTTGGTCATGGGAAACATCATCAACTGGTCGCTGTAAGTGCGGAGCCGGGGGCAGGCGAGGCCCCCACGCTGCTTCCTCCATGGCCAGGCCCCCCCATCCCCGCTGCTGCCCCTGCCCTGCTCCCCCCAGCCCGGGCCAGCCCCCGGGCTGAGGACACCCAGCTCGTGGCAGCTGTGGGCTGAGCACGGCCCCTGCACCCGCGGCACCGCAGCGTCCCCCTGCACCGCCCCATCCCCTGCAGGAGCAGCCCTTGGGGGAGCTGCCAGGAGGTCTCGGGGGGGCAGCAGGGCACGGGGGGGGGGACACCCCAGGCTGAGCTGACCCCGCTGCCTCTCCCTGCCTCCCCAGCGCTGCCTACGGCCTCATTGTCCACCCCAATGACTTTGCTTCCTACCTGCTGGCCATCGGCATCTGCAACCTGCTACTCTACTTCGCCTTCTACATCATCATGAAGGTGCGAGCGGAGCCCAGCCCCGGGCCGGCCGTGCGGGGAGGGCACCGGGGACGGGCGTTTTGGGGGTGCTCAGCCGGAGGCTGCCCGCTGGGGCTGCTGGGCACTGCCTGCGCGGTGACCCCGGCCTCTCCTCCAGCTCCGCAGCGGCGAACGCATCAAGCTCATCCCCTTGCTCTGCATTATCGGCACCTCCGTGGTCTGGGGCTTCGCCCTCTTCTTCTTCTTCCAGGGGCTCAGCACCTGGCAGGTAGGCGGTCGGGCGGCGCGGGGCGCGGGGTGGCTGCGGGGTGGGCACGGTGACAGCTCGCCCTGTCCCGGACAGAAAACGCCGGCCGAGTCTCGGGAGCACAACCGCGACTGCATCCTGCTCGACTTCTTCGACGACCACGACATCTGGCACTTCCTCTCCTCCATCGCCATGTTCGGCTCCTTCCTGGTAGGTGCCGCCCGCCCGCACAGCGCCCGGGGTTGTCCCCACAGCCATGGGAGCCCGGGGGCTCAGTGAGGGGGCGCAGCTCCCGGCCCTGCCCGCAGCCCCGGCCCACCGCGCCTCCGCTCCCCTCTCCGCAGGTGCTGCTGACGCTGGACGACGACTTGGACTGCGTCCAGCGGGACAAGATCTACGTCTTCTAGGGGCCCGGCAGCAGAGGGGCCGCTGCCCCGCGGTGTCGCCGCCTGGGGCTGTGCCAAAAGCCCGGCCGGAGCCCCCCGGGGAGGACTGCCCGTGCTGGGGGTCCGCCAGCCTCTCCGTCCCCTCCCCGCCGTGCCTCCTCCTCACTGTGCTGGGCCCCCAGCGGGTGCCTGTGGCCCCCCCACCCCGGCCTGCCCAGCACGTGTCTTAGCCGAAAATGGGGCCGGGGACCCCCTATGGTGGCCTGGCCCTTCTCTTGCACCGGGGGCTGCGTGGCTGCGTGTTGTCCCCCGTGGCGCCCGTCCGTGGCGACAAGTGACACTGGAAAAGGTGCTGCTGCTGCTGGGACGCGCGGCCCCATACGCACACGGGTGTGGGACCTTCAGTGCCTACTGCCAGTTTTGGGGAGCGGAGCGCGGCGGCGATGCCTTCGCGCCCCGGTGCCGGGGCGGCCAGCGGGGGCCGCATCCTGCCGAGCCCCTCGCCGAGGCTGCCGGCCGGTTTTCTCCTCCCGTCCGCTGCTCCTGCAGCCGGCTGCGCGGGTGTGCTCCGGGCGGCCGTGCCGGGAAGCGGCTCCCATTAAAGTGTCTGCACTTTACCCGTGCCTGCCTCCTCCTGCGGGGCCGGGGCTGGGGCACCCCGCGTCCTGCACCCGGGGGGGGGGGCTCGGCGGGGCTGCCCGCGCTGCCGCTGGGTGTCAGCCGCACTCTGCTGCTCCGCCAGCCTCCCCCTCGCCTCTTGGGAAGCTGAGAGGCCCCCCCAGGGCTGCCCCCCTCCAGGCTGTGGGGCTGGAGCTGTGCCCTAGGGGATGGGAGCTGCTGGGAGCGGGGTTTGGGGTGGGGGGGGCTTGGGGAGACAGGCAGCGCACCCATGGGTGTAGGGGTGCCCAGGGAGGCTGCGGGTCGTGGGGCTGTGCCCCCTCGCTGAGCCCCTGGGCTCCCGTGGCCGTGGGGACAATCCTGGAGCTGTGGCTGTGTCCTGCTGGAGCTCCTGGCACTGCGGGGGGGCCGGGGAGGGCTGGGGACGGAGCCATGGATGTGCTGGGGTGCGTGAGGCCTTGGGGGCTGCGGGTCCCTGGGGCTGCGGGTCCCTGGGGCTGCGGGTCCCTGTCGCATCCCCACCTGGCACCGGGGCTGCCTGGCCGCATCCTGCCCTCCTCAGCGGGGGCAGAGCAATTCTTGGGGACACTCCTGTGCCCTAGCCAGACGCCCGCAGGATGCCCAAGGCCTCGCCACCCCGTGCAGGCCCGCCCTGGCTCGCTGTGCTCCCCAGCAGCCCCCCGGCACACACCACAACCGTCGCGTGGCCTGTCCCTGCCGCTCGGGTCCCCCCCCGCGCCCCCCAGCCCCGCAGAGCCCCGCTCGTCCCGTCCCGGCGGTGAGCGCAGGGGAAAGCCAGCCATGAAGTCAGGGCAGAAAACCTCGGCGAGCGCCTGCCTATAAAAGGACTTACTCCATCAGAGCCCGGGGCCCCGCTTCCTCCCTGCCCCAAAACTGCCGGGGCTGAGGCACGCGGGGAATGCTCCGGCACGGGCCTTAGTCACCGCTTTTCGGAGTCTTTCCCCAAATATGGTGCCTGGGCTGGAGTCAGGGTGCGCTGCGGGGCTGGCGCGCCCCGCGAGGGAGGGATGGGGGGCTGGCCGCGGGCTGGCTGACATCACTGTCCCGGCACCGGCCTTTTAGCTCGGCGTCGGCCTCCTAACTGTGCAGAGCGCCGGCTCCCGCGCTGAGCATCGCCCCTCGCCTCCGTCAGCAGCCGCTCGTGAGTCCTGCTGCTGGGGGGGGGGGGGTGGCAGGCACGGAGGGTGCCCCGCTCGGGGTGCCAGCCCCTGGGACATGGGGGTGCTGCTCCCCGGGATGTGGTCCTGCTCCCCGGGATGGGATCGTGCTCCCCAGATTGGGATGCTGCTCGCTGGGATGGGGTTGTGCTCCCCGGATTGGGTCCTGCTCCCTGGGATGGGATTGCTGCTCCCCGGATTGGGATTGTGCTCCCTGGACTGGGATGCTGCTCTCTGGATTGGGATGCTGCTCCCCAAATTGGGATGCTGCTCTCTGGATTGGGATGCTGCTCCCCAAATTGGGATGCTGCTCTCTAGATTGGGATGCTGCTCCCCAAATTGGGATGCTGCTCCCCAGGACGAGGATGCTGCTCCCCGGATCAGGGTCCCGCTCCCACGGGGAGGGACGCAGTTCCATGGGCTGGGGACGCTGCCCAGGGTGCGCTGCTGCCCCTGGTCCTCAGCACCGCGTCGCCAAGGGGCTCCGCGGCTCACGGGAGCAGAGCTGTGGTGGGCTCTGGCTCTGCCCAGCCCTGGGGCACTCGGGGAGCACTCGGAGCAGCCCCAGCCCCCAGTTCCTGCGGGAAGGGGCACAGCCCAGTGCGGGGGGGATGAGGGCAGGAGGTGGGCACGGGCTGGCGGTCAGTGCCCCGTGGCCAGGCGAGCTGTGATGGCCGAGCGGTGCTGCCTGCGGCATCGGGGACGTGCCCGGGGCTGGGCACAGCCCGTCGGGGGACTCATGCAGCACTGCTGCCTGAACCCCGGGGCTGGGGGCTCCCCGCCCCGCTGGCAGCAGCCAGGCTCGGCGTTACCCGCACCCAGCCCTGCCGCATCCCGGGGCTGTGCTGCCGGAGCCGGGCTGCATCTGCCCGGTGCGCGGGGCGAGCTGGTGGCCGGGGAGCTCAGGGGACGCGGGTTTGCAGCTCCTCCACAGCTCAGCCCCGGCACTCGGCTGGCTCAAACCCAACCAGGAGCTGTGTGGGGAGGAGTGAGGCCGCCTCAGCGGGGGGCTTGGCTGCCGGCTCCCCACCGCCTCTCCCCGCTGGCACCCTTCCTGGCACCCTCCAGCGCTGCCCGCCCCGGCCACCACCGTCCCTGCCCGCACCATGTCCTTACAAGGGCACGGGCACGGCTCCTGGGGACTGGCCTCCTGGCACGGGCACGGGGACACGGAGAGCCGTGGCCACCCCACGGCACCCCGCTGTGCCCCAGGCACCCAGCCCTGCTGCCCAGAGCCCTCCGCTCTCCAGCCATGCCGGTTCCTTCCCGGGCACTTTCCGGGCAGTGTGGCTGCTCCAGGCGCACCACGGCCACTGGCTGCCCGATGCCAGGGACGTTGGCACCCTTGGGACCCGCTGGTGGCTGAGCAGGCAGGGCTGGGGATGAGGCAGCTCTGCTGCGCACCCTGAGCTGGAGAGCGGGGACAAAGCACCTCTGCCGGGATGGGACCCGTCTGTCTGGGCACACTGCAAGGATCACGGCCGTGTGCTCACCTCTGGATGTGCCGTTTGGCGTCGAACAGCCCCTGCTTGGCACGGGGAGAGCAGGAGGTGGATGCCACGGGGTGCCCTGTGCCGGGCGAGGGGGAGGCAGCACCCCCGCAGCCTCACGCGCCCCCACTCCTGCCCCAGGTCTCCCGCCCGCCGCAGTCATGGCCAACAAGGGCCCGGCGTACGGCATGAGCAGGGACGTCCAGTCCAAGATCGAGAAGAAGTATGACGACGAGCTGGAGGACCGCCTGGTGGAGTGGATCGTGGCGCAGTGCGGGGCCAGCGTGGGCCGTCCCGACCGGGGCCGCCTGGGCTTCCAGGTCTGGCTGAAGAACGGCATCGTAAGTGCGGGGCCGGACGGGTGGGAGCGGCGCTGTGCGGCGCTGTGCGGCGCTGTGCGGCGAGCTCAGCCTCCCTCTGCCCGCAGGTCCTCAGCCGGCTGGTGAACAGCCTCTACCCCGACGGCTCCAAGCCCGTCAAGATCCCCGACAGCCCCCCCACCATGGTCTTCAAGCAGATGGAGCAGATCTCCCAGTTCCTCAAGGCGGCCGAGGACTACGGCGTGGTGAAGACAGACATCTTCCAGACCGTCGACCTCTTTGAAGGTGTGCTGGGCGGGGGGCTGCGGGCGGGGGGCTACGAGGGGCCCGGGGCTGCCAGCACCACGCCAGCGCTCACTCTGCTGTCCTTCGGCAGCCAAGGACATGGCGGCGGTGCAGAGGACGCTGATGGCCCTGGGGAGCCTGGCGGTGACCAAGAACGACGGGAACTACCACGGGGACCCCAACTGGTTCATGAAGTAAGTGGGGGACCCTTGCGCCCCGGCCCCCTGCCTGCCAGCTCCCCCCCAGACCCAGCTGGGGCTGGCGCCGTCCCCTTCCCGCTGCCCAGCGGCAGCCCCGGGAGGTTTCGGTCCCTTCTTGGGTGCCCCAGGGAGCAGAGGGCTGGGGCTACGGCCCTGGGGAGGGGAATGGGGGGAATTCCAATGCCAGGGCGAGGATCCAAGGATCCGGCAGCCGGGGGGGGGGGGGGGGGGGGGGGCGGGTGCCGCATGGCCTCTCCCTCCGCCCCGCAGGAAGGCGCAGGAGCACAAGCGGGAGTTCACCGAGAGCCAGCTGAAGGAGGGCAAGAACGTCATCGGCTTACAGATGGGGAGCAACAAGGGCGCATCACAGGCGGGGATGAGCTACGGCCGGCCCCGGCAGATCATCAGCTAGGCAGCCCCCCGCCTCCCCCAGCCCCAGCCAGGACCTCCGTCTTCGCTCCCTCCAGCCCCGCGTGCCGCAGCTGCTGGGGCGCCGGCGACTCCAGCCGCCCCCCACCGATTGGTATTTATTTAAAACCAAAAGCCAGCCAGCCCAAACGACCCCTCCGGCGCCGCGACCGGCACCGAGCCGCAGCCCAGCTGTGCCCCGCCGCGCTCGCTCCGGCTCCCGCTCCCGGGCGGCCTCTCCTCTCCTCCTCTCCTCTCCGACCTCGCACGCTCCCCGCTTCACTCCTGCGAGCCCCGCCGCCAGCTGGTCCCATCCCCCCTGCGCCCAGCCGCGCTCGCGGGCACCCGCGGGTGCCCCGTGGCCCTTCCCCGGGGAGGGCGCGCGCCCCAGCACCCGGAGCCACCCTGCCCGCCCGTCACCCCGCACCAGCCAAGCGCCACTCTCGCAGAGATCCTTGCGAATGGGGAGAAAAGAAAATTGGCCTCGGTTTTGTACTTCGTTTTTGTCAAAATTAAAAGGTTATTCATCTAGCGCCGCGTGCCGAGGTTTCCTCCTGCCCGCCGCCTCGCGCCCGGTCCCGCGGGCACGGCCTGCGGGCGCGCCAGGAAAGCCGAAGCCCCGGAGACGTGGATGGTGCAGACCGGGGGGGGGGCTCAGCCCTCCCCACCCCAAGCCGCTGCCGTTCCTCCTTCCAACCCCTCCGGCCCTTGCCAGGAGCAGCCCTGGCCCCCAGCAGAGCATCCCCCCAGCCCTGGGCACTCGGTGTCTCGGGTTCCCAAAGCGAGCAAGCGCTGGGAGGGCAGAGGAGTCACGGCTCGGGGAGAGGAGGGTTTTTAGAAGACTTTATTTGGAAAGCTACACAAAAGGACTTTGCTGTTTAAAAAACAAACCCCCAACTTTAAAAAAATAAACCAGCGAACCCAAAGACACGTGAACAAACCAGCCCTGCTCGCAGACGAGCCGCTGCCAGAGCAACTCGAGCCTCCCTCCCCAGCCCAAGCCAGGCACCGCGCACAGCCTTGGCGCTCCCCTCGTGCCCCAGCGAGCGGCAGGACGCAGACTGGGGGGGGCAGCAGCCACAGCGAGCTCGCGCTGCCACAACACTGCCAGGGGTGCTCTCGTGTCCCCCGAAGCGACTCCCCAAGCAGGGACATCCCCGGCCCTCCGCCCTCCCTGCAGCATGTGGGAACGGGGGTGTGGGGGAGGCAGCACCCAGCACCCTCGGGGTTGCGTTTACTGCCTGCAGCCTCTGGGAAGGACGATGGAGGAAGCCCCGCTGCCTTCTGCCCCCCCCAAGCGTACGCCTGCTCGTGTGCTTGCCGGAGAGGACGGGGTGGCGGGGTCAGAGCACAGGGGACAGGGAGCAAGCTCCTCTAGGAACGGGCTTAAGGCTTGCTTTGTTTTCCAGAGCAAGGGAAAGGAAAGCTCCCCTTCCACTGCCAGCAGACTTTCTCCTTGTCTGAGCCACTTCCAACACCCCTTTTCGCAGGACGCAGCGGCAATGGTCCCTGGGGGCTCAGGAAGTCTCTGCTGCCCACGCTCAGGAAGGACGTACCGAGGGGGGGGGACGCAGCCCAAGCCCCCAGCCCCAGCTAGCACGCCTGGTGCTCCCTGCCCTCCGAGAGGAGCTCAGCTGCTGCCTCCCGGCTGAGGTACCCTGCTGCGGCGGGGGCTGCCTCGTGGAAGCCGGCAGCTCTGCTGCTGGTGGGAGGCTTGGGGTGGGTGGGGGTCCAGGACCCCTCCTCCCCCCCGCCCTCCTGGGCAGGCTCCAGCTGCTCGCACTCCATCTCGACATCCTCGGCTTCCTTCTCCCTGTAGAGCGGCACAGACTCCATCTCCAGGCCGTTCTCGAGGGCTCTGTGCTTCCCGCCCTGCTGGTACCATTTGCAGGTGGTGGAGCCGCTGCAGCTCAGGTCAAAGCCCACGTTGTTCCTGGTCAGGCACACCTCCAGCATGTAGTAGAAAGTCCAGAACACAGCAAAGCATCCCAACAGCAGGAGGGTCTGTGGAGGAGGAAGCCCCTTGAGAAACAGCCTCAACTACCCCCCAGCTCTGCCCTGTCACCCTGCGCCTCCAGGGGGAGAGGACGCAGTGCCAGTAGGATCAGAGACGCGGGTTTCCCCTTCCCCAGTGACTCCTGCAGAGGGTGGGTACCCCTGCTTCGTGCGCCCCGTGCCTCTCCCCAGCCCCAGCAGGCTCACCTTGAGCGTGTTGGCCGTGACGGTGTAGTGCTGCTCCTCGGGGATCTCCAGCCCCGGAGGGCAGGGCAGGGAGAAGTTGCTGTTCAGGTACTGCCCGCTCATGGCTTCTTCCAGCAGCCTGCAGGACAGAGGCGCCAGTGAGGGTCCCGCAGGTTTGGCTGTACCAGGGAGGATCCCAAACGCCCGTGAAGGCTCCGGAGCGCCTTTCACACCACTGGGGGTTGCCAGCTCTGCAACGGAGCTGTTTTGTGCAGCCCAAGGCCCCCCTCTGCCACCTATTGAGGGCAGCCCTGTGCGAGGTGCCAGCTGCGGGGCCGCAGCCCCTCTTCCTCACCCTGCCATCACCTCGCCGTGACAGCTCCGGCTCAGAGACCTCTGTAACGTCCCCTAGCCTGCCAGCTCCTGCTCCCCACCAAGACGGGGCTGTGGTCTCCTACCTCTGCCGCTCCTTCATCTCCGCTGGGGACCAGGAGGAGCCGTACAAGGTCAGCTGCCACTGCTTCAAGGTCCCAGGCCTCAGGCTCTCATCTCCTGGAGAAGAAACAGGTTGCACCAGTGGGGAACTCTTCCACCTGGCACTGCGTCAGGCTAACCCGCAGCAAGCAGCCCAGGTGCCGGGCTGGCAGCTCCCCAGGGCACGGCAGGAGCCAGGCGCAGGGGTACGAGGGCATACCCAGCAGCTCCGGGAGGGGATGCTCCCACCTCCGCCGCTCCCAGACCCAGCCTGACCTCGCTGCCACCACCCCCAGCGGCAGGACTCACCGGTGTCCCTGATGACCAGCCTGTAGGTGCCCCGTGCCTCCTCGCCCCAGCACCGCACTGTGGAGAAGGTCCAGTCAGCGAAGCCGTTGGGATCCCTGCCAGAGGGGGGAGGAAGAACCCCCTGAGCGTAACGCAGCCTGAGCTGCGAGGCCGGGCACGTGCCTCGGCCCTGCTGCTCGGGGCTGCTGGGTGCCCTGCCCCGCAGTCCCTGCCCCCCCGGCGCTTACGAGTCCATGCTCCGGGTGGTTCCTATCAGGGACATCATGCCGCTGGGGCAGAAGAGCCTGATCTCCAGGTTGCCGCGGCGGGGGTGTGTGATGGTGACGGTGACTGCCACGTGCTCCAGGGTTCTCATACCGGAGAGCTCCAGGTCGGCGGCGCTGACTGGGAAAGGGGAGGCAGGGTTGGCCGAGGCTGGTGGCTGCTGCCAGCCGGCCCCGAGGTGCTGCCGTGCCACTTAACAGGACACAAACTGCTGCCTCCTCCCGGCTGCCCCCGTGTGTGTGTGTGCCGGGGGAGCCAAGCGGCAGGAGCCGGGGCAGTCACACCCCGCACAGCTCAGCAGCCCACGCAGAGCACTTTGGCCACTGCAGTGAAATAATTCCTCGTCCCTCACCAGACCATCCCACCCTGCGTTTGCGCAAGCTTTCGGCAACCCCAGAGGCTGCCCCGAACCGCAGCGACACAGGAGCCGGGTTTGGGGAGAGGTCTGGGATGAGAAACCTGGTGGCCGGACTTGACGTGCCGGTCCCAAACCATTCACAGCTCCGCAGACGCTCAGCCCCAGAGCTGCTAATTATAGCAGGGGAAGCCCTGGCATGGCGCGGAGCAGATGGCAGCCCGCGGCCCCTCCCGGCAGCCCTGGCCACGCAGCAGGTGGGTGCAGGTGGGCGCTCCCCGGCCTCCCCCCAGGCAGGAGCACCCCAGGATGGGGCAGCCCCTTCCTGGCGCTTCCCGGGGCTGCATGGGGAAGGGATAACTCTGGGCCAGGTACCTGGGGGACAGCAGTGCACCCGGCCGCACATTCCCCTGCACATACTCCTCCAAACTGCCTTTTCTGCCTCTTCCCAGGGCTGCTTTGCTGCCCAGCTGTCAGCTCACAGCTCCATTTAGGGCAAAAGGAGCTGCCTGACCCCCAGCCCTTGCCTCAGGGCTGGAGCAGGGTGTCACCCCTCTGTCCCCGGGGGTCCCGCAGTGCTGGTACCTGCAGGGGAGCCGGGTGGCTGTGTGCTGCCCAGGGGTCTAGCCCGCTGCCATGCGGGGCAGGGGCAGGACAGAGGGAAAGCCTGTGGCCAGCACCCGCCCAGCACCTCCCAGCAAGGAGGGAAGGGAGAGGACCATCTGCGGGGAGGCGCTGGCCTGCTGAGCTCCAAACTCCTCCCTGAGGGACCCCTGCGCTTGGGTGCTGCCAAGCCCCAGACCCCTGCCAGGGGGCAGCCAGGGGTGCGGAGGCCCCAGGATGGGACGGGAGCTCCCCAGCTGGGCCCTGGTGCGGGGCCGGGCTGCCCCCGAGCCCGGCTCTCCTTCCCACTGGTAGCAGCCCGAGCATCGCCTTGTTTATGTGGACAGCGGCCGGCCAAGTCGGGAGCTGGAGATTACCTAACATGGACAAAGCCCGAGGAACGGCTCTGGCTGCTGCCCAGCCGGGCCCTGCGCTAGGGCCCTCTGGCTCCTCTGTCCATGGCGGGGCTTATCCAGGGGGCGCAGACCCAGGGACGGGTCCCCTGGGGAAGGGCAGCGGAAGGAGAGAAGGAAAAGCCCAGGCAGCCCGGCACTTAACCCCTCGGTGGTGTGCCCTGCCAGGCCGTCAGCTGGCTGGCTCTGGGGCCTCGGCGTGCACGAGCGCAGGCTGTGGCGTGGCACGCCTGCTCTTACCGTTCCATGTGGCCTCCAGCTCCTGTGGCAGCAGCGGGATGCTCCTGCCCTCCTTCAGGGCAGGGCTCACGTACGAGGCCAGGTAGGGAACGGACTCCCAGATCTGCCAGGTGAGAGGCAAGAGGAGTTAGCACGAGGTCGCTCCCTCCCTGCAGGCCCACCTCCTCATCTCCCACCACCCCTGCAAGCCTCCTGGCAGTAACACACCTCCTGGCAGTAACACACCTCCTGGCAGTAACACACCCCCTGGCAGTAACACACCTCCTACACGTGGACGTGGGCTGCAGCAAGCACCACAGGGCTGGCGAGGGGCGCCCACGTGTCTAAGAGTGGAAGGAAAGCAACTGCCTGGGGGCTGGAGGTGCTGACTGAGACTCAGGACTCTCCGAAACCAGCACCTGTGGTTTTGTCTCTGCGGCCACCTGAGCGGCTTTGAACAATTTCTTGAAGCTGTTTTGTTGCAGCACAGAGGGGCAGGACCCACAGCCCTGGGGGAAAAGCAAGCAGCCTGAAAATCCCCGTGAAAGAGGGGGAATTGCTGGCAACCGGCGGCACCCCTGCACACAGCATGGCGCTCTGCGTGTGGGTGAGGACCGAGTGCCAGGGGGTGTGCTCTGCTCTCCAGGCAGCTGGTGGCACAGGGAGCAGGAGGTGGGGATGTCCCTGCCGGATCTCACCACGCCACACCACATCCCCGCAGGCCGTGGGGCAGGATGCTGCCAGCTGGATCCTCAGGGCACGATCCCCTCCCCGGAGCCCGGTGCACAGGGAGGAAGGTGCTGGGGCTGCTGACAAACCTCCCCAAGCTATGAATCAGAGCTGTTGTCTCCCACGAGCAAAGGCTCTCGCCCATGGCTATATATAGTTGTGAGAGAGCAGCAGCTCGGGGGCAGGTTTCAGCCTCATTACTTCATACCAAAAGCAGCCTCGTAGTGAGGGCCGCAGGGGGACAGCCCGAGTGCGGGCCTGGAGTGCAGGAGTCACCCCGCGGTGCTGCCAGGACAGGAACTGTCCCTGCCACCGCTGCGGGTCTGCCCTAGGAGCCTGCGGAGCACGCACGGGGCAGGGGCAGGATTACCTTGGCAGCGTTAACCAGCCTCCAGGCGTTCAGCAAGCCAAAGCCGTGCTGATGGCTGTGGCTGAAGCCAGCCTGGTTGGTGTCCCACTTCGCGTGACGATCCTCGTACTGGAAAGAAATGCAGGGCACTCGTTACCTTGGGGGACACCCACGGCCCTGTAAACCCAGAGCAGAAGGAACTGGGCCTGAGGGGAAGGTGGCTCAGAAATCTCCTGCAGCAGCAGGGAAGCAAACCCACATGGCCTTATTAGAAAGAAACAGGTTGACCTTTGTTTGAAACAACTCCCAGGACAAACAGGCTTCCCGGCTCCTCGGAAAGGAAATCAAGCAGCACAAAAGGGCACAAATGCCTCCGCTCTGAAACATGCCAGCTGCTCCCTTCTCCATGCCACCCAAGCCACAGCCTGTGGGATGGCAGAAGCCTCGGGGAGAAGGAACCTAGTCTTTTAAATCAACAAGATTCTGGCCAGGATGGATCTGGGTCCCATCACTTATCAGGTTGTCATACTCTGGCAGTGCTTGCCTGCAGTTGTGGAAAACGCTGCCCTGTGCCAAAGTGTGTTTTCTTTTACGTACAGCATTAGCTGGACACAGATTCCTGCTCCCCAGGGGGGTGCAGAAGAAGCCCTGTCCCCGGCCGAATCAGACAGCTCCGACCAGTTCCCACTCTGCCTCTCCGTTGTGAGCTCCACTGGGTCAGCAGGAGCCGGGCAGCAGGCAGGGCTGAGCGAAAGCAGGGGCTGCGTTTGCTGCTGAGCTCTCTGTTATGTCTGTTTCCAAGAGCTCAACTCTCTGGAGAAAACAAGGCAAGGCCGGAGCAGGGCAGAGCTCCTCTCCTCGCCTTCCCACTGCACAGGGTCTGGCACGGCCGGGCACACCACGTGCTCACGTACACTCCCCAGGTCTGCAGGCAGGCACGGTGAGCCCGTGGCAGACCTGTACAGTGGCAGACAGAGGCATTCCTGGAGCAAATACCCCATTTGTTATCATGACAGCGGAAAATGCCTCTGCCGCATTCCTGGGAGGAACGAGGGGCAAGGGGAGAACGCAATCCATTTGCTGGGAGCCAGACATCGGAGAGATTTATGGAGGGGCAGGCAGACATAAACAGAGATGTGCGGCAGGACCGCGGCCATCCCGCAGCATCCTCGCAGGGAAGCTGCAGCAGGAGGGAGGGCCAGTCGCTCACCTTGGTGGCTGTGAAGACGATGATGTGCTGGACGTCTCGCCAGGTGAGGCACGGCCGCACCTGCAGCATCAGCGCGATCATCCCGGCGGCGAGAGGAGCCGCAGCCGACGTCCCCGTGTGGCCCTCCGTGCACCCCGTGCCCTTCTGCAAATCCCAGTCTGTTGTCACCTTCGGAGACAGAGGGGAGAGGCCTCCTGTCGGGCCGCGCTTTGCCATGCTGGTGTGCCCGGGCTGGGAACCGGGCAGCCCACGCTCAGCCTGCAACAACGGCCAGCAAAAGCCCTGGGGGCACAGGGCGGTGCTGGCTGCTCCAGAGGGGCACCGGGAGGAGAGCACTGCCCCCCAAACTATGCCAATAGTGCCAGAGGTGGGGGTTCTGGGGCTCCCCGCCGCTGCCCGCAGCTAAGGAATGAGCAGTGTGAGCACGCCGTGCAGGAGGAGGGCCAGCAGCTGCCCTCCTGGCAGGGAACAAGGCAGATGGTGGAGAGCCTGTGAGTGAGCGCAGCCCGGGGACGCTACGTGGAGGCAAGGCTCCTCATTTCCTGCATGAGCACCCCCCAGCAGTGTGCAGGACGGTGCACAAGCTGGTAGGTTTTCTTGACAGCCCCGCAGTGCTGATCTATTGCTCATGCATTACCATCGGCAGTGCTCATGTAATTGCTGCTGCTCTACCGCAAGTCTGGAGAGGAGGAAAAGATCCCCCAAGGGCTGGCTGGAAACATGATGAGGAGGCTCGGAAAACTGGGAGTGGGAGGGGAGAAAACAGAGTCAGCAGTTGTCCTCATTAGGACCAGGCTTCCCCCACCACCCCCCTCCTGCGCTGCCAGGGGCCCCAGGTTATTATTTGCTCAGGATGGTGAAAACCTTCTCCACCTCGGGCTGCCTTTGCTGGGCTGAGAGGACCGTCCTGGGGGAGCAGCAGCAGTGCACCTCCCTGCCCTCCCGGGCAGCCAGCCCAGCCAGGGGAGTGTTTGAATGCTGCCCGCCTCAGGTGAGCAGATGGGAAGCCTCTGAGCAGGGAGAGCAGCGCGGGGTTTGGCGCAGGGATGCCGGAGGAGTTGGAGCGTGGCAGCCCGGGTAGGGGAGCGCACTGCCCCACGGGGTGCTGAGCACCCTGCAGTGTCCCGGTACAAACACAGCACCCCAAGGCTGCCTCCAGGCAAGCCCCCACATGCAAGGCTTTCACACAAAATGAGAGAGGAAGCTCTCAGGATGCCCAAGGATTCCCCCTCCACAGCACGGACGCAGGGACGTGGTCGTAAACCCCCTGCCCGCACACACCACCGCCAATCCGCCTGTCTCCCCGCCGTCCCTGCCGCATCAGCAGCTTCCCCCCAGACAGCAGGGAGGAATTTGCAGCACGCGAGCTTTCCCTCTCTCTGTGGTTGCTGAGATCAGGCTCGGAGACAGAAGGGGCAGCCAGAGATCCCGTCAGCCTCCCTCAGCCTGGAGCAGAACAACAACAAGAGCGGGGCAGCAGCAGGGGGAGGGGGTCAGGGATTAGCTGCTGGAAAGCCTGAAACGTTTCCCAGGCAGTTCCCAGCCAGGCCTCGGGTATGGAGCAAAAACCAGTACCGGGGTGGGAAAGAAAAGGCCCCAGCTTCCCTGCTGAGAGCTTCGTCCCTGTGCTGGGGCTGGGCTGCAGCTCGGTGAGGAAGGGACCTGAGCAACACAAACGTGCCCCTGCTTCAAGGGACGGGTGCCACTTCTCCCCCGGACACACGTCGGAGGTGCCCCAGCGCCACAGAGCCTGGGCCGGGTCTAGAGAAAAGCTTCGGTTTCAGGTCTCATCCCTGGGGGCCTTTGGAGGTGACACCTCTCAGCTCTGCTGCCCACGCACCAAAAGCAGCACCGGGTCAGGGGCGGGCACCACGCACCCGACACAAATGCTGCAGTTAGGACCAAAATATCACTTTGGATGAGCCACTGCTGCTTGAGGGAGGCACCGCCTATAGGGAGCCCAAGCTCCCCACAAACACTCCCGGGAGACCCTTGTTTCACCAACAACACATCACAGCCATGAAACGAGGAAAGCAGACAGCTTCCTTTGGAGAGAGAAAGGAGCTGGGCCTGAACTAAGCAGCTCCGGGAGAAACTCAAGGCAGTTTCTGTTCGGGACCTTCCAGGAGGGTTCTGAATTTCAGCTGTGCCCATGGCTCACCTTCTCCGCCGACCACGGCGTCGCCCCAGCACGACTGGGGCTCTGCAGAGGGACCGTACGGGGCTGCGGGAGCGCACAGAGCCTCAAAAGAGGCGAGTGTCCGTCTCCCTCTGCTCTCAGTGGGAGACACCCTGCCCTGCCAAGAGCTGTGGTTTTTGTGGCCTCCCGTGTTTGACGCCGTACCGTTCTGTCAGCTGCTAACGACTTCAGCTTGCGCTCGGACACTGCACGTCCGACAGAGAACACCCTGGGCAGCACAAACTTTCAGTAGGAAATGCAGCTTGTGCCAGAAGCTGTATTAAATTCTTCCCATTAAGGAAACCATACAAAGTTTATAGTCTGGTAGAAGGAAAAAGCCCAGCAGACGGCTGCGGAGAAGTTAACTCTGCCATCCCTAAAGCACAGCTACCAGCAGGCGCTTCGGAGCAGGAGGCTCTCGTCCAGAAAGGGGTGTGTAAGATTTAACATGAAAGGAGCTCATAAAGGACGGATCACATTAGTGCAAAGAAAAAGGATGACGCTCTGGCATAAACTGTTCCTAGGCCACGCACAGCCCCTCATTCTGGAGCCCTGCTGGAACAGCAGCTCCCACGTTACTGCAGCGTTCGAAATGAAAGCACGTCTGAGACCTCCAAGGCTACTTCTACAGGAGCAGGCTGTGGGAAGATGGACGTGAAACCAAAGACTCGTAACTCCTAATGAGAGCCCAGCAACTCCTGGTGGGAGCACAGCCCTTTCTTGGCTGCCGCCGCCTTGTTTCCTAGTGTCAAGTTTCCAAACCAGCTTGGGATGACTGCAGGTATTTCTGAAACAAAAAATTAGCTCCGTTCTGGGTTTCGCTTTCCCCGCTGCACGAGCTGAGCCATTGCTGTGGGCAGGTTGTGCCGTGCTCCGGTTTGGGACTGATTTTTACCGTGGTCCCGGACAAGAGGAGCTGCACGAGAGCCTGCTGAGCCTTACGCAGACGGCTGAGAAAGCCAGGCTCTCCCTGTTCCCCGGCGTGTCTCTGTCCCAGGCTCTCCCCGTTCCCCTGGTTCACCCAGCACGCGGAGCAGCCTGTCTGACAGGTCTGCAGTCGGCGCCTCTTCTACCAGGCACGGAGCCACGGCCACAATTCCCTGCTCACGAGACCATCCCTCATCTGTCCTGCCTGGGAATGGGATGCCCCTCGGTGGCCTGGGCTCCGCAGACCCTGGCGGCACCCGGGGCCAGGGGCAGCACCCAGCCGCAGGGGCTGGTTAGGCTGAGAGCCCGCCGTGGGCACCACCACCGAGGGAGGAACACCCAGGGTCAGGCCTGGGGCTGGTGGAAACAGGCTCGGCTGCTTGGCTCGGGGAAAAAAAGGACATTTTGTTGACAAGAAGTCATTTTTTGGCAAAAAAAGGAAAAGCTGATAAAAATATTCAGGAAAAAATCAGCTGGGAGAGGCCCACGTGCCAGAAGAGGGAAGAGCTGTGGCCAAGTAGTTTAAAGAGCCCGATGCTGCTCCTGGCCCTCTGTGGGGGTGACGGGGCTGCCTGGGGGGAGCCCCCACAGAGCCCCCCTGCCCTTCAGAGCCCACGGTGGCACAGGAGCCTCGTTGCAGCCCCATCCTTGCTGTGTACATGGGGCACACACGGATGGGATTGTCTCCTGCTGGCTGTCAGCAGGGCAGCTCCCCAGACGCCACTCCCAGGGACGCAGCGCAGAGGAATTTCTCGGGGGTCACCCAAGTGGCCCCTGTCCCACAGGATGTCTCGCTGCAGTTCCCAGCAGCGCAGGGCAGGGAGATAGGGGTGTGCAATCCCCGTCCCTTTCGGTCTGACGTCCTGCCTGCACTCAGAGGCAGACCTCACAGCCGGGACCTGCATTTGGAGCCAGGCACACGGCGTGCCCAGGAACACCCCTGCCGGGAGAGGGTCGCTGCACTGCGGGTTACCTGCTGGCAGGCAGCGACGACATCGGGAACAGCCAGAAATAGGAACCTGCCTCTCAGAGCACTGCTTATGTAGGGCCCAGATAAAAAGCGTGTTCATTCCCTGCCTTACAGAGAAGCCCACGACGAGCCTAAGGCCGCTGTGCGGCACTCAGCAGACACAGAGCCTCGTCCCTTGTCTGCACCGGGCTGTTACAGCCCCGCGGCCAGGCGAGGCAGGCAGAGCAGAGGGGAGGACGTGCGCCTCGCGTGCTACTCACGATGCTCCTCATCATCTTGTCCCCACCGCTGAAGGTCACGGCTAACATGGAGGCACACTCCTCGGCATAGAACGGCATGGAGCCCATCTCGTCCACTGCGCCTGGGGAAGAGCAAAGGCAGTGACCATACGGAGCCAGTCTCACCTAACTGCAGGAACTGCACGGTGACGAGCCCCTGGGGACCTGTCCTGCTACCTGTGCCTTTTCCACAGGCTCCCCCACCTGCTACCACAGTCTCTACTTGCGGGTGGGCTCTTCCCTTCCCAAGACAGCGGTGTGCGAGCCCTGCGGTCCTCGCCCCAGCCCAGCTCTGTGAGCACAGCTGACCCTTGGTAAGGCTTTCGGAGCGCTGGGGTTGCTTTCAGCGCAAGCACTGCCGGCAGAGACAGAGCCCTGACAAGGCCCGCTGCTGCGAGCGGGGCAGGGAAACCAGACCCAAGGCTGTATTCTTCATGGCCGGAAGATCTACAGGAAAGGCAGCCACAAAAAACAACCCTTCACCGGCCTAAATACTAAACAGATTTTCTACCCCCCATGTAGCTTCTGTCCCCAAGAAAATGGATTAGATGTTTCTGTTCTATCACACGTAACAGGAGTGCTGTATCTCAGGCCATTCCCTGAACACAGCAGCGTGTCTGTCACAGCCTCAGCGACGGATGCCTGAATGCAGGCAACGATTTCTTTGGGCTCCTCTTGCTCTGTAGCTCAAAAGAAAACTGCAGACTTGAGGACGGCAGCCCAGCACCTCTGCACAGTGCCACGTTCATTCCCAGAGGAGGGTTTCCTACATATTCCCACTACCCAGCCAGCCCCCAGCTGGGCAGGTTCTGCACTTTCGAGACGATTTCAGTTCTCCGCGTTGGGAAGGAGCAGGACAGAAGACCCACACACTCACCTATTGTGACGGTGTAGATGGAGTTGGCATAACC
Source organism: Anser brachyrhynchus (assembly GCF_964034855.1). Lineage (NCBI taxonomy): Eukaryota > Metazoa > Chordata > Aves > Anseriformes > Anatidae > Anser > Anser brachyrhynchus. The sequence goes on from NC_137718.1 coordinate 1,433,358, forward strand.
ATCGTAGTTGCAGTTGTCGCTGTGCTGCCCCCCATTGCCGCTGGCCACTACGAAAATGCTCCCAAACCCCCTGCGACCTGCGATCACGCCGTGCTGCAGGGCGGCCTGCGGAGAAGAAAGGGCCACGGTTGGGACAGGAACAGAGGTTCTCCCTTCCCCTGGCTCCCCCCGGCACCCGCTGAGGGTTTCTGCCAGGAGGCACGGCTGGCACAGGCGGCCGGGAGCCGCGGGAGGAGCGGGCTGCCCCAGACCTCGCTGCCCCACAGGCACAGGACGTGCTGCACAGCTGTGTCCTGGCATCTCCAGCCGGCAACCAAAAAGCACACTCAGAAATTTCAACAACCAGCCCTGCCAAGTGCTCGGGGTGACAGCGGGGGCAGCCGCAGCCCCTCCAGGCTGTGTTCCACCCCGCCAGCGGAGGCAGGGAGCTGCGGCTGCTACAGCCCCGACCAGACGCTGGGATTCCTGAGCGAGCCGAACAAAGGGAGAGATGCGGCCAACATCTGGGCTGGGGAACTGTTCATCTAGAGTTTACTATAATTTTGAGTGGATTCTGCATTAAAAATAAAAAAGAGGAAAAGGGAAAACAACCTTCCAGGCAATCACAGCACAAAGACTGACCAGATTTTGAACTCCAGAAGAAACACAGCATGCCCACCCCTCCCAGCTCCCAGGGTTCACTCTGGGACTGGCTTTTCTGCAGCACCGATGCCTTCCTGCTGACACAGACGGCCTACGCGTGCCTGGTGCCCCTCTGCAAGGCCTCAGCCCTGACATGCACCGGGGCTTTGCCTTTACTGAGAAACACAATGACATCAGCCCCGCTTGGGAAGCCCATTTTCAGGCTGACACCTTGCACAGATGTCATTCCTGCCTCGAGGAAAGACACGTGTCTGATGGACAAGATAGAAAGCACCCTGCTGGAACCCAACCCTCCTCCTCCGCCCATCTTCGGGGGGTGAAGGCACGTTGTGCATTGGCCAGGAAAGCCAATTCCAGAGTGAAGGGGCTCTCTGCTGCTGCAAAGCAAGCTTTGCTTCTGCTCTGTGTCCCAGAGCTTCTTAGAGCTGTTTCTGCATTCAGGAAGGGAATGAATTGCAGGACTGGAAACCATTCGTCACCTTGAACTGATACCTCAGTTGTCAGCACTGCTCTGCACAGCACAGAGCAGCTCTCTCCTGGTTAGAAAAGTACAGCAGGAGGCTGCCGAGCAAAAGAGAAATCAAGCAGAAGCGCATCCCATGAGCAACGCGGAGTCAGTTTTGGGGCTCCCTCCAGTGAGTCCCCTCGCTGCGGGACCTGGGCAGCAGGAGCCATGCACAGGCAGGCTGGCTGTACTCTGCAGGTGATTCTTAGCACGGGGAATGCTTGGTCTCCTGAGCAGAGCGTCCCTTGGGTTGCAAAAGGTGCCAGAATAATACCACAGGTTGCGAAATAGCACGTTCCTGCTGGAACGAGCCTCTGCTTGGAAAGCTCATCTAATAGTGCCTGAACACCGCCCTCCCGCAGCAACGTCACCTCTCCCTACCACACAGCGAGGTGCAACACCTCCGCTGGCAGCGATGGGAGCAAACAGACGCAGCAACACCCCTCCCGGCCTGTTCAGGCAGGGAAGGAACCACAAGCGCTGGAGGGCCAGGCCAGGGGCAACTGGTGCTGCTGGAGCTGCTCTGTACCTTTCCCAGCTGATGGGGGCCATCCACGGTTTTCCCATCGTCGTCTGGACCCCAGCTGCAAAGAGAGACACCACGGTGTAACACGAGTCACAAACAGCAACGCTTCCTCCCGTGGAGGCTTGCCCTTAGAATGAGCAACGAGGTGTTGCAATAATGCCCACAGGAGGCTTACAAGGGCATTGCTCCTAAGAGCAGCTACAAAGAGCACCCCACCTCAGGCACCTGGCTGCAGCCTCTCGAGGTCCAGCTGCACAAAGACCCCGAGAAACCGAGTGCAGGGCGAAGGCAGGCACCGAGCCAGCCCTCGCAGCCCTGCCCAAGGGGAGCAGGCGGCTGCTTGGTGCCGTGAAGCACGGAGCTGCCAGCTCGCAGCCCGGCTGCGTGCCTGCCAGGCACGGCACCGAAAGGTGGCAACTGGTTCTGGTGCCTCCTGACTAACTGGAGGAGCTGGTGGGAGCAGTCAGCCACCAACCGTGACCCTCTCCCCAGGCAAAGCAGGGCGTGCAGCATTTTGCTGGGTACCGGTGTGGCCTGGCTCACCTGCAGCTGTAGATGTCGTTGATCTGATAATGCTTGTTGAAGGCGATGGCCTCCATGCTGTCGGTGAGGGGCCCATCCAGCACTCGGATGCCTGCAGACAGAGGACAATGGACGTGGCTGAAGTGGATCAAAGCAAGCTGTGCAAACAGTGCGCACAAATTCCTCGGCGGGTTCACAGGAGGGACACTCGCTCTCCCAGCCTGACCGAACCAGGACTGGAGCTACAAGCAGAGAGCAGTCTGTGGGGGGAGATTTCAGCCAGGGTCTGGGGGCTGCAGACACATCCTCACGCTCAGCTCCACATCCTCTGCCAGACACGGCTTTTCTGCTAAGCGAGTTGTCCAGTCCCACGGCCAGGACCAAGCTGGTGAGGGGGGACAGGACACCTGAACGCTGGTTGGGCTCACTTCCATGTGCTCCCAAGTCCCCATGCCCAGAGCACTGCCCCCCAAGGGCTTTTTCACATCCCACCCTCAGTTACGGTGCTGCTCTTCAGAGCTGGTCCCTGCCTGGAGCCATTGCAATTCCCCATCCGGGTCACCAAACGGCCAGGCATCGCTCCGGGATGGGTGGCACGCTTGACTGCTGAGGAAAGGGCTCAAGAGATGAGGACACCCCAACCGCTGCGCTCAGACCAGGAGGGCAACCCCACCTGGGGGCTACAGAAGTGCAAACGAAGGCTCGATGCTGAGTTTTCCATGACCCAAACCCATAATAATTACAGTTTTGCATCACAGTTTCGGCTGGCAAAGAACGTTACGAATGGAAGGCAGGCACACAGCTCAATTAAGCCTATTTATAAACAGCACAACCGCCCACCCATCCCCGCTCTCGCCTGGCGCGGCGCGCGGCTTTTCCCTGTCGCATCCGAGCCTTGCCCCGTGGAGGAGCCGCGCGGCCCCGCCAGGGACGAGCTGGCTCTGCCTGCCCCGGCTGGTGCTGTGCTGGCTGCAGCAGTTCCTCGCTGCCGTGGCACGTCTCCCTGTCCCAGCCCAGAGCTCACGTCTCCCCGTCCCAGAGCTCGCGGCTGCCACGCTGCGTCGCCCTGCAGGGCCAGGCGCGCGTTTGGAGAGCCGAAGCCCAAAAGAAACGCCGCGTCCCGCCTCAATAGCCTGGGCTAAACCCTCCCTGCTCCTGCACTGCCAGTGCTGCGGTTAAACCGTGAGCTCGTCCCCCCTCCCGCCAGCCCGGTGTCACCTGCAGCCTCCATCCGCAGCCTCCCCAGCGGGCTGGAGCCCAGGGACTGCGCAGGGACCCGGGCGGCTGCTCAGGAAGCGCCCCACGAGGAGAGCGGCGGGCAGGGCAGGGCAGGGGTGTGGAGCTGCCCTCGGTGCCCCGGGGGAGCCCCAGGCCCCCAGCACCCTCCTGGCACCCCGGGGCCCACCCTGCGCCCCAGCCCGGCCGTCTCTCGGGGCTGGGCCCATCACAGGGACCGTGGCACCACCTGCCGGGTGCGGAGAGAATCACGTCCGCAGCGCTGTCCCCTGCCCTGCCAAGGACACGTCCTGCCAGGCAGACACCTCACCTCCCTCTGCAAAGCGGAGTCGGAGCTCCGGAGGCAGCCAAGGCCACGGCAGCACGTCCCCTGGCTTCGCACAGGACGGCGCAGGGCCCTTCGCACCCTGCATCACCCTCTGCACAAGGCTGGATCGAGACCGCAGGCCCGGGGAGCACGGGGAATTGGGAAAAATCTGCTTCCCTGGTGCCTGCAGACAGCCTGCAGCTCTGCACCGGTGCGGGCACACGTTTGCATCGCTGCACATTCGCTTGGCTTCAGCTGTGTGGCGGGGATGTGCAGCTGCTGCAAGCTCTAGGGGCGGGCAGGCGACGCTGGGAGGATTTGGGAGCCCCCCAGCACGCACCTATCCTGCTCTGTCAGTCAGAGGAGCTGAGGCAGATGCAGGTCCCTCCCTCGGAGGGACAAACCAGTCTGGGCAAGGCGCTGGCTGATTCAGAGCCGCCTGTGCCAGCCACCCCTCCCAGGAGCCGTGCTGGGCGGCACAGGGGAGGAGAGGAGAGGAGCGAGGCGTCAGCTCAGCACGTCGGGGCGCTGTCGTGGGCACGTACCTGCGATGCGGCTCCCGTAGGCAACCCCCACCGTGCAAAAGCTGTTGTTGGGCACGGCGGCGATCTCCCCCGCGCAGCGGGTCCCGTGGTGGTTGCCGTTCTCCTCGTCAGGGTGAGGCATAGGGTCGGGGTCGTTGGAGTTCAAGTCATAGCTGCCTTCTGGGCTCTGAAAACAGAACCACAGTCACAGCTCAGGGACCTGTTCTTCTCTCTTCTGGAAAAGCAGAACTTAAGGGCACTCTGTGAGGCCTGAAACGCGACCTGGAGGTCACAGGAACGTAGAGAGTGCTGCTACACAGGGCTGCAGCTCAAGAGGACTACCTAGTGCTGTGGGAAAGGGACCGACAGAGGCAGCTTTAGCAGCTGCAGTGGGTCAGGAGGAAGCCAGCTCCCACATCCAAGCAGCCACCTACCAGGGGAGCACGGGAATACAAGTGCCGGTAACCCTGCAGCTCGGGTGCAAAGCCCCTGGCCAAGCCTAGGGCAACATCGTGGGCCAGGCTCTGCTGAGCTCTCGCACACTGGAGGCCTGGGTGAGTTGTGTCCCCGCGCCCAGCCGCCTGCTGTCCATCTGTCCCTCGCCCCGTCCCTTGGTAGAACCGGCACTCACGTAATTTGGCTGTATGTCTTTGATGGTGTGCTCCACACCGTCGTCCACCACCACCACCGTCACGCCGCGCCCCGTCACGTTCCGCTCCCACACGCCGGTGACGTTGATGTCCTTCCCGGGGCTCTTGCGGTTGTTCTAAGCACCAGAAAGGACAGTGAGAGCAGAGCACGAGCAGGGCAGCGGGTCTGCCCCGAGGACAGGGGCTCCGAGACCTTTCGTGCGCTCTGGCTACGAAGCACGGGACCAGGGCAAGGCTGGGAGTGACGGTCACTAAAGGTTCGCGCAGGCCACTAGGCAGAGTGCTCCCAGCGCGTGGCCAGCACTGGGCAGGATGCTGCCTCCTCCCGTTATCATGGCGAGCACGAGGAGGGCAGGGCGAGCTCTCGGCCTGCTTCCTCCTGGCTGCGAGGAGAGATAGTCACTGCTTTGCCCACCACGTGACAGCTCGCTTGTAACCACACAAAGGGCCCGAGATCGCTGGCGAGACTGGAGCAGGAAAACCACTCACCAGATGCCACTGCTGGGGGTATTTGGGATCATTAAAGTGCAGGCTGCGTTTGGAGCGTTTCAGAAGCTTCTGTTCCGAATGCCACCGCACGCTGTCATGCTGTGCAAACAAAGTGTCCACCGATCTCCTTATTGCTTCGTGTTCGGGCGTCGTGTGGCTGTCGGGCTGGTAGGCGAAGAGGTAATGGCCCTTGAGCTCCCCGATGCGGCCCATGTTCACCAGCCCCGCAGTCCGGGCCAGCTCTTCTGCCTGCTGCTCCAGTTCCTCCTCCGGCACGTCCAGGCTGACAGCCCACGCCAGCTTGCCGTGCCCGTGCGCCGTGCCCCGGCCGTCAGCGCCGGCAGCGAGCTCTGTGCCGGAGGCGAGTCCGTGCGGCAGCACGAAGGGGATCCAGGCTGCGCTCAGCCAAAGGCACGTGTGGATACAGCGCGTGGCCTCCATCCCGGCACTCCATAGCGGCGCCCTCCGCTTCCGATGCGGCATCAGACAGGCAGGCTGCAAAGAGCAAAGCAAACAGACGGTGAGAGGCTCAGCCACGGCTCCCCAGGAGCCCGGGGTTCGCCGCCGACCCCCCAATCCCCTCCCAGGACAGCGGCAGCGCACGGTGCGGGCACGGACCCTGCGCCGCCAGGCCTCGGGGCCCTCCCGGTGAGGCAGCACGGGGAGAGCCGCCGGTTCCCCGGGCTGTGCTCGGGCCTTGCGTGGCGGGGCCGTCAGGGTCCCCCCGCGCCCCGGCTGTCCCCCGGGGAGCACCCGCAGCTTCCTCCTGCCGCCAGGGCCCAGCCCGCGCCGCAGAAAGCCGAACAGAAACCGCCGGCACCCGGCTCCCCCGGGACAAACCCTGCGGGAAGCGCCCCGCCGCCCGCACCCCGCTGCCTCCTGCGGGCCCCGGGGGTCGCACCGAGCCCCCTGCCCGCCGCCGCCACCGCCTCCCCGGGGCTCCCCCCCCGCACCTCACGGCGGTCACCTCGCCCCCCCCCCCCCCCGGCCTCCCGCCCCCCCCGGCCCGGTGTCCCGGTGTCCCGGTGTCGGGCTCCCGCCGGCCCCGAGCCCTCCGCCCTCCTCCCCGCTCGCTCCCAGGCCCGGGGCCAAAGTCCGCGGCGGCGTGGCCGGCCGGGAGCCTGCGGCGGCCCCAGCGGGACGGACGGCGCTGGTACCGGGGGGGGGGGCGGTAGGAGGGCCGCCGGTCCCCGCCGGTCCCCGCTCACCGGGCATGGGCCGGCGGCGGCCGCCGGTGCCGCTCCGCTGCCGGTGCCCGCGGCCGCTGACAGCCCCGCCCGGCCTCCGCTCCGCCAGAGGGCGGCCGCCGCTCCACCGCTGCCCCGCCGGCGCCGGCGGCGGAAGGGGCGGCCCCGGGCGGGCGGAGCGGCGCCGCGCCGAGCCCAGCCCCGGCCCCGGCTGCCAGCCCCAGCCATGGCCCTGGAGCGGGCTCAGGCCGAGGGCCCCGCCGCCGCCCCGCGCCTCAGCGAGCCCGGCCCCGCCGCGCCGCCCGCCAGGTGGGCCCCGGGGGGCCGGGCGGGGCGGGCCGGGCCGGGCCGGGCGGCGCCGTGACCGGGTGTTTGTTCCGAGCAGCGCCGAGAGCCGCGGCGAGGCGGCGGCCGGAGGAGACGCGGAGACCGCGGCGGCCCCCGGCGAGGCCCCGGTGCCGTCGGGGGGCGAGGGGGCGGCGGCGGAGGACGAGGAGGAGGAGGAGGAGGACGGGGAGGAAGGCCCGGGCCCTGGCGGCGGCCCCCCCGAGGCCGGCGGGCAGCGCGGAGGGGCGGCGGAGGAGCCCGAGCCCGAGGCGGCCCCCGCGAAGCCGTCGCAGAACATCGCGGTGCAGGTGGGGGCTGCGGGGCCGGCCCCGGCCCGGTCCCCGCCGGCGTTCCCCGGGGGGTCGTCGGGGCTGGCCGGGCCGCGGCTTAACGGGGTCCGTGTGCCTTTGCAGACCGACTTCAAGACGGCCGATGTGGACGCCAGCACGGATCAGGACATCGAGAAGAACTTGGTGGGTGCCGAAGCCCCGCGGACGGTCCCGGTCCTCCCGTCTGCGGTCCTGCTGGGCAGCTCGGCTGGGCCGCTGGTGCCTTGGGAGCCCGTGTTCTCTGAGCACGGGGGACAAAAAGGCTCTTGGGGCGCTTCCACGGTCAGCAAAAATGACCCGAATTCTGAACCGCTGCAGAGCAGTGGTGGTGGGGATGGCGTTTGTGGTATTTGGCAGCTCTAGCGTGTGCTATAGTTAATATGCGACCAAGAAAGATCACCCCGGCAATTCAGCGGACACCTGATATGAATCTTGGTCTCTCTCTGGCTGCTCAGCAAGTGAAATGCCCCTGGTTTGTTTCTTTCTAAACATCTTGTTTACAAAACAAAAACATTCCCACCCAAGCAGTGGATTTTCATTATTTGCGTACCAAATCATCCCAGAGAGTTGGGAGAAGCTTAAAAATGTTCACAGGACGTCCCACAGCAAGGTTTTATAGCGATGTGCTGGTAAAGGAAGTAGCCGGAGGCAGGGCTATTCCTGGCAATAGGCATCCTGGTGCTGGCTCCCCTGCCCTTCCCACAGGATGTTTTTTCTCATTTAAATGCCAGCCTCGGCCTTCTTGAGCTGTCCTCTTTAGCAGGGGAAATGTAGTGGTAGCTGCAGCTCCAGGCAGTGCCTCCATTCGTCTTCTCTGAGCTTTGAAAGTGGGAGCCGATAATGTGGCTCTTGACGATATCAACCTTGGCGTCCAGTAGGCTTTCACACACTGCTGAGCTTTCCTGCTTGCACCCGTGCTGTCTCTGGTGTGAGGGAAAGGGAAGGTTCTCCCTGAATTTCTGCTCTCCCCTGCAGGACAAGATGATGTCTGAGAGGGCTTTGCTGAAGGAACGTTACCAGGAGGTGTTGGACAAACAGAGGCAAGTGGAGAACCAGCTACAGGTACAGCTTAAGCAGCTCCAGCAGCGGAGGGAGGAAGAGATGAAGAACCACCAGGTATTTAGCCGAGTCTTCTTCCTGTGTAACCTGCCCCTTAGCCCTACGCGATGAAGGTGGGCTGATTTGACCTCGTGTGCCCATGCAAGCACATTTTTGTAGCATTAAGGATAAGTCCCTGCCCAAATCTGGATGCTGAGCCTGAGCAGTTCAGAAGTAAGTTATAGTACAGCATTTTACGTATATATCTGTTCCTGCTGGCGATCTTGCAGCATCTCTTCAACAAGCACAGGAGCTTTTCCCCATGAGTGCTGGCCGGGTGAGCAGTGTGAAGTGAAGAGAACTAACTCCACAGCATTAATTAGATCTCTGTAGCCACTGCTCACGGATCCCTAGCTTAAATAAGAGATTTGCAACTAGCTCTGCGGTGGCTCAGGTTAGGATAAAAGGAACCATCGTTGGTGTATCGCCTAGAAGTAGAGTAGGGAGCAGGAGAAGGAGTGCCCCAAAGTTCTTCTAAGGAGACAGGAGAACACGTAGTTCAGACTTTGTCTGTCTCCTGTGTTTCCTCGTGATAACCTCTATGAATCACGTCTAGATCTACTAAAAAGAAAGATTCCGATGACGCGTGTAATCTCATAATCTCTCTTCAATTTTGTTAAGGTATTAATGGATTTAAAAACAAAGAAAAGCATTCCTTGGGAATTTTGCTCTTCATTTGTGTGATGCTTATGTTACTCTAGGAGATCTTGAAAGCAATTCAGGATGTTACAATCAAGCGAGAAGAGACAAAGAAGAAGATGGAGAAAGAGAAGAAAGAATTCCTGCAGAAAGAGCAGGATCTGAAAGCAGAAATTGAGAAACTCTGTGAGAAAGGCAGAAGGTATTAATATGAAAAAACAAGTATTTTTTTAGGAAGAAAAGTGTAAGTTAACTTCGATGTATATCTGATCAAGTAAAAGAGGATCACTTGAAACTTTTTGGAAGCGGCAAGTATTTTGCTGAGCATTTCAGGACGGGCCTGTGCAGTTTTGAGTGGATTCAACTACAGCAGAGCAGCTTTTGTATACAGACGATCTCAAAGTGAAATTCCGGGCAGCAGGTTGTTCTACCTGTTAATGGACAGAACTTGGCAAAAATTAACATGCAGTTCTGCTGGGCTCTACTGCATCTTTGTGAGTCCAGAGCCTTTCAGCAGGGGGCAGGACTGTTCAGTTACGGTGTCAGGGTTAGGGTCTTGTTGTTTTCTGTTGTACATTTCTTGGTTTCTTGTTAAGTTTCCCTCTTAAGCAGCCTACCTATACCTAATGGTTTGAAAGACTCGGCTGTGGTCAGACTTTGCTGTGAGGTAGGCAGCATGCTCTGTGCGAAGAGTCTTGCTGGTTTCAGAGGGGTTCTAAAGCAGGCAATGTGATTCCTTTGCAAAGAGCCTAGGGTTCCTTTGCATGGTGAATTTGTGCTTTTATAGAGCCATTCTGACATGTCTTCAAGGTCTGATTTTTTTAGTTTTAATTTTTAATTTGGGGGCTCAGTGACGTTTTTGGATAAACCGTTTTAGTAACGGCTCCAAGTGCTCAGCCTGCTTCCCCCCTGAAGGGACTGTTGCAAAGTACGTGTCAGAGTGGCACAGCTCTGTGGTGGGCTCAGGTTAAATGCTACAGTCGTTGTGCAGTGTCATGATACAGCAAAATTGTTGCTTGTGAGGATGTTGGTGATTGAACTATTCAATACGTGTTTGAAAACAGTCTTCAGAGTGTGCTGTTGCGTTGGGCACACAGCTGTGCAAATACGTTGTTTAAACTTGAGAGCTGCAGCATTAGGGGCTGTGCGATAACACCGCTGCAGTGGATGACTCCATCTGTCCTTTTTTTTCTTGTGCAGGTTGCTGAAAGAACAGGAGGAGAAGGAAAACAAGATTGCTTCTCTGATTGCGGAGCAGTCTGATGAAAAGTAAGGCACTTAGCTGTTTCCAGATTAATAGCGCTGAACACTCTTATTTCATCATTTTGGTTTGGAGTGCATCTTGTGCTTCTGATGGCATAGGCTGCAGAGGCGGGTCTAGCAGTGCTGTCCACCTGGGCGCCCTAGAGGTTTTATCTCCCCTTTCAGCAGGCTGGTGCTCGCAGTCTCTGGATTAAATTCTCTTTGATCCTGGTCACAAGAAGGCTCCTGGATACTTGTTACATAAAGATCCTATAAGATTAGCATTTATGTGTAGTGGATTGACTCAGCTGGTAACTGCTACCTCTGACTGAATTTCAACTTCCCAGAAATCAGGGAAACCTATTCCTCCATGCTGTTCCCTGCAGCTGCCCAGCTGCTCTAAACTCTGGAGCACTTCAGGTATTTTAACAGTGCGCATGTTCTAGATCCAGGCACAGGTGGAAAGGGCCACCTTTGAACTTCTACAGGATCAGAATGACTTGAGTTCTGTGTGTTGGTTCAGGTTGCTTTTTAGTTCAGAGCTGTGCACCGTTCCTTGAAATTGGACAGAATTTGGTGAGGGGAATTCTTGCCTCCCCTCTTTGCTCATCTCTACATGTACATTTGCATAGTGGTTGTCTGCATGCTTTGGAACAGCTCACTCTTGGGACTGTGACTCATGCAGCCTTGGGAAATGTGACTGGTGTCATGGTCTGGAAGCTGTCAGTATCCCACAGTTCCACCCCATCAAGAGCTACGAGGATCAATTGGCTTTGTGGGAGTTTGTCAGCTCTCCTGTTTCAAGTCGTTCCAATGCCGAAGCAGATTTGTTCTGTCTCTATTTGCAGGCAGCTGTGGGAGATGGAGCTAGATAAGCTGAAGAACCAGCACAATGAAATCAACAGGAACATTCTTGAGGAGACAGAACGGGCCTGGAAAGCAGAGGTTAGTAGATGACTTCTTACCTGCAAAGTAGTTGAAGAGGGTCTTTGTGAGATTCTAGATGACAGATTGATTGATGACAGATTATGTGAAATTAGGAGCAGTGAAGGATGAGGCTCTTCATGGGGCTGGAGAAGGGGTAAGCAAATGTCAGTGCAGTAAACGTTAGTTGGGACTGTTGCTAGATCCTGTCCCTGGAGAGCCGAAAGGAGCTGCTGGTGTTGAAACTAGAAGAAGCAGAAAAAGAAGCAGAGCTACACCTCACCTACCTCAAGTAAGTTCCTGTCTCAGAAGTGATAGGCGCACCGGAACACTGAAATTACCTTCTCTCCTCTTCTGCTTATACTAGCGGTTTGACTGAAATAGTTCAGGGTTTCCTGTGGCTTTCTTTATTAATCTAATGTGATTCAGTAATGTCACGAAACAGGGGTTGGTGGGGCCATGCTTATTTATTCCGTCACTGTTCGTCTGCTGAACATCTGCTGTGCTCTAGACTATGTGCTGTAGGCACTGGGTTGTCTGTGGGGTTGATGTCTCTGTCTACCAGATCAGTCTCTGCACTCGGGTAGCACTGTGTGCTCTCCTCTTGTGGGGTTCCTCGCCTGGGTTTGAGCTCTCCTTCCCGCCCAGCCAGAGGAGGGGAGCCCTGCTGGGGAAGGCAGGAGGCTTGGAGGAGTTTGTTGCTTTCAGCTGCTCCCACTTTGCTGCAAGTGAGAGCATGCTTGCAAGAGGGAAGGTTAAATTGTTCTTGCAGGTCTGCGCCACCAACGCTGGAGACAATGAGGCCAAAGCAGGAGTGGGAGATGAGGCTGAACAGGATACGAATGACGAAGGAGAGTGTCAGAGTAAGTTGCTATCAGACAGCTCCTGGCCTAAGAACATGTGGTTCACATCAATGCTGCTTTGCATGCTTAATTTCAACTCTCTTTGAGGGAAGACTTAAGACCCGGGAAAGAGGTTTGTGCCCAAACGCATGGCACAGTCAGTGTGTTTGTGAGCAGCTGCAGAGATCTGCCTGCCTCTTCAGGCTCGTGCGTGTGGATAAGCCACGTGGATATGAAAGCAGTGTTGGGTTAACCACAGAAGCCGTTACTCTTTTTCTCTTTCCAGGTCCTTTTTCATTCTCTTTTGTTCTGTGAAACCAAATGACCTGCTTAGGGCCTGTGACCGTTCTGGGGCTGAGAATGCTTTGCTCAGGCAGCTGCGGCTGGGGAATTTGCCTGTTGTAGGCATTCAGTGCCCAGAACTTCCCGAGGCAGAGGCTTTGATAAATGCGTCTGTTTTCTCTCTGCTAGGACCAGTTCAATGACCACATTCAGATGGTGAGAAACGGAACAAAGCTGAGCAGCCTCCCACAGATCCCAACCCCAACACTGCCACCTCCACCCTCAGAAGTGAGTGCCTCTCCAGCCTAACAAACACAAGCTTTGATTGCTCTGATGCTTCTGTGAGGCTCTGGGGACAGCCTGTTTGTTGGCCTGTGACTGGTACTGCCTGTGCTGTGTGCATTGGAGGAGGCTGCAGGATTACATTTATTGGAGCCCTGGGCTTGTCCCCTGAGGCAGCTCTGTCTGGGCTCACCTGCTTTCCCTGGTGAGAAGGGAGAGGGTCTGCACAGCCCTTCCTGGTCACGAGGAGTGTAGTGGCGGGTGCCCGTGGCACAGCCCGCCTCCCGTCTGGCTGGGGAGGAAGGTGCTCAGCTCTGCTTTCAGGATGGGCTTATTCTAACCAGCCTTTTCTTCCCCCAACCCCGTTTTTCTTTCTCAGACAGATTTCATGCTGACGGCATTCCAGCCCAACCCATCCCTCACTCCCAGGCTCCCGTTTCCCATAGGACCAGTCCCCGTTCCCATGGTCATGCCGAGCGCCGACCCTAGGGCGCTCTCCTTTCCTCTCCTGAACCCCGCGATCTCCAGGCCCAACCAGCCTTCCCCGCCGCTGCCTGCTTCCCAAGGAAGAAACAGCCCTGTCGTGGCGTCGCTCATCGGCACCCACAGTCCTCATATGACTCCTGCTGCCTCCATCCCTCCTCCGCCAGGCCTGGGAGGAGTTAAGGTCACTCCAGAGTTTCACAGGCCGCAGCCGGCGGATAAGCTGGAAAAGCTTTTGGAGAAGTTGTTGACTCGGTTTCCGCAGTGCAACAAGTACGTGCCTCGTGTTGTCCTTCCCGGAGGATGGAGCCGAGTGTGTGAGGTGTCAGCAGGGACAGGGGGAAGTGGAGCTCAGCTTGGGGCTGGAGGGAAGTAAAGGAAGCCTGAAGGCGAGGAGCAAAGGGCGGCTGCTCTCTGTCAGGTTTGCCACAGCACTGAGCAAGGCAGGTTTGGAGCTTGATGCCGAGCCCAGCAGCGATAGGTGAACGCAGCCAGGAGCTCTCTGCGTGCAGCCTTGCCTTAAACGAGGTGCTGCGTGACAGGTGGGCGCTGTCTCTCGCTCCAGCTGGGATTTCCCACTCTTTCCCAGCATTTTAGGGACAGAAGCTCAGCGCGCCATTTGTCTCGCTTGTATGGCTGAGAGCACGTACCCTTGTGCTGTGCCAGAGCCTTCCCCTGGCACAGGGCTGGCTGGCGCGCGGTATCGTCGGCCCTTTGGTGGGGGGGGGACCCGCTGGCGGTGGGTGGGAGCTCTTAGCAGGCTGCTGTTCTGCAGGGCCCAGCTCACCAACATCCTGCAGCAGATCAAGACTGCTCGGAGGACCATGGCGGGGCTGACCATGGAGGAGCTCAACCAGCTGGTGGCGGCCAAGCTCGCGGAGCAGCAGGAGCGGGCAGCAGCCGGGGCTCAGGTGGGATAGCTGGGGTGGTGCTGGGGGCAGGGGGGCTGCAGAGAAGGGCAACCTGGGTGGCAGTGAGAAGTTTCCTGTTCCTTGGCTCCTCGCAGGCTGAGCTGCACGGGGCCTGCTGCTGGATCCACGCAGAGCTCAGGCTTGGGCTGTGTGCACCAGGCGTGTCCTGTGGGTTCCCCTCTCTGCTGACTGGGGCGTTTACTCTAGGGGAGTTTTGCCCTGCGTTAACGTGGGGTAGCTCGGCTGTCCTTTCCTTCTGCACTGTTTGATAATGCCTTGTTTGCCTCCCTGCAGCCCCTCGGTCGAATCAGGGCCCCCATGTTTTCTGCTCCGCTGCCTCAAATCAGCACGCCCATGTTCCTGCCCCCGGCCCAGGTGGCTTACCCTGGAACAGCATCACATGTAAGACTTTCTTTTTTTTTTTTTTTTTTGCCTTCCTAGAGCACTTCAACATCCCCAGGGAAAGCTATCTGGGGAGGGAGCCCTTCTGAGAAGTGGCCAAAGGGACAAGCCAGTGAAGTTGGGACCTCTCGTCACACAGCTACTCGTGCTGTTGGGGTAGAAGGGACGGGTTAGCAGCTTGGATTCTGCATGCCCTGCATTGGGGGAGGAGGGAATGGCTGCAGGATTGGTGTGCAGAGGGAGGAACTGGGCAAACTGTGGCCCCTGGCTGCAGCGGGCAGGACATGTAGCTGGAAGACGTCTTGTGGGATCTGAGGTGGGATGTGGGACTGCTGTGACTATCTGCTCTGTGTTCCCTCGCTGCTTGCGCCAGACCCCCGCTGCCTGTAAGCTGTGTCTCATGTGCCAGAAGCTTGTGCAGCCCAGTGACCTTCACCCCATGGCCTGTTCGCATGTGCTTCACAAGGAGGTGAGTGTGCTTCCCTGCTACGTGCACGTCTTTTTGTTCCTTATAAGGTTCCCGGTGCAGATGGTAGATCATGATGGTCTGCTAGGCTGGAGAGGGCTCCCTTGTGACCTTTCCATGGGGGCTGTTTCTAAGGAGCAAAGTAAACCGTCCCTTAAAATGAGCGCCCCTTGCCAGCACTGTTCTGGAAAAGTAATGCCACGCTCCGTTCACAGCGCCTTTGAGTTGTGCCAGTGGCTCTTGACTAATTCTCTCTCTTCCAGTGCATCAAATTCTGGGCACAAACCAACACAAATGACACTTGCCCCTTTTGTCCAAGTCTCAAATGACGGCTACTCGAACAAAGTGGTCCCACGGGAGGAGTTGCTGTGAATAGACAGGATCAGTTCTAAGATTTCTACAGTTCTATATTTATACGACCATGTATACACATGTACATTTTTATTATATAGGTAATGTGTGTATAGAAAGTCTGTATACATACAAATTCATAAATAAAGTGTGTATATTATGCAGTGATCTGGTGCTGCTGCTCATTTCTTAGTTCGTAGCCTTACTGGCTTCCTTTCTAACGTGTTAAAGCAAAAGCTCCTTGCTGGGGGGCTGCTGTGACTGCCTCTTCCCCCTTAGCTGCGCGTATTCTTCCCTGGGGGCAGCGCTCCCACCAGCTCCACGCTTACCGCAGCCGCTCCCCTTGGCAGGATGTCTGGCATCACCACGCCCCAGCCGAGCAGTTCCCTGCCACGCCACGTCCATCTGGGGCTGCTCGTGCTCTGGATAGTTCCCCTCTTAGCAATGAACAGGTTCTAGGTGAGAAGTATTTTTGTATTTTTCTTTTTAATGTAATAATTTACCGTGTTAACATTCATTGTTCTTACACAGACGATAGGTTACAGAGTACTGGAGTCTACAGCGGCAGCCTGCGGCGGCCAGCCCCATCCCTCCTCCCGCTGGGCAGAGTCCTGCACACGCTTTCACCTGGTGTTTCCTGGTGTAACTCCGGGTCCTGGGGAAGGAGCACTGGGGCGTGAACAAATTTGGCTGTGCTGCAGCTCAGGATAACCAACCAGTTGCAGATTCTAGTTTTCCCTTTCCTGTACTTTCTCCTAAAACACGGGCTGAGGCACCAACCCTTTCTCCATGGATTTCGGTGGGATCACGAGGTGCTCAGCACCACTTAAAATCTTGCGCTTACTCTGTAGGTTTTTTCCTTTTTTTTTTTTTTTCTGCAGTCTGTAGCACAAATTCAGCGCTGCTAGAAGCAGCTTTGCCTTGGGGCTGGTCAGTGCAGGCACTGCCAGAGTACCTACGGCATGCCTGAATTTGGCCATAGCCTGAATCTCTCCACACGTGCGCACACACGCTTGTCAGCACGTTTTAAGGCAGTGGTCCACAACAGAGTCGCTGGGATCCTGGGGAGGGTCCTGGGCAGGCACAAGGGTGTGGAGGTCTGTGTGCACTCTGCAATTGCATAACTTTGCCCTCGCGCTGGAGCTGAATTGCTGGACGAGCAGAGTTTGGGAGCACAGCACGGGAACTGGAGGCTGTTTCCAGACCCAGCAAAGGGGGGTGGTTTAGGGGTGCGTGTAAGGGGCTGTCAGGGCAGTTCCCAGTGTTAGGGCTGGGTTGCCTCTTCTGTGGTCTCCTACGCTGTGCTTTCTCCTGCCTCGCTCACTGGCTCCCTCACTGCTTTTTTGAAGAAATATTTAAGTGAAGGATTTCGTTAATGAGCTTTAACCCTGGTGATTACTGTAGGCTTGTAATGCTCCAGCCCTTGTCCCCAGCTGAACTCGGGGCTCAGCTCTGCCCAGGCCCCAGCACCACAGGTAGCTCTGACTTTCGCTTGCGGGTGAACGTTGCCTTTTTAGTTAGTGAATCTCGCTGCTAAAAACAAAGCGCTTCCACGTCCCAGGCTGAGGCAGAGAAGTAAGGAAACTGAGCGGTATCGACTGTCTGCAAGCTCAAGAGCATGTGCTCTGGGGAAGGGAGGAGGGGACTGCAGGGGGGGCTGACAGAGGAAGAAAGGGAGGGTTGTTTCACTCCATAAAGTCCTCCCTTTGCCGTATGAACAAGTTGAGGGCAAAACTGCCTCCTCTGCCACGTGTCCTTTCAGCCTGAGAACCACCACGCTGCGATCCAGCTGTGCCCTCCTCCTGCACCCCTCCGTCGTTACCACCAGATCCCTTACACGCACTACTGCCTCTGAAACCAACTCCAGGTCGCCCACGATCCATAAAGTGCTTCCATCCAAGCGTGCCGCTGCCGAGCGAGCCCTGGGCTTGGGTGGTGGCCAAGGCCCTAGGACTGAGCAGAGGGCTAAACGTATTGAAAAAAAAACAGAACAGGACCAAATCCCCTAACGGTGGGTTTGGAACAGTGGCTTTCAGCGCTGGAATTAAAAATATAGCTATATGTAAATTTTGTACAGGTGAGAAGCGACCGTTATTTGTACCCGTGAGAAGCGACCGTTATTTGTACCCCTGGGTGCAGTACGGACCTGCTATATACACGCCTTGATTCTGCGCAGCTGTACTACCAGTGACTTGCATTGTAAAAAAACAAACAAACAAAAAAACAAACAACCCCCTAAAATAATAAATACAACCACGTGTTTAAAAAATAATAACCGCTGCAGTCCCCAGAGCCACCTCCCGTTGCCCAGAGCTGCCGGGGTGTCTCATGCCTTGAGAGCAGGAGCCCGGGTCCGAGCGTGTCTGGTGCCGGGGCGCGAGGACGCGTGGCGCGAGCGCAGCAGCACGGAGCCGCCGCGGTTCTGGCCGGCTGGTGAGGCGAGGCAAGGCAGCGGCTGCAGGCGGGGGCCACCGAGCCTGGCACTGGCTCCCCTATGGCTTTCAAACAGGCGAGTGGGCCGGGGAAACGGGCTGGCGCTGGGCTTCAGCGCTCGGCTGCCTCCCGGCGCTCAGTTTCTGCTTGTTCCAGGCTGTGCAGCGTGCGAGGGGAAAGCTCCTTCCTTCGTTCCCCGTGCAGTCCGAGAGCTGCGAAGCGCAGGGAGGAGAGCCCCGTGTCCCGGAGCACAGGCTGTTGTCCCCGGGCCCGGAGGGCAGCAGCCACCAGCTTCTACGCGGCAAACGCTGTCGGTGCTGGAATGGAGGTGAGGCGGTTCCCGGTCCCCAGAGGGGACGTGGTGATCGGAAGGAGCCGGGGGAGGATGGCTGCCCGTCCTGGGAGGCAGCCAGGGCAGGGTGAGCAGGGAGCCTGGGGCTGGCAGCAGAGGGAGGACAGGCCGGGAGGGCAGGGAAATGCCACGGTAAATGTTAGAGCGAGCGGTATACAGGAGAGCAGCAGGATGGGAGCAGCCGCTAGGAAAGCCCCCTGCCTGCCTTCCCACGGCCCCGGGCAGCTCCAGGCTGGCACCGTGGGCTATTTCCCAAAAGCCCGGGGCTGGGGCTGGAGGCTCTGGAGGTGCACTCGCTGGAGTCCAGCTCCCAGGCGTCCAGGGGAGGGGAGCTGCGTGGGGAAGGCACAGCCACAGCGCACATGCACACACGTCACTACACGGAGGGCCCAGGCCAGCAGCTTCCCTGCGGAGCAGGCTGAGGAGGGCAGATACGCAGGACAGGGTGAGGGGGAAGGGGACAGACATGGGATGGCTCATCAGTTTGACTCTGTCACGCTCGGCAGGCCTGGGCAGGACAGCTAGGGGAAGCCCAGCTCATCCTCGTACCGGAGCAGAGACCCGTACCCGGCCCTACCGGGGGCTGCAGGCGGGACAGGGTTGCTGTGCTGTCACCCCCCAGCTCCCACACTGTTTCCGCAGGTCCCAGATAAAAGCAGCTGAAACCTGGGGCTCCCATGGCTGCCCTTGCACATGCTGCTTCCCCACAGGCTGCAAGCACATGCTGAACACGTGCTGGTGGCCAGCTACAGGTCAGCAAGGGGTGGCTGGTGTCAGGAACCAGGGCAAAGCCCTGGAGCACAGAGGGGGATCCTAACGTTAAAGGGATCAGATCTCCGCCTGCTCCCCAGTGCTGGTGTTCCCTCTCCTGTCCTGCTACCCAAATGCTGCCCTAGGCAACGGTGACCCAGGGACACAAGGGCCTAACCTCGAGGCTGGCCTGCTCCTGGCAGTGGGTCACTCCTGGCCCGCTAGACCCAAAGGGCACAGCGTCCCCTGGGGCCAGAAGGGCTTTGGCTGACTGTCTGAGCTCCCCACGCTGCTGTCCTGCCTCCAGAAAAAGGACCTACCTCTCCTTGCCCTGCTACCTCACCTGCGGGCCCCGGGACTGCCCCCAAGCTCCGGTGTCACTTCAGCAAGGATATGT
The DNA here is from genome assembly GCF_964034855.1 of Anser brachyrhynchus. NCBI lineage: Eukaryota > Metazoa > Chordata > Aves > Anseriformes > Anatidae > Anser > Anser brachyrhynchus. Next base: position 1,452,456 of record NC_137718.1, read on the forward strand.
CATCGGCAAAGTCGTCGTGGTCCCGCCGCAGGCAGTGGAAGCAGCGCCACTGAAACACCATGAGGCAGAGGGGCAGCATGAACAGGGCGCAGATGGCTGCCATGACGTACGCGATGGTCATCAAGGTGGACTCGTCCGTCTGCGGGATGTTGTAGCCACAGTCCTCCATGTTGGAGTGCAGGTAGGGCCCCTCCACTGCGGCCGTCCGAAACTCGTCGTGCACTGCGGGCAGGATAAGGCAAGGCTCTGGTCACCGTGAAACCGCTGCGCGTCCGCATCCCTTCCCCCTGGCTCCGCTCCTTCCCTGCTTCCCTCCCTCGCCCGTCCCGTACCGTGGCAGGCACTGACAGCAAAGCCGATGCGCTTGCGGGCGCGGTCAAAGACCACGTAGAAGCCCTCCATGATGACAGCGCCCATGACAGTGCCGGTGGAGGACTGAGAGATGGCGAACTTGTAGCAGTCGTCCTGAGAGGTGGCCACATCCTCCACCGGCCGCAGGTATTGCTGCACGAAGGGAAGCGCCGTCAGCTCTGTCCCAGGGATGCACGTGCCGGGCAGGGAGCTGTGCCCACCCCGCGCAGACCAGCTCCCGCCCGCTCTCCTGCTCAGCGCTCACCTGGGGCAGGATGGTGATGCGGAAGGACTGGTTGGTGGCCTCCCCCATCAGGTAGAGGGACAGGACAGGAAAGATGTGCCAGGGGGTGGTGCCGACCTGCCAGCAAACCAGCTGCTCCCCCAGCCAGAAGCCATCTGGGAACTTCTCTGTCTGCCGGAGGGAAAGGGGAGGTGAGCAGGACCGTGCAGGCAGAGAGCTGAGATGCTGGGGCTGGTGACGGGCAGCCACCCTGCCCGCAGCACCACACCGGGGACGGGGCTGCTTTCAGGGGCCACACCGACCGAGGAAGCTGTTTTGATGGATTTCACCGCAGCCTCAAACACCTTCTTCGGTAGCCGGAGGTTGGTGGTCCCGCTGTCCACGATGCTCTTGTCGTAGTTATACTGGGGGCAGCGAGAGGAAGAGTGACCCAGACTGAACGCCCCAGCCCAGCTCCTCTCCTCCCTCCCGGCACCTGGCTGCTCTGGCTACCCCTGCACAGCTACCGAGGCTGGGCCAGGGCCAAGCTCTGCTTCCTTTGAGCCCATCGCCACGTCCCAGGCTCTGGTCTCGAGCAGCCTGCTGCCCTCAGCTTCCTTCAGCAACGAGCCCCTGAACCACAGGCACCCACAGCATTCGCTGCCCTGGGTGACGTTAGCCGTAATCGAAGCACAAACGCCTCCGGCAGCAGCAACAAAACCGGGCCGGTTCCCCTGGTGCCCGTCACCTCTTTGCAGTCCATGTTCAGGTCCTGCCCGTTGACCTCCAGCCTGACGATGATCACCTCGTAGTACCACTCCTTGCGGATGGGCGTGTACCAGATGTCACCCACGTACAGCGAGCGGTCGATGCCACCGATGATCTGCGACGGGGACGGGAAGGTGCTGCCGCCACGTGTCGCCACCTCCAGCCAGAGCAGCCCCACGTGGCCAGCCCTGCCCTCGGGGACCACTGCGTCGCAGGAGGAGGCCCCGGCCTCCCCCCACCGCGCTGGCTCCACACCACTCACCATGCTGCCTCCCACTGAGGCCAGGGCCTCCGTCTCGTTGAGCGAGAAGCCTGCCCCGCAAAGCTGGAGGGAGAAGATGTTGGGCACCTGGGTCTGCTTCACCAAGGAGTCAAAGAAGGGCTCCAGGCTGTCGTCGGGCTGGTGGGAGGAGAAAAGCAGAGGCAGGGCAGGGATGCGTCAGTGCTGCCCCTTCTCCAGGGGCTCTCCACGCCTGGGGGAGGACAGCCGGGAGATGTCCTCTCGCTATGCCCCCCAGGAATCACGTCTCTGCACGCTGCTGGGGCAGGGCTCAACGTCAGCAGCCCGTTGGGACTGAGCAGAGCTAGGAGGGGATCTGAACCCTTGGGCGAGACGTGCTGTGCTGGGACGGGACGCCCCGGGCCGCCCGTGTGTGCGCGAGCCCCTCCGCGCTCACAGGGTGCTGCGGGGTGGCGCCTGGCAGGCAGGTCTCACGCTGCTCAGCTCCCGGGAAGCTGGCCCTGAAAGCCCCGCTCTGGGTGGCTGGAGGTGCCCGCAAAGCCGGAGCAAGGTGGGGACGGAGGTGCAGGCAGCCTGTCCGCGGGGCAGCAGGGCCCCAGCGCGCCCAGCGCTCACCCGGGCGATCTCAGCGTAGGCCAGCCCCAGGATCCCTTCCCAGTTGGAGCCGTTGATGAAGAATTTGTCCGACTCGGTGATGGCAGCGATGTTGGCTCTGACGGTGACGTTGGGGCCGTGGGGGATGGTGACGAGGTCAGTGCCCAGCTCCCCTTCCCACTTGCCCTGCGTGTAGGGCACGTACACGCCCTTCCGCAGGTCGCGGTAGGTGCTGGACCTGCAGCGGTGTCAAAGAGCCAGAGTGAAAGCAGGGCAGAGGAGCGGGTGCCTGTGGGTGTCTGGGGGCCGGGTCTGGCCCGACGCCCAGCAAGACGTGAGACCACCCGCGGGGCTGGGTCACGGGCACAAGGACCGGTGGCCGGGCCGTTTTCCCCCAGCCCCAGGCCCCGCAGCGTACTCACAGCTGCCGCTGGTAGTATCTCCGGAGAAAGGGGTGAGGCGCAGCTCCCACGGCGAAGTTACTGCTCCCGGTGTCCACCAGGATATTCAGCTGGAGAAGGAAGAGAGACAGGGAGCTCGCCACTGCCGCGGGACCCAGGCTGCACCCAGCAGCACCCAGCTCCGTTCGGCACCGCAGGCGAGTGATGCCCTCCCCGTCCCTGTGCCGTGGGGCTGCCGTGCCCTGTGCTTCCCAGCCCTCCACGCCTCACCTCGGCGGCGAGCCTGGCTCTGCCCTCCCGGCCAGGGCACGTCCCGCTCACCCCCGGCTGGCAGAAGAGGCAGGGCTCTGCGCCTGCCCCCCCTGGGGTGCTGGGACAGGCGGAGGCAGGACAGGGGGGCTGCCCGGGGGGAGCTGCTGCGCCTGGGGAGTGCAGGAGGGGCTGAGCTGAGCACGGCTCGGAGCAGTTGTGCAAGAGAGGACTCGGTGCCGGGGCAGGAGTCGGTGACACCAGGCTGCTGCACAGAGAGCAAACACCGCCGGGCTCTGTGCAAACACCCTGAGCTCCCCTGCCCTGCCTGGCGCGGCCTCGGGCCCTGCAACCGGCGCTGGGCACCCCCAGCTGGAGGGGGCAGCACCAAGACAGGGTCCCCGGGCTCCCCCTGCCACGAAATGCGATTTGCTCACCCAGCACGGGGTGTGGGGGGGGGAGGACTGCTGGTACGCGAGCTGCCACGGCTCGCTGGGGCCGCTAATCGGCCGTCCATATGCTGAGCTCTGCTCCCGCTTCATTTCTGCCGCTGCCCTGGCTTAGCAGCTCCCAGGCAGGGTTGGCAAACATCCCGCAGGGCCACGATCCCCGCCTGCGGCCCCCCCTGCCCCGCCAGCAGCTGGGGCTCATCTCCAGGGCGCCCGGGGAGGCGTTTCCCTGGAGAGAGACCTGCTGAGCTGACGCTGCGGGGAGAGGACGCGGGAAGGGGGGTTTTGCTCGGGAGACTTCGCCTCGCTGAGAACGACGACGGCGTCAGGAAGCTGGGGCCACCTGCGGCTCCCCAGGACCCGCATGCACGCCCCGAGCCTGGCTGCTCCCCCCAGGCTCTCACCGGCGCTGCCACGTGCAGCCTTTTGTGCCGGCGTAAGCGGCGGGGGGAGCTCGCAGGCCCTGCTCTGCTGACTTGGGTTCGCTGTCGCACGCGTCGCACCCGCATCCTTCAGGCTCAGCCCAGGACGCGGCGTGCACCAGCGAGGCCGGGCCGCGCGTGGCAGGGCTGCTTCCCGAACCCGCCCGCAGCTCCCTGGATGTGACGGCCCCTCCGGGCGCCTCGGCAGCAGCACTCGTGGGGTGGTGGGGGGGACAAGTCGGGCGGCTGTGGCTCCGAGCCTCTGCCATCTGTCCCGGAGCTGGCGCTGGCTGCTCCGCTGCCGCCCTCCTCCTGGCGCTGGGCTGGATCGGCCGGCGCCGGTGGCACGGGCGCAAGCGTGCAGCGCAACCGACATGCCGAGGGACGGGGGGAGTGAGGAATTCGTTGTTGACAGAGGCTCTGCAGGCAAAATTAAAGCACGACGGAACGCAGGGGCTCCCTCGTTAGCAGCAGGAAGGCGGAAAGGAAAGGCAAGGAGGGAGGTGGGCTGGTGATGGGGTGCGGTGGGCTGCACGTGGGCCTTCGGAGGGGACGCACGCATCCTCCCGGATAAACGCGCACCGTGCTCCCCGATCTCCTGCCTATGCACAAACGTTCCCTTTCACGTGAGTCTTTTAATCCCATTAAAATGCCTGGAGGGATTTTGCTCCAGCACACGAACGCGCACGCACGCAGGCACACGCACACACCCCACATCCACGGCTGGCAGGAGGCCAAGGCTGGGAGGTGCTGCCCGAACGGGGGGCTGTTTCTGAAATCCACGAGTGCCCGGGAACAGGTGGTTCTCACTGAAATTGTTTGGCAGCTGCGACACATGGCAGGTTCCAGGCAAGAGCTCCAGTAGGGCTGGATGATGAAATCACATTTAAGACCAGATTTCAGAAATAATCTCCTTTCTCCCTAAACGCACCCTGCCAGAGCAGAAAAACACATCCTGAAGACCCACGGACAACACGAAACCGCCTCGAGGGACCTGATTTCTGTGCGTGATGTTCCGTGACGGCGGTACGAACCCCCCGGCCGGGGGGAACCGCTCCTTTTGCTGCTTTTCCCCTGCCGTTCCCAGCGCTGGGAGCGCACCCCCGGCGCAAAAACGTGCTGGGCACCCGAGGAAGGAGGCAGATCGTGCAAGAGGTGCACGCAGAGAAGCCAGCCGCTATTTCCGAGCCTACGTGGGCACGGGGAGTTTTGGCAGAGCCGGCCTACACTGTGGGCGGCAGCAGGACGGAACCTGGCCGTGCACGTGAAGAAACGCGGCCCCCAGGCGTTTCACTGGCACCCTGGCGGGCCAAACTCAACGCTGACGGCGGCGGGCGTGGGTGTCCAGGTGCAAAAGGACGGGGCAGCAGGGAATTCCGCGATCTCACCCGTAACAGAGAGGAGGAGCTGGCTCCTCCGGGCTGCGAGGCCGGCACACGGCCCTCAGACTGCCTCCCGACCCTCGGGCACCCCGAAAACGGTGCTCGAGGGCAGGCAGGGCAGCCCCCAGGATGCGAGGGGTGCTGACAACAAGAGCCCGGGGCTGATGGGGCTCCCGCCCTGCGGGTCCCCTCCCCAGGGAGGCTGAGCCCTGGCGGGGACCTTTGGGTGCAGAGGGGCCGGGGGCCGGGCCCTTACCTTCTGCGGGGGGCTGCCCACCGTCATCTCCACGTAGTAGCCCTGGCCGGACTTGCCGCGCAGGTTATCGATCATCTCCACGAAGCTCCCCCTCCGCTCGGCCTCCTCCTCCGGGGCCCGGCGAGCCCGGGGGCCCGGCGGCGGGGCCGCGCCTCCCCTCAGCGGCAGGCGGATGCGCGGCGGGGCCGGGCCGGCTCGCAGGGCCGCGGCGCCGAGGCAGAGCAGCAGGCAGGGCCAGGCGGGAGCCATGGCCGCGCGGCGGGGGGCTGCCCGCTCCCCCCCGGCTCCCAACGCCCTCAGCGGGCCCGCAGCGCCCCGCGCCTCGGCCGGGCGGCCGCGCCGGGGCGGGCAGGCGGCGCGGGGCCGAGCGGGGCGGCGGGCATGGCGGAGCGACGCTCCCCGCCCCTGCGCCCGCCCGCTCCGGACGCCGTCGCCCCGCCCGCCCGCCGCCGGCGGAAGCGCTCCGGGCACGGAACGGAGCCGCCCGGCCCGGCCCGGAGCAGCGGGGCCCGCTCGGGGCCTGCTCCGGGCCTAGGTCGGGCCGCGGGGCCCCGGGCCCGGCGCGGGGTCGCCATGGCGACGCGCTGCGGCACCCCGCTTCGGCCCGGACTACAGCCCCCAGCAGGCACCGGGGGCGGCTCCCGCCCCGCCCGCCCTTCTTTCGGCCAATGGGACGCCGGGCGGCTCCCCGCGGGGACCAATGGCGCTCGGGAGGGGGCGGGACGCGCGGTTGCCGGGGGCAACGCGACCCGGATGCGGTTGCGGAGCGGGCCCGGGCGGCGGCGGGGCCCGGGACCGGCACCGGTAACCACGGCAACCCCGGCACCGGTAACCCCGGGACCGGTAACTACGGTAACCACGGGACCGGTAACCACGGTAACCGGTAACCCCGGTAACCAAGGTAACCCCGGTACCGGTAACCCCGGCCCCAGCCGCCCCCCGCCCCGCACAGCCCCCCAGGCCCGGCCGATCCCCCCGAGGCCCGGCCCCGGGGCTGCGGGCGGCGTGAGGGAGCCGCGGGGGCCCTGAGGGGCCGGTAACGGGGATCGGGGGACGGGGGGGCGCTCACGGGGGGCAGGGGATGGGGGGGGGGCAGTTTTTCAGCTCCCCGGGGGAGGCCGAGGCGAGCAGGGCGCTGACAGAAGCCCGCCCGTCCCCGGGCAGCGCCGCTTCAGCCCGAGGAGGCCTCGGAGCGCCGCTCTGCGTTCGGGCAAAGCTGCTTGCTTGCTCCTTCTCCTTGCTCCTTCTCCTCCCAGCCCCTTGAACCCGTTTAAAATTGCCCGAAGCAGGCGCTCGACTTGTCTGTAGAAACTTCTGTGTCAGCGTCAGCGTGGCTCCCTGCTGCTGCAGCCCCTGGGACGTGGGGGTCTCTGATGCAGGGCCGCACTGGGAGCGGAGTGGGGAGCTCAGCCCCACCACGTCTTCCTTCCCTCGGGTGCCGCGGGCCCCGTGGCGAGGGGTGATCCGGGGAGCTCCTTCCCCCCCGGCCTCAGAAGAGGTGCAGGAGTGTGAAGGGGGAGAGGTCCTGGCCCTGCCCCGCACCGCGTGTCCCAGCAGTGCAAAGCCAGCAGGCGGGCTCTGTCTCCACTACTAAATGAATAATTAAAAAGCCAAAATTAAGTGCAGGTGGTCTTTACCTTTTGTAGGAGAGGTGTGGAAGCGTGCTTACAAACAACGTAACATCATTCCCTGCTTGGTGCCGTTAATTAGCCCCTAGGCTGTGATTTGTTGCCCGGTGCTTTACCCGTGCCCTCCTGCCTTTCCCAAGACCCATCAGTTCCAGCTGCCTGCGCTTTGTTCCTCCCGTCTGCATCCATGCTTGGAACCCCCAGCGCACCCCGTTCCCCTCCACGGCCCCAGCGCTGAGTTCCTTCTGGGGCTTTGCCACGCACTGTGTGACGAGGGAGCTTTGCTTCTGCCTGACTGCGGTTGTTCGTTGTGATTTTTGGGTTGTTTCCTTCCAGCTGCCAGGTGCAGGGAGCCATGGCAGGAGCCATGGTACGCATTGGTGACCAGCTCATCCTGGAAGAAGATTACGACGAGACGTACATTCCCAGCGAACAAGGTAGCAGATGCCTGTCCTTCTGGGAGCCGCAGTAAGGGGCTCAAGCTTGCCAAACCATTTCTGGGCGTATCAAGGAAATGGGAGCCGGGGAGAGCATGAGCCAAGAGGGCAGAAAAAAATGGAATTTCATGTAGAGTTGAAAAATTAGCTTTTTGATTGGCAAGGATATTTGACAGCTCGCAGCCTCCATCTCCCTGCTTCACCAGCCTGGCAGGACGCTCACTGACACACAGGGCTGTTCTGACAGCTTTGAGCAGTGTCCTTTCAGGATCGGGATTTCCCGTTGTGTCCATCGGTTTAGCTGAGGAAGCTGGCTTTGTTGCGTACTGCCTGGCGTAGTCCAGCTCCACAGATTCCTGTTCTGTTTCCTAGAAATCCAGGATTTTGCAAGGGACATCGGGATTGACCCTGAGAAGGAGCCGGAGCTGATGTGGCTGGCCAAGGAAGGCATTGTGGCCCCGTTACCACCCGAGTGGAAGCCCTGGTGAGAGATCTCTGTCAGAAGCTGCTTTGTAAGATTGCTGGCCTCTGCTGGCCTTCGTGCTGAGCGCTGCCTGTTTGGGTGGCAGAGCAGGGTGCCGGGTGGGAAGTGAGGATAACGTACACAGGCTCTTCCTGGGGGCAGGGGAGCTCAGTTCTTCTTGGGGCGGTGGAAGAAGAAGGAAGGTGTTTGAGAAGTTGGATAAGGACATGAGCAGTCTCCAGGAGAGCTGCTTCCCACACCAATGCCTCTGGGTTCTTGGAGACGTGGTGCTCCTAATCACTGAATGTAGGGTGGTCATGTTGCCCAGTAGGAATATTTTTAGAGCCTTCAAAAACCCTTGAATGAAGCCGTGTCCTTGTGCAGAGCATAGAGCTGCTGCTTGCGTGCGCAGAGCTGCTGTGCTGCTCCTTCACGTTCTCCCGCTGTTTTTGCTACGCAGCCAGGATATCACTGGCGATATCTACTACTTCAACTTTGCTAACGGCCAGTCCACGTGGAACCACCCCTGCGATGACCACTACAGAGAACTTGTCACTCAGGAGCGAAAGAAGCTGCTGGCACGCGGCGGTTTGAAAAAGAAAGAGAAGAAGAAGAAAGACAAGAAAGAAAAGAAGGACAAGAAGGATAAGCAGTCACCGAAGCGACCCACTGTGAGTAGGCCCTGCTGCTTGCGGTGACTCTGGGGAGGAGCAAGAAGGCTGGCGGAGGATGAGTGGCTGTGAATTAGGGGGCGATGCTGTACTGGTGCTGCTTTGGAATGGGAACAGCGATCGCTTGCTTGCTGGGTCACACACACACAGAAAACTTGGGAAGTTTTGGTTTAGGCGGGCACACCCCTAGTGGCTGTGCCACAGCCCCGTAGCGTTGTTGCTGAGAAGCAAGTGGGCCAAGGCTGCTGGGCTAGTCGTAGCAGATATTGACTGTTCTTAAGGAAATTTAGACAAATACCCAAATACCTTAGTAACGCTAAGGTAAAGACACCTTGTGGCAGGAAGGTCCTGGGACTTTTTCCTTAGCCACTTCCATACAGAAACTCCTCCCCCTTCCCAAGCCTGGCTTGTGTTTTATAAATCAGCTGTGAGATTCTGGGAGATCCCAGGCCACTTCCCACGAGAGGGGCTCCCCTGGAAGGAGGCTGCCCTCCTCTGTTGCCCAGCTGGCCTTACCCAGTGCTTTGGGATGCCATCAGAACCAGACACGGAGACTGAGACGGCTGTTTTGCCGTCTGTGGGGTCTTGTCATACCAAGTGCACCCTCTGCCCCATGAAGTCAAGGTTGCCTCTGGCTTGTGCAAACAACTGACCAGAGGTTCTGGGGGATTCTTCTCAAGGACCTTGGATAAGTGTCAGGCTGCCCATTTGGCTTTTGGAATTCCGGTGAACTGGAACACGGATTTCCAGCTTAAAGGCATTAAAAACATTTTTGTGTTAGACTTTGAACCTGAGCTTGTTGCTTCTTCATGACTTACTGTCTTTTGGACAGGGAACAATTATTATCCCGCAGTTGTGTGTGTGAGTGGAGGGAGGGGAGCTGGAAAACACTTGGAGTGCTGGAAAAAATTCTTTCTTTGAAGAAGACAATAAAAGGTGCCTATGCAGGTTCCATGCATACATTGCTGTGATATCTGGGCACTGAACCCAGGTTTAGATGTGCGAGGCTCTCCTGCTCTGCTTTTGGCAGCTGCAGACACAGCCAAATGCGCTTTAGGTCCCAAGTGATAGCAATTCTTTCCTGCCTTCTGTTAGCCAGTCACAAGGTAAATATCAGTGGGGAAAGAGAGTGTTATTACTGAAGGCACAGACGTCTTCAACCCAGAAAACCTCAGGCCTTCGATTTGAGTATTTTCTATTATGTGCATACAGATTACTTAAAGTGCTCCAAAATTTGCACATCGATTTATATATAAATCACTTTAAATATAGCTGTACTTTAAATAAGGGTTATATACATACAGTTACATGTTAAGTTTTAGTTGTTATTTGTTAATATTTATCTGCTTAGGAAATGCAGCCAGGGATTCTTCCTTCGACACCCTTTTGTCAAAAACCCTGCACCATTCTGTCCCCTGGGCAGGAGAGTCCTGAGCCAGAACCAGATAGCCAGATTAGAAATGAAGGCCTCTGTGACAAAGGCAAAGGGAGAGCATCGTGCGTAACGGATTCGTGGAGGCAGTTTGCAGACATGTGGCCAGATAACCTGCACCCTATTCTTATATCAGAGTTCAGCAGGTCATGCCAGACCTTAACTGATGCGGTGAAAGTTTTAGGAAACGGCCCACCTTTCGGCAGCTTTGACGTAGACATCCACCAGGAGCAAGGTATACCTTTGGCAATACAAGAAAATCTTTGTTCCAGTTCTTCTGACTCACAGTCTGACGATGTAGAGGTTAGGCCAACGGTACAACCTTTGCATGTGTTAAAGAAATCCTATTCGCAAGACTTTGAGAATGTTAAAACTCCACCAGAGTCCCCTGAAGACAAAATCCTGCTCTTTGATGAAAAGTTGAAAGGAAAGCAGAAGATTAAAGACATGATGGATGACTGTGTCCGTAAATCTGATCGTCCTTTCTCAGCTGGAGAGAAATCTACAGGACCTGGTGGGGATGTGAAAAGAAGTCCAAGCTTATTGCAAGCCAGAGAAGAAAGATTTTACTGCAGGAACCTTGAAATGACTCGTTTTGATGCCAGTGCCACAAACGACTGGGGTTTGCAGGAGACAGTTGATGCTCCACACGCTCGAGAAGAGCTAAGCTCCCGCACCAGAGTATCTCAGAGCAGAAGTAAGAGAAAAGTTCAAGGTGGTGAGGCTTTGGCTCAAGCTATCAGTCTCTGTGAGAGCGATGAGAGCAGCAGCAGACCTGAGAGAGAGGGCTCAAGGCACATGGATCTGACGAAACCAGGAGTAGACACAAAAGGAGACAGCATGAATGGTGTGCTAGGGAGCCTACCCACGGCCCCTGAAGAGATCGTGGGAACACGACACTGCTTCCAAGGAATAGATGCAAAGGGAGGAACTGATGTGGGTCTTCATTCCGCAGTGCATCCTACGTCAAAACATGTTTTTTCATCTGCCAAAGACGGCTGTAAAGACGACGAAAGAGGTGGTTTGATGTCAGAGTGTGATAGCAGTGATTTGGACAGTTCTCAGAACGATAATGCACCCCAGATACTGGGAGTCTCCTCTCTACACAATGAGTCTGGGAGACCGAAGGACGTGTACTCTGTCACAGAAGAGCCTGTGCTGCCTTGTCCCATCGTGGGATCATCCCTGTCTCAGATATTAAGTCCTGCCGAGAAGTCAGAGAGAGAGTGTAGCTCCAAGGACATGAAACCGTGCCACACGTCGCAGGAACGTGAAGAAGGTGCCAGCCCAGAACCTGACTGTGTTAGTTTTTTGGTGGATTCGTGTGGGAAATGCACTGCCCAGGAGTCTAACGGTGCTGGAGTGCAAACAGAAGTGAAGGAAGAAAATGGCAGGACAGATCAAGCTCCCGGGGCGTGGGGAGATAAAGTCCCAGAAGAATTGCAGCTTCCCCCTGAGTATCTCCGTCAGATGGCTGACTGCCAGGGAAGCACCAGTCTCTGTCAGCACGTGGAAGCGGAGGTGACCCAAACCAGACAAACCGCTGAGAATTGCAGCAAAATAGAGGTTGGCGAAGGAGCAGGGGGGAATGAGGTAGGACTAAATCCTTTGTGCTGGCACTTCTGTTGTAAACGTTTCTGGAGAACTGAGAGGGAAATCTTGATTTGTAGCTAACTTTCAGGAGCAAAGGGAGAAAGCAGACTGCTGGAAGTTACATAAGGAAATGTGACATTTGTTATAGTGCTTTCCCTAAAGCTCAAGAGGTAGGATGAAAAATCCTTTGTTCACAATCCTCCTTGCGTGGCAAACACTGTACAATTTACATCTTGAATTAATTTTGTATTAGGACAGGTGCCTTCTGCACTAAAAAAGAGGTGATGGGCAGCAATCAAATGGGATTGCAATATTGAATACAAAATCATCTTTAATCATGGCACTAAGATCCTTTGTGGTAAGCACAGTATAAACTCAATCTTTTTCTTGTAAATCCCACAATCTAAATTGAGAGTGAAATAAGTTATTTTTAGCCTAATTTTGCTCACTGAATCTCAAGGCCCGGAGCGAGTGAGTTGGTTAAGGCAATATAGAAGCTGTAAATCAAAGCCAGTTCTCCCACGTACACGTCCAGTATCTTGACAAATGGTCTCTGTTCCCTCTTAAATGAGGAAAAACAGGAAAAAGTTTAAATGAGTTAGCTTTCCTTAAAGAGAAGTATTATTCCCAGTGGTTACAGGCGATTGACTTGCAGGCAGGTGCAGTGCAATTTAGCACAATGTAGTCCTTGGACCACTGGTGCTGTGGTCTTAGGACACCAAGATGATTTACAGGTGTGATGGACCATCTATAAACGTAACTTCTCCTTCCTCTGTGAATACCAAGCACCCCAAAAAAGCTATTAGAAGGGGTGCCGCTCCATAAACCCGGCACTCAGCTTGCAGCGGTTGAAGAAAGTGGCAGGTAGTAGGCACAGCTCTCTGACACTGTTTGTACACTAGCACCATGGAATATGTTCTGCACCGAGCCTCCCCGTCACTGGAAGAACGCTCCAGGTTGTTCTGTCTTTGTCAAGAAGTAATTGCCTCAAGTTAATAAAAACTTACCAAATCTCTTGTTCTGAAAACATCCCCCCCACCCCAAACCAACAAATAGCCACCACCAACAAAACCCGTGAAACAAACAAAAACCAAAAAACTCAAAACAACAACAAAAACCCCAGCCCTATAAGGGAGGTCACTGAGTAGTGGTAAGGAATTGCTTTGCTCTGCTAGTGCAGGTTCCCATCTGTGACTCCACCAAATTGCTAGCTTAGGTTTCTAATTAACAGTACGTGCTAGTGCTCAGTTAGCTGATAGTAACTATGCCTATAAATATAGATAAACTGCAGATTATCCTCAAAGTTTTAATTAGCCCAGTGGCAGTGAGTTTATCTTTGCTGAAGGACAGCTAACTTCTACTGCTCTGCACACATAGTTAATGGCCATCTGGTAGGAAATAATTTGTTAAGCCCAGAATATGTAATTTGTTCTGTTACCATTGGCGTGGCAGGGACTTGGTGGAAGAAAGATCGGTATACATTCATCTCTCTCCCCATCCCTCAGTGTGCAAGTGAATTAACTCCGTTTTCAGTCTGTAATTTCGCATTAACACAGAGTACAGGAACTGGGATTTATGAATAAGCATGTGCTCTGCTGAAGGAACAGCGCTTGGCTGTACTGGCATGCTACAGAGAAAATCCTAGCGTACCCCTCCTCCTAGTTTAACCGGTGCAGTGTATCAAAGGCGAGACTTCTTGGGTGGGGAATTCCACAAAGTAAAAGAGAACGGTCCCGCTTCTTGGTGAAGACAGCTCGAAATGTCAGGCTTGCATTGTTCAGAGGTGAGGATGTTGGGTGGCTCCCAGGGCTCTTGCTGTGCTTTGAAAGGTAAAGATGTATTCAGGAGGTTCTTACTGATGTGCTGCTGCAGAACTGCTTTCTACTTTCAGTAGTGGTGGAAAAAGTGCACTTCCACTGGTGTGAGGTAAGGAGGCAGCCCAGGTTTCTGCCTGGAGATGGTAATTGCAGCTCGCGGGGTGTGGGAAACGTTCTGCCGTCAGGGGCTTCTCCTGCACTTGTTCCACGCTGTGCAGAGTAGCAAGGCAAAGCAGGAAGGGAAGCTGCCGAGGTTGCCTAGGGTGGCGTGGTGTCGAGCCTCTCCTGGAGGGTGCTGGGTTTGGTTGCGTGCAGGTGTGTGGGTTAGTGTGGCTGTTGTTGTTCTCTTGCTCCCGTTTTGGAGCAATGTCTGTTTATTTTCCGGATGACCATGCTGCTGTAAGGTGAATCACAGCATTCAGAGGGGTCTTTGGAAGACAAAACATACGAGTAAATCAAGCTGCTACTCCCCACACATGTCATGTGCTGGTAGTTGTTTGGTGTTAGCTCGAGAGCGGTTTCTTGGGCCGTAGGTTCGGTGTTAGCAGACAGTGTTTGCGCGGGGGAGCGCCTTCGTTCTGAAACGAGTGTCAACTGCGAGCCCGTGCTCTCCTCTTGCACCCTCTAGTCTTCAGGATCCCCGCTAGCACCTGTGCAGGCGCCCCTGGGGAACCTTGCTCCGTTGCGTGGCCCCGTGGCTTCTCCAGCTGGCATCCTTCGTGGTTCACTGAACTCGGACGTGGGAAGCTCTGTGGACTCCAGTCTTGCAGCCAGAGGAGAAACTCGGGTAAGACTCTGTCTTCTCTGGAAACATGCCCAGAAAAGCAGGCTCTGCGAGAGGTCACAGGCTTGGCAATACATAGAGGTTTAAAAGGCAGTATTTGTGACCTCTCCTCAGCTTTGAAATACTTCAGACTGTTTAAAAAAACAAACAAAACCTTCCCCAACTATTGCTTGTTTTTTTTTTTGCTATTTCTAGGGAGCCCAGTGCCAGATTTTGTACTGTTAGCAGCTTTAAAGAAAGGACATTTTCAGTTACTGTTGAAATGCTGTTAAGTTCATTTTAGGTGATCTTTAATTTCTATCCAAATGAAGCATGGCATACAGTACAGATGATGTAATCTAAAAAATAAAATTTCCACTCTCCTATCTAATGAGAAAGAAACTGAAAGAACATTTTCTGGATAAAAATAAGACTTAAAATCACAATGATTGTTTATAGAATGTGTCCTTCAGGATAATCAATCAAGAATGCTTTATGTAGTATTTTTTTTTATTTAAAGGATAAATCAAATAATACACTTGCAAAACATTATCCAACATCTTCACTGAAGGGTTTTTTTGCTGACTTAAGTCCTGATTGTCACTGGCGAGTGCAAACATTTTATTTTATTGTGTTCGCTCTGTGGAACTAGCTGTATGCCACTCCCTACCTTCAACAGAGAGATCCAAACAAAACATCTGCTACAGTTGGTCGTGACTGAATCTCTGTTCGGAGGCACAGGAAGGTTTTGCATATGTTCTTCTTTTGGATGGGAGACTCTTTTTTGTAACAGGAAGGTGCACCCTCATAACGAATGTCATCTCCTAGCTGGCTGTGGCTCTGGAAAACAAGGATAGCTGTGTAATCCTGAGCAAGTTCTCAGAACTCAAAAACTTCTTGCCATCGGCAGCTTTCCAAGTCCAGTGGGTTTCAGTGGGTTTGTATCTCCCCTGTTACTTTGCCTGTTCTCTGACTTCCCTTTCTTTTTGACTTTGCAGCCCGCAGAGCCCTGTAAGCCCACTGGCCACACCAAGAAGTTGCTGGGATTGGTCTGTGAAGAGAAGAGTTCCCTGAACACAGTACCTTTAGATAAAGGGAGAAGCGAAGAGGAAGAAAGTGAGAATGAGGTAGTTTGTGTATTGGTTCTGTAGTTTGTGTATTGGTTCTTACTACACGTCAGTAACTGTAACGCATGGAGCCTCAAGGAATGAAAGACTGTGCTGCTACCCCCACTAACAGCTGACTGACCATGGTCATTCAGTTTAACTTCAGGCCTTAAGTTGCCCTGCACTTCCTGTGTGTGTCGCTTGGTTGCCAAAAAGTGTCTGATCTTTTTTCTCCTTGTGCTCTCTATAAATCAGCATCTGCCACAATGCATTTCTAAGATTAATTGACTATAGGCTTATTGCTATCGTGTGTTGCTGTGGCTCTGCTCCCTTATTTCCACTAATTATGAACCCTCAAGTTCCTTCGGTGTGGCCTATGGGATTGCAGAGATCAGAACTCAATTTCAACCATTTCCTTTCTTTGAATACATTTAGAGTCTCCGTGGGACAAGAAGACTGTTCAAAAACCTGCACATGGATGTCAGTGCCTTGGGAGGCAGCTTTGAGTCTGAGGTAAGAAAGACAATGTGAAACAGGCGTGTAAAACTGCCCAGATAGAAGAGGAGCTATGACAGTGCACTGCCCACGCATGGGCTGCAGGAAAGGTGCCCAATGAATGTTTGTAATTCACAACAATTAACAGCCTGGAGCGGGGCTGATGGAGAAAGCACAGCAGCAGTGCTGAGTGCAGTATGAGCATGTGTGAGAAGCCAGATGCAGGCTGTGGAGGGGCATGGTGTGGGTACCAGAAGGCAGACTTGTGCTTGAAGGAGAATGCTTCCAGTCTGAGAGATGGCATTTGAGCTGACTGCACGTTTGCACAAGGCGGAGTTTTAATTATTTCTGAATGAAGAAAGAGAGAAGGTCGCATAGGTGTGATGGGCGAGACAGAACTCAGCTCTTCCAAGGAAGGGCAGAAAGGAGAGGGTCTCAGATCTGAGTGGCACCACTGTGCCCGTTGTGGGAGGAAGGACTGATGAGGAAGAGGCATGGTTTGTTTCCTCAGTGCTTTTTTCAGTTGGTGTAGAAGGAAGGCTCATCCTCTGCTGAAATTGCAGTGGTCTCATTTAGAGAGAGGAGAAGGGAATTTAGTCTGGGAACACCATCCTCACATTCTCATCCCATTCCACAAGAATCTCTTAGGTTCTTCATTGTGGACTGGATATGGCCTCTTTTTTTCTTTTTTTTTTTTTGTGTGGTAATGTGAAACCCGTTTTCTATTTTGCATGCTGATAAATTCCATTGCTCAGGCTCAGAGCATCAGCAATGAGTTTAGTACATGTGTTGCCTTGTGCAGACATCTTGCTTTCCCTGCGGGTGTGCATTCTTTGCCAGCACTTTCTTAGCAGTGATCAGGCTTAAGATGACAAAGGGACAATGTGAAGTGCGTTGCAAGCAGCTCTAGTGATTCAGCCTGTTTGTGCTGACATTAATCCTCTCTTATCACTTTGAAAATTCTGTTTCAGTATCTGAAAGGCAAATTAATTTCTCTTAAAACGTTTTCAGTATTTCCCTCACCCTTTTCACAGTACACAAAACAATCAAGCTGTAAAATACTTTGGAGAACCTATTGAACAGCGCTGGGCAAGAACTGCAAAGGTTTCTGTTAAAGTGGATGTAAAAAAAAGGCTCAACTCTCTCATCTCCAAACAACAAGAAGCCCGTTGGAGCCCAATTTGTCACTGAAATGTTAATGTGTCCGGGAGCAAAGAGCTGTCCTGGCATTTCAGTGACATGGTGGGGCTTCAGGAATCTATTATAAAATGGCAATTGCTGCCCAACAGCCAGGCTCTGTCTCAAAAGCTAGTAAATCAGATTGGTGATATCTCAGTCCTGATAAAATATTAGTGCCCCAATGAAAAATATAATTCACTTGTAGCTCCATGAGATGGCAGTAGAAAAACATTCTTACGAGTGAGCTCTCAGCCTGCATCCCAAACCATTCTCCAGCTTCTTTTCAAAATGGAGAGAAGGAAGGAATTCATAAAACAAGCCCTACAGAAAGTAAATCTGACAAGTAAAGGGATAAAAACAGCTGGTTTCGTGTAGTCTGCGGATCAGTGTCGAACATCCATACTCAAAAGAAATATGTGAGGGTTTAGTGACTTACTGAGATGCAAGGAAGTTGGGTAAAAGTAGAGGCCGCACTGAATGTGACACAACTGTCTGGAAGAGAGGAAGCAGAGACGGACAGAAATGCTACCACTTTCAGTGGCCTCTGGTGGAGCAAGGAGTAATTTAGCTGGGGAAAAAACACTGAAAATAAAACCCAAGAGATGCTGGAGAACTTGAGGTGCGAGGTTTATATGTAACAGCTCAAATGTCCTTTTAGGAAGAGGGCCTCCTCTAGGTGGCTTGGTTTGCTTGGCTGTTCATGGGGTTAGTTCTCACCTGAAGCCAGCTTTCTTGCCTCCTGATTTCCCGTGATGGAATAGTTGCTGCAGATGTGCAAGACTGCTGTTAAAATGTGAAAGAACTTTGGGAACCCCTGAAAGGGGCAAGTAGAGGAAAAGACCTGGAGGCATCTCACTCTGGGTGCGTGGAGAGAGGGTCCAGTGACAGCAGAAGTGATCCGCAAACTGCAGAGCCTGCAGCTTGGGAAGCTTTGGTACTCTGCCTTCTGTACGGGTCAATCTCTGGGTAAACAGTTGGAGTCAAGGGGGTCCTTTATGTGGTGGGGAATTAACATGCAGAGCTCTCTTACCAGATGGAAACGTGTGAAAGAGAGCAGTCTCTGTAAGTAAACATTGCACAATACAGCATACATCTTAGTGCAGAGATGTATGTGCAGGAGGCAGCGTTGCTGGTTCCAAGGCAATTAAGACGTCCATAAGGTATCAGTGCAGTGATGACTAGCTAAGGGGGAGGAATGACTGGTGCGTTCATTGCCTTGCTCTCTCCCGTCCTGGGGAAGCCTGGAGAAGAACTGCTGTAGTAAGTCAGCAGTTCTCACTCGTGGGAAGTAGAGCAAGCCTTGATCTGGAAAGAGTCTGGTGCAGTCTGAACAGGAGGTTCACCGGGCGGGCCAGCAGTAGAAGCAGCACCGGTGTGCGTGTGCTGGGAAGGAGAGTGTGCTGTGTGGGAATCTGAGGCTGTGAGCCCCTGAGTCCAGGCTGGAAAGCTCTTCGGCTGGAGGGGTTTCCACTGTCTGGGTGCACGCAGCAGTGAACAAACAGGGTGCTGACTTGTCACGGGTGGATGGCCCTACCAGTGCAGAGAGGTGTGTGACTATTTGCTAGCAGATGTTACCCCATCCATTAGGAGAGCAGCAAAGCGGAGGAGGAGAACTTTGGCAGCCGCTTAGCTGATGTCACTGAAGCTCGTCTCCAGCACCAGAGGAGCCCCGCAGAGGAAGCTGGCAGTCTGAGAGAGGTGACGAGTGGCTCTCTGACATCACGGTCCCGCTTGCATGATGTCATTGAGCTCTGCATGCCGTAGGCAGCTTCCAGTGTTGTGGTGTGGATCTCATAGTTGCTTGGCTTGTTTCTCTTGCTGGTTAAAGTACGATATTTATGGAGAGGGGTGCAAACATAAAGAACAAATGCTTCCCAGATGAGGTCTGCCAGACCTATCCCACTCTGTACTTCTCTGCCTGAGAACATCCTGAAAACAGGAAGCACGTTCAGCTTTCGAAGGAGTTCTGTATGCAGTGTGAGTATTTTTCTTTTTTTCCCCCTTTTTAGAGATAGAAAGATGGTGAAGGTTTGTCTCATAATCTCTCATGTTCAAGCTGTTACACAGGATGACTGTGCCGCTTTGGACTTTCCTGAGATGAGTAGGATTCAGTTTTGGTGTCTGCTGTTTATGCTGATTGTTTGTCTCTGAATTGGATGCCTTTCTAAAAGCTGGTCCCCATGTGTTTTTTTGTTTTCCCCCACTTATGCTGATCACTTGAAGTCTGGAAGCAATATATCTGATAGGGAGAAATTTCATATTTTTTAGTGTCACTCAGCTACAGGTAAAATGTGTTACAGCTTGTGAAAAGATCAGCTAAAGCCAATTATAGCCTGGCTGACTCTTCCTAGCTCTGAAATCCACAGAAAATCCACCGTCTATTTTTGACAGAAGGAAAACCTCCCTTCCCTTCCACCTGCGTATCTGATTCTCCAGAAGGGGGAACTGTGTGAGTTGCACTAGTGATCATTAAGGCGTAATGTTAACAAAAGTCTTGTCTGCATCTGTCCTTAAAATAGGGTTCTACCAGCTAAAGAGGTTATTCTGGGATATTCTAGTAACTGAGGTGAATTTGCCTGGAGAGAAATCTTTTTGTGCGCACAGTATTAAAGGACACATCAGTATATTGTCGTGTGTGCCCCTCAAAGGGAAACACCTGTTTCCTCTTTTTAAGCATAAGAATCCTGGTTGGTCTCATCTGGCGTACCTTTTCTTGGGCGTTGTCAGATGTCCTGGGAGAAGGTTCTCATAAAAACTCTAAAACCAAACTATCCAAAGGGGAGCACAATCAGTGACTGGTCTTTCCAGACATGCTTATCCCCAGATAAGAGGAATTATAGCAAAGATGGGCCGACTGGAGGATCACTGCAGAGATGAGACCTGCATACAAATTTGTCTGCGTTCTGGACCAAAGGTGTTATCAAGGCCTTTGGAGAGCTTCGTGTGGCTGGCTAGTGATTCAATGGTGTTTGTGAGCCTTCGCTAACCAGGCACTGGGCTGGAAACAGGCCGTAAGCTTTCATTTATTACTTGGCAAATTGCAGGTGAGTCTCTGAACTGTAGTTTTTTTGGAAAGTATCCAGTGATTTGATTTCTCTGTCCTCCCCTCTGGTTTGATTGATGATTCTCTCAGCCCTGAGAAGGTCTCGCAGACAAATGACATGTCCAAGACATCCCTTCGGTTTGCCGCAGCTCCGTGTTTAAAACTGACAGCATTCCAGTTGCACTTTGATAAAAATACATCGTTAAAATATGCAGTCTGTGTATGGTACACGCTGTACACAGGATGCAGCTAATGTTTGACAAGACACCACGGCATTAATAAAACAGCGAGAAAATAGGAAGTGCTAGCAGTTTTGTTTGCATACTGATGAGGGAACCTTTTCCTGCTTCCTCCTGGCTATCACGCTTTTTATTGTCAGTTTTGTGGGCCTCCCCACTGCTGGGAGAGGCAGCCAAACCTTTGGGTGACTAAGCTCTTGGGATTGTTTTTCCCAGGGCCAGTGGGTTCTGCCATTTCTTAGCCTAGAACATTAGCTGGTCCTGGTCTTGCTCTGAGCTCAGAGTGGCAGCTTAAATCAGGGCCTGCCTGTAAGTTTGTGCCACTGGATGGTGGGGTGGCTGCATCCTGCCTACCCTTCTCTAGTTATTTCAGGCAGAAGTTAAATATCTGGTAATTCTCCTGCAAGCTTCCATCTCTCGCTGAACAGACTCGGTGTGAAAGCATGGATGAGCCTATTGCAGAGCATTTAAGGTGCTCCCAGGGACTGATGATCCCTGCAACAGACACTGCTAGTGCTGAGACCCCATGAATACAAAAACAATAGAGTAAAAAAAAAAGTCTCAACCCCAGGAAATGAGTGGGTTTATCTTAACGTTCCTTTCCTTTGAGATGGACGGTATGAAAATAAGTCAAATTGGTCTTGTTGAGGTCACCCAAAGCTTTGTGATTTTTTTGCTTCTTGCTGCAGAAGAACCCATACTATTTTCACCCCAGCATCTTCCCAGAGAAGGGATTAAAGAATGTTGTAGCTATAATTGTGTTTGACTTGTTGCCTAGAAGGAGTCTTTAAAATCAAGACGTGCTGAAGAAGGGCAAGAGTCTTCCTTGGATGCTGATGATGCATGCCCTCCAACGCCGGTTAAAGTCCTTTCCGGAGATGCTGACGGTAGCCTTTCTGGCCAGAACAAAGAGGATTCTGGTGGGAAACTCGCTGGGAATGAACTACTGGGCGAGAAAGATACTGAGGTGGAAGGTGACGTCTCGGCAGCTGATGAGCTGCCACAGTCTCTGGAGGAAAGGAAAGCAACAGGGACAGATGTGCCCGGCAGTCCCGTGCAACCCAGAGCTGCATCTCCAGATGCTGAAGCTGCTGAGGCAGATCAGCTGGCAAGCCTGGCTGTCACCGTTGACACCGTGTCTGTTGATGAAAATATAGTAAATGAAATGAGGGAAGAAGCAGCTGATCTGAAAACAGACAGCAGGCTGGATGCTGGCAAAGTAAGAGACCTGCCTGCACGGATTGGGTTTGGTGTGGAATCTGCTGTGGCTCTTCCCATTGCTTTGTAGGGCCTTGATTCAGGGAAGCACTTGGAACACTTACTCATCTTCTGTTAAGTCAGCATAAGTGCTTTCCTAATCAGCAGCCTGTTCCTGGGGGGGCACGAGTGCTCTGAATTCCCAGATCGGCAACTTTAGTACTGAGCTAGGAAATATTCTTCTATGCAGACACAAAGTGCTGTCCAAAGCAACCGACAGGCAAAAATCCTGGACGGGGCTGTGTGTTTCAAGCCTTAGAGGAGAAATAAGTCTCAGCTTTCAGTGCTGCCATCTGTACTAAGCAAGCAGGTTTTATAATGAAGTTCACACCAAGCCCAGCTGTCCGTGCTGCTTTGTTTCTCTCCTTCTGTTGTTTCTCTCAGCTTATGTAGAGACAGGGCAAAAGTGTAAAGTGAGCTGCCGGTTGTGATGTTTACAGCTCCGCGGGAGGACGCTGAGAGGGAAGCGTGAGGTCAGCGTGGGGAAGGACTGTGGGACTGTACCTGGGGGCTGGCTCCAGAGCTGCAGCTCGAGCCTGGAGCCTTCCTTCCAGTCTGTGCACTGCTTCTGTGATGCTGTCTGAGAGGGAAACGGGCGGACAGCTGGCGGCAGCGGGCTGGAATGAGGAGCTCCCTATGCAGGCTCCGGCAGGAGGTGGGCTGCTCTGCATCACGAGGTGCAGGTGGGGTAACAGCCTGGACCCCGCGGCTGGGGGGTCAGGTGCACACCTTCCAGGTTTGTTCAGTGTCGTGCAGAAGTGTTAGCGTGAGACCTGATAAATGATGCCTCTCCGATCTAATTTTCCTCCAGCTAATTTTGATGACTTATCTCATTCCATTGATGGACAACGTCTAAGAAACGATAAACTGTAAAACTGAGCCTAAAAAAAACATGCTCTGTCCTGAAGAGCTTAAAGCTGAAATCTTTGCTTTTATAAACACCATCTGCGTGCTTTCTTTACATTTCTGGGTAGTTGTGCTGAAGTCAGCAGGACTGCACGGGCGCTAGTGGTGAACAGCTCTGCGTTGTTTCACGATGACTGGGAACACAGGAGTCCTCGCTGCACGGGGGCATAGCACAGCAAGGTGCTGGACTTCTGAAGTCACTGAGGAAGCATGCTGCTGTTCTGGGTGGCTTCGCACGCTTGCTTGGTGGTCTAGGGAGATTTCAGAGCTGTGGAGATTCTTGCAGAAGGAACAGGACCATAAGCAAGTGCCTTTTATCAGGGATATTTGAAGAGCACTTCTTTGCCCTCCCCAGTCCCATCCTCTGCACCTGTCTTCCCTCCCCAGTCCTTTCTCTGTGAAGTGGTGTTTTGTGATTGTCTTGTGGGTCACACCCTTGGTCTTTCCTAAGATGTTCAGTCACCTCAGACGCATGCTATTTTACTTCCCAATGGTATACAGAGACCAGATTTGTCTTCCGAGTATCATTTGTCTTCTTTTTAGTTGGAAATGCCTAAATGAAGTGGCAGGGCTAGCACATCTACAGGCCATAATGCGTATCTCCTTTCAGCTTTCAAAGGCATCTGAGACCAGTGAATGTGTGGAGGACTTGCAGGCTTCCAACCGCTCAGACCACGACCTGATTCAGCATATGGTGAGTCGCTAAAAGCCCCTCGTCCCTTGGGCATGGGCTTTGCATTCCCTGGGAACGTGCAGCCAGTTGAAGATCGTGGCCATCTCGTGCACTCTTACTGCCCTGACTCCCTGCTGAGCAGTGACATTACAGCTGTGGCACAGGCCACCCATGTCGTCCTTTGTGTAGCTTTGGTATTCAGGGGGGTTCTTGAGATACTGAAGCACAGTTGTGCTTCGCAAATTCCTGAGCAAGCACAGGCTTTATCAGATGAATGACTTGACCAGGAACTGCCTGTGTACATAGAGCAGTGTTGGCAGAACCAGCTCTCACTCTCAAACCTTTTGTTACTCCATGGCTATGCTTCCCAGGGAGAAGCCAGCCCCAGGTCAGGCCCTCAGAAGTGTTCACAGGTCTGCTCTGTGAGGTCCTGACGTGGGTATTCTCGTGGTGGGGAGGCTGTGGTATGTCCACGGTCAGGCGTGATGACAGGCTTTTACCGAGCGGGAGCAGAGACTGCAGAAAAGTGCAGGTTCGTTCTGCGGGTGAGGTAATATCCCTGCAAAAGTAGGTCGCTCATAGCTGGGACTCCGCTCGGATAATTGCAAAATGGAAAATAATAAGCAATATAAAATCATGCTTTAAGGGACTAAACAGCTTTTTCTATTGGAAGTGTGTATGGCTGGGGGACCTGGCTTCTGAGCATCCCAGAGGGAGAACATGCAGGAGGGTAGCCCTGAGATGGGGGGTGAAGTGCCCATCAGCATCTCTTTGTCTCTACAGGAAACTGCCGCTGCCATCTGCCACTGGGAGCAGAGGCAGCATGGCCAGAAAATGGCTGAGAATATCATTATTTACCAGTGTTAGTACAAGCCTGTGTTGGCAAGTGGCTGCTGCATCAAACGATACCTCTTCTAGTGCTTGCTTGTGGGCACGTGTACACACACACATGCACGCTGTGTCTGCAGCCAGGTGCACGAACCCACTGCCAGTCGGGAGAACTGTGTGAGTGACCGGCCTGTGGGCAACTTGCAGGAGCTGGCTTTTAGGGAAAAAAAAAAAAAAGCTCAGAAAAATCTGCAACAATATTGGCAATTGGGTCGGGGGCCGAGGGGGGAAATCTGCTGCTTGCTGTAGACGTGCTGTGTGTCACCCTGCCTGCTGTGACCTGTGGCATGGAGGAGTGCATGGGGTGGTATGGCAGAGCTCGCTGCCCTGCAGCAATTCCATGACATCCTTGGGTGGAATTGCGGTCCCCTGGCACCGCAGGGGGAGTTTCCTCCGGGATCATCAGTGAAAAGAGCCTCGCTGCAGCACAGTGCCACTGCCCCACCTGTCATCCACGCAGGTAGCTCTGGGTAACCCATGGCGTCTGCCCGTGCCCCTACAGCACGGGGAGCAGAAAACCCAGCTTGCTGCTGGTCAAGCCACTACCAGAGCCATCTGACTGCAGTACAGCTATGATCTGGTCTTGGATGCAGGCCTGAGTCTTGATGTAGCCGTCTCCTGTGTCCTGTAAACCTTTCTAATTGTAGTAGCACTAGATATTTGAACTGACTTGCTATCAGTGGAACGATGAGCATGGATTCCAAACTGTGTTTGGATTTTATTCTAATCTCTCAGGAGCTCTGGCAAAACCAGCGCATGCTTGTCAGACACTGATCCTTTTCTTTCTTCTTCAGGACTTGGCTTTCCAGAGTCGGTTTTCTGAGCAGGTGTTGGATGTGGGTGTTCTGTCTCCTGTTTTAGACAGCCCCATGTGCAAGGTAAGTGCTTTACATGTGATCAGGGACCAATCTCTGAACCAGCAGGTTAAAATACTGCATTGTGGTGTACTAAGCACAGGATGAAGCTACTGGCATAAGGCTTTGAGGCAAACAGGAGAGAGATGTTAAGCACCCTGCCTTTGGGGCAGGGATTGGAGCAGCAGTTCTGGTGCACTATTTTATCTGCAGAGAAGCAGGTAGTTGCAGTCCTTCCCGTGAGGGGAAGCTATACAATGAACATACTCTGAGTAGAGGTGATTTGAGCGGTGCATGTGTGCAGGCTCACAGACGCATCCTTTCACTGCCCCCACTACAAGTGTAGACAACTGGCTTTCCCACAGAGTGGTGGGAAGCAGAGTCTATTTTACTTTTTTTCTTTTTTATTTTTTTTCCCTTTTCTTTCTCTTAAGCAAATGAAGAGGACTCGTGTAGCAGAACACAATAGTATAAAATGAAGAAAAGGAGGTTGCCTCCCCTTGACAGGTTTTGTAGGGTTTAGGGAAGCCTATTGCTGAGCATTTGCTTGTCTTGCCTGCTTTCATGTAGCTGCGAAATAGGATCCGTTCAGTGAGTCTGTGGCATATGGAGGAGCGTACATATGCCTGCACGTGTCTGCCTCCTACATCACATCGGCCCCATATGTAGCTATGTTAGGGCAGTCCTGACTGGAGAAGATTACTGTGCCTCTTGAGGTTTTATCTTGTCTTCTCAGCATGTTACTGAGTTGTCTTCCGCAGCCCCACATTCCTGTTGAGCCATCCCAGCTACCCCTCTCCTGCACCATCCTCTCAGCTCATCAGCGCGTTGGCTGGAAGAGCGTGCTGCACGGGGAGGCAGAGGGTCAGGCTCCAGCTGGGGTTTACTCAGCCTTGCTCTGATTGTAAGTGAGTTGATCAGCTGCACTGGAGGAGACCTTGAGTGGCAAACTCACCACCTGTCCAGCAGAGAGGAGCAATCCAGTTTGTTAGGTTGTCTGGAGAATACACCTGTCCTCTTGTGCCTAATAATGAGCATAATCAGATGTGAAGGGAAAACAAAACATATGCCTGCTGTGTTCTCCCCCTCTCCCTCTTGCTACAGCACAGTCCTCGTGCATACAAATGTCTTGTTGGAGCAGGCACATTTTGAGTTTATTACAGCCTTGTCTTGAGGAGAGAGAGGTAGGTTTGAAATGGTGCCCCCTGCAGAACTGCAGCTGCTCTTTTCTGTTGAAAGACAGAGGCTATTTTGAAATGAGACTGGGTTGTTGCAATGTGTTTACTTTCATGCAATGAGCTTGCCTTGCTTTAAATCTATTGGCAAAATACTCTCTTTTAAAAAAAAAGACTGCCTCTGTGACACTACACGTGCGCAGCATTGGAAGCTTTTGGTTAGCGTGTTTTGGCAGGAGCTGTGGTAGATTGCAGAGGCAGTGTGGGCTGCTGCCTGAAAGACTTGACTTCTCTGCTGGCAATGGGGAGGTTGATCCTTTCACCCTTCACTTAGCAGGCATTTGAAGTGTTGGCATCCTGCTTTGCTGGCATCGTTGCTGTGATAGCGGTGAGGAGCTGGAAGCAGGCATGGGATCTGAGCTGTTGTGTGCTGGAGACCGTGGAAATCCTCCTGTCGAGGCCCCTTGGGGGCTATGCTCTGCAGAGAGAAGACGGCCTATTATCTGTCATCCTGCTTTCATGTGTCCAGGAGCCTGGCTTTGTATTGCGAGCGCCTGAGATTTTTCCTGTGGGACTCAGCCTGGTGTTTAAGCAGGACAGAAAACCAAGCTGCTAGCAGTATTTGGTGTTTCCTCTGGGACTGCTGGGGATCCTGAGGCAACAAGAGGGGCAAGACTCCAGCAATTTCACAGACAGGGCTTAAAATCCAGCCCTTGTTCCCTGCAGGCAGGCGCTCCAGTCACCTTCTCAGTATGTCTGGAGGTATCTGCAGTCGGTGGTTTCTGCGGAGGGACTGCCCCTGGGAAGGCGGGTTGGGCAGGAGTGTCACGGTGGCCCCAGGCTTGAGCTCAGCAGCTCACTCTGTAACCGGTTACCTTTATTCCCCGAAAGATCTCGTTCTTCATTTGTTTGGCTTCTCTCCTTTCACAGGCGGCGCAGCCTGGTTTGAGCCAGGAGATGTTTGTAGGGCTCCTCAGCTCTCAGGAGTTAAGTCATTATTTAGGCTGGGGTGGCAGGGAGCTGCCTGGGAGAGCTCTGACCAGGCTGATGTGATGGAAGGTGACAGCACTTGCAGGGAATCCTTCTGCTGTTTGCTCTGCTGAACATTTGCATAAATTACTGCTGTTTTAATTGCTTTTTTGGCCCTGCTCCACACTACATTCCTGCATGGCAAGGGAAGAGCTCACCTGCTGTTTCTGTGGTCCCCAAGAGCTTATGAGTGGGCTACTCCTCTCTGGACAAGAGACCTCATATCCAGAAGCCTCAGCAGGCAGGATGAGCTGCTAATCCTTTCTCATGTGGGACTGAGAGCTTGGAGAGGGAAGCTGTTCCCTCTCCCCAGGTGAATTACACAACGCGTGTTTGTGTGGCCCTGCTGGAGGGACAGAGGTGCCTGGTAGCTGGCAGGTGGGAACAGGAGCAGCTGACTATTGAAACAGCAAGTACTTGAATATAAAAGTGTTTCCTATTTCATAAGTAAGCCATCTGAAGTCACTCTGAGTGTGTTACCAAGGGAGCTGGCTTTGTCTGCAGCACCCAGACGGATTTCTGCTGGATGGCGTAGTCAGCAGCCTGTAGGTAGATGTGGCTGCATGAAGTATGCTGCCCATCATCATCTGTTTGACAGTCAGGATGCAAGGCAGGATCAAGTCCTGTTGTGACTCTGGTCACAGTCAATATATCAATTTTATTGTTACTTGGATGTGTTAAGATGACCTTCAGGGCCGGGGGAAATAACCCAAACCTGTGCTAGGAGTGCTGAGTCCTGGCAGAGAGCTCATCTTCTGTACTGAAAACAGCCAACCTGAGCCCACAGTCTGACACCACAGCCTGGAGAGCAGAGCTCCCAGATGTCTCTGGGCTGATGGATCTCTTCCTCCAAGGTGCCCCTGCAATATCTCAAGACTTTGGTTCCATTGCAGGAGAGGAAGCTAACACGTTCAGCTGGGCATTCTGGAGTACTCTGTGATGCAGTTTGGTCCGTGGGCTTGGTGCTGGTGTGTTGGACCAGGGTGGCACCGCTTTTCAGCGGAGCCTCTGTGAGGTCCTGAGAGGCTTTGATGGCAAAGGAGCCAGCGAACTCCACACTGTTTGCTTTTACCTGCAGGCCCAGGAGCTGGGAGAAGAAGAAAAAGATCAAAGCAAAGCCAGTATAGAAGAAGAGCAAAGCAAAAGAACAAAAGCTGCTGAGAGGTATGGTACAACCAGTCAGAGCTAGAAAGGAGGCATGGGCAGCTTTAGCTCCAGATGATTTTCCTGTCTTGTCTGCCTCTGCTGTGCTGTAGTCACTGTAACCTGTACAGGAGCTCCCTGTAGGACATCCTGAGACCCTGCAGCTTCTCACAGGATTTCTTCCATTCAGTCTTTCTCCCACCACCTCTTTAGTATTGTCTCAACAGATTCCAGCTTCGTTTCAGCTTCTGGCTGGGAAGGCAGCAAAACTGCCTGCCTTCCACTTCCTTGCGACTACCCCCAGCCGTGGAGCTGGCCTCTCCATTTCCCTTACAGCTCTCCGACTTTGCTCCAAGGTTGGGAACGTCAGTCTCTTGCAAAGACGGTCTGACTTTGTTCTCATTGCGTTGTGCCTTATGTCATTTACCCGTAGGAGACAGGCACTAGCCATTGCCTGCTAACAGACCTTCAGGTTCTGAGGCAGGTCCCAGTCTTGGTCAGTACTGGTTCTGCTGGGCTGCCGGCTCTTTGCTGGGAAGAGCCCTAGCTGGAGGCTCCTGGGGCCTGGCTCCTGCTACCGATGGCAGGGCAGTTCAGCTCCAGTGGGAACAGTTCCGTTCAACTTCCTTCCACAGGGGTGGCATAGGGGAAGTCACTGTTTAGCCAGGTGTAAGCGGTAAGCTGTTTTATTATCCTGGTGTGTGGACATCTCTAGAATGCAACAGCTGTTACCCCGAGAGCAGCGCAGGCTTTCCAGACCCTTAGTTACTGTGAGAACTTTAGACTCTCTAGGGGAGCTATTTCCCTCCTGCTTGTGGAGACTTGTTTAAAACAATTGGAATATTGTGCTGAGCAGTGAGCTCCATGGTCTCCTGAGCTCCCGCGCTGCCTTTGAGAGTTGTAGCATGTGGCATTTATAGATGAGTTGTGTCCAAACTCTTAGCTTCCACACAGAGCTACACAGCACTCTGGGGCACTGGGAACCAAGAAGCTGCTGCCTGTGCCAGGAAAACTTGTGAACAGAAGAGGTTGCAGTCCATCTTAATGACTGGCTGCGTGCACTTGGGATTCACAACTTTGTGCTTGGAGGAGCTGTTCATGTGAAGGTCCCTGAAAACGTGTTCTGCCCCCAGGAATTGTCTCCTTATCACTTGGTACCTGCTTCCCAGCTGCGTGTCCTCTTGCTCTGCCTGCAAAGCTACCTTGTGCTTGCCTAGTCTCTCTTCTCTGTGCTTCCAAGATGAAGTAGAACTGTAGATGTAGACATGCCTGCCAATATTTCTATCTCTAATTTAGACAACAACGTATTACTAATAGGGCTGATGTATCCTGGGGAAATCCTGTAAGAACTCGCAAAGAGAGGGAGGTAATCCAGCAACGAGATTCAGTGTTTTGAGGTAGACAGATGCATTAAATCCTCAGCTGCCTGTTAGTTTGGCAGAGCTTGAGGTGGTGTGAATGGTTTGGCTCTTGGGAGCTTTGCTGGGGTTTTGGCAGCCCTATATTGGACAATGGAGTCCCCTTGGCAGGCATGAGCTGGTGCTGCCGACTGCCCATCTAAGTCAGCTGCACGTCCCACCTTCCCTCTGTCTTTGTGTACCTGGGGCAGCCACGAGAATCTGATCTGTGCTAATCTGATATTCTGTTACCTTTTTTGTGCTGCAAAGTGAGAGGGATCAGAGTGGTTGTGAAACATCAGGACAGAAGTGTGTTGCTTTAGAAAATCCCAAACAAGAAGAGGCGGTGGCCCTGGAGCTGGCGGAGGGATCGCTGGATAGCCCAATCAATCTGGAAGAGCTTGCTGCCCCACAGAAAGAGTAAGGGCTTTGTTTAAGTTTGTTTAAGTCTCTGGTGTTATAAGCATAACAGCTTTTGTCCTTCCCTCCCCGACCCCATTACTGTTTGAAGGTACTGTGTGGTGTTAGCACGCTAGGAGATGTTAGGCCCCCTGGGGCCTGGGGCGTAGGGCTCTGTGGTGTGGAGAAAGATCTGTTTGCTTTGGTCTTGGAAAAGCCTCCTCAGCGGTGTCGCTAACAAGGCTAAGCACTCACACACCTTGATAAACATTTTCCTACAGATCCTGAGTTCTCTTGCAGAGTACTACTGAGGTCTCAGTGTGTGGGGGGGGAGGTAGCCACTTCACTTTTAGTCACTGGGATCACTGGTTTGAGGTAATGAAGTCAGAGCACACGATGGCAGAGCTCGGGTTCCCTGCAAAAGCCAGTGGTCTCTCATGGTACTAAATTGGTGGTGTTTGCTGGTCTGTTCCTGCAGCTCCACTGCAATAGAAGTGAACGCGCTGACTTTGCTTTCTGTGTCGAATGACAGATCAGCAGACGTAATTGGGAAAAAAATAGGCAATGGATCTGTCAAGACAAAGTGGTGGAGTAGCTATCCTTGGTGTGAGGACAAGCACAGCACCTCCCTTTTTATTAGGGATTGTTTGTGTAGATGTGTGTGTGTTGGTTCGGTGGCTTTTAAAACAAAAATTAGAGCAAAAGCAAGAGATAAAAAGGTAGAAATGCCCGAGTTGCTCTGCAGAGCAGCCTGATAAATGGTACCTTCTGTAGGCATCTGTGCAGTTGGCCCAGAGCATGTGGTGTTACGGGGGAATGCTGGGGAAGCAGGATTTTTTCAGGACCCTACTACCCTTTCCTCTCTCTCGTTCTTTTGCTAATGGCTGCATGAGTAACCTTTTCTCTCTGACTCAAGGTTATATTACTAGAGCTATTATTTCCCTGATTCCTGGCAAGACAGAAGTCTCTCTGCCTTATGCTAGCAGTCTCAGAGCATGATGAAACCTCGCTGCTTCAGTTTTCACTAGCAAAGAATAAAAATGTTGTCCTTAGACTACTCTTCATTTGTCCTCCTTCCCCTTCAGCCTCTTTCAGACACACCTTATAATTTTGCTGTTCTATGTCTGGGAAAAAAAAATAAAACACACACACAAAAAAACCACCTTAATTATAAGCAGATTGGTTCTGAATTTTTGGAGAGCTTAGGGCTTTCTGTTGCCTAGGGCTGGCAAACTCCCAGCACACTTTAGATTGCAATTGCAGAAAAATACCTGGTCCATGAGAAGTGTATTGCCAGTCCCTGGGTTAGAAACCAGTACTGATTGCATCTGCTTTTATGCCTGGCAGTCAGATCCAGGTTTTCAAAGCTATTAGGTCCTTCACGAGGTGCGGCTGTGTCACCCTCACAAGGTGAGCTGTAAGTGTGCCAAAAGAAGAGTCGTTCAGGACCTAAGTGCTGTTAGGGCTAGGGTTAGTAATTTATCAGTCCGAGTGTCTCTGGGAGTCAATGAGAGTTCCAACCAGTGGTGCCTGGGGACACCCCAGGCTGTTATCTGAGATAACATGCTACTCAAAGCTTGGAGCCCGGGCCGTGTATCCCTCAATAGCCTTGTGAAGAATGCTTTCCTGGATCTGCGGCTGAAAAAGTTCAGGGTGTGAGGCCCGTGAGTTTGGCTGGCAAGCAGGTGAACGGATTTATTCTCCAGGAATGTTGCAGGGGACGCTGGCAGGAGGAGCTCTGTAGGAAGGTTGTCTTCTGCCTCCGTGTCCTCCACCTGCCTCCGCTGCTGTTCCTCGCCTCCTGTGAGCTAAACAGCAAGCGTTCCGCAGCAGCCTGCAAGTGGCTGCAGTCTAGGGGAGCTTCTGCACATCCTTTCCCTTCGTAGACTGGCAAGCTTGTAGAGTAGGTGGCTTTGAGATTTTTGGTTTGGAGGTGATACTGTGTGGGGGAATGTTGCTGTTCCCTTCGTGTTACTCAGTTCTCTCACCCTTTTGCCAAAGAAACTTTCTTTTTTTGGTAGGCAACCTGAAAAGGAAATAAAACACGAGCGGTCCCTGAGCCAGCCTAGTGAAGAATCCCTGGAGGAAATAGCCAAGGAGCTGGAGAAGGAGATTGAACAAGAGAAAATGCACTTACTGCAAGCAAAGGAGGAGAAAATTCAGCAGTTCCAGGAGGAGATGCGGCAACAGGAAGAAGAAGAAGCTCAGAAGCTTCATCAGCAAAAAGAAAAATCCCTCAGGTACTCTTCTTTTGTCCTGTTTCCCCCGAGCCTTTCCCAGCTGCAATTCATTGTTGGTGGCAGCAGGTTTGTGCTGTGTTCTAGGCCACCACCTTGAAACGGGTGCTGCTTTGCAGAGCTGTGGGTGAAAGAGGCAAGAAAAGGGCTCTCGGGGTGGGAAGGAGCATGCGACTCTGTCCTGGCCCAGACAGTCCTGTGGGTGAGGATCTGCACATCTTGAAACGAGCAGTGGTCTGCTGTCAGTGCTGTAAATGCTCAAAGCAGCTATGCAGAGGATGCAGTCTGCCTGAGGAAATCTCTCTCCAGTACAGACAAGAGAGCATCTTCCTCATGTCCTGCATGAAGAGCTACCATTTGGTACACGTGCAGCTTTCATATAGCTGTGAACCTGTCTCTTATTGTTAACCTGGGAAAAGTTTCCAGTTCAGTACTTGGAGCTTTACCACCTGGCAGACTTTCAAATTCTGGGCTAAACGGTAGTAACAGGACTGGAAATTGGAACATTAGAGAAGATGAGGTTACCCCAGAGGAACTATTTGAAGCTCTGGTACTGTATGTTTTAAAGAGGGACTTCCAAACAAGACTTTAAGGAATAGGGCATGGATTTCTGTGTAAAACCCAGCCAATGCCTGAAGTTCTAATAGCAATCCAGGGAGCAGGACAGCAATGGGAGTGGCGTCCTCTATTTGGGAGATTTTTCTCTCAGGACTTGTACTAGAATTACCAGGGCCACCCCAAATAAGTTGTTAGCAGCACACAGGGAGGCAGAAAAGGTATCTTGGTGTGAAATGTTGTGGGAATGTTGTCTTGGGTGCAAGGGGCAGCACAGAAGTTGGACCTGGAGAGAGAAATGTCTAAAGCAGTGGGAAAAGAAGGTGCTGTATGCAAGTGTGAAGCTTACAGATGTACTAATGCTTCCGGTTACCTTGGCTGGGAGTCTGGTTTCACTTAAGAGCAGTTGATTTCACTTACTGAAAAAAGTGCCACCTGTGGTGGTACAGTACACTATAAAAATACACCACAGAAGCTTGATGCTCAGGGGCTGCGTCTCCTGTGCCAGCAGCCAGACTGGGAAGGTATGGAAAAGAATTAACTGGCAAGAGTCTTGGGGATGCATCGCTCAGGAGGCACGGGTAGTGGGAGCTGATCTGTAGGCCCTGGGGAGGCAGTTGGAAGATACTAGAGCTTCCTGAACTTTTTGTTGTTGTTGTTGTTCATTTCTCAGCACTCTGAAAGAGGATTTGGCAAAGGTTTCTGAGGAAGAAGAGTTGCGTGTGAGAAAGGAAGAAACTGAGAGACTCTCAAAGCTGCGAGCCAAAATCGCCTCAGAGACTGAGGCAGAGAAGGAGAAGATAAGGTGAAAAGTTTTCCTGCAAATAGTAGGAAGCTATCATCCCTAGGGATATAAACTCGGGGGGTTTGGGAGGGACGCATCTTGCATGCCACCAGCAACCATGCAGAGGAAGTACTAGCCAGCCTGAGCCTCCCATAGCTGCTGCCTGGCCTGGTTAGTAAGTACGAGGGCCTAACTGTGATGCTGTACGTGCTGGGGAGCGGAGTATTGGTTGGAGGTGAAACTGATGGGCCGTAATGGCTGGCAGATACGTCTCTACTTGATTGCTCTGCTGTTTGTTTCCAAAACCTTAGCTGATACGCTTGTGAATCAAAGTGTGCTTTGGTTCTCCATTTCTTCTGGATTTTGCATGTCCTGTCCTGTACCAGTGTATTTTCTTAGCTCTGGTTCCTAAATGGAGCACAGTGTTAAAAGTACCAAATTCTGACCTGCTTCTGTCTCTCTTTTTGTTGCAAACCTGCCAGGGCAGAGCAAGAGTTCATGCTGCAAAAATTGAGAGAAGAGTGGGAATCTCTGCAGGTAACAGAGAAGAAGAGCCTGGAGAGGAAGAAGCAACTTGTTTTGGAGAAAATGAAGCTGGAAATGGAGGAAGCTCAACAGGAAGAGATGGTCAGGCTGGAAGAAGAGAAGGAACAATTCCTGAGGGAGCTTAAGGAGAGATTAGAAACAGAAAAGAGAAAGGTGAGACTTGTTTGTTACCGATTAGGGTCAGACCCATGCTGTTTATGCTGACCTGGCTTGCATTGCAATGCTAAAATTAAATGAGAATAAATAACTCCTTCACGTGCTTTAATAATGACTCAGTTAAAACACAAAGAAAAGATGTTTGGCATGCTGTTGGAGGTATGATTGGGCTGAGGAGGAGTACTCCCCCATTTTTATTACAATGGTGATTAAGTAATGGTTGTTTAAGTGGCCACATTGCATCTGCAGAAGAGCGGAAGAACACTGTGCCTTTGCCAAGCTAAAGCAAACTATTTTACCAGGCTGGGATACCTCTTTGGCTGCTACTTTAGTCCTCCAGAAAGCTTGGGGTTCTTGAATGGAGGCTGTTTGTAATTCTTCCAGCATAGCACAGCATGACTGAGATCCACTGAGGTCTTCTAGGAGGGAAAGCACATACAGAGTAAAAGCACCTTGTATGTAACTTGGTTTGAAAGGGGTTGACTGTTGTGCTTTTTTGATGCTTATGGATAGACGTTAATTGCAACAACATCTTGCACAGCATGTCCCTACAAATAGAGCTTTTCCAGCAGATTGTTTTGCTCGTGTTCCTGTAGGCAACAGAGGAGCTGGAGAAACAGTTTGCAACTGAACTCCAGCAGCTGAAATCTGCAGCAGAAGAGAAGCATCAAAAGGTAAAAGATAGTGTCCCTAGAATGTAAATTGTTTTTTCCTTCCCACAGTGTCTCCAAATGTGGCCAGGGCGGGTGGCACTAGTTTTTTCCACTTCCTAAACATGGTTCTGGTCTGGCTCAGCATTTGGACATGCTCCAAGTAGGGGGTGGTGAGACTGTATACACCGGTTCTTGCCATGCTGTTTGCTCTTTGTGGGGTGGCACTAAATGGATCTTGTCAGAAGGGTGACAAGTCTCTGTGGGTGGTTTTCATGGCAGGCCATTTCTAGCTTACAAACCCAGGCAGCGGAGGCACAGAGGAGTAAGGAGACTCGGCTGCGTGAAGACTTGCAGAGAGCAGAGCAGAAAATGCAGCAAAAAGCATATCAAGTAATGGCATATGAACATGAGGCAAGTATTCGTCTTGGATGCTGACGATTCTTCACCCTCTCTCCTTGGAGCTTTGAGGTCTGAGATGCTGAGTCCCCTGCCCAAGGGTGACTGGTGCATCCGGGGAAGGGGAACTCCTGCACCATCTCATCTCAGTGGGGTGATTGCTTCCTACTGTCCAGGCCATGGCCTGATCCTACTCGCAAGGTACTCTGAACTTCAGTCTTTCTGCTCATGTGGGAAGCTGCTCTCCTGGGGAGCCACTGCAGTGCAATGCAGTGGTTCAGGGAAACCTCTTTGTGTCGTCATTGCAGCTCAGTGAGCTTATGAGAGAGAAACGCCAGGGAGTGGAAAAAGACCATGAGAGGAAAATGGAGAGGATGAAAGAGGAGCACCAGGAGGTCCTGGCAAGGACTCAGGATCAGTATGAAGAGGAGGTACTGCTGGGGGAGAGCAGTGAACTGGGAGGCCACTGTAATGGCTCAGTCGGTCTGTTCCTGGGCTGGCACTGCTGCTTGCCAGGCCTGCTTATCTCAACCACCCAAAAAACTGGGGGATCTCCTTTGTTTTAAGAGAACTGGCTGTTGGTGCCACTATGTAAAGCAAATTTAGGACAGGTTGTAAGGTTAACCTGTCAAAACATTCTGTGCAGCCATGCACGCTTTGACTTCTGCCTAGAAGGGCCAGTTCTCTTAACAATGCTGCGCCTATAAGCAAGAGGTTTTAATCTTGCTTTTAAATTGGTGTTTGCTAAGGAGCTGTTGTGGGATGGCTTTCCAGAGGGTGTGTGTCCTGCGTGTTCGTGGGGGCTCGCTGGAGAACCCTGTGTTTCACTCAGCCACTTTTCTTGTTTGTATTCTGTAACAAACAGGAGAGAAAGCAAAGAGCAGAACTGTTTGAAGGCCTGCGAAGTGAGATGGCACGCCTCCGACAGCTTCATGAAGTGGAGGTGAAAGCTCTGCAGGCAGAGCTGGATGAACGGCTGACCCTATTGCAGAATAGGCATAGGGAGAAGGTGAGGAGACTGCCTAGCAGTTTGTGGCTTGGCTGCTTTGGGTTGGCCGGGGTACTGTGACACCTCAGTGCATCACCCTCTACAACCAAGGGCGATACAAGAGGCAGGTCACAATTTCCCATTATTTTTTTTCCCCCGTTCCCTCTGGTGGCAGAGCTCTGCCTGGTGAGTGAGGAACTTGTGTCGTTCTCTCTTTATGTTGACATCTCTGTGCAGGAAAGAAAACTACAGGATTCAGAAAATGAGCTTGAAATACGTGCAAAGAATGTCAAAGCAAGATCCGTGCAGCTTCTTAGCCAGGTGAGTCAGCCATGTTGGACCTGCGGACATTTCCTAGCCTGAGCTGCTCCTCTGGCTGCTTCCTCATGGGTGACTTCTGAGGAATGATCAGCCAGGATTTTAGCTACCGTCCAAATTACAGGTTAAAACTTCTGTTGTGAGTCAGAGCAGGGCTAAGCATTCTTAGCGGTACAGCCTTATGGCTAGTGGGATTTGTGGTGAGAGTCAGTGCTTTGGGTGTACTCTCCTGCCGTGGGAGGCATTGTGTGGCTGTGACAGAGGGCTCGTAAAATCCTTTCATGGCAGCATGTCCTGTTCAGTGTCACTTTAGATTTCAGACAAACCTTTCCTGATTTACCTCCTCCTTTCTTTTGTGATGAAAAGGAAAAGAGTGTTTCTCAATCTTGGGCACGAGAGTGGGAGGGGGAGGCACTCCAGATGTTCCTGTGGAGCTGGCAAAAATCACTGGCTGATATTTCTGTGTGCCAAATCTCTTAAGTCCCATCCTGCTACAATGGCTTGCTTCTGTTAGCCCTTCCTTTCCAAGGAGCACCAGAGTGAGGAAGGGAAAAGATAGAGAAATGCTGGGTGCAACCGTAAACTTCGCAAAGTGAGGTGCTGCAGAAATGGCTATATGCCTTGAATGCTCTCACAGCTGAACAGAAGGGGGATGTTCCTTCCACAGGAATACAAATTTTTCTAGCAAATATAATGAAATATTCCTACAAGTATTTCTGTTGTTGACGTTAAAGGGAAGGGAATGGGATGGGATAAAGCAAAACTCAGAACAATGCTCAGGTATTTTGAAATGGTCTTGAAACTGCTGAGCATCAGCAGTCTCCTCTGCTGCCATCCCCATGCTCTGACACTTACGCTGTCTACCATATCTAGGAGGAATCTCTGAGGAAGAAAAGGCAGCAGCTGCTGGATGAAGACAGACGGACTGAGCTAGAAAGAGATGTATGTCTTAGCTCTGGAGAGGAGCTGCGCTGCTTTCGTTTTGGGGAGGGTAGAGTGGGCACGCTAGAACCATGGCTTTATAAAAGCAAGCTATGTTGCTCCTTAATTGTGAGTCTGCAAATCCCTCCCTGCCACCTTGCCTCAGCCTGGAGTGCCATCCTGCTGGGAGTTTGATTAGCTTGCAGCTATTTCTCAAAAAGAGAAGACAGTCTTGTTCCCCTAGGAGGGCACGTGGTCTGTGCATTTGTAGCTCTGGGATCTCCTGTGAACTGTGCAGATAGCAAAAGTCTCTTGCACACTCTGCGCTTTCACTTGTTGTCAGGGAAGTCTGGGGGATTTTTTGTTTGCTTCTAGGAAGCTGCTTTAGCTTCTCAACTCCGCCTCGAGGAGAATCGGAAGGAGCACACCAACCTTCTTGAGTCCATCCGGCAACTGCGCAGGTCTCTTGAAGAGCTCCAAGACCAGAAGTCTGAGCTGGAGGCCCAGGTGGATTTGTTGCAGACCCGAAGCCAAAGGCTGCAGAAGCGTATCAGGTGCGTGTGTGTGAGAAATTTCCTTTAGTGTACAAATTCTACCTGATAGCAGTGTTGTCTGGAGGTGTTGCATGAACGGTTCAGCTGTGTTTAGCAGCCAGGGGCAGCAGAAGCTTGTCTTACTGGTTATTCAGCTTGATAGCCTCCATTGTCTGATGTACCCCAGCCCTGGATGTAGTAGTCGGTATCTGCCAACTGCTGTAGTGTGAAGTCTCTTACTTGTGTCTGTTCCTGTGTGGGGGAAACTGTATGAGACACAGCTGCTGTAAGCTGTTATGAATCGCTGTCATCAGTATGTTTGTGTTCCCGCTTGTCTTGCACATCTGGTCCTTTCCTTCCTGGAAACTGGAGGTTGCTTTGGACGCTTGCAGGTAGATTACTGGCTAGATGGACCCGCAGTCTAACCAACTGCTGCCGTTGTTACCTTTTCATGTGACAGTGAGCTTGAGGCAGCTGTCAGGAGCAAGCAGGAGATTTTGAAAGAACTGGAGGCAGAAGAAAGCGTGGAGTCTCCAAGAAGGAAAGCTGAGCTCCATGTTGAAGACCTGAGAGAAACTATTCAAGCTGTGAGTAAAGCTGGCTGCAAAGTCATTTGCCTTGTGAGATTTGAGGCTGTAACTTCTGGAAAATCCCAACTTTGGTTCTTTCTGCCTGAATTCATTTGAGATGCAATGATGCGTTTTCTTTACCATGAGAGATCAGTGTTTTGTACTTTTTGTTGCTTTCTGTATATTAGGGGAAAGGAGTGTGGGATACCTGAGTGTCCTTGGAGTCAAAAGCAGGACTTGAGTCAGGGACGGATATGTCCTTATTACTTATTTTAAAATATCACATAAAGAATATCTCCAGCACTGATCTCGGGTCAGGGTGATAACATGGTGATTTCATCCAGAATTTTTGCCCCTAATTTGATTCTAAGGGGGGCCCTGGGGTTCTGTTTTCCCATACATATTTATTAGCTTTTGAAATGTTTCAACTCCTCAGCACTCATCCAGAGAGTCTGCTTCCCCACCTTCTCAAAGCCACGAGGACAGCAACTTGCAATTTGATCAGTGAGTATCTGTATACCAGCTACTTCAGAAAATGGGTATTGTTTTTTTCTTTTCTTGGGTTTTACAAGCAAATGTTTTTGCTTCAGCTTACGTGCTTTATGCAGACTATCTATTTTTGGGGAGGGAGCTGCATGAGGCTTGCCAGATGGAACAGAGAGCACAGAAAGCCAGGAGCATACCTGTCTCTTTCTTGTAGTGTCAGAAGCTACATCTCTGCCGAAGGGATCTCCATTAGGAATGCCAAGGAATTCCTGGTGCGCCAGACCCGCTCCATGAGGAAGAGGCACACGGTGCTGAAAGCTGCCAGGCAGCAGTGGCACCAAGATATGCAGAAAGCGCAAGAGGTGGTGCAGGATCTTGACAGCTCCCAGCTCCTGGAGGGAGTGCGCAAGAACCTGGAAGAGGTGAGTCACTGGGCGCTGGCAGGTATCCATCCCATCACTAAGTACAAGTTTGCAGCTGTAGCTCTGCAGTGGTTTAACTATTGCATGAAAAGGGATTCCAGAGTACTTGTCAGTTCTGCTGATATACCAACTAAAGACAGGGAAAAGATAATTTCCTTTGCTGCCAGAACACTCCTACCTGCAGACTATAGCTGCAAAGCTGTTGACCCTGCTGGATGCAGCGTTAGGAATTGAAACCTCCTTTTCCTTGGGGTGAACTTGCCAGAGGCATGTGCTCTCCCCTCTGTATACTCATTTCCCTATGCTCTGGAAGACTTGGAAGCAGTTTTATTCCAGCAGCACGATTTCCTGTGCTGAGCAGAAGCAAGACAGTGAAAGTCATCATGACAACTAAAGCAGATTTTCCTCCTTGGCTTGGCTGTTTGATCCCCTGCAGGAAGCAAAGCAGCTGGACAAGATGAAGTCAGTTATGCGGAAAGGACAGGTGCTGCTGAAGAAGAAGGAAGAGAAACTAAGCCAGCTGGAGTCATCGCTGTTGGAGGAGGTAAGCACCAGCATCCTGCTTGGACCTGCCCAACTGCACTCCCACAGTTCCCAGAGCTCTTGACCTCCTCCCCTGTGCTGGAGTCTCTGTAGAGCTTTTGGTACAAATGGGGGCTATTTAGCTGGTGGCAGAAGACTGGTGTTTGCAAGGGAAGCTGGATTATTAGAAACACGTTCTTTGAGAGCAGAATGGTGTGTCTGTGAGAACTGCAGGAGAGAATAGGCTGGTCACGGAGCCGGAGAGAATGACAAACCTGGTTAGGCTATAATCCACATGATTCACTAGGTCTGCAGTCAACTGAACAAACGTAGGCTGAGGCTTGGGATGGTGAGTTTCTGGCTGATGGCAGCTTGCCAGGCAGGGTTGCCGGCATCAGGGATCAAGTTGGCTGGAGAAAACCTGCTGAATGAGCCTTTGATCTTCTTAGGCCAGAAACAAATGCATGTTAACACCAATATGCTGAAGTATCCTACAATATAAACTAAACTCTTGCATTAGAATTGTTATATATTTTATTAGCTGTTCGTGTCTTGGGCAAGGTGGCAAATATTTCCCTCTGCTGAAGACATCTGGACTCACTATTAAGTGTATGACTGCAGAGTAGATACAGAAAGCAACCTGAAAAATCTGCATGAGTTCTGCCTAGAGAAAACAAGGGCAGGTCACCTCATGTGAGCTAGGATCTAGTCTGCTTTCCTGTTCAATGCAAGCCTTAGAATCTGTCCAGCTGTGCCTGTGACTATGTAGCCTTAGGGCAGCATGAAATGTGAGTGTACATTGCTTTAGATGGTCAAGCACTTGTTGGTGCAAAGAGGGAACCCAGCCATGCAAGAATTATAAGGCGTATTTATTGCACAAAACACTTTGACTTCTGCCTAGAAGGGCCAGTTCATACAACTGTTAAATTTGGCCTCCAGTGCATGCACAGCTTCTTCCAGAGACCAGGCAGTCTTTTTTCTTTTAGATCTTGCTGTTGGAGACCGAGGATGAATATCTCTACCTTCACGTGGTCTGTGCCTGACTGTGCAGTCCAGCCTGTGTAGATGAGCTGTAGGCAGTATTCCAATGGCTTTGCTGTTCCAGGGACAGAACAACAGGTGTTATTTGCAACGTTTCCCTTCTTCTGATCAGCTTTCAGATGAAGATACACTGAAGAGTACTGCATGCAAGAAGACGGTGACTTTTGATCTCAGCAACTCTGAGGACACAAACAGCATGTCCAGTGCAAGCTTAGGTCAGCCTAAATGTAAGTGCCTGACTGGTTTGGTACGCTGTACCCGATGTATAATGCTTTAAACAGTGTCTGCCGTTCCCTCTTGCCTCTCTGATGTACCTGATGTTTTTCTCACTTGTGCTCATTTGAGTTTAAAGAGACTGATCAAACTCAGCTCAGTGAAACACTCCAGAAAGTGAGTCTCCTGCCAGGGAGGCAGCGTCTCCCTCACCTTCCCAGTGATCCCTTTATTCCTTCTGTCCTCTGCTAGTTGACTTGAGAACGGATCTACAGGTTGGCCCACAGCTGGACAAGATCCAATGCCTGACAGACTCTCTGCAGCACATCACCAGAGAACTGAATGGGGTCCTCGGCGTTTTGAGCTCTCTGAACAACCGCCAGTCTCCACTCTTCACTTCGACACAGGTGCCCTCCAGTGGTGTCCCCCTTTCTACGTACGCATCCTTGGCAGGACTTCAGGCAGGTGGCTCCTTGGTGCCCCCCTCTGGGGTGTCTCTGGTGGACCAGTGGGTCCGGAGCACTGGGCTGAGCTCCAGTCGCTCTTTCACAGCCGGGCAGACAGTGGACAGCATCCTGGCAGAAAAGTGGCACAAGTACTTCCCAGGTAGGTCTTGTAACCTTAATCCGTCTACTTGTTTGCTTACAACTTTTGATTTCAGTCCTGCAAATTCTAATCAGCTCATCATGCCAGTGCTGATAAGGCCAGATCAGCTGGTGGTGCTCTTAGGAAGAGTGCTAATGAGATCAAGAATGAGAACATCCCAGTGCAACATATGGCTGACCATGTTATCCTGCTTCCAGAGCAGTTTAGGTTCTGATGTACGCAGAAGGAAAGTTATTAAAGAAGTGAGCAAAAGAGAAACCAGACCTGCTCCCCTAGAAGTGACCTGTGGACTGGGGATAGGTTCACCATCTCAGTTTCCTTAACACCACTATGCTCTTGGCTGGTGGCTCAGCTTGTAGGGATAGCGTGTCCGTAACACAAGAAAGCAAATGCACCCAGGCTTAAAGACTGTTGATTTGGATCAGGGGGACCTGTTTTTAATGTCTGTTTTTCCAGGTGGGTTCCCATCACTCAGCGGAAGTTCCGGTACTCTGGACAACAAGCTGGGATACGTACCTGCAGAGTAAGGGTCTTTTTCCTCAAGTGTTCGTGTTTCATTGTGCTGCATTTACTTCTCTGGAATAATTTATAGATCAGATAGGATTTTGTTCTTACCTACCTTGTTATATGAAATAAGCTGGCTATGAGGCAGGTAAGTTAGATAGTGTTAGCAATTCACTGCCACGTGCTCAGCACTGCCTTGTAACAGCAGCTTTCCTGCAGAGTTGTGCTGCTAACCCTAATTAAAGGAGCAGGATCCAAGGGTGCCAGCCATGGGCCAAGTGGAACTCAGGCTGGCTTTGCTGTGACAGGTGATCCTGGAGGCTACCACCTGAGCCTTTCTGATGCTGCACAGACCAAAGTGGGTGGCTGCTGCAGGTCTTCTCCATAATGTGGTTGGACAGAACGTTTGGAGCCAATAAGAAGTTACTTCTTGCTAACCGTGGCTCTTTCTGTAGAGGTTCTTCACTTTTTCTCAGCTCTAGGATTGTTCCTGTCTAGGCATTTTTCCCATTTCCACCGTCTTTCTCTCTCTGACAACAGTGAGCAGATTCGCCTGTTCCAGCACTCCCAGTTCCAGAGCTGTGAGTCAGACAAGATGAGTATTCAAGGTATGATTGAGACCAACAAGAAATGGCTAGAAGACTTCAAGAGGGATTCAAAGGTGTATCCTTTGCCTGAGTTTGGTCTCTAATTGCACTCCAGCTTCCTGCAGCAGGTAGGAGGGAACAGCAGGAGGTGAGTGAATCAGGAGCTCTAAAGCACTGAACAGCAATTTCAAAGCCTTAGCCTCTATTTTAGTGTCCAGTTCTGCAAAAGAATGTTGTTTAGTAGTTACAGCACGAGTGACCTGTTTTTTCCATCTTTGAGCTGTACTTGACTGAGAGTCTCTCTCTCCCTGTCCCCAGTTGTTCTGTGATACACAGCAGCTGGAGCTGGTCATGTGAGAATTTAATAAATAACAAAATGAAGTGCAGAATGGAGGAGGAGGCAGGGCATGGTGCTGGTGCTGGTGGTACAATCCCAGCCAGCGTCAGTGGTTTTGCTGCAGGCCGCCTGCAATGAGGGAGCCATGAGGCACAGCGGAGGCAGCTCCGTGTGTGGTGCAGCACCTTGGTGAGGTGGCGGTGCCTGAACTGAGGCTCGCCAGGAGTCGCATGGACCTGACATGTGGGGTGGCCACGTGGCCGTGCAGGGAGGGTCCGGGCTCAGCCTGTCCAGCTCAGTTTTCTGAGGCATCCAGCTGCGTATGGTTGGATAAAACGAGTGGAACCTCGCAGTGCTATTAATGGGAGTGTTTCCAGGTTTGTGTTGTAACAGCATTATGCTGGGGCTGAAAGTATCTCCTTTGCAGTGTACACTGATATTAGCAGCAAATCCCTCAGGGCCTCTGATAGCGCACGCTGTCCTGAGCACAGTGCTCCTTTGAATTCCATAATCCCTCTTTAATTCCATTTGACTTGGATGCAGCAGGCTAAAGACAGCACGTGTGCGCAAGGCTGGTTCCTGCCCCTCAGTACGTGTCCTGCCTCCTGGCTCATGCGTGCTAATCCCTTGTGTAAGCCTCGCTTTTCCT
Organism: Anser brachyrhynchus; assembly: GCF_964034855.1. NCBI lineage: Eukaryota > Metazoa > Chordata > Aves > Anseriformes > Anatidae > Anser > Anser brachyrhynchus. Next base: position 1,496,402 of record NC_137718.1, read on the forward strand.
TCACCCAGCTGCCAGACCTCTCTTCCCAGGTGCACAGAAGCCCTCTGCCAGCAGCCCCAGCCTACTTCAGCTCGGACTGGATGAAAACAGACAAATAAAAGTGTACCATTACTGAAAGGTGGGACTTGGCATTTTCAGCCCTCAGCCTCGGGGTGCAGGACCTGGAGAGGTGGTAGCTGGGGCCTGTGTAGTCCCCCTAACAATTTGTTGGGGTTTGGTCAGAGCCAACACTGTTCTTTGTGCTCTGCCCTTGAAATAAAGTCTCTTTACGAGAGAGTGGAGGAAGGAGGAAGTGAACTTCCCAGGTGGATTCTTCTAATCCTGTAATGTGTCCAAATATACTTTATAGACTGTTTAATCCAGTGGTGAAATATCAGGGCTTCAATAAATCAACAGTTCTCTCATTAGTATTCTAGCAATCATGAAGCAGAGCTGTGAATCATGGAGGACTTTGAGTAACTGGTCAAGGGGGAGGAGGTGAATCTGTCTGAGACTTTGCTGGAGGAAATGTGTCAGAAAATGAGCCCACGCTGATGCCCCACAAATGCTTAATTGCAGGTGAGCCAAGTCATCTGGCTTTTGTGGCAAGTGCACGAGGAGGGGAGAACGAACAGCAAAACGGGTAGAGTCTGGGGGTATAACTGGGGAATAGTAGATTGTAACTCTCTGCAAAATGTTCCTGTCTTCTGGGATGGAAGCAATAGGAACAAAACCAGGGATGGCTTTCATGGCAGATTTTCTAGAAAAGAGCTCCCTGCTTCCTCCTTTTTCTGCCAGGCTGGCCAGAACTGCACAGCATAGCTGTGCTGTGGGAGCTCGTCGCATGTATTACAAATGTGCTGATGGCAATGCAGAGCAGGGATGGCAAGAGAGCACGGAGCAGTTCCTGCTGGTGCAGGCGCTGTTAGGGCTCTGAGCCTAGTGTGAATGTTCAGAGGAGACAAAGCCCCACCTGCGTCCTTCCGTACCCTGGGGAGAGGGATCCGGAGGTCGGCAGCTGGGGTCTGCTCCCACGCAGCAGGGCTGTGCAGGCAAACCTGAGCCCTCGGTGCCCAGCCTGGGACCTGGGCAGCAGCTCCTGGAGCAGCTCTGCTGGGCTGCGGGGAGAGCAGTCTCCCGAGGCCACGAACCAGGGCTTTGCGTGGCTGGGAGCAAGGCTGAGGGGTTGGGATGTGTTGCTCTCAGATACGAGGAGGTGGCACATCGCTCTGCGCACCGGGTGGATGTCCTTGTGGTGCTGGAGGGGCGTTACGCAGAGCGCGGCAGCACCCTGGCGGAACGCAGAGCTGCGAGGGGGCAGATGGTGCTGCTCGAGCCAGTGGGGAGAAGTCAGGCGAGGCTTTCATACTGCTAAGTGGGAAAAGTGGTATTTGGTTGTTTTGTCAGTCTTTCCTCCAAGCTGACTTTAAATATTTAATGCTTTAAAAAATGCTGTACCATTTGCCATTTTGTCTGATGAGGAAGTCTGCATTTCAAGGGATCCCATCTGTGAGAAATCATCTTCAAAGTCGTTCTCTCTAGAGACAGCTGATGCAGGGAGGATGGTAAAGTTGCTGTTCTTCACCCTTCAGTGCTGTTTGTGTTTCTCAGTGTGGCTAATGATGCGCAGCAAAGTGAGGCAGAACTCCCCCTCCTGCTTTGCTTCCTGGTTGTTGTATACTGGCACAACATTGGAACAGTTCATGCTGTGAGTGTGGCAGGGGAATGTTTACATGCAAATAGAACTATATTTTTGATGAACATTTTAAAACTCAAGAAGAATGTCTGTATTTACTTTTTTTTCTTTTTTTTTTGCTGGGCTCTAAAATTTTCTGAATTCCTCCTCCCACCTTTGTCCTGGGATCTTCTGGCCAGGCTCCCGTTTGTGGGTCTGACTAGAGGCTTCAGGCCTCCCCATGGATCCTCTCGCCCCCTGCTTGCTAACAAAGCAGGGGTGGTCCTTGTGTAGGCCCCGTCACACTGGTGTCCTTGCTGAAGAAATCCTAGCCAGCTCGCACTGGCCCTGGACGAACGAGGAGACCTCAGGTGACCACAGGGAACGGCAGCTGGCCAGGGGAATCCCTCCTCCGTAGGAAGGGATGGATCAAAACGCAGATTTCCTGTCTGCTGTCGGATTTACACCAATCCCCATCCGCAGGGATTTTGCTTTTAGTTTCCCAGCTCTTGGAGGAACTCATGGCAGTAGCTCCAGCTGATTTTGTAGTAACCCCGCTGTGCTGGCTTCCTGCAGCACGGGGAGGTTGTCAGTCTCTTGGACACTGTCCGCAAAGCCACGTAGCTGCGCCCAGTCTGTGTCCTGAGAAGCGTGGATTAGTGTGGAGAAATGCCTGCTTCCTTAGCAATAATATGTTTTCAAATACGTTTATCTTTCCTGTTGAAACTTGTGATAGCTGTATCTGGTTTTGTAAGCAAATTAAATCAACATGAGCCTGTTTTGTATGATGGTGACATTTGTAGCTTTATTTTTTCCTTGTTGAGCTGTGCTGTTGTAGCCCTCGATAGCCAGCTTGTACTTACCTTTCACATCTTCCCCTCACTTGTCTCCAGGCTGCTTCATGTTTTGTCTTGTCAAGGTCATTTCTGGCAATTTTTCAAGACCACTTCAGCTCGCTGTAGCTTTATTACCATTATTCTATTAAGTGTCTGGCCACGGTAGCAAATGCAGGGGCAGATAGAAAGCTAAAAACAAAACTACAAAAGCAATTCTTCATGGGGCTTTCAGCCAGCAGGACAGCTTTTCATGGGCTTGTAGCCTGCCCTTTTCATAAAGCAGTCATCCAGACCCATTACAATGGTTATCTCCCTCCTGAGCTTCGTGTCAAGGCTGCAAGGCGGGCGCTGTGCCGGAGGAGACCAAGGCCAGCTCAGCTGGGGCTGAAGGAGGGCGGGCGGAGGGGCTCTCCCGGTGCCCTGTGGCTCTGCCGTGGCTGGCGGGGGCTCATCCGTGGGGCACGGAGCCGGGTCACCCCCGTGGAAAACGGGGCCTTGCTCTGGAGTCGCTCTCCGGTAACTCGGGGTGTGTGAGAATTGGTCCTCTCTGCAGGCTGGTGGCTGCCGCAGAGTTCTTCCTTCCTTTTGGAGCAGTCGTGAATTTCCCCCAGGTGGTGGCTGAGCTTCGGCTGCCGCCGTGGTGTGCTTGCTGCAGTCCTGGTGGCTGGGTCGCTGAGTAACGTTCCCTCCGTCAGCCAAGGAGGATTGGGGATGTGCTTTTCTCTTCCCAGCGCTTATTCCTTCCCCTGCCTCCTTCCTTCCAGCAGCCCCGGGACACCCGTAGCCAGCCCTTCCAGCTGTGCACGTTTGCTCTTTTGGGGCTTTCTTTCAAGCGGTCCGGTTAAAGGCTCAGCTCGTCTGGTCTCCGAGCACTGCAGTGAAGGCTGCCTCTGCGCCCTGCCTGGGGGCTCTCCAGTGCCGAGAGACTGCAGACGTGTAACACGGATGGTGGCAGAAATGATGAGGAGAGAGCCTTTCGGCACGTGCCCTTATCCTTCTAGCTCTGACTCCCCTGGGCCCCGTGCTGTTAGCTGGAAACCCGACGTTCAGATGGCTGGCGGCTGGGGGACTCTGGCAGTCACGAAATGCTTGGAGCCAAAAAGCCAAACGTGGTCCTCAGCTGCGTGGGGCACGCGGGCACGCGGAGGGGCTGGGGTGGATGCTGCTGCGCACAGCAGTGCCTGCCTGCGGAGGGAGGGCTGGGAGGGAAGGAGGATGGCTGCTGCACGTGCTGGGGAGAGAGGAGGGCTGGAGCTGAGGGACAGAGTAGGCACAGGAAGAGCGGTGTGTGGATCTGCTGGCCGTGCAGAAATCGAGCCCATCCTGTAGGTTTTTCCAGGTGATAACTGGAGCAACCGCGTCACTTGGTCCCCTACCCCACTCCTGAAGTAACGACTGTGCAGAGAGCACAGGATGGCCCCGAGAAACCCCAAATCCCATCTGATATATAGATGCCTACTGGGTACGGGAGATTTTGTAATCCTGCGGAGAAGCAGTCCAAGCAGCGGAGGTTTGCTGAGTGCCATGGCTCTGAGGTGTGGGGGCTGTGTTCATGTGGGAGTGTACTGGCCTGAAATGTACGTAGGGAAGAAGAGGATTTGCTTTTCCTGGAATGCCAGCACCATGTATGTTGGAGAAATTCAGCGATTAGAAGAGCAAAAGGACAGTGGGTGATTACTCTGCCGGGATGAACATGAGCCCTAAGCTCATTAAGGGGCTTGGAGTCTGCCTGCTGCAGAAGGGGACGTTTCAGTCGCCGGCTACTCAGCCCGTTGCGCGTCGCTCCCAGAGCTCGGACTTCCCAGGACGGTGGGAGCCCCTCGGAGATCCCAGCCATGCTGGCGACCCTGATGACAGCGCTGTTTTTTGTGGTGAGAGCGTTTGGACAGGTGAGTCTGGGCTGGCCAGGCAGCAGGCAGGATTTGATGCTTTCTGTCTTATTTCCAGGGGTGTGTTATTTTGTGGGCAGCGCGGAATCCAGGCTTGGCTGGTTCTTCAGGCTTGAGGTGCCCCAAGCTCCCTGCAGCACAGCTGGGGCTGTGCCACGAACTGCTGATGATTCTCGGCCCTGGCAGTGGCTGCGTGACCCCGTGGCTCTGTTTGTCCTCCACGAGCTGGCCGCGGTGGTGGCTTGGGTGCACGTTGTGGTTTCTGTCGTTGTAGCAAAGCACTTGGCCCTAGAGAAGCAACTCAGGACTGGGGGAAGAGGCAGAGAACTCTGTACTTGCCCTGGTGGGCACATCCTTCTGTCATCCCTAACCCAGACCACCCTGGCGTGAGGTCTGGGCCACCTGTACTTAACACGGTGCCACGTGGCATCAGCCTTACCCGTGATGGCTGTATTTGCTCTGCCAATTTCCTTAGTTTTAGTTCTTGTCCCTTAAGAGCTCAGCAGCAAAATCCTCCACCTCCGTACCTTTCCTGGGTCCAGGACCCCCTTTTTTGAGGGCAGCTGTGGGAATCGCCCATCGTCGTGGTGCCAGGAAGGGCAGCTGAGCATCACCACAGTTAGCAAGGTCACCAGGGGCTGTGATCCCCGGTGATGTGTATGCGGGAGCAGCTCTTGGTGTTGTTTAATTGCAGCTCTTTCAGTTGCTCATCAGCTTCTCCCCTGTCCTCCTACCTGCTGCACATCCTTTCTCCATCCAGCTCGGGACCAGCCTGTTCCGTGAAGAGCCCCTGCCCTACCTCGTGTACCAGCCCCTGCCCTGGCAGATCCAGTGCGTGACGCAGAGCCGCCGCACCAGCCGGGACAGCGAGGTGAGTGCTGCCTTCCTCGTTTCCTCGTGTGGTCAGCCAAGGCAAGAGATAGGGAGAGAGGGCTCGTTCGCTGGCTGTCCCAGAGCTTATTTAAAACCTGGTTGCCAGCTCTGCCCGTGTGACTTTTCAGCAAGTCCCAGCCTCTCCAGGTCTCCTCTCTCCTCTCCTGCTCCCTCTGCCTCGGGAGGGACCTGCCGTGGGTTATCAACCCTGCGGGGTGCCTGCTGAGAGCAGCACGGCGGCCTCTGCGGACTGAGAGCAAGCTGTCCTCGAGGGGACACCCCGTGCTCCTTGCCTGCCTCTTGAGAGCTCCTGGGGCCAGCTCCGTGAAGCCCTCGCTGGCTGTGAGCGATGCGCTGCCAGGGCTGGCTCCCATCCGTGGCAGCCCCAGATGCTCAGCACCCGGTGCGCTGGGGCTGGGCGGGAGGCGCTGGGTGCGGTGCCCTGCTCGGACGTGCTGTGCCAGCTGGTGACAGCGGGGGACTTGTGCAGCCCCAGGCTGTTCTCTGGCAGTGCGGTGCCAGCCTGGGACACCTGAATCAGACGGCAAGGGAAGGGTCCCCGAGCGTCCTGCCAGGCTGGGTGAGCGCCGGGTGGCCCTCGACTGGCACAAAGGGAACTGGCAGCGGTCAGTGGGGGCTTGGCGTGCACCGGGAGCTGCAGCCGGGGCAGTGGCTGGGGCAGAGCTCAGTGAAGAGCAGCAAACATCTGCTGACAAACAGCCTGCTCGGAACAGAAGGCTTGGGCGAGGGGGAGAGATCTGTGCTTTCCCTTGAAAGACAGAGAGCGGGGGAATTCCAGGAGGCAGGGCAAGCTGAAAAAGGTAGGACCGCTTTTGTGGATTAACAAGCTGTTACCTTCCAGGGCTGACAATATTCCCTGGCAGACCTGACACCCCAGGTGCTGCAGTATTGCGGTGGGGGCTGGAGTTGAGGGAACAAACCTGCCAGGGTGCTTCTGTGCTGGTTGCAGTGCGCACCTAGTGAGGCTGGGCCGTGCCAGTGTGCGCCCGGAGATGTTACCAGCAGCTTTCTCAGATCTGATTTTCGTTACAAAGCTCTTCGCTGATTCTCCTTGGAGGACTTCTTACAAATGCAAATTAATTAATCAGTGCTCTGTAATGCTCTTTAAGGGAACAACAGTAAGTATTTTCAAGGTTCCCAAAGGGAATGGGTAGCAGAAAGCTCAGGGAAGCTGGCCCTGTCCCTCTCAGAGCTTCCCAGCTGGCCTGGCAGGGACTGCTCCCACTGCCTCTGCCTGGAGATGGAACTGATTGTATTTCTGTTCTCTACCTTTCCAGAGAGGCAGGAGCTCTCGTCATAACAGCATCTACTCAGTTTCTGGAGAGAAAGGTGAGTGTGGGGCAGGTGGGGAGACAAGGAATGTCTAAGCAGAGGGGGAAACTCTTGGTGAGACTGGGGGTCATGACAGAACAGGCACTGCAGTACCTAGGTCCTTCCTGGGGTCTCTTCTTCCACGAGATCTGTCCCTGTGACATTATTAAGGGGTATTTTGGAAGTCAGCTTTGTGTGAGGGAAGTCTCCTCCCTCCCCCTTGCCCCCTTTATTTATTTTTTTTCCTTTCCTTCACTTCGCTTTCTGTGGTCAGTTCTCCCTGGGGACAGCCCCCTGCTTGCCACCCCCAAGAGGGTGCGTGAGCATGGGAAGGAAGGTGGCGTGTTCATTAAAACACGGAGTATCATTGAGTGAAGGCACCAGTATCACAAAGTTGAATACAGAGCAGCAAATATGTGCGTGTTTGCAGATCCCTGCCTCCCCCCTCCCATGCAACCTGCCCCACTGAATCACAGGGCTTGGGCTGTCCCCAGAACAGCCCCCCCGTCTTCTCCTCCGCCTGGCAAAACCACCCTGAGTTTGTCCCTTTTCCTCCTCTCTGCTCTTCTTTCTAAGTCCGACAGCTTTACTGAAGTCAAGTGCTCGGCAAATAGGATTTGTCCCCTTCTATTCTCAGAGCAACTTGGCCAGTAATCGGATAAAGGCAGGTACGGCGACGTCTGGCAGCACAGGGCCGGGACGGATGCTGCGGGCAGGAGCGGGCAGGGTGCTGAGCAGCTGGAGACCTCGCTGTGGCAGCGCGGGGCGCTCTCCTTCTCAATGAACCAGCAGCCCCGACGGACCTGCCCGCTGCTCCGGGGGCTTTCACTGCCCCACAAGTAGGGGAAGGTCCCCGGGGCTTTCTGGGCTGGCAGCGGCACTCGCATGGGTTTGGCGGTGGGGTGTTATTGATGGGCCTGCCAGTACTGAGCCCTGCGAGCTCCTTTACTCGGTGCATTTCTCACAGAGCTGTCAGCAGCCCGCACAGCTGGGGGCTTGTTTCTGGAAACATAGAGCAGTAAATGCCCCCAGTGGCTCCCCAGCCTCTGGCATTTGATTTTTGCAGCGGGCAGGATTTACGGCTGACAATGTGTCTTGTTAAGCAGGGCAGGAGGGAGCCGATTCCCAATGTGGACTTTTTTTTATGTATCTTTTTACTTTGCAATTTCTTTTAGGATGTGAATAAAAATGGGTTCAGGTGACATTGGTGAGTTTATACAGCAGCATCTGGCATCAGGATTTCTGATCGCTGCTCGGGGGGTGCTTAGCGGTGACACACTTGGTTAAAAGAGCACTGCTGAGTGGCTTTGATTCAGTTCCTGTTGAATTTCACAATACTTCCCTAATGCCACATTAAGCATGGAGTGGGGAGGGCTCCCATTTATCAGCATGAGAGCTTTATTGCTGTACAGTGCCGGGCTTTTTTTCTAATCTTATTTGTGTGTGTGAAAGTAAGTGAGTATCATACTTGGTGATTAAACGTGGGGAAGCTGAGGTCTTCGGGGAGTAAAGCTGTGTAAATAGAGGGCTTAGTGCTGCCAGGGAGGCTGGGCTTTTCCATGCCTCCCGTTTCCCTGCTCCGTCTCCCTCTGCTCTCCGTGAGCTGGCGGAGTCGTGGTTTCGTGCTGCCTCTGCAAGCCGGGGGCCGAGCCCTGTTGGTGCGAGCAGGCGGTGTGTTCAGGGCCACCAGCACCGCCTGTGCTCGCCGTGACGCTCGCTTGTCATCCTAGGCAACGTCACCCCTGACGCCAGCAGCGAGAGCAAGTTCTTCAGCGACCCTTCAGAGAAGGCGGCTGTCACCATCCAGACCCACTTCAGGAGGTACCAGCAGCAGAAGCAGGAGAAGAAGTAGATGCCTTGGCCGCCCACGCCCCGCACCATCCCTCCTCTTGTCCGTTGTGTACCCCAGCGAGATTTGTGGCCGTGGTGACCGTGAACCCGATACGTAGCTCTTGGTGCATGCACAGCTGTAGGCGCTCTGCTGTTGGTGTTGGCTGCGGGTCGGTGGGGTCCTGGTGGCTCCTTCCTTCCCCAGACAGCACTGCCCTGTAGCCAGGGACCACCAGCAAGGGGCTCTTGGCTGGGACCTCAGTGCCCAGCAGCGCTGGCACTTACAGGCCTTTCCCTGATGGCAGCACCCCCAGCTGCACGGTGGCAGGCCCTGGAGCTGCACGGCTGAGAGCTGTTGTGCCCGGCCAGCTGCCCAGCTGGGGCTCGTTCTGCTCACAACAGCTCCGTGCCTACACTTTGCAGCTGGAGCCGAGGTGGAACAACACCTTTCTTCCCTGACCCAACGCGGTGCCTACAAGCTGGCTGGGAACGGGGTGCTGCCAGGCAGAAAGGGGAGCAGGAGGCGTGCCACGTGCTGAGTGTGAGCTGATTTTTGCTTTTCTTGGGGAGCTCTGGGTGTCTTGGCTTTGGAATGGGGGTGAGACTGTCTCCTGTGGTTGCACGTGCTGGGGCTGAACCTGCTTTTCCTTCCCAAGGCAGCCCTCTGTTAACACCAGGCTTTGGGGCAGCTGCCCGTTACCAGCCACTGTCCCGTTCTGGTCTTTTGCTCCAAACCGTCACCCAGGCCATGAGTTGAACAGGGACATATTCCAGGTCTGGCAGGGACAGGGCCCAAGGTGATCACGTTTTTTAGCACCTATTTCTGAGTACTGGCTTTCGTAGTGTGCAGAGTTCTTGAGAAAGAGGGGAAAATAAAAGCAGAGATGGGAGGAGCAGGACTGGGACACCAGGGATTGTTTGGGAGGTTGATGAGGAGACTGAGTGTGCTGTGGCACAATAGGTGCTCAGGGGGAAGGGTTTGCTGCCTGTTTCCTGTTGGAGGCAAAGTTTGGCTAGCATGGCTTGAAGCAACTGTGTTCTTCAGCTCCTGGTTCATTGCTGCGCGCAGCGGTGAGCTTTGGTGCGTCCCAGGGGAGAATAAAGAGCAGCAGGTTCGCAAGGAGCGGAGGGCGTGCTGGGGTGGCGTGCTGGTCAAGTGCTGGGAGTTAGAATTCTGTTAATGAACGACGCAAAGCCACGGTCTGTAAGTGCTGGGGAAGGTAAAGTGGAGAATTCTTGCGAAGATGTAGAAGAAAATCTGTACTAGCCGATTATAATAAAGCCACGTTAATCTGTTGTTCTTTTTATCTTGCTAATCCACTTACTCTCGCAGCTGAGAACACACTTGCCTTTTCTTGCCTCTTCTATTTAAAGTCTGGGATTGACATTTCAGAGGTGCTGCATGGCTGCCGCGCTGTAACACAGCTTTGAGATTGGGGGGGGGGGGGGGCTTGGCTCCATGTAAAGTCTGTACCAGGAGAAGGGTTTGAAGTTTAACATGCACTTGAACTATTCTTGCAGTCTTAGAAAGGCGCTAGTTTGCTTGTCAACACTTTCCCCTGTTGGTGGGGAGAGCCAGAAGGGGCAGGGCTGGTTCCCCTCTGTTGAAGGCAGGTGCTGTCAGACAGACCCCGCTTCCAGACAGAGCCACGGCCGCTGCGTGCGGATCCTTGGGTTCGCTGGAGGGGCTGCGAGGGGGGCGGCAGGGCAGGGCAGGAGGGCAGCAGGAGGTGCAGCCGGGTGCTTTTTGGGAATCTGCGGACGAAGGAAAGGCCGAGTCACCGCTGACTGCTCGCTGCGCGTCTGCCAGCCTCTGGCTCCCTGGTATTGTCCCTTGATGACTTACCTTGCAGCAAGCCAAATAAACTCTTTGAGGTCCTAAGAGACCATGTCAGAGCCGCATAACGTGATCTGCAGCATTAAATTGCCTTGCTCATGTTATGTGTACAAACGCTGGACAAAATCCATGCCCTCCTTGCATGCTAACTTGGAAAAATGCCTTTTTTTTTTTTTTTCTGTCTCCGAAAACCTGTTAAAGTTGAATGAATAAGAAAAACGTGTAGAAGTAAATCCTATTCACACCAGATCTTGGGATTAACATTTAAAAAAAAAAAAAAAGAGGTTCTGCAGAAGAATCCCAACCCCTTTTCGTGCACGGAATGTTACCGGAATAAGCACCAAAACTGATGAGAATGGGCACAAGACCTTGTCCTAACAGCTCATTTTCTGGGCCCCCCAAGAGGAAGCAGCTGCCCGGTTACTGCCAAGGCATTTTCAGCTTCCCTGGGTTTAAGGAGTTGTTTGACTCAGACAACCAAGGGGCACGGCAAGATCTGCTGAGCGGTGCAGCGACACCAGCAGGGGCTGGGACTGCAAGCTGGGAGCTGAGATGGAAGGTCATGGCACCAGCAAGGCCGGTCACACATCCCATTTCTTCGTTCACTTAAAATAAAAATCTAGTAGAGGTACAAAGTTAAATCTGTAGCACTTGATTATAACTGTTAAACACCATTTCTTTCAAGAGTGTTTTTTTCTTTTTTTTTTCTTTTAAGGAGAAAAAGGTGAGTTAAGGTGAAACAGAAAGTTCGTCTGCTCGCTGTAAGGAAGAAATGAGAAATGGGACCAGCGGGTAACAAGCATGGAGAAGTGCACAGTTGTTTAAAGTACTGGCTGATAAATTAGAGGCACTGAGGAAACAAAGGCAGGGAGCCGATTAGACTTAAAATAGCAGCAGAACCTCCCCTGGATGGCGAGGTTCTAGTTTGGGGAAGCCTGTCCGTAAGTCCTCTGCTATGTTTGCCCTCTCGGGCAGCAGGGGCAGGCGCGGGAGGCTGCCAGCCCTGCCGGCGGTGGTGCTGACGTGCTGCTTGCCTCGGCTCCAGCTGCTCTCATCGGGGCAGGATGCTGGAGCAGGATGCTGTGCTGTGCTCGGCTGCTCGTAGCTGGTGCAGCCCGGCCATGGGGTGCCGTGCTCCACGTCCCCACGAGCTGTGGCCTCGAGGGAGCCGGGCAGAATCGTGCCCGGCTGTGCTGCCACACACCCCGACCTGGCGCAGCGCTGCGCTTCACCGCACGTTGCTGCTGCATGGGGGGGGCTCTTCGCCTTGCTTCTTGCCTTGCTGTGCTGCGACGGGCTCACCACGGTGTGCTGCATCCACTCGGTGTGCTGTGCCATGGTCTGGGTGCCCCGGGGGAGCTGCTGGTGGCTCGCTGCTCTGTGCCGAGCTGGCCTGGGGCTCCTCGCTGGTGCAACGTTCTGGGCTGGGTGCAGGGGGGACCGGGCGCTGCTGGCCGGGGGCTCTGGGTGCTGGGGTGTTCTGCTGCGGGGTACCAGCCCGGCACCCTGCTCCCAGCCTTTCCCTGCCTCCATGGCACCCAGGCTGCTCGCTGCCCCCTTCCCTTCCGCGGTGTCCTGTCCCTAACCCAGTGCCACCAAGCGCTCCTCCGGCCACTTAAGAAACACCCACATATAAACATAACCTTTATTGCACACAGCGCTGGTTTTTTTTTCATAGAAAAAGGTATTAACACATAAGCATTTGCAAATTGAAGCAACTCCTGTTGTTTTCAGAACAGTAAAATAGCATGCAATGTCTTTGAGACGTTCCTTTGTCAAAAACCACCGACGAGATCAGGGAAAAAAGTCGCTGAGTCTTTCCTTGTGCCCCTTTCAAAATGATGTGAAATATATATATATGTTTACATATATATTATATTTTTTTTTAATCTGTAACATCAAATTCTTTGTGCCCTGGTTTCTTTTTCTGTTTGGAGAAGAAGAAAATAGTTTCATTTATACAAAAGAGTTCCTTATGTACAAGTCCGTGACTTAAATAGAAATAGCGCCGGGGAGGAGCTGAGTCCGTGGCGGTGCCCGCGCTGCCCTACACCAGCGTGTAGGACTTGGAGTAGGCGCCAGCCCCCTGTTTCTGAGACCTGCCCACGCCCGACGTGCTCATTTCTAGCAGCGAGTCCCGCGAGCCCCCCACTTTGGAGTGCGTGGGTGCGCGCGGCTCAGCGGGGGCGGCGGCGGCGGCCGTGGGGGGCTCGGCGGTAGCAGCGGGCGCAGCAGCGGGCGCAGCGGCGGTGCCGGCCGGGGTGGGCATGGGGAGAGTCCTCTGAGGTAAGGTGGTGGCGGAGGTGGGGGGCGGCAGCCCCGGGGGCTTGGTGCCGGGCTCCAGCGTCAGGTGCCGGGCGGGCGGGTGGTAGCCCCGGGCCAGGTTGCGGATGGAGGCTTCCCGGGGAGGCACCACCGGGCACGGCTCGTGGGCGTCGGGCTTGCGGAAGAAGGCCTCCGACTTGACGTACAGCGGGAGGTTGCAGTAGTCGCCTGCAAGAGGAAAGGGGGGTGAGGGCGAGGTCCTGTGCAGGTGCTTAACTAAGGCTGCACAGCACTGGGACGGTGCCACGGGGACGTGGTGGCGTGCGCTGTCCTAGGGCTGGGGCGTGCAGCATGCGCTGCGCCTGTCGTGTTTCACTACAGACATGGCAGCGATAAAAAAGGGACTGTAATAGTAATAGTTATCACAGTGTAACAGTGCATTACTCGATGCCACGTATTGGAAGGTCCCTTCCAATCCCTAACATTCTGTGATGCTGTAACGTTTCTGCTGCGATACCGTGTCAAATGTGCTCCGTGTTCAATAATGCGTCCTGGCCAGTGCCTTATCCCAAGGAACAAGGTCCTTGTGCCTCCACCTCTGACACCTGGCAGATGTTGAGCTCATCCGACAGAAAAACACCAGATTTGGTGGTTTTACCCATGGGCCTAGCATCTATCTGTGGCTGAGCCCCCTGTTTCACCGCCTGGCTGCGTTTCTTCAGTGTGTGGGGTCATCTTGCAAACCTCTGGCTATGCTGGGAGACATCTGGCTGCAGCTGTGCAGCATCTGGAAACATCTGGACACGTCTGGTAGAGGCACAGCTGCCAGAAACATCTGGCTGCAGCTCTAAATGGGCCCGCCCCTGCCACAGTTGTTGTACGGCTTGCAAACATCTGGCCACATCTGGAACCAAAGCCCAGCAGTGGCAAACAGCTGGCCACATCTGTCCCCCTGCAATATCCGGCCACATTTCACTAGGGCTGTTAGAATCCGGCAAAATCTGTCCCGATCTCCTCGATATGGAATGATTGCGACAGATTCTGCTAGATTTAACATACGAAGCAATATTTGCTACCACGCATCAGACTCCGGTGAATTCCATTACACTCTGTTAATGTCTCGGATAATCTGCTGCAAGCTTTGAAAAATCCCTGTTAGAATCTCCTGGAATCTGGAAGATGGAGCACGCAGCAGACTTAGTCAGAACCTATTACTCCGTTAGGTTGCAAGAGGTTCGGACACGGTCTGTCAGAATCTAATATATTTGTTTCATAATCTGACAGAGCCACTTAAAACCTAGTAGGATCTGTCAGAATCTATTATAACCTATTAGGCTGCAAGAGATTCTGACAGATTCTAAAGGACTTCTATAGATTCAACGGTCCAACAGATTGCAATAAAACAGTCTTACAGAGTTGATTAAAATACAGGAGGGTTTAAGGACTTCTGATATCCCTTTGGGTTCCGTCTCAACCTCTGAATGTTCTGCTGGGTTCTACCAGAATCTCTTACACCCTCCTGGTGTGCATCAGAAGCTGACAGACCATATTAACGTCAATTAGAGTCTGACACAATCCAACAGATTCTGACATGAGTGTACTACAATATACAGAGAATTTGGAGTTTCATGTAAATAAACACTTAAGAATCACGACGGTAAAACCCAGTTACTGCGCAGGGAGGAAAAAAGGGATCCAAAAAAAGGATTCTTTCCCCATCTCCTCTCCCTGTCCCTTTGCAGGAACCACCTCGTGGTACCTTTGTGCTCATATTTGATGTGCCATGCCCAGACCCCGTGCTACGTACTCTTGCTGGCGCGGTGCGGGATGGGCACGGCCACGCTCTTGCCCCGCTCGCTGTCCTGGGGCTTGGGCGGGGAGGCGGTGAAGCGGCAGATGCCGGGCTCCGACGGGGTGCTCATGGAGGTCATGCTGTCGGCGTTGTCGGTGGTGCCCGTGGTCATCTGGTCGGAGGAGCTGTCGGAGATGAAGCACTCGGTGATCTCGAACTTGGCGTGCTGCAGCTGCTCCTCCAGCTTGGCGTGCTCGTAGGCGCGCGCCAGCTCCTCATAGGTGGACGAGGCGCTCTCCGTCGACACCATGCTGTTCCGGCCCTTGTCTGCGGAGGGAGGACGCGTCAGACACCTGCCTGCTCCGGGACTGATGCTGCCTGCCCCGGGACTGATGCTGCCTGTCCCGCTCTGCTTTGGGGAACGTGTCCCTGAAGTGGTGCACCCAGCCAGACCTCCCCAGCACCCGACAGCCCTTGGGGCTCAGGAGCCACCAAGGAGCCCCTGGCGAGGACAGGGAGATGGCAGCAGGGTCCTGCCTCACCTGGGCTGGGCACAGCCCCACCGCAGGGAATATTATTTCCCCTAACAGTGCATCCTAACCCTGCAATGCCCTGTACTCGCTCGTACCTGTGTCCTGGGAGAGGCTGGCGCTGTAGCTGTCGCTCTCGGTGACGGTGATGCCGTGCTGCGAGCCCATCGTCCGCCAGTCCGAGGTGAGGGTGCGCGCCGGCGTGGACGCCTGGCACTTGGTGAGGGTCCACTGGCTGGAGTACCGGTTGCGGGTGCTGTGCGCGGACTTGATGCTCTTCCTTGACACAGGGTCTAGGAAATGGTGGCAGGGTCACGCAGGCTCAGTCAGAGCCACCTCACTGCAGCGCTGCCTGCTCCCTCTGCCTTGCCTGCAGCTGCTTTTAGCCATGGCAGCACCCGGGGGGTGCCCAGCGCTGTCTGCCCCCAGTGCCCCCAGCCCAGCACTTACTGGTGCCCGGGCGTATGTCCGACATGTCGATGAGCGGCCCCGTGTTCTGGATCAGGGCAGGGTGATGCAGCGACACGCCTGTGCAGAAGCTCTGGGGGTTTACGGCTTGGCTGAACTCGGTGTCTGTCACCGGGATCGTGGCTTTGTCATCTCCTGCGGGAAGCAGCAGCGGCTCAGAGCTCTTTCCGTAGCGAGGTGTCTGTTGTAGCTGCCTGCCAGCCCCTCCCCAGCTCATCCAAGGCATTCCCCAGCTGGTGAGGGGCATCTCCTGCGCCCCAGAGCCCCCCCAGACCTGCCCCCAGACCCATGGGGCTGTGCCAAGGGGACAATGCAGGGACGGGGCGGGCTGTGCCCACCCCTGGCTCTCATCCCTCCCCAGCCAGGTGCTGCTGAGGGAGGGCAGGGTGCTTACCCAGCTGCTTGATGCCCTCCTTGTCCTCGATGAGCAGCTGCACGCGGGGGATGTCGATGTGCAGGCGGGGGCCCTGCGGGGGGCCCTTCACCGGCGTGTCGAAGCTGCGGTTGTTCTTGCTGCGAGGTAAGAGGGGACGCAGACCCGGCGATTACTGGGGAGAGCCCCTGTGGCTCGAGCCTGGCACGGGCTCAGCAGCTCTTCCCCAGCCCCTGCAGCCCTCTGGCCCCCACCAGCACCCTGTGAGCAGCCAACTCAGCTCCCAGCGGGGCTTTATAAGCAGCCCAGGGCTGCCCAGCATCCCCTCCCAACAGCCTGTGAACGGGACCCACCTGATCAGCATTTCTGCCAAGCTCTTGGCATCTGTGGGAAAGGAAAAAAAAAAAAGGGGGGGGGGTTGGGAAAAAAGGAAGCTTTTTGAGACCTCATCCATAACATGCTGGTATAGATGTACATGGGTCTGGGGCCGTGCTTTGTGGGCAGTGCCCCTGGGCCCCGCGCCTCTCACCTCGCAGCCGCTTCAGCCGCTTCTCCTTCCTCTTCTTGCGGATGATGAAGAGCAGGGCCACCCCCAGCGTGGCCAGGATGACGGGGCAGGCGATGGTGAAGAGCTTCTTCACGTCGTCCCCCTCCCCTTGGGCCGACTTGATGGGCGGGATGGTGCCTGGAGCAGAGGCGGGCGGGCGGTCAGCGCTCCCAGCGTGTCCCCCCCGGGCAGCACGGCCCCCGGCCCGGCCCCCCCCACTCACTGCCATCGTAATCCAGCGTGGCGAACTGCGTGCTCTCGTTGCCGCAGCCGGCGCTGTTGCAGGCCTTCATGCGGAGCTCGTACCAGGTGGCCTCGCGCAGCTCGGTCAGAAAGAGCTCCCCGGAGCTGTTGGTGCGCAGGCTCTGCCAGCCCCAGTTGCCCTTGGGCCGGTACTCCAGGACGATGGCGGTGATGGGGCAGCCCCCGCTGCTCCAGCCCTGCAGGTTCAGCCTGGCGTGCGTGGAGTTGATGTGGGTGAAGAGGTGCTGGTCCTTGCTGAAGGAGGGCTCTGCGGGAGAGGAGCCGTCAGCGGGCCGCCGCGGAGGACACGGCCACGGCCTCCCCGTTCTGCCGGCATCCCCATCCCCTGCTTTTTACATCAGGACAAAAATATAAAGCCAAAAACAGCAGAGGAAGGGGCAAAGCAGGGAGGAAAAGGGCCCTGGGGTGCAGCATGGAAACGTGGAGCTGCCCAGCGAGAGCACGGCAGGGAGCCCTGGGGCTTCCCAGCCAGAGCAGGCTCCTTGGTGCCGCAGCACAGTGATGTACGATGGCAGAGGTCATCGGCCAAGGCAGAAATCTCTCATCTCTGGTCAAAGCTACTCGCTGCCACCTCCTCGCCAAGGGTTACAGAGGGTAGGGGGGTTTATCTGCCCCTAGCCAGCAGTAAATCCCAGCTCCCCCCCGCCCCGCGGGGCTCACCCCTGCCGTGGGTCTTGGCCTCGATGATCTCGCTGATGCGGCCAGCCCCCACGCTGTTCTTGGCCGCCAGCTTCACCTTGTACCAGGTGCCGCACTTGAGGCTCTCCAGCTTGAAGGAGCGCTCCGAGGAGCTGATGAAGACGTCCTTCCACTCCTCGCTGTTGTCCACCGAGTACTGGAGCACGAAGCCTGGGGGTGGGGGACAAGGGGAACGGTGCCTGCAGCCACGGCTTTGGGCCAGCACCGAGCTCCTGCAGTGCCCTCCCCGGGGAGCCCGATCCCCAGCTCCATCCCCAGGCTGGAGGCAGCTCCTTGGCCCGGTGCGAGGGGCTGCAGGGAGCAGCTCGGGGTCCGTGCCCATATCCAGCACCACCAGCACAACACCAATTACTTGTTTTTGCACGGGAGCGCGGGGAGTGCGAACCGTGATTGATTGGTGCGAGGCTATAAAGGGAAAGGCAGAATTAACTAGCTCCCTTGGGAAGCTGCTAGGAAGTTGCTTCTGTCATCGAACGCCGCCTCCTTTCACATGATTAAGAGTATTAGGAAGCACACCGTGTCCTAGATGAACAAACCTGTTACGCTGCCGTCAACAAGATGCCTGGTAGCGGCTCTCCGGGCTTTCCCAGGGAGAGGCACACGTGTGCACGGCAGCTGGGACAAGGTGCCGCATTGCCGAGCACGCTGGCGCGGCACAGACCCGCTCACCCGGCGCTGGATGCGTGCCTGGCATCGGCAGCGGGCGCTGCCTGCCCGGCGCGGGGACACCTGTGGAGCCAGGACGCAAACGCCCTGCAGCAGGCGTGGATCAGGCCCGACCCTGTTGCTGTGGGAACCACGACTTTGACTGTTCTGACCTTTTTGGCTATGCAAAAATTCCCAAATTCCGTGCTGCATCACCGGATTTGGCCATTTTTGCATTTTTTTCTTTGCCAGTTCTCCAGCAAAAATAGCAGGCAGGAAGGCTTTCTGCTGCTGCGTGTGCACCACGAGCAGAACGAAGTGTTGTGCACTGCACCGGAGCCTTCCTGCACCTGCCTGAGCTCAGGCACCCCGGGAGTACCTGGGGGTGTACCCGGGGCTGCCCTGGGCAGGCTCCGTTCCCCCCCCCCCAAGATTTCCCAGCCCCGTGGACGCCCACCCAGGCACCCCGCAGCACCCGGCACCCCTGGTGCCTGCCACCTGGTATTTATTTATTTAGTAGATGCAGCATGTTTTTAATATTTCTAATCCAATTATAACCAAATTTATCAACAGAGTCCGTTGGAGTGAAAGGCTGCTGGCTGGGGAGATTTGCTTGTAATTACTTTCATGCTTTTAATTAATTGTAAGCGAGGTCTCCTTCCCCTCTCCCTGCTCCCCCCTTGGTGTGCAGCTGTTTCAAAGTATAATTCATTAGATGAATCAGAGCAGAAAGGAGGCTCTGGAAAGCAGGGATGGTCCTGGGGCCCTCCTGAAGCCCCCAGCCTCCCAGAGACGGCAGACACCGGGGCACAAATCCTGCTCTGGGGTGCTCAGATCCGCATCAGCTCTGGGAGATGTGGAGGCAACACTGGGGCTGGCCCTGGCCACCAGCACCTGAGTAATTAGTGATGTGCCCTTCGTTATTACGTACCTCGGATGGAGCTGCCCCCGTTGTCCCCAGGGATCCAGGCCAGCGTGATGGACGAAGCCGAGGTCTTCGACACGGTCAGGCGCGGCTGGTCCGGGGGCACTGGGGACAGCGCAAACCCCCGTGAGCACCCGCCCCAAACCTCCTCCCCCCAAGGCAGCCGGCGCTGCGCCCCACCGGCGCCCCTCACCTTGCACCAGCAGGTTGATGATGATGGTGTCGAAGCCCCAGGTGTTGGTGGCGGTGCAGGTGTAGTAGCCGGAGTCCTCGGCCTTCACCGAGCGCAGCACCAGCGTGCCGTTAGCCTGGATCAGCCGGTGGCCGTCCACCGTCACGGGGATGGCAGAGTCCTCGCTGCCGGGAGGGGACAGCGGGCCTCAGCCTGGCACGGGACAGGCACGGGGCACCCGGCACCGGTCCCTGTCCCGCGCCGTGGCAGGGGCTGCCTGGCACTCGGTACCTGTCCTTGGTCCACTTGATGGCGGGGACCGGCTCCCCCACCGAATTGCAGGGCAGCCTCACGTCCTTCATCCAAGGGGTGGTGACCGTGCCTCCGAACGAGATGATCTTGGCCGGGGCTGGGGGGCAAGGAGGCAGACCCCAGGCTTGTACCGAGAGCTGAGCCCCAAGGCACTACCGGGACAGGGGGCACCCAGGGACAAGCCTCTGCGTGGGACCAGGACGCTCGTCCCCGCAGTGAGCCGGTGGCCCCGGCGTGTCCCTGCTGCCCGGGTGCCAGGCACAGCCTCTTAGGGTCCCCATCCCCCCCGTACCTTTCCCGGCAGGCTCGATGGTGACTTTCTCGCTGATGTTGCCGCGGCCGGCGGAGGTGACGGCGGCCACCCAGAGCATGTACTGCTGCCCGCGGTTCAGGTGGGCGATGCGGTAGAAGAGCTGGTCGGGGCTGGTCTCGTACTCGCTGGGGGCCTGGGAGGGGGGCAGGAGGGGGCACAGCCACTGTTAGACCCTCGGCTGCATCGCCCTCAGCACAACCAGCCTGGGCAAAACTACCTGAGCTGTCAGTGGAGAAAAGCTCTTCGTGGGCCAGCTGCCTGCACCCCGGCATCCCCACAGCACTGGTACCAGCACATCCCCACCGCCAGCAGGCTCGAGCCCTCGCTCCCATCGCCTGGCAGAGGGCAAAGGAGGTCCCTGGGCGCCCTCCACCCCACCCAGCTCTCCTCGGGGTGCTGGGGCTTTGCTCCCCAGAAGCCGTTCAGCCCCGCTCGGCGTTTCTCAATGCCCGCGTGAGCCGGCTGGTGTCGTCATTTCTCCAGGGAGCCCAGGCCAGATCGCGAGGAACAGATGGCTGCGACGGCGTGGTTAGTTCCAGGGAAACGACGCTGCCCTGGGCTGCAGCAGGGCGCGGGGCAGGGCCCAGCTGGGCAGCCGAACCCCTCTGCACTGGGGGGCAGCAGGGAGGGGGTCCCCAAAATCCCACAGGGGCTTGTCTCAGCATCACCAGCAGCCAACGCAGCGGCTGTCCCGACCCTGTGGGGGTTCCTCCGGCATGGTCTGGCTCCCAACCCCACGACGAGGCAGAACACAAGCTCTCTGCTGGTTTGTGTTGCACTGGGGCCACATCTCCCTGTACAAACCATGCCACGTGGGGAAGAACCACCCTGAGAGCACCGTCCTGCTGTCCTTAGCCTGTCAGCATGAGGCAGGGGGACAGGCACTCGATCCCGAAGGGGCTATTGCTCGGGATGGATGGATGGATGGATGGATGGATGGATGGATGGATGGATGGATGGATGGATGGATGCGTTCTCTCTGTGTGCAAACACGGCTGCGTGCAGGCAGCTGCATGTTCATCATCCGCAAACGCGCACCCTTGTGGGGCCCGCGGATGTAAATGTACCCCACAAGCAGACACCTATATGAATATTGTATAGTATACATAATTTTTTTTAACCAAATGACAGTTTTGACAAGATGCCAAGAAAACAATATCGGATCCCAGTGGTTTTACCAGTTGCTTTGATGAAAAGATTATGTTGCCCTGGAAACCAGAGGCTCAGATAGTGAAATGAGTTTGAGAAGGAGCTTTTGATAAGCACTAGTCTGCAGACCTCCCATCAACCTCTCCCTCGTGAAGGAGGGATGGGACCAGGTTTAATTTCTATTTTATTTTTGGTCAGCTGCTTGCATATTTCCCCTTCTGGAGTGAGTGAGGAGTGGAGAAACGCCGGCAGGAGGCAACAGATAGTTGATGGGACTAACAGAGCACCCATGGGGGCCTTTCCCCAGACACCCCTGAGCTGTCACAGGCTGGATGCACGGCCCCACCTGCATCATCCCCCTTGCAGCAGCTGGGGCAGGTCCCCGTAATCCTATTCCTGCCTCCTGCCACGTTTGCCCAGGACACCAGGGCACGTCCCCAGCCCCGTCCCCATCCCCGTGCCCTCACCGGCTGCCCCGAGCCGGGGCTGGAGCAGAAGATGGTGTACTTGCGGATGATGCCGTTGGGCTTTGCCGGGGGCAGCCAGGAGACCACCACGCTGCTGGCTGAGGATGGCACAGCCTTGATGCCAGCCGGGGGACCTGGAACTGAAGGAGCAAGAGTGTGGCAGAGCCGGGGCCACAGGAGGGACCGGGGGGCCCCTTGCACCCCCCTGCCTGCAAGACAGCACGGCCAGCCCTGGGTCACGGCCACCTCTCCACGGGTGGCTCTGGCCCCCTGCCCACAGGAAGGCTGTTGGGTTAATTGCAGCTCGGGTTTAGAACCAGTGATTGGCTTCTGGTGTCTGGCTCCTTAATCCGCTAAGTGCCCGGCCTCAGCCTTCCCCTGCCCAGCTGCGCTGCCCCAGCAGCTGCTGCTTCCCCGGGCGGCTCCTGGGCAGGGGCTGCTCTGCTATGGAGATAATGGCATTAAAGTAGGGCAGGCAGGGGTGTAAATATTTAAATATCTGCACTTAAGGAAAAGAAAAAAATAAAATAAAAAGGGAAATGTCGTGCTGTGGCTGCACACCGGGGGTTTCCCCGCACACCCACAGCCGTTTCTGCGCGCCCCTCGCCAGCACCCACCCGCGGGCACACCCAGCCCTCCGCAGGCTCGCTGGCCCTTTGGCGCCTTGTGCCTGGATTACAGCGTGCCTATCGGCCTAATCAGCCCCACAACATATGTCTGCCCACGGAACCTCTGACAGATTGCAGCCTGCGGTGGTCAAAAGACAGAGGAAGGGCCCTGGCAGCGCGTCTGACCCATAAAGCGATTGCCCGCTGAGCAGAGCACGCACGCGCCAGCCCTGGCGGCAGCACCCAAGGTGCTCAGGGCTGGACCCGGGGTGCTGCAGCTCCTGCACCCGCTGCTGTCCCTTGTCCCATGCCCAGCAGAGCCACTGCCACTGCCCCCAGCCCACGGATGAGACTTGGGGTCAGGCCTTTTGCAAATCCAGCATGGAGAAAAGGATGGAGGAGCCCAGCTCCCGGGGCTGCAAACCTCTTCTCTTTATTCCTAGCCAGTGGCTCCTACAGCTCGATATTCTCCCACCTGATTAACACATACAACTGTGGTTCATCAGGCAGGGAACAGGGAGGTGCACGTGCACACCCGCCTGCCCTGGGCACAGCAGCTGTGCCACCTCCCTGTGTGCCAGGGGTTTTTGGGGAGCCCTGGATCCCACTGCACCTCCCCATCTGCAATCCCATTACTGGGATCCCAGGGGAAAGCTCCAGGGGCAGTGCCACTCACTGTCCTCCTTGGTCTGGATGTAGAGCACGCTGCTGCGGACGCCATCGCCGGCCTGGGTGTACGCCAGCACCTGCACGCTGTAGTTGGTGAACTTCTCCATGCCCCGCAGCTCCACTCGCTCCCGCGTGGTCGTGATGTTCTGCATCTCGCCCCACTCTGCGGGGACAGCGCCCGTCAGCCCCGCACCACCACCCCCCGCGTGCCCCGTGCCCCAGGGACACTCACCTCCGTCCATGTAGAGGGACCAGAAGATGACCCGGTACCCCTTGAGCACGCCGTTGAGGGTGCTGCGCGGGGGCTCCGACCAGGAGATGACGGCCACGTCCGACGTGATGGAGATGGCCCGCACGTTCTCGGGGGGCTGGCTGGGGACTGAGGAGGGGGCGGTCAGCTGGAGGACGATGCCAGCACCTCTCCCCTCGCGCCCACCTCCAGGAGCTGATTCCCATGTCCAAGCCACCCTATCCACACCCGCCAGGCTCCCCAGCACCTCGGCTCTCCATGGAACCCCTGGCCATGGCCCCATTGCCCTTCTCCCCAAGCCCCTAGCACTGATCCTGCCTCCAACAGGCGCTTTGCTCCTTCCAGACCCCCGCAGCGGGTGCAGCTGCTGTGCTCCTGAGGACGAGGGCTGCCGGGACACGCTGCACTTCCCAGCGAGGGGCGAGCGGTAGAGCTGGCTGGATGCGAGGTAATTAGATCCCATTGCCCCATAAGAGGTAACTCTAATTTTTATGAGCATTTAAATGATAATACATCACCGTAACGATCCTCTTTGAAAATGATTATTGTTTCATATTACTTAGGTGTAAAAATATAAGCACCATGTAATTAGGGACTGAGTATAATAAACTAATACAGATAGTCCGTTTGAACAAAATGAAGGTAATATAATTACGGAAAAGACACTATTGCTAAAACAGGGTCCCTTGAATACCCCAGGAGGAGTGCTAATGTAGCCAGGAAATGAACATGGTTTGACAGGCTAACGAGAGCCTTAATTAAGTATGAAAAACTGCTGAGCAAACGCGCTGCAAAACTTTTTCCTGTTGTTTTTAAGATGCCTGAGGCTGCCCACGACCCTGCCGGGTGGAAACCGTCCCCGGCAGCCTTACCGTCCTCCAGCGTGGTGGCGTTGATCTCGCTGGACGACGGCCCCGTCCCCGCGCGGTTGAAGGCCTGCACCACCACCCCGTACTGTGCGAACTTCTTCAGGTTGTCCAGCGTGTAGACCTCGCTGTCCCCCGTAGCCTTCATCTCCACGATGCTGTACTGCCCGTTGCTGCCCGGGCTGTTCTCCCGGTACCCGATCTGGTAGCCGCGGATCACCCCGTTCTGCAGCTCCTTTTTTGGGGCCTGAAGTATTGGGGATACGAGATGGGGTGGTGTCATGGCCCAGGCTCTGCAGGAGGGGAGGTGGAGGCGAGGCAAGTCCTCCTTCTCCTGCTCATACAGAGGATGGAGGACGAAGGCTCCTCATCAGCAGCGCAGCTCAGGGCACACAGAGGATGGCCTCGGAGAGCCCTGGGCTGCTCGGGCACGTAGGAAGAGTCACAAAAGTGTCACCAGCTCCGAGAGGGCCACCAGAGGGGTCCCACCGGGAGGTGATGGGCAGAGCCTGGCAGCAGGAGGGGACAGCCCCGAGCCAGCCTTAGGAGTGCACGAGGCCAGGTTTAAATCAATCTTAACAATATTCCTCTGAAGCATTAAGAAATCAATAGGGTTGATTGCAAATTTATGTTACAAAGCCAGCGCAATCCATCTCTCTGAAATACTCCTAAAATGAACTGACTTATCTTTCAAGTGAATCTTATTTTTCATTAATCTGTTTTTCAGGACCTAGGAGGAGGGTGGAGAAGCTGGAACCCTAAATTTATTGACTTACCAGTTCATTCTGAAGTCCTAACTTTATAATCAATTTTATTTTTCATTATGCACCTTCTGAAAAATAAATCTGATTCTGAACTATATTGATCTTTGCTTGAACAGTTTGCAACTAAATGTCTCAGTTTTTCCATATTTATTCTCTCTTTCCCCATGGCTCCCCATGGATATCCTGTGAGATAATTAGCTTGTTATTAAACATGATTAATATGGACCCTGCATGATGTAGCCGAGCGCAAGCCCAGCCTTCAAATTTTCATGATGTTTCAGAAATTGTCCTGGCCCTCGTACCTCCGAGGAAACGTCCTGGTCCTGGAGCAGCCTGCCCCATGGGACTTGGGATGGGGTTTGCACCAGGAGCCCTGTTTGCTCCATGTGCCCAGCACCAGGACTGCATTTGGCACAGCACCGACTGCGCTGCCCCACGGGCACGTGGCTGCCGTGGCTCCATCCCAGGGCGAGGGAAGCAGGAAGGTGACATGCCCGACATGGGGAGGGAGAGCAGGTTTTTCTCCCCCTGTGCCCTCGTGCATCTTTGTGCTGCGTAAGACTGCGTGGCCAAGGAAAGCCCCTGCAGTGCCCCAGCCCCACGCACCTTCCAGGTGACCTGGATGCTCTGGGACGTCATCGGCTGCAAGGTGACATCCATCGGAGGCCCATCAGGAGCTAGAGAAAAACAGACCCGAAAGAGGGTGTTGAGAAGGGAAAGGACCCCCTTGGCACAAAAACACTCATCCGAAAGAGAGCTCGGCTGCAGCCAGCTTTACGTCGAGGACACAGCCCCCAGGCCGTGAGCAGCACCTGCTTCCTCCGTGCTGATGGTGAGCTCCTTGCTGGGCTCGCTGCGGCCGATCTTGTTGAAGGAGTACATGCGGATGCTGTACACCGAGGCGGGGTGGAGGTCCACGATGTTCGCCTGGTTGATGGTCGGGGAGATGTTGCGCGTGGACTGTTTAAAATCCCAGGAATCTGGAAAAGCAGAAGAATAAGAAAGGGGATTCAGCACCCGAATGCCATCCCCTGGCCTGTGGCACCAAGAGGGACATGTTCCATCCCAGCCATGCCGGGCAGGTGGATGCTGAAGTCCCCAAAGGCTTTCGCAGCGGGGTCCCCCACTAGAGACTCTGCGTCCCCCTCCTTGCTGTTATTTGGCTCTCAGTTTGGCTTCTTGCAAATATTGTCTCTTTAAATATTCCCTTTCAAATGCTCCCATCTAACATAAATTAACATATTTCATGAATGCCGCTCTCTCCTTTCTTCATCAAAGGAGCAGGGGTGCAGAACATTCCCTTTACGGGGGTGATGGGGCCAGCTCTGCACCTGCCCGCACAGCCCGGCCCCAGGGAGCAGTGAGCCCCAGCCACGCGGTGGCATGGGGGGGGGGTCCGCTGGCACCTACCGGACTTGTTCTTGTACTCGATGTCGAAGCCGGTGATGATGCTGTTCCCGTCAAACCGCTGAGTCCATCGCAAGTTCATGCTCCGGGCTTTCACCTCGCGGATCTCCAGCTCCGGAGGGTCAGGGGGCTCTTGGGGAGACACGGGGGGTCAAGAGCCAAAGCGCGGGGTGACAGGGAGAGAAAAAAACCAGAAATAGCAGGACCCTGTGAAGCTTTGCCACATCCCACACCCCGTGCGCGAGTTTGCATTCCTTCGGCAGCCCTCGTGGGTTCGGTGACAGGCAGCGCACGCTGGGCTCACACACATGGACACGTACCTTGGACGGTGAGCTGGATCAGGCCTCTGTCTTCACCATACGAGTTGATCGCATGACAAGAGAAGAAGACGGAGTCCCCGCGGTCAGCTGGTTTCAGCTATGAATAGTTTGGGGAGAAGAAAGGAGCCACCTCAGCCTTGGCTGCCCCAAGCCCCCGTCTTCCTGCAGGGACCCCAGCCCACTCCTGCCCCGGGGGGAGCTGTGCCTGTGGGCGCAGGTTGCCCCAAACTCCTAACCCCTGCTCAGATGTGCCCAGAGCTTTTATTCTTTGAGGCATCCCTGGCACTGCCCAGCACTTTTAGAACCAGATCCCTCTGCACAGGAAGGCAAAATTTAGTGCAAGGAAAATGTAACCCACTGGATTTCATTTTCAGGGCCATCACAGCACGAGAACAGTGGCTGGTTTTAGCTCTTCGCAAGGCACTGCAAGCAGCTTTTCTGCATTAACTGCCCCTGTGCCAGACATGCAAGGATGCTCGGGAACGGCAGCGGGATGCAACCCCCAGAGCCCAGCCCCTCACCTTGAGGGTGGAGATGACCTCGTCGCCGTTGTCCTTGGTGGTGATGGCGTAGCGCATGTTGCGGTCGGGGTCGATGACGGTGTCGCCCTTCTCCCAGCGGATGATGATGGGCCGCTCGCCCCGCGCCGTGCAGTTCAGCTCCTTGCTCTGCCCCTTGATGGCGATGGTGGTGTTGGGGTGGGATGTGATCATGGCGGGGACTGCGGGAGGGAGCCGGGGGTCAGCGCCCCCTCGGCTCGCCCGGTGGGGACGGCCGCAGCCCGCAGCACCCCGCGGGGAGGCCGTGGGTGCGGGGCTCACCGAGAGGCCACGCAGCCCGAAGTGGAATCGTTTCGCTGCATTATACGGCTCAGGATCATAAAATAATGAAGCAGATAAATTTTATAATGCATAGCATTACACCGGGGTAGACAATAAAACGTGAAAGACAAATAACCAAGCGCACACTATAATGAAGAGAAAGCCTCCAGTCTGAGACGTGCGAGTATGAATTATTGACTAAGGTTTTACACTCCCGAGGATGAGAGGAAGAATGTTTTCCATCACAGATTTGCATAATTCACTCGTATAAACCTGGGCAGAATATAGAGCGCGATTCCACATCAGCAAGGCAGCTTTTGCATTGCAGATGCCGGAGAAATTTCCCCCCCCACCCCCTCGAAGATTCCCCCCAAGATGCAAAGGAGGGGAGGGGAGCCCCCAGCCGTGCCCACCGCCCACCCAGGCGCAGCACCCTGCGGGGTGCCATCGCCACCAGGAGGACTCGGGTTTTGGGTGGGCGAGCGGGGCTGGATGCTGGCAGCGTGGGGCGGCACCGCCGCGGCTCCCCGGAGCAGCGCGCGGAGCAGGAAAACAGGCTGGGGGCGGGGGCAGCCTGGGTAAGCCGAAAAAAATGTAATGCATAAACAAACAGCGCTGCCGAGTCCCGCAGTAATATATGATAATGACAATCCGCAAAGGCAACACACACTGTTATAATGGGACACAAGAGGCTCTAATGAGCTACGACTTCTCGGCTTTCTGTGGCAATGTAATTCAATTAGCAGCTAAGGAAACCTTTCCTCCGGAGCTGCCGGCATTTTCAGGGTGCGGGGCATGCGCCCACGTGGCTGGCACGAGGCGTGAGCCTGGCCGCGGGGACTCCTCTGCCTCGTGACAGCTCTTCAGGAGCCCATGGAAATCCTGCCCGTGGCCAGCCCCGAGGACCCCGAGCTGACATGGAGGGGCAGGAGCGGGGAGAAAATAGCAGAGCCCGACCTGCTCTAGCGTGCGGAGGATCACGAAGGCCGGGACCCTTGGTGGGAGGACGGACCCGGCTCTCCTCGGGGCTCCGCGGAGGAGCCAGCCCGTGCCCTGCATGCGGTGGCCCCAGGAGAGGAGCTCTGTTTCAGGCTCTGCTTCGCTGAAATGCACTTATTGATGTTTGATTAAAAGCAGCTCCTTGGATGTAAACATATCAACTTCCCTCAATTGCCGGGGTCCCAGGAGAGCGGCACGTAGCCCAGAGCAGAGGAAGCAGCAAAACAAACCCGAAGAAAACCCCAACCAGCCGTGCACACAGCACGGACCGGGGCTTGGAGGCAGCAGCCCCCTGCACACCATCCCTGGTGCTGCCCCATGCCTCCGGCACACCCCCACACCCCGTGCTGGTGATGCCCCAGGCCCACGGTGACCCACGGGGTGCTCTGAGCCCTGTGAGCATCCTGCACGGGACCGGCTGCAGGGAGGAGGAACAAGGGAGGGAGGATGATCACGGCTGTATCTCAAGCAGCCTCCTTCTGCCTCCTCACATGTGCAGGATCCTGCACACCAGAGCCTGGGTGCTGGATGTGAGTGGAATCGCTGCTGAGCACCCCAAACCCAGCCTGTGTATCCTGCCCCTGCACAGAACGGCTTCCCTCATGGGCAGCTTGCCTCCTGCACGGTCTGACATCCCATCCCTTGCGCCCAGCCTGCTCGGCTGCCCCGGCACTGCCTCATTGCTCCCTCCGTGCCCATGGGCCGTGTTAACACAGCCTCAACAAGAGGCTGGTCCTGTCTGCTGGGCAGAGATAAGAGAGATAAGACTGGCCACCAAGGGAATTGTCAGCACCCCTCATGCTCTGCCGTCCCCAGCCAGGCTGGGGCAGGAGCAGCTTCACAGCCCGGTGGTGACAACTCAGTGAGAACGGTGACACACCAGTGACAAGGGCTGCTCCTGCCTCCCTCGCCCCCCTCTTCCTTGTTTAGAGCCAGCTCTGTGATGTTAATTTGATTGCACCCGTTTCAGCTTCCTTTCTACACTGATTAGCTGAGTTTCACCTGAAGCATGAGATTAATTCAAATTGCATGGAAGCAATCAGTTATGCTCCTGCAGTAGGACACCGAACGCCCTGGTACCTCTGGCCCTGCCCGGTGCCCGGTGAGCCCCCCAAGGCTGGAGGAGCCCCCGCAGCCCGCACTGCCCCCGGGGACCCGACCCGCTCCATCCCTGGCTCTCTGCTCCTGACGCAGCCATGTGCTAAATGGCATTTATCACGCGCTGTGATCTCCTCACCTGTGCCTGGGCCAGCGAGCCACCCCCCGGGTGGCTGTGTGCTCCTGTGCCCTGCTCCCAGCCTCCAGCCCCCCACACCTCCTGCTCTGCAGCGCACCCGACCTGGCGCTAACAAGTTGCCTTCAACAGCACGGATGAATGCACCAGCCCTGCATGGCAGCAAGGTATTACTGCTTCCAGACCAGTGCCCGTGCTCGGGGCTGAGCAGAGCAACTTCGTGGCACGGTCCCGTGGCCAGCGCATGCCCCGAGTGCTGTGCACCCTGCAAGGGACGGCACCCCACCAAAAGGCCGGCCTGGCCAGGGCCC
This sequence comes from Anser brachyrhynchus, assembly GCF_964034855.1. NCBI lineage: Eukaryota > Metazoa > Chordata > Aves > Anseriformes > Anatidae > Anser > Anser brachyrhynchus. The sequence continues at coordinate 1,525,823 of NC_137718.1, forward strand.
TGAGGGTTAAATCTGCACGCAAAGCCCTGCGGTTTCCTCCTCGGCACCTGACAAGCAGCAGCTAACTGTTCCTGGCACTAGTGGGGCTGTGCACGCTCCTCTGATTTATTGCTTGCCTGCCTTGGTTAGCCCCGCAGCGCTGGCACGGCAGCACCCGGGATGTGCCGTGCGGCCGGGGACTGCACCTCTGGCCCCGCGTGGTGTGGGGCCGGCGGCTCCCCTCTCTCCAACTGACCGCGGGTTTGGGCTCTGATTAACATTCATTTAACGCTGTCTGCAGTGGCCTGGCTTTAGACGAAAGCCGGTGCTGATCTCGCTTTAATTGGCCTGACATTTCACTAAACAAACAAAAATCAAAAAAATGAAACAAAACAAAGAGCCCCATATAATGCTTAATTGGCTGTGGCGCTTCGTCTACCTATTCATTCAAACCTTTTCAAAGGCTGCTGAGGTCTCCGGGAAATGTAAAAGCACATGCATAATAAGGTTATGTGCTATTCAAGTCAGCAAGCAACCTGTCCTGGGATGCAATTATACCAGATAGCAGGGACAAGGCAACAGTTCAGGCTCCAAGACTTCTGCACACTCACTCGGGATTAATCGCCTTGACTTTGTACCTGCGCCTTATTGAAGTATGTTGTTTGAAGTCGCTCGTTTCAATTCATCAATCAGCGGGATAAATTAAACAGCTGACAGGGAGAGGAAAAGGCTCCCCTAGACCCTCCCCGCAAGAAACGCAGGAAAGTAGACGCTGGCTGGGGAGGGGAGACGCCGGAGCGAGAGGGAGCGAGAGGCTGCCGCAGCCGGGCGGTGGGCGTTTGGCCGGGGGGAGCTGCAGGGGGGAGGCTGCAGGGGGGAGGCTGTAGCCCTGGCCGCTCGCAGGGTTTCTCTTCCCTGCCAGCGCCGGGTGCGAGACCTGGCCGGGATGCAGCACTGTGCATGTGCCCAGGGTTTTTGGGCATTCAAGGGAGCGCCCGCTGCCAGCCCCAGCTCCCTCCTGCCTCTTCGGCACCACCCCTCCCCTCTTTGTTAGGGAAACGACGATTTTAAGATAAATCTAACATGGGAAGCCAGCAAGAAAGCATGAGCCTGATGTTCTCAAAGGGTGCGTGGAGCCAACAGAAGCCAAATCCAGGTGTAAGGACAGCAAGGAGGGGAGCCGCGCGCACCGCTCTGGCACCGTGAGGATGCTGCCACAGGAACCAGCAGGACCAGGCTGTCCTCCCCTCCAGCACCTCTTCCTGGAGGTTTGAACTCTTACGGCAGCAGCAATCAAAATAAATAAAGAGGAGCTGGAGATTATGTATTCTGCTGATAGCAACGGGAGAGGAATCCAATAATAAGCACAGTTCAAACACGGTGTCTAACAACACTTCCCAGCCCATCCCTGTCAAATTAGCGAAGCTATTTCCTTCCCTCCCGTATGATGTAGATTGATTGCCTGGTTTTATTTAGGACTAAGTGTTTATAATCGCATAAGGGAAGCCAGTCCCTGCAGGAGGGCAATCGATGCCCCCCGTGCCCCGCATCGATCGGGGGCTGCGCGGTGCCAGGGCAGCGCCAGGCCGGTCCCTGTGTGTGCAGCGGGCTGTGCTCTGCGGGGGCACCCCCTGCAGCCCCCCCTGCAGCCGTGCCATGTCCCAGCCCCGCCAGCACAGCTACTTACTCTTCACGGTGAGAAACATGGACTTGCTGATGTCCGTGCCCACGCCGTTGCTGGCCTGGCACAGGTAGTAGCCGATGTCCTCCTCCAGCACGTGGCGGATGAGCAGGGAGCTGTTGGGGAGGATCTGGATGCGGCCCGTCAGCGGGATGGGGTGATACTGCTGCGGGTTCCCACTTCCTAGGAGGGGGCGCAGACACGCAGCGATGAGAGCTCAGCCAAGCAGGAGGCTGCTCGTGGGGCTCGATGCTGGGGTGGCCAGGCCGAAACGGAGAGACCAGAGATCCCCAAACGCTGCCGTGTCGCCTCACACGTACCTTTTGCGTGCTTCCACATGACTTTCGGAGGCGGGTACCCATCCACGGAGCAGTTCAGCACCCCAGCTTTACCGTAAATGCCATCCTGGTTGTTGGGCTGAACCACAAATCGAGGAGGCACTGGATAACAAGGACGCAAAGATGGCCGTTGGAGCCAAAACCCCAGCAGCTTCTTGCAGACCATCTCTGCTTACACGTGGCTGCCCTGTCTCCCCTGCCTGCTTCTATCCATGCTACACCCACCGCTGCCCACCCACCCAAGCCCGACATAGGGGCAGCCCCAGGGGTGCTCACCCCGCACGATGAGCTGCCGCTCACGGCTGACGGTGGCGGCGGCGTTGCTGGCGATGCACGTGTAGTTGCCGTTGTGCTTGAGGGAGACGCTGGAGATCTGCAGGGAGCTCATGAACTCCTTGCTCTCGATGGTGACGCCCGAGCCGGAGAGGATGACGTGCCCGTCCTTCCGCCAGGTGATGTGGATGGGCATGTCCCCCGAGGAGACCACACAGGGGATGTAGAGGAGCTGCCCGATGGAGGCTGGGGGGAACTCGAAGGGCTGGATCAGAGGAGGGACTGCGGAGGGGAGAGGCAACACACTGTACATCCCAGCCCTTGCCCGAGGGGACAGGCTGGTGGCACGGGGACAGAGGAAAAGCAGCTGGTCCTGGCTCCTGGCCCTCACAGCGGGTCAGTGCCCACCAGCCCCGTCTCACCACAGGGCACGTCCTTACGGAGAAGCGAGCCTGCTTGCCATCAGCACAACAACTCACAAACCCATTGCATCCCTATCACCCAAAGCATTTGCTGCCCAGAAACTAAGGCAGGCTTTTGTTCCAGCCAGTAACGCTTCCAGGAGGGCGTGACAGTAGGATGTGACCCACCTGGGAGAGCCACCGCGCTCAGCCCAGTGCCGGGAGCCGCCAGCCGCCCCGACCCCCTCTGCGCACACCAGCTGAAATTCCACCTCAGCATTTATCTGCTCGCAGAAAAGCAGTTATTAGATGGATGCTTTTCTTAAAGGCACTGGATTCAGAACCAGCCATTATCTTTCTGATAACTTAATTAGGCAACCGCAGCATCTCTGGCAATGTGGGAGGGGGAAGAAAGCATAGAGAGGGAGACAATTAGCTTAACAAGGCTCAGCACCTGGTAGACGAGATCCTCTTTCCGCAGCCTCCATAATTAAATTAGCAGGCTGCCAATTGTCCCCTCGGCAGAAATAAGATGCCCTCTTGTACAGACGCGGGAGCCCCAGCGGGGAAGGGCTCACTGCGCCACCGTGCACGCCCTCGCTCTCCTGTACGCCGTCCCCCATCTCCACCCACACCTCGACCAATGCTCTCCAATGCTCCCAGTGCTCAGACCAGGCTGCCGGGGGCTCCAGGGCCGGGTCAGAACTGGGCTGGCCATGATGGGGTGGCCCAAAGCCTGGCCGGGCAGCCCCGCAGAGCAGAAGGTGCTGGGGGTTGCTCACCGCCCCCTCGGGGTGCTGCCCATGGGTGCATGGGTTCGGCCCGGCCGCCTGCCCTGCTGCCAGCTGCAGCGACGTGGCTTGAGCTGCTGGAGCCGTGGAGCCAGCAGCGCCCGTTTTCCATAATTAATGAATAATTAATTGGGAATGCGCTGCAGTCTATTGCAGAGTGGGGCCGGGCTTATGCATCTCCAAATGCCCCACGGGCCACTTCCAGCACACGCAGCCTCTCGGCAGAAGAGCTCTCCTGGTTCCAGCTCCCCTTAACCAGGGCTTAACACGTGTCTTTCCTTCCCAATTGATTTCCTGCTGCATATTCTCCTCTTTTCGGCACTTCCCAGGCTCTCCTGCACCCCAGTGCACCCCAGCAGCGCCGCATAGCCCCACATCCCTCACGCTGTGCCTGACTGCAGAGTGGCTGAGCTGGCGTCCCTGCCGCTGTCACCTGGGCAGCGCTGTGTGACAGCACCAGGACAGTCCCAAGCCTGCACGTGATCAGTTAAAACCTTCAAAGATGTCTGCAGGAATAACGAGCACCTCAGAATAACAGGAACAACAGGGCACCTCGGCTGGGTGCTGCTGGGGGACGCATGGAGAAGAGACCCGGCAGCACCCCCAGGCAGCCTGGGAAGCCCTGGGGAGCAGGGAGGCTCTGAGCTGGGACACGGGGACCCGGCAGCCGGGGAGGAGGCTCGGGGACTTCCCAACAGGGGCAGAAACAGAGATCAAACTGAACGGCGTGATCGGGCCAGGCACTGGCGTGAGGGGGCCGTAAAGCTTTTACTACCGCTTGCTTGGAAAGACCTGCGGCGTAACTCACTTGTGGCACGCAGCGTGCTCGCCAGGCACTTGTGGCACTAAAAGCTTTACGGCGCTCATACCATCTCTGCGCACTTCTATTTCTTTATTCTGCTCCTCGGAGCGGGCTCCGAACGTAGTCGAGGGCATTCTCAGTTTTCCTCCCCGGGCTTTTATCCGGTGGCCATAAAAACACCCAGGCAGGCAGGGCCTGGTGTAAATCTCCAGCCTGTGTGCTGCAGGTGGGATGAAGACATCCGGCACAGCCAGAGCCACAAGCCGCCCGGCCCGCACCGCCCAGCACCGTGTGCTCGCCCTGCTCAGGCTGTCGCCAGCCCCTTGCCCAGGCAGCAAATCCAGGCTCAGGGGGGTTGCACGGCGGCCGCTTCCCAAAATATATGGATAAACTTCAGCATCCTGCGTCCGCCTTCGAGCAACTGGCAAAAGTGCAGCATGTAATTCAACTTCGCGTGCGCACATCGCTGTAGGTACTCCTTCCATGAGGATTTTGGTTTAAGGTGAGGAACACAAAGGCTGGCCATGCCCTGCTCTGGGGGTGTGAGGGGAGAGGGGTCCCCTCGGCGCTGCCCTAAGGTTAGCTGCAGCCCACACTTCCGCCTGCAAAGCCTTGGAGAAGAGCATTAGCTAATCAAGGGGTTGCATCTATAATCAGCTTGATGCACTCTCTTGCTAACCTGATTCCTAATAAGAAAATGGTGGATGGAAAGGGAGGGAGGGGGATCAGCATAAAATCCAGTCCATAAATACCCGGCTCGGTGAGACAGAGGGAAAGACAATTGGCCAGCTCCGTCCCCAGCGTGGCTGTGTTTGTCTGAGTGATTTACTGCAAACACTGAGCTGGCGACAGGCAGAGCCGACCCGACAACTCTGAGGACGGGAGATACGATAGCTCCGCGCGCTCATAACACAATCTCAGCAAGTCACTGGGAGGGAATGCATCCGACTCAATTCATTAGGACTGATAGCTCCCTCAATGGGGCTGAATAATTGATGGCCTGGAGAAGCTTTTAAGATGTTCTGTGCGCTTGGAAGACCGAGAGTATTATTTTTTTAAAAGCTAACACACAGAGAAAAACATCAGTGAAGGTGATCCGAGCAAAGGTTAGATGTTTTAATACGCTATGTTTACACTGTAAATCCTTGCTCGCTGCGTGTAACAAGAAATGGATCCGGTGCGGCTCGGGGCAGCAGCAGGCACGCAGGTGGGTGCAAGGTGGGCGGGCTGAGCCAGCTCTGCCTCTCCTCGGTGCTTGGGGAGCACAGCCAGCACCCGGACGCAGAGCCCCCCGCCCGACGCTGCCCTGCCTCTGCCCACAGCAGGAACGGCCCCAACGCTCCCTGAACCCCAGTGCAATCGGAATGGCCCCAACCCAACCCGAAGGAGTTGCCCCGAGGAGCACGCTTGTGCCTTGCCCCATTCTGGGTGGGAGGATGGTGGGAAAGGGGCTCACAGCTCCCGCTTGCAATGTGCCAGAGCTGACCAAGCTTCTGCAGGAAGCACAGGGCTCCCTGGGCTGGGGAGGGGACCGTCTGACCCAGGCAATCCCCACCCGCTCACCTTTCACCGTGACGTGCACGCTCTGGCTGATGGAGAGCTGGGGCTGGATCAGCACGCTGCACAGATACTCCCCTTCGTCCATGCCCTTCTGGACATCCATCAGCTTGAGAGTCCCGTTTTCAAAGACCACTTGGCGGTGGTTATCAGGCAGCAGCAAAGAGTCCTTGTACCACTTGATGGAGTAATAGGGGTACCCGATCACCCTGCAGTTGATGAAAGTGTCCCTACCCGCTACCGCCGTTATGTTCTTCATCGCTCGGATGCTCGGGGGACCTACATAGTGGGGAGGAAGGAAGAGGCAGGCTAGGTTAATTCCGAAGGGCAGCTTGTTTGCACACAGATCAGCTGCTAGTGCAGAGCGAGCTGCGCAGGCGAGTGAGGTGACAACAGAGCCAGGACCCAGCCTGGCCATCAGCAGCCTCCAGCGAGAGCCCCTCGCGCACACCTACAAAAGAACAGCTGCAAAAATCGGGGGCTGCGACCCTTGGCTGCAGCCAAACTTCAGCAAACTCCACCCAATCTTGCAGGCACAATGCTTAGGTTTGAATTTGCAGGCTTCAGCGCTGGGGAAGCCCAGCCTGTGAGTGCTGCTGCCCCTCAGAGGGATGTCAGCCGCTGCCTTGGAGCTCTCTGCTCCTGCCGCGGGGCGCATCCAGCCGGGGCTCCCAGGGGAGGTTTGGGAGACCTCTGGGGAGCACCCCCCGGCCGTACGGCCACTCTGCCCCTCTCAGGAGGAAGCTGTCAGCGCTTTGCCATCTCCTTGGCAGAGAACTGCATGCAGGAGCCTGACTGCCATTTGACAATTTGTTCAATCTCCACTAAAATGCACCGTTCTGAGCTTTCCACGGGCATCCCGAGCAGTGCCAAAAAGCCAGGCAGCCCACTGCTTCTGGCTGGCTCTCGTGCTGCCTGAAGGACTGGAAGAGTATTGCAGGTGAGTATTGCAACAAGAGGTTTCACGCTTCAGTAATTACATTGTTCTCGTGGCCATCGTGTAAAATAGCAAACTAAAGATTAACCCTGTCTTGACTCCTCACCCTAAGCGCATGGCAGGATAACAGCTAAGCAGATACTCAGGGTAAGATCCCGATTGTGAAAGCACGCTCCCTCCTGAGATCCTTCAGCGCCCAGGATCCCGGGAATAAGGGGACACGAGGGGGCCACCCTCACACCCATCAGCTGTTGGAAGGGTTTGGCTGGAAGATGTGGCCTGAGTGCTCCAGCCTCATGGAGGGGGAAGGTGTTTGGAGGCGCAGCAGGGACCTGCCATGCTGGGGAGCCCCCGGCGCACTGTGGAGTGCACAGGGAGAAAGAGCAGGGAAAGAGAAATTAGCAGCCTGCTCTCAGGCCTGTCACAGGGACCTGCTCAATTCCAGGGAAAAAAAAAAAGAAAAAAAAAAAGCCCGAATCTTATCTAGTGACAGGCAGTCAGGAACTGGAAGAGGGGGAATAAAGAAGACAATGAAACATCCTCATTCAGAACGCTGCTCCTGCTTCTTGTGGCTGGGAGATGAACTTGCTCCAAATTTAGCGGTAAGTGGCAGCAAAATTCAGACTCTCCTGGGATTCCAGCCAAAAAGCCACTAGATCCATTTCAAACCTGAGACACAGACAAACATAGCCCTTCAAGCTTCTTCCTCGGTAGATAAATTAATGTTACCTTGACTCTGGCTCCCACCTATAAGACTAGAAGCTTTAACTGGTGGTTATGAATGGGCAGAGGCTTACACCATGCCCCGTGCCTTGGAGAACGCCCTGGAACGCACAGAACAACACGCTCCAGCCGTAACAACGCGGCGATTAACGCGGCCATGGCTTTTAGCAGACAAAGAAAACACAGACATGACAAATCCAGGCTCATTTCCCACGATTTCCCGTGCTGCCTCATCGTTGCTTGTAGCGGGGATCCCTGCACCCGCGGGCGCCATCCTGCCAGGGAGCGGGGCTGGGACCGGGGGCGGTGTGGGGGGCTTGGGGGCAGTGTGGAGGGTCTGGAGATGGTTTGGGGAACACACTGCAGGCAGGTACAAAGGAGCAGGTGGTCCTTGGCCAGTGCAGGTCACTTCTGCACCACCCCAACCTCCTCCCCAGGGTCCTTCATGGGAGGCACTTGCTGCACAGACCCAAAGGCTGGACAGCAGACCCCAGTGGGGAGGCATTGCCCCTCTGGAAGCCTTGTTCTGGGTCTCTGGGGTTCAGAGGATGGCCGTGCACTCAGTTCAGCTCCCTGCTCTGAGCCGCGGGGGCGCTGGATGCCACGGGCAGGGCTGGGGGTGAGCGGGGCAGAAGGGGGCTGCAGAGACCTGCACAGCTGGGAAATGGGTGGGGGTGAGGAGGAACGATCTGCCAGGGAACAGAACACAACCAAAAGCCCAGTCAAAGTCCTATTCTGATATTTAAAAGTAGACAGGCACCTCTTACGTTTATTCGCGCTTGGTATTCGGCGCTGCCCACCGAGTTCCGCGCGGTGCACCGGTACACGCCGCCGTCCTTGATCTGCGGGCTGGTGACGTTCATGTGGCTCACCGTGGTGCCGTCCGACATGGTGTACTGGTTGGTGCGGTGCCCGTTGTCCCGCGGGATGGGCTCGTCGTCCAGGGCCCAGGTGACGGTCGGGGGGGGCGCGCCCTTGGCGGCACACATCAGGGAGAACTGCTCCCCGGGGTTCACCACCTTCTCGCTGAAGGAGGAGACGATGCGGGGGGTCCCATCTGGGGGGACCCAGGGGGAGGGGGGTTAGGGCACAGCAGCCACCGGCAGCAGTCACCCGCACCCCCGTGTCTTGTCTGATTTGGTTCAAGGGGATGCCAGGCACAGCAGTGACCATCCCTGGTCTGAACACCCAGTGCCCTGCACCCACGCCTGCTCATGAGGAGGTGGAGAAGATGGTTCACGGAAGGCAGCGCCTCGGCACAGGGGCAGGGGGTGGACAGGTCACTGCAGGACCCTGATTTTGGCCCTTGCCCCTGCATCCCTGAGCTGCTTGCAGACAGTTTGCACAGCCCAGGGGCTGGGTGCAGCCTGCCCTAGCAGCCCCCACCCCAGTGGTGCTCGCTTTCCTCCATCCATGCACAAAGCATCCTGGTGAGCACCGGAGGTGCGGCAGCTCGGAGAGGGGCAGAGAAAAGCCCCAGCTGGCCCCCGCCCCGAGGAAGCCAGCTCACCCTCCAGCATGATGATGGAGAAGTCCTGTGCCGTCTGGGACTTGCGGGTGGCAAAGCACTGGTAGGCTCCAGAGTGGCTCTTCTGGGCGGCCGTGATGAGGAGGGTCTCGTTGCTGATGCCCCGGATGGAGATGTAGTCATCCACCACCACCAGGTCCGTGTTGCGGTACCAGCGGATGACGTACTCGGGGGACCCGCTGAGGGCACAAGAGAGGATGACGGTGCTGCCAATGCCCGTTTTGAGCTTCTTTGGTGTGAGGGTCACACGCAGAGGGTCTGTGCAAGAGAGGATGAGAGCAGGAGAGGTGTTGGCTGCGTGGTGGTGTTGGGCTGTGGGGCCAGGCAGCCACAGGCCAGCACGCACCGCACGGCTCTCATCCTTCGTGTACTTTCTCCACCTTCCCTTCCCTGGATGTGCCAGCCCGACTACGTGCAAAATGTCACCACACAATAAGGCAGGTGGCTTCCCTGCCCTTCCTCGTGCTGCCAGCCTGGCCTTTAATGTTGGCCCTGGTGTAGGGGCAGGGTGGCTAGAAGCGGCCATCACAGCGGGGACGTGGCTGGTACGGTGGGGCAGTGCCGAGCCGGGGACGTGCCAGGGCGGCTCCGGTGCTGCTGATGACAGCAGGAACCCCCAGGAGCAGAGCAGGCAGTAAATATTTGGCCTGCCCAGATGGTATTTACTGTTTGGCTGGAGCTTATTTTATGCAAATCAGCAAAACAAAGCACAGAGGCACCTAACAGAACATTGCCATCCAGCAATTTACATCCCCTGGTATCGCTCTGCCTTTTCCAGAGGTCCCTCTCTCGGCCCCGATTAAAGCGGTAAATCAGGGGATGTCTGCATGTCCTCGGCTGCAGCATTATAAACTTCCTCCAAATGCTCCGAGCACCGCATCAGACACGCTGTGTAGCGCTACGGCGGGTTCCAGCGCACGACACGCCATGCTGAAATATAAGGCTTGTAATTTATACGGCTTTAGAAAGGCCTCGAGGCTGGATATTTACAAAGCTCGGCAGGACGCAGCTCTCCCCGCCGCCGGCACTCACCTATGACCGTGAGGGTCCCAGTGACCTCTGCAGACCCGAAGGTGTTGGTCACCTCGCAGATGTAGGTCCCGCTGTCCTCCACGCGCAGGTCGCTGATGCTCAGCCCCGTGATGCGCTTGGCCCAGCGGCCGTCGGCGGGCAGCGGGCGCCCGTCCTTGAGCCAGCGGATGGCGGGGTTGGGGTACCCCGAGGCGATGCAGGGCAGCTCCACCAGCCGGCCAGCCTTCACCTCCCGGGACTGGAAGCTGTCTAGCATCGTGGGGATGGACTCCGCCGGGTCTGGGTTGGGAGAGGGAATAAACTCACCCGGAGAAGGAGGGGAGACGGGCTCCTGCCCTGCAGCCAGCAGGCAGAGCTGGTTTTAACGGGGAGGAGCCGACAGCTGTCTGAGCTGCCTGGGGACGCCAGGGGAGCCTGTGCACGGTGACACAGGCACCGCCAGTGACACAGGGACCGCCGGGCCACCTCGGCGTCAGCCGGCACTGAGCGGCTCTGCCCCTCCCTGGGGAAACGCAGCCGACTAGCTGGTGGGACGGATAAACACGGCACTGGAGGAATTACTCAAGGTGACACGTAATTGGTGCAAAATACACAAATTCTGTGGCACATTTCAAAATTTACAAGCAAAGGGGCCCATCAGGCAGCTGGGAAAGGAGAAAATTAATCACCAAGTCTCAGGCGTGAAATTAAATTCCAGGGGAAAGAAACCTCTTTCATTACTCCCAAGCAGAAGTAAAACGCCGTGACGTGTAAATAATGACAGCGACCAGGAGGGGACCGAGGCACCGCGAGCGTGCGGGGAGAGGGGACGATGCATCCCGCGGCCACGCTGTGGGATGGTTTGGATGGGAGCGAGACCGAGCAGGTCCAGCAAGCCTGGCTGTCCCTGACCCTCTGTGGGGTTAATTCGAGGAGTTAGTGCAAGAGAGGAGCCCTGGGAAAGCCATATGGCGGGGAGCAGGGAGCTGCAGCTGACTGGCAGGAGAGGCGATGCGGCTGCGAGTCGGGCGAGCTCCCTCCCTCCCGAGCAGAGTAATTTGGGCAGTCAGCGGAGCCGGGAGCGCCCCGAGACAGGCGGCACTACGGACTGCGCCGCTCTGCTGCAGTATCGCTTGCACGTTCGTCACATCGCGTCAGGCTGCTCACATTGCGGGCTGTCACATCGCATCGCCTCGCGCCCCGTCGCCTCTCGCTCAGCTCACGGTGCCGCGCGGCACGGCGAGGGGCGGCACGGACCCCCTGCACAGCCCCCGGGCACCCTCCCACTGCTAGGATGGGCGGTGGGGATGCCACCGTGGCCCCCTGCACCCCAGGGAGATGGAGGTGAGGCTGGAAACTGTTGCCAGGTGCCTCGGTAGCACCGCTGGCACCGCATGCTCACCTGACACGGAGAGCCGGGCTCCGTTGCTCTGGCGCGTCTCCCCGCTGTACTTGTGCTTGGTGATACACCTGTAGGTGGACAAGGCATCTTCCTTCTGCACGTCCGATATGTACAAACCTCCGTAAGAAGTAATAAAAAACCTATTTTCTGGAGAGACAAAGAGGAAAGGGAGGGGAAGGGTGAGCGAGGTGGCCCTGGTGCCGCACATTCCCTCCCAGGCACCCAGCGCCCAAGGCAGGCAAAGCCTCGTGCTCGGGGCCAGGCACACAATGCAGGTCCTTCCCCACCGGCGCTGTCTCTGCCATCATGTCTGGGGTCCAAATTTTCAGGCCAGCCGGCAACTTCAGGCCAAAACGGGCAAGCAGCAGTGGCTGCAATAGCAGCCCACGCGTGTGCAATATCAGCACGTGGGTGTGCAACAGCAGCCTGTGTGTGTGCAGTATCAGCCCGCCGGTCTGCAACAGCATCCTACGCATGTGCAACATCACCACGGGGGTGTGCACAACAGAGCACGTGTGTGCAATATCAGCACGGGGGTGTGACAGCAGCCTGCGCATCCCTGGGCACTGCCTGGGCGGTGGCACTCATCCTACAGCACAAACACCTGCCCAGGCACCGAGGCAGGCGCAGGGTGTCCTTGTCCCCACCCTCAGACCACAGCCGAGCCCCGCCAGGGCCCTGCAGCAGCACGAGGAGGGGAGCGGGCACGGCCCCAGGCTGGCCGTGGGCTCGCAGCAATTCCGCGGCTGCGGATGGAGAGGGGAGCACACACCACGAAACCCATCTCCGTGTGCTGCATAGCAACGCTGCAATTAAAAGTGAATCTGTCCTGCTGAGTTAATAATTAGCTTAACTTACTTAGAAGCGTGTGAAAACAAATAAGGGCTTGAGTTGATATTTGAGCACCAGGGGGAGATTGCCAAGGCCACCAGGTAGTGCAGCACGGACACCACAGCGCTGGCCAGCAGCTTTCGGGTGGGTGTGCACAGGGGGAAAGGAGTTGTTCACTCTCCTATGAAGCCAGCCTCCCTGTCAAGCCTGACCTCTATAATTCATAATGAATATCAACAGTAATTAACATTAATAGAAAGGCCTGCACTGTGGCGCAATTGAGCAGCAATGTGGGAAGCAGGGCAAGCGGAGGTACTGGGGAGAAGCTCTGGGTGTCTGCGCTCCCCTTCCCACCTGGAAGACACCTTTCATCCTGCTCTACTACCAGCGCCAGCGGTGAGAGCGAGCCTTTGATCCCAGCTTCTGTGGGACCTCTGGGATCCTTTCAGCTGGCAGAAGCTCAGCTGGGATGGGGTGGTACATCTGTTCGGCTGCACCACGTTGCCAGCCAAGCCACCCCCTGCTGAAACACAGCGAGTGCAGATAAGCAGAATGTAATTAGCAGAGCCAAATGTTTGGAGTCGAAACCTCTAAACCTAGATTTTAAGTCAGCAATGGCTGCAAACGGCTCCTTCAAATCCCGCACCATGATGGGTAAACCAGGATCTAGGTGGTGAGGACAAACAGCTGCTTTTTCTTCCAGCACCTTTTTGAAGCACCTGGATATTCTTGATTTAGGTGGAGGACGGTGCCATGGTCAAACACTTAACAGCAGGAGAAATGCACGCGGAATATGGGGATGAAAGGAAAACCCTCCTGGAGCCTCCTGGCAGGATGGCAGAAGCCTCTCCCTGCCTGCTGCAGCAGCACTTGAGGCTACAGATCAACACAAAGCAGGGCTCTTCACCGCGAAACTGGAGCACATCCACCGCAAAAGCCAAGCTGATGGCAGCCCTGAGCCCTGCTGGCACTACCCCACTCCAGCTGCAGCTTAGCTAGATGTATGTATTTGACTCTAATTGTTTGATATGAGAGCATTAGGGACTCTAAACAGAGAAGAAATAGCAGCCTTAATAAGATACGAGCCTAGCCGAAGCTAACAGAAGGCAGAGGCTGGAAAGCCCGTGCAGATTGCCCCTGGAAGGAAAGGGAGCAGCCCTGAGATGCGCCGTGGGCTGGGGCTGCTCTCCCCACACCACCAGCAGCATCCTGCGAGCTCGGGACAAGGCTTGGAGGGGTCAGAGCTCTGCAGCCAACAACTGCAGACGCAGATTTGCCTCCTCACACTGCCAGCAGCATGCACACTGCACCACGGTGCAAGGGGACACAGGCACACGGTGGTGCCAGCCTCGTGCTCCGCGCCCTCGACCAGCAAGGTTTTAATGCAAACCTCTGTAAAAGAGAGGGGGGAGCAGTCCTGCAAGGCTACTGAAACCACATGCAAATCAAGCATTAATTTTTCATCTCCCATCAAACCAGTAAGCAAAGAGCATTGGCTGCACTGGAATTTGAGAAGGGGGGGGGGGGGGGGGGACAGTTTCTATGGAAACAGCTGCTGCGTTTTGCAAAGTGCTCCGCAGCCCCAGCTGGCCTCCCCCCGGCGCAGACACTTCTGTGCATGCCTAACTGCAGCCCCGCTCCCAGGCGCACTCGCTCGTCCTCCGGAAACAAAGGCGTGCAGGAGCGGCGTGCAACGAGGCCGAGGGGCAGCAGGGACCAGCGGCACCGCGTGCCGCCCACCGCAGGGCCCTCGGGCAGCTTCCTGGACAGAGATGTGCGAGAAGGCCAACACGAGGACGAGAGAATTGCTGACCCCGAACACAAAACCAGCCCCGTCTGATCCCACCTAGGGCCCCGCACCAGGATCCTGGTGCTCGCTGGCTTTCCCAGACCCCGTGCCCAAAGTCAAGCCTCTGAGCCAGAATGTGAGCATGGGTTCGGAGCCCAGAGGAGCCGCAGGAAGGCAGCCAACACACCAGCACCCACCCCGATACCTCTCCTTGTGGGGCAAGGCACTCCCTGGGCTCCTCTCCTGCACAGCCCCCACGTGCTGAAAGCTTCCAGACGGGCAAAAAAGCTGCAGGTTTTAGTGCCGGCCTTGCTGCCGCACAGTGACAGGAGGCATCTGCCCCCTTGCAAGCCATGCCATTGCATTAAATGTAAGGTCTACACAACCTGACAGCACAGCTTCCATTTTATTTATTTATATATTTTTTTTCCAACAAGGGACAAATAACTTGGCCGAGGAGTGCTGCACTGGTTCAAGGGAAAGATGCGGGGCAATAATTGATGTAAACGGCTCTGACGGAGACCTCACCGAAGTGACTTATGGCTCAGTTAGCTTGCGAGATTAACGTCGAAGGTCGCGGAATAAAATCAGATCTTTCTGCCTGCCAGGAGGTGGAGAAGCTTTACGGGATGCAGAGGATTAAGTACACCCACAGCCAGGCTGGAGCGATGTGCCTCTAATAACTCTTCCAGGGAGACTTTGCTGCTGCTGAGGCAATGCCTCTCCAAGCCCCCGGCTCCCCTCTCCCCCCGCAGGGCCAGCAGGATACCAAAAACGGGGAGCTGGGGCTCAGAGGGGACGGGGGTAGCTGGGAGCCCCCAGGAGCCAGACGTTGCCCCCATAAAGGGAGAAACAAGGGGGGAGAGCACAGTGAAGGCACAGAGAACGTTAGGGGGGGTCTCCTGCTGTAGGTGCTCACACGTGCACACGCGTTCTCTGTTAGTGAAACCTCTTCCACATCCAGCTGCCTGTAGTGGCCATGAAACCTCAGCGTCAGTCCCAAGGGCCTTCCAATTTCAAGAGAAAAATTACAGTCGATACAGGTTACCAGTTACTGCTCCATCCAATATAGATTTATAAAAACAATGGGGTCAGGGCTTCAGGAGAGAGCACATTTTATAGTTCATAAGACTAATGAGATAACTTTCCCTCAGTACTCTGGGGCCAATATTTCCTTACGCAGTCTATTTTAACTGCAGGAGAATCAATAGGTGCCAGCGTTTATGAATTAGCCATACTTGGAGCATATGCAACCCAAGGCATCCCGGACAAATTCAATAAATGTTTGGTGCTATTTCTGGCCACGTTTAAAGTGACAAATGCCTCCCTGGGGGACAGCCATGGAGAGGGAAGCCCCAAAGTACAAAGCCTGTGGTTTTCCCCGGCTGCTGAGGCCGCTCTCCCCATGCACCGTTTGCCCAGCACGGGACTCGAGCGGGGACAAGCAGCCTGGGCTCACCAAACCCAGCCAGGAGCGACCCCGGTCCTGTGGTCCTGGGGCTGCTCCAGCTGCCGAATGGGAGGCAGCAGGGCTGTGGCCACACACCACGGGTCCCTTTTATCCCTGCTGCCTGACCCCAGGTTCGGTGCCACAGCAAATACCTAGAGCAGAGAGCGCCTGGATTAGGCGCGAAGATTAAAGATCCATCCATCCATCCCAGAGATGTTAAATAGGAGCCGCGACTCAAGCCCAATGCAAATTTAATAAGAGCTGCACGATATCTGACAGATTTATTTACATGTTTCCCTGCACACGGGATCCCAGGGGACGTGTAAGGCAGTCACAGGCTCCCCAGCCCTTTCAAAGGAAACACATTTCTCCTACATAGCCATGCAAAGCTGAGCAGCGCAGAGCAGCCGAGCACCCAGCAGAACATTTCCACCTTGAAGTTCCGTGGGCATCTGTAAAATAACCGACTCCAGCTGAGTAAGTGGGTCATGCTTTGTACCAAAGGGCTCCCTGGCTTCTTTCTCCTCCTCCTCGATCCAGGAGGAACAGGGCTTCACTGCAACAAGAAAAACCTGCCCTAGAAACGTTGTCTCGGGGAAGCTGCGGTACCTGCACCTGCAGCACCCCGGCCACGACACGTCCTGGGGCCGGCAGCGGGGTGGTGGCACTTTTTGGGAAAGGTTCCCTGATGGCAGAGCCCAGCGCTGCAGCAGGGGCTGTGCACTCTCTCCATCCTGCTCACCGGTGCCGGGTGGCAGCTCAGTGTCCAGCACAGCACCGAGGTGCCAGCGGGCTGCAGGCACGCAGGAGCCGGAGCGCATCGTCGCACCAAGCACCAGCCTCCTTCACAAAGCTCCCAAAAAAAAAACAAAAACCAGCAGGCTGGTTTGCATCACTGCCTCATCCAGCTGTGGTGCATGCGGTGGAGGCTTCGGCAGGACCCTCCCCCTGCAGACCTAAATATCATCCATCCCTTCCCACGCACGCTCCCAGGCACCGTCCCCCCCGTGCCGGAGCAGCGGCGGCAGAAGCGCTGAATCACGGTGGCGGCTGTGGGGCACGGCAGGGAATTGAACCCCAAAACCATCGGCCCCCCTTCGCCGGGGCTGCTGAGCCAGGGAGGGGAGATCCACAAAGGAGGGATGAAAGTTGGGGAGTCATGACAGGCTTTCCGCCTCCCCTCCTTAATCTCCTTTATAAGCACGGCTCTATCTCCTCCCGTTACAGGATTAACACCCATCTCTCATTCTCCTCTTGCAACAAGATTTTATTTCTAATTACGCTGTAATAAAACTGGGCGCGCTCCCAGGGTTTCTTCCAAATGACTTGTAGACACTCGGCGAGATTGGATCCTACTTGGGCCCATTGTCAGCGCGTCTGCCTGACATTCATTAGACATGCATGAGGGAGATGTTTTAAGAATGGAATTGCATTTAAATGGGTTTCCTGAGAGGAAGAGATGAAACAAAAAAAAAAAAAAAAAGCACGGGGAGAGAGAGAGAGGGAGAGAAGAAAAAAGCAGGAGCAGTTGAGAAGCGGATGTAATTGTCACCTCCCTGTCACACAGCTGCCAGGCAGCCCCAGCGCCGCGTCCCCGTGCCCACGCACCCCAGGGCGCAGGCGGGGGCGAGCCCTGTGCCCGCGCACCCGGGGCCGAGAGCCGGGGCTGGGGCTGCCCTCTGGGGGCTAATCCCCTGCCAAATCCCACCCCGTGCACTCCAGAGCTGAAGTTCAGCAGCGGATAATTTTCTGGTGAATTAACTCTTAATGCTTTACACAATTACCTGCAGAAGCCCAGCCTGCAGGGGACGGGGGAATAAACCCAAAAGGGAACGCCGTGCTTTCCCCCAGCTTCGCGTCTGGCTCTGACCACCGGATTTATGGCCGGGGGAGAGCCGGGCGAGCGGCGGTGCATGAACACCCTCTGCAAACAACAGCTGTAAAGAGGAGTCACGCACAGCCTCCAGCTGGCAGAAGGCATATATCACCTCCTGCATGGGTGCCCCGCAGTGCCCGTGCCCTTGTCCTGCGGCAGCGGCACCGTGGGCACCCTCTGCCGGCACCGCGGAGCACCCAGCACCTCCACTCCCTGCCCACCGAGGCTCGGGGCAGAGCTTTGGGACACCCCAAACGTGGGGTGTGTGAGGCAGCCGGCAGCGGCTCCCCCAGCCCGGCGGCAGCAGGCACCACGGGGGCCGCACGCGCCGAGCTGGCACCGCTGCCCCAGCCCACCGCGGCCACCGCTAATGACGGCCACCAGCTGCTCGGATGCAATCTGCGCCGCACAAATTAATCACCTGCAGCATGGCGAGAGGAAGTTAATCTGTGCGTGGACACCCAAATCGGAGGGAGCAGAAGCCGATGAATAAATTACTCAGTTCACGAGGAAGCTGCCAGGTGAGAATCACTTTGTTAGAGCTCCCCCACACAGTGGCCCTGGTCTCCCTGCCACAAATCACCTATTATTTCCCCAAATCTTACAGGCCAAACAGCAATCTGCATCTACGTCACTTTATCAGTGCAGTGGGTTTGCTTCCTGCGTTCCTCTCTCTTTGGGCAATGAAGGCACACGGAGAAGTTTCGGTTTTGTGCACGGGGAGCTTTTTAAAACGGCAAAGCTGCAAACACGACCCTGGTAGATGCTTAAGGAAATCGTCTGCAGAAACGTTAATTTCATTTAACACGAGGAAATGAAAAATGTTGCTGTCACTTTAATGTTTTATGCATATATTACTTCCAATGCACAGTTGCCTCAGACATTCTCCTGCTCCAGTTTATCTGCTTGCAGTGTGCGGCCGTCGTGGATCTAACGAGCCGATATCTGGATGCAACTTCCCAGATACGGGGTTAGCAGTCAGCAAACTTGGGAAAACAGATGTTAAGAAAGATCTCTTTCTATTAACTCCCTTGGAAGCAGCATATCCTGCAGGGCTGGTAGGAGTTATTAAATCAAGAGTAATTATTTACCAAAGGGCCAGTCTTGGAACTCGTTTTCGTAGGAGTAAATCCAGAATTATGCTGCCTACAAAATGGGATCCACACGGGTGTAAAGGAGAGCAGAACTCGCCCCCGTGGGTTTTAGGATGCCGATGAGTCCCGGGAGCTGTTCGTGGAAGCGCGGCTGCTAAAACAGGAGCTGGATATGGGCAGTGAAATCCAGAGTATTTGGGGCTGGTTGTGTCGGTTTGGGGAAGTTATTTTGGGAACAAAACACCCATGCTAAACTGAAGGAACGGAGAGGAATCCCCGGGGGGGCGCGGGGGGCTCGGGCACAGCAGCCGGCGCTGTCGAGGAACGAGGAGGAATCCAGCTCCCGAGGTGGTCCGGAGACGCCTAATGCCAGCAGAAAATTACAGAACAGGATGAAGAGCATTACAAAATGAATAGGAGGGGACTAGAGATTTCCATGGCTAATCCTGTTAACGAGACAATTTCTTATCAAACTCATTATGTGGCAGAAAGCGGAGGGGAAGGGCGGCCGGGGAGGAGGGGGCTGGGGAGGAAAGGCAGCGCCGGGGGAAAGGACACCCCTGGGGGGGGCACCGGGGGGCCGGGGAGGCGAGCGGCTCCCCCAGCCCGGCACTCCGCGGCTCCGCGTCGCCTGCGTCACTTCAGCAAAAATTGTATTTTCATTTCCAAGGACAGCTAAATATTACTAGAATGACATTTACCACAAAATAGTGCCGTCTGCTTTCAGATATATTACGAGTCCTCTCCCAGCGCTCAGCTGCAGCGGGTAGAGATTATGGCAGGCATAAAAAAAATAAAAATCCATAGAGATAACACTCATTGCAAAAAATGATTTTTCTAGTGTAATTTTTTTTAACCTCCTATTACGATGAGCCTCGTTCTCTGGGAGGAAGCAAAATGAAAGGCTTCAGCCCACGACGTGCACTCGTGTCGGCACTGGCAGGGGGAGGCAGCGGGGGCTCCTGTGTGGCCGGGGGCTCCCCGGAGGGGCTGGGGAGCTCGGGCCCCCCCTGCCCACCGCTCCGCCGACGGCTTCCTCCTGTTCAGCTGTGCGAGAGCAGAGCAGAGCAGCCTGCCATGGCAAACTGCCACCGCCGACCGGGCTCCCTTATTCCCCAAACCTCACAGCCTCCCCTGGGCATGTTCCCCACCAGCCCCTCCGTTTTCGCCCCCGAGAGTCGCCGGGGCTTTGCTGTAACTTTGCGCGCAACGTCGATTTCTTTTTTTTTTTTTTTAATTTGCTATTTAAAAAATCATGGAACTAGTCAAATCTCATGCTAATGAGAAGAGAATCTGGATCGAGGACTGTGCAAAAATTTGCATCTCAAAGAGGAAAACAGGAAGTCGCTAAGAAAGGAAAATCCACCGCCGAGGTATCGTTTATGGCCATAATTAGGCTAATGCTGCCTCTGCCTCTGTCAGCTCATTTTCATCAGCCTCAGGGTGACGGGGGACAACGGAGAGCCCTTTGCAGCAGGGACTTCAGCCCCTGCCCACCTGGAGCCCTCTCCACCACCACTGGCCTGGTGCGTGCTGACCCGTGGTGGGCTGCTTCCCTCTTCCATCAGCGCCTTCCTGGGCTCTTAAATAAATAAAGGATGAAAATATCGCAAAAAAACTGTGCCAGGTCAGTGCTGACCTCCTCAAAGCACACGCTCGCCCAGGATGGAGACGAGGTGCCCTGGAGCTGCTCCGTGCAGGGCTGGGCACCCTCTGCGAAGGACGCGTGTGACCTCGGGAGCTCCTGCAGGGCCCCCAGCCCCCCCAGCACAAGGTGCCTTCGCACAAAGGGATAAAAAACGCAGCCCTGGCCACCCCCAGGCAGAGCTCGTCTGCCACCAGCCCACCCCGCCTGCCATCATCTGCCAGCAGAAAGCTGCAGCACAGAGCCAGCGGTGATTTTCCCCCAATTTGTATTTTTTTTTCATCAAATTTGCCCTGATTTTTTAATTGGGTTTTGTTGCTGTTGTCGACGTTGCTATACAAACAGTTTTGAATAGCTCTAACCAAGGTATTTGCTCATAAAAATCCATCATGATTGCAGAGAATGACAGAAATGTAAAATGCCTAATGAAAACAATGGGAAAAACAACAGGTACCTCAGTCCTTTCCAATCTATCAACAAACTCGGGTTATTAAAAATAAAGGAGGGAAAAAATCCTAACATTTGCAATCAAACAGGGAGAAATTTTAAAAAGACAAATACCTACATAGGAGGAAATTTGTTCCCCCCACTGAAGTCTGCAGGAGTTTTGCCATGATTATAATAAGAGTGAGGCTGCTGGATAACACCAGAATTATTTTCCCCACTTACATTGTCAAATGATCATTTTGCCCTGCAGTGAAATCTCAATAATTATAATGCTGAACCATGAAAGAACAAAGAAATAAAAAAGCTGTTTTTTCTTTCTTTTTTTTTTTTTTTTTTTTTCTGAAGGATCGGGGGGTATAACTGCAATCATGGGGCTGAGTGCAATCTTTCTCTAATTATCTTACTCAGGGCCGTGCATCAGCAGCGAGATGTCCGCGTCGGCTGAGCAAGGAGCAGCAGAGCCCGGAGCGCCCCGAGAGCGAGGCCAGATGGAGGGGATGTGCTCCAGGACGTGCCCACCGTGCCGGGGTTCCCTCCCCATAAATCCCATGGGTTTAGGGCAGCAGGGTCCCAGCACGACGCAGCCCCAACCCCTTCCCTGCAGGGTTGTGCAGGAGCCCCGCCGGGACGTCCTGCAAACCTGCAGCACCCCATGCACCGAGCTGCACGGCTCCCAGCTCCTAACGGAGGAAAACCAAGGGGAAATAAAAGAGAAAAAGGGAACAGAAAAGGGGGGGCGGGGGGGATAAAGAACGGGAACAAGAAAAACAAGACGACAGAACGCTTGCTCCACAGCCCTCGGCTAAATTACAAACCGGTTTACTGAGGTGGAAAGCTGCAGTGAGCTGAGGAGGAATATGTGGAAACCATCTGCAGATTTAAAAATAATCTATTTTACGATCACCCTCGAACATATTCTATTGCAGAAACCAAATAGGATTTGTTGTTGTTGTTTTTGTACAAACTGTTAGGGAAAAATTACTAGAAACATGCAGGGGGTTTTGCCTTCTTGAGTACTGAGAGTCTAAATATGCCCTTCCTTATGTTGAGAATAGTAACAGTCATCTTAAAATTAACTTGGTCTGCATCAGAGCTTAAAACAGTTGCAATTCAGAGCCTGCAAAAAGCAGGACAAACCTGCGCTGGGATATCTCGCGCTTCTAGCTGACAGATGTCTTCCTACATACAGTAAATATAGGTCGGCTTTTCCTACCCGGAGAACTGTGTATCTTAATTAACCAGGCCACTAGCAGCATATGTAATGATTTTTTGCAGCTTGCTAAGTAAACCTTGCCTTGATGAGACGCAGGAAACATAAAACGCGCGTGTGAACGGAGCCGTCTCCTCCTGACCTCACCTCCAGCCCCAGCCCCAGCAGCTCCAGCGAGCCCGGCGGTGCAGCTCCAGCTGTTATTTCACGCCACAAAATCTGCCTAACAAGACAAAACGGGCGCAGAGGCACGCGTCCTGCTCTGTGCTGAGTGCAGCCCATGGTCTCGCCAGCCATCAGCCCCGACCCCAAGTTGCCAGCCACCCCCAGAGCTCAGCTTTACGAACGGCAGCCAGAGGGGGTCATTAAGCTTTGCAGACTACAACCTCACTCCGCGTTGTAAGCCACTTCTGGATTAAATTATCTCCAGGCTCGGAGAGCCAGAAACAAATGAGCTAATGAAATTCATGCTGCATTATGATGAGGGCTTGCCAAAGCAGCTGCGGGCGGGCGCTGAAGTCGGGGCGGTGGGCGCAAGGACGGCGAGTGGTGCACCCCCACCAGTGCCAGCCCCGCTGTCTGCAGGCACTGGGTGTCCCACGAGGGCACCAGTGAATGCAGACGCCTTGCCACGGCCTCCTCCAGCAGGTCTCCATGGATGCAGACCAGGCCATCCACCTCAGCCCCGTGCTGTCTCCAAGCCCCGTTGGGGCCATGCAGTGATGGCACCGTCCCTCCGCCTCCAAGGCGCCTGCATTTGGGTCGTGACAAAGGTCATCGCTGAAACCTCACGCATGCTCGTCCCGATTCAAAGCACGCCAGCATCCCTTGGGATGAAAGGTGCCACAAAGCATGAGGATGAGGAGCAGACGAGCGTGCCAGGCAGGGAAGGTGAACGCAGCGCTCGGTTGCCTCTCACTAGCACAAGTCTGCCGTCATCTCGGGCATCTGCAGCAGCATCCTCCCACTCTGTTTACGTGCATAAGCAGGGCTCTCACTCGGAGATGCTCGCCATGCTTCTCACAGGGGCTGCCAGCACCTGAGATGGGGAGCAGGGGAGGAAGTTTTACAGCAAAACTCAGCCCCACCTTCAGGACCAGCCAGGAGGAGAGGCACGTGCGTTGAGATGCAGCAAAAGGGAGGAAAATGGACTGACCTGTGGGACCCAAGGGGAGCAGCTGCTTGGCAAAGCCCAAAATGTTTATGCTGGGGATGCTCTGACTCCAAAGAAAATGGAGTGAGAAGTTTCCTAGGACTTGCACAGGGAAGCGTGGAGGCCAGGGAGCTCTCGCTACAAAATGGAAATGTGCAAGAGCCCTGCAAATTGCTGCATTGTACCGGGCTGAAATGGATCCTGCTAAAGCCCAGACCACCTTTTGATCTGACGAGGAAAGCCAAAAGCCTCATACAAGGAGCTTCCGTTGCCTAACGTGCAGGATTAAAGTTGAATGACCCTGTGCTGTTGTTGTGCCACTGTCCCGCGTGTCCAGGCACAGACAGGCCAGCGTGGTGCATCCCCTCCATCCCTCCCTGCTGCTCAATAGGGGGAAAAAACAAGGGAAGTCAACTCGAACAAAGAGCAGAACTTCCTCCCTGCTCATTAGCACTGGAAAAGCAGCAGAAAAAAAAATCCCCAGGACATAACATCCTCTTTGACTGTGAAGTCTGAATGGCTCGGAGAGCGGTTACATTTATTCTTTGCATTCCCCCTTGCACAAAGAGTCGGTGTGCATATTTTTTATTAAGAAAGCACAGATGCGAGCCCATACCAATGAGCGTGCTCCCAAAACACTTAGCCTGCGTGCTGGGTCTGCAAAATCCTGCGCTTGGGCAGGCAGATGTCTGCAGACCAGAGCCCTCCCCTGGGCACAGGCACGGGCAGACCCCATCTTCCCGTGCCACAGGCTGCATGCAGTCACCCTGCCCGGCTCGTGTCATGCTCCGGATCCTTTTTGCTCTGTCCCCACCTCTGGAAGCAGCGTGTCTGAGGCAGCTCCCCCCGTCCTGCCTTTCCCACCTGGCCAAAGCTCATGGAGCTGGCGGCGGGGCAAGGAGAGGCATCAGCTATGCGCACCTCCCCTCTGCTCCCCGAGCACTGTGGCTCACCGCTGGTAATGAGCCCACGGATCGAAGTGCATGGCACGGGTGAATTGAGCCATCTCTTTTGAAGGGGAAGAGAAGGGAGAAATGTCTTTGCAGCCACAAAACCGCCAGTGGTTTGCCATGAGCCCTCCTCTGTTCACCCACGTTTTAGGGTTGGAAAGGTTCAGAGAGCGGCCGGGGAGCTCTGTGCTTTCAGCAGGGGAAGCAACGCGCTGGCTGCACCCGCGCTGCTCCCTGCCGCAGAGATAAGGCACAAATTAAATAAAGAAGCAGCGGTTCCCTACGCGGGGACTCCAGCGATAGCAGTGTGGCTGGGAGGAGGAGCCCTGCTCCTGCACGGCGCACGATCAGCCACATCTTATCAATAATTATTAAGACAAGGCAAATGTATGTTGACCTAGTTACAAGTCCAAGAGAAAAAGCAGCGGCGGGGGCCTTGTTAAATCCCCCGCAGCTCGCCCAGCTGGCTGGCCCGCCCGGCCAAACAATACCCGGGTACATCTGGCAGAGTTCGTGCAGGGCTTTGGCACCTGGACCATGAATTACGGCCACGCTGAGTGCAGCAGCCTGACCCAAGGTGCTCACTCCATGGCACTGAGAAGGCGCAGAGGTGCTGGGCACACAAACCAGGACGGCACGAGTAAGTCCCACCCGAGCTGTAATCCCCCTGAGGAGATCTCTTTCACGGTGAACAAGGCTGAGAGTGTGCTACCGAGGCCAGCTGATTACTGTTATTGTCAGCATATTTAGCGCTTGTCACAAGGCAGCAGCTTTAACAGAGAAGCACACTCAGTGCTGCCCTGCCTCCTTCAGCGGGGCGACAAGCACCGCGGCGCTGGAGGGCCGCTTGCCCCTCTTGGCACGTGGGGACCCTCTTCTCCGAGCACGCAGCCGCGCACCGCGAGCATCGCCTGGTGGGGACGGCTCCTGCCCAGGCCCCAGGAGGAGGGGGATTGAGAAGTGGGGGCAGAAGCAGCAGGGGCAGGAGCAGCAGGGTACCAGGGCTCACTGCGCACCTGGATTTTGCCTCCCCAGGACTCAGCCTAGTCGGGTTGGTAAGTGGCAAAATGCCTCTCAGGTCTCAGCCCAGTGCCGCTGGCTTTGCACCAACCACCTGGAAAACCAACCCTCGGAAATCCTTGCTGGTAAATTTTGCCAGGTAGCAGACTTGCAGCAAGTAATGACGGGGGCAGGACAGCTGCAGCGATCCCAGCAGCAGCTCGCCGAACCCATCGCAGTCCGCTTGGACGGTGTTCGAGTTGGAGGCGAGGCTGCCGGGAGCAGAGGAGAGCAGCAGTGCAGGACGGGGGGCTCCGCCAGACCCCCAGGGACACAGGGGGACGCTCCCAGCCTAACTCCCTGCTATCTCCGCCCGGCTGCAGTCTCAGCAGAGTGAGTAACAGTTTATGCTTCGAGGATGTTGGGGAAACACTGCAGGCAGCTCCAAGGGGGATCACAGAAATGACTCAGGGCTGGAGGAGTTACTCAGATCCCGTGGGATGCAGCACGGTCACCTGAGTCCACCTGTGAGGGGTGACTTGGTCACCGCACAGGCCTGGGGCACCAAGAGATGTCCAGCACCTTCCCTACAGCTGCCCGGCAGCACCCTGGGCCTGAAGCTGAAGTTAGGCAAATCCAACCTTGAAATAAGATGCAATTTCCTAGCAACAAGTAATGAAATGCTGGGGCAGCTTACCAGGAGGGCTAGCAGACTCCGCATGGAGTCTTTAAATGAGATGGGATTTTTAGATGATGTGCTTTCATTTGCCTTCTGAGCACCCCGGGCAGGAGGGCAGGGCGGCCAGCGCCTCGGCCATGAAACGTGGGAAGCCGGCTGTGGGAATCTGCTCCCTCGCTCAGGATGCCACCATCCCTTTGGGGCAGATCAGAAGGGTGCCGGGGAGATGCTCACCCCCCAGCCATGCCAGCTCGGAGCATCCCTCGGGGCAAGGGACGAGAAGACAGTGCAGATGCTGTCACCGCTGGCCCAGGGGGACACCTCCTCGGCCACTGGCCTCCTGCCTGAGGCTCCCTCCTGCTCTTCACGGTTCAGCAGTGCCTCTGCACCATTCCCTGTGCCAGGAGAGCCCAAGGCCTCAGCACCGGCCTCAGCAGCTGTGGCTGCCCTTGCCCGAGCTGGCTGCCATGGGAAAGGGGGCGCCAAAGCCAGGGAGCCACCGGGGCCGGGACAACCCAGGAGCGCAGAGATGGCAAGGGACATCATGCCCTGCTCCACAGGCCACAGACAACAGGACACACAGCCCTAAAGGTCTCGGTGGGAGGCCACCCCCCAAACAAGAGCCCTGCTGCCCAGGACAGGACCTGACCTCCACCCTCCCCAGCCTGGGAATGCTCCCACCTCGCCCCCCCAGCCCCTGCCCAGGTCCTGCTGCCCCTGCGGCGCTGCAGCCAGACGCAGCATCCAAAAAGCCTGTCAGAAGTGTTGGCATACAAATTATTCATCTCTTTCAGCTGCTATTCAAGCCTAGCTGGCCACCGTCCCCAGCAGCTGCTGCCTCGTATACGCGCCTCCAAAGCCCTTCTGCGGGGATGGGCAAAGGGCAGTGTTTCGATTTTGGGAGCACAGGGGAGAAAGCGCAGCAGTGCTGTAAAGCCATGCACAGAGGCTCCTAATCCGAAAGCAGCAAGGACTGCAACATGAGCAGGGTTTGCACAGCCAGCAGAGCAGAGAGCTGTGCCTGTACCGGGCAGGGCGAGCAGGGTTTTGCTGCACAAAGCTGCGCTCGCTGCTCCGAGGAGCTCTCCCAGAAGGGCGCGGGTTGGCGATGCTCCTCCCCGACACGCTGTAACGGGTGCACGAGCTACACTAGCGGCGCCAATACCCAGCCAATTCACAAACATTTTATTCATAAAAACACTGCAAAGTTCATGCGCATTCACTAATTACTCAACCTGCTGCTCTGTCAGGTGAATAATGAAGGGAAAAATAATCAACGATGTGCTCAAAACCACACCGAGAGATGCACTGGCTGCGTTACTGCAGCACTCTGCTTTGCATACAGCCTCTCGGAGCAGACGTGTCCCCGACAGCCATGCTGTTGGTGTGTACAAAAGCACTGCACACCAAAGAGCAGCCTGTATTCAGCTGGTGCCCAGTGCCGGGCAGTGCCTGAAGCCCCCACCCACAGCCTGCAGGGTGAGAGCTGTTACCCATGGGGTGCTGCCCGCAGCCGGGATTTTGGGTAGGGTGCAGTGGCCCCCATCGGACATGGGTGGCTGGCACAGGATGGGTCACACTGAAGGAAGGTGCTCTGCTGCCTGCTTGAGCCTGCACCCCGAGCATACCCGTCCCAGCCCCATGGCATGGGCACAGGGCTCGGAAAGCAGCGAGGAGCCCTCGCCTCCTTGGAGCACTGCGTGAGCCCAGCCGGTCCTTGCTCTCTGCAGCACTGCTAATTACCACGGCGTTTCCAGAGGGTGAGAATAATTAAAGCACCTAGCCTTTCCCCTTGGTGGGCTGCATGGGGAAGGGGAACCAGGAAGGTGACGTCCCGACTTCCCCAACTCCTTCAATCCTCCGAGGAACCAGCCCCAGGCCCCAGCACGGTGTCACCTCCTCGGCCCGTGGTGGTCCCCCATGCCCTTGTCTCGGCACCCACAAGGGGTCTGCACCCCCAGCAAAGCTGGAACCAAGCAGCGGTGCCTCCGCGGAGGGGAACGGGAGCGCACTTCGTCTGAAGCGCCACCTCCCCTGCGCACAGCATAATCACGTATAGGTGAGGTGAGGAAGGAAACAAAAGCCAGCAATAAATCACTACCCTGCTGCTACCCGAGGAGATATAATTAAGTTTATGCCTAGAGTGGCTTTGCTGACGGTAGTCCTGGAATGAGATAAACATAACGCATGAGGTTAGGCTGTAATAATACAAGTGCAGATTGGCAGGTGATACGTTTGCTTAGCGATGGTCCTCAATTAGTTAGCTGCAATTTTCACACGCGAGCAATGGGGGAGAGAGCCAGCAGGTTTCCGGAGAGCCGCGCGCCTGCGGAGGCAGAGCCGGGACGCGTTCACGAGGGGCTCTGCCCGCTCCCGGCACGGGTGGCCCGGCCACCCACCGCCACCCACAGGCACCGGGCTGCCCCTGCTTCAGCCCAGGCTTAACTTTAAGCACAGGAAATGTCCACTGAGCCCCAGGGGATTATTCACGGGCTCAGATGCTTGCTCTGTAGGCCCAGAGCGGGGATGCTGAGCATCTCTGTCAGTGTTTTGGGAGAAAATTTCCTAGCGCTTTCTAAATGTTCTCCTCCGTTCTCTTACAAAAAAAAAAACAAACCAAACCAAACCAAAAAAAACCACCACATATTACTTTTCAGTTAGTTACATAAAAGAGCTTCTTTTTTTTTTTTTTTTTTTTTTTTTGTAGCATGCAATAATTGAAGACGATCCCAAAACAAGAACGAATTTTCAAAGTGGCTTAGCCTCAAAATATTTTCCAGTTCTTGTTATTTTCTATCTGAGAGAGCCTCGTTCCACCCTTCCCCATGCTGCTTGGAAGTTTGCAGGCGGCGTTTTGATGAAGGCACTTCTGCAGGGTTACACAACCCGGTGGGGGCAAGAATTCCACCAAAAAACCATCCCTGGCCCTGCCTGCACCCAGAATCCAGTTCTGGCCATTGGAGATGTGTGGCCATGCCAGGAGGTGCTGGGCACAGCCCAAACCCAGTGGGATCAGAAGGGGATGGTGCCCAGGGACGGATCCTGATGCACGAGGGCTGTGCCGCAGTCGATGTCCAGCCCCAGCCCTGCTCCTGTGCCTCTGGATGCACGCGGCGCGGCCCCGCTGGGATGCGAGCACCCAGCTGCCATCTGGGCAGATAACCGGATTTTTTACATGCGTGCACGAGAGAGGGGGTGGGGGAAGGCTGGGGAGAAACCAGGCTGCAAAATGAATTCAGCATCAATTATTCTAAAATATGCGTGTTAATATGGGAAGGGCTCCACGGCTGCATCCATCTCCACTTCTGTTAATTTCGAGCACCAAAATGTGACCTGGGAAGATGACAGCATCTCACGTCTCAGTTACACAAACACGAGCCTGGGAAAGGGGGTATATTAAAAAGGGAGACAATGCTGCATATTAAAATACCACAGATGGAGCTTTCCGCAGCCCTTGCAGTCTGCCTCGGAGATTATTGCTGGGCCATATTGTATTAAAAATGGGGGGTGGGTGTGTTATTTATTTAATTTTTAAACAAATTCCATCTCCTACTCACGCCGGATGGATAAAGTGAGCTCTTGAGCTCCAGCCAGCTTTTCCAGCAAACCCACATGAAAAATGCATTTTCATTAATACAAACTGTTTGCAGTAGGTAAATTAATTCTGGAAATGGTTTTCATACATGGCAAATTATACGTTCAGTGAAAACACTAGACGACACTCTACAGTCATAATAAAAGCCCTGCGTCTCCTTTAATGAATCGGGATTGCCAGGTAAAAGGAGCCCGCTCGAACAATTAAACAAACAAACCAGTAAATAGCAGGGCAGAAACCCACCAGTGCCAGCAGCGCCGGGGGCTGCTGGGCTCCTGCAGGCACCACGAGCACCAGCCCCGTGGGCACACAGGGGGAAAGGTGCTGGGGAAGCGGGGCTGGAGCTGGGCAGGGCTTGGCGTGGCCAGAGGAGCAGGATCTGACCCCATGGGCTCGGGGAGCAGGAGGGGAAGGAGGAGCCGTGCCCCGTCCCGGTGCCAGCACCATGCAATGGGAGGGGATGTTCGGGAGGACAGGGTGAGGAGCACGGCACAGCCTGCAGGAACGGGACTGAGCCCGAACCCGGGGCTTTCTGCTCCGAGTTTCCATTTTATTCCCCAATCTGACGATGTCTCCTTTAACAGCCCAGCTTCCGAGTGCCTGCTTACGGCAAGGGAAGCGATATATAATTGATGAAATCACGATGTGCTACAGCCCCAGCCCAAAGACATCTGTTCCGCACGTAGCCTCGCTCAGGTGCTGTCACAGCGCATTTACCGCAGCCTGGCAGCGACCGGCCGCGTGCGCTGGCGCCTGCACGCCTGCGATGCTGCACCTCTCGGAAGGCATTGCTGGGATCTTTGTGCCTCTCTGCCTCCTCTGCCCGGCCTTTCAGACTTATTTCCTTAAGGCTGCCCCAGCTGCTCACCCTGCGATGCCGGAGCCTGCACCCAGCCACCTGGCGATGCGTTTTGGGGTGAAGACACTGCTGAGCCCCCCTTGCTGCACCCTTCCAGCACCCCACCAAGTGGCTGCCTTCTCCTGGGCACTGCAGACACCAGGAGCAAGCCTTGGAGGAACTGGGAGAGCGGAGCAAGCATCGATCCCCTCGCTTGCCACGGGGAACTTTGAGAGCCACCGAAGGAGGGGGCAGCGTTTCCTAACAGCCTGCCGCATCAGCAAACAAAGCCTGATAAAGGATCTTTTAGTCACCTCTTAATTACATATTCCGGGTACATTACGGAAGGAGAAATGCATCTCAGGTCACTGCCTGTCACCATGACAAAGGCCTGTGATGAGTTCTGGATTCAAAATATTTGCACTAATTATCAGCACAGCTCCCCTTTGAAAGCACTGGGAGGGAGGTGGCGTCTCACCCTGGGGAATCAGCTCGGAGGCTGCACGGGTTTCGCTGCACTACAGATAAATATACTCGTGCGCCTGTGTATTTTTACCAACGTGCCCGCTTATGTATCCATGGAGAAAAACCTATAAATGCCTAACACACGGCTTGTGGGGCTGGGGAGTGGGAGCGGCAGGAGTGGGGCTGCTTCCCACCAGCGGCAGGCGGTGGTGGCAGGGTGCTGGGCTTCAAAAGGGGGTGCAGGAACCCAAACCCCACGGTGGTTGCTGCAGCCACGGGAAGCGAGCGCCCGGGCACGCGGCAGCCCGGGGCCAGACAAGAAAATGCTGCATGCAAATTCAGACTGACCTTTAATTAGTGCGTAAGTAGGCAAAAGGAAAAAACAAAGCCAAACCAACCCAAACCGATCAAACCACTTCCCCGGGCACCTTCCTTTTGTTAGGCGCAGCAGGAGTCCCGGTGTGCCCAGGCCAGTGACACTCGGCCAAGAGCCAGGGGTGCCACCGCTGCACCAGCCCTGCCACCGCCCCCGGTGGCACTGCCCCAGGACCCCAGGGCTCCCCGCAGGGCAGGCAAGTGCCACATTTCTCCTAGTCACAGGCCACGATCGGAGGAGCAGAGCAAAGTGACACCTTGGGGATGCCGGTCCTTGTCCGGGTCGCACCTTGATGCCAGTCCCGCGGGACTCCGAATGCACCGAAGGCAAGCAGGGCACACGCCGCCGAGCTGCCCCTTTTCTCAGCAAGCATTTAATCTGACTGGACAGGAGCAAAACCATGTAGATATAAATGGGGCAAGGAGAAAATAGCATGCTTCAGGTTCCTCGGGAAAGCATATGGGAACGGGAGACTTATTAATAAATTCTTCTTTGTTCTGTATTGTCTGTGATAAATAGCCACACTCAGCATCAATAACGGCAAACATCCTTGGGAAAGAGAGACACGCAGAAACCCATCACACCGCTGAAAGCAGAGAATGGATTCAATTTCAGGTTTGAAGGCAAATTTCACAGTCCTAAACAAAATTATCTGAGGGGGGCTGCTGCAGCCACATGCGTAATAAATGTAAGGTTATGGCTGCTAAACCAGGAGAACGTCTCCCAAGAGTTGCAATACCTTAAGCTGAAGGACAAGGAAGAATAGCCCCATTCGGGATGATGCTCTTGGAAAAATAACATTTATGTTTCCAAATAAAAAATGTTTTTATTAAGGGAACACAACACTTCTGGAATTTTATGGCCCCAGAGATTACTCAAACTCCCACCCCTTCGCTGGCATCCAAAAGTAAATTTCCATGAGATTTAAACACTGCTGAGGCCTCAATAATTTGGGGGTAGGAGGGAAGAGAGAGCAGCAGCAAGAGACGCTCCTAATGGTGCAGACATGAAAAATGCTGCTTTATTTTTTGATGATTGCATTAGATTTTTTATCGCAGAGATGAAAAACGAGCGGCTCCCACCGCCTAACTCACTGCCTGGGGACTGGAGCCCTCTCCGCGGGCAGCCCGCAGGGTTTTGGAGGAGCCCCTGCTGCGGGAGAGCAGCGAGCTGGGTACGGGCCTGTGCTCAGGGCGTGTAGCAAAGGGTGCTTGCAGGTGGGCTGCTGTAAAGGCAATAAAATAACGGGGAGGAAGGGCCCGGGTGCAGGGATGGCTCTCTGCAGAGCCCAGGGCTCCCTCCCACGGTCGCGCGACCTCCCCGGGGAGCAGCATTGCACCAGCACACCAGGGACACGAGGGGATGCGGTCGGTGCAGTTCACCTCCCAGAGCAGTTTCCTGTGGGATACCACCTGGATGGAAGATGAAGCCCCCGTGGCCACAAGCCCAAGGCCAGCTCTGGCGCTGCAGGCAGGGCAAAGCTTTCCTCCTGCCTCGTGGCTGTGGGGCACGGCGAGCTTGTGCACGCACACTGTGGACCGTATCTGAACAAAGCAGCTCCTCCCAACACCACTAAAAGCTCGGCGCTGCTGCTAACTCCCCGTGGGCAACTCGAGGTTTCAAGACCTCTGCCACAGAGGCAAATGGGTCTTGCTGGAGTTTAACCTGCCTGAAAGGCACAAGTACTAAAGGAAGCAATCCACTCGACAGCCTTGCATCAGGGCAACCCCCGTTTTCTTTCTTGTTAATCCTCTGCTCTGCAACCACTTTTTCTCATGCTTTACCTTGGAGTGCTGTAAGTTTGAAAGGATAAAGTGCATTAAGAGTTTTAACGCCGAGGAAGATATCAGCCTGACACTTTAATAACACTAATGCTCTGGAATTTGCAGAATTATCACTGTAATGCATATCTCAACAACAGCCCCTGCAGCGTGATTAGTACAAGCTCTGTACTGCCTCGATCACCGTGGGCTCTTCTGGTGCTCAGGGTAAAGAGCTCAGCCCCTTTCATGGTGCCCAAGACAGACGCCGATTTTCCAGAGCAACATGCAGAGCCCCCCTGGGCATGTCCTCTCCATCTCTGCACGCTGCCGAGCACTCCACCTTTCTGTTCTGCATCCTGCAGAATCATTCCCAAGTCACTGCTGACACATCCCACAGCTCAGTTTAATGTTCCTCAAATGACTTGGTCCTTTGCCTGTGTCAAGTCTGAAATCCATCCCAGGTCAGGGCACGTCAGTCAGCAAGGACCAGATGCAAATGTCTCTCGGTGTCTCTGCCCCCAAACACCAGCGAAGCTCCATCACCAAAAACCTGCTGAAGCCCCTGGTCCTGCTTCCTCAGAGGAATTGTTAAGGCTTTGCATTTTCTGTCCCCCCCCTTCTCTTATGCCTGAGTGAAATAAAACCCTAAAGGCACTAAAAGCATCCATCAAATTCAATGCAAAAATGTAGATTTACTCAAAAATTATACACCCACTAATCTATAAAAATATAGCCAATATCCAGCGAAAGCCAAGGCTTTCTGGAAAGTTAAGACAGTGATGGAAGGGAAGAAATTGCTTCTTTTCTGCCTGTGAAACACACACAGGCTGCTTTGTAAGGCTGATGGCGATGGGCACCAGGGTGCTCCTCTGACTTCCAACCCACACTCTGGGACAGGGCTTAACGAGCTGCAATTTGAAAGCAAAGTTAAGCAGAGGCTAAAAAGGAGCTTAAGCTTCACATGCAAAGTCAAATGCAAAAGTAAATAAGTGGCAGGAAGCCCGAGGAGTAAATGAGAGCGTTACATCTTGTGTCTAATGAGTGACACCAGGTAACGCTGGCAAATTGCTCACCTAGAGACAGCAGCACTGAATCGCTGATGGATGAACAAGCTCTTTTTTTTTTCCCCTTCATCAGCACACATCACAGGCAAT
This sequence comes from Anser brachyrhynchus, assembly GCF_964034855.1. Taxonomy (NCBI): domain Eukaryota; kingdom Metazoa; phylum Chordata; class Aves; order Anseriformes; family Anatidae; genus Anser; species Anser brachyrhynchus. The sequence continues at coordinate 1,559,560 of NC_137718.1, forward strand.
GATAGAGCATGTTTCTCTGATGGTGCTGGAGATTGTCACAATCATTTTCTAAATCCAGTTCAGCTAGTAATATTTTGGTGAAAAAAAAAAAAAAAACAAGAACAAGCAGCACTAAGTCAAATCCTCTGCCGGTGTAAGCTGGAAAAGCTCCCCAGGGGCCGGCTAAAATCAGCTGTGTGCCTCTCACCCTGGGCTGCTCGGAAACACGATCCTACTGGAAATAATCAACGTGTGCGAGGCAGGGGCAGCGCGTGCTTGATGCGATGCCAATGGGCAACATGAAAAGCACCGAAGTAGCTTAGAGAGAAAGACACCTTAATGCACCAGAACAAGCCCATCGTGGCGGATCTTTAGCCAGCGTTACGTAAAAAACCTGCAACACTTCCCCAGCACTTCCCCAAAACCCGGGGCGGTGCGCACGAGGCCCCGGCGCTGCCAGCGGTGCCGTGCCCGGCTGCGGCGCGCCGTCACGTGGGGAAGCCTCACGGCTGGGCTGCGATGCGTAAAGGGATTTACAGATGTAAAGCCACATCTCGATAACGCTTGGAACAAATCCCTGACATTCTTCACACAGCTCTGCACTAACAGGTTAGGCTCTACCAGAGTGGAAACGCCGCGGCTCCCCGCTATCTCGGCGCTTCCACTCCCATTAACCCTTTGGAGACTTCTCCACTCCGAGGCGAGGTGCGGTGGGGTCCTCGGTGCCAGGACTCTCCCCGCCAACAATTAAGCTCCGGTCGGGACTAGCCATTTGCATGCAGTTCATTTGTGATGCAGAAAAGCTTGAACCTGTCATTACTGCTTGGCATCAGTACAGCGCTGTGAAAAGGCACCGCTCGGAACATGCGCACAGCGCTGCACCCTATTTTCTTTAATCTAGGCTAAAATGACAATGAGAGAAAGCAGGAGGGAGGAAGAGGGGAAGGGGAAGAGCATCTTTTCCATAAACAAGAGTTCAGGCCTCTAACAAGCCAGGCGCAAGTGTTCTGCTCAGCTCTCCGAAGGTTTGTACAACTGGGGCCCTTTGCTGGCGATCCCTCCCAGCACACAGGCACCTCGTCATTTTGCTGATGATACTGGTGGATGTCTGCGTTTTGGAAGCACAGGATTGCTGCCTGCACCCAGCCTCTCCAGCATCTTGTCCTCCTGCAACCAGCACCCGACACAAGGAGCAGAGCACCAGGAATCCGCGTGCAGGCAGATGTGGGCTAAGCCGAACGGCCAAAGATCAGCTGAAGCCCTGCCTGCAGCAGGAGGTTTACCCGCTCTGTCAAAATGCATGCCGTTACCTACCCTCACTCTGCAGCATCCCCTAGCATGACAGCATCCATTGCTTCGTGCTAATAACGTGACCCCCGTGACTGCTTGGGGCAAGGCATGGGCAGCGTGGAAGAGGTCTGCCCTGGGCCAGCTGGGAGCTGGAAGCCCTTGGGCCACGCAGAGCACGGTGCTGGCAGCACAGCCCTGGCTGTCACCGTGCCTGTGGGCAGTGGCCCCCCAGCCCAGCCCCACGATGCTCAGGTGATTTAGGAGCCCAGCTCCACCATGATTCGTAGCCGGCAGGGAACCGAACTCCCTTGTTACCTTTCAAATGAGCGGAGCTACACATGAATATTAAACACCACCTCGTTTCAGTCCCAGGAAAAAAAAAAATGAAAAAAAAAAACAGTCTTTGAGAATCCCTCATTAAGATGTGCTGGGCGAGTTGCACAGGGAGCCCGAGAGCCAATTAAGCGGGGCTGTAACAATCCTAAAATGAAGCTGCATGCGTAGATCAGATCCAAGATGCTTGCAGAGCTGGAGCAGGCACGCTCCCCATAGTGCCCGAGCTGCTGCCCTGCTCCAGACCCTCACCCCATCCATCCTGGATGGGCTGCAGCAAGAAGCAGCCACCCGGGAGCTGCTCACCCCCCCAGCACAGGCAGGACCCCAAAACCAAACCCCAAACCCCGCCAGCCCCTCGCCTCCCTGCTCGGCCATCAGGGAGAGGTGCGAGGATCAGCTGCCTGCAGTGGGAGAGGGAGCAGAGCTTCAGCAAAGTTTATTTGCTGACTTTCAAACACCATTATTTCCACGCTGGATCGCAGGTAATGCAATCAGACAAGCCCGACGTTTCTCATGACTTTGGGAGGACTCTATTTTCATTCTGCAGCTCAGCCTCATCCTGCCGGCCTCTGATCCACCCCCTCCCCGCCGACGCAAGCTGCCCCCGCTTCCAAATCAATTTCTATATTTCAGATACAAAGGTTGTTTTCCTTGAAAAATGAAGCTGCCCTTCACAGACATAATAAAGAGATCAATACCAGTTACATCAAGTTTCCTAGTAAAATCAGGGAGCTGGTCGTGCTTCCAGCACCGCCATGCACCGGCGTGGCCGTGCCGGCGCCCCGCGTCCTGGAGGGTGCTCAGCCGGGAGCCCCGGTGCTGAGGGACCTCGGGGAGCTGCCATGCGCAGTCCTCTCCCCCTGCCAGCGATGGGAAATGGGAGAGAAAATTGTGGATATAATTTATAATGCCTCATTAATTTGACAAATGCCGCCTCGCGCGTGCTCTCCGTCAGCCCGTCACTGTCCCAGAAGCCGCTATATCATCAGCCATATCAAAATCCACCTGCCGAGCCCTGCTGGGTAAATGACGGATTCATTGCCACCCGCTCCCCAGGGTGCTGCTCCCACCGTGCCGGCCCCTGTCCCTGCTCCATGTGTCGGGGGGCAGCACGAAGCCCCCAGACCCCCCGGCAGGATGCAGAGCTCTGTGGGTACTGCTTCCCAGGGCGGGATGCGGGCAGAGAGGGAGAAGACAAACATCGCAAATAGCTCTCAGAGAAAGCATTTGACCAAAGCTTTTGTGTAAAATCGATCTCACGGGAAATGCTTCTTCACCAAAATGGAGCTTTTGTGGAAATTTCTCATTTTGGTCACGAACTGAACTCAATTTTGTCTTCATTTGAGAGAAAGTTTTCCTTTCTCCCCATCTCCTCCTTCCTACAAACCCCTCGCTTTCCTACTGGGAAAGCAGTATGATGGAGAGGGGAAGCAGCACCCGATGGGGTGTGCCAGCAGGCACCCCGGGCGGGCAGACCCTGCCCAGCACACCCCTCTTCTGCCTCTCCTCCCCGAGAGCACAATCAGCTCTCGCCCGAGAGATATTTCGGCAGGAGCAGGTAACAAGACATGGACCGCAGAGCTAATAACGTGCGCTGCTGCCTGGTTCCCGAAGGAACAATTTGAGAAAACCTCGCAGCCCCCCAGGACAGCAGCTCCTGACGGGTAGAGGGAAACCTGCCACCTTGGAAGAAGTGAGACAGAGCCCTCCCATCTTCTCCCAGTGCTGCACCAAAAGCAAAAGGTTTTGTGCCTGCTGGCACCCAGGGTTTGGGCCATTAATAGGGCAAAAGCAGCAGGCCGGAGATGTATGTGCACAAGGCAGCATTAGGACAACTCTGCTCACTGTGCATTAAATAACTCTTGCAGGGCACAAGTGACATGGCAGCACAGAGCGACCAGGGGACAATAAATAAATCTGTGGTTATAAATTGTGGCATTGGGCTGGACGATGATATGGCCCTGGCTGGCTGGGACCGCGCACAGCCCAGGAGAGCAGCTTGTGCTCAGGTCCTGCCCTGCCACAACCCCCCAGCCCTGACCACGGTCCCCAGAGATGTCTGTTCACTTTGAGTCCTGCTTCAGGAGCTCCCCAGCATCGCCGCGTAGCTCTCGGGGCAGCTTCAGTGCAAACAAGGAGCAAGGATCCCACCAGGCTCCAAGGCAAAGCACCCGGTGCTGCTCCCCAGAGCATCCCTCAGCACCACCGGCAGGCACAGCCTCTCACCCGGCCACACAGGGTCGAGGGACAAAACCCAGGGCAGGAAGGGTCCCGTGGGTTCGGCAGACACAACACATTCCCAAAGGATTTTCAGGAGAGGGGGATTTTAAGAAGACAGGGATGAATAAAAGGTATCCCTGATTTACCTTGTTACACATCAGCTCTGCCTGCTTGAGCTGTTATTTCCTGCAAATATATTGCACTGTGGGATGCCTGCTATATTTTATAAAGTTAATAACTTTTTTTTAATTGGATGAGTTTATAGAATCGTGTGAGCAATTAACAATAATTACGTTTAAGACACTTAAATTCCAGGATGCACCACAAACACTGGAATATTAAGCTATAAAAACCCTCGATTGTACATTCAAATTACATTAAGGGTCTGTTGGAAGGAATATGCTCTCGGTTTCAAGAGCGCAGCTCTGTTCTGTTTATACAATGAGTTTCCATCAGGGATGTCAGCAGCAGCCCCCGTCCCCCGGAGCGGTTCAGTGCTGGGCCACCACACAGATGCCGAAGCTGCCCGGTGGCCACCAGCACCAGTGAGCCCATGCACTGGGTGCTGGTGCTGCCTGCAGAATGACACCCAGTGCACCCCCAGGCTGCTGCAGGGTGCCCCCAGCACTGTGCCGAGTCACCCAGTGCATCGCCTGCCCTTCTCCAAATTTCTGGCATTTTCGGCATCTGTCCTATGCTCCTTAACACACATTATGGTCAAGAACCCCCACCCTGGCCATTTCGAGAGCTCCCAATTTGAAGACTGAGGCTGGATCATCTCTTTTTTGGCTGTTTCATTCTGAAAGCACCAAGAGCTCGGAGGGACACCACGACGATGCCGGCAGGCTGCAGCCCCTGCAGCACCGAGGCAGTTCTCTGGGAGAGAACTGGGCCAGAGCTTATTTCATTTTAATCACCAGGTGCCAAACTAAATTATTGATGTAGGTTCTCAGTGACAGGTGAGGCATTTTATCAGTGCATCTTTAATAATGCAGGAGTCATGATACTTCACGCTAAAATGTCAAGCAATTCTCAGGTTACCCTCGCCGTGCTGAGGACCTCTCCCTGTCCTGCCCAGTGCTGCCGGTGCCCAGCTGCTGCCTGCGGCCCCAGGGGAGCGCCGCCGGCACGCTCGCGGTGCCCTCCCCACCGCACCTGCCCGGACCCCCTGTGCGGGAGGGGGCACGGCAAGAGTTACAGCAGCAGCAGTGTTAGAGGAATCAGGGAACGGTCAGAGTTTGGTGGTACGGGTGAGAACTACCCCCAAATGCAGTGAGGAGTGAGCAGGGTTGGAGCCAGGCTGCAGCAGCACCCCCCCCGGAGTCGTGTGCCGCACTCCATTCCCCGTGCAGCGCACTCAAACACACTGCTTATAGACCAATTTAATACGTCCCGGCCGCATAAAAGGACAATTTTAGAACCGTGAAGGCTTCAGGGCAGACGAACAATAGCAGTCTAATGTCTCCATTTTGAGCCATGCACGCGCAGCTGGCTTGCCTCCGCCAGGGCCTCCGAGCAGCGGCGTCGCTTCTCCGGCACACTGCTGCCGATCTGCAGGGAGCAGCGGTGCCACCTGTGCCGTGAAGGCCACCCCCTGCCCCACGAGGAGCTCCACACACTGCCAAGAGGGTGCCAGGATCCCTGGAGGGTCCCCAGAGCTGCTGGGAGCAGCGGGGCCGCCCCGTGCCTGGCTCACCGAGCGCACATGGTGGCCGCCAGCCCCTGGCTGGACCCGGCGCAGGGTGAGCTCCAGCCTTTGTATTCCGGCAGCGCAGCGTGACATTTATAGGGGGAAGTTTTATTCCTGCTGTAAATAACCTCTAATAGTGTAGGTCATTACACTAATTACAGAAGATAATTAATTTTCTAATTCTTGTTAGACCGCTGCATATTCCAAGAAGAGCGCAGTTCATTATTTTCCCATGCAATTATGACCTCCCTTCTCCTTCTCCCTGCCAGCCCCGCCTTCAGGATTTTAGCACTTTGTCAAGTTGTTTATCATGCAGCCATCGAGCTGTTGCGAAGCCGAGGCGGTGCGCAGGCTCCTCTCTTCCTCCCACCCCATTTCAATGGGCAGGAAGAGGCACCAGGGCAGTGCCACGCTGCTCGCTATAGTGCTTCCCCTGAGCGCAGAGACCGGCCACAGGAGCCCTTTTTCCAGCACAGGGGGTGCTCAGCCTCTGCTCCTGCTCGGCCACCAGAACATCGTGCTGCAGGAGCCAGCTCAGTTCCCCCCGAGCTCCCTCGCATCTCCCGGAGCCGTGTGGGGTTTCCTGGTGCTGAGGACGGCACTTTGCCATCACTGGTAACAAAGCTCTCTGCTCAACTGCTCCGAAAACGTCCCCTCCAAGAGCCCGACCTGCTGGTGGCTGTTAACGCGCGGCAGATTGATGGTGGCTCTCTCGTTCCAAAGCCCAGCCCGCCAGCACCAACATCTGCAGGATCTTATCCCGCCGTGGGGCTGGGCGTACGGGCAGCTCGAACCTTGCGTGCATATGGCAGGATAAAGACAACCTGGCACCGGCAGCTCGCATAACTTCTCCATGCTCGCCCTGTCCAGGACCATAAACCAGCACCATAAAGCACCACACATCACGAGATGAAGCACAGCGCTCTCTCGGGAGGTCCTGAGCCCTGTGCCCCTTCGGGCTGGGGGCTGCTGGGGGTCCCGCACAGGACGAAATCCCTCCCGTGCCGCAGGGAAAGCTGCCCAGCGTGGGAAGGCTGCGGCTGGGGGAGCGTGCGGGATGCTGGCTGCTCAGGGCTGGAGCCTGCCTTGGCTCTCCAGCCCCGCTGTAAATCTGGGTATCAGACAGGTTTTAGTGGTAATCAATTGTATTAACGAACATGCATCCGTTGACCAGATAAGTGGAATATTATGTTTTAAGTCCAGCTGCAATTAGCAGAGCAGATGGATGTGGGCTGAGGCAGCAGCGAGTGCCTCTTCTCACCCATCTCCTGACGGAGCCAGCCCCAAAACCACGCGTTTGGGGGACCCAGCTCACGCAAATCCCCGCTGGGAGGTGTGCTGAAAGCAGTGGGAAAAGGAAGTTTTTGTCCCATGTGCTGATTGCCTGGGGACTGCTACGGGATGCGCACAGCCCAAGACTTGGGGCGTGCATGGGAAAGGCCTGGCTATGCCAGGTGATAACACGCACACCCACCGTTCTATCAGAAAGAATGAATTTTTAAAAGGCACGTAACCCCCTGACGCTTCAAGGCATCAGCTGAGCGCTAAGGAGGATTAGGAGGAAATATCTCCTGTGGAAAGCTTATTCCACATGAATTCCACTGAAGGGATCCTTTCATCTCCCCCCGGAGCATCTCTTCCCCTGGCCTGATGTGCCTTGGCACTCGCTGAGCTCCTGTAATATATTTGCAGGCGGCGATCCGCCCGCAGAGGTTGACAGCTGTCTCCGCTACGATGCCGCCTCCGACTGACGGCGATGTGACAGGCGGCGTGTGACAGCCCCGCTGTGGGACCACGTCCCTGGGACACTCGGGGTGCCCAGCTCCGGGGTGACAAGTGGGAAGGGGAGAGCACGGCTGGCAGGGGGCTGGCGTGCCTGACCCAGGGGCTTTGGGGTTTATTGGGCAGGCAGTGCCCTGCAAAAGGGTTAAAGTGAGTGCCATCTCCCCTCTCCTTTCCGTTTGAAAGGAGAGGCTCTGAGTGCATTAAAAACTGGGTTAAAAATGGCTCTGCTCTACCTATCTTATCTTCTTTGTACTAAAAGCCCTCAAAGAGTGGCAGGTTTTCACGCAGAATTTTCCCGTCTAATCCCCTTTTGTTAGCTCTGATACCGGCATTGCAATACAAACCTCGTCCGTGCGATTTAGGAGGGATTACACGCCCTCAATCCTACAGCAGGCGGGAGAAAAAAATGTTTCCTCAAATCAAATTTTACACAAACCGGTATTTGAAAATAATCAAAGCGCAAATCCCTGCTGCGGGGATTTCTGGGGGGGGGCAGCAGCAGGACCCAGAGCCCCCACCCCGGTGCCACCGCGTCCCCTGGCTCCCTGCCTGCCGTCCCCAGCTGGCCACATGCCCGCTGCCATGTTCACGCCGAGAGCGAAGGGAACCCCAAGCACGCCAAAACCAACGCGTGCCATGGCCAAAGTCTGCGTGAAAGCCAGCATTGCTAAAACCATTCAGCAGCCCCACGTTGTACGTGGCCAGACTTGGGCTCTGCACGTGCAGAACTGGCTGCGCTTGGCTGACGAGATATTGCTGGTGCCGCTCCTGCAGTGTGTGTGTCACAGATGCTACCTCATTTTATTGATCTCTCATAGCTGCTGGGATGTCCATAGTGGAATTAATACGCCCGCATCTCCACCGAAAAAGAAAAAAAAAAAAAAGGTAAAGCCCATCTGACAGTTTCTATTAGGGAAGCGTGAAGAGCGATTTGCGTAAGAGACGCCGGCTTTGCCGGGGAGAGGAGGGCAGCCCGAAGGCAGCGCGCCTGTAAGCTCGCATCTGGGTAAGTGAAGTGATTTCCTACAGGAAGTGATGGAGGCCAGAGCAGAGCCCCGGCCCCGCTGCCTGCAGCTGACGAAGCGCTCAGCCTGCCCGCTCCATGCGCCAGCAGCGGCATCGAGCCCCCGACCCTGCCCGCGCACCGGGGAGCAGCACGGCAAGGGGAGCGCAGCCAAAGCACCCCCAAATGTGAGAATGGCACCTCAGAGCCAAGGGGCCAGGACTGTCTGCGACCACCGCTAAGGGATCTGCCACCAAAGAAAGCAGGAAGGAAGCAAGATTTCCTGCAGAGCCCCCCAGGGTCCCGGGGGGTCGCAGTTCATCCATCCCCAGGGCCTCGGGTAGGGACGGTGGGGAGCGGGAGGCCTTGGGAGCGTGGCACCTGTCAAGCAAAATTATAACTACATCCATCTGCTGCCGCCAGGCCTGGGGAGAGCTGTGAAATATTCATGCTTCCTGCCGTGCACACAGGAAAGTCTCCTCTGGGTGCTTCCCATCCTCCCCCACCGCTTGGAGGCAGGGAGCCTGCGGCTCGTGGGGCAGAAGCTGGAGGGCAGCGGCTGTCCGGGGGGCTCAGTGCCCCGGGCTGTGCTGGGCACACAACAAAGGATGTGCCCCGCAGAGCTCCCCGCCTTCCTCCGAGCTCTGGAGTGCTCTCCAGGGCCCTGTGCCTTCCTCCTCCTTCCTCTTCATGAATCCCTCCAGGGCAACGCTGAGCAGAGTGCTGCTGCTGGGGATGCGCTGGGCTGGCCAGCTGCATCCTTAGGGGGACTTCTGAGTGGGGCTTTTAGGGACTGTGTGCCATACAGTCCCATCCAAACCCAGATCCTCTGTGCCTACAGGTGCAGAGACTACGCCACCTCTTTTCTCCCTCCTTCCCCTGGATTTGGGGCAAGGCTCAACTCCGCCATAAAATTAAAAGTCGTGCGCCCAGATAAATCAATTAAGATCTTGTTTGCAACAACACCTACAGATAAATCCCACCCAATCCGGGGTCTGGCCAGCTGTCCGAACATTTGGCTTATTCTCAGCAGGACACACAACAACACGAGTGCTTAAAAGCACTCATCGGCGAGGGAAGTAAAGCCCCTTCCTAATCCACTGCCCCCGAGCGCGGGGCTGCTCAGCACCCAGCGGAGCCGCCAGCTCCCGGGGGTGGGCGCGCTCCTGGTGCTGGCCCTGGCGGAGGCATGGAGCTGCTGGGAGCTGCTCTGCCAAGCCCAGCTCCTCTGAAGCCCTGTGCCTTGCACTTACAGCCATCTCCAGCCTGACAGCACCTCCAGCGTCTCCGCCAGGCCAGGAGCTGTTGGATGCATCCCAAAATGCCAAATTGGCTGGCCCCAGGTATCACCAGGCAGGGAAACAAGCCCCGCTCAGCACCTCGCAGCCAAACCTGGACCACGAGGCTCCCAGCTCAGCCTGGCCTGTGTTACCTGGGACAGCACCTCACTGCTGATAGACAATGAGAAATAAAATTCAGGTAGGGCTTGCTGGCTCCCCTGTACATATATAGCAAATAAAGTTTTCCCCTGGTGTCCCCAGACCTGCAGAAACCCTCACGGCGCTGCCTCGCCGACCGGCCCCCCCAGCTCCCCGCAGAAGTCGTTGCGCATTCCCAGCACGTGCACACAGCCCCCTGCGTGCCCACAGCTGGGTTTTCTGGCTCTAACAGCATAACATTACCAGCCACAATTAAGCAATATTTTTTTCTTGGGGGTAATTACATTTAAGCACGTATATTCCAGTCACACTCCGAGGCCCCACGCAGGACTGCGCCAGCCGCGCTGGGCATCACCAAAACCTCGTGCACAGCCTCAGCCTGCCCTGAATTCCTCATGCACCCAGCAGAGACAGGATCACAGAATTGTAGGGGTTGGAAGGGACCTCAAGAGACCATCGGGTCCAACCCCCCTGCCAAAGCAAGTTCCCTAGAGAAGCGGGAAGGTGCTGAGCAGTGTGCACAGCCCCATGGGCACCCTGCTCTATGCACCCCTTCCTGAGCCCTTCTGCGGGCCACCCTCACCGATTCTGTGCCCTATTAACGCCTCGGGATGGTTTCAAGCCACGACACGAGGCGCAAAGAACAAAGTGGCACCAAGCACGGCCTCCCGCCCGCAGCAGCCGGAGCAGCCGAGCCTCCTGCCCACTCCCAGCTCCGCGCGTGGGCACCGCGACAGCCGAGGTCTCGCACACGCCGCGTTGCGGAGGCAGCCTCCGAGCCTTGACTTAGAGGCAACCTGCGGGCTCGGAAGCTCGGGCTGTGTTGCTTCCCCTTCTGCCTTAAACCCCGTGATTAGAAGACAGCTGTACGGTTGTGCCACTTGCAGGCAGCAGCGCCTGTGCCCTCTCCCACCTGTGATTGCACCCAGGCTCCTTCCCCTGATAACCGAGCGGCTCCAGCCCCACACGTGGTGTCTCCCCGCAGCCTCTCCAGCCCTCAGAGCCCCTCTGCAGCCCCTGAAGCAACACACCATGGAAAGCTTTCTTGGGACACCCCAAGAAGGGGGATCAGAGCACCTACACACTCCCCAGGGCACAGCCAGGCCTGGCTGCCCTGCAGCTGCCGGGGAGCGCAGCATCACTCTCATTTTAGGAGCACTGAGCCAAGGGCACGCAATCGCTGCTGCTCACACCTGGGCTGCCACCAGCCCCCAGAAATCAAGCACAAACTGGGCTGGGGGGGCTCTTTCTCTCCTTAAATGAAGCCAACGCTGCGGGGTCTGCATGCAGCAGCCAGCAAAAGAGCTTGCAAAAAATAGAGCACCAAAATCACCTTGGGCAGAGCAGAAAACCTGGGTCTCGCTCCCTTTGCAACAGACCCGTGTTCTTGCAAGCCTTTCCCTGCCATCAGCAAGCCCCTCCTGCATGCCAACCCCTGCGCCTCATCCCTCTGAAACCCTCCCAGGGGCACAGGCGTTGCTCCAAGCAAGCAGCATGCCCTGGTGCAGAAAGAAAGGGGCTCCGTGCCCCCAGCAGGACCCGTCCGTCCGCGGGGAGGCACCGCTGCTGGCTGTGCGGCGCTGCAAAGTACACCGATAAGAATTGATTTACTTCGTTTCAACAGTTTAATCTTCTTCCCTCGCAGCAGAGCTGCCTTCCCTCAGGTCCCTGGCGTGAAGCTTTCTGTGTTGGACGTGAGAAAAAAAAAAGGGGGGAAAAAGGTAAAACACAGCAGAGAAAAAACCCATAACACAACAAAACAAAAAACCCCAACAACAAACTACATACCTTCTGGCAAAACCCAGAGCACCACTTACACAACATCTTTACTCGCTCCATTATTTATAGCACAACTGAAACATTTATTCCTACGCTGAGCTACCCGGAGCAGCAGCGTCTCGGTGAGCTGCAGCGAGCGCTGCACATCCCCAGCAGTGACCTGGGGCTGCTGCTGGACCCCAGTAGGTAGCACCCACCTGCCTGAGTGCACCCAAGGGACTCCCCCAGGGCCACATCCTGCTCCACATGGGGCAGCTGAGAAACCCACGGCCTCTTTCTAATGAAGGGTCCAAGCCCTGGGACCATCAGCTTAGATGCTGAGCGGCTCAGGACCCACAGGAGGCTGTGCTGTGAATACTCCCCTGGCCGAACAGGGCTGCTTTTCAACACAGACACAGCAAAATAACGCCGTGAATGTAACAGTTGAAACCTTCCTGGAAGAGTGAACTCCACAATGAATCAATAAGCAGAGCAGCGAAATTGCTATTAATGATGCTGCCAGGACACTTCCCCGCCCGGTGCTGCCTCTTTTGCAATTGAGGAGAAAAACATCAGCTCCACGGAGCGAGTCTGCTGGTGCTGGGCTGCAACCACAGGGCAGGAGGAGCAGGTTGCGGAAGTTCACCTCTAAATCCAGCTGATCCCGGACCCGCAGCACCCCGTGCACACGAGCAGCTTGCAGCAGGAACGGATCTCACGGCAGGATGCAGGAACTGCTGACGGGGTACAGGCAGGCTGCGCCCCGGCCACCTCAAAGCCACACAGGGCTAATCAATAGCAGTTAATCAATAGCCCGATCAATCATCGCTGCTGGTAAATATATCTCAAGGAGGTGCAAATCCCATTACACATATCTGTAGTGTAAATGCTGGCCCTGGGAACACGCAGCAGGATTAGGGGCAGTGTGATCTCCTATTCCGAGCACACAGCGCCCGAGCCCGGTGCCAAAGCTCGCAGCTGGGCCTGCCCTGCCCACGAGGGGGGAGTCAAAAATGAAATTAAATTAATACAGGCCGGGAGCCAGCTCAGAGAGGATGCTTTGTGCCGGGGGCTGGCACACCTGCGGGGTGGCAGCTCCCTCCCTGAAGGACACGAGGCTGTGTCCCCAGGGAGGGTCCCCAGCGGCAAGGGGACCCTGGTGTCCCCATGTGCGGTGCCAGCTCCCTCCTGACCCACCGCCTGCCCCGGCTGGCATCCCACGGCCAAGAGACACACACGCTGGAGGTCTCCCCTCCTGTAATGGGATCTGTGGTCTGGCAGTGTGATTTCATCGGGGAAATGAACGGAAACAGGCCCCGCTCTGCGGCCCGGCTGAGCCCCATCAGCCCGGAGCGGTGCGTTATTGTTCAGCTGGCTGGCACCAGCTGTGCGAGGGGCGATCAGCACCTCATGGCCACTCCAGCGCCCTGCCCCAGCTGCCACCCCCTCCCCGTGCCACCCCCGAAATAGCCCCGGGGAAGGGGCTGCTCCCTTTGTGTGCCTTTGTGGGAACTGGGCTCAGGGGTGTTCATGAACATCGCACAAATAAGGGGGCAGAGCACACCGTGAGGGCTTTCTTTAGCTTTAAGGGAGGTCCCTGGGTTAAAACCAAATGCCATGACTTTGGAGAATGACAAGCCCTGCGCTGCAACCGCCTGCACCCTTGGGGCCTACTGGTACTAACGGGGCACCTTTTCCCATATATATTATAGTTACGCACTTATAGGGACCATAACCATTTGTCCCCTTCGGGCCCTGTCCAGGTGGAGCAGTGCTGACCAGAAAAACCCAGGGAAAGCCTCAGAGCTGCAGTGCAGGCGCCGGGCTTAGGCCTTTCCTTTCCTTCGTCCCCACAAACTGGGGCAGGCAGAGGGTGACCGACAGCTCCACAGCCAGCCCAGCCGGCAACCCCAGTGCCAAAGCAGAGCTCCTGACGAGGGATGGAGCAGTTTTCAGCAGCATAGCATGGCACTGTGTGAAGGTTTGGGGATGGAAGAAGACAGGAGAGGATGAAAATCCCAGAAAAAAGCAGGCCATGAAAGCTGTGTGACCGTGGGAGGGGCTCACCCTGCTGCACGCCGGGGAGGTGACCTCCCAGGCGGGACAGGCAATGCGCAGCCCTGGCCCAGGCAGGCAGGGAACGGGGAAGAAGCTGCTGGCGATGGGTAAACACCGGTATCAGCAGGGATTATCTCCTTTTGCCTGCAAATATTTGCTAACCGGAGCGGATACAGCAGATGCAAACCCAACATTCAGCCTCGCACACAGCCACACGCGCCCCGGCAGCTCCACAGCCCGTGTCGTGGTGGAAGGCGGCGTGGTCTGCTTTGGGCTCAGCCACCCGGGCTCCGCACCCCCAAATGGGGCTCTGCACTCCCAAACGGGGCTCAGATGTGCTCCCACCCCCTGCCCCGGCCGCACCAGCCCTCTCCCCACTCGTGAGATGGGAACGCGGCACAGCGGAGGGGGTGGGAGGCTTTAAGTGACTCGGAGAAGCCTCCAAGCAAAAAGTGCTGCCAAAGAACTGTGAAGCTTTAGGAATTACAGCACTAAGCCACCTGGGACATGTGCATATTGACTTAGACCCAAGCCTTTAATAAGGCAGCTAACAGCATTGCTTTTACATTCATCCCTGCTACAAGCTGAACATGCCCAGGACAAGTTAATGTTCCAGCTACAGCATTCGCTGGGCTCAACGGGGGGATTACCCAGCCTTGTAACTACGGCACGCTCTCGCCTCTTTTTCTCTTTCTTCCCCTTTTTTGTTCCTTGCTTGGTGTCAGGTCAAAGCAGCTCTTCCCTCTCCATGTTTTGTTTTGTGCTTTGCTTGCAGATCACATGCGTGTCTCGGGGACCCTCCTTCACTCCAGGCTGGAGCCGCAGCGAGGTGCAGGAGAGATGCCTCCTGCCCTCGCCTTCTGTAGCTGCCAGGGAAGGGCAGCCCAGGAGCAGGGCACTGGGGCACTGCTTTATTTCAAGTCCTTTTAAAGGAAGCAAGGAAATGTCTTCGCCACTGGCAGATGGCTCTGGAAAGCCCCAGGGACAAACCAAGTGGTGTAAAAGGCTCCCAAACACATCAGGAGGAGGAAGCGGAGAAGGGCTGAGCCTTGCCAGGGTTTTGCCAAGCACAGTGTCCTGGGAGGAGCCCAGCTTCACCCCACAGCCTGCAGCACTTGGGCAGGAGCTGTCCCCACCCACAGGCTTGGGGTCCTCCCAGGACCGTGCGTTGGGACCTAAGGGCACCGGGGCCAGTTCAGACCCAGGCTGTCCCCACGGCTAGGGTACAGTGGGGATGGACATCAGGCAGCACAGGCAGGTCCTGCTTTGAAGTGTCGCCTTAGTGAAGCTACACAGAGGGCACCGATCCAGCCAGAACCCAAAGTTCCCCATGCAGAGCTGGGCTGCCTGTGGGGGCTTTGCACCAAACCCGCCCCTGGCCGCAAGGTCTAGCATCAGCCAGCAGAGCCCCACGACCTGAATCACGGAGACTTTCATGCAGCATCACCTCCACACCTGCTTTTTCTTAACACCGATGGACTTCCTGCTGGTGTCCTGAGCTGGCAGGAGCACCCCAAAATCCAAGTGCCACCTGCCTGCAGCTCCCGGGGCTCCCACGGTGACCGCTGCACACACAGCTCCATGTCACAGCCCCGCCGCGCCGGCACCCAGCACGGAGAGGTGACAGCAAGGGGCAGGAGGAGACTTCCACAGACATGAACAGGGGCTGGAGCACATAATCAAGGTGCTGCCAGTCAAGCTAAGGAGGGGCAAGAGGGAGAGCAGGCAGAGCCGATGCTCGGCAGGCACCGCGCAGCTCGGTGCGAGCACCCGGCCCACCTTCGGGTACCCTCCGCGGCACGCGGGGAGCCGAGCGCCGGCAGGAGCAGGGGGAGCAGCGGCAGCGAGCGCTCCCCTGACCCGTGAAGGAGGGGCCCGGGGCTGCCCCCAGCCGCACACATGCTGGCTGTCAGCTCCACGCAGCCCCTGCGCCTGACGCCAGCTTCTCCCCCGGCCCTGCGGCTGCGCCGAAACCCAGCGCCGGGAAGTCCCCTCCTGCTCCCCGCGTAGCATTTTATCTTAATAACATTTTATCTTGGATGACAAGCCTGGGTAATGTGGTTTAAAAGCCACGGCTGCGCTGACACTGTTATGGGGGAGAGGGAAAAAAAAATGCTCTTTTCTCCCGTCTGATACATTTGCTAAGGTCACAACTTTAAAACCTCTCACTGGGTCTCGCTCGCCTCGCGGGGAGGCTGCTTTGTGGAGCTCGGAGGGAACGGCAGGAAGCTCAGGCCCTGCTCCTCCCTCCCGTTCAAGGTCTGTGCAATAAAGGCTCCAGCTCTCTCTTCTCCTTCGCAGTTCTTGCTGGGGGAAGGCTTCTTTTTATCCCCCTGCTCCACGCACCGAGCGCTGGAGCTTTGAAGGGGGAGCTGCGAGACTCTCCTATCTCCGAGCCCCATCCCGACAGTGGGCACACACGTGGAGGGACCCTCACCACAGCCCCATGCCCTGCTCAGCCTGGGCTCCAGCAATCCAGCAGCACCAAACCCGCAGCACCACGCTCTGGATCCATCCCTCCAGCACCCAGAGCCCAGCGGCGGCTCCGAGCCCCCTGCGAGGGGCAACGCAGGGCCAGGGTCCCCCCTCCTGCCGCTGAGCCCTGGCACGAATCCAACGTCCCCAGCACTGAAACTTCTCCGGATCTCGTGCCGTGCTGTAAGCACCGCAGCGATATTGCCCAATCCGTTATCGTTAGGGAGACGGCTATTCTGCTCTAATTGCCAGCGTCTCAGGGAAAACATGGCAGCCTCCGCCTGCTCGGAGCAGAACCGATCTTAACACCTTCACCACAAAGGGTACACGGAAAATGGAGTAAAAATAGCTATTAAAACAGAGAGACACCGAAGCAGAGAGCCGTGGGGACCTGGAGGCTCTGGCCTGGGGGAGCGCAATGAGGGTTAAGCTCTAATTTAAGGTCAGGCAAATCCTGCTATGATTATTTGTCACCTCGACCAGACAGAGCAGGGACTTGGCCCCCACAGCCCGGCAGGACCCGGTGAGCGGCGGGAAGAGCTGGCACCAAGGGAGGATTCAGCCCCACACCACGGCCCGCAGGGATGAGGGCAAGAGCCACTGCTGGTGCCAGAGGAGGGACGGGAGCCTCCCCCTGCCCCAGCCTGTCACTGTCACCTCTGCTTCGCTGTGACAGACGGACAGGCCCCAGCTCCCAGCACCATCAATTATTTACACGCACTATTTCTGAATATTGATGTTAAAAGCACGTTCCCGGCCTGCCCCTCACTTGCGTTTCAAATGAGGTTTTCACGCCACAAGGACCCCAGTTCCCGCAGTGCCATTAGGGGCTGCCGGTCACCCAGCCCCTGGCCAGGGCGTGCAAAAAGCAAGGCTTATTTCTGGCTAATGGCACCAAGCAGCGCTTCTCCCTCGTGCTGAGGAGCTCTGCTTTTCCCCCTCAGCCCAGCCTGGTGCACACCCACACCAGCACCGCCACCTCCCGCAGGTTTTGGGGCTGCCCCTTGCCCCCACTGGCACTGTGGGGAAGAGAGGGCTCACATCGCTGAGCCAAAAGGAGCCTGTTCTCCCCCTCTCTTTCCTATAAGAAAATATTTGTAAATAAGTGTTTCCTGCTTCTGTTTATATGACTTTAAAAGACTTTAAATGGAAGCCTGCTCCCCACACTGTATCATTACCCTTCATTATTGCAATTTTCCAGAATTTAGGTGGCTGGAGACAGAAAACAGAGGATGATACGCCACTCCGAGAGCAGTGAAAACAAACAGAGGGAGAACAATCACAAGCCGAACTCGGAGCCTTCTGACCAAAACATTCCCACAACCTCCGCAGCCGATTTCCTCCCCCAGCTCCCCGGCGGCCACCCAGGGCTGCTGGACCCGCGGGAAGGGCACGAGCAGTGCTCAACGCTGCCCAGCTTCTGTGCCCAAAACCGGTCACCTGCCAGGGCTGCACCCACTTTTAGCATGCACCAGGGGATGCAGCACACCATCGGGACATGCTCGTGTCCCCAGCGGTCCACCCCATCGGCCCAGGACCTCCGCGTGTGCTGACCCCATGCTGGTGATGCTGGGCATGCAGCAAGCGCTTGCTGCGCAGCACCGGCGCAGTGATTAGGGTCTGTGCTCATAGACAAACAAGACGCGATGTTGCAGCCTGCCCTTTCCTTTAGGAAGCGAGGCTGACGCCAAAATGCACGTGGCTGCTGAGAGCAGAGCGCCCCAGCACGGCGCGTGCAGCAGGTCAAAAGGCCCCGATTTGCTCCGCAGGGGACGAAGACACAGGTCAGCAGGAAGGGTAAATCAGACAATAAGGAGCTTGGCAGCAACAGGACCAAAATGAGAACATTTTATCTAGTAACCACGAAAAACCCTCTGGAGGAACTAGACAAGCCCTGTTGCGTGGAGAAGACAAATTATTGGGCTGGCATTCAGAGAAAGAGAGCAATTCAGACCCTAGACAGCAAAAATGAAGAGCAAAGTACCGCAGCCACGTACGAATTCAGGGAGCAGGGTGACGGGTTCGAAACGCCCAGGCTCACTGCTGCACCTGGTCCATGTCCCCAGGCTGGGGGACCTGGAGCATCATGGGCTGGGGACGGGAAGGTGCACCCACGGCACCGCATCCGAAGCTGGCCCCGCAGCAGGCAGCCCTATTCAACTGCCCTGCATTGAGCATCCATCACACACGGACAGTTAAGGTGTTGCTGACTCCGTTTTCATCATCATTGGATGCTGGAGCAAAGAACGCTTTTGCTGTGACCGTCACAAACCTAACAAATTGTTGAAAAGATGGGTATTGTGCTACCGAAGAAATCGGTGATGGAGTGATGAGCAGCTGACAAATGCCCAAGCAGGGACAGCTCTTGTTGCAACAGGGAAACGCTCCAAAAAGAAATCTCATTTATAGATCATTGCTTTGATGTCTCAGGCATCTTTTTGTTTTGCATTTCTGTTTTATATAGCCTTGTTTATTGCGCTGATATTTCATCCTGTGGATTCATCTTGGATCATCGTTAAGGTTCCTTCCCTGCTTGCAGATATGCCTCTGCTTATCATAAAAATCTATGTCGAAATTTCAGATTAATTAAAAGCTGTAAATTGTGTAGCCAGATGCTCTAACTCACACCTTCACCCTTCCAAAAAAAAAAAAAAGGAAAAAAAAAAAAAAAAGAAGATGAGGAGAACACGAAGGCCTCCCATGTTTACAGAGTAGGGGGATGTTGCTGCCTTTCGAGAGCCCTAGGAGCTGGTGTGTGCCAGGAGTTATGTCAAAATCCACCTAAAGCATTTTTCTGGCGTCACCCTGAGCACTGGAAGGGGACGGACATGACTTGCCCCCAGGGACATTGCAAGCAGTGCCCAAGGACATCCAAGTAGCTGGGACCACCGACTGCTCGCTGACAAAGCGCTGCCCAGCTCAGGTCTCCGGTGGTGTAAAACAGGCTGAGGGGTCGCACATTGCACCCTGCGCTCCCCAAATCCCCCGCCCCCCAAAACCCTCCCAAGGTTTTCCCTTCCCTTCACTCCACCCGGACAGAGTCAATTCGGAGAGCTCTGGCTCAGTCCCTCCAATTCCTGCCAGCCCCCAGCTCCTCTCCCTCCAGCTCTCCTCCAGACACAGCACCCGACATCCCTCGTGCTTCCTCCCTGCCCTCTTCCCATCACTCCAGGGCGGGTTAGCAGAGAGGCAGGCACCAGCACTGCTCAGTTCGTGAGCTCCTACCTGCCGCAGATCTCTTAATGCATTTCTTGGCCAAGGGTTACGAGATTAAACACTCCATAGAAGGCGAGCTGACACAAGCTGACAGACCCGAATCTTCTGCACATGCATAAGTGCCAGTCCTCATCACAAGGATGCTTATTTGCCAGCCTCATACCTATCACTTTGGCTGGGAGTCAATCTAAATAAAGCAAATTCACTTGTTCTGATGGGGAGAGGGAGTCACTGGGCTGTCATAAGCTTGAACTCAGCCTGCATCATTTTAAAGCGGAAGGTGCTGCAGAAACACAAAGTACTTCAGCCTCCCGGGAGCAGGAGGAAGGAACTTTTGCTTTGTTTCAGAGAGACTTGTGCAGGTACCAGGACACAGCAGCCATCCCCAGGCCGATGCTGCACAGAACCCAACCTCTAAGGACAGAAAAGATCCCAGGAACTGCACCCAAACCCCATTTCTGCCTCCAGCAGTGGGGCCCTGGGGCCCAGCCATCCCCTTTCCCTCTCCTTGGGACACCAGAGGTGAGGAAGGAAGACCCCTGCACACTCATCCTCCCCACCTGACCCCCTCCAGACCACAGGATCTTGCACCCTGCCCTGCTCAGACAGCCCAGCCTCCCCCTCTTCCTCCCGACAGTTGGCTGCGAGGATTAAGACTCATTTCAAATGAAGTTTTCATTATTTTCCGCTCTCCTTCTTTATTCCCAAACTCATTTGCATTACAAAAAAATTAAACAAAAGCTGCTTTTTGAATCTCCACTCATTACTCCCATTACATTTGTTAACATCATTATCTTCAGCTGAAGATGGCAACTATTATCAAATGTTGCAGAGCTTTTGTAGACCTCTTGCTATATTACTCTAGAAAATTGCTTTAATGCTTATGCTTTTAGTGGTTTTAAAAAACTAGCTATAGCATTAGAAGCCATAAAGAAGATAAAAAAAGTGCATCGTTTGATAATATGTGCATTTTTCCCCTTTACATTGAAATATAAATACATGGTGGTAATGCAGGACACAAAAGCTTTCCCTCTACTACAGAGATCTACCATGGATCCTTCTACTTGACCCTTGGGTTCACCCTTCCATCTCCTCTGCAGCTCCTCCCTTCTCCAAAACACTTTTATTCAGGAAGAAGTATCGCAATAAAAGCTTGGATTAACAGAAACATCTCCCAAACACGCCGCAGTTTGCTTTTTCCAGATTTCAGCAAAACAGATTTGGTTTGCAAGAGGAGATACGTGGCTAATGGCTCAAGCCATAGCTGCTGAATCCTTATCTTTAGGCAGGAAAAAAAAAAAAAAAAAGCCTGGATCAGTAGTACTACTCAGGGAATAGCACAGGCTGAAACTGCTCTGGCAGAGAGAGCGTGGTAACGGGGGGCCTTTGGAGCAAGCCCAGAGCCCCAAGGTGCTCTGAGTGTCAGCAGGCTTGAGACAGGAGAGATCGGTGCTGGAGCAAGAGAGTTTTTTGCCTGATTTTAAACACAGATTAAAGAATTGAAATTTTCATTCTAATTAAATACAAACCCCTGTAAGTCGGAGCTCCAGCTGTAACCTCTGGGACGTACCCAGCTCTCCAAACAAGAAATGATGGGTTTCAGTGGGCCCTGTTAAATGCCAAGGAAAGCAGACAGAGAAAGGCTGTGTTCCCACAGATGAGCCCCTTGCAGAGGCCGCGGGCACATGAACAACCCACGGTCCTGACTTCTTGGGTGGAAACGTGTCCGAGGCTGGGGGCATCTCAACACACGCATCACAACAGGTCTCGGGATGTGGTGGAGCAGCTGCAGCGGGCAGGAGCGAGGGGGAGAGGGCTTCCGAGCCTCCCTTTCAGGGAAATTGCCTCTCTGGGACCTCCACTAAAATGAAGGCATCCAGTGTGTCAGAACAAGGGACAGAGTCAGAGTGCATCAGGGAAGAAGAGGGAGAGGCCAGGAATCTCGAAGGTGGCCAGGAAGGATTTCTCTGTGGCTCGAGGCAGCCAGGGCTGGGTCCGGCCCCTCCGCCAGCAGCAGGAGCTGATTTATGGCGGCTGCAAGAGAGGTCAGAGCTCGAGAGGGTTTCATTGATCAATTAATTAAATTGAAACAAAGCAAACATAATGAACGTAAAAATTTACAGCCTCTGACACGGGTAGAGATGCACCCTCAGCTGAGACAGCTCCAGCACTGCCCTCTCATCTCTGCCAACAAGGCCAGGAGGGGCAGGGACCCCTGGCCGGGCAGGACACGGGGGCAGGGGCAGCAGCATCACCACCCCAGAGCTACCAGCCAGGGACCAGGACGAGATGCACGACCAGGACAGGCAGCAGGAGCTAACTCTGAAATAACACAGCTCCAGCTGATTTCATGGCCTGCATCAAGGGTGCAGGACCGGTTTGTTTCTGCCAGACCATCCTATCTGCAGCACTAATGACAGCAGTGGTAATAGCCAATTTCCAAACCTGAGACGGCGCAGAGGTGCCAAATCCTGCCAGGAACAAGCCAGGACGCAGGCCCAAGCACAGGATGTGACACCGAAATGACCTGCTTTAACCATGCGTGAACACAAACCATACAAGCCTATGATATAAGTTCATGCTTGGCCACACAGCCCAGGAGACCCACACAAACAGATTTAAATTATCGCTTGGTTTTCCATCAGGCCTTTGGTGTTGATTTATGCTTCCCAAACAAATAATTACAGTCTTATCTCCATCACACAGCAGCATTAGTTGCAATTCATCATTTTTAACTTCTTTGTTTCACGCATTGTCTACATACATAAAAATAAAGAAAAAATTCAGCCGTTCCCATCACGTGGGATGCTGGCATGGCAAGAAGCTCTTACCAGCACAGTGGAGGTGGGCATTTGGTTAAACCTGCTCTCCGCTACAGCAAACATAATCACAGCACAACTCTTCCCATCGGGAAAGAGGAACATGCGTGCATGTGTAATGGCTTCTAGAAATGAGGTTTGGACCTGTGAAGAATTTGGACCCATGTTGCTCAGGGTACAGAAGTGGTGCTGGAGGACTCGGAGGCTTAAGCATGGACACGATACCGAGCACCCGTGTGGAGAGCACGGTGCAGGGCTGCAGGCAGAGCTTCCTCAGCTCGGTGTCCAGAGCTCTGGAGTGCACACTGTGCCTCCTTCCCTTCCCAGCACGTAATCAGGCGATCCTGCACCGAGTTTCAGGCACACATTATGCAGCTGCAACCTTGAGCCGGTGCCCTCAGCATCCAGAGCACCGGAGAAGCAGAGCAGCTGCTCCCACGTTTGGCGGATGGCGGGGAGGAATCCTGACACAGTCATCATAAAACCTCGCCTGCAATTGATCTTATCCAGCAAGGCAGGACGGGGGTAACTATAACTCACGTGTAATCACCAGATATGACACGACAGGTTATGCCAGAGCTCTGCCAAGAAAGATCACAGCGATGATTATGAAGTTAATTCCTGACACCACCATGCACGCATCGTACATCTATTGCATGCAATAGCCATAGCTCTTGTTTAAACAAGGGGCCGTGCCAGGATGTCTGATCGATTATACAACATCAGGGCTCGGGGAGCGCCGCTAAGCACGTGGAAGTGGGCCAAGAGGCAGCACAACATCACCTGGGGGAGCCAGCGGGAGCCACGCACCTCCTGCTCCGGGGCGCAGTGGGCAGGGGTCGGGGCCAGCTCCAGGGCCAGCTGTGGGTGTGCTGTGGCTGCTTTTGGGCATCCCAAAGGGTCCTGGGGCACCCACACCTCTCCACTTTCATTTCTCAGGGAATGCTCTGAGTTTCTGCCCCGGCCACCCCGGGGGGCAGAGGCTGGCTGCTTACATCAGGAGGCAAAGGGAGAGCCGCGTGGTGGTTTTGTACAGCCCAAGAAAATATTGATGGAGCTGCTTGCGGACACTGGGCTTTGTGCAGGTTTTGTACCGGGCTGCGCAGAGCACGGAGAACAGCACAGGAGCATTAACTCTTCTGTGAGCCCGTGAAGCATTTAAGAGACAGCACCGTTAAACAACGCGCGATGATTACAGGCACCCATTTAGCGTATAATACCATTAAGTTCATCGTGTAATGCCACAAAGAGAATGCAAGCGATCCAAGGCAAACGGACATTAAATGACACACAACAAGCAATTTCCAGTGGTGTCACCAGCCTCCACTGCCTGCAGCGCTCTGCTCCTCCAAGATGCAAATGAGAGCTGCTTTGCAAGGGGAAGCAGCTACAAGTAATCAGGCAGGGGCTGGAGCAGGCTCTGGCAATAACCAGCACAGAGCTCCTGGTTTCAGCCACGACCAAAATTCCCCAGCAACGGGGACAAAAGGCCCTGTGCTTCCCCTTAATGACACACCAAAGGTCTCGGTGCAGTCGTGCCAGGTCTGTCCGATTGACTCGTCAAATTCCCCAGGGCCTGGCAGCTGGGTTGTTGTGCAAAGGGTCAAGGCTGGACCCTGAGTTAAGCAGCACGAGGGGTTTTGGCCGAGCGGAGCACCACACGTGGGGCACAGCACCCGGGCAGAGGGAGCTGGGAGCACAGAGGGAACCGGGTGGCCGTGACTTGCAAGCAGCAGGAACAGCCAGACAGCGGCAGGCTGCAGTTTCAGAGCTGCTCCCAGCAAAAAGACCCAGAGCAGGCGATGGGGGCTCTGGAAACGAATATTAAACAGGGCAGAAAGAGAAGGTATTGCTCAGGAGGAAACATAACAAGGCTGAAGCCCAGCATGGTGCAGCCTTCAGATGAAATGGAGATGAGCTGGGAACCAATTGCTCCCTCTTGAGGGAATTCCTGGCTCGGGAGGAACGTGGGGCAGAAGCACCCTCACAGCACCTTCCCTTGATGCCCCAACATAAAAAGGACCATGACCAGCCCCAGGGGCCAAAGGGGGACCGGGCAGGCACTGCACACAAGGACTGGGCACCATACAAGGGCTGAGCTCTCCCAGGAGCACAGCGCCCAAGGTGGGGGCAAGCCCCTTGCCCCCCATACATCCAGCCCCGCGCCACGCAGCCCCTTCACAAGTCCCAGCCCTTGGTGCCACGTGGCGATGCAGGAATCTCAGTTCCCAGTTAAAAATAACACCCGTTTCTAGCCCTCAGAGGTGCAGAAAAATGTGACCTCTAAAAATTCAGAAACTGAAAGGCAAAGCAAATGAGTCCCAAATTTGTCTACGCTATAAACGTCAATTTCTTTTTGAAAGAAATGAATGTTTTTGATGAATGTTTTCTTGAATGCCTGCTTTTGGCAGTGCTGCCATCTGTGAAAAATCTATGCCACGCTTGCTATTAAGATTTCATTTCCAAGAAGAGTTGGTAGCTGTTTTAATAAACGGTTAAAAAACTGTCACGAGTCCAAGGGGCCAGCAGCTTGTTTACCGCGAGTGGCTCCTGTCACCCAAAGCACCTTTGACTGATGAGCTTAGAGCTGCCAGACCCCATCCGGCTCCCTCTGCAGCCCTCTAACAAGCAACATTTTCAGAAGCACTTTAGCCGTGTTGGGCACTTAGGAACCTAATCCCTATCGACTCTGAATGAGATTTATATTCCTGAATGGCCAGCTCACTTGTGAGAGAGGTCCCTGGGTCATGTAGAGCCTTTCAGAGATTTCACCCGACATCCCCAAGTCGCTTATTAGCTTTTTAATACCGTTCCTCGACAAAAAGCACAAACTCACCCCGGCCAGCCAGCCGAGGAGGTGCAATAGCAGCACCAGGGCTACCAAAAGCCTTGCGGAGGGGCTGAGGTCACATCCAGGGGCTGGAGAGGTGTAGAGCCCCCACTCCCAGGCTGGGAAGGAAGCAAACCCCCATATTTTAAGGCTGCCAAGTGCTCGGTGCAGGGGCCATGGTTTCCTACACATCTGTCACAGCCCAAATGGCAAGGTCGAGTGATCCGAGGAGCCCACCTTCAGCGTGCCAGCACCCACCACCGCGGCTCACGAAATGGAGTCCCGAAATGGCTGGTGTATTTGGAGATCTTGTGCGTGACTAAATCGAGAGGAACAATAAGATCTTTTTCCAGATTCGGCAAACATCAGTATAATAAAAAAATTAATTATATGCTTGAACACATGCACCAGAGCAATGCCCTGTATTTTCTCCTAATTGTTCTCCAAGCCTTACAGAGCCACATTTAAATAAAAATGAAGCAGTTATTTAAACCACAATTAAAGATGGAGCAATTTATTTTTAAACCAGGAATATCGTCAGCGGAGCAGGAGCAGGCACAAGGGCCACGGCCAGGCCGACAGAGGAGCAGACAGGCAGGGCTGGGAACAGCTCTTAGCGTCAGTGTGTGTCCCAGAGGAGTTGTAGGAAAGAGAACAGTGGTCGTGAGCCCATGGAAAGGGTTCACCTGGGCTTGGACAGCTGGGACCAGCTCGTCCTTAGCACACCTGGAGCCCAAGTCTCCCAAAGCATCCCAGGGCCAGGCACAGGGTGGGCAGCCACAGCACCAGGCTCCATCTCTGCTCCCCTGCTGCCCTCTCCACAGCCCCAGGGTCTCACCCCAGGACAGAACCTGGTCCCACAACCCCCAGAAGCCGCAGCCGTCCCTGCCCCGCGCCAGGAGGGAGCATCCTTCCCAGGGGGATGCTGTCGTGCTGCTGGAAGGGGGCTGGGGCGGGAGGAAGAGAAGCAACCACAACAAAAACCCACCCTCTCTTTTCATAAGACAGCAGAATTTATCAGCCTGCAGCCCTTCACATCTGTCTCCTCATACAAAATGAAAGAGGCTTTGAAAAACAGAGGAGATGAAATAAAGCCGTCTGTGTGAGGAAGCTGGCATCTCTGCCACTGTCACTGTCACCATGGTAGGAATAATGACCGTGATTGTTTCTGCATCTGCGTACGCGCGCGGGTGCGCATGGAGGGGGGAGGAAAAAGCACACCCACAGCCCCAGCACCGCTGCTCCCTGGGGACACCAGCCCTGCTCCTGCACCCAAAAGTGGCCGTGTCCTTGTCCCCACGTGTGCGAGTCTCCCCGTGGCCAGGCCAGCAGGGATGGAGCGAGGCAGGGCTGAGTTCGTCGCTGCCACGAGCGGCCTCAGCTCCTCTCCATCCCCAGCCCAAGGGCAGGGGGCTCAAGCTCTTGAAAATGTGACTTAAAGAGAAGTTTTGACCCGCGGGGTTTGCACATCACTTGGCTCTGCTGCAGCAATTACTGCCTGGCCGCTGCAGTGGGCGCAGCTCTCCTCGGGGACCTCGGGGTCACAGGGCTGGGCCAGCACCACCCTCACTCCATTAGGGGGCAATTAAACAGGAGGCATAAAAGGAAAAAGACTGACTGAAGCAGAACATGCCAGCAAGCAGCTGGTGGAGCAAAACCTCTCCCTCTAAACCATTCTCAGAGCCAGCTTGGGCATTTCAGGGAGGTTTCAGTGGTTCCAACCTAAGTGCTTCCCACAGCTTGATCCTGAGGTGATCCAGCTCCTCGCAGAGATCCAGACCCCAA
Source organism: Anser brachyrhynchus (assembly GCF_964034855.1). Taxonomy (NCBI): domain Eukaryota; kingdom Metazoa; phylum Chordata; class Aves; order Anseriformes; family Anatidae; genus Anser; species Anser brachyrhynchus. The sequence goes on from NC_137718.1 coordinate 1,586,243, forward strand.
GGACTGCAGCTCTCCTTCAGCAGCAACATCTGTGGCATGCACGGAAGCATTAGCACTTGGCAAATGCCTCCTGAAGGACACTGGGCTGCAGCCCCTGTAATCCCCAGGGACCTGTGTCCTGCTGAGCGCTGCAGGGGTGAGGCAGGCACACCACGGCACCACAGCTCACTGCCTGGCTCTGCCACGAGCAGGACCATGAGCTCTTCTGAGGGCTGGCTCCCAGCAGAGCAGCACCTCCCAAGGACCAGCAGCACAGAGCCCAGGGGTCCTGAGCTCCCCCAGCCCAGCCCAGCTTGGTGCCAGCACCAGGGGTTCACCCTGGACACCAGCAGAGGGCTGCTCCAGAGGACAATGCTCCTCGCCCCAGCTTCTTGGCAATTTCCTGCAAAATTACAACTTGAAATTCAGGGCATAACTGGAAGAAAATCTGTACCAGTGTGCAGAGCCACCCTGGGACTCAGGAGAGTCCACGCAGCATATCCTGCTGTCACCAGCAGACCGTGCTCCTCCATGCGTCTCCTCCTCCCTCTGCTCTCTCCACTTCAGTGTAATTTCTTTCACATAAATCATCTCCTCCTCATGCCAGAATCTTTGCGGGAAGTTTGTGCCCAGCAGGTATCATGGCTGCTGCCTCCAGAAAGGTGCTGCACTCAGGTGCTCCCCTGCGAGGCAGCGAGCGAAACCCCCCTGCAGATGCTCCCCCCACCGCTCCCAGCGGCTTCCCAGGGGCTGTGCTTGGCACTGGGGTGCTGCGAGGGCTCCTTCAGCATCTCTGCACCTCTCCCACCTGGAAACTTGTCCTGAACCTCAGGCCAGCAGCAGTGGAGGCAGAACTGGGGCAGAGCACCAGTGGCACAGCGGGAAGGTGTCGGGCAGAGATTTGCAGCCCACCTGCCTCGTGCTGCTGCTCCAAGCCCTCAGCCATCCATCCCATCCTGCACGCACCGTTTCTCTGTTCCCTCCAGCACCACGGCTCCTCGGGGTGGCGGAAGATTTACGCTTACAGGTAGGCAGAGAGATGGCAGCTCCAAGCACAGACGCCCCTCTGTATTTCATGCCTTGGAGCTTGTCAAGCCACCTTTGGCTCGCGCTCCGTCATCCCGCAGGGCTTGGAGCAGGGGCAAGGACATCACGTGGGGCTGGGACGCCAGGTGCTAGATCAACTGCACCTTTCCTCCGCAGGCGACCGTCTGCATCCTTTCTTCTCTGCCCTGCACAGAAAGCAGTCAAGGACTCGCTTGCTCTGATCTCAGATGAAGCAGCCCTTGCGCAGCTCCAACGGCACAGCAAAAGCCGCCACCAGCTCTCCTGCAGGATGGCCCCAGCTCAGGCGCTCTCAGGCAATCCTTGGTTGCAGCATCAGCATCTGAGCTCTGCTGCACGCTAGACGAGGTTGGTAGCCAAAGCTGCTGTGCCAAGTCAGGATTCAGCCGGGGGAAACGGCCTAGGCTGAACCCCGCCAGGCGCAGCCCTCCTGCCCTCCCGCCCTGAGCGCTTTGCTGCGCAGGGTTTCTGGGATCTGAGGGCCTCCTGGGGCCGAGGGCCTGCCACCCCATCCCTCAGCCACCTCCTGCAGCTGTGCTGTTCAGGGACGCAGCAGCAGGGCAGACAGTGGCCGTGGCCACACGGGTGCAGGCAGAGCCCCGCTGAGCCTGGCGCATCTGGAGGCGATGGGGTGCTCGTCCCTCGCTCTCCACATGCATTTTATTTACTTGTTTTAATCCCCCCCTCTTTTTTTTTTTGGTGCGTGTGTGCATGTGTGTGAGATCGTCTCCAACGTGACTCTGCATTATCAGGGCTATAATGAGTCCTTGTTAAAATGGATTTGATGGAATAATTATATTCCAGAAAAAAACCTGCAGGAAAGCTCTCTCCCCTCTTAAAGGGCAGGATCATCAAACGTTCGCACCACATTATTTGCAGTCACACCTTCTGCTGCATCTGCTCCTTTTAAAATCTCTAACTCCAATCTGATCTGAATATATAAATCTGAATTATCACAGCAAAAGGAGATGTGCTCACACCTTTTTTTATCTGTTGCCATGGCGATTAGATAAAATTCACGCCAAGTCTCTGGGGAAGGATGAAATGATTTCAGACAGAATCTCACCCCACTTGGTGAGAATAACGCCTGGAGCTACTTCCCTCTGTAACAGGTCTGGGCACATGTCGCAGCCAGGGAGGGGGCGAGGGGCGGGGGGACGCCGGGACACCTCCGGAGATCTCGGGACCGACAGCAGAAAAGGTCCCGCAGCACCCCCAGCCAGAGCGGGGCCGGACAACGCTCCTCTGAATCACATCAGGCTGCTCCGCCAGGGAGAAGCTGGGAAACCGAGCTGAAAAGGCCAGCTCCTTGCTGGGCCTTCGCCCAGCGGTCCCAGCTCACGTCTCGGTGCTGTCCGTGAGCAGTGCTCCTGCCCGCTGCAGGCTCAGGGCTGCGCCATGAGCGATGGCAAAGCCAAAGAGCGCCCAGGTCCTGGACCACTGGGAGCTGCTCGCTGCAGGCAGCTCGCTTTGAGCCAGCTGGGCTTACCCTGCACTCAGCAAAACCGAATAAAAGTGCTGACAGCCCGTACCTGTCCTCAGCATCTCCTCTCCTGCCCCTAACAAATATCAACACGCAAACAAGGACTGCCTTTCACCTCGCCGTGTTTATTCGGTCCCAGCTTCCAGCTTTTCTCCAGTAACTCGGGATGGATGTCCCCAGCACAAGGCCATTGATGGAAGGACAATGCTCGATTATCCAGGTCCGGGCTGGCCGGCCTCCTGGATCAGCTGCCTTGCCCCCATCACGCAGCACACGTCTGCCGGCGAGGCAGCATCGGCAGCTCCAGTCCCAGCTCCAGAGCATTGCCCCCATAAATACAGCGGGGTTTTAATTGCCCGTAGCCTCACGCTGTGCCTCTGCACTCATTGTGCGTCAAGACAGATTCAAGTGGATTTAGTGTATGGTTGCACTTCTAATATTTCGGAGAACGGGTGGCAGATGTTGCAAGGTGCAGCAGAAAAGAGCGTACACTTTGGGGTGAACGGTCGTATTTAACCATGAGAAAGCTGTCACGCTTCTCCACGTCACCAAACAGCCGCTGGGATGAGCTCAACAATCCCAGAGTCGGACACTGCTGCAGACAGCACAGCAAGGTCTCCTTAAATTAAGATCATATCTAAGCTACTGTGAACAGACCGGCTTCGATACTTTCTGAATTCCTAACAGGCCGTCATTCAAACAAGAACATTCACAAAAACAATTAAAACTTCACAAAACTGTGATTTTTTTTTCCCAGTTCCATCCTTCTGGCAGGCTTCATGTTTCAGCTTTCAGAGAGAGGGCTTTGTGGCTCTCCATTGACTAAAGCAGCACATCCAAGTACCCGCAGCCCTCAAACAGCGGCTATTGAGAAAAGCAGCACCCCAAGACAGACTGCACCTTGAGAAGGGTTGCATTTAGACATGTTTCCAGCACAACGTATCGAGTACATGACTCCAAAGCATCAAAGAGCAGCTCAGCAATGGGTTCATGGCTGTAGTAATGCTCACTGCCTCCAATAATCACTTTTTCTGTGCTGCCTTGAGCCCCAGGCCACCAATACCCCAGGCAAGATGGAGACAAGAGCCATCAGCTTCCACTTGTGGCTCTGCTCCAGGGATGCAGCCAGGCCAGAGCCCAGCACCCCCCAGCCATCATTTCTGCCCAGCCCAGCATACCCAGCAACACTCTTCAGCACAGCCTGGGCAGACGACACATTTGTGCCAGAAAAGGCAAACCGAGGTGTAAATACGTCTCGAACCCCGCTGAGGGATGGTTTGGGTATAACTGCACACGCACACGTGTGCTCCCAAGGTTACAACTGAAGTTTTGAAAAGCCAGCTAAAGCTCCAATGAGCACACTTCAGAAATAGCAGGGAGCGCATTGCTGGAGAAGGGCTGACAATTCCTCAGAAATCCACTTTGTAGCATTTCAGATTTCCTACCCTCATCACCGCCTTTGTAAGCCGCTGCTGGACGCGCCCCCCAGTGCTGCCCACCTACATCGGGTCCACATTAGCATCACCGCTACGTGCCCAGCCCTGCAGAACCCACGACTGCCAAAATCAAGTTACATTCCTGCAGTACCTGGAGAGAGGACAAGTCCGTGCCAGGAATCTCCATTTCTGTGTCACCACAACTACAGCACAGTGACTCTACGGCACCCTCGGTCGCACATGCAACACATCTCCAACAAACCCAAACCACGCACGTGCTCCCGGACTTCACATCGCCCAGCCTGGAGATGTGGCTTTAAAAAAAGCCGTTCACCACGCCGGGTTCTTGGAGTGGCTCGTGGCAGCAGCTTCCCCCTGCCTCCCCGCGGAGCAGGAGAGGGACGCGGGCAGCATGCTGCTCAGCTGCATCCTCCCCGGCCTCCTCCCACCCCTCTCCCCCAAGTATACATCAAGATTCATCAATAGCAACAGAGTTTGAAATCACAGCCTCGGTGTGAAGTGCAATCTTGTACACAGCCCCCAAATCTGTAAGCGCTGCTGCTTTATTCTGAATAAGCACTAGCCCACGTTAAATGCCAGAATCCTGTGAGTGGTGCTGCACGTGTGCTACCAGGCTGAGAACGAGAGGCAAGATTGATTTGGATGTGAGCACCAGCAAAGCAAATGGGTTTTTGAAAACCCTGTAATTTCTCTGCAACCCTTGACTTCACTAAACACACATTTTTAGACTATGGCACAGTTAGGTAGGCATTAAACAAAAATGAGCTGCACTAATGATGATTTACGTGCAGGATAACCTTCTATAAAGAATTTATCTTTGATTTCAGGGTAAGTTTCAGTGTTCCCAAGTTAACCAAATAACGCGAGTCCCCACCAAAACCCCCCACTGCAGCAGTGCGATACAGACACGAGGCATTTTGCTACAATTGTTTTAAGATCTCTCCTAAAATAGACCCAGTAGGTGCTCCTGAAAAAAAACAGACTTGTCAGGAACTTAAATGAAGAGAAGCCAGGCAGAGGCACCCTCTGAAAGCAGAGCACCACTGCGCCAACAGCAGCGCTCGGGGAGCAGCACGCAGCACACGCCAGCCCCAGGCAGACCCCAAAAAGTCCCCCACCCATCACCCACAGAGAGGGGGCAGTTTTCAGCCCCGTACCCCCACAAAGAACAGAAAGCACACCACAAAGCTCCTGAAACACGTGGCGTGATGGGGTTGCACCTGCAAGACCAGCAGTGCCACAGGAAGCACGCCCTCCCTTTCACAGAGGGATTTCCCCATTTCTGGGCTATAAAGTGTTTTTTTGGTCAGGGAGAGGGATCGGGACACTACAGAAAGCAAGCACCTAGGGTGAAAACAATCATTTAAACGAAAGTTTTCTGCCACAGAGTGCTCTGGATGGAGGATTTATTACAGAGCCTGCTAGGACCGTGCATACCCTGACGCACCAAGGGTTAGCAGGAGGATGCACAGTCCTCCACAAAGCCTAGGAGAAAGTTTCAGAAAGAGCAGTGGCTTGCATGCACTGATATTAGGACAAAAAGCCAGTTTCAAGTAAGGCTTGGATTCACTTCTGAAGGAGCTGCAGTACCTCCACAGACCTTTTGTTTCCGGAGGATGACTGGAGGAGCACTACGCAGTGCTGTCGGTACAGCGCTGGATGTTAGCACACCTCTGGCACGAGGGGGCTGGCAGCGCTCAGCACGCCGGCACAGCATGTTCACCAGCCACACCGCTCGCTCGGAGCAGCAGGAACCCCCTCCTTGCCTTACTCGCTAAGAATTAGGACAGAATCAAAGGCTCACCGGAGGTCAGGAGGAGAGCATGTTTTTGGTAACAGCAAAGCCAGTTTTAGCTCTAGCGATCGCAAGAAAAAAAAATAAGCTTCAGGCAGATACTATATTTGTAATCCAACAGCAAAACATGTTTGCTTGTGTTGACTCTGCACTGTAACACGATTTATATGTTCTGTCTTTAGGGTAATTATTGCTTTAGAATGTTAAAATTGTTCCACTCTAATTAAATCATCATATTAAAAAATCCACCGCAAAAGCGAACTTGGGAACAAGTCTGGTTAAGATCATGCAAGCGCACGGGTGCCCGGGTGACGAACGCGCTGCTCTTCAGACGGAGCGCAGACACCACACTGCTCCCACGTGCCAGGAATGCACTGCAGCACCGGGGGCTGCAAGGTGAGAAGAAAATTCAGGGCAGAGCTGTTAGGATGTGGATCCGTCCCCGGAGCACAATACCAGCACGGCACCAGGCTCACCCGGGGCTCGGTCCATGATGAGGGGTCTCGGCTGCGGGCTCTGCACCACCCGCGCCTGCCAGCTGCTTGGGGACAGGGACACGGTGCCAAGCAAAGCCCCGAGTTTTGTGCCTTCTGCTCCTGAAAGCAGAGCTGCAGTACAGCAGAGCCTGCAGAGCTATTACCAGCGCTGAGCCCAGGCAGTGGTTCGAGCAGATGACGTGCTGTAAGGTGTCTGTGCGCTCCAGCCCCAGGAACCACCACTCGTCCTCCCAAGAGAGGTGCTGGAGGAGACAAGGGCTGAGCAGCCCTGGCCAAGCACTACTCATTTCATTACAAAAAACAGCTTTAGAAACCACCAGAAGCAACAAACACCTGGCATGCAAACAGCCCACCCAGCTCCACCGCACAGCGCAAGTTCCTCAGGGCGGCCGTTTGAGTCCCCGGGGTTTTCATCACCCTTGGGAGCACCCAAAGCAGCAGAGCAGTGCTAGAAATCCCCACCCATCGAGCAAGCCCTGCCAGAGGCAGCAGGGCACTGAAACCCCACCTCACACCCCGCGTTAGGGCAGATGCAGCCATTCCCCAGGGCCGTGCTGAGGCTGTGGCCGAGCCTGCACCCTGCCAGCGCCTCCCGTGCGTCCTTCGCGCGACGGCCGGCCTCAGGGCAAACACCCCCAAAAAGGCTTGTACACGGGCCTCAGAGACCACCCCGGGGTTTCTCACCTAGTAAAACAAAACGGGCATTTCTGTGATACCACAAGACACCCAGAAATGCCAGAAAGGTTTGTATTCAGGAAGGCTGTTTGCTACACCGAAATCTCCCTTCCCGGGCAAAAGGCTGTTGCAGGCGCGGAGCAGCTGCCCGTCATTGCACGAGCATCCTTCCCAACTGCTGCCCGGGGAAGACCGTGCTCCGGAGGCGAGGAGTCTCATGCAATATTTCATCCCGAGACTGTCAGAAGTGGGTCACTGCTGGGGAGGAGGGGCACCATGAACCCAGCTCCTGACCACGGCAAGGGAGCTGGCTCAGCGCCCCGGCTCTGCCGCCCGGCACAGGCTCGGTGCCAGCGCCAGGACCGGCACAGCGGGTGTCTGAGAGGTGTCCTTGCTGCCCCGGCCACCGGCTCAGCACCGCTCCTGGGTGTCACCTGGCAGCCGGCGCTGCACAGACCCCACAGAGCCCCGCAGCAGGAGGAGCGGGCAGCGCTGAGCCAGCAGGTCAGCTGCGCCCCGAGGGGCCGCCACCAGCGAGAGCCACCGCAGCCCTCAGGAAGCTCTTCCCCCTCCAGGTAAAGCACTTTGCTCCTTAAGCTCCTTAGGAAACATCCCTGCAAGGCGGATTAAAGCAAATTCCCTCCCCTGCATGGTCAGCGGCTGGCACCAGGCTGTCCCCCCAGCTGCCACCCCCCGGTGCCCGCCCCTGGGCACGTCCCCACCGCGTGGCCAGCGTGGCAGTGCCCAGCCCCAGAGGAGCATCGGGACTTACTGACCTATGAGCAAATATCAAGCACTGAGCACTCACTCTGGGCAAAATCCTTTAATTCTTTCTGGATCCCCTGGGGAAAGCAGCATCGATTGCTTTGCTATAGCTTACACACGCTGCGCAGGGCAGCAAGCGCTGCCATCAATACAGCCAGGGAGGGAGCCAAGAGGTCACCCCGGTACATGGGGACGCTGGTGGCTCCACACAGTGCTCAGCACCTGCCCGTATCCCTGTGCTGCTTCCCAGCCTGTCACAAGCCCAGCAGGACCCAGCGCACCAGGAGCACAGCACAGCCATGTCCCCTGCTCCTTTCCCCTCCTGCTTGGCCACACCAAGGCGCCCAGGTCGTGTCCCACCCAGGGGACCCGCTGGGGCAAGACTCTGCTTTTAGAGGCTCTCTGCTCTCACCGGGACCCAGGGTGCTCAGTACATGCCAAAAATTGCAGGGAACTACCCAAGGGTTGCAAAGTCCCTGCCAAAACACAGGCGCTGCTGTCCCTCCCATGGCCCCGACCCACAAACCACAACAGCAGCGTTGGTGCTGGGTGGGACACATCCAGCCATGGTGGCCAAGTGGCTTCCCGTGCCAACACAGAGGCACACGATGCCTTTAACAGAGTTCCTCTTCCCATGGCTGAAGCTGTTGTGAAAACACACGAGGAAGGCTGGAATATTGACTTGTGTGCCACTGACGGCAGGGAAAGCCAGCTGGCTGCGGGTCAGGACAGGGACAGCACGGGCAGGCGCTGCTGCCCCAGCCCCAGGTGCCACACAACCACCGAGGTGAGCTGGTGCACCAGGCACGTGGGGGACATGAGGACAGGACACACACTGCCACGCTTACACCAGACACCCGCAAGCACAGTGATGCTCAGAGAACAGCCGTAGCACCACGGACCCCGAACGCAGCACCACCAGGCTTCTCCAGTACGAAGCCCCAACATGTTCAGCAACAAAACCTTGGCTTTGGCAGCAGAGACGATAAACCACAAAAACATCCTCCGCGACACTCAGCCCGACATGGCAGAGTAGGCCAAAACGTTCCAAGAGCAGGAGGCGTTTTCCCAGCAGCGCCTCTCTTACCTGGGATGATAGAAACGGTGTCTTTCTCCCAGGACACAACGCTAACGTATTCCTGCACTGAAGAGGGGATGAGGCACTTGAAAACAGCCACGTTTCCACGCATCGACCTTTGGTCCTCCACCCGAACGGTGTACGGCTCCCTGAAAACTGCGGAGAAGAGCAGATGGTTGGTGGCGTGATGGTGCTGGAAGCAAGCACGCTTCCTTTCGCTTTAATCCCACATCTCACAAACAAACAAACCCACCCAGCCATAAACTGCTTCCATCCACAACACTTGGCCCACACAGAACAGAAGCAGCACAAGGTAACACTGCTGCTCTCCTTCCCAGTCCCTGTGGGGTGCTGTGAGCCTTGTCCTTGTCACGGGGTGCCTGTGAGCTGCCCCGTCCCTCAGGCTGATGCACGCCCCAGTAGCAGGGTGCTCCCCAGTGCCAAGCCTTCCTGCAGCTCTCATTAGGGCAGCTGGGTCTGCCCCAGCCTCGTCAGCACAAACAAGACATCGCTGTGCCCAGGAACCATCACCCTGCCCAGGGACAACGGCAGGCACCAGGAACTCCAAGGATACAAATGCAGGGGCGCAGGTGCCTCCACCTGGGGACAGTAACTGTGCCCTGTAGGACACCTGGGCATTGCCACCACGAGGGGGACAGCCATTTCCTTCATTTAATGACACCCCACGGCCAGAACAAAAGCAGCAGACAAATCTCTTCAGAAAAAAACTCCAAAGGTCACAAAAATAAGATGTTTGCCCCGAGTGGAAGGCACCCCTTGGTGACGCACCCTACCCCAACAAGCAAGCACTGAGGGGTGCTGGAATTTCCACCCTGTCTCCTTGGGGTGCTGGGTGACACCTCCTGCCGGTGCCACACGCCAGCTGGCAGGGAGGTGACAGCCATAAAGCAATAAATGGCCAGCTACAGGAGATGCCCCATGTGTGCCACCCCTCAGCTCCCCTGCTATTTACTGGGTGCCCCTGGCAGAGGGGAGGCAGAGAGCTGAGGATGCAGGGGCAAGGGAGAAGCCCACACAAAGGGACACCAGCACCGAAGCAGATTAGGTAGCAAAAGCTTCCTTAATCACACGGAGCCGAGGCTTATTCACGGGCTTTAAAGGCCAGCAGGGAGCACGAGGACCATCCAGCCCGGCTGCTGCCCCTTGCACCCAGCCCCTCGGCTGCCCCCAGCATCCCCAAACCCTGCTCCATGCTGAGCCAGCCCCGGCTTCCCCTGCTGCTGCCGAGCCTCTTGCTCCCAGGGGTGAATTAAAGCCACCACTGGCACACTGAAAGCCTCCCACTGGCTAGAGAGATTTACTCCATGCACTCACTACCAGGTTTCGCAAGGCTTTGAGACTTTTCCAATTCCTCATGTTTTTAATTGGGTTTTATTTGCTTTCTTCATACAGCTTTAATTGGTTTTACTTGCATGGCCACCACAAAGCAGGGGAGAGCAATGGGGACACAAGAGACTGGGTGGGTGCAGAAGCAGGGGGACGTTTCGCAGCCATTTCCAACCAGGATAAAGCCAAAGCACCGGGAACCACCACAGCCGGGCTGTCCTGGTGGCCCCAGCGCCCCGCACGTGGCCCCGCTGTGAAGTGCCTGCTAATTGTGCCTGCTAATTGCACCTGCTAATGGGGCACAGACGGACAGGCTGCCAGCTGAAGGCCTGCTCACAGGGGGGCATTAAGCCAGGACTGAGCCCTGCCACCAGCCTGCTGCGATCCCAAAAAAGCCCTCAGCATGGGGAAGAGCAGCGGAGGCCGAGCACTGCCCTGAGCTGAGGAGGGCGGGCGAGGAGCAGGGGCAAAATGTGTCCCCTGCAGCACCTCCAGAGCATCCTCACGTGTGAGCCCTGCACAACCACAGCCTCCCTTTCACTCCCTGCCAGGCAAATTTGCAGAAGCTCCCCGGTTTTAGCAAATTCGAGCCCAGGCTCACCAGCTCCAGGACCTCAGAGGCACAAGCTGCCCCCAGGCAGGCAGCCAGGCCGTGCTCACCCCGCACCATGCTTCACCCCACGCTGCCAGCCCCAGGCTGGGTGCCCCATGAGACACCCACCCCGTGGTCCCCAGGGATCGAGGGACCCTCACAAAGCCCCGGCACGAGGAGGGCAGCAGCTCCCTGCTGCACGTCCACATTTATTACACCCTCACCATTTGCTGTCCCTCCTCCGCTCCGCTGTGGTTTATAGGTAACCTGATAATGTTGGTAAATAATTCACTCTGGGGAGGGGGGTTAATACCAATTTACTCTGCAGTACAAGGTATTAAAATAAAAAACCCTGTAGTCACTTCTGTCATGTTCCCTCTGCTAGCCCCACTTTTAATAGGTTACATAATGAAGCCATTCCTGGGCTATTAGCCCTCCTCAGCCTGGTCAATAATTTACTATAATGGCTTCTGGAAGCAGCTCTTTGCCATATTCCTCCTTTTTTCTTTGCTTAATAGGCCTTGGCATGCTTGGGCTGGATGCGGCAATGGGAGCAGGCAGGTTTGAGAGGGGCCGTGGGGCGCAGGGGGGCTCTGTGCTCCAAGCAGATGTGGCCCAGGCCCTCCCCCAGCCGTGGACACCGTGTTTGTGGCTGGATGTGACAGCGCTGATTCACGGGGGGGTGACCTCTCCTGCGGCAAGGATGCGGCAGCACCTCTGTACCAGGCACTTGCTGGAGGCACCCAAGCCCTGCACCGTGGCCCTGCAGCTCGCTCCACAGCTGGCAGCAGACCTGAGCTGCAGAACTTGCTCTTATCAGGAGCAGGATGCTGTTCGGCAAACACATCTCGGGCTGCCTCCATCTGTCCCACACCCGGCCCCTTCTGCTCCCGATCACTCCCCTTGCAGCAGCAGGCACAGCCCTGGCTCAGCACTCCTCCAGGCACAGCACCAGCTCGCTGTCACGGCATCACTGCCCCACGCCGGGTACACAGCACAGGAGACCAGACAGAAGCCAGCACCTCATCAAAATCCCCCAAAACCCCAAGCTCCTACCTGCTTTAACACGGATGTTTGGGCTCCTGATTTTGCCAGCCGAGTTCTCCGCCGTGCAGAAGTAGTCGTTGTCGTGGATGAAGCTGTTGAAGGCTGATGGCGAGAAGGGGTAGAGCTGCAAAGTCCCATTGGCATGGACGTGCCGGATGTGGGGCACATCGTAGATGTCGTCGCCTGTGGCCAGGTACCACCGAAGGACGGCGCTGGGTGACCCCGCGGCCGGGCAGGGGATCACCACCCCCACTGTGCTGGAGAAGGTGACCTGCTGGATGGAGTCGTTCACAAAGTAGAGGCTGGTTCCAACATCTTCAGTGAGAGCTGCGGAGGAAGCAGAGGCCGTGGGTTATTACAGATAACTCTCCCCACCGGGGCAGCTGCCCCGAGCCCAGCCCCGACGCACGGCAGAGCAGAAGGAGGGAGCGCAGGGACATCGGTGCATGAGCTGGAAGCATAAAGGCCACCTTCACAGGCCAGCGCTCTTGCTGGCAGCACGGATCATGGACCACGAGTGCCTAACCAGGACGGCTAGGGGCTGTGCACGCACAAGGGGGTGCCAGGACGCCCCCCCGGTGGGGAGAAGGCACAGCGTGAGGATGCCTCCACACATGGGTGCCCCCAGCCAGATGTGCGGCCCCAGCTGGGGCTGTGCACGCACTGGTGGCCCTGAGCACACGGTCACATCGTGCCTCGGCACCCACAGAGCTGGGGACACCCAGGGGCACCTGCCTCCTGCAGGCAGCTCTGCAGGGAAGGTGTCGGGATGTTGGTGAGCCCCATCTGAGCCTCTCCCAAGCCGGGCAGGAAGGTTTGCTGCTAGCCCCCCGCTCCCCCAGGTGCTGCAGCAGCCCCAGGAGAGGAGCAGGAAATCCGCCTTCGGCCTTGCTGTCCTCTCCTGGGGTCAGAGGGGGGAGCCCAGCCTCAGCCTGAGCTTTCAGCCCCCCCATCCGAGAGGAGCTCTCAGCCACCTGGGTGCCCAGAAGCTTCCCGGGGCACTGGGATGGCTGCGGGGAAGCAGGGAGGAGACCTCTGCACCCCGTTCCTCCTGCCTCCCCTTCCCACTCCAGGACCACGAGCTCCCCTTCTCCACCGCAGCCAGCAAAGCCTCCTATAAATACGGATGAGGCAGCCCCCAGTCACTTTGCTCGTTTTTTTTCTTTTTTTAGCCACACTTTTCCGCGTGGGCGGCAGGACACGGATATAGAAAGCGGCCCTCGGCGGGTGTATTAATAGCTCTGGCTGAGAGCACCGCTCGTGGTGCCGCAGAGCCAACACGCAAATAACACCACGCTGCTGGCTCCCAACGAGCCACCGGGGACCCTCCCTGACCTCAATTCCTTAACTTGGGGAGGAGGGAACAGGAGCAGGGGGGAGAAGGGAAGAGTCTCCTTGCATGAACATCCTCGTGGCCGTGCCTCCGGGGCAGCGCAGCGCAGCTGCTGGGCAAGGAAAGGCTCTGGAGGTGCTGTTGGCCACAGCACCAAGCTGCCCACATCCACGGAAAAGAGTTTTGTTTTCCTCAGGCGGGATCAGCGAGCACACCCCTCTCCTGTTGTGTCCCCAGTATGCTCAGTACCATTCTCCACCAGGTCATGGGCACCACAGCCCCTCGGCCCTTCCTGCACGCAGCCCCCGTCCTGCCATGAGCTGGATGTCCACGTGCCTTTCAGCACCACTAAACCAGAGGTGAGAGACTCCATGTCTTTCTCTCCGGGTACTCAGCACCAAACCATCACCCAAAGTGACCAAATTTCCTCCTTTGCCTGCTCGGAGCCCGACGGTCCCGCACCAAGGACACCGCAGCCAGAGCGGCCCTGCAAGCCATGGATGTAAGGGACCAGCAAGAGGCGAGGTCCAGCACTAGCACCGCACTCAAAACAGCACATTTATAGGCTGGCCATGGCAGTGCCCACCGCCCGAGCTGAGCACAGGGGTCCAAGCACACGGAGCATGCTGTGCACCCATCCTGCACCCCTTGCCCACACCTCCAGACGGGTCTTGGGGTCCGTCCTGGAGCAGCAATGGGAGAGCAGCCGCCCCCCGACAGGGAAGCCTCTCACCAGGCACCCCCCGGGGGGCTTGGAGGTAGAGGGGGGAAAAGAGTGGAGAAATACCTCATAAACAGAAATTCAGCTTAGCCATGAAGCTTTTTCAGGTCAAAGGGGGAAAGGGATTTTTAATAGAAAATGGAAGTTATGGGATTGGCAATAGTTATGTGACAGACGCATAGAGTTAAATCCAGATAATCTCCTTTACCATTTAGCATTGAGCACCATCCTAATTCCATGTTTCATAAAACTGTCTCCAAATCACCGAGAGATTAAATATTTAGAAATAGCACCGCAATATTTTTAAACCAGAAATCACTGCTCACATCTGGTCAGATGTGCTGACCCTAACCTAAATATTGAGGGCATTAATTCACAGGAGCCTGAGCTGAGGCAGCTACGGAGGACTCCACATGCAATGGTTTCTGCTGGGGGAATTGCAGCGAGGCAGGCACGCAGCACCAAACACCACAGCCCGGGCTGCTGGTGAGGCAGATCTGCACAAAGCCCACCACGTAGCTGGACGCTGTCTGGCTTGCTCTGAAAGGCAGGTATTTTAAGTTATCGAAGTGCAATCTTCTTAAATTGTACTAAATTGCAACCTAGAGGTATTGAAATATTAATATCTCTTTCTGAGCTGGGAGAAGCAAGTCATTTCGCTATCATCCCTTAGGAATATTTACTAGTCTTGATGGCTGGACTTTCCAAACTCCGGAACTAGCAGAAGCACGGCCGCTCGCAGCTCTGCAGAGCGATGTGCTGTACCGAAGGCGCTCATTTACTCTAACGAGTGGCTAAGGCAGAGTGGCCATAAATTGACCCCGGGGTTTGTCAGCAAGTCACGTACCTCGCAAGAGGCAGCTGAGATGTAGGTGTGAGCCCTGCGTGAGAGGCAGCACAGGCTGCAGAAGCACAGAAATGCCATCCCAGATGAGAGCCCAGCCATGCAACCCTTCCTCACCCCCAAACCTCACAGAAGAGCTTGTCCTTTTGTCACCAAGTGGATTTAGGACTTCTCAGACAACAACCAGCTGCACGCGAGTGCAATTAGAGACGTTTCTCCTGAAGTAGGAAGCATTTTTTTCCTGCCCTCGATGCACATACATCACCTGTGTTAGCATTCAGGACCCCCCAGCCATCCCCAAACCCAGCTTCTCAGAGCTAAACAAGGTCTTTGCACATCGGTAACTGGATGGAAGCCCCACAGAGATGGGAAAAGGCTAAACAGGATGCATTTCAAGGGTGCACGTGCAATTCTCTGGGCACAGGCAGTCCAGCTTGGCCGATACAGACACCACTGATTGCTGAGGGCTTCTTTATGAGTGACCACTGGTGGCTTGACCGTTTGCCATGTCCGAGCACATTGCCATCATTCACAGGGAGGGCAGGTGCTAGACTCCAGTCCTCTTCATCCCCCCAGCAGCACCTTGCCCAAGACCTCCCTCCTGGGCTCAGGCAGCCCAGCAGCAGCCAAAGGGACCCCACGAGGCACTGGGGCTTCTCCAGCCCCCAGCTGCGACGGGCTGCAGGGAGGCTGTGAAGAACTGCGGGCTAATCACCACCTCGCCACTCATTTATTATCCTCATTAAGGGTGGTTGACACCTGCCCTGCTGAAGGGGAAGGTGAACTGAAGCCTGGCACACACAGCAGGGTGGGAATTACAGGTAGGTGGCAAGTTGTAGCCTTTCCTCCCCGCTGCTGGGGGCTTGGGCAGCAATTCCATCACACGCTGCCTGCACACCTGTAGTGCTGAGATAGCTTTTGGCCTTCCCTGAAACAAGCTTCCATCAAGCCCTCGTCTTCAGGAGGCTTTCTGCTAACGAAGGGAGTGACCTTGGAGCTGGCAGCAAGAAGTGACACCTTGGGGCACCACGGAAGGGCCAGGGAGAGGAGCAGAGGGGCGAGGGGACGAGCACACACTGGTGCCCTTCAAGCTCTCCAACACCCAGCAGAGCCCAGGCGCACCCACCCCCCGCCAGCAGCACAGCTTTCCCACATGGATGTCACCCCACAGCAGCACCTTTCCAGCCCCGAGGGATGAAGCCGTGTCCCTGTCCATGCAGCCTCCCCAG
The DNA here is from genome assembly GCF_964034855.1 of Anser brachyrhynchus. Classification (NCBI taxonomy): domain Eukaryota; kingdom Metazoa; phylum Chordata; class Aves; order Anseriformes; family Anatidae; genus Anser; species Anser brachyrhynchus. Next base: position 1,602,150 of record NC_137718.1, read on the forward strand.
GGACCCCCGCTGGGGGTGGGAGCAGCACCCCTAAAATGCCCAGCACAGCCCAGGGGGCTCAGCAGGAGCCCAGCACCCTGTGAGCAGCGACCCGAGCACCTTCCCCAGCCCTGGCACTCCAGCCCCAGAGCAAATCCCACCCCGGGGCAGCCTCGGAGCTCGCAGCCACCTCCTCTGGGGGGGGAAGATGGAGCGAGGAGAGCCCAGCCTCCGGTCCTCCGCAGGGAAGGGCTTGGAGTGCTGCTGCCTGCTCCTTAATGCATCTGCATGGAAATGAAGGCCTGAACCACCTCCAGCTATTACAGCAGCACCCAGGCAGAAGCTGTAACCCTTGCGTGGAAAAGCAGCGCTCCCCGCTGATTTGCTTGGCCCCAGGAATGTGGTGCTGGGGTCACCTCCTGCTTCAGCTGCCTGAAAGCACCGGTGGCACCACCCCATCCCCGCGGGGCCGGACGCGTCCCCAGCTCTGCCCCAGCTCCCTTCAGCCTCCCTCAGCTCCTCCAGAAGGTGGGGAACAACCCAGGGACCGCAGGCAGCAGCCGCTTCCGTGCCGAATACAGAGTCCAGGTCCCGAGGGGACAGCAGGGACGTGGCCCAGCTGGGTCACAGCACGGTGCCACCAGGGAGGCCGGGCAGGCACACCGGGCAGGACGGGGGATGCACCAGAGGCCACGCACACCTGCTGCTGGCCTTCCTCCAGAGCCACCAGCCCAGGACTCCAGCAAACCACAGCTTGCACGCTCGCTCTAAAAAGCATAGACAAGGATTTTTGCCCCGTGGGTGACAGGAGAGGGAGAGATGTGGGAAACGGGTCAGTAAAACCAAGCGGTGAAAGGGAGCTCGCACACCTCATCCCTTCCCCTTTAAGTTGTGCTTGCTCCCTTCTCTCCCACGGAAACGAAACCCAACAGCCTTTCCAAGAGGCAGCTGCTGCTAGCAAAAGTCAGGAAATGGATTTCCAAAATATTTGGTACAGCTCTGCTAGCAGGTGATGATGGCAATATGCAGATTATATGCCTTCAGGTTTATTCCTAAAGGATCTCCAAGCAGGGAAAGGGTAACTCACAGAATTACAACACAAAAATATGTACCTGGCTATAATTTAGATTTCAAAGACAAGAAACATTCTGGACCCGAACCAGCCACTGCAAACGCTTCCCATTAAAGCACGCTTTGTAGCTGCTGCGACATCCAAACACCTTCCTCCCTCATGCCCTCCTAGGAAGTCGCACTCATTAGCAGTCTGCTTATTTGGGTGTGAGATGACTTCATATCATCCACGGCACAGCTCAAAACTCACATGCTGCCATGTCAGAAGGATTCCTGCCACAAAGACACGCTTCCAGTTTTATTCTTGCTCTCGCTTCGTCAGCTGCTTCAAACGAGGACAGAGCGCTCCTCATCCCTCCACCTCGGACCATATGGGCAGAACCGCGGGCGCTGCAGCAGAACGCGCCCCGTGCCATCGCTGCCCAGACCTAAGCCTGCAGCTCCCAACCAGCCTCCGTCTCCGGCAAGGGCTGCTCGGTAGCACATCCCTGGCACTCGCAACCCGAGCGAGGCAGTCTCTATTCCTCCGGAGAGCAAACGCACCAAGAAATATAGGGTTGCCTATTTCGATTTTCTCATCCAAAAGCAGGAGCAGCCCTAAACCTACGCCGGGTGCAGGTAAGGGCTCCGGGCAAGTTGCCATCGTGGCTCCTTGTGCTGGGAAATGTTGGCTATCCGCGGGCTAAACGCACGCCGGGCATGGCGAGGAGCTCAGTGCTGCAGCCTTCTCCTCCGTGCATTTAATGAGGTTTCCATGTTTCATTTCAGAGAAACGAGCGCTGTGCCACGCTGGGGGGCCGAGATGGGGAGAGATTAAAAAATGCAAGCTGCATAGTTCACTGCACCCAATACAGGAACATAATGTAAATATAATGCCAATATAAATCAGCAGGCAGAGAGACCCAGCAAGAACATGCAGGGAGATGCTTTCCCAGCTCAAAGCCTCTCAGTTTTGACCACTGTGCTCTTCATCACATTGCTCGCCACTCGCATCCCCTCCTCCTCGGTGCGGCTGCTCACACTCACGCCACCAGACCTTCTTTCTGCTCAACTCCCTGCTTGTTTGCTTGCCAAGCACCTATTTTTTTGTTGTTGTTTTACGAGCAAGGGAGAAATAAGCAGATGCAGCCCATTCAGAGATTTCTAAACTTCAGCGGTCCCCTGGATCAAATGTTTATCTGCTTTTAGTTTCTACTCGAGCTCTTGTTCTACAGCAGGAACATATTAAAAGGTTGTGCTTCGATGCCCAGAAATATTAAGTATCTGAAAGGTTTATCGTGCATTAAGCAATTCATTTTTTTTATCCTATTATTATAATGAAACTTCCATTGTATTGCTGTCCTCTCTTTGGAACCATTTCACTTTAACGCTTTCCATCACCAAGACGGCTCAATACTGAAGATACATTTTATTTCTCAAAAAAAGAGAAAATGAGGCCACAAGGACTTGTGCTAATGGAGGCTTTTAATATGCTCTTCTCAGAAGAGATAGCTCTGTGGGAAGAGAGCCCTTTTCCAAAGAAGCTGGGGCTCAAAACATGCAAAAGCAATAACCTGGTGCAGCTCGTTATTATTTTGACTACTGGGGGTGGAGGTAGAGGAACTGTGGTGTCCTCGATGGCTATTTGTTTCCGGTTTTGGTGGTGGTTGTTTTTTTTTTTTTTTTCCTTTTAGCACAGTAAAAATGCAAATGTAAGCAAAGCAGACGCTGGCACGTTCAGCTCAGCAGATCCTAAACAAAAGCGATTTTGGTTAAAGCTCCCAAATGCAGTTTTAGTCCAGCTCCAATAAAGCAGCTATTCCATAATTAATAATTGATGGAATAATTGATCATCGCCATGCCACTGGACAGGATGCCCTATTAAACCTTGGTAAATATTTTTCATTGGATTAGCATTAAGATAGATGTGTAATTCAATAGACAGCAAGAGAAGTCTCATGTAAGGAGCCAGCTCTGTTCCCTTTTATTTCTCTTTCCTCATTGCCTAAAATTCCCCCTTTGCTGTTCTCAAATGTCAAAAAAGATAATTAGGGCAAATGTCATCTTATATCCTCTGAGCACACAATTTTCCAAAAGGTGGGCACTTTCATCGCCACATCTGCGGATCGGGTGATGCACAAAGAGGTAATTTATTATAGGGACATAATTAAAAATTCCCACAGAACTGGAAACGGGCAATTCCTTTATGTAACATCGATTGATTGTTGTAACAAACGCCCTGTGATTTAACTATGCATGTTACGTGCAGCTCCTTGGCTTTCTTTTTTAATTGCATCCGTAGCGGAGACTTGGTTTAGAGTATTACCTCCATAGATTCGGGTAGCGTTCACTTAATCTCCAACTTTAATTTAATCTCTAATCTTTAAGTGTGCATCTCCTCGGCACACTTGTTTCACGATTATTTTTTCCCACCCGATCTGATTTATACCGAACCACCGGGCTGCACTTCACACAGCCCTCCTGGAGGAAAGGATGGGGTTTTTAAAGCACCGCTGGGTTTAGCCTGTCTTATGGGATTAGGATATCGCTCTAAGTAGTCCCGGAAAAGCGGGGACACCAGAACAAAGCTCTCCAAAGTACCGCCGCAAGCCCCGGCAGGTCCCGTCGGGGCAGCGGGCAGCCCGCACCCCGGGGGGCTCCGGCACCGCTGGGGGCTCGGGCTCGGCTCCGAGAGCCCCTGCGCCCCCCGGGGGCCGGGCGGCACCCCGAGCCCCCCGCCGGGACCCCCGGAGCGCTCCGCGGGGGGCGCCGCGCCCGTGGCCCCGGAGCCCCGTGGGGGCGCACGGAGGGGGTGCTGGGCACCGGGGGGGGGGGGGTGCAGGGCACCGGGGGGAGCCCGCCGCGTCCCCGCTGCCGGGCGCCACGTACCTTTCGGCAAAGAGTAGAGCAGGAAAAAAGTTACCAGCCACATGCCATAAAGAGCACCTATGGCCCCGGGGTGCGGCGCAATTGCGGACGGTGCGGTGCCCCCGGCGTGCCGCGCTCCCTGCCGCCGCGCTGCCAGCCAGGTTGAGATGCCCAGAGCCGAGCTCGCAGCCGCTCCTCCTCCTCCTCCTCCTCTCCTCCTCCTCCTCCTCCTCCTCCCCCCCCCTCTCCCGGCGAGTGGCGTCGGGCGGGTGGGCCGGGCTGCGCGCACTGCCCGCCCCCGCGCCCCGCGCCCCGCCGCTCGCCCCCGGGCCCTCGTGCCCGGGGGGTGCCCGCTCGCAGCCTTCCTCAGCCCCCCCCCGGCTGGCGGCAGGGGCCGGGGGCGCGCACGGGGGTCGAGAGGAGGCGGCCGGTGCCGGACGCGCTCCGGGGAGGCGAGCCTGGAGCGCTCCAGGTACGCTCCCCATCCTCTGCGAGCCCGGACGTCACCCGTGCCAAGGGGGCTGCTCCCTCGGGGGAGCTGTGTCCTAGCCCCACAGCCGCTCCTCCAGGCTGTGTGCGCAGTGCTGTGCCCAGGACAGCCGAGGTGTGCAGCACCACTCCGCCGCGGGCCGCCTGGAAACTTCTTTGCAGCCCCGGGACAGAAATGAGGTGACACCAGCCCTGCCTTGCTGCTCCCCGCAGGGCCCAGCAGACCTCCCCGGCACAAGCATCGCTCCAGCCAGCGGGCAACAAATACAAATTGATGCTTTACTTTGGGGTATGTTTATCTAAGGCTTATCTCAAGCCTAGGATCTTACTCCCCAAGTCTTGGTCACAACCAAAGCCTACTTGTCTGGACCATTCGAGGAGCTCAGAATGCTTTTTCTTGAACTGATTATAATGGTTTTGCTTTGCTTTCCCAAGGCAACCTTTTCAATCCTAATTTGTAGGAAAATAAACAGAAAGACTGAAGTATGCTGATTTCAAACAGAAGAATGAGAGAAAAAACACTTTTTTAAAAAAGTTTAGATTTAGTTGAAAACGTAACATCATCTCTCAGTAAAAACAACTGGAATAAAAGCAACTCCTTAGCCATTTCCAACCTGCACCTCTTCACTGCGATCCTTCCTACCTGGGAGTGCTTTGGAATAGCCAAAGACCTCACCATGCCACTGAGGTGCCCCTTGCACTGTGCAGGAAGGCCATCGCCATTTTGCACAGGACGGACACAGAAGCCAGGAGGGCTGAGGCTCCCTCACGCCCACCCCACAGCCCCCTTCCCCTCCCCAAAGCCAGACTCTCCACATCCTTGTTTTATTGATGAGCAGGATGAGGCCCGCCCAGACCTCAGCTCCAAGAAGTCAACAGCAGAGGTGGGAGAGAACCCCGTGCAGGTCTGGCCTGATGCCACAGCCCTTCCTCCTCCTCCTCCTCCTCCCCCCGAGGCAGTGCTTCACCTTCCTGGGTGCTGCGAGCTCCATCACCACCCCCTACACAGCCGTTCTGGGCTGCCTCAGCAGCTCTGTCACCGTGTGTGGGTGTCCCCGCGCGCAGCCCTCCCACCCGTGCACGTGCACCTCCCCTGCCAGCTCATCCCCAGCTGGGGCCGTGCCACCAGCGTCCCCAGACGTGACGAAGCACTGGGTGCTGCCCACCCTGCGCCCACGCACCCCTCCAGGAAGCGAGGTGTCAACAGCCAGCTCCATCCGTGTGCAGATGTTAGCTGACACCTCGCAAGGAAATTGGTATTCAGGCCCATTCCCAAGGCCACAAGCAAGTCCCAGGCTCTGGGGAGTGCCAGCCACATGCCAAGCATCTGCCCCTTCCCTCCCCAGCAGCTGCTGCAGGATGGCAGCACAGCCGAGCCTGCTAACGGGAATCTTCCAGCTACAAAAACTGCCAGAGCCTCCTGCTGCCCTCACACCGTGGCCAGGTGCTGAGCACCGAACAAAGCAGGGGTGCGGGGCTGGCAGGGTGCTCACTGGTGCAGCACCCACGGGACCGCACAGATCTCCCTCTGAGGCACACGTGCAGGGGGAGTGAATGCACTCAGTGCTTCACTATTAGCTCCCCCAGCTATTCAGCACCCCTAGGGGGTTTCCATCACTCCTAGCCCCCACCGAGAGCACTAACCTCACCCTGCCTATAGCCCCTTCCTCCCGGGGAAGGCAGCACCTGCCTGCAAGGCGGGAGGGAGCTCAGGAGGAGACGAGGAGAGCCCAGCGGGGCAGATGACCAGCCCTGGGTCACACTCGGGGAGCCACGGCGAGCCCTTGAGCTGCCCGTGCTGTTCATTCCTGCCCTTGTGCTCCTCCACTGATTGCGCAGCCAAGGCCATTTGTCAGCCTCCCGCGCCAGACGCGCTCTGCACCAGCCCCGCGGGTCTGGCAGCAGGGCAGGCAGCCAGGCCCTCCCGGAGCTGGCTCCTACGAGCCCACACCTGGGACTCCAGCTCCATTTACAGCAGCCACCGTTTAGGGATATTCGACTTCCCACAGCTCCCACATTTGAATGCTCGCAGGAAGCTTTTGTGCATTTCCTTTGCATGAGTGCTCAGCCCGGGCAGCCGCTGTCCTGCTACCAAGCACCCCATCAGCTGGCAGGGAGCGTCATGAGCTTTGTGCAGCTGGGATCAGGAAGGGATAAAGTTCATCGCAGGAATTGTTTGGGCTGCTCCAACCTGCACCAACACACCGGGACACGTGCGTGTCAGACTCCCCTAAGCCACACGCCGCTAACAGAGAGCAAGCAGCCTGCCACGGCCAGCAACAAGCCCAGCTGCACAGATAGCTAAAGGTAATGCTCATGCTATAAAAATACTTACCTGGCCCAAACTCCACAAGACCCATGGGAAATTACAGCAACACACGTCCTGGTCCCTGGCGGATTTCCTCCCTTCAGGCAAGGGACGGTCCCGCTCAGCCCGGAGCACAGCAGGGGCTCTCCCCCACACACTTCTGCCTCTGCCCTAGCACATGGAGCGATGCTGCCCCAGCAGCTCTAGCCCAAGCAGCTTTTTCTGGCTCTAACTTTTTCACTCTGGGTCTGGATCACATTTACACTCAGCTCCCATATCCCCTGTGCCCCGGAGCCCTGGGGATTGCAAGGTGCCCAGAGCTCAGCACCCTGCTAGCTCACCGGCTGCTTTCCTTGGGACGTTTCTTCCCCCAGGAACAAAAAGCTGCTGGCATTCAGAGGAGTCTCAGGGAAAGCGGCCCGAAGGAGGGTGCTCCCAGCCCCCCCAGAGCACCCACATCCAGCTGCAGCCCCCAGCTTCGGCCCCGTCCCGAGGGCCCCTCCAGGGGCAGGGGCGCAGCAGCAGGCACCGGGCACCGCCGCGCCGCGACCCCCGGCCCCCGGGGCTCGGCCCCGCGCCCTGCCCCGGCCCGGCCCGGCTCCTGCCCGCAGCTCGCTTGGCTTCTGCCTCCCCCTAGCGTCGCAGAGCGGAGAGGCTCGTCCCGGCCGGGCCGAGCACGGAGCTGGAGGGCCCGGCCCCGTGGGGATGCTCCCGGGCTCCTCAGCCCCGGCCCGGCCGCCGTGCGCCCAGCCCGGGGTGCCCGGAGCGCACAGGGCGCCACCGGTGACTCCTCGCAACCGCTGCTCCGGGGCGTGTGCAACAGGGAAACGGGGGCTGAAATGTTATTTACTTCACCTGGGAGGATAATTTAAGACCGTGGAGCGCCGCTGCTTTGGCAGCTCCGTTGCTATTGATGGATGCGCTGCCTTTTCCGAGAGCCGAACAAAGGGAGAAGGAGGCATGTGGCTGGCTCCCCGCCAGCCCGGCCCCATCTCCCCACGTCGTCAAGTGTTCCTCTTTGGCTCCATTAGTCACCATTTGCTGCTCTCCTGTTTTAACTAACGAGGAGACATTTTGCTTCGCGTTTCCTCCCAGGCCAAACGCGTCCCTGGCATGGCGGAGATGGCAGAGCAGCGCTGGCAGGCTCCCGGCGGGGCGAGACGAGCAGCCAGCATCTCTGGCTGCTGCTCCTCGTCGTGTCCTGGTGCCTCCCCTCCTCGTATTTACGGTGGATTGAGCACAAAAGGAGCTGGTCAGAGCCCCTCTCCCTTGTACCCTTCCGTCCAGAGGCTGGCGAACAGTTGGTGCCCGGGGGCAGCCGTTCTCACCTGGGCGCCTTCCCCGAGGAAAAGGGCACTCCGTGGTCTGTCCACGGTATTATTACCCGATCCCCTTTGTGTCACAGAAAAGATTTCCTCTCAGAAGATTAATGGCTCAAGGGAGTGTGAGAGAAATCCTCCAAGATTGCCTGGTTGAGGGAAGAAGCTGAATGCTTCCTTCCCAAGGCCAGCAGCTCCCAGCTGACCCTTGGGGCTGGGGCTGGTCCCGTGGGCACCCCCTGATGGGGGCTGCGGCTCCCCTGCCCCAGCCCTGGGGGGAGCAGGAGCCTTTTGCTGGGGCAGTGATGGGAGGAAAGCAGCCGAGCAAGGACGTGGTGGCCTTTCCTTGTGACCTCACCACTCCCCTAGCTCCTGGCACCAATGCCCAAAGTGAAGGACCGCAGAGGTGCGTGCCGGGGAGCGGACTCCCTGACCTGGGGGCTGTGCACGTCCGTGTGCCCACCCCATGGTCCGGGGCTGCCAGCAGGACACCTGCCCCAGCACGGGGAGGCCACCTATTGTACACCTTCCCTTCTGGTGGTCCTGGTTCCCCAGCTCCATCCTGCTCTGATAACAGCCTGGTCTCCAAACGTACGCCCAGAGCAGCCCGCAGCTCCCCGGGGACCGCTCTCCGTGTCACCCCGTGTCCGCTGGCACAGCCCCCAGCCGGGTGTGCAAAGGGCTGTGCAAGCGTGCGTGCACGCGCGCGGCGGCGGTGAGCCGTGCAGAATAATGCTATTAATGCCATCTGGTGCCGAGACAGAGATCCCCCCGCACAGGGAGCCAGACACGGCTTTTCTCTCCCATTAATCTGCCCCCCACCCCCGAGCCGCAGGGGCTGGGCGTGCAGGGCTCTCCGGGGGGGCTGGTGCCAGGGGACGCGCACCCTGAAGGGCATGTGTGTCCCCGAGCCCCCCCACGGCCGCACACGGGGGAAAATGGGGAGCCCTGAGCCTGGAGGCCATGAGGACCCCTCCTGAGGATGGGGTCTGTCTCCCACGCCAGCTGCACCCCCGGATGCTGCGCCCTTGGCTCCTTCTTTTGGGGGGACGCAGCCACAGGGTGCCCCCAGAGCGGGGGGCGGGCAGGGCCAGCCCTTGGCTCGTGCCTCGTCGGTGCCATAAAATGGGGGCTGCTCCCCTCCCCGAGGGGCTCCGGCTCCTGCTGGAGCTGTGCGAAGCTGCCACGAGTCTTTATTAGTGGGTCAGTGTCAAATCAAAATTATATTTCAAAATAATCTCCTTACCGTGTTCAGTAAGCACCTCAGATTATACAAATTGCACGGATTTTGTCTAACAACCCCCCCCCCCGGCTAATCCTATTTTCCTGTCAATGTCTGACCTCGATTGAAGCCCAAATGAACCAGGTGAGCCAGTTTCTCCTCCGCCAGCAGGGTGGGGGCGTTCGGCTTTGCAGAACACGGAGCGATACGCGCTGAAACCCTCTGGGGCCCTGGACCCATCAGGGGCTAAATTAAAAAAAAATAATTTAAAATAAAACAAAGTGAAATAAAGTAAATTAAAAATAAAATAACAGAATAAAGTGAAATCAATAAAATAATAAAATAAACAATAAAATAAATCCAATGAAATAAAATAATATAAAATAATGGAATGGAATAAATGGAATGGAATGAAATGAAATAATGAAATGAAATGAAATGATTTCATTTTATTTCGTAATAAATAAATTATTAATTAATAATAAACGATATTTTATTATTTATTAATAAATAAATAATTAATAAATAATTAAGTAAATAATTAATAAATAAATAATAAAATGTAATTAATAAATAATAAAATATAATATTTATTTAATTAATTAATAATAAAATATTTAACTTATTAATGAAATGTTCTTTATTGTTTTATTTATTAATTAATTGTATTTAATAAAATTAAACAAAAATTTATTTTATGAAATAATATAATTTTACTTTATTTATAAAATAAATAAAATTTTGATTTTAATTTTATTTACAAATTAAAATTAAAATAAAATAAAATAAAATAAAATAAAATAAGATAAAATAAGATAAAATAAGATAAGATAAAATAAGATAAGATAAAATAAAATAAAATAAATAAAATAAAATAAAATAAAATAAAATAAAATAAAATAAAATAAAATAAAATAAAATAAAATAAAATAAAATAAAATAAAATAAAATAAAATAAAATAAAATAATAAAATAAAATAAAATAAAATAGGGGAAGTGCTGGCGGGGAGGGCACCAGAGGAAGCCCCCAGCCCGGCGATGGGGGGCGGACCCCAGCCCCGCGGGGGGCAGCACGGCCCCCGGCAGCCGCGCACCGCCCGCCGCCAGGTGTCCGCCGTGTGCTGCCGGCTGCGGGGCTCCGTGCCCACGGCGCTGGGATTCCCTCCTCCTCAGCACCCAGCTGCAGGAGACGTTGCTCGGTTTTGGGCTGCGAAGCCAAAGATCCGGAGGCAGAAACGCCCCCCCCCCCCCCCCTCCCGTGCCCAGCTCGAGCGCTCCGAGAGGAACAGGCGCGCCCCGAGCCCCTCGCACCCAGCTCGTGCCCGCGTGTGCCCACAGCCTGCGTGGCTCGGGCTGGGCACCCCAGGAGAAGGGCAGGATTTGGGCACCCACCGCCCACACTCACGCAACGGGGACGTTTCGTCAAAGCCACCCAGGTGGCCGGGAACAGGGACGTCCCCCCCCCCTCTGCGGGACCCGACACGAACCAAGGAAACCAAGAGCCAGCCCCTTCGTGCCGCCGGGGTGCAGAGGGACCAGCAGGGACCCGTGCTGGCTCTGCATGGTGGAAGATGCCCGCAGGGCGTTGGTGCTGGGCCAGGAGAGTGGGCGGCCCAAACGCCTGGGGCACAAAGTTTAACCTCTCTCAGCTGGAACTTTATTAGCCACGAAACACTCGCAGGATCTGACGGAGGGGAAAGCACGAGGGCAATTTGCGTCCCGGCCTCGCCCGGGGTGAGCAGGGGAATGGCGGAGGCACTGGAGCGGGGCAAGGGGTGGCCCTTGGCAAGGACAGCTCTGCCTCGGACCAAGCTCTCCTTCCACGGCATCGTGGCAGCTCTGAAACCGGAGGGAGTGGGAGGTTACGGCGCGTCCTGGCTCCTCTCCTCCTGAGCCAGACGCCCACATGGGCATTTCCTCGAAGCCTCGCGGGGCTCCCAGCATCACCCCCAGCCCTGGCAGCCCCGGGGAGCCCGGCTGCCAGCCCGCAGCATCTCCTGCGGCCTACCTGCAGCTACAGGTCCTCCTCGTTTCCTTGTCTGCGGAGCAAAAAGCAAGGGGAGAGGCGTTACACGGGGCGACGTGGCTGAGACGCAGGGAGGGTGAGCCAAGGGTGAGGCCGACCTAAAACCATACCCACCTCCTCTTCTTCTTCCCTCCGCAGTGGAACCGCTGGCCTGGGGGCAAGAGGAGCAGCTGAGGCCTCTCGTGGCTGCAGCCCCTGCCCCAGCTCCCCCCCGAAACCCCCCCGAAGCGGTGCTGCTCCCGGGGCTGTCCCCCCGCTGGGACCACCAGCTCTGCCTCCTGCGGGCTGTCCCTCTGCCTCCGCGCCGGGGCTGGCCCCCTGCACAGCACCCACAGCCCAGTGCTGGGCGGTGCCGACCCCACGTGCTGCCTCCTGGCCCCCCAGTGCTCCCCAGCAGAGCCCGAGCACTCTCCTGGGTGCCCATGCATCTCCCCAAGCTGCCCCTGTGGTTGCAGACGCAGGTGGTTATTCTATATTTCTCCCCAAAACTCTTCAACAACGTCCCTGCACGCTGCTGGAAGCCCGCAGGGGGTGATGCAGGCAGCAGGGGCGGTTTGCAGGAGCCCCGCACGCCTGGCACCACATCCCCCGGGGAGCTGCCGAGGGCTGAGGGCTCTGGGAAAGCTGGTTTCTCACTCTGGGAATGTCAGAGTTTTCTCTGCTATTTTTAATTACTGACCTTCCCTCTGAAAGCCTTGACGCTGGCAGAGAAACTCTAAATATTTATGTGGTCTCCTTCCCAACTCGCTTTCTGTTGGGAACGTGCCCCGGTGGAAATTTCGCAGGCGTTTCGGGCTGCGGAGGGTCCCCAGCCCTGGCGTGGGGGGGCAGGGCCAGCACCCCGAGGAGGGAGGTGAGGGAGGGTCCCCGCAGGGGAGCAGCACCAGGAGGGCACCCAGCCCTCCCAAGGCACTTACTGAGGATGATGAGGAGCCCGATGACAAACGCCACGACGGCGAAGATCAGCCCCCCGTTGCGGATGGTCTCATAGTCTGGGGGGGAGGAGAGCCGCCGGGGTCAGCCTGGGGAGGTGGGAGGTGGGCTGCAGCCCCCGGCCGCCCGGCTCGCACTTACCGTAGCTGAACCTGTCCAGGCCCTGCTCGGGTGCTTGCTCTGGAAGAGAGGAGAGAGCCCAGTGGGAGCCAGAGCCTGGGCCGGGCTCGCAGCGGGCACCTGGACGGGGCGGTGAGGTGGGAAGGACGAGGAGCGAGGGCTGCGAGGAAGAGCGCTCTGATTTCCTCCAGGTTCAGCCGAGCCAGAAAAGGATTCCCAAATTCCGGGTGTCACCCCAGCGAACTCGAAGCTCACCGTGCGTTCGCAGGACGCATTTGCAGGGTGCACGGGTCCTGAGCTCCGGGTGAAGCTGTGCTCAGGGACCCGGCTCGATGGTTAGCAGAAAGCGGTCGCTGTTTGCCCAGGCTGCACGGGGCAGTGGCGCCTCTCCGGAGCACAGAGCAGCCCCCAAGCTGCCACCTTCTCTGGCAGCCTTCCTCCTCACCAGCAGCCTCATCCTCCTGAAGGCTGCGTGTCACCGCGTGGGCCACCTTACCTGCTGGCACATCTTTGCGAGGGGCACTTTGGCCGGAGAAATCCCCCTGGGAAGCCGATCCTGCAGGACTCTGGGGATCCATCCCCGCATCTCCCCCCATTTTCAGCCATAGCCCCCCCAGCCCTGAAATCAGGAGGGCCCAGCCCCGCTCCTCGCACTGCGATGTGCCCGATCCTGCCGGGTGGCTGGGCAGGGTGCTGCGTGCTACCCCCCCTGCGGCCCCCGGCACCCTTACCGTCACCCATCATGTCAGCGTGCCGTCCGGCGGGCGTCTCGCTCTGGGAGCGGGCACCCAGGGGGAAGCGCGTTAATTGGGAGACAAACCTCATTAAACATTAACGGCCTCGGTGTAATGTTTATCGCAGTCACGCGGGGAGGCACGGGGCTCCCGCCCACCCTGGGGAGGGAGGCCCAGGAGGGGAGGGGGGCAGGCAGGGGGTGCGCCCACGGTGCCAGCCCAGGATCGGAGTGTCCCTGTGCCAGCCGGGAGGGGAGCAGCGCGCCCTGCCCCGCTTCCCAAGCATCAGGCCAGCCGGGCTGCCCTCCTGCTGCGGAGGTGAGAGCCAGCACGGGGCAGAGGGAAGGGCTGGGTGGGACTGAGCTTTGCTGGGGAGAAGTGGGCAGCGTGCCCGGCGTGCCAGGTCCCCGCAGCAGCCGGGTCAGCGCTCCCCAGCCAGCACCGAGCCATCCCGGGTGGCCTGGCTGCAGCACGGCGATGCCCGTGCCAGGATGCTGCACCCCTCGCCGGCTGGGCCAGCCCCGGCCTCCGGCAGGCAGCAGGCTGCTCGATCCAGTTTACCCTCCTCCCGAAATCGGCATGCAGGAGTCACGCACCCACGCTGCTTGGCGTGGAGTGCCCCAGCCCCAGCCCGTCCCCACACCTTGGGGAGAAGCCAGGCCCCAGGAGGGTGCACGTGGGGCCCTCCGAGCATCCCTGGTGCCACGAAGCCGAGGCACTGCTCAGCTCAGAGCCTCACCAGCAGGAAGTGCCCAGCAGGCAGGACAAGGGCGCTCTGTGCCCGCGTCCCTCGGGGCTGGCTTGCTGCTCATGCGCTGCCTTCGCCCGGCCTCTGGCCATTGTTAAAAGTGCTGCTGGCTGCAGAAAGGAGCACGGCACTGAGGGAGCTGCGACAGCCCCGAGCACAAAGCCCTGTCTGTGCTGCCCGGGGTGGGGGGGGGCGCTGCCACTGCCCCCACCCAGGAGCCAGGCTGGCGGCACTGGGGGACAGCGTGGGAAGGGACCCGGCTCTCCGTGCCCGGCTCCTTCCCCGCGGGGACGGGCAGAGCTGCGCCCTGCCTTTCTCCCCACGCTGCCCATGTGGCTGCTGGCCCAAACTTGCATGAAACCCAAGTGCCCCCCGCATGGACAGCCCCCCCTGCACCCCATTTCCCAACCCCTCACACCCCAGGGCTGCCCCTGCCCCGTTCCCCCCTGCAGACTACGCAGCCAGGCACAGGTAGAAACCAAGTTTTATTCCTTGCCCCCTCGGCTGACAGCAGCGAACACACCCGTCCCTTCCCACAGCAGCACGCGCTCCCGCTCGGAAGGAAACACGGTAGCTCGGTTTATTTCACAACAGTCAGGGTATTGCCGTTTGCACACACCACGGGGTTTGCTTTGTTTCGTGTTAACACCGACGGCACGCCACGGACACCACGGTCACTCCAACACCGACACCGGGACACGCACACAGCAACACTGGGGGCTGGGGGCACGGAGGGGGCTGCGGCTGGGGAGCAGCACAGAGATGGGGGGAGCAGAGGCTCTGGGTGGCAGCGGGATGGAAGGGACAAGGTACACAGGACACAGTCCCTCTGCCTTGCACGGAGGGGATGGAGCGTGCTCCCCGTCCCCGGTGCCACCAGGGGATGTGACAGCACAGAGGGACAGAGCCCACCCACAGCACCTCCAGAACCCCTCGCAAAGCCTCCCGGAGGAGGAGAGCCTTGTCCCGGCGTGCTGACAGCACCACTGCTAAGGGACAAATGCAGCAGTGATGCAGGCAGCCATGTCCTGGGCCTCAGCACCGGGGGAAATGCCGCTGCCCCTTGCTGCCACAGACAGGGCTTTGTTTCAGCCGTGTTTGTGCCGAGCCCTGGGGGCGGCTCAGCCCGCCCAGCTCCATCCCGTGGCACGCAGAGCAGAGCTGGGGTGAGGAGCTGGTTCATGCTGGTTTTCCACCCTCGCTCACGGTGACCCCGTGCCGGGGGATTTCACAGCCCCCTCTGCCCCCCCCAGCGGCTTCGCATGCTCTGAGCAGCATCCTGCCCCTACAGCATGGTCCTGGCCAGGGATGGAGGGTGCTGAGCAGATGGGACAGGGCCGCACCAGGAGGCTCCCCCTGCCTCACGCCCGGCACCAAGGTGTCCCAGCAGAGCTGAGCCCCGGAATCACCCCTGGGTGCCTGCAGGATTATTGCTGAGCCACAACGTGCAGCAGGGCAGCAGCACCATGCGGGGCAGGCTGCTTGCTGCTGCTCCCAATGCAGCCCACAGAAAGCTGGAAAAGCCCCAAAATGCTGCTGGACTGGTCCACCAGGGGGATGGTGCCCAGCACCGGCACCACCACGCACCAGCCCTCGGCAGCCCCCCTGGTCTGGGCAGGGGGACAGGGGCTGCCCGAGGGGCTTGGTCCATGCGTGGCACCGGGCTCCAGGCACAGCCCCAGGGCTCTCCATGCCCTGCAGCTCCTGTGCCCAGGCTCGGGACGGAGCAGGGGAATTTCTGCAGCACCCCAGAGGTGCTCCACAAACCCCCGGAGGCTGCTCGGCCCCTCGGTGGTCCCTGGGCAGGTCGCCAGGGGCAGGATGTGGGTGGCCAGCCCGGCTCCGAGAGGCAAACCAGAGGGAACACGGGCTGGCCGGGGACATCTCCTGCCCGCACCCAGCCCCATCACACTCACAGCACGAGAAAGGTGAGGAGAAATCACTATTACAACATCGGCAACAAGGAGCCCTAGAGGCAACGATCACCTTACAGGAACGTCACACAGCACTGGAGGCACAGGACGAGGGGAGCTTGGTCAGGCTGGGAGGCAGAGATCTGGTGTGGAAGTACGGAGGGTAACACGGGCACAGCAGCGCCGCATCTCCCTGGGGGGACCTGGTGCTGTGGGGTCAGTTTCCTTGCAGGCAGTTGGTGTCTGCAGTCCGAGCGTCTGTCCTCGGGTCGCTGGGTCTGCGCGGGGAGGACGGCAGCGAGTGAGGCCGGCGGCAGCACCGCATCCCCCAGCGACCCACACTCTCCTGCCACCGCGGGCTCCACGTTCGGCCCCTCTCCAAAAGCAGACCGCAGCCCAGGAGCTCGGAGAAACTCGGGCTGCAGGGTCCTTGGGCAGGCAGGAGGCGAAATGCCCTCGGGGGTTTGCACCCAGCTCTCTAGAAGCCCTAAAAATAAAACCGCTCGGCGGTGGGAGAGTACAATGGAAGGAAATGTGCTGCTAAGGAAAATCCGGGCAGATGCTTCCTTTTCCTGCCGTGCTGCCCAGGCCTTGCAGAACCTGGGGCTCAGCAGCACCGCACAGTTCCCTGCCCCAGCCCCATGCTGGGGATGCTGAGCTGCACAGAGCAGACGGGGGGCCCTGCAGCAGCCCCCCATGCGCAGCCCCGGCTGTGACAGCCCCGGTGCCCCCACCCGTGCTGGGACTCACCGCATGGCTCTGGTTCAGTTCTCTGCTTTCTGTGCTCCCGTTGCTGCAAAGGGAAGAGCAGAGGGGCTGCGGAGCCTGGCCGAGGACAACCCCCCTGCCCAGGGCTGGGTGCTCGGCCAGCAGCCGGTGCCATGCAGCTGCACAGCACACGGACCAGGAGCCTTACCGTTTGAGGCAATCAAGTTCTCCGCCTGAGCCTCTTCATCCCCCGGAGCTCTGCAAGGACAGGAGCACAGTGAGGGCAGCTGGGACCAGCAGCCCATCCCCTGGGGCATGAGGGATGCTGAGGAAGGTGCCCAGGAGCACAAACTGCTGCTTTCCCACCCGGGAGCTGTGCAGCGGGGCGTCCCTGCGTGCTGGGCACCAGGCACCCAAAGCGATGCTCGCAGGGGGCACCCATCCCACCCGGGGTGCTCCTGGGATGAGCTGGGCACGGGGCAGAGATTCACCAAGGAGGGATGCTGCCCTCACTCACCTGGGCTTCTGGTTAAAACTGCACCTGCACCTCCTGCCTGCAAGAGGAGAGAAACACCGTCAGCGAGGCCAAGTGGGACTGGGCCACGGCCTTTCCCGACGGCTGCCCCAGCCCTCCCCCGAGCCCCGCTCCCCAGCTCACTGAGGATAAGCAGGATGCCAACGGTGAACAGGACCACGGCAAACACCAGCCCGCCGATCCTCAGGCTTTGGTAATCTGCGGGAGGAGACAGAGAGACCCGTTTCTGCCAGGTTCAGGGGAGGGACAGCAGCTTCTGCTCCCCATGGCACACACGTGCGCATCCCTGCCAGCATGGCGATGCTCACCGTAGTTAAAGGGGTCTTCCTCCTTCTCCTGGGTGCCCACTGGAAATAACCAGACAAAGAGTGTAAGGCGAGCACACTGTGGGGTGAGCAAGCCTCCCGGCTCAGCCCCTGCACCCAGCACCGCCCTTCTGCTCCATGGCAGGGCTCTGTGCTGCCTCCTGCTCATGGCAAGGCTCTGTGCTGCCCCACACCACCCCCCCTCTGACCCAGCAATTGCCCCAGCAGGTTTCTGCTGAGTTTTCTGGCACCCAGAGGCACCGGTACCCACCATCTGCCATGGCCGCCGGCACCAGCAGGGAGCACAGGACGATCAGCGCCGCGTCCATGGCTGCTGCGAGAGAGGGGAGAGCGGGGTCAGCACCTGCAGGAGATGGGGCACAAGGGCGCACGGGAAGGGCTGCAGGCAACGTGTGCCCGACTGCGAGGGAGAAGCCCTGGGCTGAGCCCCCCCTGCCACCAGCGGGGATGGGGAGAATGAGAAACACCCAGCAGCCCCAACCCTGGGTGCCACAGCTGTGCCCCGGCCACCCCAGGGCACTGAGGCTCATGGGGGGCAAAGGATGTGCTGGGAAGGGCTGCAGCAGGCAGGCAGACCGTCATTTTGTGCGGGACCTGTGCTGCATTTTGAGCAGCCTCTGTGCTGCCGGGGCTGCAGCAGGAACCCCGAGGCGCTGGCCCTGCTCGTGGCACAGCTGCCAGCACCGGCTCAAGGTTGTGTCGCACGCGATGGGGCGAGCAGGGGGGCTGCGATCTCCCCATCAAGGTCAAGGCTGCGTCCTTCACTCGGAGCATGTTTTAATTTATGCCAATTAGCATAGCAATTACCTTCCTACAATGAGGCCTGTGACCCTTGATAGCTAGCTCGTGGCTGCGCTTGCCCCCCAGCTCCCCGCGCTCACCTGCGGCAGCAAGGAGGGCCCGTAAATAACCCGGGCCCTGCCTGACGGCACAGCCTGTCCCCGTCCCTTCACCAGCACAGACCTGCTGTGCCTTGCGCGGGGCCAGGAGGTGCTGAGCATTGCCCCCCAGACTTCTGGGGGACACTGAGGACCCACAGCCCCACAGGGGCTCAGAAAACACAGAGCTGCCAAGACAGCACCCTGCACCCCTGGGCTCTGCCGTGGCCTCGGCTCCATGGATGCAGCTCCTGCGAGGGACCGAGACCAGGAGGGCAGAGGTAGGTCTGGCCCTGCCTCCCCGACCACCTGCAGCCGCTCACCTGTGTGTTTGTCTGCGTTTTGTGGCTGCCAGGTGGTCACCAAGCCCCCAGCGGTGCGGCTTCGCTGCGCTCTTGCTTCCCACCGAGAAGCCAGGGAGTGTCAGGGGGGCACCCACGGGTGCAAAGCATAGAGGGGCCACCACGCTGTGTGCTGGGGGACACGGAGCTGGGGCCACCCTAAAGCACCGGGGTGGGCCTGGTGCCAGCTCCCTGCGCACGGTGCCGGGCGCGGTGGCCATACATGGTGTGGGGCACGGGCAGACATGCGGAGGGCTCGCTGCTGGCGCGGGCAGGACGGGGTTATCGGGGCCCTGCGCAGCACCGATAGCACCGCACGCTGCTGAGCCGCTGCAGCTGCCGTGTTGGATGAGCTCCGATAAGGAAGGGGCCCTCGACAGCAGGAATTCAGCGAGCTAGCGGATGCGGATCCCTTCAGCCCCTCCAGAGCCTGACCCAAGCTCTGTCCCAGCCCCCCCAGCTGTCAGAGGGGTGGCAGGCAGCTGGGGCTCCATGGGCACCACGGTCCCCCGGACCCTCTGTGGTCCCCATCGCACTGTTTGAGGACCCCCAGGAGCCCTGCAGGACCCCCACCAGCCCTCCCACCTTGGAAGCAGCCCCTGGCCCCGCCGAGGCAGGGAGCACGTTTCCACAACCCCATTTATTCACCGTACCGAGTCGCTTCCCATGATAATTCACGTCCTTCCCTCCCTTTCCGTGTCCTGTCATTTTGAAGCAAATGTGCTTTATCTGAACGCTGGAGGCTTTCATTTCCCCTGCCTGCAGCTGCCGCTGCCATTGTGCGGCGCGGGGCTGCGCTGCCGCCGGAGCGTGCCGCTGGCTGCCTCTGCCCAGGCAATCCCCCTCGCTCGCCCAGGCACGTAATGCTGGATAATTACCAGGTTTTAGAAACGCGTACAAAGAGCCCAACAGCTGGTGATACAGTAACTTCTGGTTGCACATTTTCCTACGGCCTTTATCTCACGTCCTTTAACTGTTTTCTGCCCGGGCGGCCCGTGCCAAGCCAGGCACCACCTGGCAGCAGGCTGTGCGCGCACCGAGGGGCCGTGCCGAGGGGGGGCCAGGCACAGGCGCTGCTGTCAGTCCCCTGCTCGCTTTTTGGCTTCTCGAGCTCAGTGCAGCCGAGCTGAGCTTTTCGCCAAGCCAAGCGCACAGCACACATATGTTCTTTGTTTTGCTAACTCGGTTCTTGCAGCTCACACACTTCTGCACGCTAAAACTTAGCTCCACGCGAGCTAACCGTCGGGCCTGGCAGTGTCCTCGCCAGAAAAACAAACACGGCATTCTGGAGTGCAGATGAGCCCGCTTCTCCTCCAAGGCAGCATATGCTTTGTGAAACGTCACAGGTTTTTGGGGTTGTTTCAAGCTGGCCCACCCACTTTTTTTTTT
This sequence comes from Anser brachyrhynchus, assembly GCF_964034855.1. NCBI lineage: Eukaryota > Metazoa > Chordata > Aves > Anseriformes > Anatidae > Anser > Anser brachyrhynchus. The sequence goes on from NC_137718.1 coordinate 1,622,036, forward strand.
TTTTTTTTTTTTTTTTTGTGAAGCTGAAGCAAAGCGAGAAAAGCAAACACTGCACGGGGTTTGCCTTCAGCCTGAAGCGCTCGGGGCACGGAGCCGCTGCTCGTGGCCAAACCCCGCTGTGCCCCAGCAGAGGGGCAGCAGGACAGCAGGCACTGCACAAGGGGTGGCTGCACAGCCCCGCTCCCCGGCACGCGGCACTGCATCCCCCCCGTTACTGACCCCAAGTTTGCAGCCGCCAAACAAAGCACCAAGGCGCCCGTACAAACCACTGTGACCGGGGAGCGCGGCGCTCGGCACGTGACTTGAATCAAAACATGTTTTTTTCCTCTTAAAACTGCGATCGGCTGTAAAGCAGGGAGGCAGAGCGGCACAGGAAGCGGGGCAGCGGTGCCCAGAGCTCTCCTGCCCTCCCGCCCTGGCCCAGTCAGCAGTTTTAATGGGGAAAACAAAATATTGCCCCCCCCCTCCAATCTCCTATCCCCACCCCTATGGGGCCAGCAGTGCTCCGGGGGCTCAGCCAAGCTCTGCAGGCGGGGGCATCCTCAGCTTTTGGCAGCAGCAGGGCTCTGCTTGGGGCAGGGGGAGACACGAGGTGCTCTTGTGAGCCCGGCGGTATATGAGGACGCAGACGGGGCAGGAGGAGGACACCAGGCATTTGGGAGAGGCTCCCAGGGCTGGGAGCAGCTCCCAGGCACCGGAGCTGGCCGGAGGCTTCCCCGGCCTGCTGCCTCCTCGCCGAGCCTGCAGCCAGCCTGCCTCGCTCCATGTGGGGCACAGCCACTGCCCGCAGCCTCCTGCTTCTGGAGAACCCCTCCTCGCCATTCTGCACGTCGTCTGGGCACTGCCCGCGTGTGTGCTGTGTGTGCGAGGGGGAGGAGAGGGGGGAAATCCAGGCAGAGGGACCCGGTCCCTCCTGATGAGTTCTCCGAAGCACTGCAAATCGTGCCAGAGCAAGGCAGGTGAATTTGTAATGGTCTTGCGTCTTGAAGCACCCTTTCCCTTTCCATTGTTTTGCAGAGATCAGCCCTGTCAAGTCTCAGCGATCACAGCCTAACGCTGGGCAGCCTCCTTCCGTCAGGAGCCCCGAGGGCACCTCCTGGAGATCAGACCTAGTTAAGATCTCCAGTTTCTGTGCAAAGCCCCCAAGACCGTGGCAGCAGCGCTCGGTTGCCTGGAGCGTTGAGGAGTGTGCATGTGTGAATGGACATTTCCAGCTACGCATCGATGTGCTCTTCTGCCATTTCACGTCAGCATCAATCTGGCTATTAATGTGCCTGTTGTTGTGCCTCGCTCCTAAATGAGAGGGAAGGAGGATTTTCTGCCCCCACCATGCCAGCACGGACAGCACTTCCCAGATTTGCTGCCGATTCAAAGGCTGGCCAGGTAGAAGACACAACCGACCCGACTAACATCAGGTTATCCCTCGTGCATCTGGGGCACCGCCCCAAGGCGGAGGATATTCAAAGAAAACCCTCTCCAGGAGCCCCAGGAACCCAAACTTCAGCCCTGCTCTGGCTGAACGAGACTCATGCAGACCCCCAGGGACCCACCCTGACCTCACAAAAACACACGCTCATAGGGGATCACTGAACACAGCTAACCAAGGCTCAGCCCGCACCCCGTGCTCCGTCCCTCACCCACACCTCGGTGCCGAACTTGCCTCCTGGAGGGTTTCTTCCAGCCCCGGGGCGGTTTGCCCCAAAGCATCAGGGACTGCTGGACAAATCCACGTGCCTGTTACGGGGCTCGCTCGCAGCCCCCAGCACGCTGAGCCGTTTCCCCAGGCGACAGGAGCAGGCTCGCCAGCGGCTCCGCTCGCCCTGCGTTTGAGAGCAGCCTCCAGCGCAGTGAGGCTGCTAATGGCTGCCGGCAGGGAAAGCCCTCAGCGCCAGCTGAGCAACAGCCGCCTCCTCCCGCCTGCTGGCTCCTCGTTTGCTTAGATCAGCAGGTGCCATAAAGCTCCAGTTTGCAAATGTCCCTGCCCCGTGCCGCGGCACACCCGGCTGGAGCCCAGGCTCCACTCGCCAAGCTGGTGTGTCGAGGCGGAGGTGACCTGGTGGCTCCCGGTGCTGAGAGAAGTCCAGATCACCACCAAGCACCGCAAGAACAGCCCAAGAGAACTATTCCAAGCTCCCATGCATCCACAGTGCTCCCACCATCAGCTGAGCATCAAATAAGGGGTGTTTTCTGTGGGGCGACCTGCTCCTGGATGCTGTTCCAACCAGGAACCACCACCGACAAGCACCATGAGGGGCAGCCGAGGCACGGCCACCCCACAGGACGTCCCCGCACACCCCAGTGCCCTCCCCATGCTCGGGTACACGACAGCTGCAGGGCCTGGAGGCTCTTTTACAACCTGGAAACACACAAACATCCCAAAAGGCAAACACAGGGGAACAGCTACACACACAGCCCCCCGCTTACCTTACTGGGAGCTGTCCTCACCATGAAGTCTCACCTCCCGACAAAAGCACGACTCCTCGCAAGCCTCAGGAAAGGAGCTCAGCTCCAAGCAGGGCCGTGAAACGCGAGCCTCACGAGAGGAAGACGCGGGCAGCGCCACGTCCCGTGGGCACGGGGTGTTTGCTGGCCGCCCGGCGAGCAGGCTGCAACAGGTGGCCTGGCGCTGCCGCGGCCGCGCTCCGTGCTGGCAGCTTTCCCTCGCGCGCTCCCATATCTCCACCCCGTGCTGCCTCTGAACACAGCACCCAGACGGCACTCCGGAGCCACCTCCATCTCCAGCCGGGAGCGAAAGCACCCTTGGGACTGAAAATCCCAGTGGGAGCCAGCGGCACCTCCGAGCACCGCGGGCTGGCCCAAACGCGTGCCGGGGATTGCTCCACGTCCTAATCCACGCTCGGCTTTCCCGGGGGGCCGCCCTGCCACGCCGCACGGCTCACTCACAACCCCACAAACCACCTGTCACTTTCCCTCCCACGGCGATATTCCTGCAAGATCCGAGTTCCACCGCATGGCCTCCGACGTCTGTTCCTTCGTTCACCAAGCGCTAATTACACACCCGGAGCGCCACGCTCTCCCTCTCCTCCCGCACGCCTTCCCGGGATAACGCGCCCAGCTGTTTACCACCGCCACGGCGTTACCGAAATATTTACCAACATCACCCAAACGCTGCCAGCGGGGCGCAGCCCCCTCCCCTGTCCCCACCATCCCCACGGAGCCCGGCGAGCACCGGCGGGGGCCACGCGCGCCCAGGGTGTGCCCACGGTGGTCTCCGGTGGGCACGGCCGTGCCCGAGCATCCTCCCCCCGGGGGGGGGAGGGGGGGGCCGGGATCCAGGCGACGAGGGGACGAGGGGACCGCGGTAGCACCGTTACCATGGCAGCCGCCGGGCCGGGGATGCGGGCGGCCCGAGGCGCACGGCGATGCCCCGGGCCCCGACGGCTCCCCCCCGGCGCACGGCGACCCCCGGGGGCACGACCCCGGCACCCCTCGGTTGCCCCCCCGAGGCGGTGCCGGGCAGCCGAAAGGCGCTGGGGGGATGCTGGGGGGCGTGAGGCTGTGCCCCCCTTCCCCCGGACCCACCTGAGCTCGCCGGGGTGGGGGGGGGAGAGGGGCTGGGGCCGGCGCCCCCCGCTGCTCCGGGCCGGGAGGGGCCGCGCGGGGCCGAGCGGCGGCGGGCGGCGAGCGGCGGCTGCACAAAGGCGAGCGGCGAGGGGGGGCCGGGAGGGGCCGGGAGGGGAGGGGAGGGGAAGGGAAGGGAGGGGAGGGGAGGGGGCGGCGCCTGCCGCAGGGTGGGGGGCGGCGGCGGCACCGGGAGGGGGGCTGCGGGCTCGGGGATGGGGCTGGGGGCTTGGGGATGGGGTCGGGAAGGGGGGCTCGGGGATGGGGCTGGGGGCTGGGGGCTCGGGATTCGAGATTCGGGGATGGGGGCACGGGAACGGGGGCTCTAGGCTGGGGGCTGGGGGCTCAGGGCTCAGGGATGGGGGCTTGGGAATGGGGGCCAGGGGCTCGGGGATGGGGGCTCGGGGCTTGGGGATGGGGGCTTGGGGATGGGCACAGCTTGCCCCCAGCACCCACTCTGCCCCCAGGTGTCCAGCTGCAGGTGGGGGCCGTGCAGTGGGGGCTTTGCCTTCTTGCCCACCACCCCCCAAGAGCCGTCAGGCAGCCGAAGGGGATCACGCTGCCGGGTGGTCCGCTGTGCAGGGCTTGGGTGGCTCTCGGGGGCCACTTCCAGCCCGACAGCACCCGCTTTGCCCCCAGGGGTGCTCAGGACCTGCTCCCAGTTTTCACTCTCCCCAGGTCCACCAGCTGCAGAAAGCAGAAAGCAGAAAGCTGACCCTCTGGGCTTAGCTGGAGCTGGGGTGAGAGGTGGGCACCACCGGGCTCCACTCCCCATCAGGCCAGGCCGGCACACCCGTGTCTGCTCGGCCCCCATGCTGCCCTGGAGAGCCATTTCTTCATGGAAAAACACTTGGGCAATGCCATCACCGCCAAGACGGTTCCTCCCCTAATAACTCAAATGCATCTGAGATAGAAATCAGCCTCACGGACAATAATGGCACATATTGCACCGCGCGCTCATTTCCCAGTTTCCAGTAAAATCTAAAAAGAAGATAAACCAGCCCTGGCATTTCAAGGCAATTATGCAGAAGGGGCAGGAGATACAGACCAACACAGAGGAGCTGGACAACGTCACGTCTTTGTAATGCGCTGGGATAACATGATAACGCTGTCAGTCACCCTGCAGTGAGGGAGGCAGGGATGGAGCAGTTATAATCAAGTTTGGGGCTTCTCTGACCTTACCCAGCCCTCAGCTGTTATTATCCACCGCACACAACAAAATATTTTGGTGCCATGGTCATGCCTGGGGATGGCAGCAAGGGCGCTGGGTGCCTGCAGGGGTGCGGGCACATAGCCCCAGCATTGGCCATGGCCAGGAGATGCTGGCTGGCTGCAGCTCCTGCAGCGCTGGATAATTGTTGCTTTCTCCTTTTGTTCTAGTATCTTTATTCCCTTTATTCACAAATTTCCCAGGCGCTGCCCAAGGCAAGCAGAATCGTAAAAAATTGTCTCTGTAGGCTTATTTTCTGTACTAACTCAGGTGGATCAGCAAGCAGGCTGTGAGCGCCGCAAGCCGAGGGGCCGCCAGGCTGCTCCCACGGAGGGAAGCTGCTCCAGCAGCCAGCACTCGCACGGCACAGCCATCCCTGCTGGAGGGAACCTGAAGGAGCAGGGGCTCATTTTCTGTCGAACCGGGGCCAAACCTTTTGTTGGTGTAATGTAGGCGACGCTGATTTATGCTAGTGAAGGGGCTGGGGTGACTGCCTCGTGCTATTCGAGTCAGTGGGAACATTGCCAGGAGCTTTAACGAGGACATGATTTCATCTCGGTGTGGGTTGTCTTACGCTGGAGAGAAAGGGATCAGCGCGGGGCAGGCGCCTTCCCAGGGAGAAGGGAGGGAGAGGAGCCGCTTGCTCTCCAGAACTTTCCCCTCTGATTGTAAGACCTTTCTCGGGGTGTTTGGCCATTTCTCCTACTCACAGATGGCCACGAGAGTGGGTCAGGAGACCGAGAGACAGGAGAGAGCTGTGGGAAGGGGCAGGGAGCAGCAGGAGCCCTTTCTGATTTAGCAGGGCCTCAGTGCCACGCGTTCTCCATTCAGACTTTTCTTGCCTTAAAATACCAAAAATATAATACTTAAAATACGACCTCCAATACGTCGTCCCCGCCTGCCGCCTCCCCCCGCAATGCACCCCGCTTGTCCTGGAGCTCCCCCCAGCCGGCCAGAGCCCTGCACACTGGGCGTTTCTTTGTCAGAGCCTGTGCTAATTTTAGCCGTGATGAGATGTTTGGGTTGGGAGCAGGAAAGCCCATCCCAGAGGCCTTGGAATAAAGCAGCGCTGCAGTACGGTAACTTTAAACCAGGGTCCAAGTTTGCTGGGATTAGAGCGAGGCTGGAGCCCCGTGGTGATGCTGGAAGGGAACAAATTCTGTCCCCACCTCGCATAGGGATGCCTGGAGCAGTGCCCAGTGCCAAGTTGTGCAGAGCCATACGGCTACTTTTAACCCAACAGCATCTTCCTGCATTAGGCCTAAGCCATTCCTTGTGGTCTGAGTGATCCTGGGAGGAAACAACAAAGCAGCAGACGATATTAAAGCTTCTCAAGTCCGCGCTCTCTAACAGAGCACAGCCAGCCTGGGGATTGCACAAGCTGAAGTTCAGCGACTCCATGCCAAGCGGTGATGTTACCCAGTGCAGGAGGGAACCAATCTGAAGATTCTTCTCCACAAAACATTTTTGGAGAGAAACGTCATCTCTGAAACCCTATAAACAAATCAGCTTTGACACGACCGAACAGAGAGCTATAAAAGGAGAGTTTGGGAAAAACACCACTAATGGGCGGTGATTCACATGGTGCCGGTCAGACTGCATTTCTGTAATTTCTGTTCCTTGGGGATGCTGGCCTGTGATTTTCAGAGCACAGAGGAACACGGAGACAGCCCGGCCAGATGTGGATCGGAAGACGCAGAGGAGCGAGCAGGGCCCAGCCCTGCTGGAGGTGTTTGCCCACCGCGAGCATCCCCCCACAGGCAGGGCTTGCTGAGAGCAGCACCGAAGCTGGGGCTGCGCAGACAACCACCATCGAAATGCACCGGATTATCCCAAACCCCACTGAGATGTCCGCCCTCAGCTCCTGACAAACTGGATACGTGGAAAAAATTGTTTGGTGCAAGAGATGAGCCACAGCAGAGAGCAAATCCTTCTCCTGGCAGGGCGCTCGGCGAGGCACAGTGCGAGGGGCACCGGGCAGGGAGAAGGGGAAATGTCTCACCCAGCAGGTCCTGGCCCAGCTCCTGCCCTGCCCGTGCCGTGCTGGATGATGGAAAAGAGGAGCTGTTTGCTCAGGTGCTCCAGGAGCGGAGAGGAAGGTGTGCCCGAGGCATCTGCTGCATCTGCACCGTGTTTTCTTTGGGAACAGCAGAGCATAAAACCCCTGGCCAGGCAGCTGCACGAGAAACTAATCGCTTCTAATCTGGTTAGAAAACTTCAGCCCCTGGGGAAACACAGCACAGCTTTCTGTGAGCCTGGCAGGAGAGACCACTGGATGTCAGGTTTAGAAGAAATAAATTAAATTTGTATTAGGGTCTGCAATCACTTCTCTGCTTTGAGAGGCTATTTCAGAGAGCGGAGGAGTAATAACCTGTGAGGAGGTGAAATCCTCAGCAGAGGTGCAGGTCCTCCATGCACCGAAATGGCCCCATTACCAGGAACATAGTTCCAGCAAGATCAGCTCTTATTGGGCTCCAATTTTTGCTTTATTCTCTTTCAGAAGATCTGTTTCTCCAACATGCCATCTCAGACAGCAATAAAACATTATGAGCTGCTGCTCTGTGCTGCACACTGCGACTTTTACGAGCAGAAACGCAGAGATCCCAGAGCGCCTTTGTACAAATGTGAGCTGGTGCTTGTAACTCAAATCCCAGGGAGCTCACGATTTAATCAGACCGGCATAAAACAGGGGAGCCGTGCGGAGCCCCTGTCCGTATCCCAGCCCAGCTGCCTTCGTTCTGGTAAAAATCATTGCCTTCCCTAGCCCGCAAGCGGAGCAGCTGGCAGTAACCATCAGCAAACGGGCTGCTCAGTGCACGGGAGCCAAAGCCCTGCTGCCCCGTGGCACCTCCTGTCCCCAGGGACACAAGCAGGAGGCACGGAGCAGCGCTGCCGATGCACCCAGCCTGGTGCCAGCCCAGCACCGCGGGGCTGCCAGCTCTGCCCTGTACAGCCCGGCGCCCCGTGGCCGCTGCGGCACGTTGGCCCTTGGCTCTTCTTCACGTTCCCATTTTTAGCCGTGGTTTTCAGTGCTATTCTACCAGCGGCAGCTGTCAGAGCAAGGCTGCTGCTCCGGCTCCACGTCCGCAGGAACAAATCGCTCCCTGCCCCGAGCTGCAGCAGGTCCCCTCCCTGCGCTGGCTGAGCTGCAGGGCCATTGTAAAGTGAGCCAAAAACCTTCCCTTGGCCTCCGCGCCTTCAAAGCAGCCTCAGAGCACGTCGTGGGAGGTTTCTGCGTTGCTTCTTTGAAAAGCTGTTTGAGGTCAGGCTGACTCAGGGCTTCCCAAAAGGCAACAGCTCGCATTGTCTGGGTGCAGGGTGAGAGCCACCACCAAGCGCTGCCCGGCCCCCTGGGGCCGGCTCCGGGGCCGGGGGGAGGTAGGTGCTTTCTGCACACGCAGAGCCAGACTTAAAGCAGTTATCCCAAAATTCAACTGCAAACCACAGCCCTCGGCGTGCCAGAACCTTGTCCCCGGTGGGCGGGCGTTCTGGGAACCTGCGGGCGCTCCCGGGAAGCGAGGAGAGGACAGGGACACGCCTGCGGCTGCCCACGCACCACGGCAGCTTCTCGGCTTTGCTTGGCAGGTATTGCCTGCACCTCCCACGGCCGTGCAAGGCCAGAGGTGGCCATCTGTGGTGTGCAAGGAGCCCCCCCGCAGCACCAAGGGTCAGCCAGCTGTCTCTCTGGGCCAGCTGGGGGAGAAACGGGTCAGAAAGTGGCTGCCTGGCCCCGGGAAGTCCTGCGTTCACATCTCTGGGGAGCTGATTTCTGCACCTCCTCCACAGGATGTGCTGCATCCTGCGGTGCTGAGCCCTCTGCCCCGGGTCGGCTCCCCCCTGCCCAGCCACCGCCCCCCAGGGAAGGAAGCAGCAGCTCCGAGGGGCAGAGGCAGGGTGCTGGGACGGATGCGAGGCAGCTCCAGGCTGTTTCAAAGACGGTGCCGCTGATCCCTGTGTCATAAAGAGCTGCAGCCCCCATGGCTGGGGATGCTTCAGAGGGAGATGTTTGCCCAAGCCCTGACCCTCCTGCTGCTCCGTCACCGGCACCTCCATGAAAAAAAACCCAGGAGCCAGTGTGCAATGGGTGCTGACCTCTCTGCACATGCACTGCGTGGCAGCACGTGTCTCAAGCCCCTTCCTTGCTCCATCCTCACTGCACCCCCTGCTGCACGCGTGGCCTTGGTGCTGGAGCCCAGAGAGCCAGGAGGAGGGGGCAGTCCCGCAGCCACACGGCACTGCCCCAGCCTGGGTCTGGGCCCAGCAGCTTCCCCCAGCAGGTCCCAAAGAGCCGTCTGCATGGAGCACTACCGAAACGTTTATTGAGAGCAGTGCGGGGCAGCCGGGCACACGAGGGACCTCCGCAGCCGACCACGCACTGAAGAAGCTTCCTTCCATCCATGCATCCATCCATCCGTCCGTCCGTCCATCCATCCACAGGTGCATGCCTCAAAACATCTGATCTGAGGCACGGGCTGAGCATGGATGTTTCCTTTGGGGGCAGAGTGCAGCGTGGCCCCAGGCCAGGTAGGCTACACCATCCCTGGGTGCTGAGCAGGTGAGATGAAGAAATCCGGCACCAGTTACTGAGCCAGCAGCTGGGAGATGCCGCAACTGGAAGGGGGGCTGCTTTCCTTCATGCTCCACCTCGGGTTTTGGCTTCTATCACCGCAGCTCCCTGGGACCACAGGCCTGCCCCTCGCTCTGCTGAAACCCTTTTGGGGCAGTGGGGAGCCGAGAGTGGCTGCATGCAGTTCCAGCAGTGAGTGCTTGCACAGACCATTTCCACAGAATAGAAAAATAAATATATGGGCTTTTATCTGATGGGGAGGAACTTCATTTAAAAGGCGCTTCCTAAGCCTATCTGCACATGTGGGAGCAACCACCGTTCCCCCCAGCAGATGCCATAGCTGCGCCTGGGGGTTCCCTGCTCAGCAGTCCCCGCAGCGTGCAGAGGAAGGGGCTCCCTTGCCACAGGCACCCTGCGGCTTTCCTGCTCCTGCTTTGCATCCACATCCTCCTCCGCGTGGATGGGCAGCAGCCCCTCGGCCACTGGCCATGCCCCTGTCCTGCTGGTGAGCATTTATGTGGCACCGCAGTGCGGACACTTCTATTTTTACAGGACAAGAGCCGCAGGTGCCAGGCAAGGTGGCTCGGAGCTGGCACATCCAGCACCGGCAGCACCAGGCAGAGCCACCGCCGGCCACCTCCAGCCACCTCCCTTGCCCCAGCTAGGGCAGGGGCACTCCGGAGGTGCCGCAGTTTCGGTCTGGGCAGTGGCAGATCCCCAACAGTGAGGGCAGTCCGGAGATGTGGGGGCACACAGCTGCTGGCACATCTCGCCCTGGCGGCAGCAAAGTGAGGGGGCCGGTGCCAGCCGGCGCAGCCGTGCGGGTTCCAGCCCGGCCTTAGTCGTTCTCGCTCTGCAAGGGAGAGAGGACAGGGTCAGACGCCAGGGCCAGGCTGGATCCATCCCCTCTCCATGCACGCAGCCCCGCCAGGTGGCCTCACCTCCATTTTGCTGTATATCCAGCTGAGGAGCTTCGTCACACGTGTGTAGACCCCAGGCTTGTTCCTCTGGCCGCATCCCGTACCCCAGCTCGTCACCCCAGCCACGTACCAGCGGCCGTTGTCCTCGCAGACCAGGGGCCCTCCGCTGTCACCCTGGCACAAGGGGGGCAGAGAGGTGAGGAAAAGCAGGCAGCTCTGCCTTGTGTCACCTGGTGGGGACCCTGTGCCCCCAGCTCACCTGGCACGCATCCTTCCCCCCCTGCAGGTACCCAGCGCACATCATCCGTGGGGTCAGGTAGCCCTCGTACACCTTGTCGCTGTTGCAGATCTTGTAGTCAATGAGCTTCACCTCGGCCTCCCGCAGCTTCGGGGAGGTGTTTTCTGCAAGGCAGAGGAGCCGTGGGGCAGGGTGAGCCTCGTCCCCCCGCTGCCCCCAGTCCTCTCAGGGAGCAAGCTGCCATTTCTCGCAGATGTGTGCAACCAGGAGGGCACCTGCTGTGCACCAGCCCTGCAGGGAACGGCCCTCAAACCACAGCAGAAACGTGCTCACTCCTCGCATGTGCTGGGGTGCACAGGACCACTCTGTGGCCCAGCCGGCATCCTCCCTCACCTTCGTTCTCCCTGGTCTTCCCGAAGCCAGTGATGAAGCAGGACCTGCCTGTCTGGAATCGCTGGCCGTGCATGGGGAGGCAGGCCGGGCGCACCTGAGCTGGAGGGAGGCGTGATGAAAACCAGGCGAGAAGAGAGGGGTGAGTCAGCCGGGAGCAAAATAACAGCCGTAGTCACCAGCCCTGCAGCTAGGGAGGAGCGTGGGGTGCAGGAAATGCTCCCATCCGCACTGACCCCGGCAGGGTCCCCGCCTGCCCCCGGCCGTGCAGCCCACATGGGGCACCATGAGTGGCACAGCAGAGCCCCACGGGCCCCCGGCTCCCTCTGCCCCCAGCCCAGCACCACCTATCCAGGCCAGCCCCAGGGCAGAGCCGTCGGAGACCCTCACCTGAGAGCGTCAGCGGCCGGGACAGCTTCATGAGAGCGATGTCGTAGTCATCGTGGTCGTCGCTGTAGTTGGAGTTGATGATGACCTGGGAGACGGGGATGCCCTCTGTGTGCTGCTTGAGGTCTGAGACCCCCCCGTACACCTTCCAGTCGTCCAGGATCTTCATGCTGTTCCTGGGGGGGGGTGGTGGTGGTGGAAATCAGCAGGGGGTGAGATGTGAGGGCTACAGGGCTGTGCCCAGCACCAGGGCTGCCGGCACCCAGCAGCACTCACATGAAGAAGCAGTGCGCTGCCGTGAGCACCCACTGCGCGCCGATGATGGTGCCTCCGCAGATGTGGATGGGCCCGTACTGCACGCTGACCTGCCAGGGCCACTTGCTCACTGAGGTTTCCTTCCCTCCGATGATCCGGCCCAAAATCCTCTGCCCGCAGGCTGGAGGGGAGAGCGAAGGGCTCAGAGAGGGGGCAAGCCCCGGAGGATGCGTGCCAGAGTTCCCCCCCAGCGGTGCTTGGTGGCCCAGCAGACAACGTGGGAGTGCAATCCTCATCCCTTTGCATTACCCCAAAATTTTCTTGGAAAATGCCCTGTTTGCCCAACCCATTGCAAAGACAGCAGGAAAACGCTCCCCCAAGCGTTTGTTCGGCCTTGCCTGCCCTTGTCCGTGCGCCTGGCCGGCCAGCCCGCTTACTTGTGCATCGCAGGGAGACGTACTTTCCCGTGAGACACTGGGAGCTGTGGGAGAGAAGAGGGGGACGCGGCCTCAGCCCCAGCCCCAGCGCAGCCCTGCAGCACCAGGGCAGGGCAGGGGCTGCCCACTACCTGTTGAGGCTCTGCTGGATGGTGTCGCGCTCGTTCGTCACCGTGAGGCTCTTGCCGGCGACGTGCAGGGGGATGTATTCTGTCTGCGATGCGCTGGGAGGAGAAAGGTGGTGAGACAACAGTGCTGGACAAAGCCCTCCTGGGTGAAACCACAAGGCTGGGGCAAAGAGCAGAGCACACAGCGGGGTGGGAGGAATTACTTCTGAAAGCCCAGCTGCCGGCACGTCTTTCTGGAGAAGGACTCGTTCCAGGCGCTGCTGCACACCGGCAGCCACTGGCTCTCGGTGCTGGAGTAGACGTGGAGCAGGGACTGGTCGGCCCCGAACCGCACTGTGGGGTTGGAGCACGGGGGTTAGTGGTACCCGGTGCCAAGGGTCTCCCTCTCCCTGGGCACAGGGAATTTCACCTCCCCGTCCCCGCTGCCTCACCACAGCCCAGCTCGTCGCTCCTCTGCGAGCAGTCGACGACACCGTTGCAGCGCACGGGGCTGTCCTTGCAGCTCTCGGCGGGCTCCTTGTACACGATGCCGGTTTGCGACCGCCAGAACATAACTGCAAGCAGGGGCACGGGTGTGAGGCTGGGACCCACCGCGGGCAAGGTGTGGTGAGCCCACCCAGATGGGGTCCTGCGGTCAGAAACATGCACCGGGCCTTCCAGACACCAAGCAGCACGGGTGCAGGGCTGCTGCTCAAGCCGGGCTCCATTCTCCAGGGCTGGGGAAGGGCTGGCCAGCCCTGAGCATCCCCCAGAGCCCACCCAGCAGGAACTCGGCTGCACGCCTCTCGCCCCACTTCTCCTTGGCTCCTGGGGAGGCTGCGCTCAGCCCGCAGCGAGCAGCACACAGAAAGCAGCGGGGCTGCCCGGGGCCAGCCACTTCCCTGGAAAGCTGCGCTCCCTCCTGTCCGCCAGATGTCAGGAAAACTCAGAAAATGGGAAGCGTGCATCTCCCTGCCAGCCCTCCCAGCCTGCCCTCCAGCGGGATGCAGATCGCGCACAGCCCGGAGCGCGTTGGCTGGGGGCTGCGGGAGCGATCCCTGCCCCGTGCCCCCTCCTCCGAGCTCCTTTCGGCCCCCAGGGTGCCCCCCGGGCCCGCACTCACACAGCAGGATGAGGGCGACGAGCAGCACGATGAGGACGGAGACGCAGAAGATGAGCGCAAGCCGCCGCTGGCTCATGCAGGGAGCTCTGAACATCGAGGATCCTGGCAGTGGGATGGAGGCCGGGTCGGGGGGAGCCACAGCCTCCCTGGGTCACCCAGACCCTGCTGCCCCCCCCCCCCCCCCCCAGCATGTGCCCTGCAGCACCCCTGACACCCCCACGGCATCACCAGCTGGTGGCTGAGGCTCGTGCCAGCAGTGGGCACAGGGATGCATTTTCTGCCTCCCTCCCTCCCCGGGGGACCGGGCAAGGGGCTGCCCCAGGCCAGGGAGGCCAGAGGTGACCCTCGTCACCGTCGTCTTACGTGTGCTCTCACAGGTCGTGCAGGGGGCCGGGGCCGGGGCGGAATCTGGGCTGTAGGGCTTGAAGCTAATGCCAAGGACGTTTTCTCGAGGCTGCGGAGGTCGGATGCTGAAGATGCTGCTGGCCGCAGAGGCATGGAGGCTGGGAGGGACGCTGCTGGGCGATGCCGTGGTCTGCGAGCAGAGGACACCGCTGTGGCAGTGACTGTCACCCACTGGGGTGTCCCCACGGCTGCCACCCGCTGCCCAAAACAAAACCAAAGTCCGTTCAGAGCCGAGCTCCCCGGCACCACCAACCTTCGCCGCGGGAGGATATTCACCCACAGCACCATGGGGAGCACGGAGAGTTACTGAGGAGGGGCCTCTTTCTGTACCCCATCCGGGAAGGCTGAAAAACTCCCTGTCACAGAGCTCAGCCCCCTGTGGAGGCTGCTGGCCAAATTTTCCCAACTGATAGCTTCGATGGGAGCAATCAAGTGGGCGTTTGGCATTGGGGCAGTCACAACGTGGCCCAGTTCCACGGGGCTAGTGCCCCAATTTGTGCATCTATCTTTAATTAGCCATTTGAAAAATACACTGCAATTTCCAACTGTTATTTAGTAATAGTTAATAATCGGTGTTTTCCAAGCCCTGAAACGTCCTGCACCCTGGAATGCTGTTCTGCCGTTGTGTCACTCCTGATCTGTGAATTCGCAAAAGAAAATGTATTTGTTTCCTTTCCGCCAGATGTTCTCCTCCAGGAGCTTCCCCAGTTTTGATCAGCTCCAAAAGCAGGAGCCTCTCGCTTTCCTTTAGGGACCTGCTGTGCACGCAGCCCGCCACAAGCACCGTTTCCTACACCATCGTCCTCTCATTTGTAAAATCCCAGGCACATTTTTGGCCACAAGCCGTGGCTGTGCACCTTACAGACGTGCAGAGGACGCGGTCAGCCGGAGCAGGGCAGTGACGGGCCGGCCTGTGCGCGGCTCCCTGCAGGCTGCTGCTTGCCTCCTGCCTGCCTCCTCCCTGCCTCACCGAGCCGTGACCACTGCTGGCACTGCACTGGTTGAGGTAGGCCAGCTGTAAACAAGAACCAGACAAAATTTAGACCAAGTTGTCCCAAAGGAGGAAGGGGACAAAGCAGATCCGGAGCCTGCATTTGCTGGCAGCAGAGCACAGCCAGCTCAGGGACCCAAGCCCCCAGCCCAGGGGGCCACTGTGCCCGTCAAGAGATGGGATAAACACACCCCTCCGAGTCTCTCTCTGCTTTCTGGCCTCACAGATGCTGGAGATCACATTTCCCTCTGACCAGAAAACGATCCCAGCAAGAAGCACCTGGGGGAGGGACAGCACAGTGACGGCGAAGCTCCAGGTGCCACCGGCACTGCCACTACGTCCCCCTTTCCAGCTGGATTTTCCCTGCCCTCACGTTTCCTGCTGGGAGCCCAGGGCCCTAATGAGCACGTCGGGAGCCTGCTCAGGCTCATGCTTTGTAAATACGGCTGTGCCCTTCCTTGCAATGCGGCGCTGTCACTTCCTGGGCATTAACCCCTGAGTCATGCACCCGGCGTGGCCACACGCTGCCCGTGCGGGGTCTGCCACAGCCGCCCCACACTGAAAACCGTGCTGGTGGAGGGAGAAACCCTGAACGGCACTTTTGTGCCTGCTGTGAGCTCTGGCACAGCACCCAGGGCTGCCCAGCAGGAGCACCCAGCCCTGCCGGCACAGACCTCCACCCGCAGGGCCGCGGCACCGCACCGCTAATGCCTCCTGGTTGCCCAGAGCCACCTCCCTGCTCCACATCACCCACCCCGTGGCCACAGCACGCCGGGAGGTGCTCAGCCTGCAGCCAAAGCCCGGTGTTCCCCATGCCAGACTTTCACAGCAGCCCCGGGTGCAAGGCAGGGACACCAGCGCTGCGCTGCCGAGGGCTCTCCAGGTGAGCCCTGGGTTGCTTTTCCTGAGCAGTCCCCGGTGGGATGCAGGCTGTCGCAGAAAGCGTTGCACCATGAAAAATCCCCGGGCAGCCTTGCACCTGCTGTCAGAAAGCGTGTCCAACCAGCAGGAAAAGCTGAGCTGCACCAGGTCCTGCACTGCACAAATAAAACAAAGAGCAGGTGCCAGAAACCCTTCCCAGAAAAAGCTTTTCCTACGCATCAATGGGGTTTTTGTAAAAACCCACGATATCTTTTACGGCGGCGTTTGCGAGCTATCGCCACATATCTGGTATTTTGCACGTCTCCTCCCGCAGCAGGTGTAGCGTTGCAGTTATCAGATGAGCAGGATCACGGTGCTGGGAAGGACAAAGCTCACCATCGCACAAAAAACAACCCCACTTCACCAGGGGCCAGCGCTGCTGGGTGCTAAAGCATCTCCAGCTCCGGGTCACAAGCATTCCAGGTCAGCATTTACGTCCACTATAGCTCCAATTGCTCTTATTACTGCTTAGCAGGAAGCACATGCCCTTTCTTACACTCGGGTGAACTATTAGCTACTGATTTCCTCAACAGTCTAAAGTCCAAATATTTTTTTTTTGAGCTCTATCAGAGAAGCTAACAAAAGTTTTATCAGGGCTCCCAGCAACCAGCACAACTGGTTAGTGTTGGGTGGCCACTGGCACAGAGCACAAACAGCAGCGGCTTTACAAGGATGATATTTCTGCCAAGGAGCGTGTGCTGCCCCGACGAGAGAGCTGTAGCTGCTGCCCACAAAACCTTTACTCATCCTTTGCTGCCTTTTGAATAAAAGTCAGACTCAGAGCAGAGCCTCTCTCACACGTGCGGCTGTGGTTTGAGCCATTTTTTTCTGACGTCCTCACTGCAAATGTTCCACCGGCTGCAAGAACATTTCACACTGTTGTGGCTTTTAGCCTAAAAGTCAGGCAGAAGAAGGAGAGCCGGTAATTTCCGTGCTTTGGTGCAAGCAGAGGTGGGGGCTCAGGAGTGCCCCGGCAGGGCCGGCTGGGACCCTGCTCTGCCCCTGGCACAGCGAGAGGGAATCGCGCCTGCCCGCACACAACCCATGGCTCAGCCTGCACACACACAGTACCTCGGCCCTTCTCGACTCAGCTCTGCATCAGGGCTCTGAGCAGGGTTGCGGAAAGCACCCAAGCTTCAGGCATGAGCCCTGGGGCCATCCATCCCCTCCGTGGCGGAGCCCAGACCCTGCTCGCTCACCTCCAGCTCCACCTGGGATGGAGCCACCAAGCCCACACCAGGCTGGGAATCCCAGGGGAAAGGCGGGCGGGAGGCTCGGCACCCAGGTGTGATGGGGAAGGAAGGGAGGGAAGCGAGAGCAATCAGCCGCAGTTTCGGAGTGGGAGGGAGAGTGGAAGCCAGGCGGCACCGGCGGTGTTGCAACAGGAGCCGAGGCCCAGCAGCATCCTGGAGGAGCATCAGGGTTGAGCAGCCATGCAGAAAAACAAAGCATCAAACCAAGCAGCAAGCAGCCCGGCTTAAATAAGCTGCAGGGAGCTGCCTGAATGGGCGATCATCTTTCCCAGCTGAGCCCTCCTGCCACTTCTCACAACCCCTCCCTGCTGCCCAGACCCCGCCGCCGCCGGCAGGGAATCGCCTTCCACCTGTCAGAGGAGTGCTGATTTTCTGTGCCAGGTCAGCTCGGCGAGGGAACAACGGCGACATTGTCCCTGCACACCTGGGACCAGCCCTCCCGAGCCTGCAGGTGTCTCTGGTCCCCTCGCAGCACCGTATTTCTGCACAAGGCTCTGTGTTTCCAGCTTGGGAGAACCCAAATCTGAGCTGTGCCCCCCCCCGGCTCGCTGGTCACCCCCCAGCTGTGGGAGCCAGGTGCCACAGAGGGGCCACGCACGGGGAAATGAAATCTCGAAGCATGCAAGGGACATTTTGCAAGCGCGGATGACAAGCCGTGCCGATTGAGTCAGCCCAATTGGGCCAGGGACAGGTCGCCTTATGCCAGTGTGCGGAGCCCTTCAGGCAGAGATCAGAAAATGTTGCAGGGGGTGAGTAATCACTGCTCACCCCATTCCACAGATGGGTAAACTGAGGCACGGGCAGGCCAAGTGACTCTCCTGCAGTACCCAGGGCTCCCAATGGCCCATTTAATCCACGCCACAAATCCCAGGTTTGCCAGGGATGCCCAGAACTGGGCAATTTTCCCCACGTGCAGGCATCCACATCCCAGCCTCACCAAGAAACGATGCGGCTGCCTGCTTTTGGTGCCGCTGTCAGAGTCGCGCAGCTAAACGGTGCTGGAGGCGGGCAAGCCTGAGCTCGGGGCCTTGACAAAAGGACAGGGCTGCAGGCTGCCCGGCACGGCGACGAGCCCAGGATGCGGCCACGGCCGCTCCCCATGCTCCAGGCTGCCTCTGAGGCACCCGGTGCCGGGGGGCAGGAGCAGGGTGACCTCTCCTGCCGGCGCTGCCTCCCCTCCAGCCCCGTCCCTGAGGCTCTGCACGCTCTGGCCGGCGCTGGCGCAGCCGCAGCGCTCGGTGCACTAATTGCCCAGCACCGCGCCTGGGCGGGCTGAGCCCCGTGCCGGCCGGGGATGTTTTCCCCATGACGGGATGCTCGTTGCACCCCGGCGAGGCCCTGCAGCCGAAACCAAGCCGACCCGAGCGACCCAACCTGTAAAGAGTGAGGTGAAAACCGCCAGGAGAGCGGGTCAGGGAGGGCAGCCGGGGCCACCCGCGTGCTGCCACCAAAATGCTGAGGGCTCAGGAGAGTGTGGCCCCCGCAGGTGTCACTGGCAGCGGGTCCGACTCACCAGGCTGCCACCAGCAGGCCCCCATCCTCCACAAGTCACCCGAGGCACAGATCCCTCCTGGCTGGAATAGCAGCGGGGCTGAGGGTCCCTGACACCCCCTCCAACAGCACAGGGCTTGTGCTAGGGATGCTGGCAGCAGTCCTCCTCCTCCTCCTCCTCCTCCTCCTCCCCCCTCAGTGCACCCGAGCCCCCGTGGGCAGCTCTTTGCACTCCTTCCCCCACCAGCATCCACAGCCCATGGAGCAGGGGACAGGAACCAACCCCAAAACACCCGAAGCAAAGAGGTCAGGCCCCAGAGCGACCCGCAGTGCCCCAGCCGGCCCCAGGGCAGGGGGGAGCTGCCCGTGCCTTACCGGCGAGGTTTTCCCTTCCATGGGCCGCTGCGGGGCTGGGCTGGGGTCAGAGCTGCGGCACAGCCATCCTTCGGTGCGCAGCGCGGCGCCAAGTCAGGTGCGCAGGGACGGGGCAGGATCTGTTTGGCGAGCGGGCTCGTACGTCAGTGCCAGCGCCAGGAGGGAAACCAGTCGGACCTGCCGCCCGGCTCCACCGCTGCCTCTTTCCCAACTGCTCCAGGCACGGCGTGCAAAACAGCTGCCTCTGCTCCCCAAGAGGAACTGGCCCCGGCCACAGGCCAGGGTCCTGGTGAGGGCTGGCCCCGGGGGAGCGCAGATGCCCACCGGGCACCCCAGGCACCGAGCTCTGCCGCCAGCTCCTTGCTCTTTTCCGGCTGCTGCCTGCCCCATCCTCCCTCCCCATGCATCCACACCTCTCCTGCCCTGGCTGAGCACTGCGAGCACCGGTTGGGGACAGGAGGGGATGCACAGCCCCAGCAAAAACCCACTCCTGCGTCCCAGTGACCAGGCAGTCAGAATGCCATGTTGCAACGGCCATGAGATGCCATCTTGTTTCTCTCAAGGCTTTTTCACTCATCTGCTGGTGGAGCGATGCGCTCAAATTGTGCATGGAAAAAGCAACGGTCTTCGGTTTCCTCTGTGGGTGCAGGCTTGGAGGTGCTTTGGTTTACCCAGAACTCACATTTGGGGTAAACAGGAACACAAAATCTGGATGGAAGGGAAGAAGACCCAGCAGAGCGGGGTGCTCCCTGACGTCCAGGTGGGGCCGGGCTGAGGGAGCAGCACCAAGGCCAGCTGCACACTGGCCTCGGTGCGGGATGCAGGAGCCCAGGGGCCAGACCCGTGTCCCTCAGTGCCATGCCCCCGGCTGCCCCCAGCCCCAGCTGCCCCAGCACTGGGCAGAGGGGATCAAGGAGGCTGTGGGGAGCCTGTAACTGGATCCCTGATGCTCGGAGCTGCTCTGTGGTCTCAGCTCCTCACTGCAGGGCAGGGAGGAACGATGCTGTCCTTCCTGGTGGTGCTGCAGGTGTTTTACATGCCCCATGCTGCTCTCAGCCCCGGCCAGGGTGCGCAGCCTTGGCTGGAAGAGGTCAGTGAGAGAAAAGCCAGCACTCTCTTTTCCAGGCACGTTTCTCCCAGCATTATTCATAGCATAAATCCCTTATTCATCTGGCTCCCCACCCACACATGCTCTTAGGAAGTGCAGCAAACAAGCAGGGCCACCCAAGCTCGGAGGATGCCAAGTTAAAGAGCCCCCTTGATTTCATAACCCTCGAAGTGGGGTTGGGACCCGCTGCCCCTCCACCCTGCACAGGACTCCCTGCCTGATCCCCCCTGACCGTGCAGGACTGACAGCATTTTGCCTGCTTTTTGCAGCCTCCCCATGCCTTCGAGTGCTCTGCCCTGCTGGGGTGTGAAGCCCACGGCAGCAGGGCCCTGGCAGGAGAGATGCTTCCCCGTGGAGAGGTGCTTCCCCGTGGGAGCTGAGCTGGCCCCGGTGCCCTTGCACCAGACACCTCCTCTTCCGAATAGTGGCTCAGAAATTACCTCTGTGGCAGCTCCGGGAATGATGCCTTGCTGCTTTTTCTACAAAGTCACCTACAGAAAGCAAGTTACAGAGAAGTGTGCACCTGGGCTTGACCCCGGCAACCTTGTTTTAAATGCCATGCTCATGCTCAGCACCCTCCTGCTGAAATCCTTGCACCTTCTTGCTGGTGTGAGCCCGTGAGCCCTGCTGCAGCCTCCCTGCCCCAGCCAGCACTTTGAACTGTTAACAATGTACCAGGAAAGCCTGTGGCTGCTCCGCTCCCTGCTCCAACTTCGAGGCCTGAGGGAACTGGGAAGGTAAGGGGACAATGCTGCTCTCCCCATGGCAGTGCTGTGCCGGCGCAGGACCAGCCCAGCAGAGGTGGGCTCGGTGCTCACAGACCCCGCAGAGTGGTGCTGAGCGTGCTGGCAGTGGAGCTGGGCAGGAGCAGGGCACCTTCAGCTCCCGGTCCCTGCCAGGAACCTCGCTGTCTCTCCTGGCAGGTTCAGGAGAAAGCCCTGCAGTGCTGCTCTGACTCAGGTGATTTCCAGGTTATTAAAAACACTGCTAATTCTACGCAAAGCTTAGTCAATTATTTTGAAGATGAAAAGGAAACTCGGCAGTGTTCTCGAGCGCTGGTTAGACCCACAAACTCAAAACCTCTCCGCCCCTCACTGAAAACAGGGGCTGCTCTTTTCTTTTCGCACTCTGGTTTTATCACGGTGCTCCGGTGGTCAGCAGCCCCCGGGGCGAGTGCAGAGCTCGGCTGTGGTTTTCTCAAGGTGCTTTGAGCCGGGGTGGGGGGAGCAGCACCAGCACAGCGTGCTGCTGCAGGTCAGGATGCCTGGGATGTCAAGAGCATTCAGTAGGGGAGGGGAAAGCAGCAGCAGGATGAGCATCCCCAGCAGCATCCATGAGCACCGGCCGGGGCCGTGCTGCTCACCGTGTCAGAGCGAGCCTCCAGCAGGGCCGCCACTTCTGCTCAGTCTGTTTCATTTTCCCCTAAATCATCAGCCATTTCTCCTCTCAGGACTGGCCCCACTGCCTCTTTTCCACCAGGCTCCCTCCTTCCTCATTTTTGGTCCCGCTGCTTTTGTTTTTCATTCCTTCGCATGAAACATAAGCTGTGGCTTGCGTGGGCCGGGCCGCACTTCATCTTGGGACTTCGAAATTCTGTCTCTGCCAGATTTGACTCAGGAGCTGGTCGCGGGGTCACAGGGCATCAGCTGCTCTCCAGAGGAGAACAAAGTGGAGCTGGGTGAAGAGAGAGAGAGCAAAGCAGAGCCTGGCCGGGCTGTGTGCTCCTGGAAGCCCTTGGGCTTCTCAGCAAAGATGAGTCAGGCTCGGAGGAGAGGCTGTCAGGCCTGCGCTCAGAGGCAGGGCAGAAAGCAGAAGGCTCCTGCTCAGGCGTTTCAGATGGCTCTGAGGAGCCAGCCCCACTGTGACAAAGGCCCCGCGCTGCAGGGCAGCCGCTGCTCTGAACCTTTCTGTTGAGTCCGCAGCGCTCTCGGTTTCTCTTGCTGTTTCTGTCTGTCCTTTCCACTTATCCCCCGGTGGGAAATTCCTCTCCACAAGACAGATCACTCCTCGTCACATGAGGGCCCCTGGGTTCACACAGGCCCCAGGAAAGCCCTCAGGCTGTCGTAACTCACACCGCCAGAAGGCAAAGCAGAGGGCTTTTGGCAAAGCAGCCGGCTCAGCTCCTGACCCCTGAGGGTCACCAGCCGGCAGGACACAACCTCGGGGCCCTGCAGTGTCACGGGTGGCTGGGGCCAAGGCTCCAGCTGACAGCTGCTGGAGCCCCGGGGACGGCTCGCAGGGCCTCAAAGCTGGCCGTGCCCTGGCCACCACACATAGGCGTTTACAGGACACACAAAGACCAAGGGGCTGTCCCCCAGCCCCAGAAATAGGCAAACCGAAGCAGGAGGGCAGGGGCTGAGCCCAGGGGAAGGGAAAGTGAGAGCCCTTTCCTGGGGGCAGCAGCTCTGAGCTAGGACATGGCCGGCTTTGGCCGCTGTGGGGATGCGACATGGGCACAGGGGACCCCGTGGGGCTGCTGCTGCGCTCGGTAAGGCCCCTGGGCACGATGCCTGCCCTCTGGGCTCTGCTTCGCAGATCTAATTTAATACCAAGGTGGCAGAGGCAGACATGAGATGCACTCCTGTTTTCCCTTTCTTGGTGATGTGCTGTTTTGTTCGGAAAAGCCCTGCGAGCCCTGCTCCTAGGGGCTGGTGGCAGGAAATGCCCAGCCTGGGCTGCAGGCTAGCGGTGCCTGAGTGGGTGGACAGTGAAGAAAAGTGGAAGTCGCTGCACTCTGACTTTCCTCCCACTGCGCTAACGCCTCCGAGACGTCACTGAGCCAGCCTCCGGGGGAAAAACAAGCGCTCGCAGCCTGCCGGAGCAGAGCTCAGCACCCCGCTCACCAGCCCAGCACTCGCAGAGGATGCAGAGCCGGCATGGCCCCCTGCGCCACCGCAGCCCTGGCCCTGTGCGCAGCCCTGCTCCTCGCCTGGCCGACACACGGTGAGTTCCCCACAAAACCCCAAGCCCCGTGCTCCCAGGGGCTGCTCCGTGCCCCCCACCCCGAGCCCGTGGCAATGGGGACTGAGACGTGGGAAGGCACGGGGGTGGGTGGCAGGGGGAGACGCTGCGATAGGGACCTGCAGATCAGGTGTGACTTTGGGACGGCAGCGCCCACAGCCTCTTTTCACCCGGGGACCCCGCTTGGCCCTCACCTTTCCTGTTTGTTCCTCACTGTTCCTTTTCCCTATCTGTGAGCCTAAAGCCTTCATTAAGGCTCCAGCAGCAGCCTCACTGATTGCTGCTACCCGTTCAGCCGCGGGGCCTCGTACCGCTGAGCGCAGTGAGGTGCCCTGGCCGTTAACGTGCGCTCTGCGGGCGGCTGGCTGTTTGCTGCCAGACGGCGGCTACTGAGGAAGCGAGCACAGAGAGGGTGACAGATGTTATCGAGCGGTGTTTTGCTGCCAGGTGACAATACTGAAATTCAGGCAGGAGGTGTGAAAAAGTCTATTTTTTTTTTCCAGGCAGTAGATGAGCAAAACAGGAAGGCTGAATCCAAACAGAGAGCGTGCTGGCAGGCAGTGGTCAGGGGGCTCCTCTCTGGGGAGAGGAAAGCCCCGAGGTGCTCTCGGCTGGGCCGAGCCGGGCGCTGCCTGCAGGAGGGGAAGAGAAAGAGGGGGGATGAGCAAATGCTGAAGTGTGGGACAGAAATGGGCAAACCCCTGTCCGGGGCTGAGCCTGCAGCTTTTCGGGGGGTGGGTGAACACCCAGGGTCACGGTCCAGGCGAACCACAGAGGTGGCCCCGGCTGGGAGCCCTCGGGGCAGCCTCGCCTGATGCCTTCGGTCCCGCAGGTGAGATGCTGTCAAAACCCACAGCCGTACGCTATGACACAGAGGTGGCGTATCACCTGCTGCGGTGGGAGCCGGGACACAACGCCCCCAGCGACGTCAGCTACGAAGTGGAGCACAAAGTGTGAGTACGGTGGCCAGGGACATAGGGGTTGTCTGCCTGAGATTGATACCGGCAGCAGTAGCCAGCACCACGCCAGCACCGTGCTCACCCCAGGCACTTCTCCCGGCAGCTACGGCACCAATTTCTCCTGGATGCCCATCCCAAACTGCATGAGGATCTGGGAGCTCAGCTGTGACCTCACGTACTACACCCTGGACCCCGAGCGGCGCTACTTCTCACGGGTGCGAGCCGTGTCTGGGAACCGCACGTCCCTCTGGCAAAGGAGCAGCTCTTTCTCCCCGAGGGAAGGTAGGTGGAGGGCACGGTGTCAACCTGCTTTGGGAGAGATGAGAGCAGGGGGATGATGCCCTTGTGCCTTCCTGGAGGGCAGCTGGTCCATGGGTTGGGCCGGGACGGGGCAAAGCTCAGGGTAGGTGGCAGCACAACAGCATCGGGCGTGAGGGATGCTTGCAGCTCAGCCGCCTGCTGCAGGAGCTCTCAGAGCCACAGAGAGGAGACAACCCTGACGTGCTCTTTAAAATCCCTCATCTCCAGCCAGCCTGCGTCTGTCAGGCCAGAGCCTCTCCGTGCTGGGCAACAGCATCCACATGCAGCTGCAGATGCTCTTCAAGGTGGGGAACCGCACCGTTCGCTACGAAGACATTCAGAAGCACGCGAGGCGCTACAAGGTGTACGTCAGGAGGCCGCAGAACAACCACACGGTGAGATGAGTTGCTGGTCCCGTGGGGTCCACAGCCTGCAGGCAAGCATGGAGACCCTCCCTCCCATGCAGTGCAGCTCAAGTTGAAAGACTTTTTAAAGTTTGATTTATTTTTTAAAGCACAGTCCTACATAAAAGCCAATATTGAGCCAGAAATTATAGATATGTTTTACCGTAGATCTATGTAAACATATATAGATAAGTTTTACCTCTGAATGTTTTACTGTAGTGTGTCCTCCAACTCTCATGGGGGTTTGGGGTCTAGCTGCTATCAGCAGCTTTGCTCAGGGACCTTGCCCAGGGGATGGAGGAGGAGGGAGGAGAGTCCCAGCCCCAGCCCTGCCACAGAGGCAGGAGCTCTCCGGTACCAGCCCGCTCTCTCGTTGCAGTTTGAAGTGATAGAGACCGCTTCGGCGTTCCACATCCCCAACCTATTCTGGGACACGGAGTACTGCGTCAGCGTGGAGCCCGACGTGGCCAGCCGGGCCATCCGCGCCGTGCGCACCCCGGAGCAGTGCGTCACCATCGGCAAGAGAGACAGTACGTGGGGGAGCAGGGGACGGGGTGCCTCCCGGGACACTGACCCTCCTCAGCCCCCAGCCCCGGGGAAAGGCTCTGTGCCCACTGCAGGGTGATGTGAGCCACAGACTCCGTGTTTCCCACCTCACCTAGGCATGTCTTCTCTTGCAGGGAGCGCAGAGCTCGTCTTGGACATCGTCAGCACCATCTTGATCATCCTCTTCCTTTCGGGCTTCCTGGGGGTAGTGCTGGCCTGCATGTACATAAGGAAATCCGTGAGGCCGCCGTCCGTCCTGGTAAGGCAGCCAGGCACGCAGGCACCCTTTGCGGCTGGTGTAAGGGTGTTGACTTGGGCAGTGGCTGGGAGAGGCACGCCACGAGCAGGGACAAAGCAAGGCTCACTCCCCTCTTTTCTCTCCCTCACAGAAGAATTTCATAAAGCAGAGCTCGCTCTGGGTGGAGCAGGAGTCCTCGTCCTCGGGGATCACGGACGCAGACCCCGTCCAGCAGCTGTTCCTGTGCCAGAAGGAGCCCCAGCAGCCCAGCGCCCCCAGCAACATCAGCACAGCACAGCCGCCCCTGGACCCGGGCAGCAAGCTGCTGGCATGGCCCGAGGGCTGGGCACAGCTCCTGGGGCTGGCGGGGAGCAGGGACTGCAGCTGCACCAGCACTGACAGCGGCATCTGCCTGCACGCCTCCTCTTCCTCCTCCTCGTCCTCTTCTTCCTCCTCCTCGTCCTCTTCTTCCTCTTCCTCGTCCTCTTCCTCCTCTGAGCTGAGCCACCCTGAGGCCCAGGGCTACAAGCAGCAGCTGCCCATGGGCAATGACAGTGGCGTGGGCTTGGAGAGCAGCATCCATCACCCGGCCAGCAGCCTCGTGGAACCTGGGCACAGAGGCGAACCCAGCCTTGGCCCCGCTGCCGGGCAGGACAGCCCCCAAGAGGTGGAATTTCGTGGGTACCTGCAGCAGTCCAAGGGCACGGTGGAGCCGAGACAGGACCAGACCGATGGGGTGCCCCTCTCGGGCTGTGCAGGATCCCCTTGGGGCCCGGTTGGCACCGACGTTGTGCTGGACATAGACTGCTCCGAGCTGGCTGTGGCCAAAGGGTATTTGAAGCAGTCCTCTCCCGAGCCTCCCCGCAGCCACGTGCTGGACCTTGCTGCCCTGGGGACCTCTCAGGAACTCCCTGCCTGGGACTGCTGCAGCCAGCTGGGGCCCCAAGCCCCCTCTCTGCTAAGCTATGGGGCTCCGGTTGTTTCCCCGGCCTCCAAAGCCAGCCCTGAACTCCTGAAGATCCCCTTTGACCCGAGCATCTTCAACACTGACCTCCTGGGGACGCTGGTCACTTCCAGCCTCGGCACCAACGACTGGCTCACGCTGCAGATCGACCCCCTGAGCGTGCTCGATGGGGGCAGCAAGGACAGCCGCCTGTGAGCCGTCCCACCAGCACCGGCCCAACTACCTCCTCCACCACTGCCCCTCGGGAGCAGCTACTCTGATAAGCTACCGCTGACCCCTGAATGTCGATGCCCCGGCACGGACTCACCCAGGACCGCCACTTCTGCTCCTTCTGGGGCTGCTTCCCAGCAAGGAGCAGCCCCCAGCCAGCGCCCCAGGTGACACTAACGGGACACAGGGACAGGCTGTGCTGCAAGGGCTCCGTCTGCTCCTCCGACTGCCGAGGACAGGCCAGCACCCGCGGTGGCACAGGCTGCAGGATGCGTGCTGGTGTCACCTGAGCCCAGCGGTGCCTGCCGCGCGCCTGGCCAGGGTGGCCCCATGCAGCACCGTGCTCACTGTCCTGCCACTTTTCACATAGATGTTATTTATTCTATTTAATTTGTAAATAGAGAAAGGAAGAAGTGTTGATTATTTGCTCCATTCATCATTCGTCCCCTTCTAAGGCTTTCTGCTTTCAGGTATGGACACCTCCCCCCAGCAGACAAGGGCAACGTGCCTTTGCCTTGCACAGCAAAGTGTTTTCACACCAGAACTAGGAAAAGGCGAGCAAACCAGCCCAGCTGGAGCTTCACACCCCTCAGAGGACCAGGATACGCTTTCCCAAAGGAGCGTGGTTCCCTGGGAGATGCAGCAAAACAGGGCCCTGAACACCTTGTGGTGGTTTTACAGGGGCAGCCCCCAGGGTCGTGGTGCGGGGGAAAGGCAGGAGAAGACAGGACCATGTCCAAGGTAGGGCAGAGCAAGCCTACGGTCTGGCTGTGTGTGGGGAAATAGTTTCTCTGTGAGTGGAAACAAGTGTGAAATGGGGAGGACTTACCGCAGGTTACCTTCACCTACTGCCAGGTCACTGGAAAGTTTTTCCAAAGACGCTTAGTTTCCCAGAAAGTTCACTGTGGGATAGTCCCTCGTGTCGATGTAAACCCAGCTCAGAGTACTTTTTCCAGGTGAAAACATGACTCACCGCAGTTAGGAGAACATTGCTGATGCACTGCTGCTTCCTTCTGTGCCTGGTGCTGCATTACCCGTATCTGAGATGCGCTCTCGCTGCCCGGGCAGCTCTGCCACCAGCTGCAGGGACCAGATGCTGCCACCCACCCGCAGTCCTCGTCCACTCCTCCTCCCATTTCCACGTTATTTTTCCTTGAGATATTTTTGGGGTTGGGGTTTTTGCTTTTTTTTTTTTTTTCTTCTTTTTCAACTTCCTCTGAAAAACGTAGTCATCAGAACTCTGCGTGACTTTTTTTACACTCCTGACGTCAAGTCCTGTGGCCGGATCCAGGGCTGCGTCGGGTGCTGCCGGTTCCTGCTCGCCGTGAGAGGCTCCAGCTGGCAGCACCCAGGGGCCGAGGGACACGGCAATGCCCCCCCGGTGAGCAGCTGGGGCTCTCCTTTCAGTGAAATGGATGAGCTTGCCAGAAACCCACACACCTTGGCTTTGGTCGCTGAGAACACGTCGGTCCCGCTGAGCGTGAAAGCTCCGGGCACTCACATTTTCCTTGCTGAAGTCACAGCCCAACACGCAGAGGATGTTCTTCTCCGAATCCCTCTGCAGGAGGTTTTTTCCTCCCTCCCTTGCTCCATGCGGCATGTGGTGCTGCACCTCGGCCCGGGGGTGGGGGCTGCACCTGAGAAAGCACCTTTTCTCCCCAGCGCTGCCCCACGCAAACATTTCCAGAGCATTTTCAATAGCGTGGCACAAAGCCACCGGCATTTCACGGGAGCAAACCCTGCGAGGAGCAGCCTGGAGGAGGAGAGGCGAGGGGAAAGGCTGAGGGGTCTGCCCAGGACGTGTCCATCCGTCCCACCGCCTGCTGCCCATGGCACAAGCAGCAAGGGACTGGGATGCTTGGGCTGTGCACCCCCTGAGCTTTGGGGGGCAGCCCCATCCATGCCCTAGGACGGAGGGGAGGCATGGCCATTTTGTGCGGCCCCATTCCTGGTGCTGTGCTGAGCCGTGCCCTGCTCAGGTCTCACCCACGGGAAGGCAGCACCAAGCTGCAGAGCCCGAGCTGCCCCCAGGCTCCCACAGCCACCCCCTTGGCCCCTCCAGACCACCCCCTTCCTACCCACGGCCATGCCCCCTGTGGTTTTGTCCCTCCTTACCCCCGCTCCCAGCCCCTCACACAGTGGGGTGCAGGATGGGGCTCCCCACCCAGCTCTCGCTGGTTCCCCTGCGCGCAGCCACAGTGTCCCCGGGGTTTCTCTTCTCTCCTTTTCCTTCCAAGAAAATGATTCATAAAAAAACATTTACAAACGCCTCCCGCGAGGGCTGCAGCACGTATTGGCAGAGGATGCTGTGCTGGGCACCCCCTGGGCACCCGCCTGGATGTGTGCCCGCAGAATGGGGGCTACGAGGGCAAGCGGCACGCAGCGCACGCACGGTGGGACAGGAGCAAGGCGTCCTGGCCCCTTCTTACCAAGATGCCACCAGGCCACGGGCACTGATCCCCACCCCACAGTGGGCTCACGGTGTGCCGGGTGCTCTGGCACGGCACAGAGCTGTCCCGGTACAGCCCCGGGGACCTGTCCTGCTGCGCCCCAGCCACCCTGGTGCCAGGCTGCCACGGCCCATGCAAGCCACACCAGAAAGCCACAAGGGAACCCACAGGGGCTTTCTGACACGTTCGCTCGCAGGGTCAGTGCAGATGGCAGAAATTTCCACATTGGCCCAGATATTTGGCTGAGGGAAATGCGAAGCAGTCTCATTTCCTTGCGCGTTTTCCCCTATTGCACAAAGCCGGCCCTTTCTGCGGCTCCTGGCTCTTCGGCGGGTTCCTTGCCCTTCTGCAGCCCTGCTCCGCCTGCTCCTGGGCGCACAGCCGGCTGGTCCTGAGCGCTGGGATGTCTGAGCCATGGGGACTGTGGGGACAGTTTGCTTCTCTTTGGGTGCTCGGGATGAAGCAGCACCCTGTTTCTTTCACTTCAAGCAAGGGGAGGCTGAGCCCATGCCCTGGCCCCAGGAGAGCAGCCAGCCCCAGGCACTTTTCGGCTCTGCCCATGGCCGGGGAGGGGACCACAGCTGCAGGGAGCAGATGAAGAAGCTCTGTAGAACAGAAACTGCTCTGTTCCAATTTTGGTAGAAATCCAGCATATCTGGGGGCTGTTTTTTGAAGAACTGAGAACAGAGGAACTCCCCCACGGCTGCTTTTGGTTGCTCTTTCTGTGGTTGCTGGCAGTGGGGATGAGACAGCAGGGGGAAGAAGCCAGGGCCGCGCTGGCATGGGGAGCACACGTGCTCCAGCCCTGGCCCCCTTTGCCCCCAGCCACGAGCCCATTCTCAGGCCCATTATAGGGCACAGGGACAGCACTGCAGGGCTGCCCCAGCCAGGGACGGCACAACACAAGCACAAAGCACCCAGCCTGCATCAGCCGCACCCTGTGGGCACCCTGCTGATCCCAAAAGCTGTGGGAGTGGGCAGCCACGGAACCCCCTGGCACGGGGAGCTCGCAGCATGGTCAGCAGAGCGCTGCGGCACGGGCCAAAGCCTGCAAGGGGAGAAATAAAACCAGAGCCCAGGGAAAGCCCCTGATGCCCCACAGGCTTGGGTAGGACTTTTAGAGGAAAAACCTTGGGACTATCCCAGGGAAAGCCACAGCCGGGACTACAAGAGGGGAAGGAGGCAGTGGGGTGCAGTATTTCTCACCCAGCACCCAAACACCGACGGCTGCACGGCTCCGCGCACGCTGCGCCCGGGCTTTGCAGGGCAGCTGGGGGGCCACGATGCTGCAGGGGGGACACAAGTGGCTGGGGACACATGCAAGGAGCGGGGCCATGCTTACCTGCTTGCCAGCCTCACAGCCCCTGCTCTTGGAAGCGCACGTAGCCGCCCCCCGCCTCGCTCAGCAAGCCGCTGATGCTGAATGGTGGGGTCAGCTCCACCGCCACCGACCTCAGCCCGCTGCAGGGGAGGGAGAGGCATCAGGGGGCTGCCGGAGCCTCCCCGGGCAGCTGGGGGGTCCCCAGGGTATCATCATCCCAGGGAGGCACTGCCTGCAGGCGGCCAAGCCCGTATCCCACTTGGTGGGTTAGGGACTGGTGGGTGTTGGCAGCACCATGCAGGGGGCACCCCGTGAGCCCCGGGTCCCCGGGGCTTTGCCGCACGTGGCCTCACTTACCAGCTGTGGTAGAGGTTGAAGACAAAGTCAGGCCCTGAGGAGGAGGGAAGGAGAAGCTGTCAGAGGGCCCTGTGGTGCTCGGCCATGTGGCTGGGCACTTGCCTTCACCTGGTGGTGCAGGGCAGGGCAGGGACAGGACAGCCCACGGGACACGCGGCAGCACCAGGACATCTCCAAATCACTCCTTGGCCTCTGAATCACCCAGCCTTGCCCCAGAGCATCCAAAAATCCAGCATGTGGATTTTGGGGACCGACAAGACGTGCTCCCCACACCCCAGGCCCTGCAGCCCCTTTCCTTTTCCCTCCCTGCCCCGCCAGTGCCCGTCCCCGCACTCTGCCCATACTCACGGCGCCAGCACCGGCCCTGCTGGTAGCACCGGACAAAGGCATAGCCAAACAGGACCAGGATCAGCAGGGCCAGCCCAAGGCCCAGGATGAGCCCGAGCACACTGATGGGCTCTTGCCCTGCAAACCAGAGGGAGAGAGGGCTTTGCAGACAAACACCTGCGGGAGGCTGGGGATTATGAACACCACCTGGGGAAAACGGGGGAGCCGTGGGGCTGGGCTGCATCCCCCTGTGCCATCTATGCCTTTGGCTCAGGGGGCTGTGCTCCACAAGGCTCTCAAGCCTCGGACATGGAGACACGGAGCAGCTTGCTTCCCCCAGAGCCCCGTGCTGTGACCCTGCTCGTAGCACTGCATCCTCCGCTGCCCTGAGCACGCTGCTGGCCGGCCTGCGAGCTGGGAAGGGAGCCCGGAGGGGAGTGTGGGTGACCTGCTGCCCTCAGCCCAGACAGGATGGAGAGGCCGTAAGCAGGAGCCCACGCTCCCCGGCAGCACGTCTGCTCCTGTTCCGGCCCCACTGGGACCTCACCGAGCCCCCGAGCGCCTTTTGGCCCCGAACCCCTGCGCTGTGGGGCCGGTGCCGTGGCGCATCCCCATCCCGCTCCCACCCGCGCTGCCCTGGCGTGAAGCCCTTGTCCGGGGGGGGCTCAGCCCCGCACCTCAGCCCTGGTTTTGGCACAAAGGAGGCGCTGCCGGGGGCCGCGGGGCTGCTCCCCCCCAGCACCGTGCCGGTTCCCGGCCGCGCAGCTCCCCCCAGAGGACGCGGCTGTCCCCGCGGGCCGGGGGAAGCCAACATCCCCGGGGGGAGCGCTGCTTGTCCCCGCTCCCCGGGGGGGTCCCGACTCCTGCTCGCCCAAATCCCTGCCCAAGCGCCCTCACGGAGCCTTCCTCGCCGTCCCAGTGGGTTCCGCATGAGCGCGGTCCCACAGGCACCCCAGCATCCCCGCACCTCTGGGGGTCAGGCAGTGGGGTTTGGGTTGGGAGCGACCTCAGAGAGTCCTGTTCCACCCCCTGCCATGGGCAGGGCCCCCTCCCAGCAGCCCAGGCTGCCCCCAGCCCCATCCAGAACAATTCCAGGGTTGGGGCACCCACAGCTCCTCTGGGCAGCCTGTGCCAGCGCCTCCCCACCCACAGAGTAAAGAATCCCTTCCTAGTATCTAAACAGAGTAAAGAATCCCTTCCTAGTATCTAAATCTACCCTCTGTCAGCTTAAAACCACCCCCCTTGCCCTATCACTGCACTCCCCAATTAAGAGTCCCTCCCCATCTTTCCTGTAGGTCCCCTTTAGATACTGGGAGACCATTCCCCGGAATGTCCTTGCTGCCCAGTACGCTGCCCAGTCCCACCATTACCGAGTGCAGGCACAGCTCTGGAGGCTGCTCTGGGTGCTGTGCCCAGGAGGGGACAGCAGGATTTGGCCACTTCCCTGGTGTGGGGGCAGCCCCCCGGTGCCGCTCACCGTGGGGGGGCTCGGGGCAGGTGCCCAGCACGGGGACGGGGCGCTGCGCCTCGCAGCGTCAGGACTGAGACAGCGGAAAGGGATGACCTAAGAGCAGCTAAATTTAGGCAGATGCCGGTGGGGTGAGAACATTTCCCCTGTGGTCACGGTGTTTACACAGCGAGCGACATCCCAGCCCGTCCTGCAGCCTGCAGCACTCGCTCCACCTGATGGGATGCGGCAGCCGCGGGGAGCAGCAGCGCATCGTGCCGCCAGCCCTCGGGGCGCGCAGCAGACGAGCAGGACCAGCCTGCCCTGTCCTCATGTTGCACCGTCCCGGCGGGGCGCAGGACACGTGGCAGCCCATGGATGTCCTCCTTCTGCTGGGCCAGGGGCGAGCCAGGAGCCCCAGGACCCCAGCAGGGCTGAGGGCAGGGTGTCTGCTCGCGGCGTGACTCACTGGGAGCTGCGGGGCAGGATGAGCGTGGTGCAATCGCCTCCCTGAATCAGCCGGCTGCCGAAACTGCCCTCTCCCCACGCCTGCTGCTGGTGGGAGGACGAGGGCGTGCTCCGTGCCCGGCTCCGCGCCCAGCCTCTGCTCTCTCCCCAGGAGGTGCTCCCTGCCCTGACCTCCGCGCACCCAGCAGTGGCAGTGCGACACCACGGCAGAGCCAGGGCAGCGGCCAGACCTTGAGACCCTGGCCCCAAAGAGAGCAGAGGGCAGGGGAAGGTCCCCAAGCCCCTGCTTGTGCTGGAAAACATCTCCACTTCTGTTCAGTATGGGGAGAAAAGTGCTGTCTGCTTACCTGCCCCGGGGTCCATCCCCTGGTGCCTGATGCCTTCCCGTGGGAGCTGCTGGAGGCTGCCTGGGCTGGGAGCTGCTGCAGCAGAGCCTGGCGCGTCCTGCCTGTCCCCTCCTCGCCCGGTGACACTGCCACCTCACCGCTCCTCGCCCGCTGGCTCGACTGGTTCCCAGAGGAGAAAGCAGAGGAGCCCTGGCAGGCATCGCCCTCGCGCCAGGGATGAGGCTTCGCCTGTGCCCCAGCCCGGCCTCGCCTCCGTGCAGGGCTGGGGGCGATGCGTGCCCACGCAGGCAGTTCTGTGCTCCTGCTGCGGACAGGATCGGGCCCCTGCTGTCACAGCTGGGAGCCCGAGGGACAGAGATCCCCCCCACCCCCAGCAGCGTCCCCTTTGGCACCAGGACCATGGGGTGATGTCTGTGGAAGGGCAGGATGTAGAGGCACTGGGGACAATGTCCTGCAGACCCAAGGCCCCAGCAGCACCCAAGCAGCCCCACAGAGCCTCAGGCCAGCCCTGCCTGGCCCCTGCCTGACCCCAGACGTTGCCTGTGTCACCCCAAGGCTCGCACGGAAGAGGCCAAGTAAGAATGGCTGGGGCTGGGAAGCAGCTGTGCTCCAGGAAGCAAAGCCCTGAAGGCGCTCGGGGCTGTGACATAACATCTGCAAACCTCAGCTCCTTCCTCAAAGCCTTCGCCTAACCTCAAAAGAGGAAAAGCCGCTCCCTGCGCTGCCACCTCCTGCCCCACGGCTGCTCTGGGGCAGGGGGCCAGCGCTGGGCACTGGGATGCTCTGGGGGGCAGCCCCACGCTGGGAGGGGGTCTCCATGGCATGGCACAGGGGGGCAGCTCTGCACGTGGGGCTGAGCCTCTGCCCCATCCCTGCTGGCCTGGCAGCACCCACCTCTTGAGCTGCTTTTGCTTTTAAGTGACAGTTTGGTCCCTGAAAATAGACAGTGTCCCAGGGCGGGCAGGAGAGTTCACTCCACCCTGCTGCCCCTTCAAACCCACCAGCTGCTCTCTGCCTCCACCAGCCCTGACACAGCCATGGCACAGATGCGAGCTCTGCCCCAATTCCCACCGCCGTGCACAGCCCCTGAAACCTGCCCACAAGCCCTAAGCTCCCAGCACAGTACCACGCACCCCCTGCCAGCTGCTGCTGCCCCCATCCACCCCACATGGACCCCACAGGCAGGGACGAGGCTGCAGCCTGCCCATGTCCCCACACACCCCAAGGGGGCCAAATCCTCACCAGTGAGCACAGGAGCAGCATCTCTTACCTGCACGAGGATGCCAGGATCGCTGGTCAAGCTAACAGTCCCCAGGGCAGGCAGGGTCCTTGCTGCACCGGGGGGCCTGGCTCGGGGAGGGGACACGTCCCCGGATGAGGAGCTGCAGGGACGTGATGCTCCGCAGCCTTCCCGCTGGCACAGTGCTCACACCTGGCAGCAGCTCCCCAGCTGTTGGGAAAGCTCGGTTACAAAAGGGGAAGGCAATCAGCTGCTCGGCACATCCTGCACACCCACCGCTTTCAGCAGGAGTCTGCACCAGGCCAGGCTTTCTAGCCAGGAGCCAACGGGGCCAGAGAGCAAGCTGCAGCCTCCCTGACCCCAGCCCTCTCCCTGCACCAACCTGCACAGCTGGAGAAGCGGCTCCTGTGCCCCCAAACCCAATGCCTGCCCTGCCTGGCAGCCAGCCGCTCTTTTTCCCAAAGCATGCATTCCTGGACGTGCAGCCCAGCTGCATGTCAGGCACACACACACGACTTTCACAGCTCCGCGAGCTGCCCAAGCACCCAAAAGAGCTCTCTCCTGAAGCAGAGCTGGGGGCTGTAACCCCTCTGCGCACCCCTGCCATCCTGTGCAACATCACCGAGTTCATCCAGCCCTGGGCAGCGATGGGGGGATGCCCACCCAAGAACATCCGTCTTCCCCACAGGGCAGGGACTTTGGAGAGGCCACCAGCAACCTCTGCTGCGTCCAGCTCACTGGGGCTCCTGCAACCAGCCTGGGGCAGCAGCAGCAGCTCCCACGCGGCCGGACGCCTGCCTGCACCCACGGGTCACCTCCCCAGCACTGCTCGCTTTCCTCCCCACGTCACTGGTGCTGCAGGCACACGCAGACCGAGTGACCTTAGAGGCAGGGGCATGCGACGGCCTGGAAACCTCACGCATCGCCTCTCCTCCTTTCCTCCTCCACCTACAACAATCTCTATTTAAAACAGCCCGGCGCAACGCGGAAGAGCTGGACAAAGAGCGGGGAGGCTGTGGTTCCTCTCATCATCGGGAGAGGGGCACGAAAAAATCCTGCTCTGTCTGTCAGCTCACTCGATAACTTATTTTGTGACAGTGGCTCCATGGGTGAGTCACTCCGCAGCGGTCGATCCTCCGGAGATTAGCAGAGGTGATGGTGCTGCTGATAGACCGGTGTTATATTACAATACAAATCATAATTCCTGTTTCACAACTCCCGTTGTGGGTTTTAAGGAGTGCTCGGGCGGTTCTGCCCCAGTGTTAGCACAGCGCCGGCACGGGGCGCTGGGAGCACCCCCGGCCCCGGCTCCCTGGGCGCTGGGGCACCCGTGGCCTCCCCGTGCCCAGGGTTTCCGCTGGGTTTCTATGGGCAGAAGACCCCCCGGGAGCTCAATGGACATGGTGAGTGCCTGGCAGCCCGCTCCCCCTCCTCTGCCCCTCTCCGAGCCCCCAGTTCCTTCCCCTGGGTACGGGCAGCCGGTGCCACCGCCGGCCGCAGCCCAACTGCTGGGGGGGACCCATGCTGTCACCCCCCTCGCAGGGGCAAAGAGGCAGCCCCAGCCCAGAGCTGCTGCCGCCCGGGCAGGGCAGGGCTTTACCTGCAGCAGCAGCACCCTGCCGTGGGGGTAGAGGCGTCCCCGGGATGTTTCTCTTGGCCCTGTCCCCGAGCAGGGGGCAAGCAGGGCAGGCAGCGCGCCCCCCGGAGTGCCTGGCCCCAAAGAGGGCTGATCCCCATGCAGCTCCACGGTGGGTGCCTCTGCTCGCCTCGCAGGGCAGGGGATGTGCTGAGCGCCGCTTTCCGCAGTGCTTTTTTGTTATTCCTCAAGCAAAGCCACAGCCACCAAGCCCCAGCCTGGCACGCAGCCGCTCCCCGGGAGGGAAAAGCCTCCCTTGACGGAGCAGCCATGCGTGGCCCGGCCTGTGGCACCTCAAAACCCTCCAGCGGTGACACACCGGGACGAGGAGCTCAGCCCCTGCGTGGGACCAACACCCGCAATCAGCCGTGGGTTAAATCCCCTGCAGCCATGGGGTTAGCCAGGCTCAGAGCACCACGCCGTGCATAGCCCAGAGACCTGTGTCGGAGGTGATTTTGCACGGGAGCATCCCCCCTGAGCTTGCTCATGAGCACAGAAATCATCAGGGTCCCCATGGCTCCTGGGCTGGTGTTTGCCCTTGCCCAGCCGAGGGGGTCACAGCTGTATTCATGGGCACAGGAGCACAATGAGTTATGGCAGCAATGGTTTCCCAAGGAAGTTACGTGCTTACACCCCCTGCAGGAGCTGGCACGGCTCTTGCTTCGAATGTAACCAGTGCAGCTCTCGCTTTTAGGGTGGCTTTCGGAGTAAGTGGGTGCTCTTGGAAAAGTCTATTTTGCAGTGAGAATGCTCATGGGCTGAAAGAAATACAAACCAAACCCACACTGGACAATACCTGCTCCAAGCAGCAGCACCTCCACGTCGCCCCTTCCACCTGGGTCCGCCCTGGACCCCCACAGTGCTCCTCAGCCGAGGCCCTGGGACCGTTCCAGCAGGAACCGTTAGCATCCCATTATCTGGGCCATCCCCGGCCCCAGATGACACAGGAGGCCAGCATCAGGAAGGACCAGCCCTGCACGCCCTCGGCCGGCTCCGCTGGAGGCCGGAGGTGGCGTTGGGAGCGAGCCGGGCCGGCGTTGCAAAACTCCCTGCGGTGCTGCAGGCACCGTGCGTGCCGATAAGCAGCCGGCTCGAGGGAATTTCTCCAGGGGGCCCAGGCAGCAGAAGGCTCAGACACAGCCCCACGGCCCTACCAGCAATGGGCAGGATCCAGCCCTGCCCTGCACAGGACACTTCTCCTTCCCAAGCACCGGAGCAGCCCGAACCAGCAGCCCAAGTGGTGCAGCAGGGCCACGATGGGGAAGAAACGTCCTTTTTGCTAACCTGGGGCTGGAGCACGGCTCCTTTCCGGCTGTCCTGCATCTCCAGCCATCCCGAACTGCTCTTCAGAGCCCAGATCTGTGGGATTATTGCAGTCATCTTCGTCTCCTTTGCCTCTATTCACGCTCGGTCCAGGCCCTGCGAAAAAAGCTCAAGTCTTACCTGTGGGGTTCAGAAGCACAGCTGAGGAAGAGGCCTCACTCCAGGCTGGACGGGCATTAAATGGGGCACAGGAGAGCCGCACCCCACCGCCTCCGAAGGCAGGAGGCTGCCTGCAAAACGCACACTATCAGGAAGCAACAGCGAGCTGCACGGCACAAACATGGGTGCAAAACAGGGCAGGAGGAACACGCAGTGTCCGCCTGAAACCCACCCGGCGGGGCTCTGAGCTCAGCCCAGCACCACGCTGGGCAAGGTGCAGCCTGCGGCAGCCTCCCTCCTGCAGCCGGGCATCTCCCAGCAGGAGCTGGTACGGACAAAGGGCCGGGAGGGAACCTAGCAGGATCAGTGCCCCGTGCACAGCTGTGTTTGCCGTGTCTCCTAGCAGCAGCACAGCCCCCCCAGAGCCCTCGTTCCCAGCGCTGGGTCCTGTGGCAGCTCTGCCAGCCCCGTGTGAGCACAGCCATGCCTGCTGGAGCAGACTGGGGCTGTGCCACTGGTTTTCTGTCCCCAGACTGGGCCGGCCGAAGAACAAAACCCCGCCGTGACATGTCTGGGTGGCACGGTCCGGCAGGCACACGCGGTTTGACTCAGGGTTTCTTGGTGCATCAGGAAGTGCTGCTTTCATAAAACCTGAAGTTTTAAGCCTGCGTTGTGTTAGGACAATAAATCTGTGACCGAACAGCTGGGTACTGGAGCTGTACTGGTGATGACCGAGGAATGACCCGACTGGTCACCCCAGGTGGTGCTGCTCTGGGACACGGCATCCTCCTGCCGCCACCTCCATCCCCAGCAGGTCTCTGAAGCAACCTCAGCTTCAGGCTGGGGCAGTTTCCCTGCTAATCCTGCCCACGGGCCTCGAGTGAGCCAAAAAACAGCCGGTCCCTGGGCTGCCCAGGCAGGGCTGGTGCTTGGTGCTCTCTGGCTGCCCTCCGGGGGGGGGGACAGGGCATGTTAAGCCTGGCACTCAGTGTGGCAATCACCATGGGGCAAGCAGGGCATGTTGCTGCAGACCCTTCCCCAGCTGCCACCCCCTTTTCCCTGCCGTTCCAGCCCACTGACTGCTTTTCCCTTCTGCTTTGCAGGACTCAGCCTCCGAGCGGCTGAACGGCAGCGGAGGTAATGCCCACGGGGACCGGGGTGCTGGGAGGGGGGCAGGCAGGGCAGAGCCACCCTCCTCTGCATTGCAGGTCCCAGCACAAGACCCAAAACCTGCTCGGTGCGGCGGTCCTTTATGCGGGTCGGCATCCCTGTCCTGGTGGTCGTGCTCAGCCTCGCCTGTCTGGCTGGGATCGGGCTCCTGGGTGCGCTCCTGCCCCCCTCTCCCTCCTCCTGGCTCGGCTGGGGGTGGCTCTGCCACCATCCCGCTGAGCCCCAGCCGGCAGCAGCAGCTCGGCGCTGAGCTCCCCGTGTGCCCCCAGTCAAGGCTTACCTGGACTACCACTACTTCTTCTGCAAGCAGCCCCTGAGGCTGCTGCCCCTGAGGCGGGTCTGCGACGGGGAGGCAGACTGCCTGCACGGTGAGGACGAGGCCAGCTGTCCCCAGCACGTCCCCGAGGGGCCGCAGGCTGGTGGTGAGTCCCGGGCGCCTTATAAAAGCCCTGCTCGCAGCTGCTGCTGTGAGCCCCCGCCTGCCCAAGTCCCCCCTGGACAAAGGTGACCGTGTGCCTCCCTGCAGCCCGCGTCTCCAGGGACAGATCCATCCTGCAGGTGCTGAACAGGAACACCGGAGCCTGGTCCTGCGTCTGCCACGACCACTTCAACCTGGCCCTGGCCAAGGCAGCGTGCGAGCAAATGGGCTACAGCAGGTGGGGGGCTGCCATCGCCGCACCCTCCCCTTCCCTCCCCTCTTTGTGGTGCACAAACCACTTCTCGTGGGCCTTGCTTTGCTTTCCCAGCCCTGCTCTGATGGGCTCAGCCCATGCAAGCACAGCACCGTGCTCGGTGACCCCAGCACCATCCCCACCCTGCCCTGCTCCCAAAGCCTGGCAAGCCCCAGGGGAGCTGCAGCAGGGCTGGTGTGTGGTGCTGAGCGGGGGTGCTGCGCACAGGTGCAGGCAGGGCTGGGGTCCACAGCTGCAGCGCGGTGCTGAGCCCCAGCTGTGCCTGGATCCTGGGCAGCCTGGAGGAGGGGGGGCATGGTAACACCAGGTTTGCTGCCCTCTCTCGGTGTCCTCTTTCCCTGTCCCCCCAGCCCCTTTTCCTCTGGGGTCTTTCTGCCAAGGGTCCCATCCCCTTTCCTAAGCTCGTGCTTCCTCTGCACCTCGCCAGCTCCTTGTTGGGGCCATGGGCGAACATTCGGGACCTGACTGTAAAGCCTCCACCCCTTTAGAACGGCATAACCCCACCTTTGGCTCAGCCCGAGCCACAAACCAGGTTCCCAGGCTCCCAGAGGAGCTCCAGCCCCAGCCCCAGCCCTCTCCCAACATCCCCACACTGAGCCGGGGCCGTGCACCCCCGTGCCGTGCTCTGACCCGTGCCCCCTCTCTTCCAGCACCCCGACCTTCCGAGCAGTGGAGGCGGGCGCGGGGCAGCCCCTGCCTCCCCGCGACCTGGTGCTGAGCGAGGGCAGCCTGCAGGTGCCCAAGCCAGGCAGGTGAGCACCCGTTGGGGCCGTGCCACCCGTGGGAGCCTGCCCGGCGCCGAGCTGGGGCCACTCCTGCACCGAACCCAGCCCTTTTCCTCCCTCTTCCAGGAAATGCCTCTCCGGATCGGTTGTTTCGCTCGTTTGTTCCAGTAAGTACGGGGACCTGGCTGCGCCCTGCGGGTGTGCAAAGCCTCTTGCTGTTCCCGGCACGGCCCCTTTGTGCCTCGAGAGCTGGGCTCTGGCCCTCGGCCCGGCCCTTCCCTGCTCCCTGTTTGCACGAGAAAACTTAGGTTTAAGTGGTGCTAAGCTGGCAGAAAAATTGAGACACCTAGGAGAGGCTCAACCGGCTGCCGGGATGGGTTTGTTTTTGGTGATGAGTTACCCTGATGAAACAAAGCCAGCTGGTGGGCTGGAGGAGGGAAGGCCGGGATGAGCTGTGCAAATAGAGAACAAAACAGGGGGGTGCCATGTGTCCCACCACGGGGTGGCACGGGCAGCATCACGAGGGGCGAGGTGCCCGGGCAACAAAACCTCCATGCTCCGTGGGTGGAGGGGAGCAGAGCACAGGTTCCTTCCCTCCCCGCCGCCGGAGCTAACATCTCGCTTTGCCCCCTCTCCGCGCCGCCCTGCCAAAGGCTGCGGCGAGAGCGTGAGGACGCCGCGCGTGCTGGGCGGGAGGCCGGCGGCCATCGAATCGTGGCCGTGGCAGGTAAGCCTGCAGTACAGGACGGAGCACATCTGCGGGGGCAGCATCATCGACCCCAGCTGGATCCTCACCGCGGCGCACTGCTTCAGGTGAGTCAGCCAGTGCACGTGGCACCGCACCATGCCGGGGCTCCCCGGGGGCAGGTTCCTCTCTCTGGTGGTAGGTTGAGGCCGTGTGTTGATTAAATGTTCCCTAATTAACACGCCTGCACAGGGCTTTGTGCCCCCTGGTCCAACGCAGCCGGGTGATGCTGAGCAGGGCAGCGTGCAGGCAGGGCTTTGCTGCCTGTCCCCGCAGCAGTCACGGAGGGGAAAGGCAGGAGGATTAACACGTGTCCGTGCCCAGGAACAACCCCATCCTCCAGAGCTGGCGAGTGAAGGTCGGCTCTGACCTCCTCTCGGGCTCCACCACCCTGGCTGTGGAGAAGGTCTTCCTGGCCGAGGTGACGCCACCGTCCCCCAAGAACAACGACATCGCCCTGGTGAAGCTGCAGTCTCCCCTGCAGGTCTCAGGTGACACACGGTGCACGTCGCCCCGAGGGGCTGGGTGAGGAGAGCGAGGCCATGGGTGGCCAAGGCACCAAGCAGCGGTGCAAGGAGTGCCTTGCCTTAGCACCTAAATGCCTCCTAGCGCCTCGCACCCAGCTGTGCAAGCACCCAGGGTCCTGGGCTTCCCCTGCACAGTGTGCGGGGGGATCGAGGCGTTAACTGCCCGGGCTGTGCTGGCTGCACGGGGTGCAGCCAGGCTGGGCAGGGGCACCTCACCGAACGCCTCCTGTGCCTCGCCTCTCCCTCGCAGACAGAATCAAGCCCATCTGCCTGCCCTACTTTGACGAGGAGCTGGTGCCAGGCACGTCCCTGTGGGTGACAGGCTGGGGCTACACAAAGGAGCACGGTGAGCGGGACGACATCGAGGGATGCACCCCTGGAGGAGGGCAGAACCCCCCAGCAGTGCCCTTCCTCCCTGCTCCTGGCTTGCCTGAGTGGCCGTGCTGGATTTTGCACAGGGAAATTGTCGGAGACCCTGCAGCAGGCGGAGGTGAAGCTGGTCGACACCACGAGCTGCAACCTGGCTGCGTACCACGGGGAGGTGACGGAGAAGATGCTGTGCGCTGGCTTGCCGCAGGGCGGGGTGGACACCTGCCAGGTGAGGGGCGGCACGGCACCGAGCATCCCCCCGGCACAGAGCACCTGTGGGGGGCCTGATCCTCAAAGAAGGGGCTGGTTCCTCCACATCTATTGATAAACCAGCTCCAGGGATGAGTCACGGTCCTGGGAATTTGCTCTGAGTCCCAAGTGATTTGGGGTGCGATGACAGCGCTGGGTTTCCCCGCTGCTTTCCCACCCCTGGGAACCAAGCCTGGGGCTCCTCGGCCCTGCTCAGGCACTCGTCCTTGGCAGGGGGACAGCGGCGGGCCCCTGATGTACCTGGGCAGGCACTGGCAGGTGGTGGGCATCGTCAGCTGGGGCCAGGGCTGCGGCACCCCCAGCACGCCCGGCGTCTACACCGGCGTCCGAGCCTACCTCAACTGGATCTACACCGTCCGCAGGGTCAGTGCACCCGCACCCAGCGCCACAGGAGCCCCGTGTGTGGCCCTTGGCACACGTCTCGGGGTGGTCACGGGCTCCTCAGTGGCACTACAGGGAAGGGAAGTGAGGTGATGGGACTTGGGGGGTGCTGGGGCATGAGGGGTGTTGGAGCTGCTGGGACCCAAGCCAGCAACTTAATGATGCGACTATTTAGGCTGCCCCCTGCAATTCCTTCTCTCCCCCTCTTTCTGCTTCCAGTCAGAGCTCTGAGACCTGCCGGGACAGGTCCCCCCCAGCCTCCCTCCCCGTCCCCGTTCTCTTGGCTGCCTCGGCTCCAGCAGCAGCTGGGACCAAACTCACAGTGCTGGAGCTGAGCAGTGCCTCCTGAGCCCTCGCTGGCACCGTGGCCGAGGACGCCAGGGGCTGCCCAAGGAGGCAAAGGGCAGCTCGGAGCAGCGGCCACCGATACCATGAAGGAATCCAAGTAGCTCAAGCTCCCTTCCGGAGAGAGGTTAATTTATTGCCCTGTGCTGATCCTGCACTGTCAGGGTCTGCGCTGCTGTTTGCTCATTATTGTCTTACAGAGAGAAATGATGGTTGCGCTATCCCCATTAAAAGAAAGGATTTGTTTTTTTTCATGCAGCCTCGGAAGGCTTTGTCCCACTTGCTCGCAGGGCCATTTTTGTGCGCCCTGCTGGGAAGCAGCAGCCACCAGCCCAGGACGAGCAGGCACCGAGCTGCCACCGCTCAGCCCCGTGAACACCCACAGCAGTCCCAAGCGGAGAGGTTCCCGGTCAACTCAAACTTTATTTCACTCAAGGCAAAGCTAACTATTCCCCTACAGTGCAAAATGCCTTAGAAGTCGTCGCAGAGCGTGTGGTACACGCCCTGTGTTGATTTGCAGGGATCCCTACATGTGTTTATATATGCTTACACACGTATGTGGCCATCACAGCTCACACCCTGGCCCTGCCTTTGCCCTGGCACAGCCCCTGTGGCTGCAGGGAGCCCCAGCAGAGCTGGCACGAGCCCCTTAGCTCCCCCCAAGCCCACCACACCGCACACATACGTGCATAGATAGAGTTGCATTTCCCAAACTGGTTATGTTGACGTCGTCCATCAAGCCAAAGGAGCAATCCATGCATAGTACGGCACGGCAGAGCCCGCGGTACGCGGAGCTGGGGCCAGGTATCGTCTAAAAAAAGGCTGACGGGTTAGGACAGCTAAAAACAGTTCTTTTAAAAAAAACTCCTTCCTCCCCTCGCCGTCCTCTCCCATTTCTGCGAGGGTGGGCTGGGGGCTCGGGGGGCAGCGGGGAGGTCTCACGCTTCCTCCCAAGCTCTCATGCGTGACGAGGGCACCCCACAGCACCTGGCAGCACCCTGCCTTTCGCCCTGGGGTCTCGGAGCGCGTTGCAAA
Organism: Anser brachyrhynchus; assembly: GCF_964034855.1. Lineage (NCBI taxonomy): Eukaryota > Metazoa > Chordata > Aves > Anseriformes > Anatidae > Anser > Anser brachyrhynchus. Next base: position 1,665,652 of record NC_137718.1, read on the forward strand.
GCGGCGCGGGGAGCCTCGCACCCCCTGGGAGGTAAATGGGGTTTGCTGCGCCCATTTCACAGATGGGAAGACTGAAGAAGAGGAACCAGTGGTTCGCCTGGGGGTCCCCAGGGGCAGGGGGGGAGTGGGAGCCTGGGCTCAGCTCCCATTTAAGCAGCAGCCGAGGAAACCTGCCCCAGGCCACTGTCCCCACGTGTCCCTGTGTGCCAGGGATGCCCTGCAGCTGTCGGGTAAGGCAGCCCCCAGCCTTCCTCCTCTGATCTGCCCCCAAATCCTCGCCTACCTCCCCTCCTGGTGCAAAGCCTCTGTGGCTGGGGAAGTGCAATGCTCCCCTCATGCTGCTGGGAAAGGGGTGGGAACAGCCCCATCCTGTCAACGAGTGGAGGGGAAACTGGAAGGGAACAAATCGCGCCCTAAAGGACAACCTGAACTGCATCTGTAGGGTTAACTCGTCCCCCTTCCTGTTCCACGTCCAGCTGCAGCCCTTGGGAAAAAGGCTGGTTTGTGTTAAAGTTCTCCTTTCCTCAGAAGCCCAGGGAGGCTTTTTGGGGTCCCCTGCACAGGGGCAGCACGACGGCAGGCACGCAGCTCCCTAACAGCAGCTGCTCCAGGCCTGCACCCCCACTGCAGGCCCCCTCTGCAAGAACCCCCGGCTTCCTGAGCACCCCTCACCCAGCGACCCTGCAGCACCTCTCGGCTGTGAGCTGGGGAAGCCTCACAGCGAGCCCTGAGAGGCAGAGCCCTGTTGGTATCCCCTTTTACAGATGGGGAAAAGTGAGGCACGGCGAGGCCCCAGGGTCACCCCGCCGGCCCGTGGCAGGACCGGGATTGGGATGGGGCAGCCCTGGCCCTGCTCCTCTCGCCAGGGCCCGACCGTGCCAGTTTTCCTCCAGGAGAGGGAAGTGCAACCAGCCCTTTTCCCAGGGGAATCTGATATAAAAATATCCGCTTAACGAGTTAAGCCCTGGCCGCTCGGCCCTGAGAGCATCCCTGCCTTCAGGAGAGGGGAGGATGAGGAAGGGCAGAACTGACACCAGCCCAGGGAGGGAGCCCGGAGCGGCAGCCCCCACGGGGTGCCAGCCGAGGAGCTGAAGCCGAGCCGTTCCTGCAGCCCCACGTCGCCCCCACTCTGCCCCATGTGCCGGCCCCACGGCGAGTTTTGCGCACCCTCACCCTGCTCCCCCAACCACCCACACGAAGCTCAGCATCAGAGCAAAACGAGACACCCCAATCTCATCGCACCCCTGACCCCCGGGCACGCCGGGCCCCCCGGCCACCCCCTGCCCTGCACCCAGGGGTGCACGGCACATACAGCACCCACTGCGGGCTCCCCAAGCACCCAGCCCCGCTTCCCTCGGCGCAGGGCAGGGCAGGGCAGTGCAGGGCAGGGGGCTCCCTCGTCCCAGCGCTGTCCCCGTCTGCAGGATGCCCCCGTCCCCGCGGCAGCCGAAGCCGTGTCCCAGAAGCGGTGCAGGTTGCAGGCACGTGTGTAACAGAAACGTGTCTCGAGCGTCGGCATTTCGGAAAGGAAACAGAAGGGAGAGGCTTCTCCCCGTCCCAGCTCCCTGCCCTGCTTGGGGCCGGGGCTCCGTGCGCTGCTTCATGCCTTCGGGGGGGCTTTTTGTTCCGCCTTGGAGCCCGCCAGGCCGTTCTCCGTGTTGTCGTTGCCCGAGGAGCTGACGAGGCACTCCTTCCTGGGGGAGAGCACACAGCAGCTGACACCCCCGGCCCCCAACCCCCCCCCTCCCCGGCAGCATCCCCAAGGGACCGGTGCCCGCACTCACTTCCCATCCTGCGTCTTCTTGATGATGAAGAGGACGACCCTCTTGACGAGCATGAAGAGGATGAGGAGGCCGAAGAGCCCCCCCACGACGCCCACGATGATGAGCGTCAGGGTGTTGTCCGTCTCCTCCACTGCCGGGGACAAGGTGCAGAGGGGCCTCAGGACGGGGTGGGGGGGTCCCAGCAGCGCTGCCCCCCCAGGACCCTGCACCCCACCATGACCAGGAGCCCCGGGGGCACCTCGGCTTCTCGCCCCCGCCACTCGGAGGAGCAGGACCCCGGCCGGCACTTACTCCTGTGGACCACGGTGAGGATGATGGTGGCGTTGTGCTGCGCATTCTTCTCCCTGGGGTTCTTGACGTGGCAGGTGTACTTGCCGGCGTCGCTGAGCTCCACATCCTTCAGCACGATGGAGATGTTGTTGTCCTTCCCCGTCGTCGAGCCGACGAACTCCACCCGCGGGTTGCGGCTCACCAGGAAGGGCTCGGAGGTTTTGCTCTTTATCTTGCCGTGGTAGATCTGCAGGGGCAGGGGTGCGGCACGGCGGGGTCGGAGGGACCCCGAGCGCTCCACAGACATGGGGACCCCGGCGCCCCCGGCACCGCAGGTGCAGCAGGCCAGCCTCCCTCTTGCAGCCACGGCATGGACCATGCAAAAGCAGGAGCACCGGGGCTGAAGTCCCTTTGCTCTGGGGCTATAAGCACAGACTTGCTCCCAACAGCCCTCCTGTGAACTGTTTGAAGAGCAGAGCGTGCCCAGCAGGAAGCAAATCTGAGCAGCCCTTAGCATCTCAGAGCAAGCACAGGAGGAGCAAATTAACCGTATTTTGCCCTAAGTGCGGACCTGCACCTGAACAGCCAACTTATGACCAGTTTATGGAAAGAAATGAGCCTGGAGGCAGCAGAAAGAGCAGAAGAGCTTTACTCCAAAAGCACAACCATGCACGGGTGCTCGAGTCCCCCTGTTTGCAACGCCCTGTTCCCCCAGAGCTGGGCTGGCTCAGAAGGAGAGCATCCTGCGAGAGGAGGAGGGCAGCCAGCCGAGAGCCTCCGAGCTGCTCTGCACCGGGATCGTTGGAAAGGACCTGCCAGGAGAAGAGGCAAAGCCCGGCGAGCCACCCACCATCTCCGTCGAGTTGAAATACCACGTGAAGACCAGGTCCTGGAAGCCGATGCAGGTGGTGAAGGTGCAGGGCAGCAGGACGTCGGAGCCGTTCAGAGCCAGCACAGTGTTGGTCTTCCCCACCGACACCTCCAGGGCCAAGGCGATGGCGAGGACGTGCAGACCTGGCAGGGAGCAGAGCGTGAGGGCACGGCGCCGGCACGGCCAGAGCATGGCAGGGCTGTGCTGGGGGCCCCTTGTGCGTGTGCTGCAGCCACGCGGGACAGCAAATGCTCCTGCCCCAGCTCCACGTCCTCCTCCTGCAGGAACCCAGCTGTCTGCTGCCTTAAGACAGCGCAGATTCAAAGGGATCCAGAACATCACCGAAGATAAAGATGCAAATTAAAGCCCCGATTCGCCTGTTATCATCACAGAAGTTGTCATCCACAACTCCTCCAGCTAAGCCTTAAAGTTGGGGGGGGGGGGGGGGGGGGGGGAAGCCGAAAGCCAAGCAGAGCTCTCTGTTCTGCAAGCAAGGAGCTCACGCACTAATTAGTATTTCTGCCCTGGACAGCCGCCAGCCTGCCCGTCCTCCACCCCGGCGAAGGGCTCGCGCTCGCCAGGCGGAGCAGCCTCCCCTCCTGCTGGCCTCACCGAGCCTCCCGCTGGAGTTGGGGGACGACCTTCAAAGAGCAGGACGCAGCTCGCCCGTGCCTCTCCCCTGCCTTGGCAGCGAGCAGTGCTTCGAGGGAGCCGGTACAAGCCCAGCTGCGAGAGCCGAGGGCGCCTCCGACAGCTGCCGGGTCCCCCACAGGGAACAGCTCGGCGGTCCTGTGCACCGCCCCAGCACCACAAAACCCCTTTCCTGCGGGCAGGGGATGCTTTGCTCCGGGCTGGGGGAGCAGCCCCACTCACAACAACCCGGCAAAGCATCCTGCACGCTGCTCCCAGACCTGGGACACCGGGGGGACCCCTCCCTGCAAAGCTTTCCCCGGGGACTCGGGCACTTCGCCCCACCGGCCCCGTAACTCCGAGGAGCTGCCCGCAGCTTCAGGCTCTGCTCCCCGCAGCCTCCTCAGCTGCTGATTTATTCTCCCACACATGCCCATGCTAAGAGCTCCCCAGGCACGTCGCAGCCCAAGCCAAGCCCAGAGCCCTGCATCCTGGGCTTCGGGCCCTGCTGCAGTGCTGCAGCGCGAGCACTGCAGGGGAAGAGTTACTTAACTTCACCAACAAGCACTTGGTGTTCTGCTACAGAGGCTTCCTCCAGCACCACAGAGCTACTCCCAGTGGACGGAGGGCTCGTGCATTCATCACGCTCTGAGCCCAGCCCCAGGGGTGCTGCAGGAGGGCTTCACGGCCAGGAGTGTCCTGGGGAAGCAGGGCTGCTGCCTGCAGCAAGGCTGAGGGGGAGGGAGCCTGGCTCTGCAGGGGTGCTGGGGCCGGCGGGGTGCTGCACGGGGACAGTTACTTACAGGAAAGATGATTCTTTGTGGCTCCTGACACTTTTAATCCTGTCTGCCCCAGTTATAACATCATCAGTGTAATCTGAATTGCATGCATGGGGTAAACGGAGGCTGATCCTGTTCCTGTCAAGCTGTGGTCTCAGGAAGACAGAAGCGATAAGTTACCACTAAATAAAGCCCAGAGGAAATGCAGGGGAGATCGCTGCCTCAACTTGCCACGCCACCTGCCACTGTTACTTTTCCATATGCCCAAAGCTGCTGCACTTTGGACCCCAGCACCCTGCTTTGCACCCCTCGGGGCCAGCCCATGCAGAGGGAAAGCTCCTGGTTGGGGTCTGCCTCCCCTGCCTGAAGGAACAAGGCACAGAGACAGGGAGCAGCAGCCCTGCTACTGAGAACCTTGGCTGTCTGCTCTGTGCTCTGGTAGGGACGGTGGGCGCTTGGGGCAAGAGAAAGCAGCAGTAGCCCAGAGCAACACTTTCCCCACAAAGGTTTTGGGGCAGCCCTCCGCTTCACCTGCAGCCCATCAGTAAGCCAGGCTGGGAGTCACGGCCCTGCTGAGCACATGGGGTTCACCTGGAAGGCTGCCGGATGCCTCCACCACCCGCGAAAAAGCTGTTCCGTAAAAACTTCCATCGCCCGTAAAAATCAATGCGAGCTCCTGGCACAGCAAGCAAGCCGCGCCTGGCTGCCCAGGTTCCTGTCCACACGGGCTAAAAGGGAGCTGAAATCACCCCGAGCCCCGGCAGGACATGCTCAGGGCAGGGCAGGACAGCCAGGACTAACCCTGCCAGTGGGCACCGATAGCCCGAGCCACGCTGCGGCTCCCCGGTGCAGCCTGGAGCCCGCTGCCAGTCCCTGGGGAGTCCCAAAGCACCCAGAGCAGCACAGACACCCCCCCCTCCCCCCATCCTGCTCCCAGCCCACCCTAGAAGCCTGGGGGACAAGTTCCCATCTCCCCCCCAGTTCCCTGGTCCCCAGCACCCCCGAGTCTCTCCCAGTCCCAGCCCCATGCTGTGAGCAGCTCGCACCGCACCGAGCTGGGGCACCATCACCAGGGAACAGCACCCAGATCCCGCAGGCAGCCTGGTACTTACACGTCTTTTGGCATCTCCAGCTCACTTAGAATAATCCTAAGGACTATGCCCTCTAAAACACCTTTCAAGGGAGTTTCCCAACAGCAAGTGCTGCGAATGCAGCCTTGGGTTTCAGGCTCCCTGTGCCCCCCAGAGCACCAGGACCAGCACCAGGACCAGCACCAGGACAAGCTATGCAAGCACGGGTGCAGCGGTGGGCGAGCGCTGATGAGGGAGGCTTGGAAGCAGCCCAGGGGCTGCAGCAGGGAGGGGATGGCTGCAAACCCCCTTCCTCCTCTGTGTCCCCAGGGGAACCGGGGACCTCCCCGGACCCGGGGCTGGGCTCATGCTCCAAGCGGTGCGGGTTCACCCCGAGCCCGGCAGAAGCGCATGCAGACGGCTCTTTTCCAAAACGCGCTGTAAAAGGACGACCTGTCGGCGGGCGTGCTGCAGCAGCGGCTGCTCCCCTCCGGCCATCCCCCGGCGGGTGCCAGCAGCGGACCCCGCTCAGCACCGAGCAGGGCAAAGCGGGGCGCGGCCGCGGCGGCGGCAGGAGGCAGCCGGGGTGCTGGGAGCCACGGCTGCGGGCAGGGCAGGGGCTGCAGCCGGCGCTTCGGAGCCCTCTCCCGGACCCTGCTGCGAAGTCACCTTGGACAAGCCACTTATCCTCAGCGCTTCGGGCTGCGGAGCAGGGACGGTGGCGTTAGCGCGCAGCGGCCGCCGGCTCCTCGCGGCGCAGGCAAAAAGCGGGCGCCGGGACGGGGGGAGCCCCCGTTTTGGGGTGGCGGTGGCGGGGGGGGACACCCCTGGGGGCGGCGGTTCCCGGGGGGGAGCTGCTGCTGCTGCTGCTTTCCCCCGTCCCTTACCCAGCAGCGCTGGCAGCAGGCGCGGCGAGGCGGCGGCGGGGCGCGGGGCCATGGCTGCGGCGCGGGGGGGGCCCGGCTGCCCGCAGCGCCCGGCTCTGGCCGCCCCCGCCGAGGGCGAGCCGTGCCGGGCGGAGCCGGGCCGGGGGGAAGGAGGAGAAGCAGCAGGAGGAGGAGGAGGAGGAGGAGGAGAAAGGAGGAGGAGGAGGCGGCGCTGCGCCCTCCGCCGCGCCCCTCGCCGCGCCCCCCGCACGCCCCCGGGGTGTCCCCAGGTCGCCCCCCCGGCATCGTTTGCTAATGGGAAAAGCCCCCCCCGAAAGACGCAGGGCTGGAGCCGGGCAGGGTGACCTCGGCTGTGTCCCTGCAGCCCCCCCCCCCCCCGCCCCGGCAGCCCGAGGAGGCTCCGAGCATCTGTGCGGCCGCAGAGCAGGACGCGGAGCCAGGGCGCGGGGAGCAAATGCTGGCGCCAAAGGGAACGCGTTGGAAACTTCCCTTGTCTGCCGTGAGCTCGTTCCCGGTAATTGTTTGCACAGAAGTTCGCGTACCAGCAGCCTCCCCACCGGCACATCCATTAGAGCCAACCCTGGGCACGCCGCACCCCGACGGGCGGTGGCGGGGGCCCTCCTAATGGAGGCCTCCGGTGATGCGAAGTGCGAGGATGGAGCTGCACCTTACCGCCCCGGTCCATTAGAGAGCAGGACCCCTGCTCGCAGCAGCAATTTGCTGGCGGTGACGCATCCTGAGGCCAGGCGTGGTGGGAAGGGAGGCGAGGTGCGGCACTGCCCGCGTCTGGGGCTGCGCCCCTTCCTGGCACAAGGCACGTGTCCCGGCCAGGCTCCCCAGGTGAGGCTGTCCCCCCCTTGCAGGGTACGGCACTACAGCACAGCTCCCCTGAACAGGACGCTCCGTTGGGCGTGGGATGCCGCATGTCCAAGGTGTCAGCTCCAGGGCAGATCGAGAGACCCCCCATGCCCCACTCCTGCCCCCTTTGCAGCTCCTTCCCAGCCGGTTGGCAGCACCAGGGATAAGGGACGGGGAAAGCAGGGGGCTTTGCAGGGCACTGGGATGTCCTGGGGGACCGAGAGGGTGCCAGCAGTGCCTGTGGGTTGGGGACAGAGGGCTGCAGAGCTGGCAGCAGAGGCAGGAAAAATACCGGCACAGCGGGCTGGGCTTCCCTGAGCCGGCGCTGCGGGAGCGCCGTGGAGAGGAGTGCTGATGCTGTAGGAGGGCTCTGGCCGTGCTGGATACGGCCAGGTGAGGAACACAGCTAGGTGGAAGGTACGGCCAGGTGCTGGGTACGGCCAGGTGCCGGGTAGAGCTCGGCAAGCAGAGCTGCAGCAAGCGGGCAGGCAAAGGAGACAGGAGGAGGAGCGCTGCATCTGCTGGAGCCTTGCTAATTGGGGTGCAGCGGGGGGGGGCACCTCTGAGGGGCAGCTTGGCAGAGAGCTGTGAAGGGGAGGAGGGATACCTGTCATCCCTGTTAGGGTGCGTGATGGCCTATTGCTTGGCCAGACAACGTGAAGGGGCTCCCATGGGTGCTGGCACAAACCTTGGCAGGCTCGTAGCCCAGCTTCCCCCGGGACAAGGTGACCCCAGAGCCCCCAGGGACCCTGCAACCTCTGCAGCTCCCGCAGCCCCGGCATCCCCCAGGGACCCTGCAGCCCCCACAGCCCCTGCGGACCCTGCAGACCCCAGACCCTGCCTCCCCCCCAAGCACCCGGCAGGGGCAGGGGGCAGGCAGCAAGCCGGGGCTGTGCTCCCGCTCCCGCTGCAGGTGGGGGCCAGCCCTGCCCCGGCGGCCGCAGGGCACAGAGCGGGATGCTGCCTGTCACCGCGGCCTGATGGAGCTGTCACACTTGGCAGCTCCGGCCGGTCTCCTTGGCTGGCTGCTCTCCTGAGACATCTGCTGCCACCGCGGGCCTGGGAAAGGCTCTGCTCCCCCGCCAGCCGTGCGCTCCGCGGCCAGGAAGGGCACCCGGGATTTTGGCGCGCTGCTGAGATGTCCGGCGCGGGGATACTGCGGCTCAGCGGAAAGTTTTTGCTGAGCCCAGCACAAGGCTGCCGTGTCTGGTTTCAGGAAGGTGAGCGCTCTCTGCTCAGACGCTGTCACCTCCCTGCTGGGACAGGACGCATGGGCTCGGGGGTCCGACCAGCTGGCAGATCACTCCTGGAGCTGTTCTCGGGGCACGTCTGGCTCTGGGGAGTGAAGAACTGGGAGATGGTGGTGCTGTGCCCCATGCGGGTCTGCCCCTGGCACAGATCCCATGCTGTGCCCCAGGGGACAGCCGACCTACAGGACGTAAGTGGGCTCTGGTGGGCTCCGGCAGCCTACTGGGGGGCACAGCAGCCACCAAGCCCCTGTGTCCCCCTCGCTCGCCCTGCACAGTTGGAGCTGGGAGGGTTAAAATGCCCGGCAGCTCTCCGAGGAGGGCTCCTGCTTCCCTCCACGTGGGCAGGGGAGCGGGGTAGGGCTGAGCAGAGCAGCGTCGGGCTGCAGCCTCCGGCACAATGCAGCAGGCACTGCGCTGGCCCCGGCTGCCCTGGAGCATCCTGCAGGGAGCAGCCCTGGCACCAGCGCAGGGACTGCCCTGGCCCCCTCCCAAACCTCTGGGAGCGAGGGGCGGCAGGCAGAGCCCTCCTGCCGACGGAGGAGGAGGCGACGCTGGAGCAGAGCTTCCCATCAGCACCTTATATTTACTGCAAGGTCCTCTGGCTGTGACCTTTAAAAGACAAGGTGGCCTGGCAGCCCGGAGCCGTCAGCCACTCGGCAGGAGCTGGGCCAGGCGCGCCGAGCAGCGGGCTGGGAGCTGAGCGAGAGGTCCGGGCACGCAGACTGCGGTGAGTGCTTGGCTGCCTTTGTCGCCCTCCGCCCTCCCTTGCCTGCAGCTCTCCCCCCAGCAATGCTTTCCTCTCCCCTGCCTCCCTCTGCCACGCAGAGCCGTCCGTCCCGCTGCTGGCCTGCTCCCCGGGGAGCGAAGCTGCCAGCCCCCCCTTCTGCAGACCCTTTAAAGCAGGGCAAGAGGAGCGGTGACCCGGGAGGCACTGCAGGGGCAGCTGCACTGGGACAGCCGTGTCCCTGCAGAAAGTTTTTGACTCGATGCAGCCCAGGGCCACTTCAGCGGGACCTCGGAGGCTGCGGTGCTGCCCTCACACCCTCCTCAGCTCCCCCGGGGCTGCCCCGGGCTTTCCCCTTTTCCAGGTCCCTCCTCAGCACCTGCATCGTCACTCGCAGGATGGCCAGGACCCCATCCCAGTCGTGTCCCCAAACTGCCAACTGGTCCCCGGTGTCCTTTGTTGCGCTCGCCCTGCCGGAGGGCTGTGACTGCCCCAGAGCAAGCGGCCACAGGGCTGTGTGTCCCCCCCAGGTTGTGGCTTCTTTCCACCACGGTGCTCTGCTCCCCTGCCAGGTCCGGGCACAAGCCCCAGCCCGGGGCCAGCAGAGCACGGTGTCACCAGCCCCGGGAGGTGACACCCTGCCCTTCCCCTGGGAGGGAGAGGAAGGTGGGAGCTTCGTGCTGTGTCACCCTGCGGCACACAGCAGGGTGTGTGGGGACCCCCGTGCCGGGGCGAGGACGAGCTGAGGCTCGGAGCTGTCGCCCTTCCCTCGGTGCACAGAGCATCAGCAGAAGGTGCGAGGCAGGGTCACGAGGGCCTGGCCGAGGCACAGCAGAGTTTCTTTTAGTGCCGTGCACTTTCCGTGGGTGCACCACCCACCGTGCCCCCAGCAGCGGGCACCCCCAGCTCTGTGCCCAGCAGGGGTGGCTGAACCCCCGCAACGCAGCCGGAGGCGCTCAGGGTGAGCAGAGCATCCCTGGAAGCTCGGTGCGGGAGGGTTCGGGCAGCAAAGCCCACCTCCCGGCACCTGCACTGCCCTGCAGCATTGGGCTCTGTGGCAGCCCCCGAGCACACACTGCTCTGTGCTCGGTCAGCACCCAAAGCAAACCCGCTGCCCATGTGGGACCAAGTCCTGGGCTCAGTGGAGCCTTTTAATCCCATGGGCAGACGTCCAGAGAGAGGCACCCTGCCCTGCCCCTCCTGCAGGCAGCAGTACAAAAGCATCCAGCGCAAAGTTTGCATTTTGTTGTTCTTTTGTTCGTTTAACTGTACAAAGAGCAATAAAAACATCCTACATCAGGCTTTGGCAGAACCACCACCAGCAGAGTGCTTGGCAAAAAAAAAACATGGGAAGGCGCAAACCCAGAAGTGCAGCCATGGCCGGTAACGGCGCCTCCTGTACATTTATATTTGCAGAGACTCTCCGGTGTGTACAGCTATGTACATACAGATGCATTGGCAAGTTGCAATCCAAGGACAGTGCATGAGCGAAATGAAAGGCGCGGGACCGGCCACGTGGCAGTCGGAGACCTTTGGCCGCGGGGACGGTGGCTGTGCCCCGAGGAGCCGCTCGCAGCCTGGCCTCGAGCCGGAGGCAGCCCCAAAAACCGCTGGCGGCTGAGCAGGAAAGCGGCGCGGTGTGTGCGTGTGGGCGCAGGCAGCGCTGCTCTGCCCCCCAGGCAGGGGAGCTGGCGGGAGGGGGGAAGCCACAGGACAGCGGGCAGCAGGCGGCGCATCCCTGCTGCGCACGGGCACGGCAGCAGCGCAGCCCCCGGGGGGTCAAGGGGACACGGGGGGCACCGGGGACAGAGCAGGGCACACATAGTGTCCCGGCATCCCCAGGGCATGGGGGCATTGCTTGCGGAGCTGTGGGGATGGCACTCGGCTGGGGACATGGCGGAGAAGGGAGGTGTGAGGAGTGCTCCCCTGTTCCCAGCCGTGCTGCTTTTGGGGGACAAGGGACTGGGCACAGGGTCCCCCGGGGCTCCACGCACTGCCCTGCCCCACGCAGCAGCGTGTCCTGCCTGCAGTGGGACAAGAAACACCTGGGCATGGTGCAGCAGGGGACGTGTCCCCAGGTCACCTCCAGCTCCTCTCGCTGCCCGCGCTCCCCAGCTGGCACCGGTCCCTGCCACGTCCTGAGGCCACCGGACGCGGGCACAGAGAGGCAGGGGCTTGTCCAAAGCCCCTGGGAGGGAGCCGCTGCAAGCAGGGCAGGAGCTGGGCCATGGGTTTTGGGGGGCCCCAGTCAGGAGGCATCTGGCACTGCGGGGCCCCCCGGCCGGGCAGGCTGGCAGTGCGTGGCCATGGCAGTTACAAGTTGTGCAGGGCTCCTCGGGGGGCTGGGAGAGGCAGTTTTGGGATCTCAGGGCTGCTCGGGGTGCCGGAGCTGTCCTGCATGGGGCCCCACAGCTGCACCCCTCCTGCCCTGCACATCCTCCTCCTCCTCCTTCTCCTCCCAGCAGCCGCACGCTGCTGCTCCCCACCGCCGCGGTTTGGCACATCGGCAGAAGACTTTCCATTAGAGCCACCCTCCCCAGGAAGGAAGCAAGCACGCACACAAAAAAAGAATCAGCCCAGCATCTTTGGCGGAGATGCTGAGGCCCAAATATAGCCCGAGCGGCAGAAGGGGACGTCCATTACGCACCCGGAGCCATCAGCGGCTCCAAGTACCAGCAACGCTCGGAAAAACGCCCGGGCTGGCGGTCGTCATCTGGCCTTTCTGAGCAGGTGGGGACAGCCCCGAGGAGCACGAGCTTCTGGTTGTGGCACCTCACACAGGACTTGCAGGAACGGGCACCTCTCGGGGTCGCCTCGGGGTGGGGACGTCGGTGTCCGAGCCCCGGGCACAGCAGGAGTGCCTCCGGGCTGCGGCGTAGCGCTGGGGCTTTGTGCAGCGGGACAGGGCGCGGACACCCAGCCCCTGCTGCCCCTCCTGTCACCACCTCTGTGCGCAGGGACCTCGGTGTCCCTCCCTCTGCCACGTCACGCTGTCCCCAGCGCCCGTCCCGGCCCCGTACAGCACTCTGGCACCAGACGGTGCCCAGCAGGAGCGGGGCCCAGCGGGTCCCAGCCCAGGTGCAGCGCCAGCCCCGCTCCCGGCCACGGCCAGGCTCCGGGGACCTTCTCCTCTCCGTGCCCTGCTCCAGGCGGGGTTGGCGTTTCGATGGAAGGAGGGATGCTTGGGGGAGACAGAAATCCTTGCTCTGGGAAGCACATCAAGGGGGTCACGCTGTACAGGGGCGAAGGGGGGCGGGCAGGGGGCGTTACTTGGTGCCCTCGTCTGGGTTGCCTTCGCCGTCTGTCTTCCCTTCCTCCTCCGTCTTCTGGTCGTCCGTGTTCAGCCTCTGCTGCTTTTTCCGGCGCACGCACTTCACCACCATCAGCACGAGGATGACCACAGCCAGGAAACCGCCCACCGAGGCGCCCACGATGACGGCCACCGTCGAGTCGCGCTTCGGGGGCTCTGGGGAGACAGGGCAGGGTCAGGCCATGCAGCCCCCACCGAGGCAGCCAAGAGGCAGGGGCAGGGCTCGAGGCAGAGCCAGGAGCCCGCCCAGCACCCCTGGGTGCCTGCCAGGAGAGGGGACCGCTCCACACCGACCTTTGGTGAGCACCTTGAGGCTGATGCTGGCGTGGCCCCGCTGCCGGTCGGGGGGGTTGAGGACATAGCAATTGTAGGTGCCCTCGTCCTCCAGCTGCACGTTGTTGAGGGTGAAGGACACGTCGTACTTGGTGGGGTTCCCGGTGAACTCCACGCGGTTCCCGAAGCGGTCCAGCTGCTTGTTCATGATCTTCGTCCGGAACTGCAGGAACTGGGCAGCGGGCACGGGGAGGGGTTGGGACAGTGCTCAGCACCACGAGCGCTCGCCCCCCCCCCAGCTGGGCACCCCCCTCCCTGCTCACACTGCACCCCACTCCCCCCAGGGTGGGCTGGCTCCCGTTCACCAAGAGCATGCATCTGGAGGGGGCTCACGACCCAGAGGGACCCACACGACTGCGCCAAGAGGGTCCCGGGACCCCTCAGCCCATCCCCAGCCCCGGAGAGACTCACCAGCTCCTCAGAGCAGTTCTTGCACTCCTGGTACGTCCAGTTGAGGGAGAACTGCTTGTTCTCCACCTTGTAGCAGGAGTTGAAGGTGCAGGAGAGCTTCACGGAGGTGCCGTTCAAGGCGTTGATGGTGGCAGGAGCCATCACCTCCATGCCCAGTCCCGAGGGCACTGCCGCAGGCACGGGGAACAAGAGCGGAGATGCGGACGAGTTAAATTGGGCCACAAATGTCCACCTCCCCACCCCATCCTGCACAGGGCTGGCTGCACAGGGCTCGCCCTGGAGCCCTTCAGGCCCTCCTGGACGCTGTGGCCAGCCAGGAGTAGGCTTCCTGGGGACAACGGGGGGCCAGCCCCGGCGCTGGCACCGTCCCTCGGCGCACAGAGAGCTGCAGGCTCTGCCAGGCCGCCTTGCTGCTGCGCGAGGGCCGATGGCACGAGCGCTAAATTCTGCTGACTCCAAGCCCAGCCCGCTCCTCGCCGCCTGAACGAGGCTCTGCTGCCGCAGACTCGGCAGCGCTGTGCAAGGGCTGGATGCAGCATCAGCGCCGGGGCTCAGCGCCACGGCTGCTGGGAGATTTATGGCTGCGCTCACCGCGTTTCCTTCCAGGCAGGGCGCCCTACGGCAGCCAGGGCCGGCTCCTGGGGGCTGCAACGCTCCCCCCACCCCGCGGGGCTCAGGCAGGGCTTCTCCAGCCGGGAACGACTGGGACAAGACCTCAGCCTCTCCTGGTGGGGGGCACAAGGCGGTCCCTGCAGCCCGGCCTTGCTGCAGCACAGAAACTGGGTCAGCGCCTGGTGCTGCCGGCAGGTCCGGGAGGCTCGCCTGGCGCACGGGCTGTGCCCCACTCCCTCTCCCACCCCTTCCCTGTAGCTCCCCACATCTCCAGCAGCCCCCAGGCAGCACCCAGAGCTCTGCCCACGGAGCCAGGCCCTGTGCAGGCAGCGGGCAGCCAGCCCTGATGCTATGCCTGCAGGAGGGGGGGACAGAGAGCCCTGGAGGGAGCTGGGACGGCTGAGGGGGCTGTGGCACCCCTGCGGCACCCCACGGGGCAGGGATGACGCCAGCAGCTTGCGCTTTTCAGATCACCTCACCTCTGCCCTTCGCTCTCAAACCTTCTTCCCGAGGTGCTCCCGGTTCCCAAGAATCTTCTCCAGGTTGCAGATTTGGCTGCTTCAAGCCACGGGTCTAGCTGCGGGATGGGAGCTGGTGGCATCCCCACGCCACCTGCGATAGCAGGTGCCCGGCCCTGCCACCCCAGCCCTGCCGCCTGGACACAGCTCGGATACTTTTAAGCAATCCTTGCAGCGGTGGAAGGGAAGATCTGGGCGTCTGCCTGTGCCAGGTGCCCCCTCGCAGACCCAGCCCCGCAGATGGGGGCTGGAGGGGTCTCCGCATAGCCCTATTTGAGTGCCCTGCAGCTCCTGTGCTACGCCCTGGGCTCCGTGTCTGTGCCTGGCTTGGTGCTGCAGCCCCTGCGTGCCCCAGAGCTCCGCAGGGGGCTGAGATGCCAGCGGGAGCTCAGTGGGCATCTCAGGCTCTGCAGTGCCACCAGGGGCTGTGCACGGACACGGGGCACTGCTGGACCACAGCCGGGGGTCCTCGCGGGGTCATGCCCATGCCCTGGGAGCGCTGATGTGCGGGGATCCCATTTCTAGGACCTGGGGCACCCCAGCAGCTGAAGACAAAATAAGTGGGGAAAGACATCCCCAGGGACTGACTGCCCAGGCTGTGTCCTGTGCTCTGTGCAGTCCCAAACGCTGTCACACTACACCCTGCTCCCCGGGGCCTGGGAGGTAAAATTACACGCAGCCTCCGAAGAAGCCCTCGCTGGGTGTTTTGCTCTCCATTCCCCCTCTGTCCCCTAAAGCCAAAGCAGCCCACCAGCAGCTCCAGGCCGGGGCGAGCAGCGCTGCGAGGAGGTGATGCATCCCTGCGCCCCGATCGATACGGCCCCAAAGCTGCTGACACACACTCGTGGCTGCGGGGCCGGGCAGCACGCAGGGCGCAGAGCCCGTGGTTCCCCCTGCCCGCCCGGACCCGGCACCGAACCGAGGGACGGCCGCAAGCCCCCCGCAGCCCCCCGACACCCAGCCAAGCAAACCCAGAGCTGCCCCTCTCCCCCTGCAGGGTGTGCAAACAGCCCTGTGTTTGGGGGAACCTCCAGCCAGCGGGATGCACGGCTTTGTATGGGGACGGTGCAGCTGCGGCGTGCCCCCCACCCTGCCCAGCAGCAGCAGCTTGGGCAGGGCGCGCAGCAGCCCAGCTCCGTCCCATCCCATCCCTGCAGGGCAGCATCTCTCGCCCCTTCCCCGGGGCCAGGAGGGGCTCGCAGGGTTTGGGGAGGGGGCTTCTCCCCAGCCTAGGTGCTCTCCCCTGGCAGCCGGGTGCATGCAGGGCTCGGGTCGGCACTTACCCAGCGAGAGCAGCAAGCTGAGGCCAGTGAGGTACAAGGTGGGCTGCGGGAGCCAGGCTTCCGGGCTCATTTTGAAGGAGTTTAGGGTTTGGAGAGGGCTTGGTGGTGGTGTGGGTGGTGGTGGTTTGGCTTTTTTCGAACGCCCGGGTTATTTGCCGGTGACATAGAACACGAGAGCTGCCTTATTCCCACAATATGGCCGGCGGAGCGGTGCGGGGCTGCGAGGAGCACTAAATGCTGTGGTTGGCGGATCGCAGCGCAGGAAGCGGGAGGGCAGGAAAATTTTCCCTGAGCAGAAGGCAAACACTGTCCCAGCGTGATGCTGCCCCGCGATGCAGCGTCAGGTCCTGAGCTGCGCCTGAGGGGCTTCATCCCCCCTCAATGGGACCAAACAGCTCCTCAGCTCCGTGCCCAGCATGGCCAAGAAGATTTCTGCTGGGATTCCCTCTTGGTGGGCAAGTTTGCTGCTGGAGCAAGCAGCGCTTGGGGCTCTTCCCCCAGAGAGCAAAGTGCCCCAGGCATCACCCCATGGCACAGACCTCACCATGGAGGCTTCTGTGAGCTCCTGCAGCCCCCCCTACCTCTGGGGCCAAGCACTGCATCGCTCCTGGCCAGCCAGAGGCTGGTGACCCCGCGGCAGTTCCCCCTCCTGAGAGCCCAGCTGGGCCCAGGGACCCCAGAAACGCTCTCCCCGAGCCGGGCAGAGAGCAGAGGGACTGGCCTGGCCCCAAAAGAGCAGAGGATCCCGAGGAGGCCGCCTGCACAGCAGCCCAGGCAGCGTGCCTCAGTGGAAGCAGTCCAAGCCTGGGTTGAGGCTGCTGAGAACAGGGCTAGAAGGAGCCCACACGTGGCCTCATGGGGAGCAGAGCGCTGGTGACAGCAGCCCCTCGGCCACCTAGTCCTCCTGCCCGGGGCCACAGGACAGCGTAGTTTGCTGTGGCAGCACCAGCGAGGAGAAAGGTGAGGGAGGCCCTGGAGCCAGAGCACATCAGGTCCCTGTGCATGGGGGCCCTGGGGAGGGAGGGAGGGGACAGGGGAGAGGCCGGAGGGGCTCTGCATCCAGGAGGGGAAACCGCCAGAGAAAGAGCAGGGTGAACACAGACACTGCTGAGCAAACACACCGCACACTCAGCACAGTCTCACAGCCGTGCAGGGCAGGCAGAGCCCGCTGGAAGGGGTCCCACCTCCCTGCGAAGGCAGCAGGGGGTCACGGGGCACCCCCAGCACCCCGAAACCAGCTCTGTTCGCTGGTTCCTCCTGCTCAGCCTCAGGCAGGGAAAAGAGAGCAGGGTGTCGACGTGAACCAAGGAGTGCAGAGCGGCGCGGTGCTGCAGTGTGCCATCCAGCAGGGCCGGGAGGTGGTCCCCAGCCGCAGCGCTGCACCTGCAGGTGTCAAACATCTATCTTTAGGGCCAGGACGGCAGCCAGCACATGCCAAGACGGCGGCCCCGGAGGCCTCAGAGGGGTTCCTGGACTCACCCCGTGCAGGGCAGAGAGGCCCAGGGTTGGGCTGCGAGCAGAGGGGCGCGCAGAAGATATGTGTGAGTGGGATGCACGGGGGGACCCTGCTCCCCTCCATCCCTCGCAGAGCCAGGGCAGAGCAGGGGGTCTCAGTACAGCCCAGGCAGCCCCCTCCTGCTGCAGAGGGACCCCCCCTCTCAGCCTATTTCAGCTTATTGCTCCCCCCAGCCAGGCAGGTTTTGGCGCGCTTCAACACCACATGTTTAAGCAGGAGGTTAAAGGAAGCCAGCAAGAGGGAAGACCCCCTGGGCCTCGCTGAGTTTTATTATTTTCAGAAGATAACCACTGGCACGCCTGCACGGCTCCCACTGCGTCTCCCCCTCCCTTCCCCACCAGGCTGTCCTCGGAGTTCATTATCTCTGGTCCCGGAGCAGCATGGGCTGGGATCGAAGCTGGAGAGTGAAGGCTGTGCCCCCTGTGTCCCCCTCGAGAGAGCAGGAGAAGAGAGCAACACATCTCCCTTGGTCCCGCTGCAGATAACGGGGATAGGACAAGCCCCAGCAGCAGCTCCGGCACGGAGATAAGAGCGAAGCAGCGACACTTCTTAGAGGAAGGGCTGACAGCAGCATAATGCTGGCCCACCAAAGGAACAAAGATGTCTTGTGCACACAGCTGGTTAAGGAGTTTACGTCCCCCAGCATGGCTACTTCCCGCTCTCCGGGGGACAGGGAAGGGCCTCCTGTGGTCTGCTGTAGGGGTCCTCGCTTGGTCTGTCATCCCATCTGCCCTCTTCCATCCACTCTGCCGGGATCACCCTCCTGGCCAGCTCCACGTAGATGCCGTTCTCACGTAAGAAAGAGGGGTGCTGCAAGGAGACAGGCTGTGAGTCCCTCAGTAGGCACCAGGGCCCATTTGGAGCGGGCAGGGACAAGGGATGCTGTTGGAAGTCCAAGGCCTTGGACAAGACCACACTGGAGGGGAAAGACCCTACAGGTGCAAGAAGCCCCTGCCCGTGCCTGCCGCAGTTTGGGGCAGCTGCTCCCCCCTCACCATGGTTATGTAGGTCTCCTCAGCTTTCCTCTTCTTCCCTGTGTCCTGTTCCGCCTTGGGTACCTCAGCGCTGGGCATTGAGCAGTAAATCCCTTCCTGTGAGGGGGAGAGCAGGATGAGAGCCTTCTAACCCCAGTCATTTGGGCAGTGCCAACAGCCGCAGCACCTCATGAACAGCCAGCACAGGATTCCCTCCCGCAGCCCTGCGCCCCGTAGCACCCACCCCATGTCAGGAGCATCCCAAGGACACGCAGCTGTGGCTGCTCAGGAGGCAAGCTGCAGCCGTCCTGTGGGAGGACAAACCTGTCCCCAGCCCCAGTGAATGCCGCAGGAGCACTAACTCACCCCTGCATCAGTGCCTCCCCCTAACCGGGTCCCGAACTGAGTGGTGTCACCTGAGGCTCATCCCAACCTCCACCCAGTCGGTGGCACAGCAGGGAGCCTAGGTGGCCTCACGTGGGGACGGCCTCAGCCCCGGCCTGGCAGTGCTGGCTGTCCCATCCCTCCCCTTCTCTCACTGCACCTCCCTCTCTGGTTCCCACCAGGTGCGGACGTGTCCCCACCAGGGCAGGAGAGCTGTGCTCCCCTCCACTTGGCTCTGCCTGAGCTCTCACCTTGGCTTTGTCCTTGCTGCCTTCATTTCTGGTCCTCTCCAGGGCCGTGTTGGCTGCAGACCTTGAGGGAAAGCAACACTGGTGTCACCTCCGGCAGGACGCATCACCTGCTCCTGCTGTCCTTGGTCCCCCCCCTCCTAGGACACTGGGACCCCTTCAGATGCATCTTGGCCAGGCCATCCCTGCTGCTGCCAGGCGAGGCTGGCTACCGAGGCGCACAGGGAGCTCATCGCGCTTTGCTCCCGTCCCACGGACCCACAATGCCCAAAGCTGGCCCCCACCAAGAAGGGCGCAGGCTCTGCAGGCAGCAGAAAGCCCGGCAGCTTTGGGAGAAAAGGGGAGACCGGGCAGGGCAGCGTGACACTAGAGGGCAGCAGGAGCCCACACCCTGCTTCGGGGGCAGGAGCACCCAGCGGGGCCGTCTGCTTCCCCGCAGCTCCAGCAGGTCAGGGTAGTGCCTGGCCAGGGAGAACACGGCAGGAGAGATACAAGGAGGTGCTCTGCTCACCCCATAAACCCAAAGCTAATGTCAGTACCTCTTCCTCAGGGTGCGTCCTGCCAGGAATGCCAACACGATGGCCACAGAGCCACAGCCCACAGTCACAGACCAAAGCCCGGTGTCTCCCAGGACCGCAGAGCCCTGGGCACTCGCTGCTCCTTGACCTGCTGGGGAGACACCAAGGCAGGGGCTGGTACCCGCAGGGATCTGGCACTACTGCCTGAGAACCATGGTGGCAGCTCTGGAAGCCTCCCGGAGCCTCTGCGAGGGGTCAGAAGGGTGACAAGCGAGGGGAGGCACTGCGGGACACGTACCTCTCTGTGCCATGGGGCTGATGTGCAGCACCGTGTGGTTCTTGAAGATGCTGCTCTGCTGGAGCAGCCGGATCTCACACAGGTACTTGCCGCTGTCGTTCACCTGCACGTCCCGCAGCTCAATAGAGCCGTCCCAGCGGGAGATGTCCCCCTGCCACTGCACCCGGTCCCGGAAACGGCCCACGGAGATGCTACAGTTGCTGTAGTAATAAAACACCATCTCCTCCTGCCGGGACACAGAGAACTTCAGGTGAACGGAGCCCAGGGGACAGGGCACTGCCCTGCATTCATTCCCTGCTGGAGAGCAGGGTCTGCAGTCTCTCCCTCTCCCCCCGTGCAGCACTCGCCACGCACCAGAGCCCGCCTCACACCCACATCTTCCTGGAAAGCCCCATGACACAACACCCAGTGCCAGGGTTCCCCAGCAGCCTGGGGCACGGCAGCACACAGCTGGCAGATGGGGAACCTTCCTCCCGTGGCAGCCGGGGCCAGGCAGCTTCCCCAAAGCCCCCCAAAAGCAGCAGGGCTGCTTCACTCACCCTCCCCTGCCACCGGCCCCCCTCTGCCCCCCACCGACCCCCTGGTCCTGACCCACCTTCTGTGTGCCCGCTCGTGGCACGTGCAGCCAGTCCACCTTCACCATCGTCCAGCTCTCGTCTGCCGCGTCTCGGAGCAGGCACTGCAGCAGGACAGAGTTCCCAGTGCTGGCCTGAAGCTGAGGCTCTGTGAACACCCAGCCAGCCGACCCGCTGCATCTCTCTGCCAGGCACAAGGACAGCAGGATGAGTCCGGGGAGGACAGCCAGGTGCAGCCCGCCTGTCCCCATAGGCGTCTCCTCTCCAGACAAACGCGGGGCTAGCGGCACTGCCCAGTCCGGAGCACAGCAGGGAGGCCCTGTGGCCGAAGCCTCTCCCTGACCCCTGCTTCTGGCGTGCCTGGGATGCGGGGCAGCACATCCTCCCAGCCACCAGACACCAAGGGCTGCTGCGCTCACTGAACAAGCCTCATAGAAGGGAAGTGGGGAAGGCACCTCAGAACTTGTCGCTCAACCCCAGCCCTCTGTGTCTTGGAGCCAAAGGCTGCAGCTCCTGCATGGTTGCTCCTGTGAGTCACTGGCTGGGAGAACCAGTGCCACTCTCATCTACAAGAGGCCAGGGGCAACTCAACCCCTTCACACGAATTTCAGTTCCTCCTTTCACAACCTGCCCATTTGCCTTCCTTACCTCTTGCTCACAGGCTCCTGACCTCGGCTTGAATGCATCTGGCCACATAACTACCACTAAGGGTTTCTAGAGAAGTGGGGCAGTGGAAAACAAGACCAAAGCAAAACAAAACAAGACAAAACAGAGGAACATCAGAAAGGACAGAGCTGACAAAACTAGCATGAAGAAGTTGCTACCATGGGGGGGGGGGGCACAAAATATGTGTTAGGAATGGGAAACAAGCAGGGCAGAAAAGATGCCTTAAATTTGTCATGAGAAAGCCTCCGTGCCCCCAAGTCTGTGAGATCAAAATGGCAACAGAGAGAGGCACCTGCTTGCCTGGTGAGACAGGGCAGAGCAGAGCTGTGGAAATGCTACAGGAGGGCAGCTCCACCAGCTGCAAGGGAGAGAGAGAAGCATTAGCAGAACCCAGCAAGAAGAGCAGCTGAGTCTCTATCACTCGTCTGTCCAGGACTAGGTGAGCTGGTTCAGCTGGGAGCCACTCAGGCAGGTACGTTTTACCTGGTGCCTTAGCCACTCTGCTCAGTCCTTCCACGAGCCACCAAGGGCTGGGCCCTGGCAAAGCCCCAAGTACTTGTCTGATGCCCTGTAAATAATAAATGCAAAGTGCTACAGCTTCCCAAACTGGTTTCTTTTGGGCTTGACCAGCTGCGGAGCCAAATATGAGCAATATTTGCCAGCAGCAGAGACCAAGCGAGCCAGTTGCCTTGAGCAGAGCCAAAATCAATAGCTTGGAAACCTTTCCCTGTACTTATGCTTGGTAAAGCTGTTTTACTTCTTCCAAAGCCTTGGAGCCTCTTAGAGTAAATACAGGCCTCCACACAGGGATGATGGATGCTGTTGCAATTCCAAGCCTATATATATATATATATATATATGGGAGTTGTGCAGGAAGGAAATATGCAGCACACAGACACCAGGGAAGTCATTGGTATGCTTAATGTTCCCAGCCCTGTGTACCTGCAAAGTCCCAAGAGGTTCTCACAGCAGAAAGAGAGGAAACGAGGTCTTTCAGCAAAGGCAGAGGAAAGCTGGCAAGGTAGATAAAGCCACCAGAAGGACTTACAGCTTACCCAGCAATGCCAGCACCAGAGTCAGGCTCAACATCACCTTCATCCTATTCTAAGCGGAGCAGCAGAGGTGACACATGCACCAGACTCCCCTCGGGAAGGACACCAGCTGCTTGCAGCTGAGCTGGACCCCTGGGTTAGTAAAAGACTTCCTCTAGTTCTTCGGAGGCGGACACGATCTTTGCTCCCCTGGATGTTCAGCTTCTCAGAGTTAGCCACCGTCCCAGCTAGGAGCCTACGATTCAGTGAAGCACAGCTGTCAGATGTGTCTGGTTTGAGACTGCTCCGAGCCCTAGAAAGGAAGAAAGAGACTGGGGGAGGGCTCAGTCTGAAATACCTTTGCATTTCCCCTAACTAATGTATCTTTCCGGTGGTTTGGGGGTCGAGTCCCCAGTATCTCAGCTGAGATCTTCACGATGTTAACTGCTGAAAAAACAATGGGATGGTTTTTTCTCCTACAGACTCAGACAAGTTTGAATACGGATCCCAAAATCACAAGCTCCCTGCCCTAGAAATAACCTCCTTGCTCCAGGGCGCTGCACATCGTGAAAAGTTCTGCCAGAACCTTTTGGGATCTATCCAAACAGTGCCACGTTTTGACACTGTATTCCGTTTGACCCACTGCGTGTCTTTAAAAATCAAGTTGTGCCTCCTTTCTATACCGTGCAGACATCCTGCAGCCCAAGGAAGAACCGCCTGTCACCAGCAGGAACGTGCTAGCCGGTGTTCATGCACAGATCACAGGCAGGTAAGAGCCAGTACCCTGCTGCTCGTTGCGTCTCTGCTCCATGATTCAAAGCTATGCCTGTTCAAAACTGGTAAACATTGTTAAGGGCAAAAAGTTACTGAGAAAAACCCTCCAGCTTGGGGAGCCTGCGCTTGCAACTGTTTGACCTTAGGCTGCCATCACCCATATATGTTTTTCAATACGGGCACGTCTGCTGCAGGAATAAAACCAAGAAGAGATGAATCATATCCGTAATCTCATTAGCTTCTCTCGTTTTTCCTCCGCTGTAAAAGCCAGAGGCCCTCTAGACCAGCTTCACTAAAGCTTGGATTTGGGAAAGGTCCCAGCTGCTCGCCCCAACAAACCATCCAGAGGAGTCAGAGGAAATACGTAAGGCGAACACCTGAAATTTCTCCTACCACCCGGAGATCCACTGCTCCCTTCAGCACTGCGCAGCAGAAAGCCACAGCGACGGCCCTGCAGCTGGGGGCACCAAGCTTCTGGAGACAGCACCTACACCCTCTGCACTCCCTACAGAACCGAGAGTGAAAATAACACCGTATGCAAATGGCTGGCAGGGGCTGCAGGGTGGCAAGGGGGACATGCCAGCCCTGTGCAGCAGCACGACAGCGAACACGGATCAGCAAGAGTGAGCAGGGTGCAGTGAGCGCCTCCGCCCTGCCACTGCTGATCCCCTGCTAAAACTTCCGTCTCTTTTCATGGCCAGACTTGTTTCCCAGACTCCTTTTTTATTTCTAAATACATTTTTCTCAGTGAAGGAAGCTCAGAAACACTCTTACAGGCTCAGACAAGATTGCAGGCCCCGAGTTAGCTGCATGGGTCTGTTCTAAGTTGGCAAACAGTCACGAAGGTTTTGCAGGCAGCACACGGCGTCGCTGCCTACAGTCCGTGACGCAAAACCACCTCTGCTTTTCACCATCCTCCCCTTCCACAAACAAAACCCTTAAAAGTGGCTGCAAGCCTTCTGTAATTCTCTCAAATGCGCCTTTCAAAACCCATGACCTGTTTGGGGGCTGGGTTTTGTGGAGGTGGAGGGGAGAGAGTTGTGTGGTTTGACTACGCTGTTTGCATTTCTGCCAAGACCCAATTTGCTGCATAACCTGCACTTGTGCACACATGACCTAGAAACACAGCACAATTCATGCTCACCTCGTGCACGGCACCTCAGTGCAGCAGGCCTGAGCAGCCTACTTTCCTCCTCTTGTTTGTTCAGCTATGCTGCTAAACGCCTTAGAACTCCACCAGAGATACGCTTCCCCAGTACCACCCTCAATCCAGGAATCAAAACTACACCGAGCTTTTAAAATCCCTCAGCACACAGAAGCCTGTGTGCAGGATACGTACACTCAGAACTTCAAAGGTTCTCTGTCGCTGACTTAGTGAAGCTTTGGTTCTTATTTGCCGTCAAATCCTTCCTGGACTTCTTACACTATTTCTCAGAATAAATTCTGGTCCTGTCTTGGAACACACTTTTGCAGGCTCTCCCTCAGCAGCAGCAAGCAGGTGCTGTGCGTGCACCAGCTGAAGACAGCACCCAACGACCCAGACTGTTACAGATATTACAATGCTGACATATCCAAATCCCTCTGCAGGACAACAGACTTTACTAAGTGGATTGAAGAAGAAATACGTAGATGCCACATTGCCTTCACATTTTCCTACTTGGGATCTGAATTCTGAGCACTCCTATGTCTTCCTAATCTTTTCAGGACAAAGAAACAAAATAACGTAAGTACTAGAGCAAAAAATTACTCACCCAGTGTGTTTTGGGGCAGTCAACTTGTCTCTTGCACAAAGGGCTCTTCAGCGACTTATTTGGAGCCTCTGAATTAATCAGGTGCTAAATGTTCTTGATGTTGTGCGTGCAAGACATGGAAAACATAACAGTCTTTGGTTTCGTGTCTCTTATTTAAAGTTCAGTTTGGTGGTCACTTTTAACTCGCAAGAGGAAGTTGAGAACTACATCGAGGGTACTGGCAAATCACAAGGCAGAAGCGACTGCTACAGAGGTGAGAAGAATGACAGATGCATTTGCCTTGGAGCACATGGTGGGAATGCAGCTTCCGAAGAAGACAGTCCAGATAAAAGATGTAGCTGGGTCTGACTCCTTTGGCCACAGCAAACTGAGCCATCATTCATTACGTGAGAAGTCAAGAACAAAGAAATTCTTGGCAAGCAACCCTTTTGCAGCCTGTGCTCCCTTCTGGCTTTCTCTTTGGGAATCCAGTTCAAGAACAAGCAGTGCAGCACCTCATCAGTCCCATAGGCTGGGTCTTGTCCCGGTGAGGTATCACCAGGAAGCAACACCAAGTAACTCTGCTGAGCGTTCCTGCTGCTACGGTCAGGGGCCAGAGATAAGCACGCATCTTACTGGTGAAAGAGCCACTGCCAGGATGCTTTTCACATGATGGCCAGCTTCTCCCTTTTGTAACACAGACAGGACACACAGCACTGACTGCTTTGAACTTGCACCCCCTCCTCGGTCACTCTGAAAGCTTATTTTCATCCTTCCTTTTCCTATGGAGTACCACAGCATTCACTGTTCACTACCCCAGCATCAGTGGTACACAGAGCAGCTTCCACTCAGCGAGCAGAGGGAGAGAAAGATAAATCTTATCCATGCTCAAAACCATTTTTGATCCAGAACACCATTAGCTTCAACGTGGCAATTCAGCTTTGCACCAGAAAGATTTGCCCAGGATTTAGCCTGCTCTTTGCAAAGAGTGGAAGGCACATCTTCTGGAAAACAAGTTATTCATTTCCACAAAGAACTGTCTGATGTACTAGGGCCGAAAGTGGAACAATAAAGCCACTTCCTCTAGGCTGCAGATCCCACCAACATCCTTTCTCAGGACAGTTTTAGTTGTAGAAACATTGTGTCATCACAGAGCACAACCTTTTTAAATATTACTTTATTGTAGACAGGAGAAAAATAAATTTCTTTATCTCAAGAAACAGATCTACAGCTAACCTGCTTTGCAGGCAGGAACTCCACACCTGCGAACAGCAGCCGTCACTGAGCTGCTGAAGGGGGCCTCAGTACGCCTTTTCCCAACATCCCATGGCAGGTTTTATAGCTAAGCAACAAAACAGGATGGCAGTTTTACACGTTCAACTATATCCACCTGTACTCAGCCAAACAAAGTCTAGAATAAAACAATGCAATTTATTGGCAACGGCACATAAAAGCCACCAGTAAACTTGAAACATATGGAAGACGACTATTTGATTGGTGCCACATACCAAAAGGAAGAAAAAACCAGCAGCTCTTTAGGTGTTAGAACAGAGCTGTGAGAGCCCCCCCGGAGTACTGCACCCAGACTGCGGAGCCCCCAGCACAAGGAAGATGTGGATTTGTTGGAGCAGGCCCAGAGGAGGGCCACAAAAGATGACCAGAGGACTGGAGCACCTCTCCCATGAAGAACGCCATTCTATGAATTCCGCTGCTCCCTGCTATACGCTATTGCGCAAGGTTGGTGGTAGAGAAAGTAGTCTCTTTTCTACAGGGCAGTAATGACACATGTTTAAGTGTTTCCCAAAAATGAACCGTTTCACTAGAAGAGGGGAGGAACAAGACAGTTCTTCTTAACATGGAACATCCCTTGGCACGATTCCTTGAGTCAGTAGTTGAGGTAGACGGGGTTACATTTCCACAGACACAGAGTCCTCATTTGCATTTCTGATTTAAAAAGAATAAGGTGTATATGAATTGTGCTTCATGTCTGCAAGTAGATGTACCTAGTAACGCAGCTGTTCCAGTAAAAAGATAAAGCTCAACAATTTAAGGTAACACTGCTGTGCAGATGGCAACTTAAAATAAGAAGACAGTAGGAACAAAATGGTGATCCTGTAATTAAGTGGTAGATCAAGCCAAGAAGCAATTAAAAACCAGTAGGTTCTCTTTGCTCCAAGACAAAGGATGCCATATACCAACTCAATCAGGCTGTTTTAAGTCCTTTGCTAGTATGTTGCAAAAAAAAATGAGAAGAATATGTTGTCAGTGCTTGACGACGATCACCTTACAGAGCCGACGTGTCACTCTGGAGTAGTCTGTTCTTCAGGCAAGTTGAATTCAAGGGTGCAGGAAAGGAGGGATATCACCAACCACAGAGGAAACAAATTAGGAAGTAAACTAAGAGACAAACACTGTCAGACTGCTGGTAGGAAATAGGCTGTACAGCTGTAGGCACCGAGGTTTCTGTAGGCACTGGAGAAGGGAGGTTTCAGGAAAATTCCCCCCACCTCCCCCAATAAGTTAAAAAGAAGCTCAAAATAATGATTTTTGAAATATGTAAGAGTGAATTATCCCATCAGCATTATTATTCCCATATACCAAGATGAGAACAGGTCCTTCAATCTGCATTGGTTATCCAGCAGCCTCCGTATTTTCTAGCCAAGATTTTCAGCATTGTAATTTTGTTCTTTATCCATAAATTTGATCTTTTATCAGTACGGCTCTTCCTCATCTGTGTCCTAAAGAGAGCATATGAAGAGAGAAATTGAGACTACATACAAAGACATGAAACAAGTAATGAATTTGACAAAAAATTTAAGTCTGCTAGGCTTCAGACAAGAGCATAAATGCTTTCCAAATTGCTGGTGTGCTTGAACAAATTAGGACTTGTAGTTATATGAACACTTGTAGCTAAATCCGTTTGACTTACCACAGACAGACAAATTGCCACTGCATCAACACACGTAATCTGTTTTAAAAGAAGTAGCAGCTAAAGCTTAAGCAAAAGACAAAGTGCAGAAAGACGTCTTCTTAAAATGCACCCCTAACTCCTGCAGAGCAGATCCAGAGCAGAACAAGCTGTTGGGTTTTTCAGCTCTGAACAACCACGTACTCTCAGATCCCCATCATCTATTGTTCTAACCACAGTAATGATTTGATGGCATCCTCAGAACCCAGCTCTGCAGCCCTCAGCTTGAAAGAAGCTCAAACATACGAGCCCTATATGGGAAATCTTACCAATTTTGCAGTAATCTCAATTACAAACAATTTTTCATCAACTTCGCTATTTTAACTATTTGGTAAAGTATTAAGCATGAGGAAGTGTTTTACAGAAACCTCAAAAAGTAGACTCAGTATAGTGAGTGAGATAGTGTTCAGAGAGTTGTTAAGATGAATATCAGAACAAAGTATCAAACCAATGACAAATTACTCAACGCAAAAGCACCAGAATTACATTCAAGTTTGCCTGCTCTCAAAGGATGAGAAAACATTTTTCAATCTTTAAAATCTTCATCTAGTAGCATGTCTCACTGTATCTGAGCTCCCACCTTTTCCCAATCTCTCCACTTGCAACAAAGCAAAGGTACCTCCCTGCTCCCCAGCACGTCACTTGCAACAGCCTTTCCACCTCCCTTTGCAACATTCTCTTTTGAATAAAGCATCTTCTGCTTCCTGCGTCTCTCAAAGCTCTTGTTGCCAATACTGCTGCTTTGTAACTGCTGTGAAGAATTATAAATATTTCATACATAAATTGTATATTTGCTCATTCTTCATTCTATATCTATTAAAGCGTAGAAACAATCAGCACACATCAGTCTGAAAGCTCATACATTTACTACATTTTAAAATCACTGGCATTAGAACAGTGAATCAAGCAATACATTTAAATCCTCCTTAACATACTTCCTGACTGCGTATAAAAGATGTAAAGCTGCATCTGTGGTAAGCTTGCTCTGTAGGACACCAGGTTAAAAAACAAGCACACTCTCCAAGTATGCATATTAGTGAGCTTACTCTGGAATGTGTCACACTCAGTGTTGTGGCTGCTAATGCTAGCACACACAACTCAGACATATATTTTGCACAAGAAATACAGCAGATGGCAAACATCCAGTAGTTCCAGCACAACACATCGGATTATCAGAGGCTTGTTGTTAGGGTATAGCAAGTGAACAGTTAGAGAACACCACCCATTTCACGAAGCAAACAAACTAAACACCCCACAAAAACAAACACAAAACCCACAAGAGTTCAGCAGGACTCTGTTGTGATCAATACGTTCTAAGGAAGACCCGTAAGAAAGACAGAAGGCAACACCCTACCATCCTTGCAGGAAACAGGGTATAGAAGCGTTACTGCCTCCACACCTCACCATGGCCCTGTCAGACCCCAAACTGGTTATGCAGAGCCTGATAGAAACTACACAGTACAGTGGTTAGCACTTAAAATTGTTAATATTCGTCTTGAAATGTCAGCTTCCATCTAAAGTCAAATGAAAAAAAAACAGTTTGGGGGATCTCAGGACTGCTCTCGCTACCAGTAATGCAGCATGACCAGCAGTTCTTATACCCGATACCCAAAATGTGGAAATCACCACGGAGCATAAGCATAGCCAAATGGGACTGTTCTCTGAAGCCCAGAGAAATTATCGACAGCTCTGCCTGCTACTCTTGCACCTCCTCTGAGCGCTGATCTTAACAAAACCACTTATGAAAACACCAACTTTCACTTACCACACAGTTCAAACACCAGGCTTTCAGTCGCCCTGAGCAGGTGTCTGTGTGTTCAGACCTGGAGAACAAACACAGGATGAGGATGGACTTTTCCCCACCACCACACACTAATATCTCCTATGGACTACGAATTCTACTTCTATCACACTGAACTGTGGCTCTGCATAACAAACCCCAAAAGAATTGAGAGTGTCAGGTCTTTTTTTTCAAAGGCAGACATTTCATACAACAAGTGCCATGAAGAATGCAAGAGGTGACTTTTGGCTGGAAAATCTTACTACAATAAATCAAAACATTGTATTAAAAGTCCAGTTCTAAAATTTAGAACAGAAGGAATTATTTGCAAAAACAGGTGCAACTCCAGCAGTTGCAGCGTGGCTTTACTGCTGTCACTACAACACCATGCGGACCCTTCCCAACACACAATCCTCTCCAATTCAGATGGAAATCCAGTCTCCAGAGCCTGTTCAGGACTTGGCAGCTGTGCTCAGGCCATCACTGAGGGAACCAGATAGCATTATTCGGTTTGTCTCGTTGCTACGGATCTTTCACACACCAAAACACAACCCGTAAAACCCACAAAAGCAAAATATCTTTTGCTGATTTAAGCAAAATAAATCTGACTGCAGAAGTGAAAGACTACCTAATCCTTAACTGCTTCAGTTTCGTGGCTTCACACCATTGACAGAAAGAGGGATGTACTGCACTTACTTCATGCTCCAAAATAGGGATTTTCCAAAGCTTTCTACTCACTAGCTAAATTATGCTCATAGAGAGGAAGATCTCAGTGGCCAACCTGCAGATGCTGACAGCTATGAAATGAAGGACTGGAGAGAATCATTGGCCGGTGTCAACAGGCCGAGGTGGAAAAACAGGCTTTAGGTTCCAGACACAACTTACTCATCAGACACTTCAATAGAGGATTTCTTGCAGCCAGATTTTTTTTTCTCCTTTAGCAATCCAGATTTCCTTCCCAACCTCACCAACATCAGAATGACCACAATGATGGAAGGGAGAAATACTAAAATGGACAGCAGCACCGCTGAAGTCAGCTGGAAGGAAAGGCCTGCGGGATAGACAAAGAACAGACCAGCTGTAACAGTAGTAAAATACTGCTTTCTTAAGTCTCTGTGAAAAACATTCATCCAGGAAGGACTGAGAGCCTTTTCATACACAGCCCAGGGCTCGTAACTTTGAAACAACTCGTCTCGGACTCTGTAGGACTCTTATCACATATCCAACACAGTAGGATGTTTTTTATATGCAAAAAAATCCAAAGGCGGGCAGGTCATGACATAGCTTTGTCAGCGTGTCCAAACTTCAGATTCGGGGTAGTTCTCACACACAGAGCAGACAAGGAAACGAAGTATTACTAAGAATCAGCGTTTGTGGCGTGACAGTATTTTTAGACCAGTACTTCCCAAAAATCTCACTTATTCTACTGCCGCAATATTTGGAGACTGGAATTCGTGAACAAGGACTGATTTTTGATTTGTTATCAGCACAGCTTCCTTCATCCCTTCCTGCCCCCAATAAATTCAGTGGTTCTCTACGTATTTAGCAAAGAAAGAAGGGCTGAGGTAATTCTTGCTGTAATTCTTACATGGAAATCCAGGGAACCAATCTCACGTGCAATGCTCAGATTTTTAAGGTTCTGATGAAGCTACAATGCAGCTGTATCACACAGGTGAGAGCACGCCATGAAATGGAGGCTTACCCCTCTCCGTAACTATCAGCACTGTCTGGGGAATGTTGTGGTAAACATCTGGAGGATTCTTCACACTGCAGATGAACGTCCCATTGTCACTCATCACAGGGCTTTGGATAGCGATGGAAGCATCACCCTTGGCAACATTCCCAACCCAGGATATCCTGTCTTTGAACTTTCCCACTGTTGTTGGGTAGGCAACTGACTGATAATGAAAAATCTAAAAGAAGGGAAAGACAATAATTGCTGTAATAAAACACTCCTCTAAGAAATCAAACTACTTTTTGGATTGTAAACGTAAAGGAAGACATACTAACAAGTCAGAAAGAATAGCTTGCACACAGGAGACTCTCCAAGTTCCTATCTGGTAATTCTAAATCTGTCCCATTTCATTAGAACTCCAAAGCTTTTATCTACCAGCCATGGCACTGACATATGTCATCATCACCCTTCTGACCAGCTTGTTCCCCTCAGCAGATCTGCAGCTGAGGAGTATGTTCCTTGTGTCACGCAAGACAGAGCATGGCAGTTCTTCAGAATTTGCTTCCTGCACTTTGGCACTTCCTGCCCTACCAGTGAAGACTTAGCAGACCTGATTTCATACGGGCAGCACCCTTTTATTCCAGATACAGGGATACCACTATGAGTTCAAACTCTTCAGGAAGTGTTAGTCACTGGTAAACTGTAAAGATACGCATTTTCTGTTTCTGCCTTGAATGAGAGGCTTCCAGCTGCCTTTTTGATTTGTGTATTTATGCTTACATTTCAAAGTGCTGCTGCCAAGACAAGTAGCAGCCCATAAACCTCAGAGGCTGTCATCATCACTGTCTTCAGTGTCATTGCACACGTTTTTAGCACTCCAAGGTAAAATCAGGAGTACATTGCATCACAGAATTAATAGGGTATAGCTGCCTTCAAGAAAGCTCCCACTCAAATGTTTTACAGTCATTCTACGTATAGCTGTAGCGTACAATGCAGTGCTTGTGTCAAAACCCAAAGGTTTACAAAATTACCTCTGTGCAACTACACATTTACGTTGAAAATTTTTTGCCCAAAGAACACTAAAGCAATTTCTGATGGGAAAGAAGGCAACGAGCAGAATCCCGCACTTCAAAGGGCAGAATAAGCATAGCAGGGCAAACGGGAAAAAAATACCATCAGATTTTCAACATACACAGAGACCTGGTCAATCTTCACTAGAAGAAGATTGCCTCCTTCACTTACTGTCTCCATGTGACCACCCGTGAGGGGCCGGTACGTCCAGTCCACTGTCAGACTCTCAGTGATGGGAGAAATGGACTTGAACGTGCATGACAGCAGTACTTTTTCACCAACGAAAGCTCGCACTTTAGAACTGGCTTTAATATCCAGGGAAAAAGCATTGCAGATACCTTTTGGAACAAGCACAAAAGACAAGGATTAGGTTGTTGTTATTTGTGAGGCACAAGAGTGATGATGCCCCAAACATACTGATGGATGTGCAGCTTAACCCCAGTCTGAAGAGTGAAGCACAGTAGTGACTATCACCCCCATAATGAAACCAAAGCAAAGCAGATCATTTCCCTAACCTATTCTCTACGGGATTGCAATTAGCCTCGAAAAGTATTTATCTTGAAAATACCACCAAAAGCATACAGAATTTTAGACATGGAGGTAAGGAAGTTTTAGAGGCAAGAAACCAATTCAACCAGCCCTCTGAGGAAGTGCAACCTGCTAGCTTTAGACTACCTCAAGGTAGTTCTGACTCAGCGTGCCTTACCCCAAAGTGATGCAGCCAGTGACTTGCACGCGCACTGGGTTACGAGGCATACTGCAATGGTAAATGACCTTCATTTTTCGTTTTCAGCATGTCACGAAACTCCCGCCTCGTTCCCCTGCTGCGATGCCCCAGCCAGGGAGGCAAACTGCCTGCCCTGCAGGAGCATCGTCCGAATCCTCCCTTTCACAAACCTCCGGCTCCCGTTCGTGAAGACTTTCAGGGCAATACCCTGCCTTAGGCTCTGCTCTAATTTTCACAGCTGACTCTTGAACGATAGCAGGCGCACATTTCTATCGAGCGCCGCCAATTCCTGTGCAAGTTTGTAGTACTGCAAACACCTCTGCCAATATTCAATTCAAACAATACAAAACATAGCGTCTCGAGAAAAAAAAAATACTTTTCTTGCCAACTGGAAATGTTAATATCTCAAGCGTACCGAGCAGAGAGGGGAATAAGGTGGCATGGGAGCGGAGGGCAGAGCGCAGGGTGAGGAAAGCAAACCCCGCAGCCCCGACCCGCGCCGTGCCCCGGCCGGGGGCGGCCCCACACCGCCCCTCCGCAGCTCTTCTCCCCCCACCCCACCGGAGGAGCAGAAAAACCCGCCCCGGCCCCGTTACCGAGCAGGATCAGGGCCCCCCGCGGGAGGAGAAGGCCGCCGGCGGCCGCCGCCCCGCCGCCCCGCATGCCGCTCAGCGCCGCAACATGGCGGCTCACCTGCCCAGGTGAGGGCGGGGGCCGCCCCAAGATGGCCGCGCCGCGTCGCCACGGCGACGGGGCCTCGCCTCGCACCCGGGGACAGGGCCCAGCGGGGCTCGCCGAAAAATTAACGCTCGCTTTTATCCACAAACCGTGTTTATTTACGACGAACAAAATAGAAGGCAATATCGTACAAACAGATAATGTGGCCAGCACATTACAGGTAGAGTTATAAAGTCATAAAGTTAGTCTTTAAACAAACAGGCTGATATTTTGTTTTAGCGCTGGTTAAATACAGTAATAGCTCAGTGGTTTTTAATGATTTGGGGCTTCATTTGCCTTGGATTGATTAAGTCAATGGAAGTACAGGGTATGTGTTAAATAAGATTGAACACAGGAGTAAGGTGTGCTGATGGCAGCCTGGGGCAGTAAACAGCATCCAGAGAAATACTGGTGATAGTGTTTTTGGAAGACTGGTACAATGCTAGCAGCCACCGAGTGCTGTTTTCGAATTCAACTTGAGTGTGGCAGCACACCATTATCACTTCCTTGGGGCAGCCTCCAGCGCAGCCGCTGCCAGCCCACGTCCCAGGGCACCGCAGTGGGGTGTGCAGGTCTGCTGGGTCAGGGCAAGAGGCGTTGCACCTCACAGCTTGTCATCCACCAGGAATAATGGGGAGAAGCAGGACTGGAGCAGCAGAGGGAAAGGAGGGCAGTCTGGGCTGCACCAGGACAAGGGGAGTGGGAGAAGGGGAGCTGCCAAAGCACATGGCCACGCTGTGCGCACTGGAAGGCAGCCTTTTCAGCTGTCACATTTACAAAGTGTACTGAAGTTGAGAAAGATCAACATGAAAAACACACCCACTGGGAAATGTTACCCCTAATAAGAAACAGCATGCATTCCCAAAGACTTTCCGCTTAAAGTAGCAAACAGACAATAAAGGTTGTAGCAGCTAGCGGCCCCTCTGATCCCTCACCTAGCGAGTCCTCCTTTTAGTGACATCAAACAGGTTTTTGAGGGTGGAAAAATTGGGCACCACAAATGTACCTTCCAAATTTTAAGGTGCACAAGTGTGTCTGCTCAGACACAGCAAATATTCAGTCAGCTGTCTTAGCATTTTGTTGACTGTGTTGACTTCTGTGATTTTTTCATCCTCAGAGCCAATTTGTTCACGTTCAGCAGCTGTGAAGATTAAGTAAACTTCCTTGTTCATGGGGCAAGTTCCTCCTGTTTTGCTTCAATGAAGGAAATAACACTTTACAACTTATGTTAATGTCACCCTCTTTTCTTGCAAGAATTTCAGGTTGAGCAGGGATACCACACTTGCAGCATCAGGCGTCTGTAATTCAGCTTTGTTCTAACATCCAAAATTACAAGCTCTCGCCATCTGCTTCAGAAGTACCTAAGAAGAAAGATTATAAGAGAAACAAAACAGATTGATTACTCAGGATTATTGTTGAAAATAAACATAGTAGAGGCATCTGCCAACCTCAGAAACTGAGTGGTTAAAAATTAGGCTGTTTCAGCAAAGCCAGCAAATCTGGAAAGAGTTTCAGTCTTCCTGTAGCAATTTAAAATAAAGATTAAATGAATCCAAAAATAGATTCAAAACTAGTGAAAGGAAATTAATTCATTTCTCCACCCACAAAGCAGACAAGCTATGGAAAGCAGCAATAACGGCTTTCCTACAATGATCCTCAACAATAAGGTGGAGAAATCCCTCCTATGGTTAAGAGGCAGTTATGTTGCCACTGCTTGTTCAGTTGTCAGTCTCTCTCTGAAGGCTCCTCAAGAGCAAAATGTGACTATAGTCTCAGTTGTTCATGTTCATGGCTACCATGGCCTGTTGACTGTGAACAGAAGTGAAATGTTTAAGTAACACTAAAGCATTAATTAGAGAATGTTTGAATAGATACCTGCATTGTATATACTATCAAAGACCTCTAGTCTTCTAATGGAGTGGCTTCCTTTTCTTCTCTGATCTTCAGCTTCTCCTTTTCTCTACTATTATTTAAAAAAAAAAAAAAAAACAGCATCAGATATCCTGAGCAGCAGTCAGGTTCTGAGTTATGTATAACATAGATAACATAAAACAAGAAGTTATGCAGTCTCCTCCTCGAGTGAGGAGCCACCTTAAAGGGCAAGAGCAAAACAAAGACTGCAAACTTCATTCAGCCTGGGGCTCTGTTCTGACTGCAAGTAAGCAGCCAATTACTGCTAATTGTGTTAGCAGTTTGCATTGTAGATGCTTAGTGTAGGGTCCAAGCCAATGAATCAGAGTGGCCATGAAGATACATTTGACAAGCTTTCTTTCCCAGAAGCCTTTCTCTCTCTCTCCCCCTTGTCCTTACAGTTCAGTATCTGACACCTCGGTCGTCTTCTCTTGCTTTTTCTTCCGATGGTGTCGACAGATAATCACAACTGTCACCACAATGATCATCAGAATACATGCAGACCCAATGGCGATGACAAGGAAGTGGATTTCTGAGAAATGCACTGCATGGAGAAAAACACAAGAGGGACACACTGAGGGCTGCTGATATTAGGCTGGGTACCTGTATCCACGAATATAACCTTTTCTTAAGCTCCCTTTTCTGTTATACCCATGAACTTTCATCATGCTTTCTCCTTATAATGCTTTTGCTTCCATACATTTTTCCAAACGTGGAGGAAGATCAGCCGATGTTCTGCACTGGCTAAACTCATAACCTCTGTTGGGTTTCTTGGCCTCTCACCTTTCTGCACAACTCTGAGTCGCACTTCACCAATTGTGCCATCAACGTCTGGTGGGTTCTTCACCTGGCAGGTGAATGTCCCGTTGTCAGTGGGCTGTAAATTCCAGATAACAATGGAAACATCATAACGCTCAATATTCCCATCCCAAGTGGCTCGCCCTTTGAACCGTCCAGCAGACAGCTTGTAGGGCTCCTTGAGGTAATAAAATACCTACAAGAAGGAAAGAAAGTAAACTGTCATTCCTGTGGCTTGTGCAGTGTTTCTGATGGAAGCAGCACGTGAAAGTGGAGTGGCACCAGCTGAGACACACGGCCTAAGATAAGGAGAGTTGAGTTGGCTCAGTTTCTCTCAGATGAACTCTGAGGCAATTCCAAAAGATCATACCCTTGCTCCAGCAGCCATGCGATCTCAGTCCTGCGCAGGCCTAAGGCTTTGTTAGGCTGTGTTCAGTGTTATTTCAGTTATACTACAGTGCTTGTCGATCTGCTTACCCTGCCACGTTGGCCAAAGAAAATCATAAGTCGTCAGGTGCAAGATGTTAACTAAGACAGGATTCAGCTGTAAACATGTACAGTTTCATCAGGCCCCAAATCTTTTAACCACGATTTCCCAAAACTAAACATAAAAATTGTTTCTCGAACCAGGTTCTGTAAACAAAACTTCTTGCTTAGAGTAATCCTTATGAACTGCAGAGAAAAGGGCCGAGATGTACTTACTCATGTGTTTCGGCTGTGCTTGCCCACACCAACACCTGGAATTGTTACCCAGCCAGTGCTGGGCCCTAGGAGTGGTTTATTTGAGCAAGTGTGCATCAATGAAATGGAGCATAAAGGTCTCACTCACTGGCTCATGAGAGCTCAGGTCCTCAGGCTGGAAGTTCCACGTCACTGACAGTTGTGGGCTAATAGGGCTGCTGCTGGAGAAGGTGCATTTTAAACGTAGGTTAGTTCCATTCAGAGCATCCACCTCCTTGGAAGTGTAAACTTCGAGGGCTGTGATGGGCCACAGTGCTGCAGAGAAAACAACAAGGGGTTAGAGGTAAACAAAACTACTGTTTACGAGTAAAATCATCACTTATCCTTATCTTTGTTTGATCTACGCAGGAGCCTGCTTTATCTGTCCTTATTAATGTTTAACATAACATTCAAATCCCATAGATTTAATTACTGAGGGAGGTAGTCCTGCTTATGCAGAATCCAAAAGATCCCATGTGCCTCAAGGTTTTTGTCAGCTGATATGCAGGTTGCACAGTGCTCGTTTTACTGGAGTTTGCTTTCATCTGTATTGCTGATACAATGCTTCCTTTGTAGTTTTGTGGCTGCACAGTTAAACACTGACAGATCTGATACCTAGTTGAGAAGGGACCACTGAGAGGGACTTTCCTATAGGAACAATACACATTGGTTTGTTTTCTGGGGGAAATGTCTCCTTCAGGCATGAGCAAACAACATCTAGGAGGTACACTTGTAAATGGCAGCCCTCCTGCAATATGCTCTGATTAGCACTAAGGATGCAGTATAACTTCATGTGCTTGTCCTCATCACATGACGGCAGGTGATTTACACTCTACTGCACTCAATTCCCCACCCAGATTTCTCCAGAAAACCAGCTCTTTTCCTCCAAGTAGCATTGCTAAGCACCTACGAATGGTTGCCACTTCCCATCCCAGAACTTTCTTTTATACACTTTGTATTATCAGTTCGTGTGGCACAAATACCATGGTGAAAGCTGCCCTTATTTATGTAAGAAGTGTCTGTTGAGAAGGTTAATAACACCACTGGACAATTATAGGGAAAGCAGGTTGATAATTTCCACCAAACAGCAGTGCCAGTTGAAAAATCTTGCTATTCCTGCTCTGGAAGGGGACAGTCTTCCCTGTTCTTGATAATGTACTCCCCTTACTTTCCTTTTACCCACTTATAGAAGGAAAAAAAATGCTAACACTGAAAAAAAAATTCCTGTCACTTTAGGAAGGTGAATTAACTTACCCCATTGTGACTCAGGGAAAAAATAGCTTATCTGGGGCTGTAAAATATGGTTTCATGGCAAAGACAATTAATACATTTCCTGTATTTGAAAATAATTCATAGCCAAAGAATTTCTTGACAAATATTTCCTTTTCCCAAAGAAGAAAATATTTGAAATGCCAAACCACTGCAGGTGCTCACACTTGAAAATTTCATTGGCTGAGATCATGTTTCTTTTCCAAGTGTTAAGTTGTCCTGATTTCATTTTAAATTTCTTAAAAAGAACAAGTGTAGGAACTAAGTGTAAAATATTTTTTTTCAAGGCAAATTGCTAAGAGTATGGGTGCTGATGCCTTTAGGTAAGGAGGACATGGTGGTCCCAGACCAAATTTTGATTCTAGTTATACTGATATAAACCACTGAAAATTCCAGTGAGTTTTTTGCTGTCATTCTGATTTATTGCTGTGTCTAAACTGTATAAACTGTATAAACTTAGGATCTAAACTGTTTAACAATCTCTGATTGTCTAGTAACAAAGGCAGTGAAAAAAAAAAAAAAAAGAAAAAAGAAAAAGAAAACAACCATCCCAGAGTAAAGTCCAGATTCCTGCTGAGTGAAGGCAGGAAAGGCAAAGATGTGTAACCTTAGCTCAGAATTAGAGCGGTGCTCTTCCTCCGCTCAAACACACCTAAACCTGTTTTGCAGAGAAATTCAATCACTTGCAAGCAAACCCAGGACCAAAAGAATCGCAGCAATTGTCCACAACAAATATCCGAGACTCCTACAAAGTCACTGCCTTAATGAAGATGATAATTAAGGGATGAGAAGAGGAAAGTCAAGATGGCAACTGAGGCCAGGCAATATCAGGTTTCCTTACCTCGGAGCTGTACCCCAAGGAAGAGCACAGCTCCCAGCCAGGTGAGGCCATGCATCAGGAAGACAAGTCCGTACTCTGGAGTTGAGCAGTGCAGGGAAGAGAAGTTTGTTTCAGGCTCTCAATAGCTGGACGAAGGACAAATTTCTCAAAGCCTTCTCGGGACAGTTGAGCAAATTCCTTTCCCTCGGTTTGGGCTGCAAGGCAACGTGCGCGCTTTTTCCTGTTTGAGTCACGGATTGCTCCCAGCCCATGCAATGAAAGGCAAGGTGCGGCCGGGCAGTACAGATCACTTGTGCGTAAAACAGGGAGATTTTCAAGGTAAGATTAATTTCTTCTGCCTCCCATATTCCTTTGCTCTTTTGTGTTGCAATCATCCCTCCTCCCAGCTTCCACTTGAAACCACTCCCCTCTTGGGGGAGGTAATTTTGCTCATAAATTTGCCCTAGGTTATTTATAGGTAGCCTGAAGGAATGAAGGCCACTTGTTTGATAAAAACCTGCAAATAGTGTACATATAAAAAATAAAAATTAAAATTAAAAAAGGCCAAAACAGACTGCCTGTAGCAGTAATCTGGGCATGTATTCAGGGAGCGGAAGGGTCCTACTGCAACACAGATACCTATAGTTAAATTGAGGTGATCTTCATCCTACAGAAGAATGGAGAAACTGCATTAACTAGTGTTTGTGAAATTCTTGGAAAAGTCAAAAGAGAACTACATTGGATATGAGTCAAGCCCAGTGACCGTCCAGGCACAGCTGGGGAAGCCCCACTGAGCTTAACAAGCAGCACAAAGCACTAGAGAAACTCAGTGGGACACAAAATGTTTTCCCAGCAGCACGTGGATGTTGTGAGAGCATGAAAGTGAGTTGTACAGGTGTGTTAGCAATAGCAGAATGTTTGTGTTATCAGACCATAAATCATATAACAGCATTTAACTTGCTACTGGCTGTGGCTGTGTTTGTGTATGACCCTTGGTCTCGTTCCAAGCAGCCATCCTGGGTTAGGAGCTTTAGTTGTGACTGCTGCTAATTGCCTCTGCAGGGATGCCAGGGCAGGAAGGGGGAGGATGCCACTAACATTTGGGCGTTTTGAAGGGCTCCCTTCAGCTCAGAGCTCAGAGTGAGGGCAGTCTTCTCATGCAGCAATGTGGCCTGCAGTCGGGAGGTTTTGTATTGCCTGGGACACACTGAGGTGTCAGTGCTGGTCAGAACAAGGTGTTGATGGACAGAAGACAGCAGCAGGACTCTCAGAATTCCTGCTAATAAGCAACCACGCAAACATCTCTCCTCCTGTTTGCTCATCACATCCTGGCAGCAGTTTCTGAGGAGAGTACTGAAGCTATATTTAACTTATAAATTTCAAGCTAAAACTTTGGCAATACAGAAAAGCACTGAGGACATCAGTCTCACAAGCTGCCCACAGAACAGCACAGCGAATCTTGTCTCTGCTAATAGCTCTGAGATACCACGTGTCTATTTTCCTTGGAATAATTTGGCCCTGTGTTAACTCTTCATCACTGCATCTCACTAGATTTCCATTCAGTTACTATTCCAAAACATCATTTCCATTTCTTTCATTGCCACTGTAAACATTTATTAGGCTGGGTTGTGTTTTTGTTATTGTTGTTTGTTTGTTTTGCCAGCAGAGGATACAACCTGTTTTCAGATTTTCTTTCAGGTGTCTGTAAGAGTGCTCAGCAGGCAGTTTGCTGGAGCTGATTTGTTGTGGAAAAAAGCATCAGTCACACTGAGGGTTAAAAGTTAGCCTGGAATGACGTTAGAGGGTTTTGTGCACAACTGAGCTGATCACTTTCTGTTTGCTCTGGAAAGCATGAAAAGGAACTTTCCAAGGTTCCTATATTGCTGAAAGAGGAGTTTTATGATGATAAAAGATGTGGGAGGAAATGAAGTTATAGGAATGAAAAGGAGTGTGCAAAAAACAGTTCTGAAGAGGAAAATTGGCAAGAAGAGAATCTGTAGGAGAGAAAGGGAGTCTTCCTGTGGCTTAAAATATCAACTTTATGCTTATGGTTTATGCATAAACATAAACTCTGTGTATTATGTTTCCTGAGTTCTGTCATCTTTTTCTGCCCAGGAGATCTTTATCTTGAGCACTAATTATTGTCTGTCATACGACTCGTCATTTTAGCATGTTGTATGTAGACTGACATATCTCAGACATGTGGACCTCGCTGTGTGTGCTCCAGGTATGATCAGAGCATGGGCATTATTTTCAATGCATTCAAGTAGGATGTGCTGGAGGGGTTTAGCCCTTGCTATGGTTGATTGTTCTGCAGAATTACTTGAATTCTTGAATAGCTTGCAGATCTCTAACAGTCCTAGGAGATGTAATTGCTGCTCGGCAACATCAGCTCAGGTCTGAACTTGAAGCACATCCGCACAGGCTCTGTTTTTTAACCACTGGATTCTTGCTCAGGTGTGAGAGGCTGGTCCAGGCTTTCCAAGCAAGACTTTCTTGATTTGAAAGAAGCTGATCTGTTGTAATTGCAGTGGTGTCGGATCAAATATTTGGGTCTTGACTGGCTCTCCTTGGAGGAGAGAAATTATTCACTGCATATGTAGAAACTCTGCTGGGAAGCAGGGAAACGTGATCCTGATGATGGCTCCTAGAGTTTGTTCTTTGGGGAACTGATGCTGTCAATTCTTCTAGTCTGAAAATGTATTTTTATAGTGGTCCCATGGGGAAAGAAAACATACTTAGTGCAGTGG
The DNA here is from genome assembly GCF_964034855.1 of Anser brachyrhynchus. Taxonomy (NCBI): domain Eukaryota; kingdom Metazoa; phylum Chordata; class Aves; order Anseriformes; family Anatidae; genus Anser; species Anser brachyrhynchus. The sequence continues at coordinate 1,707,162 of NC_137718.1, forward strand.
TGCAGCATCATTTTCTGAGGATGCTGAGGCAGATCTGTCCCATGGAGAGTGCAGAGCTGCAGCAGGCTGCCTCTGGCTGGCTGGCTGTGCAGGGACCGTCTCTCAGGAATCTTCTCTACCTGTCAGCTCAAGCAGTTGGCTCTAAGTGGAGCTAAGTATACAGCTCTGGTTCTGGGACTTTCCCTCACACGTGTTCAAGGAGAAGCACAATTGTGTGGTTAGAGCAGCGTTAAACAGCACGACTCCACAGCTCCCTTCCTCAGCCTGTCATTTGATTTTGGCTCAGTCCCACTGGGCTGGTTTTGTGTCCATGGCTTTCTTCAGCGCAGGATGCCACCAATTACATGCTGATCGCTGCAGAAAAGCCCGAGGCACCCCCAACTCCGCATGGATCAGTGCATCTGTGTTACAGGTAATCGACTCATCCGGCAAGGCAGTCAGGCTGTAGGAGTTTCCAGTTTAGCACTTTGGCCTTTTGTTGTGCTTCATTCCAGCAGTCGTCTACACAACTTTCCCGCAGACTAGGCTGGCACCTCGTAAAATCATCTGTCTGCGTAGCAGCAACTTCTTATCCTCAGGCAGCCCGTGCAGAGTCCAGTAGGACAAGTATGTTTCTCGCTGTCGCTGCCCTTTGGCCACTGAACAACAACACTGGCTCTCAGTTAGGACCACATTTGTTTAATGCACACACTGGGGACGAGGGTCTCCTCCAGCCTTCACTTGCAATCTTTCACTAACCTTCAGCATCTTGTTTCAAAACGTGCTGAATCCAGCTGTTAACAGAGCACCAAGTCCCAGGCACCATTACTAGTAATGTAATTATTTTTCATTTTGAAAGAAAGTAAAAGAAGTCTGACAACTAAGTGGAGCTCCTCAATAAATTAAATAAAGGCCCGCAGCATTATCATTAGCCATGTCGTTAAATAGCACGTTTTTGGGAAGGAGCAAGAAGCCAGCTCCATCCATCTGGAGTCCCTTGAGATGTGCACGACAGGTGCCAAAGCATAGAGCACCCTTGTGGAAGGGGAAGCTTTGGCTTGCCTTGAGCGTCTGCTTTGGGCAGGTGCCCTAAAAATCCCCAGTACTCTCGCAACCGTTAATAGCAGCTCTGCTACCTCTGTAGGCTTCAAGCACAGGAAAACAGAAAGACAGTGTGTTCTGCATGCCTCTGTCCCTGCAAAGCCTGGAAAGGTCCCAGCCCGAGGAGGCCTTCGCTGCCTGAAGCCCAAGTTTGCAAGGAGAAAGCTCCCCGCCGCAGGCTGCAGAGGTAGGCATGCTGAGCAGGGCACGTTGGCAGGGGCAGGAGCCCCCTCTAGTGGAATCAGGTCACTTTGACTCGTGTTTTTGAAGTCGGAGTTAGTCCACAGAAAAGCTCTGAAAGGAGCCAGTGCAAGCTCTTCGTCAGGGTGTGGGGTGATGGGACAAGGAGTAGTGACTTCAAACTAAAAGAGGATAGATAGGGTATATTAGATAGTAGGGAGACATTTTTATATGAGGGTGGTGGGGCACTGGAACAGGTCACCCAGAGAAACGGTGGCTGCCCCATCCCTGAATTGTTCAAGGCCAGGCTGGATGGGGCTTTGAGCAACCTGGTCTCATTGGAGGCGTCCCTGCCCACGGCAGGGGTTGGAACTAGGTGATCTTTAAGGTCCCTTCCAACCCAAACTGTGATTCTGTTAAAACCTCCGATGGGACAGAGAGTCAGATGTGTCTGAGCACTGCTGGCCACGCGGTGTTTCTAGGTGTTGAGCTTCTTGTAGTGTTTCTGGTTCCTTTGTTGATTCCCTCAGTGTGTTAAGTTGCTTGCAGCAGTTTGAACTTCAGAAACACTCATATTGAAAAGTTGTTATGAATATGGGCTTGTTTATCTCTCCGGCTGCTCCTAAAGCAGTTACAACGGGTCTCCAACTGCGCTGGCGCAGAGCAGCCACCCCTTGCTGCCAATGACGTGATAGGAAGACATTTTGAGCCTCCACGCTTCCTGAACTGGGTTCATTTTATCGTTTGCGTTCTGTCTTTCTTGGCTGCTTGCTGGTTTCACTGGAAACAGTGAGTCTCCTCGGCACTGCTCCATTCATTGCCGTACGCAATTCTAGGAAAAAATCTTGGGCCTCTTTCTTGTAAGCGAGAACTTGAAACGCCAACGTGTTCTTTCTTCCTTCACAGCCAGCCTTAGTGATGCCAATCTGATCGGCAATGGTAGAGAAGAGCAAGAGAAGGAGGAACACAAGGATGAGGTTTGAGCTGTCCTTGCCCTTCCTGGGACTCCTGCTGTGTGTGGGTGAGTAGAGCTGGCCAGAAGTCCGCTGGGATCCGAAGGGTGGCTGCCAGGGGTGCAGCAGAGAAAGCACGGGCGCATGCAGCTGGTTTTGCAAAGTACATGCACCCACATCTTCTGAAACTGGCAAGTACAGCTGCTGCTCTCCAGAGTGAGTGTTTCCCTCAGAGGACAGAAAAATGGGAATTCAGCCCTCTCAGGCTAGAGGAAGAATCTAAGGTCCCTAGGGAGCTTTTGCTTGCTAGCACTAAAACACCTGGTCTCCAAAATTTATGCAACAAGGTGGGTGAAGTTAAGAGCTGGAACTTCAGGCACTACTTTCCACAGCAGCGTGAACTATGAGGGTCTGAATTTTTAATTCTTATTTTATTTCTACTCTTCAGTCATGCACTTTTCTTAAATCATTTTGTGATCAAGGGTGAATAACTTCCATTCTGTGTTCAGATTCACTGTGATATCATGGGAGGGGCAGCATTTTCCACGTTACCAGTTTGAACTGACCAGAGTTTAAAAAGCTGTTTTAAGATGAAATGAGGAGTATCTGTAAAGGCTATAAAGAAGCTGGTAACTACAAAAGATAATTGTGAAAGGTAACTAAAAGGTAACTGCTGTAAGACTACAACTCCTGTGCCAATGTGCTGTAAATACCAACTGCTATTCTTTGAGAAAACTGAGAACATTTGGTTTGGCAATGTCCTGTTCTTTTTCAAATTTAAATTGATTTTATACAAAGAAAAAAATCATCAGATAGCCTTCTCTCCAGCCAAGTCCTATGCCTGTGTAATTTCAAATCTACAGTTTTGTTATAAGTAGCTCCTACTGTACAGCAGGCATTACCTGGATTGAGACAACAGCACTAAACACTTAAATACACCTCATTCCTTTACTTACTTAGGTTACTTTCTATCAACAAATATCTTTAAAGCAGATCACAAGTCTAATGCAGATCTCCTAAAAACTTTTTATAATACTTCATCTCCAGACTTCAATGGGGCTACTTGTTTCCTACAAAGAGAGAGAAAATCATGTAGGTAAATCACTTTACAGACTTAAATCGAGCATCAGGCTCCATTCTACCAGTGGCATACTCTTGTAGAGCACAGCTGCTCTCACTGCAGAAAACAGGCATGATTTTCCAGCACTCCTTGGCCCATGGTGATAAAGCAAAATTGTTGGGTGTACTCTGTGCAATAAATCTTTTTCTAAACAGGCTCAAAAATCATTCAAATTTCTGTTCTGCATTACTCTATGTTAAAAATGGCTTCCAAAGAAAAATACTTCATTTTAAAACAACATCCTCTCTCAGTTAACAGAATGTTTTATTTAGCACAAACATAAGAGTATTAACATGTCTTTCAAGCAGCTGAATTCAGAAACAATATCCTTGAAATAGGAAAGGTATATGATATCAGTGGCTAATTTGCTTAACACATGTTTTTCTTTCTTTTGTAGTTGGCACCGCAGCTCAGGAGGGTAAGTGTATTTTACCAGCATTCTTAACAATTTATTATGCTAAAAAGACCAACTATGCCTCACAAGTGAGAACTCCTAGTCAAACGGAAGTATTTGAATTATAAAAATATTGTAGGATAGGAAAAAAAATCCCTGTTCACTGGCTGTCTTGAATTGTCACTAATTATTGTTAGTGATCCTGAAGTAGGGTTGGGCATTTTCAGAGAGTGGTAAGCAATGGCTTGTTGGGTGGGCTGATTTGTGGGCTGATTTGCCAACACTAACTATTTGTTTCCTGCAGTTACTGATGAAGAACTGAAGGGTAAGTGTATTTTACTGGCATTCTTCTATTCATTCTAATACGGTATGATATAAAACTTCGCAGGCAAGGACTAGAAATATTTGAATTCAAGCAGTGCATTGGGAGGGAAACATTTCCTGTTTCTTAGTTGCTACTTCCATCACTGTTCGGAGAAATCAACTATAATGAGTTGCCCCTAGTTGCTGTTAGTGGTCTTCAAGCAGGGTTGGATATTTGCAGGGACCAGCAAACACACGGATAAACAAAACTATCAGTGGTGCGTGGACAGACTCCAACATAAAGCTGAGCATTCTGTGATGGTATTTTGATACTGCCTAGTGTTGCAAAGAGATGAGCTTAAAAACTAAAAGTAAATGTGCATGCAGAAAATGCATACATACAGAATTTACATTGTTCAGTAAAGTCAAAGAATGAGCAGAGAAAACTGTTGTGGTGGAATCAAGGGTGGGCAGGGAAGCTTGCCAGAAGCTCTTTGTAACGATGATTTCCCTTCTTGTTGGCCCATCTTCCCACGAAGAATTCCAGGTGGATATTTCTGGAACCACAGTGACAGTCGTATGCCCGTTGCCTGAAGAAATAACATGGAGTCCAAAAGGTTTAGAGGCTCAAGGCAATACGTACGTGAAAGAGAATCATGACAGTTCTCCTCTCAATTTGAGTTGTACATCAGGTGGCAAGACGATCCAAATGTACCTGAAGGCCAGAGGTGAGTGAAAAAGCATTTGGTCTATGAGAATCTACATGGGCTAGAGGTAAAGCCTACATCTTTCACTGACAAATGTTAAAAGAGATGAGGCGTGATTCTCAGTGCTGTTGGGCTGAGTGAATGCTATTCTGCAGAGGTTATTCCTGCTCTGTGTGGACAATAAAAGAGTCCAAAAGCACAGTTTTGGCAAAATGAATCTCCCTGCAATCTGCGCCTTTCCCTTCTGGTCTCCTCAGTCCCAAGATGGTTTCATATCAGGGGTTCCCACATACATAGTTCACAATGTTTTCTGCACAGCTTCTGCCACGTGACAAGGCAAGAGTAGTCTGCCATAAGGGCTAGAGGCATTTCCTATCTTGTAGAGTGGAAAACTCCAGTCTGGAGCACACAGCCTTGTTCTGTGACCCAGCAGCCAGGAAGAGTTTACCTCCGCCCTGACACAGTGTTTTAAGCCTCTGAGCCCGGTGAGGTTTGGGCAGCTGCTCTACATTCAGTGCTTAGAATGCAGCCAAGGCAGCAGGGGTTAAGGCTAGACAGGCATGAGAAGAGCACTAATGTTCTAGGAGATGCTTTGCTCAGGCCATGCAAAACAGCAGAGCGTAGTGAAGGTACTGCACACACTGATCCCCGAGACCGTATGCAGATTGAAACGGAGAGGGGATATAATGGTCTGTGCCTTCCTCCTTCCTTTCTGTTTGCTCTTTACTCCTCACTCAGAACCATTATCTTTTCTGCTAGCATTAACAGATACGTAAGGCCCAGACATAGTGAGCAGAAAGCACTTGACTAACATCTTGGGTTTGTAGCCTTTCCCTTAGCCCTCTGCTGACAAGATGGGGTACCTGGCTTCTGAGCACCTTTGTCTTTCCTCCTGGCAGTGTGCACCAACTGTAGGGAGCTGGATACCTTGACTGTGACAGGGATCATCATTGCAGATCTTCTCATCACCCTTGGGGTGCTGATTTTGGTCTACTACTTCAGCAAAGACAGGAAGGGGAGACCAAGCGCTGGTGCTGGCAGTCGGCCACGAGGTAAGAGCTATTTCAGACATTTCTGCTCTCTGTGATGTCCGCTAAGTGCTAAACGAAGCACTTCCCCTGCTGAGTGAGAGAATCCTCTGCTCCCCGCAAGTCCCCAAGGCCTTGCCAAACTCCACTCCTGATAGCCACATCTGTTGCTCTGGACAGCCTTCTGTAGGGGCCAGGTGTGGCTGCTGTGTTGTGTCAAAGGCTTCCTGCCCATAGGAAACCATTTCCCAGCCTGCTGTGAAGCAGCACTGAGTTTGTGATGAAGCAAACACTGTACAGCAGATGCTTAGCTTGTGAGTGTGGCCTGCCGACCCAGCCTGACCCCGGCCCACTCAGCTGCTGTCCCAGGCATTCAAAGACCCAGAATCAGGCATGCATTCAGGCATGAAATCAAAATCATGGTCTTACTGAAGTTGTACATTTGAATTCCTGGCTTCCGAGGCCACGGTTTGGTGGCCCAGTGAGTCCAGCAGAGGGGCTCATAGATTATAAATGCTGGGGCAAGGTGATGCAGGGTAGTGACTTCACCACCCTGGCTTTGTGCAGATCAGACGTTGCCATTTTTTCCGTAGCACCCACAAAGCAGATATAAATCTTTCGGCAGGTCTGAATTCCCTACTGTATGCTCATTGTGCCTGTTGTGTGTTGGGTTTGACAGAAATGTGATGTGCTCACACCTATGCATCTTGCCAAGCCAGGGGAATATAGATCGGGTAGCCATTTGTGGAGCTGTAGCCTGGGCCTGTGGTCATGGGGCTGTCATGTTTTCAAGTAGTTCTTCTTGAAGAAGAAAGATGGATTTCCTCCTAAGTGATCAGAAGGCCTCCTGACTGCAGCAGTGGGTCTTTAAATGCTTTATGCTCGTAATAAAGCCATACAATGTTACCCACGGTATGCATTACCCTGGGATCAACTCTGTGAAAGTCCATCGTGATATGTTAAAAGAACCATCACCAAGGCTGACCCCTCTTTGCCTCTGTTGCAGGTCAGAAAATGCAGCGTCCTCCCCCCGTTCCAAACCCAGACTACGAGGTATGGAGAACCTGCCTTTTTTTCCACCTCTTTGTGGGCTGGGGAAGGGTAGCCAGAGCTAGGAATCTGTAGCATTTGTCCTTTGTTTCTCCTTTGGAGAAGCATCCAGTCCACCTCCAAGTTTTCCAGGGGGTGGAGGAAAAAGGTGGTGAGGACGGAGCCCCTTCTCTTGGTGATGACACAGGGAGTCAGGAGCAGAACTGCAGCTTCCTGCAGACTGCACAATGCCAAAGCAGCGCTGTACCTGGTCTCTCTGTTGTGTTTTTTTCCGAAGTATTGTGTCGACCAAGATCTTGGAGTGTTTGAGGATATATGAATAAAGATTCCTGAACTAACACCTCTGCTGTTCCCACAGCCCATCCGGAAAGGCCAGCGGGAGGTGTATGCAGGCCTGGAATCCAGGGGCTTCTGACATTCCCACAGAAGACAGGCTGGATGGAAAACAGTGGCAGAGGAGTCGCGTGCTTCTGCCCAGCTTGCTACCAGTTCTCTGCAGGCCTGCTGAGGCCCAGGCATTTTGGGGTAAGCCAGGTGGCTGGACAGGACAGGCGCCCTGCTGCCCTATGCTGTCCCACCCCAAGATGTTCCTTCAGTCTGACATTAGGGATAAGAAACAAATGAGACTATTGGCAAGAGAAGTTTTCCTTCTCATTAAAGGACTGGAGCCTCACTCGTAGTTCCTGGCCTCCTTTCCCCTTGTCCTCCTCCCTCTCTGCTCCAGTATCATGCTCTGATTTTCCCTCCGGTTTCATTTCTGCCCCGAGTGCCTCCACTTGCTCCTTGTGCCTCCTGGGTAGCTGGTGGGTGAAGAGCGGGTCCTTGTCAGAGCGACTGGCCTCTGACCTTATCCTGCTCTCAGGCTCTTAGCTTTTGCTGCCCATGACTGTAACGAAAAGGAACAGAGGCAGTCAGTATATTAAAAAGAAAATGTACATTTTCATAGCGAGGCCGCTGCTTTGAATGAAAATATTTCAGTTAAAAGAAAAAAAGTAAGTTTTCCTTTAAAAAAAACGAGAAGCGTTTATACCAGTACATGCCAGCAGGCCCGCCCAGCCCCCTGCCCTTCTGGGAGAAATGGGGGGGCTGAGTACCCCTTTGCATCCAGGGTCCTTTGTGTTTCAGACCTTTGTCTGGACACCTTTAATGGGTCACACGGGAATTTGGCACCTTCCCATGTCATCTGAAAGCCAGCTAGGAAATTAAAGTGCTTGGCTGAGCGTTAGATCTTTGTTACTATTAAATTATAGGGCTCTTAGATATTACAGCTAAGATTTGACCCCCATTTAGCAATCAATGAGTATCACCTCTGCAGTCTGACTGAGACAGCACAGCAGGGATTTTTGTGTTGCCCAGATTAGAACTGAGACCCTTTGGCTCAGCCCCAGGAGCAGCACTCTGTTCTGCAGCAGCTTGTTTGCTGGAATTGAAAGGAACGTGTTGGGGCCACAGAGGCAATGCTCAGGACCCACAAAATCCAAGGGAGCATCTAACTCTTTTGCTGTGTTGTCCTTCTCATCCCAGAGACTTCAAGGACTCCGTTTTTACTGATATTGTATAGTGTAGTCTAGGATAGCATAGTCTAGGATAAAAACATTTCTTTGACCGGCTTGTGTCCTGAAGGCTGTACAAGTACATTTGCTGCTGGAGTTTCATTTTCCAGAACTATTGTCACTTGCAGATTCTCATGATCTGTCCTTGTCGGCTGCCCTTTCTCTCCCCACTTGAGTTCTGCTTGGGCTCTATTAGAAAGATGGCAGGCTGCCTTGCCATTGGTAAAGGTGTTTCAGCTTTCTTTTTATACATTTAAAAATTGCAATGTATTAATAAAATGGGAGACCGAACCTCCAGATATGCATTGAAAAGATTTCCTGTGTTTATGCTTCTATTAAAGAAAACCTATTTGAACTCAGCATAGCAGTTCCAAATCTGCGTGATGTGAAGAGCCGCAGTTCCCAAAGCAGCAGCAGTGGGACAGGTTGTAACTTAAGGAGCAGAGATGCTTAATGTGTGGGAACATTTCTGGCCTGAGACTGGCTGGCTGAGCAAGCCACATTTCTGTTGCTCTGCAGAGAGCAACAGCTCTGCAGGGAGGAAACAGCAGCAGTGGTGGGGGTTGGGGGTGGTTTAGCCCTAGAGTTTCGGCATGGGGAGATGAACACCCCAGCGAAGTTCATGCTTGAGACTGCTGTACTTACCCTGCAGGATGTGGTTTAAAGGCAGTACAGCTGGGTTTACCATACAAAGCATTAAACATCAAGGAGGGAGATTGCAAGATACAGAGAGCACTAACCCCCAGCAGCTCTGAAACTATTCTGGGTCAGGTTCTCATCTTTTGCAAATCAGCACTGCTCCAGGGAAGCTTACTCAGCCTAGCCATCGGGACCACTGCCACGGATGGGATGTGAGAGGCCTGGATCGCTCCGGGTGTACAAATTTTGCTTTGAGCTACACCCTGGTGCTTCTCCCTTTTATAGGGCCTTATACTTCCCTAGTGTTTGCCCCAACCAGTGCCATCCCACGCTCTCCTTATCTCAGTGGGATCAGCGCACATCCACCGACAACATCCTCTGTGTTAGCTGCGCTACCGAGCATTGCTGTGTCCTCCCAGGGGTGAGGCGTGGAGCCTCCCACAGCCAGCGCCGTTGTAAATGCTGCCCCTGCTCCTTGTCTGATGTGCGCAGGGCAGGCTTGCCCTGCTGGGGGTTTCTCCTGCTGTCTGGGTGTGGACAGACATCTCTGCTACATGTTTTTGAGGTCTGATGGCCATGAAACCGCTATGAACCAGGCAGTCTGATGGTCGCTTCTTTTAATGAGGTCCTACTCGGGTGGCTTTGCCGATGGAAGGAGGATACAGCACATTCGGCCTCTAATGGCCATATCAGGCTCACCCTCCACCAGAGCAGTTTAAAGGGAAATACCATGAAGATGTGAAGAGCAAAATGTTGTTGTACAAAGAGCTGACACCACAGGAAAATGGTTGCTTTCTTGTTCTCTAAGACTGATCACTCAGTGATTCCTGTACGGACATGTGCAGTGCACCCACAGCTGTGTACAGACACAATGTTGTTTGCCATGTCAGACATGCCAGATTTGTGGCCAGTTTTCATTGTGTGAAACTGCATGTGAGCTCATTTGGTGCTTGCATTGCACCATCGAGTCACAAGTCAGCTCAGAGCCTGGTGCCCTCTAAAGCCTTAGGTACGTGGAACCCAGATTCTGAGAAAAGCAGGAAAACAGCCTACAGCTGTATGCAACTGGCACATGGGGGATAACCTGGTTTCTGAGGTTTCTAACTGCTAGCTGATCCTGCCTGCAACCTGCCTCCCGTTTTGGCCATGCTCAGGCAGAGGAGTATGGTGGAGCCTCCCAGGAACATCGGAGCTGAGGGGACTGAGGGCTGTCTCTGGCCTTCACTACCCGGCCAGCTCTGCTGCCACGTGTTTTGCATGGTCTGTGCTGCAGTTTTCATCCCCTTCACAGTTTCCATTTCCTCTTTGGGTCTAGCCCACACAAGCTCTTCTAGGCAGCTAACCCAGCTTGCTTCTTTGCTCATGCTTCACTCCCCGAAGCACTGAGGCTGCTTGCAGGCTAGCTGGGTGCCAGGGACCTGGCAGGCCTCTGAGGTCTGGAGAATGCAATTAGATGCCAAGCCCTGCATGTGCAGAGGAAACATCCTATTGTTCACTGCCTCCTGCCACCCCCAGCTCTGGCCAGGCACTTAGCAGGAGTGATGCAGACCCTGCTGAGTGTTGCTGTGCTCCTGCTGTCCCTGTTCCCCAATTCTGGAAGAGAATTTAAGTGAGTCAGGAGCAGCAACCCTCTCCCTTCAGAAGGTCCCCCATCCCCAGCTTCAGCAATGGGCCTGGATGTCACTTGAATCCAGGCACTGCCACGGACCCCTGTCTGCGCTGGCACAGCAGTGTCCTATCAGAACAGGCAGGAACCTTAGGACTCTAAAGGGATCCAAGCAGATCACATCCAACACAGACCTTCCCCAGTGACCGCATGGCTCCCCGGGCCTTAACACAAGTGATGGAGCGGGGAGGCTACGGAACAGACTCATCTTTAATGAGAGGAATACAGAAATGCAACAGGTCGTGGAAAGAGCAGAATGTTACAAGCAGCCCATCCTCGCAGAGATCTGGAGGGCTCTCCAGGCAAAAAGCGACACCATCTTCTGCCAGCAGTGAGTTCACAAAGGCAGTGCCAGGGCCAGGTGTTGGTGCTCTTTGGTACTGGCAGTGGCTTTGCTGTAACAGTAAACCTGGTGTGAAGGAGTCAGTCACTGGCCCTGCTGTCTTCCCGCTTCACTTGCGGCCTTTGGCATGTGCCAGCCGGCTGTATTGTCCATCATCCCGCTCACCAAGAGGCTAAGGGGAAAAAAAAAGGCAAAGTGAGCAACAACTGTGTCTATCCAGCCCTGGGTACAAGGTAAGCTGGCCTAAACCTCCCTTTTCCAAGGTTCTGGCAAGCTCCCCTCACACCCCTGAGTTTAACAACCCCAGAGCGTAAGAGGCATGGGGTAGCTGAGCCTGCCCCATCCTCCGCATCACTCTGGGAGAGAGAGCTGTGAACTCCCCAGCAGAGAGTAATCTCCAACATCGTACGCCACTCCCCCAGCAGCGGTGCCATCGTGGCTACGCCACTGCAGCCCCGTGGAGCTCCTTCCACCCATGCACACACACCCAAATACGTACACACGTGCGCATGCACGCTCACCTGGTAGAGCTGCTCGTTGGCGATCAGGTTCTGCCTGTCAGAAGCTAAATAAAGAAAGACAGCGGTCAAAGATCGGGGGAATCATGGGCAGCGTGGTGAGCATTTGCAGACAAACCCAAGTGGCTGGCTGCTTTGAGCTCTGTGCTTTTATTTCTTCTGGGAGACATGGTAGAAAGCCCCTGCATCTTGCACCCTGAAAGGCCACCACGCAGCTCCTAGAGAAGCGCAGGCACTTGTTGTCCCCAGCTGCAGGCAGCTAGCAGGGCTCTCCCCTCACCTCGTGACATGCGTCCCTTGTCCTGGCCACTGATGCAGTACACAGCAACCATCAGGAGGACGGTGGCGATAACATCTGCAACCACAATCCCCGAGATGGTGGGAGCGTCCACTTCGATGCAATTCTGGCACACTGGAAACACAAAAGGACACGAGGACTGAGAGCAGGACCCCGACCAGGACCCTGACCCTTGCCTCCAACCGCAGTGGCTGCCCTGCCACCTGGGCCCATCCGAGCCGGGACGACCTAGGACAGGAGCTGGCAAGACTTTCACCAACTGGCAGAACCAGCCACAAGCTCTGTGAAATCAGTATTTCCCTTAAAAATTTGCATAAAAACTCCAAGCAGTCCTGTGGCTCTAGAAACAGGGCTTCTGACACTTACTTCGATAGTACACCTGGAGAGTGAGCTCTTTGTTTTCCTTTATACAGGTATAGATGCCTCTGGGATCGTCATAAATTGCACCCAAGTCCAGCTCCGTTGCGTTTGCTATCTGCTCATTACCTTTCTTCCAGAGTACATTTTTGTCTGATCCACAGGTCAGGAACACCTTCTCGTTTTTTTCTTTCACAATTATTGTCTGTCCTGTAAAATAAAGGAGAGCAGAGAGCTTGACAGCTCAGTCCTCAGCCCTCGCAGTGGTGCAGAGCTTAGGAGTCTCACTCACAGAGACGGCTGTTGCAGACAGCATCGCATTAGGCTGTCCCCCGAGACACGGAAAGGACACTGCAAACAGAAACCTCTGCAAAAAAAGCAGATTGCCCAGTGCAAAAGCAGTCCAGTGTTCAATAGGTGGTTATTTAATGCAGCTCTGGGTAGTGTACAGATCCAATTTTCCTTTGAGCGAAAACCAACTGGAACCAGGTATCTATCTGGACCCATTCAGCCTGCGTGTGTCGGAGCCTCATCCTGCACAGAGTTTGTTTTGGTAATGAAGTGCAACTGCAGCAGAGACATTTTAACAGCGAGTGAAATGTCTTCACCAACAAGGACAGGAGTTGAGCCCAAACAAGCGAGGCAAAACCCCGCAGAGGGTGACACTGAAAACAACCATTCTTAGTGAAAACCATCCAAAAAGAAAACCAACAACATAGAATTGCTTCCTTGGCCCAAACACATCACCCTCAGAGCCTGCATGTGGAGAGCAAATTCCCTGTCTTACTTGCTGGGCACTGGAGCAGAGTACAGCGTACAGCCTCTCCTGCTTGAGTACGCGTGCTGGTACAAAGCCCATGGCTACTTCAGTCTAACGCCAGAGTACTGCCATGTCCAACCACACGCTGTGTCACCGTCAGACAAGTCTGCGCCATCAAAGACAAGCCACGGCATCCAGACTGCCACAGCAATGGCCCCAGTCCTAAGCGGGCTGACCGAGCCACGAGGGTGAGCCCATCCTCAAGACTTGTTGCACCAAATCGCTCCTTCCTCCCTACCCATGCCCGTCAACCTCACACCGAGGAGCTGTAATGGAAAACCCCAGCCTCAAAACCCCGGAAAAGCAGCACGGCACGCCGGGGGTGCCGTCCCCATGTCCCCACGGGGTTCAGCACCCGATGCCCTGGGGACTTACCTTGGACACCCAACCCGGCCACGGCCACGCTGGCGAGAAGCGCCCAGGTGCCCAGGGCCTGTCCCCTCCGCATGGCGTGAAGCAGCGGCAGCTTTTCGGGGGGGAGGAAGAGGAGAGAGCTCCTCGGCACGGCGCGGCGCGATGCGCCACCCAGGTCTTTGTCAGGCAGCGGAAACCCGGGGGCTGGGGCCTCCCTCCTCCGAGGGCAGCGAGGACTGCCTCCTCGCCCAGCCCTGACACCCATGGGAGGGCACGATGGGCCTGAAGCAGCAGGTCCACCAGGTGGCTACGGGCCCCCACAGCACCCATGGGTCCCTCAGAACCTGTGGGTCCCCTCAGTTGCCATGGAACCCCCAGCACCCATAGGTCCCCAGCTGTTATGGTCCCCCCTGGCTGCTATGGGCCCCTGGCTGTCATTCCTTCCCCCCAGCACCCATGGTCCCCCCAGCACCCATGGACCCCCAGCACCTCTGCGTCCCCCAGCTGCCATTCACCCCCCAGCACCCACAGGTCACCTCAGCTGCCATAGAACCCCCACCACCCATGGGTCCCCACCTACCATAGTCCCCCCCGGCTGCTACAGGCCCCTGGCTGCCATTCCCTCCCCCCCAGCACCAATGCCCCCCCCCCCCAAGCTGCCACAACCCCCCAGCACCCATGGGTGCCCGGCTGCCATATGCTCCCCCAGCTACCACAGCACCCCCTCAGCTGCTACAGGAACCCCAGCTGCCATTGCATCCCCCAGCTGCCATTGCCCCCTCCCCCACCACCCAGGGTCCCCCCCAGCACCCATGCAACCCCCTCAGCACCCATGGGTGCCCAGCTGCCATATGCCCCCTCAGCAGCTGTAGGACCCCCCAACACCTCTGCATCCCCCAGCTGCCATTGCCCCCCCCAGCTGCCACTGCCCCTCACCACCACCCATAGACCCTCCCACCATCCAGGGACCCCCCCCCAGCACCATTAGGACCCCTCAGCACCCATGGGTGCCCAGCTGCCGTATGCCTCCCCAGCTGCTGCAGGACCCCCAGCGCCTCTGCACACCCGGGCTGCCATTGCCCCCCCCAGCATCCAAAGGCCCCCAGCTGCTCTGGGTACCCCCCCAGCACCCCTAGAAGGAGGAGGAGGAGGAGGAGGAGGAGGAGGAGGAGGAGGAGGCGAGGCTGTCTCCCGCCGCCTGCCGTAGCGCCGCCTTCCCGTGGTGCCGCGCGGGCCGCGGGACCATGGCGGCTCCCGCGGGCTCGCTGGTGGCGGCGGTGCTGGCGCACTCGGGCCGCCTGGACAAGGAGGGGCTGGGCACCCGCATCGGGCGGCTCTCCCGGCGGGTGGAGGAGCTCAAGGCGCGGCTCGGGGCGCCGGGGGGCCGGGAGGGGGCCGGGGGGGAGGAATTTGGGGGATTTGGAGGGGGGGGGGGGGGCGGGAGGGGCCGGGGGAGGTCGTGAGGGAGGAATTGGGGGTCCCGGGGGGGGGAGGGGGGGGGGAGGGGCTGAGGAGGGCCGGGAGTAGCCGGGGGAGAGGAATTGGGGGTCCCGGGGGTAGGAATTGGGAGTCCCGCAGGGGGAATTGGGGGTCCCAAGGGGAGGATTGGGGGTCCCGGGGGGGGATTGGGGGTCCCGGGGGGGATTTGGGGGTTCATGGGGGGGCCGTGAGGGAGGAATTGGGGGGTCCCGGGAGGGGGAATGGGGGGGCCGTGAGGGGCTGGGGGGGAGGACCTGGGGGCCCTGGGGGGAGGAATTGGAGGTCCAAGGGGAGGACAAGAGAGGCCAGGGGGAGGACTTAAGGGTTTTGGGGAGAGGAATTAAGGGTCCTGAGGGAGGAATTGGGGGTCCCGAGGGTCCCTGACAGGGCTTGGCCGGGCGGTGACTTTGCCCCGTGTGCCCCCGCAGGGAGAGGTGTGCTCCGCCATCACCAGCAAGTACAGCGAGTTCCTGCCCAGCGCGCAGAGCGCCGAGGAGCTGGTGTCGCAGGTGGACGGGCTGTCCGGCAGCATCGAGCTGCTCAGGGCCGGCATCGAGGAGCAGGTGGGACCTGCTGGGCTTCCCCGGCTGCTGGCAGCTTCTTCCAGTCCCACCACGCACCTGCGGGTCCTCGCCTGCTGTGTGCAGGGGGGACAGGGATGGAGGACACGGGCCTGAAGGCTGTGGATGGCATCACCCCAAAAAAATGATGGCATGGGTTTACGTCCCGTCTGGGGTGTGCCTGAGAATAATTAAGGGGTTGTTAGTTGTAGTTTGCTTGTTGTGCCCTTGGAGAAGTGTGTCGCACGTCTCCAGAGGAGAGAGAAGGATCCGCCTGGTTGCATCGCGGTAGGGTGTGATGCAGTGACAGACAGGCTGAGTGTTGGTCCTGCGGGGATTTGGGGCAGAGAGGTCACTGATGTGCACCACCCAAATCATGGCACATGGCAGCGCATATTCACTGAGCCATTGAGGAGAATGTGAGCAGGCCCTACCGGCTGGATCCTCTCTGCTTTTGTGCTGCTTTGATTGATTCCAACGTGACTTGAAGGAGTGCCATGTGGTGTTCTTCACAGAAAAGCATGATGTGTTAATAATGTAATGAAAACCAATCTAATGTAAATAAAAGGTAATAAACAACAGCAGTTAAACACACACACACAAAATCATGTTAACTAAACCAGGTTAAAAAAAAAAAGTTTCAATATCTAGCTTCTGGGTCATACCTTACCAGCACTATGTATGAGGTTTTGGTACCAGGCAAGTCATGTTCACTTCGCTGGAGTTAGTTCTGCCTTTGGAGACCCTAAAGCCAAGTGTTTCCCGTGATCTGGGGTTCTGTAACGTTGTCAATTGAGTTAGCTTTTGGCTCACTTCCAGTGAGCCTGCATTTAAAATGGCTGTGTTAAAAGAAAACTCAACTCCTTTTGATAGCCTTTTGATACTGAGTTTCCTTCTAATGCCTTGACAAAGCGTGTAATGTAATAAAAAAAGAAGCCAGCATGGATGAGTTTCCAGTAGGGAAATTATAAGGATCTTTCTAACAGAGAGTAAAATCGAAGGCCATAGAAACCGAAGACAAAGTCATTATCAAATGCCAGAGCAGATATGTTGTTAACATTGAGTCTTTCGTCTTTCTCACCAAAGTACTCTATTAACAGAAATACTTTATATCTTGTTGTCACTTTTAAGAGGAAATCTATTAATGTTTGGCAGATGTCTGATGAAAAATTTCTTATTTTAGGTTCAAAGAGACCTAAACGTCGCTGTTGCTGAATTTACTGAATTGAAGCAGCAGCTGGAGCGAGACACACTGGTTTTGAGTATTCTGAAAAAGCTACAAGAGGTGAGGAAGGGATGTGCATCTTAAAATCATTAAGTGGTGGTTGCTGCTCAGTTCGTGGCTTTATTCGGGGCTTCTCTTTTCAATAACTAACGGTAACTCGTGTGTCTACTCTTGTTGTTTAAAATTATGTAGTCTAATAGATATGCTGTTACATACGATCCTGTTTGATTGTTGCAGTTTGATACAGCTATTAAAGAGTACAACACTGCATTGTTGGAGAAGAAGTATGTTGTAGCAGCTCAACAACTGGAAAAGGTAATGACTTCGTAAGCGTGTGGCAAAATTGTTGATAAATATTTTCAATAAATTTCACAAGGTCCTTTTCAGTAGCAGGGGCAACAGTTACCCATGTTTTGTGTTTGTCCTTTACTGCCAGGCACGAAGCAGCCTGAAAATGCTGGAATCCCGCAAGGGCTTTGAGCTGAAGATCCTGAAGGCACTAGGCACAGAGCTCACAGTGCAGACACAAAATATGCTCTATCATCTAGGAGAAGAATGGCAGAAGTTGGCTGTATGGAAGCTTCCTCCTTCAAAAGGTGCCCGCAATTCTAGTTTGTTGCACTGTTTTTGCTTTGCTACTTCAAATAAGTCTGGTTTCAAGCACCTACAAGTTAGGAGATACTGTAATATTGTTGAATTAAGGTTGGTTTAAGGAGAGATTTCCAAAGTTTTTATTCTGACTGTATATATTATCCTACTAGGGTAGTTGTAAGAATACTTTATCTTCTCTGATAGGTTTTTGGCTGCTACTTTTGTTGCAGCTGCTCTAGAATTTGTATGTTGGTGTCTTCATTAAAACACAAACTTTTCCTTTGATCAGATTTGGCTTACAGTGGGGACAAGGGGGGTGATTGTCACTAAACGTCAATTTCATGGCAACTGAAATAAGAATTCTGCAGATTTGTCCTGTACTGAAACACAAGGTATTTGGTACTCTTCTGATGCTTATAGGAACTTTGTTTTGTGTAAATGAGGAGAGGTAGCATATCGCTTTAGCTGCCAGCTGAGGAATGTGGTAGGTTCTCAGATCTGCTGTATCTCAGACCACATTCTAACACAGAGATGTTTCTTCCTTTTCTCTAGAAAGTAGCAGCCTGGAGTCAGTGATGCATTCAGAATTGCACTTATGCACACTGCCATCAAAAGAGGAAGAGATTGCTGGCCCGCCTGTTGCTTCTGTGCTGCAGGCATTTGCTGTCCTAGGAGAACTGCGCACCAAGCTTAAAATTTTCGGTAAGACAGACCTTGGATCCACATAGCTGTTGCAGCCTGAGTGGATATCAGTTTAGGCTTGTTGTAGGATGGATATTGCGATCCAGTTCACTTTAGTCGTACATTGGGAGATGTCTTCGTCGGTTGCCTTGTGTTTCCCACTGAGCATGAGGTGAATCCTCTGGTTTTTACAATATGAAACTGCCCAGAATTATTTATCTTTTCCTGTCAGGTTATTCTAGTATACTGTTTTGATCTGTGGCTTTGTGGTTTCATGGTCTGATTAAAGGGTTTAAAGGGCTTTTCCAGTTAAAGCTTCCTTATCTACAAAGACCAAGACTGTTGGTTTTAGTCAGCTTCTGGGCTTTTCCGTTCTCAGGTGTCAGCAAGAAGTAATCAGGAAGCATGACAGATGCTAGGACAGGATTTCATACTTCTGGCTTTGTAATTGTTCATTTTACATCAACTATGCAGCAATTTGTTAGGCCTCCATATGTGTTTTATAGGAGTCAAGTGGTCTGTAGTGAAACCAAAGCCAGCGTTTTACGTCATGAATGTTCTCTGACACAGCTAGTCTAGACAGTGCTTCTTCCACTTCACTTGAAGAATCTGTGCATCCAAAATACTGCCAGTTCGGCCTCACTGGAACAAACTCCTGCTGTAGGAAAATATCTTTTTTTTTTCATATCTTAGGCCAGTTGTTGCTGAAATACATCCTCAAGCCGCTGATTTCATACCCATCTCTTCAGCCATTCACAGAAGAACTGTCGGATGTGGTCATCCTACGTTTTAGGTGTGAAGATCCTAACTTGGATCATTCCTCTCCTGTGGAGGTTTTTGACAAGATCAAGTTCATTCTTGAAGTTCTCCACAAATACTTGCTGAGTAGGTAGTCCCTCCCTTTGGAATTACTGGGAAAGTGGGCTCAGTTTAACCATAAATTCAGTTGTCTTTTGATCGGGATGGAGGTTGTTCCACAGTCACAGCACATGGTTTGGATATGAAGAACATCTCCTTTATAAAATTATGGAACAGTTGAAAGATGCTTTTTTGACAGGAAGGACTGAGTGAAATGGTGGAGGGTCGTGTCCAGGAAGCAGGTATATTAAAATCCATTTCTGTTCTCTTGAATTCAGATGTGCCAGTTGAGCAGCGTGTGGAAGACAAGAAGGAGTGCAGAGTGACACTGGCAGAACTGCTGGGTGATATGATATGGGAAGAGTTGTCAGACTGCCTCATTCAGAACTGCCTAGTGAATTCAATCCCAACCAACAGTAGCAAACTAGAGCAGTATATAGAGGTAGGCGTGAAATACTTTCGAATTTATATAGTTGAAATGCCACATGGCCAACCTCATCAGAAAGCTGTCTTTTGCTGATCTAGAACTGTGTTATTTATCTCAGGTAAACCGTGGCTTGTTTTTCCTGTCCTATTAAGGGTGCAGGGTCTCTGATCCAAGGACCTCAGGCCAAATTTAACTAAGACTTGGAGGTTCTCAGGTGTGTGGCATAAGGCTCTTGTGTGAGCCTCTGTAAGAGGCTGAAGAGGTCTTTTACATGCTGATGCGGGATCTCTGGCTTCTTGTGAATGAACTGCTGTGTTTGACTTTGTTTTTTTTTAATTGTCTAATGATCACGGGTTTCTTGTGTAGGCCACTTTTTTAAAAACTTAAAACTTTAAAAAAACTTAACTTTAAAAATCTTAATAATAGTGATATCTTTACTAGTGAAGAATGCCAAAAGATACTTTTCCTGGAGAGGCAGCTGTTTGAAACAGCAGCGATCATAGGGCAAACCCCCCAGTCCCTTTGCCCCAAGTAGCCCAGCGTAATGAAATCTAATCATCTTGCTCCTCTGATTTTTGAATTAGGTTGCCAGCAAAGTCAGGAAACAAACTTGCAGCTAGAGGACTGTATTATTGTACAATCATGGCCTCCAACTGAGCCAGCTTCTTCCAAAAGATTGCTGTAGAACTGTTAGATAGTTCCCTCTAAACTTAATTTCGTCTTTTGCCTTCAACTGAGTGGAGGAATTTATACCCAGCTTTAATTTTGCTCTTGGATTTTAGGAGATTATAACTGGCAATTCACAAGTATCAATGTAGAATGTGTCTGCCTTTCTCAGGTGATTAAATCCACAGAGGAATTTGAAAAAGCCCTGAAGAACATGCAGTTTTTGAAAGGAGACACGACCGATTTACTGAAATACGCTCGTAACGTCAATTCCCACTTCGCCAATAAGAAATGTCAAGATGTGATTGTGGCAGCCAGAAACTTGATGACCTCAGAAATACACAATACCGTAAAGGTGCCTGTTGTTGCAATATCTTGTTTTCCTATGTGGAAAAATAGTGTAGCAGGTGAAGAAGGCTTCTCTAGGACAGTTGAGGGTTTTTCGTTTGTTTGTTTGTTTTGTAGAGCACTGATTACTTGTGATTATTTGGTGCTTTTGGCAAACAACGGTGTTGAAGTTGTTTTTAATAGTGCTCAAGCGGGTTATTTCACTACCAAGATGTTACTTAACATGTTTGAAGCTTACTTTTGTAGGCTTTTCTGGCTAGTATCATAAGCGTAAGAAAATTCAGAGGATCACTTACAGACCTTGCTTCTAGGCATGAAACACTGTATAGATTGCTTCATGGTCTGCTGTGTAGTTCATAAGCCATGAGACCTCCAAGGGTCTTAGGGGACCTCTGCAGCTTTGTATTAATCTTGAGTCTTAAATCAATATTTTGTAGTCATCCACAGCCTCTTTTCCGTGGGCTGCAAATAATGTTCTGCCTTTCTTTTGTTTTCCCTTAGATCACCCCTGATTCGTGTGTAGCCCTACCAAAGCTTCCTGATCCTGGGTCAGGAGATCACTTAAAAATGCAAAAAACATCTAAACAACTTCCTAAGGAGATGGTGAATTTGGAGAATGAGACCAAACTGAGCCAGTACACGTTCTCTTTGCCCACATGCCGCATCAGTTCATCGGTGGAGAAACTGATGGAACTGGCTTATCAGACGCTGTTGGAGGCTACAGCCAGCACAGATCAGTGGTAGGAATTATATATCAGCGGGTAATTCCTGGGAGTCAGATATTTATTGCCTTTGGCAATTCTAAGCATCCGTTAATCGAGTAAAAGAAATATAAAAGAGCTGAAGATACTTAAAAATTAGAATGAATCATTAAAGTTACACTGTGTTTTGGCTGGAGGCTGCTCCCTGGGTTTGTGCGGTAGACTGGTACAGCAGGAGCAGCTGCTGAATATGTTCCCTGCAATAATCTTGTTAAGCAGTGTTTGAGGCTTATGTTCTGAGGGAGCATTCAGGTGGGTTTTGCCATATTGTAGCTACTGCAGCAGTGAAAACGCAGTGAATCCCTAGGCTGCACAAGGCAGCTCATGGCTTCAGTCTTTTAGTTGGAAGAAACTCTACTGCTGTGTTCATTTTTATATTTTATCGTGTGTTTCGATTATTTAGAAAGATAAAAAAATGTATCTTTTGTTCCATCCAAATGGTAAGTTATGGCACCTATTCTGAGGAGAGTTCTTGCTTTCTTTTTTCACGTGCTGGATGAAAGCAAAAAACTCCAGCTCTACATCTGGCAGGGCTCTTCAGAGAAAACAATTAAACATTCTGAGAACCTACATAGAGTCGGTTTTAAAAACCGGAGACCACAACCCTGAAGAGGGAGAGTTTCCTAGGTACTGAATGCCTTTCACTGTACTGTGGCAGAAAGAGGGCTGACTACTTATGCATACCTATTGGGAGAAAGGACACTGTTCCCTTTGTTTGCAGGGTTTCATAATCTCTGTTCTGACATGTGGCTTGAAGTTCATCTCTTCCACGCTGAACTTACAAGGTCATCACAGCTTTTGTGAGAAGCCTTTGTGAATTTTCCAGGATGCTGCTTTTATTGACATTGCTGTAATTGATCTTGACAATTTATCCCTTGTTCAGTAAGAAAAACGTGCTTTACCACTAATAAAACCTTTTTTAAGAAAGGCTTGAGAGTCGCTTGGCAGACGAGATATAAATTCCACAGACAAACTAACACGAACCTTATTTTCTTTGTAGCTGTATACAGCTCTTCTACTCCGTACGGAATATATTCCAGCTGTTTTACGACGTAGTACCAACATACCACAAGTAAGTGTATGTATGTGCATTACTTAGGGCCTGTTTGGAGACACAGCAGTGCGATTGGAATAGCCCCGCTTTCCATGTTTGTCCACCACAGCCAAAGATTACTAAGGGCTTCCTCCAGTGGGAAAAAGCTGGTGCTCCTAATGCATTATTAAATTATACCTGCTGCAAAATATTTGCCTGAGAGTTTCTGAGTTGGCAGTCTTATGACCAAGGAGATAGTTTTTAGTGTTTCCTTGATGTGAATGAAATTGGTTCTGTGCCTGATGGCCCTTGTGTATGTGGGAACACAGGAAACACGAGCTGAAGTTGCATCTCGAGAACATAACTGAGTTTTGTAAACTGTCTTATCCATCCATTTACTAGAGTGATGCTTAGGTAACTAGAACAGAGTCCTCATCCTTGGCATTGACAGGGGTTAGCCTTTAAGATTGTTCACGATGCTTTTCCTGTAATAAAGAGCACCAGTGAAGATTTAAAGTATACAATTGTGTCAAAGAACACTGAAGTATTACTGAAAAGGCCTTCTCTCTTTTCCTCACTGTTATGCTGTAAAAAAGAATCTTCCTGTTTGAAAATTGGTTGTTAGAAACAACCAATGTGAGTACAACACGCAGCTGGAATGCCAAGGTTCCATTTCACTAGCCATAGAACTTCTTTTGTGTATGTAAGCTCTTGTGTGGATGTGGGAGGAGTTTAAATACTTCTTTTCCAACTGATGGCTTTACCAAGCATTCCTTTCAGTTATTTACAGCAACAGCTAGGACAGATGGGCTGTTTAGTGTACATATGACAGTTTTCTAACGGGGTCAGGTCTAAATGCATAAATTTCTTCTTCCTCCTTCGTATGACAGAGAAAACCTTCAGAAACTCCCGCAGCTAGCAGCTATTCATCACAACAACTGCATGTATATTGCTCACCACTTGCTCACCATGGGACACCAGTTCCGATACCGCTTGACAAACATCCTGTGTGACGGAGCGGCTACTTTTGTAGATCTGGTACCTGGTTTTAGGAGACTTGGTAATTTTACCTTTCAGTATTTTATGGAGGGAAACTCTGAGATAGATAAGCTTGTACCAGTTTAATGTTAGCCTGTCATCTATAGTTAATTCTGCTACTCAGCTCTTTTTCAAAAGTGCTGTAGCAATCCATGCTGTGCAAAAGCTTATTAAGTACGTGACCGAGCTTGGTTAAATTGGCCCAAAATAATAAGTTTATTATTCAGCACTTACAGTCTCTAAATTGGCATAGGCAGAGCAAATTTAATAATTGCTTAATTGCTTCTCTCTGGTTGTTTTTGCTTCTAAAGGAATGGAGTGTTTTCTGGCCCAGATGCGAGTGCAGAAAGGAGAAATCCTGGAGAGGCTGTCAAGTGCCAGGAATTTTTCTAATATGGATGATGAGGACAATTACTCTGCAGCAAACAAAGCAATAAGGCAGGTAAGCAAGGCAAACAAAGTCAAATATGCTGTTGTCTGTAGATGTTGTCCTTGGAAAGGTACAGTATGCAATATTAGTCCTGAGAACTGTGCGCTGTTTCTGCAGAGTGAAACTTTGCAGAAGATGAATTTTCTGGCATGCTTTTTTTCCCCCCGGGCTGTGTCTCATTGTGTAGAATGCTGAGTTCAAGTCCACATGCTCCAAGATGACATAGTTTCCTAATCTTGAACTTTTGTTTATAGTGCATATCTAGGGTATTTCATTTTTCAAGGGAAAGATCCACGAGCCATAATGCAAACTGAAATTGTGGCATTTTTTTCCAAGAAGGTCTGCTTTATGTGGTAGCAGGATGAAGTCATAGCCTTCTGCTTCTGTAAAACTTTTCTGTCCACGTGCGCTCACCTTATCATTTTGTGCTTTTCTTAATGTACTTCTTGATAACACGTAGAGAATGTACAGCTGTTGTCTTCCAGGTATTGCATCAGTTGAAAAGACTGGGGAAAGTTTGGCAAGATGTCCTTCCAGTGAACATATACTGCAAGGCCATGGGGACCTTACTGAACACAGCGCTCTCAGAGATTGTCACTAGGATTTCTGCCCTAGAGGTAACTGCACGAGGTGGACATGCCAGGCGTAGGGGTGGTGTGTGTGACCTCTAGAAATTCTTTCCAAATTGAGGTTTCAGGGGAGCCAGTTGTAGTCTACATGTTGAAGAGCTCCCCCACTGTGAATTGGGTGGCCTCTTTTCCTTTAATAGCTAGGACACTTGCTTATGCCATGCCTGCCAAAAAGCTTTGCTTTCATCATTGTGCTGGCGTTACCTGAGCGCTTTCCTTATAAACTGCTCCAGACCTTCCTCATAACCCCTCTGCCTCACAGTGAAATCCTTGTTAGTGCACCAAGATGCGCAGTTCAGAAGCAGAACCCTTGTTCTGAAGCAGTTGCAGAGAACTTGATGAAATAGCTATTCGTGAAATCAGTTATATTAGCTTGAGAATGTTAAATGCAATCCAAACCACTGCTTTTCATCTTCACACACACAGTCCCATTTAAAAAAAAAAGAAAAATTTCATTTAATTTACTGCTTGGCACCTCAAAGACACTTCTAACTGCTCTTTTTGTTTACATTTGTTCAATTCTAGGATATCTCTGCAGAAGATGCAGATAGGTTGTACTCCCTCTGTAGGATCATGGTAGAGGAAGGACCCCAGGTTTTCACCCCCCTACCTGAAGAGGACAAAAACAAGAAATATCAAGAGGAAGTTCCAGTCTACGTGCAGAAATGGATGACATTCAAAGAGCTGATGATCATCCTGCAAGCTAACCTCCAAGAAATAGTAGATCAGTGAGTGTCTTCCTTGTCGGTTAGTTCTTCACCTGCTAAACAGGGAGCTGGGAAGCGGTCTGATACCAGCAGGGCACCACATTTAGAAGAGCCTTTTCAGATGAAGGAGAATCACTTTTAATAAGGATCAGATAGCTGCTCCTAGTGCCATATTTTGGCTGTGTGTTTGTAGTCTATTTCACTGGTCATATATTCAGCTGTCTCCTGCAGGTGAAAAAGCAATGGTTAAAAAAAAAAAAAAAAAGTGCCCTGGGAGAGCCAACCGCAGAGCAATTATACATCCCCCCTTGACGTCTCTAAATTCAGAAGTACGCGATGCTAAGCAGCCAGGCATTTTGCCCACTGCTTTTGATGTTAGCTGTGCCTTGCAACTGCAGCTATCATTCCACGTAATTGGTCTTCAGTTTCTAGAGACCGTTTCTTAGGTCTTTTAACTTGCAAGGGGTATTCATCTGAATTATACATGAGGATTTGCATTATGACTCCTATTACTTTAGTTGTCATGAGTTGTCAGAAGCTAGATGTTTCTTGTGCACACTCGCTTCACATGTACATCTGAACGACAAGGAGACATACTGTCCTCTAAACTGCAAAGTTTGTACTAAGTGCAAGAAACACCTTAAAACCTGTTGCTTTTCGTGCCTAATTAAATAATTCTGGACCTAAGTTGCATGAAGCTAATAGGCTGCTAACTAGATTTGTTTTGCTTCTAGATTTACTACTGTAGCATGCCTATAAATGCTTTATGCTTTTAATTTTACTTGAACCATTCAGTCATCACAGGAGTGGGAGAACTGCAGTGGTTTGTTGTGAATGCTCTAAGGCTTGTTTTAACGTGAAGTTTCCATGCAGTTTTATTAAATGAAGATCTTTCTTCCTTGTAGATGGGCAGATGGGAAGGGGCCTCTTGCAGCTGAATTCTCCCCAGCTGAAGTGAAGAGTCTGATACGAGCCTTGTTCCAGAACACGGAAAGAAGAGCAGCAGCACTGGCCAAAATCAAGTAACTGTTTGCTCCTACATGTTGCATCTTCTGATAAAGCAAGAATGAACTGAGAATCTTAATTATTTTTTGGATTTGATCCTTCTTGTACTGGACTACAAAAAGCTTAGCATTAGGTGTGTGCTTCCTGGAGGCTTGACTAAGGGAGGAGAAAAAATTCTTAGCTCACTGTCAGCAAGGCCCATGGGATGGCTCTATGAGTCTGAGAACAGGAAATCAAAGGTGGGTAACACGTGGGCACTAACTGCAGCTGCTTTATCTGCTACACACGTGGAGTTTGGGCTTGAAAATTCAACTTCTTGCCCTGCTCCCTGAAGGTGTTACACCCAGATTGTAGTTTTGCTTTAGGAGCTGATGGGTATACAGTCCTGGTGAAGAAGAGATGCTTTTTGTGATGTTTGCTAAATTCCATCTTCTTGGATTTCATCTTCTTGTAAGCCCAGCATAGGCAAGTAAGTCCTTTATCCAAACTCCTTGTGAGACTGAGCACTGCTGGCAGGTGGGCCTCTCATGCAAGGTGCTGTACAATGTCATCTCAAGCTTGCTTGCTTAAGGGTCCTGTAGAGGGATTGTTATTTCTCACTTGTGAATCTTACCTATGCAGTTTTACAGCAGGGGACGTGTACCCCCTTTGTGTCTTACCTCTTCTGTCCCTGCAAATTACATATAAAACTCACAAGCAGTGGTAGCTTTTGGTGTCCTTCTAAGAATGCTGAAGTGCCAAATTTTGCTCTTACCCACCTGTTTTGTTCATGTTTCCCTGAACAGCAGATGTCAACAAAGTGAAAATTTTATTGGGGGGAAGAGGAAACCCTGTTCCAAGTGAAATGTTTACTGAGGCCGAGTGTTTTGCACAACCGGCAAAATTCCTCATGGCTTTATTTCTCATGGGAACTATCTCACAACTGAATTCAAAGTTTTCCATCCAACTTTGCCAGCTGTGGAAGCCAGTTCAGCTCCTTCCTTTA
Source organism: Anser brachyrhynchus (assembly GCF_964034855.1). NCBI lineage: Eukaryota > Metazoa > Chordata > Aves > Anseriformes > Anatidae > Anser > Anser brachyrhynchus. The sequence continues at coordinate 1,733,948 of NC_137718.1, forward strand.
ACTTTTGATTTGTGTATGAATTAAGTAGGTCTGGCATCTATTGTCTTTTTGATAGTAACCTTACTGTATTTTAAGAATGATATAAATGCTAGTAAATACAAGAAGGGAATTAAAAGGAATTAAGTGTGCACTTAGAAGATAATGCTTGAAGTTACAAAGGCTGTTTGAGACTTCAAGAAACATACCTTTATTTTAGTTGGAAACCTCATCAATAGCAGTTGTTGAAATGTAGCCCAGAGGCCAAGATGTGCCCCTTGCTGCACACAGATTATTTCCTGCTATGTAATGGTTTGTAAGCATGTCATGACCTGCTTACAAAAGCTTAGATCATAGAGCTACACATTTTAATGTTACCAGTCATTGTATCCTTTTCGTTTGGACTTTTGTCTGACTTCTCTTTACATTCCTGAGCATTTTGGGGGATACCAAAATTACAGCTGGCTTTCACACTGCACCCAAATTTTACATTGCACCCGAATCACAGCAGAACCTCATGGCTGTTCTGGGTGCTGGGTCAGGCAGGAACAGCCAGGTCTGGGGGCAGGGAGACTGCTTGTTTCTGGCCTGAAGGGGTATAAGCACGCGGAGCGGGCTGGTGCAGTCAAGTTCCCATTTACACCAAGTCCAGCCTGTGAGAATGAAAAAACGAAGGCAAACATTGATCCAAACTCTGACTGTCACTAGCTTTTCCTTTTTTTCCCCTTTCACTACTTTAAGTAATTCATTTGGGGGTTGAGAATGTTCCCATGACGCTTGCATCTCTTGGGAGCCCTTGCCCTTTTTATAAATAGGAAACCAAAAAATTGATATTTTGAAAAACGCCACTTCTCTCATGTGGATTATTCACAAAAATGTAATATGCTATTTTCTTTAATAAACTATTTATACTGGCCCTGTTTTCTGGTGTTGCCTGGGGAGACTGATTCTCTTGTGGTTACAGTAACACAGTATGAAGCTGGACCTTCGGAAGGGGCAAGATGTTGCTCTGTGACGTCTCTGCTTGCATTGCTTCTAGTAGATCTAACAATAAGAAAATAAAAAGGAAAAATAAAGAATTGGTACTATGCTGTGGGGTGGGAGGTCAGCCCAGAGGTCATGCATCAAGAGCGAGCGTGGGGTAGTAACAGGTAAAGCTAAAAACAGGATGCTAGCACCTGGATTTTCCTATGCCACGTGCCTGGCTGCGGGTCAGGCTGAACACACACCTTCACCTGCCCCAGCTTACCTCTGTGGTGCGATAAATCCACGGCAGAAGCTGAGCCACGTTGGTGTAAACCCCGGGGTGGTTGGGCTCGGCACAGCCCTGGCCCCAGCTCACTACACCTACCAAGCGCCACGTGAGTTCGTCCTGGCAAACCAGGGGGCCCCCGCTGTCCCCCTGCAAGACAGCAAGGACTGGAGCACAACAGGGATGTAACGCTTCTGCTCATTTCCACTCCGGCTGCGCACACCCCACAGCACCAGTTGCTCCCTCCCGTTACCTGGCACGCATCTATTTTCCCCTGCGGGTAGCCGGCACACAGCATCGTGGCCGTGAGCTCTCCTTTGTACATGCACGAGCTGTTGCACCTCCTGGTACTAATTAGGGGAACCAGAGCTTCCTGCAGAGTCTCCGTTAGCTGTGCTGCGGAGGGAAGAAACCAGGAGGGAAACGAGATCTCCAGGAAGCAGTCAGGGAAGAGCACGGCACTGTAGCTGAAGGGTCAGGAGGAAGATGGGGGTCTTATGGGATTAATGGGGCTGCTGAAGGGGGGTGCAGGCTACAGGAGGGGAGCAGTGCAGGACCAAGCGCGGCATGGAAAGGGCTGCACCTCAGTGGGGAGCAGGGAAAGCTGCAGGTCAGCACCGAGGGACAGGGACAAGCCGGGCGCTTACCTTGGTCTGGTCTGGTGTAGCCCCAGCCTGAGACCCAACAGGGGGTGCCCTGGAAGAGGTCGCGATGGGAGGGTGGCAGACACACGGCACGGATGGCATCTGCTGGGAAGGGGATGCGGTGAGCCCCGGGACAGCGGGGCCATGCAGTGCAGGCGCAGCCGAGGCTGTGGAGCTGCCAGCCTGCAGAACTCAGCCTGCAGAGCTGCTCAGCCCCACAAATGGAGGTGAAACACCCTTGGACCAGGCCCCTGGAGGCCTCAGCTCCCACAGCCACCTTCCCAGGCACAGCTGGGAGCATTGTGCTGCTGGGCATGCTGCCTCCAGGTGCCCAGAGGGGCTGGGGACCCTCTTAAGCAGCTTCTCCCAAAGGGCACGGTCAGAGCAGGCCGCTTTCCAGGCATTTCTTCATTGCAGGTCCAGACAAACTACAAGTGGGGGGAGGCCACAACAGCATCTTACCAGAGAAATTCAGGGGGGTGCGGAGCTTCATCAGAGCAATGTCATAGTCGAGGCTGCTGCCGTTATAGAGCGGGTGGTAAATAACCTTCTCCACCGGTACCCCAGCCTCCTGCTCGATGGAGCCACGAGCAACACCGGCACCCACCAGCCAGCCGGAGGCGTGCAGCCGCCTGTAACTGAGCACCACGGGTAACAGAGCACCACAGCGCCTGGCCCTCACCCCAAGGCTCCCTGCACAAGGCCTGGGATGAGGACGGGCACCCAGCTCCCCGCTACCTGTGCACGCAGTGCGCCGCCGTCACGATCCAGCTGGGCGCCAGCACAGAGCCTCCGCAGTGGTGCCGGGAGCCGTGGCGCACGCTCACCTGCCAGGGCCAGCGCCCAGGGGCTGCATCCATGCCCCCAACCACCCGCAGGGCCCCGCGGTGCAGCCCGCACTCTGCAAGGCAGCCGTGAGGGATGGGACAGAGGGGAGAGGGATGGATGCGGGTGGAGATCCTGGGGACTCACGAGGAGAGGGAGGCACTGACCTGAGCACTTCAGAGCCACGATCCGTCCCGACTCGCAGGTGCTCCTGCGCAGGGCAAACCTCTGATCAGAAAACTGCAGAGTGCTTGGGGAGCTGCAGCAGTCCCCGACGGGGCTGCTCGTTGGGCAAAGTCAGCACGGTTTTCTGCCCATCTTAAGCCCAAAAAGGTATTTTTGTGCCTCCAGCAAAGCCTGCCGTAGCCCAGGCCTGCCCGTACCTGACCTGCCACATGTCTTCCAGGCTGCCTTGCTGGCCGGGTCTGAGCTGGATGAACTCCTGAGCGTCCTTCACCCTGACGTCCGTCAGGTTCACTCCCTTCTGGTGGGTCATCCTGCAGGAGCAACCACAACCATCCCAGGAACCTTCCCAGGAGTGGTTCCTGCCCTATAGCAGCCGTGGTGCCACCACCCTCCCTGTCCCATGGCCAGGAAGGTGCCCAGGTGGCTGCAGCCAACTCCCACAGCTCCCCCCAGCCCCGCTCAGCACCCCGAGCCCCCAGCCCCTGCCCACCGGAGCGCCCCGAGGTGCCGGCAGAGCTGGGTGCCCAGCCTGAGCCGCCAGCGCTCGTGGCAGGCCAGCAGCCAGCCGGGACGGCCTCGCACCCGCGCTTCCAGCAGCGAGCTGTCTGAGTTGATTCTGAAAGACACTGAGGCCAATAGAGCAGGATTTAAAAACCAAGTGAAACGATTGCAGCATGCAGCTGAAATCAGCTACTGGGTCAGCAGGACAAATTCATTATTGAAGAGTATCTTTTCTGCTCCTGCTGGGCTTGCCAGGGGTGGGGGGGAATGAAAACCTCTGCCAGAAGCCCCACGGACCACGGGCTCATCCTCTTCACCCTCAGCACACTCCGGGATCGCACCCGGCTCCTGTGGTGGGGCGAAGCCCTGGTCCGGCGGTGGCATCTTGAGGTGCCTCGCTTCAGGAAGGAGAGGGGAGAGCAGGGGTGAGACTGCAGGGCCGGGCAGCCCCCAAGGGTCCACGGCAGTGGGAAGGGCCCTATGCTGCCCTGGCAGGGGCGCTGGGCACCCACAGGCAGCACCGTCCCGGCACAGGCACTGACCCAGCAGCCAAGCCCCCGCCGCCAGCCCCGCCAGCAGCACCACGGCCCCCAGAAGCAGCAGCAGCCTCCAGACGGTGCAGAGACTTCTGAGAGATACCTCAGCAGAATCTTTAAGAAACAAAGGGAGGGGATGGACACGGTCTCATCCATCCCTCATGGCACCACCAAGCCCCTGGCAAGGTTCTCAGGTCACTGTGGCCCTGTTCCTGGGGCCCTCCCGACCCTGTGCCCCCAGTGCCACGAGGGGATGACCTATGGCCATGGATTCTGTGGAAGGTCAGGATCTGGGGGCCCCCCTTGCTCCCCAAGTCTGTAATTGGCTCACCGTGTCCTGGGGACGTCCCTGTCCTTGCTTCCCTCAGCTCTGCCGTCAGGCTCTCCTGGCTCTGTGCCGCGTCCCCGATGCCAGGCAGGTTTTGGGGACAGCTTTCAGCCTCAGCCGGCCCCTACGGAGAGGAGCAGGGCGCAGGTCAGTGGCAGACCAGACTCCTAGAAGGGAACAGCTTCATTTGAGGCAGGGGGGGCCGAGAGGAAGCGCCGCTCACCATGCCAGAGAGCAGGATGTCTCTGCTGAGCCGCTCAGGTTTCCTTCGGCACAAACCCAGCTCCCAGCCCCTTGTCCCTGGCTCCCCACCGCCTCCCTCCCCAGCTCTGTCTGAGCAACCCCAGCAGCTGCTGGGCTGCCCCAGCCCCACCTTCCACCTGCCGTCCCTCCTCTCCCCGCCTCGCTTTGCTCGCCTGTACACAAGAGACACTGAAGAGCAGCAGCAGCCCCTGGACACTAGCAGAGGGCTGCAGTGGTGGGCACCAAGGCACGGGTAGACCTGGGACCAAGCCCCCCTTAACAGCTACGTTTCTTAGAGCAGACCTTGGGCAGCAAATTGTTTTAAGCTAGGAAAAAATCAGAAAAGACGGCCCGCAGGTGCTCCGTATCGGCCCCACATCTCACGCCAGGTGCCTGCCGCCAGGTGCAGCTTTGTCTCCGCAGGCTGCTTCACACAGGTGCTGGGGGGGCCGGAGCCCCCCTCACTCGGCGAGCCCCTCCGTGCCCGACAGGGCTGCAGTGAGACCCGCAGGGAGGCAGCCCCAGCTCCCCAGGTGCCGGGTTCTCCAGCTGGAATATCCGAGAGCAGCAAAGGTCGGCCCGCAGCTCCCCGCTCAGCTCCTTTCTCTGCTCAATTTCTTGCTGCTGACAGACGCCGGCTGCGCCCCGCAGGAAGAGGGCACAGGGCCTCCTTCCGACCAGCAGTGCCAGCCTCTGCTACAGAGCTCGTCCAGTTCCCGGCGCCCCAAAATTCCTCATGGAAATCAGCCCCAGGCCGCGAGCTGTGGGCTCAGCTCGTCGGCAGCTCCCGGGGTCCTGCAAAGAGCCCCAGTGCCCGGTACCCTGCATGGCCTCGTCCCTCCAGCCGTGCTGCTTCTCCAGCTGGCTACACCCCCCCAGAAATAACAGTAAAACCATCTCCAATTAAGTAATTCAAACCCCACCTTCTCCTCCAGGAGAGAGGAGACTGAGCACCACTTTCAGCCCGTCTGAAAACCAAAAGGCAGCCGGAGCAGCCTGGAACAGCTGTGTCATGAAAACAAACAAGCAAAGGCCCCTTCTTGTTTACACGCTTCTCCAGCCCAGAAGACACAGCTGATGGCGTGTTACTCAAAAGATCGATGAATTTTTAATGCCATTTACTCGAGGAAACTCCCATGAATATTCCATGACAGCCCTGCCTCGCAGGTTCGGGCTGAGGCTTGGTGGGGGAACCTGGCGGCCCCTGCAGCTGCTGCCCTGCGGCGGGGAACAGAAAACCAAGTGGTCAGGACCCCACGGGGCCCCCAAATCAACCCTGCCTCTTTCCTGGGAGCTGCTGGGCCCTACCCGGTGGCTCCGGAGCATCTCCTCGCTGCACTGAGGACTGTAGATGGTGCTGGAGGACTGGGGAGCCCGCTGGGAAGGCTGAGGCAGCCGCCCAGGAGCTGCTGAGCCCCCTGTGCTGAGGGTGCCTGGGTTGGGGGCTCACGGAGGTGCTGCAGGAGCAGCTCCATCGTCCCCTCTCTGCGCACCCCACACCCAACCCAGCACCGACCCTTGCAGGAGCTGGACGAGGATCTGGGCTGTGAGCGGCCGGCCAGCGGTCCCAAAGGGCAAACACCTTCCCTGCACACACCAAAAGGGAAGAAGCTCAAGAAGCGAGTGCCTGTGTGGGAAGAGGGCGAGAGCCAGCTCCAAAACGGTGCCTCAGGAGCAGGTATCAAAGCCGAGGCACATCTCAGCCCGTGCTGCCTCGCTGCTCTGAGTCACGCGTCTTTTCCGCACTTAAAACTCATTAAAAGAAGATCAATATTTCTATCAATTCTGCCTACCTGCAATAAGAAAGTAGTGACTAAAACGAGAGAGCTTTCAAAATTAAACACTGGCACACGCGTGTGAAGGTGGGAAGGAGAAGAGCATTACAGCTTTATCTCCTGATTCCCACCATCCTGCTCTGGCTCTGGCTCTTTAGAGACCTAAGATAAAAAAAAAGCAGCCCCCACCTGCGGGTGCTTGGTGTTGTTTAGAGGGAAGCTGGCAAAATCCTGGGGTTGCCTCCTCCCTGGCCAGGGCTGGGTCCTCAGCTCCCTTGGGCTCTCTGGGGAGAGCAAACAAGGCGATGTGGCCACCAGCTCAGGACATCGCCTTGCCTGAGCCTCTTGTTGGATCATTTCCTTCCTTACCTCATTCCTTCTCTTTCTCCCTCAAGTCCCCTCTCTAATAAAAGTGCCTCTCAGTGAGATAAGGCAGCTGCTGTAAGCCCATAATGAGAGAAATGGCCAAAAGCACCAGCCTAAAACCTACCTAATCCTGGTAGCAGCCTGCCAAATCTCATCACGGATAATGAATCCTGGATGTTCTGATTGTGGCTTCCCAGCAGTGATGCTGTGGTCAAAAAAATAAATAAAATTAAAAATCAACAGTAGCCCCCCCAACACCCTCCCTCCCCCAACGTGTTTCCTAACCCCTTTTCACCTCCTTTTCCCCCTCCCCACCTATTACCATCTTTAGGGGGGTTTAGCAGCAGGATCACTGGGCACCTAAGGGGTTCAAGCACCCTTGCAGGTGGGGGCAGCATCTCGGCGAGGACAGCTTTGTGCACAGGGCTCCTGGCCAAGCTCTCCGTGCTCTGCCACCAGCTTCAGCAAGGAAGCCCTGTTGAAGCTGATGGCACCACGTACGGAGGGGCTCCAGGTCAAGGGTTTGGGCTGTGGTGTGCGAAGGGACCGGGGCCTTGGTGCCAACCCCATGCCCTTGGACTCGAGCATCGTCACCCCAGCTGGGTGCACGGGGTGCAGCTCAGCCCTGATGCCCTGAGGGCACGCAGCGTACTTCATCTGTCTGCAAGTCCCCGGAAGGGGGGTAAAGCGGCTGGCCCTAGACCGGCTGTTACAGTCGTGGCAGAGTTTAATCTCAGACTTGCAAAACGTCGCACTCGTGTCACCGTAAGAAATAAGACCTGCCAGAGCAGATCTGACTAAATCATTCATCTCGCCCTGCGTCTCGTCTCCAGGAGAGGCCAATATCCCAAACCTCATAACGGGAAATTATTCAGTAAGACTCTTTTTAACCCCAGGCAGTGGGGTGTAGTGACACGAAGGAAGATAGTTTATATCTTGTATGCGTTTACCCTGTCTAATGGAAGCACACATCTCTCCATATTTCATATAAATGTCCAGTCCTATTTGGACATTTCCTCGGAATAAAAAGTTGTTACTCTAAACTTGACACGTTGTCACCTTATTGTTCATTGCAATGATTTATTCCACATCCTCTGTTGTCGGAGTGCTCATCCCAAAAGACAGTGAATAAAGTCCTGTGTAAAATAATTTCTTAAGGCTGAAACCAGCAGGGAAAGGCTGGTCCACAGAAAGAGAGCACACAATGCCTCTCAGAGCTGCTGGTTCCTGCTCTGGACCACCCTGCCCTCTGGTCCTGGCTCTGTAACCTGTTTTTGGAGGCTGAAGGAGAGGAAGGGGCATCACAGCCTCCCCAGACACCAGGTTGGGAAGATGCAGCATTCAGGCTATGCAGCGTGCATGGCCTCACCCCCTGGAAGCTGGAGACAAGATATTTTGGGGTGGCTGCCCCATGCCGTGCCACTGAGCCCCCTTGTCCCCTTGTGCCAGCCCCGTTGTCACCAGGAGATGTCCCTGGTGCCGGGCAGCCTCAGGCATCGCCCCTGCCTGTGAGCCTCCTCCCTGGGGCTATGTGCTGCTGGTGATTGCAGAGCTGGGGGAAGGCAATTTCATCAAAATGAGTTTCTCTGTGGAAGGAATTGAAGGGAGAAACTCCCGTAATAACCTGCTAGGATCATTTATTTAAAGAGCAGCTGGCACCGCATGAAGCGAATGGAGACAACTCGGAGGCAGCTCTCTGCAGCACCTTCCTGGCGCCGGGGCAGGGGGCAGGAGCTGTGCCTGCCCTGCTGGTGCCCCAAACGCGGGCTCCTTCCCCGTCCCAGCAGTCACCAGACAAGGGACAACAACCCGCAGGGCCTGTGAGTGCCTGTCCACCCTCCCACACACCAGGGAACACGGTTGGGCCCTGGATCCTCATCCATCACCCAATAAATGCAGAATTTACAGATGTCAGGGCTGAAATGGTTTCATTAGCTGTATCATGTTCTGGTGCAAACACGCCCTGAGGGATTTCTTCTCAGAGAAGAATCAAAGTAGAATAATTGTTAAGGAGCAATTAATATTATGTTCATTCTTCTCCATCTCCAAACATTTCGATTGGTTGCTTTGCAGTCTGACCCTGCCCTTACACGTTGCTGGGGACCCACGGAGATCCAGCAGGGAACAAAATGAATTTAAGAGCAGAGTGAAAGATGTCAACATCCGTGTTCATGTGCAGGAATTCTCAAAACTCTCACGCACAATGCCTTTTACCCCGAGGCCCCCCCGCCAGAGCTGGAGCTGCAGGGAGCACACCTTGCTGCCACCCGGGGCCGTGCGGAGCAGGAGGGAACTGGTGGGGCTGCAGCTCCAGCAGGAGGCAGGCACCAAGGTAAGGTGGTTGAGGCGGGCAGGATCAGCAGCAGTGCCTGGGATTTGTGGCTGGTGCCGCTGCCATGCAGTGACACCGACCAGCCTGAGGTGCACCCGGGAAGAATGCAAGTAAATCTCACATTGTGCCCTGCCGAGGTTTGCAGAAGAAGAAACGCAGATGTGTGACAGTTCCCTACAGAGCAGCTATCTAAGAGCAATCAAGAACACTATGGCCGGGTTGAAGTTTAGCTAATAAACCCTTTCATAAGACGGCACTAAGCACCACGAGGGAGCAGGACAGCAGAGTGCAGTTGGACACATGCTATTATTCCATCAGAGGACAGCTAAACAGTCAGATGTACTTATCTGGATCCTAAAAGCATCCTTGAACATACAGCCTGCAGGTACTAGGAGTGCATTTACATTGTTATCTCATTTTTTCTCATTTCCCTGTGCAAGCTGTAATGCAGGCACTTGGCATGCTGCAGGACCATGGGCACCTGCCTGCATGGCGTGCCTTTCACCCTGATGGTAGCTGAAAACAGCCTTCCCTCTAAGTGCTTTTCGGAGTGTGACACTGCACGGGTTATTGGCACTGAGAGGAGGCAAGGCTTACAATAGATTGCCTCTGGGGCTGCAGAAATGTCTGGCGTAGGGACAAAAATACAGACCCGGGGGTGGAAAAACGTTCCCGATGCACCTTGCTTATGTCCTCGTCAGCCCAGGACCGTCTTCCAGAAGTGCTCGACTGAAAAGCACCTTCTGCACGTCCATGTGCAGCCCTGCCTCATCTCTGCTCATCAACATATGCTCTTAATGCCTTTATCAAACAACATCTTAAAATTGTTGGATTGCTGGCTCCCAAGACTCCTGTTAGCAAGCTGCTGCAGAGCCTGAGAGTTCTGCAGGTTCGAAACGTCCTGGATTTCACGGGCTTCATACTGGAGTGCACTTGCAGCACAGCTTTTTCCTTTAAGGAGTTTTTCCTCCCTCTTTTCAGTTTGTTCTCCTTCTAAGTGCATTTATAGCCTGCAATCATTTCTCCTCTCAGCCTTCATTTCACCCATCCAAACAAGCTCAGCTTCGGGGAGCCCGTTCCCCCCTCCCGTTCCAGGTTGAATTCACCGTCTTCGATATGAATGACCCATTATGCCAATGAGGTTTCAAGTCTATTAACATCTCCTCATTCTCCTGGGACCACCTTCCTTGATGCAACTTTTCACAGCCCACTGCGCTTCTATTCTTACCCGCTGAGAGCCCCTCACTTACTGCAAACATTACCATTACTCACTAAATACATGAGCTTTCCTTTTCTCCAACCGAAATCATCTCCCGGATTTGATCAGGAATTGTAAATAGCTTAATTTCCTTCTGAAGCTCAATTGCTCAGGGAAGGGAGGGAGCATTTATTACTCATTTAAAACATCCATCCTGGCTCTGCTTTCCCTGCTGTTGCTCCAGTGGTGGAAGAGATGCCCTTCACTAACTCTGAGGGCAGTAATCTGATAAATTATATGCCTGGTCTCTGACACCGTACGTTAAATCTGCTTTGAAAGCTCTCCTTTTGGGTCAGATTTGTTCAGTGCAATTACACAACTACTAATTGCATTTCATCGGAGTCCAGCCCTCTCCAGCACATTGAGTTTTCCACCCTGGTTCGTCGGTGTGAATTTCAGCCCGTTTCCTTCAACAGTGCACACACCCTGAGCAGAAAGGGCTGAAATCTATGATTCTGTGATTCTATGAAATCTGAGCAACAGTAAAGGCAAATCCTACAGCAGCAGCAGCTGCAAGCCTCCATCTCCAGGTTCTTCCCTGTTGTCGCTCGATTCTTTACTCATCACACATCCTCAATTCCCCCCTTCCGTGGTTAGAGGTGGATGCAAACCCCTGGCACAAGAGGCAGCTCTGGGCAGCTCAGCAGCCAGCTGGAGGGGACTTTTGGAAGTCTGAACAGGAGCCCCCCACACCCCCATGTGCACTGGGGGGTCTGCAGGTTGCTCCATTGCTCGAGCAGTGCACAAGCTTTGAGGCCAATAATCCTTGCTGAGCCTCACACCAAAACCAAAGCGTGCGATTTCAAAGCCTGCTTAGCATCCAGGAACCCCCTGAGAGCTGTATTTTAACGCCTAAAGCAGCAAAACAGAAGAATTAAATCAAAATGCGTTTTGAATAATGAACAAAAAGAAGAAACAAGCTTGCTATGGGCTTGGGGGCCTTGAAACCAGGGAAATACGGGAAGAGAGCAGGGGAAGGTGTGTGGCCCTGCGGTGCAGGATGCCCGTGGGGCAGAGGGCCGTTCCCACACCGAGACCACCGACAACTGCTCAGCACCAGGGGCAGATGCTGCACATATGTTTTCTTCTGTGTTTGTTCAGTGTAATTTTGCTAAAGGCTTTTTCTTGCTACCAAGAGCATGTCGACTTTTGTCATTACTACCTGCAGGCTGAGTGCATGTTGGGGTTCAGTACTGCGATCCTACGTGGTACTGGTGGATGGTTCAAGAGCTCTACAGCCTTCACCTTTTCTGCGAGGAGATGCTCCAGCCCCATCCACAAGGTGCCATTTGCAGCAAGGCCTCCCCAGGGAGATGTGGGAGCAGGAGGAGCACCAAGAGCACCCCGTGAACTGGAGCTGCTGGGAGCGAAGGAGGGCCAGGTGAAGGATGCCTGCAGTGAGCACTGCCTGCACGCGCTGCTCGTTCCTGCAGCCCCAGGGTGCTGGGGAACCTGGCTCAGGGCGAGGAGCTCTGCTCGCACCACCACTTGCATGCTTTTGAAAGCAGGCAGCTATTTCCCCAGCTCCGCAGCCTACATGCTGCCCTGCAGGGATCTCTGCAGCCTGAGCAAACACAGCAGCAAGGACAGCATCCGCCTGACCTGCAGAGCCCCCAGCCTTCTGGCAGTCCTTCCACCCCATTAGCTTCTCCTTTCCCCTGGGAGCACAGAGGAGCAAGGGGCAGCGAGATCTCCATCAGCTGTCGGAGGCTGCAGTCGCAGCAGATGCTTTCCCCGAACCCCTGGCCCTGCCCTCGCCTTCTCCCCCTCTGCAGCACCTGCGAGGGCAGCGGGCGCTCACAGCAGCACCCGTGGGACACAGCTTTAGCCGCAGCCACCCGGCCTGCTGCAGGCTCTGCTCCCTGCAGTCCGTGCCAAAGGAGCAGAATTTGCCCATTCTGGCTCTTTCTGAAGGCCTGAGGAGAGAAGTGTTAGGTTTGCAGATCCCTGCCTGCGTGCTTCCCTGGAGATCCATCTTTGGCAGGGCTTTGGGTCCGTGAGGTCTAAAATCTCCTCACAATCAATGTCCTGCCAGAAGGTTATCCACCTGTAAACACGGATAGCTCTTTCAGTTCTCATTAGAGCCTGCTGAACTCCCGGTAAAATTAACTCCATGCACTCGAGGGGAGCTTCCACGTTCTCTGCATGGTTAACCTGACAGCGGTCCTGCAAACCCCTCAGTGCTCAGCGCGGCTGTTCCTCGCTCAGCACCATCAGGGTGTCTCCAGCAGCAGCAAACACTTCTCTTGGCTATCCAGGTAAGAGGTCACTAAGGTGAGGTCATCTTGGGGGAAAAAAGGACGTTTCGATGCTTCCCCACGCCAGCGGCATCACTCCTCAGTGCTCGCATCCTGGCGGTGTGCGGGGGCTGAGGTCCCTGCCCTCCGGAGGGACAAAGCCACGGCCAGCGTGGCTGACAACATCTGCCTCCAAGCTCACACTCGTACTAGTTTTTAATCCACATTATGGATCCTAATTAGCTAATTATACATTTTAATTAGAATGTAATTACAGCCCCTGCTTATGTAAATAAACATACTGGCTGTAATCACTGAATTATGAAAAACGGCTACGAAGTGTGGACTCCGTGAAAGAGAAAACCCCTTCAGAGAGCTTCTGTCCTGGTTCAAGCCCCTCTGAACGTGCCTGCACCGAGCTCCAGGATTACGCACCTCAGTCCTGCAGCCACAGTCACACCAGGGTTTATCTGTCTGTGGGAGATGGGGATTTTTCTTTCATTGTGCAGTTAAGAAGGAAAAGGGAAACAGCATCACGCTGCTTTGTTTAATGCGGTTTTAAGGCCCTTAGCTCGTGTTTTTTGGTCTCTTCTATTGAAAGGGTGGTGTCATTTTATAATCCGCCTTTTCCATCATCACGGGCACCAGGCGCTGTTATGCAAAGTACCAGTGAGAGCTGGACACACGCAGTAATCCCCTTTCATCTCCTACACTCGCTTGAAGTGTTGATGTATAACACGGGGAGCAGCGAGCAGTTCCCTGCAAAGCACCCAGGAAACAGGCACAGAAAGAGCCTGCCGAAATAAAAACAAACCTTTCTGGAAAAGGATGAAGAGCCGAACTCTGTCAGATGGAAACAGTTCACACACACAAAAAAATGGTCTGGAGTTGAAATAAGTATCAGTGGATTTGACCAGCTCACCTCCAGTGTAGGCATACCCTGCGTCTGTCTTTACATCCTGCATCTGATACTCTACATCTGTGCTGAAATGGAGCTCGTGCCACTAAACAGTACATCTAGGTGAGACAGGAATGGTCAGGATGATGATGGTAAATATTAGGAACAAACCGCAGCCCCGGTGAGCAACTCTCCAGCTCCCCTGCCAACAAACTCCTCCTTCACCGCCCGGAGAGTCCCAGGGGAAAAAAAAACCTCCCAGCCCCATTCGGTCTGCATCTCGCTTCATCACCACTGAGCCGTTCATCATCTTCCACATCCTTCCCCAGCTCCAAAGCACTAAGCCAGGCAATAACATGTGCTCAGCATTTCTCCCCGCAAAGGACTGATCTTGTTGTGGCATAAATAGCACAGTTTTAGAATAATGGGCTATTATTTCCATCCTATTTCCAGTGTGACTAATTAGCACGTTTGTTTTGGTAGGCATAGTTTGATAACAAAGCTTTGCAAATGGACCGAAGTTAGGGCTGTATTAGTAATTAGATTCCCAGTGTTTAATAGCTTATCAGCAAAAGAGGCTCTCGTGCTGCTCAGCCTCGAGGCACAATCGCAGCGATGTCGGCGTGCGTGGAGGAGGGCAGAGGAGGTGGGGAAAGGAGGCACGTGAAGACATTACCTGAGGTGACTTCAGGCTCCCGGGGGAAGTTTCCAGCCAAGTTAGGAGCTGAAGATCTCTTCGTCTGTGGGATGAAGTGGAGCTCACACTATCCAAAAGGTTCCGGAACAGATGAATCCAGGGAAGCGACATCGGTGCCGAAGGGACAGCACTGCCAGCCCTTTTCCCGCTGCTGCAGGGGCACGGCTCTGCCCCTGCTTCTCCCATGTGTGCCTGCAGGTCAAGTTCAAGACCACAACACATGAAACACGCCCCTTTCAGTTCTTTATAGAAATGGAAGTGGGACCAGCTGCGTAGGCACGAACACAATCTAGCTGGTGCACCCCTATTGCTTGCCAGATCAGGTAATTTTACTGAAGCAGCCCAAGCGGTTGGCTTCCCTTACCCCTGTTGGGCAGCAAGGGGCTCGTGAGAGCATCGGCATTTCTGGTGGTGCGGGTGGACATGGAAAAGGTGCCCAGCCCTTTCTGAGAGCACAGGAACAGCAACCGCCCCTTACCTGTGCTATCAGCCAGGACAGGGCTGCGCAGCTCAAGGAACAGCTGATTTACGTGCAAGTAAATGCCTCAGTTTCAAACCGAAAATAATTATTTCCAGTGTTTTCCGATTTCACACATCTTCCGAGTTCAGTCCAAATCTGAGCTCTGCTCCTTGAAACAGTTTGCGATCCAATTAGTCAAGATCACATCAGGCTGGCAGAAAAGCCTTACGTTGCTTTAAATGCTAATTAGCATTCAAATTCATTGTGAGGACCAAAGTGTCCAGGGGTTATTCTATGGACTATTAACACCTTATTCCCTAGTTTTAACTCACACCACTTTCTGACATGGAAGGAGAACGCGTCACCTCATCCCACTAACATTTCTACAGCAGGTGTTTGACATTTTCCACAAATATTCCTAATGGCAGAACAAACGTAATTAAAAGAACAAATAACGTAAATAAATAAATAATTGTGTAATTGCTCCCAAAAGTGCTGAGCTAAGGAGGAAACCAAGCGGAATGCTAAGAACAGAGCTGCCCGGAGCTTACCAGTATTAGCCCCAAGGCTGAATTTCCAACAAAATCCGCAGCGGTACACAGACACAGCTCAGGTTGGCGAGAAAAGTTCTCCTGCTACCAGGGAAAACATCGCTTTTGTCAGCGGTGCGATGATGGAGGCAACCCCACAGGGCTTTGCCTCCTTCCCCCTGCCTCAGAGCAACAGGATTTGGCCCTTGGTGTGCAGGGAGCGGGGCCTCAAGGTGCTGGCCTCAAGCTGATGCCTCCGTGTAGCACCACGCAGGATGGTGCAGCTCTCCAGGGTGTGTTTGCACCCCAGAAAAGATCCTGGCCCAAGGCCCTCAACCTGCAAAACTTCCCGCGAGGCTGCTGCTGATAACGGGCTTATTGCTTCTTGCTGGCAATTTCCAAGGTGCTTATCTAATGAGTCATTAGAGACAAATAAAAAATAGGAGAAAGAAATTGACTTAGCACTTCTTGCAAAAAAATACTCCAAGTGGAGAATTTTAAGTAGAGCAAACCAGAGCAATTTTAATAATATTAAACTTAAAGTGACAGCGAAATGAGTGAATACAAAAAAGCAACAAAAACCCAAATATATATAAACCATAAGGCATTGTGAGAAGAATATGATTAAGCTTTCGGAGTTACACATTCAAAATTCAGACAGCGCTGGGAATGAGATTTTTTTCTCTTCTTCCCAGGTTAAGAAATACCCTACCATATAATCACATAACAAAGGCTATAGAATAATTCATACAAAGGGAGCTGGCGCCTGCAGCCTTCATCCTTCAGTGCCTGGTGCCCAGCCCTGCAGCAGCACGGCCACGCTTTCGCTGCACGGTGTGAGCTGTGCATTTCTGTGCTCCTGGCTGCAGGAGCCTGCTGCTCGGATAACCCCCACGGCCACTCCACCGTCCCTCCTAATGCTAAAAAGCTGCTAAAAAAGCAGCCGGGGAGCGAGGGGGCTGTCCTGAAGCTCTGGGAGGTGGAGGAGGGACGCCAGGAGCTGCTGCTGGAAGAAGGACTGCCCCCAGCAGTGCCCCTATTTTTCTGGGCAGTGAAAGAAATATGCGGCTAAATGCAGGAGCAAATTCCTTCCACGGTGCAGGAACACCTCTTACATCTGCCAAACACTAAATGAATTGCAGCTCAGCAAGGGAATATGCTCCAGAATATTGCAACAAGGTCCGAAGTGATGTGAGCTGCGCCCTGTGCCCCTTGGCTGGTTTTTCTCCGCCTCAGGTAGAAATCACAGGTTTGTAGTGCACGAAGAAATGCGAAAATTCCCACATACATTCCCTGCATTAATTTTCATTGTTAGAGCAGTGACAATGACAGCGAGGATGCACAGCTGTCAGGCACGGATTAAATCTCCCAGCAGTGTGCGGAGCAGCAGGAGGCTCTGCTGGGGCCGGGCAGGGACCGGCCGCCCCCAAAGCACCCCCGGGAACCCATCGCCCAGGGCCAGCGCTGCCCTCGTGACTCTGTGTCCTCGTAACTCATTTGGAAGATGTCGATGGAGCAAGAGGAAGGAAGGATGGTGACAAATTGCCCTGTTTTGCATGGGGAATGGTAGGAAATCAAGCAAGGTTGGTTGCTGGGAGGTCCTTTCACCCTCCGTGCTCGGTGTTCACACTTGGGAGGGAACAGCGCTTCTCGGCTCTCTCTGGGGGTGTCTGGAAAGTGATCTGTTGGTGCTGCCAATAAAATGGAGCAGCACGCCCATGCGTGTGCAGGAAGAGAGGTTGGACTGAGCTGAGGGGCCTGGGGGGCCAGGAGGGCTTGCATTAATGAGAGGCCCATCTCTGCGGAAAATGCAGGCAGCCTAGGAAAGGTGTGCCTGGCACAGCTCTTTCTGCTTTTCACTTCTCAAAGATGGCCACAACGCCAGGCCACATCTTCAGAGCACCATCAGATCAAAAAGAGCTTTCTACCCTCTCATTTTCGGGCAAATCGTGGCATTTCTCTCGGCTAAACGTAGCCTAGAGGAGCCGGCTGCTACCAGCTCCTCACCTGTTATTAAGGGGTTCTTAAGTTTTGCTTGTGCAATAGCTCTATCGATCACAGCAGATAATTGCCTGTTAATGACGGCGCTCCATCCCGTGTTCTGCGGGAGCTTTGTCACTCCTCTGTGGGTGAGGTTTGCAGCGTTTGATAAACTGCTGCTTCATGTTTGAAAGCCTCACGGGTTTGCTTTGGGTCCGTTTATTTTTTCGAGTGAGTTTGGAGTGATGTTTACATGCAAACCGTGATTGCAGACATTAAATCAGTTTTCAGCTCGAGCTGTTCAGCTGATGGTTCAGGAGACAGAGAAAAAAACATAGCAGGGACATGGGTTTTTCATCACACATGGGATGCTCTTTAGTGCCTTGTACTGCGTGGCAAAGGGCAGCAAAAGGCAGAGATGCACGCAAGTGGAAATAAATAAGGATATCATTACTGAAGTGCTTTGTTTGCCACTCCGCCATATAAATAATAATAATATACAATAATAATAGCACAATATTGCCAGATACCAGGGGGATTAAATATCAAATTAATATTTAGCGTGGTTTGGATTAAGCAGAAATAACAGCTTTATGATTAGAGTCTGAAATTGCTGCTAATAATGACTGATTATGCTGCTGCAGAGGAAGAATTATAAGCACTCGGGGACAAGTAACCTTCCCAAAGTCATTAACAGCGCAGAGCAGAAAAGTGCTGAGAGGACCGAAGAATTGCCTGCTCCCAGGCAGAGGGGCAAGGTGAGAGGCTGTGATCGTGATTTCCAGTAGCTCAAATGGGAGCTGCTGGTCTCCGTGCCCACAACTGAAGTATCAGGGGAAAGTTAAACCTCTGAGCAAAACAGGGAAAAAATCCTTCCCCCGGTCCCGCTGTGCGAGGGAGTGATGCAGACTCATCTCTCTGCATGGGACTTTTATCCCCTGGATGCAGAGAACTTGATTATTTGAAATGGTTTTAGCTGTAACTTGGCAAAGCCTCGCCTTTCTGCCAGTTTCCAACTCATTAGGTTTGTCTTCATGAAGTTTGCCACCTCCACTGGGCTCCTCTCGACAGTCTATTTTTTCAGTTTATTTTCCTCCCAAACCGCTATCACTTGGCAACACGCAGCAAGGCAGAGGCAGCAAATTCGTTCTGCTGTGTAAAGCTGGAAGCAAAGGGGAGAAAAATCCTGGAGGGAATCCCCAGGGCCGCTGGCTGCAGGAGGGGGCAGGGGCAGCTCCCGGTGCCCACGCACCACCAGGGCATTGGCGATGCCCCCGGGGGGGGCATTTTCTCCGTCGCCTGCCAGCTCGCCCAGGGCTTGTTGAGCATTTTCTGGCCACTTTTTCACCAGCTGGCACCCTAGAGCCAGTTTGTTGGAGCAGACCGAATTACAAATTGGGATGCTAAGGGCTCCTGCTAAGCAGACACCTGTTAAAGCTGCAGCACATGCTAGAGCATGAAGACGCTTGGTCCACTGCTAGGTGGTGGGAATAAAGCTTCAGCGTATTTAACTGGTGCTGAAAAGCGTAGGCAAGAAAGGAATAATCTCACCCTGGCTTCTTCTGTGCCATATTCTTAATTCTATTTGACATTGCTTGATTCTCTAGAGCCTTCCTATGCTTCTCCTGCAGTGAAATCCCTCTGCAGAGAGGGGAAGTTGGTGTCAGTAACTATCCCTCATTCCTGGAACAGAACGGGGGGAGGCACCCGTGCGGAGCCGGGGTGCTCTCTGGCTCTTGTGCTACGATTTGGGAGCAGATGTGTACCCAGATGGAGCAAACTCCTCCTCCTGCAGGTTCCTGTGCAGCCCTTGCTAGAAACAATGCAAGTCTGGGTGCTGCCAGAGCACGGGGAGGGAGATGTTCATCCAGACGTTGCTTTAGAGGACCCAGGTGGCGAAGAGGAGAAAGGAGAAACTGCCACGAAGTCCCCCTCTGCTCGCAGCTGTTGGTTTATCTGCGGACGTAGCACATCACACCGCTCAAAGCAATGGGAGCACATCACTGATTTAACTGGCAGAAAACACTCTGCTTCCAGTAAACCTTTGTAAGCACTCAACTGATAACAAAAATTAAAAACAAGCATCCCTCTAGAAACGTGGCAAATAGCTTCATAAGCTGATGTGTGTCTGTTACTGGAGTAATTAACGTTCTCCTTTTTATTTGACTACTGTAAGCTAGCCAGTCAATAATGTCAGTAATGACAGGTTGTTATAACTGGGATGTATTTTTTTCCAGTATATGTGCTGATATTTTATTTAAACAGATCCGCTTTTGTGTCATTCTGACTCGTGGAAGGTCAACGATATGGAGATTTATGAGTGCCAATTATGTTTATTAATATTTAATCAGACTCCGAGCTAAATCGTTACTATCTGGTTACTGCTTCCATATGAACTGTAGCAGCGAGACCCAGCCAGCACGATAGGAAGTCAGAAGCTTTGGGAGCCAGGAGCCGATGCAGTGCCAGACTCACACCGTAAGCGCCGCACGGGCGGTGTCCCATGGCCACGTCCGTTCGCACAAAGAAGCTGGCGTGCCTCTGCTCTTGTGTCGGGAGGGAAGACGCATGGGAGGTGCTGCTGCTGAGGCCGGGGGGGCTTTGGAGACCTCCCCGTCCTTCCCGACCTGCAGCTGGAGCACCGTGACCCTCAGGTGTCTGTGCCCTCCTGGGCAGAACAGTGCACCCAGAGCAGTGGAACTGAGCAGAGAGAGGTGTGTGAGGCTTTGAGGTCCCGGCCATGCCCAGCCGTGGCCCCATGGATGGTGCCCCTGGATGTGCGTCCCCAGGGTGAGCCTGGCGGGCAGGCAGCCCAGCGGATTTGGTGTTCCTCGTTTTTATTGCCGCATCTTCTTTCATTTCCCCTTAGCTGGGAACAGTTTCAGATAAACACCGCTTGACATTTTAAAGGATGAATTTTTTTTTTGCTCCCTGTAATTACTCCAAATCTCCAGGAAAGCCTTAGGCAGCTCTCAGCCTGGATTTCTCTTGCCAGCTGGAGTCCCTGCCTCTTCAGCAGGGGCGGAGGCTGCCTGAGCTCGGTGCTTCCCCCCAGGGCTGGCACCCACAGCGGGTGCGGAGCCGTCCAGCAAAGAGCCCACCCGCAGAGGGGGAAGATGAGCAAAGGGAAAAGTCAGGAGGAGAAAAACGGTACAGGATGGGGTCTCTTGGTGGGCAAACTGAAATCCTTCTTTTTCCCAGGATGCACAGTTTGTGGGCTCCACCGTGCAGAAGGACAGAGAGGGAAGGAGCGCTGCAGCAGGTGGTGCTTTGGCAGTGCTGGGCGAGGGACGGCTGACACCATGCAGGGCACCTATGTGCACGGTCACCAGGCGGGGCCAACCCACCTGGATCCTCTCCAGGGCCTGAAATAAACGCTCAGGACTCACTGGCATGGCCAGCATATGCAGGCCAGCCTGGCCAGCAGATTGCAGGCAGAGCACAGCAGATAGAAGTGGCCCATTTAATTACAGCATCCTTTAAGAGCTCCGGCCCCAGGCACGAGGCACAGCTTAGGAGGCTGAGCGCGAGGGAAGTTTCTCCAATGCTAGCAACACGCTGGTGGCTAATTGATTCCGCTGCAGGATTAGCGATGAAAGGCAAGCCGATGGAAACCTCTCACTGAATGTTCTCTTTGCCTCTGCATCTGCCTCACAGCAAATACCAGTAAGATGTTTTGTGATGTATCGGGCTCTAAGATTAAGATAAGAAGAATCAAAGTCGGAAAGAAATCAACATAAACTTGCTAACGGAGAGAATGAGTGGCACAAGGGGGAAGGGGAGACCTAAGGGCTCCTGGTGTTCATATTGCACGGAGTACAGCCCCGGTTTTAAAGCCCTGCTCTGCGTGCAGTAGTGGTGCTGACGGCAAAGGGAACTTCTGATCTGCAGCAGCCTGGCAGGGCAAAATGTGGATGGCATTGTGGTGCAACAGCACCAAGACAAGCTGGATGTCAGGCTGACAAGGGGAAACCTTCTTCTGGTTTGCTGGTCACTTCCAAGCTAGGGATTATCTAACTTTCTTCTAAGACACTGCAAGCACGTTTCTGCTCATTGATTGCTTGTAACTTTGATTTATTTACTGCACCCAAGACAGTCTGCCCAAGGAGCTCGGCTCCTCTGGCTCCAGCAAGCTGCTGTCTGGGGGAGAAGTGCCCCGTCCCTGCCATGACACCCCCAGCCCTGGCCGTCCCGCTCCTATCCGAGCTCGTTTTCCTCCTCTTTGTCCCATCTCAGGTAGGTGATGGAAATTGAGCTGTGCAGCCAGCATACGGAGGGCTCTAATTGATGGGCTCTGCCTGCAAGAATATTTACTGCAACATCGTAATTAACCTGACGTGCAGCCGGAGTGTGGCAGCTGGGAGCTGTGATTCATGGCCGACATCAAGCCTCCGGTAGCACAGAAGCAGGGACTCGTGCCTCTTCCACTTAGCTAATCAAATGAGAATAAAAGAAATTAAGTCTTCAATTAATCTTCCCCCCACCCCTGAGCCTTGCCTTGCCCGTGGTGAGGAGCAGATTCACATCCATTTGCCAGAAGCCAACAGGGAGAGGGGAGCACGGGGGGGAAGAGGCAGATTTTACTGAAACCCCAGCAGCAAGGCGGGGAGAGGAGCATGGGTCGGGGCTGCAAGGCTGGCTTCAGGTGACCACCGCGGTGTCGCTTGCTGCTTTGAGCCGTTTCCTAAGGGCAAAGTCCAGCAAAGCCTCCAGTGCATCCCCAGGTGGGAATAGGTGACCCCGAATCAAACAGGCTACCATGGGGCAGCGATGGGCAAGCAGCAGGACGGCAGGGCGGCCCCATCCCAGGCCGTGGGCATGGCCGTGAGGAGGAGATCTCCTCCTCCTCCAGGTGGCTTCGCAGTCCTCGGCACCAAACGGGGCTGAGTCAGAGGCAGAGCCACGAGATTATTCTTAGAAAATCAATCAGGGGACAGTTCATTTGCTTTGCTGGTTGGCCGCCAAAGGCAACGAAAAAGAAGTTATAGGAAATATGAAATTATAAAGTTACATAACAATTGATGGCTCTACCAGGCATCATTTTCCATATGAATAAAGTTCTGCCGCCAGGTTCCTTAGGGAATCGGGTGAGTGGCATTAATCTGAGTGACCAAGACTCGTAGCATCTACACATCCAGGTTCAATTGCTTTGACGGAGACTGAGGACCAATGTCACTGAAATGGTGCTCGGCAGAAGCCCGTGTGCTCAGTGGCTGGAGGTGTGCGCAGCCAGGCCCTGCACGAAAGCAGCTCCCTGGCCTCTGGCAGGTGACCTGCACGCATGCACGTGTGGTGTTACAACGTGACCGGCTCTTCCTTCTCCCCACTCCTCAGGAAAAAGGCAAGGAATGTTTTCAAACTGAAGAATAAAACTATGCAGATGAATGTCCTGCACAAGCCTGACCTGTGCGGCTGACACCAGACCAGCTGCTCTCTCACTGCGCTGCAGATGGGAAGATTTTGCTGTTTTCAGTGCAAGGACCAGTGTGTCGATAGGGCTGATCGGTGCAAGGCCGTGTCGGATCAGTGTGCCAGGAGCACTCCGTGCTGAGCTGCCCCTGTCCTTCCCATTCTGCCACGAGTCCATACAACAATTCATTTCTAGTTTGATTTTAGGAAGAAAAGGTCAAGGTGAGGATATCTCCGTTCATTTCGGAGCCATATCACAGAGATCACCCCCTGCTCATTTCTGCCATGCTCAGCAGTGCTGAATTTCATCCAGATAGAGAATTTTAATATATGTTCTCCACGTCATTCCGATTCTTCTTTTCAGTATCTGCCATGCCAAGCAAGTGGAAGGAGAGTCTGTTATTTATTATGCTTTAGAATCGGAAATGAAAAGAAACTGTCATGAACAGCTTTGCTGTTGTGTGAAAAAGAAAAGGCTGAAACCTCCGGTGCCGTGCGGCAGAGACGCAAGGCAGCTGGAAGATTTCGCTCAATTATAGTTCAGCTCTTCTGAGAAAAGGGCCCATTATGAACAAAACGTGAGGCAAGAGGGAGATTTCCTTGGCTGGATCCAGTGCTTACAGCTGGCTATTTGGCTGGGCCGGCAGGGCCAGGACTGTTTGAAACGCCTGGGGCGGTGCAGCTCTGTCAGCACGGTGCAGGAAGGCTGAGCTCGGGAGGAGAAACACATGCCCGTGTGTGGTGTGTGATGGGGAGGAATTACACCTTAAAGTGTGACCAGGAAGGGCAATGAGCGTGTGTGTGTGTGGTGGGACTGTAAAATGAACACAGAACCATACGGCAAGCTGGCCTGGGACAGCACCCAGAGCTGGGAGAGCCACTTTGCTCAGCTCTGCGCAAAAAGAGCTCTGGCACTGGATGGAGACTGCTCTTGGTATTTATTTCCCCCCAAAATCCAGCATCCGAATGAAGCTGGGTGAAGAGTTCTCCCTTCTGCCCCCACACGTAGACTTGGGCTCACAATTAAAGTCTGGATTTTAAAATACGAGCCTGTGTTTGATTGCTGTGAGAAGGAAGGGTTCCTGGTGAAGTGCCACCTTCCTGGTGTACCTTCCAGCAGCTGGCAGTGCTGTGGAATAACCCAGGGTCAGCTCCAAAGGAAGGCTGCCATCTAAAAATAAAGTATGGATGAGCTTAATGAAGCTGCAGCATAATGATGCACCACCAAAGCACGTTCCTGTTTGCAAGTTAATCATTAAGTATAATTAAAGATTCAGGCTGTTGCTCTGGTTGTTAAATCAGTCTTCTAGCTGCTTGTAGGGAGCCTCAGGAACTGCTTTTGCTGCTACAATTTGGGGTGGAAACCCTCCTCTGAGAGATTTCCAGCCTGGACAGCTGAGGACGGGCAGGCAGGCTGTCAGCCTGGTGCCACAGAGGCCTGCCTACAAACACTGAAGTGCAGGAGGGACTTTCTCTTTCAGTGGGGGCAGACTTTTACTTGTTCTTTTATCCACACTAGCTTGCCTTCATCTTCCATTTAGAGAGAAGCGGGAACTCCGCTGCAAGCTCAGCGAGAGGTTTCTGCAAAGCAAAGTTCAGTAAATCCAAATATTTCCTCTTGATGATAAATACGAGGTAAAATGGAAACTCGTGTGATTGCATAACACTGGGTTCACTTAGCAAGCTTATCTTATTTCATAGGCTACCGAAGCAAAAGCTCATGGAAATTACTCAAGGCAGCCATGGGAAATCAGGCACCAAACTGATTGGATTCCTGCAGGAGAATTACACTTACACTTTTCATCATTATTGATATAGCTGGCTTCATTCCTTTATGGGCATCTTAGCACTTACTTCTTGTAAGTGTTTGCAGCAAGACCATGAACGTGCTGATTAAGTCATTAAGTCATTTACCACATTGAATCTCCTGAAGTGCAGAGAGCATTGCCTTTCTCTGATATTTTTGCTCTGCTGCTCTTTGCAAACAAAAGGGGTGCCCAGCACCCAGGGTCTGCATGAGACATCTGTGCTTGGTGGTGCAAGGGGCGAGGACACGGAATTGTCAGTAAGGAGCCTCGAGAGGCACCTTTGGAGCATGATTCGTGTTCGTTTGCTGATGAGCGTGCAGAGGGCAGGCGTTCAGCTGCCCTAAGATGTGGTGGGCAGGTGCAAAGAAAGAGATGACAAGGAGATATCACCCTTCATCCTCAAAACCTAGGAAAAGTGTTATTACTTGTGAGGTTTCTGAACTGATAATGCCTGGAGAGAGATGAAAATTTTATTACGACATAAAGCAGAGATCCCTTCTTGCGGGCTGGGAACGGCGAGGCAGATCTTATGGACTGAGAGTCGGCATGGGCAGTCCCAGAAAGTCCTCTGAAAAATTCCCGTGCCTTATTTTAATAACACAAAAAATAGTTATAATTTCTGTCATTTGAATTTCAAATCCAACTGAAAGATCTACCTGATGCTGCTATTTTAAAATGCGATTCTTTCTTCTCTTTTCTTTTCAACCCCCTTTTCAGAACCAAACATCATGTTTCATCTCCAAGCACCGAGATTAAAAAAAGCCAAAACAATTAGTGGGGAGCTGATGAAGGTGACAGGGTCATAATTAGTGCTGTTCCTCTGCATCATGTGTTTATCATGCCAACAGAATCAGTCGCTCACAGGGTGCGAGTCATGAGCTGCAGGAGCACACATGCCTTTTGCAGCGGTAGCACTGCTGGGTTTGTTCTGCAGGGAGCAGAAACGCAAAGGAGAGGATTTTTAAGGTGGGATAGCTTGTTATATGCACAATGAGCACTAAGGGCGGAAGATGTTGGAAGCAAACCCTGCGGGAGCCCTTGCCTGGCACCCCAAAACAGCCTCTTTGGTGTGCAGAAGGCAAACAAACTCACTCAGATACTCAAGACCTGGGGTCAGAAGAGAGAAAAGCCGGCTTCAAGCTGTGTGCACAACGGCATACTCTCAATCTGTGAGGCAGGGCAGTGAGGAGACTCAAAAGTTGCCCAAAAAGGCAACTACTAAAACTGCCCAGCTGGGTTTTGAATGTTTACAGAAGGACAAGAAAATAAGTCTTGGGAGTGCTGCTGGTAGAAATCTGTCTAATTAGCTGCTCGGTGAGCTTTCCAGGAACTCTCTGTCAATAGCTTTTTCTCACTCTCCCCACTCAAGCCCTGATCAAGTAGGGTTCAGCTACTGGGTGCTGCCAGGATTTTGTAAGGACTTGATTAAGCTCCTTAAAAGTATTTTTCTTCTTGTGTTCACAGCTGAAAAATGAGTGGCAATTACCCAGGGAGGGCTTCCCTTACTAATTAGGTCTTGTTAAGTGATTGGTTTGCCTCCCATCCTGCTGCAGATTTTTATACTTTCCCCTGGCGGTGGAAAGCCAGTCGGAGAAAAAGAAACAGCCAGCAACTATTACGTGACCATAAGCAAATGCAGGTCTGGGAGTAGTAGGGTGAGTGGAAAATGAGAAATGCCAAGGCAGTGGAAGGAGCACTGCATGGTATGTGCAGATGGCCACCGTTTCTTACATGGAAAATATATTCAAAAATCGGATGTTTTGGGAGGGTTAAGACCCTGCCTACTTCAGCATACATCAGTCCTCCACTGCCAGGTCAATGATAAGCATTCCCTGATTACATAGTCCTGTCGTTGCAGAGGGCTTTGTGCTTTCCTCTGAAAGGAGCGGACCCGTAGGAAGACCTCCGTGTCATGACATTCAAATTTAAGTTTTCCGCTGAAATCTGACAACTCCCCTGCTTTAGCTTTGCAAGTGTCAGCTGGGCAGAGCAGCCAGCCAAGCGGCAGCCACTTTTCAAATAGTTCCCAAACTAGCTCTATGCTTTCATCGTGGTTTGGCACGTGGCTGCAGAAAAGCGCCCCGAGCACTCAGCAATAACTTTAAATCATCCTAACAATGTGTGCCCTGCTGCAGGATGGCTTCACACTTCAACAGTTATAACTAGAATAGGTACATTGTGGGTTTAATGAGCTCACATTTTTTCACTGATGGCCTGCTCAGTATGCTGAGCAGAACTGGGCTGGTCTGGGGTTAATAGGAGTCCCCGGTTTAGAGTCCTAATCCGAGAGGAAGGAACTTTCCTAATTATAGTCACTGACACCTGCTGGTGTATTCACACTGCCTGTTACGTATACTGCTTAACGTTACTGAGATTTCTTTTTTATAACATATGGGCAAAACTTAGTGCGAGGGACACCTGGGAAGTGGAAGCCACACGTCATCTACCCGCGAGTAATGGCAGTGCTAAAGCAATCTCCGTTCATCTCTGCTCTTACCCAGCTGTTTACATAGCACCTCTGTGCCTCCCAGCCTCACCTGTTCCCATCACAGCCCTCACCCTGGAAGGGACAAGGCGCAACGTCCAGCTGGTTCCTTTGCCGGTTTTTCTGTGCCTTCAAAAGTGTCTTAAAAAGGTACTTTTATGCCAAGAAGGAAAGCAATACCTGAGCGTTTGGGGATGCAGACGATAGATTATGTTGCACTGACCTTGTGCTAGAGACAGAGGACTCAGTGGTTGGGATGCTGGGCACACACAGACTCTGGGTGGCGAGTCAGGAAAGGAAGGATGCCCTTTGTGTGCACAGCGTCATGGTATTTCAGATCTGCCTAAATCCTGGCCGGGATTAGGCATTTGGGTAGCAGCCTTCTGGCTTCCCTGGTAATGTACCCCTCGGTTTCTGTGTTTACCAGAGTTTTATTATTTGTTCTCCTTCACTTGCCTCCCAACAAAATAAACAGTCTCTCAGCTTGGGTGTGCTTTTTGGAAATCACAGTGAAATCAGCTTGGACTCCTGTGCTCGGCCATTAGCACCTGCTGACAGCCAGGGCCACGTGCGGGAGGAGAGGACAGAGGAAAAGCAGAGAGAGAAGAAAGCTGGGGAAGGATTTTTCTTTTCCAAGTGAACTGGACACACGGCCCAAGAGGTTACAGGCAGGATAAAGGCGTGCAGATGCGCTGGGTGCGGCACAAGTACGTGACAGCATCTCCTCCTTCCCTGCTGCCAGCCCGGCAGCCAGCCAGGAGCTCTGCCTGTGAGGGTGAACTAGGCTAACCGTGAGCAAAATGAGCACCACGGACAGTTTTAAAAGAGCGACAGGATTAACACGAGGGTTGCAGCTTCCCTAGTGAAAGGAGGGTGATTTCCTTACAGGCAGTAATGCTCTGCCCTGCGTATCCACGCTGCACAGCAGCGGGATCCGGGCTCATGTCAGTAAGAACAATTCTAACCAGGGGAAACAAAAGCTGCAAAGAAAAATTCTCAAGAGTGGAAAGACACATCCAAAGTAGCAAGGAACAGCACTCACTCTCCTGTAAAACTTCTGGAGCCTTACCTAAAAGTTTCAGTCACAGCAGGGGAGTGTTTGGGCAGCACCAATTGCTCACAGAATGTTGCTGGCAGATCCTAAAGACAGAGTTTTCTTGTTTGTTGGTTCAATAAAAAGCACCCTGTTCTGATATTTATCAGCTGATTCAACCTAAATTACCTCTGAGAATTTCTCTGTGCAATTAGCAGTTCGGTCCCTCTCTTTTTAATAACATACCTATTGTGATTGCAGCACCATTATGTGCTGCAGACTAGGTGGTTAAACCTGAAACAAATGCAAACTAATAGGCAAATTGGTGCTTGGAGATTATCTGCACGTTTTTTTCCTTTTAAAGATCAGTTACTAACTCATGAAACAACCCTTTGCTAGTAATGGAGGGGGGAGGAATCAGTAAGTGGAGACGGTTGCAATGTTCTTGCCGAGATGTTCTTTTCCTCACGCTGTTTTTTTCCAGCATTTTTACAGCAAGTTCAAGCAAAACTTGGGGGAGAGAATAAAAGAAAATCCCGGTCCCTGGGATGTTGGCCTCAAATGCAGAAGACCCAAAGGCAACTCCTGTCTTTTGGGCAAGATCCTGCAAGATCCAACCTACCTAATCAGGCATGCAGCAGTGACCTTTACTGGCTTTTATTGAACAGGAATGAGTCTCCTAAAGGACTGAGGCTCGTCACTGCAGGTGAGCTCTGTGCAAACAGAGGCAGGTCTGCTACTGAACTTTGCAGAGGCTCCCACTGGAGAGACAAACACACACGTGAGCGAGGAGCATCCCAGCACTGTAACCCCTTCTTGCATGCGTTGTAAGCAAGCAAAGGCTGCAGCCTCCACCCTAGCATGCCTTTTAGATGCAAAGACTGATCGCGAGGAGGAGACTTCCTTGGTAGCCCTGCACCAGGACAGTCAAACCCTGCACTTTGTCATGTCAGCTACTCTGGGAAAGATGCCAAGGAGAAGCTTCCATCAGCACCATCACACCAAGGGCTGGGTGAAGGATCCATCTGCACCCAGCAATCTGGCACTCGTGCATGAGTGGAGGAGGAGGCGGTGAAAAGCTCTGGAGACCCTAGGAAAACACCTGGACTGTCTTTAGGCTTAGCTACTAGGCCTTTAGTTTGCTGTTGAAGTTAAAAGTTAAAGCAAAAGATTAAGTCCCCCTAAAATCTTAAATAAAAGATCTCAGCTGCACGTGGCAGATGCTGCTTGTGGGGTTGTTCTTTCCCACTATCCAACCGGATCCCCAATGAAGAACTTCATTAAAGAAGTCTACTACATACAGCTTGAAAGAGAGGCTGAGCTGTGTTTAAGAGTAGGTTTTCATTCCGCTAACAAAGGTCTTTCACATCAAGACACGTGCAGGGTAAGTGGCTTTTGTGTCAATGACGGACCAGGCTGGGTGAAAAGTTGGCACAGATTTTGCATCCTCTGCTTCGACTTTCTCTTGCTCAGAGCATCTCCGGGTCCTGAGGACAGATATTTTAGCATTCCACGGGCTACACTACCACAAGAAAATGCTCCCTATGTACAAGGTGTCCCAATTGTAAGGCAAATGCAGTAACAATAGGAACGTGAACTTGGCACCTGGTTTTCTTCGCGTGACAATTCAAAGGCATAATTTCTGTGACAGTTTCTTCCTTCTTAGAATCATAATTAAAAACTGCACTTCAAAAAAAAAAGGGAGGGCTTTCTCTTTTCCCATTTAAGGGAAGAAAATCCTTTCATGCTCAGTTTAAAAGTGAGACCGTGTGAGAGGGACTACTGGTGGGTGTCCCTCGGAAACAGATGTAGTTGAGTTACTGCCCTCTTGAACAATCCAGGTAAGTGCTTTTTCAAGGTTAAGTAAAAGTATTTATCTTTCCACCCCTTGAGAAAGCATTCTGGGACTTGTGTCAGATGCTCATGCTTCCCCCTCTTCAAAAGGAATCCAGAAACATCCTGTGAATTAATACAAGGCAGAAGGAATACAGGAAGTGACGAAGAAGAGAGGCAAAAGCTCCTGTCTCACCTTCAAGCAATGACTATGCCTAAGCAAGGGCAGGCCGACCACCTCTGCTGTTACCGCATGAGGACATAAATGGCAACACTGAGAGCACAAGCCTCACGAGTTAAGGATCCTACACTGCTATACAAATAAATATACACAAAATGTGAGGTGGAACGTTTGCTGCTTGTGGCTCACCTTCCTTGATAGTTTCATGACACAAAGCATGAAAGAAGAGTCAGGTGTCAGTGGTAGACACGGGCAGAGTCTAGGAGAAAATGTAGAGGGAAGCCAAAGTTGGGTTGAAAAAACAGAACCAGGGCAGGATAAAAATACGCAATCTCAGAACATGACTTTTTACACCTATCTTGCCTTTCCTGCTGCCACTGTAAAATAATGAAAAGAAAATAAACAATTAGAGCTCAGACTGATACCCATGAAGCTTTCGCTGATTACTGCTCCAATCTCCCCTGACCATATGAATTACAGAAGGAAAACTCAGGAACTGCAGCCAAGTAACACCAACACTCACAATTGCAGTGGAACAACCCCATTTCTGTGATGACAGGCAGAGAGATTCAGAACACTCAACTAATTACAAGGTGGTGGTAATTATTGGTATAAAACCAACGTTAAAGGCAGATGAAAAGTGCTGGTGTCATTTTTTTCTGCAGAGTTACAAGGCTCAGAAACGTCAAGTCAAAATTTAATTTTGAAATACAATTCCAATCCTTTTGTATGTACTACTTGGGGCTAATGTCAAACTGAAACACTCACTGAGAATAGCTTTAAGAAAACGGATCTGTTTTTAATGCATCTTGTTTCTTCCCCAAAAGATGAAAAACGATTAGGCACAGATGGCCTCAACCAAAGATATTTTGCAATACCTGAAGTAAAAAACTCTAATGAAATACAAGGGGGTCAGGACAATAGCAGACCTGGGGGATGATAGCAACAGGAAAAAGGACAGCATCATACAAGGAGAAGTAATATCGCTGAACTTCTGTAGACACAGCCCTAACTTATGAAGAAAAGATGCTGTCTCTGCTAACAAAGCACAGACTGCATCTGATAGTCAAAAGGTGAATATCACAATTTTCTTAATTACTGAGTTACATAAAACTTCTAGTTGAAATTAACCACCAAGAAGCCCAGGAGTAAGCAAGAGCAGTCTAACAGTAATAAAGGAGCCAATGACGATTACAACAACAATTTTATTCCAAGCCAAGTTATGTATCACACTAACCAAATAGGAAACACACAGTAGAACAAAGTAGTTTATTGTGTAACCTTAAGGTAAAGCACCTGGGATGAAGTACCTGCCCAACCTCTTCTGACCCATCACTACCCCAAAACATGGAAAGGAGCACCAACTCTAGAAAGGGTCCTGTATTACCCCCCCAATCCCAAAATCCTGCTCCCAAGTGCTCTAGCACAGCACTTTACCTGCAGGGAAATGACTAAATGAAGAGTAAGAAAGCATTTTCCATTTGAAAGTGAGTGGTCCACTCAGCTCCAGTGAGTGAGAGAAGCACAGTACACTGCTACAAACCCAAGGGTAACAGAAAATGCCCTCCCCACCAATCCCATCTTAAAGCAGCTCTTCTGACGATGCTAATAAGCAAAGGAGCTCCACGCATTGGTGCAGGAGAGCTCCGTAGCAGGCACCCTGCTTTGAAACTGAAGCCACTGTGAGTGGACATGCCCAGCAGGAGCCCAAGAGCCTGGACCCCTACTTAGGGAGCAGAAACTTAGGTCCGTTTACCCTTTACAAAGGAAGACTGAGAGGGGATCTCACCCATGTTTATAAATACCTGAGGTACATGAGAAAGAGAGATATGGCCAAGATCATTTCAGTGGTCTGTGGGGACTGGACAAGGGGCAATAGATACAAAATGGAGCACAGTAAGTTGTGCACCACTAGCAGTGAGGGTGATGGAGCACTGGAACAGGCTGCCTACAGAGGGTGTAAAGCCTCCTTCTCCGGAGCTATTCAAGACCAGTCTGCACCCCCACATGTACTATACGCTCAAGGGAACCTTCTCTGGCAAGGGGGTTTGACTCCACAAGCCCTCGAGGTCCCTTCCCACCCCTACAATTCTGTGATTTTTTTCTTCTGCGCTGGCTGCTGCAAACAAAGACAAAACCATCACAACAAGATTGGAAGCCCCGAGTCCTGTACCTGAAGCCAACATGGAACCGAAGGCAGCTCCTCATAAGGACCACCCTAACCAAGACACCCTCAGAGGTGTCCCCCCCCCCCCCTCCCCTTACCGTAACAAAAACACCTTAGAAGCAGCTTTTCTCACCGTGCTGACACACAGATCAACTCCATCCGGTGCTGCAGCAGGGCTCCGAAGCAAGCTCCCTGGGCAAAGGAAGCTGGGCACACACAGCAACAGCCCAAGAGCCTGCACCCCTGCTTACAGGGGGGCTCGAGGAGCTGTTGACAATTTAAAGCGCCCAGGAACCCAGGGCAACAGCACCCTGAGCTACAGGGCTGCCCTGGGCCCAGAGGCCAGGGGAGGCTCCTTCTCCCCTAACTGGGGAATCCAAACCTCAATACCGCTAACGGCTCAGGCACCCCACAGCTGCCAGCGGAGCAAAAGGCTCCCAGACCTAAGCCTGATTACAGGCAGGTCCACAACACCCAGGGAACCCCAGAGCTCAGCCTTCCCCCGCCAGCAGGAAGGACAGGCAGCGGAGCGAGACGGCCGAATGCCGGGGGTCGGGCCCCAGCCCTGGTTACAGGGAGGGTGAAAACCCGGACCCACTTCTAGTGGTCCCAGGCCCATGTAAGGCGGGGGCTCCCGGCAGCAAGTGACACAGGGGCACGCTCCACCCTGCTTACAGGGCTGTACCCCACGCCTCAGCAGCGCCACAAAGCTCCACAGAGCACGAGGCTCCCACCTGTGGCCCTGCTACGGGCCGGCCCGCCTGGCTGAGCCACAACTCAACCGCTTCAGGAGCCCTACGGGCAGACTAAGCCCACGCTATAGGAACTACAAACATGACCCTGACAACACGAGCAGCGCCCCAGCCCGCACCCTCTAGAGGGCCGGGAAGGGGCTGTTCCTGCTGGCTGACTAGAGCAGCTGGCTCCAACACCTGCTGACAGGCTGGCCCTGCTCCCGGGGACAGAGGGCTCCACAGCTCGTGACACAGACCCCGACTACGGGGTTGTCGCTCGCACAGGTCTCCGGCAGGACAGCCAAGCACACGGGCGCAGACCCAGGCCCTGGCTACAGGGTGGCGGTGCCCATACTACCGTTGTGCCACTTGACTGCCCTAAAAAAATGGGTCAAGCCTGGGCTCCGTCACTACCCACGGGCTCCCTCGTCAAGCCGCACCGAGAACTCCGTCCCCCCAGGGAAGTTTAGGCTAAGCTGCAGCAATTTTAAGAGAGCCCTAAGGAAAAAACTCGCTCGCTCGCTCACACCGACCTGGAGAATGGAGAGGGAGCACAGAGGACAGGACAGGGACAGATAACGTCCCAGTGAGGAAGGAGAACCAACGCAACCAACTCTTGGGTAGCAAAACGCCACCCGCAAGCAGAAGGCGAGAACCTCAGACCTGCCCGGAAGTTACAGTGATGCCGGAGACCTCCAGAGGCCAAAAGGGCTTCTGGTGTGGCCAAACGGTACTGCACACCCCAGCTACGGGGCAATAATACACAGAACACCTAATAATAGGTTGTTCCAGCAATAGCTCGTCTACTTCATAGCATAGCTTTTCATATAATTCGTATTTATCATATTATATATATTATTATGTAATAGCTGATGTTATATATTACATTCTATATTATTTATACAGTAGTTTTTAATAGTTCATCATGTTTGGACAGACAAGTAGTTTACACAAAGAGCTAGGTGGCCAAAAAAAGGGGGTGGGGAAAGGCTCTCCCCTGACTACAGGGGGGCCTTGGGGTCCAGAGAGCTCTGAGGCCCCGCCGGGTGCGGAGAGAGCGGCTGTGCCCCTGCTTCCAGGGGGCCGCTCCCCCCAGGCAGCCAAAGGAGCAACGAGGCAAAAGGCCAACTACAAGAGCAAAGACCCGAGCCCTGCTTACAGGGAGGTCGCCCAGCACAAAACCTACCCGGGCACCTAAGGTGCCAGCGCTACTGTCCTCTACTTAGAGCCCTGCTGACAGGGCGGTGCCTTTGCCCAGGGTGCCCTCCTCTTTGCCCCTCTTCCCGCTCACTCTTGCCTCGTCGTTCCACACGACGCCTCTTCGTTCCTCTGCGCTGGCTGCTGCAAACGAGGACAAAACCATCAGAACGGGGTTCGAAGCTCCAACTCCTGTGCTGGAACAAAACAAGGAACCGAAGACCCCGAGGCAGGACCCCACTGCAACCAGGCCCCCAAGGAGAGACAGCCTCAGAGGTTCCCCCCCCCCTCCCCTTTGCCATAACAAAACCACCTTAAAGCAGCTTTTCTCACCGTGCTGACGCACAGATCAACTCCATCCGGTGCTGCAGCAGGGCTCCGAAGCAAGCTCCCTGGGCAAAGGAAGCTGGGCACACACAGCAACAGTCCAAGAGCCTGCACCCCTGCTTACAGGGGGCCTCGAGGAGCTGTTGACAATTTAAAGCACCCAGGAACCCAGGGCAGCAGCACCCTGAGCTACAGGGCTGCCCTGGGCCCAGAGGCCAGGGGAGGCTCCTTCTCCCCTAACTGGGGAATCCAAACCTCAATACCGCTAACAGCTCAGGCACCCCACAGCTGCCAGCGGAGCAAAAGGCTCCCAGACCTAAGCCTGATTACAGGCAGGTCCAAAACACCCAGGGAACCCCAGAGCTCAGCCTTCCCCCACCAGCAGGAAGGACAGGCAGCGGAGCGAGACGGCCGAATGCCGGGGGTCGGGCCCCAGCCCTGGTTACAGGGAGGGTGAAAACCCGGACCCACTTCTAGTGGTCCCAGGCCCATGTAAGGCGGGGGCCACGGAGACCCACCTGGCTACAGGGGGCTCCCGGCAGCAAGTGACACGGGGGCACGCTCCACCCTGCTTACAGGGCCGTACCCCACGCCTCAGCAGCACCACAAAGCTCTGCAGAGCACGAGGCTCCCACCTGTGGCCCAGCCCGCCTGGCTGAGCCACAACTCAACCGCTTCAGGAGCCCTACGGGCAGACTAAGCCCACGCTATAGGAACTACAAACATGACCCTGACAACACGAGCAGCGCCCCAGCCCGCACCCTCTAGAGGGCCGGGAAGGGGCTGTTCCTGCTGGCTGACTAGAGCAGCTGGCTCCAACACCTGCTGACAGGCTGGCCCTGCTCCCGGGGACAGAGGGCTCCACAGCTCGTGACACAGACCCCGACTACGGGGTTGTCGCTCGCACAGGTCTCCGGCAGGACAGCCAAGCACATGGGCGCAGACCCAGGCCCTGGCTACAGGGTGGCGGTGCCCATACTACCGTTGTGCCACTTGACTGCCCTAAAAAAATGGGTCAAGCCTGGGCTCCGTCACTACCCACGGGCTCCCTCGTCAAGCTGCACCGAGAACTCCGTCCCCCCAGGGAAGTTTAGGCTAAGCTGCAGCAATTTTAAGAGAGCCCTAAGGAAAAACTCGCTCGCTCACTCACACCGACCTGGAGAATGGAGAGGGAGCACAGGGGACAGGACAGGGACAGATAACATCCCAGTGAGGAAGGAGAACCAACGCAACCAACTCTTGGGTAGCAAAATGCCACCCGCAAGCAGAAGGCGAGAACCTCAGACCTGCCCGGAAGTTACAGTGATGCCGGAGACCTCCAGAGGCCAAAAGGGCTTCTGGTGTGGCCAAACGGTACTGCACACCCCAGCTACGGGGCAATAATACACAGAACACCTAATAATAGGTTGTTCCAGCAATAGCTCGTCTACTTCATAGCATAGCTTTTCATATAATTCGTATTTATCATATTATATATATTATTATGTAATAGCTGATGTTATATATTACATTCTATATTATTTATACAGTAGTTTTTAATAGTTCATCATGTTTGGACAGACAAGTAGTTTACACAAAGAGCCAAAAAAAGGGGGGTGGGGAAAGGCTCTCCCCTGACTACAGGGGGGCCTTGGGGTCCAGAGAGCTCTGAGGCCCCGCCGGGTGCGGAGAGAGCGGCTGTGCCCCTGCTTCCAGGGGGCCGCTCCCCCCAGGCAGCCAAAGGAGCAACGAGGCAAAAGGCCAACTACAAGAGCAAAGACCCGAGCCCTGCTTACAGGGAGGTCGCCCAGCACAAAACCTACCCGGGCACCTAAGGTGCCAGCGCTACTGTCCTCTACTTAGAGCCCTGCTGACAGGGCGGTGCCTTTGCCCAGGGTGCCCTCCTCTTTGCCCCTCTTCCCGCTCACTCTTGCCTCGTCGTTCCACACGACGCCTCTTCGTTCCTCTGCGCTGGCTGCTGCAAACAAGGACAAAACCATCAGAACGGGGTTGGAAGCTCCAACTCCTGTGCTGGAACAGAACAAGGAACCGAAGACCCCAAGGCAGGACCCCACTGCAACCAGGCCCCCAAGGAGAGACAGCCTCAGAGGTTTCCCCCCCCCACCCCACCCCTTTGCCATAACAAAACCACCTTAAAGCAGCTTTTCTCACCGTGCTGACGCACAGATCAACTCCATCCGGTGCTGCAGCAGGGCTCCGAAGCAAGCTCCCTGGGCAAAGGAAGCTGGGCACACACAGCAACAGTCCAAGAGCCTGCACCCCTGCTTACAGGGGGGCTCGAGGAGCTGTTGACAATTTAAAGCGCCCAGGAACCCAGGGCAGCAGCACCCTGAGCTACAGGGCTGCCCTGGGCCCAGAGGCCAGGGGAGGCTCCTTCTCCCCTAACTGGGGAATCCAAACCTCAATACCGCTAACAGCTCAGGCACCCCACAGCTGCCAGCGGAGCAAAAGGCTCCCAGACCTAAGCCTGATTACAGGCAGGTCCACAGCACCCAGGGAACCCCAGAGCTCAGCCTTCCCCCGCCAGCAGGAAGGACAGGCAGCGGAGCAAGACGGCCGAATGCCGGGGGTCGGGCCCCAGCCCTGGTTACAGGGAGGGTGAAAACCCGGCCCCAGGCCCATGTAAGGCGGGGGCCACGGAGACCCACCTGGCTACAGGGGGCTCCCGGCAGCAAGTGACACGGGGGCACGCTCCACCCTGCTTACAGGGCCGTACCCCACGCCTCAGCAGCACCACAAAGCTCTGCAGAGCACGAGGCTCCCACCTGTGGCCCAGCCCGCCTGGCTGAGCCACAACTCAACCGCTTCAGGAGCCCTACGGGCAGACTAAGCCCACGCTATAGGAACTACAAACATGACCCTGACAACACGAGCAGCGCCCCAGCCCGCACCCTCTAGAGGGCCGGGAAGGGGCTGTTCCTGCTGGCTGACTAGAGCAGCTGGCTCCAACACCTGCTGACAGGCTGGCCCTGCTCCCGGGGACAGAGGGCTCCACAGCTCGTGACACAGACCCCGACTACAGGGTTGTCGCTCGCACAGGTCTCCGGCAGGACAGCCAAGCACACGGGCGCAGACCCAGGCCCTGGCTACAGGGTGGCGGTGCCCATACTACCGTTGTGCCACTTGACTGCCCTAAAAAAATGGGTCAAGCCTGGGCTCCGTCACTACCCACGGGCTCCCTCATCAAGCCGCACCGAGAACTCCGTCCCCCCAGGGAAGTTTAGGCTAAGCTGCAGCAGTTTTAAGAGAGCCCTAAGGAAAAACTCGCTCGCTCGCTCACTCACACCGACCTGGAGAATGGAGAGGGAGCACAGAGGACAGGGACAGATAACGTCCCAGTGAGGAAGGAGAACCAACGCAACCAACTCTTGGGTAGCAAAATGCCACCCGCAAGCAGAAGGCGAGAACCTCAGACCTGCCCGGAAGTTACAGTGATGCCGGAGACCTCCAGAGGCCAAAAGGGCTTCTGGTGTGGCCAAACGGTACTACGCACCCCAGCTACGGGGCAATAATACACAGAACACCTAATAATAGGTTGTTCCACCAATAGCTCGTCTACTTAATAGCATAGCTTTTCATATAATTCGTATGTATCATATTATATATATTATTATGTAATAGCTGATGTTATATATTACATTCTATATTATCTATACAGTAGTTTTTAATAGTTCATCATGTTTGGACAGACAAGTAGTTTACACAAAGAGCTAGGTGGCCAAAAAAAGGGGGTGGGGAAAGGCTCTCCCCTGACTACAGGGGGGCCTTGGGGTCCAGAGAGCTCTGAGGCCCCGCCGGGTGCGGAGAGAGCGGCTGTGCCCCTGCTTCCAGGGGGCCGCTCCCCCCAGGCAGCCAAAGGAGCAACGAGGCAAAAGGCCAACTACAAGAGCAAAGACCCGAGCCCTGCTTACAGGGAGGTAGCCCAGCACAAAACCTACCCGGGCACCTAAGGTGCCAGCGCTACTGTCCTCTACTTAGAGCCCTGCTGACAGGGCGGTGCCTTTGCCCAGGGTGCCCTCCTCTTTGCCCCTCTTCCCGCTCACTCTTGCCTCGTCGTTCCACACGACGCCTCTTCGTTCCTCTGCACTGGCTGCTGCAAACGAGGACAAAACCATCAGAACGGGGTTCGAAGCTCCAACTCCTGTGCTGGAACAAAACAAGGAACCGAAGACCCCGAGGCAGGACCCCACTGCAACCAGGCCCCCAAGGAGAGACAGCCTCAGAGGTTCCCCCCCCCTCCCCTTTGCCATAACAAAACCACCTTAAAGCAGCTTTTCTCACCGTGCTGACGCACAGATCAACTCCATCCGGTGCTGCAGCAGGGCTCCGAAGCAAGCTCCCTGGGCAAAGGAAGCTGGGCACACACAGCAACAGCCCAAGAGCCTGCACCCCTGCTTACAGGGGGCCTCGAGGAGCTGTTGACAATTTAAAGCACCCAGGAACCCAGGGCAACAGCACCCTGAGCTACAGGGCTGCCCTGGGCCCAGAGGCCAGGGGAGGCTCCTTCTCCCCTAACTGGGGAATCCAAACCTCAATACCGCTAACGGCTCAGGCACCCCACAGCTGCCAGCGGAGCAAAAGGCTCCCAGACCTAAGCCTGATTACAGGCAGGTCCACAACACCCAGGGAACCCCAGAGCTCAGCCTTCCCCCGCCAGCAGGAAGGACAGGCAGCGGAGCGAGACGGCCGAATGCCGGGGGTCGGGCCCCAGCCCTGGTTACAGGGAGGGTGAAAACCCGGACCCACTTCTAGTGGTCCCAGGCCCATGTAAGGCAGGGGCCACGGAGACCCACCTGGCTACAGGGGGCTCCCGGCAGCAAGTGACACGGGGGCACGCTCCACCCTGCTTACAGGGCCGTACCCCACGCCTCAGCAGCACCACAAAGCTCCGCAGAGCACGAGGCTCCCACCTGTGGCCCAGCCCGCCTGGCTGAGCCACAACTCAACCGCTTCAGGAGCCCTACAGGCAGACTAAGCCCACGCTATAGGAACTACAAACATGACCCTGACAACACGAGCAGCGCCCCAGCCCGCACCCTCTAGAGGGCCGGGAAGGGGCTGTTCCTGCTGGCTGACTAGAGCAGCTGGCTCCAACACCTGCTGACAGGCTGGCCCTGCTCCCGGGGACAGAGGGCTCCACAGCTCGTGACACAGACCCCGACTACGGGGTTGTCGCTCGCACAGGTCTCCGGCAGGACAGCCAAGCACATGGGCGCAGACCCAGGCCCTGGCTACAGGGTGGCGGTGCCCATACTACCATTGTGCCACTTGACTGCCCTAAAAAAATGGGTCAAGCCTGGGCTCCGTCACTACCCACGGGCTCCCTCGTCAAGCTGCACCGAGAACTCCGTCCCCCCAGGGAAGTTTAGGCTAAGCTGCAGCAATTTTAAGAGAGCCCTAAGGAAAAACTCGCTCGCTCACTCACACCGACCTGGAGAATGGAGAGGGAGCACAGGGGACAGGACAGGGACAGATAACATCCCAGTGAGGAAGGAGAACCAACGCAACCAACTCTTGGGTAGCAAAATGCCACCCGCAAGCAGAAGGCGAGAACCTCAGACCTGCCCGGAAGTTACAGTGATGCCGGAGACCTCCAGAGGCCAAAAGGGCTTCTGGTGTGGCCAAACGGTACTGCACACCCCAGCTACGGGGCAATAATACACAGAACACCTAATAATAGGTTGTTCCAGCAATAGCTCGTCTACTTCATAGCATAGCTTTTCATATAATTCGTATTTATCATATTATATATATTATTATGTAATAGCTGATGTTATATATTACATTCTATATTATTTATACAGTAGTTTTTAATAGTTCATCATGTTTGGACAGACAAGTAGTTTACACAAAGAGCCAAAAAAAGGGGGGTGGGGAAAGGCTCTCCCCTGACTACAGGGGGGCCTTGGGGTCCAGAGAGCTCTGAGGCCCCGCCGGGTGCGGAGAGAGCGGCTGTGCCCCTGCTTCCAGGGGGCCGCTCCCCCCAGGCAGCCAAAGGAGCAACGAGGCAAAAGGCCAACTACAAGAGCAAAGACCCGAGCCCTGCTTACAGGGAGGTCGCCCAGCACAAAACCTACCCGGGCACCTAAGGTGCCAGCGCTACTGTCCTCTACTTAGAGCCCTGCTGACAGGGCGGTGCCTTTGCCCAGGGTGCCCTCCTCTTTGCCCCTCTTCCCGCTCACTCTTGCCTCGTCGTTCCACACGACGCCTCTTCGTTCCTCTGCGCTGGCTGCTGCAAACAAGGACAAAACCATCAGAACGGGGTTGGAAGCTCCAACTCCTGTGCTGGAACAGAACAAGGAACCGAAGACCCCAAGGCAGGACCCCACTGCAACCAGGCCCCCAAGGAGAGACAGCCTCAGAGGTTTCCCCCCCCCACCCCACCCCTTTGCCATAACAAAACCACCTTAAAGCAGCTTTTCTCACCGTGCTGACGCACAGATCAACTCCATCCGGTGCTGCAGCAGGGCTCCGAAGCAAGCTCCCTGGGCAAAGGAAGCTGGGCACACACAGCAACAGTCCAAGAGCCTGCACCCCTGCTTACAGGGGGGCTCGAGGAGCTGTTGACAATTTAAAGCGCCCAGGAACCCAGGGCAACAGCACCCTGAGCTACAGGGCTGCCCTGGGCCCAGAGGCCAGGGGAGGCTCCTTCTCCCCTAACTGGGGAATCCAAACCTCAATACCGCTAACAGCTCAGGCACCCCACAGCTGCCAGCGGAGCAAAAGGCTCCCAGACCTAAGCCTGATTACAGGCAGGTCCACAGCACCCAGGGAACCCCAGAGCTCAGCCTTCCCCCACCAGCAGGAAGGACAGGCAGCGGAGCAAGACGGCCGAATGCCGGGGGTCGGGCCCCAGCCCTGGTTACAGGGAGGGTGAAAACCCGGCCCCAGGCCCATGTAAGGCGGGGGCCACGGAGACCCACCTGGCTACAGGGGGCTCCTGGCAGCAAGTGACACGGGGGCACGCTCCACCCTGCTTACAGGGCCGTACCCCACGCCTCAGCAGCACCACAAAGCTCTGCAGAGCACGAGGCTCCCACCTGTGGCCCAGCCCGCCTGGCTGAGCCACAACTCAACCGCTTCAGGAGCCCTACGGGCAGACTAAGCCCACGCTATAGGAACTACAAACATGACCCTGACAACACGAGCAGCGCCCCAGCCCGCACCCTCTAGAGGGCCGGGAAGGGGCTGTTCCTGCTGGCTGACTAGAGCAGCTGGCTCCAACACCTGCTGACAGGCTGGCCCTGCTCCCGGGGACAGAGGGCTCCACAGCTCGTGACACAGACCCCGACTACAGGGTTGTCGCTCGCACAGGTCTCCGGCAGGACAGCCAAGCACACGGGCGCAGACCCAGGCCCTGGCTACAGGGTGGCGGTGCCCATACTACCGTTGTGCCACTTGACTGCCCTAAAAAAATGGGTCAAGCCTGGGCTCCGTCACTACCCACGGGCTCCCTCATCAAGCCGCACCGAGAACTCCGTCCCCCCAGGGAAGTTTAGGCTAAGCTGCAGCAGTTTTAAGAGAGCCCTAAGGAAAAACTCGCTCGCTCGCTCACTCACACCGACCTGGAGAATGGAGAGGGAGCACAGAGGACAGGGACAGATAACGTCCCAGTGAGGAAGGAGAACCAACGCAACCAACTCTTGGGTAGCAAAATGCCACCCGCAAGCAGAAGGCGAGAACCTCAGACCTGCCCGGAAGTTACAGTGATGCCGGAGACCTCCAGAGGCCAAAAGGGCTTCTGGTGTGGCCAAACGGTACTACGCACCCCAGCTACGGGGCAATAATACACAGAACACCTAATAATAGGTTGTTCCACCAATAGCTCGTCTACTTCACAGAATAGCTTTTCATATAATTCGTATTTATCATATTATATATATTATTATGTAATAGCTGATGTTATATATTACATTCTATATTATCTATACAGTAGTTTTTAATAGTTCATCATGTTTGGACAGACAAGTAGTTTACACAAAG
Source organism: Anser brachyrhynchus (assembly GCF_964034855.1). Classification (NCBI taxonomy): domain Eukaryota; kingdom Metazoa; phylum Chordata; class Aves; order Anseriformes; family Anatidae; genus Anser; species Anser brachyrhynchus. The sequence goes on from NC_137718.1 coordinate 1,776,129, forward strand.
AGCTAGGTGGCCAAAAAAAGGGGGTGGGGAAAGGCTCTCCCCTGACTACAGGGGGGCCTTGGGGTCCAGAGAGCTCTGAGGCCCCGCCGGGTGCGGAGAGAGCGGCTGTGCCCCTGCTTCCAGGGGGCCGCTCCCCCCAGGCAGCCAAAGGAGCAACGAGGCAAAAGGCCAACTACAAGAGCAAAGACCCGAGCCCTGCTTACAGGGAGGTCGCCCAGCACAAAACCTACCCGGGCACCTAAGGTGCCAGCGCTACTGTCCTCTACTTAGAGCCCTGCTGACAGGGCGGTGCCTTTGCCCAGGGTGCCCTCCTCTTTGCCCCTCTTCCCGCTCACTCTTGCCTCGTCGTTCCACACGACGCCTCTTCGTTCCTCTGCACTGGCTGCTGCAAACGAGGACAAAACCATCAGAACGGGGTTCGAAGCTCCAACTCCTGTGCTGGAACAAAACAAGGAACCGAAGACCCCGAGGCAGGACCCCACTGCAACCGGCCCCCAAGGAGAGACAGCCTCAGAGGTTCCCCCCTCCCTCCCCTTTGCCATAACAAAACCACCTTAAAGCAGCTTTTCTCACCGTGCTGACGCACAGATCAACTCCATCCGGTGCTGCAGCAGGGCTCCGAAGCAAGCTCCCTGGGCAAAGGAAGCTGGGCACACACAGCAACAGCCCAAGAGCCTGCACCCCTGCTTACAGGGGGCCTCGAGGAGCTGTTGACAATTTAAAGCACCCAGGAACCCAGGGCAACAGCACCCTGAGCTACAGGGCTGCCCTGGGCCCAGAGGCCAGGGGAGGCTCCTTCTCCCCTAACTGGGGAATCCAAACCTCAATACCGCTAACGGCTCAGGCACCCCACAGCTGCCAGCGGAGCAAAAGGCTCCCAGACCTAAGCCTGATTACAGGCAGGTCCACAACACCCAGGGAACCCCAGAGCTCAGCCTTCCCCCACCAGCAGGAAGGACAGGCAGCGGAGCGAGACGGCCGAATGCCGGGGGTCGGGCCCCAGCCCTGGTTACAGGGAGGGTGAAAACCCGGACCCACTTCTAGTGGTCCCAGGCCCATGTAAGGCGGGGGCCACGGAGACCCACCTGGCTACAGGGGGCTCCCGGCAGCAAGTGACACGGGGGCACGCTCCACCCTGCTTACAGGGCCGTACCCCACGCCTCAGCAGCACCACAAAGCTCCGCAGAGCACGAGGCTCCCACCTGTGGCCCAGCCCGCCTGGCTGAGCCACAACTCAACCGCTTCAGGAGCCCTACAGGCAGACTAAGCCCACGCTATAGGAACTACAAACATGACCCTGACAACACGAGCAGCGCCCCAGCCCGCACCCTCTAGAGGGCCGGGAAGGGGCTGTTCCTGCTGGCTGACTAGAGCAGCTGGCTCCAACACCTGCTGACAGGCTGGCCCTGCTCCCGGGGACAGAGGGCTCCACAGCTCGTGACACAGACCCCGACTACGGGGTTGTCGCTCGCACAGGTCTCCGGCAGGACAGCCAAGCACACGGGCGCAGACCCAGGCCCTGGCTACAGGGTGGCGGTGCCCATACTACCGTTGTGCCACTTGACTGCCCTAAAAAAATGGGTCAAGCCTGGGCTCCGTCACTACCCACGGGCTCCCTCGTCAAGCTGCACCGAGAACTCCGTCCCCCCAGGGAAGTTTAGGCTAAGCTGCAGCAATTTTAAGAGAGCCCTAAGGAAAAACTCGCTCGCTCACTCACACCGACCTGGAGAATGGAGAGGGAGCACAGGGGACAGGACAGGGACAGATAACATCCCAGTGAGGAAGGAGAACCAACGCAACCAACTCTTGGGTAGCAAAACGCCACCCGCAAGCAGAAGGCGAGAACCTCAGACCTGCCCGGAAGTTACAGTGATGCCGGAGACCTCCAGAGGCCAAAAGGGCTTCTGGTGTGGCCAAATGGTACTGCGCACCCCAGCTACGGGGCAATAATACACAGAACACCTAATAATAGGTTGTTCCAGCAATAGCTGGTCTACTTCATAGCATAGCTTTTCATATAATTCGTATTTATCATATTATATATATTATTATGTAATAGCTGATGTTATATATTACATTCTATATTATTTATACAGTAGTTTTTAATAGTTCATCATGTTTGGACAGACAAGTAGTTTACACAAAGAGCCAAAAAAAGGGGGGTGGGGAAAGGCTCTCCCCTGACTACAGGGGGGCCTTGGGGTCCAGAGAGCTCTGAGGCCCCGCCGGGTGCGGAGAGAGCGGCTGTGCCCCTGCTTCCAGGGGGCCGCTCCCCCCAGGCAGCCAAAGGAGCAACGAGGCAAAAGGCCAACTACAAGAGCAAAGACCCGAGCCCTGCTTACAGGGAGGTCGCCCAGCACAAAACCTACCCGGGCACCTAAGGTGCCAGCGCTACTGTCCTCTACTTAGAGCCCTGCTGACAGGGCGGTGCCTTTGCCCAGGGTGCCCTCCTCTTTGCCCCTCTTCCCGCTCACTCTTGCCTCGTCGTTCCACACGACGCCTCTTCGTTCCTCTGCGCTGGCTGCTGCAAACAAGGACAAAACCATCAGAACGGGGTTGGAAGCTCCAACTCCTGTGCTGGAACAGAACAAGGAACCGAAGACCCCAAGGCAGGACCCCACTGCAACCAGGCCCCCAAGGAGAGACAGCCTCAGAGGTTTCCCCCCCCCACCCCACCCCTTTGCCATAACAAAACCACCTTAAAGCAGCTTTTCTCACCGTGCTGACGCACAGATCAACTCCATCCGGTGCTGCAGCAGGGCTCCGAAGCAAGCTCCCTGGGCAAAGGAAGCTGGGCACACACAGCAACAGCCCAAGAGCCTGGACCCCTGCTTACAGGGGGGCTCGAGGAGCTGTTGACAATTTAAAGCACCCAGGAACCCAGGGCAACAGCACCCTGAGCTACAGGGCTGCCCTGGGCCCAGAGGCCAGGGGAGGCTCCTTCTCCCCTAACGGGGGAATCCAAACCTCAATACCGCTAACGGCTCAGGCACCCCACAGCTGCCAGCGGAGCAAAAGGCTCCCAGACCTAAGCCTGATTACAGGCAGGTCCACAGCACCCAGGGAACCCCAGAGCTCAGCCTTCCCCCACCAGCAGGAAGGACAGGCAGCGGAGCGAGAAGGCTGAATGCCGGGGGTCGGGCCCCAGCCCTGGTTACAGGGAGGGTGAAAACCCGGCCCCAGGCCCATGTAAGGCGGGGGCCACGGAGACCCACCTGGCTACAGGGGGCTCCTGGCAGCAAGTGACATGGGGGCACGCTCCACCCTGCTTACAGGGCCGTACCCCACGCCTCAGCAGCGCCACAAAGCTCCGCAGAGCACGAGGCTCCCACCTGTGGCCCGGCCCGCCTGGCTGCGCCACAACTCAACCGCTTCAGGAGCCCTACGGGCAGACTAAGCCCACACTATAGGAACTACAAACATAACCCTGACAACACGAGCAGCGCCCCAGCCCGCACCCTCTAGAGGGCCGGGAAGGGGCTGTTCCTGCTGGCTGACTAGAGCAGCTGGCTCCAACACCTGCTGACAGGCTGGCCCTGCTCCCGGGGACAGAGGGCTCCACAGCTCGTGACACAGACCCCGACTACGGGGTTGTCGCTCGCACAGGTCTCCGGCAGGACAGCCAAGCACACGGGCGCAGACCCAGGCCCTGGCTACAGGGTGGCGGTGCCCATACTACCGTTGTGCCACTTGACTGCCCTAAAAAAATGGGTCAAGCCTGGGCTCCGTCACTACCCACGGGCTCCCTCATCAAGCCGCACCGAGAACTCCGTCCCCCCAGGGAAGTTTAGGCTAAGCTGCAGCAGTTTTAAGAGAGCCCTAAGGAAAAACTCGCTCGCTCACTCACACCGACCTGGAGAATGGAGAGGGAGCACAGAGGACAGGCACAGATAACGTCCCAGTGAGGAAGGAGAACCAACGCAACCAACTCTTGGGTAGCAAAATGCCACCCGCAAGCAGAAGGCGAGAACCTCAGACCTGCCCGGAAGTTACAGTGATGCCGGAGACCTCCAGAGGCCAAAAGGGCTTCTGGTGTGGCCAAACGGTACTACGCACCCCAGCTACGGGGCAATAATACACAGAACACCTAATAATAGGTTGTTCCAGCAATAGCTCGTCTACTTCATAGAATAGCTTTTCATATAATTCGTATTTATCATATTATATATATTATTATGTAATAGCTGATGTTATATATTACATATTATCTATACAGTAGTTTTTAATAGTTCATCATGTTTGGACAGACAAGTAGTTTACACAGAGCCAAAAAAAGGGGGTGGGGAAAGGCTCTCCCCTGACTACAGGGGGGCCTTGGGGTCCAGAGAGCTCTGAGGCCCCGCCGGGTGCGGAGAGAGCGGCTGTGCCCCTGCTTCCAGGGGGCCGCTCCCCCCAGGCAGCCAAAGGAGCAACGAGGCAAAAGGCCAACTACAAGAGCAAAGACCCGAGCCCTGCTTACAGGGAGGTCGCCCAGCACAAAACCTACCCGGGCACCTAAGGTGCCAGCGCTACTGTCCTCTACTTAGAGCCCTGCTGACAGGGCGGTGCCTTTGCCCAGGGTGCCCTCCTCTTTGCCCCTCTTCCCGCTCACTCTTGCCTCGTCGTTCCACACGACGCCTCTTCGTTCCTCTGCACTGGCTGCTGCAAACGAGGACAAAACCATCAGAACGGGGTTCGAAGCTCCAACTCCTGTGCTGGAACAAAACAAGGAACCGAAGACCCCGAGGCAGGACCCCACTGCAACCAGGCCCCCAAGGAGAGACAGCCTCAGAGGTTCCCCCCCCCCTCCCCTTTGCCATAACAAAACCACCTTAAAGCAGCTTTTCTCACCGTGCTGACGCACAGATCAACTCCATCCGGTGCTGCAGCAGGGCTCCGAAGCAAGCTCCCTGGGCAAAGGAAGCTGGGCACACACAGCAACAGCCCAAGAGCCTGCACCCCTGCTTACAGGGGGGCTCGAGGAGCTGTTGACAATTTAAAGCGCCCAGGAACCCAGGGCAGCAGCACCCTGAGCTACAGGGCTGCCCTGGGCCCAGAGGCCAGGGGAGGCTCCTTCTCCCCTAACTGGGGAATCCAAACCTCAATACCGCTAACGGCTCAGGCACCCCACAGCTGCCAGCGGAGCAAAAGGCTCCCAGACCTAAGCCTGATTACAGGCAGGTCCACAACACCCAGGGAACCCCAGAGCTCAGCCTTCCCCCGCCAGCAGGAAGGACAGGCAGCGGAGCGAGATGGCCGAATGCCGGGGGTCGGGCCCCAGCCCTGGTTACAGGGAGGGTGAAAACCCGGACCCACTTCTAGTGGTCCCAGGCCCATGTAAGGCGGGGGCTCCCAGCAGCAAGTGACATGGGGGCACGCTCCACCCTGCTTACAGGGCCGTACCCCACGCCTCAGCAGCGCCACAAAGCTCCGCAGAGCACGAGGCTCCCACCTGTGGCCCAGCTACGGGCCGGCCCGCCTGGCTGAGCCACAACTCAACCGCTTCAGGAGCCCTACGGGCAGACTAAGCCCACACTATAGGAACTACAAACATGACCCTGACAACACGAGCAGCGCCCCAGCCCGCACCCTCTAGAGGGCCGGGAAGGGGCTGTTCCTGCTGGCTGACTAGAGCAGCTGGCTCCAACACCTGCTGACAGGCTGGCCCTGCTCCCGGGGACAGAGGGCTCCACAGCTCGTGACACAGACCCCGACTACGGGGTTGTCGCTCGCACAGGTCTCCGGCAGGACAGCCAAGCACACGGGCGCAGACCCAGGCCCTGGCTACAGGGTGGCGGTGCCCATACTACCGTTGTGCCACTTGACTGCCCTAAAAAAATGGGTCAAGCCTGGGCTCCGTCACTACCCACGGGCTCCCTCATCAAGCCGCACCGAGAACTCCGTCCCCCCAGGGAAGTTTAGGCTAAGCTGCAGCAGTTTTAAGAGAGCCCTAAGGAAAAACTCGCTCGCTCGCTCACTCACACCGACCTGGAGAATGGAGAGGGAGCACAGAGGACAGGGACAGATAACGTCCCAGTGAGGAAGGAGAACCAACGCAACCAACACTTGGGTAGCAAAATGCCACCCGCAAGCAGAAGGCGAGAACCTCAGACCTGCCCGGAAGTTACAGTGATGCCGGAGACCTCCAGAGGCCAAAAGGGCTTCTGGTGTGGCCAAACGGTACTACGCACCCCAGCTACGGGGCAATAATACACAGAACACCTAATAATAGGTTGTTCCAGCAATAGCTCGTCTACTTCACAGAATAGCTTTTCATATAATTCGTATTTATCATATTATATATATTATTATGTAATAGCTGATGTTATATATTACATTCTATATTATCTATACAGTAGTTTTTAATAGTTCATCATGTTTGGACAGACAAGTAGTTTACACAAAGAGCTAGGTGGCCAAAAAAAGGGGGTGGGGAAAGGCTCTCCCCTGACTACAGGGGGGCCTTGGGGTCCAGAGAGCTCTGAGGCCCCGCCGGGTGCGGAGAGAGCGGCTGTGCCCCTGCTTCCAGGGGGCCGCTCCCCCCAGGCAGCCAAAGGAGCAACAAGGCAAAAGGCCAACTACAAGAGCAAAGACCCGAGCCCTGCTTACAGGGAGGTCGCCCAGCACAAAACCTACCCGGGCACCTAAGGTGCCAGCGCTACTGTCCTCTACTTAGAGCCCTGCTGACAGGGCGGTGCCTTTGCCCAGGGTGCCCTCCTCTTTGCCCCTCTTCCCGCTCACTCTTGCCTCGTCGTTCCACACGACACCTCTTCGTTCCTCTGCACTGGCTGCTGCAAACGAGGACAAAACCATCAGAACGGGGTTGGAAGCTCCAACTCCTGTGCTGGAACAAAACAAGGAACCGAAGACCCCGAGGCAGGACCCCACTGCAACCGGCCCCCAAGGAGAGACAGCCTCAGAGGTTCCCCCCCCCTCCCCTTTGCCATAACAAAACCACCTTAAAGCAGCTTTTCTCACCGTGCTGACGCACAGATTAACTCCATCCGGTGCTGCAGCAGGGCTCCGAAGCAAGCTCCCTGGGCAAAGGAAGCTGGGCACACACAGCAACAGCCCAAGAGCCTGCACCCCTGCTTACAGGGGGGCTCGAGGAGCTGTTGACAATTTAAAGCGCCCAGGAACCCAGGGCAGCAGCACCCTGAGCTACAGGGCTGCCCTGGGCCCAGAGGCCAGGGGAGGCTCCTTCTCCCCTAACTGGGGAATCCAAACCTCAATACCGCTAACAGCTCAGGCACCCCACAGCTGCCAGCGGAGCAAAAGGCTCCCAGACCTAAGCCTGATTACAGGCAGGTCCACAACACCCAGGGAACCCCAGAGCTCAGCCTTCCCCCACCAGCAGGAAGGACAGGCAGCGGAGCGAGACAGCCGAATGCTGGGGCTCAGGCCCCAGCCCTGGTTACACGGCTTCTAGTGGTCCCAGGCCCATGTAAGGCGGGGGCCACGGAGACCCACCTGGCTACAGGGGGCTCCCGGCAGCAAGTGACACGGGGGCACGCTCCACCCTGCTTACAGGGCCGTACCCCACGCCTCAGCAGCGCCACAAAGCTCCGCAGAGCACGAGGCTCCCACCTGTGGCCCTGCTACGGGCCGGCCCGCCTGGCTGCGCCACAACTCAACCGCTTCAGGAGCCCTACGGGCAGACTAAGCCCACACTATAGGAACTACAAACATAACCCTGACAACACGAGCAGCGCCCCAGCCCGCACCCTCTAGAGGGCCGGGAAGGGGCTGTTCCTGCTGGCTGACTAGAGCAGCTGGCTCCAACACCTGCTTACAGGCTGGCCCTGCTCCCAGGTGCTTTTGGGTGCCTTTGCCCAGGGTGCCCTCCTGTTTGCCCTTCTTCTGTCTTCTGCTCCCTCTTCCTGCTCACTCTTGCCTCGTCGTTCCACATGACGCCTTTTCTTTCTTCTGCGCTGGCTGGTGCAAACAAAGGACAAACCATTAGACATGCGTTGGAAGCTCCAAGTCCTGGGCCTGAGGAAAGTAGTCCCCATTTCCAAGTCTGCCTTCATTTGGGTGGTCGTTATGAGGAGCTGCCTTGGGATCCCTGACTTGGCCCTACCAACACCCACTTAAAGCAGCTTTTCTCACCATACTGACGCACAGAGCAGCTCGAGCCACTACTGCAGCAGGGCTCCAAGGCTGGAACCCTGGGCAAACAGAGCTGGACATGCATAGCACAGCTTGAGAGCCTGGGCCCTTGCTTACAGGGTGGTCACGCACTGCAAAACAAACCTGGGCACCTAAGGTGCCAGCACTGCTCTCCTTACTGTAGCCCTGCTGACAGCGCGGTCCCTTTCCCCAGGGTGCCTTCGTTTTTGCTCCTCTTCAGTCTTCTGCTCCCTCATCCTCTTGCTGCTCATTCTTGCCTCGTAGATCCACATGATGCCTCTTCCTTCTTCTTCACTGGCTGCTACCAACTGAAGTCCTTACCTGTTGACAGGGCAGTACCTTTGCCCAGGCTGCCTTTCTCTTCAATCATCATTGCTGCTGCTCTGCTCTTCTTTGTCACTCATACCGCAAGTTCCCCTAGACTGTTTTTTTTTTCTGTTCTAGCACTTGCTGCCAAAGGAACAACATACAGCTTAGAGATTGTCATATACTAGTATCTACTACCAAAAAGTAGCCATCTAGCACATAGAATGTTACTGCACATTAAATTCTTCTCAGCATTCTTGTTTTTCTTCCTGTATATACTTTCATCCCACTATAGCAAGAGATATTTGTGGTATTAGTGTCTACCTACCAGCCCCAAGCCTGCGCCATACTACCGCCCCCTCTCATCCCCTCAGCATGGCCCTGCCCTCTCACCACTCTCCCTCCCCGTTACCTCAGCCCAGGCAGGCTCTCCCCGGATTTCCTCGCCCAGCCCCCCAACACTGCCCCATCTCGCTCCCGTCTGGTACTGACCACTCACCACCTCCCTGACAGAGCTGCCCGCCACAATCTCCTCAGTACTTCAGGATAACGCAGCACAGACCGACAGCATATTCATCCGCTCCTCGGGCAGTACCTCACCCCGTCCCTCACAATGCTTTATATACCACGCCGGCCCGCCCGCCAGCCAATAGCAACGCGGAACGGCGCCCGCCACTTTCGCCTTGGCGATCGCGCCCGCCCATTGGTGAAAACGGACATGCGGCCCGGCTTTGATTGGTTGAGGCCTCTGAGGGCGCTGTCGTAACAGTCGGGGGTGGCAGCGCCGCCGTGCTCGCTGCCCTGCCCGTCATGGCGGGGCTCTCAGAGGGGTCTGCGTCCCTCACAGCAAACGGGGGCCTGCGGATGGGCGTTGGAAAACTTGTGCGCAGCTAGCCAAATAACATCTAAAAACCTCGTGGTTCCAAGTGTCTAATTAGGGAAAATGTTGCATGTTCCTTCCAAAGAAATCAGTGTCCCCAAATAAATGAGAAGTATATATTTTTGTTATTTAGTTCTCCACAGAAATTTCTAATATCACTGCCTCCACACAAAAAACAAACAAACAAAAAAACTCTTTGAAACTCAGAAATATTACAGAGAAAAGGGAATATTATTACGGAGAAAACAGTAAAAAAAAAAAAAAAAGTCTTACCTCAGATAGCCCTCTCTCAAATCTTCTTACAGACTGTCATCTAACTTGCTCTTAAAACTCAACAGAAAGATAATATCCTATTGCAGCAGTTTATTCCTTAAAATCAGTCTGCAGTTTTTGAGCTTTTAGTGCCAGTGTCACAGGAGTGTCTGAGCAGCTCAGCTGTGGCAAAAAGCATACAGCTGAGATCTACTTGGCACCTGTGCATCCTTAACTCTTAATGAGTGAAAGGCATACTAAAATGCACTTCATTTTACAAAAACATTACTGAAATCAAGTATTTTAACTATGTATCTGTCATGAGGAAAACAAACAATTTTAAAAGTTTTGTAAAAGTAATTGAGTGAAAAATGGTAAGTTTCAATTAAGTTGAAGTGAACAGGCCCAGATCAGGGTAGACTTCAGTAGTGCAGCCTCACAAACGTGGTGGTATTGCTGCACCCCCATCCATTGTGATGTCAGTGGTTTTCGTTTCCTGCAGCTGGTGACAAGTTGTGGCTGGTACTGGGAGAGAGGGGGTCTGAGAGCTTTCCAGAAGGTACCGAAGGATTTCTGTAGCTTGTGGAGCCTGGAGCTTATCCCCCAGGCGAAGTCGACACTTACCACATGGTTTCTGATGTTGCAGCAATTTGCACAAAAGCACGCATTATAAATCATATCCACGTATCGGTTCTGCCTGCAAATGTAATGCTTTGTACATGTTTCTTTGTTTATTGGCTTTTGACAAAGGTATCATTCCAACAGTCCTTCTCAGCTCTACCTTGCAACGGTACACAGATTCTGCCTATTAACTAGCTTTAGTAGCTGTCAGTAATGCAGGAACAGCTCCCTATATTAATGTGATTTACACTTAAGTAGTACAAGACAGTAAATTTTCAGTATATTCTAATGGATACCAAGGTCTCCTGCAACACAAGGTGTAAAAACTACGGGATCCTACCACACATGGCACAGCCAGCTGCTGATAGCAAGCCCTGCTCTAAAGATTTTGATGCCTTGATTATGTAAATAAGGGAGATTATTCCATCCACAAAACTCTAGCAAGATAATCATCAAACAATAAATCATCACAACTCAGGCAAACGCAAATGAATTTTGAACATTATCACCATAATTACAACTGTATTGCTGCTATTATCTGAGCAGGATAGAGGACATCAGGCCCCAGATATTATTCCCTACCGGTTGCGATTTAAATTGGTTGACATTATTTAGCCTGTAGGGACATTGCATAGAAATGTCTTGAGTTTTCAGACATTTCAGCTTCTCTGCAGCCATGATTTCCACTTGCCTAGCACCCTGGTTTCTGGCTGATTTAGAGACGTCAAAGACCTAATCCAAAGCATACTGAAGGGAACAGCAGCCTTCCTACTGCTATCAAGAAACCCAAGATCGAGTCTTAGCCCCCCCACCCCACCCCATTTGCTAAAATTACCACAGTCGGAGCTGAAAAACTCTTTCAGTCTCTCCTGCCTAAACTCAATTTGATCGTCACCCTTAACTGACTCTAGTTTTGTAAGATCCAAGCACAGTTCAGCAGAACTTACGTGTGTATACACACACTTAACTCTTACTAACACGTCCCCTCAGCCTTCTTTGGAGTGTGCCCCACTGCAAACACCCAGAAAATGATATATTCTCAAGGGTAAAGCATGGTCATTTGCAGCTCTTTCTAGCTGCTTTTTCTTTGGAACAGCCACTTTCCAAGCAGTAAGAAAGCCAGGCTTGGAGCTCCCTAAAACTATGCTGCAGCAGGAGTTCCTTGTTATGTTAAGTCACAGGTACCTATAGTGTTTCAACAAATTAGATGATGTTTCACTAGAGGTTCATTTATATTCAAACATAATCGACTATAGGGATTTGGGACAGACCTATGTTTTGAATTTAGGTGACAAAGGATGAGATTTGTTATAAATACATTTATAAAGGAGGAAAATGTCTGATGGCTTGGGAAATTTAGAGATATTGAAAGAAGAATTTGACATCTATATTAACTCAAAGCCCTAAATGGGCTGGGCTTGTTTACATTGCTGCAGTCTTATTACAGGGTGAATTTTACCAGCTGTCTTGCTGAGCAGTCATTTAGCCTTAAACTATAGTTAAAACTGTCATGGTTTTAAGCAAATTATATTGCGTAAAGTAATTATTTCCCTAACTGCAAAGAGGATCCAGGTAGCTTGTGAATCTCATTTCCGAAAAAAAGAGCTAGCAGAGCGCCCTCTGCACAAAATATAGGAATGCAGAGTTAAGGATTTGGAAAGGTCTCTGTAATCCAGAAAAGGGTAGGAAGGCTTGATTAGTTAGTGGTATACATTTGGGTATGAAGGAGACAGGAAGGAAGTAGATTTCTGCCAAGCCAATCTGTTAATTAAACAGATTGACTACTACTTCCCGAACATCGAGGCAAAACTTGTTTCCTTTACAAGGTGTTCCTGCATCAATAAATGTTAATCCTCATGATTAATACAAACTTTACACTTACTTTGTCTGAGGGGAAATTGCTGAAGAGCCATTTTGGAGAAATAAACTACAGCAATTACCAGGATACCCAGGATAAGGAGGCATGCAATGGGCAGAGGTCTCAGAGAACCCTAAAATCACCGTTTGCAGCTGACACTCACCACGCGTAACAGGAAGGCTCCAGTATGCTCATTTGAAACTGCTGTGGGGCCTGAAAACCTTAATTTATTCAAAAATGTGATGGCCGTTCTGCTGTATGCATTGTGGCAAACCATGGCTGGTGTTTGGAAGAGATGCTTACTTCTGCTTGCTTCTTACTTCTATCTTGCTTGCTTCTTACTTCTATCCATACTGCATGGATAAAGAGCTCTCAGCTACTCATGCAAATAAGCCCTGTGCATGGATTTACCGTTTGTTTGGTTCATTGCTGTATCCCTTTCTGATCACTTCTCCTTGGAAATCAGTGTGCGACCAGTGACTTTCTTTTATATAATCAGATTCACCTCCACACCTGGTGCTGGCTCTCACTCTGTTTTTAATTAGGAAGGAAAAGCTTATTGCAGACAAGTGTTTCTCCAGGACAATCCTCTTGCAAGGCTGAATTTTACACTATATATAGTTTGTCTAGTGGCCATTTAACATTGCCATCAAACATTCATTATAACATCAGAATGGAAGTTGCATCATATCTGCGTGCTTCCTTTAAAATGTGTGCTGCCTGAGAATCCAGCAATTAATTCACCCAGCAGCAGGAGCTCATACAATTGCTATCAGCAAGGCAGAGCACCACTGAATCACTGCCTGTCTTTACATGGACTGCATTGCAGTCCACTGAGTAACCACTACACCAGCCCACAATGAGGGTAAATTAGACGTTTTGAGGGCTATTCAGCAATGTTCCTTTAGCCAGAAAACAAGACAGGCTATTTAACGGAGGTACTTCTGAAATCATGATTTGTCAGAAAGGTACACTGGAGCTAAATTCACAGTGAGGTCTAGATTTAACTGTGGAATGGGACAAGACTGTCTTTGGTCCCATAAGAAAGTGTCCTCAGTGTCCTCTTCTGCCTTGGGGTTGAAATCTTGCAGCCGATTTATTTATTAGTACCAGCTAATATTTTTTTTCTAGCATAGATAAGGCAAATCACCACTTACAGACTTCAAAGAAGGCCAAATGGAGGAAGACACCTGTTTTATGCTCATTTTTGAATGAAGTCAGGGTGACAGGGAGAAGCAAAGTGGGAGTGAGAAATCACAGATAGCGCATTAATAATACTGTGATAACAATGTTTAGATAAAAATTTTTCATTTTGATACTTTTTAACAGAGGTGGGATTTTCAAATGCATATATTATTGTCTTTCTTGGAAAAAGTTTTACATTACATAGAAAACAAGAAGTTTCTGAAGATCCCCAAATCCTCCAAGACAAATTGCAGTTTGATTGTTCCCGATTGCTATTTTGGTAAGCAGGCTTCCAAGACAGGCTTTACATAGTGTATATAGTTTCTCCTCTGGGCAATGGGGAAACCGCTTTCCATTCAGTTTTAGTGATGACCTGAGTTTAAATCTTTTCCTGCACAATTACAGTGGTGTGTATATTTGTATTAATGTAATGTCTAGGGACTGCAGTCAAGAACAGGATACCAGCAAGTACAGAAAACCTCTGCCCAGAAAAGCTTATGATCAAGACAACAAAAAGACCCTTTTAACTCCATCTTACTGATGTGCCACACAGGGAGTCTGTGCTACAGCGAGGAATGAAATCCCCGTGGGCTGATCCATGTGTTAGCTGCTCGACCATGGATCGGTCACAGCCAGCCACGCTGGGCAGGTATTAAAACCCTTGCAAAAAGTGAACTCCCTGGCTCCTGATGCTGTCGGAGTGTACAATTGCTAGGCTTACACAGCCAGAAGTGTCTTCAGTGCCAGTCCAGCACTGTCACCTGCACCTTTGTCAAGTGCTGGAAGCACGGCCAGACTTGATGGTTATGCCAAAGGATCCTCCTGGGGGACAAGGTGGGATTGCCCACCTCTCCTCGGGAAGTGTGCCTGTTTGTGCTCACAGGCAGCAGCTGTGTGAGCGCCACAGGCACCCTGAAGCCATGTGTGGGCATCACTGAGGAGTCACAATTAACTTTAATTACACCTCTTCACTGGCTGCTGAGCTTTGGGAAAATAACAAGGGGGTACAAATAATAATAATAATAATAATAATAATAATAATAATAATAATAATAATAATAAAGGAAGAAAAGAAGCTCTTGCAATCCAGGTGAATTTTTCCAAGCTGATTGCCAAAACTCAAGGTTCCCAGGGGCCTTTGTTAGCAGAGAAAAAAGCACCAGACAAAGAGATGGATTGAACAGGGAGACTTTTTTGTCTCTCTTTTAAAATAACCTAGCTAGCATTCAAAATCTGGGACATTTCTACCTCTACTCTGCACCTGTCTTCAACTGAACGGTGGCCATCACAGTTCCACATTTCTCCACTCCCCTGATGTGTGACAGGGGATGTCTGACAGCACCTGCTCAACTCCATCTACACTGAAATACTTCGGTACTGAATTTTCTTAAGGTTAATCAGAATTCATAAACTGCACCTAGACAGGTGCTTCCAAAGGCACCAACTGGTGAAAACCAATGGTAATACCATGAAATCGTGCTAACTTTTAGCAGTGCATTTTTTATAGTTATCCACAAGAAGCAAATTAACTCACTTTAGTTTCCAAGCAGCCACCCTGAAGGAGAGGAGTGTGCTCCGCAGCCCCAGGAGCTTCGGTATGCATATTTCTGCCCTTCATTCCCTGACAAATTGTTATCGACAATCTGCTTCAAACCTGGATTCGCTCTCTAGAGAGCTAAAACAAATGTTTTTAAAACAGCTCCAGCAAATTTTATTTTACTTGAATGTGCACTGATAGCAGTTCCCCTGTCGGGAATCCTGTGGGAACTGAGTAGACCACTTTAGAGAAAACAGCAGCTGTAAGGAATACTAAATGGTTAGAGGAGAAACAGCAGAAGTGGCATAGTGCTCTTGTTGGATATTTTCATAAATAAAATGGAGTTTGGAAAGTCTTCAGAGCACCCTGTGCATTGAAGTAAATGTGTTAATTTCTTTATTCTCCTTTTGCAGAAAGGCAAAGAGGCAGAGAGATGAATGGCAAGGTGTTCACCATACCTGCACTTACACCGTGTTTCCTTTTTTATTCAGAGGCCTCAGCTTAAGACATCAGGGTCAAATCTGGCTGCCTATGCTTGGTCGTGTCAGGCTACTCCGTAACGGCACACAGAGCAGCTGAAGTCACATCAAATATTTAGCAGTAAATCCATCTGCACGGAGACAGACCTTAGTCACCAAAACAGGTAGAGAGCACAGATCAGGCGGAATCTTGGCTGAGCACGAGATGCTAATTTATACATAAGCTCCAAGTCCCTGGTAATCCAGAAATTTTGTCCTAACTTTAAGCTATGACAGAGTAAAACAATACTTTGAAGTCAATACTGACTCTTTATCCATGGGAGAAAGTAGCATTCTTCCAGCCTGTCTTTCGAAAAGATGTAAGGAGATGCGAATTCTTCTTTTCCTATCCAGAGAGATGTCTATATTCATCTTGGCTTATAAGAAAATTTCCAGAAAAAAAATAAAATAAATATTTAAACTTGAAATGAACTGATTCAGTCATTTCCTGCATATTATAACCAGATTGGATGATAGCTTGAATGCACTGAGAGTGCCACAGGTCTTTTGCAAGGAAAAATTCTTCTACAGAAGAAATAAGATACAAGAGTCTGGTACTGTTAATTGTTTGGCAAATAGACTAAAAAAAAAAAAGCAGACATTTAAGTTCACAAGACACGTTCTGACTAACCTGCCTTCCTGAGCTTCGAGACTTTTATTCAGAAATCTGACATGTCTGCTCTGAAGGGGAGCATCTCGGGCCAAAAAAATTAATAAATATTTAATAAATTAAATTTTAATAAATGCTTGTGTGCTCTTTATTTCTAATACAAGTGGCACAACTTCCAGCCAAAAGACTTTGCACCAGTCCTCTGTGACGGAGCGCTGAGCAGGAGGTGAGAGAGAAGCCCTGCCAGCTTCCATTCAGGCACGCATGCGGATCCATCTCGACCTCTCTGCAAGCAGTCAGGCTGCTCGTGGGTGTCCGTAAAGAGATGAAGAAAGAATGACAGCCTGAACTGTGACTAGGCAGTGCAAGAGGCAGTGGGACTGGCATTTCGGCCCTCGTCCGGGGTCTCGGTTGCTAAATCTGGAGTGTAATATTGGCTGCAGGGCCACAGAGAGAGGAGTTGTGGGCGTGAATGGCCTGGGCTTATGATTTTGTTCCTCTGACCTTGCCTCTAGCGGCACAGCGCTGACCTTGGGAAGATCGGCGTTCTAGGAGCTTGCAGATCCGGAGTTTTTTACAAGATGCTCGCTCCTGGGAGCTAACAAGCCCTGCACCGTGACCAGGAGATTTCTGCCCTGCTCGGAGTTAGTTCTCCTGTGACGGACTTCATGAGAAGTCTCAGCACCATTTCAAAGTGTGCGGGAAATACTTGAATGAATTACATCATATTAAGGAGTTAGATTATCTTTGTTACCCTTGAGTGAAAACAGTGCATGCTGAAGGAGTTTGCTTTGAAAATCCTCTCTGTTTTTGTATTTATTTAACATTGATTCCAGAAAGACAAAGCCAAAGAGACAAGCCTGACACAGAAGAGAACACAGTTGTGACAAAGCCTCAGTGAAGGTCCGTCCGTGGTTCGGGACTGGACCCTAAGAAACCTCCGCCTTGTCCTCAGTGGACTCAGAAACATTTCATCCTCTGCATTTTTTGCCAGCTTTTCCTCGCATCAGAGAAATAAAGCTGTCAGTCAAGATCTTTTTCTTCAGAGATTTCCACACCAGCAGCATGTAATAGAGGAGTACCATAATAAGCTATCCAGCCGTGATGATCCTGATGACTGATATATCACTGCCATTTTACTTTGTCAGTGGCATGGTGCAAAGCAGGAGGTATCTTATCTTAATCTGCTTCCAGTGCTGATCAGATGACTAAGTATTCTGTCAGAGAAGCAAAAGGAGAGAACACATGTTGAAGAAATATTGCCGAGCACTCATGATATTTGCCTCAGGAACTGTACTCCAGTAATTATACCCCTAAAATCAAAGAGGAGATATGTCCCAGGAGAGATGTGTCTACTCCAAATTAACCAGTTACAACCCCTCATGATTGCCTGCTTGCAGAGAGCTGCTGCTGAACAACCTCCAACCAAAGAGCAACTCATGGAGCCTCCTCGATGAGCAATCACAAACCAGAAATGCATTGCGGAAAAAAAAAAAAATCTGCTTGCGGACAAAACTCTTATAAGAAGGTTATAGTTGTGGTTTCGAAGTTTCATTTTACTTTGGCTTCAGGTTCAGGGTTGGGTGTTTTTTTGTTTTTTTTTTTTTGGTGTTTTTGTTTAAATGCATCACTTCTTGCTGTTACTGTGTTTCGTTCTCTCCAATGATTCATCTAGCTCTGGGGCATTTATTGAAATTCTTGATACAAAATCCAAGGGAAGTGAACCTCACTTTAAACTTTGCAAGGACAGCTGCCTAGTCCATGTAAAGCCTCTTGCACTTTTCTTCAGCTGATGTTTCCTCTACAGGTACTGAGAAGCAGTTCAGAGGAAAATGTCCAGGTTACTGCAACGTTACAGCAATGCCCGTGGCTGTTTCTAGGTTTTGTGCTGAAGGTTTCAGCTCTGGTGTTCATTTGTCTCCCTTGGCACCACACGCAAAACTCACAGTGTAGCATTACTTGGACAAAAAGGACAGTATTTCAATAATGCTTGGAAAGCCGAACTGATTCGGTGTGACTGAGATGCCTCAGAAAGACAAGTATATGTCCATTTCACAGCAATTCATGTGCGTGATATCCTAAAGGGGTCAGTAGTTCTGCTATAACATGTTTAAGGTTCCACATTCAGAAAAGCTTGAAAGCACTGTTCTGGGATCCACTCCTTTGTAGAAAAACTACTAGAAATAAATGCTTTTTGAAACCTAACCAAAGAGATGGGTTTCATTCATTTTTCTCTCTGTGTAGGGTTATATGGTAATAAGAAAAATACATTCAGAAAAGTAAATCGAGCCACTTCTGTAAACAGAAAAGCTTTATTAGGAAACACCTTGAAAATTATGGACCCCTAATACTCTGAAAGTTAGCCAGCATGAAAGATATTAAAGTATAGGGTAATAAAATATTGCAACTGCAGCTACATTTTCATCATCCTTTCAGGAAATGGTTCATCTGAGTTGCAAGGAGACCTATTTACCATTGCAGAGGGTCTGAGCACCGCTGGGGATTTCAGCCCGGGCGCTCAGCAAAGCCCGGCCCGTGCTGGGACTTTGGCTGGGGAAGGATGCAGAAGAGGGCTGCTCGCTCTCTCTCTCTGCCATCGATCCGCTCCTTTACAAAGAAAGTACACGAGCTGTTTTCAGCAGAGATAACGCCTAGAGGCAGCATCCCGACTCGGAAATTCCTGCCTTCCTTCCCTTCCCTAGCCGTACCAGGGGGGCACTCTGCTTTTGCCTTCCACCTGAGACCCGGCAGCCGTGCCGGGAGCCGGGCTCTCACCCGACAGAGCGGCCAGGGGCTGCCGCATCCCCTTGCCATCCCCTCGCCATCCCCTCGCCATCCCCTTGCCATCCCCCCGCCATCCCCTTGCCATCCCCTCGCCATCCCCTCGCCATCCCCTTGCCATCCCCCCGCCATCCCCCCGCCATCCCCTCGCCATCCCCTCGCCATCCCCCCGCCACCCCCTCGCCGCCCCCTCGCCGCCCCCTCGCCGCCGGGGACCGGGCGGCAGCCCCGCAGCAGCATCCCTCGGGGCGCGGGGCAGGGCAGGGCAGGGCAGGCGGGGAAGGGCAGGGCAGGGCAGGCGGGGAAGGGCTCCTTTCCCCCCCGGGGGGGCATCTTCGGGGCGGGGGCCGCCGCTGCCCTCCCCTCTGCGGGGCTGCGGCCGCCTCCGTGCCAGCCCCGCCGGGCGCCCCCCGGCCCCGTCGCCGTCCCCGTCCCCCCCCCCGGGGCCAAGGGAAGCGCCGCGGGTCCCCGCAGCCCGGGGGCAGCCCCGGGGGTCTCGGGGGGAGCAGGGCGCTGGGATCGAGGCGTGCGAGGAGGGGCGAGCCCAGCCCAGGCTCGGCGAAACGGGGCCGGAGCCGCCGCTTCTCCACCCAGCGCTGAGCCGGGGGAAAGGGCCGGGGGATTTCGGCAGGAAAAAAAAAAACCGCTCCGAAACCGCTCCGCAAGTTCCAGCGGCTGCCAGAGCAGCTTGGGGTGGCTTTGGGTTTGCTCCTCTGCGTGAGCGTGGTCGGGAGGAGCGCCAGCGAACACCCAAAAGTCTGCCCCCAAAACCCGGGAGAGCCGGAGGAAAGCCGCGGCGGAGAGTTGGGGTGCTGTGGATCTATTCGGCACAAAGTCCTGCCACCGCTGCTGGAGACATTCGTATGGCTTGAAGGTAAGAGAGAAGTGCTGATGCTTTTCTGCCAGAAACCCAAGCGTTGTGAATATGCCGGGAATGCGATAGAGACAACAGCAGATGTTGTAAACCGCCACTGCCTAGCAGTGCAAATAAAGACAAGCAAAAAAGAAAACGCTTGGCATTGTACCGTCTGGTCTGTTGAGGCTGTTCTCTTTTAAAAAGAGTAGGTGAAAGCAAGTTTTGAAATGAAAAAAAAAAATACAGAGTATCCTGATTATTTTTTTTCTTCGAAAACACTAACTGCAAACCAATGAACAATTGCTTTAAATACTAAAGATGCATTTAGGGATGCTAACAAATTAGGGTTGTTTGTAGAAGTTTGATGCTCGGTGTTGCTCTCACGTACACACAATGGAAATAAAGTGGCAGGGAAAACTGTAGGAGGAGGACGCGTAGATGGAATATCGTGTAGGTCCATTCCCCAAAAGAATGAGAGTGTGCAGATACAGTGTTTGAGGAAAAACACTCTTACCACACTCATTTTTATAGATAAAGCAAAGCTTCTGTCCCTTCCCTGCTTCCCAGCACCAGTGTTGATGTGGAGCTATCCTTCCCAGTGAAGGACGGCAGACCCGTGCTAATCACGCTTTCCAGTGAAAGCCCTGAAAGGCAAGCTGTCAGAAATTCTCCTCTAAATACTGGGAAGAGATTTTCTGCGAGGTTTGGAATAACCTCTGTGGCATGAAGGAAGCCCGAGTTGTTCCTGTTTCTGTCTTAATATTTTCCGTTGTCCTTCAGCTACAAGTTGCATCTGCCTTTTTGCAGACGGCATAAAGCAGGGAGATGGGGCAGGCAGGCAGACAGTAAGGTTGTTTTGGGTCAGCACTGTATTGTATTCAGCACTGAAGTATTTTTGTTGCAAGTTGTTGACTGTAGGTGGTTTCTACACAGCTCACACATCCTCACATGTTAATTGTCAAGTCTCCTCAGCCTGACTTACGCACATGCAGAGCCTGGAGCCACAGAGCTAACAGCATGTGGAGCATGAATCACTGCTCTTCAAGTAGGGTTTGGAGTCAAAAAGAAAAAAATAACTTTATTGTTTTATAAATAACCAGCCATGAAATTATGATATAACTCATCAAATAGATTGCACACACAATTCACGGCAAAATAGCATGGGTTGTATTTCTCACATGTTCAGTGTTTCGCTTAGTTGTTCCTCTTTAAGCACACAATGGTGTTCAGAATTCACGTCTTAAATTAAGTAAAAGTCCGTGAGTTTCTCTGTAGCAATTTAGAAAAAAAAAGTCTATTGACAGTATTATTAAATCCATCAGAGGAGTGTAAAGAACCCTAACAAAGAAGTGTGAATAGCACAAATTCCGTAGTTTTTGTGTATTTTTTTCTCCATTTATCTTCTTTTCCATGCTGCAGAAATTCTGCTCCCTTAGAACCTTTATTCTTTATGTGCCATCCTTCCGGGCAGAGTTGCTGTGAAAGTATTTCCACTGATCTGTGTAGCCTGCGATTACCTGCTGCTTGCATGGACAGTGGATGGCATTGCATGCAAACGTGGTGGAGAGAGGAAGAAAGAAGGGAGGACTTCACCGTTAGAAATGGCAAAACTGTAAATAAGCATCTATCTACAGATTATACAGGTGTGAGTTTGGACACTGCCTTTCCCCTTATTATTATATCCTGGGAAGTCCCCCATACGTACTTCATGCAGCTGTGCATACCTAAACCCATTGTGTGTAGCCTGCCGAGCTTTCCATTTGCGTGTAACTTCCATGGGCACACAAATATTGGGATTGCTTGAGTGTAAAACAGCTTCAGCTTGGTGCACAGTGGCATTCATAAGGCAGAAGTGCATGTGTCAGACCTAGAGGGAAGTACATGAACCTCTGGAAAGCAGCTGAGGCTGGGTTAATAGTACAGGTCAACTTGTAGCGAACATGGACCGTATCCAGAAGCAAACAGCTTCCTTTTTACGTTGCATATTCCTTCTGTGTCACTCCCATACTCTGCATGAAAGCCTAGGTTATGATTAGATAGGTGGTCACCCGGTGCCCATCCTGGCAGTGCTGCACAGCCCCGTCCCAAATCCTCACCCCATCCTAAATCCTCGTGGAGCCTGCTGACGTGGGCAGGCTCTATCCCTGCAAACCTGCAAAGCGAAGGCGATTTCCTGCATGTGCTCCTCCCGCGAGGGGATCGCAGCTGGCCGTCCACTCGCTCTGCATGCGCTGCATGCATGCACGCAGCAGGCACGGAGATTGCTCTTGAATCCTTCCCAGCTTGGCTGAAGTAGGAGACACCTGCCTGGGAAAGACACTCAGCATTTCCCTTAACGGCACTTCATTGCGGGTTCGGTGTATTCTTCCTCACGTCCTCGCAGGGCAGCAGACTCAGGCTGTTCCTGCTGACCAAAGGCACTGGTCAATAGATAACAGGAGCGATCAACGTGCTGCTAAATGCAACTGGAAGAGAACAGCAGCGTGCTGCAGTCAGGTTGGAAGGTCTGAGCACTGGCACAGGCTGCAATGAACAGGAAGGCCCTGCACATAGCTGCGAGTTCTTGTGTGTTCTTCTAAAATCACACCTTTGTATTAAAACAAACAAAATCTCACCCTCCCACTCTCTGTTTTCTCAAACTTTGGAATTTAAATTTGCCTTTAAAGAGCTTATAATGCTTATACTTTGGTGTGTCTCAAAAGGCCACAGGGAATTGCGCTCTCTGTGGTAAAACCTACTCTCGGAAAGCGTAATTACCCTGGGTGCCTCTGTGTTCACCACTGGACTAAACAAAAAAAAAAAAAGAAAAAGAAAAAAAAAGAGAGAAAAAAAAAAAGGACTGCCTTATTTTAAAGCCCCTTGCTGCCGAATGGGTCACTTCAGTCCTACTGGATAGACGGAGCCCACACTGTGTAACATCCGAATCGCCCTGGGGTTGTGATAACCCCAAGGAGCAGATAAGAACTGCCTTAACCCGAAGCTTTCTCATCCTTGGCATCTGAGGTATTATACAGAATTATCTTCTGAAGCTGCTTCTGAAACTGCAGGGAATAGTTGGATGGGAAACAAACAAACAAACAAACAAACAAAACCAAACAAACCTTACAAAATCAATCTTCCTCCAGAAGGGAGCAGAATTTATATTACTTGGAAACATTTGGATGTTTTTATTTCCACTGTGTAAATAAAGCCACGGAATGCACTTCTAAACCCTACTCTCTCTTTTTACAAACCATTTGCTTGCTCATCTCTGACAACCTTTTGCTTGACTTACCCTTTTTCTCATATACTTCTTTATGTAAATCAGAATATTTTTGACAAATCTTACATACAGATTCTCTAATACAACAAGGAACTTAAAACAAAATACTTATCTTCAAAGGCACAACTGTTCGTAGCTCTTTGGATGTGAATAAGAAGGATTTGGCTCATGAACCTTACAAGCATCTCATAATAACTCTTTTTCAATTTCACCCTCTGTGCACAAAGTCCTTCTGAACACTTAGGAAATCTGGAAATGAGCATTGGCTCTCTCACACGGACACAGCTGACTTTTCATAGCTAGGAGATGTAGGATGGGGAGCAGGTTGACATAACATGCAATTTAGCTGTAAAGCTTCTTGCCACAGGATGCTAAATGTGCCTAAACGCTGTTGACCAAGGTTTAAGGGGAGACTAGGCAATATCAATGCCAACGGAGGAAATCCACTGATGGTTAATAACTGTATAGAAAGCACCCTTGCTCAGTGAATGCCTGCAATATAAACTGTTGTATGATGAGAGAGTGTTTGTAAAAACACGTCCAGTTGCTTCATTCTTATGCTCTTGCCCAGGCAATAGTTTTTGGTTAGCACTGGGGAAAAGATGCTGGGCTAGGTGAACTTTGTCTGATCTCTCGTTGTTATCCTTGTAAGGCTACAGGCAGAAAATACAGTAGGCTACATTTTAAATCACATTACAGTTTGAAATTTATGGAGGAAGGATTTATAAAGATTTGTTTGGGGTCTAATGCCGCTGTATTTTACGAAGGAAAACTTTTAGTAACTGCATTTGCTTTGGCTAATTCTTTAGTCGCGCACAAATGAGACTGATTAATTTGTGCCATGGAGTTGCTAACAAGCTTCTCTGGGGAAGGGGGAGGCAATTGTTTAAGTCCTGTCAGATGCATCACTCCTTGTGCTGTTACAAAACCAACCTATATTCAATCTAAAATGGTTGCTAATAAGTATTAACTCCCCTACCAATTGTTCCACCTCAATCATGTTTTCTCTTGCTGTCCTTCATCTGGATATTTTTAGCATTATAATTTTTTTAAAGATGTGACTATGTGTTCAATTGCTTCTCTGCTGTACATCCCTCCCAATTATCTTGGTGGGTATTTTTCTCTCAGCCCCCTAGAACGGGTTTATTTCTGGTTTACTCTTCCCTGTTGGTTTCCATGTGGTTATGTGGGAGGCTGCACACTCTTTATCAAAGCAGAGAGCCGTGATTAGTCCATTCAGAAAATGTAAATGCAGCCTGATGTGTTATGTAGCACTGGAGAAAAAGAGATAGACTGTGAGGAGCAATAAAAGCAGGCAGGCACAGAACACAGTGCCGAGCCCTGTAGGTAGGCCTGGGTGATCAGAATGACGTCCACACTTCAAATTTCTAATGGAGCTAAATAAACACCCAACCTGTGCACTGCTGTCTGGGGAGGGCTAATCAGAGTGCAATGCAGTCCTGCTGAAGTAAGTGAAATCCGCTGTGACTGTGCAGCCCTGGCAGTTAACATTCATTTTGATTCGTACCTCCCTTCCTGTGCGTGTTCCATTATTTATCCCAGATCTCAGACTCTGTAGCCTCAGCTGTTCCTATCTGAGATGTCCCAAGAGCTGAAAACACACTTATTAGCTGATAAATACATGTATTTGATTTTACTCGCTGCTTCAGGTTGCCAACTGCTACCGCTGTGGATGTATCAGCAAAATCAACACTATTGAGGACGCGCTGCACAATTTGCAGCTTTATAGAAAAATGAACTCTTCACCAACATCGCAGGTTTTTGAATCATGTTCCCTGGGATGCTAGAACTGAGAAAATGTCTCGGAAAAGTTAAATGCATTACCTCATATATTACACCTTGCAAATTACTTGTCTGAACAAGTAATTGGGCTGAGTACCGGCCCCAAACACTATTTACATTTATCTGATAATTTGGAGTTTTAACAAATTACGGTTCTGTCTGGTGCAGGCACTCTGCTGACCTCCAGTTACCTCCCTATCTGCATATTTCAAGCTTTCACGTGTTTCTGTAACAATCCAGAGAATTGTGATTATCTGCAGGATTGCAGAAGCCTGAAGTTAGACGTCTAACCTTTTTATCTGCTTTCTCTGGTGGCCACTCCAGGCAAGAATACCTCTGAGGTAGAGCCTTATCTCCACGCTTGGAAATCTCGCCCTCTCCCACATCAGAGAGAGCAGGGTGCCTGCAGCCAGCCTGCTCTGCCTCAGACATCTACGTGCAGAGACTCATTTCGGTTAATCGTGCTTGAGAAGCTTCAGTTATAAAGATCTTATTAATTTAAAAAAATTAAAAATTGGGAAAAAAAAAAAAAGCCATATATATGATTAAAGAAGAACCACCCTGGTCCCAGTAGGTGCATCATTTATACTCTCTGTGGGGCCGTGGATGCTTTAAAAATGAGTTTGTGGTGGTACAGGAATACCTCGGCACACCATGACTGTGTGAACGGGCTGAGCGTGTGTAAGCTCCTTACTTGTGCTTTTTAATGGCAAACTGACAGTAATGATTGGAAGGTTTTAATTATCCGACTAACTGGGGAATCACAAAGTCAACATCCAAATCCCCGTGCTGGGAAAGATTTCTGCGTGTCATTAGTTAACATCGCTGTTGTTATTCACAGAGCGTGGCTCGCGTTGGCCACAATCCATGTCTGGGGACCCCAGACCTCAGTGTAAAGAAGGAAGAGGAGGTTATTGAAGCGTTGGGGTTACTGTTACTCTTTTACAACTGCACACAAGGGTACCAGGCAGCCTCTGGGCTCCCCATGTAAATGGCGAGCCCCCAGCGCCTGCCCAGGTGCAGGACAGGCTCTCCTAGGCACGGGATGGGGCACTGGGCGAGCTGTGTATTTCCCAGGCTTAGTTAAAAACGTCAGCTCCCCACAGGTGCAAGGTGCAAAAGGTGTCAGGCTCTGGCCACACCGAGTGTTTCCCAGAGCTGTACGGCCCTGGAGCCCTGCAGGATGCTGCGGCACACGCGGAACTGGCGCGCTGGGAATCACATCGTACCGAGAGCTCGGCTGGCACAGGTGTGGTTTCAGGAAGCTTCGAGTAAACTGGGAGATGTTGCTATGCTTGGTGCAAAAGGAAAAGTGCTCGTTCAGCAGGCTGGCTGGGGGGAGGCAGCACTCATGGAAAAACGCTGATTTGGTGCCCCCAGCCACAGCACTGCTTCTGCAGAGCTTTAACAGCCAGGGCTTGCCAAAAACTTCATGGCCAAAGCCATTTCCATTGGAAGTTGAACTGAATCAATGTTTCGCAGAAAGTAATCCCTTTTCTCACAGGTTTTCTTGCTTGCTTTTTTACCCAGTACAAATTCAGTAATATTTCCTCACTAACATTTGGTTTAGCTTCAAAAGTTCTGGGTTCAGAGCTTCCGACAGAGATTAATGGTCCTGAAAGAGAGATCATCTCTGTCACTAGGATTTTACCATCCCCTTGTTCCACACCACCAGTAAAGCCCCAATATTCTTTCTAAAATAGAGGCATATGCATTTCCTTTGAAAGATGCTTTACTAATAAAAAGAGAACTCCATGCGATGACGCTCTGCAATTACTCGCTATGTAGGAGGATGTTTGTCTACATGTGATGTCTATTGCTTTGCAATTTCCTTTGCCGTCCTTCCAAGTGTTATTTTTATTTATCTGTAGATTTTTTTTTCTTACTGTGAAAGAAGAATCAATTAGGAAATTACAACAGCAACAGAAAACGATGAAAAAGGATAATAATATACTTAAGATCCTTTGGCACTTCACATTGCAATTCAGCTAACTGCTGAATTTCTGATTCAGAAGGCCACAGAAACAAACCCACAAAACCTCACGTAACAGACGGTTTATAGAAACAATAAATGTATTTTAGAAAAAGAAAGAAAAAAAGAACATTAAGAGGAAATTATAAAGAAAAGCAGCGACTAAATATGTGCTGGAGACAGTCCAACACTGTGGCCATTTCTACCAGCATTTCACCCCACAGGTCTTTTCCTGAAGATGTCCTTCACGTGCCAGGCGTGGCAGCACCTCGACCACTACAAATGTGTCTGATTTTCAGCTGAGTGAAAAATTCAAGTCAGAAACAACAACAGCAACCCATGCTCACACTGCAAACTGTTTTACTTACAGACGTGGGTTGATTTTTTTTTGGTTTGTTTTCTGTTTTTCCTGGAGAGAACCACACACACCAAGGCCGTGCAGACTGCTACCCTGGCACGCTGCTGCTCCACGTCCTCTGTTGCCTCTGCTCAATGGGAAAGGTGCAGCTTTATCATTTCATGAGATTCCCATCCTTGCTGTAGATGTGATTTCAGCCACAAGTACCAAGTTTCAGCAAAACAAATATATCTCAGAGGTCCCCAAGGCAAAAAGAGATGTAGAATATAAGGAGGGGTATAATGGAAGTGTTCGCATCCATCACTCCAGAGGCTCTGAGATAAATGAAAGGAGGGCTTATCAGTGATGGCAGCTGGGAAGAGGGCTTAGAATTTGTCCAGCTCAGCATTTGGTCCGCTGGATATGGGGAACCAGTAGTTTCCCCTGCAACCCTTCCCGTGTGTGTGTGTTCAGAACCAAATAATAAGTGCTGGTGCTTGCTCTTTGCTTCAGCCTTGCTAAACACAGCAGAGAGGCCACAGATGGCGGCAGCACCGCGAGGCAGCAGAGGCAGGCCGGTTTACATGCGCGAGGGATGTCACATTCACACGTTCCTGACTGAGGCTTTCCACTCTTCTGGCTTGTGTTTATCAGAACGAGAAAATATTTAACACTAGGAGAAAATTCACTGTTATTTTGGTACTGTTACACAACAGTTTGGAGAGAAGAATCAGACACGGGTTTGCTAGAAAACAGCAATTAAAACCTCCTTTGAATCTCATTGCAAAGTATTTCTTCAGAAGGGGATGCCAACACTGAGCTTTGATGGGAGGATGAAGGGGACTGTGTCTGCAGGATGAGCTTGTAAGAGAACACAATCCTTCTTGCAATGTTACCAGGCATTTCTGTTGGGAAGGCTGGTGCCTGCTGGAAGGTTTTCCTTGGACTTCTCCGCTTGTTTCACCTTCAGCAAACAGGGCATGTTTGTTCAGACCATGCACATTTTGCTTTTAGTCGTCCCTGCTCCCTTATTTATACTGCTGATGAATAAAACAGCCCCTGAAGATAGCACTGGGTTTAGTCCTGCTTTAGCTGTCACAATTACTTGTGCCAAGCACTCCATAATTAAAAACATTAGTGGCTCCTCGTAATGTTTCATCGGAAAGAGTATCTGCTCCCCCCGAGATAGGGTGGAAATATTCATGACTATCTGGAGCCCCATTAATGACGTTCTGGATTAAATGAATATGCAAAGGATATGGAAATCATAACTAGAGCAGGTCCAGCTTACTGGGTGCATGAATTGGACTCCTTACGGCTGCTGTTTGCTGTGGCTGATTTAAAAGCTTCCGATTAAGCCAAGTCCTTGTTGTGTTAGGTGGGCACCTAGGCAGTGCTTTGGGACAATGGTCACAGCCACAGCATTTTTCCAGCTGCACCCACCCAGGGAATTGTACTGCGGGAGCTGTCGGTGCACAAATCATCCCCAGCTCTCTCTCTTCCCTCGCTTGCACGGAGGGAAGCTGGGGACGGTCCCTGGGGACCGAGGCATTTCTGCAGTGTAAACAGCAGCCGTGAGGATGTTTCCTTTCTCGTCCTCTCCCGGTGTTTGTTCTGCCGATTCAGTTTACTAACTTTTCAGGGCAAAATGCCTGCTGTGTATACTAATGCCTTTTGTACATTAATGGCTCGCAGCAGGAGGAAAGTTTCACAGAGGACGTGAAAGCCACCAGGTAAAACCCCCCAAAGCGGCTGTTCAGTGTGCAGGGAGCCAGAGGAGCACAGGCAGAAGCCTTGACCAAGGTGGGCTGTGAGCAGAGGCCTCGAGATCCTCAGCCAGTGTGTGTTGAAAAGCAGCACTCGTGTGGCCGAGCTCCTGCAAGCAGCTCTGCCAACTGCGGCTGCTCCGAGCTGGCCTCTGGAGCCACCTCCTGCTTGCAGTAGCTCTTTTCTGCGGGTTTCAAACCCCAATGACTCAAATCACTCAGGGGATCAAACATCTCTCGGATTTTGAAATTGCTTTTGGAGCTTTGAATAACATTTTTTCCCCTGGCTAAGGATTTGCTGGTGATGCTCCATGGCAGAAGGGGGGGCTTCATTTGGTCTCAGAGCTCCCACCAGCCCTGCTCCGCTGCTGAAGGATCAGCCCAAGGGCACCAGCTGGGCAAAGGGGCTGCAGCAGCAGGTGGGTTTCCTTGGCCGTGAGCAGCACATGAGCTGCAGCTGGACTTCAGCATGCTAATGAGCTTATGGGGTGCTAATGAAGGCCTCTGTGAGAAGCTCAGTTTGGTACCTCCTGACCAGCAAAACCGAGCAGGACAGGCGCGATCTTCACCCCCCCCGCTTCTCCCATCTTAGCTCAGGGTGAGGCGAAGCAGCCACGTGGTCACCTGGAAAATGAGTGCACCCTGCACCAGGGAAGCACAACGTCACCTGTGTCACCCACACGGGCTCTCGGAGATCTCTGACGAGGCACAAGGAGGTGGCTGCCTTCTTCTCCCACTACCAAATTCCACTAAACACGGAAGCACCTAACACGCAGTGTAAACCCCCTGTGGTCTCATGCAGCTTGTTTGACACCAGGCAAAGGGTTCATAAGAGAAAAATGCACCCCCATCATAGACAAAAACCTCCCCTCCTCCTGACCCTGCTCAATGCAGCCAGGCGAGCATTGCCATTTAGGAAACCAGGAGAAAACCACTCAAATCAAGCTGGTGAGGGGTTCAATAAGACACTTAATTTCTTTGGCCATGCTTGAAATCCCATCCTGAGACACTGGTGGGATGAAGGCTGGCCTCTCTTCAGCCCCTCTGCCTCCACGAGAGGCTGGGACCGCGGACGCTGGGTGCTGCAGGAGGGCACAGGGCAGCGCTTGGCTCCCACAATCTCAGCGAGGGAGTCAGGCAGGGGCACCACCGGCATCTTACGGGGCCGTCTGATCACGAATGACACTCCTTGTCACATCGCATCTCCAGGAGCTCAGCCAAAAGGCTGGGGGAAAACGCGCCTGAGTCTTCTGGAGCCTGCCCCCCTGCCGCGTGTGCCAGCAGGAGGGGCTGTCCTCGGGTACCCCAGGGACAGGAGGGGTGGCAGCGGGGCGTCACTGCCTTGGCATCACGGCCAGGCACAGCAATTCCCCTCCCCAGCCTCTGCAGGGTGAGGGAGGACACCAGGGAGAGGGTCCTGCCAGCGGACCTGATGCTGGTAACTCTCTGCAGGCTCACTCTCTGTACAGTTTATGTGCTTTCTTCCTTTCTTTCTTCCTTTTTTTTTTTTCTTTTCTTTTTTTTTTTCAATCAGTGCCCTGGCACTCCTAGGCAAGTTTTATCTTAAATATTGCATGTGGCTCTTTCTCTCACTCCCTTACATGTCTGCTTGAGATCCAAGTACATATGCTATTTCTGCTCCGTGAGCTGGGGGCCAAATCCATTTGAAATAATGACAAAGCTCCCACTGGGAAGGAAATCATGCCTAGTAGCAATAATTCTTATAGGAATGCGCGCTTCTGTATCACAACAAGTAGCAGCAAAAAAGATCTCTGCCTCCATGGGCCGACTGAACTGAACGAGGAGGGGGACACGATAACGCAGCATCATTAGAGCTGCACATATATTGCTTGTATGAAAGGGAACGTGCTGCTTTGCATATCTGCAAGATGCTCAGGAAGGCTGGATTGAGATGATCAGACAAACACCTGCCGTGCAACGGCCGTGGTGCAGAGCAGGACCCCCACGGTCCCTCCCTGCCCTTTCCAGCACTACTGCTAGGACGGCAGATGCCAGCTTGCTGAGGATCCAGCCCCATTCCTGATGGCTGAGCGCCCGCTCTGCGGCAGGAGATGTGACAGGACAGGTCCCGGCCTGGATCTCTGTCCTGCATCCATTTACATTTTGCTTGCAAAGCTGACCAAGGTGGGTGCTGGAAGTCAGCATTTAAGCTGATTTAGGCGGAGCTGATTTGGGTCAGGGATTAACTGATTAAAGATCATTAGGATGTGAAATTTGAGAAGCACTGGTGGATGTAGGAGGAATACACAGAGGCTCCTCGCCTCCCCTGCTCTGACTGCGGCTGCCCTTTGTGGCCGTTCGGCAGGAAGGACAGGGCAGAAATTCATCTCAGGTACCCCTGAAGTTACAAACACAGGGAAGTGGCACGGGGAGCGAGATGGAGTCACGGGATCTGCTGTGTGATTGACACGGCTGCCTCGAATCTGCACAAAGAGTCTATTAAAAGGGGCTTCATGGAAACTATTAGTCACGTACAGTTCAGGGCAAACACCCACAAAATCTTGGAAAAAGGGGAAGGGAAGGGAAGGGAAGGGAAGGGAAGGGAAGGGAAGGGAAGGGAAGGGAAGGGAAGGGAAGGGAAGGGAAGGGAAGGGAAGGGAAGGGAAGGGAAGGGAAGGGAAGGGCTCGGCTCTGCTTTCCTTTGGAATTTGCTTCTTTTGGCAAACATTTTTGCAAACAAGCTTAGTGACAAGAGTGGCAATGAAAAGAGCAGATGTTAAATGAATGTTAGGTGGCATAAGTGGAAGGCAAATATTTGATCTCCTCAATCTGAATTATTATTATTTACTTTTAATAAAGTGTGGCTGAAGGCCTCGGTGCTGAAACATCCTTGTGCTAGGTGCTGCATAAACACAGCAAGCCTGACTGCAGGGAAAAATTGTTTATTCAACCGAGGAATTAACACAATCTACTTCTGCAATCAAATTAAGTTATACTCTTCAAATACCAAGCATCAAAATGTGGAGCGAACGTTAAACAGACAAAACCAAGTAATTTTTAAAATCCTTCAACATTTGCCACATTTTAACCAGGACTTAAATAAACATTTTGTTCAAATTTCAACCACCTCTGTAGATAACTCCCGCAGATGGGAGAGAGGAGATTCATCCTTTTCATTTCCTCAGAAATAATGCAATTAGCTCTACCAATGATTAAGGGTTATTTGCAGACATTGGTGGATGATCTCAAATATATAACAAAATCTAAAAGGATCACCAGCATCATAAGGCTGGGAGGTTATTAGATTAGTCAGAGTCTCTAGTCAGAGATTTAGCATTGGTATACGTATAAAAGAATTAGGGAAAAATGGTCTTCTGTACCAAACAGGATGCTAGGTCTATAGTAAAGCAATAGTTAATCAGAACCGATGTCTTTCTAGTCAGAAGACCTGTCGCTGACAGCAGCCATCTCCATGTGAGAACACTGGAGCGAAGCGATGTGCGATATCTACCCTATTAATTCACAGCCTTATCTGTGGCTGTTGCAGACTTCGCTAGATCCTGCGGTACAAGATCTGGTGGTTTCCACAATTAGCTTTTGGGTGGGCCTGACAGAAGACTTTGGAAGGGGTCTTTGTTTTTGGGACGGGAATTGTTCAGCCTTAAACACTGAAAATCGAGGTCTGTGCAGTATCTGGCTGGGTGTCCAGAACCCAGAGCACATACAAGTGATTTAAATCCTTGTCTGCCCATCCTTTCCACCAAGCTGAGAAGTGTTCAAGTGGGCTGCGTTTGGAGCAGCTCCAGCCTGCAAAATTCTTAATCTGCCAAATGCTCAGAGGATTAAAGCTTGCCCTGTACCCACGTCTTCTTCCAGAGTAACAGGAATCAATGGCTCTGCCCCAGCAGCCTGCCAGGCAGGAGCCAAACCTCTCCCGAATTACGTGGGTAAAGGGAGGGATGGGGTTTTCTGGAAGGAGATTATTGCTGGAGGAAGCTATTTATACGTACTTCCACTTTGGAAGGAAAACTACTGATTTGCAATGTAAAGTGCCCTTCTGCCTTCGAGATGCCTGTGAGCTGCCAAGCCTGCTTTCAGGAGGGCCAGCAGCAGGAGCGTGTGCTCTAGCGGCTGCCGGGGAGCTGGAGGTGCCAACGCTGCAAGGCTGCGGAACCTCACCAGGGCAGGAACAGCTCGGGATTGTCCATATCACGATAGAGGATCAAATCCCTAGAAATGCTCACAAAATGTGTTCCAAACTCGGATAACCAAAATGTTTTGAGTTAAAACGTTTCAAAGAAAAGAGCATGATTTAACTAAAATTTCAGAGCAGGCACTTATTTTATGTTTCTTAAGTTTTATTTCTTCATTTTGATGCAAGATGTAACAGGTTTGAAGTCTTGATGTACTCTGAAAACTTCACTTACTCAGAAAAATCCACAACCTTTTCTTGCTAACATTATTATTTTTGATTTTAATATAAAAATGGTAAAGTTGGAAAATTCCAAGTAAGTTCTGGTAAACCCCTTTGAGAAGCTGCAGGTCTTGAATGAAGAGATGGCCTTTTTGGAAACAAAATCTGCATTTCGTTGGCAGAAAGAGATGCTAAGGCAAGGTGTATGTGCACTTCCCCCGCTCTGGGGAGAACATCACCGAATTTCTCCCTTCCAGTAGATCTTGCAAGAGAAAAACAAGCCACACACCCCATGGTGTCAAGCCCTTAGTTCTGGGCACTTACAGGAGGAGCTGCCTCCGTTAGGTGCTTTACAACATGCTCCTGGGGGACACACGCATGCTTCCTAGTAGGAAGACACAATTAGATATTACACAAGACCAGGTGAAACGCAGCAAGGTTTCTGACTCAGAAGTGAACAATAACTGTGGTTAAAATGCCGTGCACTTGTATTTTGAATAACAAAGGACTTGAAGAGTGGGGACCCATAGAGGAAGGCAGGAGAGGAGGAAGCTTTTCAAGAGGCTTTTGCAAGGAGCTGATGGGAAGAACTGTTGTATTGGGTAGATACGAAGGCTGTGTGATGCTGGAGAGCTAGATTTCAGCTCCAAAAAAAAATCTTTGTCTCCAATCTCTGTACCTCTAGGAGCAAAGGTAGCTAAGACTACTGCTTGCACAGTGCTTCTGAACAGGGAGACAAAACATCTCTTCTAAACCAGTTTCCCTTTCTCTTGCTCTTCCACCACTTCCCTCCAACATAACATGTCATTCCCCTTCACTGAAGTGCCTGAGCAGCATTCTCGGTGGAACCCAGTAAACAGCATCAAGAGGCATCTTTAGGACAGAAAGGATGGCAGTTTGACAGCTTTCCTGTGGCCCACTGATTCCCAAATTTCAGAGGAAAATGACAATATTCCGGGAGGCACTGTACTGTGCAAACATCACTTAGACATTGATTTCTGTGAAACTGCCTTTGGAGCAATTCTGTCCCTGAACACCTTTCCTATCCAGCCCTAGGCTAGGTGCTCGGTAACCTGCTGGGCACCTCTGGGTAGCTGCTGCAGGGGGAAACAGGCAATGTGGCTGCAAGAAAAATCTTGGGAAGGGAGGCAGGGGATGCTCTGGGGCTGCAGGAGGAACACCTGCCAGCAGGGTGCTGCTGCTGGTGGGTTTTGTCGTCGTGCTGCTGGTGGGTCTGCGCAGAGCTCAGCCACCGCAGGTGCTGGCAGGCGGCAGTGGAGGGACGGTGATGAAGCTCGGTCCCCCTTGATGTGTTGTGCTGGGGCACAGCCTTTGTGTTATTTTAGGATGAACCAAAGGCTGGCTGCACGTTTTGGCAGCCTGGACCAACTCAGCCCCTCACCAAGGGTCCTGGGGCCTGGGTTGTGGTGTCACAGGCAAACGGCTTCGGGGCTGCCAGCGCTGAGCACCGCACGAGCACCAGGGTTGCGATGCCTGTTTGCCACAAATCTAATGAGGTGATCACCAGGAGCCAAGGAGAAATACCTGCATTGCAAACAACTCCATTTCCAGTTTTCTCTCCAAACAGAGCAGGGAGTTAGCTACAGAGGGGAGAAAATCCCTGCGCTCGCAGCCTCCACCCAGCTGCATGCGGACCCGTGGGGAGAGGCTGATTTCCTCAGGATGGCAAAGAGCTCCCAGGCAGGCCGTGCCGACCAGGGGTTCTCGAGGAAGCTGGTGTGGTAGGGATCAGCCAGGGCCGGCCACACGCAGCTCCCATGCAGGGGAAGGCAGCAGAAATGCTCCGGGTGGTGCTGGCTCATGGCTGTGCCGCGGCATCAGGTGCAAGGCTGCAACCGTGCTGCTCCGTCCTGCCCTTGACCGCTCGGCAAATCCGCAGCTGGATTAGCCCCGGCACGCTCACAGTCTGTGTGGGCTCCGAGTGGGAATTAAAGAGGCTTTGCTGCAGTTAATTCACCAAATAATTTGTTCTGTTTCAGGACTCTACCCCCACCCACGTCCCGAGTCACTGCACTGACAGACCCCTGAGGTTCCCTGCTTTGCCTGGGGCTGCTGACACTCCACAGGTCACACAGGGAGGGCCCTGAGACCTCCTTTCCTGTGCATTTGTGGTCCCTTCCCTCGGCCACTGTAAGAGCATGCAGGTGCCTGGACAAAGCACTCTTTTCTCGAGTCAGCTTTGCAAAGTGCTGCCGTGAGACTGTCAGCAGCAGAAGAAGCAGGGCTCCGCACCGCAGCGCTGAAAGTCTCACGAGATGCTCTGATGGCCACTGTAACGCTGCCAAGTGATGCCAGTCTGAGTCGGGAGAAATTAAGGTTATTTTTAGGACTGAAAACTCAAACTGTCCAAAGTTAGGAATTAACAGAGATTAACAGAGTTGTGCCTGTAACTGTTGTTTTCTACCATATAGATATGTACTCGGTACAGCCTTTAATTACACGATCACAAATTGTGCTGTTTCAGTTCCCTTATTTCAAACAAAATATTTGGAATTTTGTGTTTTATTTCCCCATATATATATAACAGAAACACCAAACCTTTCAATTTTTCCCATGTTCAGCCATAAGCTTTCAACTTTTCCCGTGCTGACCAGCTGCCTGCAGGAGCGCAGAGGAGGCAGAGCAGCTGCGCTGTCAGACAGCCCCACCGGCATCTTCCGCAGAGCCTTACACAAACTCCAGCCTTTGCTTCTGTTTCTGTGATATTGTTTGTTTGTGTGAAACTGTGGAGAAAAGGAAAATAATTCCCTGCTGACCTCATCTCTCTGTCTAGCCACACCAGAAAACCAGAGCAGACCTGCTCAGAGCCTCTTATGACAGCGGGTTTGGGAAGGGTGGCAGGGACATACACCTGGGGTTTGTCCCTTCCATTGACCTTCCAAGCCTTCCATTGACCACCTGAGCAGCAGGGAAAGAGGGGTTGGGTTGCAATTCTCTCATCAGGAAATGTCAGGCAGCATCCATTGGGTTACCCTAATTAGCAGCTACTGAGAATGTGTCACGACTCTAGATCCAAAAACTTAAAAATCCCGGTGTACAAAGCCCTTGTGAAAAAGAGAAACAAAACAAAACAAAACAATTTGCTGCATAGATGGGTCTATTTAAAGAAAAAAAAATCTTGCAGAATCTGCAGAGGAAAATGGAAGCGAAGTTTTGCTCAGTTTATCCAGGGTTTTCAATATCCCCCCAGCCTTGCCAGGTAAATCACCGATACCTGGACCTAGGGGACTGGCTGTGCACAGATCCTCCACTTCCTCATTTCACAACTCATTCCTGAAATGAAAATAAAGGTTGAGGATGCTGGTGGCTGGTGTAACAGTTCTGTGGTGCAGATGTGTTTGCAACCAAAAGCCAGTCCCATGCTTTCCTCTTTTTTGCACCAGGCTAAAAGCTGAAACAGAACAAAGCCACCACACAGAATTAGGAGAGGCACAAGGTTGCCTTATTACTCGGCTCTCTAAAACAACCTTGCTGTTCATCAATATGATGCCACTGTGGCCTGCACAAAATGGTCTTGAAAACACCTCTGCAAGACATGCTGTAAATGAAAGCGTTGTAGTTTTAATGCGTGAAGCCTTTCTGCCCTTATACACCGTGAACTTCATGCGAAAGCCACTGACCTGGGCAGGGTGCTCAGGGAAGGGATGCGCACGACCCTGAGCTGTTTTTGTTCCCCAGACCAGAACTGAGCCCGAGATGTTCTTTGTGACTCCCACTGGGAGCAAACACCCTCTCACATCACTTCTTCTTCTGGGTTCTGAAGTGAACCTGACTTGTGGTTTTGAAATTTTGTGGAGTTACCAGGTTGGAAATGAACTGCGGTCAGAGCTCAGGTGCTGGAATAGCCACGGGGCTGATCCTGCACATACCAAGTCATTCCACTCCTTTTATACTTTCCAGATACTTTTCTATATTCCTGATTTTTTTTCTCTATCCTGCATTTTATGCATGTTTCTGCCTTCTGTAGATAGCTTTGCATTATCAAAGGGCAATGGGAGAAAAGAAAAAATTGTTGCTGCATTTAGCATTGATTTTTCCCCTTCACTCTGAGTCACATAAGCTAACATTTAATTAATTTCTGACACTTTGACAGTTTTTAAGAAGACATTTGTAGAGCTATCAAGTGCCGCTGATAGCACTGTCAGACAGACACTTTTTGAATTATCAGCTATTAAGGACCCATATGCAACAAATTTCCAGGGTTTATTATACAAATTGTTCTTTGAATGAAAAAAGCACACAAAAGCTCAGTGAAACATAAAGAAACCATTGTTCCCAGGTGAATTTGATATTTGCAAATGTTTTGCTATTTTGATCACTTGCATGGCTTTATAAATCTAATTCGCTTTGTCTTTTATTAAGAAAATGAAATGGCCTGCTTTAGGGTGTCTTGAGAACATGGGCAGATTTTCACATCGCAGTGGTCTTTATGGAGATGCAGCTTGAGAAATATGAAACCCTTGATTTTAGGAAGTGCTGAGCAGTGAAATGAGGTCTGTTTAAGATCTCTCAAAGCTGAAACTCCAAATCCAAAGCAGCCAAAATCTCCAGTTGCTTTTAAACAGCTCTTGCCTTTATACTTTAACCGTGCTCTCTGACACGTCACCAGTTCTTGATATAATGACTGCTTCAGGTAGAGACCGCAACCCTTTGCTTTTAAACACACGTTACCTCGGGAGGGGTGTGAAGCATGAGGCCAGCAGCCAGGAACAAGGGGACAACTTGCCATGGTGCCCCAGGTGCCCGAAGTGACTGGTCCTCCCAGTGCCAGATCTGCAGAAGCTGGGTTCTGGGAGGCTCCCAGGCGTGTCCTCCTGTTCTCCCCTTTGTGCTGCAGCCTCACCAGGAGATCCACAGAAGGCAGGCACGGTCCAGCACTGACTTCCAAACTGCTCTGTCAGGTCTCATCTTCATCACAATTCAGCCCGTGGTTCTTTTATTTATTTATTTCCCTGCTGGGGGGGAAAAAAACATAATGAAAAGCAAAGAAAAAGAAAAACAAACAAACAAAAACAGAACCCAGCCCAAAGCCCCATGAAAAATAAACCAACTGGGTCATGGCTCATCTGCTCTGAACCTTGTGCACCTAACATAGAGCAGTTAGCAGACAGGGAATGTCAGGAGAGCTGATGCAAAGATGGCAAGCTCTCTGCCTGAATTAGCTGTGGCACAGAGCAACTGATATCCCGCACCACGGAAACCTGGGGATGAACTGCGAGTAGAAGCAAACTTCCTGAATCCCTGCCTAGTACCTGACCACCAGCTCAGCCTCCCCTCTGGCTCTTCATCACATTTCCAGCCCGCCAACCATCTGCACATAATTCAGGGAAGGGGGAGCAGGATCTGGGGAATCCCAGGAGTCAGGTAGCACATGCACAACCATTTTATTCTTTATTTTACATGTTGACCTTTGACTGTCTTTTCAACATCTTTTTTGCATCAGGGTGGAGCTGGGACCTGGCACATTTATCTTCATGGATCCCCTAAACCTCTCCTGGTACAACGGTGACATCGGGGACAGGAACTGGAGCAAGCCGCTCAACGAGACCAATGCGGACCAGAAGCCTCAGTATAACTACTATGCCATGCTGCTCACCCTCCTCATCTTCGTTATCGTGTTTGGCAACGTGCTGGTGTGTATGGCTGTGTCCAGGGAAAAAGCCCTTCAGACAACCACGAATTACCTGATCGTGAGCTTGGCAGTGGCAGATCTCTTGGTAGCAACTCTGGTCATGCCGTGGGTGGTCTATCTGGAGGTAGGTGACCCAGCTGTTTCTCCCAGTACTGAACGTTTCTGGCAAGTGGATGGAGAGAGGGAAAGTTTAGCAGCCCAGACATCAGCTATTTCAAGGCCTCCCGATTTTCACCAGACAAAGGTGTTTTACATTTCCTAACAGTTGATCAGATCTTGCCAGGAAATGGACATGCTAACAGATGACAGATTCATTTGAAAATACACTGGTGTTCAGAGGGCTGAATTACAACCTAATTACATTGAAAATCTGGCCTATAAATGTGGAGTGAAAGGACCCCAAGTTTGTTTTCAAAACTACGCGGGCAAACTATACGTTCCCAAGCATAAGACTGAATCTGCAACTACGTCACGGATATCGCATTAAAAAAACTGCAACAAACAGTAATCAAAAACGTCTTTCTGAAGGACTACTGTAGTAAGAGGAGCACGCAATTGTAGAAGTACGATGTAAATCCAGAGCTTTTATGTCACAATATATGAGAAACAGAATCACAAGTGAGCTACTTGTCACATTCCTGCCGTTAGCACGTCGCTTCGGTACAAAAGAGCTCTATGCCTCTGCATACAGAGCCATATTTGAGTGGCACAGTGTTTTGTGAAAGCCAAATACTCCCAAGACTGCTACCTGTTTACCCGACAGCAAATTATCCTTGCAACAGTAAATAGCAGGAAAGAACAAAATACATCTCTAGAGGAAAGAGCAGGAGAAGCTACACTTTCCCCTTGCTGGGAAGCCCACGTTCTTCAGCCAGCCTGGAGCTGGAACACCGTGCATCACGACCAAGAGAGAAACCATAAGGCTGAAGCTCCGTTCAATTTGCAATTTATATTCATGCATTTGTTTAGGAGAGCAAATGATGAAACAGAGAGGCGAGCAGTGGAAGCCATAATCAATCAGTCCATTAAGTATTAATGCGAAGCAAAACAAGCCCACTGACATGATATGGGCTGTTGAGAAGCCACAACACTAATTATCACTCTAGTTAATTATTGTTTGTGTTGCACTTTAAAAATGTAAAGCATTGTGCATGTGCTAAAGCGTATTAACATGACCACAGGCTGGTTGTGATTGTAGTTAATGCCTCTGGGATTAGTTACACTCATCTATTGTATTTCTCTCTTATAACACTCCACTTTAAGCAGAGGCTCATGCTGTGAGGAGCTCTGGCTCTCTGAGGGCCAGCTATGAGTCTCTCAGACATGTTGTATATAATGTGGAAGAGTAAAGCACAAATGATGTAAGATGCTCCCCTCTTTCTGCACTCAGATGTGCACAGAATTGGCCAGGAAGCTCAGATTTCTCAATCCGCAAAGTGAGACAAATCCAGCTCTCTAGATTGCTGCTGTTATCGATGGACTTTTGCACTCTCTGCTCATATCCACACTCTGCTAAGCCTACTGGTAGCTTGAAGCAACAAAACCCCTGACGATACTTGCTGGCAGAGACGGAGCTATTGCCATGATGTGTGTTAGGCACACTATGGTGCCTCGCTGGCTCTGCAGTCTGAAATGAAAACTGTCCAGAGCCCTTTGTTCTGTAAATATCTTCATGGTTTTTAGGCTTTGTGTCACAAGGTGGTGCAGAAATGAATGTCAAAAGACAGAAAATGCTTTTAAAAATCCTTCTGGGTGCAAACAAACTTCCTACCTCCAAACTTCTGACGTTTCCCCTACATAAATGAAAGCACTAAGAGAAAGAACTGCTGTAGTTTGCAGCATCTTCCATAAAGTCAAATCTGGGAGTTCAGGAAACTGATTTTGCACAGGCTTATGTCTGGCTGGAAACCTTTGCCTTCGGGCAAATTCTAGTCAAAGTTACTGATGTGACTTTGTCTCAAGTGCTTTTTAAATCACTGAGTGTTCATCTGTCACTCAAGCTTCAATGCAGTCATTCTTTCTTTCTTCTTCATGCTGCCTATGGTTATGTATATCAGAGCAGAAATAACCAAAGAATAGATATCTTATTCATTCTATTTTCAAATGCAGTAGGACTCTATTTTTATTAGAGGGAAATATACTTTTTTCATCACATGCCAAATACAGTAGTCCTAATAATTGCTATTAAACTTTATTTTCAAAGTTTGGTTTCAACAGCAAGATATGGGAAAAGAAAAAGTCTACTGGTAACTAGAAGTGTTATCATAAATTATTTGTCTTTATCGCAACATGTAACACATCAAAAAAATTCACTATGAATTAAATTCATTTTGGTCACAAGAAATGATATGCAAGGAATTACTTCCCCAATTTCTAAAACTAAGAAACAAAGGAAAGCTTCTGCTTCTCTATTACTGATCTTTGCTATGTATAATTAATAAAAAAAAAAAGTGTCTAACAAAAAACTACAAATACAATTGGGGTTGCTTATATAAATAATATAATATAAAATTAATGTATTTCCTTTCTGATTCTTATTTGTAATGCTTCAGAGACCTACATAAGTTACTGCATAGTTCCCTGGCTTTGAGGAGACTTGCGCTCCCATGTCTCACTGCAATACGAGCCAAGTCTGTGTTTGCCATTTGGGCTTTGCAGCCTGCCCTACAGACTAACAGGCTGGACCCGAGAAGGATAAAAACCCCACCAGACCTCAGGGAAATGCTTTAGAGGATGGTTTGGATGATTTTCCTTCTGGCAGTGCCATCATTTGAGACACCTTTAGTCTAGAGAGAACAAAGACCTCAAAGGGATCAGTGGACAATCCTGCTTGGCTCAGCATGGGACCGATCGAATGCGACCTGATTCCAGCTGCAATTTGACCACGTTCCCTCTCTTTGCAGGTGGTTGGTGAGTGGAGGTTCAGTCGCATCCACTGTGATATCTTCATGACCCTTGATGTCATGATGTGCACCGCCAGCATCCTCAACCTCTGTGCCATCAGCATTGACAGGTGAGGGCTCTGCGGCAGAAAGCCATGGCCATCTTGACACGGCCTGGGGGACTCAAAGACTCGGGAAGGGTGACAGCTAGTGGTGCTAAAGTCTTTGGGAAGAGTGATTTAGAGGGCATAAATGACTTTAAATAGTACAGTAGTCGAGGCCGGCTGCAGCACCCTGCCCCAAGCCGCAGGTGGTTTGGGCCCTGCCTCGCCAGAGGCTGATGGGGGGGCGGGCTTTGCCCCTGGCCTCTGCCTACAAAAGGCCCTGGGAGGGCAGCTCCCTGTGGAGAGCTGGTTTTTTAGTGAAGGAAAGTTTGCAGTGTGCCTGGGCCATGGATATCACCAGCACACTCCCCAGCCTGGTACGCTCCACAGACTGCTGCCTGCTGCTGATCTCCCAGGCAGGTGGGGAGAAAGCTGTGTCTCATGGGCTGAGGGGAATGAGGAAAGGCCTCAAGGCTTTGGGATGGTTCATGAAAGAGTTTGGGGTGCAAGTGTTTTTCTCTTCCCCCCTGCTTCTGTTCTGGGGTGATGATGTGGGACAGAATATAAAAATCCAGTCCACAAGTGATTGGCTATGTGACAGGTGCTACAGGCCTGGTCTTGGGTTCTTTCCTAATGGCTAGTTTTATAGGGCACCAGGCCTGGCAGTAAAATGTGGGAAAGGTTTATCTCCCAGGGGCAAAACTGTTCTGGGACAGGAATTAGCAGGGCTTGTTTGCAAAGCTGTAAACTAGATCTGAAGGGGGATGGGGTTGCAGCTGGGCTTGCATAGGTGGGGCAGAGCTTTAGCAGTGAAGAGCACCTCTGTGATGAGGAAAGGCTGTGGGAGCTGGGTTTTTTTCTCTTGGAGAAGAGGAGACTGAGGGGTGACCTTATTAAATGTTGATAAATATGTAAAGGGGGAGTGTCAAGAGGCTGGAGCCAGGCTCTTCTCGGTGACATCCAATGATTGGACAAGGGGCAGTGGGTGCAAGCTGGAACATGGGAGGTTCTGCTTAAATATGAGATCAAACTTCTTTGTGGTGAGGGTGACCAACCTGCCCAGGAGGGTTGTGGAGCCTCCTTCTCTGAAAACATTCAAAACCCTCCTGGATGTATTCTTGTGTGATGTGATCTAGGTGTTCCTGCTCCAGCAAGGGGATTAGACTAGATGATCTTTCAAGGTCCTTTCCAATCCCTAACATTCTGTGATTCTGTGAGGTCTGAGCCCAATTCAGTCAGAAGCAGTCATAGAAACACCCCCTGAGGATGTAAATGGCTGGCTGTGTGTATCCCCATTAGTTCAGTCCTTCTGTTTATAAGCTTGAGTGAT
This sequence comes from Anser brachyrhynchus, assembly GCF_964034855.1. Classification (NCBI taxonomy): domain Eukaryota; kingdom Metazoa; phylum Chordata; class Aves; order Anseriformes; family Anatidae; genus Anser; species Anser brachyrhynchus. The sequence goes on from NC_137718.1 coordinate 1,819,126, forward strand.
GGAGCAGTGGGCAGGCAGAAGCAGGGAAAGAGGGGAAGAAAAGAGCTATGCTGAGCAGACCCCAGCATCGTGCCTTCCAAAACAGGGAGTGTGGAGATCTTGGAGATTCAGCAGCCTGACTCACCCTGTGCTCTCACGCTGCTCCAAGCGTTCAGACACAGTAACCAGCTGTGATTTCCTGCAAAGTTTGTTGGCACTTGCAGAATAACCAAAGCCTGGGTTTGTATCTTCACTCCGCAGGTACACAGCGGTAGCGATGCCAATGCTGTATAACACCCGCTACAGCTCAAAGCGCAGGGTCACCGTCATGATTGCTGTGGTCTGGGTGCTTTCGTTTGCCATCTCCTGCCCTCTCCTGTTTGGCCTCAACAACGCAGGTGAGTTCTGCCACCTGCAGATGGCTATTGGCATCAACCTGGCTTTACTGGCTCCCCAGGTAGTCTTCTGTTACAAGATAGGAATAAAGGCGTGAGTCTGGTTTTAGGTGTCCTAGGATGCATCCATCCCTGTTTCAGGTATGCCCTCCCCACACCAGTCCAGGATACGCCAGCTGCTTCTAGTCCTGTTTCATCTCTCGTTGTTCCACACCAGGGTGGCAGAGGCCTCAGATCTGCAGTGACACGAAGCTTACACGATGCTTGTCAATGTCACAATGTTTGTCGGCTACAAAACCCAAATCTGTGTTACATTAAAACGTGATAAGGAAAGGCATGGAGCAGATGTCTTCAGCGAGACTGGAGAGAAGGGAAATGGCAGTTCAGCTTGCAGTTTCATGGGAGGACTGGATTGCGAATAGCATGGCATCAGCACGCTCTCAGCTGTTGGCCAAGTAATAGCCAGGGCTCTTGGGTCTGTGTGTGACTGGCAGTGATACATGTGAGGGTCTCTGGCCTTGAACTGCTTCTAGCTGATGTGGTGGGCCCTCCACTCTCTGGGTATCTCTCTTCAGAGAGAGAGAGAGGAGGGGGAAGCTGGTGCTAGCCCTGAGGGATGATGAGCCCAAACTTTTTGTCTTCCAGATGATAATGAGTGCATCATTGCCAATCCTGCCTTTGTAGTGTATTCGTCTATCGTCTCCTTCTACGTCCCCTTCATCGTCACCCTGCTGGTGTATGTGCAGATTTATATCGTGCTCCGCAAGCGGAGGAAGCGTGTCAACACCAAGCGCAGCAGCCATGGCCTGGACTCAGACACGCAGGCACCGCTGAAGGTAACCAGACCCTCTGCCTCGCGCTCGCCTGCCACCGTCCTTTCCCTTTCCTGCCCCACTTCATCCCCAAAGCGCTTCCTCCTCTCCCCAAAAAAGACTGTCTGGAGGATGTGAAATATTGGATTACAAAGGTGAATGCTGTGTCGTGAGCTGTTTGGGAGGCCCAGCTGCACACGCTGGATTATCAGGTCACAGGCTGGTGCTTCACAGGGATGCTTCAGCAGGCCTGCGTTAGGAGCCATGTCATTACCTAGACTGCATTCCTTTGGCTCTGCTGAGTTTGGGTACCCCAGACTACAAGCTGTGCCACCTTCTGAGTCAGCTGTGCTGACAGAGATGCAGAATTTCAGTGGCAGTCAGTTGTTGCATGGCTGGGGTACCAGCTCCATCCCTGGTAACAACACATCTGCAGAGCAAGCAGCCTCTTGAAGCATGCAACAGGCATGATGCTGGTGGAGTCAAGCTGAGCATGCTTAGTGTGAGACGGTGAGAACTCTACTCTTGCAGCATGTGCAAAGCAGCTAGCAGGGATATGTAGTCCTGGAAGTGCTACCTCCAGCCCACATCGCCCCAGAGGCCAGGGCCATGGCAAGCAGAGGAAGCAGCGAGGCAGGGTGGACCAAAACGTAAACAGATCTCTGTAGCTTCCTTCCTTTCTTGAAGAGCACAAGGGATACTTGCCTCCACTACTGCTTCTCTAGGGTAGTTTTCCATTGCTGTTAGCACCTTAGTCAAACTGATGAATTTCTGCTTCATGCCCTGTGTTTGTATTTTCACTCGCCTCCCTTACCAGCTACCCTTCCTAATTACTATCTGCTTGTGTAACCTATGAGCTGGTGCTTGCCCCTTAGGACAAATGCACTCATCCAGAAGACGTGAAGCTCTGCACAGTTATTGTGAAGTCCAATGGGAGTTTCCAAGTTAATAAGCGCAAAGTGGTGAGTGTTAAAGAGAAGTGGTAGCTTTTCAGAGTGCTTAGCTTTCCCCTTTTCTCTTCTCAGGACACAAAATGAATTTAGGCAGTGTGGGAGAAAATAAGCTAAGAACAAAGGTTACCATTCAATCTAAAAATTTAAATATTCTTCCTGTTCCTTAGAGTGAAGCAGGGGGTTTAACATCATAGAGCTCAAAAAGCCAGACTAAGCTCACCTAAAGATCAGCTATAAAAGCCATGACATTTTAACATTTTTTCTCTTTGATTTTCTTCTCTCTATTATTTATTTTAAGTCCTGGACTACATTGGCTATGTTGGGCTTTGCTTGTTAATTTTGTTTTCATTTACCTACATTCTGAAATAAAATACATGGGGAGTGGAGACAGCGTCTCCCATTTCTCAGCCTCCTTGTGCAATACAGGAGTCAGAGCCATTCTCTGCAGTTCTGTCAATCTCATCTACCCAAATGTATCCTTATGTGTAAATGATTTATAGCCCATTCTTCAAGCATCTACCAAAAAAGGTAGGGAGGGAGAAGAGGGGTTGGTTGTTTTTCAGCATCATCCAGCTTCACTCTGTAAGAAACGTTCATTGCTGCTCCCTGTATATTTACCTGTCTTTATGTTGTGGGCATTTGATTCTTGTTCAGGAGGCAGAGAGTCACATAGAGATGGAAATGGAGATGGTGTCCAGTACCAGTCCCCCTGAGAAAACCACCATCAAACCAGCAGCCCCAAGCAACCACCAGTTGGTTGTGCCGGTTGCTTCTAATCGGGGCACCAACTCAACCCTGCAGGCACACTTGGGCAGCCCTGGGAAACTGGAGAAGAATGGACATGCCAAAGAAAACCCCCACACAGCCAAGGTCTTTGAGATCCAGTCTATGCCCAACGGGAAGCTAAGGACCACTCTTCTCAAGGCTATGAACAGGAGGAAACTGTCACAACAGAAGGAAAAGAAAGCCACTCAGATGCTAGCCATCGTACTTGGTGAGAGTGCGCGTTGGATTTGTCTCGTGATCCTGTAGAAAGCCAAGAGCTACCCAGAATTAGGGCATCCATTTTGAATGTCCAGTGTAGACTGTTATTTTTTTCTAGGCCTCCACAGAAATAGTTGCACAGGATGCATCAGAGTCTGTGTGGCTCTCAAGAGGAAGGCGACCTCCCTCCCAGCCAGGAACAGCACACAGTGCTGTACAAGGGGCTCACAAAACTGTCCAGCTGCAGGGTGTGTGCATTGCCAAAAGGCATGGGTGCTACAGCTACAGCACAAGAGGCAGTGTAGTTCAGCAACAAGCTGGCACCTCTGCAGGACAGATTTCTTTAATGTAACCAGTCTACTTAAATCAGCAAATAAGTTCTTTGCTACTTGGGCACTCAGAACGAAACCAGACATAGCAAACAGATAGAAGGCTTACTGTTCTCAGTCTCAGAAATTTTCTAGTTTTCAGCAATCAAAGTCTGTTTTTTTTTCCCTCAGGTGTTTTCATCATCTGCTGGCTCCCATTCTTCATCACTCACATCCTGAACATGCACTGCGATTGCAACATCCCCCCAGCAATGTACAGCGCCTTTACGTGGCTTGGATATGTCAACAGTGCTGTCAACCCAATTATTTATACCACCTTCAATATTGAATTTCGCAAAGCTTTCATGAAGATCCTCCACTGTTAAAAGGAAAAACAGTAACCACATTTTTAAGAATGAGTGGGGGGGAAAAAAAGAATCCAATGCCATTCACGCACACAGACAAGTGGGCAGCCGTGGAGAGGTCTCAAGCTGTTGCACTGGGCATGGGGAGTGCAGTGCCACAGCAGCGCCGTGCCCATGCACCTCTTGGCAGGGACGTAATGAGGACCTTCATGCGGGAGGGAGGTTCTCTTGCCCCTTGAGGTGACCTTTGGACTCCAGGGCATTGATCCCAAGGGCAGTTCTAAGAGCTACCCTCACACGGTGTTTGAAGTGGAAGCAAAAATGGAGGCTCTCACTTGATTGTTCCCTGTGGCCACCTGACCTGGAGTGCATTAAACAGACGCTTGCAGAGCCACGTGCAGGCAACAATGGGTCACTGCCGCTGGCTTGCGTGTTAAGTCATTGACACAATCTCACCAAAGACAAGACCATCTTTTCCGCTTTGCAATAGGAGCCAGACAGAGCTTGCGGAAACTCCGTGCAATAGCTTTGCCTTCACCTCCAGCTGACTTACCCAGTATTAAACTGCTGCAGCCTTGAGGGGGAAAAACAAAACAAAAAACAAAAACAGGTCCGCAGGTGCGTTCGGAAGGTTCTCCCACCTATGGATCCAATCCTTGCAACAAGCAATGGGTAGAATGAAGAAAGGGAGCATAAGTCTCAGGTGGGACCGCTACATCAGCGTAAATACAAATAAGCAAGATGAATAAGATAGAAGCCCAAGCCAAAAAAAAAAAAGTGGAGAGAAATTAAAGAAGTGATACCTGGTACTGCATGGTATGCACTTAGATCAAACAGGACCCCACCTCCCATCAGCCAGCCCAGCAGCAATTTTTGCTCACCAGCATTTCATCTCCAGTCGCTCACAAGAAGTTACAAGGCGAGGTGAGGAGTGATAGCATGATGAATGTAGAAACATGAAGACTGTGCCAGGAGCAGCATCTGGAGCCATGTCCGTCTCAGATGTGAACTTGGACAAGTCAAAGTTAGGTCCAGTTCTTCCTACCTAACTTGAAGGCATCATAAAGCCAAGGATCACCTCAGATATGATTTGCCTAAGTCTCTCAATAGAGAGTGTGCAGAGTGACATCGTGCCTAATTTAAATCAATAGCAAATGAGATAAAGACTGTGTATTTTGGAAAAAAAGCCAGAATAAAAGCCCAAGTATATCCTTACCTAGATCTGCTTCTGTGTCCGAGGTCGACTGTTGAAAGGTCTGGATGTTTCCAGCTTCCCTTACCCTCTGCTAGCTCTGTTTCACAGTTTAAAACAAGTGGAAATCCATAACAGCATAACTTCACCGTGCTGACTCTGGCATTGCCAAATCCACTCTGTACTTATTAATTGTACTCAGTTCACAATATATTTTGTAATATCTCTGTAAATAAAATACAGTAAGACGAATAAAATGACACAGAAATAGGTCTGGCTAGAAATTAATGTAGGCTCTGGAGAGCTCAATGATTACAATAGCCATATGCAGAGGCAGGCTCCCACGTTTTAGTTACCTGCTGTTTTCTAAAGATGTTAAAATATAATCTAGAGAGCAATAGAATCCCTTTTTTCTCTATGCAGTTTGTTGAACATCCGCATAGTTTCTGCTTCAGAAGAGATAAAGACCGCTACCAGGGTGGACTTCTTTTGTTACCTTTTTTCCTCTATTGTTAACAAAGCATTTCGCTGTGGGATGGGCTGTGCTGGCAGTTGTGTTCAGTATGTGTTCCAGCTGCATAGCAGGGAGAGACTGTGTCAAGCAGCTGTAATGTACGCTCTTGGCAGTCTTCTCACGTTGCAACAGGAGTCCCACCTTGATCCAAAGGTTTCCTATCTAATCCTTTTGTTGTGGAGGAGGCCGATAACCAGTGTTATTAGTATTTAGCCCATGGGTTGTATAACATTTGAATGTGGCTCTTCAAGATCTGGTCATAGCTGTAAATTTAAATTACAAATGCCTAAATGTGTCCTGCCTTAGTGAGGGGTTTTTGCATATACTTTCTGCAGAAACAGATCCTGTGTAGGAAAAGAAGAGCAAGCCCCTGCTTATCAGAGCAACCTTTTCTTGACGTACATGAACCAGCTGTTACCTGATGCTGCCAGAACCAAATGTTATGAACATATAGGATGTGGCCAGTCACTCCTGTGTTGGCACTGTAATGCACATCTCGGGAAGCTTTGTACTTTGTAAGTTAATGGGATTATAAGGGTAAACGGTTTTTACAGACTCATAAGAAAATTGTTTTTTCATTTGAAGACTGGAAACACCAACAGAAGGGGTTTCAGGCACAAGGTTCAAAGACATTAACTGTTCTTTTTATGCCACTTTTAACCATGCACATTCACTCAGGGATGGGAATCATTTCAGACTGGCCCGAATTAAAAGAGTCAAAAAATCATATAAAGTGTAAAAAATAGTAACAAGCTACTACTCAGTTTTCTAGCATATTTATAATTGCAAGGTAAAAAAAGTGCCATTTGGCTTAGTGAATTACCGGGTGGGGAGCTGAATCAAAATAGAAAATAATAAACTTTAAAGCATTTTGAAGTTGCCATAGGTGATATTTTCCCTGTACTAAAAACCGGTGTAAGCCCCAAAAATAAGTTGAATGTGAACAATGTCTTAATTTTATGCCATACCTTTACTTCATGTTTAGTGTTAACCCAGGATGGGACAAAACCATCATCTTTGATACTCTGTACCTTTTCCTGATATTTTTTTTCTGATTTGAACCTTATAGCTCAACACACCTGAATTACTAGATGAACAACTCTTCCAAAGCATCATGGAGAAAAAGCTGCTGAAGAAGGGCCTCCGTCCTTCTTAAGTTCTCTAAATTGTACCAAAAATAACAGGTATCATTTCCTAGAGATTAAGTATTAGTTGGAAAAATTACCTGCAGCCCATCATTCATCCCAATGACATTCTAAGCCACTTGTTCCTAACACTTCGGACTCAAAGGTATCCTATGGATTTAGGGTATCTGTATGTGCATCCCCACTGCCCTTGGAAAGGAGAACAAACTACAGCACTTTCCACCCATGAGTCAAGCCTTCATAACTCTGAGAAAAGACAAGAACACATCATCTCTGGCTTTGCAAAGAATAAATGAATGCCGAGAGCAAGCACAGCCTTTGCAACCTGTGTTTGTACGGTTCCTGGCACAGTGACATGCGGCGCTGGGTTGTGATGGAAGGTGCTTGTAGAAACTTGTGAAAGCGACGAGGAGTCAGCTGCAGCACGCAGGGCTCCCAGGCCTCTTGCCCCCAGACCTGGGTCTGGCAAATGCTGTCCTCACTGTCACTTCCCTCTGAAAAGTACTGCTTTCCTCAGGACTTCAGATGGCAGAACATGATGATGGCGGCGAGGGTACTAATTTTCTTATTTTTTTCCTTTTTTCTTTTATTTTTTTAAACACAATATGAGAAGGTTTTATTTCTCTGTTCCTGAAGCAAACTAAAAATTGCAAGGAGAATTCTACTAAGAAAAACTTGTTTAGACCCTTGCGGTAGTCCCTATTTTGTGATTCATTATTTGTGTTTGAAGCTTTAGTTCTGCTTATTGAGTCTTCCCATTCCTGCTTTTCCTCCCTGTGATTCACGGCTCGCTGAAGCCCAGGTGGCTCTGCACCCCGAACGGGTTTTAATTAAGAAGCTGGTGAATCCTGCCTGCACTGTATCGGCGCTTGCCTGCTTGCTCCCACCACAGTCATGAGACTGTTTATCTTCCTGATTGAAGAGTAAACTAATTACGGTAGCTCTAACCAGCTTGTTACGTCTTGGTGAAATAAAAAGGAAAACAGAAAAAAAAAAAAAGCCACTACCTCTGTGGTGAAAATCTCCAGTGAGAACATGACTCCCTGAAGAGTCGGGAATGTATATTACCCATCACAAATACGTGTGACGCCACCAAATGTCCTCATCCAGCACTGTAATTAAATAGAGACTTGCACAAGCTACCCTGATGTCATATGCTTATTTTGTTCTTTTTACCAGAAGCTGCAACAAAGGTGCTTTGCTGTAATGGGTCGGTCTCTAGGGACCTACGGTCATGCTGTACATCACACAGACTCATAACAGGAAAAGATGGCCTTCAGGTGAGATCTTGCCTTTTTTCTGACTTGCTTTGCAGACTAGTTGCATTTTCTTTTTCTCCCTTATCTCAGTTTCTGCTCAAGAATCCTAGCTTTTCTCTAGACTGAAGCCTAGAAGCCTCAGACTGGGAAAGAAACAGAGACACAGGCAGAAAAGAAATGGCTCTAATCTCCCCAGCTCTCCTCTCTTCTAGACAAAAGCAGACCGGGGAGGATTTGGGGGAGGAAGGGATGAAAACCAGATGAGTACCCAGCCAAGAGCAGTCACGCTGGTGCTTTTGGCATCACCACGGCTGCCTGCATTTACTTCTTGGCACTGCGCATTCTGGCACATAGCAGTGCAGGTTGAAGGTGGTGGTTAAAAGCCACTGCTCTCACCAGGGCGCCATTTGTCAACCTGGCTTGTAAGAGTCAGGAGAAACAAACAGAAATGAGTCAAACATAAGCACCAACCTGTTACGAGCTTGGTTGGCAGCAGTAAAAAATTTATTCAAGAACTAATCCAATAGATGCATGTGAACCTCAGCCAAGCTTAGTCAGCACGACAGCAAAACCTCAGCCTTAGCTGGCATGCAGATGGGGTTTTCTCCGGATTACTTTTCTTCAAACAAACAAGCAGAACAATACAAACAAACAAAAAAGAAGAACAAAACCACCAACCCTTCTTACTGCTAGGGTAGAAAACTTTCAATCTCCAAGAACTAGCAAACTGAAATTTCAGCTTAATGGCAGTTTGCATCCTTGGCATGAACCAAAGGCTTTGGTCTACTTGGTTTTGAAACAACACAGAACAGAAAGGTAATCCTTGCCCTGAAGCCTTCAGTTTCCACAGTAAGCAGGATTTCCAAAGCTACCACGTTAAACACGTGCTGAACTCCCCTTGCTGTGTGACCCAGCTCAGCGCCCCCACAACCACCCAAAAATCAGGCACTGAGATGACTTCTCCTTCCTAACATAGCAGAATTAATGGTATTCCCAGATGAGACAGCAGGACACACACACACCAGCTTGTTTTTAGCATGTCTAGCCCCAGCCCGTCAGGATAAAAGGCCAGCGACTATGGAGGTCCTCCCTTCCAGCAAAATTTTATTTTGGAGCCTGCAGACTACAAAACAACCCCAGCCACCAGCGCCAGCCAGAGCTGTTCACACCACTCAAAAGAAATAAGGCAGAGCTGATCTGTCCATCTCCTGGGGCATCTCAGTGAGCCCTACAGTTTCATATCAGCCCTGACAGATTAATGGAGATGCTTTCTTCTGCACTTCTAGGAGGGGGGAAACAAAACAAAACAAAGCCAAAAACAAAAACACAGCCAGTTGTACCTGTTAAATTAACTCATTCTCTGTAATCAAAGCTTTTTTTAATAATTAAAACAAGTCCCTCAACTCGCATCTTTCTGAGGATACCAGACTGTCTGTTTCATAAATAGCTTTTGACTCATAAACAAAAACTTTCTTCACCAAAGAAATAGCGACGAAGACAGACTAAATATAATTAATGTATGATGAATAATTAACAGACCTAGAAACGAGTTTAAAGAGATTTAAAAAGCAAAGCAAAATCCAGGCCCTTTAAGTGAGGAAGAACTGCCCGCATTCCCAAGCCGCCGTGCTTGGCCAGAGCATTTACCCAAGCTTAGCGGCGCTTCCCTGCTGCATGCAATCAGCTGTGTCCGTAGCTTTGATGAGTCTGTGAAGATTGTGTCACTTCAGCCCCAGCTGCAGGATTTCATGCCAGGCGTGCTGAAGGGAAGCGAGCAAGCAGCACGGGGGCTGTGATGGCTGTGCGGCAGGAGCCAGCGCTCCTGGTTGTAACCAAGCCACCGCAGGGAGATCAACGCGCTGCCAGGGGAGACTGTAACACGTAACTGCAATACGATGTGCTGTATGTTCGCAGTGAGCTTTATAAAAATAAAGCCCAAAGGGGGTGACTTTAGCCCTCTGGGGCCAGCATTGGGTGCCTGTCCTGGGGCTGGGGACAGTCACTGCTTAGCGGTGGTGCCAGGGATGCCCTGAGGCACAGCAGATGCCTGCAGCAGGGCCTTGCTGCTTTCCAAAAGCAGCAGCTCCGGGCTGGCAGCAGGACAGGGAAGCACCAAACCTGTGCCTGTGGTCACAGGTCTACTGCCAGGCCCCAGCTCCTCGCACTCGTGGAGCAGGGCTGCACACATCCCGTGCGAGGGCTGTGCCGCGTCTTTCTGCAGGCACACGGGGCACGACTGGGACGTGTCAGGGTCAGGGGCTATGGCCATGGGCTTTGGCAGTGGCTCCTGCGTGTGGGGAAACAATTTAGTAGATGACAACTGTCTTCACAGACCTCTGCTTTGCTTATCCACCTGTGGTTTAAGCACCACGCGAACCCTCTCGAGTTGTGTGCAGAGCAGATGGAAAGGCAGCAAGCCTCACCTGGGGGAAATCAGGCCATAGCTCCAGGCTTTGTATCTGCATCAGGCATGTAGTGCTAACTATTTTTAATACAGATTTATGAATGCAGTCATGAGGTTGATTTTACAGACCACAAGAAAAAGCTAGGAAACCCCCAAATTAGCATTAGCAAGAAACCTAATCCTGTCTCCAAATAGTAACAGTGACTCAGGAGTCAACAACCCAGAAAACCTCTGCAGAGCTCGTGAGCACTGTCAAACCAAGCTGTAAAATGTCCAGGGCTACAGAGGAAAACACAGGAGCTGAGAAGATGATGGAAAGAGACAGGTTATGAGTTTAGAGCTTGTCTATGTGAAGAAATCAGCAGTCACTGCTAATCTGAATAAATATTCCTGCACATGGCTTTCAGAATCCCTCCCTGCAGGACAGCTTTAGTGCAAAACAAAATCGGCTTTGATCAGACATAATTCTTCTGGTTTACTAGAAAAAAAAATATAAAATAAAATTAAAAAAAAACATGAAGGCTGCAGAATGGCTGCGATGGTTCCTCACAGGGCACCAAAAGGCTCCAGCAGCAGCAGGGCGGCCGATGCCTGGTCTGAGGCTGATCCAAACCCTGACATAACCGCGGTGCCAGCAGGTCAAATACGCTCCGACGTGCCCACGTCTGGCCAGGATGAAATCCATTGCATCAGATGATTCAGTGGCACATAGAGCTGATGTTAAAGAGCTGAATTACAGCTTTGACAGCCCCCTGGGCCGTGGGCTGGGCTCACTGACAGAGAAGAACATGGATGAGGATGAATGAAAGGGTTTGACCAAAAACCAAAACTGGTGAGTCTGGAAAGGGGCTGATCCAAGCCTAATGAGTAGGCTGGCTAAAGGCGGGGACACTGGGGACAGGGACTTAGGCACATGTAGCACAGTGCACTCATTTTGCTGTTACGGAATCACAGCATCATGAAGGTCAGAAAAGACTCGGAGAAGACGTTTTGCTATAAATGACAGTACAAACGCAGAACAACAGGGAATCGGCTCCCGCAGTATATGTGCAGGCTGGAGTCTAGATGAGAAAGTCACACCAAATTAACCTGGGGATGCAGATTTATGACTGAATTATTGTGGCCTGGCAATTTACTGCGCTATGGTAATTGAGTTTGGGCATGTTCTCAGCTGGTGGCAGATGTGCAGCAAAATGCTCTGGGTTACGCGCTTTCATTGCGTTTACAATAACACACTTACCTTGCACTTGCTTTGAGTTAAGATTACACAGAGTGATTTACTGTGGCTCAGGTGCATGGAGTAACCTGTTTAGCCACGGAGCTGTGCCCGTGTGTCTGAGCCCAGCTATGCACAGATCCCCCAGGCCTGCATGGGGGATCTCAGGGCACGTCCGACTGCCTTCTTGGAAAACAAGCTCAGTAAGTGACTCGAGGGATGAAAGCAGAATCACACAGGAAGATTACAGAGAGTGAAGCACCAGAATGCGATCCAGAGAGCTCAGTGCAAGGGAAAGGATTGGCAAACTTTATCTACTTAATTAAAAAAGCAACAAAGTTTTCCATGAAGCAGCCTAATTTTGAGACTTTCTTCTTCACCCCCAGTCTGACAAATACAGGCTCTCTGAGTGACGCAGCGTGGTTGGAAACAGATATTTAGGTATAGAAAAGTAGACTGATTGTTTCACCCTGTCTGCAAATGCAGCTAAGCCAAGTCCCAGAGCGAGAGGGACGCATCAGAGCTGGACTCCAGACCCCGGTCTGCAGAGGAAAACCTCTGCTCTGGTGGGACAGGGACCGCCAGCTGCTGAGCACAGCACGCACAGCACGCACATCTCCTGCTGCTGGAACACATCCTGCAGCTTGTAGAAAGGAGCAGGCAGCCCCCTGGGCCAGCGGTCCCAAAGGGGCTGTTGGCTGGTCCAGTGCAGCCCCCTGCACGCTCCGTGCCTCCTCGCCCAGCACCGTCTGCCTTGCCCCCGGTCTCATTCGCCAGCTGCCTCCGGAGGCTGCCCCGACCCGCTCAGCACCTCTCCCGCTCACCCGAACAGTCTGAAACCCTTTAATCCCTGCTGATAACCAAAGGTGTGCGTCTTTCCACACGGAGAGGGCAAAGAGTAGACGAGCTGAAAAACATTCAATAACAACAATCTGGGAGTCATTTCTCTGTCGGACGTAGGGCGGAAAAATCCCTGGTAAAGCTTTGGCCTTTCTGCTCACATCATCTAAAGCTGATTTCCTCCTGAAATGAGAGTGCAGCCAGCTCCCAAGGAACTAATCCTTGCAATTTAGCCCCTGCTACCCACACTAAGACAGCTGAGCACAGGGCACTTGACTCCGAGGTTCAAGCAGCAGACCAGGCCGTCTTAAGCATCTGTTGTATTTGCTGGGTTCAGCTAGATCAATGCAGCATAAAAGAGGCAATTAATCAATTGTGCCCAGCTGCTGTGACCCAGGAAATCCAATTGGAGGCAAAATAATTAATTATCACAATGACCCTGGTATGTTCTGATGGGCTGCAAGAGGCAACGCCCCAGGGTGTGCACCCAGGGGACCGGCTGAGGATCCCAGCACTGCGCTTATGGGCGGCAGCAGGCAGCAGTCCCTCTGCCACCCCCAGGAGCTCAGCACAAGCAACTGGCAAACCTCAGCCTGGCAAACCAATTTTGCCACGCAAAAAGGCCAAAGAGATCCATTTCAAGCCAGGGAAGGAACATCAGAGAGCCTTTCTGAGCTGGGGAGGGAACAGAGCTCCTGTTGGCATGCACAGCCATTCCTTTCTAAATTCAGAAAAGCTCCCCAGCCCAGGTGCAAAGGGCAACATGGGGTTGCTCCCTTATGGATGTTTTTCCATCAGGAAGTGCCCATTTCTCCCAGCCCTTCAGCAACGTGAAGAATCTTGACATCCTGAACATCTTGTTAACGTGAAAACGATCTAGAATGCTCTTCTTCTGCCAGAGCCTCAGCAGGTTTTGGACAAGTTCCACCTTTTGTCTGCTTTTTTTTAATGGTGGCTGTTGGTTTTGTTCCCCCCATTACTCTTTAGAAATGTCTCAGAGGGTTCGTGCCCTGTGACGTCTCCCTGCTCTCACTGGGGTCCCTGGGGACGAGCCCTGAGCGGGGCACAACCGTAGGCAGGCACCGGGAACGAGCTGGCTGCCAAACGGACCCACTCAGCTCCCACGGGAGACAATAAATATCCCAGCAAAATAAAGGCAGGTCAAGCTCTCCAAAACTTTTCGGCAGACTTGTGTCGCTTCCAAAACAACACATTATTTCCCCAGACCTCTTATAAAGATTTTTTTTTTCCTGTTTGGAGCAGACAGACACATTTATCCAAAGAAGAGCAATAACATCTCCAGTTATATGAAAACACTGCTCTGCCTCACTGAGAAGCAAGCTTTTATGAAGAGCAGAAGTGCTGTGGAATAAGCCCAGATATGCCCCAAACTTAAATGCTGTCGAAGCCAAATTCTGTCTGCATCCATGGGGTTTCTCTTTCTGAGGCAATGGCACTGTACCACAACATTCACAGCGGTGAACAAAGTCTCGTTTTATCCTTTATTGCAGTTAATTTCTGTACCTCTTTATTATCGACCCTAGCCTGACCATCCTTTCCATAATTGCTCCGGAGAGAGAAGGAATATCTTTTTCATTTTTATTTTTTTATTTTAAGTTCAGAAGCACAATTGCCACAAGTCTCTATGCTGGAGAACCAACTCGGGTTCTGTGGGGGCTGGCTGAGATTTCTGTCCATTGGAAAACTTTGATCTTCTACCTCCTTCATTTTCCAGTTTTGAAACCTTTTTTTTTTTTTTTAACAAAAAGAAACCAATTAGCAATTAAATAACTAACAGGCTAATGAGCTATCACTTACGTGATTCACAAATTGCCTCTGTTACCTGAATGGCACTCATGCAACTCAGGGTATCATAAATGGATATTTGTATTCTCGAGATATTGCAGCCAGCAGATCAAAAAAAATCTCTGGGATATTTATCCCGGGAGTTCACACCTGCCCTCCTTAACAAGTGGCATGAGACAGAAGGGAGCTGTAACAAAACCAGCGTTAAGCTCTTCACACCGCCCTGCTGTGGAAATTGGTTAACTTAGGCTGAGCACGTATAGGGTTGACTCGGTTAAATGGCTGCACATTACAGATTCGGGACCCAAAGCCCCAGTCTGTTAACCTGCGTTCAGAAGTTCCAACTCCAGCAATAAATCTCGGATACTCGCTTACAGAAAAGCTCCACCGTCACCTCCCTGCAGAAGAAGAGCAACTTAATAAATGCAGCAGTGCTTATTAGTGACTCATGAAAGCATCTGCAGTCTTGCCTGCGAACCAAACAGAGCACAGCTTTTCGACAGGGATACAATGAGCAACTGCCTCTCTGAACCATTAGGTGATTAATTCTGTTCTCATGGGATTTTAGCCAATTTGTAAGCAAGCTATACAGGAGAGCTTGGCCCATGATCCACGGCTTGCTAACAAAAATAATAATGTTACGTATACTTTTAGTTTGGGACTGACTTATTTGCAGGTGCAATTATTTGAATCCTTATATAAACTACAGCAGGGAAAATACAGATTAACCTCTAGGTCTTTTTTTAGTTTGTTTTTAAACTGTAACAACAGTGCAGCATTGGAGCAATTGGAAGGGGAAGATATCTCCTTGCCAAACTGTCCCATGCTGCTCAACTCAACTACAATGACACAAAGCATTAAAAAGAATATTTTATTTTATTTTATTTTATTTTATTTTATTTTATTTTATTTTATTTTATTTTATTTTATTTTAATTTTATTTTATTTTATTTTATTTTATTTTATTTTATTTTATTTTATTTTATTTTATTTTATTTTTTCCCAAAAAGGAGAAAAGGGTTTCATGCTTTGCTCTAAGCCAGAATAAAGGAAAGCAGCAGCTGATGAAAGGATCAAAAGATGTTCAACTTGCTGGGGACGAAATGCCTGGCAGAAGAAACCAGCACATGCTCCTTGATGCCCAGTCAGGCATTTCTTCCCCTTCCTCTGATGCGGGGATGGAGCCGGGTGGAGAGCTGCTGCTGGGAGCCGTGAAGCCTGGCCCTGGGAGCTCTGGTTCCCCACATCAGCCCTGGCCAAGCCCACGAAGGATGAGCAGTGTTTTGCTCACCTGGCACCCGATACATACAGACCCTACAGCTGCCTCCTTGTAAACACGCAGAATTCACCACTTCTTACATTAAAATCACATCAGTGCTGTCAAACATCTTGATTCACTGCACCTATGGGGCCATGTGGGAAAAAAACAACAACAGGCATTTCCACTGAACAGACTTCTCCTCCAGCTGTATTTTATTCAGATCTCCCCTCCCCACCACGCAATTATTTTAACTTAATCTCATATCTATCGTAATTCCACTGCTGCTGAACAAACACCTTTGTCACTGCAGGGCAGAACGAGTTTTCCCCTGGGGATTTCCCACTGCCGAGAAAAAGCCACTTAGGGAGGCAAACACTGGAAACGCAGCCAGGAGAAAGTGGCGGCTTCAAAAGGTTTCTGTTGTGAAAATCCAGGGCTCTAAAACACTTCAAGCACAACAGCGCCTATGGGGTGAGCGCGGCTTCAGCCCGAGCTGTCTGGGAGGAAGCGCCACGGATGCAGACAGTCTTTGAAGACGTATTTGTGTGATAAAGTATGTCAGGAGCTTTGGAGACAGCAGGGAACAAAAAGACAGAGGTTGTGACAAAGTTTGGCGCGCTGAAAGATCTCATGTCTTACACCAGGGTGCGGACAGGGTGGACAAGGAAGAGCCTAGGTTTTAACGGGCAATTTTTAAAAACAAGAATTGAGCAGCTGACAGTAGAGAGGAAGAGCAGTGTGTCGCAGGCAGACGTGGGGCACCCCAGGCAGGAGGTGCAACGATTTAAATGACGCCGTGCTGTGATCCTCTGACCAGATTCGTCCCGACAGAGGAGGTCACCCTGCAAGCAAGCTGACTCAGCATGTAGATAACACCGGGGATGGATTTGTACTGAGGCAGGACAAAAACTTTCTGATTCCTTTCCAGAGCACGACATCCTCCTGTCTGCACTGAGCTGAGGGCAGATATATATTACTGGGGAAAGGGTTTTCTTCCCCTCATCCTCTCCCGCTCTGGACCACCCTCCTACCAGTCTCTGCAGCAGAACCGAATGGTGAAAAGGGCAGGAAACACTGAAATCTTTTCCTTCTTCTGCCTCTTCTTATGAACGACTTTTCAAAAGAAACACAAGATGATGATGGGAGGTTAGAAAGGTGGTTCCCAGAGCTGGACCTGAATTTAAAGGTTGGGAATATTTTTTTCCCCAGAAAAGTCTCTTGGTACTGAAGAGTGTCCTCGTTCCTTTAGTGATGTTTCCCAAAGAGCCACAGTGAATCAGGAGGGATAAATTGCAGAACTGCTGGAGAACCATAAATCATGCACTTATGCACGATAGTCCTTAGTCTGGAGAAGAATCTCTTGGGGGAGTTTTTTCCCCTGGTTTTGGAAAGGGGAGGAGATAACGGGAACAACTGGCCAGTCCTTGCCTCTAGCCCTGTTCCTAGGAGGACCCCAAGACTCGTCTAATCACAAATGGAAGTTAACCCTCCTCAAGCCAGATACTTTACAGAGCTCTAGATACTTTCTTCTAGAGGAGAGGTTCTAGGTGTGACAGCTGCATTCATTTCAGATCAGAAAAATGCCAAAGCGTTATCAATTTACATTGACCATTATTTTGATTTCAATAATATTGAAACAAAAATATTTCACGTTTCACCAGTACAAAACACAAACTGAAATACTTCAAGGCATTCTGCTGTAAAGAGTTCCCCACAGAAAACCTAAACCTCTTACTGAAATTCCCACAAATTATTTTGATCACGACAAAAACACCTCTCCTGCAAACAGATTTTTCATCAGAACTTTTATTGTTCCATGCTAGGCATGACGAATGCCACTTGCTCGCTTTCCCTTAGCCAGACTGTGAATTTCTCATGTGAAAAATTGTTTGTAGTCAGATACAGCACTAAGAGAGCAGACAGCACTTAAGAAATCGATAACAGCCCCAGCTTTCACCCCTCTGGTAAGAAAGTGAGATGTGGCAGGACCATTCCCTGCTCCTGCAGATCTGTTACCTCTCCACTGAATATATTTGTGGTGTTTGTTGAGAACTGTGTGTGTTAAGAGTCGGAGAGGAAGCAAAAAGCAGGGTACTAATAGCATCCACTGCACTCCGAGATGCTCCTTGGGATGACTGGAGACCTTGGCTTGCTATGGATACAGCTGTTTTCCTTCGCTTAAATAACCTGAGGAGATTTAGGAGGTTTGGGAGATGCTATGGGCATTCAGTAATATGGGCAGAAATCCTTGGTCACTTAAATGTCTGGAAGTGGCCATTAATGCAGACGGTCTCAGTGCATGGAAAGCCTCTGTCCTGAAAACATGGGATTTCCCCACTTACATCGTGTTAACACCCTAGCCATTTCTCCATGGATCTCCTGGGTGGAGGCAGTGAGAACTGAACTGAACGCAGACAGCACGTTCAGCACTCCCAGATTAGACCGGTGTGGTTAATTGAGTGGGAATTGCTGCAGGAAGAGCAAATAGGATCGAGGTCATCGGTGCCTCCAACCCAGTGCAAAAGGAAATAAAATATCCATCTGAAAAAATAAGTGACCAGAGTGGTTGTTTATTTTATTGAAGAGCTAGTAGAAGCTGCTGGGGTCCAGTCTCATCACCAGAGCTGTAGAGAAATACTTTAAAAGCACCCCTCCACCCTCTGCATTTCAGCAGCAAGTATTTAATTAACTAAAGGCATCTGAAATTGTGTATGAACCCAGTTGCCTCTGGAGCTGATTCTTCAACATCTTCTACAATGCATAGTGCTAAGTAAATGGAAAACACTATGAAATCAGACCGGGAATGAATTGCACCAATTACCCATGTGCATCTATAACTCTGCGAGGTGCCAGATGACAGAGGTTCAGCCTGTCTGGCTTTAGCTTTTCAGCTTCACAAGTACAAATCACAGAAAACCCGAGTTCCAGACACATTAAGTCCTTTTTGTACCACGCACAGCGCTGATGTAATCTGAACGTTGCCCCCTTGCACTGTGAAGCGTTGCATTTCCCGAGGGATTTGAGCAACAAGGAAAGAGGTTTTGGGGAGGGTTGGTTTGGGACCGGCGCAGCGGCAGGGGGCAATGCACGGGGTAGAGGTGTTGGGGTGGATCTCCCAAGCCATCCTGCCTCAAGCACAGCTCCACAGAAACCCCGACACAAAGCACCCATTGCAGGAGGAAGCTGCTTGGGGTTGTGGATTGCAGCAGATACAAGTGAAGCATCCATTCTCTGCCCGTGTGTGGGTCACCCAGGGCTGCTCAGCCTCACAGGGACTGATTTCCCTTTCTCAGGTTGCAGCCAGCCTGGAGGGTTGTAGCACTGCTTTGTTCTGCCAGCTTGAGCCCCAGATCCAAATTTTTCTCAGCTCTGGGCTGCTTGCAATTTGTCCTCCAGAGCAGCTGTGACCAGCAGGGAAAAGCAGCAGCACAGCCATGAAAGGTGCGCCCATCCCACACACCCCGTGCCCAGAGCAAACTCAGAAGCTTCCCTCCAGCCTCAGTCTCACAGCAAGATGCAGAAGGTGCTCTCAGTGCAGGTCTGCTGTGAAAAACATCACGAGGAGCCCTGCCATATAAGATCACTGACAGGAGCATGCTGCTCAGCACCATTTACCAATGGCACTTTTCAGATGGAAAAGAGAAAGTTCGTTTCCAAGCGCACGGGTCCAAAAAGAGCCAGGTTAAGTTTGGCCTACACGGGCTGATGAGAAATAAAACTTGGCACTCCTTCCTTGATTTCCATCCACAAATCTCAGAGCCTTTTACAAATATTAGCAGAGCAGTGACCTTCCCGGCTCGATTGCAGAAACCAGACGCTGGGAAAGCCTCATCCAACCCCCCCACCCTGTATGTGGTCCTCACACTGTGGCTGCAATAAAAGCATTTCTTCTATTGCAATAATAATAAAATATAATAGCACTGCAGGAAACGAGAAGCACAACATGACTGTGTTGTGTATCGGGGCAGCGAGCAGCACTGCTCTGAGTTCTCCCAAGCGACTTCGGATACTTTAAAGACATGATTTTCGTGAGGCTTAGGGCTCGACAACATAGGTCTTTAAAGGAGCCGAAGCGGTGCACTCAAGCAATGAGCTGTTCGGAAGATTTACGTCCTGCTACTGCTCCTTTCGAAAGGCACAGCTGATGTGCTGCCTTGGCTGTCAGCGTTGGCAGCCCTTGGTTCAGAACATGATATAATCATCCGTATATTTATCAGCGGGGACAAAAGACTAAAATGTATTTGAACAAGGGAAAAGGGGGGATGGAGACCCACGATTAATTTTAGAAATAACAAGCTGCAAGTTGCACAGTCACAAAGCGGGGGCTGGAATGCAGTTTTCCAGAGTTTGTAAAGACTCATTTAATTTCTATAGAAACTGAGCAGCAAACAGGTAATTTTCTCTGAAAATTGCTTCTATCACCTCCGTAATGCTCTGTAAGAGGAATACATTTCCCTTGTGCCTTCTTAATCCCCTGTTATTTTCATTATAAATTTAATTAAGCTCTTCTGGAGAACGCTCTATGACATACGAGCTGAGTTTTGTTTTTCTATCAGGGCGATGATAGAAATGAGCTGCTGAATTATGTGGCAATTGCATTTCTTTATTCTGTGTTAATTTTTCAAATGAGATTAAGCAGTTTGCTCCCCCAGGTCAATCTGTACCACCAAAGCTGAGTGCAGGAGCCGCGTGGGGATGCCCAAGGGGCCGAAGTGCCTCCAGCCGCTCCTCTCCTCCTTGGTTCAGCGCTGCGGCTCCCACCTTGAAGAACATCCCCAAGGAAAGCAGGTGAATTAAAGCAGCTCTCAGCGCCACAGCAGAAAGGAATCCAGAAGCATCGCACTCCTTCTGGTGAAATCGGTGTTTGAGGATCCTCCCTGCACTAGGGCTCAGCTGAACACCGCGATGCCTTCTGCTGTGGGCACTGGCCCTTGGAGCAAGGTGTTGGTGCTGTTCCTGGGGGGCTGCAGCTGCCCTGGGCTTTACGGGGCCAGTTACCAAGCAACACGTGGAGCATCTTCCCTGCTCCTCAGAGCGGGACCAAGGCACCTCGCCTTGTTGTTTGCCTCTCTGCACATTTGGAAGAGAAGATTTATTCTAGGCTGATCCCCTGCTTCTCAGCATCCCGCTTGCTTCATATAATTAGTTGATAATCCTGGATAAAATCTATCGAATCATGAGATTACCAGCATCTGCAGTTGTACAAATTACGTCTGAAGGCATTATAATAATTACAATTTATGTTACCAACACAAGGGTTCTCAACACAGAATCTAGGCTGTCTCTTGTGCGAAAACCAAACCCGTGCCCCCTAATTTTCCATTTTCCCCAAGTGGCAGCTGAGAGCAGCTGCCTCTCCTCCCGCCCGGCAGGCGGCTGCAGCCCTGCCTCGAGCTCTGCTCGAGCTCAGCACCTGGCTTGCCAAAGACACACACGCGGTCTTTCCACATCTCAGCCACAGGGTTTCCAGAGCTGGACACAAAGATCAAGAATAAAACCTCAGGTGGCACCATCGTTACTGAATAATTAAAGACTGAATGCCTGTCATTGCTCAGCATTTGTCAGGGATGCTGCTGTCCTAAAGCCTTCAGTTCAGTTTGCTGGAAACAGAGGGGCAATGTAACATCAGCATCCCTGAGAAGGGAAGGAAGTAAGCAAGAAAAGCTCATGTGACATGGGCTGACATCAAGGATGAATAGGTAAATATATATATATATAATTTAAAAAAAAATAAAAA
The DNA here is from genome assembly GCF_964034855.1 of Anser brachyrhynchus. NCBI lineage: Eukaryota > Metazoa > Chordata > Aves > Anseriformes > Anatidae > Anser > Anser brachyrhynchus. The sequence continues at coordinate 1,840,296 of NC_137718.1, forward strand.
TTATTAGTATTAATAAAGTCTTAATTTTACACATTAACACACTCCCTGGTTGCTTCTCCCCTCATCCATCATGACAAATGCCATCACATGTAGGAGTACGGAGGCCAGCAAAGCAGCTAACATGTATGGATAAGACACAGGGAAGGGAGCTCCCATGTCCCTGCCCCTTGCTGAAAGCCACAACAGCACAGACAGGCTGGGACACAGGCCCTGTGCACGGGCAGAAGCCCGTCCTTCACGCCTCACTTTTCTCCCTCTGCCTCTCTATCTGGAGATTATAGCGCATAAAATGAACACCAGAGGTTCCTGTCACAAATCTGGGCCCCTGGGAGTGCACATTGACAATCCCCCCCCCGACTTACTTCAGTTACCACTGATGGTTTGGGTTGTTTTTTGGGTTGTTGGCTTTTTTCATTAGCAAGACACTACCAGTGCAGGGAGACAGACATGCCTGCTGCCAGCCACATCCATCATCTCGCAGAATTTCAAGCATCACTGCTAAGAAAAACATCTTCAAAGTGGTGTTGGAGAAAAAATGTCACACCAAGGGAGAGCTATCTGTCTGCGCCTCATCCTTCTTTAATGTTACGCCTCTGACAGCTTAACAACAGCTAAACAGCTTAGGTCTCAGCAAGAGATTTCCAAGCTGTTTGAGAATGAGAAACAAGACGTTTTAATTAGAGGCAAAGCTTCCGCTTTGCTGCCGCCGCCCCTAGGCGTGAGGCTCGTGGTGAGGAGCGCTGCGGCGGCACGGCGTGCGGGCCCTGGGCGTCACTGCACACGCTGCCTGTCCCCAGGGAGGACACCCGTCCTCTCCAGCAGGCATGGAGCATGGTGGTGGCATTTTAGCCAGGCACCCATTCCCAGCTTTGCTGTTGTCGATAACAGCGCAATGAGTTTTGTCTCCAGCACGCCCAAGAAGTAACCGTAACAATTGCAAGATGCGTGCAGAGGTATTGTCCTTTTTATTCTCCTGCAACACAGACCCACAAGAAATAGAAGATATTTGCCACGGTTCTGCTGTCCACACGATGCGGTAAAACTGCCTTGGATTTCAAGCTCCCATCAAGGCGCCAAGAAGCACAGGGAGGTAATTTCAGTGCATTAAATTGCAGGCTTTCCCCTGATTAACGAGAAAGGGATAACCCCACCCAGCCATCCCTGCCGGTGGAAGGTCCCCAGAAAAGTGGCTTTGTGAGAGTCACCGGGGACACCGGCTTTAGTCTTTGGTTAGCTGCCTCCTCCCCATTTCTTGGGCACTGACTTTGTGCAAGAAATGCAGTTATCCTTCCACCCTTACACTCCAACTGTTAAGAAAAGCACCAGCAGCAGCACAGCCTCTTCCGAAGCCCAGCCTGTGTCCATGCCCCGGCCTGAAGTCAGGGCACATTTAGCAGCCAATGTTGGGAAACAACTTGGAATTTCAGAACTGGGCTCCGAAGCTAAACAGACGGGTTTAGCTCTTTGTCAGGGAACTATCTGAATGGCGGAGAAAAGCATGGGGACCGAACTGAGCTAATGAAGCTCCCCAGTCATCTGCGGGGCAGTTCTGCAGATGCTCTCTCTGCACACAGTGCTTCATCCTTACAAAGGGAAGCTCATCCATGAACAGCCGCTAACGGGTCTGTCTGAAGTGATACAGCTGATATATATATACAGTCTCCACACTGCACAAGGCGTCCCTTAGGGAGATGTAACTGGGGAAAGGAAGGAAGGAAACTGAAGAGATAACAGCACCATCTGATAAAGGCTTCACCCTGTACTGCACAAAGGGCACAGGCTACAGAGTTCCTTTGTCTCACTTACGGCAGCCTCTGAACCCACCCTGAAAGTCCCCTTCCTCCTCCAACTCTTTGGAAACTCACATCAATATCTGTAGTTAATATAAAAAATAAAATGAAATTAGTAGATATTTTTTAATCTTATCAAGATAGAATATTTAGGTTTTACTAGGGAGCAGTTAATGAACCACTTCATTTTTTTTCCCATAAGTAACATTATCCATTTCCCCACAGAAAATGGTTCAATTGAAAACAAAGTCAATTACATCCCATCATATTGTAATAAAGTTAGTCTTCTGAAGACAGCCAGAAGAAGAAAACCTTTTTGGCATATGAAAAATGGGGAAGGTTTCCTTCAGGATCCAAAGGCAGAGAACAGCAAAGCCGTGTTGCAGACGCCAGCCCTATTCCCACCAGGTGAGGCAGGTTCCAGAGCCCAGCCGAGGACGCTGCTGCCCCCTCCCTCTGCCTGGTTTATGGCACAGCCCTCGTTACATCTCCAGCTGGTCAAATATCAAAAGAAAATAAACGTGCAAGGAGTGACTAAGAGATTTTTAATAGCAGCCATGGTCATTACAGCCATCCCACCTGATCTTTTATTTAGCGCAGTCCAGAGAGCTTCAGTGGGTTAAAGCTAATGTAAGGAAAAGCACGCTGTGCCGAGCAGTGAAATACAGTTATGACTCACACTTGACAATATATCATCGTTTCCACGGAGCACTTGAAGACTGATGTTTCTGTTCCATCTCCCTGCTCTGTTCTGCCCAGCCAGCTGCCAGCTTTCCCCATACAACAAGCAACCCTCGGGCACAGCGAGCCTGTGGGGAGCTGCTGGGCACAACCTCCCCGTGTTAGGGCAAGTCCAGCTTTTGGCCAGGGAGGGCGAGGAGCTCCCTGTCCTCTGCCATTCACCCTGCTCACACAGTACAATATTTCTGAGTGGGTAAAGCACCAAAAATGGCACTGGAATACCAGCAGAGCAAATGAAAACAGTAAGAGCCATCCAACTGGAGGAGATGGAGCCTCCAGCACAGCTATGTTGCTTTTCAGCCTGAGCACAGCTACCGGAGCTCGTACAGTTATTTTTCTAGAGCCCACCGTTGGCTCTCTGCTGGGGCAAAATGACCTGTTGGCACGATGGCTGGGACCTGGAGCAGGGCTGCTGGGGGTTGTTACTTGTAGGGTACTGCCTTCCAGTCACTTTACTGCGGGGTTTGAGACCAACGACTAATCACTGTGCACATAAATTGACATTTCTGTCCCTTCATCTACAAAGGCTGAGAAGCAACGCTTGCCAAAGCAATGGCTCCCAGCTACTAACGTCCATAAGGAAAGATGCACCCGCTCTGGGGAGCTGTGGAGTGTTTGGTTATGTTGCTGTATCTTTCTAGCTAAGACGAAGGAAGAGCCATCATCCCATGCGTGCTTTGGAAGTCCTTAGTAGATCACAGTGGGATTGGCACAAGCTGTACTAAAATACTACTTACTAGGACAAAATAATCAAATCCGTGAGGACTGCATGTTTTCCAGAAAGATAATCAAGCTTTGTGTGCTAACTACCTGAAGCTAATGGGTGTAAGCAAGCCCCATCTGACTGCTTCCACGGAAGTGCTAAGTACACTCCCAGCTACTCAGTGCCTTTAAAAAAGCAGGCCATGAGATTTGGTTACCCAGATTAAATACTGCTTTTCTAAGAAGGAACTCTTTTAACCTGTGAAAATCTTAAAGCAACATTTTGTCACTAGGACTGGAGGTTATTGGCAGCCTTCATGGCAGAGAACAGGATCCAGAACTGCACCCCTTTCTTGGCTTATCCTTCAAGTCCTTCAAGCCATCTTTCCAATGACAGCCTCAGTGCTGAAAGTCTGAAGTGTGGAGGTGGTCAATAAATAATTTGAACGTTCATGAAAAAAAGCTCTTGGATCCTTTTTTTATTTTCTATGAAAGGATTGGGTGGAATTATTCTGGAATTTCTTTTCCCTATGTTGCATCAATTTAAATCCTTCTTACTAGTGATTTTTCTTCCTAGTTTTATTTTTAATAAAGATTCTTGTTACAAAAATGAGATGTCAGAAAATCTGACACGTTGCTGTACCATATGCTTAGTGTCTATTTCCAGCAGCAGGTGAGAATCTCAAGATTCAGTTCCCACCTGTGCCAAGCCATTTTACACCAATCTGCTCTGTAGGAAAACATGGAATAAAAGCAATAAAATCTGTGGAAGACATGTATATATGTGCACTGCTGTGCAGTTTCAGCATTGTCCTTATAAAAAGGGAGTGCATATATCCATTTCCATCCCCACACAATGAGTATCACAACAGGAAAGCATTGCCTAAAGCCAACATCACAAAGTCAACTATAAACTTGATCAGACTCAGCTATTAACTTCTATAAACTTGGTCAAACTCTCAAAAATAACCTGTCATCTTCCTTCTATAGCTCTGTTTACTTTTACTTTTTTAGTGTTTATACTTAGGAACTTCCATTAAAGAAAAAAATAAAATAAAATCTCCTGCAATCACCAGGTGCCAGGAGATGGTGGTTTAAGACATACCACCTGATGTTGGAAAACTCAAGTCGTAAATACCAGACTTGATGAGTCTACAAATCTGTCCTTCTTGGAACAAATCTGGGTCTTGAAATCTTTGCATCATTCACCAGAGTCCTATTCCCTGATTTATTCATCAGTGAGTCCTTGCCTTGCAGCAGCGTAATGATATTTTCCTTCTGATGTCTAATTGCCAACTGGAGGGCTGTACAGCCAGTAATATCTTCCACATCCAGCAGAGCACCGGCCTTAATCAAGGTCTTGATAATGGCCATATTGCCCTTGAGGACAGCAAGGTGCAAGGGTGTCCAGCCCACTTTGTTCTTAGCATTGACATCTGCCCTGCACTCCAGCAGGTTGATGACGGTCAGAAAGGAGCCCCGCTGGACTGCAAAATGCAGGGGGGCCCACTCCGACTTCTCGGCTATGTTGGGGTCTGCCCCACATCTCAGCAGCTCGCAGACCACCGGCTCTTCGCTGTAGCGAGTGGCCAGGTGAAGCGGCGTCCAGTCCATGCTTCCTCTGGCGTTCAGCTTGGCGTGGCTGTCCTTCAGCAGGTGGATGATTTCAATGTGCCCTTTGAAAGAAGCCAGGTGCAGCGGGGTCCAGCCTTTGTCCGTCCTCAGCTCCACGTTGGCTCCGTATTTGATGAGCTTCTCGCAGATGAGGTACTTCCCCCTGGCCACGGCCAGGTGCAGGGCACTGTAGTGGTTTTGATCCAGGCTGTTGACAGAGGCCCCGTTCTTCAGCAAGTAGTGGACGACCCTGAACTTCCCCCGCTCCACCGCGACATGAAGCGGCGTCCTGTGGTTCTTCTGCTTCTTCTCCAGGTCTGCTCCTTGGCTGGCAAGGAGTTTGACCAAGCTGACGTGCCCGAAGCAAGCTGCCACATGGAGGGCCGTTTTCCCGTCTACCTCCTGGGTGTTGGAGTCAGCCTGGCGAGACAGCAGCACTCGGGCCACGTTCTCGAAGTTGTTCTGTGATGCCAAGTGCAGGGGGGTCCACCCGTCGTGCTCCTGAGCATTGACCTGTGCCTGGTGGTCCAGCAGGAGGCGGACAATTCTGTCGTCCCCATTCTGAGCTGCGAAGTGAAGAGGCGTCCAGCCATCCTCATCGGGCATGTTGATGTCTGCATTGTGCTCTATCAGCACCGAGCAGATCTCCGGGGACCTCCTCTGAACAGCCATGATGAGCGGGGTGTAGCCGCAGACTGCCTGGCTGTTCACGTTGGCTTTACAGCTCAGGAGAAACTTCACCTTGTCCACGTCTCCCTGGATCACCATGACGTGAAGCAGCGTGAGGCCGTTGTCGTGGACTCTGCAGATCTCCTCGGACAGGATGTCCTCGGGACTTTCGGTCTCACCCTGAGAAGGTGGCACACGGACCTCCTCTTTACCCGTTTCTAAAGGTGGGGGAAACAAAACAGCAGGAAGGGAGTGAGACCAAGTGAAATGGCTTGGTGTGCACAAAATGGGAGGGAGGGACGGCAGGTGAATCTTCATACTATGCGATGAAATAAAGAGCATCTTAGAGATAAAGAACATGAAGTTAGGCAAGACGGCTACAGGCAGTCTCTTACAAAGCAAAGAGGCCAACCTCTCCATCATGGGAGCTCTGCTATTTCCTGTATGGTTCATTTTCCTTCACTTAAAATGAAAAGTCACCCACATGGAAAACTTCCTTGAGCCACATGCTTATCTGTGGAGAACAAGGAAATAGGCTATTCTTGTGGTTTTTCCCTTCTTTACCTTTGAAATATGAATAAAAGTTCCGTACTCACCAGCACTTCTGGGGACTTGGGAGAAGATAAACTCTTCTTTGTCACTCTCATTTTCAGGAAGGGGAAAAGAAAAAGCCATAAGAGAAAGTTGCCTATTTGCATTATATACTTTTTGCAGATTTCTTCTTTGCTCTAGAATTTCATATTACCATTAATGCAGTTTTTATCCAGTCCTGTGAAAGTCAGCAGAGCAAATCATGACACTAATGGGAATACAGGAACTTGAAAATGATCTCTGGATATCAGTGAGGTTTTGCCCCTCTCACTCCTCTGCTCCCAAACATACCCGTACTCTACCTCCTTATTTCAGCACGTGCCCATGGCAGCATCTCGTCTGCTCATTTCCCGTGTTGTGCAGAGAATCCAGACACACCCCCCCCCCCCTTGATGTGCTGTGCTGGATGCTCTCGTTTCTTGCAGACTGCACAACTAGGCAACCCCCCAGAATAGCACTAGTCCTCAACTACTAATTCTGCTGAAACCTGATTTTTTACTAGTCACAGAAACAAAGGGATTTTAAACTCTTTTTTTTTTCTTTTTTTTTCTTTTTTCCCCCAGAGGTTATTTAAACCAGAATGTCCTCAGTTCCCTGAAGATAGAAAATGATCAAGTGAGCTCATATGCCAGTGCCATGAGCAGAACCTGAGTGAATCTGTGTCTGCTTGAGCTTCTGTTAATGACCAAGGCCTCCGTGACAAACCCCCTTCCTCTCAGCAGGCAGAAAGAAGGGTCTTCCTCTTGGACTGTCTATCATTTAGCACACTGGCCAGCTTCCTAAATTTGTTTATTTATTTTCCCATCCCCCTAAAAGAACCATGGGCTTAACCCTATGCAAACAAACTGGGCAAAGTGTGCCCAGTGATGGGAGAGGAAACCTAGCCTCGGGAAGTAGTAAGACGAGGGAAAGGTGTCAGAGAAACTTCCCGAGGGCGCTGGGAGGCCTCCAAGGCTCACCTGCTGGCTCCCCGAGATGGCAGGCTTGTGGGACATCTTCCTGACAAGGCGCTCGTTCTCCGGATCTACTACGAGGCTTTGTATCAGGGACAGCAGCATGTCTGTTTCCACAGGGATATCTGCAAGGGGACCGTGAGCTGCACCGACTGCCCACATGCTCAGAGCCCAGTCGGCGCCCAGGGCTGTGGAAGTCCTCCGCGCAGCCCCCGCATGGGGAGGGAGGAAAAAGGGAGAAAGGGAATGTGTTGACAGCAGATGGGCACCAAGCATTTCCACGGCAACAGGCAATTTATCTGGCAACGACTTTTACACAAGCTTATCCCCCCCTTTGTGAATCCATGCAGCTGACCTTTCCCTAATCCGTGCCACGTTTGGTTACTGCACCTGTAAAGCTTGGCCGCTGCTTAGGGTCCTGGTCCCAGCACCTCTTCATCAAGTCTACCATCTGCTGGCACTCCCCCGGCCAGTCGTCGCTGGTGGGCTCCAGGCAGGGCCTCTTTCCTGCTGCAACCTTGACTATAATGGCCATCATGTTGGCTCCTGAAAAAGAGCCACGGCGGTGTGTGCTGGGCTTTTCTCCGTGAAGGTGGGTGTAATAAACATTTCATAAGTGCAGAGCATGTAAGAAGTGCTCTCATATTTACCTGCATAAGGTTTCTTCTGCATAAGCACCTCCCAAATGACGATTCCGAAGCTGCAGGCAACGAGAGATCATGAGCAATCATTCCCATCGTGTTCTCATTGTGCATGGACATAAAATCCACTTATTGCTTTCATCTTCTTGAGAAATGGAAAAATTAGGAACAGCGTCCTTCAGGATGGAAGAACTAGGATTGCATCCCCCATGCCCCAAAAGGACAATATCTTCTGAATCACTGCATACATCTCTAATGTCTCAGCCGCAGGGCTGGTGCAGTGAATGAGTGACTTACAGCATTTCCCATGAAAGTCAGGCTCTAAGTCCCTTTGTAGTCCATTTTATCCCTATTTTGTCACAGAGTCCCCGACTAGTGCAAGTTCATGTGCCCATGCAAATCCTTTGCTTTTTGTCTTGGGTTGCTGTGTAATGCAGTAACCAAGGAGCTGACAAATTTCCATAATGTACCTTGTATATGTGGGTTGCACAGCAATTTGGCCAAAAGGAAAAAAAAAGTAAAGCTAAACATCTTTTCTCCACCTGCTACTGACCAAAATGAGGCTGAATACCCAAGTAGCCAAGCAATGTTACAGTTGTCTTAAAAAATCAAAATAAATCTTAGCAGTGACTGCTACGAAAGAGCAGACGCCGTCTGCTCTGTGCTCTAATCCTACTCCTTTCCCATAAGTGCTCCCAGCAGCCTAGCAGGGTGCGAGGGAACCTAAGGCAATGCAGTCTGCAGCTCACATGGGACCTGGAGAGGCTCCTGGAAAGGAACAGCTGGTTATCCACACACCATCCCCTGCCCCTTGTTTCCACCTCTGAGGTCAGAGCAGCACACATCGCTCCCAGTGCTCCCAGCGTGTCCCACACCAAGGACATTTGCAAGGCAGAGAGCCAGGGGGCAACAAAAGGAGGCGATGCCGCAGTCTCTCTTCCTCTGTGTCAGGTGGCAACCCCGTCCCATCTCTGCACAGAAGGGCAGCCCTTACCTGTACACATCGTATTTGATTCCTGGGGGCTTGGTGTTCTGGAGGAACATTTCTGGGGGGATGTAGCTCAAAGTGCCTCTCAGTGCAGAGCTTTCAATGTATTGCATTCGGCTCGACTGCTCCATCCATTTGGAGAGCCCGAAGTCTGAGATCTGCAAGCAGAGACAATGAGAGGCCCCCCCCCAGCACTCGCACACCTTTCCCTATTTCAGCTGGGAGATACCTCCGTCCTTTGCAATGAGGAGGCTCCTAGCAGCTGAAACACAACAGGACCCTGGTAAGACTGAAGCCAGTGCTTTCCTCTGAGTCCAGCAGATCAGCATTTGCCACAAAAATGGACCCCAAAGCTCCCACTTCTGGCACAGATTGCCTGTATGATCCTGGAGTGCACCAGGCAATTTGTTTACCAGCTGCTTCTTACAAGCCCCAGTGGTCAATTGTTCACTGAGTGTTCCTGAACACCCCACCTCTTTAGGTTTCTGGACTGAAAACAATACGCACTACTACTAAGCGAAATAACCTGTCCCTACAAGCATTAAGGCCGTACCTTGACATGCATATTCCCGTCTAGGAGAATGTTCCCTGGCTTTAGATCTAAGTGAAGCAAAGGAGGTGTCATGCTGTGCAGGAAATTCATAGCCAAGCCCATCTCATGGATAACCCGGAATTTGAGCTGCCATGACATTTTGTGAGTGGGGAGAATTTTCTCCAAGGACCCTCTGGCCATATATTCCATCACTATGCCCAGAGGGCTGTTGCAGACCCCATAGATAGTGACAATGTGCTGGAATTTGATTTTCTCCATCTTGGTTGCCTCTTCCATTAGACAGTTCACACTGGTTCTGGAAAAAATAAACAAACAAAATAAAGTTAAAATAAATAAAATAAAAATAAAAATAAAAATAAAAATAAAAATAAAATAAAATAAAATAAAATAATTAAATTAAAATAAAAAAAGGAACCAAGGGGTGTCATCAGTGTTGGTCCACAGGCAGAGTTACTGAGAGACTGTATAGCTTAGGGATATTCAGCCTTTCCAAGCAGCCCTGCAGACCCCAGAAAGATTCATTCCCACAAATCTAACGCACGAGGTGTTAGGACTTTACAAAATGACCTGAGGATTTTGTGGGCAAATTCAACCGCCAGCCTCCTAGAGGAATCCTCGTCCACCCGCTTGTTTTCACACCTTGGTGCATTCCCCAAGTGCCGCTTCCCCGCGAGCACGACATGGGGAGCAGCAGGGTGCTCCCTGCCTTTTCCATGCCCCCTGTCCCCAGGACACGCACGCCGGCTCACGAACCTGCAGGAACCTGCCCACGGCTAACCTCTGCCTGCAGCTTTGGTCCCAGGGCAGTCTAGACGTGTCTGCCCATCGTTGCCAGCTTTGCCAGACCTGTTCCACTAAACCTTCGCATTTCCCAACCTGTTGAACAAGCCGGGGTGCTCAGAGCACACTGACAGCAGCCGGGCAGTAAAAGTGCCAAACCTGCACTCATAAAGCACGCCTGGGAATGGATCTGGGCTTGCAACTACATTATGCCAAGACACTGATGTGTCTAAACTTAGTTCAGCTAAGCAAATCCCTCTGCCAGACTTCCTCCAGCAGGCTCCCCCCAGTAAAACACAGCTCTGAAGGAGTTGTCTCAGGTATTTTGCTTCCCACGGAGGAAGAGAGGCTTACCCCGGGAAGGCAGCTGCTACCCGCAGCACGGAGAGCGGCCCCTTGGTGCTCGTCCCTCCCAAAGAAAGAAGCGATACGAGTGGCCTCTGGTTCCCTTCCTGGGACAGGACCAGGGCTGGGCACAGCAGGAAGGAGGACGCTGGAGCCCCAAGAAATGAGGCTTGTCAGGGAGAAGAGCAACAGCCCCGAAAGCAATTCTATAAGAATCCAAGTGCTTTAACTGTCTGGGAAACCTGTGACTGCATCTGTGGCTCTATTTTTTTTTTCTATGTGTTCCCTGGGATTTTTTTTTTTCTTTTTTCTCCCTAAAAACTGTCATCCCCAGCAGATCTGCAGACTAAAAGCCTTTGCAGCTGACAAGGGTTGAAGCAAGAGCACCTGTCAGACACCCCTGTCCTCCCAGGTGATGCACAGGTTCACCGAGCTCCTGCCCTCCTTGCATGTGCGTGCCCACTGGGATGTCTTGGATCATCCCACTAAGCCACTGAACAAAATCCCACAGATTCGCAGGGCTGTGGGACGGATGCTGGTCCTTCCAGCCCTCCTGGAAAGGAAGGATTTGGGGCAGAGCCATAGTATAGGACAGGATGCTCTTGCCTCGTAATCCAGAGCTTGTGGGGGTGACAAAAGCATGTCGCTAGCCAGAGCAGTCCCAAGGCTGCTTGCCATACGTAAGGGGAAGGAAGGCCTTTGAAAAACGTACATTAGAGTGCTAAATTGTTTTAAGGACAAAATAGAATAACCTCAGTCCCTAGGAGACCCGTACAGTAACTCATAAAGGCACATGCACTGCCAGATATTTTTCCTAAACTCAGATTTTCAGATTTTTTTTTTCCAAATCCTGGTGACTGCAGAAATATTTTTTAAATCAGCTAACATTTCTGCTTGCATTCAACAATTCTTCTGGAACATCTACTAGGAGTTGAGATAATCCACAAGATCAAACTCATTAGAATGGTACACACAGAATTAAAACTGATTGACTTGACACATTTTTTTTTCCCCAGAAGAAAAGTGCAAATCTAACATCTAAAGAGCGCAAGCATCGCAAACTAAAGGAGACAATCATACAATCTATGATCCCATGAATCACTGCCCAAATGAAACCACCTCAACTGTTGTCAGCAATGTTACAAGAAAAGTCCTATCGCTATGTGATTTTTAACCAGACAGGATCCTTTCAGCTTGAACACAACAAAATTTTAGATAAATAACTTCTTTGTCTCAGCAAGCGCAGCAAAAACAGCTGGAAATTCTCTGTCCCTGGGCTTTAAATCTGGCGACTTTACTAATTTAATTTAAAGTCTACTCCTAACTCCCAGATTTCAACGCTGGCTGTCAGAAATAAGCGCTCCTTTCCCCTTGCACGTGCACATACACGTATAGGAAAGAGAGTCAGACCTCCAGGTCGCCGGTGCTTGCTGAGTACCCAAAACCTCTGGGGTCCCCCTGTGGACACCTCGGCCAGTTTTAGCACCACGTCACTGCAGACGGCTGTCCTTGGTGGAAGAGAGCTGGCGGTTACCTCTCCGCGCTGGAGTCCTGCAGCAGGTACGGCGAGCATTTCACCGCATAGACCGTCCTCCACCTCCTGTGCTTCACTTGGTACACGCACCCAAAGCCTCCGCTGGCCACCTTAACCCAGTCCTCTTCGAAATCCTCCTTGCTGAAGACGGTTAAGCTGCCCAGTTGCGGGTCTGCCTCCGCAGTCATGACAGACAAGGCAGCCTGGCTGGCTGCCTCCCGCTCGGGCGCTCTCGGGGAAGAACCAAGGAGCTCCTCCGCTCCCGATTTGCATGGGGAGGTGGGGAGTTACCCGAAATGAGCCATGTTACTCACTGCCAAGAGGTGGATCCCGAGCATCGCCCTCGCCCCATGCGAGGAGCCGCACTGCTGCAGTGCCTGGAGCCTCGCTGGGCACAAATCCCCATCCGCCCGCCTGTCCCACATCACGCAGTGCTTACACCAAGCCAAGGACTTTCCAGCTTCTCGCTCTGTCCTGCCAGCGGGCAGGCTGGGGGTGCAGCAGGAGCTGGGGGGGGTGGGGCAGACCCGACCCAGGACAGCTGACCCAAATTAATAATTAATAATAAAAAAAATAATAAATTAATACGGGGTATTCCGTACCATAGGCCATCATGCTGAAAAATTATATTGGGGGGCTGGCCGGGGTGGGGGGACCGGTTGCTCAGGGATAGGCTGGGCATCGGTCGGTGGGTGCTGAGCAGTTGCGTTGTGCATCACTTGTTTTGTACACATCGTTATTAGTAGTACTCTTATCATTGTTGTTGTTATTTTCCTTTATTTTCTGTCCTAGTGGACTGTCTTTATCTCAACCCACAGGCTTCATTTTTCTGATTCTCTCCCCCATCCCGGAGAGGGGAGGGTGAGGGGGCGGCTGTGTGGTGCTGAGGTCAAACCAGCTCCTCCCCCAGATAACTCTGACCCCCTCCACCATAACCATGTTACCATAGGGTGCCTGCTGAGCACCACCCCGACAGTTCCCCGCCTGCCCCAGAGGCAGCTGCTGCCCCCCGGGCCCTGGTCCCACCACGGAAGCCCCCCCTGTGTGTCCCCCCCACACTGCTCCTGGCCGTGCTTGGGCACCGTGCCCAGCTCCTGAGCCACGACCAGCTTCTCTCCATGTTCCTGAGAAGCTGCCATGCTTCAGACAGGGCTGTGTTTTGGGCGCACATCGGTGCAAAAAGCAGCACGGCTTTCTGTGTCACTGCTCCGCTCCCTGCTGCTGGTGCAGAGCCTGTTGTTGTAGGGAGGAGGGCAGTCCTTCGGCTAAACTGCAGGGCTGGGGTGCAGGAGAGCCAAACTCTTTGAGCTATGATGTACACAGGCTTTTAGTTTGCTTTATGCCTTGAAAGCTGTAAAGAGGGTTTAATGACACTTGTCTGAGGCATAAATGGCATTAACAACAGCACAGGGACGGTGTAGGTAAGTCACTGTCGAATACAATGTGGTGCTGATTTCCTTAGCACTACTGCTGTGCAAATAATAATTAGTGTTTCTGCAGGGTAATTGCCATCGGGTTTTGACCTAGAATTTGTAGCTACATAGCAGATCTGCAGAGATTCTTGTAGGGAAATGGACCCAGGTAGAAGTGTGAGCTACTCCTCTGCTGCATTTGGCACAGGTGCTCTGGCAAGGGCCCTTTTGCTGCCTGCATCCTGGCCCCAGGGGTAAAGAACCTTAGGACTTAGACGGTGAATGGGGTTTTTTATGTGCTCTGAAATGCAGACTTACGGACAAAGCTTTTACGTGCTGAACTTTTTCCCCATTATGTAGATTTTACTAACAGGCAGACACTGGAAACTTGCTTCCACCAAAAGCAAGAGACCACCAGCATGAGCACAGGCAAAGAGAAAGGGGACCCAGCTCCTGAGACGTGAGACAAGCCAGTGAGATGAGCTGCTGAGCTGGATCTCTGAAGCTCTTGGTTCCTGTCCCTGTTCCCAACCAGTAACCTTGAGTTTTTTTATTTTCTCAACAATCTGGTCTCCCTGATGGCATGGCTCTAGTCTAGTGCTTTATTTTAGGTAGATCTACTGCACCCTGACAACTTTTCCATTTCTGTGAACAGACTGTGTGCTGGTGCTTGCACATATGGCATTTTAAGCTCTGCTCTCCCTTTTAGCTGAGCTGCTCCTACAGCCCTCTCCATGCTGCAGCTTGTGGGTCTCCTTCACACTTAAAGCAGAGGCTGGAGAGCTTGCTCCCTGGGTCAGCAGAAGCTCTACAAAAGCAATACAGTGTGCAATGCAAAATCAATCGCTCTTCTGATCATTGTAGCTGTGGTGTGGGATCTGCAGAAGTCAGCTGCTCCTAGTTCACAGGCCGCGGATTTCTCCAAACTGTGGACAACCTAGGCTTTTGGTTTTCCGTCTGTGGTGCAGCCAAAGGCTGATGAAAGCACTGCCCAAAACAGCAAAGCCAGTCAGGGACCCCAGCAGAACGGGCACCAGCATGGCAGAATCAGGACCTGGAAATAAAGTAATCGAGCTGTGAACAGCGTTAAGGAGGTAAGGAAGAAGAAAGGGGAGGCTAAAACCCCATCCATCTTTACAGCACACCAAGCAGGTAGGGCTGCTTCTTCCACAGAGTAATCTGGATGGGTAGTTCCCTTTCTTTGGGAAGACCCAAACACTTTGCCTTCAGATCTCACAGTAAATAGTCTTTGCATAAGAATGTCAGACACAAAAGTTAAGTGACTCTCAGAGATGGTGCCACTGATTTAAGTAGTCTGTCATGCTCGTGACATGCCGGAATGAATCTCTCTCCTTTCTAACTGCTGGACAACAGCTGATTAACATAAACCAGCTGCTGTATTTCACCTGCGGACAGAAAGAAAAATGAAAACGCTCCCAATTGGTGACCAGCCTTATTCTGCTATCATTTTTCTTACAGCAGAAACACTGAGCAGAGACTTCTGCAGGAGAGAGGCAGAGAGAGATGCAAATCAGGGACCCACCTTCCACAGGTTTATAGAGAAACCTGTCCTTGGTTCGCAGAACTGGACCAAACGAGATCAGGTTGTGCAGCTGCCCAGGGCTGTTCCTGTCACCTGGCTGGGGAAGCGGCTCCACACTGTCAAAGCAGCCCTGGGGAAGATACGTGGAAGGCTCTGAACGTGTCCCGAACACGGCAGTGCCTGGGCAGAACCCCGCACCAGCGGCTCTGCTCTGTCCCCATAGCTGGAGCCGTCCCCTGGGCTCGGGCTCCGTCCAGCTCTGCTGCTGCTCCAAGGATGATTTGCCCAACACTTGGACCTGCCCCTGTGTCAATTCCATAGCTCCTTTCCCTAGCGATTAACTTGCTTGTTATTATGCTTCTTAGGTGGACTACACGAGGCAAAGGTAAATCATCTGTGGTCAGAAAGTGAAAATAAAGCACGGCGAGCTCAGTTGGCTTAACCAGGTGTAGAAATTCACCTGGGGCTTTAGGAGACACACAGAGTGCAGGAGATTAAAAGGAGGGCAGGAGGCAGAAGGTGGAGCTCTGTAGCCTACCATCAAGGCTCTTTACATCAACCGCACTTGCTGGAAGCACCAAATCTTTTCAAAAGACCAGCGAGGGCGGACCCTTCCCACTTACCTGTTCGCAGCCCGGTTTGCCGTGCAGACAGACATCGAGCTCGCAGTGCAAATAGGCCACCGAGTGATTCAGCACCTGGAACGGCTGGATGGTGAAGCTCGCAGCTCTGGGCTCGCTGCTCTGCAGTAACTGGATGTGTCTGCATTCGGACAGCAGCCTGGCAAGGACAAACGGAAGCAGCTTCAACTTCCAGCACCCCCCGAGTAAGGGAGGGAGGAGGGAGATGTGCTGGCACTGCTCTGCACAAGCTCTAGGCCAGGTGTCTGTAGCTGCAGGCAGAGTCAAACAGAAATCCAGCAGCCTCAGCACCCCAGCCTGGACGTGTACGTGCTGTGGAGGCCAGCACCCTCGAATAGCAGAACTGTTTCTTGGAGGGTTATCATGCTAAACCATAACAAAGGCTGCTGTGATGTGATGACCCTTCCCTGAGCCAGACATCTTCAGAGGCAGTGCAGAGGTGACCTCCCCAAATGTCCAGTACAGGTAAATCTGAAGGCCCTTTTTACTGATGGCAATAACATGCAGCACTTCCAAGACACATTTCATGCCCCGGTGGCTTTATAAACATCAACCCATGAATCCTCCAACACCCCTGTGCTCAACCCAGACAGGTTAGGCAGCAATAGCCGTGAACTTCACGTGGAAGTGGGACGGCTCATTGCATAAAATAACGGGTGAAGGGAGGAGAGCCCCACGTCTCACGGAGCCCTTGGTGCTGACAGCGAGGGGAGCAGGGCGCTCCTGGACTCATTCCCACCGCTTTCATTTTGCTCAGCACCAAAGAGGCCGGGCTGCAGCCCTGGGACAGGAGTGAGGGGTGTCCCCAGGCCAAGCCCATGCCGTACCTGGGGAGCAGGCAGCACACGGCGCCGGGGCCCCCCGGGCTGCTGGACGGCGTCACGCAGCAGGAGCGGACCCGCAGCACGGGCTGGCTGCTGCTGCTCCGCACGGCCAGGGAGGCCAGGAAGGCGTCCTGGGGAGGTGCTGAGCCCTGCAGCTCCGGGCTCGCTTCTGCCGCAGGGCGCAGGCTCATCTGCACCGTGTAGTTGCCAGAGCCACAGGCCTCGTCGCTGACAACTGCGATCCTGGAGGGAAAGAAGGAAAGAAGCTGAAGCCCAGCCCAGCTCTGCATTAGGATCAGGTCCCTCAGTGAAACCAAGCAGATCGGTGAGCTCAGTTTGCAAACGAGCTGAATCAGGTGAACGGCAACTGGACCCTGGCATGGCAGAGCCTGCCATGGACAGAAGAGCCTCCTGCGGCTGCACAGGCACCTCGTCTGAGTGAGGGAAACGTGGGAGCGTGGCGCTGTGCGGGGATATCTGCCGCTTTGCTAGCACATTGATCGTACTAGCAGATGCTTCCACTTGCAAATCTGCACGTAGAACTGTTTTGGGAGGCGAGGCAGAGAGTCAAAGGCTACTGTGAAAAAGAAAGCGAGGTCCAAAGGACAGCATTAATATCTGAAACATGAAAAGATTTTTTTCCTGTAAGATGTGAGGTCATTGCAGAATGAACTAAACGTTTTGGAAACAACAATACATCATACCCATGATGCTGAGCTCATGGAGCCATTTGGATATTAACCCCTCACACCCCATAAATCACACAGCCCAAACACCAACTCGCCGTGACAATTACCCGCTGAGAACGGCACCGTCCTGCTGCAAAACCCTCCTCTGCCGGGATTCACTCAGCAGCGCCCTGGGCTCCGAACCCGGGGGCATTAGAGCAGATTCTGAGCCTGCGGGGTCTCCGTGGGTCACCCCGTGTGGTCCGGCCTCCTCCTCGGCCTCTGTGCCCGGGAGCAGCCCCTCGGTGGGTGCGGTGGCCGTAGCACCCGGCCAGGGATCGCTGGCTGCTGTGCGTGCTGCCACGGCCCCTGCAGGACGTGAGGGGCTCCCCGGGCTTGGAGGCAGCGGGCTCAGGTCTCTGGTTAGGAGCATCTCAGCACCATCAGCAGCGGCTTTATTTAAGGCAGCTGGCCGATTGGTAACCTTACTCGCAGGTACAGAAAGTGATTTTGCTGTAGATGGCCCCGCGGCCTGCCCAGCAGCGTGCTGGCTGGAGTGGCCAGCCTCCTGCTCCGTGCTGGCTCCCAGGGGCACCTTCTCCTCCCGTGCCCGAGGTGCTGAGGAGGTGGCTGCCCGACCAGGCACCTGGCTGGCGGTGGCTGTGTCCCCTTTCAGAAACACGCCCTCGCTCTTCGCCCCCGATGCAGGGACCTTAGCTGAGCTGCTCATTACGGCAATTGTAGGAAACACCACGTTCAGGTCAGATTGCAGAGCTGATGTTGGCAGGAAAAACACTTTCTTTTGGCTAAATGAAGCGGTGATATAATCATTCTTAGCCGCAGAGAGAGAAGTCACCGCTAATGGAGATGGCGAGGTGGTCTGTGTCAATTTAGGCTCGCTCTCGAGAGCAATCACAGGCTCTGCAGCCGCAGACGGCTGTGCAGGAGCCACACCAGCCTGGCTGCCGAGAGCTGCTGCGGGGGGCTGCTCTGTCTTTGTGCTAAACACTGCCGGCAGAGACGTGCTGGTTCCCAAGAATCCACCAGCTCCCATTTTTCTCGGGCTTGCACTGCCTTCGGTTGGTTTCCCATTTTCTCCCACGTTGGCCGGTGAGAACAATGCAGAAGGTGCTCGACTGCTTTGGTCACGTTTCACAGCCGATGGCAGGGGAACGTGGGCAGACACCGGAGAGGGCAGGCTCGCGGGGGACCTGCCGTACATCCTCGGGGGGGTGCTGGTCGCCAGCAATTTCCCAGAAGCTGCTGCTTTGACCTTTGTTGCAAATAGGGTACGCGCTGGTACTGGTGTTGGGGTCTCCATCCTGACAACAGGCTTGGGCACAATGGTAACAAATTCCAAGTGTTTGGTGAGATCAGGCTTTATAGAGGTGGGGGGGACGGGTGCTGCTTTAGCATGCAGGGTGACTCCAGAAGAGGCAGTGCTGCCCGCTGCCGAGCCTCTGCCATCATTGCCAGCTGGAAATACTGAGAAAGCCGACACAGTGCTGGGTACAAATGGAACTTGTGACGGCAGCCTTCGGAGCGACTCGGTGCTTAGCTGACTTTGCGACGTGGACTGCAAAGGCACAATGTTTGGGGACATCTTTAGCGGGTATTTTACAGTTCTAGCTGAGCTCAAACAATCTGTGCACGGTGCACGGGCAGAGGAAGACGGGCTCACTGAGCCCTGGCCATGGGTGGTGGTCTGCAGCGTCAGTCCCGTACCGTGCTGCACCTGACCCACAGCCCCTGCGACAGTAAACGGAGGCTGGGCCGGCATCGGAAGACCAGCGAGCCCCACTGCTGA
This sequence comes from Anser brachyrhynchus, assembly GCF_964034855.1. NCBI lineage: Eukaryota > Metazoa > Chordata > Aves > Anseriformes > Anatidae > Anser > Anser brachyrhynchus. Next base: position 1,859,092 of record NC_137718.1, read on the forward strand.
CAGCAAAGGGGTTACAGAAAAAGAAAGCGGCTTTTCAGCTTTGAAAAATCCTGTGGGGGCTGTAGGGGGGCTGTGCCGCGCCGGCATCAGTACTGGTGGCCCCGGGGAGGCGGGAGGCTCGGTTGCCATCCCACCAGGGGAAGGCACCTCAGCCCCTGGGGAAGGGGCAGCAGCTGCCTGCAGCTCCTCAGGCAGCCCCTGTAGGTGAGGAGCCTGCGCTGCTGTGCTCGTCCTCAGCTGCGGGTCCAGCAAGCGAGCTGCTGCTGGGGCAGCGGCTTGAAAAGAACTAGGGATGGCCACGTAACTCGCAGTAGTCAGCACTGGCTGAGAAGTAACTTTGGCTTTCTCCGCTCGCTGGTCAGAAGCAGTGGAGAGAGTAGTTTGAGGTCTCAGAGACTCACTAGTGGGATGCGAGGAACTAGTTTTCTCTGGGATATCACGGCTGTGTTCATGGGTAACCACGGTCTGACCTTGCTTGTTTGTGAATGAGAGGGCGCTTTTGTGGTCATCTTCACCCTGAGGAGAGGGCACCATCTGTAAGTCTGCTCTGTCCGTGGGAAAAAGGACAAATACAGGCTTAACCAGAATTAAGCTAGAAGGGCTCCCATTTCGCAAGTTTGCAAGATCTGCTAACGAAGAGTTTGATGCTGCCAGGATTTGCTGAACAGAAACCAGAGTCCCAACACTGACATTAGGGAAACTTGCAGGCAAAGGGGACTCTTGCATGGGAAGCAGGCATATCATGCCGTCGGTATTCCTAAGCAAAAAGGACAAATACAGGGATGACGGGAGCATTTTAGGGTGATCGGTTCTGAGAGCACTGAGGTTTTTGGTAGCTGCATCATGCGATGCACCAAACTGCTGCAGCAGTGCTTGGGCCAGATGTGCTGGAATCTCAGAAACAACAGGTACCGCTGGCTCAGGACGTGCTGTTGTTGTGCTGGACTGGCTTTCCTGTGCGTGGGGTGGGTGCAGTCTGCCAACAAAAGCTTCCAGGCTGCCAGCGTGCTGGATGGGGGAGGCTGAAGGGGCAGAGCTGTCAAGAGAAGCTTTCTGGTTCTCATCCTGCAGTCCAGAGGGGCTGGAGACCACGCTGGCTTGTGGAGTCAGGGGAGGAGAACCAGCCTTATCTATCTGATGTGGAAAACTTTTCTGTCCCTTGGAATCTCCCACCGTGCTTATCTGCGGCACCACAGCGAACGCTTCCCGAGGTCCGGGATGGGCCGAAACGCCTCGAACCTGAGACCCAGAACCAGCAGCAGCAGATGAAGTCAGTACGTGGAGTCCTCTCGCAGCAGAGGTGGGGACACCCATCGGCTGCAATCCAGCATAGGAAGCAACAGATGTAGCTAGTGGCTGAAGTGCTGCGTGAACAGCAGCAGAAGTGGTTACAGGTGGAAGGGCTGCCTTCTCAAAGGTAGATGCACCTGGAAGGAGTGGAGATGTTGCTCCTTTTAGCTCTCTAGTAGTTTGGGAGAGGTTTAACGTGAAGGTTTGTGACTGGCCCGATGAAGATGAATTAGAAGAAGCCTGCGGGCTCTCAGAGGATCTGGATTTTTCAGGCTTACTTGTCATCATCAGGTGATCTGCATCTCTTTGTAAAGCTAGGACTGTGCTTTCCTGAGCGCTCCTGTTGGTGTCATGTGAAGCATGGTGTTTAGTACAGTTGAGAGTCTGGGACAAGAGGAGAGGCTGTGGTTTATCGGCTGCATCAATGGGCCCTTGAAATGGAGGTGGAATCAATTCATCATGACCTAGAGCTTCAGGACGCATCAGTAATGAAGACGACTGTGCATTGCCTTGCAGGAGCTGCTGAAGAGCAGGCAATAGGGTTGTGTGTCTAGAGCCATTTATTACAGCTGTTACTGAGTTTCTGCCTTCACTGCCTGCCGGTTCTTGGTTCAGAGATAAAAGAGGGGAAAACTGAACAGCAGTTGTCTGTGTCACTCTGAAATAGGCTGCATCAAGGCCCACCGAAGCTGGCTTTTGTGGGAATGCAGAAGTAGTAAATTGAGCATCCACACTCCGAGTCCTCCTCACGTATGCAGGTGTCACAGCAGCTCTGCTGTCAGGCTGGACTTGGGGACTTGCATCCCTTGGCCTTTTGGTAGTGGGAGGTGCTAATGGTGGTAACCGGCCCAGCCCTGCGCTTACAAGAGCCATCTTAACGCTGGTCGGAAACGGAGATGGTGCTGTTTCTTTTCTTGGAGGATGGAAATTTACCGTTGAAGTCAGAAGTGAAATTTTAGGACTTGGCACCTCCGTCTGCTTGATAACAGGAATGGGAGAGACAGCTGCAACCCCCCGAGAGCCTTGGTGCACCCCCCCAGTGGGAGTGGGCTGGGGCAGCCCAGCGCTGGAGCTGGTTGGGCTGACAGCAGCCTCAGGGACAGTCTGTGCTTTGCCTGGCACTGACCTCTCTGACTGTTCAGGATGGGTGGTGCCCTGTGAGCCTCGTGCAGAGGTGGGGACACTTACATTACTCAGGAGATCGTTAGAAAATGCATCTCCATCCTGCAGTTTTAAAGCGGGCAGTTGATCAGACCCCTCCAAGTTTCTAACCGCCTCCTTAGGCAGCGTGGCTGTTGCTCTTGCAGCTGTCTCTGTGCGGACAGGAATGAAGTCAGCTGTCATTTCACTGGTAGGATCAACCCCCGCAGTCTGGAAGTGGAACGTCACCTCCGCCGAGTCACCTCCTGTAACGGGGAGCTCCTCGCTGGGCACCGGGCTGCTCTCGGCTCTCAGCTGGGCTCCTCCGGGAGAGCCCAGGCCTGGTGCTCCACTGACGGGAGGCTCGTCTCTGGAAGCACCTGATGAACAGAAAGCAAGCTTTTGTCTATTTCCTCGTAGGTGAGCTTTTCACAGTTTGCAGCAGGCTGAGAGGGAAGCAGAAAGTTTCAGAAGAAGGACGGGCAGCTCCAGCACTGCTGTTCTTATAGGCATTACAGAGAACGAAGCCCCCAGGTTGCCCAGGAACAGGCTGGTAGCTCTTCAATAGCACCACAAAAATCAATGTATCTGTGACTGAGCTCTCCCACGTGGCCCCCCAGCACCCCAGTCCTGTGATGAGTTTCCCCATCCATAGTGAGTGACCAGGCTGTACAAAGCTGTTTTGTTTTGAAAAAGTGACACAGGGCTTAGTAAGTTTGCTACCTTTAGCTTTTCACATCCAAAGCAGACACTGTGTCATTTTAGAGGCAGACCTAAGGTTTTAAATGCTATTGTTTTGTCCGCACATTTTATTTTTTTCTCCTCACATTCAGAAGGTTGACATTTGCAAGGATGCTTTCAAAGCCATGGACTAAAATATTAATGTACTCTCCTCCCCCAAAACTTTACGCATTTTTCCTTAGGCACCTGCCAGCAACTGCATGCATCTAAAAACTAAGATGTGATTATGCATTTAAGTGCTATGCATTTAAATTGTGTTTTTGACAAAGCCAAAGCAGAGGCTGGGCAGCTTCATTTCAGATAAAAGCCCTGGGGTTGGTGCCCAAGTGCAGTGCCTTGAGAGGAGATGATGACTTGCCCATGGTCACCTGCAGAACCAGTACTACTCCAGTAATAATGAGCAGGGGAAGCTGATAAAAGGGAACCCAGGGCGCTGATATATTGCTAAAAAACAAATGGAAGTTAATGGGTGATGGAGACAGGGATATTAAGCTTACAAAATATTTTGAATTGTGATTTTGCATAAACAGACAGAATTCCTGTTGTTTAGCCCCAGCTCGGCAAAGCAACACAAGTGATCTGCCTAAAGATATGCATGCACTCAAATGCTTTACTGAATCAAGGTCTCAGATTAAGAAAGTGTTATAAATATACATAAATACACCTCGCAATGGGACAAGTTAATTTAAAGACAAGACAAATCGAATTACAAATTTGGTGGAAAATTCCTTGAACGCCCACTCCTAAGTTTATCTTTACAGAAGAAACTACCCTGCCTGAAGACACAAGGCTGCTTTCAAGAGCCAAGTTTAATTTATGCATCCTTGCAGGGTATGCTCAAAGGCTCACAATAAGAGGTAGAAAGTGAAGACTGACTGGTGCCCTGCTATGAGTGACAGTAGCCCTAGGAAGTTGCTTGAGGCACGACAGCATTACAAACTCACCACTGCTTTCAAACTGTCAGAAATGTTTGGCCAGCCAGCTGTACCCAAAGAAAATGCCGAACAGTGCACTACTGTACGGTGAACAGGCAAGACCATGCTTAATGTAATGAACAATGATGCCTGGAAATATATTTTTTAACCTGGGCTGCAGCAGACGTGAGTTTGGCCCCCAGTTCTGCTATTGACAGGCTCTATGAGAAGTGGCTGTTTGGCTCTGCTTTCCCCCACACCCTTCAGGGAAGGGACCCTCTCCCAGTTCAGATTCATATCACAGCTGTGCCCTGATCCCAACACTCCCAAAGCAGAAACCATTCAAACCAAATCTTGAGCCTTGCAGCACAGCTGCACAAACGAACAAGTTGCTCCTTCATCTCCTTGCTGTCTCACACCTGAGACTGATGGCACAGTACCTGACATAGGTTTTCTGCTCACTGACACTACAGGAGAAGGAGACAGAAAGACAGCACATGAGATTAGGACAGGGCACATCACTCACCAGATAAATCCAATAGTTCAGATGCAATCAGGATAAAGATGGGAAACTTTTCCTGCATTTTGTGAAGCAGCTCCTGAGTCACCCCAACAACAGTCTATCCAGATCGGGAGCAGCTTGCTAAGGACTCACTGCTGCCCCGTAGCAGTGAGCATTTGCTGGGATTGTTCTGGAAGAGTTTTGTTTTGGGCAGAGTATTGGGTTACTTTATAAGAGCTTAGGCCAGGCAGCAACCAATAACCTGTTCCAAAAAAAAAAAATAAAAAATTAAAAGCCTTCACCAATTGGAATCAAATGATTTTTAACAAAAACTTGTGTTCATGTGAATGGCAAAAATAGAAAATGTGAACGTGAGAGGTTGCCTGTGCAAAGCAGCACTTTGTTTCTGAATTAAAGGTTAAAATGGTGCCTGGGCCAACAAGGGTCTGAAGTTTCTGACAGTTTGTGCTGAGGCAGACATACACAGGGATCGGCCTGGATGCCCGACGGAGGCACCTCACTAAAAACCAAACCATTCTGACTGCTCTTTGCCACCGTGAGCCCAAGGGGCACACATTCTCTCCCCACGACCTGTCGGGTAGGACTAGGCCATAAAGGAAAGTGGCTGTGGTGCTGCCACCACCACCCCGCTGTGCCCAGCCTGGGTTTCTTCCCCAGGCCGCAGGATGAACCAGGAGAGGCGGGTCACAGCATGGGCCTGACCCTTCGGCTCCTTCTGTGAGGCTGGAGTAAGGACCACGGGGAAAGAGCAAGCATGACAAACAGCTTAACAAGTACAGCTTAAACGTTCATAACAACAGAAAAGGCCAGAGGCTTGTTAAGCAGTCACAGTTACGCCCCTTTCTCCTTCGGGAGTTAGGCCCCAGCATCCTCGCAAATGTTGGCCTGAAGTTTGCAGGCAGTAGGGGTCAGGCACCCTTTTAGCACCAGGCAGCTGCACACATACAAAAGCAAGAGAAACTCTGGGAGATGGGAAATTTAGAGCAATGCAGGCTAAGGAGATAAGAGAGAACATTATTACATAGCCACGAGTGTTGTGAGTGCAGTGGAAATCGCATCTAAAAAATGAGCAAAATTCAGATAAGCAGCATAATGACAGCTCAGAAAAGCACTGTAAAGGACACCAAGGAAGAGGTGATTGCTCTTGAGGGTTATAACAATAAACCATTATCCGCCCTTCAGCAAACTGATGAAGTGTTGTGCAGATAGCACGGCAGGTTCGGTACTGACAGACCCCATTTCCAGTCCCAGCCACGTCACTCACCTGAGCAGGATAAGCAAGGTCAGGCCACTTCATCTCTTTCCCACTCTGTAAGATGTTTGGAAACGGAAATTATCCTGACTGGCATTTGTATAGCACCTGACACACGGGGACGCTAGTTTGAGTCAGTGCCTTAACCCCCGACCAGCACACAGTAATTTGTCGTGTTAGCTAGCACACACAATGCTCCATTTCCAGGAGCTCCACACCTCCCAGCTGCAGCCTCCTTCCTCTGCTGCTCACTAGTCTGACCCCTGCCTGGCCTTGAGTGCACACAGCTGACAGCAGGCCCGGTCCTGCATTTCTTAGATTAGAGCTGCTCTTTCTGCTTCCGAGGGACTGTGATCAAAATTTGAGATCTGCCGTTCAACCTGTATCACGCTGGCAGGTTCTTCGTACTTCAAATGGGATTATAGCTTGTACAAGCTCAATGACCCTTCAGAAATGGCCCATTGGCTTGGGTCCATGCCCCAATCCCAAATGGCAATAGTGCCCGGCCTGCTCATAAACACTCTGCAGTACTAATGCTTTTTGATGAGGATGAGTGAGTTCAACGACCTTTTGCAGAGGGAAGTTAGAAGCAGTTCTGTTAGGAGTTCACCATTTTCTTTCGGGAGCAATAGCAACTGGAACGTCAGGGCTTTTTTTTAAGCAAAACCCAACTTGTCAGTCAAATTCAAGACCTTTAGCTTTCAGGCTTTTAAGGGGATTTCAACTCCTGCAATTTTCTGGTGACACAGTACATCTGCAATTCCCCTCTGACATCCTACCTCTGTAAACACAGGGTTCAATGGATTTTTTTGCTAAAACAATGCTTGGCATTTGTCAAAGTCAAAGAGCAGTGCTTATTTGAACTCGAACACTCCACGAAGGTAGCAACGTTTGTTACATATTTGCCTAGGCAGCACATAATTTATAGGTAGTGGTTTTAAAAAAACCAGGGAGATTATTGATTTTCATTGTGAGTGGAGAAAAAACAGGCACATGAGAAATCCTTCTTCTGAAGCGAGAAGATACAGCTGCTTTTTGAAAAAGGAGATGATCTGTAATTTGTCAGCCACTGTTCTAAAGGGATAAGTTTACATACATAGACTTCAAAGTCTTCAAGGGATATGTTTGAAGAAGCATCTTAGAAACCCACTAAACCCGTGCTTTTTTTGATTTACAGATGATTAACACACACTCCTAGTACTTTGCCTTGATTCTAAGGCTGTGTTTTATTGCTGACGATGAACTTTGGCAATAAAGCTGCTATACTTTAATGCACAAAGCAGGTTCTTTAGACTAAACTCTTCTTCATGTGATTTAAACTGCCTTTTTAGAAGAACACATAAGAGCAGCAATGGATTAATGCCTTGCTTTTCAAATTACACTTTCCTTGCCCTTACCCTTAAGTCATTATTGACCTCTCCAGAAAACAGACATTTGAAGGATGCACTACTTGTGTTATTGTGTAAAAAAAATGACCATAGAGCTGATTAGAGAGGAACACAGAGGGCCACAAGAAAGTACTTAGGATCAAGATCAACTACTGTTCTTACTCTGCACAAAACTAAAGGGCAATGGAATCTGACTAAATTTACCAAAACAGCAAAACTGATGCTTTTAAAAGCAACCACCCCTAAATCGTACACAAACTGCATTACCATAAGTTATCACAAAGGCTCACAGCTTAGCGAAATTAAGACCGAAGTATTTAACCACCTAAGAATGATGTTTAAGCAAAGCGGGAGGTGATATCACACATGCAATACCAAAGCATAATTTAGCAATCAATGGAGAGTGCATGGGGAAAAGGATTCTCCAAAGTGACACCCTACTCCAGAAGTGTAGAGGATTATTTCTTTTCTTCTAAACATTGGGTTCTGTCACCAACTAGAAAGTAGACGACCCATTGCTCAATAATTAAACAGCAAGGAACTTGCCACTAAGAAAGGGTGACATCATTTATTAAGGTAAATACAAGCTTAGCAGAACTGTTATTTTTGTAAGCTTCGATAATAAATTAACTTCTTTCTCTTGATATTTACATTGATGTTGTTTCACTGGCTTCTTTGTAGGATGAGCACACACTTCTGAAAAGTGGTTGAACAGGTTATCTGCTTTGAGTTAGTTTTATTAGGAAAAGAAGATATTCAACAGCAAGGGCTATTAAACAGCTTATACAAAAACTTTCTTGAGGACATCAGATGCTATGTACATATTTCATAGAGGAGTTCAGGATGGCCATGCCATTGAGTTCACGCAGTTGAACGATATGCCTGAAAAGACAACAGAAAGGTTGCTCAGAGATATGAGGTGACTAACAAGAGTTTTAAGCTACCACTGCTCTGCTGTACCCCATGACCAAACCATCCGGTATGTTTGATGCTAAATTTGAAGTAACAGGGCAAAGTGTTTCTAAATTATTATTCCTCACAAAAAAAAAAAAAGGAAAACAGAAGTTCTAAATAATACTTGACAATTGTTCAAATAGGTGAAATTCCAAATTAACAGAACCAACTAAACAAGGTCTTTCCCTTTCATTCTTGCGAGTGTTTTGCAAATCTCAGAGCAGATAGTTTAGCTATTGCTCATCTGAGAGCTCCAGCAGGAGCAAGGTCCTTGAACTTCCAGAACCTAAACGTTATCCTTTGCTTTCTGCAGTGGTTCTGCAGGAGTAGGAAACATGCTGGAATTCAGTTCTACCAGAATGCAGCTCGGTGTCCAACTGACAGTTTGCAGCTAGCTAGGACTCGGCACACTCTTGGTAGGCAGCAGCACAGGCATTCTTTGCTGACATACTTTTGTTTTGCGTTTATTTCTCTGACCTCTACAAAGAGAGCATCACTTCTCCCATTCTTCCAGCAGAAGCAACAACAAACAATGCAAAATGAACTCCAAGAAACAACTTACATAGGACAACTAAGAACACAGAAATCCTAAAGCAAAGCTGTGTGGACAGTACCACAAATGGAAATTCCATTGGAGGAAGAGTGATACATTTCACAGAATAGTTAAACTGCTCATCTGCTCTGTACCTGCCAGGTCTATGAATGGAATTGACTTATGCTGTTTTGGTGTTACTAGATTTCCTCATTTTTCCCCGCACCAGACTCTAGTTCCCAAATAAGTTCCCATATCAGTTTAAGAATTATCAACTAGTAACAAGTGAACAGTGCAGGAGAAGAATAGTGTTTTTTTTTTTTTTTTGAATACCTTGGTTCAGCGACACACAGCTTCCCCAGCGCAATTGCAGCATTCTCCTGCACTGAAGTTCTCGTAGCGTCACCACCAGCATGTTTCAACAAAGTCATCACAACATTGGAATTCAGTAAGGATGTCGCTGCTCCAGGAACTACAAGGCACTGGCCAAGGCAGAAAGCAGCATTTCCCACAATGATTTCATTCTCTGATTCCAAGAGCTTCAACAGCACGCTGAACCCTGTGAGCAACAGATTGCTTATACAAGAAGTACAGACTTGTTCAAATAGCATTGATATTTTCTGTTGCCCTTACCTACACTAGAGGGCAGGCATTGTTCCATGGAGTGTATTTTTCTAGATTTTTTTTTTTTCTAGAAAACTTGGAAGAACAAGGGAATTTCTTAGCAAGGTTCACAGTCCAGTACACTTCACCTTCAGGTCCAGTCCTGCTTCACCTACCCAGATATTTTTCTCACAAAACTCAATCTACACTCTACTCTCCATTTGTTAAGTTTTCCCCTGAAACTGAACATGCCACCTTTGTTGCTTGCTAAGGGATATTGCACTGAACTTGAAAAAGCAACCCCTCTCACCCTACCATACCAGCAAACCAAGAACAGGGCTGAGATTGTGGAAAGAGCAGCTGGGAAAAAAAGGAAAAGGGACATAAAAATGCTCTGTGTGTGTGTGTATAAATGTATGCTTAGCTAACACACAGCAGCTCAGCTCCATGTACTTCTGTAACCTACACTAACGTACAGCAGCAGACTATTTGGGCTATACTCCCGACACAGAGCTGTAGAGCAGCTGCTGCTGGCATCTGTGAACAGCAGCCCCATCTCCTCAGGCCATAGAATCTAGAAAGAGGCTGCTTTCAAAATAAGATACACCCATGGCCTTCACATGCATGAAGTCTCCTTGGGGTTACATAAGTTTGATTTTATTTCCTTTCCTGTCCCCATCTGTTCTTCCTAATCACATTATGCTTCTTCACTTTTCTGCTGCAAAAATACCTTCTGAAAAGGGAGGGCTGCTCCAGACTGCCACAGTGGTACCAGCACGGGCCAGTGAAGGCGAACTAACTGGCCCAGCTAGAACATCATTTCATGTCATAGGCTTTATAGCTTGATTTCAACAGGCTCCTAGCAGCAGAGCAACGTCTGGGTTGGCAAACTGAGATGACAAAAATAGTGACTTTTCAAAAGATGAATATCCAGGGTTTTGGCAAAAGCAAAAAGAATTGCTATCGCTAATCTGAGGTAACGTAAGCTTCATCTGCATATGACAGTGAAACTAATTTAGGGTCTACAAAAGGAAGACGGTGCTCTGAGAGACTTTTAATGAGGATAAATCCTTAGGGTTCAAGTTGAACTACACGAGCTGACAATTTCTTGACAGGTTCAACCATTTAGATATCACCTAGGTATTCTCAGTTGTAATTGCATAAGCATTAGTTGAACCTGGATTTCAAAGCCATTCAGGCAGTATTATACCATACAACTAGAGCAAATATTAGTAACTCAAACATACTCCAAGACACCTACCTGACCGATAGCATCATTCCATCTCCACTGCCATTTCCTTTTAATAGCAAACTCTAAACAACTTCAACCTCTTGAAATCAGATGTCTAAATGAAGTTGCTTGTTTTAGCCACTAACATCTGGAAATATGACCCAACTCAGTTAAACTTTACAAGTACTGTTTTCAAAGATACAGATTTCTGGCCCTGAAAATGTATAGCAAGCTATTTTACAAAAGTAAAGCACAGTTTGTCTACATCAGGCTCATTATCTGACGTGCATGTTTCCATCCACACACAGAGCTAAGGCTCATTAAGCATTATGTCAGGCTTTGTTATTCAGAAAACATCACTAAAGTCTTGCAAGAGTAAAAGTGTTCAGTTCTGTTCTAGGGAAGAAAGTCATTGGATGATGCTGAGATTTCATCTCTGCATTCAGTCTCCAATTAATGAAGTTGTCACTTACTTTTATCTGACTTCACCACCTCTTCTTGAGCTTGTTTGTTACTTCTTGTGCAGATGGAAAGAGTCTTTATAGCGTAATTGGATGTGATCTGTCCTCCAGCCTAGATTTTGATTAGAATAAAGTGTACACTAACAACCATACAGTTCATGCCCCAACTTGCTCAAGGTTACAGAATAGCTTAGGTACCATGGATACAGTTATTCCTTACGCCTAAACCCAAATACAAAATTAAGACATTTGTAGAGTAGGTATCTCAAGATGAACAGATGCTGAAAACTAGGACAAGAACCATCTCTTCCCTGCCAACAACACGCACACACAATTCCTTGAATCTCTGGAGCCCAATTCCTTTCAAACTAACAACTCCTCTGATGCTGGTTACTTACAAGAGCTAAACTGAACACCACAGCCTTTTTCTAGACTTATTTTATCCACTGGATAGCAGGACTGTGGCATCTACACCAGCCCGGGAGGATATACATTCCACTAAATATGTAGACACTGTTTTGCTGTATGTCTGTAGATTCATATATGTATATATTTAGGGATAAATTCCTCCCTGGCTCGATTCAACACTCACTGGTAATCAGGGTAAAGGGTTCCATTGACTTTCGGTGGTCCAAATTTGACCACTCCTATTTTAAGCTTGAATCCTCCAACTGAGCCTGCAGTAGCAGATTCTTAAATTTGCACGTCCCTGCAAGTACAGTTGTACACAGGTAGAGACAACTGGCTCATACGTAAACCACTGAAAAATTTGGGCTACAGACTACAAGGCAGAAGCCTAGGCTCAAAACTCCTTAAAACTGTATCAGGGTAATGGTGGTCTCAAGTACAATGGACAACATAGGTGAAATTCGTGCAGTCAGAGTGACTGCACGGGTCTTTTTCCTTAAAAAAGAAGGCTAAACACAGGGGCAACTACAGTTTTCTTCAGGGACTATAATAACACAATTAAAGCGAAGTCAGTTGACATAATTTACCTTCAAGAATTTGATCATTTTCTTCACCACCCCTTCTTTCACTACTGCTTCTACTGCCAAAGAGGATGCCGGCAGGACACGACTTAACACTCCAATGGCTCTCTTAGCAAGAACAGTGTGGGAGGAAAAAAAAGTAATTTATTTATACAGAAAATTTTATTTAAGGAATTTTCACATTATTTTCTTTCTGCAAATTGTTGAATAAAAGCAAAGTAATTAAAGCAATAAAAGTAGAAGTTTACAGAAATATTAGGAACATTCAGGACATGGCTTTATTTTTGCTTACTGGAAACTCAGCTCAGCACAGTTTCTAAAGATTCAGTGTAGAGAGAGGTGAGACCAAACCAAGATCGGGACAACTCCCGGCATACTTATTTATTGAAACAAATACCTAGTAGAAACCAGCCCAGAACTGCTGGCATTGAGTCAAAGTAATTGCAAATAAAACAGATCAGAACAGTTCATGTTAGTTCAGAGAGGTGAACCGACTCCCAGCTGAGACCACATCTGCTTCTACCCATTTGCCTTGAATAATTGCTATCTGTGGGAGTTACACACCATTAATAGGAGTACAGCCTCCTAGGAATGATTCACATAGAGGAATTGTAAAAAGAAACAGCTGTTAAACACCCAAATTGTTCCTGCTCCTTTGCATCTCCATTGATTTAATGCTTTATACTGAAAACGAGCCTAAGGATGAAATCTTTTGTATAAGCTTCTATTCAACAGATTTCAAGGGAACGCTGAAAACTCTTGCACTAAATGGCGTACCAAAACCCAAATAATTTAAGTGGTATATTATTTCGTTAGTAATAACAATACTCAAATCTCATTGTAGGCTTTAAAGCCTGAAGTACAGGCTTCCACAAGAGTTGCACAGGGCAGTAGTTTGCACAGTAGTGTTCAGGACAGATCATCTGTCAACCTCTTCTTAGTCTACAGATATCTACTTACAGTCACAATTCTTCCATCCTTATCCCCGAGGAGAGACATGCATCTGCCACTTATGTCCACAGCAAGGCACTGAAAAACAGTGTCAAGAACTCAGGAACAGCCGATTGCCGGAAAGCATTAAAGCAGGAACAGGTTAATAGACAAATTACTCTACACGAGAGAATCCAGGGGAGATTAGGGCACCCACGGCTCTGTGTTACTAACAGTTCAGCACCCTGTTGGAATGTTCCTGTATAGCTTCAGAGACTCGCATCAGGCCCATTTACAGGGACAAGGGAGGAAGATGCTCCAACTGCTCAAACACCTCTGAATCTCCAAGAAAGTGATCATAACAAGAAAGCTACCGAAGAACATTCACAGATCTTGCATACCTGGATGATCGCATTTGATTCAAGCAGTAAGTTCATCATTAGGCCCAGCACCGCAAACAAACATTCCTGATACTTGGGAGTGTTCACATCAAAGTACTCATCCTATGCACAAAGGAGAGAAAAGTGCAGTCAATTCAGAGGTTCCAAATGGGGGCTTCCTCAGACTTCTGTGTGCTCACCTAGTGACCAGTGTTCCCCGATGCACCAAAAACTCCAGGGAAGAAAAAGTTCTGTCAGCACCAGTGACAACGACACCTTTTTGATATGGATCTGTTCATGTGCATGTTTCACTTTGAAACTTATGATGTGTAGGAAGTTAACAAGATCCTTTCCCAACCCCTGAACTCTTCAGTTCCTGAGGACTGAGTTCATATTGCATCCTCATCCTGAAAGGGGCTGCCTACAGTAAAGGACCAGTCATTCTCCTCTGTCCATCTATTGAGCCACAACTGAGGTGAACAACAGACTGCTTTGAGACTTCCTATTATGCTATCAGATTTAAAGGATATCAGTCAAGGGTCCAGGGCTACTACAGGAGGCAAGCAAACCCAAGTCACCAAGATCACACAAGTGCCATTTTCCAAACCAATAGGGTTGAAAACACTGTTGTAGGGAGCCATCAAGTCTCCTTACCACAAGCTTTATGCAGGCTTGCCAGCACTCTTTGCTCTCAGCCATCTGCATTCGGATGACTGCATCTGCACACAGATTCCCCATGATGCCAATGCATTGGGCAAGGGCTGCCTGGTTCACAATCTTGGCAGAGGTCTAAAAAGAGAAAACAGAAGAGTAGTGTAAGAAATTAAGAACACATGACAGGAATACCTATATGTTGTTTGCTTACCCCCGTCTGGGATTCCCGAATCTTTCTTGCCGGTATTAAAGCTAAACTGCACAAAATTTGCAAATCAATCCCATTTTCACAGCTAATCTCCCGCTGAAGTTCTGACAGTCCTACGTCTCAGGAAAAAGTGACTGGCTTCTGTAGCCCCTAACCTCGAACTGGGAATGTAGCCTCTAACCTCGAACCTCTTACATGGGCCACCGAACAGAACAACCTCTGCTTCAGTTGCAATTCCAGGAAGTTCCGTTCAAAAGGAGAGAGCAATAAGCCATATAAAAATGGTATAATTACTGCATTTTCTTGGTGCTCAGCTGGAGAAGTGGAAATTTCTGAGCAAAGTGGAAATGTTTACTTTCCAGCTGCACCCGCTCTTCTGCAACAGAACCCGTCTCCCCTGTCAACTTCCTTCTTCCTGAGGATGAATTTATGTGTCAACAGTATTTTAAGTTTGTATAGTTTAAATAAATGATAACCAGAGAAGGGATCTGAACAACCCAACATCTTTTACTTGTAGCCTAATGTGATCTTTTTACCCTGATCTCTTCTTAGGAGAATACAGAATAAGCCACTATCCAAGATCTATTTAGTTAGTGACAGTGGATTAAAGTCTCATTACGAAAAGAGTAAAACAAAGCTGAGGGGTGAAATCATCGCCTGACAGATTACCAGCGGGAACCTGCAGCCAAGTCTAGAGCTTTCACTGAATATGCAACATGTAGAAACAGCAACATGTAGAAACCAAGCACTAAATATTGAAGACAGAGCATTTTCCTGAGGGAAGCGTATGACAAAATTGGATTTATTACGCCTACAGAACTCGAAATGTAACTACTGTAGTCCTGCCACAGAGGAGTTCTGTCTATGAGCATCTGGCTATAAAACTGGAAGGAGTCATGAGATGTGGTACAGGAGAATAAACCAGAGATATAGAAACTGAGACTTTTCGTACCAGTAACTGGGTGAATAAAGGTAAAACACCTGTGGAAAACATGATGCGACACTGGGTTTTGAACCTGTTGGGGATAAAGAAAGCCATATTTGGACACTTAGAGCTTTAGACCAAAGTCACACAGAAAGGCAACAAAACAGCAACATCCAGAGAAGGTAAAACAAGTCAACAATGTACCCGTGCAGCAAAGACCAACAGCCTCTATCAATAGGTCATTTAGTACATTTCAAAGCACAACTTATCAAAATGAAGAAATGCAAGTTACTTCTCCTCTTGAGTTAAATCAGACAGTATATTCATGGCACTGCTAGCTCTGGCATCAGTGTTTTTGACGAACATCACCAAGATCTGCAGCCATCTGTTATTAAAAAACAAACAAAACAAAACCAACAAAACTTACATCAGCTCTGCCTTAATAATTAAAGATCAAAATTTTATTTTAAGTGTACCAACACAGTTTATAATCTTACGAGCTACTCTCCTTGAGCTCACTAGATTTTGCCCAAGTTTCACGTACTAGGCCCTACAAATACATTCAGTCACCTAACTGCCCCTAGGATTTTGGCACTATATTCTCTCGCAAGGTCATACCTCTTTGCACAACCACAAGTACCATGTTCCATCAGCATCAGAACACTTTATCAGCATCTAAGCTTCACAAGACATTTGAAGCCTAGCTGCTTTGCCACTGACAAACATCTTCGAGATGGACAAGTAGAAGGTAATAGTCAGGGCGGAGAACACTGTCAGCATAGCCTAGTACTGAACAGCTTCCGCAGATTGTAAAGGCTCACAGGGAACGTGAGTGACAATTGCATGGCTTAAAAGGACATGCTGAGCAAACCCAACAGCCTGTGAGTGCGCGCGTATGGGTCAGAAGGTGTTAACTTACAAACTTTATAGTAGCAAAGAAAGATTAATCTCCTGCCTGAATAAAAACATCCTACCAGTCACCTTTTGAGCTTTTGGAACAGCATGCTTGCTGCTATGTGATTTGGAGCTGCATGGAATTTACAGGACTGCAAACCCATAACCTCTGCCCCACAATAAGCACCTTTGCAGACGTGCTGGCATTTCCACTTGCTCCTCTGGTGAGCTGAAATTCCCTGCTGCTCTTCTCCAACTTCGTAGTTTGGTAAGAGAACCTATAGTTATCAATTAGCTCCTGAACATCCTAACTCTTTTATAGCAGTCAAACCCAGGATCTCTTTCAGAAGCTGCCTGAAGTTTTCAGACTCCTGATATTCCAAGGCAAAGTAATATTATTTGCCTCTTTTAAACTTCCCCTTAGACATGGCTCATTTCTTTAGCCTTTCTTGCAAGGAGAAAGGTCTTGTGATTAATGTTGTATATAATACAGTGAAGTGTGTACATCTGTTGGAGAATATTTTCTGTTCACCCGTCTCTTTAAACCATTTAGTGCAAACCAGTACATTAAAATTTCTCCTCTGCTTAACTCTAGAATAAAATAGCAGGACAATAGCACAGAGGTAATAGACTGTTTCTTTCTCCACTCAGTGAGTCATGGCAACACTGAATAATCATAAATGCCAATTACCAGATGAGGAGCGATTCGCAGCTTGAAACCATGAGCTATTAAGAGACAGCAATGTAAGCTCTTGCTGGAGTGCTAGACAAACACACACTTGTGGGTTTAAAAAAAGGTAATTATGCCTCAAAATTACGTTACTGTCCTCAGAAATAAGCCCTTTCTACTTAGTTGCAGAGGCCTCTGCAAGTATAAAGTCTACTGAAGTTGCTTTCTCCATATGCCTAACTTCCACTTTTGCTCAACTAGGCCTAGCCCTCTAGGGCAGAGCCCTCAATATCATTATATTCCTTTCAGGAAGTCTGACATTTATTGCTCAATGTGGTGCTAGTGGAATGAGTTCAGGATCTCTGAACCCAGGGATTAAGCAAGCTTTGCTGAATTTTAGTTGCATTAACTACCTGGATAGGTCCTGATGCCTGACCAACAATCTCCTCCCATTCTCGTTCTCCGAGTAGAGCATGATTAGTGCCAATGTCTCCTTCTGGATCTCCGATGCACCAGAAGCAAGTAGTTTTGACAGCTGTGCATTTACATCAGGGTGAGTCAATAGAAGCCGTTGATTTTCTTCTGAAAGCAGAGCACATCTAAGAGCAATGTCACACATGATGAAATCCCCATTATTTGATACTTCTTTCTCTCTAGGTGCTGATTTAACCGGTTTAATATCTTTATTTCATCCACTAACGTACTCATTCACTCTGACGTGTTCACCTTGCATAACATTCCTGCAGAGCAATGGTAAAGTAGAACTCACTAATCTGCTCTCAGCTTCATGACTTCATCACACACACAAGTGTTGGAATTTCTACTCTCACAAGCTACATGTTAGCTTCTCAGGCACCGTACGTTGCTTCAAAGGAACAGACACCAGAACCGTGAGCACAAAGTGCTCCTCTCAACAGATCTACTTTGTCAGCCGCCTGCAAACTGCTAGCAGCCAGGCTGTTCAGGCGCAATAGCACACTGCCCCACCAGGCGAACATACGTAGCTGCACAGGAGTCTGTTACTTTCTTTTAGCTACTGATAAGAATATAAAGCAAGTTTTCCTCCTACCATGCTGCATGAATATTCTCTTGGGCATCAGTTGTAACCCAGCCTAGGTGCAGATACCAAACTTTCTGTATTGCCCTTGAGTGGCAGTCTTGCCACACCAGTGGACACTTCGCTACCCCAGCCCATTTCTGGGCTGCCTATAGACTTCATAGAAATAGAGGCTAAGGCTACCTAACCGGTCACTGCTTACTGTGAATGACAAAGGAATTCACCCTTCCCTAATACTACTTCTACACAGCCCTGTTTTTCAGTGGTATAACTGCTTAAAAAAGATAAAATCATAGAAGAGGTATTGTCTTAAGAGCCAGCAATAATCACAGGGAATTTACTTTCTGCCCCTTCAGTAGATTTAAAAAGTTCATAGAAATAGCCTGTAAGTTTCATCTCACGATAGACAGAAGCACCACCGCTGTGGCTGCTGTTAGCAGCATACACCCAGCACTCGTGTTTGACCTTTAAATCTTTGTTTACAATAAGGTCTAGACCCAAGTGCTCTGGGAAAGTGATGTTCATGCCAAACAACCATTTTAGACACAGCAAGTGCCATATTAACAGTACATTAACAATGATTAATGTCGGTTACACCGTTTTACCATTCCCGGCGCAGACAGCTTGCCAAAGGAAGAGAAGAGAAACAGACAAATCCACTTCAGCCATGTTTTTTCTCTCTGCACAGAAGCCCCTAAATTAGAAACGTGAGCTTGTAAAAAGAACTAAGGACAGATGAAACAATTAGGGTTAGCTCTTTGACTAGGAGAAATCAGCAAAGCCTCGCAGAGATGAGGCTCTGCCAAACGAACACTTCAGCTTATAAGCCCCAATACCAGCTTATTAGTTAAACATTCTTAGGACTCCCACACTTGTTTTCCCCGGGACCTCTTCTGAGGCCAGATTTATGAACTACTAGCTCTACACGATCCTCAACACACACAGACCCTACACGATCATTGTAAACCACAAGTAATAAATTCAGTTCTGCACTGACAAAGTTGTGGCTAGCCAGGGCATACCAGCTTGGTGCAAATTTGGAATTATGCCTCAGGAGAAGAATAGCTCTCGTGCCTTGTTTAACCAGATCATGCTGCTCTGAACCAACTTGGCTGTGCAAAATTTTCAGATCGCAACTTCTGCAGAACTATTATTTGTTTCCATCATCTGTCTGGAACTGACTCAGATATACATTCAGACAGGAGATTCCTTATGAGGCAAAGATTAGAAAGCAATTTAGATAGGTATTAGTCAGATGTGTTTCTTATTTACCAAAACACGGTGTAATGGCTGCCAAGAAAATACAGCAGCAGAAGATACAGGTCTCCAAAGAGAATCCTCTTCCTTGATTACAGGAGTGAAAAGTTTCACAGGTTACATTATAGAGCTGAGGCTATTTACCTACATGAATTACTAGCACCACGGAGTCCAGCCAGCATACTTAAAGCAACTAACTTCTTACATCAGATGTTCTTTTATGGAAAGCTTTTACAAAATTGCTCTCACCACTAAAGACAGGGTAACTGCCGAAATAGGAGATCACAGACAGAAGCAGGAACTCAGGAATTCTGTCCACTGCATCTAAGAGAGCACTATTTGTTTGAGTCAGATATAAGCCAGTCTATTCAGACATTAAAATCAGTTATTCCATTATTATGTGATCATTTCATCTGCATTTCATGAGGTGATTGTGTTTCTTGAAAACAATATTTTCATTTCCTTATGCTGTAACATGCTACTGTTCTCTTTTGGAGAGCTCTTACCGTCTTACGACCTCGTTGTCATTGATGATACTGAATCCATTGTTTGTTCTAAATAAAGTTTGCTCAGTGCCTGAAAAAAAATCAGAGATAAACAAGTCAGCTCTGTGAGCCATCTGGCTGATGCATCATTGTGAAGGCAGACACCTGCTCTTCTGTAATACAGTGTTGAAGGAAAAGGTCACTGGATCAACAGCTTTGGGGAAAGAATGTTTGCATCATGAAAAGAAGGCAAAATCTTCAAGAAAATACTTAAAGTAGAAACTGCTTTGAAGCTGAAGACTACTGTAATTCATGCCTGGTGCTGTAAAAAATGATAGACTTCACATTAAAGGCTTTTTAGGATGGCTTAAAAACGAGAATAGCTTTGAAAATCCATATACTTTAACCGAGAATTACCTACTTAAAAAAACAAAATTAAATACCTCTTAAATGACCCAAATACTTAAGGAAGTCTCAACAGCTCTGCTACAGTATCAGTTTAGTTATTCAAAAAAATAAAAAAATCTACTGACCATAAATTTTGAAATATCAAACAATATTGATTTTATTTTTTCAGAGGAACAGTGCTTTTGTTCCTTTAAAAACTACTCCAGTTGTATTCATCTAGTTGGATTACAACTCCCATGACCAACCACCTTTGCAACAAGTACTCACAGTCTTTCACGGCTCCTGTCAGAGCTCTGATCCCTCCTGTATAGAAGAGGATATTCTGGTCAGGTCTGTCAAGTCTCCGCAGCAATTCTTTTACTGACAGAGCCTCAAGTTTTCCGGACAGAAATTCCTTCATTGCTCTGTCTTCTTCTTTCATTCTTTTTTCCTCCAAGTTCACCTCATTTATACAATCTTGGAAATCAAAAGAAAACAAAGCAAGTTGGTTTTTGATCAGAAAACAAGGGTCAACAGTATAAAAATTTATATTTCTTACCTTTGAACAAACTTTCCTTTTGGGGATCAATTTCTAAGATCTTCTGGTAACAATGCCTAGACTTAACTCAGAAAAGAAACAGGCTCTTAACTTATGATAAAAATGGCAAGATGATAAAAAAAATATCCTAGTCAGAATCATGCTGTTTAAGCTCAAACGTTTTTGGGCTACAGTACTTAGAAAGTCTGAAGAACAAGATTTACGAAGCAAGGCAAATCAAAAATTTTTTTTTTAACCAGAAGTGTGAGATAAATATTATTATCAGTCCCTAGATCTGAAACAGCAATAGCCTGCTATTCCAAATTAGAAGGAAAAAAGTTAAGTACAAACCTGGGAACACAACAACAAGTTCCAGTGACAAAACAGCAAATAAGGCATAAAACGAAAATTGCACGAACTCTAACTATCATTGCACGAACTCTAACTATCATCTGGGATTCAACTTGTGTGTCTTGTTAGCATGCTTGGAATTAAACACATCAATAGGCTTAGGATAGCAAGAACTTTCTTCACAGACCAAACTGCCAACAACACTCTCACAGTGGACTTGTATAGACTTCTGTGGTCCATCCTCTATAGCTATTTCTATTAGAATCATTTCTGAAAGGTTTCCTCAGCAAGGCTCTTTGTTAGTTTTTGAACCCTATTTTTTTGTCCAGTGCACAAGACCACAAATTAGTCCCTCTCACTCACAATGTCACACCAAAATCAAACTGAAGCACGGTCTCACAGCCACAAGATTTAGTCAACTTACCTCACTGTAGTGCTTAAGGGCCAGGTGAGCTTTCCCCATTAGAAAATAGGCTTTAATACATTTTTCACTGCACTGTGTTAAAAAGGAATTATTCGTAAAGTATTTAGAAACTTGAGACATTAAATACTTTTTCAGATTTCTAATTAATAGCTAAATGTTGGACTTGATGATCTTAAAGGCCTTTTCCAACCTACGTGATTCTGTGATCTACTAGAGACATCTAAAGTTTATATGCTGAATTAGTACCCCCTGGTACTAACTTCTCTTCTGCATGCAAGGAACACAGGCTTTGGTCTGGTTAAATGCTGAAAGCCGCTACTGCTAATATCCTTCCCAGAAAAACTTACCCAGAACAAGTTAGGTAATGTTAAGGCCTGCATCAATAAGTCTGTAATCACAGAACTTGTATAATAACAGAACTTCCAGACGTGTTTTTATGAATTCTACCATGAATGAAATGAGTAGTAATTTCCATTAGCTGTACACAGATAAATAAATCTAATTGTTGAAACATCTAAGTCAAAACTAACAATCCAGGTGACCTTTTGCAGCTCAATTATGTGTCAAGAGTAGTGATTTCTTTAAATGATGCTGCCAGTAATATTAATAATCTGTTAATTGCATTGTACTCATGGGCATCCATGGGCATCACTGGTGTAACACAACTCAATTTGGATTCAGCTATTTGGCATTTTATGTAATATTCACCTTTCCACCTGACACCAATACTTGCTCTTTGTGAGCTTAAAGACTCACTTTTTCCGTTTCTGAAGGATGGGCAAGGTATTGCTTGCCAAAGTGCATAGTTATAGTTTATTGTTACTTTTTTTTAAATGACAAGTTCTTAAGAGCTAAGAAAGTTCCGCATACAGGTAGCACTGAAATATAAACTGCCTTACAGCATTCAGGTTAACTCAGGATGCAGAAGTCTGTGCAACACCACCACATACTTCCATTTCCATTAGCAAGTTGTCTCCGTATCATCAGCTATACACACATCCTTCCTGCAAGAGCATTTAACCTGATCATAAAATACAGACTGCTGAACTTACCTTCAATGCCCATTCGCAATCACCAATGGCTTTTTCATATTCATGCATTTTCAGGTAGGCCTGAAATACGACCAAGAAAACCCAGAGAGCAGAATTAGAATACGTCAAATGATTTCCAAAAACTATTGCACGAACATTAGCTAACTAAAAAAAATTACATTGTTGATATGCCTAGCTATTGATTTTGCAGGGTAATTGCTAGCTGTTTTTGAATTTCTTTTCCTTTTCACTGGAGTTTGTAATTTAGAATACATGTAATAAAACAAAATTTAAATGATACATATGGATTAGACCAGGCACTAAGAGAACGCAAAGTAAATGTTAACATTCTACAATTATAAAAGTGACCCCTAAAAAAAAGGAAAAAGGTAATGCATTTAAACAAAACTATACTCCATAATGATTTTTCCCCCCATTTATTCTGGGGGGAGCAGGAAGAAGGAGGCATGAATACCTCCCCAAGGACTTGCCCCTGCCAAAGGGAAGGTTCCTGGGAGCATCAAGTACCTTAATTAAGAGGAAAGAGTTTACAGCTCTAATCATCTTCTTTGTGCAAGTCTTTCATCAAGTGTGTAAAAAGATTAAAAACTTCAGTCTGTACTGCCTTGCTGTTAACTTGTAGCCACAGAAGAATTTACCGTTGGTAGTATTGCAGCAAAGCAGAACTCACTAATTCCTGGAAGCGGAGAATGGCCACGAAAAACTGCTTGCACTGCACTTTAAGCCTCTCTATAAGGCGGCATATTACCTTCTATGAAATTCACTTAAGTAACAGAAAAATCCTTTTTGGATTCTATCCTGGCAATGTAATACTGAAAACAGTACACTGGTAGCTCACTTTCACGTGCTCACCTGTGCTCTGTTGGTATAGAGCTCCTGCTTGTCTTTCAGTTTTTCCAGACCTTCAGTGTATCTCTGAATGGCTGTGTCATAGTCTCCTTTCCTGAAGGCATCGTTTCCTTTCTCTTTCAGAGCTGTATAACAACACGTATGCATTCAGAATAACATTTTGGCATTTATTTTTGTCCCTAAACGGTGACTGAGGAAACAAGCCATATTCTCCTGTTGGAATAATCATCAAAATTCCAGTCCAGCTCCACTGCAGCTATCTTTGTTAGTCATTATGTGCAAGGGACCTCTGAGCTCTTCAGTGCACAGGGTGCCCAGCCCTCTTTCAAAGAGGAAGCTGAGCGTCTTTGCCTAGCCCACCTTTTAAGCACTGAAACCTCCCTGCATCCCAAACCCCTCTTATAAGAAGGAGATTATGGAGAAGAACAGGCTGCAACGCTATATGAAGTATATAACCCTGTTATATCCTGCTAATCGGCAATGTCCACAAGACCACTGTCTCAGAAAAGCAAATCATTGCCTCAGTGTACCTAAGAATCGCATTAACAGAGTACCACAACAGACACTAAAATCATCCCAGTTCCTGCTAGGTAGTTTCTGAAGGCTTTAGCTTGAAAAGCCTTTAGCACTTACCGTTCGCTAAACGTTCATTTCTTTTCCTTCGTTTAGCTCGTTCTCTTGCATCTTTTTCCAAAGCTGCCAGAAAGCCATCTTTGAGACAGAAAAGTTGGCGGCATTTTAGTTACAAAAATAAAAATAATTGCATTATTAAAATCAATCTGTAGATGAGAAAGAAGTCATTTCTAGGGGATTTCTTCGTCATTTCTCTACATAGGGAATCTTAAGGGGATATTTCAAAAGTTAAACTGCAATGTGAATGTCACACTACTACACAAAAAGACCATCTTACCTTTCAGGATTTGCATACTTGCCACAAAATAGCTCATGTCTAGATATAAGCTTGTTTCTTTTCAAATTCAGAATACCAGCTTTGTACATGAGGCCAGAATATGATGACAAACTACACCAACAAACTTCCTACTTATGAACAAATGCAACCATACTGGTAGATTTCTAGATGTGACTGAATTCTAAAGAAAAGTTAGCTTGGATTTTAGTGGGAGTGGAATTCGGTCTTGCATGAAGAGCAATCCTCACTCCATTTCTGCTAAAACAGATGGAAGAGCTGCTAAATGCTAGAGGGAACACTGTCCTACCTGGGTTCATTGCCTCTGCAGTTGGCACGTCCTAAAAAAGAGAAATACAGCACACAGATGTACACACACAGATGCTTCAGTGAAACAACAAAGGAACACGTGGTTAAGTTGCTCAAAGCTACAAGGGCTCTGAAATACCTGGACTGACACATTACGAATGTCAGTTTGACGCTTTACCGAGAGATGGCAAGGACAGACTTAATTTCTTCCAGCATTACCAGAAAGCTTCCATATGCATCATTAATGAGGCAGGTCACTGAAATCCAGACCTCCCACATGAATCAGAGCTTAATGAACTTAGCAAAAAGACTCTTGCGTCTTCAACTGGTTTAACTTATACAGCTCAAAGCCCTGAAGTGCAAGTAAAAGTTACAAGTTTTAGCAACCCAATACTTTCATCCAGCTTGAATAAATCCAAGGGAAGTACTTTGTGTCATTAGCAGCCTTAAGACAAAGACAACTTGACATCAACTAATTCCCAATAAGATAGCTAGGGAAAAAATTTTAAAAAAGGTTACATTCAGAAGAGGTTTTTATGTATTGTTCTTTTTTTTTTTTTTTTCCTACTGGGCAAGGTATGTGAGTTAGTATTAGCTGAGAACACCTAAACTGCATACAGCTACAACTCTAAAGGGAAAAGCCCTTACAGAAGCCCGCGTGTTGATGACTGTTCTGTTCACCGTAGTCTTGCTTTCTTCCTCCTTGCCAGCCTCCTGCTCACGGAGCCTTTTCTCTGTTTCCACAATGGCATTTTCCTTCACAGCTGGGTCCGGAGAGTTCAGGCCTTGAAGTAAGTTGGCTAAAAACGGGATAAAGGAACCAATAAAGGGATGAAGAAACCAATAAAGGGATAAAGGAACCAACGGCTACCTCTGGTCACAAAGCGACTCCGGGCACCAGCGGGGCCTCGACACAGGGAAAGTTTTCCCCTTTTTCTCCCTTCCTGCCCCATTTTTCCCCACCCAGTTTTTCTCCCGGCGCCCTGCCCGGGGACTCCCGGCCCCCTCCGGCCCGGCCCCGCTTACTGATGTCGTCCACGCGGCGCAGGAAGCGCTGGAAGTCCTCCTCCTGCCGCCCGGCCAACATGACGGCGCGGTGCCGAGCCGAGCCGAGCCGAGCCGAGCCGAGCCGAGCCGAGCCGGGCCGGGCCGAGCCGAGCCGGGCCGGGCCGGGCCGGGCCGGGCCGGGGCCTAGCGCTGCCCGCGGGCCGAAAGATGCGCAGCGTCCTCGGCGTTGTTATGGAGACCGCGCCCCTGACGTGGCGGCTGCGGAAATGGCGTCTGGGGGCGGGGTTCTGCAAACACAGGGGCGGGAGGGAGGCGGCCGCCATTTCGCGGCCCCTCAGCGGGCTGAGTGGTTCAGGGCGCCGCGGCCCGGGCTTGGTTTTCTCACAAAATCATGGAGTCATTAGGGTTGGGAGAGACC
The DNA here is from genome assembly GCF_964034855.1 of Anser brachyrhynchus. Classification (NCBI taxonomy): domain Eukaryota; kingdom Metazoa; phylum Chordata; class Aves; order Anseriformes; family Anatidae; genus Anser; species Anser brachyrhynchus. The sequence continues at coordinate 1,884,813 of NC_137718.1, forward strand.
TCCAAGATCATCTGGTCCAACCATCCCCACCGATGTCACCCACTAAGCCATGTCCCCAAGCACCACGTCCAACCCTTCCTTGAATGCCCCCAGGGACGGTGACTCCACCAACTCCCTGGGCAACCCATCCCAATGCCTGACCGCTCTTTCTGAGAAGAAATGTCTCCTAAATCCCAACCTAAACCTCCCCTGGTGCAACTTGAGGCCGTTCCCTCTAGACTGAGGCCTCCTGCTGCTGCTGCTCTGTCAGACACCCACTGGGGCTGCTTTGGCAGAGCAGGCAGGCTGTCTGTCCCGCGGGCAGGCTGTCTGTCCTACTAGCAGTCTGTCAGTCCTGCTGGCAGGCTGTCTGTCCTGCTGGGAGGGAGTGCAGCAGCAGCAGTACAGGCCCTGCTTTCCTCCAAGGAGCATTTCAGATCCTCTAGCCTCCCCAAAAAGAAAACAATTAATAAATAAATAGTGAAAAGGGGTTTCTTGGGTCAAAATAAAAGTTACCAGGCATGGATCAGCAGAACCAGCCACAGGGAGAGGGGGCCTCTTTTAGGAAACGTGCATGCTCATCCACAGCGATATCCTTGAGCCCTTTGTGCCCTGATTTTTATACCACACCGAGTGTTTTTTAAAGATACCCTGCAAAGACTTGGGCACAGCGACTGCTTTCTGTCCCTGGGAGGGTCAGGCCCCGGGTTTGCAGGGCCTGGGGGCTCCATTCTCAGGCGGGACACGCAGCCTGCCAGCAGCGAGACAGCCAGAGGATGGCACCATCCTCCAGCACAAACACATCTGGGCATCTCTCCCAGAGCTGTCATTTCAGACCTTCCTCTGCTTTGTCTCCCGAGTCCCCAAAGCAGCCTCCACGCACCCACCAGTGCGTGTGCAGGCAGACCCCAGCTGTTCGCCCAGCTGTGCTGCCGATGCCGGAGCCCTCCGGCTGATGAAGATGCAGGAAAGGCGACGCGGGGACTGGCTGATCTCCGGCAGCACACACGCCGAGGAGCAGCTCTCAGGAGCTGCCCAGCCCTCCTTTACACCATGTGGCCCTGCTGGGATGCGTCAGATGTGAGGTTCAGAGCACTCCCTGCATCCAGGTCCCCCCTCATGGGCACTTCACCCAAAGCACGTCCCCATCAGGTCACGCACGAGAGCTCGTGTGGCTCCAACAGCCCGATGGGGCCTTGTCACCACGCTCTGGAGACACGTTATTAGAGCCAGAAGGTTGGAGATTGCAGCAATTGGAAGACATCAGCCTCAGAGCATCACTGAGTCCCTGCTGCCCCAGGGTATTTTAATCCCAGACATGGTAACGCAGCCATCTGAGGAGAGGAAAGTGAGGAACGGAGAGGGAGGTGCTCTGGCGAGTCTCCTGAAAGCGGCAGCGTTGCCTAAGACATGGAATACCAAGGACAGGCCACTGCGGTGTCTGCTGGGCGTGAAATTAGAAATCTCACTGTGAGCTTACAAATCTCAGCCACGTTCATCCTCCTGCCCATCAGCGCCCCACTGCACTGCTGGGAGGAGAAATGCGTTCCTGGGCTGTGTGTGCCCATAGGGTGCTGAGCTGCACCATCCCTGCAAGCCCCTGGCCCCAGGGGCTGCCAGGAGTTGCCTTTCGTGCACATTTAATAAATACGCTTCCTCCTCTCCTCTCGCTGCAAGGCAGCTCTGCTCATGCAAACCTCCATCCCAGAGGCGGGGCTTGGTTCACTAATGAAGCTGTTTCAAATCCAGTGTCTATGGTGTCCAATTAAAAATACCCAGGAGGCAATAGCTATATTGCTGAGATGCTCAGCAGTCTAGCTTGTATTCGTTATCCTAGGAAATCAAGGGAATAAAGCCACCCCTAAGGTCTAAGAGAATAAAAAATGTTATAAATAAGCCACAGGCAAAACAAAGAGCTGGGCTTGTCGGTTCATTAAGTCTGCTTTGGAGGTGCTGAGCTGCAGCAGGCAGATGCGAGGCAGGCTTCCCCGCTTGCCTCTCTCTCCTGTCCCTTGGGTGCTGCATGCGAGCAGCAGCATCGAGCCCTGTGTGCTGATGGAGAGGGAAGCGTTGGGTTCTGCCTCTTCCTGCCACAGCACTGCGAGACAGAGAGAGGGAAGGGGGGCACTTCGGAGGGTTTCTGAGCGCTGAGAATTTGCAGATGTACCCCTGCAGATGGGCGGGAGATGGGCAGGCGCTGTTCCTGCAGGCTGTCACTGGGTGCTGCAGTCCAGCTGCCCCTGCACTCTGCTGCCGGCTTGGCACTCTGCTTTGCTCTATCCTCCTCTCCTGCCTCCCGGATACCCCCCTGGGTCAGCGGCCCGGATCCAAAGCCTTTTGGATTATAGCTGTGGCATCTCACATCACCTGCATGAAAACGGCCTTTACTTCTGCCCCTCCCATTCAGCTTCCCATTCTCTCCCCGTGCAAGAAGCTGCCGCTCATTCTGCTGTCAGATCCATTGTTTATTCCTCCTGCTCCTCAGGCTCGGCAGGAGGGCTGCAGAAGAGAGCAATTTGCTAGCGCTGCACAGAGAGCCGCTGCTCGCTCCCCGTGCCCTTCACATGCTCCTGTAGAGTAACTCCCAGGGCAGCCGCGGTGCTGTTCTGCTGTGGGGCCCCTGCCGTGCCAGTGCCCCCGCACAGCGCCGTGCCCACCAGCTGCACCCAGCAGCCAGAGAAGCCCGAGGAGAGAGCTGAAGGACGTGAGCCTCTTGTGGGCAGAACAAAGCTAATAACACGGCTGCGGAAAGTAGAGTTGGGATTCATTTAGCAGCCGGGCAGAGATTTCATTACAGCAAACGAAATGAAAATCTTGGGTCAGCTGTGCCGTTCAGCTTATGAAGAAGGCAACACCTCCGCTGTAAGCAGATCTGCTTAATCCCTCCCGGCGAGCGTGGCTGTGGCGCCTGCTCCCCGTCTCAGCTCGGTGCAGCCCTGGCAGGTGCAGGATTTTCCTGCCACTTCGCAGCTAACGGGGAGAGCTTACCTGGCGACGTGCAGGGCGGAGAGCTGCCTTCACGGAAATGGTGCCAGGGAGGTCACGTTGCCATACAGCTCTGTGCAGAAGCATTTAAAATGATGTCCTGGAAGTGTTTGCAAGTCTATTCATAAATCTGTATCAGTTTTTATTATAGCTATGGATCAAAACATATTAGGTATATATGAAAAAAATATCTGTCAGGGATTTATATCCTATCCAGGGATTATATCCTATTTATTAGGATTGGTGAGGTGAATTTGGGATCACACAGTCATTAGCGGAGTCTACCAGCAACAGAAGGAAACATCTTCAAGCTCACTCTCCCCTTGCATCTGTTCTCTCCTTGCACCTTCCTGACGTACCCATTGCCTTGCTGCAGGCCTGTGGGTTGCTGATGCAGCAGCAGTGAAGCTGGCCTCCCCCTGCCGAGAATCCAAGAACCATTTAATTTGTTCAGGGGGTATGGGAAGGTGGGGGCTTGAGAATATCTCCAAAAATTCAGGCAGCATAGACTTCCTTGTCAGGTGGAAATTTCCACTTCGCTGGAACAGAGCCGTTTTCACACTGATTAATAGTTCCGTTAGGATGATCGCGCTTGTACTTTTTATTCCTTCCCCACACTGATGCACTTTCTGCCACCCGTGTCCTCCTTCGTGCTTTGCTTGGAGTCCAGCACAGTGTTTGATCCTGGTTGAATTTTCCGGGTACCACGAGGATGTGAGTGTTGCCCCATGGGCAACAAAAGGGCCCTGGTGCTTTCAGCCCTGCTGTTCTCCTGCTCTGCTCTCAGCCCAGCCTCCCTGCCTTTAACCGTCGGAGAGAGAATTACTGCCACTGGCAGTACCTCTTGGACTTTCTTTGTAATTACTCCCTGTAATTCTCAATGATTTTTGTTTTCAGTTTACTTCTGTCCAGATCTCGTGTCATGCAGTGTTCTGGTCCACTCCAGTTGCTTTTTGGTTACCATTATACAGAAATGAGAAACGTGGCTGTTTTCCTGCAGGATCTCACTGTGCTGAAAACAGTAATTATGCTTGTTGGTACTACTATTTAATGGACACGCACCCTGCTTGAACCCTGATTCTGCTCGAACACCTTTCCCAGCAAATTCCTTTCCTCCAGGAGTTTGGACTCCGCAGGTTTCAGGCTTTTGAACGGTGACGGTGTTTGCACTGGGGTTTATCGGTTACATCAGCAGCAAAAACATTTCCCAGTTCCCGGGGGATTAAAGCTTCCAGAGAGCTGAGCGGGGCTTCCAGACCAGACCAACGGCGAGGCGATGGTCCCACAGCGTGCTGCTCCGCCACTGCACGCGCTTCTGGGCCATTGTCTCAAACAGGGGGTGGGAAACTGTGATCCCTCATTAGCAGACCTGCTCTGACATTTGCCTTGCAAGGAGGAACTGAGAAAGGGTTTTAGAAGAAAATGATGCCAGCGATGCACCCTGAAGCACAGCGTACACACAAATCTTTTGTTCAGCTGCATTCATTTGGAAATGAAAGCAATAAAGGGATTGGATCTGCGTTGCCTCGGGCTAGGATTCAGCCCCCTGACTAGGGTGTGTTCAGAGCCCGAAGATGTGGTTTTCCTACGGAAGCCATGTTATAAGCTAACATCGATTTTGACTGCTTCAGGCTGCTGTCGTTTTCCAAGAGGAGACTGGGACAGCCTTTTCGAAAGCAGTAGCACCAGGCACATACGGGGCCAGTCACAGCAGCTTTGCTCAAACACTGACCGCAAAACACATCGCAAGCTGCGTTCAGGAAGAGAGAGGAGCACTGGCGAGGAAGCAGAAAAGACAAAGCTGTTCTCTTGGGATAACAAGTGCTTTAGCTCAACACACTTACCACTTTTTTTTTTTTCTGTGAACAATTCTGGCACCTGTGTACTGCCACGTACCAGAGCTCTCATTTCCCCGTCCACATCTCCTGGGAGATGGGTGCTTAGGACAGAATTGAATTTGGTTACGTTGGTCCAACATTAGCCCCGGCCAGGGCCCTGATCTGGGATGTGATAATGCCACTTTTATAGCCACCACTTGTGCACGCACACACACAACACTCACAGCCAGTGAACAGAGCAATGTTTTTATGGGAAACCCGGCTGACTCAGATCCACAGCGGGCATCAAACAGCATTTGTGTGCTAGTGATCTCAAGGACAGAACCCGAGGTGCGACAGAGGCTCAAGCTTCAAAAATACTCCTCTTGTAGAGCATTCAGCACTTGGGAAGCGCTGCTCAGTGGGGACACGTGCGGTCAGGTGCTCCTTCTGCACATCAGGGGTTCGGAAAGGCATGCAGGGTGCCCACTGGCATCGTTACGCACCTGGTTGTGTTCCCTGCTTCGCTACAGCCCAGGGCCTGGCTCATGCTGCCGGCATCCCATGGTGGGATGATAAACACTGGGAGATGAACATGCATGCAAATACAGCCCAGGGAACCCATGCTTGTGCACGGGACCTAGCAGAGAGCATCTGAAGAAGAGCAGACGGTAGGCGTGAGCTTTTTTTTTTTTTTTTGTAACTTTTATTTGAACACAGTATTCTGACAGAATGCAAAGTCAAAATCCTCAGTTAGTATCAGTATTTACACCAGTGAGAATGGGAATAAAGGTGGAATCGATGTTTCACTCGGTAAAAAGATTTTTTGTTTTTTCGTTTTTTTAACAAGATAGAAGGCCCCCAAAAGTAGGGAATGCTGGGTAAGGATGTCAATGGAGGGTCTGAGAACAACTATCAAAACAGCCTAGTGTGAAAATCTGGGGTTTGAAGGCTCCATAGAAAAGTGTGAAAATAAAACTCCACTCTAAAAGCTGAACAACTGGATGCACTATTATCTCATCATCTTTACGTATGGTGCAGCATGAAATGCAATCACTCCACAACTAGAAGCTGATCAGTCTGAGTTGCCATATAGATATATATATGTATGGCATGGATACATATATAAACATATACAGCGCAAACGGCATCAGGTTGGTCCCTCTTCAAAAGGTGAAATAAAACCAATGAAGCCTAAGCTATCTTCGGAGCGGGATACTTCTAAATTAAAACAAATTCTTCTCTGGTAAGGGGAAGTATAAAAACACTCCTCAGAATGGATCTACAAGCACTGGGTGTCGGGCGGTGTCACGGGAGCACTAACAGCAGGAGGACAGACAGACCCAGGGCTCAGGCACCACGGGGGAACTCCTGCCTTGGGACGATGCTCACTCCAGCAGTTGATAAAAACCCGCTGCAGCCAGCAGGGTAATTTCTAAAGACGTGGCTGGGTGGTGGATCGGGCCCTCAGCTGGTTACCTGCTACGACAGAAATGCCAGCCCAAGGTGAGAGTCACAACTTTCACCCGGCAGGCGCTGACCAGCGTCCTCGGACAGGTTTCTGGTCATTAGCATTTGTTCCCTATCGGCTGCTCAGCTCTCAGCGGGTCATAACTTATGAGGTATAACATAAAGAGGACAACAGCAGTCAAAAACGTCACAGAAATGAGGAACAAGCTGTTGTGGCCATCCCAAGGAACAGAGGTACGTATTGCCTGCCACCAGTCAGTCCTCCGCTGCCCCAAGGACTCTCCCCAGCTGTAGACCATGGTGGGTTTTTATGGTGGACTGATTTCTTAGAAAAGAAAAAGCCCTAGGGAACACAGACCAAATTTTGCCTTACTTACACCAACACTGCTGTCCTGGGTCAAGCAAAGGCCAAATCAAGGCTTTGAAGTGAGGACCTATCCTGCCCTGATGTCCTGCTCGGGATGGGTATTGCATGCGTGTCTGTGCCTGCATATCCAGTCATCCTCCATTTCCATCCCCAGGAGCTGAGGAAAAAAAATGCAAAAAACCCCACACTTAGCAAATGACAAAACCATTATTTTCACAGCTTGAAATTCTGCGATGCCACTGGAGAAGACTGCGTACTTAGAAGAGTACATCAACGAGAGTGGCTCACTTTAGCTGAGCCAAACCGCAGTCTCTCTGCCCCCCATCATCCTTCTGTTTGTCACCTTCGCACATCGGAATGGATGCCATCGTCAGCTCGGTTTTGTTTTTCATTTAAAGGCTTCTGTTCCTCGTAAGAGTTGTTCTCTTTTTTTTCCTGAATAAATTCTTCAAATCTGAACTATCCGCTACACCTTCCACATTCAAACTATGTTGAAGCTTTTTTTTTTTTAATTATTTCAATACTATGACAAAAAACACGTTTCACACTAAAATAGTCACGCACCCACAGTGCACAAGCTTGCAGATCTAAAATAGAATTAAAAAAAAAAAAGAAAAAAAAAGAAAAAAAGAAAAAAAAAGAACAAACAACCCCCCCCCAGAGAAGGAACAGCTCTATACAACGGGCTGGTCTACCCCTGTACACCTCTGCCTTCCTTCTGCTCAAGCGTCTTCTCACCCCTAAGTCTCGGTATTACTCCGTGACTCCCAATGATAACTCCCACTGATAAGCTCCCCCCTGCACAATGATGCCGCCTCAGCCCCTTTTCTGACTCTTAAAGACATGATCCAAAGACCAGGGAATCAAGGGGAGCCTTGGCACCGCTTTCCAAGCACTGATTGCATGGTTTTGATTCTGCAGAGCACCCACGGACAGACAAGCCCTGCTGGGGCTCCCTTTGCAGGAGGGGGCTCACACGCTGCCAAGCATCCTTGTGCTCAGGAACTTCACCCACATGAGAGAAGGACGTTCCTTTTTTTTTTTGGTGTTACCACTCCTCAAAAGCAAACTTCATTTTTCTCTAAGTGCAGAAAGTCATTGCTTTTAAATCAGCTTTCTGGGGTCAAAGGAAATGGCGTTTACTGACGTATTAAGGAGAAACTGATGTCCTCGAACATCTGAGATAAGACCAGCCCAGCCCTAACTGTACAATCTCTCTTCTGCCTCTCAAAGCTCTGGGAGGGTTCCATGAAGGAAAAGGGAGAATGTCCTAAAAAAGCAGAGATGATATTTTTCTTATGCAGTCAGGCCCAGGTCCAGCAAGGGACTTACACTCTTCATAAATTTAGGCATATAAGGACTCTCGCCAGCAACTCTCTCATTCCAAGCTAAGCGTGTGTTTATGTGGACTGCTGGGTACAGACCTCGATTGGTGACAAGTGGTTGGAATATCCCCACCCCCCGCCCCCCAAAAAAACAAACCAAAGACCAGCATTACTCTTTTTCTTACTCCAGTAAGAAATAATAATAATAATTATAATTATTATAATAATTAAAAAAGATAAAGGGGAAACTACTGTAAACATCGATATTTAAAAATGTCTCCCTTTGCAAAGCAAGCATGCTGCTAACCTAGTATCTATAGACTGGATTCACTTAAAAAAAAAAAAAGGCAGCTATTTTACACATACATTTAAACACAACAAAACTTAAAAAAAATATTTGTCAATTGTAAACACTGGAAAGAACAAAAGTTGGCAAAAATTAACATAAAATTTAAAGAAATGTAGAGTCTGAATACTGCAAATTGAAATATATCCCCCGAAGCTGCAATTTTGGCATTCTTCCTAAAAAAAAAATAATAACCCCCCCAAATAAATGTCTAACGTGGAGAACAGAATTCAGCCACAAAGAGCTCAAGACACTTTGCATACTGAACAAATACAAGGTGAACAGAAATTATAACTTATTTATGAGGCTTTACATATTTCAAACTCGACTGAAAAGTATAAAAATAAATTGTGGACTTTGTTCATTAAGGACCATCCGTACCAAGTAGTCAAGCAGTACAGTGGTTATATCTAGTATACTAACCAAGGAAAGAACAGGGTCTTTTTTTCTTTCTTTCTTTTTTTTTTTTTTCTTTGTCTAAGACTAGTTGATTTTGAGCTCCTCAACGATGTTGTAACTGGTATTTGCAATTTTGCCTATTTGAATATACAGGGTCAGCTAAGCCCTGGTTTGGTTGTGGGTTTAACCCTGTTTTTAAAATGTATTACTTTTTAAAAGCAAGTGCACAACAAATAGAACCTTTCTAAAAATCTTTTTAAAAAAAAGAAAAAAAGAAAAAAAAAAGAAAAAGAGAGAACCCCCCCCCCCGTTTATGCATTTTCTGTTTTGTTTTGTTTTTTTTAAAAAAAGGCAACAGACACTAGAGGAATGAGATGTGTGTTGTGTTTCGTGTTTTAAATGCTTGGGTGAAGTTGTTCTGTCATTTTTTTCATCTGTCGCTGATCATGCTTTGCTCTCATTTTCATTTGTTTGTGTGGCTTCGTTTGGGACCGTCTTGACTTCTGCTGGAGGTGTCTTAGTTTCCGTTGCTTGCACTTCAGATTTGTCTTCTACTGGGGTTTTCCTGAGGAAGAATCACCAAAATGGCACAGTTTAGAGACAGAGAAATACAGACCATCGATGGTGAATTAGCGATAAGGAAAGAATATGTTCCTGGAAACATTCAAACATAGCTCCTTGACAAATGCAAAGATAAATAAAACCAACCTCCCGTCCCCCTCCCCTCCATTCCCCCCAGCATTTAGCTCTAGGATTTCCCTCCTGCCCTGAGCTGACACACGAGCAGGATCTGGTCTTAGGCTGCAGCAGAAGCACGAGGCGTGCTGCGGTGTGAAATGCCACGGGAACGAACAGGAAACCTCACACAATCGCACAAGAACTGGATTTTTACCATCACGAATTACGTCACCCAAACGTCCTGTCGGAACAGACTGCCCCTCTAGCAGCAAATCTCTTTTTCTACAGGAGCTCGTTCTCGGAATTTCACAGTACGCAGAAGGAAACGCAACAAGGGGATTCTGTCAGATGCCTTTTCGCAAGCATGCGGAAGGCCAACAGCTTCCCAGGCTACAGCTCAGATTCATCAGCCTGCCTTTGGCACTTCACTGAAGAACGAGAGACGCCTGCCTGTCCGACACTCTCTTCGTAGTCAGAAGCGCCACGTCTCTGTAGCACCCAGCAGCACAGGGCGGTAGCTTTTACCCGCAGGGAACTGAAGCGGACGGGGGTTTCTCTGCGCCCATCAAGCTGCCTGGCTCCCTGCAGCCCCAGGGCACCTGGGGAGCCACCAGACATCCCAGGGAGGATCCGGAGCTGGGGGGGGCACAAGGCAGTGCTGTGGAACCATCACGTGGCAGCACGTCCCCTGATTTAGGAGAGGACAGGAGCACAGCAAGGGAGATAGGGAGACCAGGGCCTTAGGATGAATAACAGAGTAAAACAGCATGGGTTTTCACTCCGCTGTGGGAAAAAGCCTAACTCTCGGCTCTGCGATGTCTGCCTGACTTCCCTTCTGAAGTGTGAGCACCACGGGAACCACAGTGTCAAAGCAAGACAACCCAGGCCCGTGCTTTATTTTGGATGAAATGCAAAGCTTCCAGAATGAGGCGATCTTCCTGGAGAAATGAGGGTGGAAGAAGTTCTAACCAAACCTGTCGCTTAGGATATGCGTTCACTGTGGTAGCTGCAGCATAGCTTAGAGGTATCAGCGTGAGCTGCAAACCTGGCTCACGAGCAGCTACTTAGGGCCTGGCAGCAATCTAGCTGAGGCAGTGTAGGGCCCCGTGTCACCAACACGCCTTCCTTTGCCAAAGCCCAAGATGCGGTGTGGACTCAGCCTTCCGGGAGCTTCTCCCAGACCAGATCTGAGCTGCCTGTTCAGGAGTCTTTCTAGTTACAAAGCACAGCCCCTGCTCAGGCAGGAAAGAGGAGGTGTTCCTTCTATTTGATTCTCTGCCTTTGTCAACATGTGGAGAACACACAGGAAGCCCGAAGGAACGGGGAACTTCAGTGCTTGTGTCCTAAAGAGAGGCTCATTCAGCCAGCATTTTCCAAGCTTCTGCTCTAACGCCTCTGTCACCACCACTGCCCAAACTGCCACACCAAGAGCGCTCTTGTCCGCCATCTGCCTAACAGCTGAGGACCCTGCCCCCAGTTAGCAGGTGGGGACTTCAGGCTTTCACTCTCCAGTTACGGCATCTCCTGCCAAACAGCAGGTGCAGACTCATCTCAGCTGAGAAAAGTGCGTCCTGGCCAGAGGGAGTAAGGCTCCAAAGGACTTGTATGGCTGTCCCGCCTCGGGGCGTGCCGGTGCTCTCTGAATGAACCAGCTGGGTATAAAGGTGACCAAGAATGGTGGATGGAGACTTGTCTCTGATGAACCAGGACAACAAAGACACCACCCAGTTCTCCTGACCCAACTGTGAGTGCTCTCCCTCTCCCAGACAGGATCGCATTGCATCCCCTTACCCCTCTGCCTTATCCTGTCCCTTCAAGCACAAACGCAGAGGTACCACAATTTAGTTTCACATGGCACTACCTTCTGCCCTGCCTTACACTGACGTCAGTTCTGACTGGCTCCGCTGATCTGTTAGGAAATGGAATCTGGGTGGCTGCAGGAACTCAGAGCCTCTGAGGACAGCGCTTCCTTTGCACCAAACCAAACTGTTTCCAATCTCTTTCACAAAAGAATAATCTATGATAGATAAAACTGCAGAAAAATATAAAGAATCACACGTTCATGATAAATTCCTGGGTTTGTCTTTTCTCTGCTGCCCTGGCACAGCCTAGTCCTGCTTTCCTCCTGGACCTTTAAAGCCAAGCCCTGCTTAGTTGGTTCACTGGTGAGTTAGTTTGCTATGGAAACAACGAGATTAGTTCAGAGAACACCCAACAAGAACACAGCACAAGCACCAGTGCACAAGAGAGACAGCACACAACCAACAGAAGATTAAAGGCAGCCATACTCGGTCTTTGCAGGTGCAGCAGGTACAGAGCTGTCTGCAGTGGAAGAAGCAAGCTCACGAGCTTGCCCGCTAGTCACACTGGCAGGAGTAGTAGTGCCAAGAGCTGCAAAAACATCCTTTGCAAGATCAATGTCTGGTGTCTTGAAGGTCCCTTCGTCCATTTTAAAGTCCTCATTCTGGGAAGGGTTTGTGGTGCTGCCTGAAGCAGCCTCGCTCTTCACATTGCTTGGGTTCTTGGTTGTCTCTGTTGGGCTCTTCACTGTGCTGGGCTGCACAGTTTCCTTCTCGGGGCTCTTGGTGCTCGAGACCTCCTGCTTGGGCTCTGATGGAGCTGAAGGGCTAGTGAGGTTTGCAGGGGTCGGGGCAGCCGACTTGTTACCAGCTGCCGCTTTGGAGGTCTCGGCCACATTAGCAACAGTGCTGGGGCTGAGCACTGCGCCTTGGTTGGACAGGACACTTGAAGACAAATTATTAGCAGCTGGAGTAGAGCTCGGGGTGTCGCTGAGATCGACAAGGGGAGCCACTTTGGGGGTAGAGGAGGGCGGTGGTGAAGAGACTGAGGCGGCTCCCCCTTTGGCTGGAGTAGCCTGGCCAGGCGACATGGAGTTGGAGTCGGGAATGGCCGCGGCTGGCATGGCAATACTGGAGGTCAGTGTGGTGGTCTCGCTGGTGGGGCTGTTCTGAGCAGTGGCAAAAGTTTCAGTGATAGTGTCAGAGTTAGTGGTGCCCGTAGTTACAGAAGGCAGCATGTCCTCAACGGTAGCTGCGGTATCGGCGGTGTGCCTGTGAAGAGGACAGGAGTAGAAGAGAAATAGAGACAATGAAGCCCATAAACGACAGCAAGGGAAAGGGAAGCAGAGCGTAAGCATGAGAAGGCAGGTGGGTGGCACGGCAGCAGCAGCAGCAGCAGCAGCATGGCATGTGGTTACGACACAAACACAACATGGAGGCAGAGAACGAGAAACTTTTCAGAGATCGTATGTGCAAAGGGTAGCAAGGGCTGGCAGGGACGACTGAAGGACAACTAGGAAGAGAAGGAAGAGCAGAGAGGACACAACCTTCAGGAATGGCTTGTTCGCGCAGATTTTGCTTCAAGTCTTAGTCAACGTAACCCCATCGACTTGCAGAGAATCTTCTCTTTTAGCCTAACTTCCCTGTCATCCTCTTACAGCTAACCTTACAAGGAAGCTTTCTACAAATTCCCTAAGCTTGCAGCCTGGTGCCATCTGTAACCATGCAACAATGTCCCGGTGTAGGACCCCTGAATTCTCTCCCTTGTCTTGGCCATATCTTTTTGCCAAGAAGTCTCAGATCTTCACCACACAGCACAGAATATTTTCTCATACACACACTTAATATATATACATACACACGTAGCTTTGGGATGATGTTTTCCACCCTTCTGAGCAGATTCATGTCTGCCTATTGTTCTAGACGGAATAAAGCTTGCTTCAGGACAACGTCTGACTCTAACTACGCTTTAGTAGCCGTGCTATAGCACTGATCAGTGTAAGAAGTACACAGATGAGGCTGGAAAAAACAAACAAGAACTCTTACTGCATGAGAAACCAGCGTGCCTCAGAACACCACCACAGGCTTATTAACTAAGAGAAAACCTTTGTAGAGGAAGGTAACTGAGCTAAAACCCTGGTAAGACAAGGCAAGAAAATCATGACAAGATAAATCCCAGCTATTCTACAGTGCGTCACTTCTGCATTTCCGTACCGCTTGTGGACACGGCCTCCTTTCTCCTCTCGCCTCACACAGACTTCCAGCAGAGCCGTAGGACCAGTGGGCGCCACTGCTAACCTAATCAAAGTTGGTGAGACAACGAAGGTGGAAGAACCTGACCACATCACCACTGTGGTGACTCTGCTGAAGGAACCCAACTTGTTCCATCAATCCCAAACCTGACCCAAACATTACCAAGCATTTCAGCAGCTTCATGCAGTGAGCTGCTGCTTTTATTACTCCAGAAGTTCTGGAAACGTACTTGGAAGGCTCTAGAACCTCACCAATTTAGGAAACAGTTTAATGTAGGCAGTGGGCAACACTTAAACCTTATCGAAACTCTGTTAGCAGGGATTCACAGATTCAGGTCCTGAACAAATTCTGATATGAACAAAACTTGTAGGTAGTTTTCAGCCCTCCCAAGGAATAATCAGACTTACCACGCCTCCCCCAACATGCAGAGCACAGCTACTCTGCTGCTGTCAGTATAGAGAGCTACTTTCACCACAGGGTGTTCACACGCTCATTAGACATCGGTAGGGCTGAGCTCAGACAGGATTCAGTGCCATCTCAGGTCTAACTTTTGCTCTGGATCCCTTGCAACAAACCACAACGGGTGCTGGATCTACACACTGGACTGGACCAGCAGAGACAAGCCTTTCAAGCAATACTGCTTCATTCACCCTCCAGTGCTGGAACTAGGAGTCAGTCAGGAAAAAGAGGAAGCGTTTTCTCACCAGTATGTTGGGAATCAAATACGGAGATTTTACCTGTCTTCCTCTCTTCCTGCCCTAAGTCACGTGCATTAGAGATCAGGGATTAAGGCAACTAAGGGCACTGGACTGACACTGCGCTAAGATCAATGGTTATCAACATACTCTGGCTCTGTCAGTGGGGTGGTCTCGTTGGGCTCTGTGTGTTTTCCCCCGTCATGGTTGGGGGTCCGCTCCTCTTCAGTCCGCACTTCCACGATAGGCTCCTTGGACTCATCTTTCCTGTAACGAGGGAATTACATAGAAAATGTTTCCCATTCATGTTAGGAATCCTCCTGCAAAGACATACTTGAAATACCAATGGTGACTGACAGAAACAGGTTGGCTTGGTCAGCAGATCACTTTTTTTTGTCACCCCTCCTTCCAATTATTAGCTACGGTACAGAAGACCACTATGATGTCCAGCATATGGGTCAGCCATTTGATAGCTACTCAAAGGAACGGGACAAAACCTGAGAAATGTCTGAAGGAATCCCTTCCCGGAAATAAAAAGCAGAAACAGCATGGCCCCGATTATTTTCAGTACCCTCCCAGCAGAGATGGGAAAGCCAGAACTCCCTGAAACACAGTTTCTTTTCTGGAGTTGCTGCTGGGACACATTGCTCAACAGAAGGAGTGAGAGAAGTGATAACAGTACTCACGAAAAGGCGGCTTTGCCCTCCTCCATGTCTTTGCCCTTGGCTCCTGGTCCAGACTTGCCACATAAGTTGACAGCAATGCACATCAGCAGGCCACATTTGTTCAGGAAGTAGCAGGTGACATCCACAGCCACCAGGAGCAGCACAAAGATAACAATGAGAATGCCTACAATGGCAGCAGTCCCAAGGCCTGATGTAGGGCTAGTGCTGGCTTTAGAGACCAAAAGAGAAAAAAGAAGGCGTCGTAGTTAGAAAAAGGCGACTTGGGGCTAGCTATGGCTCAGATTTGGCAATACTTAGGTTGCAAGCATGGGAAACTTAGAAGGCATGCACTCTTTCCCTAGCAGCCACGTGTTATAATTAGTACTTTATCCTTTAGACATGCAGGACAACCTACCTGAAAAGACAGATTCACTGGGACCTGACGGGGCTTATCTAATCTCTGCTGGACTAAAGCCAGGAAAGCAGACTACAGAGAACTCTCCTGCTGCAACGTACACCCAGCTGGAGCTCTGAACTGCTCCTGCTCTCCTTCACCACCTTCCCCAGGTGAAGGCTGCGCCTGGGGTACACAGCGACTGCCACTGTCAGCCAGAACAGGACTAGTGTCACAGCTGGAAGCGAAGCCTAGGCTCTGGAGCGTGATGTACGCTGGTGGGACACAGAAAGCTGATAAACACCAGCGAGGCCTGAAGGTCGACTAGCCCCTTACGTGGCAAAAATGAATGCGGTGCAACCAGCTATGCAGCACACAAGCTTCGTTTTCACAGGGGTCGTGCAAAGGTGCTGCCTGTCTCCCCACATGTTCTTGTTTCCAAGCAAGCACTTGTGTGACCAGGGACTCATGAGCTCTGCCACCTGAGACCAACTTTCATCAGCATGAAGGAGGCAAAGAGCGGCCCCTGGCAGGGACAGATCAGCGTCTCTCAGGGTTCAGGGATGTGAGCAAGGCAGGCAGCAAAGCCGGGACTCACTCCAGGAAGTAAATGACATTGCTGGAGGAACCAGACTCGCCAAGGTTCTCCCTTCTGCTCGCCTTGCTCTAACAACTGCAGGCTGGGGAGGTCTGCTAGCTTATCCAGTGGGGTGCTTGAAACAACCTGGTGGTGGCAGATCACCCTGAAGAGGAGAACTAGTGGCTCCCTAAGGAAAGCTCCAGGTTAAACCCCAGATCCATCCTCCACTTCCCCTGCCCCCGTGAGAGGCACATGCTTGCCTCAGAGCACAGAGGGACCGGTGCCAGCAGGCTCCTCAGCAGGTCAGTCGCGAGAGTACGTACAATTTGTACCAATGAAGTCTGAAGCGATTCTTTAAGGCAGCAGCCAGGCAATAAGCAGCAAAACCCACAGGCAAGATATGCATGTTCACATGCGCTGCAGTAGAGAACTAGGCCCAAACTCATGCTGCTATCCGAAACTTACAATCTTCGATGATTTCAGTATTTGAATACAAAGGCGAGACATTTGTACAAGGCAAACCTCCAAATTTACAACAGCCAAGGCAATTCTGCAAGGCTGCAGGAGCGAGCCCTCTAGAACCAGGTCAGGAAACACCTTCTGGGCACGGTGCTGTGCAGGTCAAGCACCGATAACGCTGCCTGTGGTGCTGCCTGGTTGCACCTTCCCCTGCCAGCTTCCCCGACCAGCATTAAAGAAAGGACACTTAAATAACTGTTTGGTTATTCATTTCTCTCTTACCAGCTAAAACATTACCTGCAGAAGGTTAACACAGTCCGGAGCATACCTGGCCCACAGAACTGTGCTATCCTAGCAAGAATTGACCCCTTCCTGAAGGAAACTCTCCAAACTCTATGAATCGGTTGTGGTTTGCAATATAACAATACCCTCCTTTGCTGAGTGATATCCCAATATGTACCTAAAGGAGGAGCTGCTCCTGAGACAAAAATCTAAAACCCCACATCAAATCTGCCCCCCCGACAAGCCTCAGAACTTACAGACACTGTTATCTGCAGTATCACAGGCAGCTTCAAACAGCTGGGCGGTGTTACTTGGGGCCTTGGGCTCTGCGAGAGGCATGGCCTCAGGTTCTGTTGGTCTCTTCAGGAGGGGGAGATGACTTTTACTGTGCATTTGACTTCTCTTTTGTGTATTCCTACTTTCTTATTACCTCCTCTTCCGATAGGAGGTGACAGCAGAAATGACTGAATATGGATCAGGGTACAGGGAACAGGCCAAAGGAGGAGGCTCACCCCTTCCTCCGGTAAGACCCAGCTATCCAGAAGTGAACCAGAAATGAGAGAGAAGTCACAAGCTGTTCACGTCTAGTCCACAGACTGCTGAGCCGACCAGCGAATGCTCTACGAATATTTTGGCTTAGGTATAGCCAACGGCCCAAGCAACCTTCTAAGGAAGCAAATGGCAAAGGCAGGCAAGTTGTCACTCTGTTGACGCCGACCTGGTCACAGCAGCTGCCTGTGCCAAAACCCAACCTCCACCATGTTTCCTCAGCTGTGAGACAGAAAAAACTCCTTTGCCTTTTCTGGTAGACAAAATGTCAGCAGCTGAGAGGTGCTGAAGGAAGCCTGGATAACACACGGGGTTGCCCATACACTACTAACCTTCAGACAAGTGGTTTTGACTTCCTACCTGCTTATCAAATGCCAAATACTTCCTTAGAAACAGGAGCAGATAAACATGAGTTAATCCTGGCAAAGCATTGGATTGTCACAGAACCAGTAAGAATGGCCTTGAATGCTGTCAGCTGGGGCTTCCCAGCCTCTTGCTAGCACGCCCTAAGCACAAACTACTTTTTGTTCCACTTGTTTTATTCAGTGATTCTTCCCAAGCTGACCTGCAGGCAGAGATTTGGCTGTTGGCTCTCAGGCAGTTCAGCACCGAGCAGATGTACCGAGCCACCCCAAAGAGCCTGCTGGTTTCAACCATCACGTACCCTGCGCCTCGCTACGGGACCGTGCAGTGAGCAAAGGCCTGTGCATGTCACAGAGCTTATCGCTGATGTTTGCAGAGACAGCTGAACAGGACCAGCACGCTCATCGTTGTCCTTGGAACCTGTTATTTTTCGTTCAATTAAGATGCGATTCTCTTTATTTCTCATACATTTTCACCACTGGATGTCACAACCCCCAACCACTTGGAATCTCTTTGCTGAAGAGCCCTGCAAAGCACCCCTTGACCTGTGAGGCTAAGTGATGTTGACTTTGGCACGTGGAGAGATTACTTCCAGGGCTCTCACAAAGAGGGTCAACTCCTGTTGCTGTTCTTTTATTACTTAAAACCAGGAGGTGGGACGTCCTTAGCACGAGGTAGGTAGGTGTTGTTTCATTTTGTAACACCAACGTGTACTGAGAAAACCAGACTCCAATAGGAAAGGTTTTTTTGCTTATTTTATTGTATCTAGAAGTCTCTCTTAGGCACCCAACGCTGACACTTCCATCACAAGTCCTTTAAATGCTTGGCAGAATGTCTGTGCCACAGACCAGCCCCAGCCAGCACCTTGCAGGGAGCTGCATAATTAAACAAATGAATGAACCTGTGGTACATGCAGGAAGCGAGGGGGACATACATTTGGTCTTCTAATGTATTCAGTATTCTTTCATGGATTATTCAATAGGTAACACGATCCCGTTCCCAGCAGCTCCTGGAGGAAAAACTAAGGATGTGTCAAACTTCTCATCTGCAACATCTTTCCAGGAACGAGCTCCTTGTCATGCTACTAAAGATGCATAAGGGAACGCATCACCCGTGAGCTACGCAGTCATACTTTCTCACTGCACCTCCCAACTGTACCTCATCCCAGGCCACCACTGCTGGAGTGACACAGAGGCAATCTTCTCACGTGACAGAAACCGTCTTCTGGAGAATTTCATTCAAACACGATTCCTACTCTTGGCTTCCATTCTGCACCAGCTTTTTAAGGCCTGTCAGTATCAACTACAAGTCTCAGGTCAGGAATTTTCTGTGGCATAGATCACACGGATAGCCTTATCGCTACGCTGCCCACACGCTGCAGCCCACCACACATGACCCACTGGATCGGTGAGGACTGCAAACCCAAGCCATGGCAACCAGCCTAGGTCTCTGGAGCACAGCCACCACCTCTGGTTCCTCAGCAGGCAGTGCAGTAATGTTTTTTTCAAGTGATTTAGTGTTTGCACATCGTATGGGACTTGGGCAAGCTGCTTTACATTAAAGGGATGGAACCGACTTCTTCCCCAGGCAGGAGGCACAGTTTGCTGTACCACAGGAGATCAAAAGGTTGAGGCATTCCCAAGGGAAGGCGGGCTGGCCTCTTACCACTTCACTTCTGGCAATACCCAGCACGTACATAAGCAGGGACACAAGGAGCTAGAGATGAAAGTACAGTTCTCTGGGGCACGGGTATGACTAATGGGGAAAAATTCAGGAGTATCAATAGTTGCTGTTCCCTACCAATGCTGAGGAATAAGGCTAGTCAGGGAAATTAAAAAATAAAATAAAACAGGACTGACTTAGGAAACTCAGCCAATATAACTTAACAAAAGAAATGTGCAGGAATGAACTAGGTCAGCGTAACCCTAAAAATACCTAAATGCAGCAGAACGGCACATACAATAAGGCACTTTATTCGAGAAAAGATACAACAAATTTCAAAAGCTGGAAACAGAAGGTGGATGAGCTCAGGCTAGAAATAATGTATGAAATTTTTACAGAAATTCCCGCAAGAGCAGAATGCCATGTCTTCCTCTACCAACACGGTTGCACATATCTGCTTTACTTACTAACCAGAGGTGTTATGGAGATTACTAAGCACTACTGCAGAACAGGCTGTCTGAATACTCACCTTGCTATTTAGGATTAGTAAGAGAAAGCAAAAACAGATGAAAAATGGTTCCTGTTCCAAGTAACACTTGCCGCTCCACACAAAATGACAATAGCAGGTTCTCCTGTTTGCATCTGCGTGTTTGTGCACAGAAATGTTTGTGCATTTCTGTGATTCATGTTTGGGAAGCAGAGTATCGGGTCTCTGATAGCCCTTGGCAAGCATGAAGATCCATAAGGGCAGCAGACTCTCTACTTTGCAAAAAAAGCAAGCAAAAAAAAACCCACAACAAAACCAAAGCCAAACCACCAGTGAGTATCAGGCCCCACGAAATGACTGATCTTGCTAATTGCAACGTGTGCAATGGAGAAATTGCCAGACTTGTACTCCAAGGCCCAGTGATGGCTCCATGATTTGATCTGCAGCCTCAATTTTGCTTTTCCCTAGCTTCCGTTAGCTTTCTTGAGAGGCACTGAAAACACTTGCAAATGGAACGTGAACAAAACCCTACAGGTTTACAAACAGAAAGCCTGGAAACTGTTGCAGGTATCGGAGGTTTGATGGATCTTGTCCAAACCATAGGCACATGCTACCAGATAACCTGCAAGGCTTTTCCCACAGCAAAGGTTAGATATAATTGAGAAAACATGCTTCTGTGAGTAACAACAGATACAGATGTTCAAGCCTAGCATCAGTTCTGTGTTATGCCACTGATTTTCTTTGCGACTCTAAGCATCCATGAAAAAGCAAAGCTTCAGACACTGAATACTATATATAACTGCCAGAGATCTGCTGAAAACAATATAACCAACAGTTTGTGTCGAAGATGAGCCCTGCTGTCTTTCCTTCTGCCTTGCAGAGGAATCCAGATCGACTGGAGCACCGGGCAATCATCAGCGGGATGAAATTCAACAAGGGTAAATGCCGGGTGCTGCGCCTAGCTCGGAGCAATGCGGGACACAGGCACAGCCTGGGAGCTGAGCGGCTGGAGAGCAGCCCTGCAGAAAGGATCTGGGGGTGCTGGCTGACAGCAGGCTTAACGTGAGCCAGCAGGGTGTCCTGGCAGCCAAGAGGACAAACTGCATTTTGGGGTGCAAACGCAGCATAGCCAGCTGGCCCAAAGAGGTGATTTTCCAGCTGTATTTAGTGCTGGTGCAGCCTCACCTTGAATATTGCATGCAGGCCTGAGCGCCACAATCCGAAAAGGCTGTTACGGTCCTTGAAAGCGACCAGAGGAGGGCAACAAAGCTGGTAAAAGGGCTGGAAGTCACGTCCTGTGAGGAAGGCCGAGAACTCTTGGGTTAGCAGGTCTGCAGAAAATAAGGCCAAGAGGTGACCGCATTGCTCTGCAGCTTCCTGAGGAGGGGAAGTGGAGACAGAGGCACTGATACCTCCTCTTTTGGAATGGGTTACAGGACACATGGGAACAGCACAAAGCTGCACCAGGGGAGCTTCAGACCAGATATGAAGAATTTATTTACTGTGACGGTGGTCAAACACTGCAATGGGCTTCCTTGCGAGGAAGGCGATGCCCAACGCCTGTCAGTGTTCCAGAAGCATTTAAATAACGCCCTTAGCAAAATCCTTGAATTTTTGAGTAGCCCTGAAGTAGTCAGGCAGTTGGACTCAATGATCTTCGTAGGTCCCATTCAAGTGATCTAATTCCAATCTCTCTTAGGGCCCTTTTGTATTTAGGAAGCAGGAGCATAAACCTTCTCTACTGCTACGCTAGGAGGGCTCCCATATAACTACAAAATAATTCCAAGTCTCCTCAGGGGTCCTTTTGGTTTCGTTAGCACGCGGATACACTTCTAACAGAGACTGCTGCTGTCTTGCAACCACAGGAAATGATCTGCGGCCAACCCACAAACTCATCACGAAGAACACCCAAGTTATACTGAACGTGCTGTCAGTGAAGCTCTTCAGCATGAGGTGCTGCAGGACAGCAGTCCTGAAGAACTGCTGAAACCTCGTGGGGCACTGACTAGCTCTACACGTTTGGAACCCACTGCATAAGGCCATAAAAACCACCGAGCACTTCTGTTTACAAAGATTCGGTTTCTTCTGTGATAGCTACAAATAACTCCTTTGTCTCTAAACACCCAGAGGACAGCTCCGAATGGGAGATCTCCCTCCTTTCTTCTCCAAATCCTATCTTTCCTGCTCCGACCCTCTGGCCCAAGGGATCCCAAGTAGCTGCAAGAGGAAAGGCAGCCAGGCAGAAGAGTACAGGGAGAGTAAGGGCAGATCTGCAGAGGAATGGCCTTGTTTTTGCACTATTCTCAGGTTTTGTATTTCAGACAATGAAACTGGGCCAAGTTAATTTCCTGCAATTGACTTGGGCCCAGAATTGTTTCTTTTCTAGGTTGGGAAGAAAACCCTGCGATTTTCATTAACTTTCAAATCTCCTCCGCTAGTTCTGGTCTCATAAATTCTAATTCACAACACAAATTGACATTTCAAGCCTTTCACAGACTAGCATTAAAAGTAATATAAGAATCCTTATAGACCTCATGTTGTTGATGCTAACCTACTTTGTCTGTGTGCATTTCGTAAAGGAATTTTGCTGTTGCTATAAAATGCAGGAAGCATGGAGTATATTACTCGGCTTCAGGGACCGGTGCATTTGATTAAATTCCACTGATCTACAAATATTTTAAGAACCACTCATTCCACCCTACAGCTAAAATGATTTAGTATTTAATCAAATTAACATTTAGAGTCTTAATATCTCTAACTAGTTTGCTGGAGCCCCAAACAATTAAGTATACAAAAAAAGCGTCTCTGTACATAAAATGCATCTCTGTAAAAATGTAGAAACTTAACAACAAACTGGGAATACAGGTGCTGGAATCCCATGGGCCAAGTAAGATCCCGCAAAGCTCTGCAGTTCATCACACACACATGGAAGCACCTCTTCTAAAGCCCTCCTGTAAGTATGAGTTATTCCCCCAGAACATTTACTTGCAAAATTGTACGTGTGCTGAAAATCTGAGTGCTTAAACCTCTTCTGGGTCCAGATCTGAATCTCTGTCTCATCTCCGAGTCCACAAAAATAGCACTGGCTTTTCTGCAGGCTTTTAAAAACTTTGTTCACATCAAGAACAAGACTTGGAATCTTGTCCAGTTTTGACTGTCAGACCTCAAGGATCTAACATGTTACAACCTACATAAACAAGAGGTGAAAACACCACTTATGCTCCTTATTTTTGCAAGCACAGGGATAGGAGCTCTTTTTGCTTATTTTCTATATCAATTGCATTTTCAGCTCAATAGGGGATTCATTTCAAATAACTTGAGCCATGTAAATGATCTGGGCTTTGCTTAGTCACTAAAGGGAGCAGCCCATGGGAGGGTAATGCACCTCCAAAGTCTTCAGTGGGAAGAATGGCTTCTGGAGGCGGTGCTCTCTCTTCACCCAACAGTTATGAACTCTAATAGTTTAGGCAAGATCATTTTAATACTCTGAGTTGGATGCTTACTCTCACCTAGTAACCTCTGTCTGTGGATAAAAAAGAAAGCCACAGGACGAGCTGGCGTCAGATCTACAGATGAGCTTAAACTCAGCTAGGTGGAAGTTCACACGACTTAGAATTACTTAGAATTACATTTACTTGAGCTGTACTTCAGTAACGCTAAGGTGTAAACTCAAGAGATCAAACAAGTCTGCTACACTCTAGAATACCAGAAGCAAGAATGTGTTGCGTTTTCCTGTTTTTTTTTTTTAAATAAGAAATCCACATGCTTTTGTGTGCGATGCCTGCAAAAAGTTTTCATTTATAATTTCGACAGACAAGAAGTTCACAAATTATCATGAACAAGGTCTGAATAAACACAGCAGAGTCTTATGTGCAGAGCATAAAATGCATAGTTAGACAAGACTGATGGCAGAGTTTGTTCTTTGTCCCTCTTAGCACTTTGTTAGGAAGATTAATCCCATCCTGGACAACTGACAGAATTTGAGATGTTCGATACAGACAGCTCAATAACTACATCAACAATTCATTCTTTTCAACCCCAGGCCCACTTTCAGAGAAAGAGACCTAGATGGAGAGAGCGCCCTTTTTAGAAGAGCAACACATCCGAATGGATTTCCCATCACAAAAGACAATTCATGAGGGGCACAGGGTTTTGTTGTTTTGTTGTTCTTTTTGAATAAAAACAGCAAAGAAGAAAGTCACCTGAAACTTGTTCATCAAAATGCAATACACAGAACTCGGTAACAAAGCTGCATATTTACACCATGGATTAATCCTGTCTGACAGCGTCACATGCACAGTTAACCGTGAATATGATTAAGGATCAGTAATAATAAGCATTTAGATCATCAGGTCACTTGATCCAAGCTAATCCTTCCTGTTAAAATGGCAAAGAAAAAAAAGGATCTCTCTAGGAAGTTGGTAATACAGTAAGTGGAGGAGCAGAAGACGTTAGACAAGCATCCATTGCAAACTTCAATGTTCTTGGGCTGCATTACGCCCCAGAGATCCGCTATGGGTCAGGAGATATTTGACTGCTCACAAGGGGCCAGTGAAGTCCCAAGGACTGAACCACATAGAAGGGGAAAGAAAGAAATGTCTTCAGTGCAATTCCCACGAGATGTTTATATTCAGGCCACCACGTCAGGAAAACTTTCTGACGGCCATCAATTCGAACCCACATGCAGAAGCCCACAGAGAAATATGGGCCACCAATAGGTTTCTTTCCTTTTTCAGTCTGCCAGGTTACATTTGTGGGTGAGGCTTTAGAGAAGTTTTGCACAACACAGTGGTGATCAGCACCAGGTGTGTGGACAAATCAGTAAAGATCAGTTTGCATGGGGTTTTTTCGTTTGTTTTTAAAAGACTTTCAATATTGTACCTTCTTATGACAAAAAAAAGCAAGCAAACAAAAATATCTTCCTTTACATCCATTAAAAAGGACAAATTCATTACAAGTAACAAAAAATTGTTAAAACACTTGGCTTAGACCATTTTTCCTCATTACAAAATATTAACTCTTTCAAATCAAAGATTTTTGTTTCCTCCTGAACTGACAGGATCCTCTGAAACAAAGTTATCTGCTTTCACACCTTGGCAGGACCCAGGCCTTTTCAAGCAAATATTGCTTTATTTTAAGTTTCTAACAGAGCAAAAGCAGAGTCACTGCAGAAAGAAGCAATGAAACAAAGGAGGACGACGTTGATGGACTTCCCAAGGTCGCTGCAGGTGCCAGACAATGGTTCCCAGGAGGGGAAAATATGGTTGTTTAAAAAGCAAATTTGGTGCATGTGGCAAGCGTGGATGTGTCCCGTGAGATCCAAGGTGACATGTATGACGACAGACATAGAAAAGGAATAAGGGGGAGAGGGGAGGGAAGAAAGGACGAGGAAGAAAGAAAGAAAGAGAGAAAGAGAAAAATAGATAAAAAAAATTAGGTCATAAATATAGAAAACATAAGAATCAAAGGTTTCTTTAATTTAGTAAATTAAAATGGCTAAAGGTTAGAGGATAGCATTAGCACATTCACACCGACAAAAGGGTCAGGTTCAGAAGCTCAGCAATGTCCAAAGCCGCAGAGCAGCGTCCGGGTCAGGGCTTACGGGGTTAGCAAGCAAATGAGATTAAAAATGATGGAACAGAAGGCTCAGTGATCAACACGAGAAAATGGCTGGCTGGTATTTGAAAGGACAACACTGCCTTTTACAAATAAAGAAAACAAAAGCTTTTGTGGAGCAGACCATCCACCTGCCTGTCCAAGTTCTTCCCCCAAAGCCTGCTGTACCAAGGATTTGGATAACAGATCCAGGTGAGCAAAACCTCAGAGGCAAGATGGACTCAAGAATACGGGGCTGACTTCCATTCGGCCTTCTAGTTGCGTGTGAACTACTGTAATGCAATTATTATTCTTTTCAGCAATACTCTTATCCTTCCATCCACTTTAGGAACACTGTGAAAATTCTACAGATGATGGTCCTACAAAGGACTCTACTCAATAAACATACATTTAGTTTGCATAAAATATCTAGCTATTACTGTCAAGCACAGCAATGCTATTTTGAAGGTCTTGGCTCTGGCTTTGCTTATCCAGCTCATTTCGAAATCAAAACACAAGCTAAACTCTATGAAAACAAGAGATGCTAAAGCAAAGTAGCAGACAGAGCCTCTTCCCTACTGCAATTGGGCATAGCTGCCTTCATCTCCAGAGAGGCCGTGTCAGAAAAAACTACCCTGGCCTCCTGAAGTATTGTGCCAAACATGATCAGTTTGGAGTACAGCTCGGGGAACCAAAGGATCTGGAAATACCTTGAAAGGCCTAATGTAAGCCGAAGTTCTGTACAGAATGAAGACAAAAAAGCTAGAGAAACTGAGTCACCCATCCAGCATCGGCAGCAGTAACCATGTCACTGCACAGTGCTCTACTTGCTCCTTAACCGAGGCACGTTCTTCCCGAGGATCAGCTGCATCCATCTGCTGGGTCAGCCCTGCAGCAAGATGCAGTTTGAGAACAACTGCTTTCCTACGTGCTTCCAACATTTCCAAGCGCAACACTGGAAGCTGCAAACTCAAATACTGATTGCTCCTGTGCTTCACATAGTAATTCCAGAGAAGCCAAAGAAATTACACCCATGAAAACAAAATGGATATTTCAAAAATTCCCATCCTTTTAAGGAGTCCTTGCCCATGTTTCTGCTGCATTTAAAGGGCTCGGTGACAGCTGTGCTCATCGCTCCTCACATGCGATAGACTACAGCACAAACTGTATATCGCAAAGGAAACAGAGTTCTCCAAGATTGCTCTTAGACCTGTGTAAATCATCCCAGCTGTCCCAGGTACCTCTTGGCATCCCACTGGAGCATGTAACAAAGTCTAAGAGAAAATACCAGCACCAGAAAGCATCACTGGCTGCAACCAAGGAGCGTGGAAGAACAAAAATGTTTATCAGTGCTTGTAACTTTTCCCTGAGGAGATATACAAGAGTGTAAAGGAACCATCTATTTGCTGTTCCAGCCTACTGCATTTGACTGTTCTGGTCTGAAATACCATTAAGGCACGCTTTGCCAAATACTCCCCACCTTCCCCTGCCACATTAGTCACAGTTGTCCTTCAAATATGTGAGGGTAGTAAGTAGTAGTGCTGCTGAAAATGAGAATCAGAGGGTAAGTTGCTTAATGAGTTACTGAGTATTCTTCCAACCAAAACTGCAGCCCTGTTCAAACACACGTCCCGGTCCCTTTTGCCCCATTTCCCCTCACTCTCCCTACCCTCATCTTCCCTGCCACAAACATTTTCGAGCCCCAACCACCCAGGTCACTCCTTTGTATGTCCAACAACGCTATCTGACTTAATCCAGTGGAGTTTCGGCATGCAACTGCACGAGCTCTCAGCTGTTTACTTCAGACAGGACAGGAATAGGGGCAGGTTAAGGACTGAAGTCTCAGTGCAAGGCGAACACTGATGAAAACTTTCTGATTGTTCTAAGGAAAACATGAGACTGAGTTAGAATCTAGAGGACAGAATGAAATCAAATCACTCCCTTCAGCACAGACTGTCAGCACCAGTCTCGGCACGAATATGCTTAAATGGGGCTGCGCAGTCAGGAGGTGGCTGACACATCAGCTTCAGGCCAGCTGAAGTTCGTCCATCTGCCTTAAAGCAATCAGAACTTCAATTCACAGGTGGTCCAGCAATTTCATCCCTGAAGTTTTTGTTTTGTTTTGTTTTGTATTTTTAAATTGTGCATTACTATACCTGCGCAGAAATAAATAAAAGAAGGATGAACTGGATGGACAAACGGGCAGTAAGCAAGCACCAAGCAGGTTTGGAAGGGAAATCTGTATCGTGAAAAGCATTGCGCCAGAGAGCTCTTCTGTGTCAGTTTAAGCTGGGGATCCTGTTTTCAGAAAGCATTTTTCTGTCCACTGCTTTTCTCATCTGGTAATCCCGTTACCCTGATACAAAAAGCCAAGGTTCCCTGTGAACAGTCAGACAGGGTGGTTGTGCAGCATTCCTGCCCGTGTACTGCTAATGCTGTACATACTGTAACAGGGACTGCAGTACACGTATGTACGTGGCAAAAACTAAGCTTTAGATGGGTAACCAATTATGATAATGGCTTTAAGCAAGCAAGTTGTCAGGGTTACTCAGGCACATTAAAAGATGCAGCACTGTTGCATTAATTGGAAGCAGAAAACAATGGTAAAGCTTATGACTGCTGTACCTGGGATGACAGTGGGCTGAGCAGACGTTCGGAAAGCGTAGTGAGCTGGTTTGGACTTCCCTTGCTGGTTTTCAGCTATCACATAAACCTCGTACTCTGCATTCCAGTCCAGAGACTTGAGCATGACGTGGTCGCTGCCAGAAGGAAGTCTGATCTCTGGTTTCCATTCTGAGGAGTGCTTCTGCAGAACAGCAACAAGGCAGGCAGAGATACAAAACATACAGCACAATGTTAGCAGCCAGCTTTGTGAACAAGGTAATACCTAACTAACAAATGGAAAAGTGGGGAGGCTTCTACAGAAGGCACATGCTTCTCAGGTAATTCAGAGGTGCAAAACAACATTTGCTGATGGCTCTAAGTGGACAGGATAAGAGATGCTGAAGCAGTCTCTTTCCTGCTCGGAAATCTGTTTTCTGCAGTATTACCATGGCTGAATCTGTCAATTCTCCCTCTCGTCTTTGTCACATCATGAGACTACTTCAATTTTAGAGGAGAAAAGCTGCAACTTCTGTACGTCTCTGCTCCACAAAGCACTTTAAGCGTGTTCTTACATGTCTTTAAGTATCAGATTTTTATCATCTGCAGGACACACTGACCTCTTACCAGGGGGCTGGCACAGCTTATCATGACCGTTCTACTCTGCACTGTTTAAGAAAGATTTTAAAAGGGGCATAGAACTATCAACTTTGATAATTCCTACTCCAATTTTTCAGGGAATCCAGATGTCCACTTTGCTTGCACTTATTTGAAAAAAGCTATTTCCAAGGTAGTCATAGGTAGTTATGGGGCAAGCGGAGTGGACTAACAAGCTGCTTCATCTCTGCTGGAATTTATGGTTCTGTGACACTAAATAATCCTTTTGATACTCCAAAGACGCTCTCCATTCTAAGAAGCTCTTGGTAACCCAAAAAGCACAAAATGACGGTTGTAAAGAACCACACTGCAGGTCAATTACAAATGAGATCTGATTTAGTTAGCCCTAAAAGGGAGTTGCTTCCAATAGCATCTCTTACCTTATTATTTGGGTCTAAACTGTTGACGCTGAATGTTTTATTCCATAATCTGGAGAAAAATTTGGTACTGAAGCACCTGTTACTCAATAATACGTGACAGTTTTAATGACCAATTGAAAGCTGTGGTTAGACACACCTCTGAATATGGGCAATGCTCTACTATGAGCCTCTGGTCTCGTTCCAGTTGCTGCTGGCAATCCTGTCTCAGAAGCATATGTAATGAAAAAAACCCCTAAGTGTATGTAATTATCATATGCTGACAGCTCCACAGAAGATAGAATGGAGAAATAATCTTTTATAATCAAAGTGAAAGGAAAGAAAATGAGACAAAATATTTTCAGTTGCTCCTGCGCATATCATGTCTCGTATCCTGTCCGCTTCCACTACGCCTGCTCAGCACGTACTTCTCTACTGGCCTACCTGCAAGATCTAGCTTCAGGGTTGTCTGCCAAGGTATCTGCTTGCATCATAAAGCCTGAGCACTGAACAGGCTACATACAAATCAGGCTTGAGTGTCAGTCATACTTACGGCTTTGTATTTGATCAGGTAATGTCTAATTGGAGAGCCACCATCATCCTGCTTGATAACATTCACTTTAATGGAGTTTCCGTCTTCTCCCATCTGACCTTCCAGTTTGGGTGCACTGGGTTCCCCTGAAACAATGGTGGATTTACATTTGTGAAAAACTCATTAGGAAAAGAGCACTCAAAAATCAGAAAAATACTTCACTACGCTAAGCTGCCAGGGTGTTGGCCTTACCCTGGCTCAGACACATAGGATGCTGCATGTCTAGAGACACAAGTATTTGCAAGACTCAAGTACTTCTTGAATTTGGTAGTTTGTTTCCACTGATGTACTTTACCACTTCTGTATGTGCCTAAATTGAGTCAGAGGCTAAGTGAAAAAGACACAATCATTCTGCAAGGATACCCTGGAGCAAACCCCAATTCTTCCCTTTTTCTGTTCAAAAATGCTTGTGTGAAACAACCTGGAAAATTCAAGTTACAGAACGTCGCGAACAGGCAGGATTCTCCTGTGCAACATGGAAAAAGGGAGCATCACTGATAAGGGACATCACAGCTGTCATACAGACCTGTGTTTGCACTTTGAATGCTGTTTAGGTTTTATAGTCCCTGGACCAGAGACTCACTGTTTGTGGCCGCTTAAGCGGGTGTGAAAAAGTGGTACTGCATTGCAACAGTTTCTGTTTTCAGTCTGTTTGCACTGGTGCATCTAATTGCAATAATGAACACAGGCTGGAGAGAACTAGAACCCTTTCGCTCTTCTGTACATTTTTGAAAAGAAAAAAGCCATCGTTTCCCAATTTGCATCCCTGACATCAGCAGAAAAAAAATGAAATTTCATTCTCCTCTTCCGGGCACGGTGATTTAAAACAACATCCTTTCACACCTGTGTCTCTAACAAGTGCCCTTTCCTAGCCAGTTTCTCCCTAACTTTCACAAGCAACCTGCAGAGGATGCTTTCTCTCTCCCACATGCAATCATCCTGTACCACTTCTAACAAAAGTAAAATCCACAGGTTGATTGTATATTCACAACATCCCACTTCAGAAATACTGCAGCAGACTGATAAAGAGACATTCTTCCTCCTTCCACTTTCGTACTACCCCAGGGATCAATTGTTTCTCAAGTGCTCTGATAGCCTGTGAATGCACTGTGCAAGAGACGTTACTACGTGCTTATTTGCTTTTATGGAATAAGAAACCAAGCAACCAAACAACCCCAATGACATAAGCATCAAATTAGCAAAAGTACTTAAATGATAAAAGAGCATTGGTCTTTTTTTAAAAATGACACGGACCACAGGAGAGCTCAGATCCTGCTAACTTTGTCATTGCCTGGATGCTCGCTTTGCTCCATTTTATGCAAGATAGAGGCACAGGTTCCTCTATGCCAGTGCTCATCTGAGAGTGCACCTGGAGCTATTATTTCTACAGCTCCGAAATGTCCCAGGAGCTTAAATGCTAATAAAAGGCTGTAAGATTTGAGAAAAATTATCATAAATCTTGCTGAAGCTTGCCAGGCTGTTTTATAGTACTTACTGACTTCTTTACTATCGGCTGCAGTCTCAGTGTTTCACTCATGAATTCTGGGCTTAAAAGCTGTTTAGGAACTTCTGACCATTTCAGCTGTTATTCTCTAAAGGCTAATCTACCCAATTTCTTTATGGGTAATTTGAGCAAAAGCAACACTGCAATTATTTGCAAATTAAAGCTTACAAATCAGCTGCAGTTGGCAGTTCCAACAAACTCCTGAAATTAATTGCGCTACGTTGACTGGTCTCATTACAGGCTCCTAATTCTTACCAGTATTTTATACATCTATTAAAGTGGCTGGGCGTTAAAAAGCAGAAAAACACCTCCTACACCTCCATTTAGCCACAGTCTGTACAGGTCTGCTAATGCTGAGCACGCACCTTACCATTCTAGCTTCAAGTGGCTATGGTTCTGCTAAAGCACTTTTGTCTTTACTGGTAGTGCTGCCTGGGATTTGGACAACAGGCTTTCTTAAAGACATGCCGACATGTGCCCCAAAGTGTGGTGAAATGTACAATTACAACACGTCCAATTCTGAATGTATCCCCCAAGGAGAACAAGACCAAAACTCAGTGACGTTTGTGACTTAAGAGCCTGAACGACTGAGAACAAAGCCAGGACTCTGAAATAACATTTGTGACCTTCAAGTTCAGCCCACTGCCTAAAACAAAACTTTTAAAATTTAGTTCTGCTATATTACACTAAAAGTGGAAATAAATAGTAAGTCAGCAGTTGTATTAACTTTGGCAGGCAACACCAGCTACGCAAACTTACAGGAGCTTCTGTATTTCAGCCCAAAAACCATTCTCAATTCTAAATCTCTTCTGTCTGGATTTGTATTCAGCTGTTAATGGAAAGCACATGCAGTTTTGACTGGCAAGAGCAAGGCTAATGTTCCAATAACTTTCAGAGTTCATCTTCAGAAGTAATTTGAAGCCCTTCCCCTTCCACCTCCAAAGCAAGAAATCATGGGGATTTATTTTTTTTTTGGTGAAACATCAATGAAAAAACCCCAAGACCTAGACTGAAACAGTAATTTTAGATTAATTCCATTTCCTTGCAGGATAACACACCAACTGTTCCAAAAAGGTAATTACAATCCACGGATACACAGTTCTTTAATGTAAAATGCATTTGTGTCTCACAAAGTCCTAACTTTTCTTAAAGATGTGAAGATGGAACGCTCCTGTTTGCCATGCTTTTCCATGTTTTTCTGTATTTCTCTTTTCCAAATCCTCGCTTCTGCCTACATCCCCACGACAAGGCTTCCACGGCAGGAGGAGCAGACACAAAAGCTCTGCATCCCGACATGTAGCAAGTTTCTCCGTGGCTGTACGTTGAAAGCACAAACGCAGGGCTCTCAAGGTAAGTGTGGAGCTGCCCTTGCACGGACCTCTAGTGCAGTTTGAAGCAGCCCGAGTTCTATTGCCATGTGCCATATTTATCTTACGGGAGGTGCTATGTGCTCCTCTGGAGCTGTCCGGGTTCACGCAGTACAGGGCCAACTGCATCATGTCCTCAGTAAGGACAAGAGAATTTCGTGATTAACTGCTGACCGCATTTGCCATCTACCGTACAGACAAAGGGGTGGATTTTTGTCTCTGCTGCCAGCTGAGGCTGTATATTTGAGAATCTCTTCCCAGCCCATGTTTTTCCTGGAATTATGAATGCTGAAATCAGGGAATGCATTACAGTGAAAGAAGTGTGAACAGGTGAGTTCTTGATGAGCAGAGGTACCTCACCCAGGCATACTGAAAACACCAGGTTAACCAAACTATTATCTGTCTTTCCTCAATCCTGAAAGAAAATATCACTGAAAAGGCTTTGATTTCGAATACTGAGATGAAGAAGCTATTACTGGAATAACTGTCCAGACTACTAGCCAACAGTGAAATGAAAGCAGGAGCAAATGTCGTGCTCTATGTTTATTTTCCCCATGCAAGCAAACTAACTCCCAGTAACAACTGGGCTGTTCAAGGCCTCTTACTTTGCTAGATGCTGAGACACCTGACGCTGCCAAAACTTTCATGAGCAGCAATGCTCGACTTCTGCCTTATTTGTAACAGATTTGATGAATGGCTTCACTGATAACTAGACAGTACAAGATCAACATCTCCTTGGTACTCTTTCCCATCCTCATCTCAGATAGAGAATTATTACTAGGCAAACAGATGCTGAAGTCATAAGGGAATACTGTAAATAAAGAATCAGACCTCTTATCTGATATAGCCTAGATTTTTTTTTCCAGTGATTGAGTACCAAGACTAAAACGTGAATTACCATCCCTTGTAAAGATGCTCATTTCTGATACAATGCTTTTATAAGCTAGATTTGCCGCTGTACTTTATACGCAGCCATTCCAATGACTAATTACCCTCCCTGCTGAAACCTTTCTTCATTTTGAATCGCCTAGTTTCCACATTCCGGTTCTTTCTTTTCCCAGTTGTTTAAATACGCTCCTGCTCCAAGAAACATTCCCTTCAGATAAGAGAACACGGACCAGTCCTAGGGCTAAAGCCCAACAGTTCTAGAGGTGCAATACCTAGTGAAGAATATTTGACATTTCTTTCTCCATGAATAGATAGAATTTAATTGATCTTAATCATGCAGATACAATCCAGATAGAGAGCTGAAAAATTAAACATGGGTTAGTGTGTAGTTCCAAACAAAGGAGGAAGAGGTTTAGTGGGAGAGGTTTAGTCCAGCAGAATCAGCATCTCTATAATAAGTCAGTGTCAGTAGCTGAAGAGAAAAGGTTGTCGTAAGAAGGTTAGAGAAAAACTCATGCTCTTGGAACATGCATCCTCCCTACAGGAAGAGGGGCTGAAAAACAAAAGTGCATTATGAAGGTGTGCTACATGCCTGGGGTCTCCCATTTACACTGGGCCCACTGGACGCATTGCAGAAAACAGCCTGTTCCAGCCACACTTTGTGGTTCTTTTTAAAGAATCCTCCTTGTGACGACACTGCTTAGCTTACTGAGAGCACGGCTCCAAACGTGCCAGACTTGCTCCACTTTGAATTCGCTCTGCTGCAGAGCAAGGGATGCAGGATCTTATGCTTTCACTATGTGGGGTGCTGATGCTGAGCAGTTACGCCTGAGCCATAGGGCGCCCTGCACGCTCCTGTGACTGCACTGCCCCACGCTTAGCCCAGCAGTCAGAGCACCAAATCGTACAAGCGGAGCCCACTGGAGGGCAGGATAAGGCAAGTAACTAAAATCTTCCCACACTTCACTTGGGAAATGGTGCATTTTTGTTCAGAGATGTAAAGTTTACAGGTTTCAGCAACCCTGTAGAGTTTGCTAGAGCTTGACAACTTCCACTGACTTCAACTTCACCCACAGAACACTTTTCCGAAAAGGAAGAGAATAAACCAAATAGTGTTTTACACAGTCTGCTTCTCCCAGTTGAAACTATATTTGAGCAAACCCTCTGTGAAGCTGAATTCAAGGCAGCTCAGCTTTTGACACGGGGAGAGAAGAGCCATGGAAGTGCAGTACAAACTTTTCCCTGGTCAGAGGGCACTAAATTTGTGCTGTACGCCAGAAGTAGCAGTGGTGCAACGACAGACTGTCACCTCTCTTCTGTTGTCCTACCACGTTTTCCTTTTGCCCATTCATTGAAAAGTGGGTCAAATGTGGCACTAGACAACTGCACCGCTTGAGTCTATGAGCCTAAATCCTTGTCCAGCTGGCACCCGAGAACAATCCTGCATCCTTGCCTTGCGTAGAGAATACAACTGCAATCTGTCTATGGTAATTTCTGCAATGCATGAATGAGGAAGCAGCTGATTTCTGCATTTTTTGACCGCCATGTAAATGGGATTAGACTGTGATCTACAGTGTCACCATTTGAAACTAACATCAGCCACAGTTATGCAAAGTCTCCACGAGTGGTAAATACACAAGGGTGAAAAAGAGTAGGACGGGAGTCTTCACAGTGTACACAAGAGAAACGAACACTGACAGTAAGAAATAAGGAACAAAAACAGAACATGCGAAAACGAGACAACCAAGCCTTCAACCCTCCTGGATTTCACCCAGAGATGGAACAGACCAGGGAAAGAGGGGCTGCCTCCACTCATGCAGTCATGTGGGAAGGTTACTGGTGTTAGTTTTGTTTTCCAGGCAAACCCCACCTCAAATCCTTTCCTGGTGGTGGTCCAAGACAATAAGGTCATTTCAAAACTCATAGATTGAAAAAAAAATTGCTTCCTGGGTTTCAAAATGGTTTATTTACTTGGGGAAGCAGAGAAGCAGGGTTTCCCCACCTCTCTTTAAATTATGCACATAGTAGCAAGTGAAGTTGCAAAAAGCAAAAGGTTACAGAAAACGTTTGTGCTACCATATGTCTTACTTGGAGACAAATTTCATCTCCACAAGCTGCAAGGGTCAATCATTTGCTTCTTGATTTCATGGAAATCACCAGCCACTCTAACTGTTCCTGTTAAATGAGTTCAGACCTGGATTAATTCCCTTGCCTGGCACTGAGACACTGTGTGGGAGGAACGAGGTGCTCTGGCAAGAGAAGTGCAATAGTACTTCTCATGCATATAGCGTGAAGTGCAGTTCCCATCATCTACTCTGGGCGTGCCTATACATACCCTACGCTATAAAAGCATATTTCCTGCTCTAGCTACGGTTAAGTTTTGCACTTGAAGGATTTCTTTCTTAAATCATAATGTGACATGCTTACCAGTAACTGACTTTGAGAGACGAGGAATTTCTTATCCTTTTGATAAGCGACTAAACGTGTAGAGCATGAACATATGTACATAAACATATAGCACAGAGTCAAAATGTCGCTGAAACAACAGCAAATACAGTGGTTTGTATCACCTGAGCATCTCACCCCACAATTTCTCCAAGAGCCTGTAGTTGGCACACCGATCATTTAAAATGCAAAAGGATTTTTGCCATCGGTATTAATGGCAGACACAGGCTTGGATGCTGACTGGGGGATTCTGCCAGGGAAAGAAGCAAATGACTGAGCTGCACGATTTTTGTCGTCCTGCCCCCCAGCTAGCTTCAAGCTCAGCGCAGAAGACCGAAGTTTAGTTCTTCGCGTGCGGACAGTGCTGGGCAGCTTCTCCAAAAGGCCTGCGGGAGGATTTTGGAGCGATGCAAGTTGGAGGGCCCTGGCCGCTGACCGAGGGGCTCCTCCCCCAGAGCTAGGCAACCCGTCAGAACAAAGCGTTTTACCTTCTGTTCACCAGCGAGGACGACATCAGCAGCACCATGCAAGGCACATGACAAAGTCACATGATACGCACGCACATGATGGGTTGAAAGGAAAGTGGAGTAGGTCACATGGAAAATACAAAAAAATCAAAAAACTGATGTAAACAATGGGCAAGGGAAAAAAATCAACAACAGAATTACAGACTAAATAAAACAGGAACCAAATTAAATTAGCCAGTATATCTCAAACACTGGGGAGACAGTAACAACGCCTGCAAATAGAGAACATTAACCCACGGGCGGCGCGGAGTTAGGGTGCGCCAGGCACAGCCACACCACTGCTCAGTGACAAATACCGAGTCGAGGAAGAAACAAAAACTGCAAGAGGAGGACTGCGCCCCACAGCTTGGGCAGCTGAAGGACTCCACGCGACTGTTGGAAAGAAAAAGGGAACACATCGTTATTCAGAAACACTCCACGCATCAGAGGTGAAATAGTCAAAATCGTAGCTCACAGTTCAGTGAAGACAAACCTCGGCACTGCACATTGTGGTGTTCTCCCTTCTGCTGGAAGAAATGCCTTCCTAAATATTAACAGTATCTTAAAACCCTACTATGTGCATACATTTCCAAGGACAGGGCTTTTTGTCTCAGCTGCAGCCAGGGTTTGGTCAGACGGCCAGTTACCACTGAGAGTGCCCAAGCTCCACCCAACACACGAGCCTGATGATTCAACGATACACAATGAGTCCCGTGCAATGCTTTACACTGGTGATTTCATGTCTGCGAGGGTATTCTCTGACAAGGAGGAATGAAGTGCTCTGCACTGGAAGTTAATGACAGAGATGGCACGAGGAAGACAGCTACTGCTGGCAGAGATGAAGAAGCCTACAGACTGTATGGCAAGAGTAAAAACAATCAAGTGTCAGACAGGAGCACACCACTACCTCCATACCCAGTTTCTCTTCCTAAATTATGATCTGATTTTTCACTCGCCTCATTAAAATGAGGCTACTTCACACTGCTCTGGCACTTCCCCAGTAATTTTGTGTAAAGGAGAATGAATCCCTTAATCTTTCACCTGCTCCTGTCTGACAAGATTAAGGGCATGCCGTTATTGGGAAAAGAACTGATAATACAAAACGTAAAATCAGTTTGTTTTATCTGAGCTTTCAAGCCATTGTTTCTAGTTACAAACATAGACTCATGGAACTCCAGGCAGGTGCACAATGAAGGAGGGAAGTTTAGAAGTTGGACTGCCTGGAAGGGCATTCAGCGCCTTCTGCTCACGAGGAAACACACTGCCAAATCCCCACTAAGTGCACTATCAATCTTTACGTGCTGTAAGTACATGAGTAGGTTTAAAATTAGACGAGAGAGGTTGCCTTTAAAAATCACTTCCTCCCGAGGGAGAGATTTAGTTAAAGATCAAGGGCGAATTAGCAGTATAAATACGACTGAAAGCAAATTTGGGTAAGGCTTCTAAGACACAGAAGACTTCTGAAAATATTAGTTAGCTTAAAACCTTGAAATTCATCCTATTGTCATAGGCTGAAGCCAGACAGTCAGAGCACTGATTGCCTTGGAGCATTCAAGAGAAATGAGGCCCTGGTACGCACGGGCTGCTACTCCCAGGCAGTACTTACCGTGTGAATTTGGAAATGCAAGGGCCTTCATAATCAGACCTGTCTCTCAGGATTACCAGTCCAAGGAACACGATAAAAATGTCATTTACAGCTACTGTGATTATCGTGGCTTGTTGAGAGATATGGACCATTGACCAGCTTACTTGCAGACCGTATTTAAACAAAGCACGAAAAGCGGAGACGCCGTTTTGTCTGCCCTGTGAGAACGCTTCTCCCTCACTCCCTAGCTTCGCTAGCCAACTAGATCTTCGATTGCAGTTGTCTATGAACATTAAATTCCTTTGGGTGCAGCGACCCAGGGTAGATCTTTCTGGTAGCATTTTGGTCAGAGCAGCAGAAAATATACATCTGTACTTACTTCCTGGCAAATCTGAAATGAGTGAAAGGAAAAAGAAAAGGAATATGAAAGACAAATTACTTAATGGACAACTGCTATTGAACTTTCATTTTCTTGTAAATTGGCTCCCTCCCCTGCCATTTTTATCTTAATATAAATAATACCTAGTGGCCAGCCTCATTTCTTGGGGAAAGAAATTGCAAAGCAAAAAGAGTCACCAGCACTATGGGATGCCAACGTGACCTTTTTCCCCAAGACTGCAACCTATTTTGACTGGACACACTGTGCAAGATAACAAAGATTTTATAGAAAAATGCACTTGGCTTTCCACCTGCATGTCACTTGCTCAGTGTCCTCAACCTCCCTACCTCCCTTACCCTGCAACTTTGGAATCCATTCACTTGTATCTAGCAAATATGACAGAAGTTCCCATAGCTTCTGGAAAAACAGCAGCCTAGACAGAGGAAAGACCCAATTCACCACCTCAACTGGAAGAAAAGAGGAAAAAAAAAACAACCTTCTAATGTGACCTCAAACATTTTGCTATGCAAAACAGATTCTACAGTGGAAACAGCTGCAAGAAAGCCATCTTCATCACTGTCTCTGATACAGAACTAAGTCAAATGAGGTGCATGTTCCTAAATCCCTTACTAGGCTCTAGACATCTCTTCCCATACATTACTGATCACACATTGAAGTAAAAAACTCACTGAAGTCAGCTAAGAAGCTCTCTTCAGCTTCATTAGGTTTCAGTTATATCCATTGTTCATTTTACTGACTTCATGGTGCTACACAGGAGCTTCAATTTCTAATTGCTCTCACTTCCATTCGTTTACCCACTGAGGTTATCTCGGAGCAAGACACAAGCTCATTCAGCAGTGTCATCAATAATTAAATGAACCGAAGTTCTAGGAGCATCTGCCTTGTGCAAATGCCCTTTTATGCTGTTGTGTATAGCATATTCATGTGCTGCGGAACAGCTTAGCGTGGAAAACAAATGTGCCTATTTGCATAAATCAACTATGTACACAAATGACAATGACACAGTGAGAGGCCACATCTGCTTCTGCTCAATAGAAGAGCATGAACTTCAGCGTAGGTGTAAACGCAAACTTTTACCCTTAAAATAAAAAAATAAAAAAATAAACCCACCAAAAGAACCCTCAGAAGAAACAAACGAACAAACACACACACAACAAAAACAAACTACAACAGCAAACAAGCAAAAACAAACAAATCACATGGAAAATGTCTATCATGAACTAGCTCCTGGTATCTTTTCTGGATAAAAAGACTCATTTTTTTAAAGAACAAGGAATGTCCTACAGAACAACAGCAACACATTTTCCTTCACAATTAAAGCCTACCCCCACACATGTAAAACCAGAATGGGGTACCTGCCTCCTCAAAAGCAAACTCTAAGACCATTAGTAGACCTGCTGCTTGCCCTCTTTTCCCCTGCCCTTCATCCTCTCTACTCAGCCCCAAATCTGATTAGAATTAAAAGTTCTCTTCAGCAATGCAGAACTGCTGTCACTTCAGGTGTGTCAGGAATTAGTTTGACATATTTATCCATAAAAAATTCAGCAAGAAGAAAAGCGTTTCCTGTAGTCACCAGCATGTAAAAAAAGTACATTTCACGTCATGAGTAAAGGCCATGGAGCGTGCCAGTCGTACATAGTAATGCTTTTATTTTTATTTTTTAAAGCTTCCTTTGACAGTTGTAGATTAACTTTCCCTCCATCAGAAAACCGCCAAGTAACCACGTATTTCATGCTTTTAGTATTTTCCATTTAGAGGTCACGAACCATTTCTAACCCACTACATGTAAGCACACCGGTCTTTATCTCAAAGACCATAGTCACAGCCATACGCTTTATTGAATCAAAAGAAAAACATTTGGGTTTGTCTAAATGATTAGTTGTTGAAAGCAAGCACATGCACTAGATAAACCTCTCTCTTCTTAAACTGGTTGTCTTCATCTTCCAGGACTGTGTGGCAAATATTTAGTTGACTTCTGTCTGCATGTGATAGGCTACAGACCGTTTGCAAGCAGGGTCTGAAGTTGCCCATCTAATACATCCACTCTGTGCCAGGAAGGTGGATCACTGAACTGGGAGCAGATAATCTAAAACAGACTTTTCGCAATGGCTCTTCTGCCTTCGAATCAACTAATTCAAGTTTTATCTAGTTTTGGTGACTACTTGGATCCAGCATGGAAGCGTCTGCTTACCTGACTCAACCTCACGAGGAACGGCTCAGTACCAACCATGTACTGAGCAAGAACTGAGGGGATCCCAATTCCATCCCCAGCTGAGACGAAGACTCGTGAAGTCTTGGACCTCTTAATGCTGGCAGGGGATCACCGGCACGATGGGAGCAATGCTCCCTCTCCCTGCAATGCCCTCTCCTGTAAGATACTCTGTCTCCTCATATACATCTCCTTTCAACATCCAGAATCAGAAGTTGCAACGCTACCTCTCTGTCCCTAAATTCACAGAAAATAAGCAAGACAGGATATCAAGAAGGTTATCCAGTCCACGTCCCTTTTGTGAGGGCAGCTTTAACTCTAAAATTCACTAACGGAAAGCATGAAAAGAAAACATTCCTTTTTGAAATCACCATCTAAATTTCTTTCTTTTTTTTCCTCTGTGTGTCTTCTAAATCCTCTATTTCAATTTTTTACCACATGCTTGGTAGGATGACAGGAAGAAGAGGAGTCAGAGTGGTACCGTGCTGGGTTCTTAACAGCTACGTGCTCACATAACACTTTAATGCCAGATTGTTGGTTAGCAGACATCAGAACAACAAAGCATAGCGCTTTAATTCCCTCGACGGAAGGGCTGCAGCATAACAAACAGCACTCCGGACCAAAGGGGAGCAGTTCCCATCTACTCACTTGGCGGCTCTGTGCTCTCGGATTCAGTAAGAGGCCGAGTTGCTATGGAAACACGAAGGATAGATAGGACATGTAAAGGTGAAGCATAGCATGAAAGTGAGTTATAAAAGGCAGGGAGCAGGGGTGATAGAAAGGAAAGGGAGCAGGCCTAATGAAGAGAGAATGATACTGAATCCTCATGGCAGATGTTTTTTACCTTAAGAGCCTGCAAAATTGGGCCGTACCGCTGCTATTTTCCAACCTCTCTGAATATGATTTCAGAGGTAGCTACGGTGTTTCTGACTAATTTTGACCCAAATAGCAATCTAGGTTCACATCCTGTCATCCGCTAAGTCCTAGAATTGCCAGAGGCCCTCCAGAACAGCATCCCATTGCTAGCTTTGGCCAGGCCCAGCTTTAAAAGACAAAGGAGCAAAGATTCCCGACAACTTACCGTCCTGATACAGAGATCTCTCTCACCTTCATGCGCTGGGGCCACGGTACAGGCAGAGAAAAGGAGGAAACAACGTGTCTAACAGCCCCAAAAGAACTGCCCTGAACTTCTCTTTCTGTTCACAGGATGGCCACTGAAAGCAGAGCTCTCCAAAGACCAGCACTAATCCACCTAGCTAGCTTTAAGGGAGAACACCCTCCGTTTTGGTGCTCATACATAGCCACCACATTCTGGTTCTCTTCTCTGCACTGTGCATTCATAACT
Source organism: Anser brachyrhynchus (assembly GCF_964034855.1). Taxonomy (NCBI): domain Eukaryota; kingdom Metazoa; phylum Chordata; class Aves; order Anseriformes; family Anatidae; genus Anser; species Anser brachyrhynchus. The sequence continues at coordinate 1,926,417 of NC_137718.1, forward strand.
TCTCTTCCTCGCTTGTTAGCCAGAGCTCTTGCAAAGAAGAAAAAATGAAGCAGAATATGATGGAATAATAGATGACTGCTCCATTGCTTTCTCAAAAAAAAAAATAAATTAGGGAAATACTGAAACGAAGAGAAATAAGGCATTTTTTTGAGAGAAGACCGCAGACTGAAAGCCCCTTAGGATTGTTGCTAAGCACTCCACTTCCAGGAGCTAGGGCAGACTGTACAAGTACCAAATACAAGGATTAGAGGGAAAGAAGGACAAAAAAGAATGTCTCTACTTCCAAAAGCCCTTGGGAGAACACAGCATGAGAGATGTGAGTTGTGATGATTTCTCTACTATAGAACATCTTGAAAAACAAAAGAATCATCACTGGCATGTCTTTGTGACTGAGCAGAGTACAGGTACAGCTACAGAATGAGGTCAAAATCAGATCTCTGGGGTTCATTTCTTTTCCTTACCCATCACAGCACCAGTCCTACTGGCATGAGGGGCGAACAGGATGGACCTTTGTGCGGCTTGCAGCCTAAGTCTGATTATGCAGATTAAAAAAAAATGAAGCAGGATATAAAGAAATGAGTTTCCTTACACAGCTCCTGAATGTGACTAACTAATAGGGTTAGTAAAGCACATGTCATTCACTGCTGATCACTAAAATATACTCCCCCTCTATTTGGCTCTGAAACTAGACTCTTGTATGCTGGGCTAAGATGATTTCAAGAAATTTAACCTCACATCACAAAAGCTGAGCAAGTCTCATAAAATGTTGCACAAAATGGAAAAAGCTGATCTGAAATCTTAAAATCAAAGGCCAGTGACAACACTTTTACCAGCTTTCACATGGGCAGGCTTTCACTCTGCGACCTTCTCTTGATCCCTTTCCCTCCACCAGGCCAGCACGCCTGGGAGCTGTCTGTGTTTTTTCTCTGTCCTGGAAGCTCCTCTACCAAGAGACTCAGTTTTTACTCAGGGGGAAAATATACATAGAAAGAGAAAAGAAGGAAAACACCCAAGGTTGTTAGCCAGACCGCACCACACTCAGTGAGGAGCTGCATGCAGAGCAAGGCGGAACAAGACAGCCTCTTCCATCATACTCACTCTCTGCTAAGCGGGAGGTGGGGGCAGCAGTACTTGCTAAAGGAAGAGAAAGGAAAGTGAGGAGGGGAGTTGACTCCTGTTCAATGCTGCCAAAAGAAGGACAACTAAAGAGTAAAGTGTTAAAGTTTTGTCAGATCGAACCTCTCTGGACACAAAGCCCAAGCAAAGCAAGTACTGCCTCCAACTCCAGACTCGGCACTTTGCCAAACCTGTATTCTGGACACTGAATTCTTGCTTTAAACCAATTTTCTCATAATGTAGGATCACTGAACACATACCATTGGGCCTTCATTTGCCTCTAAGATAGGGAGAAACTACTTTGGGGGAATGTGCCTGGGGGAGATGGAAAGGGTAACAACAGAGACATCTCAGCAGGCTTTACAGAATGCCCTCAGTTTTTAGACTATTTGAAGTAGAAAAAATTGGTTATTTTCTCTGGTTTTGACTTGGCCCATAAACTGGTAATATCGTGTGGCCATAATTCAAACACAGATGAAAAAACGAATTTTTGCTATGCCAGTGATCTCTTCACCACTGCTGCAACCCAGTTTGGGATTTGAGAGCCCCATAGAGCACAGAAGAATTAGAGAACCAAATGCTCGGGTGGAACACAGCTGCAGGGCACAAGCTTGCTTGAAAGAGCATCAGCAGAATTGAATTTGGAAATGAAAAAATGCTATACTCCACTAAGAAGGGAAAACAAAATAGAGCTTCCCATACAGGGGTGCAGAGTTACGGATTACAGACTAATTAATGGCTGATTGCCACATTAAAAAAAATAGCAAAAAACAATTGCAAAAAAACCCAAACCACTCTACAAGAATTGTGATTTAATATTCTCCTTCAAAGGCACCTACCTGTCCCCAAGTGGTGAACACGAGCTTTGGCACACAGGTCTGTGGACGTGGCTGAAACAAGGCTTTTAAATATTCTTTTTCCTCTCTGCTGTTGGATCTTTTCCCATGGTACTGATCTGCACGGAGGCTAAATGCCTACGGTCTTATCTCCCTTGTGTATCGTTGATGATGTTCAAATTTAGAAGGGCCTACCAAACCGTTTGCCCGATGGCTATAACACCAACCATGAATAACTTCATTTAAGGGCCGAGTTACTTCTGCTGAAATTAACAGGCTCTGAACAACTTTAGGCAGCATTTTGCGCACGCAGTTCAGAACCACGTCTTCCAGTTGACTCTGCAGGTACTGAAATTTGCCATTCTGCCTGTCCATCTGTCCATTCAGCTCCCCACCTTGACTACCTGTCTGTCTTGTTAGTAGTCTGCTAAGTATGAGCTTTTGTATTACACAATCTTCAAGGAAAAACAGTGCAAGTGTGGTTCAGTTAGTTTATTCAATTAGTTTAGTATACAATCTACACAGTTACTGGAAGACTGCTCAAAGAGTACTACATGTAAAGAACACTAGGGAGAAGAAGGGAAAAAAGTGATGTGGTTTTTTTTCCTCAAATTTTTTGCTTGTTTCAAAGTTTTGTAAATATTCAAAATTCGGAAGTTTTCGGTTGGCTCTTAATTGGTATAAAACACCTGAAATTCAGCCAAAGCTTTTGCCTTAATTTTTGAAAATTTTTAATAAATTCCTAAGCATGAAGCCTTCCACTACTCCACTGTCATCAACAAGCTAACCTTTATTATTAGGCAAGCACTTTAAGTTAAATGTTTGAATCACATGCTGTACAATAAAGACTAAGATGTTAAGCCCATAGTTCTGTTCTATAAACGACAAGTATTAACCAGCACAGGATGACTATTCTAGTGTCAGTTTTGTTAGGAAACAGACAGTACCAGACACTTCATTTCTAACGACCCTAGAAGGAAAAAGGCACTAGATTAAAAGCTAGTGCTATGTATGTTAGGAACAGAAAAAGTGAAACAAATGCAGAGAGGCACTTACGTGAGTGAGGGATACCTGCAGTTTTTCCATGGATGGAACACAAACAAAAAGAAGACAGATAGAAAAAAAAATGTAGAAGAGGTGAGAAAAGGAGAAAATGAATATGGAGCTGGAAATTCAAAACACCATCAGCTGTCCCAAATCCAACCCTAGGGAGTGGGGTAGGCAACAGGAGTTACTGCAACCAACTGGATATTTATTGGGAGGGCTGGCTGACTGCACAGGGCCTGGATTTCTAGGCAGCAAGACGCGTACTGTTCCATTACGCTCAGCAGCTCTGGTGAGGCTGAAGTCGGCAGACCAAATCAAGACCATGCACAGATCTCGGGGCCTCCCAGCATGCACATACATGGGGTAGGAATAACGCCAGCTCTGAGTTCAGAAGACAGTCCTGGACAGTGGTTTCAGAAAAGCTATGAAATAGGTACACAAGTATGTGTGCGATGGCAGGAAGAACAGGCTCTAGATCTAAATGCAAGGAGAGCAGGGAAGAAAATCCCAGGAGTTGTGAGGGGTTGACTGCAGATCCTAATATTTGGATAAGGCTGGGTACAAGGATAAAAGACGACCTCTTCCCTTCCTGCTTTTGTCACATGTCCCCTACCCACGCTACACTCTGCCGCAGCAGAGCATCCCGCCATCAGAGTGGAAGATTGCCCAAGTAAAGCAGATGAGAGGCTGTGGAAATTGCTCACATGCTGCATGGACATCTTAAAGCAGTAATCTGCAGAAGAGAGAAATCCTCCTCCCTCCTGCCACAGTTCACGGCCACTCCTTTGCTGAACTTATTAATTTCTGATTTGCAAAAAAACCCGGTCTTGCAACAACGAAGAAACATTACATTCTTTATGAGCATGCACTTCCCAACCCACTGCTTGTTCTTAAAACATCGTTGAACTCTCCATTGCATAACCCCTTTTCTTGACAGTATGCAGTTTACACTAGTAACCCAGGGCACACACTAGTGCGAATAGCTTCTCTGCCTCCCACCTTCAATGAAGATTTTTAATTAGTGAAAGAACTCATTATTATCAAAAAGTACCACAAAAACAATGGGTGCAGCAAGGTCTGCGAGAGAAGAGGGCGTTGTCCATGCATGACAGAGATTCCCTGGAAAGATGCAAGGAAAGAGAACCAGAGAAGCAGAGGGAGGTCTCAGTTTTACTTACGAACTGGCTGCGTCTTGAAGTCGGATGGCAGGCTGATCTCACCCACACCCTTGCCGTTCACCGCAGACAGTCTCACAGAGTAGGTTGTCTCGGGCTTCAGGCCACTGATAGTGATCGTGCCCTCCATATTTGCTGTGACAGAAACAAAAGAGGAAAAACAAAGAAAGGCTCAGGCCTGAGACAACAATAAATGCCATTTTCCTACTGTACTCATGCCATGTTTACGCCACGTAACAAAGCCGCCTTCTGGGTCCAAGCTCACAGTCACGAGACGCAGATGGAAGAGGTAACTTCTTTTATCACCCTACCTTCTTTTGCATCATACAGCCTCGAATGCCATTCCCCCTCGCCCAGTGCTCTCCACTCTGCCTTGTATTTGAGGATGGGCACCCCACCAGTAGCTTCAGGTTCATCGAACCCCACCCGGGCGGTACTAGAGTATGGCTCCACTCTGTCAATAGAAGGAGAGGACGGAGTATCTGGGGGAGGAAGGGGAAACAACCAGTGATACATAAGACAGCGGGAAGAAAGGGTCCCCAGCTCCAGTGGCAGAGTAAGCAGAAAACTCAAAATATCAAGAACACCTTGTCATGGCTTGATAAAGGAGAGAAAGGCAGGCCTGAGGCTCCCCTCAAACGGCTTTTAAGAATGCTAATTAGTGTAGAGACCTTAATCTTGTGCCTCCTCTAACATGTCAGAGCCTCGAAGTACATTCTCCAAAATCACATCTTTTCTTTAAGAAAAAAGGACAGCCTGAACGGAGCAGCAAGAGCGTTCTGGATGCTGTTCTGTCTCTACAGAACATCAAAAGAGTTGATGATTTAGGAACACCAGAGGCCCTTCGGGTCTGCTGTGCAGTCAGACAGTGGGCCTTTTCATTTGGTACATAGTGGCTTCTGTCTTGCATTGCTTATATTATTAGGTGCATTTTCCTAAGTTTGAGAAGCACACCCACATGCATGTGCACACTGACAATGTCTGTCAGAAATCAAAGATCATAGCTCTGTCAAAATGTACTGAAAACACTGAAAAGAATGAGACCCTTCAAAAACAAGGAAACAGATGGCAAGATCTTGTCATCTATAACCCACCCCAACTCAAAAACCTACGAACAATCTCTTTCAAAGTGGAAACTGGCTGTCCTGTTAACCTGAACTAGAAAAAAAATGTCACTGTCACCCCAGCTCAAGGGCTGCCTTTGCCTTTCCGTATCTCCCTGTCTGGGATGCTCACCCGCCTGCACAAGAATGAACTCTGAGGACTCCTGGCCAATGCGGTTCACAGCAGTGCAGTTGTAGTTTCCAAAGTCATTTTCAGAGTCTGGTGTCACCTGTAGAAGGAATGAAGGTGCATGCTCGGATCAGAAAATACGTTTCACTCTGCCAATTACATTTGCCTTTTTATGTTTCACTCTGCCAATTACGTTTACGTTTTGCCAGGGGAAGAAACAACAATATAGTACGTGTGCCGACACTCTGAGGGCTGTCCACAAAGGGTAGAACTGCAGTGGGCAGAAAGTCAAAAGCAAGGAGGGAGTGGTGTTTTCCATTACCCGATGCCCTTTGCATTTGTTTTTCGGAAACACCGCACAACTTCCTGCCCACTAACAGGGTGCCCTGATGAAAGACTCAACTTCATCTACATCAAAAACAAATTACTTGATAGCACTAAGCCTTCCTGGCTGCATATCCCTTCTCCCCTCCATGCTTATCCTCACCTCCAGGTAGCTTGCTGATGGGGTGTTGTAGATCTTGATGTTGCTGTAGTTTGAGCTGGGAAGCAGCTGCCCATCCCGGAACCAGGAGATGACAGCACTGGGGTAAGCAAATACCTCGCAAGTGATATTCACTTGATTCCCTTCCCACGTATAGACAGCCACAGGGCCCTGAAGCTTTGGGGCATCTGAAAGAAACATATACGTGAAGGCAATATGAGCCAGAAAAACTCTGGAAGTAGTCTAGTCAAATTGACTGTAAATATTCCTTGTCTGGGGCCCAGTCTGATGTAGGAAAGGGAAACTAATGTAGGAAGAGGACAGCCTTCTCATCCGAGGGTTGGTGGTGGTGCTGGTCTTTTGCTGAAGGACGTAAGGAAGAAGTCAGCTCGGTCCCAAAGGCTGTTCCTAACGCAGTGTTGGAGGATAAACGGAGAGCATGCTGTGCATCTGAGGAAGTGCAACACTGACATACCCAATGAACGAGGCTGTGGCAGATTCACAGCCCTTAATCTTCCCGGGGTGCAACCAGCACCTCAGCTGGAGTTAACCAGTGCAACCGTTTGTGTGTGAGCACACTGCGAAACGCGACTCCAACGGTAGCGTTGTTTCAGACTGAGCTGCTTCTCATGCCCTCTACCAAGATAATATTGATTTCCCTAGTTGTACGTGCCTCTGCCTCACCAGGAGACAAGAAATCAGAGGCAGCCCCCTCCCCGCCATCTAAATACACGAACCACCCCCCTCCCTTCTTACACTGCACTTCGAGGTACATGGCTTGGGAGTCCTGCCCGATGGTGTTGCTGGCTGTGCATACATACTCTCCGGCATCTGTGTACTGAATTTCTTTCAGAGTCAGGGATGACACCCGGGCGTGGCTCCGCACTACGATGCGCCCATCCAGGGTCTGGCAGAAAAGGAAGAAAGAGTCAGAGGCTGAGCTGTGAGCCTGCGGCGCAGACTACAGGGAAAAAAAGAAACGAAAGTCTACCTCGCGCCAGCCCTCCAGTGCTCAGAATTTCAGAAGTGATCACCTGGCAGGTGAAATCACGAGCATGGAGCAGCATTTCCAAAAGCCACTCAGCCTTGTTGCACAGGACCAAGTGTCGTGAGTGATTAGAAGGACTCGGGTGATGGGAAAAAAATTTAAATGAAAGACCAAAGTACCAGATGTGTCTGAGGACAGCTGGATAACATCAAGCTGCTTCTCAAAATAACAACTGTAGAGATCCAGCTCTGTTAAAACATTTTTGCTAGCATGCTCTTGCAGAAACCCTCCCCAACTGGTTCTGTGTTTTCACTCTGAGAGAATTCAAGACTTACTCTTCTCTCACTGATACTTGTTGTATTTCAACATCCTTGAAATGGCACTAATGAGAACACAGATCCAGCCGTCAGAGCTAAATCAGACAAAATGAAAGCTCAGAGCTTTCACCCGAATGCGGCACTGAACAGTGAGCAGGGCAAGAAAACTACATGACCCCTCTAAACACAACCTGCTTCAATGTGTTGTGACGCTTCAAGAGAACTCCAGAGCAAACTCCACTGGTTACATGCCAGTTCAGAAATTGCTCCCACAAGCAGGAGAGTGTACGGACATCAATGACAGAGAAACAAGAAATGTAAAATCCAGGCTACCATCTGTTCCAAGGGATTGCAACCACCCAGGGGTCCCAACCCATATACCATTCCGCCCCTCCGAAATTGGATTGCGGCCTCTTTGGCCTGGGACCAAGCCCAAGCGCTCTCTTAATACATGAAGCACAAGTGGCTCTGGACTCCTTTCTCCACACTGGTGCTTGTGCAAGCTCTTGCTGCTTGTGATCAGCTCGGAAGCTTTAAAGGACAAACTTTCTCATCTTGTTTCCAAAACGACATAAGTACAGGTGAACAAATTAGATGCCCTTATTGCTGTGCCTGCTGCTGCAGACCGATGCCACAAACTCTACTGCCTCTCCTGCACTTGTTTTGTAACCAGTTTTGTGTTCCATGAACACACACCATGGTGTACGCTGTTTCCTAGAAATGGAGAAAAGTCCCTTAATGTGGCATTAGTCCGCTGTGGTATCTTACACAACTGAGCTCTGCTTTTGTCTTTCTGCGTTGGCCAGTTATGCTGCAATCACTTTGCCTGACCTGTGATCTGACTCCAAAATCCAGCTCACTTCTGAAATTATTGCAGCAGGATCCACAAATGTAAAGGCTCCAGAACTGCAAAGGCTACCAGCCTTCCTTCAGCTCCCCAGTCAGGTGAATGGTCTCTTTGTCTCTATGACTCCAGTAGACAAGAATATGAAGATGGCAAAATATCAGCCCACGAGCATTGCAGCAAAGCTAATTGTACGTTGTGTCACCTCCTTTCTCCTCACTGCCAAGATGCCATACGAACAAAACAGTGCCAGGCAGTTAAGATAAAACAAAAAACTTTAGCAATAATACAACCAATCCTGAAGAAGAAGCTCTACCTCTTAATATAAAAGGCACATGTAAAGAGAAAGACAGATTGGGAAAAATATTCAGAGAGAACAATATCCACACAAAAAAAGCACACCATCACTTTTCTTTATCGACATTTCAGCCCAGCAGATGCTAATAATTCCTGGCTATTAAGAGGTACAGGATAGGTAGAAACTTGTGAGGCAGAGACGTGGGCAGCTGTAATCCCTTTACCTAGCCTCCCTGGTTCAGCTGTTTTGCATCCCACTGTGTCCTAGCGATGGTGAAAGCACCTAAGAGAGACAGGCAAGAAGTCACGCCATACCAACTGCCAACGCTACAGAAAAGGGTACGATGGTGCTCCACACTGCCGACTGCTACAGGTTATCCTGAGATGCACACAGGTGTTTTTCTCCAAATTCTGACAATGCCACGGCATACAGTCGCTACGTAAACAGCTGGTGGAGATTTTAACACCCTAGTGTTAAGACAGGCAAGAAATCTATTTACCGTCTTTCCCTCCAACTGAAGGATTTTTCAGTCCTTTCATCAACAAGCATCCGTGACAACTTCACACAGGCTCCTCACCCATTTTCCACCCAGGAGATGTCATTATGGAGCAGCACCTGAAAATGCTGCCCACAGCACCAACTCCTGTGAAGGAAGATGAGTGCTCCTAGCTCTGTGCTCGCACTTCACTAACCGGAACCCATCTGCAGCTCTTCCCATCTGTAAAGTTGGGCTAACTCCCAGTTACCAGCCTGTGATGATGCAACAGAGGTGCAATTTTGCTTGTAACTGAGTTTTTGTATTAGCCACTTATTTTCCAGATAAGTCTACACACGCTGCAATAATATGCTTCAAGAAGTTCTCACTGACAAGTCAGATACTTTAAGACAGAGAAAATAAGGAATTGAGAGACAGCAAGCTTATTAGTATTAGTGTTCACATTAACAAAAAGCTTGAGATAGAGAGTACACTGAATACACTGAGGGGGGAAGGGATAGACAATTGTAACAGGAATTAACAGGAAGAAATTAACTTGAAATGCGACTACTCAAATTCCAAATTCTTGAACGCAAACTGATCCGAGTCTGATGCTTTCACTTGGCACAATTATTCTGTTTCAAGAGATTATTTCAAAGGAAGAATGGACAGTAAGTTCTCAGCCCCAGATAAGAGAAAGACTGGTGGGGCTTAAGTTAGAGCTTCAATTTCCCTCTGTTTAGGCTACATCACCCTTAAGACAGCTTAAAAAAAAAAAAAAAAAAAAGAATTCAAGATAGTCAAAGTGTCCACAAAGCTGATTCTAAACATACAGATTGGAGTCATCATCCGGTTCTGGTAGCTCATTTTGTTCTCCACCTGACCTCCATTTATTTGCTTGGAAACAGTTTCTGGTCCATTTTGAAGCAAGCATTTCTACAGATCAGGTGAATGTAAGGGTGTACTACTGTGTATAGAATACACAGATGTATATAACGATCATTATTATGTTTAAAATACAGCACTGAATGTGAAACAGAACAAACCAGACTTGCATCAAACATTTACTGTATTATCCTGTACCCTTTCACTGACCCTTGCAAATTAAAGTCAAATAACAGTAATTTGGGAACTGGGAGCATTTTTTTTGAAAAATATAACTTGTGAAAGATTTAACTGCATTGATTTTGAAATGGAACGTGATGCAGTTGTCCTTTAAAAGAAGGTCAAAACTTAAGAAGTGCCATGAGCAAACAGATGAGTTGGCTGGAGCAACAGGCTATGCTTAGAAAAAAAATACCATCCCAGACTGCATGCTGTGGCTAATTCTTGAAACTCTAGAAAAGAAACAGGATCCACGCTCGTAGCATACAAGAAAATCATGGAAGTGGTATTTGTCAGGTTTCGCATTGGTCTTCCCTACCTTCCCCCTTCCCCCTTTTTTTTTTTTGAAGTGCCAACCAGGATTACTCACTCCCAACACAGCTAGTTTGCTCATTCAAAAGCACATCACTACATGCCAAGCAACTTCTAACTATTAGCTGTTTCTTTTACGTATTAATATTTTATTTACTCATAATATTAATGCTGGTTTAGTTGGCGTGGTTGCTGGACTAGAGATTTGTTAATCTGTAATGCTTAAAAACAACAACAACAAAAAACCTAAGAAGTTTGCTAAAGCTCTGGTAATCTTATACCTCTTGCTTCTCGGGCCGGGTCCACGAAGCCTGGAGAGAACAGATATAGAACACAACAACAACAGGGAAAAAAAAGCAATAAAAGTTTATCAAAGGTTGCTTTTAGGTATCATAGCGTATGCACCACACTACTTTCTTAGTACATGCAGGCTCCAAGTTGTGTATCTCGTGCGTGGGGTGGCTGTGATTTCCATTTCCCAACCTCAATTTCCATTTGCCTTCGGAATATAATATCCTAAAAACTGATCTTCAAGTGACTAAACAAAGGCTAATCATATCTAGAGACTCTGCTTCTGTTCTTAAACTTGGGTGACTATTTCCTCTGTCACATCTCACCAGTTCTAGAAACAGGCCCCCAGCACACAAGGTAAATGAATCTGATGACCTACGTCACTTAATTGCAAAGTTCTGCACCAGTTTGTTAGCCACCCGAACATACTAATTATTATTAATGCTCGTAGCATTGAGCTGATCATGCATTTGTACAGGTTTTTACATGCAAACTGTGCCAGGAGTAGGAGCCCTCAAGCTGCGGAGCACTGAAACACTCCGACCCCTGCACAGGAGACCTCAGGGCAGAACCGTGTACCTCCAGCTGACCATGCCCAGCTCATTACGGCTGGGGATGTGCACACCCAATCCTTACTGGGCTCGGGACAACCAAACGACAGGCATCAGTGAAACATGCACAAACCTTACTGGTAAACATACATTTCCCGTTCAGAGAGAGACAGCAACAGCGTGGACCATATTCACTCTGGTTTGGAAAGACCAAAGTTGCCGAGTTCCCTTTTTCCCCCTATGAATTTCATATGTTTTCCTTCTGGTGCCTATTTCAATCTCAATTTGATCCTTTTCAATTTAGGAGGCAAAAATCACCTGCTAATATCACAGCTATGATAGCATTTTTGAATGCGGGGCACAAGCATTGCTGGCATGTGGATATAACAGCATACACAAAAGTGACGTTACAGAAATGGAGATGAAAGTTAAAGAAATGAGAATAAAAAGCACAGTATTGTTTCCACAGTGCTTCCAGTGAAAAATACAAGACTTAAGTATTAACAAATGGTACAGACAGTCTCATTTTATAACATTTTAGATAAAAGCAGGCTATTTACTTCTAACTTGAGGCCTGAGGTGGATCCACCTGAAGAAAAAGCTCACCAGCACACGCATGGGCTGGGACTCTGCCCAGCACTCCCATAATCTCATCAGTTCTATAGATCTAGATCTCTTGTGCACAAGTTACTGAAAACTGAGCAGGCAACCATCATCAGAATTCAGCATAATCCCTTTTTCATGTACGAGTTATGCTCTCTACCTGAGCTAGCCAGGGGACTGCCTCATTCGTATCACCCCTTTCAATCCTCTCCAATGAGTTTCTATAGCATCAGCACAGAGGGATGGAAAATTAGATGTGCCTTTGTCCAGTGGTGTTCACCGCCTGTCAACCTAGAGGAAGAGGGAGGGAAAAAGCCCGTTTCCACACTCATTGAGCCTGCTGCTTCTTTGTACTGGGGCTGGCGGGTGTGGGGGAATGGCAGAACCACCAGCTCCATCCTGGAGAGCTTCAGCTTAGCTCTTCCTCACTGAGACTAACAGATACACAAGCTCACATCTGTAGGATGCACCTTCCCCAGAGGGAGAACCAAGACCCTCATGCACACCAGCATCTTCCCTTCAACTAGGAAGCAAGGAGTTAAATGGGAGCATCTTCAATTGCAAGGGAGTTTCGGGGGTCTGCCAATGTCGTCTACTCTCTGCATCACTGAATATATACCTGCTGCCGGCAAGATGTTAAAAGACCTGCAGAAAAGCATCGCCTGTTCCCCATCCCTTTCCTCACACACTGAACTACGCTGCTGGGCAAGAAACCCAAGACTGTCTCAGCAACTGTTCCATGGAAGTTCACGTAAGAGTAGTCAGTCACTGCCTCATCCAAAAATCTGACAGGAAGCATAACTGTGTCTGCAATGAGATCATAAAACCTGCACACACCAATATACAATAGATTAAAACTACGTAGACACTGAAGCGGAGTTGATGTTCTGCAAGAGAGAGAGAAGAAGCATGTCTCTTTTAAAGGGTATAACGTCCAGTGAAGGCGATGAGGAATACAGCATACTGGCCAAAATCAGCATTACGAGTGGTAACAACAACAACAACATTCTCCTCCCCACATCGGCACAGCAATAAATACTTGAGGAAAGACAAAGCCAAATCATTGCAAATAATTATGGTAATAACTTTCCAGGGCTGTTAGCTCTTGCTGTGTTCTGCAGCAGATAGAGAGGAATTTCAGTCTGAAAGGAAACAAGTTTTTCCTAAATAACGTGTTTCTACATTTGCAACCAAAGTAAACCACTTTTTTTTTTTTTTCCCCTCCTCTCAAAGTACCAAGTGCTCTGAAGTACCTAATTCATGGGAGTTAAGGCACCTGTACACCTTGAAAAATAAGGACTGCTGTATGGTTACTGAAGTAAACAAGTAAACACCCTGTAGCAAGACAGATGCATCCAAGTTTCTAACACATGTTCAGAGTTAGGGCTCAGTATTTTTAGAAATTGTTCTGTCTCTCCCACACCATCCATTTACCTGTGCTGTCCCAGAGCCAGTAAGTGGATGGTAAACTGAATGTACACAGCGTAGCATGTCATCAGAGCCATTCTGACCTGAGGATTTTCTGGAAGTCTGTACCATTCACCTGAACTTGCAACACAAGATTGAGGATGAGAAAAAGGAGAGAGAGAGAGAGAGAGAGAGAGAGAGAGAGAGAGAGGGAGAGAGAGAGAGAGAAGAAAAGCCTGCCTTGAAAGCGAATGGCATATGATAGCACATCTTTGTCGCAAAGGTTTGAACCAGTACATGATGAACATGATGGTACCTCAAACCTTTGATTTTCTCCTCCTCTGCTAAGCAGCTACCAGAATATATAACATCATTCCTTAATATCCATCACTGCGTTGAACAAGACATGTGAGAGTCTCAAAAATGCTTAGCAGTTTTGCCACTGAGATCTCATTAGTTTAATTGGGCTGGACAGACAGGACTCTCTGTAAACAGGCTCTCCGACAGACTTCTGCTTGATTTAGTCTTATTTCGGTTCTTATATTCTTCTCTGTCAAAGCTCTTTTCCCTGGCTGGATTCCAAATTCTAGTGCTAGAAGCGCTGGAGCATTTAACTCTTCTCATCACACTCCTAGACTGAGACAAGACCATGAATAACCTTACCCTATAAAAACAGGCCCGCCAATCATGCTGTAGTCAAAGCCCAAGCACACAGCTTTCAAAGGCAATGGGAATCTCTCCCTAAACTTTGCAGGGATTTACACAAACCTTTGAATCCAGAAGACATGAAGATTTCTCTGCTGGGGGGAAATTAAAGCTACAAATCTTTGGCACCCCTGATAAAAAAGTTACACATTACCAACATCGTGAAGAGCTGACACCACGGAGATAATATAAAAAGCTCATTTGGGAGGCTGTAGTGCAGAATGGTAGCTACGTGGATGTCTGACAGTGGTTACCTCTAAGACTTTAGATGTCTTTCAGCTGCTACCTTCATGAATCAGAATCCCTCGTATTCACAACGTAGCTCAGCCTTGAAGTATCTTGTCACTAGAAGATTATTAACGAGCAGTAATTCCTTATTCCAACTTTTGTCTAAGTTTTCTTCAGCTCTAAACTATGCCTCCTAGTCAACTTACTACACAACCATTATGCAATATTCAGAGTAATAAAGCCCATCCTATTCTTGTCTGGTAAAGGGGAATTCTGCCCAATAAAAATCCCAGCGCCTTTTTCAAAAGAAAAAAACTGCTAATTATTTTTGCCTTTTAAGAACAAAATGATGCGATCCACAAAACAGGTGAACACGAAGGCAGTGAGGTTTTTGTGCTCCTAGTACATGCAGAGTTAGCATACAGAAGGGCAAGAATGAATTAACAGGTTCATTTTGGTCCACTACATCTTGGAGAGAATACCCCACGCCTCTTCACCTGCCATACTCCCGGATGATATCATTATCATGATGACAGCATGGACAACACTGAAATCAGGGTACTCATTCCCACCTCCCAGCTTGGAAACAGAAGACAGAAACCCCATTCACAAGTCCCCTGCGACTGTATGTCCCTTGGCAAACTCCTCTGAAAAGGAGCCAGGGCCTAGTGCTTTGTAAACGGTTTCAGCTCGGACCCACACAAGCAAGAATTACAAAGCATTTGTCAGTTGTTACAAATGGTGATGGCTCTTTGCACTAAAGGACACCTATGGCTGTGAGAGCTGTGAGAGCTCCACCTTGAGCTGTGGAGCTGGCCCTTTAGTAGACAGTCTGCAGGACCACAAGTGTTCTCTCCATGGAGGCAGGGAATCACCGTGATTTCCACGTGCATCTGCCTGTTGCCATCATGCAGTGTATATCAGCAAAGGCACGAAGGTAAGAGCAGCACTGATCCCTGCCAGTGAGCCCATGGTTTGGGGAGTGGTGATACCTTCTCTTCATTGCTGATGTTCCGGGTTGAAGTTCTCCAAGTGATGGAAGGGATTGGGTCCCCCGATGCCTCACAGGTCAGCGTGATCTGATCCTCCAGCTCCATAGCTGTTTTATTCTCCACGTATGTGATTTTGGGTTTTGCTGAAAAGAAGGAAAAACAACCTTCATTCAGTTGCTGGTCAGAACAAAGCTTGCCTGTAAACAGCGATGTCTGAAACAAGCAACATGGGGGAAAAACGCTTTTAAACTGGCAAAAGTTTACTGCCATACGGAGAAGGGGACAGAGCGATGTGTGAGTGATGCCCAGGATGGGGGTGTCTCCTTGCAGAACTAGAAGACCTTTTCTACCTCAGCTTACAGCTTTTTTAGATTTGGATTCAGCCCTCTGGGCCTGGAAGAAGCCTACGAACCTCACACCACCCCCACGCACAGGACTGTATTTATTTGTTATCAATGAAGCAGCAGAATGGAGTGGGCAAATGTTTCAGACACAAGCTCAGAAATTGTTTTGCCTAGCATGATGGAACAGAGGTGCACAGCACTATTTGGGAAAGAAGCAGTGTTGGATAAGCCCCATCAGGCAGTATCTGGGATAAGGAGGCTACTTCCAGCTTCCACTAGTGAGCTACCAACAGCCAATGGGCTTGAAAAGGGAGGATGAGACCATGCTTACCAAAGACTTTCAGATGAATGGTGGCATCCTGCTCGCCAGCCTTGTTCTCAGCGATGCAGATGTACTCTGCTTCGTCACTCTTATCCACCTTCTTGATGATAAGCTCGGACCCATCATAGTTAAAACTGTATTTCTCTTCATCATCCTCCGGCTCTATTGGCTCGCCATCCCTGCAGAGCACAAAGCACACTGGCTGTGTTGGGGAGAAGCAGTCGAAGGCTACTTGTTTGAGGTTTTATGTTAATGAGAACTGTATTATTACCCTGAAACACACATCATAGTCTATATGTAAGAGCTATATACACCACTGTGTTTATAAACACCACCTTAGTGAAAACCTTCACAGTCACACAGAATCAGCACACTGTGTGCAGTATCTTACTTTGTCCACGTCATGGTTGGCTCAGGAAAGCCATCAGCATCACACGCTAAGGTGACAGACTGGCTGAGGTTGGCAGTGGCGTTCATAGTGCTCTGCCTGGCACGCACAGAAGGAGGTACTGGAAGAGAAGGAAACCACGCTGAAGTTAGCAAGGGGAGACAAAAGATGTAAGCAAGAATAAGCCCTGGAAGGCTCACTGTAAATTTCTACAATACAGACAGATGCCACTAGTGATTTAAACCCTTGAACTGTCACTTGCACGTTTCGGCCAGCAGGTTTGATGCATGAGCTCTCCAATCAGCTTAGGGAAGGAAAAGCAGGGGATGGAGAGATGCACGGAAACTTGGTACCGTGGACAAAACCACTCGTGAGTCTCAACTGGATCAATACCTCACTAAGTCATTAAGCTTAAGCTTTTTCTTGGTATGATGATTTCCTGTAAACAGCTGGTAAACACTCATGGATGTTTTTACTTGACACAGCAGAGAAAGCTTAGTAAGCTGTCGGTAACTCCTGAGTGTGAATCTAAGGCAACGTTTCCATCAGCAGCTTGGAGTGCAGGTACTATAGGCCTCTACCATTTACTAGTCTTAACTCTGTGCTACTCACCATTTACGATGACCTGAATATCTTTGAAGTTGATCTCCCCACGAGCCAAGATCCGGCCCTCACAGCGGTACATCCCTTCATCTGTTTTCTTGATTCCCCGGATCTGCAGGTAGTTGTTGGACAGGACTATAAATCGAACTAGAAGAGAAAAAAGGAAAGTTCATCCAAGGATCCTCAGGAAAGCTCAGTGCAGTTAACAGGTTCTTCACCTCTCCTTGCCCTTTCTGAGTTGGAGATGAGGCTTAATGTAATGAAACTTCCCTTCACATCACATTAAAATGGAGATACTGCAGTAATCAGATCTGACATTGTCAGGAAAGAAAACCAGACAGGGATAGCAGACAAATTGCTCTGGTACTGTAGTATACACGCAGCTATGAAAAGATAAATACACACACACACAAACACATTTACATTTCAGTACTATCAGAGAAGAAGCAATTTCAAACTTGACCCTCTTGCCCAAGGGTGGCCGAATTCAAGTCTTACTACAGTTCCCTTGTGCCTGCAACAAGATGTCGGAAACAGCCGAGGCACTAATGCTCGGCTGGAGGTGGGGCTCTGGAATCCTCACTGCCAGTGAGATGCCACTCTGAGCAAGACAGTCTGTAGCATCTTGAACTAAAAGGAAAAGCTCTCGCCAGGAGCTTTTAGCCATTTTTCCTTAGGACTACTGTAAAGCGTCACAACACGCAGCTCTTCTGTCTGATGACATTTTCTGTTCATCTGAAAAATGCTTCCAGAATTCCCTAGCCTAAGCCATTGTAAAAGCCTGATGACCGTCTGTCTCTGTGGGAACATCATAGTCCTGCCTCTGCCAAATCACAGCACCTTGAAAAACCATATTCACATCCTAAAACCTAGTGTTACATGCAAATGACTTTTTTCTCCCTTGTGAGTGCTACCACTTTGTTTTCCTGAAATGATCTTGAGCCCTGATGGGAGGTGGACATTTGACCCCTAAACAGACAAGCACCGACACATCTTGCACCTTACCATCTTTTTTTAGGATAACATCCCTGCCTTTGTGTTTCCAAATGATGGTAGGAGGCAGCGAGCTGACCACATCACACACAATCACAGCATCATCTCCTTCCTTGAATTCCTGAGGAGTGGGAGCGTTCTTGAACATCAGCTTTTCTGAAAGCAATGGAAGGAGAAAGTCACTGCAGCTTTTTCAACACACCTCAAGCTGTGCTCCCAGCTCAAGCTTGGGAAAAAAAAAAAAAAAAAAAAGAAATCCGAAAGGGCATATTTTCCAGAAATCTGCTTGCCCCAGAGGGCAGGATACACAGGATAACCTGACCCAATACACTGCACTGCGACCCAGGAACCCCATTTTCCAGCCCTGCCTCCCATGCTTATCAGCGGGCCAAATCAACACTCTGCTTAGCTCACAGATTTGCCCACAAGGTGAAAAGAAAATGTCAACTTGGAAGCTACTGCCCAGCTCCCCAGCAAGAAGCGGAGGAGCTGCTATCACGGCTCTGTTGGACAACATGCCAATAGCTAATTATAAGCCTTCTGAACGTGTGAAGCACTTTACTAACATTAGTCTTATCTCCTAGCATGTTTGTCATCCACAGAAGCTGCTCTGTCTGCTTGTTCCTCCTGGACATTTATGATGCACCAGAATCTTTTCCTTCTGCTGTCTTGTCTTTCGGAGTAATTTAAGCAGCAGACAAGCTGTTAAACACTTGACAAGCAAAGGTCTCAATATCTGTTTTCCCCTCAAAACCAAGGAGAAGAATCTTCTTAACACCCTCCTTCCTCCCCTTTAGCAATAGCCTTTTCTAGGAAGGTAAGGTGTCTCCCCCTCCCCAATCATGCCTCATACATGTGCAAAGCAGACCAGAAAATAGCCTCAGAATTGCTCTCTTACGGAAAATTTTGACATTGACGGTGGCCTCGGAGTCTCCCTCCTCCACGCTGCTGACAACACATTTATAGATGCCAGCATCATCGATGTTGGCATTGTAGATGGTGAGGGTGGAGGAGAAGTCATCGTTTCGCACCACTGAGATGCGCTGTTGGTTGGGCGTCAGCTTCTCACCATTAGGAGAAAACCAGGAAATGTCTTTGTATTTGGCTTCCCCTGCCACTAGGGACAATAAAAAGAAAAAGCAAATTCAAATGAGTTCCCAACAAATATGCACAGAGGGCATTAAATACAACCAGGAGCACTATGTGGAAGACTGAACCAAGGGAAGGGCTTATCGTACCTGAGAAGCAAACAAAGAAAATTATCTTTCACCACTGTGAATGGTCAGCTGCTGTCCTGCAAAAATGATATTAGTTGTTTGCTTGTTTTTCATATAATCTAAACGGGAACAATTTTGTTTCAGGTCACAATGGCCTTCCATGCATCCTGGGATCCCCTGTCCCAGCCCCTCCACCACATATGCAGTTTGAGGGGAAAAAAAATATATAACTTCCTGCTTCAGCTCCACCATGTTTTGAATAACTGCCTGTATTTGCAGGCTGGGCTACTTTGTGTATCCAAATGGTGACACTGCTGTAGCAGCAGCTCTGGCATTGATCAGCTTAAACCTCCTGCCGCATTGAATGTAAATTAGTATTGGTACTAACTGGTTCCAAGCTGTGCCTCTCCTGCAGCTCCCATCTCTGCATTCCTGTGCTGCTTCGTTCTTTGGGACAAGCTCCTCCTACTGGGGAGGCTTTAACTGATCCCCAAGTTTTCTGAATGCAAGTGTCACCAAAACAGCACTTGCAGAACACTTCCGTTTTCAAAACAGCAGCATTAACAAATTGTTCTGCAGTTGAGCATCCCTGGATCAGTCAACGGCATTACTTGTCCCAGCTGGTATGCTCCAGAGGAAGTGTGGGCTTCTGACAGCATTTTGCACCCAGAGCTCACGACATCATCTATCTGATCTGTGCCAAGCTCCGTGATGCGATTATTGGTGTGCCAGCATACCAATTCCTCCCACTAGAAGCCAGGCTAGCTGCTTTGAAGAGGACATGTAGATAGTAATTCAGATAACACCATAAAATTGTAGATCCCGCTCTGGGAGACATGGAATGTGTCAGCACTGCACCTCCTGGTGCAGGAAAACAGCCTGGGGCAGTCAGGAAGCTAAACAAACACTAAGTTTTGTCACAAAGAAAAACAAAACTACAGATTTCCAGCAGCATTAAAATCCTTAGCTGCAGAGATGACGACTCTGAAGTGACCCAGCACTCCTATTAGTGCTCTTAGCAACTCATTAGAATAAAAATTTGGGAAGAAAAAGTACCCAGCAAAACCAAGCTTAATTCTAAATTCAAAAGATCAAAGAGCTGCGGAAAGATGCAAGGTGCCATCGTTGTGGCTATTGCTCAAGCTTAGAGACAACATTTCAGTTGCTGTTTCTTTTGTTTTTCCATTTTTAAAGCTGTTTGCTGGAGCTGCTCTCTGCTACCAGCTCTCAAGGGAGAGTGCATTTAGTGTTCCTGGTAAACAGCATGTGTTGCCTCTGCTCCTCAGCCTCATAAAAATATAAGGGCATATAAGAAAGAAAGAGCAAACAATCTTGCAGCTAGACCCAACAAGAGAGCTTTTACCAGACTTAATACCTTGATCAACCTTCCAGCAAACCCAGATGTAGACACCTGACGCCATAAGCCATCACTCACCTTGACATAAGAAGAATTTGGATTCTCCAACGCTGATCTCCCCCTGGCTTGGAACGATATCCACTTGTAGAGATGCTGGAAAAGAAAGGAGCATGCAGGATGGGGTTAGACAGTAAGAGTTGTCTACAGTCAAAAAGCTTGGCCAGGCGTCCGACCCCTGTGCCGGCTCTACACATCCAATGCAGGAGCATAGGGTGGAAGGTGCTTGGCTTCATCATCATTGCTCTTTGTCAGTATTTATCTGAGCGTACAGTGCCGGGGTCCCTGAGGATCCAAGAGAACTTGCTAACATTCCGTCACTTCCAGTCCATCATAAAACTACACAGAATGACACAGTGCGATTGACCTTCGAATCGGCACCACACTGCAAAACACAGGAGTGCGGATGGGGTGCACACCAGAACATCGAGTGGCTTTTAGGGACACCTCTGAATGTTAACTGGAACTGGCTCCAAGACCTATTCTGGCAGCACTGTACACAGGTTATCTTTGCTTTGGAGATGACTTCTTGCTCTGTAAGGTACTCGTGCCAGTCCCAGTCACCAACCATCACAGGTGGGAGTCCCTGGCTCCTTGGCAGTATCTTCCAGTCTAAGCCCACGCAGCCAGTGAATCCAAGGTGCCCACAGCAGCCAGAGCATAGCTGGATGAAGAAGGCAATCTCCTCCAGGACGCATTGATGAGGACTGCCGACAGTTTGTGA
This sequence comes from Anser brachyrhynchus, assembly GCF_964034855.1. Taxonomy (NCBI): domain Eukaryota; kingdom Metazoa; phylum Chordata; class Aves; order Anseriformes; family Anatidae; genus Anser; species Anser brachyrhynchus. The sequence goes on from NC_137718.1 coordinate 1,947,428, forward strand.
TTTCTGCCTTCACAGTAGTGGCTGAGACTTGCTTCCAAGTTCATCCAGGCACTTTTCACCTAACTCCCTAGCACAGAAAAGCACTAGTGCTATACTTTGGTGTATTCTGCTGTCTTCTCACAGAATATCATCAATCCTTTGGCTTTTATGTTAGAAGTGAGTTTCTGTTTGTTTGTTTTAAATAAGAGACGGAAGGGGTTTTGGCAGCAGAGACACAGGAGGCGTTCTGTTGACCCCTGTGGGTGAAGTATCCATTACATGCCTGTCTGGAACCAAGGGAGCCTGGAGTCAGTGAAAGATGATGTACCTCCTGAGATCCCTGCAGCTCAATCTCCAAAGAATCATTTAAAATAATCTAAGTTAGATAATGATCCAGACAAAATATCTGAGGATACTGTTGCTGAAAGAAATCAAAATTAATCCTAGACCTTTTAGATCTCCCTTTGGACATCTTTATTTAATTCACATGTCTTGTCTGAGGGTACTCTCTCTCTTTCCTGTTTTCAATGAAGTACACATTGCCCTTTTAGCTCTTGCATTCAGCCTGTTTTATTTCTGGGTAATCTAATTCCTCTCAACTATACTACTCCAATATAATTCACTCCCAGACAGAACTGCAAATACAAAGAACCAAATATAATAAAAGGCTAAAGGTTTATTAGATTCAGTGCAACAAGAACTAAATAGCCTCCTTCTGTAGGCTTATTTTTTTGTTCTTGTTGTTCTATAAATCCTTTTGACATCTGAATATTACATCTGGAATCACATTCTCAGGTGCTCTTCCTGGGAAGATCTCTGCCATGTGGAATAACTGCAAAGGTACCGCAATGACCTTAGCATCAAATCCAGACAGCTGAATTCCTCCAGAGCAGATTTCTCCTTTGCGGCGCTAAAAAGACCATCTAGAAAGACTCTGCTGCACTACTATAGATTTGGACTTAACCTTCTGCACTACTATGGCGCTACTACTAGATTTGAGCACAGGCATCGTTACAAACTCAACAAATGCCTTGGGACAGCAGCTGCAGCAATGTGCAGCGATGCAGACACCCAGAATGACATTACAAAAGTTTCCAGTACGAACACCGTAGCAGCCAGAGGAATCAGCAGAACACAGACACATTTTAATAAATACAAACCTCTACTGGGACCTCTTCCCAGTGTTTTCAGATTGTGTACCAGTAGCAACATTCCTTATAGGACTTGGGAAATAGTTTGGCCCACAAACTGCGGGGCTTACACAGCAAGCGTATAGCCTTATGCAGAACGAAGGACCTCTGTCTGCTACCGTTAAAAAAAGGACATAAGTAATAAGATTTTCTGATAAGGTGTCTGAACTCAGGGCTCTACAGCACACTAGGAAAAGGGATGGGTTTAGAAGGCGGCTGTGCGACAGATGACATTCTGCAGGCTCGTATCCCAGTGGGACTTAGCTCACGTGTCCGTGGTTCTGGGTCACGCTGCTGGGACAACCTGGGTGCTTCTATTCTAAGATGCTCTCTCTGCTTTCATCTCTCCTCTAGCACACATTGACTTCCTTCAAAGGACAAGCTGTGTAAAAAAAAAAAACACGCAGAAAAGGCCCCCCCTCAGATGCTTATTCTAAGAAAGTGCTGACACACTTGAATCCATGCCCTTTACACTTGATTTACCTTACCCCAGAAAAACTGAGTAACACCAGTGTCATTCAACAAACTGCTGCTGTCAGAAGCACTGATTTATCTTCTCAAATTGTCAGTGTCTTCTTGAACGTTGCTATTAAACAGTGACAACGTGACTCCGAAGTCAGTGGCAGACAGTGCTGTAGTAGCACGCTGGCTGGAGAAATGGTGCAGGAGAGATGTAGCAGCACTCGGCCAGCCTAGGTCTGTGCTACCTGCTCTTGTTCTGGCACACTTGAGTGTTACAAACAACCCTCTTAGCATCCAGAGCCTGCAATTACCTACCTACCTTTCTCTTCACAGCCACCACCAGCTGCTCTAAACTGCTGCAAAACGTGACCAAAGGAAGCCCATCAGCTTCCTGCCCTTCCCCGTTCCATTAGCAAGTCAGACAGTGGCTCGATGGTAGCCTCGATCAGTGGCTACCATCACGTACCTCATTGCCCATGTCTGTTTTTGTGCCAGACATCCAGACTGTCCCTATGTTTCAGTGCCATCCTGCAGCACGGTAAGGGAACTAAACCTGTGTGTTCTCGTCTTTTCTCTTGTCTGCAGATACCAAACCAGACACCATGGACTGAGTTCCCTGGAACTTCAGAAGACGTAACTAATGAATGCCAACATTACTCACAACATTTTAGTTTCTCATACAGCTCTTTGCCCACTGTCTGCTGCTCTTTTGCATGGCCTTTAAGGAAGCCACCAATGCATTGGTGTTATCAACAAAGCTCCTACTCAGATTTGCCAAATACCTACCCAGCTTCTGCTGCAGAATCATTTATGTAAGCAACTAAGAGCAACACATGCTAAAGAAATCTGATAGACGGGCATTGCTGGCACTTAGGAATCCAAGTCTCTTTACCTTCTGACTAGCGTGCAGTCCCAGCTTTGGAGGAGTTGAGATGTTCAAGTGCTTTTCCACCTGTTGCACTGGAATAAGCGATTTAACTTCTTGCAGAACTGGAGCTTTAAACTCTCAGAGAATGCAACTCAAAAGAGATGTTGTGGCTACTGTGTTTTGCAAAGCTAGCTACGCTGTGCAGTAAAACACAGCAATTTTTGTGTTCCTGCATTGACTAAACAAAATACACCATAGACACTTCTGAAAAGACCTTCATCCACTATCAATGTATTTTGGTTTCCCGACCGTCAGCACGCTTTCTTGTAAGATGATGTCAGCACTGAACAGAAGCAGGTTCCGCCTGCACACACCCAGCGCCCTGTCAGCGCAAGGACATTCTGAGAAGCTCCCCCCATGACTCAAATGAAGTGCCAGCTTGCAGCTTTGGTGATGGGAACAGCAAGGACGAGGCAGAGACAAGCACCATAAATCCATCTGTGCTACCAAGGAACAGCTATGACACCGGGGCACCTCGCAAGGGAAGAGCTTTCTGCTGCGGTGGGCTCTGGAGCTGGCCTTGACACTTTGTCCTGCACCCCTGCCTTGGAGCCCCGGCTGAAGCCAGCGAGGCGGGGTGATGTAAAGCTTACCTTTTCAGCAGGATTGTGACTACCTAGTGAAATCAGTGACAGCCAGGATGGGGTTTGTTACATCCCAGCCAAACTAATCAGACCTCTTGATTTCATTTCAAATACAGTAAGATATTTTGGATTTTTATCAATTTTTTGGAATGGAGAAGTGTACATCTGGCCTCTTTGCTTGCACTGGGCGGAGCATGCTTTTTTGTCAAAGCAGTTCCGCAAAATCAACTTTGTTAAACTGATTAAGGAAGGGGACGGCTGCGTGTCCAGAAGCTTTCAGTCAAGGAAACTGAAAAACAGATCTGGAAATTAGGTATCATCTGAGAAGCAGAGTTCCCCTGAATTATTCATGTCAAGCTCATCCCTACTCTTTATTTTACACCAGGGAGAATTCAAACCCAATTGTTCTACTGATAAAGATAGGCTGGAACAATTTGCTGACATCATAACCTGGATAAACGGGTTCATCATAACAATGAACCATGTCTTAAATTACACAAACAATTGTTCCCTACCTGCTACTTTATTGCTTAGTCTATGATCAGGCTCACGAATCCAGCACTGACATGGATTGTAATCACTAATTATTATTTTTACTTTGCAGTTAAGAGAAACAGAGACTATTTTTTCCCACTCTTCATTTAATAGACACTGTAAGCCCATTTGTATTCTGCTTCCAACTTCAAGCAATAAAGGCCTTTTTAGCAACACATAAAAACTGCATTAAAAGGCCTCTTCATAATCACACAATAACACTTTTTATAGGTCTGCCCTCCCCCGTACCTTTTATCTGGTTACAAAGTTCCCTAGCCCCCCAGAAATGCTGAATAACTCCCCTTTGATTCGAAAAACTCCGTTAATGCAGCTTCGCGTTCATCTGTAGTTAAATATAATTAGCTTTGCATTTCAACAAAAGAAATGAGCTCAAATTAAGACATGATTTTGGTAAGAAGCAGGGAGGACGTCCTCCCGCTGGGCTAGGACTAAGGCTAGCACAGCAGGCTGTACCTGCTAAGCAAATAACGTGCCACGTGGAGCAGAGGTGAGCCTGCTAATTGCTGGGTAGCGGTTCGGCGTCTCTCTCAATTCACAAGGACTCGAGAGAAGCAGAGTACAGGAGCGCAGTGAGCGGCAGAAGCACACCCTCTGATGCGCACACACGCTGCTCTCGGAGACCCCATGAGTGTCTCAGGGCCCTGAGTAACTACTGGGAAGGACGCAAGGCCCTCCGCTTCCAGAGACAGGAGGCACTGGCACTAACCTGGGATGTGGCTAAGGCAGCATGAGCAGTCCCTTTCCCCCTTCTCTGACTGTTTGCCTGTCCTCTAGGCAAGGCTCACGGTTGAAGACCGAAGATGTTGCCACGCTGCTTCACCCACCTGTTGCCTTTGCTATGCAAGAATTTATCAATCTGTTTGGAAAAAACAAACTGGATGTTCATTCTTCCGCGGGTACTTTAGACAACTAATCTTTGGAACAAATGTTGGCAGATTCTACATGGATTTTCTGTCTTTCCTCTAATTACCCTACATCAACAGCTGCCACATAAATCACCTTCAGGGTGGTGGAAAAAATGAGGGAAGGAATCAGCTTCCCTCTCCGTATCAACTCTAACATTCTCTCAGCATAATAATATTACGAACTGAAACTTTTACTGACCCATGCTTCTTTTTAACCTCATCTGAAACGTCTCTTATTAACACTCCAAGTCTCAGTGACAGTCCTGAGACACACTTCCACTCGTCCAAAAGCTCACCCTAAATAAGGTCAGATTTTCAGTCTCTTGACCACTGAGAAAAATACCATGCAAGCTGAGAAAAATGAAAAAGAAATGAAAAAGAAAACTTGGACTTGAACAATAAAACTCTACTTGTGCCTACAGCCAGCTCAGCTCACATTTTCGAGCTCCTGCCAACAGATTTATGACCTATGCATGTGTGTCGCTTCCTCAAGCTCTTCTGTGCTGTTCCTGTCACTGAGTATTACTGAAGCAACTCTCTGCAAGCGCAGGCTCTCTACAGACAGCAGTTAGCATGCTATGAATTCACAGTATGAACAAGCTTCCCCGAATACCAAAACGGCAAACAAGTATCAGTGAACAAAGTACTAACTAGCCTTCGGAGAATTCTTGTGAGATTAGTACCTCACTACCCGGTCTGTCTGTGAAAGCCCGCCGTCTTACAAGAAGAAAAACAAGGCAGAGTTGTTCCCCTAAACGTGCAGGTAACGTACTCAGGTACAAATTCAGATTATTCAAACCCCTGGGCTACCACACTGCAGCTACTCTTCTGTTAGACACGTTTACAGGAGCCCCGGTATCCCAGCAGCTCCTCGTCTACATCCTCCTGCCTGGCTTCAGCGCAGCCCCCTGCAGCCACCAAAAGCAGCAATTCCTCTTCCTGTCACGGACGTGCCCGGGACAACTGTCGCAGCAAGGCAGGCGCTCTTTCACTGGACGTGCATCATTCACTGTCACTGCAGCGTTAAGAGGAACCACCGCTCAAAACAATGCCTGCTTTAAATAACACGGAGAGAGATTTGAGATGGGTTAGAAGTGTATACAGCTGGAGATCCACGCCTGAAACAATAAGCCCCCTTGGAACTGGCGTATCGCGGAGCAGCCGAAAGCTGCAGCAGTTGTTCCGAGGCTCATCAGGCTCCCTTTTCCTTCCCAGCCGTTAGTCCAAACAAAACCAACCCAGACAAGGAGCCATTTGTTGGTTACAGCTCCTGAGAGGCAATAAGGAAAGGAATTGCAAAGAATAATCTTCCAGGTAGGAATTTGTCACATCCCACAACTATGCCTACGGGATCAGCTTACTTGTTTGGAATCAGAGAGGGCAATGCCCCCGAACCTTCCTTAAACTGGACGCAGGCCATAAATCTGAGAGTCACAGCCATCGCTTTTGTGACAGCGAACACCCAACAAAGCATTGCCTCTGCCAGAACTTCGCCAAGAATCCCACTTTTATTCTGCCAGATGAAGAATTATTGGGATCGACTGGATCTAAACAGCGTTCAGCACCTTCCAGTTTGATGGAACAATTTGCAAAAAGCTCGGGATGCTCACCTGCCTTGCTGCAGCAGTTCTAATAATAGCCCAGGAAGCAAACTGACTGAGCACTTTGTGCTTAGAAGAAAAGAGCTGCTGTGGCCTCAGCAAGCACAATGCCCCAGGCAGGTAGAGAAAAGGAGATAAAGAAAGCTGGACTCATCTGTTTATACAAACACAGCAGGCAGGACTGCAAAGAAAAAGCCTGGAACCGTGCAGCCATGACACAAACAGAACTGCCATTTGCAGGAACCCACCAGTGGCGCTCTCTCACAGGAGGTCACCCGTTTCTTTAGGTCCTCCAGTCCCTAGGAGGCTTGGCTAAGCAGGTACGTTGGCTGCTCTCACTGCTTTGAAGAAAATAACTTCATGCAGAAAGAGTTCCAAAATATTTCCCAAAACACCGTCCTTACTATCTCTTTGGTTTTTCAAAAAGTCATTAAAAAATGAATTATTCTTCTGAGAAGGAAGTATGGGCAAAGAAAATGAAGTGCAGAGCAACAAATAACAGCCAACCCAAGACTATTCCCAGCTTTCTGAATTCACTGATCCAACTCCGCATCCACCCTGTAACAGAAGAGCTCACAAAAACCTGACTGAAGCAGCACCTGCAGGGAGCCTTGGTTTATGGCCTCAGTACAGAAGAACAAAGCGAATTTAGAGGCCCGGGGCCAGACCGCACTACCTTCTGTCATCAGGCTTGTGGAGTCTGAATTACGCACCTCGCTTCTGCTGATCTAAGGGCAGCTCTAAATACGGGCAGCTAGAACCAGCTGGGGCGGGACTCAGCATCCACGTATAGGCACTGGCTTTTCAAAGAGCTCGCCCTGCCCGCTGACACCATCTTTGACACCTGGCAACAAATGGGTTTATGGAAATTGCTGGAAAGAAATGCAGGCTGAAAGTCGAAGTCTAGAAGCAAACCAGCTCACAGCACCAACCTTCAGTTTTCTGTCCCCATTGCTTTTTTTTTGCATTACATTTCCCTGTGACATGCAAGTGAAGCTAAGAGAAAACGCGTTAGCTTTTTCCAAATGAGAAGCAGGAAGGTTTGAGTGAGTTGTAGTGGCAGAACCCTAAGTTCACTTCTTAAAGACCGTACCTTTAATTTGGCTCATTTCTAGCTAAAATTCCTCCATTAAACTGTGAAGTGTATACAAAATTCCAGAAATAAATAAAATTGACTAGAAAAGAAAATAGTATCTACGGAGTGTAATGCACACAGCTTTGTGAGTAAGGGTAGAATTTGTAAAGCTGGCGAGTTTGGCAGATTATGGTGAAAGCATTCAAGATTTAAGATACAACAAAGGCTTAGCAAGACAAAGCCATGCCTCCTGTACAGTGCCGTGTTATTAAAAATGCACTGGCTGCTCAGGAATAGGAGGCGGGCAGCCGGGATTGATCTCAGCTGGTCTGCTGATCCAATTCCTTCTTCCCCAGTCACCATGGTAACTGCTCAGTAATTCTGACACGAATCGGAGGAGGGGACTGTCGATACCTTTGGGGAATAGCAAAACAAAGATTCACAGGGGAAGCGAACAGCAGCTTACCACAGTGCCGTGACAACACGCAAAGAGAAGGACGTGGCCACAGCAACACCCAGAATCAGGAAAAAACAAAGCCACCAGGATCTTCTCTTGACTTTCCTCCAGCCTCCGCGGGATAATGCAGCACCCGAAGTAGGTCCAAGGTGATTTTATAGGAGGAAAATCCCCCTTCCAAAATGCCTTTTGGCTGCTGGGAGTGGGAGAAAACTCGCTCACTTGTTGCTTTAAGAAACCTGTCTGCTTTCCCAAGGCAAATACGTCTTAATTTGCCTCCTAACAGAGTGTAACCTATCCGATCAGGAACCTAGCTGCCTGCGGGGCTGGGCATAGGCCCACGATGCACCCCACGAGGGACAAAGCCATCCGTCCGAGCTGAAAGCCTCACACAGCAGCCCAGCCCATCTGCTGCCCTGCAAGTGGCCGCATTAGTTAAGCTGCACCCTGCCAAAGGACGATGTCCTGCCGAAGCAGCTGCTATCAGCGAGCCAGCCAGCCCGTGTAGCCATGAAAACACTGACAGGGAATTCAGAAAGACTGCTTCTAAGCTTAATTTAGGTCAATATTGTTTTAATTCCGGACAAAGTGATATACCTAAGATGATGCAGGCAGCGTGGGGCAGAGAAAAGGAAGAATGCAGATTCTGCCCTTCCCTTGCCCAGGTTGTGACCCAGTCCTTCATAAGTACGGGACGTTTCCAAATATTGCCCAGAAGTGCTTTTATTTTTTGATAAAAGATACACTAAAACTGATACCATTAACACCTTCTCCTGCAGAAATGTATAAAACAAACTGAAGCTTCTCAGACATATCAATAGTTTTATGGGGAATGGTTTTATGCCTCTTCTGATGACATTCTTGATAAAAACGTTTTATTGCTAAATAGCCCTATTTGCCACAGCAAATATTTTCATTTACCAAACTAAGCCAAGATGTTTTATGGATCCATTAAATCACAGAATGGACAAAAGTAATTGAAAACTAAGGAAGTTACAATCTTCTGCTGAACAGCAGCAGGATGGATGAGTGGCATTGCGTTATGGGTATAGTAAGGAAGAAAATGAGAACAGGATTCGTAAAAGCTCAGGATTCTAATCTTACTGCAGCTAGTTTGTCTTAGCAGCTCTGCTGAGCACCACGTACACGTTCATTAGTCATCAGGAAGCTGCAGTCTTCTCTGGAGCAGAATTACTGCTTCTCTTCCAATGCAGAAGTAGCTAACAACCCTGGAAGAGCTCTTGGGATGTCAGAGTCATTCTGAAAAAGAAACAATCCCCGTGATGTGCATCCGCTTCCACTACAGTCTACTGCAAGTTCACCTTACTCAAACTGCAGTAGCATTAGAGCACGAGATATGATTCTCAAGTCTTGAAAAGAATTCTTATACCACTTTATTAAAATGGCAATCTTGTTTTGGAACACATTTTTAGCAACAGTTAACATGGGACTAGCTGGGAAGTTTGAAATTAAGTCTTGTCTTCACAGAAATGATTAATTTCACCGTAACGTTCCTGTCACCGCAGTCATCCAATTTGCTCGAGGAAGCTGCATTCTAGGTCTGGCTCATTCTTTCCGTGGATGGACAGCAGCTCCCATTCTGTGTAGCAATTCCTCCATCTGCCTGACCTATCACACGTTGGCTCTGGAATTCCTCAAGAGGAAAACAAACATCTCTTTTTGGTCACTTTGGTTAAAAGGAAGAGCAGAGAAAACATGAAATGTTTTTTCCTGCTTGCTCCTCCCAAGTTTCTCACCTTCTGCTTAACATTACACTTTTCCTAAAGCACTTACATCAAGGTAACAGCAATCAGTCCTCATCGATACACCTGCCATGGCAGGCATCTGTTCTGCCACAGACAATATCTGTTTTTCATCCGGCTCGCTGTTTCTGTTCAAAATTAATGAGAAAAGTGGCTGTAACGGTACACAAAAGATCAGGTCAAAAATCAATTCTGTCACTTGGGCAGCATTGTTACCTGGCCATAAATCAAGCGAGCCCATAACACAGCGGTGCCGATTTGCTGACAGCAGCATCCAAGACTAGCTGCACGCACAGCCACTCCTAACCCACAGGGCACGAATTTATTATCTATGAACCTGTCCTTTGGCAGCTCAGGGGAAGACAAAGAAAATCTGATCATTAAAGGGAGAAGACAAAGGACTATTCTGCAGAAGCAGAGCACCTCAGCTGTTCCTCTGACATCTTTCCCTCCAGACCCTTCACCATCCTTGCAGCCCTCCTTTGGGTGCTAACTACTATTTCACGTCCTGCTTACACTGCAGGGCCCCAGCCCGCACCCAGCGCTCGAGGTGAGGCCGCAGCAGTGCGGGGCACAGCGGGACAATCCCTTCCCTCGACCGACTGAGCCTGATGCACCCCAGGACGTGGCTGGCCCAGAGACTCAGGTTCAACAACCTTCTGGACAAGCCTTCGATGACGATGAGCAAAGCCAGCCCAGGCACTTACAGCCCAGAGACAAAGCACTGCCACGGGGTGGAAAAGTCGATACTGCTGGAAATTTGATTGCTTGCTAAGCACATCACCGTCTCTTGAAATACCACTGTAATTTGTGGGTATGCTGCAGTAACATTTAAAGTAGTGTGTGTTAACTGGGAGACCTTTTGCAACTACCACATTTATATAATCTCCAGAATTTTAGCAAACCATTAGGGTTATTAGCATTATCAAGACATCTTGGCGTTGAATAAAACCTAAAGCATTAATATAATGAAAACGCAAGTCAGAAGATTAGACAATAATATGCTAATACACTGGCCTATTTGCTTAACAAGCACAGGAACTTAAAATGCCTTTAGGCAAGAGTGAAACGAGCTTGTTTACTGCCTCTTCTCTCTGCTGCTGCGCTGCTCTTTCAACTACGCTGTTATCGGAATCATCTCTCTCAAGTTACAGGCAAAAAATCAGTGCTTGTCCTCATTCAAGCACTACAACATTCAGAAGAGGAATAGAGTTCTACACGAACTCAAAATTCAAAGTTGTTTACAGCTATGAAGCTCGAAAAGGCACAGTCCCAGGAAACTGTCAAAAAGCCCAGAACCAACCAAACTTGTCGCCTTCCCCCAAGTCTACCCAAACTTGTCACAGCATCAGCTGCAGCTGAGGGGATCAAAGTAACCAGGCAGAAAACAGGGAAATGCTCCGTCTCCTCTCCTGAAGTTCTGAAGTGTATCCAAGACTTGCTAGACTCAAACCCTTACATATAAAAAAACATAACGAGACAAACAGGTGTCCAACCGGAGCCCTTGAACCAAGAGATTTTTCTGATACGGCCTAATTCTCTCATTCCATGTTCTCTCTGGTAATTTATTCCATATAAGCAAAAGAGTGGATCGAATTTATTTAGCTCTACACAATGGTTTGCATCTCCCCGGTACGTTGGTCTCTGTGCAGAGTTAGAGCAACATAAGTCAGCGCAGTGGCTTCAGGCATCGAGCAGTCGGCGTGTGTAATTTATTCTGCGCACAAAATGGCCCATAAAGATGATCGCTCTGCTACAGCAGTTTTGATGGAATGGAAAATAACAGGTGAAGGTTGTAAATTACGAGAACTCAGCCTAAGCCATAGCTAATCACCAAGATTACTAAGAGGCAGCCTTGTATTAAAACCGTAAAAGCAGAACAAAACCAGGACATATTTAATCTGTCCTAAAACCACTGCAACTGTACGGAAACTACTGATCAAAATTGAAGCGCAAATCTTTAATCCTAGGGAAGCAAAATCAGCCCGGCCAAGCCGCACGCATCAATCCCTTATTTTTTGTAGCTTAGCACTTGGCTACGCTCACATTTTTTGTTCCACCTCACCCTGACCCGCCTAGAGCCTCTCTCCCCAGGAGGGTAACATCCCAACGCCTCGGCCTGTGCAGCTCGCTGCCCGCCAGAAGCGGCGATGTCTTCTGCGTTCTGCAGAACCTCGCAGCACGCCAGCACGCTTCCCTGCCCGTTCTCTCTGAAGCAGGCTGTTGGTATTCCCTGCACCGCTCCGAGTCTGTTCTAGGATGCAGCATTTGTTTCCATAGTAATGTCACTTGCTTACCCTCCTTCATTGATTTTGACCAAGGAATGGCTCTGTCTTGGCTGAACTTTATCTCCTCAGTATAATAAAATCAGCACGAGAAGCGAGGCTGCAAGTGCCTTGATTACTGCAATAATGCGAGGGGCCTGCAGTGTTCTTAATGAAACTGGCTCATAGATTTATTTAGTGGCTAGACTAAATTACTGCATCTGAAGAAAGGCAGCAAGAATCCAGCTTCAAGCTTTTATAAGACGCAGCATTTGCTTTTTAAAAGCCGTTTCTTACACACAGGAAAGGCAAGAATGCCCATCAAATACCTTCTGAGAACTGGTGAACATCCAGTTGGCTCTCGCTAACAGCTGGTGATGAGCCTGATGGCAAAAGCTTAAATTAGGGGTAATATAATAAAATGTAAACAACTAACATACTAGAGTGGGTAACCAAGATTTTCGGAACAGCAGGTCTTAATTTAAGGATCGCAGAAGTTGGTCCTGAGTTAAAGAAGCTTTCATCCTTCAGGTTCCATGAACTACCTCAGACCCTGAATCATTTGGGTTCACCAAGCAGCCCAATATTCTGCACAGAACACCCAGTGTCAAGAGGTGTTTGGTGCCTGCTCTGCACTTTCAGAAAAACCACATCTTTTTATTGAGAAGTGTTCCCTAAATAGGAAAATAGGGACTGGCACAAGGGATTATACAGACCAGAACTGCAGCTAAGCTCTTTAGGGCAGGGCCTGTTGTTTTGTTCCTGGTTTAAAGAGCACTTAGTCAAAGAGCACCCTGGTCTCTAATCACAGCCCAGTGCTCTCCACAATACGGCTGAGTTCGGTGCAATCGCTGGGCTTGAATGTTACTCAGCACCAGCTTTTGAAACAGAAGCAGGCAAGGTTAATCCCTGGGGTAAGGTGTAACCAGGGAAAGCCCCCGCCTGAGCCCTACCTGCTAGTGGCTGGGGTACACCCTGAAGCAGGAGGATTTCTCGGGCTTCTAAAGCTCCCGTGTGTACATCCATTTCCTTTGTAATTCTGTCAAGCTCTTCCTGACAGAACTTTTGCCGAGAGGTCTACGAGCTCCAACATCCAGGTATCACTGGTGAACACAGATGTATCTCGTTCAGAACAGCAACCACCCAGTACGGTTTGGACTTGGAAAAACAACGCATGACAACTTCAGGCAACTGGACATTTCCAATCAAGTTATTCGTGACACAATGGGGTCTAAGAAAGCCTCAAAGCCAGCAGAGCAAATTAAAATGTTTCTCTAAATGTAACAGCTTCATAATTCAGCTGTCCTTCCTGCCACTCTCTGTCATAATTAGGCTTTTCATCATCAAAACTGTGAGGGAATACTAGCGCAACCAGTCCTGGAATACAGAGCACAAGCAACATATTGTTAGACTGTAAATCAATGCTGACATTAATAAAATACTGTTTATTGCTAACGCATTAAAACAGTGCTTTATAGGGGGCTTTGTGGGGGGCAGACAGAAACGACTCTTTGAACCCGCTGACATTTGGCTAGAAGAATTTTTAAGAGAACGTATTTCCTCTCTGCTTAGCCAGCTCAGGAAAGAAAATGTCAACTAAATGAATCCCAAGTGAAGAATTAATTTCAATCTACATGATATAAACTATTACTTCTACCAGCAAGGTTAACTCTTGTATTAGTCTTAATAGAGCAAAGTGTCCCAACTTTCTCTTTTCCTTTAAAACCCGGCACAACCAGCAACCACACCGACGAGCTGCTCATTGATGCTTTTTGATCCGGCAGGCGACCGGCCAGATGCCACAGGAGGCTAAGGTAACACTTCTGGAAGGAACAGCATCAATTCAGTGTTCACCTTGTATTTCGTAACCAGAAATGAAAGAGGCAAAGAAAATCTCTTTCTGACGAGTACGGAGCGGAGATATGTGCCTAACCACTGAGCACAGCAGTTAGCTCGGTGTACGGACAGTACCTGACTACTCATCGTGCTGCCCTAGGACGTGCTCCTACCGGGCACACCGACCCCATCCCCAGCTCTCCTCTAACACCTTCCTACCTCCACACGTGCATCTCTGAGCTACTCACTCACCCCCAAATTATCTCTTCATCACACCTCACTGAAGTCAGACACCAATGCAGTACAGACTCAGCTCACTTTCAAACCATTTCAATTCTCTGACTGTAAAAGGGGGACTGTGCTATCTTCTTGTCTTGTCTCACCCATCTAGAACGTAAACTGGGGCCACTCTGCCCATATACAGAGAACCACCTTGCACACAGCACCTACTGCAGTTAGAGCTAAGTCTACCATGTTTTGCTACTACTTACAATGTTTGTATTGCAACTGTAGTGTAGGAACTCCAGTGAGGCAAGCAGGGGTGGGAGGGCTGAAGGAGAAAGTTGGGCTGGAGTGCTCTGTCCACGCTGGCTGCAGTGATCTGTGAGGGCAAAGACCTTTGAGGCCACCTGAGGATTGCCCCCCGAAGAGCTTTCCTCCCCCCATCACTTTCCGGGGCATGAAATAAAAGCCCAAGAAAAACACCAATGTTACATGATATCTAACAGCAGAACAGAAAACTCTGAAGAAATAAGACAAATGTCCTCTGGGAGTACAAGAAGAATGCAACTGCCCTCAAACAGAGGAAAATCATACACACAGAAAAGAAAAAGTAATCAACGCAGAGTCTTGCTGAAAGAATAAACCTAAGTATCAATGCACTTCCGTGATTCAAGTAGCAAAAGATAATGTACCACTAAAAAAGCTTTTATAATAATTGTTACCGTTATTAATTGCTCTTTACTATAAAAGTCCCCAGGGACTAGTGAGATGCGCGAGCGTCTGACTCTCCCAGATACAATATCCTGCCTTTTATCTCCATCATCAAAAGCCAATGTTTGTTTTCATAGATGGAGTTTCAGTATTTCATTTCCTAACCTTACCCAGAACCACAGCTATGCAAATAATCACCAGCAACATGAGTCACAGATGAACACAGGTCAGTCAGTCTCTACCGATCTGACTTGCGCTTTCATTTCAGACCGAGAAACAGCGGAGCTGTAACGTGCAGAAAGCCAGACACTACAGGGACGAGGGGCATCAGCCAGCTCTCACAAAGCACTGAGGATGATGCATTACATAAAAACTAAATGGATACAATAAAGTTGTCAGAGGTGATCAATAATTTCCATTACCAATCTACTTTGAAAGCCCCAGCAGCAGCAGTTAACAGCTCCGGGCAGCAAACTGAGCCCTCCCTGCAATAAAGCCAGGTCTTCGGGTCCAGGCAGCTTCCGCTTCCCACCCAGAAACTATTTCATACGACCCACACTCCTCCACAGACACTTCCAGTGATCCAGAGAGAAAAGAGACGCAGTTTATAGAGGGAGCTGTGAGGACAGAGTAATTGCTTCCACGTGTGTATCTATCACTGAAATGGTGGGAGCTCAGTAATGGAAACAAGAGCTGGAGATGTTGGTGCAAGGGCTGGTGTTCCGCCGCGTACCTGTGCTCTGCGGCACCGTCCTGAGCAAGCCACGAGAGGGAGCGTATAACCCACGGCACGGGACAGCCTGCTGCGTGCGCTGCTGCGACCGCCGTGGGCAGCAGCCTTCTCTGACAACTCAAGGCTGGGGAAACTTGGGGGCAAGGCCAGAAAGGAGCCAGAGAGGAGAAAAGGGTGCAGGAGAATCCAAGCCGTGATGGGATGAGCTATGCCCCAGCAGTTCTTTAGCAAATGGGCAGGAACGACGTTCAGCACAGCAAGTCCCCATTCATCCCGTTGCTCAGGCAGTACCCAAAAATCTATTGCAATCCACCCCTGTGCAGGCGGCCTGTTCCTTGGACAGAGCTCTTCAGCCACAGTGAACATCTCTCAGCCCTGATGGCCACTGTCCCGGCCGCATGATGCGTCCCCTCCAGCTCTCAGGTATCTCCAATGCAACGTGGCTGGAGTTCTGTTTTACAACCAGGCACTAGCACCACAGTGCATGTCCTGCCACAGCTGAGATGGTGCAAGCTCCACAGACCATGCCAAAAAAAGTCATTCTTACATTTGCATCAAGAGCATGAAATGTACGGCGATCCCAGTCAAGGACTGGAATTCAACTCATCCAGCGTGGCAACGCAATTCTGTATTTTATGCTTCCCGTGAAGTATTTGTAATTAACGTCAGTCAGAAAGAATAGCTTTTCAGAGACTTGGCAAAAAAAGTACTAAAAAAAACCATCAGTGCCAATAACTTAACAAGAAAAGAAATCCTGCAAAGGATCTTCCAGGAAAGGAAAAAGGATATTTATGCCTCCTCCCCTCATCCTTTGCCAACCAAGCACACAAAATAATCCTTCGTCACTGCCCATAAAAACGTCCCAGATGGCACCAAGACAAACTGTAAATACACATTTTTCTCCTCTTAAGCCCATAGATTTTAAGGCCAGAAAGAATCACTGAGCTTATCTCCTTCTTTGAAGGATCTGAGGAGGAAGAAAGGCAAAATCTGTCAGCAGTGGTTTAGTTGAGTGGACCCATCATTAACTGTGGCTAGTTTGGGCCCTAATGTATACAGGTAAAGCAGTTTGGGTCCTACAAGTTCAAGTGCTTGGTACTTCTAAGCCAAACAGGGGAAATGAATAAAAAAATAAATCAGCACATCCCCTTGGTTATTAGAAGGCACAAACACTTCATCGGAGAGGAGAACATTTACTGTCAGTTCCCCAAATGGCTGCTTCTGCTTTCCAGCAGAGAGGGAGCGAGCACGAGCAGTGCCTCCGCCAGCTGCTTCTCGAGCACATCCCTGATTTCTTCAGACACAGACACCTGGGGAACATCCCATAAATCGCGCAAACAATAGCAGCCTTCCCTCCATTTCAGTTTTGCACAGAAGCCACCTGCTCACAGATTGGGCCATTCAGATATTGCATGACAGATTAAGAAAGTGCCCTAATTTCAATGAATTTTAACCTAATTTTCCTGTGCCTCCAGTGAGCTCTGCTGTTCTGCCAGCCAGCCATTCATGACACGCATCCACCGCAGATGGACCGGCTTGCTGTCCATATTACAAAGGGATCTCATTCACAATTATACCATCGCATTTCCACGTCCTTGGAGCTAGGATCAGAGCTGATACACCACAGACTGTAAAAGCCAAGACAGTAAAGCATTTCCTTAAATATCTGCATGGTGGGAAGCTGCACGGTGCTCACATCACACCGTTAGTACCAGGGCGGTCTCCTGGGTCCCATTCCTCACCGTCAGAGCCACGCAACCAGCAGCTGCTGCTTTCAGCTCTGTGCCTCACGGCTTCACCCGGCCACACCGGTAACCTTCACCGAGAGCAGAGCAAAGCCTGCGCGGCTCCTTCTGCTGAAAGGACTCGTGAGCACTTGGGTACTCGCTGCTCCCGAAGTGACCTGCTGCAGTAGCTAAGGTAGGTTCTGCCTGGTACACTTCATTTATCTAATGAAACCTCGAATCATGAGTTCACATGTGATGAGAAGAGCAGGAGCCTGCTGTAGTGTTTCCCAACGGCAATACTGCGGCACCAATGTGTCATTTGGACTACCTGCCGTTTCAGGAAAGGCACGAGGCTGGAATGCCTTTCTGCACATTCCTCTAGAATAAGGAAACACGAAGTCTTCACCTTCCAGGCTTTTTCCGCACCACTCCATTCCTCATTCTCTTTTCACTTCTCAGTCCATTCCAGTCCTGCCAATTTATCCTTCAAGATGAATTAAGTTCTCCAGAAGTATCACCTGTTATTCATATCATGTTCACACAACACTTCGTAAATTAAGACCCTAAACCTTGCACAACATTTTAAAGCAAAATCAAAGCTCAGGATGAAAACAGACTTGAAAGTATCCATCTCCCGGGAGCCCAAGCACAATACATACCATCCATTACCAGGACATCAAGGCATTATCACCACGGTCAAGGACAAGCGTACATTCCACTGTAATTCAGACAGTGGTTTGGCTCAGGGAGACAACAGGAGATCAACAGCCCCGAAAGGCAAAAACTGACCTTATGTTCCCATTTTCCACTGTCTGAAGACACCGTCATGTGGAAGGAAGAACTGACATCAAAGCTATTTCAGTCTAATGGAGAAGTAATATTAACCTACTCCCAGCAGAAGCAGCAGGTTTGAGATGTCCGGTTCCATCAGAATGCTTTACCAGTTCAGACCGTAGGATATTTGCGTCCCCAAACTTGCTCGCTCAACTGCCTCTGCCAAACCCCAAATACAGTGCGAAGTGCCAAAAGTTATTTTTCAATCTTTGCTGTGAATTCTAGTGTTTATTACGATTCCAGCAAGAAGATGGCAGATCATTAGTGGACTTCAGTTTGAAAACTGTTCTTCTGAGATCCTTTAATATCCCTCCTCTCTGTACTGCTTCCTCAAAGCATTGTACCTGCAAATCCTGGATGGCTGCACTTACCTCTGGAATACAGTGATGAAGTTAAAAACAAACAAACAAGAACAAAAGCCCCACAGACAACAACAAAAAACAGAACAAAAGCCACACTGGCGCCCCCCTCCCCAAATTTTTGCCCTTCATGATTTAGAGTACGCGCACAAACTGAATCATGGAGCAGGAAAGAGAACACAAGAAATGCAGGATTAATGTTCCTACTGAATCTGCTGCAAACTAATTGGCTTGGGACATTTGGGATCCAGCTAATGAATTTTGGAGCTCACAGGGCTATCAAGATGCACATTTTACAAAACCTTGTCCTCTGTGTCACTAGCTCTCATTTAGAAAGTAAGGTATATTTAGGATTCCTCGAACCTTTCTAATGATAAACCAAGCATGGGCTTCCTAGCTGCCCCTCCCTTCTCATCCTTTCTGTGACTGGTTTGCCTACAACTAATCACAGTTTTATTATAGATTGCTACCAATCTAGAATTAACAGACAATAATTTATAGCTAGTATACCACTGCCTGCAGTCTGTGACTTTCACATGAAAGCAAGGCAAATGAGTTCTGAATACCTCCTTACCAAATTAATCTCATTGTCCTTAAATTATACTGCTTTATTTTTAACTGCTGTAGAGGTGATAAGAGTTCCATCAGAATTCCCACCTCACCCTGCTTGAGTCTAATAACAATAATCGCCAGGCATTGCAAAACGTTCAGTAGCAGAGGCCTGACCCGTACTGTTTATCTGTAGAAACGGGATCCACCGTGTGCTGGGGGTTACTGTGCTCAGTGCTGCGTGGGCTTCGAGAGATCCCTCGCTGCTTGGTTTCCCCGGACTGCAGCCACGCACATATCCTACAGCTCCTCTGTCAGACAGCACTCAGGGCGTAAATAACAATGAGCATTCTCAGTAGAAATAAGAAAGAGAGAGGGAAAACCGCTGCACCTCTCCTCCCTCCTTCGACGCTCCCCTCTGATGATGAGCACACAGAAAGCGAGGGAGGGGAAGCTGGCGGCAGACAACTGCTGGGACTCGCCTCCCAGCGTGCACGATACAACTGCTCCTGCCTGCCACTTCGGCATTTTTTTCCTACATGTTTTATTAGGAACAGATGGGGCTCCTGGCTATTATATTATCAAGTCTCCCTACACAGCTGCGCAACCCTGAAATTGCAGGAATAGCAATCTCCTGAATACATTTCTCCTGCTCCTAACAACTGCTTCCTTTGCTGCGATGCAGACCATAGTGGGTCTGGAAAGCGTTCTTCCAGTGTCGAGAGCCACGGATGGGTTTATTTTGAGCCACAATGCATTTCTGTATTCCACAATTGAATTCTATGAACATATGCCAAAAATCCTCCTCCTCCCACCCCTCCCAGCCCCCAAAAGCAGCTAGTACAGTCTGTAAGAAGTATGAAGCCCATGGGCCCACAACAGACCACAGAAGTAAAATAATAAGCAATTCTTACCCACAGTCACTTGACAGAAGAGAAAGACACATCCACTAATTCTAAATTGCTTCTGCTCTGCTTGGATCAACCCCGAAAGGAGCCTACACCCAAACCAGAAGTTTCCAGAGCAGGAGCAAAGCTGCAGTGAAACAACAGCGGTGGGCACTTAAAGCTAAGCAGCCAGTCCTGTCTGCACAGAGGCCGAACCCTGGGCACAGCAATCCCCATAAAGCCAGATTTTTGTTAAAACCTGGAAACCAAGATTTACATTTGCAACACAGGAACCAAACCAAACTGAAGTTGACACTGAAATTTGGCGCAGGAATGTGAAAATATAGGACAAAACAAGCAGTTTTGCGAGGAGTGAAACAAAAAGTCTGGTTGTCAGCGGATCAAAAGGTTTCAATCCTATATGGATTCTCTGATGCGCAAAACAAGCAGTGAGCTGCAGATTTTCTCTCAATGGGAAATGAAGGCTTTTCCCTTCCCACAGCTTAAGATATTTACAACCTTACCAAAACCGGTTAAAATAGTTTTAGCATGTTAAAAAGTGCTAAAAGGAAAGAGGCATATGCATCAAAGTGCGTTACGTCTGTAGGAAACAAGGCTAGAAAGACCACAGGAGTAAAAAAGAATTATACATAAATGATTAATTGTATAAAAATTTTACATGGGTGACTCAGAACCAGAACAGTGTCGGGTTCTCCTGACTAACTGGAAGGTGAACAGCAATGGCAGCAAGAATCTTGACTGCTGTTGGCGAAATTGTCAAGAAATGCAGTTCTGCTCACTCCCCAGTTGGTCCTAAGCTGGCCTAGTAAATAAGCGTTTCCCTTTGGCACAGGTGAGTCATTTATTTTTAAATGAACGTCTCGCTGAAAGAATTAAAGCCAATTCTCCTTTGTCCTGCATAAACCACATGCTGCACGTATTGCATTAAGGCTTAGCCAAATAACTGGGATGTTCCCAACTGAGCTCTCTCAGACTGATGTTCAAGATTTTAATCATTGCCTCTCCCTCTTCAAATTAATTTCCACGACGCCATTTGCAGCAGAAATGCTACCTTCTCAGAAAACATACAAAGAGCCGTGGCACAGAAATTAGCATAGAGAGCAATCAAGAACAGAGGTCAAACTGAGCCGCTGATAATCCAGCACAACTTCACTCCATTTACTCTGACACTTCAAGGAGCAAAAGGAAAACAATTCCATGTGTAGCAACTGAGAAATGCTTGGATTTTATCCATGCCAGTAAGGTTCCTTAAAAGATTTTCCTTAATCACAATGATTCCAGATCTTAACTCTCTTTGATTGTTGCT
The DNA here is from genome assembly GCF_964034855.1 of Anser brachyrhynchus. NCBI lineage: Eukaryota > Metazoa > Chordata > Aves > Anseriformes > Anatidae > Anser > Anser brachyrhynchus. The sequence goes on from NC_137718.1 coordinate 1,968,376, forward strand.
TCTGTTTGGCTACCGTGCCACAAGGGACATGAGGGACAGGTTCTGTGGGTACCATGTTCCCATGCATTCAACTCATTTGGCTCTGCTCTTAACCAGGCTGATCTCTCCAGTCTTTTGGCTTTTATTTTCAATACCACAGACGCTTGGGCGCATCTCCTAGTGGCACGTCCCAGCACAATTCACTAAGGCTTCTGTCCTGTGATACGGTAAGAACAGTGGCAAACCTCTCAATGCCAAGGGTTTTTTTTGAGGCCAAGAGGACGAAGAACACTGAACAAGGTGAGCTGGATCCTGGGACTTGCACTCTGTGATTTTATTTTTTGATTTTTATCAACTTCACTAGATCTCTGATACCAATCCTGAAGAAAAACATACATACAAACAAGCCAAGCCTGAAAAAAAAAAGAAAAAAAAATCACAAGCAAACAAAACGTCTTCCCCTCTGCCCCCGATTCACCTCCAGCACGCCGATGGGACACGTCCACAGCAGCAGGCTCTGCGGGCAGCTCCCCCAGCTGGTGCTGAGCAGAGCCAGGGGCCCAGTGGGCCTCCGCCAGCAGGGTGCCCAGTGCCCACAGGGCGCCTGCTGCTTCCCTGGCAGGAGAGCAGATTTTGATCTCCAGGACCAACCGCGCTCGCCTATGTTGGTGTGCAGCATGTTTCCATACACATAAATTATTAACCCAAGACCCTGGAGCTTGCTCACGCCGTCTCCCCCCAGCCCCAGTAGGAACTGAGATATGAAACAATGCTTTGCTGGAGCCCCTGGCAATTACCTGGCATGCTGCAGGACTCCGACACACAGCTGACAACGCAATTATGCTCCGAACGCTACAGACGGTGTAAATTATCCATGTGCTGTGAAAGCTGGGCTGCCTTACACTCACTGCAGCTCTCCCCTAGGATCCAGAACTGCCGCGAGACACCAGATTCAACCTTGTCACTGCACCCCAGCAGTTTTTGGAAATACCAACAGAATCTTCGTTTTTTTGCCCTCCTTTTCTCTTCTTGCATATCTTCCTATGCTCTTTCATCTCTAATGAGAAGGGGTAGTGCGAAGAGAGCTGTTAATCAGGCAGCGCTCACAACAAGACAACTAGATAACCTCCAAATAGCAAACCAGCCTGCCAACAAGTGAAGGGAGTGCAGGAAATCTGCAAAGAGCCACCAATTAGGAGCTTACGGGAAACATGTCAGAGAAGAACAAAACCAAACCGTTACAGCAGCATCTTAAGGCTAGCCCTAACTCGCATTCTTAATGGTACTGTAGCATCCAATTATTTACTGGCCAGAGTGTGCTGTGAGTGTTAATGCAAAGTGCACCCCCAAAAACGACAAACCCATGTGGTTTTGGTGCCCTTCCCTTCAGAGCGCACAACAAAGGCAGTAAAACAATCTGTGCTCCATGCGGGCGTGTATTAAGGCAGAGAGCAGGTAACTGAATGAGCTGCCCCTATGAAGAAAAGCATGAAAAAGCAAGGTCTCATTGGGATGTTAATGAATGCAGCATCATTAACACGAAATGACTGGCTGCGAAGTTAAGCACCGAATGTAAGCAGACTTTGAACCAAGCCAAGCAAGCTAACGGCTGCATCAAACAAGGTCAATCATTCCACTGCCCCAATTATTAAAGGGGGAATTCTTGGTGTTATAGGATGACATGAAAAGGAATTTACTGTCGCTTTTATGTTTTACATTCACTCTGGGTGCTACAGTTATTCCAAGTATTTGGCATACCGCGTTTACAACACAAAGGGATGTTTTGTTTCTGGTAAAACGAAGGACAAGACAGACTGACAAGGACAGAGAAAAATAAGAGGGAAAAAAAGATGACAAAGCAATGCGCCTGCAACGTTGCACTGAAGGGAGCATCACGCTGAAGGTTGGAGTGGAAACACTTAAAACAACAGAGCACCACACAAAAGAATTACATTGCCAAGGGCAATCCCACTACTTTTCAGTGCAGTCAAGTTTTACTATATGCCAGGCATAATAAATAAGAGCAGGGAAGCCAGAAAAAGACATTTTCAGTTGGAGCTTCCCTGCTGTCTGTGCTGCACGAGCACACCATTTTACAACAATACTCCGAAAAAAAAAATAATCCTCTTTCTTCATGGTTTATTTTGAAATTAATCTAGCTGAAGGTTGGATAAAATTTCAGAAAAATAATGTAGCGGCCAAGGTTAGGAGCCTGAATATAAACTTGATCCCGGGTAAAGGAAAGAAAAAATGAATCAATTGCTTCCTCTCCCTCTCGGCTTTGGGCTTTTTCTTCCAGGCAGAATTCTTTTTGTTGTGCAAGGTCCTTTAATTTATTAATTTACTGATTTGTAAACGAGAGCACGCAGGTCACTGCAGTAAATCACAGCCCTTAATTTCATGTGAAAGAAGGGAACGTTACACTAACACGGGGCCCTCAAAGAGCCCTTTGTTAGGGTGGAGGCTTGCACATAAATAGGTTTCAGAAGCCCAGAGAAAGGGGGTTTAGAAAAGAAAATGCCTCTAGATTTTTGTACACTTTGTTTTATCACCTTTCAGAGAGCAAAGCAGCTGAAAATAATCAAGCAGAGATAAACCCGACAATTAACCTTCACCTAGCACACATGTGTAACCATTTGCACTATTTCAGGAGCAAAGAGCTCCTCCAAAGAGCCCTGCTGCATCTTTAAAGTCCCAAGAGCACAGAAGCAGCAGAATAAAAGCGCAAAACCGATGGCATTGTCTTCATTACCACAGCAGATTATACCATCATCAGTGATATGATCGATGCAGCTACCCACCCCTGCCATGCTGTTCCACCAGATGAATTCGTAATCGAGGACAACTGTTGCACACTGCACCTCTGTGTTAGCTTAGGTTGTCGACTCGCGCCTCCTCCTGCTCCCCTACCTCCCAGCTGGTATCTTACGGTGGTTTTTTAGCATTACAGATCTTGTCTCGCATAAGAACTACTACTCTTAGTAAGACCGCGTCTGAAATTTCCATGTCAACGTCTGTGGAAAATTGGGGAACGCTACCCGAGACGTTCAGCCAGCACTGTGCTGTCTGGGACTTCTCCCTTGACACTTGGTCGTGGGCTTCCCATCACCTAACTGAGAAGGTCCCAGAAGGTCACGTGTGGCCAAAGGGTAACCCAAGCACCGCAGCTGGATTTCCCCCAAGCTTAGCACTGTGTTCTCCACAGCCACTGAAATACGCTAGAAAAAAGCTTTCAGATAAAAACAGCCAAAAAGCCAAGGGCATCAGAATGGAGCTGACAGACATGATTTAAAACCCCGCAGCAAAACGCCACATCAGCAATTAGTGGATGGACCATTAAAGGGAGCAGTGTATTTTTACAGCTGATTAACGTAAGCAGTTGAGAGAGGAAAGCAATTCCCTGCGCAGTGACCATGCACACGCACAACCGATACGTGCTCGACTTGTACCAACAACTGACAGAGCAACGTGCACCACCTCCACCGCGCTCTCCCAAAGCAGATTTCACATCTGAAATTTTTTTTTTCTTTCTTTTTCCCTAAAAAGGAGGATTTGTGTGGGAATGGGAACATTTCTAACACGCAATGAATTACCCTATTCTCTGACACAACGTGCTGGTGTCTATAATTAAAGATCTTCAAAATGGATGCAGCAGTTTTCTAAAACTGAATCCCACATTAATTATACCCTCACGCGATGATCCTGCATTGTTACGCGTTATAAATGGAACAGTTACCAGCACATGATGTGACTGGTCATTAAATCGTGCAGGAACGAAGTAGCTCAACTTGGTTCACATAGGCACGTCCTCTGCACTTCTTCCCAAAGGAAGAGAGAGCGCTCAGCTGGTAGCCAGCAGTCCAACATCATTTTATCGCAGGCTTAGCTCGCTTGCCAGCAGATGTACCCGAGCACAAGTCAGGCACAGAGGACATGCTCAGCCACCCTTCATGAGATCCGTTGCCCAACGCTACTGGTAGCGGTCTGATAGAGCAGCGCCTTTCCAACTGTGACCTGGTTGTCCCTCGGAAGCCTTCAGCCCTTAAGCCAGCGTAACCGCCTCCGGCTTCAGGAATCAATTCCACCGTCAAGCCTTAAGACTCGTACTGTAAAATTCAACAAACGTCTGCTCCGTTAAAAGGGCGGCCTCACAAATTTCCACCATTTCTCTATTTGCTTGAAGACCAGAAACAAAATCGTGGCGCTGGAGTAAAAGGGCATCTAAGGTTTTTATGTTTGTTGGTTTCAATAAGCACCTCAGATGTACACGGGCCCTTTTCTTATACCTCCCCCACTCAACTCCTCCTCCCCTTAACAAAAACACCACTAATAAGTTTTCATATAGGAAATACTACAACATGGTAGTTATCTCCACAAAATTAAGGAGCACCTTCTGCCTCAGTGAAGACTGCAGTCCTACAAAACCACCTCCAGTCCAGCGTGAACTCCTCAGAGCAGACAGATGCCAGTAACGGTCACAAGTCCAAGTTTCTTGACATTGTGGGGTTGGTATTACATTTACTAATTTGAAATCAATTCCAGAAGCATAACTTATATTACATACACCTGGCCAGCAAGCTAAGAAAAGATTCCATCCAGTCAGAACCTTTCCAGGCTTGCTAGGTCTCTCATGGAGAACCTAATTTTCCACAAACTACGTTAAAATCTACATGAATTTTCTAAAGAAGAATGCTTTCACTTCTTTTGCAGTTTAGTTTCTGAAAAGAGAAGCCCTAAATACCTCAACTTGCAGACTTTGCTCATAGCTGCAAGTCTGCTGTTCACATCTCCTGCCGAAGGCCTCTCCGTGCTTTACCAGCCCCATCTACAACACCAAACCAGCAATAACGTAACCACAGGAAAACGATGTCCCAGTGAATGCTAACTCAACTAATCCTTACAAAAACTTCTCCTCTGGAGAAATCAGTCCTTCTTTATAGGGCTCCTCTAAGTGAATGCTTTCTTTACGTGATCAAAAGAAATGCTTACACGCAGCACACAGAATAGCGTATCAATACTGCACTCACTGGCTTTAAAATAAGCATTTCATCAGTTGCCCATTAAAGTTCAGAAGGTTTCTGCTTACTTACCAACGTTTTATCAGACAGCACGTGTAAATCAGTATGGTAATCGTATGTTAAGTCTACCAGTCTACGGTTGATATTAAAAAAAAAAAAGCATCAAATCAATTGGTGGTAGTCCTTCCTTCATCCGCCTTACGTTTCTTTTTCCTTTTGTCAGTTATGTCATTGCCAGAGTGCCTCGATTGCATACCTCCATCCACTTACAGAGCAGTGCCCTTGGTATGGAAGAGGATGTAACACCTCCTGCGGTCACGATGATGAGCTTCATTCATACATTTAGCCAATGAAACAGGACGCGCGGTGGCCTCCTATCTCCAAGTGTGGAGCACAGAATTGTACACGTCCCCAGCTCGAGTCAAAACCACTGTGCCATGTCCCTTCCAGCCCCAAGGAGAGGCTGCTCCATACTCATCATTCCTACCCCATCCGTGAGCAGCTCTGTCAAAGTTAATCAAAGCGAGAGCATAAGACGTAATAAACAGTGAATCGTGACATTTGTGTTGAATTATCACCAACTGCATTTCATAACAGCCTAATGACTTCATGTTCATGATCAAATTAGCCTTTGAAGATGTTAACTCGGAATCAAGCATAATGAAAAGCTTAATTCTGATGTCTCAACAATGCACATTAAATGTATGTATTATAAACAGCTCGCAGTTTATGGGATATGACACAACTGACTACAGTCCCTATTTGAGGCTGCAAATAATGTTAATGGGTTTTAGTACAGACAGATGAAGATTACTGTATTACAAAACAGTTTAATGGATCCAGAATCATTTTTAGCTGTCACACTAAGCAGCAGTTTGCTGTCCTCTTAATAAGGCATCACAAACTTGCGGAACCCATAAATGGTCAAAATCCCTCTAGAAGCAAATACGGTGATGTGAAGTCTTGGCCTACGAACCGTCGTTCAGTAAGCACTATAAACCCTTAGGAAGAGCTAGAACTAAAACCCAGACATTACCTGAATATAAACACAGTAATTTGGCAGAAATAGAAGAGAATGGGAAACGAAAGCCTGGACTACATAAACAATAAACACCGAACAAACAACAGCATCAATGACAAGTCAGAAACCAATCTGCACAACACAGATATTGCTGTACAGAGCCACCATGCCTAGCTGTGACGCAGTGCACAAACCATTAAATACATCTCAAAACTAAAGACCTACCCTCAGTCACATAAAAGCTGTGAAAAAAAACCTGTGTGTTAATGGCAACCAACCCTTGGAAGCAAGAGAGCTAGAACAGTGATACTTCCATTTATAAAACCGTGCTTTCAGTAAGAAACAAAACTGGAACCCAGCTATCGAGTATGCTGGAGAGAGATCTGGAACAAGTTGGTTGTCAGGGAACAGCTGATTTGTTTTACAGAAAATGCAAAGATCCTCCTCCTGCTAACCCATCAGAGGGATGAATGGATAGCTGGACAGACAGTCTGAAAAAAAATAAGACTAGACATACTGCAGGGAACAGTCTTTCTGAAGTCCACAGGGAATGGATTATACATGGCTTAAACAGTCTAATCCACTTTATTTCAGCAGGTCCCATATAAACAAGGCTAGAATGCATGTTAAATAAAAGCCCCATGAAATTTTAATGAAAAGCAATATGCAGTTACATAAACTAATCTTCTAAATGGAATCACTTCACAAGTGGCAAATTTCACAAAGCCAGAAAGGGTGTTTGAAATAGAAGTCATGAAATAAGCTTAGCTAACGAACACGAGCAGAGATGGCAATTTCCATACAAACAGGCATTCACACACAGACTTCAGCAGTGATTTTGCACTGAATTTTTAGTACTCACATTACTAGTTGCCTGCCAAGAGAAAGAGACAAGTAAGGGAGACCTGCACTTCCCACTGCAAGAGGAAATAATGTTAGCTACACAGTTCCAAAAGAAACAAAAGATGACTGACAGATCCAACACGCCATCACGCCGGCGCAGATTTCAAGGCAAGTCAGAGCTACACTACACCTCCTCCGAGCTCTGACACAGTTTACCAAATTCTCCCGTGTGACACAAAACGGCTTTGAACTAGTTCAGCTCACCGGTACAATGTGACTCAAGGATACAAATCTGAAAGTAAGAAGAAAAGTGAAGGCCACAATTCCACCACTTACTTACTTTCTCAGACTCCAGTGCTCCCTTTGCTCTGCCTGCATGCCCAAAAAAGCACCAGCAGTCTGCAGGAAGTCTGTCACTCAAGTAACTGCCGTATGATGTACAGCCTCTAACTTTGTGACAGGTTCAATAACGCTCCAGTCTGGCCACGATATTGACGATCACTATCATACAACTAGCAGCAGACAGGAATAGAAATATTTCAAAGCAAGTTCAGATGCTGCTTGCTGAAAACCACCAGGTTTTCCAGAAAAAAAATCTTCGCAACAAATAGCAAGAATCTTCCTCTGGGAGAAGTGAGCAAACTACTTCGTATTTAGATGTACTTTTATATTATCCTGAAATCTGTCTTCACAAGGAGGGTGAAAATACACCCTTATCTACCTACCTGTATCATCATAAATCAAAATAGCACCATAAAAAAAAAAAAAAACACATTCAGGTATGCAGCATTCCAATCAGGAGTATTACAGGAATGAAAGAGAGTGAAAAAATGCAGCGATAAATTCCATTAGTCTTCTGTTCACTGTGTCACATCAGAGTCTCTTGAAAAATATTAAAAGATGACTGTGTCAAGAAATTGGTACTGTTTTATCAATTCAGCAAACAAACACCAAAGAAAATAGACAAATAGTATTTTTTTTCCTCTAATGGGTAAAATAATTGCAGTAAATCATATGCTTCATTCTTTATTTGTTTTGAATAGGAAGAAATAACAAAGAATGAAATACTAACTAAAAAAATGGGCTGTAATAAAATGAAAATCAGAAATAACCGTGCTCTACATAGGCAAGGATATCACATGGGCTTCTGCTTTCAGTTGCTGACAAAATCTGATTCTTTCAGATCCTACAAGTGTGTTCCCAATTCAGAACTTCTAACTGAACATCTGCATCTTGCTATGTCTTCTAAAACAAACAAACAAAAAAGAAAAACACCAAAACAAATAAAATAAACCAACCCCCCACCAAAAAAGCAAAATGGAAAAAAAAGAAGAAAGAAAAACAAACATAGGAAGAGAGACACTAACTACATTAAATTGCCTTCAAGTTCCAAGGGAAAACACCATCTACAGCGCTTACTTCTTGGTAAGACACACTTGGTGTATTCGCCCAACAGCCAACTATGGCAGAGATCTTCACCGGCATCTGTCACAACCAGGCAGCCACACAGTGTGGCAAAGCACATCTCGTGGCTGCTTCGTAGGAAAAAATAAAATCAATGCATATTCCACAAGCTCATAACAGAAGGATGTTTTCTATCCGGATTTGGGGCTGTTAGTACCTGAAACCATCACTCTTGAACACTGGGTGAGAATCTTAAGACATTTCCTTTCTTTTTTTTCTAGGAAAAGCTCCGTTGTTTGCTTTGAATTGCTTTTAGTTTTGCTTATTTACATTTCAGAGTAAATAATAGCATGCAGTTGTTTGTTTTCTAATGAGTCCCATTAAAAACTCGTTCCAGAAAGTGGCTTTTTCAGGGAAGCAGTGATGTTACAGTTCAGCTGGTTATACATTTAGGCAACTAACCAGCAGGACTGTCTCAGTAATCAAATGAAGACAGCAAATTACCTTTCTTTATTAATATCTCAATAGAAACACGGTTAGCAAAAGCCAGCTAATTTGGAAAAGCCGTGCATATGCTGCAAAACTTTCAGCTTCCTTCCTCGGATGGCTTGAAGACTGCATCTTCCCCAGCTGCGTTTGTGAGAGCTCTCTGTAACTTCCATCACTCCACAGCCAGCAGACAAGGTGCCTCTGCTTGCCACAGGAATGTCACCCGCCTTACCGACTCCATACAGAACACACGCGGCTGAACGATGTCAGCAGCGTAAAACAAAGCCTTGTTTGGCCAACAGCGCAAGTCTCCCACTCATCACCGAAGGAGCTCCCAAGGCAGAACTGCTCCTGATGGCTGCAAGCGCAGCTCTGCACGAGCTCCCAGGAACATATGCTTCCCAGGCTGCTTTCCACGCTGCTTTCCACGCAGGAAAGCCAGCCCGACGCACACAAAGAATGCCACAAGGTACCGCGCGCAGCATTCCCAGGGCACGGCGCTTTCATTTGATCCCTCCTGAGAGTTTTGCTCCCTCCAAAAAACAGAGACCGGTTCCTGAGAGCTACAGCAAGAGAACCTGTGACACGTCCCAGAAAGAACCGAACCCTACCAGCTCCATCTCCTCACCCCTCCGCTCCCTTAGAGAGCCTCCTTGGCCAGGGGTCAGTGCAGACTGACTGCACTAGCACCGTTCTGAGCTTTCTGCAACACCAAAGCCTTCAATACACAAAGACACAAATACGTGTCACACCTGTCTTGGGAGTGACCAACAAAGAGTCCCTCCCTTCTTCCTGGAGTATCAATTAAGAAGAAGTCAAACCTATCAAATACATTTTCAAACAAGCAGTGATACCATAACCTTCCGTATTTGTTTCTGCAAGAAAGTTGTCATGATGAATAGCTCTCTTGTTTGCTCTGTGGCACCATGAAGTGCAAGCGCCTAGCCAAATCCTTCACCAAGCTGTGTTAGCTTCAATTGAGGATGAACAACAAGGAAACGGGTTTTTCTCTGCATCACACTGCCCCCTTCATTAGAGTCACAGCCACAATACTGCCACTAATTGCAAGTCTATTAACTCCTCAATGAAGAAAAGAAAAAGACCAAAGGAGTTTCCTTCAGAGCAGATGTGTAAAGAGTTCACAAGAACATTTTGTACAGCAACAATTATTAAAAAGAAACCACATCCAGATTAGTTTGAATGCCCTGAGAATTATATTTCATACATAAATAAAACAGTCTGTGCTTCCTGAAGGCTGAGGCACTGAGATAGTGACAGATCTCAGTGACACTTCTGTCAATGACAAGAACTCCCTTCAGTACCTGTCCCTATGAAATGCTGTACTAAAGGTACTATATTCCTTATAAAAGAAAGAAAATTATCTGTTTCATGACACTAAATTAAATAAGAGCAAAGAAATCAACTGGACACTGACAAAAGTGATAAGGTTACTTTAAATACAATGAAATCCTTATACTTCATACAGGCATACAGGGCACCAGCTAGAGCAAGCAGCCATCAGACCTCCCAACACACCAATTATCCCACGGAGAAGAGGCTCGCGGTGTTCCTTAAGCAGAATCCTTCCTTCCTCCAGAGGTCAATCGTTACCCGCTTCCTGTGCCCATCCTTTTGCACGCCCGTTACACGTGTGGCTGTGGCAGGCACCCGGGAGGCCGTGCGCTGCTGTGAGGCTGCGTCCAGCACCCTGCCGCATGACACAGAAGATGCTGCGCCCAGTAACGCTGCTTTGCATGACTGTAATCACTCAGGAACGTGCCTTTCGGCAAAGCAAACTGGATAAAATCAGCTGCTCCTCCAATTGTAAATCCCAGTCTCCGCAAGGCCACAACAGAGACCTCCGCAAGCTCCTTGGGAGCAAACTACAAAACCGCTCTGCTGCCGTGGTCCTTCCCAGGAGCCCAGTGCAGCTGGGAGGGCTGTCCCTGCCCCAGCACCAGCACTTGCCTTCCCTTTGTATTCATCACAGTGAAACCATCAGCATTTGCCAGTTATTTTGACAGAGCTGTATTTTCCCGGTCCCTTCGCTCTACAAGGAGACACGAGGACCAGCTTTCCCGCTCGTGGCAAAACCCAGCATCATCACCCTGCTAGCTGAATTACAGCACTGACAAAATCTTATCTGCAATTGAGAATTTGCGGGTTTTTAAGCTGTTCCTATCAAATGGAATAGAACTTACGTGCGTAATTTTGACAAGCCTTAAAACATAGATTTAGCTAAGTGTTTTCTAGGGGAGGGTGATCATTTAAATGAATTAAAAATCAAGCAACTGCTGCCAAGTTAAGTCTTGGCTCTAACTTTTTCTCTGGAAGTGCTTTGTGGGTAGACAGCTGAATGGATCGCTATACAACTTGTGCTGCTGGCATCTAATTATTTCCGTTTTTCTGTTCTTTGGCTGCATATGATAGTTTTGCTTGTACAAGAAGTGTCAGCTCTGTAAAAGGGCATCTGTACTGAACAGTGTTTTAATGTTCATTTTATATGGGGGAAAATGCTCGAGCTCAAAGATATGCAATCAATTGTCTGAATGCCAGTTATCCAGAGCTTTCTGCTAAGATATGAACAGCCAATACAAAACAATGTGAAATTAAGACTTTTCAGTAGAAACTGTTTTAAAAAATTGCAAAAACTCCGTGGCACAGAGGAGACTGATAGGAACCAAACACAGTATTCCTTTTACAAGCATACCGCTGATTAGAAGACTGGTGTTAAAATACTGCCATTATTTTATCTCCTCCTTTATCCGTATTGGGAGTTGCTTGTTTCAACTGTAACTACACCAAATTTTGCATCGCCTGATACAGCTTTTATTTTGTTTCTATGAGTAGCTGAGCTTTTCCCCAGCTTCTTTCTCTAGTGAAATCAACATGCAATAAAACCCATGATAGTTCCTGCTATAACTTTCTGAAGCAATAGCAAAACTTCTGTTTTTAGACATTTAGGTATAGAACAAATTAAATAAATCACATCTTCTGTCAAATAAACAGATAAGAAATAACAGGGTTTAGAAATGAAAATGGCTAGAGGCTGACAAAAATTTTGTCTGACAAGACTACAATTATTTGTTTTATGGTGGAGATAAGCAGAGCAATACTCAATAACATACAGTATAAAGAAAATGTTATAAAAGCAGGTTTAAAGCTGTGTCTAACGATCAATAAAAATTTCAAAGGACAGAGAAAGACATCTTATAAGTGCTGTTAGCATTTCAATATCAGCCTTTGCAGAAAACCTAATGGTGGCCCAGAATGCTTAGTAGCTGCGGAGCAGAATTCTGCCTTCACCGTCATGCTAAAGACATCCTCCATGAGATTCTTCCAGATGTCAAATATTATTTTCCAGAAGAGAAAATTTATCAAGAACAAGGACAGGTAAAAAATACCCCTACTGGGGAATCATGTTTTTAGCATCCAATGCAAGACACCTGGAATCAGCTGCTGCCAGAGGCAGGAAGGTGGGCTAGGTGGTCAACAGACCTAGGTAGGCATAGTAATTCGTCAGTGCTAAAAAAGTTACCACTACCTAAATCAACACAGGCTGAGCCAATGGTGTACTTTCACACCTTTAAAAAGGGTTACCTTGAAGAACTTTTCTTTCGCGTACAGCCACTGTGATGTACTTAGACCACTAATGCACCAGGAGGCCAGCAGGAGCCCAGGAAGCCGCACACCTTCCAGGATCAGATCCTCAGTACACGGCCACTGCAGACACCCAGGAAAGCTACCAGAGCACCGAGTATTTCACAGCTGTTTGATGAAGAATTTCTCTTATGAGCGTATCAGCAAAGTACACAAAGGCATCTCCTACAGAAACCACAAGGGAATAATCCAACTCAACAGCTTTTATTTGTCTTTCCATTGTCAAACAGACAATGAAATTCCACGCTATATTAATTCAGTACTGAGATCACCCAGTGACGAACTGTAATTAAAAAAAAAAAAAAACAAAAACAAGTTCATTACTTTCTTTTGACCAATGCTTTTACACATCATCTCCTGCTCTTTAATAATGCTCAGTTTGTTAGCCTTGAACATATTGCTACCAACCAGGGCTATTTTCCCCAGACTGCTGTAGAGACTTTGTAAGTTTTCCAGAATTTACAAATGGAATTCCTAAAAAGATACCTCAGGAGATTCTGAGCCAACTTTCTGACCTCCACCTTTGCCAGCAGGCACAACCACTCACACAGGGCTAACTTGTAGCTAGGTGTTTTGCACTGTGGGTAAAGAGAGTAAATAGTAGCTGTAAAAGTAGCAAAACCAAGAACTAAAGCAGATAAAAGGCACTATCTCAGGAGCAGGAAAATTCAGGACTGGAAATTTCCTGCACCCTCTATTTCCTTGGGTGTGTACAAAAGCCTTTTCAGTCTTCAGTTCACGTGCTGGATACAGTACTGCAATACTAGTGCGGGCCAGGATTTCACCTCTAAGGACAACAGGTGCTTAAGTTCTGCCAGAAACCTAAACAGCAGGCCTGTGACAGAACTGCCTCGTATTGCAAAGCGCAAGTCAGTGCCTGCTCACACCCCCAGCTCAACAGCCACTGGAGCGAGGGCACAAAGCAAAGCGTGAGTGTTGCTGCACCTCAGCCATGGACGTTCGTAGATCACTCACAGGGCTAGGACTAAGCTCCAACCTCTCGCAGAGATGCCCACGTTTCTGTCTCTCTTTGCACAGAGCAGCAGTTTGTCAGCAGAAGCGATGGTCGTCACACTGAGACAAACATCAAGCTGTCACGGTACGATGAGGGAAGCAAAGGAGTTCTTCCTTGCTTTCCACATTACCTCTACTCGGGGTGTAGCTGTCACTTCCTGCAGTAAAGCCAGCTGGCCTTCGAAGTGTTTAGCTTCCACCCACACTTTCTGCTAGCTGGTGCTGAGACACCACTCCCGAGTCCCACTGGAACCTCCCGAAGACGTGCAGTGGGCTGGCACCGCGCACGCCGCATCGGCTCCAGCACGTGACGAGAGGGAGGTTAAGTCCAACGGCAGACTGCAGCCCATCTGTGCCACTCCTTGTCACAAAATACCTCCCACAGCACCAGCACCATGACAAACAACCCAACTCATTAAGAATATCAAAGACACTGAAGAAATACAATTAATGCACATGAAACGCACGACCCTTCGTTAGCATTACAAACCTGGAAGCAGTTAACGGTGGTGAACACACACACACCACAGAAGGCTCCTTGGCCTCTCCCATCCCCTTTTTATATTCCAAGCAGAACAAAAAGAAAAAAAATAATGTGTTTTGCTCTAACATGCCATTGTTTTATCCAACAGTATATGAGAAACACAGGAAGCTGAGGCTGATCAACCCACGCGAGCAGAGTTATTCAGCTCAGCTCAATCTACTCCTGCTTACCACCTGTACGCTGTTCCATCTGGAGCCATCCAAGAACAGGGACAAATGCCAGTACAGACTGAAACACGAACCTATACCATGGAAGCACAAATAAATCTACGTAACACCTAACCTTATCTGTTTTAATGCAGTTTAATGCAGGGACAAGTTCTCTGTTTAATGCAGAAGTGCTTACGTTGCCAACAAGGGTTACGAACGATTCTCAGGATACGTCAGTACCATCAGAGAACCTCAACTGTAGGGAACCATGTCTGCTCAAGACAAACACCACAGTACGTCGTAACAGGAAAAAATATATATATAAAAAAGGAAGCTCTCTAATTGGGGAAAAAATACTGGCATTCTCCATTCCTGTAATTTACGTTTCCATTTAAACTGAAGACAAAATTGGCTCTTCAGATGTACGAACCTTAGGCACAATTATCAGCTGACAGAACCGCGCTCGACGCAGCAACACGGAAACTCACACATCACCCCTCTTACTCTCGGTACCTTCCAGGTCTGTTTCTCCTCAGAAGACTCCCTATGCCAGTGAAGGCAAACCACAGGCGAGGGCAGGCAGGCCAGCAGCTCTGTCCTCCAAGTGAAGCCCTGCCTCCAAAACCCCTTGGTGAGACACCAGGCAACATCAAAGCGCTGACATCTGTATGAACAGGGCACTCATCTCCTGACCACATTCGTTCAGTAAACAGACCTCCTTCTTCAAGGGATTGCATACTTTCATTCAAGGCAACGCCAGAAATCGTTTCTCTGTGATTACAGAAAATGCAAGAACTATAGATAGTTGCAAGAGGAACTGGACACATAGTAAATGTTGTGTTTTCAACACTTCTGCCTGCAATCACGCACTGTAACACACAATGCAGCTGCAGAGTTATAAATATCCACGGTAACCAAAGATAATTTAAACTCTGTGGCAGTATCTATGTACTTATGTCTATATCAAACATTCCTGAAATCAGTACCAACTCGTAGATGACAGGGTGCTTTGGTTTTTGTTGAGAAGCATTTCCTCTCTTGATGGAAAAACACTAAGCCTTGTTGACTCTTGCGTTGATTCTATTTCCTCAAACGATTGTTTCAAAGATTGTAGCAAACAGTAAACTGGAAGCTTTACACCACCAATACACAAATAATTAAATATGTACTTCAATGAGTCTCGCTTTCGCAGCTACTGCTGCAAGAAAAGCTAAAAACCAAATGACGACTACCATAGCAAGCAAAAACCACTGTCCAGCCAGGGAGCTCCAAACCAGGCCAAACTATGACTTGTTCGTAGAAAGAAGAGAGTGTCGTCCTGGTGGGGACGCTCATTAAATGCTGCGCTCAGGGGGATGGTTTCTGAATTGGAACAAACAGGCAAGGTGATTTTGTTATCAGCCATTTCCTCCTGGGACATCCTTTACTTTGTCAGAGATAATGAGCTGCAATTACAACAATAAACACCTTAAAAGAAAAAACAGATACTAGCTACTAACAGGGCACGCATTGTAAGTGATCTGCACTACGCCAGAAATGTCATTTATTTATTTTAAAGGAAAAATCTTCTGTGGAAGGCTAATGATCAGATGAAAAACCCAACACACATACTTCTCTTACCATTACACTAACACTGAAACACGTACGATGCTTTGCATCACTGAAACCCCATCAGAGTTCCACTCCTAATGACCTTCTCTATTTCTCCTATTCTTCCTAAAATTGCTGCAAACTGGTAAAAAACAAAATCTCAAAGTTTGATAACAGATGGCATGAGAATGTGGTATCTGATATATGAATAAAGCATGAATTTAGTCAGTTCTGTCATTTTGTTAAACAACAACAAAAAACCTGCGAGAACATGACTCATTGTGGTTCTGAAACAAAAATTATTGCAATTGAAAATATCAATGTGACTGCATTGTTAAGCTTCCTTGAAACCTGATAAAAAGTCACTGTCAACTGTCCAATCCCATCAGAAATCTCTGAGTACAGAACCAAGTACTTTTTCTGTGTTATAAATAACAGAACTTCTAATCCCCAGGTAAGAAGATCACCACACGGTGATCACTACGTGTGAAGCTCCTTCTTGCTATCCATGTTTTACGTTCCATGTTCACACCCATTTTTATTTACTTATTTATGGAATTCAGGCAGCCTTTGGCTGGCTGCAGTACCTCAAGACCACCATCACAATCACTTCCCCATACACCGGTACACAATACATGAACAATCCCCACCTAGTATCAAGGCATTCCACTACATTTTTTTTTTTTGAATATGGGATTAATCTTTGCAAACATTTACAGGATGCTGCTTCAAGTCACTGTTTCTTAAGTTGAGAGCTGCTGTTACATCACACCAGGCCGCCTATCTGAACGCCCCAACACGGGGCGTTCTCTTTTAAGCGCTTGTAAGTAACCAACATCTTTCAAGCTGCCGAGTCCAGCTTGAAACAACATCTGCCACAACTTTTGGAGACATTAAGACGAGTAAGGAGACCGCTTAGTTAGAGACTAACTTAGTCTTAGCTGACTGCTGTTTTACACCAGTTCTACATCTTAACCCAAGCCACTCTTCTGATGGTACTTCTCTTATCCATCCCTTCCAGTCTGCATCGTTTCCCCATTCTTACAAACACGCAATTAACCGATGATAGCCCCGCTGCCTCCAGTCTTCTTACTGATTTGTAAAGCGCCTAAATCTGAGTGCAACAAATAACAATTTTCTGCACTCAGAGACCCCCGTCACTTGAACATATCGGAATGAATCCCCAGCTCTCTCACATACACTGGCCTGTCCACTTCATCAAATGCCACAGGGAAGCGTGTTCGTATTCTCTGCAATTCCAAACAGAAACAGTGAGATTTTGGCAATGCACAACCAAGGTCACTTCAATCACAACTTTTTTTTCCTGAACCTTCTCCCTCAGCTCTCTCCAGCTGTACTAGAAATATTTCCCCTTTAAAGTACAATTCCCTCTGAATTAACTTGGATTTCTTCCCCTTCAAGAAGGACAATTTTTCCTCTTCTCATCTTAGCATGAAAAGCCTGCTGCTTGTAAAATGCAACTCAACTAAAATTCTGACATCGTACTGGAGTTTAAATTTCTAAGCAATTTACAGCCAAAGACTTGTATGAAGTGTTCTCCTTGGCATCTTACTCAGCATTATGAACTCAACACTGAACAAAGAAAAGAGCAACGAAAAGCAGTTCGAAGTTGGAGCAGCGATCCACCTGTCTCTCCGAGACATCAAAGCACATGATGCAGCTGCTCATAATGGGCAAGCACTCAAGGGAACACGAGAGCTTGTGCGTGAATTTGATTAGTTGGAAATGACATCATGATTTATAACACAATTTTCCAATTCTAAAGCAGTAATCTATAATGAATTAGACAAGGCTCATATGGGACCTGCTTAGCTTTAAACCAGAAATAACTGCATTATAATTTTCCCCTTTTTTTATTTTTTCCACGCTAAAGGGGAAAAAAGTGTAACCTCATGACAGAAAATGGAAAAAGCAAGTCAAAGCTTCAGAGGTTACAATTAATCATTTCATCAAATGATGAAAATACACTATAAACAAGAATGATAGAGTGCAAGTGGCTGATATCCAAGCCTTCCATTAAAATGAAAATTCACTGGAGATGCATGAAGACATGATTTCCCTGCTTCAATTTAATATTGATGTTCATGCTATATTCTTATTTGTATTAGAATGAAAAAAAATCCAAAAAACAATCAAATGAAAATATTGAGTCACCTCCACAGTTGTAAATCTCAGTCTCCAAGTCAAACACATCTGTGATGCACATCAACGTGTCCAGGTATCATGGGATTCTCGATCTCCTCCATACCCAGCTGACCTCATGAGCAGTTACTTCCTCCCTCTAGGTGTTCTGAGGGCCTGCTCGGCCAAGCTGCACAGCTAAGAGCGCAGTCACAGCGCCTCCAACCACGCAGCAAGGCTCCTCAGACCTCCCAGAAGGTGGAGCAGGGCAGGTGTGCTCAGTGATATTGCTCCGGTCAAGCATCCATTTGATCCCACACTTCCCATGGCCTTCTTGTTTTATTCACGCATTTGCCATCTATTTGACACGTTCATGTTGAATCGTTTGGGGACTTTTTAAATGTGCTATCCATCTCACCAGCAAGACTCACCTTCACGCCACAGAAGCTTGTTTCCCATAACAAGGACGGACTCAACTCTTCTGTTTTTCTAAGCATGCGAAAGGGTGCAAGGGGGGCGGGGGGAGGACATATGCAAAGCCTGCTTCCAAAATTCTTTCCCTTGCAAATTTATAAGCATAGTGTTTTCCATCTGTTTTCAAAGAATGTCAGATAATAAATTACCGTTCCACCTTCTGTTCTGGAAAGCAGACCTTGTACTCGGCCCCCGCCATGTCTCCACCCACCTCAGCCAGCAGTCCTGACTGATCATCCCAACAGAACAAACCAAACAGGCTGAGATACGCTTCAGTAAATTTCCTCTTTTTAAGTTAATTTACAATGAGATTTGTGGTTGTCCGAAGAACAGCAGGCATCCGATCCCCATCAGCCTCACGCAACAGAGGCTTCTCCCAAACGCTTGTCGCCGCACTTGACACAATCAAGTCAGTACCAACGCATTCATTCCTGTCTTGAACAGTAATATCCAAGCTGCAAACTGGTAAACAGTATGCTGCAAACTAGAAGAAAAAAAATTAAAAACAGAAAAAATGGCAGTGGAAAAAGCCTTTGGGAAATAATGATTATAACCCAGAAGGGTAATCTATTTTCACTAACTCCATAAAACCTTTGTTTGGTAGCGTATGCCTGAATAAGGTTCAAATAACAAACGTTTTACCAGCTCATACGTTTTATATACTGTCTGAAAATTCCATGTACACTGTGAGGTTTTTACAGTGTTTACCTACAAGCATTTCTAATTAATAGGAAAATCTTTGCAGCATTAAAACGAAACTACACTAAGATAAAAAAAGCTGAATCACCTGGACTGGCATGAAATTCAAAAGCCATGAATAATATTACCAACTGCCTCCTCACAAAGGGTTACATTCTGAAAGCACATACATTTATGTAAAAAATAATAGCATCATGATGGGAAAAAAAAACTAATTTAAAAAAACCAACTGTCATTTTGACTGGAAGGAGTCTGTGCAGATCGCAGCGTGCTGTGCCTGGTGAAGGATAACTATAATTACATATTAGAAGCCAGACTAACAAATGAATCTACAGCTCGAGAGGGTGGGGAACCACACAACTAAAAGCGACAAAGAATGTCAACACATAAATCAAACTGTTTCATGGTACTTGCAACATAAATGCCAGAAGGCAGATTGCCAACTAAACTGAAATGTATTTTAACTCCCTCATGCGCATCACCATGGTGTGTCTGATGAAGCCACTATCAGCGTAAACATCTCGATAGAGATTTTCAAGGATTACAGCCTTGTCATTTGGGTTTCAAGCTGCCCTTGCCCTGTTTCATGAATAACTTCAAGCAAGGAGCTGGCTGGCACAGGTTAGATTTGAGATCCTGAAAACTGGTGTCGGATGTTAAACGTTTCTCAGTGTTACAAAACCCACGCTCCAGACAGGAGGACACAAAGCCACCAGCTGCTGGCGAAGTGCCTTGACCTAGCCCAAGAGCACAGCAAGCCCCCAAGGAAATGGTTTTGCACAACTCCAGGAAGTGCAACCGAGGCACAGCTGAAGGATCAGAGGCCTTCAGGCGTAAGCTGTTCAACATTTCCAATACTGATAAACGGACAGGGATTTGCTGTCACATTTATACTTCTCTGAGTCTCCAAGTTCTTCTGAAAGACTTCACGCCTTCAAATACAGGCTGGACAAAAGACAGACATTTCAAGAGCAAAAAGAGACGTCTGTTTTCTGTGAAAGAGCCACTTACTTGCAAAAATTGCTTGCCAGAAAGGTGAAGGGAATAACTAGTGTTTATTTAGGGTGGGAAGGAGATCGGAGATGGAACTATACGCACTCTGCAAACACAAGGGCAGGAACTCTTCAGCTCAGACAAAAATCGTAAGAGAAGCTCCATTTATCTTGCATAGCACCAGATGAAAATACCCACCAGTTCTGGATTCTAAGCCAACAGAGGCAAGACTACAACCCTGCTTATAACTCCTCCCCAGCTTCCCTGCAAACTAGATTAAATGAAGAAAATAAGTCACTGTTTGGTAGAACAAAGCCTTATTCAGCATTTATTCTCAACTAGCATCCTAAAAATCTCCCCTACTGGCTTGAAACCAAGGCCCATATGAGGCTCATGTATTTACAACGCCATTAGAGGCACTATTTGGTAGGACTGACATTGTAGGAGCAAGACGAGAGAACTGAAGTTCCTGCATGTCCTCCTCACGCCCCAGCTCTACTGAGCACACTCGCTGATTTTCTACACTGCCACAAACGTCGTTCTCAGCACCGCATCGTCACCGATGGCAAGGGATCGTTGTAGCCTGGCTCCTCTGAGCAGGCTGTCGCCTTTGCGCAGCACCCGAAGAGCTGGCTCTACGTGAGTCAGGATCTCTGCCGAGCACCCTCTTTGTATCAAGTGCACAGAAATAGCTGTCATGGCCCTTTCTACCCCTAGTGTCGGAATAAAATATGCTCATGTCATACCCAATGCCCTTCAACAGGATCATGTTTAAATCATTTTGACACTAACCAGAAGATAGAGAACTTGGATGATCATAACCCACTGGAAATACTCGTGCCTTCTGCTCGTCAGACCGAGCTTCTGAATACTGACTTGTTTTGAGAAAGCCTTGGAAAATTTATCTGCCCATTAAATGCTTTTGATATGCTGAAAGCCGAGATGTCAGAACCACATGCAGCCAAATGGTTATCCATCTATTCAGGAGGAAAGATCTATCCAGCTGGGTTCTTGCCATCACTGTTACAGATCCACCCCCTTCTCTCTCACCTCAATGTTGATGATGCATTTCCAATCCCACAGTGAAATCCCATCCCTCCCTCTTTTTTTGAGAAACATTTTTCCCAAACACTCACACAATACCAGATTATACTGAATTTCCTTTGGGCGCTTCTCCCTTCAGGTAGTCAAGTAGATTTCACAGATATTTTGCGAACAACCTGCAGTGCAACTTCAAGTACCACCACTCTGGGGAGGACGGGTTATTCTACCTCAGAGAAATGACCATATCACACCAAAAAACATCTGCAAACTGCCCACAAAAAGCATCTACAATAGAGCTGCACAATTCACAGGGTCTTGAAGGATACTTTAGTTGTATAGACAAGGTGAACAGAGAACTGTTTGTTATCATCGATGTTTTATTTATACTGTGCTATTCCCGAATCAAAAACCTCCCACCATAATTCACAAAGTGCATTGCCTTTTTTTCTGGAGAAAGCAACTTGATAAACAGAACAATAAATTAGTGCCACCTAGTGGAGTTCAGAATGTTAACCTGGACCAGCTTTCAGATCGTACCTGTCTTTTACTGCACTGTCTGTAATTTATGACCTCTATAAATACCACAGTAAAATAGAAGCAGAAATAACAGCAGGTCTTCCCTGCAGCACACACAGCTAACCAAATGTATCAGTGTAACATGCATTTAAGTCTTCCACAACGTCCAGGAATCTGTAGAAACAGCAATCGAAGCCTGCTACGTGCCCTTACTTATCAGAAACTCATCTTTCCAGCTATTAAGCACGCAGCCAAAAGTTCTGCAATCTAAGTATGGGCCAAAAGGAAAAATCAACAAAAAAAAAGTTCAGTAGAATGGAAAAAATAAATTAAAAAAATACATATGTATAACTGCTTCCAGAAGTTTTGAAAATACAAGGCATGGGGAGGTGTAACACAGTGACATCATCGCACCCTATTAAAAAAATGACCATTTTTGTGTGATTGTGTAGTTCCTGGTTCTCATCCCTCTGCAAGGGCACCAGGATCATTTTTCTGTTACATGTCAATAAAAACATGGCATTTCCACCGACTACCATTAACCCACCAGCTACTGAGTGAATTCAAGCAACGTTTATGTGAGCTTCCCTACCACTAGATTGAGAATGATAAGCCTGGCTGCAACACTTATCTTTGTTAATGCTTACGTGCAGAATTGGTTTGAAACCTGTGTAAGAGATATCAATACCCCACATCCACAAAGCATACGGAACGCAAGGTGATCATCCTTACCCAGTGATCTTCACACAGGACACGAAAGAAATACAATGCAGAATAAAATCCCAAACCACTCTAGGCACTTCGCCTCACTTTTTCTTGACAACGGCCTCTTAGAGAACAAATACGTCTCAGCACATTGTGCCATTCCTACAGCTAGCTGCACAAAAACACCCTACAGCACAGAAGTGCCGCGACTCAAATGAGGAAAAAATAAGAGGGATACCATAATGTATTCTTCCCATGTCTAACCTGATAATATAAAGCAGCAGCATAACCAAAGTTACCCCCATTTCACAGCACCTGCTTCCGATTCACGTAATTGTAAACAAGACAGAAATATGGAATTAAGTCCGCTCACCAGAGCATCCTGGAAGACAACGAGCGCAGATCTCATGTATAAAAACGGAAGGCAATTTCAAGGGCATTTGTCCAGCACCCAAAGATGAATGTGCTTTTCTGTCTCATACCCAACAAACAGAACACAGTTCAAACAAAACGGGAACACGTACCACAATTTCGATCAGAAGATTGTCATTTGTGGTAATGCATTTCCTGGCTTTTTGAGAAGCACAAAATACGATTATTTCACTTTCCATTGATAAAACATCATCGTAGTTTTTTTATGTGATTATAAGCAGAAGTACATATTTAACCATAACGCAGTGCTAACATGCCATCCTTTAAAAAATAGGAGCTAGTTGGCACTAGAAGTCATAAGTAAGGTTAAAAAATGAAAAATCCAAAACCAACTCATTTCCTTGAGAAGAACCCATGTAAGCAGCCAGCCACTCCTTCGTGTTGGCGCAAGCTACGTATTCTTTTCTCATGCACCCACATTTCACTCATTTTGCAGAGGTACAGAGGGCTACAAACTGCACAGCAGGTACTTCAAAACTGCAAGCAGAATTACACATGGAATGCTAAGATTACAGTCAAGTTGCTGCAAGCTAGAAAACACCCAAAAGTTGCAGAAAGAGGTTAATGTTTGTTACAGTTTCCACATAATTAAGGAGTGAATTGTACTTCCTATATGTAACAAAGATTACATTTTCTTTTGGATACCCTTGGATGGGCTTGTGTTTGAACAAAGTATACGTTAATGTTACGATTCTTTCCAATATTCAGATGTTCTAATAAGACTATTGACTCCGAAAGAGCTTGCATTTACGTCATTGGTTAGCTCAAATGGGGAAATCTTGTTAAGTTTACATCAAATATGTAAATGCAGATACTTTAAAATGCTTCTGGATCTGTCACACTGTCAGGCAGAGATATTTTTAGGTCTAATCCATTTAAAGTGCTAAATTCCACAGGAATAAGCAGCATTGCTTTCACTCACCACTTCAACTAAATTCACTGCAGTCTGTAAGGAGGAGGAGATAAGATAAAACCATTCACCTGATGAGAAAATATCTTACCTTTTTTTTTTTTTTTTTTTACTAATACTTGCAGGTACTTCTGTATGTCCCAATAAATAATAAACCAACTGCACTCCTACACAAGGCATTACAAAAATACATAAACAATGCCGGGTCTTAACACGTGAAATAATTTAGTGTGGAATTTGCTACTTGTATCTCACGTCTTATTTGCATGTACTAATCGAGCTTCATGAGAAGCACTACCACGAATACACAAAACCTCAGGAATATGGCACTAGTTCTTCCCTAAACCTGATGCTGTGACTGTAGCTGGCTACAAAGACACAAGACAGAATCTTAAGTTCATGGATAACAACAACCGAAACAGACGATTTCAGAGAATAAAGGTGTATTTTTTTAAAGAAGTTAACCAAACCAAAACACTTCAGTACACTGCAAATTGTCTTCTGGCAGAGAGACCAAATGAAAGAATATGGGATGTGACAGATGTGACAGGTATTAGTTTGGTTAATGAATTACTTGATGATGTTCAGATTTGCTGATGATAAGTGAAGAGGAAGATTATCTTTCTTAGAGCAGAACAGAATGTGTGAAATACCACAAAATGTTGGCAGTCTAAGTATTTTCATTACTAACACTGCTACCATCTAATATTTCTGAGTGGGAAAAGATCATTATATAAATCAATTTCCTATATTTCTTCCTGAGAATCCACAGCAAATCATTATTGGAAACAGCAGGCCCAGCGAATTGTAGCATGAGCAGTTAAGGCAGGTTTGATATGGAAAAAATGCTTCCTAATTAGGCTATTTTTTCCTCCCTTTCCATTGAAGAAAAATCTCTATTTTTTCAGCAGGTATAAGAAAGATTACCACAACCCATTGAAGCTCACAGGAACGCCCACGTAGGGGAAACGTAGTCTTTTTGGCCAGTCTGCAGGTTTACACGGCTCCTCAGCCCAGGAAGGACTGTGAGCCTCCAGCTGTGCTCGCTGACGGCTGCCCACTCACCTCCATCCCTCAAAAAAGCATCACTGAGGTGAGGCAGGATCCTCCCGGGCGATCCCACCCAGCCAGCACTGTGCGGGCAACGGCTCTGAACACGTGCCAAGGAGCAGGATGCGCTTCCTAATGACTGACACCATGCAAAAGCCAACTGAACGAGGCCGTGACCATAAAAAAGACATTTCTTTGCTAGGAATGGGAGCGTCCGATCAACAGAGGCACTCATTTCCCTCTTAACTGGTCACAGGACGTGTGGGACCAGCACGAAGCTGCACCAGGAGGTTCACACCGGACAGCAGGAACCATTTCTGTACCGTGAGGGTGGTCCACCACTGGAACAGGATTCCGAGCGAGGCTGGTGATGCCCCACGCCTGTCAGTGTTCAAGCAGCCTTTGGATAATGCCATTAATAAAGTGAGCCGTGAAGTAGTCAGGCTGTTGGACTCAATCTTTGTAGGTCCCTTCCAACGGAACTGTTTTATTCTATTTTCAAGCATTAGACAAAATAACTTTTATTCTATTAAACAGAAACATATCACCACATATCCTTAATGCGCAATTCGCGTTAATTTGAAGCAAAGAATGACAGCCTCTTCCTAGCTATAAATACAAGCAAACAGAGCAGTTTGCAGCATTCTTTGCAGTACCTATTCCATAAAGCACAAACTGCTCTGAATTTGCTTGTAGAAATTAAGTATTTTATTAAATACTCATTTTGGAGGAAAAAGGGAAAAACGATAGAGCTAACCAGCCAAAGGGAATCCACAAAAAGCAATGGCAAAGCAAGGGAGTGAATCCATATTAAATTAAATCTCTACTCCATACGCCAAACCTCTTCTTACAGGTCAATGAGTTTTCTTAAGCAAAACTCAGCTTACAGACGAAGGCTGAAAAATCCTGCTAGTGACAACAGGAAGAGAAACTGAATAGGATTCATATCTCTCCGTAAAATTCAGTAAGGTTGTTTATTTTCCCTTACAATGATTTTCTTAGTATCCACTCCATCTTGCGAGCTAAGTGTCAGTAAGAAATACACATACACATTCTTAACAGTATGCCACGACGACTGTTTTCCTCTAACAAACACCAAACCGCTCGGGAGTATATAATAAATGCTGAACACCTTCAAGTCACATCCCACAGATCATGAACAGATTAAACTCCAAAAGGATTTGGGGAATTGTGCAGTAATTCTGTATGTCTGTTCACAATCCCTAAAAGCATGTTATACTTCTATGAGATTATCTTTTGAAAACACCACAATTGAAATATGTTTACAGTAGTCTGTTCTTTTGAATTTTGCAGGCTTATAATAATTTAATAAGTTACTTGGACAAGCAGCTGTTGATTATATTTTCTAAAATGGTATACACAAGTGTCTGATGACTGTTTCTCCCAGTATTAACATATTCAAAAACAGAAAATCAAGTTCTTGAAAAATTATAATTAGCCAATACTGTCAGCATGCATTTTGCATTCTAGATCATGAACTGCGCAAAATGGATGTTTTAAGCACATTGATAAGTGCTATTTCAACTAACAGCGACAGAGAAAGATTTTAAATGGATTATTTTAAAGGCTTTCAAAGTATACAGAGGTTGACTGTATAAATGCATTGTTTTATCATAACAATGCCACACCTTGCACAACCATCCAGTAAGTTCACTCTCATTAGAACTCATCACAGATAGAACTAGCACTACCATCAGTTGTATAGATTATTTGCTGCTACACTTAACCTCTGAACGCTGCAAGTGCTAAGTGCTTTATCTAAACCTACAAAGAAAATAAATGAACAAAGTAATGGAAAACTATCACCTGGGGCTTTTTGTTTTTCTTCTAACTATAGCTGAGCTAACAGCAACACAACACAAGCGAAACTTCTGATTCTATACTTTACGAAAATCTTTCCATCTCTACCTTAGAATCTATGTGCTTGTACATATGCACTATGAATCTGTCCTCGCTAAAATACAAAAAATGTGAAAGCAAATCAGAGAAATGTTCTTCCTGTCTTCTTGCAGTAATAGCATTACCAAATTGACGCTCAAGTCCTCATGGTCACAAAAACAATTAAGAAGCAAAACAACAACAACAACAAATGACCATCTGTTCAGCTAAAAAGATATCATTTTGTATTACAGAAGACAACAAAACCACCGAAAACTCAATTCTTGCAATTAATTTCCGGAAAGATTTTTACAGATAAAGCAACTTCACCCCAGCCAGAATACCAACACAAGATTTTTCTCCTGGCTTTAGTTCAGAGAAGGATAACTGTTTCTAAACCTCCCCTGGTTTACAGTACTTCATTCAGCACATTGTGAATTTCACATTAAAAGGAAACTACCTGATATTTTTCTAGCTAAACAAAATTAATTTCAGTGTAAGAAAATATGCCCAAGTAGTTCATAATTCAAGGATAAGCAAAAGAAAGAAGACACCAAAGACTTCAACAACAGCAGAGCTCAATATTATTGATTAAACACAAACACATGATAACATCTTCGGATTTGGAAGTAGAACCATTATTTTAGTTATCCCAGCTACAATTTCTCCCTTCAACAGATGTCTGTATTTCCTCATTGCCATCAGCATAAACAATGGCAACACAGGAACAGATTTAGATTCACCTGTACTTCAAGCAGAAGCTGTTGATGATACTACTCATAACCGCCCCAATCACAGACTCAGTTGGCAGGCCAATGTTCTTACTCATTGTGCCGCAGCTCCTTTCGAAATCGAGTTCCCACTGCAGTGGAAAAGATGTATATTTACGTACACACAGGTTTTATCTGTACATCTTCCCATTTAGGATACCAAGCGAAACAGTTTGAGGGCTATCACTCAGCGAAACATCTCTACCATGTCTCTTCAGACACAGTTTCATTTCTAGGTAGTCTGTGGAGCCAGAAGTTGGACTCGATGATCTTTGTGGGTCCCTTCCAATTCCGGGTGTTCTCTGATTCTACAATTCTACCATCCTCTTAAGTTCAAGTTTCAAAATCTCAAAATAAAAGTGATGCTTGTGTGTGCTTTTGTTTTGGCTTGTACTTTCTGTTTCGGTTTGTTTTTTGAGACTGCAGACATCTTCCTTGCTTAAATGAGGATATCTAACGCAGAAGAAAAGCTCACCTTCCCTGAATTTGCAGCCAGAAGACAAAAAGTGCAAAGAGAGCAAGACTCATTAACTTGTCACCCCACTTTCCTCCAAAGTAACAGCTGCGGTAGTGTAAAACCACATTACCAAAGGAATAGACGAGCCCTAAGAAATCTTGTTATGCCAAAACTTAGGCAACCTGAAGACCACCCCAGCCTTCACATCTCCCACATATTTTCCAAAGGTATCAAAGGCCTGGTGCTTTGGTCACTGTATTCATAAAAGGAAGGTGCTAAATGTTTTGCTAATATTTTAACTTAAATCCTAATTGTCTGAAAATCCAAGGAGTACTTACAGATTTAATGGAGAGGATCTTGCATCCTGTAGATTACATCATGCGATGATGAGTCACTCCCCTCTTAACCCTACCCCCAGTGCTCAGCCTCCTTACGCGCCAGGACTGCTCCACATGAAACGCGATGACCAAATGGGACTGTTCTTCCACAAAACACTGCACTAATTCTCCTGCATTCAGTCTTTCCACTTGAATGGAATAAAAACCCTTTTCAGAACAACAATTCCAATTCCTCCCCCCCCCTTTTTTTCTCAGGCACACTATGGGACTCCTCAGAGCATGCACAATGCAAATAAGGCAAACTTCCTTTGAAAGAGTGATTAATATGCAAAGACAGCCTGCTTTTTAGTGGGATGTGAAGAACCACCAACAAGCATTTCCAAATTCCGAGGTTTCTTCAATTATTTCCTCTGTTTATTTTAAACATCAGATTATGCAATAATACCACACATTAAGACCAATTTGCCAATATTATGTAAACAATACCAAACTGACTGCTCATCTTTCGTATCATATTTAAATGCAGCCTCGGGTATACTAGCTAGGAAGGCATCAAAATAAAGTAGAATTTAAATTTGAGTGCATCATATGTCTCAGTCTTCTTGTTAAAAAGATCACATTTAAAAGTCCTGTATAAATAGTTGCACTTTTTTTTGTAAAAAATACATGCGTGTTTCTTTAAAATAAAGCAAGAAAATTTTACAAAACCTAAAATATTTAAAATTATATTATTACTTTATTACAAACTCTTTTCAATGAGAATTAGTTTGTGTCTCAATATGTTACAATTCCAGTACCTTTCCAAAATATTTTTTCAGGAGACATCTGAAAATCCCATTCAGATTTGAAGACACCAATTTTCTATTTCCATTGTTTCAAATTTTCATCGCAATTTTTCATCACTTATCACCAGGTCAACTACATCGCCTCTGTACAACTCAGCTAGGAATCTCCTATGGCAAGAACCTTGCACCTCGAGTGCCAATACACCATACAAAATCAGGTCAAAAGGCAGTTTAAACACATTAAGTGACCCATTTCTTATTCTAGCCCTTCACTTCACACACTTCCCAATCATTTCGCACAGCTTTAAACACTCCCTTCCCTCTCTTCGGAAGGGCATTCCAAGTTAGTGAGTGTTGTAAACTATTATTAAAGTAACCAATAATTAACGTTCCTGTTTACCTTAAAGATTCCAAGGTTGATACGTACCATTAATACAAACAACAAAAAATCAAAGTAGATGAAATCTTCCAACAAGAGCCTACTGCACCCCTTTTACAGCAGCACCTGCACGAAAACCACAGAGCCGCTGAGCTGGGGGGGCTCTGGCCCAAGGCCCCAGCGGGCATGGGCAGCCAGAGCCCCAGCAGGTTGCGCAGGACGGGTGCAGCTGGGTGCTGAGTGCTACGACGCAGGCTCCCCGGCCTCTCTGGGCAGCCTGTCCCATGGCGCAGCCGCCATCCTCGCAGCAACGTGCTGGGTTCCCTTGGGTTTCTTGTGGGGATGCAGGAAGTCAGGTCTGAACAGTCTGTGCCCAACGCTTCCTGTCCTGCCACTGGGCATCGCTGAGAAAAGCCTGCCTGCCTTCTTCCCTCCCTCCCCGCAGGTATTTACACACATTCAGATCCACAGAGCCTTCTCCCGGGCTTAAAGGCCCCAGTCTTCTCAGCCTCTCCTCGCACAAAAGATGTTCCAGTCCCTTCGCTGGACTCTCCCCAGTAAGCCTGTGTCTGTTTGCTGCTGGGGAGCCCAGAACTGGGCACAGCACTCCAAACGTGTCCTCACCAGTGCTCGGCTCTGTAGGCAGATTGTAAGGAATCACCAGACCTCCAGACTTTTAAAAGCAATTAAGAATACTGAGAAGTATCTATCTTCATTGACAAAGATCCATTTCTTCTAAAGGTCTCAAAAAGTAGAATGTAAAGAGAACAAAATAATTTAAATTCAAGAAATTATGAGACTGACGACTCTGGAACACTTAAGACATCGAGGAGTTTCTTTGTGTGTGTTCTGTCCTAGCAAACAAGACGACGAGAAGGTGACGGATATCTAACTCAGAATAAACCAAATGGTTTCTCCATTCTAATAAAGTAACACTTTCAATGGCTTCATTTTTTCTAAACCCTGCAAACAATACTTTGAAAACCCTTTTCCCAGTAAGTCAAAGCTCATTATAATCATCTGTAGAAAAACTACCACCACTACTAGCAAATATATTTAATTCTTTTCGTAACTTTTTAAACCTTTACAAAGATGATTTCCAATTCATTGATCAGGACTGCATTCACTCATTGCAAGTAACTCTCTCCCAAGGCTTTACTACTTCTGCATTTTGAAACTTCATGTGCCACTTAGCCCATTGCCCTCTCAAAATATTCACCAGAGCCCTGGTTCACAGAGCAGGGAGCAGACGATACAGCTTCTGAAACTTCTATTCCTTGGTCTGTGAAATAAATCTCAAATATGTTCTGTTTAGAATTCGAGTGCCTTTTCCAATTTTTCCCTCGCATCATTCCACCACGTTTGTACTAAATCAGGCAACTCCCAGTTTTCACAACACATCCCGCGGATCTCTACAGCTGTCTTGCCATAAGACATGGGATGGAAATAGCTGGAGGATCAACCACAACACGTATCACGTTACTGTCTCTAGCCTAAACTTAATTTTCTTGCATCAGATTTACCGGCACAGGACTCCATCCCGGCTATTATGAACTGCTGGCGGAAATAGCTGTAGGGTCAGTTTCTGTCATCCCCTGGTTTTGGGTCCCTCGGGGGCCTGACTTCAGGCCAAATGAGGGCACGTTTGCTACTGATTTCTGGGGGCAGACGTATCCTTACAGACCTTCAGTACCTCAGGAACCTGGACAGGGAAGAAACACAGGACCTGTCCTGCAGAAAAGCTGAACTATCACAGACTTGAGCCGAACACTTCTCTCTCCCATTTCTAAATCTGAGGTCTAATTTTGAATATCCTGTAGAAAGCTGAGGCACATTCATCTTCAGGAGCAAACACCTTATTTCTCCAAATGCTGCAGGACTGCCTTCCTTCTGATGCAACTCACAGTTGACTTGCAAGTCTAAATGGCAAGCTTCGCAGATATCCATACCAACTATTCACTTTTTCAGTGTGATGGCTTAAGAATTTGGACAACTCATCCAGCTCATAAGTACAGTACTACGTGGCTATTCCCCACAGTTCCTTCCTCGGTGTAGCTACTGAGGCATGGTTTCATGATACCGCTCTTCTTGTTGGAGAAGGATGACTGCCTAGCAAGCTGAACGACGTGTTACTGCAAAGATGATCATTGCAATGGCTGCTGTGTATTCATTTCATTTGCTCCTATCTCAAGGCCTATAAAAACTACGTATTTTCAAACCCCACAACATAAAGCACGCTTGAAAGTAACCTGCAGACGTTCCACTCTATCTGCTTCCAAAAAGCGCTCCTACGATCTAGAATTTGACTCACTCCACTTTCCAAAACAGTCTGGCAAAGCTCAACATTTCCTCAAAACATGTGTTGGCGGTCACCAACTAAAAGAATGAAGCTCAGAATCTCCCAACACCGCCATGCAGAGGAAGGAGCTCCATCACTGTATCCAAAGCCATTTTCATCCCCAGATTTGTCTCCACACTGCAAATAAAAACATCCCTACTGTGCAGAAAGAGAACTATCTGTGGGCCAAACTCAGCAAATTACAACTCTCCTATTCTAAAGCAATTTGCACATGCTTAATTGGGCAAAACCTTCCATTAAGAGCTATTCCAAAAAAATAAGCTTTTCCATCAGCAGCTGCCTGAAGATCTCAAGTTACCAGGACTAAGGCCACCGAATTTCTACATCGGTCCAAACCGTAGTTTCTCAGAAGAATCTTTCATACATATACATCACGTGATAATACAAAAGCAACCTCGGATGACAAAGCCCTCGCTTTCCAAAACAAAAAAATTGCTATAACCAAACCTGTTGGCTAGTTTGGGTCATTTTCAAATACATCACCATCTCCCCTGTGCACGCCAACATGTTTTGACGCAAGCTTTTCTTTCATCTCTCCTTGGAAGGTTCTGAAGCTGCAGGTATGACTCGCTGTGGATAGCAATTACCCGCCGTCTCATCTTTTTCTTAGACAGATACAATGAAGACCCTCAGACTTGAACCATAAGTGAAAAAAGCATTCTAACCTGTAGTTTATCCTTGCTTTCTATCTGTTCCACTTCCTTTAGGCGCCCGTCCTGTACACTAAAACCCACACGGCACATCTCATTCCAGCACCTCGCAGGAGCTCAGACACGCAGCGAGGCCGGGGGTATGGGGAAGGCCCGAGCGGCGCCGTTTGGCTGGGGGTAACTTCAAAAGAACACGCTCCGAATGAGCAGCTGCAGTGGGAAGCTGCATTTCAACCCCATGAACTGAAAGGGCATAATGGCACTGCCCCAACCCACCTCATTTACATCCCTTTGCATCAGCAAGGGCTTTAAACTTCGCTGATGTGGTTTCCTAAACAAAAGAAGCCAGAGCCAGCGTAGGTCTGACCTTCAAATTTGCTTCTGTGATTTTCATGTCTGACAAAAGTCTATTCGTCTGGCGGCTCTTTTTTCCCCCTTGAGAATTGGAGAACACGGATGAAAACCAACACACCCAGACCCATGGAAACGCGTGCAGGACAGCGCTCGGAACAGTGGAGGTGCCTGGGAGCTGCAGTTCTCCGACAGACGCACCCGCAGCCAGGTGACTCCCAGACCTTCTCCCCGTTACAGAAAGCCAGTGCAGAAAGCCAGAAGACACAATTTAGTCCCAGCCGTTTTCAAACTTTTATATTTACAATTGAGTTCTGCTACTTAATCCATCCCACTTTGCAGATCTTCGGGAAGATATAAAATGAGGAAAACAAAGACAGCATCTTTTTACTTCACCTCATAAATGCTGTGATGGACCTGACAGCTCCCTGGGTACAAGCTGTGATCCACGCTTCCAACGAACACAGCTTCTCCCCAGCCTGGTTACACGTGCGGGCTGGTTAAGTTGTAACATCCATCTCCCAATTTGCGAGTTGTGAGTACAACAGAATTGCGACCGACAGATCAAACTCATTCGGAAATACATTGCCCTGCAAATCCAGTACTTCAAAAGCTACACACAAACACACACAAAAAAAACACCAGAATCATGCATTCTCTACAGAAATGATCTCAGCAGATGTGCGAAATAATGAGCAAAACGCAGCACAGCCTTTTAAACGAGAAAATAAAACGTACTTTTGTCTCTTGCTAATGCTTTTCTCTGTTCCTTGCAGACTGATGGCAACAGATGCACTGTTCCTTTCTCCTGCCCCCAGCGATTGGTTCTGCTTTGCTGCCAGCCAGCCAAGGCAAACCCATGGCTACCAAAAAAACAACCCCCAAAAAACCTAAAACACACTACCACGACCACCACCAAAAATATTAAAAACAAACAGCCAGGCCACTCTGTCACAACAAGAAACCAATCACTTCTCCCCAGTGCAAGAAGGTCTACCCGCAAAACATTTCTGGAGATGAGCCGAGAAAAGGGAAGGCACTTTCAGTCTGGAGAGCAGCCACAATCTTTTAACGCTTAAAAACAGGGTATTCATTCCACTACTGTTATATTAAATGTCCTTTTAAAAAAATATTCACGTCAGGACTTCTCAATTTCATATGCCAAGAGAATAAAGTTTATACAGAACGCTGTATTATTTAAGAAACCATAGTTCTCAGGATGTAAATGAAAGGAGATGAGCCATCTGCTGTACCTATAAATCAAGTTCTAAGTTACAGGAGAATGCACTTTTCATTTAACAGTAAATTAAATCATCGTTGTCCCAGCCAAAAAAATACATACAAAATACAGAATTACTCTAAAAGATGTGAATGTTTGCTTTTGTTCTCAATCTGTCACGTAACCACTTCTCAGACAACGCTCTGTTCAGGTATTCTTCACTAAAACGCCCCTCTCTTGCCCCCTCCTTCATGTTAGCTACTGCAAAACTGTAGTGAGGGTTTCTTTATTAGCATCATCACAGCTGCGCCCCTCCCCTTCACTGACTTCAACATCCCAGCTGCCAAAGCCCCACGCGACAGCCCCTCTCTGCCCTCCAGCCCCGAACGTGGTCCGGTCAGCAGAAAGGAAGGAGGCACAAGCTTTAGCAGACCAAAGCATCCTTTAACGTGGAAAACGTAACTGATACGCTGGATGCCGTTTTTACCATAAACAGTGCTGCTGCTTTGTTCTGGCTTTTTAATATTTTATTTGGCTTTTGTATTCTGCATTTTGTGCTGCTTTAACAGTCCTGTTCCAGTTGTGCAGCTCTCTAGGCACTCTGCATTCATTATTATTATTATTATTGCATGAACGTGTATTTGAGTGGGGCACTAGATGATCTAGAGATCATTTCTCTTTGCCTACTCCCATCTATTTTCCCTGAAAACCTACTTCATTCTCTCCTCCCACAGCTGAGAAAGCCTGTGCGAATGTGTCAGAGAGGTGGCAGCTAAGGAATCACAGACAGCAGTCTGGCATCTCGGAAGGGTCGAGATGAAGAATGTATGCAGAGATGGTGATCGGAGGGCGTGGCCGAGCCAGATGCAGAGCTAGCTGGAGCCGTGCTGGAAATGGGAAGACAATCCCCCTTGTTTGGTGATACGTGCTCCCTAATCAGCAGTAATCCTGATTTTTAAAACTATAATAAAGTATATAATAGTGCTTATGTCACGGGAGAGCCATGTATCATTAAGATTGGGCGTTGCGCTGATGTTAAACAGGTGGGTTAACTTGGCAACAGGCTCAGGCACACTGGTGGCAATGGTCCGGCACGAAGGGAGCTGGAATTGAGCCACAAGATAGCGATGGTCGGTATGTACGATGGTTCCTAGCCAGCTACGGCACCGGCAATTGCTTGAGGAGATAAGGAGCCACCCGTACGGGGATGAGGCAGCGAGGAGTTACGGCCAGCACCGAAGTGATGGGTGAAAAGGGGCTGTGGTTTGCGAGAGCAACGACGGGCACGAGCTGGGAGCAGGGACACGGAGCTGGGTGCAGGAGCCACCCGAGCAAGCAGCGAGCTGCCGGGGAGCGCTGCACCGAGCCAGCACCGGCGATGCTGGGGAAGCAGCTCCAAGAAGCGACGGGCTGGGAAGGGGCTGGAAGAACCACAGGCGGTGGCAGCTCCGGGGGCTTCGACCGCTGATGCTTGGAGAGAGACACCGGGGGGCTGGGGGGGAGGCACGGCGTGGGTGCAGGGCGGGGGGTGGCAGCCCGGGGGGGGCACAGAGCCTGGATTTGGGGGCTCACCGCCCGGATTTGGGGGCGCACAGCCCCAGTCTGGGGGGGGACACAGAGCCCGGATTTGGGGGGCAGGTGCAGCCCCCCCGGGAGGGAGGGGCGGGGGCTGGGGGGGTGCTCGTGCACGGCGCCGCTCCCTTCGCGGCCGCTGCGCGCTCCCCTCGCCCCCATCCCTCTCCCCCCCGCCCTATTTTTTTTTTTAATTATTAATTCCCCGCAGCTGCTCGTTAATTGCAGCCGCATCCCTTCCCCTTTCTTGCAAGGGGAGGGGGGGGGGAACCCGGCGGCGCTGCACCCCCCAGCCCCTCACACCCCCCTCATTGTCTGAGCGCCCCCCCCCCGCCAACAAAGCCCCCTCACGGGCACCGGGAGCCCCTCACGGGCTGCGCCCCCCTCGCCTCACGGCCAGCACCGTCACCACACGACCACCACCGCCACCTCCATCACCACACGGCCGCGACCACCGCCCGGCCGCCCCCATTGTTCGCCCCGCCGTACCTGCGGCTCTGAGGAGAAACAACGTCCAGGGCAGCGCGGTGGCTGGCAGCATCGCAGCCGGCTGAGGGACGGCGGCCGTTGCACCTTTTCCTGCAATTCGGGAGAAGCGCGGCTCGCCTCTCGGATCTCCCCCCGGATTTTTAATAAGGCTTTTATTTTATTTTTCTCCTTTCTCCCCCCCCTCCCCCGACGCCTCAATTCACGTCTTCCCCAGCCGCTCCTCGACGGGCTCCGGTCCGCGCGTCGTCCCCGCACCGCCTTCTGCCGGCTGCGCCCCGGCCGCCTCCCGGCGCCGCCGCCGCCGTGACTGACAGGCGGCCGCAGCACCACCGCCGCCCGGATCCCTGCGCCGCCCGGCCCCGCGCGGCGGGTGGCACCGCGCCGCCGTGTCCTTCCACGCGCGCCCGCCTCAAATAGTGCGCCGCGGGGGGACTGGTGGGCGCCGGCGGCCGCCTGCAAAACCCGGTGCGGAGCGAGCAGCGCGGAGCCGGAGCGGCCGGCCCGGGGCTGAGCGCGGCCCCCCCCCCCCCCCCCCAGCGCTCCCCGTGAAGGGGGCTGTGGTGGTAACGTGCAGAATAAATTGGGAGGGTTAATAGGTCGTAATTTCTGTCTTAAAATGAAGTTTGAAACGCCGCGAATGGACAGTTCTGAATTCATCAGGACTCCCGCCGGCAAAGGCTTTGACAGAAAAGTGACAGCTATAAGCCATCCAGGCCCAAGATACCCTACATAAAGACAATATCCTCTAAGTACAGTTATACATCATCAGTATTTCAACGCTATTTTAATATCATCAATCCATTCTAGCACATCCCTATTGCAGGCCTGAAGGATCTCTCCAGGCCAGAGCCTGTTCTCTCGGTTTAACTCTTTTCTGTTCGACAGATCCCTTCCCCCTTTCCATTTTATAAAAATGCTTCCCTAGAAGAAACAACAAAATTACTTATTGCGATCTGATTGAAAACATGCCTGCTCTGCTGCCTTGGCCCGCCTAGCCCACGGCGTCATATTGCAATGATTATCTGCAGAGCAACCTTGCTGCGCCGTGCCACGTGCGGTGCCTGGCCGCCCCCTGCTCCTCCAACCCCCTCAGCCCCCAACACCTCACAGTCCTGGGCTCCGTGTCCCCCCTTATAACACAAGGTCACTCATTTGGATGGGTCCCAGTGGTCACTGAACATTTTTCAGGTCATATATGTTGGTAACAAAGAGCCAACATCTCAGTGTTTGGGATAAAAACCCTCCAAAGAAACAGTGCCTTCTATCCTGACATAAGTAAGCCAATTCTGGTACACACAAGGTACTTCTCTTATAATGAAGAGCATACTGAGCGTACATCAATTATTACATACCCGTAGCAGATTAAATGAACTGGTGGCTGTAGAGCAGAGAGGCAGGATCCCTGCCATCCATCACACCAAAACATCTTGCGAGACTCCCACCTTGTTTCTCCAGCCTTTCAACTGCTGGTTGACAAATGTGGGAAAACATAGTGGCAAACCATCTGCTGCTCCCTCAACTCTGCCATCAACTCTCGTAATGAGCCTGTCCTGTAAAAGTCCCCCCAGAAGGCAACAAAACGTGGTTTCGTGAGATGCGGTGGTCTTCGGACACCAGCTGGATTCCTGGCACTGGGGGACGTCTGCCTCTGCCCTGAGCAGTTAGGTAAACTCCTCGCCATTCAGCAGGATTGAGAGCCCAATCATTTCCTAAAGAGAAGAGACAGAGCTGTCGTACTTTTATTAGCACTGTCAGAACCAGTTTGCAGAGTTAGTTCTAGTTCCCAGAGGCCTTACACAAGTGTCTCTTTCTTTCCATTCACTGCAAAGAGCATCTATGTAGGTAGCAACCTCATAAAAATTACATTTATAGCATTCATAATAAGAGATCGTGGGAGTGCACAGGTCATTATATATTGAATGATGAGGCTATAATACTACTTTAGAAGCTGCAACTGTTCATGTCAGTCTTTTCCATGAAATTTGAGTCAACTCTACAAAAGTCAGAGTATACCTGCAAAAAAGAATTACTTGCATGTGTTGAGCTATGGTCTTGTAGAGAATGTTACATCAGTTAACAAGAGTCTATGGGCCATGCATTTTTTTGCTTAATCTGTAAAAAAAAAAGGGAGGGGGGCAAATCACACAGGCAGGTTTTGATTGTTGACTTCATTTGGTTCTTGACATAAACAAAAGTGAATGGTAAATTTGGATTGAGTTTTCTCCCTGGGTTAAAACCAGCAGCAGTGGTGTCTATGAAACTAATGCTACCTCTGCTCTGCAAACGGGAGAAGAAATGAAGCAGAGTTGTAGCTATGCAGGCATTTCACAGCGTCATGAGACGGCAAAAGGACTCAAAAGCCAGCGTTCCCCTTTTCTTGACGTGACTGCTCACCGGTTGCTGTTTGAGGCAGGGTTGTTACAGGATGCACTGGAAATTCTCTCTGCCATCAAAGCATTGTGTGGGGTGAAGAGAGGACTTCAGCTGTCAAGATGAAAAAAATAACAGAAGAGACAGTTATACTTCATAGTCGGTCTTTGTGAAGAAAAGCGTACTATCTAAAATCGCTGCTGAGGTCAAATCCCGAGATTCAGACCTGATGCAATAGGACAGTAATAAGCACTGCTGTACAGGCAGGTGGGTATGTTGCTGATGCTTTTCATCAACCCGTCCCTTATGCTAGCATCATTAAGCAGAGGTAATCTACAAAAAAATTACTTGCGTTTTTCTGTGAGAACTGTTAGACCCAGGTATATAACCCACAAAAATAGACATTACTTATTTGTAGGTGTACATCAGTGGCACACCAAGGAAACGCACTTTAATAGTCTCTCTGGTCAAAATGTTATTCTATTCTATTTATCGTGACACATAACACTGTGCAAAACGCACCTCAGATCAATACTCCACAGATAGACTATGCAAGCAGAGATGGTCCCTTCAAATACCCTTCTGTTTGTAACTGATTTTTGTTTAAGAGTTTTAATAAAGGGGAAAGAAAATAGCATCTTCCCTTCCTCCTTTAAGCAATATGACATACAAACCTAACTATTAAGGCTCTTCTGGTGATGTCACTAACCACAAGAATGAAGGTGAAGTCATCAGGATTGGGAGAGAAAGTTACGATTCAGAAATTCAGAATCTTGGCATTAAAAACATGTGTCTTATCTACATACCTGGCACAAACTCTGACATTGATCTCAACATTTGTCCTGCTCTGGGATTTCGCTTGCTACAGCTGTGTGAGCAGGTAATAGTTCCATGCACAGAACAAAGAAATATGTGCATGCCTGCTGTTAACCTACTCGTGAAAATATCATGGGAAAGAAACCTCATGAAAATAGCCTGTCAGTCTGACTCACAATGGAAATGTCATTGACAAACTAACAGCATTTTTAGAAAATATCTGGTAGTTACTTGCCACACTTCTTATCTCCAAAACACTTTCATTCTTGGAGTTAAAATTTGAAATTTCATGTGCACAATTCTGTACAGAGAACCATTACACTTACAGCGTGCAGTGCATGTCTCATCTTAATATTCTTAATTTGTGTTAATCTGTACAGTCACTCAGATGTTTCAGTTTGGAAAAGAGAGACTCCCAGCTGATCAGAATCACAGAAAATAACGGGGCTGTAAAGAGTGCATCAGGATGAGCTGCCTGTTTTTTCCACACTCTTCCCATGCCTTTACTAGAATCTGTTTTAATTGGAGCATTGCAATTAACCAGGGCATCACCCAGTGCCTCTAAATGATAGCGGTATAACCAGCACCAATACCTACCTGTTTTAGAAGAACAGCTGTCCTAGTTCTGCTGTTATTTATACTAACTTTAATTAGAAGACTCACCATCATCATATTATGTGGAGTAATACATGTGTAAAACCAGTACATGCAAAATTAGAACAGAAGAGACTAAAGCATTAGGGTGTCCCTAGCTAAACATTTGGTAGCAAGTAAGAAATGGTTATCTTAATTGGAAAAATCCATCCCTCAACCTGCTTTTGTTTAAAAAGTATAAATACGCCTGACAGGAATTTTCAAGCACATAAAGTTATGAGAAACCACATTCTAGCAACACGGAGCTCCATTTCACATTTAGACCCAGAATAAACAGATTTTTTTCATACAAGTGGATCCGAAACGTATAAATGACTGGGGGGGTCTACTTAGCAACTTAATGACAGTACTCTCGCCCCCTTATGGTAATAATAATAAAAAAAAGGTTTTGCAAGAGGCAGCATAAAAGGGCCGTTTATGACCCTTCACCCTTCTTCTCCCTTACTGCAAGGGTGGTTCCTGCTCCTCTTGGAAGAGGGCAGAGGTACTGAGTGTGCTGACACTCGGGGACATAAAATCCTAGGGTACCCAACCCACGTTC
Source organism: Anser brachyrhynchus (assembly GCF_964034855.1). Taxonomy (NCBI): domain Eukaryota; kingdom Metazoa; phylum Chordata; class Aves; order Anseriformes; family Anatidae; genus Anser; species Anser brachyrhynchus. The sequence continues at coordinate 2,008,701 of NC_137718.1, forward strand.
TGACTCATGTTACTTCCAGAATCCTCAGCAGAGGCAGGACTAGAAGCCAGCAGTCCAAGATCCCATTCATCAACCCTTGTTCCTTGATTGCTACCTCCCAGCAGTGCCTGAGGAGTTCCAAAATCTTTTGAGACAGAGATTTCATGTCTGTGAGGCGTTCTGTGCTCGATAAGCCATGGAGGAGGGATAGGAATGGTGGCTTACCCTTCAGAGCTTGCCCTCCTCTACCAATCTACTTAAAGCCATCAGCTTTCATTCAAAGAAAAAACAACACACAAAACAAAAAACACCAAAAAACCACCATAGCTCTTACCCACAGTCTCAGTATGAAGGAAATCTAATCATTTGCTCAAGAGCTTTTTCATTTGCTTTCTGTAACACTAACAATGGTAGCTTGGCCCTTGATATAACCAGTCCCTTGTCACACAAGGAAAACTCAAGAGATTTTTCTCTTCTGTAGTTGCAACATGAAACAAGGACAAATTTTATGCAGCTATGTACCAAATTGCTGTTTCTTTCAGCTATTATTATGCAAATAGAAATACAAAGAAGTTTATGATTATAATTATCAAAAGACTTTTCTAAATCCCCCTAAAACTAAGTTGCTCAGAGAGGGCTCCAGGTGACCCTATGGCTAAGGAAATCCATTTATTTGTTCTTGGGCAATGTTGCTGATACATCACAAGCAGCTTTCATTTTTTCTTTCATGTGCTTTCGGGTCCTTCTGTTGGGATATTACTGGATGGTCATGTGTTGCTCAGACATAAGGCTCAGACTTTTATGAGAACAAATAATTTTATGAGCTGACAGAAGGCAAAGAAATTACACTTGGACTTACTCTTAAAATGAGGATTGGCGACTGGGTTGTTCTGTGAGTAAATAAAGTCCTTGAAGAAAGCACTGGAATTTATGATGGTCTGAACAATCACAGGTCATGAGGTCCACCAATTAAGTTCTCTCCCTAATTGCTGCTATGTGCAAGAAAGAGAAGAGTTGCTTGTCTTCCCTATGCTGCACTGGAAAACACAAGTCTTCGCACTTCTGCAGAATAAATTGTGCAAGTCGATGATGTAGTAGGAGAGAGAATAATACAATGAGTGGTAGGGGGGTGCAAGTTATAAATAAAACGCAAACATGAACCTTCGTGAGATGGAGAAAGTAAAAGTATAGGGGAAAAAATAATTTGAAAACATGATTCTGTAAAGAAAAAACTAAAGAAGCGGTAGCAGCCGTGCAAACAGTTTTCATGCTGCTGAATAACTGGCACACAGTGCATACTTGTGCCTTTTGGAGAAGACCCATCTGCACTGTAACCTGTTAAGACTGACAATTATTGGGGATTTTTCTGCTTTGAAAACATAGTGCTAAGCTGTTTTGTTCTCATAATCCCTCAGTCCTGCCCAAAAGGAGGTCTTCTGCTTCCTATGGGGAGTCTTCACTGTTCCCCTAAAATTCTGTTACTTACACCCTGCTCTTAAACAGTGTTCGGGGGGCTTTGTCCTTGGCTTGAGGGACAAGCCATGTGACAATGTACAAGTTGCATCAGCAGCTAAAGAACTGCGCCCACTTCCCAGTCAGTGCATGCAGCCCCGTGCTCGAAGCTTTCCTCTACCTGCAAGGCAAGTGAACAGGGCTGTGCTGACTGCATCTAAACTCATGGGTAGGCAGTGACTCAAACAGAAAAAGGAAGAATTCCATTTAGAAATCAGCCCCGAGCACAGCTTAAGGCAACATGCAACCATGCAACATCTTCCCCCTGTCTTTCAGGGTTATGTCTTCGGTTTCCTCAACATCTTCCGTTACAACTGGATTTAAGGCACAGAAGAATAGCACTGGTAATAGAATCTCAGTCTCTGATTCTGTATTATCTCAGCCTTACATTGCTCTAAAAATATTGTAGAGGATAAAAATGACAATAGTGGTGTTTCTATTTTTGCATAATGGTCTTAAGATGGTGCTGAAATTCAATGAGAAAGAAAACATCCTAAAAAAATCCTTGCTGGTGAGGCAGGATCATTGTTCTTGAACTGAATTTATCCTCCGCTTTAGTAATAAAGACTGGATCAAGACATCCTGGAATCAGATCTGGCCAGTTTTGATAGGCACATTTTGGTAACTGCCCCATCCAGGATGACAAAGTCCAGCAACGAAACCCTTCAGTACCCCATTAGTATTTTAGTCCTTGCCATAATCAGCCTGGTGGGATGTGCAGGGGCCAAAAGCACTTAGAGAATCCCCAATGATGCCACTGCAGCTGTTGCATATTCAACCCAGATTATGACTTTCAAAGGTTGGTCTGATGAATCTTCCCTTGCTTTTCAAAGCCAGTTTTTATCACTGCTCCTCTTGTAATGTAAATCTTGGATCCAAGTTAACATAATATTAAATAATCACCTGGTTGGAAGGATGTAGACAGGCACTTCATTCCTTTGGAGGACATTGTCTGTTTTATGAAGCATTTCACATTAATAGCTGTGGCAGTTGATATCTCTATACCTCGAAGTGAAAGGGCTTAGGCTAGCATAAATGCTAATCAAGTCCCCAAAATAGGATTAGAGCCATGCCTTGGATGTGCGGTGCTAGTACTTTTCGCAGAAGGAAGTTTCGTCCCTAATGAGGTGGTTGTTAGGTAACACATAAATGGCTCTGCGCCCATAGTAGTAACATGAGTAATAGCAGATGATGGAAGATGATGCATTTCTTCTGCAGATGTCTACCATCTGCACAGCAGCACCAGCTCTTTTTGGAGAAGGGCCGTGCTTATTATGAGAGGGGAAAAAAAAAAAGAATACTTGCTAGCAGCCAGGATCCTCTGCGATGACTTGGAGATCCTAGTCAGGTAGGATAAATGTAGAAAGAGCCTGCATTTAGCAGAGTTATGCTAGCCTCTGCAAGGGTGGCTTTTTTTCCCCCTGTATGAATGGATTTCTAAGTAGAAAGACATTAGACAATTTCAGACAAGCCAGAGGTTATAAGATCTATGCATATCACTGGCTGTACGCAAGCCATCTCAACACATGACATGACCTAAGAGAGACCTGGTACCTCTCTAGTCACCTGGTGCCCTCAGAAAACCTGACAAATATCTGAAAGCTTCTATTTAGAGCTTTGGAAGTGTCCTCACCAACTTAATTAAAAAATAAGAAGCCAAACGGAAAAGGTAACTTCCTTGCAATTGGGATGTTTTTACCTTCTCACTAACTTAGAGAAAGCAAGAGCACAGTTACAGTGCCAAAGCTTTGCACGCACTGAAAATTTTACTTCCCAGTTATTTCCTTTCTTAACTCCTTCACATCAAACCTAGGAGTCTCTGTGCCTCTGTAAAATAGTTCATCCTGCTAAGAGGTGATTGCCTTGGGCTGGATAACAGGGTGTTCAGACGTACAGCATACACTGTTTGTTCCTTTTGTCTGCGAGAAATCATTGTTACTGTGTTAGCAATATTCTACTCACTGTGCTTAAAGACAAAAAGCACGTTTCCACACAAAACAGAAATTAACATTGATTTTGCATGTAATTTTTTTCAACAGTCAGTTTGTCCCTTGGGGATAAGATATTTCGTTAATTCTCATGAAGAGGATAAACATCCCCTAACACCTAAACGCAACGTACTTTGGGGGGGATGTCACTGCATTCCATCAGCACCCATTCGCTAAGTAGTGAGATTCTACATCTTCCTTTCTATTACTACATATTTCTGTCTATTTTTACTCTTGCTGAGGATTGCCAGTATAAACTTGGGGTTTGCCAAAGCTGTTGTTTTAGCAGAGCACTCAGGAGAACCAAACCAAGTGCTTGATAAAAGCGCAGTGAAAGGCAGCCCCTGCTCAGGACAGCATTTTGCCTAAATAGGTGAGGCAAAGAAAGGGAACTTGGCCGAACACATTGAGAAATTCGCATTAGTGATGTGCCTTGTGCGTCCACCTAGGAGATCCGTGGCCAATAGGAAGTGAAAACAAATCTCCTGGGCCTCAGTCGAAACCATTAACCAAAAGGCCAGTCTTGCATTTAATTCCATCCTCCTGCTTTCAGGAACAACAAAAGATGACTTCCCCTCCCCCTTGCCCACTCCGCAGAAAGCCCTATTGCCATATTGTTGGTAATTAAGAGGCTGACAGCAGAACAACCGGGGGCTCGTGCAGCTTAGCCGTCTCCTACGGGCGCGTGGCATCGCTGACCTCCCGCTACCCACCGCACCGCTCTGGGCTGCGAGCTCACCCCGCGACTTCAGCAGCAGGGCTTGGTTTACAGCAAAATCTCTGTCCTCTGGTCTAGATCAAGGAGTTGTTTTGTTCTCAAGTGCTTCTTGGATCACCACTTGAAGCTTCATTACTTGTTTTCAGCATCCTTCAAAGACCCAGAATCGAGCTGATTTCCCTGACAGCATCTGCGGGACAGTTCTCCACCCTGCTTTATTTTCTTATGTACCAAGTGAAAAGTTTGGCTTTCATTGACATGCCAGTTAGAACAGCTGTGTGAAACTCCATATGAGAAAGCAGGGCCCAAATATGTTATTTACCTGTGAAAATCGCTTCTTGAAAGGAGAGCAGCACAGAACGTTCACACCACATAGATGGTCCCAGATCAAACCATGTTCGAGGCTATTGCATGCCATATTTCTTGCAACAGTTCAATCCAATCCAAGATTTGTTCTTTCAAGTATAGACAATGTTACAAAGCCTTCAGATGTATAGAATCTAGCCCTCTTTAGACATTTTTAACCTTGATTTCTTATTCTCTAAGTTCTGTAGTGAAAGGGATCTGACTCCTTTTCTACTCAAAGACAAGATAGCTTGTGAAGATGTTTTCTGAATGGAAATCATTGCCACACTACAAGCACCCTTCCTTTCTGTTTCCATTTTTTAACCTAAAACAGCCCCTTGGGCATCCTAACCTCCACTGGCACAAGCACTCCATCAGAGGAAGTGACTCATAATTACTCCAGCAATCAATACCTACAATGCATTTCTTTCACGGTATTACTAAGAGTCAGATACGTCCATATAATCAGGCCATTAAATATAGCCATTTGTAATGAGCTTAAGTTTGTTGTCAGCATTTACTTTATAGATGCCAAAACGGTTATGGAAGTTGTCATGAAAGGAAATCACAGGGCTAATTTTGTAAGCTTCTATCTTCTGTTTCTGACCAAGCATGCTTTCTGAAATAATCCTACCCCAAAACTGTCTTCCAGCTCTGACAACAGCCAAAGGACTATCTGCCTGGGGTCCGGCTGGTATTTCCTTAGTGAGATAATACTTTAAATGTACATGTGCATGCTTCAAGTATTAAGAAAGCAGCCACTTCTTAAAAAGAAATACCAAAGGGCCACGTTCACACAACCACAATTCCAGCTAGGCCAGCATTTTCCAGGGCACTTACCACTTGACACAAATCCTCTGACTTGCTCGTTATGTGTAACTGGGGACCTACGTAAAGTAAAAGCCATTGTTGAATTTTACCCAGTTTTCAAAACATTGCAGTTGCGCCCACGGTGTTATACTATATACATATACAGGGTATGTTATAAGAATAAATAGGTTCACACGATCTTTCCAAAGTTCCTTATCCCAACTCCCCTTGCAGATTTCACGGCAGTGATTCACTAATGGCTGAGTGATAGCCCCGCAAGAGGGATGGTCAAGGTAAATGCCAGGTATTTCACAACACTACTCCCAGGGTCATATCTGTGTGCCATTTTGGTGAACAAAAACTCCCTGTAGCGTTAGTGACACGGTGACTTCACCCTCATTCTTTCCTGCTTGTGTGTCGCTCTATTTCTGCTGTTATCAGTGACTTTCAGATAGAAACCTAAAGGTTCCCAAACCTCTTCTTCATGCTCCTGTGCATTGTCTCAGGAATTAAGGGAGAGCTTTGCCCTATTCTTCTGGACAGGGCTGGAGCTGACCCTTCCCCATTGCTAAGCAACACACCCAGCCTGATCCAAGCCCCAGCTCCTATTTTTGCTGCAAAGTAAAGGTCAGATTATTCAGAGGGAGCAGAATTGTTTCTAATTGTTTATTTATAGCACCTTTAACACGACTTATAGAACGTGCTTATTCCTTGGGAATATGTTGCACATTTAACCTGTAATTAACATCTTCTACTCTGGAACTCACCATAACATGTACCAAGTTATTTGCATCACTATCACAGCCTCAAGATAAAAATCCAGAAAAATGCAAAGAGGCTCAAAAATATCTTTGAAGTCAGAAAGGGATTACCACTGCTTCTCACCCCTCGTAGCTGTATGACTCTTTGTTTGGTGTCAGCAGCTTGCCAGGCTGTCCGGGTTGACAAGCCTTTCTCATCAGGAGGACTTCAACCCACCCAGGCTCTGGCCTGTTTTACCTGTCGCACAAATCCTCCTGCAATGCGTTGTGCTCCGTTCTGCAGCACAGCCGCCTTTCTCAGCGCAGCTTTAGCAGCACGCTGTGGCTAAGAAGCTGTCAAAGCTGCCTGAGCCTTGTTTTTGTGCTCGCCTGGCTGGCTTGAAGGGAATGCTGCTGACTCCTACCCTGTCTGTCTGCTTGTCCATCACCGTAGCCCTTCTACCCACCAGCACACCTTATTTAGGGAACATACATGAGGATGATTGAGTCACAGTGAGCAAGGAACAACCTGCCTGCAGTTGTTTTGTTAAGAAATAGCTTATCAACTGAGATCAAGGAGTGTTACATTTGTGCCTTTGCTGTAGGCAGCACTCCTGATGACTCCAGAAACAAGGTGGATTTTAAAGCCTCCGTGGCTCACCAAGGCACCTCTTCCTTCTGCAACACAGTCGACCGCTTGAAGGAAGCCCTTCCCTGAGGGCTGCAGGAAAATACCCTGCAGAGGTGCTCTGAGGCATGGGGGACACCCGAGTTCTGGGACTGCCACAAATTTGCTACCGAGAAATTTGAAGAGCAGCAGCCCAAAACTTGACATTGCCTTGTTCACTGCACCCTGTTCCCAGTTTAAGGTGCTGGATGGAAGCTCAGGACCCTGGTGGTCCTCTAAAACTCCCCCCAGCACATGGCTCACCTCAGGTTCTTGCTCACCATAATCAGCACTGCTCTTAAGTCACCTTTATAGGTACTCACACCTCCACTTCTCTTCAGATTTTCCCCAAGATGAGCATCAAAGCAAAGGCTGAAACAGTTGTGCTGTCTTACATAAATTCTTCATACAGGCAGTCACTGCCAGGCAGCACCAAGAAAAGAGCAGGAGTGAAAGCTGAGGTTTAAATAGAGGAAAAGACATCCTCAACGGAGCACGGTAAGGGTGAGATTAATTTCATCTGGGTTAATCCCATCCTACAGCAGGTTCCAACAATAGATCAGAGACACCTGGCACAGGAGCTGAGGGGAAGCAGCACAGGTGTGGATATCTGCGCTGTAGAGTTTTACGTTTGGGATCCCACCAGTTGGAGTTTTTGGGTATGGCTTGGCTCTATTGCGCAGGTTAATCCAGAAGTTGTTATTTTAGCAACTGGGCCATGACTGTATTCTGGTAAACTATCCAGGGAATTCATATCAGTAGAAATATATTTTCAGCTTCCTTATGCAATTAATTTCTGTTCTTTATCAAGGCAAATGGTATTTGGAGAAGGTGAATACTATCATTCATGGTCTGTAGCCTGGATTCAGCTCATCAAAGTTTATGTAATTAACTGAGGCAGTAAAGTTCAGCACTTATCTCTGTCTCTCTGAATGGAGGGAGAGAGGTACTTCAAATGAGAATTTATGCCTCCTAAAATCTGAAAATTTCCAAAGAAATTATATTTTTGTAGTAAATTATTGCTTTTTTTCCCAAAGTACATTTTATTACGTAATAAAGAAACATTTCAAAATTTGGAAACCCACACAAAACAGAAAATCTAGTTTCATCACAGATCCATTTTCTACCCACTGCCCCAGTTCATGATTTAACAGCACGGACAGAGTTGCAAAATAATACATCTTGGTGTAAGGGAGTCAACGAACATTGTGTGGTCTTATTGCTAGCATAACAATACAATCTTCCAAATTGCGTTCTCCATATAAATCACAGAACAAATTGAGCAAATAAAAGAAAAATACAATAGCAGAGGATTCTGTTTCTCATTTCAGTGGTCTGGTTCCAGTTCACAGCTCTTCAGTCTGAAAACAAGGCTGATGCCACACTTGCAGCCTAGCACATAGATCCCCTGCATGTGGTCAAATTCTTGCTGTTTGTGTGCTTCTGATACTTGTGGGATTTTATTTACAGATGACTTTATGTGCCATAGTGCTCATCACAAATGGCATTAACTTCAAAAACTAAACTCATAAAATGAAATTAAAGTTGATCATGCAGAAGTTCTTAGCCTGTGTTTTCAACAAATCTGTTGAGGATGAACAGCACAAGATAAGCCGACTTTTCCTTCAAGATAAGCTTTATTTTCTTGCCATGTGAGATTCTCTTGTAGCCAGTGAGATGAACATTTATTAAAATTTCAATAAATAGTAATTCACGGGAGATAAGAATGTTCTACCTCCGAGCTAGCATGCCCTCCAAAAGTTATTTTTGGAAGGATGTTGCTCAAAGTACCGGGTCCTGCTGTTGATGTACTGCTTTGTCCCTGGTCTCTTTTACACTCAGAGCATGAGACTACAGTGGAATCTGTAAAGTAGTAGCAGAATCTGTAAAGCAATATTAATGGACTGATACAGAAGAGCTCACGGTGGGAAATTCAGAGGTGATGTCAGCCTCTGGGACTTCTTTTTCACTCTGCTTGTGATTATCACTATTATCTTGTGCTTATGTGATTTGGTCTTACAGTATATTTACACCACAGATTTTCAGGGCAGGAACTAAATTTTGGCTGGTATTTGGAGCATTTAATAACATGGTTTACTGATAGGAGCTTTACTGATAGCTTTTTTTGCACGGCTTATGATCTCTTGTGTACCTAGGCAGAGTTTAACCTTCTTAATCGACCTCAGGAAAGAAGGCGCTTTTTATTTTGGGATGTCTTTGCGGTTATTTTAGTCCTCTCCTGGTTTCGTAGGGTGCTTACGCAGGAATGGAGACATCACTTTCCAGCTGCCGTCCCCCACGGCGGGCGGCACAAAGCGCACTTGTCAGCTGCTGGTCAGGGCTCGATGTAAACAATCACAGATGAGTGCCTCGGCGCCTGTCTCCCTTGAATGCTGATCTTCAAGCAAAGATGCCGTTTGAAACCGAACACGTCTTTATAAGCAGGGAAAGACAACAAACCTTAACGGCAGCTTGGTCGCCGTTCGGGTCGCTTGCAAGGACCGGGCAGAAAACAGATCCTAAAAGCGTTGCCACATATAAATTGTTCGAGCCACTGCTGATGGAGAACGAATTGAGCAAGGCAGAGGATAATTACCTGGCTTGGACCTCTGCCAGGAGAATTGTATCAACACTCTACTTGTCATGTATAACATTATAGGGTCTTTAATGGGATTAATTCATTGCAGTTGGTTGTTCAGATAAGGACGCAGGGCTTGTACAGGCTTGCACCTGTTGCCCATCCGTGTGACGGTGGCTCAGCGTGGGGCAGCAGGACGTGCCCTTCACATCGCTACCAGGATACTTCCACCAGCCCTAGAAAGATCCCCTCGCCCTGCATGGGCTTCTCCTGGCGGCTCGACCTGCAGGAGCGGGCAGGGCCACAGCTCCAAGCACGCCGCTGCCCGCGGACGGCAGTGCTCTGAGCCTGTGCTGCTGGAGAAAGCCAGCTCACTCCGTGCACTGATTAACATATTATTCCCACCAGCTTTCTGAAGGAAGGAGGTTGCTGTGTGGGCTGCCTGTCTCTCTCTCTGTCTCACTGCACATCTAGGATGCTGCCAGTAGCATTCACTGCCTCGGCGGCCGGCTAGTATGAATTCTTCACAGTAAACTTGTGACATTCAGATCCGCATAAAGCAGAGCCCTTCAAGTGGTCTAGCTGTGGCATTCGTTTCCTGCGCTAAGTCCGTTACAGAAAGGAAAATAAAGCGGGATGCGGCGTGAATAGCAATGGTGGCTGCGGGAACTGGCTGTACCGCGGCACTGAGCGGCTCCGAGCCCCCAGCCCCGTGCAGGGATGCGCTGCCTGGGGGAATGGCAGCTCCCCTTGCCCAGCCACCACCTTCAGGCCACGTCTTGACTTGTACAAGCACTGTATGATTATTGCAGATGAGGCGTGGAAGAAGAAGACCTGTATTTCATAGCTGCGTTTTCCAAACGCGTTGTTCGTTTGCCCCAGGCTATTTATGGAGCATGTTTTGCTTTGCATCTTTGCTGCATCTAATGCAGGTGGCTCCCAGGCATGACTAGCAGCAATAACAATTGCCATGGTCTTCATCACCGTTATAAAGTTAGAGATTTCACATTTATTTTCTGTACTTACAGGTAGAAAAAAGGCACTAGAGCTCAGGAAGCTCAAGTTTCTTGATCTGGAAGCTCCGTGATCTTGTGGCTGAGCTGAAGAGCCCCACTGAGCTCTGGTGTTTGGTCATCTTCTTCTGCGACCCTCTGCAGTACCTTGCAGTGCTTCTCCCTGTGAAATGTTCCCATTCTAATTATCCAAAGTGTTTAATAAGGAACAGGAATATTGCTAGTAATTTAGCATATCATTAATGAGGTATTGCATTAATGCATGTATCTCTGAAATCAACCTTTCATTCAGATGACACATCTTCTGGTTTTGGAAAGAGAATGGCTTCCAATTTTCATTACTTTAGCTTCTTGCAACTTTGCAAGGTTTTCCATAACACTCTAAACTTCATTAGGATATACCCTAAGTTATCTGACACTGCTTATGAAAACTTCCCATGCAAGTACTGAAATAACTGCCCATCCTTCCTAAAGAGACATTTTTAGGAGTCATATTTTGCCTTGTCTATATTGCTATTTCTTTGGAGTTTTTAAAAAATTATTTATATATATATATTATTTTTTTTCTTTGGCATTTCTGTGCGTCCCTGAACAGGTGCTTTCTCCTGGGAAATAGCTTGAAGCCTTTTGGCATAAGCATCTCCGTACACATTAGCTTATGTCATTCTCGGGAGAGGACTAACCAGAGCATGACATTGGGCTCTTCTACTTGAGACCCTGCGCACAATGCCAGGTGGGGCTGCCTGCCAGCAGCTCCCCGAGCCTCGCATGCCATGCGGGCAAGAAAGCATCTCAACCTCGAGTCGTCTGTGGACTCCGAAGGTCTGAGCCCGGAGCTTGTAAGATACCGAGCTTGTTTTAAATGCAACAGCTGAGAAATGGCGAAAGGCAAAATTGTAAATGCGGTGTAAATTTTGCTTCTGTTCCTGAGTAAGATTTGCTTGGAGGCTGAACGAGTACTGCTGGAAAGCTCAGAGTCTCTCCTGTGGCTGTGATTTTCCAATTTGGTTCTCAACTGGTGAGAAAAACTGCCTGGTGTTTGTACCTTTGCTTTCAGAAGCATCTCACTGATATCTCTCTGCCACTAGCTATAACATCTTAAAAGTAGGAATGAGATTCATCCTCTGTCGGTGTCCCTGCACATGAAACAGCATAGCCAGGGGCGCTCTGGCACGGGGGTCGGGGACTTGGGCTTCCTCTGCATACAGGATGGGAAACCGTGACTCTCATGAAAGGCAATGAGAAATCTGCTTAAGCAACAGCTGGAAAACTGAAGAAAAGGTGCTTGCCGGCTCACAGATGCTGCATGGGCTAAGGGACCCTCCTGACTGCGGCATTAGTTAGCAGTGCCCACAGTTGCTGTGAAAGGAGGTCACTGCCGAGCGTGCTGAAACATCGCCAGGAGCTGCTGCTTTGCGGCCAGCCGTGTTCTCACCCTCAGCAGTTTTCCGTGGCTGAAGCATGCTGATGGCCAGAGTAAGAGCACAAATTGCTTTTGGAGTCCGAAGCTCTGCCAATGTCTTTGCTCTGCTTTTCTTCCCCATTCTTGTTTTAGTCTCCCACTGACCCCATCTGCGAGAGGCAGGGTTCCCGTGACGGCGACATACACCTTGTAATGACCTGGAGACACTCGGGGCTGCCTGTTTGCACTCATCGGGTGCATACAAGTCCACTTTCAGGTGCATAAAGCCAGGCACTGTGCTTGGAAGCCCCTCCATCGCCTGTCTGTGCTTTATTTTAACCCCAGTGAGCCTCTGAGAGCCCAGTATTGGAGACTGCAATGGAGGAGGAAGAGCCACAGGCTGGGTGGGGGCTTAGCGGGGCAGTGCCTTGCTCCCCTCCCAGCCTGAGCCCAGGACACAGTGCTGGAAGCCGGGTTCGTTATTTTGTTCACACACCGTGCCTCTCTCCGCCGGCTTGGCAAGGTGGTGACATTTTCTTTTCGGTGTTGCCAAACACGCCGGTGCTGTTCTGTGTTCTTTGGGAGCGTTTCTGAGGATTGATTGTTCCCCGATTCTGGCTCCCTGGAGAGCCACAGCACCATCTTCTGCCTGCTGCTCCTTTTTGGTCCCCCACCTTCTACGCTCCCAACCTTTCTGCACAAACCTGAGGGCATTTCTTGCCATTTCCCCAGGAATTAATGGAGCCATTATGGCACATTTCTGCCTAGTCTGCCACGCTCAATTTCACCTTAACACAAGCATAGGCTCATCCGTCAGTACGGGGATTCAGAGATGTGTCACAGCCTTGCACACACACACACACAAAAAAAAAAAAGAGATGGGGGGTGTCTAGATAAAGAGTACATTAATGGCATTTGGAAAAAATGTTTGGATGGAAGCTGTTCTATTCTGGGTGATTCTTGGGTTTGAGAACAGATCAACGATTTTGGTGAAGGGAATGCACTGACGGACCGTAAGCTGCGTTCTCAAAGCTGTTTTTCTGTGCTAGAGCTGTCCTCCTCTCCCATTACTTCTCCGGCAGTGAAGAGCTCTGTTTCTTTGCCGTGTTTGGCTGCTGTGGAGTTTTGCCAAACCAGAGACCCCAGGCTGAGAGGACCCTGCAGGCGGTCGGGTCAGCCGCTGACCCGCTGGATATCGATTGCTGGCGCTGACGAGTCTGTTCCTGGGATAAGCAAACGCCCTGGGGAATTCTGCGCCTGGCAGGCAGCCCACATCCATACCCAGTGCACAGGCTGGAGTCGAACATGAAGACTATGTCTTAGCTACACTGACCCCACCTAAGTCTCCCAGGAAATAGTGCTCATGATGGAGGCCTTTTGGGAAACCTGAACGTCCTTTGGCAGCCTTTGCACAGCCCCACACACAGCAGGACTCTGCACTTTCTCTCTTTCCAAACCCTAACCCTAATTAGAGCCATAGAATTTCAGGTTGGAAATGAGGAGACATTTCTTCTCAGGAAGAGCAGTCAGGCGTTGGGACGGGTTGCCCAGGGAGGTGGTGGAGTCCCCGTCCCTGCGGGTGCTCAAGGAAAGCTGGACGTGGTGCTTAGGGACATGTTTTAGTGGGTGATACTGATGGTAAGGGGATGGTTGGACCAGATGATCTTGGAGGTCCTGTCCAACCTTAATGAGACTATAATTAATGAATATCATGGGCTAAGGTTCTGGGAGCATTTCTTTGCACAAAAAAGCAGATGGCACAGGCTGTTTGTCAGCATCTCTCTAGGTCTCAGTGCTGCTCAGAGATCTGGTCCTTCTGCATGCTGCCTGTCATCTCTTCTGCTTTAAGCTCCTGCTGGAGATGCTGAAGACTTTTTTTTTTTCTCCTTTGCCATTCCTTAGAACATCTGCTAGCAAGCCCAGATGTCAGCAGCAACTTTCTTTACATGCCAGGCAGTTTAAACTGAAAGCAGGATCCTTGGTTGTGATCTAGCAAGTGCGTTGTTTTGGGAAGGCAGGACTGGCTCTGTTAGTTTAGGAGGGAGCTCTCAGACAAACACAAACAAAAAGCAAAACAAAGTCACTGTTTTAAAGCCACTTGGCTTTCTTTGCCTAGGTGAAGTACCAAGGTCTAGAAGACAAGTTTACTAAACAGATTCAATTCATCGCTCCTTCAAACAGATTTCCCCAAGAGCAAGAAGCCCACCCCAGGCCTGTAATGTAGGTTAAATCGCAGTTTTCCTCTGGATATAGAAGTGTAACTAGATTTCTTGATAGCAGCAATCTTCCTACAAATTTTTCATGTTGTTTTGGTTCTGGGCATATTTGACATAAAATATGAAGGTAACCAAGGGAAGCCACACTGATAAAACACAGACTTTCTCTTTCTGCTGCTATCGAATGAAGAATGTGGACTGTGACCAGGAGAGAAAACATTTGGTTCAGAGCAGGTCCAGACTTTATAAAAGACAAAAGCTGAAGGCTGTGTTTGGGTGTGAGTGGTGGCAGTGTCCCGGTCACCTTGTAACAACCATCCCAGTAAATTCAGCCTCCTTTATGCATGACCATGCCCTGTGCTTCCATGAGAATCAAGTTCCTGAGTCCCAAGATGGACTGGGCCAGATTTTCCATCTCAGTAGTTATCTGGAAGCATCTGCCAACTAGAAAATGCCTCCTCTCGTGAGGCAAACACCCCACTGCCACCTGGGCCGAGGTTTGCTCAGAAGGAAGGCTTTGACATTTTTTTTACTGTTCACATTTCAGTTGTGGTTTCTTTTGATGAGTTCATTTGCCTTTGTGTGGGTTGTCTGATTGCAAGGCATTCCTTCACAGAGATAACATAAATATTTACATGGTACCCTACATCAGAAGCCTCTTTTAAAAATAGAGCGATTTCACCATTTACAGTCTGCAAGTAACACTTGCAATTAACCACAACGGGTTGCTGGCATTAGCATCCAAGAGACAGATCAAAATTTACAGGGTCTGATGTCATGGTGACTGGAGGGGTTTTTTAATGTGCGTCTCAAGAAAATTTGTAGCCTCTATATTGCTAAAGAGCAGTTCTGTGCCAAATTTTGGATTGACCGCAGCTTCTGATCAGCTAGTGACACTGCACAAGTGTGCTCTGTGAAATGCTGCTCTTGTATTATCTTCGCTTGGGTTATGAAGGATATTTTATGGTTGGCTTTAGGCAAGGCAGAAAGCTGCCAGCAGCATTGCACCTTGCCGCAGTTTTGGTGCTGGGTGGCAGTTGCAACGTGTGCAATGCTAGCGATGCTTTAGTAAGCACGGCCTGAAAGCACCCTTTGGGAAACTGTCAGCAATGCTAAGGGCATTTCCTCCCTCTTCTTGAGGTCTTTCTCTTCAGGGAACGGTCTTGATCAGATCCTTCCCTGCAGGCTCTCTCACCCTCTTGGAGCTCGCTGGGTAGAGCAGAAGGATCTGCTGCAACGCAGAGACCAAGCTGAGATGTCCCAGGCATGGAGACAAGTCGGTGTGCAGATGAAGCCAGGACCCAAGATTCCCCTCCAGGAAACAGAACTATTTTATGTGTCTTTTCTTCTGACTAATGGACCGCATCACATTGCCCCTTGGATCACCAAACTCCCAATTCCCATGGGCAGAGCTGCCGAACAGATGCAGCCGCGATGCCTGGAAGCAGCCCTGCTCCTTCCCGCAGTCCCTGCCCAGGGAAGGTGGTGGGAGGGCGGCTGGAGCTGGGGACCCTCCCTGCACCCCTTGTCCTGCAGCCTTGTAGCAGCTTCGTGGGGGTCCCACTGCTTCTCCCCTTCAAGTGGGAGCAGCAGAGCTTCTGTCACCAGCCGAACTTTATTGCCCTCCTCCATTACCTCCACCGCGGTGTGTAGCTGTCCTCAGGCCTGCTGCTTCTGCAATATAATTCCCTTTTTTTGGCTGAAGCCAGCTGTTTCTGGTAGTCTGTTCTCCCGAGCCTTTTGGCACCTCAAGCTGCTGTGTCAAAATAAAACACGATCCCCTGCACTCCCCCACGCTGGAGGTAAAGGATGCCTGTTTGCACAGGGTACTATATTTTCCGCAGAAAGTTGTGCTTGGAGCCCAGCGAGAGGTGCGGGGAGGCTGTCAACTCGTTTTTCACCAGAGTTCAAACACGGGCTAACAAACAAGTGCCGGGGCCTTTCCAGCCGGCGTCCTGCTGAATCACAGTGACATGCAGCCGCGTCCTCACGCCGCAAAGAGGTTTTTGCTCTCCTCCCTCCCTTCAGGTCTCTGCACATTTCAGCCCCTTTTCACTTTGAGTCTTCTTCAGGCAACGCGCTGAGTTTCCTGCCTGCCAGTTCGGGTTTAAAGCTGGCTGCCTGCTTGCTTTCCCCGAGGGCAAGGCAGCGCCGGTGGGACACGGAGTCAGAAAGTCTCGAAGCGCCCCAGGAGATTCTCGGTGCCGGAGGCGAGCAGAATTCCCCACTTGGAAGGGGCTCGGGGATCTGAACATTTTCTCCTTGTTATCCACCCACCTGCCCGGCCAAGGCAACGAGGATCCAATGTCGCGGGGGTGTGCTGTGCAGGAGGAATGCGTGACCACGAAAACAAACACGGTCTGGCGATTAAAGCACATCGAGGAGATCCGCGGGGAGCGGGGGGAAGAGGGGTCTGAGAAGGGAAGTGGGAGCTGGCTCCTGTTCCTGGCCACTGACCGGCTGTGTGACCTGGAGCGAATCCCATCTCCTCTCTGTGCCTGCTTTTCCCTTTTGATATGTCAAGTGGGATGATGTCCCTTACCTAGTTCCCAGGCGGGGGAGAAAGGCAGCCTCATTACTATTTCCCATATCACCCTCGGCAGCCGCAGCAGAGGTCGGGCCCCTTTTGCTGGGACATCCCCACGGTGAGGGCCCTGTCCTGAGCGCCAGGAGGCAGGGGACGGAGCGGTGCCACGCTGCAAAGGGGACCGAGTCTCAGAGGAACTGTGTCCTTTACCCGAAGTCTGAGCAGAAAAGCAGCAGAAACTCCTAGAACATCACAGCACGTGAAAAGTGCAGACGTCCTTACACGAGGTCTTTAAAAATGAGTCTGAGAGCACCAGCACTGTGTTGACACAACCATGCAAGGCTACGACCGATTGCTGCTCCCTCCTGCCAGCTCCAAGGTGCTTTCTTGGCATGCTGGGGACGCTGGGTCCTTATGGAGCGGCTCCTGGGGCTGCTCTGTGGAAGGGGCTTTCCCTCCAACGGGGCTAAGAACAGCCAGGTGCCCTCCGAAATAACGCAGCCGCTGCAATGAGAATGGGCCGAGCACATTTTAAAATGAAACGTGGGGGAAATGAAAAGTATTTGCTGTTTTGGAGCAAGGAAAATGGCAGGGCTCGGGTAAGAAGCTACAGCGTGCAGACAGGGAGATACAGCTCCAAAGGGACACTGTTGTTGGCACACACCTGCGAGGGGATGAGAGGTGTTGAAAAGTCTCACCTCCGCTCTCACCCTGGCTTGCAGAGCCCTTGCTGCCAGGCTGTGGGTTTAACTTTCTGTGCAGTCTCAGGCGATGAGCTCCTCGCTGTAGGTATTGCAATGAGGAGCCCGCATGCCAAAATCTGCTGGCGCATCGAAAACCTGCCTGAGTCAGAGCTGAAATGCCAGTTCAAGCTCTGCAGCAGCTGCAGGAGCAATAGGGGAGGCAGGAAGGGTTCTGGGAGTTTCAGAGCGGTGAGAACAGTGCTGCTGGCAAACTGGGAGGTTAGAAATGCTTTAAAGAATCGGAGGAATGCAACTCTGTTTACAAGCAAATAAATAGAAATAACTTGCAGAGCTGTGTAGGACACAGAGGAATATATGTCCCACTTGTGCCCTGTCAGAGAATAGCTTCTTGGATGCTGTCTCTAAAGCTGTAGATGCTGGAACGGACACGAGGGACCTGGAAGATGCTTACTGCTGCCAGCCTTCATGAGAAATAGCTGTGAAAAAGGGCAAAGGATCAGTGGGGAGGGCAGGGGGGTGGGAGTGCTCAGCCTTGCGTTGATGACCCAATTAACCCTCCACACCCTAAACATTTCAAATATTTGATGTGTGACTCCGCACAACTTTCCTGCTTGGGGTTTTTACATCTGCACAGAGACGCTGATGAGATAAAGCTGTGTTTTCTTTTGTCTGGAGAACGGTTATAAAGGGAAAACAGTATAGCTGTCTTTTGCAGGTTGAGATGCATCCAAGCATTTCCAACCCATGACAGCATTTGGTTGTTCTCTGTGCACCCAGCGATCAGCAACACCCCTGCTGTGATGCTCACCGCTCTCATTCTCCACCTTGCAGGATGGGGCAAGAGTCACGTTAGCCCAGCTGGGTGGAAATTATCCTATCACTAAGCAATTCTGCTTCTGCCATTACCAGAAAGTGTCTTTGGAGTTAGAAACACAGGTGAGAGCACTTTCAGCCAAGGTAAGTGATGGAGCGGATGGAACTCCTACTGGCCACAGTCGATCCTTTCCCAATTTGTATCTGGGAATTATGGTCGTGATAAATATAGGGCACTGCAACTTTAATGAAAGGGCACTTACTGAGTGAAGTGCCAGTGTCTCCAGGTGGCTTGCACAATTAGAAATTCTCTTTAGTCCATCCTCTGGCATGGATTTATGAAGCAAATGCAGTTGCCCAAGTGATTCAAAGCCCTGTCTCTCTCTTAAAATATGCTGCATGCATGCCATCGGGCAGCCAGGAAGCTGTTCCTTACCGTGCTTTAATTTATCTCCATGACACAAGTGAAGTCAGAAGGGACTCAGCAATGACACTTCAGCGTTGTTTCTTGAGTTATTTTGTGGTGTGCCCTAGTGCGGAGCTCACAAATTCACGAGTGGGGATCACAGGAGGCGATTCCCTGCTGCAGCGAGACTCGGTGGCTGCAGAAACGCCTCCCTGGCACATGTTTGTAATCGAAACCAGTTAAAACCTCATCGAGCAGGGGCTGGGGGTAGGAAGTTTCTTCCCAAAAATAAACACGAGGGTGGGAGTAATTTCCATGTTTTTTCATTCTGAGCTAAAAATAAGCTTTGCAGAGCATCTCTTCCATTGAGAAGGGATGTGCTTTGTTTTATCAGATAGTCTCATCTTAACATGTTAATTTCATATTTGGGCTGTGATATATGACAGTGAGACTTCATATTAGTTTTTCGTAGGGGAGGATACGTTCTGATACCATCTGTGTGTAGCACTTACATTCCTGTTTTTCCACACGGACAAATAGCTGGAAATTACCCGGCACTACCTGGCTTCACTGGCACATGAACGCGGAGCTCTTTTTCTGCACATCCTCACCCAAAGCCCTGAGTCCTGGTTTGTCTTTCATGTTTTTCAGTATTTAGGGTGGAGAATGCATCTTCTGTGATGCCCCAGTAACAAGCACAATGGACATTAAGCTCAGCTGGGACCTTTGTGGGCTCATGTAGCAATAATCCTGAATGCTGAATTTATTACGAATAATCAGGCCCTTCCTCAGAGGCAGGGATGAGCCAGTAGATTTCACCTTGGAGTCTTTAACTGGAAATTCTTGTTCTGGATCCAAATCCTTGCTGTAAACCCAGTCATTCATCTCCTAGATGGCAGTGACAGCCAGCCCCATTCTTTTTGGGTTAAGAGGCTCAGATATTAGTGCAAATCAGAACTAAGTCCCTCAGTCGTGGCCCTTGTGAGTACTTCTAAATCAGAAGCATCACAGAGAAAGGAGCTGCTTAGGTCAGCAAAGCTCAGAGAATCCTTCCTTGGAAAAAACAAACAATCAAAACAACAACAAAAAAAAACACCACTACCAGTAACAAAGGTCTAGCAATGAAGTTGGCACTTTCTAACATTTTCTTCCTCTTGGAGGCTTCTTGTGACTTCTGGCGATACCTTGGCCTGCATGAATTCATCATTTGGGGCAGGGAAGATTTGGAAGCATTCAAATCATGCACACCTCAGCTGTTATGCAAGTAACAAATAATAATAATCATTTGCAATTACTTCCTAACATAATTTAGTTTTTAAAGAAGAGCTCAGAGTAACCTTCCTTTTTCCTAAAGTGGCTGTGACACAGGCCCCAGCAGGGCCGATAAGGATTTAATTGTGGCACTAAGTAATTTATCTGATGTAGAACATCAGGAACTGAAGTGGAGCAGGTTAGCAGTGGGACTACTGCATTGTTGCAAGACCTTTGCTGACATTCAGCTGTTGGGAGGATAATTGTAAAATAGGAAGGTGACTTCTTGGCTTTTAGGTCTAACCTTCACCGTCCTGAGCTCTGGATTTTGTGGGAGAGTTTTAACCTTAAGGTACCCACAGCATTAAAAGCCCAAAGCTTTTGGATTGTCCTGGTGACACAGGCTGAGCTCAGTTTGCAGGGAGTTAATGAACGTCCCCTCAGAAGTGATAGCAGCACTTCAGAAGATCTCCATATTGCTGGATTCACTGTGATCCCCAGGGAATGAACCATAAACGGCTTCACTGCAGAGATATGACACCTTCAGCATCAGTCAGGCAGTGATGGCCACACTAATTCCCCTAAATTCTATCCTATAAAACAACGTCCCTGCTGGACAGGGCAGAAAACTGCCCGGTAGGGTTTCCCTGGGATGGATTGTTTCTGGTTTCAGCTTGGCAGAAAGCAACCAATGGTCTGACTGTGCCACTGCAGTTCTGCCAGCTTCAAACGGTCAGATCCTATGGGTTCGGTGCACGGAGTGTGGGCAACACATTCAGGGGCCGAGCTGACACCACAAATCACCGAAACAAGCACAGCAGAGCAGAAGCAATGCCAGGTACAAGGACAGGAGGCCGGCAGCCTGTTAAACACCTCATAGACTGCAGTTGGATGCAAACGTTAAGGAATTAAATAGAGACACGGGTAAGTGGAAAGGATCTCTCTCACGCAGGCTATTCCCAACAGGAAGCCTCCAGCCCGTGTCCAGGCTCCTCCTGCATCCACGTGGGCTCACAGAGCGGACCCAGGTGAGGCTGCACCGGAGCAGTGTTAAGGGAGTTAAATGAAACATGCCACATAGCAGAGCTCCTGGCTATTTTTTGTAAGGTTTGTTTTCTATTTTATTATTGAGCAGAAGTTGCAGAATCGCTCTTTGAAACAATAAAACCAAGGAGACACGACTAATACTGAAGTTGTACTCACAGTCACTACTCAGTCCCTGTCTCAAATTAAGCTTAAGTTTTGGCTTATATACCAAGCTGGAAATAGCAAGGCAATATGTATGGCCAGTATTTCATGTGCCATTCCTTTTAGATGATTAGATGGAGGCAAATGACAGGGCTTCTGATTTAAGGCTATTGACTTTTCCTTATTTCTTGAGATGGGTGCAGCAGAGACCCATCAATTAAGTTCTTATAAGAACTGGCTTTACATTCCTTATTTGAGTGCATTTCTCTATTAAAATGCAATGTATCAGTGAGATAAAAAGAAACACCAATTACTGCTCCCCAAATGTTTACTTTTTTATAGCAAGGAAAGGTAAACATGCAGCCAAATCCTCTTTTCTCCCCCTCCCTCTTTGCAGAGGTCGGTAGAAACTGTAAATATTGGTACAAACACATCCTAGATGTTTCCCAGATACCTACCAAACAAACAAATCACTGACTGCTCAGAATTTCTAGCCTCCCCCAGGAACTAACCCACTTTACCCGTTGAATGTTACGTTGACTCGGTTTTGTGAAGGAGGTACTTGACACAAGGGCTCAGTCATAGATTAATAGTCACCGAGCAGCTCTAGTTAGGGAAATGCTTCTCGCTGCTGCAGGTGATATCTATCTTAAAGAAATAAAGCCAGAGCTATCATCCAGATGACAAGCCGGCGGAGAAATCCATGGTGTGTATGTTCGAGCGAAGCAACCTTAAGAGAATAGAGAGAGTGATTTAATAAGCCAGAGAAATTGTCAGATCCCTCATCCCATTCTCAGGGAGACAATGAGAATGAGGCAAAGTCACCGGGACTTAAAACTTCTCTGTCAAATTAAGCACGTGCGTTATTGCTTTGCTGCTTGGTGGCCCACGTCCCAGGGATATACAGAAGAAAAAAAAAAGGATCTTCTGTCCCTGCATTACAGGAGATGAGATATCACGATTCCCTCTCACAACAAACAGGGTGGGCTGTGCAGGTGGCACCAGCGCTATCCCTGAAGGCAGGAGAGACCCGAAAACCAGCGCCACGACCACCCGCGGTCTGCTGGAACAGCAGCCAGGGAGCGGCAGAAGGAAGCAACACAAGAGGAGGAGGTGGGTTTGTGCTCCTCGCTCCCGTGCCAGGAGAGCTTGTGTGGGCGACACAGGCAGCGGGTGGAAGTGCAGGTCTGGGTTTGCTCGTCCCAGACAGAAGGAAGTTTCTGATCGCGTAATCCTCATCCTGCCTCTTTCGTGTTTTTGCCTCCTCCTCAGTGTTTTTTGTTTCCTTTTGCTTGGTGGCTGGGGAGGAAGAACTCCTGGATGATGCAAAGCACCTGAGACTAGGGAAGATGCAAACCCTGGCTGGGTTTTGGGTTTCTCTTTTCTGTTAGTTCCTGGAGACTGGACTTTTCCCTACATTTCCAGTGCACAGTCAGTGCCTGATGAGACTTTCCCCCCACCTCGGTGTACAAGAACCTGCTGCTGCACATGGAGAGCAAAGCCAAGTGGTTTATGGTGAGAAAGGGGGTCTGTGGTGAGGGTATTGTCTCCCTCTGACCCAGGCACTGGATGAAGGGTGGACAAAGGGCCGAGTCAGGATGACTAGCTTTCAGGTGCTTTCCTTGCACCGTGGGCACATTTTTCAGACTTACCGTGTCCTCTTTTTGCTGTCCTGTACCATTAACACCTTGCTACAGCTCCAGAAAAGCCTTAAAACAGGGCAAACTTTTCCTCTCTCCCCTTTTTTTTTCAGATCTAACAAGTGGCTCCTGAGTACCGTCCCTGCTGCTGACAGCTCAGACCCAGTCCCTGCTACGGCATTGTGAGTGTTTGGCATTTGACAGATGAATTTGTCTCTGCATTTTTCAGTCCTAAGGACAAGTTGTACAAACTGGAGAGCAGAAAATTCGTTCTGCCTTCACAGCCTCACAAAAGCTTCTAGTTGCTATCACACATCGTGTGCCCCAGACACGGCAAGAATCCCGTCAGTGCTTGGCATCGGGTTGGTGTATTCATGCCCGCACGACAGGAAGGTGGAAGAAGACAAGATAAACCCAACTGCCAAAAAATAGGGGAGGAAACGGGCACAAAGAGTTAATTCTACGGCCACTCCTTTCGTGTAAATATTCAGTCCTTTCTTCAGGGGGATCCCAAATCGTGACTGTTTACCAGCTTGCTACAAACAGAGGCTTTCATTGATAGATGATTACAGCTCGGTTTCTGGACTGGCTGAGGCTGATCTACACCAGCTGAAGAAACAAGCCAGCTGTTACCACTGCCTCTGCACCACAAGATGAAGGCTCTGCTCTGCCTTTCCACAAGGTCTCCTCACCCTGTCCCCATCCTTATCAGCTGCTTGTCCTCTTCGGTCTTCCCAGGACTCGCCTTTTACTGCTTTGTGGCCCAGTTTGCAGAATTATTTTTGCTAGCAAACCGTCTTCCACTCCCACGTTGCAATGGATTAAGAGCTTATAATTGCTGTTGCTTTAAAGTCTTCGCTACATAGCTGGTCAAAGCAGGTTTAATTAAAACAGCAGCAGCCGCCTGTCTACGGAAGGGCTCCCAGAGTTGGCAGCGAGCAGCGGGAGTTTACAGGAGCACATCCCTGGTACCTGCAGGGCCCTAGGGCCTTTCAGGGCAGCCTGGATGTGCATAAACAAGCCACCGCTCCCTACAGGCTGCCTTCTTGCAGGATCCAGAGTGATTTTTCTGTACACTTCACTCCCACCGAGAGCTCCTTGCGAGCAGAAGCCAGCAGCTCGCCAGCATCGCACCCAGCGCAGGCTGCATCAGCGCGCAGCGAGCCTGCCTGGCTGTGCTCGGATCCCGCAGCCGAGGGGTTTGCCTACAAACCCTCCTTCACATTTTGGAGGGCGGGGGTGCAGAATCACCGCCCAAGTGTTCAGCTGAGGGATTTTTCAAGTCTCCTCTTTCTCACTTGTGCACCGAGTGCCTCCTTCTCACGGCTGCTTCCTTGCCTCCGCTGCCAGCGCGGGGAGGGACTGTGCGAACTTCCCCAGCAGCCTCGCTAGCAGCATTCAACAAATTCCTCCGTGGAGAGTCCTTAATAGCAGTCGCCCACAACTCCTCTTTGTGCTTGTTCGCTCCTCTCCTGGCTGCTGCCAACGCGGAGCCTGCTGACCCACTTCCTCTGCGAGCCTCCCTCCTTGGGTTAATTCACAGGGAAACGTTCCCAATGCCTCAAGAAGTGGGAAAGCGAGCTCTCTGCAGCGCTTCGCAGAGGAGGGAGCACATCCATGTGAGCGCACAGCAGGAGCCAAGGCTGACTGTTGATGCAACATATCTAAGTGCAATGTAAACACCAAGGCAGCAGATGATTTGGTGCTGAGAGAGCTCGGCTCTAACCAAAATGCGGTTCATTAGCTGCACGGGTTGCTGTAGCAAGTTCAAATGCGGCAAGAGGCAGGGGTAGGAGGAGGGAAGGGACAGCCCATTTAAATTTTTGCAGCGAGCCCTGGCAGGGGGGTGCGTGGCGGGTGTCCTTCAGCTCATTCCTTGCCTGCTCCTTTCCCTGCAAGGTCATTTCAGCAGGTCCCCGTGGGGACGAAGGGTCAGTTGCAGCCAGGGTTTGTAACTAATTCTTGCCAGCATCTACACAGTTATTGCTATTGAACGTCTGTCTCCAAAGTAACCCTCTAGTTCTACATGGCTCAAAATCAAGGTTTCTTGGCTGGTGAGGCAGCACCTCGGCCCGACAGTCCCAGAAATTTTTGTTCCTTGGTTTTTTGGAAGAGCCCTGTGAAGAAATTCAAGATGAAGCCGTAGAAGGAAATGCTGTTTTTATATAATGCAGAGAGAAGCTGTGGAACCCCTCACAGCAGGTCCAGAGCATGGCAGTATTTGGCAAAGGAGCAGAATAAGGACTGTCAGAAATAACCCCACATATCAAGAGGGGAGTTTGGTGTCCTATTTAAAAACGTCATCTAACTCCATATAGCAGCTCTGCACAGACCGTGTGCGCAGCATCTGCTATCGCACTTCCTTCTACTCTGGGTAATCTTGTGCTTCTCTCTGGAGCATGCAGAGGATGTGGGCTGGGCTGCTTCAGTGGCTCTTTTGTTTGAAACTCCCCCACCTTCCCC
Organism: Anser brachyrhynchus; assembly: GCF_964034855.1. Taxonomy (NCBI): domain Eukaryota; kingdom Metazoa; phylum Chordata; class Aves; order Anseriformes; family Anatidae; genus Anser; species Anser brachyrhynchus. Next base: position 2,033,661 of record NC_137718.1, read on the forward strand.
CTCAAACACAAATCTACTACTTCTTCAAATAATGTTATGTTTTCGTAGGAAAAAAAAATGCACTGGTGGCATGGCCCGCAAGAGCAGTGATGAACGCTCTGCACAGCCCTGCCGAAAGCTGACGTTTAGGGATCAATTAACCTGTCATACCAGCAGCACCATAGTTTTCAATGCAGTCATGCCTGATTTATCCCACTGTGAGCAAAGAATCCCATTTCCTAGCGGTGGGAAGCTGACACAATCCAAGTGCTATGAAAGAAGAGCAGAGATCCAGACTCCAGGACCACAAAGACCAGCTGCATTCGTCACTCGTGTAAGCACATTACTATGATTTCAATCACAGAAATAAAATGTGGGATGATGCCATTCTTCACTCTCAAATTTCCATGCTGTGCAGGGTCTGTGCTCTTTGTGTCTCCCTACGGTTTTCTCAGGACAGCCTATGGCCTGGGAAATTCCCAATGAGACCAAGGAAGCAGTTGTAGCAGTATTCCCTGAGCTTTAATAACCATCATCTGATGGAGAGCAGTTCTGGAAAGAGCAAGGTGAGGATGTGTTGGAAAGCTCTAACAGCACGATGAGAGGTCATCCCAAACTTCACATAAGTTTCTGTTGAAGTTGATTTTCTTCCACAGTGACAGCACACACGAGTGTCAAAGTTGTCAAAGCTCAGCCACTGAGACTGCCATGAGAGATTTGAGAAGAGCAAAGATCCCATTGTTCCCAACAAACTTAAGATTTTGAAAGCAGATTTCCATAATTGGACAGCCTTCATTAGTAGATGTTGCACATGAAGCTATTTTTTCCCCTTAGCCCTGTTTGTTTTTTCTCCCTCCCGATCTCATTTGCTGATGCAGATCTCAAATCAACACGCATCAGAAGCTCTCTTGAAAGAAAAGCATATTTTCAGTGTCTAAATATGTCCTGGTAAACAATGAGCCATCTCTTAGGCAGGGCAGGAGGGAACATCATTGGTAAAACTGTTTATAGGAAGAAACACTCAAGGGCAAAAGAAAGAGACTTGAAGCCAAAGACAAATGCGATGACAAATCCACACATGGGCTGGATCCAGAAGGCTCCCACCTTACATAAATAGAGCTTCCAGCTCCTGCATTCACAGATGGAAGAGATGCAGCAATCGTCATATGAAAGCAGCCAGGCACGCTCAGCTTAATGGGCTTTTTTTTTCCCATTTTTAAAATTTTTCCATATTTCAGCACCTGAACCTGCTGCAATGAACCAGCTGGCTTTTCTACTTTCCCTACATTCCCAAGCAAAGTTTCATTTTCACCAGTCATCCCACTGCAGAGCCTCAAGGGGGTAAGGGACACTGACCAGGAACTGACTCAGGAACATCGACTATTGGCAGAAACAAGGGCTTCAGCTCCTTGCAGCCATAGGATCAGCACAAGTTCAGGAAATAAAGATGAGTAGACAACATTTACTACAGCGATGATTCTGGCTTCCTGCTGGTCAGAGCTTTCCTCATTCAGCAAAATAGAGATCAAACGCTTGGTGAACTGCTGGCTAAAATGCTGTTAGCATCTCTCTGGAGTTTGGGAAGAAACCCTATTTTAAGCTGCAAGTATTGCTTAGGTTATGAACAGTTTGACTTTGAAGCAGTCTACAGGAGCTGGTTTGGAAGGATGGGGTTCTAAATATTCTTTAATTAACCTATTCGTTATAATTAGATACCACAGCCACTTATTTTCTAATCTGGAAAATGAACATTCCAGATGCAAAGGGGAGGTTTTCTTTCTTCCCTTTAAAAAAAAAAACTTTTTTGCTATTTAGTGAAATGTTTAAATGCCTTGTCACCACAGAAGAAACACACAAAAAAGTGACACTCGATGAAAGATTAAGGAAAATGGGGAAGATTAACAAAGCTTGATAGGCAGGCAATTAAAATAGAAGTGAAGGATCGTTAGTATTCATTACCAGAACACACAGGCAGGGAGGGCTGCAGCTGTAGGAAATCCCCAGTATACAACTGCAGAGAAGTCTTCCCCCAAATGGTTTGCTCTCTTCACTGCCGAGGTTTCCACTGGCAGTTAAGTGGATTAGGTGCTTTTGTTGCCTCTTCGCCCTCCAAGCCTTATCTGGACTAAAGGCAGCTTGAAAGGCCTTTGGAGTGCAGCAGCACTAGGTTCAGGGCAGGTGAAGTGGCCGATGCCACAGGGCCACCTCCTGCTCAAAGCCAAGGCCAGGCAGGACCCTGCTGCCCTTGGGATGTCGGGCAGGAGGGGTGCATCACCCAGAGAAGCAAGCACCCAGCAGGCAGCCGTGGGACTGCCTCCCACTGGTCCCAGTCTCTCCCCTTGTTCTCTCTAATGAGATGAAATTAACACACACGCACACACAAAAAAAAAAAAAAAAAAGAGAGAGAGAAGGAATAAACAAGGTGATAAGGTCTACGCTTGCACAGTGATTTCAGGCATAAAGAAGATGAAATTACTGCAATTGGCAAACAAAATTTGAGAGGTGGAAGTCGGGCTGCTGCTGGCAAGGACAAGATCCTGCACTCCAGTCGATCCCCCGAGCGCAGTGCACCAGTGGTGACCCCCTTCACTGTCGTGCAGGAGAGGAGCAATGCCTTGGTCTCCAAGGTGAGGAGATGCTGTCTTGTGGTCCAAGGAAGAAGGAAAATAAGAGTTGAACACGTGGCTCAGGCGCCTAGAAGGCCTTTCACTGCATCTTGAAAGCAGAGCAGCATTGTTTGCCCGTGACATCCCAGAAGATCCCTCAAGACAGAAGAAAGCCCAGAAAGTTTAGATGGCTTCTTTCCAAGGGGGAAAACCAAATCAGATCCGTCCTTCCAAGTCCACTGAAGTTCTTGAATTGATCCTTCATGCTATTTTGACAGTAACCAAAACATATACCTGTCAGTTCTTGAAAGTCTCTGGATGAGGAAAGAAAGAATTTGTTTTCACTGGAGCAGTCATGGACATAAAGAGGAATTTCCACCTAGCTCCATCTTCATCCCCAGGACGCAGCCATCAGCCTTCCTGGCACCCATTTCCCTTAAGCAAACTTGTTCATCAAAACCCAAGCTGATAATCACATGCAGCACAGAGTGCTAAATACACAGATACGAAAGCAGGACAGAAAATGAACCAGAGAGCTGTGGGAAGTCTCCCCTGCTATAAAACTGCTCGGAGCCACCACCGAGCCCAGGGAACTGCACCGGCTGTGCCTGGCCGGTCCTCTGCAGGCAGGGCTCAGCTCCGCTCCCTGAGCACCAGCGGGGCCGCGGCATTGCACCTGCTGCGGATTACACCTGATCTGTCTCAGCAGCTGTGCGGAGAGAAGCCTCTTTGCTAATCCTTCTGCTAGCGGGGAAACAAAGATATTTCCTTCTGGGTCTCACTCGAGCGCAGCGAGCTGCAGCACGCCGCGGGCAGCAGGGTGTAGGTGAGCGCCCATCTCATTCAAGTTGTTCCCACACCTTTGTGGCCCTGCAGAGGTTCCCCCTGTATCCCGGACTCATTAAGCTCCTGGTTCTGATAATACGTTGTCTGATGGCTGCTGTGGGACTACAGGGACAGCCCCGTGAACGAACACCGAGTCAAACCCTGGCTGGAGTAACCAAGGAGCCCTGCTCACAGCAGCGTTGCCAAGTCAGGCTCTTGCTTCAGCCTTTCCCCAGTTCTTCAGCATTTGTGGGCTCATGGCTCTGCTGCTGAGAGCAAAAAAAAATCTTCCTTCTCCTAGGGGGAAAATACATGGCACAAACTGCCTGCTTGCCCTCACTTCCAGCCCTTCCGACAATGCAGTCAGCCCCAGCCTAGCCTCCCCCATTCCCAGATTTTCCTTGTTTTGAACTCTGGAGTTCTCTTCGGCCCAGGCATTCATTTGCTGCTGAGTAACTTCAGGCCCATCAATTTCATGTTTCACAATCCGATCTGATAGATTAGGGGGATTATTTAAAATGAGAGCCCAAATTAGCCATGTTACTGACAGGCAGAAAGGAGACAAAGGCTACCCCTGGCTTTTCATCCTCCTGATGCAAACGCAGCCTTTGTACCAGCACGCTTCTTACACGGCATTTGAATGGAAACACAGCCAGAGCTTGTTGGACCAACTCCTGGAGCTGATAGTTAGGAAGCTAAGATCAAAACATATGTGTGCGGGGGGGCCGCACGCACACGGTGTGGGTACAGCAACAGACAGACGGGACTTCGGTGCGCACGCTGCACGGTGCAGCTCTGGGCACAGCCCAGCTCAGCAGCTTCAGCTTGCGTTTCCTTCCTGTTCTCCCGCCGATCTGAACCAGCTTTCCCAGTTGGTAATGGGTCCAAGCTGAGACCAGGAGCTGAACGCAGCCGGCGATGAAGCCCCGCTAGCTCAGGCTGCCTTTGCAGGGCTCCACGTAGCAAGGGCAGCACTTTCCACTCAGCCCAGACCAGAAGGATCCCTGCTTGCTCCTGTGTGGTGAAAGGATTTTACTTTGCACCCACATCATCCAGAGGAGGACAGACAACATGAACCCCCCCCAAGGGGTGAAAGCAGCCCTACGTTCCCTGCAGCTCTCTGGTCAGTTCCCTGACGCAGGAGCAATAAAAACCACAAAACATTTGCCAGGCCAGCAGCAGAGCAGGTGCCAGCAAGCCAGCTATTTTGCTTCCTGCCCTGGAGGAATGAGAGGGCTGAGGAATGTCCCTTCACCCCCTGCAGCCTGTTACCCACCGTGCCAGGGGCTCAGCACCTCCCCTGCACTGATCCTGCTGCACCATTAAGCTCAGCGGCTGCTCCATCAGGGCTGGGGGGCTCTGGCGTGGCTGCTACAGAGAGAGACAAACTCAGATGGTAGGAAAGGCCGTTATCAGCATGTAGCTGCAAGGAAAGATTTATTGCTCAAGCATCTTCTTTCCTATGCTTTGGGATCTTTTACACAGCTGCTTTTTGCTGAAACTCTAATCCGCTTGACAGCCTGCTGGTTGGTGGCTGAGCAGGGCTGCGTGCTGGTACCTGAGTCACATCCTCTCTTTAGAAATGGTCAGGCTTGATTTTAAGGTTCAATAACATTTGTTCTTTTCCCCGAGTGAACAGAAAGACAGCTATTCCAGCAGATGCAGTTCACGTTAGCCCTGCTATCACCTTTGGTCTTCCTTTCATCCTGAAGCGTTCACGTAATGGATGAACAAGCAAATAGAGGTTCAACCTGCCTCGCCTGTCCCGCAGACATCACCGCCATTCCCAGGCTGGCTTTGGACACTTGGCTTAGCACCCATCTCCACACCAGACCTTTCAGTAGCATCCTGCTTTTTTTAAAGCAGGATCCTGCCCTGGATTTCACCACGCAGCCTCTCCCCAATGCTCAAGCCCTCACAGGAAAACCAGGGTTGGAGGGTGCACGTGAGCAGCAGGCCAGCCCCATCCTGCGCAGCAGCTGCTGCGGACCCAGGCAGAGCCCCACCAGCTTCGTGTCTGCCGGTGGGCACACGGTGAGAGCCCTCTTGTCTAGAAACAGACAGCTGGATGGCCAAGAGATGCTCTGTCCTTGCCTGATCCTGCGCTCCCCATCGTTCAGATCCAGCCCAAGCAGGCAGAGGGGTCGCTCCCTGCAGGGCAGCAGTGGGTTGTGTTTGGGTGGAAGGGCACTTCCATCATGAGAAAGGAAGGGAAAAAGCTTGCTTTGCAGAGGGAGGTACATGCTGTACGTGGCTGGATACTTTATTGGGAATGAGCTGAGCTGGTAAATGTCTGCTTTCTATTCTTTATTGTGTTCCAGCTTGTTGGAGACCTCCAGACATGCTCCACTTAGAGAGCCTGCCTGCAGAATGGGCTAAATTAGAGGGCTGCTTCAGGGAGATTTTAAGGTATTTTTGGCCACAGTGAACTACTGTAGCTCAAACACAGAAGATGAGCTTTAAATATGGAAAAAGACAACAACCCAGCTCCAAATGAGGCTGATGAACAAATCACGAAGGTTTCATAGCCCACTGAATGTTCAAAGAAGCATGAATACATGGCAGCCACGTGTATCTGTGAACCACATACTCTAAAGATTCATGAAAAAAAAAACACGTTTTTCTTCTTATTTCCCATTTTAGTTAGAGATTTGAAAGGAGAAATAAGGCTCAGTCTCTCCATTTCTTTAGGGATACTTGTTATGTGTGTCTGGTACCCTGGGGAGCCTGTCTCTGACTTGCAGCTAACAGACTTACAATACTAATGAGAAATAGATCATACAAATGATATAACCAAAGTGATTCGGTCTGAAACAGGAGGCAGGACTTCACAAACACTTCTGGATACTTCCTAATTGATAACAGCAAAGAAGAGCCCTCCTAGGAATAAAGGAAGAAGCTCATAGCTGAAACAAAAGACTAGGAATCAAAAACACCGCACACTATTTCTGGCACAAGAGTTCTGCAAACCTGCGGACCTCTGAGTACAGTAGCATCATTACATACAAGAACAAAACATGCTCCAAAAGGATGTTAGGAACTTTCATAGGTACTGATAAGTTAAAATGATGAACATTTCTAGAAAAGAGACTGGCTGAAGTGCTGATAAAAAATAAATCAAAAAACAAAACCTGGACACAAAGAACCTATGTTATTTTTGCTCATCATTGGTGCAACTTTTCCGCAGTTTTGTTTTGCCTCTCTTTTCTTCCAGGAGCAGTGCCTGAAGCTGACAAGAACATGAAAAAGATTCACCTGATGTGTGTGTGTGTGTATATATATATATATATATATGTAAAGAGGGAGAGGGAGTTATTTCCAAGGAAGGCTATACCGAAGGGAAGGGCATAAGCACAGCTTTTCTGGATTAGCAGAGCCATTTAGGGATTTTTTTTGGCTTGTAACATTTCAGAAAGTCATGTCAGGGTGTAAGTAGAACCCAGCTGCAGCTTGCCAGCACCTGAGGAGCCTCGCAGTGGCCTTGCCATTAGCTGCTTTAACTTCAGATACAGGTGGCTTCAGGTGAGCCCTGCTGCTAATTAATGCCCCTGCTCGTGGAAATGAAGCAGCGCTTTGAAACTGGAAGGAAACAAATTGGTCCCTAGGGAAGTGAGGGATGTGTGGCAATGCTAGTTGCATCATCTAAAAGGCGTCGCGCAGGCAGCCAGGCCACTTCACTTCCCACAGCAGGGGCTTTTGTGAAAGGAAACTGAGGATGAAGGGACCCCCTGGGGACCGGGGCCATGAGGCACCTGAGAGCTGCAGCGTTAAAGCTGCTGGGGCCTTTCTGCAAGTGTTTTGTGATCCCAAACCTCTGCTGGTCCTAATCGGGTCAGGGCAAAATGGTATTAAACACACCGCAGCCCAAGTGAAGAGCGCAGGTGAGGGAGGACTGGGTTTGCATCACTGAACACATTTAAAAGTTGAAAAGCTGCCAAAAAGGTTCCTTACCCACTAGAAGGGCAGCATGAAAGCCAGTACCCTGCCCCTGCTGCTTGGGGTGTCTGCTCTCAGACGGCTGCGGCCGAGATCGGTTCCCCAGGTTAGAGTCATTTAGTCACGTAGCAGCCTACCTTTACTTGGTTTTCCCTGGGTTATCGGAGGGCTGGTGTCTGGCTAGGTCTTGGGCAGGGCTTTAGGAAAGCACTCTTCTTCTCGTGTATCCGTCACAACTTTTCCGTATGAGTCAGGGCAAGTTGTTTTGTATGTCTGCACCCTGGTTTCTGATCGGTAAAATGGGGATAACTACCTCCCCTTTGTCCTGGGGAGAAAGGAGCATGGCCGTGACAGCCTTGATGGACGTGTTGAGGCTAAAACCAGCTGAGGAGCTAGGCAGCAGCTCTTCAAAAGGCTCCGAGGTCCCCTGCGAACTGCCTGGTCCTGCCTCTGCGCAGGATCCGCACGCAGGGATGGGAGCATCGCAGCCCCTGGGACGGAAAGCGGATGATCAACATTCCTCCCAGCCACTACTGTGCTGCTAATTACTTTTAGTAAATGCGTGCTGTGGAAATCGCAGTTAATTTATGCCCAAATTAAGCCACATAGTTTCTATTATTTCCCTCAGACGCTTGATGTATAAACAAAAAGTTTATCAATAGCAAATAAGCGACATCTGCTTGCTTGCGGAGTCACTCCCTAAGCTAAGCATGGGGTCTTTTCAGGTAAGTCCTAAGAAAAGGTTATGGTGTCTGAAGTCGGGTCACGGGTGGTTTTATTTCGGTGAGGAGCAGTAACCGCCTTACCCCACGCTATCAAATATCTTCTCTGCATGTACAGAAGCCCCGCGTGCAGTCTCTCCACTGATTTTTTAATGGACTCTGTCTTATGATAAGGCCATGTGCTTTCCCTGACAAGAAACAAATATTGGGATTTTTCTTTTTTTCTTTTTCATCCCAAAGTCTTACTGCTAAAAAGGTCAAGTTTCTTCACTTGACTGTAAAAGGTAGCTAATTTCATGGAGGAGAACTGGAAGTGTTGCATTTTTCTGTGGCATTAGGGAAATGTTTTCCAAAACGTCCTTGCTACTCTTTCTGAAGAGGTGTACCCACATTCCTGCACAGTTCCTTAGATTTGTGGAGCAGAGCACGGAACCCATCATTCAGCCGCAGCGTTCTCCTTCATACTGTGTAAATTATGTACAAAGTTACGGAGGTGTGTGAGCATTTATAACCACAATATTGTGGAGGTGGCAGAGCACTGCAGCTGGGCTGCCAAACAAATCAGCCAGATGACATTCAGAGGTGCTTAAAGGAAAAACATGGACCCCTTCCTAAAAATTCCCTACTCAAAATTTAGTTTGAATTAGGGATGAACACACAAAAAAATACAGACATTTCCCAGAGTTATCTCTGCCTTTTTTTTTTCCCTGCCCAAGGTCCCAAGCCCACTCCTTATTCCCAACAAATAATCAGTCATTCTGAAACCCCAACAAAACATATTTGATGTGTGCTCAACCTGAGCTAACAGAATAATTCCTTGGTGCTCTGTGCATAGAAGTACAGCATAGCCTACACTCCCTCTCAGCTCCCACCACCCCCTCTTGTTTTTTTTTTTTTTCCCCCATGTTTTTACAAAAAATCTGAAAAAAAAATAAATACAAAACTCTCTAACAGGCGCTGCTACCAGTGAAACCCAGGACACTGCTGTCTGTCTCCTGTCCCGAAGCAACAGGCCAGGCTGCTTTGGCAGGTGGGTGCTGTTCTCGTTTACGCACCAGTTGCGGTCCCGCAGATGCTAAGATGCGGCTCCTCATGCCCGCTCCTTCCTTGCCTGGCAGCAGGCTTGTCCGTGACCCCTTCCTGCAGTCCTTCCCCATGCAGGGCATCTGAATCCCACCGAGGAACCGCAGGGGCACCCTTGTTTTTGTTGCAGTGAGGCGCAGGCATCCTCATTTCTGGTTAGTCGCCTGTGCCATCGTTACAAGAGCTCTGTTCTGCTGTTTGACGGGGAGGGATGCGTTTCACTTTCACACAGTCAAAGCAAAAACGAGCCCAAACTGCCATCTGCGATGCAAGTGCTCTTATGATTTGGAAATATTTGGAGTCTGGAGACGTGCTGCATAGATCTCAAGTGGATCTTGTTCAGATGCTTCCCACCTCCTGCCTGGATTTCCCTCGCACTCAGCTCCGCTCCCAGCCCTCTTACTCACAACACAGGTGCCTTACGTCTTGTACTGCATTCACATTCACTTTCCCTAATGAATAAGGTGAAAAAACACTCACTGCTTTTTCCAGCCTTACCTTGAAATACAGCTTTTGGCTTAGTCTCTGCGCCAGGGACTATCTGCATGTGTTTAGTAGGCCTGTCACTTACAAACGCTCATCCCCAGTGAATCACATACCGTGCTCTCCGAGGGCTGCTCCCATGAAATGAATGGGGTATGCTGATTCTTGCAAACCACCGAGTTTATTTTCTGCCGGATGATCTTAGCAGTTTAACAGCACCGGGTGACAATTTTTACTATTCCCTGTGAGTCCAGGAGCTGAGCTCTGACCTAATTGCAGCACTTTGGTGCTAAGCACTGGTGCTCTCTCTCTTGCCCTCCATGGGATGACTCAGTAGGATTTTGGGGTCCCCCCCCCTTCCTTTACAGCTCCGGATGAGGTAGAGCTTTGTGTCTCTGTCGTGGCCCAACATGGTTCAACAATTTTTCAGGGTAACTGTTGGTGTAAATAACCCAGATAATCTTGGCTGCCTGCACTACTTTTGAGAAACACATTCTCCATGATTGTTTTTTGCAATACAGAGCACCAAGCTGGTTAATTCCCGTCCTTGACAAAAGTGAATTACACTCTGCATGGCAGCTGAAAGCCAGTTAAAGCCACCATTGGAAGTAATTGGACACCTTCAGGTCTGCTGTCCTCCCCAGTGTGATGTGAACAACTACGCCAGGCACAGAAACGCCGCCCCGGTGACAGAAGAGTTTTCAGCTCTCACTGCTCCCAAATCCCCCACCCCTAATGCAAGACATTAGAAAAGCTACAGAGATGTTCCCTTCCCAGCTTTTCCAGAATGTCTCTTGCTTTCTAAATCCTTTTATTAATCTGAAGATATGACTAGCCTCAGATAATGACATGCATTATTGAACATTTATTAAATGTACTGAATTAATTATCTGCATTTATTGAACCATGGTAGTAGAAAATATAGATGTTCTCCTCTTTAGCAGCTCCAGAATGCTTAAGAAGATTCTCCAGGGAAAGGTTTAGGTTCCTGGGACATGCAAAGCTGTAGATGAATGAGCCTGGTCACGGAAGTCTCCTTCTGCTACCACCTCCAAACGCCACCACTTTTAGCTTCTTTCAGGAATGTTGCTGGTTTCCTTGTTTTGTCGCTTCCTGCTAACACCTGCGTGGCTGTCGTTCTGGATTGCCACCAGGACATGCAACCAAACCCGCCCTGCTCTGCAGATGGAGAGGGAGCCTACAGCCAGCAGAGGCAGAAGGATGGCTTAGCTTCCCGTGACTGCTGGTGCTTCTTTGCACTGTTTGCAGAGGTGATGCCTTCACCACCAGAAGCATGGTAATTCAGTTCATATTCTCTGGACCTAGCGCAGATCTCTCTGACAAGGTAACCTACGCGTTTGTCCCTTTGATAAATGGTGTGCTGGGCCAATTACCATTTTGAGAGTATCTTCTTGATATCTTTTTTCATGGCCCAAAGCAACCAATATATATCTTTTTAATATCTAGGGTGAACTCCTCTCGGGGTTGAACATCCCCAATCATAACGTTTTCTGGTTCATCAGTTTCACTTCTTGCTCCTTCTGGAAATGACACCCAAGTATTTACACCTATGCCTCGGTGCCTGCGCTGCCGAGTTCCTGCCTGATATTGGTCACTTCATCACGAGTGACAGCTCCGGGGATGGAGGGAGGCCGTCGATCAGCGCTGGACAAAGGCTGCAGGACGCTTTGGGCCCTGCGGCTCCCAGGTCACGGTTTGCATGTTGGGATAGCCGTGTAGATTTTCAGTTTTAGCTTCTGTGGAGATTATCTAGGTCTGGAACAACTTTGACAGGTCTGGAACAACTTTCATTAGTTTCTGTATAACTTTTAAGTAGCGGATGATGTTTTCCATGCACACTGGAGAGCTGTACTACAAATACCAGTGGACTCTCCATTAGTCTAAAAGAAGAAAGTGCATGGGCATCTTGGCCTCCAGGGTAGTAACTGATTTTTCTGCAATTTTCAAAATTGGCTGGAAACTTGTAAAATGCCCTCTTCCATTTATCTTTCCCCTTCGTGGATGTTAAACTGGGAAGGAGAATTTTTAACAGCATGTGTGACTTGTGCTTAAATAGCACCCTGCTCAGTGCTTCTGGTTTCCTGTTCTGAAGTGAGAAGTTAATGCACTTACTACAGTAAACACAGGGGCTGAGGTAGAATTCAGGTTATCTGAATGTGGCCTCAAGAATATACCAAATGTGGGATTGTGGCGGTGCTCTGTACATCTCAGTGTTTTTAAACCACCGAGCATCTGTCATGACCACCTGTTCTTCCCTTTCCCGAGCTCAGCTTTATAGAAGGGCTTTGGAAGGAATGTATTTTGAATCACTTGGCCATTTGCTTCTACTGGTGTGACTTGCTAGCTCCACGAAACCCAGGAACTGCTCGCACACAACAAAACTCCTCTTTATCCTGAAAGGGATCATCTGTGCCAGCTCATCCACATATTGCCAGAAACATCGGCTGATTCACGAGCAATTACTGCAAAACAAAGCAATGAACCAATTCTTGACTGCACATTAGAAACTGGGACACTTCCCACGAATGCTACATCTCTTTGCAAGGGCTATCTATCTGCAGATGGAAGCACTGTGATATTTCACTCATGCCCCCTGGATGGTATCTGCTTTACAAGGTGCTGTTCCAAAAAGGCCTCCAGCATCCCCCGCCCTAAGGACCGGTGAGATCTCCGAAGGGCTGAATGCCAGCTGCTCACACGGGATACGTGGAAGTGGGGGCTCAGTTCCTGCAAGCGCTTAGCTTCTGGACTGATGCTGAAGTCAGCTACCTGAAGTCCAGGCTAGCTCAGCCTGCATGATTCATTTTTCATTTATGAAGTGAGAAAACTGGTTAAAAACAGAAACCTGGCAGCATCTGAGCAAAAGAAATATCCCTTAAACAGAAAAGATGAGAACTGGAATCTAAGCAGAGCGTGGGTTATAAAGACTGTATCTCTCTCCTGCAATTGCACATGCTGTTTATTCCAAAGTCTTCCCTGCAATTGAACTAGATGGAAGGAGAACAAGTTCTTACAGAGCACTTGTGTGGCAGAAACCGTCTCTTCTGGTGCAATACTTGCTTCGCCATCTGTGAAATTAAGAACATTAGAGGTATTCTCACTGGAGCTCCCTGACGCTTCCTAAGCTTAGAGGAATGCTGAGGTGGGAAATGTTCCTTCCCAGAGCCTGTTGATTGAATCCATGTGGAAATCTCTACCTGACAATTAGGCTCGTATGCCTGAACTGGAGCACAGTTCTCCGTCAGTTGCTGCTCTGGAAATTTAACCCCTGCAAGAAGTGTTTGCTCATTTCACGGAGGCATCCTGCTTCCAAATATTCTGGGTAAAAGAGCACCTGCATATCAGTTGCTAAAGGGAAGATGTGACCCAGGAGTAGACCAGAGGTAAAGGTCACGTTCACCGTGGGTTACACACGCTGGGTTATGCCACCAGAGCCACACGTAAGAGATGAATGTGGGTGCTCTTGTTGGTGCCAGGTAAGAACTGGATGGATACGCTTGAGCTGCAAGAGGCCACCTTGATGGCCCCTGAACGCAGGCTGGGCCCATCCAAGTATTTAAGTGATACAAAAATGAGTAAATGTCTCTTTGAGGCAATGAGAGGATTTGCCACTAAAATGTTTTAGAGAGATGAATCTACTGAACTAGGAAATGTGACAATATTCTGTGACAATATTCTGTGACAATATTCTGTGACAATATTCTGTGACAATATTCTGTGACAATATTCTGTGACAATATTCTGTGACAATATTCTGTGACTGAGAGAAGAGGTTTTGCTCCAGCAAAGAAACACCCCAAAAGATTGGGCAGGAGATAAATGTCAGCAGTCACGGAGAGATCGCAGCCTCTTCTCTTCATGCAGAGGGGAAAGAAAGCCTCCATCTCACACACAGCTATAATTCACAGCTCCCGAGGCCAAAGCAGCTTCCTTTGCTCGCAGGCAGAACGCTCCTCACAACAGCTAGGCAGGTGTTTTTCGCTCGCTGTCGTTTGCCAGCCTTGGGCTATGGCTGCAACCCCAGTATACAAAGTCTAAATCTGTTCAGAAGATGGGAACGGTACCCAGAGCCACAGCTTTCAAGAAAATGCAAAAACTATTTGGTACAGACCTGGTAAAAGGCTTGGTTGGGATCCTCTGCTTTGGATACCACCCCCTCCATCCATCAGGGCAGGTTCTTGGTGTAGGGCACTTGCAGAGGTGAAGATCTTCAGTTTCCAAAGCACAAACTAGGGTCTCCCTGATTGTCACAGCGCTGCTACTAACTGCTCCTCTAGAGGGACAGCCTTGCACTGAGTGGGAATGCCGAGTCCCCTCTCGGTTATAGGAGCCGCACGCTCTTGGTGAGGAGTAATGAGCCATTGTGAGCCTCTGTGTGTGCCAACGTTTTCTCTGCAATGCACATATTTTGAGAAATGCATTGCCAACTCTAAACCCAGGAGCTACCGTTCATGTTTTTTCACTGATCTCTCTCCTTGAATAAGGTTTTGAATAATGGGAATTTGTGTTCCACCTCTTCTAGTAAACGAACATCTTTGCTCTTCATTTTGAGAGAGCGCTGTCTACCCTTCAGCCTGCTGCAAAGAGGTTTTTAGTGTCCCAGAAATAAAGGCTGTGGATTTGTGGAAGCCAGTAAAACAGGGACCAGTAGCTGGCTGAAAATTCAGGATTAGACCTTGGAAGAAATGTACCTGTCCTCAACAAGAAAACTAATTTTCCAGCCCCAGTTCTCCCTACCCTTTGCCTTGCCTCGGTCCCAGCCCTGAATGTACAACCATCAGCCGCAAATGACTGAAAATTCAGGAACTGGTCTTGGGAAGAGCTGGTCCCAGTCCTCATTTCCTTATCTCTTATTTCACAGCTGACTTCATTCTTCAGAGAGTACTCTGACAATCTCTATCTCAGTTTCCACCTTTTATTTTTAACTTAAATATTTCTGCCTCAGAATAGTTGTTTTTATCGTAGCCCTGGCTCAGTTGCTTTTCTCCCTCTTGAGGTTTCATAATGTTGTGTTTATCTAATGATAATCTCAGTTCTGACCAAACATGAGTATCTACACTAGCTTATTGTTTCACGTTTGCTGGAGTGCTTTGCACCCATTGTTTTGCAGCCATTGCTACTGCAAGGAGAAAAAAAGACCAAAAAAAAAAGTGCTTTCAGCTAGTTACATTTTGGTTCAGTTTCTGATAGCATGCCTGCTGTGTAATGGAGACATGCAGAGGTGAATCACATCGCAGTTATTTTGGCTGCAGTCCTGAAAAGTGATCCGTGTGGCGAGACACTCATTGACACCAGGGGCGTTATCACCGGGACAGGCGGTCTGGGGCTCGGCAGTCCCGGGAGAAACGTGGGGTCCCTCCCTGTCCTCACACCAACAAACCTTCCCATGCAGCGTTAGAGGAAACAGAATCCCCTTCTCTCTGGCTTCAAGCCTTGCCCACGGGGAAGGTGGCATGCAAGCCTCTTCGAGAAGCAGTAGGAGGGAGCTATGTGTTGAAAATGGGGTGCTCTGATCCTGGCCCCTTCCTCTCCCTGATTTTTCTCAATCCCATTTCTTTGACCTTGGGAAACAGCCATTTCCAAGCCAAGCCTAGTCTCTTTGCCAAGCGTGCTGTTAAATATTGAAGGAAATGTTCAAAGTGAACAACATATTTATCCTTGTGAGGCAAATGATAGGTTTGCTTCAAACCAAGCCCTATTCTGCTGTGATTTATTCTCATAGTCTATATTCCTTTCTTTTTTAAAAAAGGTATTGAATTCAGGTGATGTATTTTTGACATGATTGATTTTGACCTGAATGTGCCTGAGCTAAATGAATCAACGTTGCCAATTTCCCCTGCCCGTGACTGAGGAACAGCCCAGCTGATAAGGGCATTCTTCTTTCACTTGGATGTTAGAGCAGTGGTCCTTGTTTCCAGCAGAGGAGCCAGCTGCATTGTATCAACAGCACGCTGAAATCGTGGCAAAAGCATAGAATAAAACTAGAGGTCTTGCATTTCCTTTGAATTCAGCTTTCACATGTTCTAAGGCAGTTTATTCCAGGTCAAAAGAGAAACTCAGGTGGACTAATACCGGCAACTTTCATCCCTGCCGGAGCTGCTCTGTCCCCGCACAGCAGCTGCTCAGCCCACAAAGAAGTGCCTCACATCGCCCTTGGGAAACCTCTGCTCCCAGGTTTGGCGTGTGCTCAGGAAAACTCCATACGGAGGAAAAGCTGCTGAGATAACGGTCCTTTGGCAGAAGTGATGTGAGAGAGGAAATAACATGGTCCTCGTGGTGCTTAACCCTTCAGCCTAGCACGTGGACATGGATGCTTACTGTAGCTGGTGCCCTCTGCACTGGAAGGGGCCTGGAGGTGGCTTCGTGGTGGTTGCTGTCCCTGCCAGACAGGTTTCCAGAGGCAGCACCTGTCTCTAGATGCAACGAACAGCAGGTCGGGTGTGTGCGAGGGTGGTCTGGCATCAGTCGGTGAGTAAGAGGAGTGGCCCCGGGACGTTTGGTATCTCTAAGGTTTGGGAAGCCAGCGGCGAGTTGCGCAAGGTTTCGTCCAGACTTGCCTGCTCCCAGCTCCCGGGTGCCAGTCCCAGAGGCTGCTCACCAGGAGGGCAGGTGCAGCTCTGTTGATTCCTAAATGACAGCTTGAGATCAAGCCTGGCTTTATCCCCGTTGTCTCCTCTGTACGTCTTCAGTGCCAGGTTCATTAAACTGCGAATCCTTATCTCCAGCCACTAATCACGGGGACTGGTGTTTAAGTGGGACCGGCGTCCTGCTGGCTGTGCTCGCACGGGGTTTCAGGCAGTCCCTGGGGCTAGATATATAGGAAACTGATGAAGGCCCAAATAGGATCTGGCCCCAGGAATCACTATTTCCTATATTCCACATTTTGGCAGAAAACTCCTCTTCTTTGTTTCAAGGCAGGTAAGCAAGGGCACAGATGTGGACACATTACTTATTCTGTTCACTGTTGCTTCTTTTAACATTAGTATTAAGGAAAACCAACCAACTAAACAACCAAAAAAACAGAGGGCAAAAAGAGAGCCAGTGACAGTCACTGCCCGAAGACCTTGGAGCCAAGGCATGTGACCAGAGCAAGCCAACAGCCACAAGACCAAGAAAAGGATCTGCACAGTTCCCAGGCAAGTAGGAACGTTAATTATAACTTGCCACGTGCCCATCCCTTGTCAGCTTGGTAGCTGTTGTTATGGTGAATAAGTAATTACATGAGTGCCTAGAGGCACTGTTCAGGATCCCATAATACCAGAGAAAATCACTTTCCCACATAGTGCACACAGAGACTGTGTTGCAAGCTTGCTTTGAATCACAGAAAACCCTTTAAAAATAGCTGGGGAAATTCTGTGGAACCTTTAAAGGCTTTGCTCCTCATCTCCTGTTCTGTAAAGTCAAACATTGTCAGAGTGGACCTCGTGATCTCAGCGCTAGCTCGCTGTTTTCCTTTCGTCTTTTCTCTGTCTGTGACAAATGAATCTGTATTTTTACAAGGGATAGCAAAAAAAAAAAAAAAAGGGGGGGAATTCAGAAACTATCCAGGAGGTGAGGGAACTGTGAGACATACCTGGAAGGCTTGTGATTCTTGTCCTGCCACCAGCAACCACCGAGAAAAGCCTGCCTTCCTTCCCCCTCTCCCATCAGGTATGTACACACACTGATTAAGATCCCATAAGTATACACCTTGATTAAGATCCCATATGTACACACATTGATTAAGATCCCACCCGAGGCCTCTCTCCCAGTTTTAATGGCCCAGCCTTCTCAGCCTCTCCTCGCACAAAAGATGTTCCAGTCCCTTCGCTGGACTCTCCCCAGTAAGCCCGTGTCTGTTTGCTGCTGGGGAGCCCAGAACTGGCACAGCACTCCAGATACACCATAGGCAACCACAGCAATGAAAAAAGGCATTTTCTGCCGTGCTGTTTCTCAATCCAAGTGTTTCATATTTCTGGGAACGCTTCCTCTTCCAGACCCTGCTGCAGCCCAGCCAGATGTATTTATATGCAGCTGGACAGAGATGGCAAAGTGTAAATGTAGGTCAGAAGCGTAAATGCTGCTTTAACATCCTTTCATTTCTGTGCTGCCCTCCGGTGCCATGGGACTGACCCTGCCCTGGGGTTTATTCTGCCAAGCCAAAATAAAGGCATGGCTCTGCGCATGCCTCAAACATGCCTCATTTTTACCTTTCCTGTCTGCATCCCTACAAGTCCTCTCCGTGAGCCGGAGCTGAGCCCCTGGGGGACTCGATATTGCTTTAGCAGCCATAAATAACCTGCTCGGAGGAGAACAAAGGCGTGGAGGAGCCTGGTGAAGCTGGGCTGTGGGGTGGCTGCAGCTGGTGAGCGGCTGTGGGCATGGCCCCAAGGCCTGGCAGGGGACACCTGGCTCAGGGACGGGCTGCCCGGTGTTGATGTCACACCAGGGACACGCAGATGCACGTTTGCTTAAACTAATTAACACAACGGAAGCTACCTCCTCATCTGGCTCTGCTGACGGCTGGCGCGAGCTCCTTTTTGTATCAGTTTATTAGCTCTGATAGCTGATCTTATCTAATTGAATTATCTGCTAATGATGACTGTGCTTTGTGCGTGTATTAGGAAAGGAGAGAGTAGAAACCCAGCATCACGGGGCTTTTCTCCTCCCAGAAGAAAAGAAAAGCTCGCTCTGTTGCTGTTAACTTTGGCAAGGCGTTAGGGAATTCGAGGGCCTGGGTTGAAGGTTAATGGCATGAAGATAGGATTAATGGCAACTCAGGCCAGGACTCAAGAACCAATATTACAGCTTGTGGACTGAGAATTGAGCTGTTTTCTCAGTGGATGAAAAAAAGACTGATTGAGAAATGGCCACAGTAATAACAACGGGCACAAAGAAGCACAAAGCCCCAGGGTCGGCAGCAGGGAGGTGCCTGGCCGGAGGCACGCCGTGCCGTGCTCGGCGAGGAGCAGCCCCGTGGAGCAGCGTTCTGGCAGATGATGCTCCAAAGCTGGCTGCAGATCTGAAATGGAGGGATGTCAAACCCAGATTGAAAAGAAGAGCAGTATCTGAGGCAGAAACAAAGCCCGAAAGCCTGTGCTGTGTTGTTTAATTTCTCCATAGTGCTGTGGTTCATTCTCTAGCATGTTCTCTGCTGCAGAAAGCAGGTCCTGAAGGGCTCGGTGCGTCTTTTCTGGGTTGGTTCATCTCAGAAGCAGAGACGTGCTCCACCAGGCCATCTTCGCATTCTTGCTTTCCTCTTCATCTTGTCTGATGTTTAAGACTGTTTATATTTAGCACAGTGCTGGAAAGAAAGATGTTTTTCAAAAGCCTGCTTCATGCATGTCTTCTCTATTTCTTTTTTTCCTTTCTCATTTTACTGAACTAAAATTCAACGACAGCTTTTGGATAGAGGATAGCAATATTCCATAAAAACCTGCGAAAGGCAGTAAAGTCACTACAGACTAGGAATAAGCTGAAGCCACTTGGAGTTGCTACGAAGCTGGACTCTTCAAACAAGGGGCTGCAAATCCAGGGCAGTCGTGTTGGGATGGGACTGACACAGATATTTGTGGTGCAGAAGTCTCCACTTGAGCCAGTTGTCTGCGATCTCTGTTTTCACTTTGTTATTTTCACATGATTTGCCAGTTCAGGACGCAGGAGGAACACAGCGCGCCTGCAGGCCTCGTAGCCAACCGGCCCTTGGACTGGGAGCACTGGGAGCAGGTGGGACCACAGGGAGTTGCCCAGCTGGCTTTGCTGCCCTCTCTGTAGATATTATGAAATAGTTTGTGTGGCTTCAGTTGGCTTCTACTTGGAGTCCCCTCAAACGGATAGCTTCCCATATGAACTGCTGTGTGCCAGCAGTGCTGGGAGGGAAGATAACAGGTTGTCTTCAGTCTCAGGCTGTTGTCGGAATGAACAACGGGGCCACTGCAGGGTTTCCTTCACCTGCTGAAATACTGGGAGCTGCAGGAGCTCCTCAAAATGAACTGTGGTGAGGGTGTGAAAAAGCTGTGTGAGAACAGAGGCTGCAGTTCTGGCTGGGAAAACAACACCAGGTCCATTCCAGGACCCTTCCTGCTTTCCCTTCCTGCCTTCTCCTAGTCACACTGTGGCATTTTTTCCTGCACAGAGGCAGGCAGGTGAACGGAGCATCTGTTTTCCCTCAGCACAGCCCTCTGCACGCGGTGTTCAGCGCACCCCGGGGCATGGAGGCTGGAGGCTGCTGCTGTATCTGCGTGGGGCTGGGGCTCCATTCGCTGCCTGAGTCCCTGCAGCCCGGCCCAGCATTGCTATAGAAACAAGGAGAAGGGAAGAGATGTGCAGGAATCTCAGCAGCTGACCAAAAATAGCTCCTACCTACCCGGCGTGCTGGAGCCGTTCACAGCCTGACCTTTCTGCTGGAGCCCCCTGCGTTTTGTGGAGGAGACACGATTTGCTTTCGTGTGGCCCCGTTATGACTCGCCCCTGCAGCCAGCCGCTGTGCTGCCAGCTGGATCCCAGGGCTGGCTGCTTAGGGGGTGGTGAGGGGGGAAAAAGGGACAGAGCCCAAGAGCCAGCTGCCCTCTGCAGCCCTCCCCAGCACCAGGCTGGGAGCAATGCGACGTCCTCCCAACGGGTCTGGGTATTTCTGTGTGTCTTCACACGTGGGGCCTGTAATGCCGCTCACCCGCTCGCCCTTCTCAGGGCTCCGGGGAAAGTCTGCGGCTCCTGGGCCTCGGCCGGATTCAGGCCTCCCAGGTTGGAGCTCTCCAGGGATTGCAGCCCTCGTGTCACTGGCAAAAAAAAATACCTTGGTATTCATTTCTGAGGCAGGCGTCTGACAACTGTGGGATCTGAGAGAGCCGTGTGCTGTTTTCTATTCCTAGGACAGCTTGAGTCATGGGACCTGAGAGACAGAGCCGCATCCTGCATCCCACCGGGGCTTTCCTCCTGTCTAAATCAGCATGACAGGCTGAGGCTCTCTAAGAAAAGAAAGGCAGATCTTTGTCAGTGCCTCTCAGCCGTTCTCCAGCTGCTGCCTTCCATGACGGAGGGACCGGCTCCCTGGCGGTCAGCCCTTCTCCTCCCATCCTCCCACCATGGGGCAAAGCCCCCCAAAACATCACTCCTCTGCCCCCAGGCTGCTCCTGAACCTCCCACAGTAGCTCCTCCAGCTTTACATGCCTCACGAAACTGAGACCTGAGAAATTGCCTATAGACAGCCACTGGATTTAAGACTGATACCCCATAAGGCTGTTTTTTCTTTCTTTTCCTCAGGCTTTCAGAATCAGATGGATTTATTTATCCATCAGCACCCATGCCTGCCTCCGGAGGGATTTCTTTAGGCACTGTCAGCTCTCTTTGCCCTTGGCAGGTGGGCAGCATGGCTACAGAAACCTCGCTGCTCCAAGGAGGCAGGTTGGATGCTTCGTTGAGGGGAGATGACCTTTGTTTTGACATATATTTTGCCTCTTAAAATATTCCTTTTTTGTTGTTGTCATTTTTCTCCAGTGATAGGCAAATCTCTCTTCGGGCTTTGGGCTTGTTTTCATTCTCACTGTAAGAGCTGGGAAAATTATGCAATTTTTTTCCAAAAAGAAGTTACTTTATAAGCAGCGGAGGCAAAAAACACTTTCCTTGTCTTGCCCAGCTACGAGTTCAATAATCTGTGAGCAGGCAGTGCCCGGGGAGCCACAGCAAATGCCCACGGCCATCACAGTGCTCATCGGCAGCTGGCAGCGGGGACAGGCCAGTGCTGTGCCGGGCTTTTTTCTGTGGGAACAGAGCTCTGACGTTGGTTATCTCCTGAAAATCCTTGCTGCCAAGCCCTGCCCTGCGTATTGTGAGTGCCACCTTCTTCCTAAGCCAAATACTCTCTGGACATGTTAGAACAAGTTGATGAGAGCTAATGAGGCCGGGCTGATTTATTGAAACCAGCTCGCTTGGTTTTTCTCGCCGTAGCGCAGCTCTAAGCGAGGGATAAAGGCACTGACATCACCGGTGTGAGTCTGATGTAACGCCAGGGAAAGGAGGGGCAAGCACACGCTGTTCAATCAGCTGCTCTGGCTGCAGATTTGCTTGGCATCTCCTATTTGTGTCACTTGTCTCAAAATAGGAACTGCCAGCACTTTGCTAAATGCAGTGGAAATTCCTTTTCTTCCAGTGCTGGGGCTCGAAAATCTCCTGGAGCCTCCTCCTCTGCTACGCTGCTTCTGGAGCATCCCACAGACGCGCCTGGGGAAGGTGCACCAGGCAGCTCTGCCCATCTCTGCAGCACCAGCATGCTACGGGGACCATTTATTTCTTTTTTTCCCCCCACGGTGGAGGCTTCCCAGGCTGCTGCCCCGAGCCCTGGACCTCCTCACGCTGCTGCTGCTTCGCCTGCGGTCTGCAAGCACTTGCAGAGGGCCAGGGGCTGAATCCACCACTTCGCAGTCTCTGGCCCAGGCTCCCAGCCAGATCTTTAAGGAAGTAAAAGCGGGGGTCTGCAGCTACAGCTATTTGAAGTGCCTCCAAGTTGGCTGCCTGGCGGGTTGTGTAACTTCTATGGCATCTGCAGCAGCCATCCTCCTGGGAATCCCGCGCCTTGAAGTCCCTGACAGAGCCACTCTGACACACGTTCTGCGTAGGTGTTTTCTTTCACCACTTAATCAGCAAATGGTTGATCTCTTGTTCATGCCCCAGACAAAGCGGGATACAGTCGGACCTAGGCAGGGTCACTGCGGTGACTCGGCCCGGCAGGAACAGAAATGCATTAGAAATTTTCTGCTGCTTGCTGTTGAAGCCACCTTTACACGGTGCATGCTTGGTATGTCGAACAACAGGAATCCAACTCTGTTTGGGGTTTCAGGGGCTGTAGTAAGACATTAAATCAGCTCTTAAAGTGGAAAAAAGGGACAGAGAAGGAGAGTCTTCCTGTAATGAAGACTCCAGTGGAATACTTCATCCTGAAACCTGCTCAGTGCCAGTCCGCGGCAGCAATCACAAAATTTCAACAGGAAAACAAATGATTTCTACTAGCTTCATCATTAAATAGTGGCACTAAAAGCTGGCTTTACAAATTAGTTGAGTAAAGAGCCTCACAAAGCACTTACTCTGGGAGCTCCCTGCGGTGGCAGGCTGCTGTCCCCAGTACCCCATCCATAAGAGGGATGGAGCAGTCCCACGGCCCTGGGAAAGCTCTGCTTGTCTGCCTTCTTCCTCTTCCTCATGTATTTTCTTCCTCCAAAAGCTGCTGTTACCTCTCACTCCAACAGCATTGTCCCTGAGACCGAACTGCGCCGTCAGTAAAATTGTTTTAATAAACGATACATTGTGCGCAACCTCATTCTTGTGCGTTCCACATAATGGGGATTGGAACTTAATAAAAACCAAGTTTTCAATGCCTCATGCATTCTTTCTTCGTAGGAATTAGGCTCTTATTTAAAGGGGGTTTTATTTGCTGATTACAAATAGTGCATTCATGCATCGAAGGAAGTTATTCCTTGATTCTCAGCGGGCAGCAATCAACATGGGCTTCTGACTCCAGAGGGCTGTGCTGATTTCCCCCACGGAAGAGATGACCCTTTCTTCCCAGGCAGCTCTGCCTTTCCCTGAACAGCTTCCAAATGATGACTCTACCCACAGATAAAGAAGTTGATACGTGTCATGTCTAACTCCACAGAAAAGGAGGATTTGTGACTCACAAAGGTACTTACACTTCCTTGGTTTGATGCCTGGCTCGGAAAGGCTCCTCCTGTCTGAACCGATGCCTCTGTAGGAAAAACGCAAACACATGGAGCTCCTGCTGGGGCCTGGGAGTGAGAAGGAGGTGTCCTGCTGTCCAGGTACGGTCTGGGTAAGCTGAACAGGAACACCCAGAGCCCCTCGAGATCACTGTACCTGTCTGAGAAACCCTTGCAGGCTTCTCTCCTCCCCTCTTCCCAATGACACCATGTTTATAGCCAGCTCGAATCCCAACCAAGCCCTATTTACATGGAGGGAGCTAGGGCACCTCCATTTAAGATTTTGGAAAATTTCACGTAATTCGAGGGCTGTGGAAGTACCTCAGGAGAGGGAGCAAAGTTCACCAGGAGGACATCCAGGACGCTCACTGCCCCTCAACCTGGGTGGCTGCAGAGCAGCACAGCTGGGGGCAGAACTGCCAGGGAAAGAGCCTGTGCAGCCCTTCAAACACTGATTTCCAGGAGCTACAGGTGGGAAACACAAAGTCAAGAGATGATGCTAGGCAGGCTTCCTTTACTTATTTTGTAAATAAGTAAAATCCTCCCCCAGTCCGCTAATATTAGCTCTGGTGTGGAGGCTATTACCTGCACTCTTGTTTTAAACTTTCTTTTTTTTTTTTCAGTGTAGCACCTACCATTATGTGGCTGTTCACGCTTCGCTGGGATCATTACTATTTGTGCTTCTGTTTGTTGTTTTATACTTCATTTCCCCCCCCCTTCTTGATTTTTAAATGCCCTTTGGTGCGTTCAGCTAGTGTTCATTTATTCCTACGAGTGAAAACCCTGTGTTTAACGCCACGCAGGATTCCTTCCACTTCACGGCCTGGTAATGAGCTCTCTCCAAATTACTCTGCCTTGAGAGTATTCTTGGTAAGGAAATATGCAACATCTGAATTCACCAAGTATTTTTAAAGTTTGATGCGTTTAAATCTTGGCCTCTGCAGATTGAACCTTCGGTTAAGCTCCTATTTTTATTCAGTCCTATAATCACACATACTTGAGGGTGATTTATCATTTCCCAGTAAATATGGAGCAAAACATGCTCCCTTCACACCTTTAGGATCTAGGGTGTGATCAGGGTGCCTGCGAGGGACCAGCCGGTGCTGCAGCTCTCACCAGCGGTGCTGCCCCGCGGAGATGGCCCGCGCCGAGCTCAGCCACGCCAGGAACCAGAGCTGCCAAGTGCGATTTCTGGCTGGGGCAACCAGGCAACTTTCAGACATATGTGAAATTTAATTTGAAAATTAGCATTATTGGTCCCAGCATAAACAGGAGGAGAGAGAACAGGCTTTGCATTTTCTGCTTTATGGGCTTGGAGGTAACGGGAAAATCTTCCAACATATGATTGTTTACCAGAGCCGCAGTCGCAACATCCAACATACTCCAGATTTTTTAAAGCGTTTGTAATAACAATGGTCCAGATCTGTATCTTAGAGAAGCCAAAGAGCGTCTTTCGCTTGGATTCTACTGAGCCATATCCTTAGCAGGCATAAAATGGCCCAGCTCCAAAAAAATTAGCAGAGCTGCAAACATTGACACCAACTAAGGATCTGGCCATATGTGGATTTGGATGAACACTTTGATTTTATATTTTCCAGGCATAGTGCAAAACATTGGCTAATTGGCAACATTTGTATTTAAAAGGCAGTTAAAATAGTAACTGTATTTATACATCCGTGTATAGAAAAATAGATGCAGAGTGGGAGGAGAGAACTCAATGGATGCAATCTTCTGGAATGAAGAAGCTGAAATTCAGTTTTAGGGCAGCAACAGGCTCCCTTTGCAGCCTCCTGTCATTTATTTCCAGCCCATTGCTTTGCAGACCTTAGATTCTTCTCGGGACTGCTTTTGAATTTAGAACAAGTAACGCAGCGATACTAACAGAAAGGCCAAGTGGCTTTTCAGACGTGTATTTTTTTATTAACCTGCAGGTCCCCAGCTTTCAGCTAGTTGGTAAGTTGGGACAATTATAAAACTGTTTTGCTGCTCCCTTTTGCACAGAGAATCCAGATGAAGATGAAGTGGAAGCCGTGCAGTGTCAGGAAGGGTGAAATCTCTCTGAAATTTCACGCACACACATACACGCACACAGACAAACTGCAGAGCAGCAGGAGAAAAGCAAACGCATCTTGGTCCTGCCTCCGAGGGGAACTGGAATATTGGGAAACCCTACCCCAGGCAGCTGAGCTGGTGGTTTCTTGCCCATTTCCTATTTTTGTTCCTCGATTTATCACTGATGTAGCACAGGAATGAAGTGCCTGGCCCCGAGGTGAAGCCGCAGCAGGACGCTCGCCCGGCCTCCCTGCGAGGGGTGCTGCAGAAGCAGGCAGAGGTGGCAAATATTGACTTTAGGTTTGTTTGTGTGAGCCTGATATGAATCCCCACACAAACCCAGCTATTTATCAAGTGAAAAACTATCCCATTATGAGTCCCTGCTCCAGAACCAATATTTGATTTTAATATTATGTGTACAGGCACTTGTAAAATAAACAGCCCTGTTTGCACTGGTATCCAGGCTCTCGCAGACAGCGAGTCAGATACATTGTTCTGCTCGCCTCTCCCCTTCCAGAGCAAGACCATGCAAAACTCTGGGAAAGAGGATAGAAATTGAAACAAAAAGTACAGATCTGGATTTCAGGGCTGGGAAAGACGTGAAGCTGTTGCCATGGCCTGTGCCGGAGACAACAGTAGATTTAATGAGTTAAATCTTTCCTCAGCTGCCACCTCCACGTGAAGAGCGCTTGTGGCAATAAGCTCTCCACTTTGGGGAATGCAGCACCAAGAAGTAAGCAAATCAAAGACAAAAATGATGGCTTAAAGGTGACAATTTCTGTGAACCTTTTCACACCAGCCTTACCACCGCTCCACAGAGCTAGTTCAGCACCAGTTGCCTGCTTCCTACTGAAAAAGCCCTCCCGTGCAGTGCTTGGAAGAGGGCAGCTCTGTGACGCTGTGAGCATTTGCCTCCGTAGATGACCATCCTATGGGATAATTTGGCTCTTAGGGTCATCTTCTGAGTTCTTTCACAGCTTCATGAATCTGAAATTACCCCTTCGAGCTGATGGATTTGCTCTTGGGTAGATCAGGAGCCCAAGGAGAACCTAGGCTGTAAATTTGATTTCTTCCACAGATTGAACTTGCAGTTTATCAGTTGCATCTGCGGGCTACAAGGCTCTCCGCAGTCTGGACAGATGGTTTGAAAGATATAAAGGGTATGAGAGGAATAATCCAGCCATATCCTGCTGGACTTAGCATCTCCTCTGTGCCATTCTCATTTCATGCCCTGGGTCCCTCAGGGGAACTCATCAAACCCTGTTTGCTTTGACCAGACAAATGTTTCTTTCCAGTAGTTTGAACTGCAGTATTAAGAGGCCTGTTTAATTAAGGTTTCTGCCACTTAAATCAAGCAGAACACCATGCAGAGCACTGAGTAATAGGACCCTGATCTCCACAGCAGCTTTTTTTTCCCACCATACAGAAAAATAAATGGCATTCATGCAACTCACCAATCTGCTGTGTGTGCTTTCCAGCAGAGGTCCCTGATGCAAATTGCGAGAGCCTGAGCTCTTGCCTCTTCTGTGCCAGGGACAGCAATAGGGGAGGGGGGGAGACACTGCCTCCCGCACGCTGGGATGAGGCACTTGGAAGTCCTCATGTACATGCCTGAAAGGCTGGAGCACTGTGTGGCAAGGTAAAGTCTTCCCCGCTCCCTAAAATTCCCATTCACCCTGCCAAGCTGAACGTGCTGTCTGTATTCCAGTCCCTGCTTCAATGCTCCTGCTGCAGGGATGGAAGCTCTGCTGGCTGCTACACCAGGTGGCCCTGAGGACGTGACCAAGGCCGCTCTGCTGGTGCTGCAATGGGGCTGTGTTTTGCAGCTGACTTCTTATTTAATTTCTTCTCTTTTGGCTTGAGAGGAATTCTCTTTTCTTGGCTTTCATCTTTCTGGAAAGCAGCAGGTGTTTTCAGTGTCTCTAATTCTTGAGGATAAATATATTTGTTGCTTCACCTGTAGCTACTCCTTAATAGCACTCCTGTTTACATTATGGCTGGGATATGCTCATCTCTGTCTGTCTTTATTTCCAGGTTTCATTCCACTCCCATATGCAAAGCAGAGCCAGTAAATCTCATTTCATCAGGGTGTATTCATAATGAATTCATATCCAAGCCTCTTCACAGACTTTTGGCTTTAATTTATTGCATTTACACCTCCAAATAAGCAACATCTTTTCTTCTTGCACAAGAATAATGTTTTCAGAAGATGTTAGAGCTAGATAGGATAACTGTAGGAGTTCCTAGGAGAACTATTTGGCGAACCAAAGCTGGGTTGTGGATTCCCAGCTGTAACCTATTCTACACCTTGCACATGAAGCCATTCTGTTTCTTCTGTGCCTATATTTCTTTAGAGTCATGGCATTGTAACTGAAATATTGTTTCTTCCCATGCCCTAGTAAGCAAGTCCCTTTTTTGCGAAGCATTTCCCAGGTCACCGGTATTCAGCTCATGGGCTCCGGCTGGTCCTGACTTTTCATTTTTTTTCCCATTGATTTATTTGCAAACTTCAGTATCTCTTTAGCCCGTCTCTGAACAATGTAAGTGGGTCGAGGAGAACTAAACTCTCCGAACACCAGCGTCCTAATTAATGTTCAAAATTAAAGTGCTAATTGTGAAATGGCGTGTGATTCAGCTGCCTCCATTCAAAAGCCTTTTATCAGTGTGCTCGAGGCATGCTTTTCCTTTGTTTTGAGGCTGCAGAGGGGGATTGCAGGGACCTTATAAAAACCTGGTAACTGCTCAGTTCGCCTGGGATGCTTTGACGGAGCCACGCTGGGGGCAGCAGCACGTGCTGTGACGCCGCCAACCTCACTGGGTCAAACCCTCCAAGGAGCGATGCTGCTTGGCTTTGAAACCCAAACACCAGGCAGGGAGCTGCTTGCTGCTCGACTGCAGGACTTGGGAACAGTGGGAGAAATGCAATCGCTTTCAAGTGTTAGAAACACAGAGACCGGGGAATTTATGAGTCTCACCTCTTTTGCTAAAGCAGGTCCATTAAGCGGACTGCCACTGGTCCTTTCTTCTTGCACCAGCTAGGCTTGAAGATTGTTTTTCCCAGTGACTCATCAACCGCTTTGTATCATTTAATGCTTTCAGAGATAAATAATCCATGACATCGTCTAACAAAGAAAGCAATTGTAAAAAAAAAAAAAATCAATTGTTCTTGGCACCTATTGTGAGCAGGAAACCTTTGGTGGTGGATATTGAGTTACATTCACTGTTTTAGACATTTTTTGGCTGATACTTGGTGCCAGAGGATTCCAGAGCATGAAATAATTTCTTGACGTGGTGTGTTAGTCAGGGATATCAGAGACTTCTGCATCAGCAGGACAATATATGGCACTTCGCTGTGAGTCATCAAGCCTGTTCCCAGCTTTGTGCTGTGACTTGTGTGACCTTGCGGAAATCACTCCTCCTTTCTCTGCCAGCCCAGCCCTCACGCAGCTATTTCACCCTTCTGGCTGTTTGTGGCAGGGCCTTCTCTTGCTCGCTGCCCATAAATCATCTAGCTCCGCAGGGCTAACCCTTGTTTGGCACTAGACCTCTTTTATGGGCTTCCAGGGAATACAAACAATAACATCAAGGTACTGAACATCAGCACAGACACAATAGCAACGAGATCTGCCTGAGAACAGAGATACCTCTTCAGCAAAGCCCTGGTTTGTGAGGTGTTAAATTAGATTAGGCTTTGGAGAATAATGAAGGAAATCCAAAGTATCAGGGGTCCTTTCCAGCACCTTACACTGCCCTCCCCCTGCACCGCTGTCTCTGCACAAAGGAGCTGGTCTTTGGACCATTCTGGTTCAAAATTCCCCCTCCTCTATAGCAAATTCCAGGAACTCAGAGAGACCTCAGTGTTCATAAATCAGAAATATCCCCAAAATACGTCCTTAAAGAACAGCCTCTCCCCCCCCAGCCCGTCGCTTGCTCCCTTGGACAAAGCAGCAGCCGCTTCCTGGGAGTTTTGGCACAAGCTCGCCTTGCCCTGGCACTGCAGGACTTTGCTTACATTCATTAGTGCTCCATTGCATTTGCATAAGCAATGTCTCAACAAGCATGGCCCTTTATCACTGTGATTCATGGAAATGACACAGTGGATGGTTGTGCTAACTTCGCCTTGAAATTAGGATGATTTATTCATTAGGAGGGTTTGTTATGAAGTCATTGCCATTGCTGTTGTCTCTGCACACAATTAGAAACAAGGGTGCTATGAGAGAGGTACAGGGTAGGATGAAAGTCTCCTGGGGGGCCTCCCTTGTCTGTGCTCTTCAAAGTGTGCAAGTAGAGGGCAGGAGAAGAGCAAAGCAGGGCTCGGATACACTGACAAAACTTCAGGGCACAGAGCAGATCATTATGAATTCTTGTGCTATCCGCTCTAATCGCATTAGTCGTGATGGATTCTGGTGGTGTCCGTGCTGTAATTTCCATTGCTGGTCGGCACTAGTCCACTTAACGTCCACTTTCTGTGGAGTGTTTCCAAGCAATTAGTATTCTCTTCTTTTATCCGAGGGGTCATGGGTTACAGTATGCTACTGAGGAGGACGGGCTGGAAGCAGAGGGAGGGGGGCCAGCACCTCCATCCACAGGGAAAGAGGATAAACCATGGCTCGGCTCACTACAGAGAGACTGGGTGCTGCCTTCCCACCTGCTGAGCCCTGCAGGGCGACCTGTAGGATCACACCTTACCTTTCTCAGATGAAATCCTAGCTCCATCTTCTAGTTTCTCTTCAGGATTGCTGTGGGAGAAAGATCTCACAGCAACACGGTGCAAGGGGCTTATTCCCACGTCTGTAGCCGAAATGCCCCCTTGCTTCTCTGAATTCACATTGTGCCTTCAGTAACACACTTGTTATGGATGATGTTTGCAAGCTGATCACTTATCCACTCCTATGAACCATGGGGTGATACAAACACTTCTATTTATACCCCAAAGACACTAGAAAAACATGCCCTGATCTGCACCTCCAGCTCCCAGAGGGGTGATCAGGCACCCTCAGCAATGCCTGAAAATGCCGAGCTGTTATCCAAGTCTCAAAATAATTAGCCAGCCCACATGTTGCAGGTGTTTCCTTACTTTTGGAGCTTGACCATGTTGCCACGTCTGCTCCCCAGATGCTGCAGGGTGCTGAGGAGCGGACAGGCTCCCTGGAGACAGCCATGGAGTGTCACGGGGAGGTGAAGAGAAGGATATTTGGTGCTGCTTCTCAGCAGAAACTGCCCTGGGAAAAGGTCAGGAATGTCAATTAAACAGAAAAGGAAAAGAGAGCAGGAGAATTATGCACACTTTCTCTGATCACTGCCTTCGTGTATCTCTCCTTGAGGCCCACAATTGGTGTGCCACGTGCACCCATCAGCATCCCAGAGCACGGCACAAGCGCTCCCATGCTGAGCAGGGCTCCCACCAGGCTCCCACCCCCATCCACGTAAGGACACAAAGCTCTGCTTTCAGGGATGGGGCTGGCAGAGGGAGGGATGGCAGGGGGCAGGCCAGCTTTCAGATCGCTCTTCTGCCCCCAGGAGCTTCCTATGAGCATCACCAAGTTGTCTGCGTGCTGCTGGCAGGGGTTCAAGCCAAGTCAGAAAGGAGGATGCTGCAGTTCTCCGTGTGGTCTCACGTAGCTGGGGCTGAAGGAGGACTGTCATATAATCATGTTTCAAGACACTTTATCTCAGACATCGGCTACTGCCTCCACAGGAGAGCCCCGTCCTGGCCTCTTCTGGACCCCTGGAAGAACTTTGTGCCACCAACTTCTGATAGCGCTTCCTGAACCGAAAGGAACAGCTTGCCCGGAATATTTTAAAACCTAGATGCCCATGGAGCATTTGAACCTAGATGTTCTTTGCATCCTCTTCTTCAGTAATAAATTGTGTTGCTCTTCCAAACGCTCAGTCCGTTCTGGGGACAAAGCGTGAGCGGGGCCATCCAAACGCAGCCTGACCTCCTCGTGCATCGGAACACATTTATTTTTCTCCCAAGGTATGGGTACGAGAAAGTGACTTACGCAAGAGGAAATCAATAGAGCTCATCAAAACTGGAGCACTGGGTTGGGGAATTCCAAATATTTTGAACTTAATTGTTCGGTGCTTGTTTTTTAAAATTTATGTTCTAGATTAACACTTCAAAATTTCCTCTGAATTACTCTGATAAATTCCCACAAATTAGGAAGACTTGGGACCACTGAAAAGTTTTTGCTTGAAAGGTGTTTCAATAGCAGCATAATGTCAATATGAGATACGTGATGTCTGTATCATGCAGCACAGCTTCCACCCTTATGGAAATAACAGCAGAACACTGACCTGCTCACCTCGACTTTTCCCAAGTGGAAGCTCCATTTCCATTTTTCCCATGAAATATTCTGGGTTTGATAATGGAGTGGCACTTTGTAACAGAAAACATCGAGCAGTTCTTGAGAACAAAGGCCCGTGTGACCCCCTCCTTCCTCAGCAGCATTCCCCGGGGGTACTTTTACACCCACGACCACCTCTGCAACCCCCGGTGCCGCGCTGGCAGCCTGCAGCAGCCTCCAACACCGATCCCAGGCGGATCACCGGGCAGGGATCTCGGCAGTGCCACCGAGCAGATCCATAAAAAGCTCTCTGGCAATCCAACGGATGAGAGTAAAACATTTCTTTCAGAGCAGAGCTTTACAGGATGCTTAAAAATATTTTGTGCTCGACTCAGTGTGCTAATTGGCAGGGCTTCATCTGCTGGCCCGGCTCTGGCAGCAGCTCCAGGGCAGAGCAGCGAGCGGCTCTCCCCACGCTTGCAAAAACCCCGAGTGCAAACCATTTCCATGCTCTCTCCTCTCTCTTTGGCAGGACAGTTTGCTTCTTTTTCGCTCACGTGAATCCCTCTGGCGCTGCCGGGAGAGGCACACTGCCTCCTCGAGCCACGGAGCTTTCTCACAGACGGGGCCAGGGAGCTCAGCCTGCCCAAAAGCAGCTCCGGGAAGCTCAGCTCAGCTCCCGCTGGGCTGCGGCTGCTCCAGCAAGTGCTGGCCTCATGCTCCAGGTTTGCAGTGAAGACAGACTGCATGTACCAAGTACATCGCAGGAGATCCATCACGTGGCCACGTGGTGGAGTTTCCTTGGGAACCCATCTTCCACCTGTGGGGAAACCCTCACAGCTCTTCCTGTATTAATTACTATTTTTTCCCTGACCTCTCTGGCAAAGCGCAGTGTATTTCCTGAGAAGCTCACAGAGCCAGTGCACGGAGCTGATTCTCATACCCGTACTCTCAGCCTTGTCCATTTACAGCCCCCAGGACAGCTCATCCAGCCACATCTCCCTGCAAAGAGCCCCTCACCCACCAAACCATTCTGCAACTCCCTTTGCAAACTGCAGTGCAATTACATTTTTCCCCCCTGGTGAACTCTGCTCCTGTTTAATGCCACTACGTGTTGTAACAGAAATAAGCAATGTTTCTAGGCATCTGTCAGATGATGTTGCCAGCAGGTACCGCAAATATTTTAGACATAAAGCAGCAACACAAGGAACAAGGTTACCTAAAATTGCCATTAAACCATATGGAAGCAAACAGTCAAAATTGCCTTGCAATCCACAGAGCAAAATAATCAATGTCACTTGAATGCGACTGAAGTGTAGGAGGCCCTTTGTCATATTTGGTTTGTGTACAGGATTATATCGGAAATTGATCCTGTTTCTTTAAGCAAATAGGCTTTGTTTGTTTAAATTACATGGATGATTTTTTTTTTTTTGGTATATCCTTCCCCTAATTTGAGAGATGAAAGTACAGATATGAAAGACTGGCTTTTCTCAAAGGTACTACAAAATTCCTCCAGTAATCCCCATTAGCGGGGAAAAACCAGGACCAAGAGCTCAGGCATTCTGACCACAGAATTCAGGAGTTAGGGATGGTTATTTAAATATTTCCATACCTAGAAATGCAAAGAACCCATAGGTGTGTTTCTCACAGGCAACTCTAGGAGTTAAAGATCTAACTGTCCTTAAAAACATTTTTATCACCAGGGCAATCAGGCACCATGCAACAAAATTTTTCTGGCAGAGGATGAGCCAGGCAGGCGGCTTGATGCTGAGACCTTAAGAAGAAGCCTACTATAGCCATGAGACTCCACTGTCCTCTGTGGTTCCCCTCCAAAACTCACTGATGGCCTGGAGAGAAATACCAGGCTCTGAGCCCAAAACTGAGTGAAGTTACCATGTGACTGGATTGGCTGGTTTGTGTGAAGCGATGCAGGCGTGGGAAATCGATTTTTTTTTTCCACCTCCTCTTCTCTATTCTTTCCCAAGAGAAAAAAATATTGAATTTGTGCCCCTCCAGGCACTTCGTAACATACATGTAAGCCACCAATGTGGTGATCTGAAGGCAGAGGAAGATGTGCTCCCTTTTCTATTTTTCTTGGGATGTTGTGCCAAGGCATCCCATGAAGAACTGCACCTTGAGAAAATTTTATCCAGACAGGACTTCCCCTGATCTCTTTACTCTGCTCAAATGTAGGAGGCGGCTTAGGCTCAGAGCTGGGACAAGCAAAGCAGATCACACCCTAGGGGTGGAAAATCCCAGTGGGTTATTTTGCCACAGTGCCTCTGGAAGAAGGTTTTGTTCCCCCCTTTCCCTTCC
This sequence comes from Anser brachyrhynchus, assembly GCF_964034855.1. Classification (NCBI taxonomy): domain Eukaryota; kingdom Metazoa; phylum Chordata; class Aves; order Anseriformes; family Anatidae; genus Anser; species Anser brachyrhynchus. The sequence goes on from NC_137718.1 coordinate 2,067,662, forward strand.
CTTCTACACCCTACACAGACAGCACAGCAAGGTCGGTGCCTTGAGGCCACAAAGGGACACGGCCACCAGGGCTGTAGCCAGCAGCAGCTGCAGGACGCGCTCCTCTCATCACCGAGTCCTGGGGAGTTGAGAAAGTGACGCCGGGGGAAGCACCTTATTGTCTCTTCTTGGCAGCCCTCTAATCTATGGGTGCTGTCAGAAGAAATGAAATAAACCTGCTTACTACAGATTGGCCTGTCTCTCTTTACTGCGTCTCCCGGTGATGGATGAGTGCTACTCGTGATCTTTGAGAAGCAGCTGTAACTTTCAGAGGTCTAACTAAAGCCAGGAGCTGTAATTGCTGCGTTGCTTCATTGACAGGGCAACCAAGAAGCAATAATCATTACCCCCTGCAAAGGTTAACTCCTTTGTATCTCTGCAGAAGGATGAGAGAGAGTCAGGAACAGAGCCGTTCCTGGGTGTAATTTCAGCAGATAAGCCCTGCAGCAAGGCTGATGCCTTCAGGTTTCGGAAGAACAGACAGGTGCCCCCCTCCTGGGTGCCTCACCCCATGGGTGAGGCCTCTCCAAGGACACAGCCTGCTGCTGCCCCTCCGACTGGCTTCCTGGCGTCTCGCTGCCTCCTGCTGCTGGGCTGCTGAGGAGAGGGATGGAGTGGTTCTGGTCCTGCACATCAGAGCGGCTGCAAAGCGGGAAGAGATAGACCATGGAGGCGTGCCTGGAGGCCTGGCAGAAAGTTCCAAGAGGAGGAAAAAAGAGATGGAAGCTGGGGAAGAAAGCAAAGCAGGAAGCAGCAGATGGATCTTTGTCCTCCCCTTTGCCCATCCCTGCTAGGCACCACTGGTGCGTGCTGTACGTCAGAGCAAAGCAGAGGTTAGGCATGGCTACACAGGCAGGATGCAGAGCAGAGCTATTGCAGGGGGCAGGAGTTGTTGCTGAACTTTCTCGGCCCTCACTTGCTGCCTGGAAAGATGCTGTTCTCCCCTGTACATTGTTCTGTGCGAAATGCTGCTGATTCTGTAGCATGTCAGCGTGACTCGGTGCTGGAAGAAACCCCAGTGCAAACACACAGCCTTCTGCAAAGCCGGTTGTGTCTGACAGATGGGGGCTGTAAGGGGGTGTCTGCGTACGCGTGGGCTGTGTGTAGGGGAGAGGGAAACAGCTTTTGAAAAATGGTGACGTTAAGAGTAAAAACAGTTCAGCAGCAATTGATCCTGAGGAAAGCTTATTATGAAGAGCCACCAAACTGCAGGGATTCAAACTGCCCTGCACGCATGGAGCTGGAGGGTCAGGTCTGCGATTAGAGGCAGGCTGCATCATTCCTTTCTTACCAAGACGTGGGAGAGAAGTAGTAAGCTTGGTTAAAGGAACGAATTAGCAAAGTGGCACTGGGGATGAAGGAAGGTGGGTTATTCAGACCCTTGGGCAAGATGAGCTCTTATTTTTACTGCGCTCTGAGTTTGAAGGTTCTTAATGGGACTGTAACACAAAAGATTCAACTCTATGTGTATGCAGATAACATCTCCACACTGTCTTACTGATGGAAAAATACCTTGTTTCAAAGGTAATAACCATAAAGCCAAAATCCTCATTGTTGTGTGACCAAGAATGACTTCTTCACAGGTTCCTCAACACTACTCTTCAGGAAATAATGTATTCGGATGCCCAAACTAGAACAGGCAGGGGCTGAGACCAGACAACTAATGAAGAAACTATTTATTTTGTTTCAAAAAATCATTTGGATCAGGTCTCTGAATGGATGTGTACTGTTTCCATAGCAACACATAGCAAAACAGAGAGAAAGCAAAGCAAAAGTAATTGAAATTCTGGCTTTGGCATCAAAGAAAACATCAAGATAAAAGCTATACCAAAAAAATGGGGACAAGACAGGGATAATGGGGCAGAAAAACTGGAAAAATAAGAAAACGCCGACCTCTCCTTTTCTCTCTCGAACTTGTAGCCTTTTGGTTGGGAGAAACACCAGGACTAGGTGGGAATCAGACCTTAGACATTTTCCATATTTCCTACCACAACAAATAAATCAGGGCCTTTTGTTCTGCAGGCGTAAACCCTCCCTGGATGCCATCAAGAAGGAGCTGAAGGGAGCAGGAATATTTCCTAGCTTTCAGCTCAGTCTTTCAGTGCCTCAACACCGCAGCTGCTGTTTCCAACTTGCCTGACATATCTCAGAGCACATCCTGAAGCCCAGGGACACACAAAACTTATGTTCCCACATGGGTGAACGCACAAGGTGCAGAAGCCAGCTAGCTCCAAATAACCCCTCTCACCTGCGCCCTGCATCTTGTGCCATCACTTACTGCAGTGCAAGGCACAGCTTGTGACACCTTTGGCATTTCTATTGTTATTTTTATTAATGACTTGCCCTACATCAATGTCTGTCAGTCCTGACTGACATAAAAGCAATAAAGTTAGCCTAAGCTCTAGACTGATCTCATAACTTGACAGCAACACAACCTCATGACTGATCTAGAATAAGTAATGTTCAGATGCCAGAGCTGTGACCCAAACGCCTTCATTAGGAGCACAGTTGCTTGAGTTTCCCTCTCTTGTCAATGGAGAGAAAGACAAAAAACACCTCCAGAGAAAGTCTCTCTGCATTGATTTGCAAGTCTAGAGCAAACTCAGCTCAACGCCTAAGTTAAGGAAAAAACCCTCTTTCACAGAAATCGAAGAACTGTAGCAGGCAGAGTCACTAGAACTTCTTTAAAAACACATCTCTTGGTTATGGTGCATGAAGTGAAGCTTTTTTTCCTTTCTGTTTAGGGCACATGTGTTCGATTGCCTCAATTTTCTTTGGAAAGGATTTAATTGCTTGTTTCTTTTCAAAATTCAACAAAGCATTTGGAGAAACAAAACTTCCAAACCTAATCTTCAGTTAAACAGACACCCTGCCTTGCTTCTACTGCATAGAAGAAATTATTCTATTCAAAGACATTTGTGCATTCAACTTGGCTAAAACCAAATCAAATTACCAGTACAAAATGTGCGATATTTAATTTGGTTGCACCATCTTGAAACTGCGCGATGAGTCATGGAGTGATCTTGAGCTCCTGTAATTACATCTTAACATTACTGAACCAAAAACCAGAGAACAGAAGCAAGACCTTGTTTACCTCTAAGACCACCTCCATTGAGGTACAGGGTCTGATATCAGCATGAACAGTACCCTTGGTAATAATTTCTATGCCATCTTTCAGGTCTGCTTCTGGGGAACTTGTTTTTTTCTAGGCAATTCTGTGCAGCCACTGGCCGAGTTCAATCGCAGCAGGCTGAGGGTGTTTGTTTCTGAGCAGGGGCATGGCACAAGCCAGACAACTACTTCTCCACAGCTTCAAAACTCTTGAGAGAACGAGGCCAGGCCATCACTTGCAGAGAGAAGCTACATCACCAACTCCACCTAGGCTAGAAAGAAACACTGATCCCTGGTTTTGCCTTGGAAACTGAGAAAATCCAAAGTTCTCTCTCTCCAAGAAAATACAGGCCGATGGCAGGAGAGGTGACTGTAGTGCCAGAGCAATCGGTGATGTGATGGCTGCCCAGTGAGGCTGGAAGACGGAGTCCTGGGTAAGATGGGGTGCTTCATCCTTTTTGTGTGCAGCTGCAAGTGCCTCCCAGAGATTCTCAGCGAAAAAAATCCAATGCAAAGTTTTTCCTTGATCCTTTTGTGCATTAAAGGGGCAAGGAAAGATGCCTGCAATCCCTAGAGCATTTCTAGAGCAGAGAGCCTCATAGTGTTTTATACAGCAAATGCAAAAGAAAAAGAAATCAATAAAGCAAAAACCCTTGTCCAGTGACACAGGACAATATATAAAGCATTCTGGCCTTGGACTTTCAGCTCCGGGAAACTGAAGACTTCTCAACTGCCGTGGATACAAGAGAACTGGTTCTGTTTCACCCGTGTTAAAGGAGCATTAGGCTCTTTGGCCTCAAATTTCTAATCCAGACCCCCACTCACATAGATCAGGGTAGCTCCATTGGTTGTTGACTACACAGAGCTGATTTACACCCTTGAGCACGTGGTCCTTGTTTTGCTATGACCAGAAGCTGCTTTGCCTGCTGTTTCCCTGCTGACAGCCAGTGACACCCAAGCGATCCTGATGTAGCTGGCGAGGCGGCTGCCAGCTCCGCCAGCCCTTCCCGCAACACGTTCCCCTCCTGGTCAGACCCTCAAGGCTAACTTGCATCAGTAGGAGTACTACATAGGCTATAATTTAAAATCTATTAACTCCGAACATCAGTACACCACATAAACTTAACTGGCCCTTGCAAGGCTGCAGTTAGTTCCTGTCCCTAGTTATTCCTATAAATCACCCCAGATAGGCTAGGGCCCGATCAATGGGAAAAAATTATACCATAACATTAGATTTCATCATACACGACTTGAACTATTACTTTTCTGTCTTGTGGTATGAAGAATCATGAAAATTAATAGTCTCTCTGTGCCCAAACGAAGTGTTTATGGGGCAGAGCATTACCTATCCTGTATTTCTTGCTTAAAACCATCCATTAATTTCTTTGCACTTACACCCGGTCAATCGTTATTTTAAGAATTGCTATTGTACCAAAAACACTGAAACCTAATGGGATTTTTTTTTTGTTTTACAGTTTCCTGCTCCAGAAACCCTTCACATCAAAGCCAAAGTGTTATGCCACACAAAGCTTCTCAGGACTCAGCTCTGGCCATTGCTGAGAAAACAGGCTGCTCTCCTGGCAGCACAGACCGAGCACCTCCGGGCTGCTCTCAGGGACACCCAGATCAAAGTCTCAACAGATTTCTCCGTAGAGACACAGGAAATCTGCCACCACCCGTTGTCTCCAAGGACAGCATCTTTCTGGGATGCTTGTTAATCCTGGCCTGGAGAAACCTTGCAAATTGAAAGACATAGCACCTCTAAGGCTATTGCACTTCAAAACACTAAAAAGCAAGGAAAATTAGTAATAGCCAGAAGATGACAGACTTCTCCCTTGTGCATGTGTGTCTTCAATTGCCATTCTTTTGGTCTGCAGCCTGCCCAAACTTTCCAAGGGCAATAAACCAGAAAGATCTAGCCAGATGATCTAGCTGCTCCATGCTGCAGAGCTGTCAGTTTAACGTGACAATGCGGGCCATCCAGAGAATATGGGGTCCTGGGCTCGTAAATGTGACTGAGCTCAAGTGGATCTTACTAAACATCTAATTCCCTCAGCTGTGGTGATAAAACAAGTTAAGGACTCAAGCTGTGATTTTATATTGCAAATATTTGTGTGTCGTAAAATGCCTTTGACAAAGTGTGCCAAGTAACTGGGTATTGGAAGCCTTGTAAAAGCAGCCAGATGTCGTGTGTTTTGTTCTGGGGTCTCCCTGCTCTAGCACTGCTTGGCATACTTAAAGTTAACCAACCTGTGCAATTGCCTGGGTAAAGCATTTTATGCAGCTGCAACGAGCAGGCACTATTTCACCTCCAAGGATTTATTTTTTTTTAATATGTTGTTTAAAAGCCAAATCCACGTGAGCGTGGCCAGGCTGTGGGGAGAGAAGAGGAGGAAGGGCTGTGGACAGAAGGCAGCAAGCTGCCTGCATGTGGACACAGCCCTGCCGTGCGCCCCAGGACCACCTCCCAGCAGGTGCTGAGCTCCCGAATGTCCCTGAGCACCAGCAAAGCCAAGGGGTGGATGCGGCCCCTTGATCCTCACTGCAGGCTTCACAGCTGCCCCTGCTAGGGATGAAAGGGACCTCTCCTACCACCTGCTGCTCCAGCAGTAATGAACCAGGAGGCAGGGATGTCTGCGTGAGAGCACTGGGGCACTTCTGTGAGGCAGATTGCTCCCGGTAGGACGGGAGCTGGTGTGATTCCCTCGGTGTCTCATTAGACGCAAGTGTCATCTTCTGTATATCTGCAGCCTTGAAAGTTATTGATGCATGTGCATTAAGGAAGATGAATGCTCAGCTGGTTAAAACTACGCTCCTAGATCACAGTCCAGTCTTACTGTGGGCTTGGGTACAAGTCAAACATCCCTGAAGAAGCAAACTCCTTGACCTTGGCATTCTTGTAAACAAGACCACGCACTTACCTGCTGTAGGTAGCAAAATCTCTGCCTTCATCTCCCTGGTTCCCAGCTGCCAAATGTTTCTTTGCAGCTTGGAAGTTCTGGAGATTAATTTGTTCACATAAATGGCATCATCTGTGCTGGGAGATGGAGAGGAAAATGTCTTTATTAGTAGAGGGTAGACAGCAAGTTATGGGCAGAAAAAACTGTTCTAATGAAGTTACCTCCAGGCTGGGAGGTAGCAGGTAAGGCAGACTGATTTTTTTCCATTTCCTTAAAATGGCAGAAATTGGAAATTTCACATTTTAATGCATTCCATAAAAGGAATGAAAACTTTTTTTTTTAAAATGCAGTGTGAAAGTCTAGACTCAATTTTTTCCAACGATTTTTGTATTGAAAAAGTCAATTTCATTTTTAAACACCCCCCCCCAGCTGCTGTGAAAACATCACAACAGGATGTTTTGACATTAAGGCACTTTACTTCAATTATGTACATGTGAAATATAAACGTTGTCAGAATTGACACATTCCTAAAACACATCAATGTCACAGACAGAAGCTTTTGTTCCTGTACATAGTAAGAAAAAAAATACGTATATATACACACACCCCAGCCCCTTCACTCAGCTCCTGTCTGAAAGATCATCCAAGGCCACAGCATCAGGTGCTGTGCCACCCAAACCGCTGCAGGAGGGAGCCCCCAGCCTGCTCGGCAGCATGAATGCACGCAGCAGCCCTGCCTGAAGCACCTCTACCAGCTGTCTTCAGCAACAGGCCTCCAACGCAGGCGTCTTTGCCAGGGAGGTTGCGACAACCAGTTCGAGAGAGGCCAGAGAAGGCAAATTCCTGAACATCTCCGAACAGCACGTGCGACTGCTGGTGAGCTGGAGCAGCCCCGCGCCATTAAGCAGCCCCCTGCTGCTGTTCAGACCCGATCAATCTGCTGCTAATGACAACCCCAAAGCACAACAGTGAAAAATCAATTGAGGGATACGTGACAAAATGGAAAATGCTGCAGTGCACTCAGCATATTGCCTCTGGGAGAGGACTGCCCCAGCTCTGGGATCCGGGTCCCGGGGAGCAGAGAGAAACGTGTCTCTGCTCCTGTTTCCATCCTGCAGGATCTCACCTGGATGTCCGACTCCTAACCTAGCATGGGTGCACAGACACCGCCAGGACAAGGGGCACAGCTGGGACAGCACCATGCACCTTGCCCAGCCCAAGCCCTGCAGTGCTGCTACTCTGCATGAGCAGCTGCTCTGCCAGCGCCCTTCTCTCGCTGCACGCTTGCTCTGGCCAGTGGTGCTACTGGCAAGTTCCTCAGATAAGGAGCAATGCAGAGCCTGCCTTGCTAGAGCTAAATGCCTGATTTTTATTTCTCTTCTTTCAGATAGCTGCCCAGAGCGGCTCGATGCCTTCACCCTACCCGTGTGGACGGTATGTATGGGTGCACAAGGAACATTACCTGTTTCGCATCATGCAAGATGATCCTTTCAGCTGTTCATAAAACATTCGATTTCCAAACAGAAGAAAATGGAAAAGGAACGATAACTCTATAAATATCAATGACAGCATTTCCTGAGATGGCTTGCAGAACAGGAATCGCATATGAGGAATATTAGTGTGAGCTCAGCACCTTTGAATGTAGCTGCTTAATTTGTGGATTGGGGCAGGCTCAATCTGGAACATGAGCAGCGTGAGCTCATGTCTGCTTGCTAAACAGCGTGTGAATGTCCTTGGTATATTTAGAAACTCAGCGTAGTTTGAGAACTTTGACCTGAAATAGCTCCTCATCCGATGCTGACTCCCAATACATTTTTATTGTGGCTTCTCATTATTACTGCAAAAATGCAACAGAGGAGCCAAGCGCACATTGGTGACCAAAGCTGGACCAAGGCATGGGCCATGCCCTGCAGCCCTCCTGCACAGAGCTCCCCACGTGTCTTCTGGGGAGCTCAGTGCTGTAAATCCTGCACTGCAAAGGGGCAGAGCTGACATTGGGACTTTGGGCTAAACCCTGATGAGACTTTCTACTTCATCTCCTTGCTTTCCCCCACCCACTCTTTCCTACTCCTTATGTCACATTTGTTTTACATTTACTTGTTACAGAAATTTCAGGTTTTGCAAATGTAATAACAATTTTCCCTCTAGAATACTGAGTTTCTCTTGGCAAACGTCTCTGATCCTAGATTCAAAAATGTATTTTCTTGACCTCCGAATGGGGAAAAGGGAGCAGCTGTAAAGCAGATGAAATGTGTCCTACATGATCCAGGCTTTTCTTCCAAATCCTGAAAGCTAGGAAAAAAAAGCTCTTCTCTTTAGCTTATCTTTTTTTTTTTTTTTTAAATAGAAAGAGTTGAAATCTAGTATAATCAGGAGGGACTCCAGGAATCAGGACTCTCCCAGGCCTGTCATACCTAACACTTGATGTCACCTGTCACTGATCCCTTCAGACTTCCCAACGCTTGCTGTCACTCTAACAGAGCAGAAACCTACAGCAGGGGTCTTTCAGCCACCTTCTTGCCGTGAGTTTTGGCCATACCCTGGCTGCCTTGGGGGCTGGCAAGGAGGATGCAAAACCCCCAATTATTTCAACAGGAGCTGAAAGCAACAGAGGTAGGGACTGTACCATACAGAGAGAAAAACAGGATTATTGCCACACAGGTAATTCATTCTCATTTGAACTGCAGCTCCAGCTGCAACTGAGAAATCCTGCTCAAACACCACATGAGGACTGCACTGGACACCTCTCATTCAAGCAATGCTAACGCTCACATGCAGAGGCACAAGGGCCCTGCCCAAGTGGGAAACGCAGCAACCATGTACAACCAAGCAGGGCCACCATCCAAATGGTTATAACCTCACCTAAAACACAAGGATAGAAGCCAGTGAACTGAAACACCTCCATAACTTATACAAGACCTGTTAGCCTAAACTGCCAGCTACTTTCTAAAATGATGGGCTAGTTTAAAGTTACTGCTTCTCAACCATGGCTTTCAAGCATTATTAACTTGTTTTCCTTGTGCCCTTATAAATTAAAGCAACTGAAGAGAAACTCCTGAGAACGTTTTGTAATAGGCAATTGACTCCCAAGGACAGACAGGAGCTCTCAGGTTAGAGCAGGAGCATTACTTCCTCCTCGAGTGTAAATCCCCGAGAAACCGTGGGCCCAACAGCCTGAAAGATGAGGGCAAGGTGGGATTCAAGCATCAGGATGAACAAAGGGAGTAACTTGCTGCATCCTGGACTGGATTCACTAGGAAGCTTCTTTGTGGCTGATAAAACTCAGCCCTCGAGCAGAATTACAGTGACAGGAGGCTGATGAGTCACTCTTTAAAATACTAAGCTGTGTAAATTCACTAAACATCCTGGGGTTTCATGACCCATAATAGTACTGTCATTCTTTGACAGCCTAACATACAGCAAGGATATTATATCCTAAGTTTGCTTCATTATACTGTATAATATAAAGAAGAACAAAAGACTTCAGTAGACAATATAAATATTTGGGAATGCTTTAGAGTGCTGCACATATTTTTAGTGTCTCGCTCATTTTTTTTTCCTGCAACTGAATAGACTCGGATTCCTACCCCTGCAGTCCTGCTCAGGTTGCCAGCTAGAGAGAAGCACCATTGCTGCACGGGTCAGAGACGGTGCCTGGTGAACGCTCACCCTCTGCCTCTGCTCCACCTGGTACAAGTGGCTTGCATGGGCACCGAATCACAGGAGGGGCCTCTGGGGATCATCTGGTCCAAGCCCTGCTCAGGCAAAGGCAGCTAGAGCAGGTTGGCCAGAACCCTGCCCAGGCAGTTTCCAATTAACCCCAAGGATGGGTAATGCACAATTTATTTATTTTACTGTTCAGTCAGAATTCCCTGCATTTCTGTTCATACCAATTGCCTCTCATCCTGAAACCAAGAAGAACCTGAGCCCATCTTTGCACCCTGCATGAGATTTCCTCTCTGCCCTCCCTCAGACTCCTTGAAAATGCACCCACTGTGCCCTGATGCTGGGGCATCCCGTGCTGGCCAGTCCTGGCACTGGTCTGTGCACACAATAGGAATCACAACAATAATTACCCACCAGTCCACTGCTGTGGACTTTTGTGGGGCTACATGGCAGCTGAAAGCCTGAACATGCTGCACTTTGCTTAATGCCTGTACTTGTTCACCTCACAGCAAAGCTAAATACACGCAAGTGCACGCTACCTTTATGGTATTAACCCAGCCCAAGTGTTGAGTGCTGTATTTACTGTGACACTGGTATTCAACAGGAGGATAAAAAAATGCAACCATGATTTACACTCTCATTACCCCTTTGATGCAACAGCCATGAAGTTGTTGAGACATATGAGCACATGCATACGGATACAGGTGGATGGAAGCCAGAGTTCCCCATTCCAAGGCAATTCTGAAATGTTAAAATACTCGTTCCATCTGGAAATGAAAACTTGCTATTTGAGGAATTTCCTGTTGAACTTCAGCTTTTCACTCACAGAAATCAATGTGACATCTTGGCTTAGCTTTATTCTTTTGTTTTTACTTTTTAAAAAGTAATAATAAATTGCACTGATGAGGCACAGGTTTGGTTTCAGAGCTACTAAAAAACCTTCTTGGACACTGAGAAACTCAGAGCACTGGCATTACTTGGGGCTTGAATTCCTGGAGTTTCCAGGCTCCTATCCCTGCCTAAACTGTGGATTACTCACAGGAAACAAGATTATCTTTCTTTCCAGCCCTGCTTCATTTTTATCACTTAATCAAAGTGAAACAATCCCTAAAAATAGTTAAATAGGGGAAGTTCTGACGGAACAAGCCTTGGTAAGAAGTGTCCTGATGGGCTGAACGCACCTCCTAGCAAAGCTGCTCAGAAGGGCAATGAGCCATACCTTCAAGGAGGGGACCCTTGGTCAGAGTCAGCTGAATTCCCCAAGGACAGCCCAGACAAGGAGTTAGCAGCCAAGGTGAGATGAGAGCCCCAAAATCCCTGCTCATTTCACTGATGGACTTGCTCTATCTCCGTTTTGTACAGAGAAAACAAGCGGCCACGCTGCTTTCTGTCAGGCACACAGCATTTGCCATGGAGACAGTAGGAAATTTAAACTATTCTGAGAAATGTCTAACAAGCTTTCAAGTAATCATTCATTTACATATGGCTCTAAATGTTAATAGAAGTTGGACTTCTTGGGGTGTTTTTCCTTTCTTGTTGTTCCCTGCCCGTCACCACTCCTTCATGGCTGCCTCTAACTGTACATCTCCCATCGCTCAAAGCTGTTTTAAAAGTGTCTTTTCTAAAGTTCAGCATAAATGGTTTAAAAATAAAACCCTGCTGTATGTGCATCTAAATCATAATCCCACTCCTTCAGATGCCTGAAGGATGCCTTTCCCTCCACATGGATACTGTTGCTGAAAGGTCTGGAAAGCTGTGATTTCTGCTCCAGCAGTCGCTGTACTTGCCATGGAGATCAGAAAAACATCCATGTAAAGGGCTAATTATCTTGCCACTGTTTGAGGAAACCTGCTCCTCCTCAGATGGAAACACATCTGCCACAAAATAAAATAGTTTTGTGGGAAAGTCACTGGGAGGGGACTCAGGGACCTAGGTTCAGTTGCTGGCCACAAGATTTCTGCACCATTTGGGAGCAGTCACTTCATTTCTCCCTTGCTCTTTTTAATTAGTAAAGTTAGGCTCTGAATCCCACTTCTCTCAGCCCTTTCTTTGTCCCCCGTCTTTGAGAAATGGCCATTTCAAAAGACAGAGATTTTAAGTTGGCTAATTTTAGAAAATGGATGGGCACCATGTCCAGAGGGCGAGGAAGGAAACCCAGGGAAAATTGCCTGCTGAGATCAAGGGTGGGGTAGGGCCTTGGGAGTGGAAAATTAAGAATTAAAACAAGAGGGAAACTTGAGCAAAGAGACAAGCAGGAGCCCAGGGCAGTGCAGAGGGAGCAGCACCAAGGTCTCGGTGCAGCTCCATCAGATCTCGGTGCGATCACCGCTCTGTCCCAGCCGCCTCCCAACAGCCCTGCGTTCAGCACTTACTTTCCCATGGGTGTTTGCTGACTCTCCTTCAACTCCTGGGAACAATTAACCTTTATGCAAATATAATTAGCTACAATTAGAAACAAGTAGTATAACAAAGGTGAGGCAGGGGCAGCCAAGGCAGAAGGCCGTTCTCCCCTGGGGATTTGCTCCCTGTCAGGGGAAGGATTGTTTATCATGGTAGGGAACAGCAAAGAAACCCTCAGAACAAAGCAAAAAAAGAGACTTTTTAAAGCTTTTGCTTGGCATCTTTGTGACTTACTGTGTGCCTGTGTAACAGCCAGGCTAGTCCTTAAGCTTTCAAAGGCAGGAGTGTGTTTGCTCATTTGCTCGCTGCACTGCTCATTAATGACTTACGGTGGCAGAGGGAAGGAGCAAGCAGGTTGCCTGCAGCCGACCCGTTAACCTTGATTTTAATTAGCTTTGGCAAGATAACAAACAGAGCTGTGGAGTGTTGAGCAATCCGCAGCAGTGGTGCTGGAGAGCACAGCTCCCTGGGATCAGGGGAACAAGCAGGACTCAGCTGATGAGCCTTCAAGCACATCTTTCACAGGAGACTCCTTTCTTCCAACGGGTAACACTGGGAATAGGCTGTTCAATCGCCTTCTGTGTCATTTGGGGAAGAACAATATTGTACACCGCATCTCAGCATCTCTGGCTGAGCACTCCTCTCCTTATCTCTTCTGCCATGGCCTTAATCAAGTATTTCCAGCACTTGCTGTTAGCATTTACATCACAGAGTGTTACACAAATCATACTGCCTGCTCTCACTTATAAATGCTCAATAAGGAATTAATACGGATGCTATAGACATGGCTTTACCATCCCCTTGTCTCTGTAGGTGCACGACTAGGAGTTTTTCCATACAGGTAGCAGGAGCCCCCTTACCCAGGAGGGACAGACAAGGATACATTGAGTACAACTGTGACATTCCAGACCAACATTTTGTTCTGATTTGCACTGAGAAGAAAACATCTCTAAATGCTTTGTTCTCTCATCTGTAGAGCACCCATCTACCAGGCTCTTAGACTGCTAAGGGATGTGGCAGGTGAACCAGCCCGACAACGCCAAGCCATCCTCCCCAAATGCCATGATTTCCTCAGATTACATTTCACCTGTAAGAGGAGTCCTCCAGAGCATTTCCATTCCATGCTATGATCACAGTATCACAGATTTCTAGGTTGGAAGAGACCTCAAGATCATCGAGTCCAACCTCCGACCTAACACTAAGTACTCCACTAAACCATATCGCTAAGCTCTACATCTAAACGTCTTTTAAAGACCTCCAGGGATGGTGACTCCACCACCTCCCTGGGCAGCCCGTTCCAACGCCTAACAACCCTTTCGGTAAAGAAGTACTTCCTAACATCCAACCTAAAACTCCCCCGTCGCAACTTTCGCCCATTCCCCCTCGTCCTGTCACCAGGCACGTGGGAGAATAGACCAACCCCCACCTCTCTACAGCCTCCTTTAAGGTAACTGTAGAGAGCGATAAGGTCGCCCCTGAGCCTCCTCTTCTCCAGGCTGAACAAGCCCAGCTCCCTCAGCCGCTCCTTGTAAGACTTGTTCTCCAGACCCCTCACCAGCTTGGTCGCCCTTCTCTGGACTCGCTCGAGCACCTCCATGTCCTTCTTGTAGCGAGGGGCCCAAAACTGAACACAGTACTCAAGGTGCGGCCTCACCAGAGCCGAGTACAGGGGCACAATCACTTCCCTAGACCTGCTGGCCACACTGCTTCTTATGCAGGCCAGGATGCCGTTGGCCTTCTTGGCCACCTGAGCACACTGCTGGCTCATATTCAGCCGACTATCCACCAATACTCCCAGGTCCTTCTCGGCCAGGCAGCTTTCCAGCCACTCATCTCCCAGCCTGTAGCTCTGCTTGGGGTTGTTGCAGCCCAGGTGCAGGACCCGGCACTTGGCCTTGTTGAACTTCATGCAGTTGACCTCAGCCCATCGCTCCAGCCTATCCAGATCCTCCTGCAGAGCCTTCCTGCCCTCGAGCAGATCGACACACGCACTTAGCTTGGTGTCATCTGCAAACTTACTGAGGGTGCACTGGACGCCCTCATCCAGATCATCGATAAAGATATTAAAGAGGACCGGCCCCAGTACCGAGCCCTGGGGGACACCACTAGTGACCGGCCTCCAACCAGATTTGACTCCATTCACCACAACTCTCTGGGCCCGGCTATCCAGCCAGTTTCTAACCCAGCGAAGCTTACACCAGTCCAAGCCCCGAGCAGCCAGTTTCTTGAGGAGAATGTTGTGGGGAACGGTGTCAAAAGCCTTACTGAGGTCAAGGTAAACCACATCCACAGCCTTTCCCTCATCCACCAAGCGCGTCACTTGGTCATAAAAGGAGATCAGGTTTGTCAAGCAGGACCTGCCTTTCATAAACCCATGCTGACTGGGCCTGATTGCCTGCTTGCCCTGCAAGTACCGCGTGATGACCCTCAAGATAATCTGCTCCATGAGCTTTCCTGGCACTGAGGTCAAACTGACAGGCCTATAGTTCCCCGGGTCTGCCCTCCGGCCCTTCTTATAGATGGGCGTCACATTGGCTAGCCGCCAGTCAACTAGGACCTCCCCCGATAGCCAGGACTGCCGATAAATGATGGAAAGATTCTTTTAAATGATGGAAAGATGTATTGAACCACTTACTAGAAGATTTAAAAAAAATCTTAAAATATCTTCAAACCACCTTTTTACATTCCTTTACAAATGATATTTTAATACAAACTTGATTTCAGGATATTTAGCCCAGATTTTCAAAGGAGCTGCAGAGAAGCAAACACAGAATATTAATGAAATCTGAGTCTCTCAAACACCAAGGTGCCTTTAGAAACCAATCCTGAGCTAGTAAAATCCTCTAAAGTTTCTTGTTTTGATGCAACATAATGAAAGCAGGACTTGCTTTTCTGATTCATGTGCAGTGGAGCTGTATCCTGTAGTTTCATCAGAAGAGAGTAAGCAAACACTGAGCCTAAGTAGGACCACTTGAGTCTGATCTAAAGTTAGTAAGAAGTGAATTGTTTTGGTGTTAGCATGAAGTGATTCAGAATAAACTTGCATGGAGGTTTGCAACAAAACTTGTTTTTTTGTGCCTTGCTGTTCTGAGATGGGAAATAAAATTTAGAATACAGGCAGACCTTGGAAAAATAAAGGACTTTGGCATAAAGGCTCATCTAATGTGATCTAAGCCTCAAGAACCCCAAAGGAACGGAGAAGTATTACCCCTCACAAATCATCTGATACATGGTGCTTAACCCATGCCCTCCTGCCTCCCCTGGGAGAGCTCCTCAGATCCGAGCTGGAGCTGTGTAATTCGAGGATTTGTGGACTGGGATGGGCTTTATCCAGAGAATATGTCCAGCTGTAGGAGCTACAGCAGCTTTTGGAAGTTTTCTGATACCTAACCGGAGAGCTCGAGATAAATAGAGCGAAGCATCCCCATTGTTCCAGATGTAAAGGCAGGCAGAGATTGATTCTGAGCTGTTTCTATAGATGGTGCCATCAGCAGCCTGACATTCCCCTGGCAAGAGGGAAAGAGAGCACAACAGCTTGGCTACTTCTGCTCCCAGCTGCAACCAGAGACGTGTAATGCCACAAACCTGCTCAGGCTCCGCAGGAAGGACCGAGCCCCTGGCAATCCCTAGGGGAACAGGGCTGCTCTGATGTCCAGGGAGGGTTTGCCTTCCCTCAAAAGGGCAACCATGAGCAGTGCAGTGATTCCACAAGGCTTTCAGGAGATCAAACACACAATTACTCTCTTCCAGAGGGAAAAACAACAAAAAAAACAAAAAACTGCATAAATCCTCTTGGATCAACATCCTAATTTTCACAAATTATAGTCAGCTGGTTTCCAGTGCCTTCATCAAATGGGAGAAGGCTTGGCAGCCTACAGACCTGCTGCTGGGGTTTGTCTGGCAAAATGCTTTTGAGCTTCATAACGAAATTGGTTCTTTTCTGCTTCCCCTGCCCTCCTGTCGATCGCTAGCTGCAGCAGCGCTCCCTCAGCCCCCAGCTGGAAGCAGCATTTGCACACGTGCGGGCAAGCTCTGCTCTAGGAGCTGTGGCTTGGTCAAAGGAGCTCGTTTTCTGTGTGCTCTCATGCCCTCACTCATGCCTCTCAAAGACTAGTAATCCTCTCGGGCTCAAACACATCATCGATCCCTTTTCCGTTCTTTGCTGAAAACTTTAATCCTTGAAGATAAGAGCCTTGCAGATTCATCTACAGAATTTTTCTTTATTTTATCTTTGGCTTTGCTGCATGAAAATTTAAGAGCAAAACTCTATGAAGTGGGATGGTGCAAGCACCTATTGCACTGCTGGCAGCTGCAAAATTACAAATATAGTTGCTCCAAAATGCTTGCAGAATAAGCTTCTTTCCATTTTGGCATAAAGTTTTCTTTGCTTTTTAAAAAAATAAAAGATACATTTTCCTTTTTTTTTTTTGGTGAATATAAGTTCCAGGTTTTCATCAGCTCTAGACACCAGGAGATGCATGGCCCTGCTAATGTTCTTAGATGTCTTTGGCTGGTTGATAACAGAATTGCCCTCTGTTTATTACCTCCTCATTATGTGTGTTTGTACAGCACCTTGCACAATGAAGCCTTAATCCCCAGCTCATGCCCCCAGGTTCCGGTGCAATAATAAAAACAACAGGAAATGAATTTGCTGAGCTTATTTCAGAAAATAAGTGTTACTCAGTAAATACAAAGCTATAGACTCCAATCTGTTCTGAGATGATTTTCCTTGAAATTACACTTAATGTTCTCTACAGCTGTTTTTTATTAAACACGGGAAGGTAAACCAAACCCCATTTATGTATGCAAATGCCAAAAAACAGTTTTTAAACAAATTACTAGAGAAGCCTTTTTGGCAGTGTACAAAGTAACCAGTGGGCTATGCATCTGGTGCGTAGATTATTGGTTTGGTTAGAACAGAGCATGAGTAATGTTTTAATTTCCATATCATCATCCAGAGAAAAAATATATTTAAAGTTGTGTTTGACAATGCAGGTCCACTCATGGAACTGGCTTTCTGAATTTTAACCCTCTCTGGAGAATTCATTCTTTTATTGCTTTGAACTGCTAAGTAACAAGATACTGCAAAGTAAATACATCCAATTATGCTCCTCAATAAAATAAAATTAGCTTGTACCTCTGATAAGTTTTTTCACACGTCTAGTGCTTCTTAAATCAGATCTCAAAGCCCCTTAGAAATCAAAAGCAAGATCTGGATTACACGCACAAATGGGGCTCTGTTATCCGAATATCTCTGCCGTTTAGTCAGGTGGAAACAACTCTGTGCCTATGAAAATTCTGCAGAGACTTAAACCCATTTGATATCATCTCAGCTTATTCAAACAAACTCAAGGTAAATTAGCATCAAATGCAATTTCAAACAACATCAAATGCTGCCAGACAGATACTCTACAAACCTTGTTGCCCCTTAGAAAATTTCCTTGCTCCACACTTCGCCAGCAGCACCCTGCTAAAGGCAACAGCCTTTAAAGGCTTTAAAGGCTGCAGCGGGGCGGTTTATGTAGCCTTGCCTGTGCTGCTACAGGTGACTTCAGCTGGTGTGGCTTCATCTGATTAAACTGAGGTCACCTGAGCTCAGCTGCTGATTTCTTCTGAATTGGGTTGGGGGGCTGGCAAATACCGCTTTGCCTGCAAATATGAGGTGCTTAACCTCTGACATAGCCGGTGCTGGGCACGTGCGGAGGGAACGTGCTTGCAGGGTCTCTCTGAAGGGGTCTGACTGTTGTCTTGCTTTGCAAAACAACATAAGCCAAGTTTAAGCCAACGCCAGTGCTGTCCACAAGTTGAGCTCACTTAATATTTTCTGTTTAATTAAAACAGCGTGGCTACCACACGATGGCAAATTCCCGCATCTCACAGCATCCTGGGAAGCGGATTCAGGGGATGAAACTCTCTTTGGGACAGGGAGACAGTACATGAATGTATGGGAGAGCTTAAACGGGTGCCCAGGTTTGTGGGAGCTCCTTGCCAGAAGTGAGCTGCACCCAGAATTGTGACCCTTTCTTAGCAGATGTGAACAGGGAGAGGGTGCCTTGTCTGGGACACCTCCAGCAGTCAGGGGCAAAAGCAGAGCCAGGACCCCCTCAGCCTCCCTCATCCCACCCCACATTCCTCCTGGCCATGTTTCTGCTGACTTAGCTGAAACAATCATTGCTGACCAATGCATCGCCTTTGACTCTGTGGCAATTTTATCCAAAAGAAACAAAAAAATACATATTGATCCCAAAAGTGGCAAAATACTGCAGGCCTTAACAGCAAGCATGGGATAATAAGAAAGATTATGGCAAAGTCCTTAAGGGATCGTGTTGAAGATTATTTCTCTGAACCAATTAGGCACATGAATTAATTTCCTGAGTGGATAATGTTTTATTAGAAAACAGCTTTTGTAGAGACTCTGGAGTTTGCGTTCCTTGTGATTTTTTGGTCAAATTTGTTGTGGATGCTGCCCTCACACCAGGGAGAAGATTTGCTTAGTCAGGCTCTTTTTCTGGAGTAGCTCTTCAGTGATTTTGCTAGAAATAGACAAAATCTAGGTTATACAAAAAGGAGGATTCACTGCTAAAATTTAACACCTGACTCCTAACACAGGAACGATCTGGTAGTTGTATTTCAGTTCTTAGGTGCTTTGCGAAGATACTGCAAAGATACGCAGAGCACTAGGAGCAATGCTAATGCCCCTGCTTCTTGCATCCTCGCTGATGCTCACCCAAGGTTTGGGGAGCACGTTCACACTGGACACGACCTTCAGCTCCCCGTCCTCAAGAAAACCTGGCCACAGGAACCTCAGGCTGATGGCGAACTCACCCTGGAGGATGAAGGTGCAGGTATTTAAAGGTATTTGTGCACTTGACAGAAATACTGTGTGGACTTGCACTTAGAGCAATAAAATCAGGAAAATCCTGCCCCAGACTCAGCCTCTGTTGTTTGTCTCTGCTTGTCTTAACACACCTTTCAATAGCAGTGGAGAAAAAAAGGGGAAAACATGCTACACGTAGGTAACGCAGGGACCAATGACAAGTGCACCCAGAATTTATAGGGCTGCCCTCCCTACAGATTTCTGTGATGCTGGCTCCTCTCTGGAAATACGCAGCTGAACAGCCCACGGCTGAACTCAGCACGCCCTTCCTCCCTCAGAGGAATCAGTACAGTCAGGAGAATAAAAAGGACAAAAGAAAAAATGTGACGTGAGCGTGTATTATGATCCGGAGGAACTGGAGTCCCTGTTAGCCTGTCTGTCAGCACCTTCATCCAGAAGCCATCCAGAAAGAAAGAAATGCCTTATCTGGGGAATCTAGGCCAATCCTTCTGGCTCCTCGTCAAGACTCTCTTTCAAGTGCGCTCCTTGGCTCCCTGTGCTGCTGGCTGCAAGCCAGAGATTTCTAGACCTAATCCACAGCTCGAAGCCTCATTTCCTCTGCTGCTAAACATAGAAACTGTCCACGGTTCTTCAAGGGACGGTAATGGGAGCTTCAAGTGCTCTGTCTCTGTCTTTTCATAAGAGTAAACTTCCCTGTGTCCTTCAGATCCATGGGATCCTACGTTCCAAGCCCATTTTTGATCCTAGTCTTGGGAGAAATTCGCTTTTTAAAGGCCTGAGCTTTCACCTAGGTCAAATCAGCAGGACGAGCAATCTGCAGACAGCGGGAGGTATATGAAGACAAGCGGAGGTTCCTGTGAGCCACGTAAGAAGTATCGGGAGCCAGCAGCAGCAGCATACTAAAGAGCTGCCATGCCTTATTCCTTAGACTATAAACGTTTGTCTAAGCAGGCTGTACACTATCTCCTGTAAACGCTGGGTGAACTGAGACTGTTAATCAGCCTAATTTGTTTGCTTGATTTTCTTCTTTTCCTCTACCTTACACCTCAAGGATACAATTAACCTTTGCTTATAGTCACAGGTAGGCCCTTTCCAAGAGGATCTGAACTATTACACGATTCCCCGAAAAGCTATTAGCTACTAAACTCTGTATTAAGAGCCTCGGGCAGAGCTCATGAAAGAATAGGAAAGATACCTCCTTGTTTAGAGGAGGCTGGGTCCCTAAGACCATATATAGGAGTAGTGGGGGACAATTACAATTTAGTTTATGGGATGGTATTTAGCCAAAATGACCTTTTAGAGTCATTTCTATGAATGACTCGTCTCCTGCAGTGCCTTTCTGGGAAGCTCTGTCCCCAGTGGGGATGCGCTCCTCGCCAGGCTGATCTGTTACAGATGAACAAGCACTCCGTCAAACAGCTTGAGCTGAACTGTGAACTCCGATTGGAAAGCGACCAATAAAAAGAACAGAGAAAAATGTTCTTCTGAGTTTAGCGTAACCGCTGTTTTTCTGTAAATCGCGCTAAATGAGGAACTGATAATAAGACTTTGCAGCCTTAATGAAATTACAAGTGATCTATACATGCGTCTCCAAGCATAACAGCCGAGGTCTTCTCCAAAGCAGGGTGAGAAGGTGACTTTGCATATTTGCAGACCACAAGTTTATTTTTATGAGATGGTTAGTAGGGGTCAGCAGCGCACATGCAGACTATAATAACAACAGGAGTGATAGGAAGAGTTACTTTTGTTTTGGAGGAGAATGTCTGGATGAACGTGCCCATATATCCACTGTTGTTTCCTGCATGCTAATCTCTGTATGCAAGCAGGGACAGATGTATGTTGCTCATCAGCTCAATAAAACTTTTCCATTCTGCTAACTTTCCATAAGCCCATTACATAGGCAGAGGCATTATTTCTGCAATTGATTTGTATCTGCAACAGTATAAAAGACATGCTCTTAGTGAAAAGAGATGAGAGGACGAATCCAGCATTTGATGTACTGGCTAGAGTAGTTCTCCAGCTTTGTTGTCTTGGCTGTGAGACACAACCAGGAGTGTTTATGTGAGTGGGCTTAGGAGCAAAATCTTCCAAGTTAGCAGCGCTCAGGGAGCAGCCTGACCCACCTGCTGCAGCAGTGGGGTTCCTGAGATGTACAGGAGTTGGATTTTACCCAAAAGGTCACCAACTTCTCCCTCCAAAATTTATTCCTGGATTCAATCTGTTACTGTAAAATCCCCATGAGGCCTGTATTTACAAAGAAGTCAATCTTACCTAGCCGGAGTCTGATAATAATTTATTATTAGATTATATTAATAGTTTTATGAAGGAAATGTTTTATAGAAACACCAAAATGCTCAAAGACTTTCAGTAACACCAGCTGTTGGAGCTGTAAATGTTGTGAACAGAGTCCATCCGATCGTATTAAGGGTTCCCAGTCACCCAGCAAGATAGAGATGGTATGTGAATAAGATGAAATGAACTGTGATGTGCCCTCATAAATACATGGCTATAAGATGCCTTTTTTTTTGTTTTAATGCAAATGTGTTTGGTGGCAGGCACACTGGGACAGATGCCTGCTTGAACCTTTGGACCTTGGACACAGGGAACCCTCTGTTTCTGCATTCATCAGTTATTTTTCAGTAGTGCTCTGTGCTGCCTGAACTGCAAGATTATTAAGCCTTGGCAATGTTGTTCAGTTTGCTGAATTGGCCTGGTTTCCTGAAAAACTGAACCAGATCACAGGAGCAGAAGTGATACCCGTAATAAAAAACCACCCCCGTTCTGTAGCAAGATCTAGGAACCAAATTCCCCGGCCAAAGCTTTCTTTACGGTGCTGCTTTTAATTTTGATCCCTGAGAATGCTGAAGCCTGCAAACGAGGAACGAGAGGGACCAGGAGCTGGTGCACACGGAGGCTGGGCGCTGGGTGGCCGCTTCTCCTGGCAGCTCCTCGCCTTGGCTGCGAGCAGCGGAGCTGGAGCAGCCGCGGTGCATATGCATGCTACTTTTAAAGGCTCCGCAAAAAATATGGCCCTTGTTTATTGTTGTAGTTATAATGGCTTGTCATTTAGATGGGCCTGTTTAAAATTTATACCCACTTAATATCGTTTTTATTATGCAGTTAATCACAAGGAAGAATAAAAAGGGAGAGGGCCTGAATGCCTCTATTTCATTTGCTTAATAGAGCACTTCAAGTGGGAGGAGCAAAAGAGAGTTAGCTAATAATTTATTTTAGTAGTATGGGCTATATTTAAGGGTTTCCGATGGTGCCACCAAATAATGCTACTCTAAAAGGCTTTAAAGTTTCCATTACTAAACATGAAAGGAAACAGGACTCTTCAAGATAAAATTAATCCCTCTGGGAAGGAAATATAGCTCATCTCAAGTGTTGAAGGACTTTTCTTCCTAGGAAAGTGATTTTCCTGCTCATCCAGGTCATCCTTGTGACCAGTGGTTTCCTCTCCCTCTGCTCTGCTCCCACTCTCTGACACCAGTTTCACACCCTGGGTAATGCTTTTGCTTTTACATTCATTGCCCTTCCATTTGTTGCCACTTAACCCAGGTCTACATCAAATGGCTGTAACATAAACGGAGAACAGTTAATGTTTGAAGCATGGCCCTATCACTGCCCTAGAGCCTCAGCATCGCTGGTCCTCACTCACTCAGCCTCATACAAACTGACACGAAGAGCAAGGGCTCCACACCATTTTTTTTCTCCTGGCTTGTAAATTTGACTGCAACCCACCACAACATCCTCCCTTCCTCCCGAGGGGTTTTTCTTCTTTCCCTTGTCTCCATGCTCCAGGGAATTTCTGTGTTGGCTCTGTACATTGCTCCCTGTAGGGCAGGAAAGGTACATGGCTGCGGGCCATTTGTGAAGAAATATCACTGCTCTCCTTAGAGGCACCATTTACCAGGGAACCGTATTAAAGGCACTGATCCCAGCACGGCAGGGAACCTGGGTTTTCCGGCTGAATGGATCCCAAGCTGTGGTCCCCAGAAGCTACACCAAGCACTCAAATTCAGATCACTTCTACTGCACTGTCCAGTAACATTTTGGCACCAAGACTCTGAGGTGGTCTGTGTGACCTGGTAAAGGTCGGTAGTAGCTTTTGGTCCCCAAAACTTAGTTGACTACTTCAGGTTATTCCTTAGTACAACAACTGGATGACAACTTTGGCAACAAGTTGAAGACATCTTTGAGAGATTTTTAGCACTGATGGACGATAAAGAGAGATAAAGAGGTGCAATATCGGATGTCTCTTCTGAGCTTTAGGGTAAAGCAAGAGGGGGAAGGACCCTTTGATGTCTGGGATCTTTGTCCCTTCTAAGCAGCTTTACTTTCATCTTTGTATTTTATCTCTTTTCTTTAATGAGATTGTCCAAAGTCTTTGAAACTTACACAGTTCTTTTGCTGCTCTCCCTGGGATTTGGGAAGGTTTTACAGGAACAGATTAAAAATATCTTTCGATGAAATACAGTTTGTCTAGCGAGACCCCTGATCCCTGGCGCACGATCTGTGCCTGAAAAGAAAGGAGACCTCGAGATTTGCCAGCCAGACCTGCCCCACATGCACAGCCTGGCACCCTCCCTGCTCCCCCCAGAGCCAGCAGGTAGAGATGTGCCCATTCCCTTGGCTCCTGGGCCCAGTGCTCAGGGCGTGTTGTGCACAGAAATGAGAATGGGGATTACAGGCGCAGAATCTGTGATACTTCTTTCACTACGCATCGCTTCTGCATCAGCCTCTATCCAGTCTTAACTTGGAAATGAGAAGAGCAGGATAACCTGCTGGGAACAACTACAATTCAAAATTTCAAAATTTCAAAATTTCTCCATTGCCTGGTCATGTGCAAATTTTCCCTCCTTGCTTTTCCGTTTTTCCTTACTCAGTGCTGTGTCCTGTCATGAAACAGACTGTTTGTTTCCTAGGCACCCTTAGCCAAGTAAGAAAGAGTTCATCCAGAATCCACCCAGAAAAAAATAAAATCAAACAAAAGCCAGCAAAAACTTAGAATACCTGGCTACTTTTGTTTAATGCTGATTTGAAGCTGAATAGTACTGGTGAAATGCTTCACCTATTTCCAAGAAATTCCGCCTGAATTTTCGCTTTAATTACCCACCATCTGAATCACAGTTGGAAAGAGTGTGGGAGGTGCTGCTAGGAAGCCTCCTGGCATTGCAGCCAGCTTCTGCAGTGTGGGAAGAACGCATTTGTTAGCAAACTTCTTCCTGTAGATGTCCAACAGCCCTCCTCTGCCTGAGCTCACCCTCTCAGCTCAGGCCACGGGTCTTTTGGGGCCGCACTGATCACACCGTGGGACGAGCAGGCTAGGTTATATCATGGGCTTAGCTTGGTCACTGATCCATCTGCCGCTATGACAGCACTAGAAGAAGTCACTCGAACATTTAAACGGTGGTTTGGGCACTGTGAGGATCTTGGGTGGGGATGGGGACGCAGATTCTCGAGGGTGACTCAAGCTGGGAGGAAAATTATTCACGAACGTGTGAAAGATTTTGTTTCACTGAATCTGCCTACTTGCTGTTGTCAGTTAGAAAAATTCAGAGGTACAAGCAGAAACACTCTTCCTGGAGATACCTAAATGCATCATGCTCACAATGAAGGGTGTATTAGAGGTGCCATGTATTCGCCTTGCTTTTACTCACAGATAATGTCTGCCAGTAATTCTGTTTCATGCTATGAAGCTTGTAGCTCTGATTATTCCCTGTAGACCAGCTCTATATAACCACTTGGAGTTTCAGTCTTCAAAACACTAAAACAAACTGAGGCCGTTATGCTTCATTCCTCAGCTTTTCCACTGGAAATGACAGCTTTTCTCCCACCTTGTTACTGTGCAGACCCCTGCCATCACCCAAAGGTCTTCTAGGGCTTCTCCTGACACCTTTACTGCATCTATATGCAATGTTTTATGCCATATGATTCTGATCTGACATGATATCCCTGTAATTATATATAGCTGTTGGTTGTCCTTTTAAAAAATGGCTGTGATCTTCATTTAATTTCTTTCCCCTTGTCTTCTAAATAAAGTAAAATCATGAGACCATAGCATCTGCTTTTGCATGTTTCACTCCAACAAGACAATGCTGAAATTAAAGCATTAAAGGCAGGAGGATTTATTTTGACCTCATCTTCTCCTTAGGGGGAACTGAAGAAAACAATACTGACTGGGAACTTCATCCCTCACCTCATGCCGCTGTTCACTGCATCCTTTCCTAGCAGGGTGGAAGGTTTCTTCAAAAGTTTTCTCAGGGATTAGCATCAACTACCTGCATAAAAGCAGTGAGTGAATAAGCTGTGACAGGAACAGAGTCATGTCCCACTATGCTGTCCTCTACCTAGACTGCAAATATTTGGCAGAAGAGCCAGGCTATTTTTAATTGTCTTCAGAGCATCCAGCAGCATGGAAATAAACTCCAAGAATGAGAAAGCATCAGCTTGACTTTCCTGGGTAGCGGGAAATAAGTCACGACGCGGTTTTACTCTTACACCTGTGATAAACATGGCAATATTTTTTATAATCTTCTTTATTTCAGTGAGGAGCTCTGCACAAGTGTCAATAAAAATAAATATATATATATAAATCATGGAACTAATGTCTTTGAGCAGATGTGCATGGTAGGAAAGAAGGAAGAATCTGGGACAGAAAGTAAAGAGGCAACAAACACTTAAAGCACTTGGCTTTCTAATAGCATTTCTGGATTCCTAGCACATGGCTTTGCCCTTCTCATTTTAATTTGGTTCTGTGCCTAAATTTTTAATGCTGATATGGCCTTCCAAGCACTACACTGAATTCCACACACAACAGCCCCATGCTAAAGTGATATGTAACCCAGATCTGAGTTCAGACAGATGTACCCCAAGATCTTAATTTCATCGAAGCAGTAAATGGTGATTTTGAAAATAACATTTCTGTGCCCCATTTAGCACCAGCAACGCAGGAAAATCACTTCTAGAGTGTTCTTTTGTATCTGCAGATCTAACTATAGGTCTATAGATGTATGGTTTGTAACTCTAAACTTTGAGTCTCCATTTAAAAATACAGTCACATCCTCCATCCTGCAGATTTTTCTAGTTACAAAATTAATGGTCCTCCCTTTGAGAACTTCTAGGATTTGTTTTCTTACTTTTTAATGATGCTGCGAGTGTGGGACTGGTCAAGTGTCTTCACTCCTTGCTGACCCAGAACTTCCACCTACGAGGAAAACGTTATTGGTATCTACAGCTGGGAGGGGGGGCAAGGAAACCCACTGGAGTATTGCTTGTGCACCCAGAATGCCCTAAAGTACAATCTTAACACCGAAACTGTCAGGTAGAAAGGTGGAAGACTCTCCGTGAATTGCCGGTGTTTCCATTAAAAAAAAAAAAAATCTATTTATTTATTTATTTATTTTGCAGAGGACTGGACTTAATGGTGTAGAAGGCCCCTTCTGGCTCTCTGTTGTGTGCCAAGGAAGTATGTGACACGGAGAAAGGATCTATAAATTAGATTCTCCAAATTTTCCATAATGTGCTGCTGGTTCCTATTTATTGTACAAGTACAAGTACTGGATTTCTCTTCAGAATGCAAACCAGTTTGGAAGGAAAATACTGTAATAATTTGCACTTCATTCATTCTCATCCTCTGCTTTTTGTATCAGACACCTTTTTAATGAGAATTCTGTGATAATGAAATTTTGCTTGGGGAAAATTGATTTTGCTATTAAAAAGTTACTCTAAAGTAACTAGGATTTGAAACAGTAATAGGTGTGAAAGACCAAAGGAGAAAATAAAATGTATTTGAACATAATCATATTATGATTTTCTATTAGAACTTAAATTATGTGTTGAATACAGCAGCTTTGAAAGAAGTACTTCCCAATCCTCACCCTGAAAAGCACCGGTGTCTCGGAGCATGGTATTTAATGAACTACCTTAGCGGCGAGGAACTTCTGTACTCATAAGCTGACACCTAAAATCTAGGACACAACATCTTCCCGGTATTAATTTAAAATGAATGCTAATAAAACTCTAGAGGACACAAATCACGTCTGGGAAGAGCCACATACGCCTGAGGGCAAACAGGGCTCGTGCTGCAGTTCCTGAAACCCACTCGGTCCAAAGGTGAGGTGGAAGGCCAGGCTGTGCACAGCACCCGGGGTGCACGGGCTCACAGGGAGGGAAGTGGGAATTAGGCAGACTCACACAGGGCCATGCAGGAGCCAGAAATTGATTTGTTTTGGTTTGGTTTCAGAAATTCCCCTCCCTTGCTTTGGAGGTTGTTTCTTGGTCAGCTCATGGGAGCAACCACTGCATTGTCTGTGATGTAGCTGGAGGAGTGTAAATGCCATGAGACCGACATTGCCTATTCCTTTTTTTTTTTCTTTTTAAAAAAGAAAGATTCATGGACTGACTATTTGCTTGCCTCACCCCATTAACTCCCTAACTGCCCAGCAAACCAGGAAGAGAATAACATCACTTACTCTTGCTGATGTTAACAGGAAAAATGTATTGTTGGCAAATAATAAATACTTCACATTTACGAGTTTGTTTTTGCACATAGATTAATGGGTTGTGGGTGGAAATTATGCATTTATAATGCACCTTTCACCAAGGACATCAAAATGTTTTAAGGGAATGGATCTTTAGTGACCCCACTGGGGTGTGCTAAGAAGGAAAGGGATGTCCTTTTCTTGCTAAATGCTTTATTTGGATGAGTGGGTTTTTTGTTTCTTTTTTTTTTTCTTTTTTTTTCTGCTGTTCAGATTCCATTTAGCAAGCTGAAGAGATATAAGAAGTGCAAAGCCACTACCTTTAAAATCCTTGCCATTTGGTGCAAGAGTGGGTCCTTAGCTCTTCTGCTCCCACCCTCAAATGGAAGGTGCAGCTCAGCCAGCATCTTAATTCGGAACAGCAGTAGGCTTCTGAAGCACATGCCCCGATTGTCACAGAGGGCATAACCTGGGCTCCTTTCAGAGGAAACGGAACAGGAAAACGGGCTCGGGGCACTCCCATAATGTATTAACCTTTCCCAGGCTGGCAACGATCAGCTAGGAGAGGGTCCCTGGGTCCTTACACACCGGGTGTCCATAATCAGGCAGTTTCCTGCTGCCTACTGCCTCTGAAGGACAGTCAACTGAATCTTCCCCACGTACACCCTAAATACAGCCGCCACGAAAAGAAAACCCTCCCTAACTATGGTCACAATAAATACAGTCACATATTTCAGCTCCCCCCCAAGTCAGCCTGGTCATTTTGATTTAGTCTTTCTGAGGTTTATTCGTCCATCCCACACACAAGTACATACGTTGGTTCTGGAAATCGATGCTTTAAACTGGAAAGATGTCATTTATCTAGACAGCATTGCGGCGTATTCCTTGTAAAGATTCCAATAGATTTGTAAGCTCCAGAGTTTATTGGTATAGATGGCCACATAACTGAAGTATTATCTTAGCAGAAACTGCTTCAGGTACATAGATGGATTTTTGCGCAATGAAATTGTATGATCAATCATAGGATTCAGCTGCAGAAAGCAAAGCCTTGTTGATGTATCTCTGCCATTAGAAAGACGTTTTAAACAGTTGCTTTCTATCTTGACTGTCATGAGTCTGGAAATCCTGATGCAAGCGCTTTCCTAGTCCAGCCAGATGACGGCTGATGAAGACTTACTCTGATGAGGACACCATTTTCTGAGGTGGGGTAGGGCTCCCTATGCAAACGTGCACGACACAGAAAAGTTTATTTTCTGCTAGAAAGAGTTATTCAGGCAGCTGTCCCTTGTGGGTAAGAGAGTTAGGCCCAGAAATTGGTTCAAAGGAAATAAAGTGCTTATGTATGAGTTCGTTCATTGTGTTTCAGCTACCCGGTAGGTGCTGGTGCTCAGCACTCAGTTCCAGCTTTGGGAGCAGTAAGATGACAGAGGTCATAACAACCCACTCCGACTCGTGGGATGACAGCACGTCCTTATCTGCTTGCAGAGGGTGGGCTTGGTCCCACTACTCTTAACCTTGTTATCTTTCCATCTCTTGTAGATGTCAATCTGAACAGCCCCGGTAAGGCAGAATCTCACAAGAAACCATACTTTGAGTCAGAGAAATATGAAAGGTGTCAGGACTCAGTGACACTTCCTCAGGCCAGAATTTCCACACAAAACATAAAGACCTGTGAAACAAGGGGGACATGGTGGATTTTGGTAATGCAGCACCTACCTGAAAACTCAATAATAAAAAAAATGGTAAAAAGAGATTCGTTTTGATGACATGTGCATAATAGTCAGAATAGGGGTAATCTAAAAGAGAATACCCTGTCCTCTAGTGCTAATATCCCAGGAGATTAAAAAAAAAAATAAAAAAAAATAAAAAAACTGCTCATCCTTTTAAGTGGCTGGCACCTGATTTTTATAGGGCCAGAGCCCATAAAAGTTCTCCCAGGGATGAGGCAGACATACTTAAATCAATCAAACAGAACATTTCCTCATCCCTTTCCCTGACCCTATAGGAGTACCTTTATGGTCTAATATATTTTTGACTAGGCTGACTTTTATAAAAGTGCTCTGGCATAAGTGGTTATAAATGTGTATCATCTGCTCTTTATAATACATTAGATCATTAAAATAATTGTCTTAATTTGATTGTTAAAGTGATTAATAGGGCAAGTGTTAAAGGAAATTAATACTCCAAATTGAAGCATAACTGCAGCGGAAAAATAACTCCACTGACTTGATGTGGTAACAAGGTAGAGACTTGTGTTTAATGAACCTTGGGAAGTTATACATATAATGGCAGGTGGAAGACAGCATGAAGACTGTTCCTCTGCGAAATGTGCCTGGGATGGCTCTGTGACCTGACCCCAGAGCCCTCTGTGCAGCCCAAACCCTTGCCCAAGCATGACCAGGCCAGGGGCTCTGAGGAAATCAGCCAGTGTGATATTAAGGATAAAGAGACGTAGATTAAATTTAGCAAGTCTTTTTACACTGTCCCCTGCAGCACTTGTATCTTGAAGCTAGGGAAGGATGAGTCCCATGTACAGGCTATTATGTGGGTCAAAAGTGTCCTGGCTCACCAAGCTCAGAGGATAAAGTAGAATGACTGATGTCTGGGAATCCATATTAAGGCCCACGTCGTCCAACACTTCCACCAGAGACCTGGATGATGGCACAGAACATATATCCACAGCAAAGATGAGGATGATGCAAGACCAGGGGGAATGACACAAGAAGAGGGATGTGGCTGACGTGACGAATGGCAGAACATCAGTCCGAAGGGACTATCCTAAAGCATCACTCCTCAACAAACCGGAGGCTGCAGCAGGTTGTTTATAAAACTTTTACTAATTACAGAAGATTTCCATGCTTCATCTATCACCTTTCTTTTACACAGGATCTACTATTGCTTTCAAGTGTCATATCCAATGCAAGAGCCTATATTGCAATTAAGAAATACACAATGTCCCAGGCATCTGCTAATAGACTGCATTTAATTCTTGCCTCTCATTTCTGGCTTTTAGACCACCTTTGGATGGGAAAGAAAGAAAGTAAAATAGAGTCAACTTGAAAAGCAATTCTTTCCTAGCAAAGCAGCCTCTTCTTTTAATTCAAGATCTAACGTATTCTCTCAGTAAATTCTGTTCCTTTTCACAGGCTAAGAATAGCGGTGACTTTACACTCAGCATGCTATTTGATCCATGTAAAATGATGAAATATTAAACGTATACTCTTTAAAAATTCCCCCCAGATAACCGGTTGCCAATCAGTTTCTTCAGCAAACCCATGACAGCGACAGAGACGAGTTCCTCGCAGAAACCATTCTTTCACATATGTTGGAATTTGGAAGGATGCCACAGCCTCTTGCATTGAGTAACTGAGTTATACAGTGTGTATTGTAATATCCAGCCATATATAGTAACACCGAAGAATGTCAAACAGCCATTTATTACTGAGATAATAGAAATCAGGGCTGTTTTCTCCCTGTGTGTGATACTCATTTACTGCTCTCTCCTCCACTGTCATTACACTCACACCTCCCTTTCCAGCTAAGCAATCATTCATATTAAGGCTTATTATGCGCTATCTCGATTTGGAAATAGTTTATATTCAAGCTTAGAAATTAAGGGATCTATTCAGCCATTGATGTAACGGGCCTTGGAAAAGTCTCTTTAAAAGGCGAAAGCAAAACTGCAGCATGGAGGGAACTGTAGCAAAGGAAGAGGCTGCATTTCCTGGCTTAAAATGAAGAGAGGAGAATCACCATTCCCTAAAAGAGCCTGTGCAGGCTGGTGCGATGCCCACCTGCTAGGGAACAGAGCTCAGCCATGCGGAGCAGGGAGCCCAGCGGCTCTGGGGGCAGCTTTAGGCAGCAGCTGGCTGCTAGGGATGGTGCTGGCCCAGAGAGGGGTCAGCGCGCAGCAGGATCCTGGGCTTTGCAGAGACGGGTATGTGACAGCAAAGGAAAGACCTGATGGGTTAGATGACACTCTTGTCTGCCCCACTCTGCTAACTGCTTTGTCCAGAAGGACAGAGAAGTAGTTTTCTGTGCCACCGACTGACGGCTGGGGGAATTTCTCCTGGCAAAGCTCAGTTCCCGTGCCCTGAGCTGCGAAGGAGGGAGCAGCGGCATCGCTAACGCTGATGGCCAGATAACAAAACCACCCGAGTCTGCCAGCTCTGAGAGATTCACGTGTGAAAATAAATAGTTCTTTGACTCTGGGTGAAATTGGCCATTTTCTTTTTGCCTTTTTCAAACCCTTAAAAGACAGGGCTTTCCCCCTTGGCGATGCTGTGAATTCCTACTGAAAAGTCACTTCACATTTTTTGCAGCAGAACCGACTTTTACACGGCAGTAGCGGTTTTGCACTCATGTGAACTCCAGCATTTGTGTCTGTGGGGAGAAAAGTCATTGCTGGAATGAAAATCGTTTCACATTTTCTGTCTTCAAAGAGATTTTTTTTTTCTTCTCCCTTACCTGTTCTGCTGCTCTGATAGCGCTTCCCACATTCATCATTTGTGCAATCTAGAAATTGTTGTTCTGTTCATTCCAGCACTGGTAGATCAGAGGGGGAGAAGAGGAAGGCTTAATACCTGTTCTTGCTTAATTTTCAGGAGCTATGGAAATGAACAGACAAATGCTTGTGATTGAAGGACCATTGAATATTACCATAAGCAGTAAATTCTTAGGAAAGTGGGCATGAATACTGATCACATTGCAGCTGCAAGAGGTAAAGTTTCTGGAATAGAAATGAAAGGCTGGAGTTTTATGCAGTTTGCTTTCAATTCCATTTACAGTTATTTCTTGTTTTTATATCCTGTTTTATTGAAATCCATTTTTTAGTTTAATGTTTTTGACTTGAGGATAGGTTTTTGCCTTGAGAGCATGAATGAAATGCCACACTGTAAAGTGCCAGTTAAAATTATCAATGCAAATACTGCAGCGATGGTTTTATGAGTCCCTTGGCATTTTTTTCCCTAAGTGTTTCTGGGTTAAGAGTATTTATTTTGCTTAGTTCAAACAGAAACTCATGCCTCATAATTTGATTAGCGTGTCAAAAGGTAGTTACTGTTTTTGCACCTGTCTCGGTGCTCTTCTGCTGTTTACTTGCTCCTTGGATATTCTTTCATTACATATTCTCAAGGAATTTTGTGATGGATTAATCAGTCTTAGAGATTAAAATGTTTTGCTTGACCCCGGATAAGATGAATGTAGGCAAATGCAGCACGTATTTCTTCAAGGCACGCAGACCGTGATGCTTACTGGGTTTACCTGCCGTGAAAGTAAGTTTTACCTTTAGCTGAGGAAGTTTTAAATGTCTCTTCCATTCTCTGTCTGCTGAACCTGCCAGTGATGGGCACATAGAGCTGTTGTGCAGGGGGTGAAGAATGGGGGGAATAATAATAATAATAATAATAACAACAACAACAACAACAACAACAACAACATAAAAAACCCTAAGGATTTTAGGCTAGGTCCTCCAAAGCCATTGAGCAGACCTCACAACATAATGGTGAGATCCAGCACTGGAAACCTCCAGCGTTGTTTGCCACAAACCTTCCTGGAGCTTGATGGGGACTACATGCTTCAGGCATCACAGAGAAGCCTGCAGAGGATTCGGAAGGATTTCCCTGCTTTTGTTTCAAGGAAGGGGCTCCCTTGTTGTACAGGGGACGGGAAGAAGTGGCAGAAAGGGCCCTAGAATGGGGTTAAGATCTGTGATAACAAACTGAAAGGTACACCTATAACAACTGGAAGAAGTCAGGAGAGATTTCTTGAAAAGAACTGAAAAATCTTAAGATCAATAGACCATTTACTTCAGAATGCATCTTTGCATGTTTCAGATATAATTCCCTGTGGCTTATGATATGGCTGCAGTGCTTCATTACTATTCTACTCCAAATAGATTTAATAGAGTGCAGAAAGTACACTTTTCTTGTAAACCATCTTGCTATCTAAGGATTAAGAGGGCAGAACAAAAGGGGCACGGAAATAAACATTGGATTAATTTAATATTTTGAGAAATTGCTCTGTACGGGTAAGTCTTAACAGTGTGTACCAGGGTTTTGCAGCCCTTGGCAAATGGAGCAGAAAATGTTACACAGCTCATAGCCTACAAACACTCGTGAACCCTAAAGCAGTTGAGGATTTTATAACTCAGCTTGGACAAGCCCATCTGAACAAGTATATTGGATTCTATAGGGGGAAAAAAATAAAAATGAGAGTTAGAGAAAAGCAGCAAACCATGGGCAAGAATGAAAGATGGCAAAAAGACAGAGAATGGGTCTTTTTGCTATTTATTCTTGTAAGGTCCCAGCTAGACATCTAGATCCCCTTGCTGTAAGCTTCATGCACACACAGGCAGAGGATGAGTGAGGTCAGGATTACAGCGTTCACAGGACCTCTCCCCAGTTACTCAGACCAGTACCTGGCTGGAACGTGCACTGGAAGAAAGAGGGCAGTGCGGGGCGGCGGTGGCAGGAAAGGGGACCAGAAAACAGCACTGAACTCTTCACTCTCTAAATACTTCCGTACGGGCCCTATAGAAAAATTCAATACACTGAAGGAAGGTATTGCTTGTTTAACAGCACGTGTAAATAAAACAGAGCTGTTCTTGGCCAAAATTCAAAGTGTAGGCAAGAAGCACAGTCTGTTTCTTCTTCTTCTTTCTCTTTTTTTTTTTCCCCTCTTGCCTTTCAGTCCAGATATTACTGTAATTATGTGCTCTGGGCAGGCAGAACTGGCTCCAGCAAACCCCCAGGAGCGGTCACTAAATGTGTGTTAGTTCCTGTGGAACATTCAGATGAAAACTGACGTTTTTAATTGCCATCTCTTTTTCTTTTTGCAAACATTTTTGGCCTTTTCACTTAAAACTTCCTACGATCAAATCAAAACAAAGCCGATTTTGACTAACAAAAATAAACATAAGTTTATATGTGGCAGGGACAAAGGTCATCTCCCTCTTGGATGGATCTAACTGCCCGTCAGCGTTTGCTGGCCGACCTCCAGCGCTCCAGCCGCTCTCGCTCCCTGGTTTTCATTCATGCCTCTGGTAGTTTGTTTCTCTTGATGTATTTCCAGGCTCTCTGGCTCACTGGGGTTTCCCGAGGATGACTGCATGCTCCTCCCGCAGTGTGCTGCAAGATGCTTTACAGCATCTCAGCTACCCTTAGGTAGGCAGCCGCAACCTTTATTCCAGGTACTGGTTCCCAGCAGCGAGCTGGCCAGCCCGCGGTGCTCTGATGAAATCTGCTTCTTATCAGCACTGCACAAACCAAGAGCAAGGCCTCGGGAAGGAAGACGCCGGCTAACATCCCTCGCTGGGTGCTGCAGCATCTCCATTAGCTAAAGCGAGGCCAAGTGCTCCTCCTTGTGACTGAGACAGATGTTTCCAGCGATGAGGAGCTGCAGGGCCGGCAGGTCACCGTGCATGGCTGACAGGCACCGCATTGTCCCCAGAGCCAGGCTGAGATGGGTGACCTGCTGCACTTAATCCAGACCCTTTCGGGACTACCTTGGGTGCTGCCAGCCCGCCCACGAGGCACGCTGCTTGTCTCTGTTACTGCACATGAGGGTTTGGGGTTTGCCTTGAACATCCTGCTGTGTTAGTGAGAGCACTGTGTGTGTGCTCACTGTCTGCTCACCTGCATCCCTGGCATCATCTTTTTCTTGTAGGCAACTCCGTAAAGCACTTCACAGAGCAGCTATATTAAACAGATTGCAATCTGTATTTATTTTTTTTCCTCCTTAAAGGATTGCTTCTGGGGCAAAAGAGAAGGGCAGTAAAATATTATCTCCTGAACAAGCTCAGCTTGCCAGCTTGTAGCAGCTTTCTAAATGCTTGCCTGTGGTAAGGAATGATTGTAAAAGATGGGAGACTGGTGGCTGGATGTGTTTTTGTGAAAGTTTTATACAGCAAGAACTTCATTTTTCAAAAGCTATTTCATTACATTCAGAGCGGTTGAAGACCAGAGAGGAAGCAACAGCAGAAACGTGATAAATGACAGCAGCTAGACACTGGGTGGACAGGAGAAATGGGTTCTGTAGCAGCCTGACCTCCTGACTCCTCTGACGTTGTTGACCTTGCAATGAGAGCATCTGGCTGCGTGCCCTATTGGAAGTATGTCCCCTGCTCTACCAATTTAATTCTGGTTGTCTTCAGCATCTATGCTTTACACGGAGCCACTTCCATCATATTCCTCAAATGCAATCAGGCCATGCAGAGGAAAAGATGTAAAGAAACAGCATTGCCCTGATAGTCCTAATTCACAAAAAAAAGAAAAATAATTATTAAGTGGTCTAAGAGTAGCAGCTGTGATGTGCGAACATCAAAGGCAGCAAAGCCTCCTTTCTTCATCTCTAACTAGCTGCTCTGAGATGCGGCAGGCGCTGGCTGGGGGCTACAGCAGGGTGACAGTAACTGAGCCACGGAGCTCGGGTGAGTGAGCGAGCTCTCCGTTAATTAGGCAGCTCCCCAGGGACCGTGGATTCCTAGGTGCTGGAAATGCACAGATTTCCTTTGCGCAGACCCTGAAGAAGCATTTCTTTTCCCTCCAAACACAAAGAGAGAAGGGAGAAAAATGCTGACCTCGAAAAAAAAAAAGAGTGTTAAAAGATTCCCTGGCACGGATGATAAAGAGTGGAAGCAACACAGGGACGTGCTTCCAGTTTGGCTTTGGAGGATGGCATAAACACTGTGGATGAGACAGTCTCTGTAAGTGTCCCCTCTCTGAGAAGCAGTAAATTACAACTTTGACTAACAGACAATTACCCTTGATTATAAGCAAGGGTGCCTAGTGAGCCCTGACAAGCTCAGGGCTGAAAACCTACCCTCCTTAGTTCTGCTCCCTGCTGCAGCAGGGCAGTGCAGTTTCCAAGTGAAACAAAGGCTGCGAGTGTTTTAATCTTGATTACGCTGCTGAGCCACGGTGCAGCCCCGAGGGAGTCCCCGAAAGGTCTCGCTCTATCCTACCCATCTGCAAAACCGAGATAAACGAGGGGTGTCCCGAGCCTTCATTAATACTTGCAGGAGTACTTTGAGGTGCCCCGTGCGCCGTGCTGCAGAGCGCCTGGCACTAAAGCTCTTTGTGGCCCCAGATGCCAGCAGCAGCCCCCTGGGTGCCCGGCCCCTTGGTGGGGACACCCTGGTGGCTGCTGCTGGGGCTCAATCCCTGCCTTTGACATTCATTCTGCACCTTTGCTACGCAGCCGGAGCTCATTCTGCAGAAAGGTGCCTAATCGTTTTTGATGCCTCCAGCTTTTGTTGCTCTTGGACACTCAGCTGGGAAATGGGATTTAAATGTGCAAAAGCGAGTGCTGCAGCCTCGGCACCAAGGAGCCCCTGGTGACGGGAACAAGCCCGATAGCAAAGAAAACAGATAAATCCACCGAGCCAGCTGCTGGGGCTGCAGTCATTTGCAGCTGGCTGCCGTGCCCCCGAGCAGTATCTCTTGCACGGAGCCGAAAGGCAGCCAGATGGGTAAAGGGCCAAAGCACCAAGGAGTCGGGAGACGCTGGCATGTAGCAGACAATAACAATAAAATCCCGGTTCCCAGGTGTGTGATGAAAAACAGGGAATAAAAGTGATTAGCAGGACTGCAAATTCTAATGGTAGCTTAGGCTGGGATGTTAAACAGACTCTGGGCTTCCAGAGGCCTGTATGAAGTAGGTGCAGACACAGCTTACAAACCCATCTGAAATCCCTATGGGATCAGAATTTGGCTGCATGTTGGGATGGCTCCTGGATCACCTGCAGCGCAAGGCTTTGCCCTGGCTCTTTGAAAACTGAGTGGCAGCAATCTCTCTATTTTTATTTTTCTGACAGGGAAATGAAACTTGGAGGTTTAAGAGTATCTCTGTGTTGTTTTAGCTAGAAAATCCTACATTAAATTAGTTGTACTGGGTTTTTATGGACTGGGCTCCTGTGCGATGAACAGGAGCGAGTCTCGCTTGGAGTGAGCTGGTTTGTTGCATACAGCAAAATGGTAAATTGCGAAGGGAGAAAGCATAATTCACATGGGAGTATTCAGTCAGTAGCCGGAGTAGCCCAATTAATCAGCAAATGATGTATTTACTTTATTGCTCTAGTGGAAAGGGAACACAAGCAGAGGTTTAGAGCAAGAACAACTTGTCTCTAGTTTTTCTAAAGCCCGAATAATTGTACTCCACAGAAATTGTGCTGCTTTCCTTTGCAGGAAATTTCTCAGGCATCTCTCAAAAAGAGCCATGGCAAGTCTCTTCTACACATCAGAACAATTTGCCTTCCTAAATGAGGGCAAATAGGGAAGGAGAGCTCATCAGTCACAATGCTGCGCCGGGGCTGTTAATTCCATGCATGTCCTTATCCCAGCCACCCTGTGCTGCTGTGGAGGGGCTCTGCTGTCCCTGGGCTTCAGGTGCCACCACTGCCCCTAAGGTGCTGTCCCTGCCTGGCTCAGGGAAAGCAGCCTAAGCTCAGGGTGCCAGTCCCACGCTGCTGGAGCTGTTCTGCCCGCTCCTGATGAAAGTGCAGCTCTGGAGATATTCTCGAGTGTTTTTTAATGCAGTGCAAAACGAAGAAAGCTGAAGTTAAACAAAGCAATTATTTCCAAACTTGAGCTTTCACAATAGCGACAAATTGTAATCACACCCTTTGAAACCTGCAATTACAAGCAGTTCCCACTAACCCTTTGCCCTCCTATGTTGTTATAGATGGAAAATGAGCCACGAGGCATTAGCCATTACTTCTCTTTTGTTTCTTGATACTCAGCAGAACTTCCCCGAACTTGCCAGGAGCATTATTTTTCTACTCCCCAGAGTGTTTGGAGACCCTTGAAAAGCCTAGGTAAGATGCCCTGGCTGAGATGTCTCAGCACTCCCCTGGTTAAAACGGGTACTCCAGGAAAAGAAAAGGAGGAGTAGATGGCACTACCCTTTTCACAAAGCCATTTCTGGAAACTCATGCCTGTCCCGGTGTTCATGCATTATTTCAAAAATTCATGTAAAATGGGGTGGGCTTGTGAAAATGCCAAGGCCGAATCACGGCATAGAAATAGTCCTCGTCTGGGCTTAACACGGTGCAAACACAACAGGAAAGGGAAAAGGTGGTTTGACCACAGCCTGTAAGTGCTGGAGCGGAAGATCTCAGATACAAGAAACCTTTGCAGTTTAATAGATGGAGGCACAAGAATTTTCAAGTGTAAGTGTAATTAAGCAGTAGTAACTCATCAAGGGATGTGGTCCCCGTCTCCTGGAGTATACCCATCAGGGCTAGATGTCTTTCCAAGACAAAACAGCCATTTCCTTCATAAAGCAGGTGACATTTGGGCCAAGCACCCGTGTCTTGTGCCCACCCCTAATGCAAGAAGTAGGCTGAAGTCCCCTGCTGCTCCCTGCAAGGATCCCTCTGAGCAGTGCTTCTCCAGCAGTGCAATAGCAAAGGGCTAGCAGGACTGAATCTGCTCACGTTATTGCTTTTGTGTTTGGACTCGTTATACACAGACTGCTTTGGGAAGGGCTGGACAAAGAGCTGCAGCTCCTTGGCTTGTACAATAACCATGTGTTTCTCCTTAAGATTTTTGTCTGCCCGAAACCTGATGATAGAGCCCATATGGGCTCCTGATCTACAGCTGGCTCCTGGAGAGCTGCTGATTGCTTTTGGTGAGGGGACACAGCATTTGCATGCAGACCACCTGAATGCTTTATGTGCTGAGGACGGGGACAGGTCATTCTGCAGGGCAGGACCAAAAAATGTCACCTTTGAGCACCAACGTCAGCATCATATTCAGTAACTCGGGGTCTGCACAAATCCCTGTCAATCGATTTGCTCAAAGAAAGAGCAAAGGGCTTGTTTCACTTTGCTTTTCCTTAGCAGCCTTCACTGGGCAATGGTACCAGGCCATGGGACAGCAGCTACTGAAACCCTGAAGCGAAAGCCTCTGTCCAGCTGCGTGGTACCTGGCAGCACCACTTGGAGCTCAGCGCTCTTCAGAAGTGAGTTACTGCAGCACTGGGATTTGTTAGTGGCTGCCAACAAAGATGTAAATACAGAGAATGGAAATCTTATAGTATGCGGTGAGCCCCGGCTAGCCTTGAAACTCCTGCTCCTGAATAAATAGCGCTGATGCATTCAGCTCAGGTTTCCCTTCCACAGCTTTCACCAGAGAATAAAGAGATGCCAAGCAGAGAAGGAAGCAGTGGGTCGGGATTCCTCGCACATCCATCTCAGCTCACCTCTTCCCCTCCCCTGCTCTTTTACCAGGCTTCAATAGCAGATGCTTTCAGAGAAGCAGCTCCTCTGTCAGTTATCCCAGCAGCTCTTGTGATGCACAGAACGCGCTGCTTAGCTAGGCAGAAACACACTGGACACAAGCTGCCTATTTAAACCATGTCTGTGATGGGAATAGGTGAGCAGTGATGGCAGTGGAGAGGAGTGAGCCCTCCTCATAATCTTGTGTTAGACCACAGGCAACTGCGGGCAGGCTCCGTGGTTTTGCCACGGGTGGTAGAAGGCAGAAAAAGAAAGGAGAGAAGCAAGTGGCTGGTGCAGACGGACAGACGGTAGCGAGCAGTGCCCTGCAACAAGGGCACACACGTGGGAGTGCACAAAAACATCTGGCCCACAGCCTGTGGGCATCTGAACTCAAGCAAGGTATCAAAAAAAAATAAATTGTATTTCTTGATATACAGAAGAAAGGACAAAAAGCATTATGGAAATAAATCTCCCATCCCAGCACCTGACTGACTGTGGTTTCCAGTGAAAATGTTGCTCAGCTTTATTACCTGCAGTTTAGAGGGGCTTGGGGAGTCTGGTGGGGAATCAGCACACTCAGGAAGTGTCTACATGGGTCTAGGGAGGTCTCTGGCTCCTAGGCAGATGGGGAACATCCCGCTTCTGTCTACCCTGCTTCCCCAGAGCATTTAGTGAAACACAAGATATTTAAAGGGGGATTCATCCTGCCTTGTGCAGAGCTACAGCCATTTCCAGGTTCTGGAGAGGAAATACTGGCCAGGGCAGTGAGCTCGTCCTCTGACATTTCTAACAGCTCCCTATCAATTTTACTTTTAGCTGAAACAATCAGAGGTGTTCATAAACCCAGGCAGCCCTTAAACTGAGATGTGGATGTCTTAAAATGACAGAGATGAGGAAGGAGATAATCCAGCACTGCAACTGCAAGAGCATCCTCTGGCAGAAATAATATCAAACAACTGCAGTAGGTTCATTAATCTTGTGATTATTTCGGCAGCAGATATGTCAGACAGCATTACAGCTTCCAGCTGTTGTGGTAGGTGTGCAGCTCACAGCAACTGAGGGGCACTGGAGGATCTTTAAACAGGCCCCTGCCTAAATCCCCACACGTACTTAAAACAATTCTCCAAATTGGTTTTGCTTCCCAGCGCTTGTGGCCTGCCATAAATCTCATGGTTACCTTGGCCCACATCACAGAACCAGGCTTGGAAAGACGCGAAGCCTTGAGGAATCGCGGAGAGCTCTGCAAAACCAGGGGATTAATGCTGCAAGGGTCTGATTTCGTGGAGGCTGGCAGTTTGGCGCTGGGAAGCCGGCTGCTGACAAGAGCCCCTGTGAAAGCACCGGTGGTGCCAGAGGCGTGTGTCCGTGCACGTGTCTCCGTGGGGCGTGCACACACGTGCACGCCATGAAAGCGTTCCTTGTGTACGCAGTCCCAGGAAACCCTTGTGTGGGGCTAATCTCCCCAATTTCCAGGTTGGTGGTGATAAAAGTTTATTAACACTGAAGATTTTCTGTGCTCAGCTGACAGCAATAAGACATTTTTTGCAGGGAGTGTGCTGAAAGCCCCTGCCGTCCCTGTAGCAGCAGAACGCAGTGCCTGCAGCCCAGCTGCACCAGCTCCGCCGGCTTCGTTTAAACCAACAGATTTATTTATGAGCCCCAAAATGGAAACTCCTACCTCTCTTAAGAGCAAAACCTCACTCTGAGAAGAGTAGAAATGTCATCTCCTTCCAAGTGCCATCCAGAGAGATAATAATACAGATAATAATCCAATCCTGTTTTAAATTACCCATCATACCTAATGCTCCTGCTAGGGTTTTTTTCTGAAGCTAGCATTTGACTTGACATTTGGATTTGGCTATAACTGTCTCTTGCTGCAGGTACGAGCAGTGTGTCATCGCCTCGCTGCAATCCGCCTTGTGCTGGCTCTAACAGCCCCAGGAGCTGTCCCACAGCGGTGGGCAGAGGATGGGGCTGCAGAGCTCCTGGTGCCAGGAGCCAGCTCCACCAGCGAGGACCGAGCACCCTGCAGCACGGGGGCTCTGCTGGCATGCAGCTATAAGCTGCTTCACATCCACTCGGGCTGCAGCAAACTCTCACGTTGCTCTCCGTACATAAATTATACCCTCACGGCTGCAGTCTTAACAGCTCCAGTCTCAGCCTCGTCCTGCAGTTTTGCTGCTGTCCCTGCACCGGGTTTCCTCTGGGTGAGAGCTGCCTGGGTAACTCCTGGGAAAAAAGAGTTTGGAAGCAGAATGACAAAGGCTGTAAGAATGGCTCAGCCAGCTCCTGATTTCCATCGTGGTAAATGACCTGCGTAATCCGCAGCCACAACAAACCTGAGTATACGTGACAGAGGAGATGTCACGGGCTGGGACAAACTTGTGGATGAAGCTGTGAGCAGCGAGCCTGTGCCAGCTGCAGCCCAGCCCCGGTTCGCTTCGCAGTCTGAAGGCCCCCGTGTCTGCGGCAAGGAGATGGCTGCTGCGAATCCCAGAGGAAGGAGGGGAGGGAAAACGATCTCTCTCCCTTGCTTCGAGAAGTGATGCTACATCGGTAATTACATCATGTAGCTTTCCAGCATAACTCGGTTAGAACCTTATCTTCTCTGTAACGACTACGGTAACAGACTGCGTTGGGCGGGCGGAGATTTGATTATGGGGTGATCTCAGTCCATTTACGAGGAACAACGTGGATTTGGGGTGCAGACAAGAGGCTTTAAACCACCTGTGCTAGGCAGTAAGAATTAGATTTGCAGAAGCGTGATCACGTCTGTGCCTTTCTGACTGAGTTGTCAGTAAATCACGCTGTACACCCCCCATCCTCCCTTCTCCCCCGTGATTTTTGCAGGATGACATGCCCTGGGTATTTACTTTCCTAGTCAGGGTGTGCATTGTACTTGCAGTTTGCTGCCTTATTAAAAAATAAAAGTCTGCATGTTTTGCAGCAGTTAGATTAGCTGAAAGCAATTGCCAAAAGGAGTCAACCACCCTCCTCCACAGTCTTGCTGTTGCTCCAGACCAGCAGCTACAGTTTTTAGGAAATACTCTTCCTGAAAAAACAGCCTAGCAAGCTAGTCTTGTCAATAGGCGATAAAAATGAAACTCTTCCTACATTTACTCTCCAGCAATTAACTAACAAACCATTGCTCCAAGCAAACAGTTTCTTAGGGATTACTGTTTAATAAAAGGATAGCAGTGGGAAAATGATCCACTGGAAGAAACATAAATTACAGAAGATGCTGTAACATGGTTTCTGTGTGCAGCCACCTTTAAAATAAATGTAAATAAAGGAAATGGGCGAAGCTGAAATTTATTTCATTTTTCAAGTGATGAAGATAAAACAGAATGGTCCAGATCCATGTCTGCATGATGGGTCAGAGCAATTAGTAGACATTACTGGTAGAAATCCCACTAAAGGAAACCAAGAAGAGGCCTGATTTGCCTCTTAAATGCCCCAAAGAAGACTCGTGGTGGCAGGTGCAGCCAGCTGCTGCCACCCCTACCAATTTTGCTGCTGCTGTAAGGGAGCTGTTTGTCACCTGGAAGAAAAATCACACACCCTACATGTCTTAAATTGCCCCATAATCCAAAGGCCAACTCATTTTCAGCTTCTGTTAAAGATAACAGCTTTAGCATTTCCCTGACTGTTTTGTGGCATCCCATGTAATACTAGACAAGGCAATTTGTTAATCTGCCAACACTGGCATTAAATATCCCCTTTTGTATGCTGACAACACATTAACAAGAAGTCAGACCTATAGACTGTTTTCCTACTGAAACTATGAAATTTGGTGTAGACTTCATTTACCCATGCAATGGAAACCTAATAGCATATGAAAAGCATTAAATAGAATTTGCGGTAAATGTCTTCTTTGAGTCCTAAAGATATATTTGTAACCGTTCAAAGCCCGGTTTGGCTCTGAAACAGCTGCACAGAGAGCAAAGCTCAACTTCAAAGCAGCGGAGGGTCTGCTTTCAATCTCGGGGGGCTGGAGCAGGGACCCTGCGTAAAAAAACAATTTCCCCCAGGTTTGCTCTGTCCCCAGACCTCGCTTGCTGGTAACAGTGCCCTGACCCCATGTGGATGTGGGAGAAATGCTCAGCTGTGTCATTTGGATACCTCTGATATTTCCATTAGTGCAAACAGGTAATTACGAAATGGTGAGAAGTGGTAAATAATGCAAGAGGGAGCGGCTGTGAGCTGAGACAAAAGCGATTTCCAGGCTGCCACACTTTCTGCTTTCCTTGCAATTCCTGTAAATTTCCTGTCTGGTTTGAGATAAGAAGGGGTTTTACTGCATCTTCTCTTGTACTTAAATATGATATTGTTCTTGCTTTGTAAACTGCACAAAAAACAGGTTGAGGCATGGACTGGAATAAAGACAGTTCAGTTTCTGTCTGAGATTAGATATAAGCCTGGATAAATTGTTGGGAGTACTGGCCATCAGCTGGTAACCCCCCAGGGCATCATGAATCCATCCCCTGCCTGTAGCTGGAGGCAGAAGCTGGCATCGCGGTGTAACATTGGACCTCTTGGACCAGGAGGTCTCTGAATCAAGTGAGACACACCTGCAGCTCTCCCAGGCTGCCTGGCAGGCCCTGTCTGTCCCTCTTGCACTGACAGCTGCTGAAAACCTTTTTATGTTGTTTTACAGCTACAGTAAACTAGAGAAGTGCATTCAAATCTTCTGTGCATTTCTCTTTCTTTGTTCCTTATTTACCTAGCTATGTCAGTTGCTGTCTTCTCAGATATCCCTTTCCTCCTTGTTTTGTCCAAACTGTAAAGCTCAGAATTTAGAATATTCAATATTCAGAGATTCCTCAGAAGTGCGTAGGCACTACAAATACCAGGTGCATTTCCAGCCCACGGATGGTACATTATCACTCTTCCGAAGTCACTGTCTGCAGCGCTCACAGCCTTCTGCAGAGGAAGGAGAGATTCTGTTGCCCATAGAGACTTATCCAGCCAAAATCCGACTCTGCTTTGAAGTTTAACCAAGGTATCTCATTTGGAAGATAGCAGTCACATAGAAATAATTTGGTAGCAAAGGTTCTAGTTTCAGACTCTGTTCTAGGAATATCCTTGAGAGAATAACGTCTCTTGACCTTATTGTTCCTGCAGACTCTCTGAGGCCCATAAAACAAGCTAG
This sequence comes from Anser brachyrhynchus, assembly GCF_964034855.1. Classification (NCBI taxonomy): domain Eukaryota; kingdom Metazoa; phylum Chordata; class Aves; order Anseriformes; family Anatidae; genus Anser; species Anser brachyrhynchus. The sequence goes on from NC_137718.1 coordinate 2,112,474, forward strand.
CATTGGATTTATGATGATCAGCAAATCCCGTTATGTGACGTAGTCAATATTAATGAATCAAGATCCACATGTACCTGATACACACAGTGAGACACCGATAGAGCTGGAATGTTACAAAAACTGGAGTATTACTTTACTTTGAAAGTTTAGAGGCATTTTTTTTTTTGTACATTTTCATAGAATTTCTTATGTTTGCACTGCAAAGCACTGGAGGCCAGTATTTCAGATACAGTTTCTGTTGGTCAGAAGTGTTTTTAACCCTGACATTCCTCGGGTTCACTCTCCAGGTGTGGGCTGGTTTCTGTGCAGCGCTCTCATCCCAGAAACCAGACACTTTGCCTCTGGGCTCTCTCTGCCACGATCTGTGCACGGGAATGGAGAAGAGGAAAGCTGGCTTGCACAGAGCCTCCCAGACAGGGAGGTCGGGAATTGTCGTGTCATGGACTGTGTCCAGCAAGGCTGTGGTTAAGGTGCTGAGAACACAAGCTCTGCGCTAGCTCTGCTACCCAAAGGAGCTTTCCAGAGGATTGCCCAGCCTTTCTTTCTGCATTAATCGTCTCACCACAGACGGCTGGCCAGAGATTTTTCTCTCCCTTTGTTTGCTGCTGCCCAACTACTTTTGCAGAAGTCAGCGAGCCGTCGCTCGAGCTTCTGGGCTACAGACAAGGTCGATACGCTCCACCGCTTCCCACCTGCCGCTCTTTGCATCGAGAGCTTTGGGTTTTGGGTTGCTGCATGAGGAGCAGCCAAGGCAAGGGGACAGAAGCCTGACCGCCAAACCATTTTTCCAGCTGGGGCTTTACATCCTCGCTTCCCCCAGTCCAACCATTCAGGTGTAACTTTTCTCAGCCAGTTAGCCCTTTGCAGAGGATGGAGATGTGCCTCCTGCTGTCCCACGCTTTTGTTTCCCTCTTTCCCCCTGTACTAAGCCTCCCCCGGTGCTCCAGCCCCTGCCCAGGTTGTGTTTTACCGAACAAAGCAGTCTTTCTGAACAATCTTTTAGCCCTTTTGGTCAATTGCTTTGAAGTTGTTTGTAACCGCATTCAGCTTGCAGCTTGAAAAGGAAGAAAGAAGAAAACAAAAGAGAGATGGCTTGGCTCCTAACTGACTTAAGGCTGCAAGCAGCTTCTTGTCAATACTGTTTTCTCTTGAATGGTAGCTATCGGCTGTGTTAAAGCAGACAGAAGACAAACTGGTTTAATAAAGGAAACTTCTTGGAGAACCTTTTTCTTTCTTGTTGCCTCTGGACCAGATTCAAGACTCCCTACCGGCATCGATGGATTTGGTTCCTTTTCCTTCTCTCCTTGGCTCACTCGTCCCTCCCTCCTGCCTTGCAGTATTTGCCTTGATACATTGGCTAGACTGGGGGAGCTTTTACTCAGTATTGCAGTGGTGATTTAAAGCCTCGACTTGGAGCAGGACACTGGGGTAATAATCGGTGTCCAACCAACCCAGGAAAGGCCAGGGCAAAGCTTCTCGGCAATTTAAGCAGAAAACTACGTGAGAAAGTAGGAAAAAGGAGAGATCGTTTGTTCTGTTTTGGAACTGATGGTCAGAAAGATTTTCCTGGGCTCTCAGAGGGCTGACATTGCCAGGGGGCTGCTGCAGCATCGCCCCCCCGGGGTGCTGCTGCCCCTCTCGGAGGGGCAAACCAGGGGGGGCAAAGCAAAGGTTTCACTTGCCCAGCTGGCTGGAAAGGAAGCTCTTATATAAAATGTTCATGTGTGTCAATTCTGGGAAGAAACTCTTGCTTTTCAGATATCTGGAAAGGCTGGAAATGTCTCTTGTCCATTCTCTCTATTTTTTTCTTCCCCAGCTTCCCTTTGAAATCAACACCTTAAATGCAGAAGAAAACCATCGGAGACAGAATTCAGGGGTAGTCTATTTTGTGCTGCTCTCCTGATCTGATGCAGAAATGGACTGGCAAAATCGTTGCCATTTGCAGGCAACACATGGTTTTGTTTCTTTAAATATCCCTTCAAGAGCATAAGCTGTGCTCCGTCCTCAACCACCAAAAAACCTGCAGACGCGACTGCCTCGGGAGAAAGCTGCTACCGGGCACACACAGAAAAGAATCTTTCATTTATTTTTGTTTCTATTTCATATGTTATTTATTATCACTTGCTTCCAGGTATATTTGCAGCCTCCCCAGGGGCCATTGCTGGAGTGACATTAAATGAATTTACTCAGATGCGGCTGTTTGTGATGCACTCTAATTTTAGACTTGGTCTCCCTGGATTCTGTATTTGGATGCAAAGAAGTGACAAGCACTCCTCTCTCTTTTCTCTATAATCTACATGCAGAGGGTGGGAGCAGTTCGGATTTTTGACAGGAATGGGCGGAAGATGGAGGGGGAAAAAAAAAATGCTTCCTAGGGTCACAGTTGCCAGCTCCAGCAGCAGCAGGGCTGTGACAGGCAGAGGGGCTCCGGGTTGGGATTTCAGCCAGCCCCTGCTTCCAGGTGCTGCAGCAAGAAGCCTGTGGATCTCCCCCATCCACTCACAGGAACCCGAGCCACCATCAGCCCGTTCCCATGGGAGAGAATAACAATCAGCAGGGAGTGAAAAAATGCTGAGAACAGGGGAGGGTGAAAACACGCTGGTGAGGAGAGAGAAATGGAGTTGCAGCAAGAATTGCTGCCGGGGAAAGAGCGGGGAGGGAGCCCAGCAAGAAGAGAGTGCTCACTGGCTGGGAATTTTTCATTTAGGGAAAATGTCCATCCCTGATGACAGGCAGCCTGGCTGACTGGGTGAGTCTTAGCCGCTGGGTTTCAGACAAGCCCAGCTACTCCCCGTCACTGCCTTGCCATGCAGTGGTGCCCAGAGTAACACTGACTCTCCTGTTTGTTTGCCACTACGCAGCTCATTTTCCCTTTCCTTCCAGGAGGCTGCCCAGGGCTTGGGAAGGAGCTAATATCATTAGGAATAATCACGCTGAGTGCAAATTCCTATTAGCTTTATTGCAGAACAACCGGGCTGGACCCTACGTGAATTACATCTGGGAAGCCGAGCCCTTTCCCCAGGTCTGTCTGTTCCACTTAATGTCTGTTTCCAACAATGTTATTCCATTACAGAAAACTAGAGTTAGGAGCCCTTTTGTTTACTGTGTTATACAAATTCAATTTGTCACAGAGCTGGGTGTATAAATTAGAAGTGAAGGATGTTAGAGAAATTAAATGATAAGGCCTTTGCCAGCTCCCTTTGCCACTAAGATTCAGCTGATAAATCAGAGCCCCCAAGCAATATTAGGTAAACTAAAATAAAGCTATAATGTAAATAGGTAGATAAAGAAGTCAGTAATATACAGTGTGCAGATAGGCATGAACATCTTGGATCCCCTTCTTTCCTGCCCTTGCGCTGCAGAAAACTGGGAGGAATGTATAAAGCAGGTGGGATGTTCCCCTTTAGCATATGCAGGCTCCAGCAGGTGCAGCAGGAGGCAGAAACCTCACCCAACAGATCCTGCTCAGCCTCGTCTGCCCTCCACAGACCTGCTACACAAGCCCCACGGAATGTACTGGACATCTACTTCCCTTTTCTGCCAGATGTTCTGTGCCTTTATTATGAAGCACTCATGCTGTATGCTGTCCCTAATAGGCACGGATAAAAAAAAGGCATTTCTCCAGCTGCTACACCGTTAACGTACTCTTAAACCTTGAAATTTGCAGATTTTTTCCTCGAGATTTTGTTACACTTTACCTGTGACATCCTTTATAGCACAGTATTGTAACTAGGAGATAAAAACAGATTTGAACCTACTCTGTATTACTCGAGCTACTCAGTGCAATTTGAGAACATCAGGAAATTGAAACTCCTTTAGAGCAATGGTGGTAGCACTGTAGAGAAGAGTGGTTGATTTTCTGCTGAAGTTCAGACTTTTTATGCATTGCAGGGGACGTTAATATTCCTCTGCTCCGAAAGCAGAGAAGAGCTGGTGGAAACAAAGCATCGCAAAAAGGGTGATGGAAAGAAAATATACTTGATGTGGCTGTGGTGGCAAGGCAAGTCACACTGAATGAGATCTTTAAGCTCAGCCAGTGTTTAGGGGAGAAGGGGCAAAAGGAAACTTTCTGCGTTGTTTCCAGGGCCAGAGAACCAAGTCTGGTGCTTTCTTGCTCAGAAGAGGATCACAATAGTGGAAAGAAGAGATTTTCCCCTTCCCTTTATATTAGCTAGGGATGTCACAGGACACTAACTCCGGGCATTCTGCAGCAGATAAAGTTCACATCACCATTATTCAAAGCAATGGCCATCAGCAGGACTTGGAGGCCGTTCTCTCAGCCTGGCACACCGACTGCAGGACACCCGGCCACGTCCTCCTCCCTTGGGAAGCTCGGCTGAGCTCCAAAGGGCCGCAGCATCTCTGGATGGGGTGGCTGATCCCCCCCACGAAGCCAGGGGAATACAAGGAAATACACTTCCATCTGTAACACAAGAAACTGCGTAGAATGAATTCCTTATAGCAAGAGGGGGTGGGGAAGGACTTGCAAGCAGGACTTGGGTCCTGAAGCTCTGTCGTGTACACTAATGATTACCAGACTCTTCGTAACGCAAAGCAGCGGCTGCCTCATGGAGCTGCACGTTCTGCCTTGGTATGCTGCAGCTCTGTTCCAGGGTAAAGCTGGAGCTCAAAATTCCAGTGGCAGGACTGTAATCTCTTTCCATAAGAAGATTTAGTCTCTTCCTTCCCAAGCATTTGGACTTGAGGTGAATAGAAGCAGAAAAGAGCAATTCTCCGGTTAATTTTTGGTGACAGATGAATGGAAATTGCAGAAGCATTTACAACTCTCCAACCATTATATCCTGTATGGGCTCAAACTTTCATGTCTAAGTGAAATGTATGAAGCTGGAGTTACCTGGCTCTCAAAGGATCTTTCCTTCTAAGGGCAAATTCCCTTGCTTCAATGAGTTGGCTTTCTTCAGAAAAGCTTGGAATTTTTCTTCTTTAAATTCCATTCCCAACTATTTTCATTACAAGAAGGGCTAAAACTTGCCTTCGGTACTTGGGCATTAAGAGGAGAAGGAAGAATAAACTAGGAAAGAATTGTTACAAAAGACAAACCAAATTATTCAGCTGCTGTGACATGGCCAGAGGGGAAAGTGGAAGTTTCCTGGCCTGACTGATTGAAAACTCCATGTGTGTCATTCTGCAGAGAAAAATATCAGATAATTTACATTAACTGTCAATTATGAAAATTTCACTTTTCTAGAAGGAAAGTAGCCCTGCAAATACCTCACACTTGCTTACGTTGACTTATTAAAGTTTCACATTCGCTAGGAATGTCTGACACCTGAACCTGGCCCCAGAGCAAAGCCCTCACCTGTAAGCGTGATGAGAAGAGATTAAGATAAATGATTTTCCTTTTCACCCCTCTCCCTCCCACCTTCCCATTTATACATCTCCATGGGCTCAGCCGCTGTGACAGAGATCCAGGCAGACAGATGCTAAGTGGGGAGGGGAGGAATCAAAAGTTCCTGAGGGAGCTACGAGCAGGCTGAGCAGTCCCCCTGTACTGCACAGCACATCTCTCTTCTGGTGCTGGGCTACCTGGGGTAGCACAGATTCAGGACCTGGTATACTCGCAGCCACATGCAATGCTCGGTGAATGTGCTGAACTCTACAAACTCAACACAGACCTCTGTTAAGATCCTGCTTTTAGGTCCAGCCCCAGGAAAAGACTTCGAGCAAGCTTCAAGGAGTAACCCCTAGGTATCAGCACCGCTCCGAACTAGAAACATCCCAGAGGCAAGCGGTCATTGGACTTCTGCTGAGGACCTTCACTTTTTGTTCCTCTTTGTTTCTATGATTCTACCATTACATCTCCTAGGTTGTTTTTTCTGCGGGATAAGAATATTCTTTACCTGTAAAGAGAGGATTGAAGAAGAAAAGGGGAAGTGAGTCAGCAGATGTACCTTCCTGTGTTATCCTACAGATAAATGCAGAAGTCTCACCAAGCTCCAAAAGCTACAAGGATTAAGAAAGGGCTTTGCATATACCCAGCATCACAGGGCAAGAAGAAGATTTGAGACAACACTAGGGTCACACAGAGGGAAACATTAAGATGCATATGCTTAAGACAGCTTGCTGGGAAAACTAGCAGAAGGCAGACACACAGCAGAACAAAGAAGGGGACCAGGGAGCTGCATCAGAGCACTGATTGCTGTGAATAGAAGGGCTTAGATCAAAATAACAAGGAAAGACGAAGAGGCTGAAGCTGTGAAGGTGAGAAAGGAGCTTTCCTTCAGCCTCTCCAGAGCACAGCTTGGTCCTGTAACTTAGAAGTCAGTGAAGCTGCTTAACGTGAAAGTGGTCCCAAATTTGAAACTATGCAGAAAGATCACACCAGATCCTGAGGTTTTTTCCCCAACAGGATGGAACAGTAAGCTACCAACAGGTTTGTTTGGGTCCTGAAATCTAGTGGTTCATGACCAGCATTACTACTTCTTCTAGTAGAGACCAACAGGAGCAGAACACACCCCTTAGGGACCAAACAGTATCCAACGGTTAGCATAACTTTTCCAGTTGATGGCCTATATCAATTTTTCTGACAACTTCCTATTTCACTATTTATTTTTTAAAAGCACTACACCATTTCCAGCAGCAGAAAGGAATAAAGGATCTTTGAGCGCGCAGTGTTACTCCTCTACAGCCTGTTTATCTCCTTCCTTGTTTTAAAGCAGTCTCTTGAAATCTCTCCAAGGCAGCCCCATGTTTAAGCACCTTTGCTGAGCTGAAGCCCTCATCACCTCGGCTTCCTCAGGCTATCAGACGATAAGCGATGTAAATTTTACCTTGCTCGGATGATGCTGGAATAAACTAATTAAATTAATAGCCACAAAGTGCCATCTACCTCTCTTCAAACTATGAATGTGCTTCCGCAGGGAAACTCCTGCCAATGAGCAGGTGGAGCAGCTCTCATCCAAAGGAATAAAGCACTTCTCCACTGACAAGGCTGGATGTGCCAGCTGCATGCCAGAGGGGGCTGCATGAGCATGGGGACCTGTGAAGTGACTGGCTGCAAGGGGGCTGGCAAGGGCAGGACTCCAGTACTGGGATGCAGTATTTATCAGGCAGGTCTGCAGGCTTAATTCATCAGCCTAATTGTTGTTAAAGTGATTATCTTTTAGCCCTCTCACTGCACTTAGAGTTAAATGTGTTTCAGCTGGCACTGAGCTCTGAGATTAATATCCTGACACTGTGGTTTTCCAAGAGCCCAGGGTGTCGGAGGAGTTCCCTGCCCTGCTCTCTTGCAGTCATCAAGTTTTTAACTCCTTTGAATATATTCGGATGTTCCAGCCAAAGTCCTCAGGAGCAAGAACAGTATTTTGCCACGTGTTTATATTTCATGCACTGAAGGCCCTGGCAATTTTCCCCATTGCAGTTGATCCAAGCCCACGTTTTTTTTTCAGAGAATAGAGTAGCTCTATTTTTCTTCTGCATGGAAGTAAAGGAAAACCTGTTTTAAGAAGTCAGAGCAATCCAGCATTCCTGCCATGCTTTTTATCCACAGGGGTGCAGGAGGGATGCGATGGCTGCTGGTCTGCAGATGCCCCGAGCAGCAAACCTGTAAGACCTGGCTCCTGCTGGTGTGTGGCAGCGGGGCCTGGAGGGCACGGAGCCACCAGCCCTGTCTCAGGCTGTGCCTCTGCTCCTCGGGGACCTGCAGTTATATATGTGGTCATGTGCGCCTGCGGTTTTTAAAACAAATGTGCAGATTATATTTATTATTCAGCATTGGCCAGATGGCCAGGAAGTGGAGTGTGCCGCTTCCAGAGGGCCCTGCACCGAGTGGTATTTCATAAAGAATTAGAAGTCCCTGCGGCGACATGAAGTGTGTCGCATTTAATTCTGGGCGTAGCTGCTGACCTGGCTTGAACTCCATTAGGGAGCATAAAACAAATTAAGTACAGTGCCGAACTCGGAGGCCAAGGTCCGCTGAATCACGGAGCGTCTCAGACAGCAGACAGACAAGCCTGGAGCCTGGCGTTACTTGTTTCAGGGAGCGCTGGAGGAGAAAGTGATAGCACTGGGAGTGGAGACAGGCAGGGGATTTAAGAACTGGAGTGAAGTGAAATAAGAAGATGGTGGAGCTCCCTTGGTCACCAGCTCTACCACCCGTCTCCTCTGCTTGCCTCCATGCCCTGAGCCATGCACCCCTGCCCTGCAGAGCCAAAAAAAAAAAAACAGAGATAGGAAAGAGCCTCCCTTGCTCCTCCTTAAAAGCTGCTTCTGGCACGACATCTGCAAAACACTGACGGCTTTTCCTCCTTGGGCTCTTGCTTTTTGGTATCACAGCTTTGCCATTGCCTAATACACTTAGAGAAGCTTCTACCACACCAACACACCTAAACAAACAAGCAAACCAAGCCAGCAAGGCAGTTTTTTTTTTACAGAGGTATCTCTGAATATACCTATAATATCTATAGCTTGTTAGTCACTTTACAGGGGGCAGGAACTTCACTTCTTTTCCTTTTGTGTTTAGGAAGCTGCTCATACCACGCACTCTCAGGTCAGAGCTGCTGGTGTGAGGTCCTGCTACATAGCAGATAAGTAAATTAGCAAATAAAAATGTTTTGCTCAACTTTGGTGCCTTCCATTCTTTCTATACACAGGACATTTTAAGGATTGTAATTTCTGGCTATTAAACTGTGTGTATAATATAAAATGTTTTAGTCTAGGTAGAAAACCCTAGAAAAGAAACTAGGAAAGAAGGTCTTCAAAAAAATTTTTTTTAATAAAAATGCATTTCCCTAAGCTAAAATGGAATAAAGTGCAGTGATATTCAGGATAGAACAGAGTTATTTTCATCTAGAAATTGACATCAAACGACCTTAACAATGCAGTGCCAGACACCTAATTAAAAGTAAAATTAAAAACAAGGAACATGCAGATCTAATTACATTTTTAAATGGGAAGACATTGAGAGGAAGGAAGAGAATAAATGATTTACAATTTTTTCTGGTGATGACTCTGCAGTTAAAGCAGAGACATCCCCTGAGGATTCCTGAATCACTTAATGTTCTGCTTGTTTCTTAGGCTTCTTTCTATTATGTTTTCTCCATAGAGGGGTGTGTGTAACAGCGAAGAGGAGAGTAGATCCTGGACAAAACATCAAGAAAGAAAATTAAATGATCCGTGCAAACTCCCAAATGACTTCCTATAAGAAATAAACCACATTATCTTCGGAAAACCGGGACAGGCATTGATTCCACGTCCTCATACAGCCCCATTTGAATGGCTATAAAGATGAAAAGCGCTTATCTCCTCTCTTTAGGAAGGGGACATGGCCATTCTAGAATGGTTAAATGTTGGAGTGTGGGGGGTTGATAAGGCACACATCGGGACCAGGGTATCCTGACAGTTACCAGAACAGCTGATAAGGGAGTAATACCGAACAGAGATTTGGTTGAAACAAGAAGTATTCTTATCAAGGGCTGAACCTGGCTGACCTGGATGAAATGTAGCTTCTGCTCCTGCTGATGTTCCCTGAACCATGGGCAAGAAGGAAAGACTCTGAAGGCAGAGCGGCCCCACTGGGGCATGAAAGCAGGCAGAGGGGAATCTTACTCCGGGTGCTTTGGGTTCCAGAGACAGATACAGCCCAGATGAGGCCAGTCCCATGGCACTGGCTCAGCTGGAGTTAGATTTTTGCCTCCTCACCCCATCCGGGGGCAGAGTCCTGAGCACGGAACGTTTTCGTCTTAGAAAGGCTGCTCCAGGGTCTGCTCGGCGCTGTCAGGCTGCCACCTCTGCTCACGTTTGTCACCTTCAGAGTCAGAGTTCTTATGAGGGACTACCTTTGCTGGACACTTTTCTCTGCAGGAAAAATGGGAGCAGAGGGATTATGGCCAACTGGAGAACGAACAATGCCGCTTCTGCTCATCTTTGTACACACAATATATTCTGAAGGATGATCCACGAACTCAGTCTATTTTGGCAGCATCAAAAGGTGTGCATGAAAAGCTGATGGGAAAGAGAAGGACTCTGAATTTCCTACTGTAAACTCTACCTTTGCATTCCTAACCTCATAGACACTCCAGGACATCCTCTTCCCAGTTGCTGCTGTAGCCATAATGTATTAATGTCCAAAGCAGAACCACAGCAGGAGAGCCTGTGATCTCCAGCGACGCACCTGCCTGCAGGAAGGAAACGAGAGGAATCCCATTCCCAGTGAATTTGTCAGAGAGAAGTTTTCCCTCGGTGCTTCCTGAGTTACCCTATGCCATAAACAGCCTTGTTTCATTTGGCTCAGTTATTTATGACTTAATTCTGGGTTGCCAAGGAATGTCTGACTGATGAATATTGCCAGCAGAAGGCTATTTTTATCCTGAGAGCACATGCAAGCCGCTTCCCTGCTTGGCGCCATATTTCTCTGGGGCAGGAAGGATGTGTAGCATCGCATTTATTTTACGCTCCCTGGTAAAAGTGGGAACTTGGTGGTTCCTACGGATGGATGCACGATGGATGCCCCTCGCCACTCCAACCCTGCAACTGGATGCTTGCTGGAGGTGTCTGCCCACCAGCACAGCAGAGCAGCTTACACACAGCCAGAAGCAGCACAGATGTGAAGGCAAGGGGACACGCAAGGAGGCATTAGGAAATGAAAATCCAGCTTCTCCTCCTCCAGGCAAGGACTGAGCAGAAATCAAACCGCCAGTGGTAGCCTCACTCATTGTATAGAATAAATATCTGCAAGCCTGCTCTGACTGGGTGAAGGCTTCCCGTTGCTGTGTGCGTGCACATGTGTGTAACAGGTGAAAGGCAGCTGCATTGTGAAAGGGCTGCACAAAGCGCCGAGCGGAGCCGGAGCTGCCTGCTGGCCCCGGCCATTAGTCAGCAGCAGCAGGTTGGCAGACAGCAGATAAATCTCCCGGTGCACGTGTCCGCAAATAACGAACGCTGCCTTCATGCACTGCCTCTGCTGTGTAATCATCTATTAGCGCTAATTGCCAGAGCCCAGAGCCGAAGTGGCCTTTCACATTAAATCATATGATAAATAATATAAAAGATCTGCTAAAAGGGCAGCTGCGGGAGAAAGCTCCTCCCTGGCTTACCCCTGTGGAGCTGGGTGCAAGCAGGGGTTTGGAGGGAGGGAGGAGAGGGCCCCTGCAGAGCACAGGGGTCCCTGCTGATACCTCAGCACTCACCTCATTGTGGTGCCAGAGGTGTCTGAACCTGCAGCTCGGGGTTTCCCAGGTATTGAAGCATCTCCTGGGCCCTATGGGGACATACAGACCAGCAGTGTCTCCCCCAGGGAGCGTAACGGAGGTGAAGGACGGGAGGGAGTTCTCCACGAACAGCTCTTCACAACACCTCACCACAGGGCACGTGGCATTAAATGTTACCGTTCTGACGTGCTATATGAGGCTCTGATGAGGGGGGAGGAACCTCATCCAGGATGTTTATCACTTACAGCCTAACTGTGGTAATGCCACCGAAACACTTGCAGATGCTAAGCATGCTGAGGGGGCAGGTTTAGTGACTTGGGCTGTATTTTAGGAGCCACACATGACCAGGAGCTGTTTGAAGGATTCTGGTTGTCTCCCCAAAGCAGGTTGTCTGTGCCTCCTCTGAGCCCAGCAACCCAACTGACCTCAGAACTGCAGCTCCTCCACCTACCCTGTCCACAAACCCTGCAGACCCCGCAGATGATTGCAGTGGGGGCGTCTACAACATAACGGGACAGCTTAGATCCTGCTCAGCTATAAAGAATAAACAGAAAGAACACAAACTAATCTGCAAGCGTCCCTGTGTTAAGAAGAAAGGTGCTTCTGTAGGTGCAGCTCACAGCACTGGCCCAAGCTGCGGCTGAGATGCGGCATCCCAAGAACATCAAGGTCAGACCAAAATTAAACCGGAAAAGATCAAGATAATGGAACTTCAATTAAACCCAGATCCATAACAGGGAAGAGTTCCGCACGCTGAACAAAAATCCAATAAAAAATAGAAGTGATCCCTTTAAAATTGGAGACTTCATTTACTCGAGTGACAAAAAGGTTGTAAAACAAGTCAGCATTATGTTCTAACATTGTAGGTTACAAAATCAAAGAACCTCATCCCCATCGTGGGGGTGAGTGGGTGCAGGGAGTGCACAGGTGTGCTGCAATAGTATTTCAGGCCTGAGGTTTATGTCCTTCACCAGGCTGAGAAATCTCAACGCAGAATCAGCTTCAGGAGTCCTGCGTGACAGGCACGGCTGAATAACGGATGGTGGTGCCAGCAGGGATGGGTGTGATGCATAGCACGGGCCAGGGAACATCACCTTCCTGGTAATTTTAGACTGTGGCAAAAGAAAGATTTGAACCCACATCATTCTTTGGGGAGCAAAATTAATAGACCTGCATCTAGTGCTCTCGCCCACCAAGCCTTGCTGAGGGCTGTACTCTTTATATCGTGTTAAAAAAGATAACACTGCAGGAAAAAGAAAGCCATAAATTGGTGCTGCACCACTTTCAAGCAGACAGTTTTTAATCAAATTTGCATTCTGTGCCATTGGAATAGAGGCCCAGTTTTGTGAAGATCTCAATTTCAAAGCTCTCATCAATGGGTGGATTGATTTTGTTTCTGAAGAGCCAATCGCTCTTTATAGGTCTCTCAATTGGACCTGAACTCCTGTTCTCATCCAGCCCCAAGTGGGGCTCATTTTCCCTCCATTCAGAACACGCTCCCGCGCCTTCCTCCTGCACGAACACCGCACGTGCTCCTCATCACCGCCTTTCAGCAGAGGGATTTGTCTGCAGAGCTCTCCTCTGGAGTGGTTTCTGAGGACAGCCTCCAGGAGCCTGACCTTTGTCTCCCTCCCGCAGGTTTCAACCAAACACAGCCCCGTGAGGGACACAGAGCAGGGGGGTCCTGCCAGGTCCGTCTCCTACCATCTCTCGTTCATTTTTCCTATGTGCTTCATTTATTTTTTTTTTTTGTTTTTTGGCTAGATAGATAGAGGAAGGATTATTACACACAGGATTGCTGCACTCACCTCCATTTTAAAGCTCCAGAGCCAGAAATCTAGAAAGCCTGGAAGGAGTAGCTTTTGCAGTCGAGACATTGTGAAGCTGGCACAAAGCACTGACTTCATCCTTGGACTCATTCCTGATACGGAAACAAGTGCTGATTCTAATTTAAGATGTTCGCAAAAGCCAATAGGAGCAGGAAAAGGAAAAACCCTGTCTAGATTTGTCTGAGGTGTCAGAACTCATCTTCATCCCTCCGATGGGGATACCCTTCAAGGCCCTGCCGTGGGAGATATCTGCTGTTGTAAGGGATACTGTAGTCCTGCCAGCCCTCATGATTAAACCATGAGGGACTCAATTTATGCTTTTAATTTGACTTTTTCATGATCCCGATACTTGGTATGCAAATTGCTGTGTTCCTGCCTACCCACCCTTCACCACCTTGTTAAAACCACTTGTCAGTGGTAGGGCTTTGCTGCACGCCAGGACTCACAGCAGTCCTTCCCTGCATGTATTCACAGCCCTCCCTGGCTCGCTCTCAAAGCGGAGGTCGGATGCTTTCTTGCTTTGCCATTTTCCCTGAGCTAGAAGAGCCAGTGCAATCATTTTGTTCTGATCTCCTGACCTACAGTAGCTCAGGTCAGGAGATTTTACCCACTGATTTTCCCGATGGAGTTCAGCAACATGTGGTTAAACAAAGCCGGGAAATTCCTCCTCAGCGGGGACCCTTCCTAACCCAGCAGCACGCTGCCAGAAACTTTTCCCTCCAAGTGCAAGAGTTCATGCAAGGTGCCCTCGATACTGGCTTCCTAGAGCAGCAACAGTGAGGCTGGACCCAGGACACCCTCCTCTCGGGGTGCATTTACAGCACGGACCAGCAGGGCTTTGCCAGCACAGCCTGGTTTGCACAGTACTGACACTGCTGCTCTCTTGGCACAGGGAGAAGGCAAGCAAGGAGGCAGCACTTGGGAAAACATTCAAATACCACCAGTATCTGCAGATTCCCCAGTATCAGGTAAAGCCTAAGTGTTCACCCGCCAGCTGTGCTGCCACAAAGCCCCCGTGCAGACCATAGCGGGACTTGCAGGTTGAGCCAGGAAAGATCTCAACCCAGCAAGAGCTGTAAGGCTGCTGGAACAATTAAGAGTCACCTAATAGACATGACAAAAATACTACAGAGATGGAAAATGACTATTCTCTTTTGCTCTTGGCTGTTGTTTAAGAGCTCCTCCTCTGCTTTCTGCTAGCTTGATATGTCATTATGGATTAGAATAAGTCTGTCTGAGCTGTGTTTGTGTCCTCCCCTTCCCTGTCAAGCACTTGGTGGGGAAGGCAATGTTATTTACCAGGCTGAGTTTTTCCTTTTTTTCTGTTCACGCATTCTCAGAAAAGTTTGCAAACCATAAGCTGACCCACAGCAATCAGGTGCTGATGAAAACTGGAGGGCTCTTGTCCTGGGTCACCCAGCCCTCCGCTGACAGGAGGCTAAACGGCTCTGAAAGGGCTTTTCGCTGAGGCTCTGGGAAAGGCCAGCACCTCCCTGCCCTGCACTAATTCCTCTCCACATGGTTTTCTTAACCCCCCAGAGCCTCTGCTGAGCTCTGCCCCGGCACCGTCCCTGCAGCCAGCCCCCAGTCACGCTGGCGTCCCGGGAGCAGCAGCACCACAGCTGGCAGGGGCTGACCCGGAGGCAGGGACACGGGAGCAGAGTAGGGACAGAGCCCAGGAAAGGGAATGAGGACCCCATAAGTGGCACTGGGGGGGGAGATGCTGGCCAGGGAGGGTGCTTTAGGCAGCTGTGACCGCATCCAGTAGGGCAAGTTACGTGCTTGTAATAATATATTGCAAGAAAGCCCTGCCACTGTGGAGGACAAACTGCTGTTTGACATCAAAGCATGAGGACGGGTGGCTGCAGTGCTCACCCTTTATTTCTGCAGAGAAACAGGACATGTTGAGCAGAAGTTAGGCCACATAAATAGTTACTGATGATTGCCTTTGATTCCAGAGACAACTGAAGTAGTGATAGAGGGGGAAGAAAGGGAGGCCCAGGGCTCCTGCCCTGAATACCTGGGTGCAGCAGAGCCCCTGCCAGGCAGCAATAGCAGGCTCCATCTGCAGCTATGGTTACAATTTTCTTGGGCTGTCAGGGAAATTTTGATTGCTTTTGCTGTGCATGTCTGATCAAACAAGCCAGCCAGTGTGTGTGAAGGAGTTGGAGGGTGGAATAAGTAAAACACCTGAGAAAGATATAGTGAAAAGTGCCTAGAGGCAAGAGAGATGAGGAAAGACTGGAAAGAAGATGAGGACATACGCTATCAGGATACATCTACCGGGTCAGTAATTGTTTTATCAAGAAAATATAAATGCAGTGCTATCAGAAATACAGAATAGAATTGATCCTGATTAGTCTGAATAGATGAATGGTAGCAGGACAGTTAAAAGAGCCTGGCTGTGTTTTTAGCCTGATTTCCAACAGATAGATAATTGCAGGATCTTACTGTAGGCTGTGTATGTACACTTACTCCAGTTCCCAGATCATTTAAAACAGTGAGAAACCGAGCTTGCCTTTCCTTCCTCCCCCCCGCCCCCCATTTCCTAATAAGAGGGGTCCAGACAGGATTACAAGTCTTTCATCTACCTTGTGTGAGAAGAGGAGAGCTAATGAAGGGACTCGCTGAAGTGTGTTTTGCATCTCTCCACTCATATCCGGAACGTAATAGGTCACAAAGAACACACAGAAAACAGGCACAGAATTTGTATGCATTCAAAAAAACCACAGCTCCTGGCCATTCCCTTTCATTTTGTGATTCAGCAGCAAGCACAGAGTGGTGATAAAGCTGCAGTTCTTCAGAGATGAACAGCGTCACACAGATGGCACTTAGTGCCCCAGTATTCTGGCACAAGACGTGCTGACTGGGAGACAAGTCTGTTGCGCTCTTCAGGTCTTTTAGACCAGACACAGGAGATTGTTCTTTCCATTCATAACCATTCACAGCTTATGTGGAGTTTATGGAGCAAAAATAATTGCAGTTGGATGCCTGTCACTTCATTGGTTTTATGCAGTTTCATCAGATCCACTTTGCTGCCCTTTTTTATTTCTGCTTGTTCTGGGCATCCTCGGAGTGCTGCTCCCTGTGCCCCACCACAGCAAGGGTCCTCAGCTGGGAGCAGGCTGCTTTGCTCATCGAGTCTGAGCATCTTTACAGAGAGATCTGCCTCTGGATGACCCAAGCCACAGCTCTCAGCTGTCTTTGGGCAGGGCTCTCCACCACTTCTCTTGGGGTCTCTCCCTATTTCATCGGATTTCAGTGAAATGGCCTGCCACGTGTTGGCACACTTGTTTTAAACAAGTGCTCAGGAAACACTGGAAACAACCAAGTGGCAAATATGAGGGTGACTCAAATAATGTTATAGAAAGAACAAGAAAAAGTAACAAATAAGCTGCTTCTGTGCTATGTCCCTTGTTCATCACAATTCTCCGATGCAAGCACCGTGACCATGAGCAGGGGAAACTATCAGAGCACTAGCAAGCTTCCTACTCAGTATCACTGGAAACAACAAGGTTTAAAATCCAGGTTAGCTCTCGCATGACAGCGCTTCACTAACTGCACCTCTGCTGTCAGACTGCCGGTTTTATGGGCCTTGGTTTAGAGATGTTTATCATATTTATATATATATAAACCTTTACCTCAAAATTTAAAGACAAGAGTATTTTTCACAGCAGTCAGACTCCCATTTCTTATATTTTCATAGGAGTTGCAAGGAAGGAGAACTTCTAAATCACCAGGAAGCTCTGACAATGCAGACCCTACTGTGCAAGATTGCTTTTAAAAAGCACTTACTTTTTATGGTCTAATTTAGGGCGACATTGAATGTTCTCAAGAATACTTTCCAGTTCCTCCAAGTGTTCTGCCCTGTTAAAATGTCTAGAAGTCCTTTCCTACATTAATTCCAAGCCAAATGTACTGTGTGCGTCTTGGAACTGTACCAAATGGCCAAACTTTCAGTCATCATTCCTGGGATAAATTACCTCTCCATCAGGCTGGGTATTAAATGAATTCTGTAGGGACACGGGGACCAGGACTACTTTTATTTCATATACATTAGTGCTGCACTTACTGTTTGACCTTTAGCAGCTACAGGAAGAGTTGTTGTGGTGGGGAGCGATGGGGAACTAAATGCTTTTAAGATCCCAAACTCAGCCAACAAGGCACAGCGGTGTCAGTGGCAGGCAGCAATTTCAGCAGCACATTTACGCATAAGACACTGATAGAGACAGACTTTGGAGCTACCCAGTTCTGCAATAAGCTCGTTTGTCAGGGCTGGAGGGGCCCTGGAAGCAGAACCACTCCTTGGTGCTTGGGCTCCCCTGAAAGGACCCGGTATTACCACAGGCTGCAGTGGCTTCAGTGCAGCAGCTGGAAATTCAGCTCTTGGGGAAGCGAGGCCAGGTCTGCCCTGGGCTCTATCCATAGGGGGACATCCCCTGAACCTCTCGGCGGCCCTACAGCAGGCCTGCAGAGCACAGGCTTGAGAGAGTGAATAGACTTCACCGTAGGAGGGCTGTGGAGCAGGTTTCCTCTCCTTGCCTTCTGTCCCCCGTAACACATGCACGCTGACAGTCGCAGCTTGGGTTGGTACCACGCTCTTGTTTGCGGGAGGAAGATTGCTCGCCCACCAGCCTGGCAGCGCTCCCTGCTCGCCACCCAGGAGGTTCTGCAGCAAGCGGCAGCCCCAAGGAGCGGGCTGGGAGCAGGCTTCCCTGCAGCAACCCTTCCCCACAGCACCCTGCCGGCGCTGCTCTGCAGTAGTTCAAGTCCATTAAATCCTCCTCGCTCTTTCTCGAAGAATTTCCCTGCCTCTGATCTATTTCTCCAGCAATCCACTTAGCAGTGGAGACCGACGGGGGGGGGATCTGAGAGCTGACAGCCACATTTACCCCCTGGTCAAGGCACCACCTCCTCAGCACCTTTCCACCATCACATTTCAGCCCTCTCTGGACAAGCTGACCCTACAGGCCAGCAGCAGGAACATCCCAAGTGTGTTTGGGGTAAGAAGCCTTCCCATCGCATTCCTGAATTTGTTTTTAGTAACTCATTTATTTTCTGTGGCTTTCCCTCCTAAATTATCATGTGCTGGGTAAGAAATGCAGTTCTCCCCCCTTCTTCATATAGCACACAAATGCAGAGCTGCTACTTAGCAGAAAAATAAAAGCTTCCCAGCACCAAATAAAAAGGCTCCAGGCTGTCATCACTTTTGAGTAAAGATTCATGGAGATCTTCAAGCAAGGCTTATGTTTAGGGTACAAGGATACTTCTGACTCTGCTATTTTATTTATTTTTTGATGGTGAGGAAACAGAAATTTATATTTGGGAAATAAAAAAGCTCCAAAGGTGCTTGAAAGCAGATCATTTTACAGCACTCATTCTTGGCTTGCTCCAGCTGTCCTAGAGGGAGCTTGAATAGAATCACTGAAGACCTGGATTCATTGCAAGTGGTGCAGGGAAGGGAAACGAGGAGCTCATCTTGTTACTCTTTCACTAATTGCAAAATTGGAAGAAAGCTACTCATCTGATTCATAAAGTGCTTTGAAATCTGTGACATATATCAGAGATGGGGCCTGTGACAACATCATCCTCCACTACAGTTTGTAAAAAGAAGAAAAGCTGCATCTGGGGGCCAGTTAAAGTGAGAGGTTTTGTGCAGTAGGAAAACACATTGGCTGAGAAAGCAAACTCCAACTCTTTTGTGAAAAAATCCCACGAGTTCTCTACAACATAAAAAGCAAAGGAAGACAGAGCCCATAAATAAATCTACTTGACATCTCGGAAACAGGCATGGTTACACATCAGTCCTCAACCAGCAAGGCAAGGCAGGTGTCCTGGGGAGAGCCCAGGGACAGCAGCCCAGCCTGCCCTTCCCAGCAGCAGCTTGCAGAAAAGGCTGCAGACACATCCTCAGCTAACCAGAGCAAGCA
Organism: Anser brachyrhynchus; assembly: GCF_964034855.1. Taxonomy (NCBI): domain Eukaryota; kingdom Metazoa; phylum Chordata; class Aves; order Anseriformes; family Anatidae; genus Anser; species Anser brachyrhynchus. The sequence goes on from NC_137718.1 coordinate 2,131,401, forward strand.
TTTATAGAGCAGAAAGACAGCCAAGCTAAGACCATATCAATCACAAAATATTGAATCCTCACCAACAAAAAGCATGTCCTAAGGCCAGCTAGGTTTCACAACTGATGGCAAGAGGTGCCTCACGCTAAGCCATGCTTCCCCATCCCTCCTACCAGAAGGAAGAGTTAAAAGCAGTAATGCACGTTCCCACTGAGAGTCATCTCAAGCACCTAAAAGCAAACAGCACTCTCATGAGGTCAACCCACTGCCACATCCGAGCATCCCTGGTGATTTGCAGTCTCTTAAAAAAAAGAGCTCAAACATAAAACAGATTTTCTCCTTACCTGATGCTTCTTGTTTCCCAGTGTCAAACCACTGCCACATCTCAGCATCCCTGGTGATTTACAGCCCTTTAAAAATAAACAAGACTTTAGACTCAGGACAGATTTTTTTCCCTCACCTAATACTTCTGGTGCCCACCCACAGATCACTTGGGCAGATCCAAGAACACAGAGTCCCCTATTAGTTCTTCTGAGTGAGACCTGCTGATCGCAAGAGCTTTCCCCTGGAACATATTTATTTGAACCTTCTCCCCTACTGAAGTGGGATTCAAACAGCTTTCCATAACCCCTTTTATGAGGTACCTCAGCCACCAACACCACATGGAGTGCCTAGACTCAGGTGGCCTAGGTCACATCCTAATAGCAAGCACCCTCTTTCCTCTTACAGTGCTATACTAAACAGGAGCTCACCAGCTGTTTAGGTGAAGGAAGCTCCTTTCCACCATGAGGAATAAGGAGAACCCAGCCACAGTCATCCTCCATCAAAAGGAAGAAAAAGAGCAAAAATTGCATATGGAAAAAAGTCAGCAAATGCTTCACAGGCTTGGATGTGCCTAAGAGCCTTAGGCCCTCATCTGTGGTCATTATAAGGGGTTGGCTACAGAAGGGCATGTCCATGGAAACCTTAATTTGGGAAACAACTGATAAAGAGGCAAATTAACAGAGCCTGGGAGGGGGTATGGTAGGGTGATTGGGGGTACTGCTGACGTTGAACTTGGCTTGCTTGTGCTGGGGCCGTGACGGCAAGGAACAAAAGCAGCAGCAGGCTTTAATTGTACCTGTAATCAAGAGGAGCCTGTGCTACTGGGCTGAACCTTGGCATGCTGGGCAAACTGGGTTGCCAGGTGTCTCTTTTCCTGCCCTAGTGAGACAGCAAGCTTGATGAGACGGCTCTGTGGGCTCTGTTTGCTGTGCACAAGTTCTGTCATCTCCTGGAGCTGCCTCGCCAACTCATGGAGAAGCGAGGAGCGGCAGCAGGCGGCTTTCTGCCAGCCCTGTTCCCTGACTCAGGCTGCTGGCAGGTGGCCACCTCCAGCTCCAGCCTTTGGTACAGAACGTGTGCAGGGAGTGAGGCACAAGCACCCAGGCTGGGATGAACGAAGCGTGAGCGGACGTGTGGCTGTGAGCATTTCAAGAATGATAACCAAGGACACTGCTTCCATTCAGTCAAAAAGCCCCAGAGACCTGTCCCCTGCTACTGCAACAGCACAGGTGACTGCCAGCAGCAGACCCTGCACTCTGACAGCAAAAGGAAGGCAATCATATTGCTAGTGCTGCTGCTTTTTTCTGTTAGCCCAGTGTGAGAGGCTAGAGAAAAAGGGCATAAAACCCACCCAAAAATTACACTGTTGTTATCAGACAAGAGGAACCCTGTGTCGACCTAGCAGCCTGCATCCCATGCTCTGTGCTGCACACGGGTGATGCTGCCTGGGCCTCTTGGACGCACAGACTTTGCTTTAAAAGCATGGAGGTGTAAATGCAAGTGGGTCAACGTGCTCAGAAATATTTTTCAATAAAAAATTCAATCTCCCCTTTCATAAGATCTCACACTGAGCTTTGTTACACAGTTTTGCAACACACGGAAGCCCACTGTTGGCACGTTCCCCCGCTTCGCTCTGCTTTGGGAGCAGAGGCAGAGGACTGCAGCGAAGCAGAGCTATGAACCAGAGGCAATCCATCAGGCAGGCAGGGGCACCTTCAGGAATTTCAGGCACAGCGGTGAGCCACGGCCCTCGGTGGAGGCACTGCCTGCTCTTCTGGGTGCCAGAGAGTTTGGAGCAGCATCTAGCAACGGCTGCTTCTGCTCTGGAGCTGCTTTTAGCTATTTTTAGGTGTCAGGCAAAGAGACACTCAGGGAAGTTCCTGGCATCTAAGAGGGCTCAGCTGCGGAGGAAAAAAAGCAACCTCTAGTTGAGCAGGACAGCCTGCTGTTATCAGAGCACCTTAGTTAAACAGTCCCCAAGGGGATAAAGGGGGGAATTCAATACAAACGGAAAGGTACCAATACCAGGGGAAGGAACCCAGGTGGAAAGAAATGCACTAACTAGAAAACCTCCCAGTGACATGAGGGGAAGCAAGAGTCTGTAGCCAAGTTACTTTGGGGGAAGCAAGTGGAAATATTTATTAGCTGGGAGCAGTACCGTGTCCAGAAAGAGAAGCTGATAGAAAAGCATTTCTCCTTCTCAGAAGAGAAGTGTGATTTCTTCCCATTATTCACACTCCCGTAGCACTACTGACATTATTTCCTGGTGCTCGCTTCCTGCGAGCACCATTGCTCTCCTCCAGAAAACCCAAGCTCCTGGTGGCTGCCCAGGGCTGCCCAGCACAAACTCCTGCTAGGAAGGTTCCTCTCTCCTAAGCCCCAGGAAGAGCCCCAGCTGCAACACGATGAGCTGGGCGGGGAGCAGAGGCTACACCACACAGGGAGGTTGACGGGTGCTTGTGTGGCCTGATCCCTGCTGGGTTTCTGGTGCTAATGCGACCTGCACAAACTTACTGACTGCCCTGGGAGCTTCCTTACCTTGTAACGAGAAGGAGAAAGCCTTGCCAGAGATAAATAGTCTCTTCCTTGTTCCACAGAGAACTAATCAATCCCAGTAGCAAAGACTGTCTGTGCAACCCTACAGCAGCACACCGTCAGTGCCAGGTGCTCAACGGTGAAGGGAAAGGGGAAGCGAGGGGGAGCCTGAAGTCGTTTTTCTTTGAAGAGACTTTTATAAACTGTAGTTAGAAATAATGGTTTGAAAATGCATGAAGAGTCCCTAGCTAGCGCCCCAGTGAACCTGTAGTGATATTTTGCCTCTAAAGCATTTAGAAATGTATGGAGAGTGTTATTCAAATGAATAAATAATACCTCTCAGACTGTTTTGCCTGAAGACCTGCATATACTTTGCATAAGCCCTTGCATTTACAGCCTGGTGTTCCAAGCCCCTCCTCGGTGAGCAAGGAGGGAAGAGCAGGAGAGAAAGGACTCATTATCAGAGCTCCGAGCCAGAAGTCCAGATGGGAGCTGAAGCTAAGGAATGTGGGGGATTTGGCTTACGGTTCAGTCTGCATGAAGGGTGCATCTGTTTTTGTCTTGAAGGTATACCTTGACTTCACCTGCCAACTGCATGCATCTCAAACTAAACGAGAGCTTCCCCTTATCAAAGTGCAATGTATCCTAGTTTTCAGTCCAAATAAGGCTTCACACAGGGAAGCAGACATCTGCTGAGCATTTGCACATGTGTTAAAAAGGGAAGACAGCACTTTCCTGCCCTCCAAAAGCGAATTCAGTACCGTTGGAGGGTAAAGAACACAGTGGAATGGGAGGGAAGCAGCAATAGCGTGCAGATAAGCAGGGATATACGTGGTTGCCATTAATACTCTTGCAGCTGGGAAAGAAGCTGCACCTTTCTAGCAATTACAGCAATAAGTCAGCTTAAGAAGGGAGGCTGCAAGAACTCTGTCCTTTCCTGCGCTGAAAAAACCCTGCTTCAGCTCAACCTTGTGCAAAGCTCTTCGAGACACAAAATCCCTTTGTGTTGTGCAGAAGATCAGGGGGCATGGTCACCAAGTCCCTCCAGCATTTAGGCTGTTTCTCTCCCAGTTTGCAGAATGTTTTGTTTGTTTCTTTATCTAGCTGAAGGTGAAGGAAACGGTTATTCACCGTCAGTTACACAGAGGCTGGAACTTTCCCTTCCTGTTTTCTCCTGCACTTAGAGCAACAGCACGTGGCAGTGCCAGATGCCACACGTTTTTGGGGGTGCTGCATTCACATATTTTAACAAAGTACAAAGCTGCAATACGCCTTGGTACATTATTCATCAAAAGGGCTAGTCTAGCATAATCAGAGCTCTTCCAGGCAACACCGAGAGAATTCTCTTATTATCTGCAATACAATATATAATATTATATACAATCTATGATACAGTGGAGACTGACTTCTGGAAGGACAAACTCTCACCTCTTTCTTTCCCAGAGCCTGCCCCATCCAAGCATTCAGTAGCTGTTTCCTGGCCTTGCAGCCTCAGTGCAGACGCAGATCTTTCAAGCACGCAAGAGCCGAGCACATAATGCAGGGCTACATATGCAGTAAGACTCAACATCTGATTACATTTATGCAAATGCCTATATTTATTAGCATAACAGGAAGATTGTTCTACTGCCTGCAAAGAAATGAGCCCCTTTATTCAAATAGATGTGTCAGTTCTGAGCAGTTAATAAGATCTATTCGTAATCCACAGGTATGCACGATAAAATCAGGATATTTAGCACTTTAGCTGGCAGAGGAAGTGCTAGGAATATTGGTAGCATGTAACTTAGAGCAATCATTAAGAGAGATATTTAAGTACTCTTCAGGGTAATTCTTGACAGCGGAAGGGAACCCAAACACACTCCAAATCGCATTCCAGTTTCAGCTGCCAACTCTTCGCTGTAGGAGCCAGCAGGATGGTGACGTCCCTGCGTGGTGCTGTGCTGCAGTGCACCAGATGAGATCCACAAAGTCGAGGGGGAAGGGACAGCTTGGCAGAAGAGAAAGCACTGTCATCATTTGCTGGAAGAGTCCTGAGGACCTGCTAAGGATAAACATACCTGGCTTCTTACTTCGATTCCTTGTGGATTATAAACTTGGATAAAAGTTTGGTTGGACACAACATCAGCTTCTGTTTGCAGCTGCTTTCCCAAGCAAAGGCTTTTGGTGTCTAACTTGGATCTTATCAACATGAGAGAGGAACAGGCCGGGTTGCACTGAGACAACGAAATCTCACTCTGATTTACTTCGTGGGGGAGAGAGAGCCGGGCAGTCATGTGTTGGCTTAGCACAGTTCTTGCCAGCCGGTCCAAGGAGAAATCAGGACTACCAAATGCAGCCCCTAACGTACAATACTTCACTGGCTCCCATTGTGCTTGGGAAAGTGTCTGGGATCCTATGGTGGACACTAGAATTGCTGTTTTCATTTTTTTCCCAATTAGCTGTGAAATTATGTTTGCAACCTGCTAAAATGCCCACTTAGACTTCTGGGTAGCAAACATCTGCCCATCTGCCAAGAGGTTTTCCAGCCGACATTTATCTAAATAGAGAAATCAGACTGCTATTCACATTTGATTAACAAACACAGACTCTAATTAGCCCATGTGATTAAGATTCATTTGAGAAGTCACTTTAACACATACATAAAACCATCACTCCTTTACTCTGTGATGATGATGGCGAGGAAGAGAGGTCCTGTCTCACTCCAACTATGCAAAGGAAAAGCAGAAATGTTTGAGAAGGGCACTCTAAGAGCAAAAGGTCAAGCCAGTGCCAGGGTAACTCCACTGGTAATCAGAGTGATTCTCCCACCGAGCAATCTGTTGCAACAGGTCCCTAACACAACTGGGCTCGGCAGGAGAGAAGTCACCATTTCTTACCAGCCCACCAGAGATATCTACCTGGGTTCTCCTAAGCTCTGCGATTACAGCACAGCAGACAGGTCTTTATACATATTCTTAGGGTCTAGATTCTAATTCCCTGGGAGAGTACAGCTGAGATTCAGGATCCAGGTCTCCCTGCACAGAGATAGGAGCCAGGCAGAGAAATTTGCCGTGTAGGAAAGAATCCCATGTTCAAAGCTGCTGCAACTTTACTGTAAGAGAGCCTGCTTAAAGCAGCGTGCTGTGGACCACTGCAGTTCTCCCACAAGACTTGGGTGTCAGAGAATGTTGTCGCTTCAGTGTTGCTAAATAACACGTCGCCTGTTGTTCATATGGTTCAATGCCGCAATTACTACAATCAATTTGATTTGTAATGTGTCCTGTCTTATGAATCACTGAGTTATTAACCTTAACAATGTCAATGAGCTGCTAGTGTAATTGAGTCTCAGCAAATTAAGGTTTGGGGTAATTATTAAGAGCTGCTTTGTACACAGGAATATATTAATATGTTATTGATGCCATGCGATTATACTCTTGCACTGAGAGAAGACTTCAGAGTGACTGTAGCAAAAGATATAAAGCCAGCCCGAGCAGCCTCAAATGACAGTAGGTATGTTGGCATATTGATTATAATTCCCTTGCATTTCCCTTGTCATATTTATATAGCACTGAGTAATTTAACGTGGTGGTGCAGAACTTACAGTTATTGGCCTCTTTGCTTCCCAGATAACGGGCTGTGACAAGTGAGGTTTCTCTGTGAGGATAACATTCAGCCCCAGCACATCCTAAGGGTGTGAATACCAGGCTGGACTGAAGAAATAAAACGGGAGAACATTAGACACAGCTTTCATCATATTTCAGTGTAAAGGCACAACCCGCAACCTACTGAATTTTCCTTCTAGGGGGATCACTGGGGGAGTTATTGCTCCACGCTGGTTAGCAGCTGTTGGTGTGAACACTTGTGTGGCATTAACATTTTTACTTTAATTAAAATATATGCAAGTTCAAAACAAAACAAAAATTGAAATGGCTAAAAAAAATCCATCCAAAATCCTGAGAAAGGAAAGAACTGAAACCCAAACAAATATGAAATACAAACGACAAATTTTGTAATGGCTTCTTCAAAAACACAATACCTGGAAGGATTTTAGAACTATAGGTGTTACAACAGGACAATCTGCTCTGTCAGTTGTACATGTAAAAATATAAGTACCAAGAAGTCTATCATTTCTTTTGTCAGCAGAGAATCACCTGCAATCATCTAAGCTCTTTTCAAAGGATTCAAACTGAGCCGAAGGAAAAGAAAAGAAAAATAAACTAGAAAAAAGGATGTTCTCGTAAAAATACAGCGTTAGAGCTTGTTGGATTAGTTGCTGCTTCTTAATATGAATCTGCATTTACGATGTTGTATTGCACTTCTCCTACCTATGAGATTACTGTCCTTGCAGGCCTGACACTTAAAGTGCTGTCACACTTTTCTGGTGAGAGAGATTATTTCCCTGTACAAACACACCCTCCCCGTATGAGAACTGTGATAGTGAAACTGGCTGCTGGAAAGTGAGAGGCAATTTTTCAGCTGCCGAATACGGTTCTACTATCTCCATTTAGAGCAGAAAATCTCCCATTACCTTGGCTGTGCAGAGCATACAAAAAAGCTCGTTTCATTTCCCAGGCAGGGCTGGATTTGGGGAGATGTGATATCAGCTAGAAGTAAAATATTTATGCAAATATTTCTTCCCAGAGCAATCTGTATTTTTAAAGCTCTCTCCTCGCCACAGATATAATGTCTGACTGTCAGCACTGAGCCTGCTGCTGGTCTTCCTAGAGGAGTCATCCGCTGCTAATGGCAAAGATTGTTAGTGTCACTTGCCAGTACTAAAGGTTCCCCTGAATTTGTTTGGTCTGTTGCTGGTGATTATTCCTTTCTGCAGGCTGGGTCTGAAGGAAAAAGAAAATTGGACACATTGTCCTGGGGAGTCCTGCGGCACAAGCAAAAGGAGATAAGGTACAAGGGGAAGGGAAAGTAAAACCAGCTATCTCGTTGACAGCTGTCTCCGACAGTGCAAACACTTCCCTGTTGCTCCTCTGTTGAGGGTCTCTGTGGCCAATACAGATTTCTGTGCTGTTACTGATCGGTATTGCAGATGCCCACAGTAGCAACCAGGTGGGAAGTTAACATATTGCTGCAGCAACACTTCCTCAGCCTAATTGAGCTGCAGACTTCAGTGTGCTATTTGGCTCCTTAGCGAAAAAACAGCCCTGTCTCCAAAGTGCCGATTGTCTAATAAAGAGAAGAGATAGCACATGGAGGCACTGGAGTCCACGCTAGTGGAAGAGGGTGGTGGCGGGTGACAGGGCCTGATGAACAGAGGGGCAATGCCCTCATGGTCACTCAAAGGCTGGGTGAAGCCAGCTTACCTCAGTGCTGCAAGCAGCCCTAAAAACGACTTGTGAAAGGGGCTTTGCAAGCACCAGCAAGCGGTTTTGAATAGACCTACAGCAACAGCCAGTTGGGGTGAGAGACGGGGATGCTTTCTAATTAGGAAGAAAAGGAATTGTTCTCCACTAGTCCCCCCTGTGATCTCACCCCTTGTGCACAGGCAGGAATGTTAAGGCACTGTCACAGAAAGGAGCGCATTGTTCCTTGTGTCTCTTGGCAAGGGGAGGTGAGGCACAGGTCAAGCATAAGGATGGGCTGGGGCAGCCCATGGGGCCCAGCAGACCCCCTGGGTGCTCAGCTTCTCTCTCCAAAAGCCCAGCCTGTGGCCACCAGCTCCAGGGGAGTCCCAGCTCCTCTGGTCATCGGCCCGGGACCTGCCCAGGGCCCATCTGAGTCCTTCCTCGCAGTGATTAAATATGCTGTTCCTAATAAGTGGTGACATGGCAATTTTCTCCATCATGTCAGTTGTCAAGGGGGGACAGCGGATTCCCCTCGCAGCCCAGAACTTCACTGTCAGCCTCCCTGAGACACGCTGAGGAGAAATAAATCAATTACGGGGCCCAGCAACTGCGATCTGCTTCACAGCAGCTGCCCCAGACAGATGGGACAACACTTCTGGCTCAGTGCTGACAGCCTCCCCTGGAGCAGAAAGCCTCGGCGCTGTGGGGCTGAGCGATGCAGAGGTGTTTTTCCCCTGTAAAATGGATCCCGGCCCCCAGCTGCCCCTCACCCTCCTGGGGCTGGCTGGGTGCTGGGCAAAGCACAGCTTGGGGGCTGTCTGCTCGCAAAGCAAGCACCTGGGTTCCTGCAGTAGTGGCATGGACATACAGTGTATGTGCCTGTTTAATTGAGAAGAAAAGGCAAAGCTGATAGCATAAGAGTCTTGTGGGATGTACAGTCAGCCCAGGCATCAAGTGATGCTCTGTGTTGAGCACATGGGCCAAGTGATCCCACTCAGAAATTTGCTCTTAGTTTTCTGAGGACTACTCATCAAAACAGCCTTTTTATTTCATTTTTTTTCCCCTTTGTATTCTTCACTTGCATCTGTTGTTTTCAGGGGCAGAAGTGCTCGTACAAAAATTCCCTGGTTTAGAAATCCCTCCTGAAATTAACCATCTAGAGCATTTGAGCCTGATTTCTGAGGATGTCTTCTGGCCAGAAGCAGTGGGGATAGTGCTGATTTGTAAGAGTTAAGTGGCTCTTGTTGGAATTATGGGCTTTAATTTTCTGTTCCTCTTAGCATTCATTTACTGACACAACTAGCCGCTTGCTACCTTTATTAGTGCAGTTGGTGGGCAACTTTCCAAATCAATTAATGTTATTGTTTCATTTCTTAGGGCTGTAAAATCACAAGATTTATAAGAAATACGTAAGTCTATGAAGTATGCCATAGAACTATGGCAGAGATGGAGAGTAATTAGATCAGCTAGAGCCACTGCAATCCCATCTGCTGAGCATGTTCCATTAAAATACCTTTCTCTTTGCTTCAAGAAATATTATTAGCTTAAATATCACAGGAAGGGGGGAGGAAAACACAACGGGTTTTCATATTAATGCTTCTCAGATACATTGGAAGGGGAAATGGCAAACAGCTCTTCTCTCTTGGGGTGCTTTTTCCCGTTAGAGCCGGTATCCTAAATAAGCGGGACTTGGCACTGAAAGCAGACCTGTCAAGGAAGTGCCCTTGGCATTGGCTTGGCGTTCTTCCCCTTTGGAGAACAGCTAAAAAAGTTGGAGGGGACCAGCGAAGCAAGGCCATAAGAGGGATGACCAGGTCCCTGGAGGCCTGATCTCCTGTGAACTGACAGAGGAACAAGCTGTGGGGACCTGAGTGGCCTCCTGGTTGTGGAGGGACCGAGGGGTTGGGGTCATATCTGAGGCACCTGGAGAGAGCTGCTGACGGCATGGGCCTGTGCAGAGAGACCTGCAGAAGGTTTCCTCTGGCCTGGAGGTGCCCTAGGCTAAATGCTCTCTTGTATCACACCACAGTTCAGACTGGATGGGATCTCTGGAGGTCTTTAGTCCAACCCCTGCTCCGAGCAGGGCCAACTACAAGGTTAGATAAGTTTGCTAACCTGACACGATGGATAAAGAACAGGTGGGATAAGAAGGACAGTGGCAGAACAGGCAGGTGTCTGAGTGCCTGTGCTCCTCTCCAGGTGCTGGACTACCTCTAGATATGGCCTCAAATGCCGGAGAAGTCTTTAACTTTGTTGTACAGCAGCAGGAACAGTAGGGAGTGTTCACGAGCTGTCACGGCTCCAGCGCACACTGCTTCCATTCATCTTTTATCCTCAAAGAATAAATAGCCTGAAGGGGCTATAATAATGGTTAAATTGTGCAATGTAAATTAAAAGCAAAATGAAAGAGCAGAAGCCACTGAGACAGTGGAAAGCATCTCTCAGCAAGCAGGACTGAAATCAGCCATCCCAGAGTCCTCCAGGTGGGTTTGCCCCTGGAGTGGTTTTAAAGGTCCTTGTGCATTAGCGTGCTTTTTTTTTTTCATTGGTAAGCTGAGGGAATGAAAACTTCTTTCTCCAACCCTCAGTCTTGTCTGTCTAGGCTTAGATTACAAGTCACAAGGCCCCGTTCTGTTCTTCTAAAGCTCTCTGTGATGGCTCCATTTGAAAAAAGCATTCGCCACGGACCTCGTGCCGCTGCATGCTGTTGTACAACAATACCTTGGTCCAGGCGCGGTTTGTTTTCAGTTTGCATTGAGTCCTGTCTTCGTAACTTGGATGTCGGACCGTACAGCTTGCTCAGTCTTAGTGCTTTCTCCATGACCACAAAAAAGCGAACCGCTTGGGGTGGCTGCTTTACTTGTTATCTTTAACAACCTAATTTTGACCACATAGGCAGATATCAATTCAAGGATTATGAGAGGGAACAACAGCTTAATAGTTTTTAATGTTTTTTACCTTCCTGTATCTTCAGTGACATTGCTTTTCTTTTTCTTTCTTTCCTGAATCAGCTTACCAGTGGATAATTGGATCAACCACCAAAAACCCCAGTTGCAGAATTCATGGAATTATTAAACCTTGAGTTTGGAGGATTATAACCAGCAGGTGATTTTAATTTGCTGCAGTGGTCAGCAAAGGTAAAAATGATGTCAATACATTTGTAATCTTGTGTCGCTGCCTCAGTTATTTAATGTGCGTGGAAGGAATAAATTGTGGAGCAGTCTCTTACGGTGTTAAAGGACAAAGATTAAAGAAAAATTGACTGGTCATTTTAAGTATGAGATGCTTGTATCTAAATGTTTAACATTTAAATTTTACAATAAAGTGATGCTTTAAGGAGTTACGTGCCGATTTGTGACAGGAACATTAGGTTCATCTGAGCTGAAGTGCTGGAGCTAAGCACTGCCTCAAAGACATCTTTGTGCTGCATTGCTAAGCAACCCCATCCGCAGCTCTGTGGCCTGTTAATTTCAGAAGTAAACTGCAGAAATGAAACTCCCAATTTCGGGAAGGGGATGAAGGAAGCAGAAATGTTAATTTTGTCATCTGTTGTCTGCTTTTAAAGGGGGGCTGCAAAGTGGCAGCTGGTGGGATGGATCGGAAGTAATAGCCTTTTGCAGCCAACAGGCTTTCCTTCTTCACGTTCAATGCCTGGAGCTTTCGGGATTACCAGACTCCAAGAGGAAAAGGAAAGGCTGATTGACTCGCCAGGAGGGGAACGGGCGAGCGAGCCTTGGGCTGACCGGGGCCAGGAGCAGAGCTCACGGGGAGCTTATTACGGGAGGAGAGGGTTTGGTTTGGGGAAAGTTCAGTCCCCAAACGCAGAAGTGAGGGGTGAGCTAGCCAGGATACAAAGAGCAAGAGAAACACACCAGTAGCAGGATAAGGAATTTCCTTTAAGATATCCGGGCCCATTCTGTATGTGTGGCCTGCAGCCCTGTTTTCAGGCTGATTCCGGTTGCACTGGTGACAGAGGCCAGGTGGGCCCAGAGGATGGAAGAGTGACTGAAAAATGGGATGCTCTTCGTCTGGAGCATAAGAAGCACGAGTATTACCTTGTCCAGGTCAGAAAGAGTCAGCTCCATTTACTATGGCTGCGCTTGTCTTTACAACAGGGCAGCTCAGCTTTATGTTTGTTTGTTTGTTTTCTTAAATTGATTCCCAGCTCACTTGGTCTGAATTGGAGGTATAAAATGAAACGAGAGCACCCACACTCCTCTTAGCACCAGTGAAGCAACACTGTTTTAAAATTTTGCCTTTAAATAAATCATGCTGACCGTCTTGTACACAAAAAAAAAGAAAAACCAATCGCTGAGATAATCTTTCTTCCCCTACACCTGGCACGATCCTTCTTACAGAACACAGAGCAGCAGCCAAAGGGTTAAGGGAGGAGGGGGGACGTGTAGGTAATTCGGGGTAACCCTTGGAGCTGGGTGAGTCCAAAGAGGAAAAACACCTCCATGTATACACACATCCTGGGTGTGATAACGGAAACAAAGCTGCAGCGATACCAGGGGAGAATTTAGTTCTCAGGTATCATATTTTATTCTAGGAGGAGGAAAAAAAAAAAAAAAATGATGTGAACATTTTCCTCTTAATATTGTCAGACAACTACAGTAGCCATGGCAACCAGAGGAGCAAACGTCTCAGGGACTGTATGTCTGGTAAACATATTCTCTGGACTCCCATTTATTACGTTATTAAATAGCATGTTTGCGCCGAGACCCAGCACAATATATTATTACACTGTTATCACTAAGGGCCAAACCCACTGGCTGAGCACTGAGCAGAGTTACCAGGCCTCGATGCAGAAATTACAGCCCGTGGTCCAGGGACTCCTTGTGGGAAAACAAAGCCGGCAGCTCTGCCAACAGCCCAGCCTCCCGGGAGGCTTGGTGGCGAGGTCGGTCCTCTCGCTGGGGTCTCGGCATGGGGGCCAAGAGCCTGCCATCGATGCCAGAGCTGCTCCTGTAGCTCTGGGAAGAAAAGCCCAGGCAGGCAGAAAAGCCTTCATCGGCAAGGTTAGGGCTTGGTCCTGCCCAGACTTGGGAGCTGGGAGGAGGTTTTGGTCCCTGCTCCCTGCCTGCTGCCCAGCTGTGCTGCAAGCCATTAGCAGAAAAAACAGGAGACTTCACACTTCTGCAAAGGATTGGCTCCAGATGTTATAGCACAGCCCTCTATGTCTTTCCTGAGCGTAGATGCTGAAGAATACATTTTACCATTTTACTGCTCCCCACCTCTCCTCCCTGCTGGTTGCATTGCAAAAAATAACACGAGAAAAGCAGTAAAGCTGACCCCAGGTGTAGAGCGAATGCAGCTCTGGGCAGTTCAGGAGCAGGAGGCTGAATCCTGTAACTGTTGTTCAGTGCTGCAGGTATGCGTGTAGATGAAACAGAATCCTTTCCTGCACACCCCCACGGCGTGTGCTTCTCTGTGGAATGAGACAGGAGCCCTCGGCTCTGGAACACCATCCAGCTGGGCATTACCTCCCTCCAGGTCCCCGTCCTCCTTGCCCCTGTGACAAACCCTGCTCTGCCACCTCTCACAAACGTTGGCCTCATCTGCTTAAAAACCAACAGTGAAGTCTTAGTCTTCCACTGGCTTCTCACTACTCCAGCAGATCTGCTAAATACTGTTATTATTGTGGTAGGTTACTTGAATGCAAACCCTCTCAAGACCTGAGAGTCTAGTAATTTCCCTTCTGCTCCTACAAGCGTTGTTTTAGGAGCTTTTTCAGGCTGGAGGCTCCATTCCATGCTAATCCCATAAGCAGCCCTGTCAGGTTTCATGGCGGGAGTCAAGAGGGGAATGAAGAAGAAATTCAAGCAATGTGCAGCCTGCCTGAAAATCCAACCTGAGCAGCCCCCAGACGGAGCCTTTGTCCAAGTTTATTTCCCTTCAGCCGCCGGGTGCAATCAGCAGATGTGGCCTCATTTCAAAGGCTGCTTTTCCTCGAAGAGCAAGGAAGTGCTTGTTGCTCTGCTGTTACTTTGCCTTTGCTTTTCTGCAACAAGTCTGTTTTACGGCTGGCTACCAAAGGAAACCTAAAAAGCTCTGCCTCCTGCTGCACTGCTCTCGAAACTATGCTGTCTTGAAAGCAGAACCTTGGAGCTTAGCAAAAGTTCGCTGAATGCAGTTTCTTGAACGCAGTAGTAAAAGGTTCACGCACAATTATTTTTAAAAAGGGAAGGAAAAGAAATGAGAATTTAGCATGCTCCTCTAATAATCAAATTAACTGTAACTTGGCCTGCTGCCCTTGTCTTGCTAATTTTGACAAGTACGTTTTGGGAATTAAACAATCTAAGCTGAGGACCAGGCAGGCAGCATGTAGGCTTCTCGTTTTAAAAAAAATAGACTTTCAAGGGAGCATGAATGCTTACAAAGCAGAGACACACTTCTTCTAATATTTTTCTTTACAAACGCACTGTTTTTATCCAGGGAAACCCACTGAGAACAAGCAAATCTGGGGCACAAATAACAGTAGGATGCAGAAAGGGATAGGATAGCTGTGCAGAGAGCAGGGCTCTCAGCACGGCACAGCGCTTCAGGAGCAAGGTTCACTGAAAGGTTGAATTTGATGTTTCACTCCTCCATTTCGCAGTAAAAAACAAATGTCTTGATGAAGAAAATCCCCCAGAGGAGAGACCCTCTGAAGGGTCCTTGCCTCTCCCAAGGCAAAGTCAGGTCCTGCCTCTCTCAGACGGGCATGGGAAGGGGCCGGGGCAGGCAGCTAGGGCACAGAGGCTTTTCCAAACCAACCCCTCTCTCTTTCCCCTCCCTCCCTCAAAACAAAGGTTTTTTCCTCCCTCCTTGGACTTCTCCTCAGCCTTCCTCATTCCCATCTGATTCTAAATCGGGACCACACCAAGACGCTGTACACGGTGAGCATTGACTGAGCGTTCAATAGCAAACGTGTTCTGATTTTCTCCCCTTGATTAATTTTGTTAGAGAGGTGATGAACTCCACCTCTGACCTCCCCTCCCCGCCTGTCAGTCGGCTTCCACTGATGCAGGCAGCTTTTAAGCGACTCTGGTAACTCAATCATCCCTGCAGAGCCTTTTTGTGGCTGGGAATAGAACATCTTTTGTCCGCAATGGGGAAGTGAGATTAATGACTCTGAGTGGCCCCAGCGATTTCAATATTCATGTTGTGGGTAAATGTGCTAATGCTGATGGAGTGACCTACAGCATCATGTTGTAACATCGCTGATTAACTCCACCTCTGGTTCTTGAAGTCTAAGCTGGGAGAGCTCAGTTGTGTGGGAAAGGTAAAATTGCTTTGCTCTTTCCTTGCTTCCCCCATTTCTCATGCATAATATCACTGCTGTTCCACTACTTGCAGCACTGCTTTTGAATACCGCCGTGTTTTGCAGTCCAGATGTGGAAGCATCAGGCTGTGCACCTGTATGAGGCTTGGCCCACCTCTCTGGACCTTGGGCTTCACCTCCTCTTGAAGCCCAGTCCAAAGAGCAAGTATCTCAGCCAAGCCTCAGCACGAGATCTTGCAGTGCTCCGGGGATCTCTCTGGCTGTGCTAATTTCACCCTTG
Organism: Anser brachyrhynchus; assembly: GCF_964034855.1. Taxonomy (NCBI): domain Eukaryota; kingdom Metazoa; phylum Chordata; class Aves; order Anseriformes; family Anatidae; genus Anser; species Anser brachyrhynchus. The sequence continues at coordinate 2,147,065 of NC_137718.1, forward strand.
GGGCACCAAGAAACAAACAGAGCTCCTCTCCCATCTTTTCTGATCCACACCCTTCCTACTCCTTCACCTGCCAGGGTTTTTACCTTTCCTCTGGCTCCACCTTGACGAATCAAAATGCTTTCTGGAGCACAGTAACTCCTTGCTACCTGAACACCAGCCTTCATTCATTTCCATGTGCAGTGGGAGCACCTGGAAGCTCTCAGTGGTCCTAAAAATTCCTCTGCTAAGCACTGTGCAAACAAGGACTTAAAAAAAAAAAAAAAAAAGGCAGGTTTTGCTCAAAGATTTGACAAAGTATTTAACTTTGTCCAGAGCTTGATATAAGAATGGAGACTTTACGAAGGCTGCCAGCCAGAGTTTGGGGTTTGCTTATAATTTGTAAAAGGCCTGGGATTTAAGGGACAGAAATAAACAGAAATGTTGAAAAATTTGCAGATTTCCTTTCTATTAATAGCATAGGGTGTTTAGATAGAGGAACAGAAAGAATCCTAGACAGAGGTGCTGTGGGGAGCTGACAGTCATATAATTTATTTGACAAAGAGTAGTTATTCATCAAACGGGACTGTTATTAAAGGTTCTGGACCCGTTTGGAAGAGCAGAGCTGGCTGTGCTGTCCCTGGGCTGGCTCTGCAACCCCTCGCTGCTGGGAGAAGCCCGCTTGTCCCAGAGGTATTTTGGCTTTGTCCCTGCCATTTGCTGTGCAGAGCTGAACATAAAACAAATCAGAGGCTGCCCTGGGGAAGGTGAGGGGTGGGAACAGGCATAATGTAACCCCCTATCAGGGAAATGAGAGCATTGTCGTCACTGAGGGTTGCCGCTCCTGCAAGAAATCAATTCAGCTGAATCAATGATGCTGAGAGGAGAGAAAGGAAAAAGAAAAAAGAAAAAAAAAAGAAAAAAAAAACCTAAAGCAGCCACAGAGAGCTGTGCATTTGCACATGCACAAATCACACAAGGGCTTCATTAATGATACAAACCGCAAAGGGAGCACGATGTACCTGCCCAGGTAGGAGCACTTTAATCTGTGAGAAGATGAATCAAAACAAGACTGGAGAAAGTGAGAGAGGAGCAAAGGACAGGTGAGTGGAAAGTAGGCCAAATTAGCAATGCAGGGAAAACTCCAGCAATCAGCAGATGTCCTGGGGCAAAGTCAAAGCCCCCTTTACACGGCAATCATTTTCTTTAGAAGTACAAACTTCCAGCAGCCACATACAGAAAACCACCCCAAATCTCCACTACTTTATCAAAAGCTTACCACCACCCCTCATCCATGCTGCATTAAAATGGACAACCTCTTAGTAGAAGTGGGAAGAAAAGCATTAAAACCAGAAGAAAATAACCTGGCGAGACGGTCAGGTAACAGATGAGAGTGACAGCTCACTGCAGCAGGCACTGGGCACCAGGCTGCAGCCCAAGCACGCAGGGAAGCCTCAGCCTGGGGTCCAAGAGCTCCTGCACCTGCAGCAAAACGCCAGCACAAAGCCCTGGAGATGCCCGAAAGGTCAGAGAAAATAGGCTCCTGCGTTAAAATGTTGTTTCTGTTTCTGAAATAGAACTAATTCTAGGGAAACACAAGCTCTGGTGAACATACTCTATTTCTCTGCAGTGGGGTTGACACAAAACTCTGAAGTTTAGATCAATATTTTGAAACATGCTGACAAACACCCTCTTGTTTTGACTCAAGCTGATCTTTTTGTTGCATTTGTTCTCCCTCTCCAAAACAAGAAGAGTAAATGTGCCTTTCTGGTCAGCCTTCTCCTGTGCCATTCCTGCTCCTCCATTCCGCATCAGATAAACCTTTCTAGGAAACTTTTTTTTTTTTTCCAGTTGAAGTGATTCCATTTAGATTTTTTCAGATAATTTCATTTTTCATGTAGCAGCAGAGGAACGGTAGCATTTTTCTGCCTGCCAGAATCTGGGCCAAAAGGCATAATTACCTGCGCAGAGCCACGGCCAATATTGGAACTAAGATTGGTGACCGAGAGCTGTACCTGGGATTTGTAACACCTCTGTCACTGTCCCCTGGCTGGAGCAGTGCCTGCAGCGGTTCCAGAGCAGGCTGAGCCCTTCTGGTCAGCAAATGGTCCTGGTTACCCTCTCTAATCAGCTAACGGGCAGGTACAAATGAGGCAGGTCATTTTTAGGAGAGCCACAACAGAAAAAAAATGACAGCTCCTCGTTCCCCCAGCTCTAACCAGGCCAGAGGCTGGAGCACCAGCACCCACGGAGGGCAGTGCAGGAGCCACGTCTCAGCCTGCACGGATGGAGATTTGTTACTGGCGCTGCTCCTTCCAGTGCTGTGATGACAGGGAGCAGCAGGGCCTCATCCTGCCCGGGTCACATCACTCAGCCGACGGGACAGTAGCCGCTGGCTGCTGCTAAAAGCATCTGTAACTTAGTGCCTTTGGCTCTTGCTCAAGTAAAGGAAATACAATTAAAGCCAGGAGTGACAAGTCTTTTCCCCAAAAGCTAAAGCACTGTGTCTGTGGGAGTGAGCGGCAAGCTGCTTCTGCACAGACCCAAGGGCCTGAGCTACTCATTTCCCCTCCTTCCCACCGAGTAAAGGACGAGCTGTCCCCAAAAAACAATTCTGAGTTGTGCCCCAGTGCCGCAGGAGCAGGCTGTCACGGGAGGACAGGCTGCTGCCCCTCGTCGGCGCTGGGTGCTCCCCACGGCCCCGCAGGCTCTTCCCTAAGGAATGGGATGCGAAACTAGGTGGTAGGAGAAGAAATGAGACTGGGACGTGGAAGCAGTGCTGGCTAGAAATGCAGGAGGCTTACACGTGCACTGTGGGAAGCCTCATCCTCAGCTTTTTTTTCTTTTTTTTTTTTCTGGGAAAGCTTCCAAGGTCAATATTTATATTCATATCAAGAGGTTTTCTGAACACCACTTACCATTAGCAGCTAAAATCTGGCCACCTGAAAAGGCTGCAAGACAAATCATTGTCTGCTCATCTCGGAGAGCTCCTTTTACAGGCTGCAAGTCGGGAGGCTGCCTGGGCTGTGCACAAGCACACCTGAGCACTGTGCAGGATTTAATACTGCTTTCCGTGATGCTCCAGGGTGGCCTCTGCAGGGTATTCTGGAAGACGATGCTCCAAACGCGGGTGCCAGGACTGTGCTCAGCCCAGCACCATTTCCTGACATATAGGTGTGCCCGGTTCCAGACTATCAGTGTTGTAGACTGAGAAACCAGCTCGCCACGGATTATCCCAGTGGGAGTTACAGGCAGACAATATGCTTTTCTCAACCAAGCCCGCACAAGTGTTGCTCAGGACCTTGCACAGCAGGTAACACACAGAGAAATATACATTAAGCTTGGATTTGCTGGGGTGCTTGCCAGTTTATGAGGATAAAATTAATTAGCAAAGCTCATTAGTTTCAAAGAGAATTTCATTTGGGCTGAATATACATTCCTTGGGCTCTTTCTGCAAAATACAGAATGATGAATTTGAGACTAATCTTCCATCCCAGAGTAATGGTGAACATTAGCGAAGTGGTGAGATTTAATCCAGGGACCGGTTTTGTTGCTGCAAACATCTGGATGGAAATCTCAGGCTGACGAGTTTGGGGGCAGCGTTAGTTGTATCTCTGATGATAATTTAAAAATCTGTCATACAGGGTGTTGGTTTTTTTTCTATTATAGCATGTCTAGTACTAGTTATACAGGATCTTGTGCACAACCTGTGCGTTGCAGAGGTCCCAGATATTAAAACCTGGATGAATTGCTTCAGCACTGTCCTAGCGATGCAGCTTTTGAAGCATGGAGTTGAAGAGCTTTCCCTTGTCTTGACAGGTTTATGCTAGAGAAGATTCGAGATAGCAAATATTTACAGAGGAGATATTAATCAGGCTTCTTATGAAATACAGAGGATAAGACACAGGCCCAAAATCATTCATCAGAACAGCGGCAGCAAGGTGCACCTGCACACCAGTTAGCTCATATAGGACCGAGGCTGGCTGCCCACCCTGAGCAGAGCTGCCCCAAGCTGCCAGGCACCCAAAGGAGCAAAGTGCACCCAAAGCACATACAAAACCCCATGTGTAACAAGCTCTGTTTGGGATATCTTTGCCTATCACACTGGGTTTATACAGTGCTTATTCACTGGGTATTTATATATGTTTATGACGTATCTACACACGCACACCGTTCTGCATTGCGGTCCTCTCATTAGACACAGCTTGTGTACGGATGTCTCCCTGAATTTCCCACTGGAAACAAACGCCAGGGGTGGGCTGCAGCCCACCACCTGCAGGACAGGTCCCTGCTGGGACCCCCACGGGCACACAGGGCCCAGCAGACCCAGCGCCGTGACTGTGGGGTGGGAGCAGCCAGCCTGGCAGCTTCGCCTGCCACGGTTACTGCTTGCACTGCAGACGTGAGCGAGAGCAGAAGCCTGATGTTTACAGCACCAAAAACCTCTGTGGGATCAGATTTATCTCCCTCCTCCCGCAGATGCAGCGGTTATTAATAGGAACAGCCGGGGTACTCTGGGGCAGCTGTTGCAGAGATTACGCCTCTGACTTGAGCTGATTTCTCCTACTTGCTTAAGCCCTCAGCTTCTCTCCTGACAAGTTCTTCCTGACACAAAGCCACCTCTGCCTCGCATCCCCTGGAAGCCGAGTGTGTGGGGGTGTCGAGGACACTCAGAAAGATGCCGTAACGTCTCTGCAAAGAAATCATCCCCCACATCGCTGAGCCTTCCCAATGCCTGTGCTCAGCAATGCTGGGGACAAAAAACCCTTCTCCTAGGGAAGGGACAGGGGCAGCGGCCGCTGGTGGGAGCAGCCCCAAGCCCCGCAGCACAGCGGTGTTTTGCTGTGAAACCCCTGGCTCAGGAAGCAGCTGGGTAAGGATGAAGGACTGGCAGCTGTCCCTAAAGGCGTTGTCCTCTCTGTATGAGCAAGTATTATTTGGTGATGAAGTAGCAAGCCATTTTTGCCCGCTTCTTTGAATGGCTGAACGCTTTGATGTGACATTAGTCAAAACGAGGATGAGTAAGTGAGAAAAACACTGTTCTTGGGGTGGGGGCACAACGATGACATTGGCTGTTTTTAAGCACTTGATGCATTTGCTAGTCTGAAAACGGAGCTGGATTTTTTCTGATGTTTCTTTCTTCCACTTCTCTAACACCTAAAGAAGTCTTACAAATCAGACACCAGCCCTTTCAATTTGTCACCGTTCTGATTTAATCAGGACACCTCCGGAGAAACTACATCCCGATCAAAGCAAAGGAAAGGCAGCATGTAGTGTCCTGATTTCTCTTCCTATATATATTCATGCATATAGAACTATGGAAAGCAAATTAAGTTTGTATCAGTAGGAAAGCAAAGAAACCAGTAAGAAAGACAGCATAGCTCTCGGTACCAAGAAGCTGCTGACCTCCCCACTGTGTACAGCCCTGTTTGTGCTCACTCGGTAGGACCCAGTTTCACACATCACAAAGGTTTGGACATTTCCTCTGAGCTACTGGGGGCTGGGAAGTCAACTGACTTGGCACGGTTGTAGGACCTGGATCCTCAGGATTTTGATTCAATTTCTTTCCATCCATCTGATTCAATTTCCAGGCAGAAATCGGGCATCAGGACCTGCTTCTATCCCATTAAAGGACTTTGTACTCCATGCTGCAACCAGAACCGAGCTGACTTTAAACTAGCTGGGCTGGGTTTCACTTATAACAGCCCAGGCTTCACAGGAGGAGGCTGTAAAACGACCCAGAGACCTGGAGATATACCCGGGCATCTGTGCTGAGCTCGGATTTGCGTGGGATACTTTTGCAATAGTCACTCACACTCTGAGTTATAGCACGGCAGTATCTATCATGCATAGCATACAAGCCTTACCCATCTCCTCCATCGAAATGACTTCCCCGGGCCCAGGGGTTACCCCTGAGAAGGACACGACTTATGGCTGGTAAATGAACCCAAATTCTGGCTTCTGCTGATAAGCTGTGTAACTTGTCGGCTGGAGTTCTGTGTGGTTGCTGATGATATGCAATCAAGCTGAAGCGTGTATAAATGCCTCCACCACGGATCCCTTATTAGGGAATGTTTCGTCTCCTGATGCTCCCAACAGCTTTACTTCACTGTAAGGCAAATTCTGGAAAGGCTTTTAAAGGCAAGGTAGAGTGAGAGATTATGCTGTACTGCAAATCACTCATATCTAATTTTCCCCACCCTTTTGCAACCCAAATCCTTCATGGTTTTTTTCCTTAGTCCTTGTGTACATACAAAAAGACAAAAGAGAGAGGCTTCTCTCCTTGAAGAAGGAGTGCAAATGAAGGAAGAAATAAAGCACAGTAAATTTAGTATAAAATGGCATTACTAGCCTCAAAGGAAAAGCAGCCTTTATGTCTCCTGTGTTTTGAAGTGCTTGCTGCTGTTCATTACCAGCACTTTTTATGCTGCGATACATGGTCCTGGCCAAGAGCTGCCTCCCATCTGCTAGGTGATGCAAAAACACGCTTAAAGACATGCTCCCTGCCTTGGATGCTGTGCTCCAAACAAACAAGTCAGATAGAGAGAACTGAGGAGTTAGAAAGGTGGCCGTGGGTGGCCAAGAGCTGCTGCTGCTCACCCAGCCAGCAGCATCCCTCAGCTACATTAAAGGAAATCAGCAAACCAGACCAGTTCCTCGGTGCCCAGCAAACTGGGCGCAAGGGCAGCTGGTTTGCCTCGGATGTCTTTGTTGTTGAGATGCTCTCAGGTGCGAGGCTCCCATTCATGGCAGGGCTTTGCAATGAGAGGGGAAAAAAAAGGCAAAAAAAAATCCCTAGACAGCTCTCACAGCAGTTTTTCCACCGGACATCAGTGGTGCTTAACATTTTTTTTTAGAATAGCATAAAAAAGCCCTCTCATCATGGCAGAGCACAATTACCTTAGTTGCGAATGTAAAACAGCAATACAGGCTGCATAACGAGAAAGTGCTCCTGAAGTCACATCCTACTGGAAATCCTACCCGTTTCCAGCCTTCTTATATTGCAGCATTCTGCTGTGCCAGCATAGAAGAGGTTTTTTAAAGTTGTTTTGCTGAACGCAACTCCCCGAGCAGCACAGCTCCTGGAAGAACCATTTAATTACTTGTAAATCAACAGACTGACCTGCAGCAGTCAGGGGAGGAGGGGGGAACAGTAACCAGGAGGCTAGAAGGCCTGAAGAACCTCGATGTGCTCCTCTGCAAATGCTCAGAGGAGACCTTAGAAATGGGCCAGGGCTCGCAGATGCATGGGAAGGCTTGTCCCTGGGAGAGGCACCGTTGTACTGCCTGCAGCTTCTGCAGAGGTGCCCACACGATTTTCAGCTACAAAATCCTAAAGCAGAGTGCTCACCCAAGGGCTCACACCCTCCTTGGCCCAAACCCACATTGCTCTGGTCCCCGTGCTGCTGCACAGCATCCAAGGCATGCCCTCCCTTGGCAGCAGAGGTCACGCACGGGTGATGGTTCCCAAAGCAAAGGTTTTCCCTCCCAGCCCCGTGTCTGGGATGCTGAGGACGACGAGTGCAAGGAGCTGTGCTGAGCAGGGGCTGAGCCACTCGAGGTTTCAGAGCACAGGAAATCAGGATCATCAGCTGAGCCTGTGCAAGTTCTCTGCACACTCACCAAAAAAACCTTTCTGATGGAAATTTGGCTGCCTATCCGGGGAGAGGAAATCGATCTCATCATCTGTTCTTCTTCTCGCCTCAGCTGGGAAAACCTGAAAGCCACCAGCAGTTCCCCTCTGGGACACGCAGAACAACTTGAGACAGATTCATTGAGGGGAGTCATCCGAGCAGCTTCCCCTCCAAGTACAGGAGCGACGTTTTGCTGACTTGCACTTGGGTTTGTTTCACAGCTGCATTAGCAGTCATCGCCTGGCTGGCACATGGGGACCAGCAAAACGCAGCTCACTTCCCATTCTGGGATCCAGATTTCAGAAGGCAAGCGATTAGCAGCAAGGATTTTGCAGCAAGACTTTCCGCAGTAGGATGACCCAATAGAAATAAATAATTCAACCCAATTAAATCAACAGACCTTACAGAGTGCAAACAAATATCTACCAAATATGCCTCCTGGCTCAACTGTGCCTAAAATTGTGATCAGCGCACTCAACTAGCGGTCATAAATTTTCAGGCTCATTTTTTCTGCGTGTCACCCAGAGCCTTTGGTGGGACGGCGCACTATTTATCGAGATCCAGAACAGGATTTTTCAAGTTTACATGTACAACTGAGAAAATTCAACAAACATTTGACAAATTCCTACCAACTAGGGCAAAAAGGAGCTGTGAGAGCTTATCTGGACTCCGGTGCCCCAAGGCAGGATCAGCCTTGCCTGAACTGAAGTCTATTACCTCACGTGATAATGATCCTACCAATTCATCAAAGAGTTTGTTCCTTGAACTATCCTACAGCTAGAAACCTTTTCCCAACGTCTATCTTGAAACCAAATGCTGCCGAATTTGAAATATTAAAAAAAAAAAAATAAAAGCAGTGGTCAGAAAAGTGACGAGCTCTGGCACTCGGACTGAGCAGAGGGGGAAGAGCAATGGCCACTGGTGGGGGACAGCCGATGGACACATCTGCACGCCACCCACCCGAGGAGCAGCTGTGCATAAATAAATATTTATGTGATCGTTTCACACGAGTTCCATCAAGCTTTGTTTCTAACCTTAGAGTTTTCTTTCTCCAGCGCAAGGATTTCAGCAGCTCCCATAAAATCTCAGAGCTGACGTTTCGGTAAACAACTCCCCAGCTTTCAGATCTCATTGCTGCCTCATCCCCCAGCTCCCCGTTGCTGTCTGTACTCGTGGATATGCTAACGAACAGGAGACCTAGAGCTGGCAAAGTGAGAACAGAAATCTATACCTCGCCGTCTCTGCAACTCCAATTCATGCAAGGATATAATTATAATTTCTGGCACCTCAGCTGAGCTGCGTTGATGTCCTTCTCAGGCACTGTAGCAGATTTTATCAAGTTTTTAACAGGAGTGTCATGCACTGATTCATCATTAATCATTTCACCATGTAACAGATAAAATATTTTTTAAATCCCAAACACCACCAACTCAAGCAGAGCTGCGATGCAGTTCCACCGTTCATTAAAGGATCACAAATTGATGTAGGGAATCATTAATACGTTGTATTTAATTATATTGTGTGCTGGTCACTTAGCGGTTCCTGTAGCTCCAGAAGACAGACTGCTGATGGAAAGGAATACATTCAGAAATTGATGAGATTAGTCACATAATTGATTTTGATAGCATCTGAACATCTTCAAACAAGTTAAAAAAAAAAAAAAAGGCAGCAAAAGGCTTGGACAAATTGTGCCACTCTGTATCTTGTCCTGTTTTGTGCAGGCATGGAAAAAAAAAATGGAACCCAGCAATGTCTCAATCCCTGTCTACCCTAAGGAAATTCTTCAGCACCCATGAAATGCCAGCCTGCAGCTCACCCGTTTATAATAGTCATGTTCGAGCAGTCTGAACTGCCTTTGTTTTGGGGTGTGGGGGTCTCGTCCTTCACACACTGCCTTTTTTATCACAATGTCACGATGCGCTTCTGAAGAGGATGGTTTACAAAGTCCGTGCAGAGATGCTAACGACCCAGCCCCTGCTTTCAGAGCAGATTCCTACCGCTCTCACCCCACTCTTCCACTCACTGCCAGTTCCTCCCACACCTTGTGCGTGTCCTGGAACCAGACACAGTGCCAGGTCCCCAGGGGAAGGCAGCAAAGCCACTCGCCCCAAGCACAGAGGCAGCGATGACGCACAGGAGACAAAGTTGGCATTAAAGTCAGCACTTTGCGGTCGCAATACTTCCTGTCATCTGCAGCTGCTGAGCAGAGCGAGGCACCCTTCTTGAAAAACAGCAATCACGGGCTGCTATCACATCTGCCAAGCCCTCAGCTCCCTCGCATTAGATCCCCGTAAAGCTGGGCTGAGCAGATCTCGAGGGAGCTCCGACATCCTACTCACCTGCCTCGTTTCGGTGGCAATTGCCTTAATCAAGCCACAGCTCCAGGACCGGTTTATTTTAAGCACTTAAAACAAGCTGTCAGAACCCCGTGAGAAACAAAGGTTTGAAGCACAGAAGGCAGAACGTGTTCAGTTGCTCCCGAAACAATCCCAGCCCACCGTGTCTTTCTGCGCTTCCCACCGCGGCGCGCTCAGCACTTTGCAGAGTGAAGTGGCTTGCCAGCAAAGATTCAAGGGCCTCGATAGCAATTCACTCACATCAATAAAAATCTTGCTACCAACTTAACAGGCATCAGATCTGTGCCTCCTCGGGACTCCCCCTCCCAACCCTCCCCACTTTAGTATCAGAGCTCCTTGAAACTGCATTAAGCTGCACAAGTGGCTTCTCCACTCCTCTCCCTGCGAGGAATAATTCAGTTCATTCTTATCACTGCTGTCTAGATCCACTTTGTAGTTTTGTTTTTTTTTTAATGTATTTATTCATTTCATTTGTTAGACATGCAGGGCTTTGCCTGAAATGACAAGGATGCAGCAAAGGAGAGCGGAAAGCTGTGACCAGATCCCATTGTGGACTTCCACATCACGACCCCCTTGGGTTTAGAAACACCGTAGCAGGAGGTGGGACAACCCCAGCTATTTCAAGTGATCCGTTAGGCATCCCTTTCAGATCTCACAGTGCCTAGAGAATAAAAAGTGAGCCTGTGGTGAGCTCTTAGGAACTGGGGGGGGAGGCAGAGGTAGGGCTGCCATGTTCCCAACAGCTGCCCCGTGCCTTCTGAGGGACACGGAGCCATTTGGGGACTTCACGAGTCACCGCAGAAAAGGCGTCTTACACAAGCAGCCCTGGGGTGGCTCCGTCCTTTCTCGCGCTGTCAGGATTCTCAGGAAGAGACTTAAACCAATCGAAAAGGTTTTGCCTCGGGAATTTAAAACAAAAATATTCCAACCAAACAAAATAACTGACTTAATTAAGTCAAATGTATATAACCAGGAGATATGTTTTCCCAGACTATGGTGCTTATGCAAAGCAGGGAAAGTTTTTCAAATGAACTTCTCAGGCTAAAAATATCTTCAAAGTTCCTGTTAATTTTACATACGCCATTTAAATAACTAGCATGAGCTCCAGCTGTCTTGGGGACTGATCATGGACAGCTTTTCTCTGCGCAGCGTTCCATCAGCTGAGACATTCTCACAACCCTCCTGTTCGGGTGTCAGGAATTCGCCCTCCTGGCATTCGTGATTGAATGTGGGAAGACATTCAGAGGGGCTAAGAGGGGGAAGGCCTCATTTCCACCAGGCTCATCTGGACCGTTTCCAAAAATGAAAACCTTTCACTTAGTTTTAGCAGGTTGTAGCGTGTGTACTATACCGATAGCTGGACCACCTAGCTTAGACAGCAAGGCCTGATATCAGACACAGCTCAGGCAGAGAATCGGACGTGTAAATCTAGCATGATGAGACTAATTATGTGAGTAAGGAATCCCCAGACTGAACAAGCCTTCTTACTGCCTGGCTGCACCAGCAGCTGGTACTAAATTCACCTCTGCCTGTGCAAAGCTCCAGTTGAAGATATCCTCTGGAGACCGAGCACAACCTGAGCAGCTGTTTGCAAAGCAGAGGAAGACAGCTGAAACCAGGGCTTGAGGAGGCTTGCACAGGACACGAAAGGTCTTCAGACTGTATGTGGAGAGGGTTTGCTGTAGCCAGGCAAGATCCATCGGCTCTCCAGCAGGCTGAGTCGTGCAATATGCATCGAGCACGTGCACGGCTGATCTCTGACTCTAGGAGCTGGTGGCAGGCTGAGCCTTGACAGCTCCTGCTGGTTGTTCTGGCCGCCTTTCAGGAGGTGCGGGCACGTTCACAGCAATGCATGGGTCAACCCTTGCCTCATCTAACCCGACACATCAGCTTGAGTGAAACCTGACTAGCAAAGACAGGGAAACCATAACTTTTGGGTAGAGCAGTGGCTGTGGGTATGGTCATTGTCTATTTAAAAAAAAATCCTAGCCTCAGCATAGAAAATGTCATTACAACTGCTTTAACATGGCCACAACCACAGTCAAGTTTTGAAGGCTCATAATTCTTTCATACAGATATTGTTTAAATATTTAATGCTATTAATGATATTCTAATCCTTTTGTAATGAGTAAAGTTGCACTCAGTTGCATTGATTTTAAGTTGCTGGCTGTTTTGTTAAATCTCATTATAGAGAGGCCGCAGACAATGGCTTGTTGTCTACACGGCTGTTTGCTAATTGTCGCCACGATGTCTGCACCAACAGCCCCTTAGAAGCAGCCTTCAGCTCAATGAGATAAAAGTTCATAAAAGAGGCTGGTGTTGCCTTTTTAACAGGGAGCTGCAATCCTATCCTCTCTGTTTCTTTATGCTATAGGATCTGTTAGATCCCAACTCATTAGCCATGCCAGCCCCCGAGCACTCAGCCAACAACAAAATTTTGCAAGAACCTGGGCTGGGTCTCCGCCTGGAGACATCTCAGCCCTGGGCAGAGGGGGACCAGAGCACACAGGGTTGTGCAGGCACGAGGGGGCTGCTCTCAGCAGCGTGCCACCCTAAAATAAGTGGGCATCAACGCCAGGGAAATTGGGGAGTGCAGGTTAGGTGAAATCCCTCAGGATTCTTCCTGCATCGTGTTCTGTTTTGCTTTAATCCCATTTTCTAAATGGCCAGCGTATTTGGTCTAGGCAGATCTAGTGCCTTAACACTTGAGATGCCAGATGCTTCAGAATTCCCAAAGCCTCAGAAAAATTAACAAGACACAGTTTTGAGGTGCTCTTTACTAGTGTAGGATACTGGTTAAAACAGCCTGGGCTATCACCTAAGAGCAACTACAATATGTGCACACACTTTTTCTGTGTTCTTACTCTGAAACTGCTCCTTGAATCAAGCAGGAAGCCCTGGCGCTCAGCAAAGCCCTCTCCTCTGCTATAAGCACGCTGAAATTTGGGACAGGATATTCTGCCTCTGGTCAAGACAAGCGATTTTAATTCTGACGTGTTGATTAGCGCCTTGTTGTGCTCTCAAGTTTTGGCAACTTCTATCAGTGAATGCTGAAGTCTAACCCACGCAGTGAATGGGAACTAATAAGAGGCAATGATATATGGAAAAAAATCCAAATTTATTCCCTGAGGATATGATTTGGTTCCTACTACTGAATGAATGAGAAGTACTGCTTCACTTGTGCAGCTGGACAGATACAGAGTTGGTTCTGTTAGAAACACGGTGCACAAGACAACCATTTCTGGATTTTCCCATCTTTGTTTTTCCTAAGCCTGACTGGCTTTTGGCTCCCTGGGCTTCTAGGCAAATCATTTTGCTAACAAAGCTGACCTGTGAGTAACATTTGTTCAAAATAGAAGTAAGAGCAGGGTGGCCAGCTGAATGCCACGAGTGCTGCTGGAAAGCACGTTTCTGCCACCTGACACAGCTCTAAGCCATAGGAAAATAAACCCGGCTTGCTGTGTGTGAAACCTCCCTGTTAGGTCACACAAGAGAGGTGGGAATAATGTCTGCTTAACCCCTGCAAAGGCAGCAGCTCGCCATGTGCAACGTGTTTTCATTTGCTGTCAGATGTAATTAGCCAGAAACAAAAGCGAGTGGGGACGGAGGTTTTGGGGTCCGACAGGTTATCTGCAGCCAGCTGGAGCGAGCAGACAGTTCCCATGGCTCAGCAGAGGGCTGGGGCAGGACCACCCACACGTCACCTACACGTCACCTGCCTCTATCGTCGAGATGAACAACTTACATTTTTACGGAATCTATTTTGACTGCAAATCTTGGGAAATCCCTAAGTCATAGCACGGGAAGAACATTTCTGCTCTTGACACAGAGCATCCTTCCCCAGCCTCCTGCTCTTTGCCACTGCAGGTTTAGGTGCAGAAGCTGTCAGGGCCTGAGGAACAGGCACATGTCACAGAGCAGACGCAGGAGGTGCTCACCCTACTTGCGTCACGTGCAAATCAGAGCAAGGCTGTTTGTTTCTCATTTTAATAACCTTAATTTCCCCTACAGATTTCTCCTATAGATTTCCACATTAACTAAGTTCCTCATTATGACAAATGCATCCGCCTAGCTGTTCACCGGGACTTTTATCGTCCGCGGTTATTCTTGTTCCATGGACGTGTTCCAACTAAACAACCACCGATGGATCAATAACTCTGCTTCCCAGCTCCCCGAGCCTGGCTGGAAAGCTGTCTGCTGGGTGTGATCCATGCACGTCACCACTGGGGAAGGGAACTGGAGGTGAAGGCAGCAGCAGGAGGTGTGGGGAGTCAGGATCCGTGGTAGGGTTTGTCCTGCAGAGCTCCTCCTGCACGGAGACCACCCGAACTTCCCACCTCCAGCTGCAGACTGAAGCGCAGCCAGGAGGAAAACGCTCGGTGACGGAGAGATCTGCACTCTCACTGCCTGACTGCTGGAAGAACTGTACGTTCAGTGGCTGTGTTAACAGGGAAAGATATTAAGCCATCCTCAGCAGCAGCCCTTTCCCTGGCCTGTGTGATCATTTACAGGGGGGTTTCCTTTCAGGGGGATGGGACTTCATCTCTGCGCTCGGGGGCTCACCTGGGCCAGCAGCAGCCCGTTCTCGCGCTGTCGAAGGCTCCAGCTGGAAGCTGAGGTTTGGCGTCGCAGACGCTGCTGCTGTGGACGTATTTCTGTGCTCACAGCCCCTGTCCCTGTGCAGGGAGCCTTCAGAAGACCTATATACACCTGCTAGGCACGGAGGGGCTTACATCAAATAGGTCACAGATGAGCCATAGACCTAAAATTTGCAAGACACAGTGATAGTGCCTTACGAAGCAACACCACAAACACAGCTCTGCTAGATAAAGCTGATGAAAAAGAACAAAATGATCATTTATTATTATTATTATTATTATTTTAAAGTGTGTTTGCTGTGACGACACACAAGCAATGATCAAATACCTGTTTGCAGGGACAGGCTTACTCACTCCCTTCTCTTCTCTTTTTATTATATGCTTGACATGGCATTTTACAGTGCTTTAATCTGTTTACCAGGCTGAATTTATACTAACAAAAGGAATGTTTAACAGCAGGGTTAATGAAGATTTGCTACCAGGTAATTTAGTATTTGCCGTCACAGATGCAGTGTGTGAAGACTGTCAGTGGCAACAGAGAAAGGGGAGGGGATGGGAAAATGAAACTGCAGAGGAAAAATGCATGTTTTCAGCAGCTGAAACAGGGGCTTCTTCCCTTCGTTGCTCTGCCTTTCACAGAACTGATTGTTCAAAGTCCCCTTCCCATGCCCTAACAGGAGGGCTGCCTGGCCCTCTACAAGGCCTGCTGGTGGCTCAGCAGGTGAAGGGAACGCCAGTTTCTGGGTAAGCAGGACATCGGCTGTGCATTGTGGAGGTGCATGGTCATGCAGACAAGTTTCTCACATTTACCAACGCCAGGCAGTTCTGATTTCCCCAGGAAATCGGTGCCTTCCCTTACAGGTTCTGAGGCAAGTCCTGTGCATGTTCAGTGCTGTACGAGTGACAAGAAGTACTCTTTAATTCTAATTCATGTTAATAAATGCACGTATTTGCAATCAGGCTGATTATTATAGGATCCCTTGAGAAGTTTGGTGAAAGCTAGCAACAAAACGTCCAATTGCTGGGGTAATTCTGAAGGGTGGGAAGATGATTATTATGTTTTTCTTCATTAGCAAGAGTCCACGCCAGTAAAGGACCTGCCACTTACAAAGACTATGTGCACACACTGCAAGCAGCAGAGAAGAGAGAAAAAAAAACATCCTTATGCCAACATTTGGCTGCTCAGTGGAGAAAGAAAATACAAGTCCAGCAGAGAAGTTCTCCTGCAGTTCTGCAAAGTCCCTCTGCAGCCGTCACGCATCTCCTTTGGCGGGGATGTGCATAACACGATGGCGAGCACCAAGAACTCCCTGGGGTAAGCTATCAGATAGTTGCGGTAAAAAGAGGGGCATAAATAGCCAAGCTGATACAGCATTCTCTGCAAGGTACAGACCCTTTTCTGCAATTGCTGAAGGTGCAAACGCGGCTGAGACGAAACAAGTACCTCTAAAAAAATCCTATATTAGTCATGAAGCCAAACTGTCGTGCTTGGATATAATCCTTCTCGGAAAATGCATACAGGGAAAGTGCCTGGGTCAAGGGGTCTTATCCAGACACATTTTGCACCTGCTTCACTTTAGACTTTACTGCATTTGTATACCTTCCACCTGTGTCTCTGGGTCTCTGCTTGGAATTAGATGTCAGTTTAACTCTGTTTTCTCAGCTAGGTCTCTGTCTCTTTGTCATGGTCTCTCTATAACTTGACGGCCACATCTTGATTTCTGCCTCTTAGTGGACTCCTCGTAGACCCGTGCTGTAATTTAACAGTGCAGCACAGTGGCAGTAACAACAGACCTCAGGAGACTGGTGCAGAAACCAGCACGGTATTTTTATGAAGTCCTTTGCTTTGTAGCTGGAACTTCTTTTCTGGATATACCTCAAACCTCTATTCTTGTTAAGGGAATTCGTCTTCTCAGGAAGGAACTTAAAAAAATGAGGAGGGATATAAAATACCTAAGCTCTGCCCGGTTCTCCTGATGCAGTGATCAGATTTGATGGATGCTATCTAAGCTCTTATCCTTGCAATTGTTCAGAACTGTAGAAACTGCCTTTAGGAAAATGAATTTTTTCTCATTATTCTCTGCTAGTTTCCCCTGAAACTCAGTGAAGTCCATCGGAAAGCTTGTGCTGATCCTATGGCTCAAGCCCCAGTAAGGGTCCCTTGCAATCCTACTGTAAAACCAAATGCAAATCAGGCGATCTCCCCGTGCTTTTCAAGCAGTAGTTCACATACATCCCTCCTCCCTGCTGAGCCTATTCGTGGTAATAAGGCCTGCAAAAAAGCACAATCGTTTTTATGCGTGCATGTGAATGCTTTTTGCTAATTCAAAATCATTCGGAATAGCAAAATATATCTCAGGGACAAATATTTTTCTCTAATACAGAACCTGGTAGGATTAGGTGCCAAATGTGTGCTAATGTGAGTCTGGAGTTCTTGCCACAGGGTGATGGCACGGACAGGACCAAGCCTCAGCCTTTGATGGCCACACAGGGAGCAGATCCTAGGACACTTTCTCAGTCCTAGGTGCAGCCTGAAGTTTTGCTAAGGACTTTGAGACGCTTTCAGGGTGAGGACAACTGAGAGGAACGCTCATTTTTACCATGGATCTGGTTTGTTTTTTTAACACCTTTGAATCATGCAGCAGGAAAGCCCCCCGAGACCCCACGGAAGGCAGGATGCAGCTGACTGGAGCGCGCATCTGCTGTAAGAAGCACCAAACCGAACGCCAGCCACGAAATGTGGCTGCTCAGGGAAGCTCTCACACAGACAAGTCGCCCAATTCACCGTGTGCAAGCAAAGCAAAGCAAGCCCAGCTCTAATACCAGCCTGGCACGGGGCAGCCAGGACAAAGCCTTTCCCACAGCAGTGAGCAAACATTCCTCATCTCCAAACACAACAGAGTCTGGGCTCCATTAGGGAGCTTTAACTGTTTTTCTTTTAATAACTGCAAGATGCACACGGAGCTCCTAAACTTTCTGCAAGTTCAGGAAAAAAGAATATGCATCTAAAGCGGTTTCTGGTTATTAGATTTTTTTTTTCCTGTGACTTTTAGCTTAAATATTAATATTTCCCTTTACACATAAAGTGCTTTACATTTCCTGCTCTACTGGAAGGCACAAAACCTTTGATAGAATGTCCTGGCTTCAGCACAACTATCGTCTAATCAATGTCAGACAGCACGTCTGCGAGACAGCTTGTTTCACCACTGAAAAAATAAACCCCTCCAGCTAGGGCCCTTCAGCTAAGCACCGAGAGCTGCAGGCCTGGGTTTCTGTAGTGCAGTAAGAGACAAGATCTTCGGCTGATAGAAGTTAATGGACCCGGCTTTGCAGCAAGCTGCTGAGATCTCTACTGGTTTGGCTCTCATTTGAAAGGGTGGAAAATTTTCCACTTCTGTTTGGTATCTGGAATAAGGCCATATCTGGAAGCCATTGGCTTAGTAGGGGACAGCTAAAAGCTATCTTTCCTCATGGAAGAAAAGAGCTTTTAACTCGTTCTCGTGGAAGAGGATTACTTACTTTTTTTTCTACTGGTTTTCCAGACAACGATGGCTCTCTATATGCAAGTAATATCCAGAAGCTGTAACTGAAAGAGGAGTTTCTGCCTCTAAATACTTCACGTGGGACAGTTCCTGCACCGGTAAAATTAAAAGTGAGGTTGTCAAAGCGTAGAGGGAAGTTGGGATTCATTATCCTACTGTAACACGTGGCTTGTTCAGGGGTTACCTGACCCTTCCTTTAGGGAGGTTCTGACAGCCAGGAATGAGAACTGAATCCTCGTCACAGGAGAAGTACTATTAAGCCCTTCCTTCTCATCTTCAAACCTAGCCTTTCGGAGACAGGATTTCTCTTCCCACAGCCCACGCATTTCATTACGAGCATGAAGGATGTGCTAGGCTGACACCCAGCATCCCTGGCTCTCAGCATGCAAGGCAGAAAGGGGGAGAAGCCGGGCTTGCTTCTGAAAGTAAAGCGTTGCTTCCTCTGTCTAGAGATCAGAACCCCGCAGAAGAAATCCTGTTCAAAAAAGGTTTGTTTTTCACAACTGCAGAAAGTGGTTTGGTCAGCAAAGACAGATCAAAACCCTGCGAGCCAGTGAAACCAGACCCGGACTTGTTACTTCTTTGTTCTCTTGTTCCTGGTAATTTACGTTTATACGCCCACTAAAACAGTAATGGGTATTTCACATTGATTTCTATTTATGTTCCAATACATTCCCCTCAAGGTAATTGGTCACTTTTGTTAATATTAACCTTTTAGGTCGAAGCCTAGAATATTGCAGACTCAATATATTTCATATTACGAGTAGCTGTTGCCTTGGGCCGGCTGCACAAGGTTATGGAGGGCCAGCTCAGGCATGGCACTGAGGCAACTTTTCTTTTTTTTCTTTTTTTCTTTTATTTTCTGCAGCTGGAGAATAATTTTAGCTCGATTGCTGTGTTTGCATAGGTCTAAATCAAGAAGCATTTATGGCCTTTGTAAACAAGAAACAGAAAATTCAAACATGTTGCAGGATTCCTGAGAAACATTTTTTCCTATTTTATCACACTTTAATAAAGGGAAAGAAATTATTCATTCTAAATACAGAAGTGCTGATCCCATTTATTTCAGACAGAGATACAATATTTGAGTGGGAAAATGAGATTAATCTAACAGGAGACGATGCTGAAAGACAAAGTTCATTACAAATAATTCAGAATAAGAAATAGTAATTAAACAATTTCAGAGTAACATGTGCTCTGGGTATTTTTTGTGAAGGAAAATTAGTTGCTGATGAAGTCTGAAATATATTATTTAATCACTGTAATGTCCAACAGCTTCTTTCTGCAAACCACACACGAATGGAAGAATAAGTTATACCCCTGGGAAGAGACCAAGCCCTCTGAGCCAGCAGGGGATTTGCCAGCTGTAGTGAAAATGAGGAAGGAGGTTCTGAATTTTTTCTGCCAAAAAGCCTACCCTCCGTGGCAGCAGCCAAGAACTAGTCAGAGGCCCAAGGGTCACGTGAAAAGAAACGCAAGTAAACGAGAAGAGGCTCCGCTTAAGATGACACCACAGAAAAGGTGAAGATGCAAGCAATGAGAAGAGGCTGGTGATTTTCTCTGGAACTGGTCCTTGATGGCAAGTGAGAGAGACAGAGCCTCCGCCAAAACCCTCCTCCTCACCTTCCACATTTGGGAACGAATGCTCCCCTAGCCCTTAGGTCAAATGCTGAAACTGAACCACGGTTTTCATAGTCGTGCGCTACAGTTAGAACTGCAAAAAATGCTCGGGTCACGTTTCAGGCTCCGTCAGCAGCTCCCTTTGTTTGTTTGTTTCCCCGAGGGCTCCGCACTGCTTATTTCCAAGACAAGAAATCGGTTTGAAATGTCGGTCTCAAACTTATGTGTAATCACTCCCAGCTTCTAACACTTGCGCCCAAGACACACGTTTCCACAAGCTGAGTTTCTAACGTGTATAAAACACATTCAGTTCCATCAGGCTACTTCAGGCCTTTTAATTTCCTAGGCACAATGGACTGATAAGTATTAATAATAATACCTAGCACAAAGGGAACAAGAAGAGATTGGTTATTACAATTCCGTGATAATAGCCCATTCCCCATCTTTAAAGAAGACAGAAAATGCAGAGAGAATTAATTTTTTTTCCAACAAAAGATTAAAAAACTTCTGATAGATTAGATCAACCGGTAGAGAGAGGAGAGAGCACAGCCATTGTAAAAATATCTCCCTGACACTGCGGAGATGTCATAGAAACTCCTGGGAAGGAATGAACAAGCCCCGGCTTTGAACAATGCCAGACAACATCGCTGCCCGTTATGTAATGCCAAAAGGGAAGCTCAGGTAGGTAGGTGGAGCAAAACAGAAATCAGTCTTGAATAAAAATCCTAGCCAGAACAAAAAAGCCTTTCTGAAAAATCAGGGTAGAGCCGGAGCACCCGTGATGTGTCTGTGCTGATGCAAATTCACAGATTTTAAGGCCAGGAAGGATCATTGCGATCACTTGGTCTGACCTCCCGCATAATGCAGCTTGCTCAAACCTGTCCTGCAATCCCAGCAAGACCCCCACGGCTCCCAGTGGAAGGAGCTCCCGCTGGTCAGACCCTAGGTTTCCATGCAGTGACTTCACATAACTGAAAATCTCCATAGCATAAGATGAGAAACATGAGCACGAGAAACATTTGCCTGAGTTCCAGCTGGAATTTGTCTATCTTACATTATAGCCTCTTCACCCCATTTTTCCGCTGCGAACATGAAAGACCCCTCTGTTATCAGAAATCCCCTTCCACGCACAGCTACGGGGCACGCTCCCCACCCCCACCGCCCCCCGAAATTGGCTGACCTATTTCATCCACAGGACACAGCGCTGGGGCCTGGCCAGATCTGCAGCTGGGCTGCAAAGGATTTCTCCTTTAGGAGGTTTCTCCTGGAGAAATACTCTGCTACGGGAGAAGCAGAAGCAAGAGAAAGCAGCATCGGTTGCTAATTCCGGACTGGGACTGACTAAGGCAGCGAGCGCTGTTCCGAACATCACAAGGGCAAGGGGACCAGACTTGACAGAGACAGCAGAAGCTGGAAGCAGCGCAGGTACAGAGATGAGTTTGGAGGTTCAGAACCGACTCCAGCTTGGCAAAAGCCACATCAGTGTGTTTCATGTCCCGGAGACTGAACAGATGCCTAGCATCAAGGTCAGTGCCAAAGATGGAGAGAGGAACGACATGACAGATGCAGGCCTGTGAGAACTGCAGAGGGTGGGCAGATAAGGCTCACAAAGCCAAGAGAATAACAACCTTTCATATTTGCTGAACTACCTGCACTTTCCCAGGGCCTCCTAATTGTCAGCCCACCGTGTTTGTCTGAAGGGCAAGGTAAGAACAGCTCCAAAAAAGGGCCTCTCTCTGCGATAGCATCCAGACTGTCCTTGTGCCCTGCCCCTTCTGCCCTCAGATGTCTCATGGTGGCACTTGGACGGGAGCACAACCGAGTGCAGTTATAGCAATTAAGACCAGCCCGTTTAAAAGTGATTAAGAGTTTCTCCCCAAAAATGCCTTGCACCCTGCCCAGCAGTCAGTGCGCCCTGAAGGGAGACGCTGCCCCAAAGCCAGGTTGCCACTGCCTCCCTTATGGCGTGGGATCTCTTAAATTCAGATTGCCCTTTCTTTTTAAAAACCTCCCTAGGAACTTGCTGTAGTCTAGAAGCCTCACCCGCCACCACTGGGGCTGCCTGGCTGGGGACCAGCTCCAGCCCAGGGGCTGCCTCCACTGGGTTTTCTCGGAGCCACAGTTCCAAGCCTCGGCTTGCGAGGTGGGGAGCTGCTTCCCCGGGCTGCAGCTGCAGGGCCAGGCATCAGCACCCCCTGACGCAGCTCCATTTTTATGCCACCATAATCCCAGTTACGCTACAGGGGCACAGCGGGGGCCAGCCTCCTGTTCCTGGCCAAGAGCTTGCTTCTGGTCCCCCTCCCTCCACCGTGAGGGCGTCGGGGGGGTTTCAGCGTGAGCTGGAGCAGGACCTGGCTGCGATCTGCTCCCCGCCTTCAGGAGGAACACCACCACTGCAGACAGCCCACTGGAAAACAGCTAGCATATTGCAGGTACCTCCCACCACGTATAAATAACAACAATTAAACCCCCTCAGCGCTGCAGAGACAGGCGCAATTAGGCATGGATTATTGCCACTGTTTTTTCACAAAACCTTGGAAGGGCAAAGAATCTCCTCCCAGCTCAACACCCTCTTGCCTCCAAATGAGCTGTCAGCATCCTAATCGCTGGCTACGTCCTTGGCTTAGTTAGCGCTTCGGGGTCAGGATGAGAGGTACTCCCTTGCCGAGATGCTGGTGCAGCTGAGCACTGCGTGCAAAGGACACGCTGCTCTAAGGACTCACACTTGCAAGGAAGTTTAAGCAACATATGTGAGCACAAGTTATAGGTCATCCAGGACCCTGCATCCCTCCGTTGCAGCAATGCAAATCCTACCAGCAAGCCAGGAGAAATGTGTTTTCTTATTGTAAGTGTTGCAAGTGTCTAGGTGGGCTGTTTGGAATAACGCAGCTGGTTGGTGGCCCGCATATCTGGTACGAGGATTTCAGAAAGTGAGGGCTAAGCTGTACTTCAGCCATAGGCTTCATGCAGCAGAACAGAAAAACAGCCTGCTTTATAAAATAGGGGGATACAGAATCCTTCCTCTTGCCCATCTTTTGTCCTTCTTACATACCTCTACTACCAGCTTTCTGCATAGTCACTTACTTGTTGTGACAGTCTGTGGAGAAACAACAGTTTTGGTCACTATTTTTTTTCCAGGGTATGCAATTATACAGTTAGTCACAGCATTTATGTGAGCCAGAACGGGGTCTTGAATGTGAGCCTCCCACGTGTCAGCTGCATGCGCTGCATACACACCTCTGGACGTCCCAGGGCCTGCTGCAGCTTAGCGCCGTGTGCCCCTTGGTAAGCACCAGCAGGCAGTGAGGGACTGCAAACACGAAGAGCTCCCTGCAGCCTCGCTCACCACTGCATCAGAGAGCAGCACTCCAGGAACAGCAGCCTGAGCCGCACGAATGACGTCTGATTGCCAAAATAACCGGGGCGTTCTTGGCACACGGGCTCAAGATGCTGCTCTAACACCATCAGCTGGGAGCCAGCAGAGTGCCCTCAGGGAGCCGTGACTGCTGCGTCCCTCTGCTTTCACCTCCCCTTTCCTGGCAGCAGCACGTTATGGGTGAGGGCTGGGGAGGCTGTCGGGCAGGAGGCAAGGAGTTAAACAGCCGGGAAAACCTCTCTGCAGTTGTGCTGCAGCTCAAACACATTTACCCAGGACAACGAGGGAGCTGAGCACATTTACACAGCCGGGTTTGTTTAATGCTTTTTAGAGGAATCATAACCAGTTAAATACCCAGGGTATTAATGCTTTAAACATGATTGAATGTAAATATAACAGGAGATAAAATCCATTTGGTCTCTAGAACTATGAAGTTGGGGGGTTATGGAGGCTCGTTAGACCAGAGCAGCTCTAAACAGATGTTTGCTTTCACAGCACGTTTGGGGGAGATTAAAAAGTGTCATATAACAGGCCAGATCCTGAAGAGGTGCAGAGTGACCCAGATCCACTAAAAGCATTATTAGATCACATTCATTTACACTACTTAGATATTTCACCCAGTATCTCCATGACAATGAACTAGGAAGATGAACAAAGTTTATACATTTCTTTGTTTTCCCATAAAGTCCTTTTTTCCCTAAAACCAAGGTGAGATGTGGGAAGTTCTGGTAACCCCTCTGGAAAACCAAAATATATTTTTCAGATGTCCTGTTCTAAGAGGCACAGACTATGTGCTAAAAGTGAAACAAAATTCCCATCACTTGAAATCTTCCTTTGCTTCTCATTCTCAGTTTCACTTAAAAAAAAAAAAATGCTGGTGGGAAGAACCTGCCTGTCACTCCAGCGACTACAGTTCTGGCACAGACTGGATTTCTCCTTTCTTTATTCAAATTGCATTCAGACCTCTTCTCCTGGAGTCACATTAGAGCCTCAGCATTATCCTTCCTAGCCTCAGAAAGCCATTTATTTTATGAGCTCAGAAGATTAAGGTAATTTTTTTTCCAGAGGCTGTCATTCCATCAGAGCTTGGGCCATGATACACCAATAGGTTTTGAACGTCTCATTCATTTCAAGTTCCTGGTTATCTTCACAGCTGACTCCCTTTTACCATTTCTCCTCAGCAGGTTTCTTCCTTGGTCTGGAATTTCTGCACAGTTTGGGGATGCCTGGTGGCAAGTCCCACAGCCTACAGGTTCTCTCCTCACAAGGAAGGTGTCATTCGTGTTCTGGCACACTCGGTGCCATTACAGTGAATCAAATGTACAGCATCAGCAGGGTCAGTCCGAACAGTCCTGGGGAACGCCAGGACAGCCTCTGCCCTGTTTCCCAGCCCCGGTTACCTGGACGCCTCATGTCTGCAACAGAAACAATTTGCCAAAACTCCTTCCTTTTTTGGTGACGCTCACCAAATTCATCTGCTATCGTGGCAGCCCAGATGACTTAGGTTATCGTTAACCACAGCACACGTTAGTTAAATGTGAGCACGTTCAGCACGTCTCCAAAATTAGCCTGCCTCATTAAGAGCACCCCTGCTTTTGTTGCGTTCCCAAATTGAAGCGAGTCCCTGGATAAGGGAGACCTGCATCCCGTTACCATAGGAACGAGAGGAGGCCTCGGCCTGCCGGCAGCATCTCGGCCCTGACGAGGGATGCTTCAGAGGCGCTGAGCACCGCAGCCTGACGAGCGGGGGCAGAGCTCACAGAAGCCCCAGCCACCAGCGCACGTGCGTGTTACAGCATTTGTCACACAGCCGTGCTGCAGCATCCCTGGAGGAGCTCTGCCAGGAATTTCCAAGCATTACGTCCGTTTTGGTGATGTCCTCACCCTGTTCGGTGAATGCCGGGGCAGCCGGCACACATCCTGCTGTGTGTATAACCGGAGAGGAGTGAGCCCAGCCCCCACGGACCCAGACCAGTCCCAAAACATTTGGGGCAGCCACGCACAGCGAACTTGCCCTCGTTCATTCCTCTGAGGGGTGAGAGCACAATTCGAAAACGAAATGATGAGAAAAGCAGCACCCTGCCAAAGCTACTCTGTACCCTCTGTAACAACTTGCCATGGCTTCCCACAGGGCTTAAAAGCTGCAGCGAAGCCAGCAGAAGCCTAAATGGCAGCGGGTAACTCCTCCGAACGTGACAGTCTGGGCTGTGCAAGGGAGGGCAGACTCCTTCTTCCCCTTCCGCAAATTCCTCTGGATGCAGGAAAATGTGTTTATAATTGCGCATAGCTTGGTCACAATGCATCTTCGTGACCTTGTTTGACCCAGCTTGGGTCTAAGATTAAGGGAAAAAAATCTGGTTTCATTTGCAGATCCTACCTGCTTCTGAAATTCAGAATCTGACCAATATCACTCTGCAGTTCCCCAGAAAATGGTAACCTGTGAGACTTTTCAAGAGGATCATTTTCAAGAGGATCTTCATGAACTTGTCTTGTCCCTTGGCAGGAGGATGAGCAGTGGCTCACTTCGCACAGCCGGCACTGGGGTGACCTGGGGCAGTGACAGCCCCAGCGTGACCCAGGGGCTTCTCCTCCCTGCGTGGCCGTGAAGCGATCAGAGACCCTGCTTGTCACAGCCATCAGCGTACAAGACCTCATTTAGTCCTGCAAATCCACCTACGTGCTGGAGGGACGGTGGCATTTAGACTAATTAAACAGATTCTTACCACTGCATCGTTGCGGGCATTAAATATTTATGTGCAGGGACAGCAGGAAAAGCAGCCACACTCGCTCGGATGCTGCGTAGAGAGAGCAGGTGACGACAGAGAGCTCAAAAACGCGCTTGCAACTTCTGCTCCTTGCAACAACCCCACAGCAATGCCGTGAAATCCCCCCCAATTAAGTCAGAGCAAGAGGAACCTTGCTGCGATGCACTGGGGTGGAACAGAAGGATGGGGGGAGATTTTCTTCCTTGTCCCCGATTCACCCTGAAAAAAGCACTGAGTCAAGGTAAAAGACTGCCGGTACACGAATAGCCGTGCCATCTGCTTGGAGCGGGGACAAACTACCCCTACCTGCTGCTCACAAGCAGCACGGCACAGCACGAGATGGAGGGGGGGCCGACACCGCAGCCCCCACCCGGCACGCCGAGCACCAGCCAACAAATCTGCCCTGCTCGGTTTTATACCCTGCTACGCTGGGCCAGAGACAGGGCATCGCTGACAAAGCTGGGCACGCCACGATGGAGCTTGGAGCCAAATCCTCAGCTGAGGACATCTCCTCCGGCCTTTGCACTGTGATGTTTGTCAGCACCAACACAGGCTCGCAATTCTTTGCAGTGTTCATCACCCAAGTCAAAATAAAAGCAAAGAGAGACCCTAATGAGCTGCTAAACTTGCCAAATAGAACAGACGCTCAAAAAGGCGCCGCACAGCCAGCACTATTTTAAAATACAATTTTTAGGTTAAGTCTTAAAGGAAAAGAGGCAGGCAGGTTTGGAAGCTCCTGCGTGCCGTGGTTCCTTCCAAAGCTTTTCATTGCCTGTTCCTATCTGAGAAAAACATCTACGTATGTTTATGCTTATTAGTGAGCACTAACGCTGTATCAGAGCAAACATTTCTCTGGTCAGAGATCAAAGCAGGGACGGTTTTGAGGAGTAGAGTCTGGCACTTGTGTTTCGATGTGCCCACCTCACTAGGGACTTCCCTTGGATCCTCTTTCCTTCTCCTCGCACCTCGGTGTCTGCCAAACGCTCAGCTCTCCAAACTCCTTACAAGGGAAAAGATTTTTTTTTTTTTCCCCTTTTGCCTTTGGGGTCTGTTTTTGCACATCCAGAGCAGATCCCACAGCAGGCAGCAGCAGCCCAGGTCTCACAAACACCCCAGCACGGAGGAGCAGCAGGTGCCAGGGGCAGGACCGGGGGCATCAGCACATGCCTGGCTCCACGGACAGAGGCACGGGCACTGCCCAAGTGCATTCGCAGGGCACCGAGGGCATTTTGTGCAGTGCTCAGAGCTAGCTGCTGCCAGTCCTGCCCACGATCCTATCAGGCTAACTCCTCTGACTCATTTATTAAGCACCCGGAGTACTCCGAAGTGATAAACAACATCCACGGCTCTCCCCGCCCCATCTCCTGCACCACAACCGCATTAGAAAGAAGCTGCAAAACCCGAACACAATAGTAGGATTACTGAAATAACTCCCCATTTCCCTATAATTAACAGATAGCACTGGGACTTTATTTAATTGTTTCTGGATTAATATATTCATGGCTCTTTTTTCTTTTGATACCATTCCAAAACTCAGCTAGAATTGGAAAGAGGCCTGGATTGGCACGCCTAGAGCAAAGCTGAATTTAACATGCTGGGGCAAGGGGAAGGATTAGATGTAATATGAAAAATGTTATTTAGCCCCCTTTTTTTTTTTCCAGAAATGTCACGCTAAGTGGTAGGCTGGCCCCCTGCCAAAGCTTGATGCATCAAGGGTCACGGTGGCTTCAGAATAGCAGTAATTTTTTTATGCTGAGCCTCCGTAATTTGATTGTTTGAGCTGGTAGATTTACATCACATCGGAGCAGGGGATGCTAAGCTGCTGACTATCAATTTAAAGGGCAGAGCATTTGTGTGTGCAGAGAAACACTTTGAAGTGCAGGCTTGGAAGCACCGAAGGTTTGCTTTTCCTTCTGGATGAACAAATGTTACGGATCGTGAGATACGGAGCAGAGGGACAGAGATATGGGTGAGATACGGTGTTTTGGGAGGCCAGAGAATGACTGGATGACTGAATGGATGCGACTGCAGGAGGCACCTCAGTGCCTTCCAGTTCAAACCTCGTAGAGCAGAAGAGTTTTCACAACACTCCCACTAACACACAATGCTCCCGCCTTGGTACAGGCGGTATTTTTGCTACTATTTTTTGGATGAGAATTGAGTCCTGCCTGCTTTCTCATAAATCATCCTGGAAATTTTAATCAGCGACAAAAAAGGGGCTGAGCAAACGGGAGTGAGTGTGAGTATGGGAGAGGGAACCAGCTCAGAAACAAGACCTGGGCAGGTCTCCAGGTGCCAGAGTGACCAGCCTCCGTGCTGGCCTCCCTTCCTCCTCCCAGGTGCTGTCCTCATCCTCTGCCCTCGTTCCCTGCCTCCAGATGGCCACTGCTAATGACTCGTATTTTGCATCCACCATTACCTGATAGCTCACTGTCCTCATGATGATTTAATTTGCCTGATTGCTGCTTCTAACAGGCAGACGGAAAGGCCCATGATTCGTGTGACTCTGGTTAAACTGGTAATGATGCCGTCGCATGTGCTAATTAACATTTGGGTGTCCTTCACAAACACGCCACACGAATTCCGAGTTTGGATCTCCAGCATCATTAGAAAGAACATTGCTCTCAGCAGCAGCTCGCTGCGAGCTGCTTCCGTGCTGCTTTTGTCATTTGGATGCAGGATTTTTCCTGTAGACTACTTGTTAGCATGTTGTGTTAGGGTATATACATTTCTTTTCCCCCCCTTAGTCTTTTAGCTACTCTGCAGAGTCTCGGAAGCAATTGACACTTTCACACATGAACACACGAAGGGGATGTGTGATATCTGAATAAAGATGCTTAAAATCAGATTTAGAAGCACCAGGAGGGCTGGAAAAGATCTTGGGAGGTCAGCTCATTCCTTACTTCTCTTGTTAATCAAAAGGCCATAAAACTCTTTAAAAAAAATAATTAAAAAAAGAAAATCTAAGGCCCGGTTAATCTTCCTGTTAAAACTCACAGCCCATCTTACACTGTTTTCTCCTACCTGTATTAGCATGCATGGCTCATCGGCACTGAAAACACTTTGGTGATCCTTCCCAGGTATTTTATGACCTCTAGCAGATGCAGACCATGCTGGGATCCCACTCTTGTACAGTCCTGTGCTTTAAGGAAAGATCAGTAATATCTGAACCACTCCTAAAAGTGTTTTGTCTACTGTTTTCTTAAAAGTCCTCCGGGGAGAATTTGCCATATCTCAAGTATTTACTGGCCTGAGTCAAAGCAGAAATTATTAAAGAATGTCCAAATTAGGCAAAACACATATCATTTTGGAGTCATACCATTTCAGGTTGATCTAAAACATTTTATTTTTCACTTTTAAATCTGATTTTCAGCTTGAACTGTCTTTGGAAAGAAGTCTTGTTAAAATATACATTTGTCTCCTCGTTTTTGGAATAGCTGAGACAAGCTACAACTGTGAAAACTAGCTGAACAAACTGCTAGAATACCTTACTTACTGAGAGCAGAACGTTTAACTTATTATTCTTAACTAAAGAGAAGAAAGGACAACCGTCATTACTGTTGTAAGTACGGTGATTTCTGCTCCCAACCACAGAGCACATAGGCTGCAATTATACTGTGACCCCACTACTGTTAAGCCTTCCTTATTACTATAACAACTAACATACCTGGAGATTAAGATTTAGATTTTCCAGGCCACTTACAGGCTTTAGAGAACCATTTCCAAAAATTAAAATGAATGGGAGCTGGGTGTCTGCCTCTGTTTAGAAATGCTAATTTTTAGGTCTTCCAGCACAAGTTCCCTGTAGCAGGAGAGCTACGAGGTGCTTTGCTCACTGTGTTTTGGTGATAATCGCATCCTGGAGAGACCAGGTGACAAAACCAGAGAGAAAATTGGAAAGATAGCCCGGCAGATTTCTGGAGGATGAGCAATCCTGCATCTGACCATCCTGCTGCTCTGGGTTATTGAGGACTTTCTAAAGGCTGCGGTACTCCATGCCAAGAACTGCTTTTCAACAACTTTAAGCTGAATTCCATTAAATTAAAAATACATAAAGCCTAAACCTTGTTTTCTTTCAATTTCAGTGTTCAAAGAAGTAGAAAGGATTGATATGTCAGTAATAGCAGACTGGTGAGAGAAGAATTTATGACCGTAGAAATGCTGAGGCACCGCAATATAAAGAAACACTTAAGCCTTTCTATTAAAGTTACTCGTATTAAAAAGTAATAGAAGTTTGGGGTTCTTCGAGGCTTTCCTTATTTCATCGGAGTGATACCAATGAGCAGCAATTTGTCAGAACTGGAGAGCTGAAACCATCGCCCTGCCCTCAGCGAGCAGCTCTGGCACAGCACAGGAACACGCGGCTGGGAGGGACGCGGCTGCTCAGGGGTGTCCTGCAGGAGCATCAGCTTTGTGCAGGACCATGCTGGTTTTAAGCACCCTTCTGTGACTTTTCTCTGACTCCTAATCAGAAAAAAGGCTGGGTTTAACCGCTCCGGTTCTGCAAGGATGGGGTGAATCCAGTCCAAAAGTCTGGCAAATAAAACACAGCAAGCTCACCCGCGAGGCTGCCTCCTATTAGGGAAATTCAACCTTGCACTGCAACCAACAAACAGCAGCAAACCTGAAAAACGTGCAAGGCCTAGACACCAAAAGAAAGAGAAATGGATTAGGCCGGACAGAGGGGAGAAGATAAAGCAGGCTGGGATGGAAAGAAGCCTGGGAGAACACTTGGAGGGGACGGCACCGGAGAGTGCTGATGAGTTACTTTGACACAGCGTGTCCGGAGCTAAATGATGGTCTCTGGTTATGCTGAAAGACCCATGTTCGTGCTTATTCAAGCACTTCAGGAAGGTTTCTGTGGATGTCAAAGTGGGAATTACACAGCCTAGCCCTCACCCTCTACAGAAGAATGATATTCATAAAATAAAATGGATCTGTTTCCTCAAATGAGATGTTAGGAAGAACAGCTATTGCCTAAGATGCTGAGAAAAAAAGTTTACTGCTAACCCATCCTCAGAAATATAAATAAATGATCCTAACCACTCTTTCAGCTCTCATCTCTATGATTCAGTCCCCTGCTGCCCTATTCCTCCTCCACTAATAACAGCTCCAGGAATAAAAATCTGCAAAAGAAGGAATATCGGATTGAGTTTCTCTAGCACTATAGTTAATGCTTTCCAAAGAGTGAGAGACCAAATTTTTATTTATTCTTCAAATGCCTTGGCACATCAACATTTGACATCTTGACCAAATATCATTTTCCTAGGGAGGAAAGAGATCTAAATTTGGCCATATCAGAGAAAAATCTATGTTTCTTCTTATAGGAAGGACGGAGATGAGCAGTATCATAAATTGAGTTTCTTTCTCCAAATGGTTTATAAGTGGCCATGTCTCAGCCAAAGCAATCCAGCAGCTCTCAAAGAAAAAAAAGCCTTTAGCAAGACTAAATGTTTTCCACCTCTGATGCACACTAATAAATATTCCCTCCCCCCCCCCCCCCATTTTGCTTGTGCTACATAACCAGCGGGTATCGCGCACACAGGCAGTTCTGCAGGTACAGGTTTTACTTCATCCAAGGTCAGAAAATTGTTCTAGGTGAGGAGTTTTCCTTGATGTTGAGACATTACCATTTGCCCTGCTGATGCGCATAAAGTTGGACTTGTCAGATCTAATTGATTTGCAGTCGTTTTGGTCAGAGGGTGAGCTAAACTTAAATACCAGGGGGGAAAGGTTAGTTCAATACCCTTCTGCATTATCTTATCTTGTCTCTCACTGCTCCGAGAGAAAAGGTACTTCCTCAATTCATTTACAGTACAACACTTTGCCTCTCCCAGTCTATTTTAGTCAGTTTTCAGTTCATTTATAGTATTTGTGTCAGAGGGAACGTGTTTGTCACAACAACGTGGGATTGCCAAGCCCTACGTGACGAACTGAGGAGCAGGAGTAGCCCAGTAACTCCTGGAAATAGTTTCTGAATAGTCCCGACCTCGCCATAATCTATTTGGTACATTTCAACTTCTATTTTTAGCAGTTTCCATTCATTCAGCATTTCATCAAACTCAGGGCTCCATTACCAATTGTCAGAGAAGTAAAACTACCTAATGTGGGAGAAAAGGAACAAGAGAACCAGCAGAAGAAAGATACGAGGGTTGGCACAGTGTACTTGCCACCCAACGCTCCAACTCCCCCAGCTGACTCGCTCTTACAATGACTAGGATTATTCTGAACTCCCTCAAGCTATGAAACAGCTATGAAACGGGATGATATCTGAATGGGATATGGGATATGAACACTGGATGATATCGGAATTGCTGAAATGCTTTTCGTTGCAAACCTAGGGTACTTTTGGTCTTAAATCTACGTTCTTGGATTCAATTTTTTACGAGGGGAAAAAAACAGATCACCAAAATCATAGGATTTTTTTTTTCCCCTAGCTTACTGAACAGTTCAGTGCAGCATCCCTGGTCCTGTTGAGCCTATTGGCCTTCGTGCTTTCATTCCGTCTTCATTCCTTTCGGTCATTCTCCCTGTCCTTCTCATTCTACTGACTCCACTTTATTCTTACAAACATCAGCTCCCGTTTTCCTTGTTCATCTTCTCCAAATTCTTGGTTTTCAGGTGATGTTACAGACACAGTGTCAGGTCTCTTTATCAAGCCGTGACATGGGACTCTCTATGGAGATGGCTGTCACAGGACTTGGAAGGACCTCCTAAGTCCACCTACTCTACACCAACCCCTCCTGTAGGACATATGGGCAACCTGTGTTAAAATCTAATATAAACACATCAGGAAAGAGTCCGTGCAAGATTCACACAGACTCTGTGCCTCTAGACTGCCGAGCCCTGGAAGCAGAGCTTTTGGGGACTCAGTCCCCACACTAGCCAGCCTTCTTGTTCAAAAATAGCTTTGAAAACTGGGCTTCCCTGTCTGTGCAAGTAGGACAAGTCTCCAGAGAAGGTGATGCTCTCAGACAAGCCCTGCAAATTCCCATCGTTGCCATGAAAACTGCACATCCATTCTATTTTGTCAAATGTTAATTGCCTTCTTAAAGCATAGCTTTTACCACCCCCACAGCTTTACACACTAAAAGCTCTTTTATGTATAAATAAAATCTGCTTTGCTTTTGGGTGGGTTTTAATTCAGAAAAAAAATGCACTTCGTATTCCACGCTCTGCTCCTCTTTCCCCATCCAGCTGAGAATAGGGTGGAGTCTCCTCCGGTGTTACAGAAAGCACAACACAAGGACTGCCAAGGGAGACCCAGGAGCTGTAAGACGACAACCTGCAGGATAGAAAAGGGGATGTCACATGCATAGAGAGGTCTGGAAACACACCTTACTCTCTGATATCGTACTTTTCTCCCATCATGCAAACCTATCTCAGTCTTGCTTCCTTGTGCACACACTCTGCTTTTCCCCACACCATCCCACCACTGCAGTGCTGCAGTTCTAGCTGGCAGCGCTCCCTTCCGTCACATCACTAGCCCTGGCACCGTTTATCAGCTCCCACCAGCCAAAATGGAGCTCCCAACGTTTGGGTGGTTGGTTCTTCAGCAGAGAGGTTGATAAACTTTCCTTTACAGGTACCCTGGCTAAGAGTGAGAGAGTACGGCCTGAAAGCCTATTACTTGACTCACAATTTTAAACCTTGGAATATTACTTTTTATTCTAGAATGATGTAACAATGCATCACTGATTTCTACAGTGAGTCAGCACTGCTATTTTTCAAGGCAACCTAACTTTTATCTGTCCTAATCAATCACATCTGGTATCGCACTTATATCTGCCTCTGCCACGTCCAAGGAGCGTGTTCCTTCCCTTTCGGGTTGAACAAAGCCCAGGGTCTGGAGCTGTTTGTTTGGAAGGTGGGGGCTCAGGAGCAGTGCAGGAGCAGTTTGCCTTCTCTTTCCCTTGGCACAGTCAGTGAAGAAGGCTGTAACGACAGCCAGAGCAGCACTCTTTTCTTTTCACACAGTTTTTTTCCTTGTGTACACCAGAAGAGCTAACCTTTCTCTTTAAGGATCAGAAATAGCTGTGATAGCCTTTCCCAGTCCTTGCCTCCTCCAAGTCTTTCAGCCGCCCCTTTTCTTACAGGGCCGGCTCGCTGCCCACCTCCATCTGGCTCCCTGGCAGGGCACGAAGGTGCCAGCTCTGCTGGTCTGGCAGTCGCTGCTCATTAGCACTTCCCAGAGGCTAACTGGTAGTTTTCTTGGGGGAAATCATCCACGCAACAGCAGTACAAACTGAAGCAAGTGATATTTGAAAACAAGAGACATTAAAGAGGAAAAGACAGGAGTTTGCTCATCAGATCTTGATTTGCAGATCAGACTGGATTTGCATATGGCAGCTGACTTGAACCTTGTAGAATTTGTCTCAAATCGTGTCTTCTTCCTGCATCAGCCTCATTAGCAGCTCCCCTTGTCCTGGGCTCTGTGTTTTGTGATCAGGTGCGGGCTGTGGTGCCTGTTGCAAGCTCAGTGACAAGAAAGTAAGATTCTGAAAACAGGCAGAGAGAGGATGAACATTCCTTGCTCCAAGAACCTGCTATCATGTCCTATCTCCTAATTACCAGCGGACAATCACATGTCCAAAGGAGGTCATTGTGGTTACTATCTCTGCCAGTCCATTTCAGACCAGCAAGTAACCTCCCGCAGCAGAAGGGGGCTCACAGCCTTTTGCTGCCAACTCCACCGAGTTCCCGTCTCTTCTGAGCACACACACGAGGATGGGTGTCTGCGGTGGTCTAGGACCTTTGGTGAGATCACAGCATCTCACAGACGTAGGGGTTTTGCAACATGCATAAACATCTACTCGAGCCTGGCCTAAGTCACCCAACTGGTGCTGCCGATGGCTCAGCACCAGCCCCTCTCCCTCTTGCTGCAAATGTTTACGTTGCACTGAGAGATTCAGCTGGATTTGGAGCCTGGGCAGTCAGAACATTAATCAGGCTGCAGAAATCGACCGGCAAAAGCACCGACCAGAGAAGCAGGATGCCAAAAACCAGAATTAGTTTCAGGGATCAGGGGAGGAAAAAGCACATTTAACATTTCAGTCCAGCGGCTGCAGCAGCTAATCTCTCTGCCGCTGAGGAATGTTTATGTCCCTGAGTTACGGAAATGTTTGCTCTGGAAGCAGTGCCAGAATGTTTTGAAACACGGAAATGAAAGGACAACAAAGAAGTCCATTCGATAACAAAGCAAGACAGAGCTTGAGGAGATACTACAGGCTTTAAGGGCGCACGAGCAGATGCCTGCCAAAGGCTGCAGCCAGCACCCGGTGAGAGCACCATTCACGGAGCAGGAGCTCCCAAAAACACTGTCACAGAGGACTTGTGAGTGCAAAATTTGGGAAGTCCCAGCCTCTCTCCTCCACAGCCTCTGTGCAGTTTTAGAGACCCATAGAAATGGAAAATGCACTTTTGGTATTGTCAATAATATTTGTCTCTTTCGGATGCGCTGGCTCTATTATGTTAATTGCTTCCCTCTCTACACTTTATTTTAAGGTGAGCATTAATTGATTTCTAACTGTAATCACAATTATGGCATGTTATCCTGATTAATGAAGGGCTTGATTAACAGATAAGAAGGTGCTACTGTTTTCATTTTTGGAAGAAGAGATGAAATATGTTTTTACTCCATGGCTGAAGTGCTAATTTCACTAGAGAAAGCGGTGCTAATGCAAGGCAATTAATCATCTATTTTGGTAATTTACAGTAATAAATTATTACTCATGGCACAGAACGTGCATCTGTAGATTAAACTCGGAGCTGCAGGATATGGCTACCTCTAGCTACTACATGGTTTAGCTCTTAGTTTAGCTCTTAGCATACTTGATGCAGCACTTTGAATTCCCAGGCAAGGAGCGCTCCTTACCACGCAGCAGGCAGAGGGGATACGAAGCGTCCACCCCTGTCCCCTTCCCAATGCCCTTGTCCCACTGCTGTCCTGAAAATCCAGGTCACAGGGTCAGCCGTAGGGCTGGGCTTTTTTTTTTTTTCAGAGCCTAAACAATGCAATAGCACCATGACTTGGAGATTCATCGTGATTTCTACTTATTTATAGTGCTGCCCTTAATGGAAACCAAGGCAGGGCCTGGGGAAGAGGGCAGGACCACAGTCATCTCTAACCCAGCATTTTCTAAGGATGCAATTTTAAAATTGATCTTGGGAGGATTCTTATTTTTCTCCGGGTAAACATGGCCTCAAAAAGGGAAAGCAAAACAAAAATAGCTGAAAGCTTTAATTACAGGGCAGCTGACTTCCAGAGGGCTGAAATTCAAAGAGCTCTGCCCACCAAGAAAAGCGAGGAGGAGCGCCTGCTGCCATCCCACACCTGGATGCTTTGTCCCCTGCAACCAGGGCTGAGAAAACAGCCAAGGACCAACCCAGAGCCCGATGTCCACTGACACCAACAGGGCTCATTTTGCAAAGAATCTGCTCCAGGGTCTGGAAAAACATAAAGCTTTGTCTTTTAGGCTAAATATTACAGCTCAGCCTAGCACACCCAGCCCATAGCTCCCCACGTCACACTGCCCCTGCAGAGCCGCTACCTGCAAGTCTGCTCGTGGCCCCGTGCCCAACAAAACCACAGTTCATGCCTCGCCCCCCAGGGCTGGACGAACCTTTCCTCCCATCAGCAGCCACATTCCCAGGCAAAGGCTGGAAGAGCCTATTTGACATGCTGCCAGCTGCAGAGCAATGATGAGGATAAATTATCTGCTCCCTGCTGCTATCATTTCATGGACAGCTTCATTAGCTCGGCTCGCAAGTGCAGCCTTGATGGGGGAGCTTAATATTGACAAGTGATTTTTAGGTTTTCCACTGCAGCAGCACTTCGCAGCCTGATCCACGGTCCAGGCCCGCATGGTATCTATCACTGGGAACCTCCTTTTCTTTTAAGAAGCTGTGCTTCTGCCAAGCAAGGGAGGTTTAGGGGGATCAGAACTATTTGCTAATTCAGCTGTTTCATAAATAAAAGAAATAACAGCTAGAAAAGAATGTCATCATGGGCCAGATCACTCACTGCCAGCACATCTGTCCCATACATGATGAAAACTGTTTGTTTTCCATTATTTTGTTTAGGGACTAAAACCCCACCGGAAATACCAGGTAGGGCAGATCACCACAGCTTACGAAGCAAGTGGAACCACACCGGTTTACACCCCTGCACGACACAGAGTTAACGTTCAGACTGTTTATTTCTTCCTGTTTGTGCAGAAGGGTGCAGTCACACGGCTGAGGCAGGCAGCCAAAGAAGAGATGCCTTCCTTGCAGGATTTTCATGAGGCCCAAGTCACGACGCTCTGAGCCAGAACAGCCACTGCAGCGGGGCTGATAAGGATGCGCACAATTGCCTTGTAGAATCAGAGACTTATTACTCACACTCCGCTCAGTTATGTTTACTTGGAGAAGAATGGCAGCTCCGCACAAGGTACCAGAAGAGCAGATAAACTTGTTCTGGCTCTGTTCTCCGCCACCAGAAAGAGCCGATCCATTCTTCCCAGGTGCTTACAACGTGCCCGCTGTGCCACGTGCGTGTTTGCTTTGTGGCAATGGGCAGCGGATATGCTTGAAAGGAAACAACGGGCAAGAATAAACAAAAAAAGATCTAATTTTACAATGGGCACATCTGCTGAATAGCAGCGTTGAAGCCAGACGTCCTAATCACAGTTTTATGGATTGGTATTAGAGCAAAATAAAACCTCAGTTCTGCCTGAGCATAGAAAATAGGGCAGGGACAGAGCAGCCGCATTTCAGCCATAATGTCTGGTACTATTTGCAGGCCTGGGTTTTGGGTTTGGGTTGTGGTGTCTTTTTTTTTTTTTTTTTTTGAGATAACACCTCTCTTCTTAACCGAGGTCTCTCCAAGAAGAAAACAAAGTTGGTGGAACAGAAACATTTAATCCATTTCATTAAATTTCTATAGAAAAGTTATCTGTGTTCATAAAGACACAGCCATGCTAAGAGCACTGTACACACACACTCTCCAGATCAAACCATTTTCTGTCAGGGCTATGAAGATGTCACTGGGCTTTATTTATTTTACTATCTGTTGGGACTAAAGTGATGGACAGTCCTTGGGTTCCTCACTTCTGTGCTTTATTTAGTAGCAAGGAGGAGGGGTTTTTGCACATCTATACACTTCTATGCATTTTCTGTACCCTCCAATGTGAGTTATTTCCAACAGCCCATTAGGATGTCTGAGAGAATGGGCACAGATATGGTTTGCAATTTACATTCAGCATTCCCAATCATCTGTTGTTTCCCTCATAATCAAATCAGTGAGTTATAGACCTCAGTGGTAACGAAAGACATCTCAGCGCATCAGCAAGGCTGCGCTGTCAACGCCCCTTAGTGAGCTGAAAAAAAAATCAGGTTCATCTTCCTTGCATCAGGACCGAGGTACACAACCAATTTCCGCCACGGCCACACCAGTGCAAAGCAAGTCAAACTCCACTCCAAGAGTAAGGTCATACAGATATGGGGAAAAAAGAGAATAATTGCTGGAAACATCCCCAAATGCTGTTCTTAAGTTGCAGCTGTTTTCGTGTACGTGTCTGCTGCTGCTCTAGGCTTTATGAACACAAGTCAGCGATTTTGAGGCCGGAAGGCACTATCAGATCATTTAAACTGACCTCCCATCTAACACAGGACGAATAATTCCTTGCTGCTACTTTACAGAGCCTGACAAATTGCATTGGGCCAGAGCAGATCTTCCCACAAGGCATTCAGTCCTGAAGTGATAATCTGGAGAGATCACTTTCATCTGCCCATTTTGTTTAAATCATTTACTGCCCTCGTTGACTGTAATAATACCAAAATAAATAATACTTTATATCCTTGAATTTTCTTCTTTTTGAAGGACTCGAGGTCCTTTGCAGAGGTGGATATACAAAGCAGCAGTCCCCTTCTCATTCGGGCAGGAGGGAGAAGCTCTTCCTGTTGAAGGCAACCCTAAGAGGCTGAAGTGGAAAATCTGCTGCTGTTTGATGGGCACTGGTGTCTGACATCCTTTACGTGTATGAAACTATTATCAATTAGTCTTGAAAATAGCACCCTGCAACACATAGTATTATGAATTCACTGACAATGCCACAGCATGAGCTTGTTAAACCCAACTGAATCCTGATTATGCAACTGGAAAGGGAAACAGAGATTGCTCCAAAGATAAAAGCTTCCAAGGGGATGCGAAAAAAAATTAGAGCAGAATTGTTTTCTTTCATCATCTTGCTTTAAATTAGTTTGCTTTCTCTGTAGCAAAGTGTAGCAGCTTTACACTTCCAACCTCTTTTCAAAGGCAACTTAGATGGGTGGAGAACAATACTAAAGAGGTTTTTATTCTAATTGCTCTTTTAGGAAAATGTCACTGACTGAAACTGTTTTTTCATTGCCAGCCCCGTTGGTATACTTATGCCTGCCAGGCAGCACGAAAGCAGGCCAGATCACAGCATGCCATCAGGATGGGGGTCACTTCGCACCAACTCATCCAGGCAGGATCCCCGCTCAGCTCCTTCTCATCCCCTTCCCAGCACCGGGCAAAGCAGAGCGCACAAGCAAGGGCTTTCCTGCTCCAAGTGCCATCACAGCCAGGAGGGTCCCACTGCTTATCCCAGTCCCTGAAACTAGGGAAAAACACTTGTTTTGAGGTAGTGGCATCCCTTATCCACTGACACTTGGGTCACCTTCTGCTAGACATGACTAACAGTTGTTGTGGACTTGGTCACAGACCGCATAAGGTGGAAAGAAATCTTGAGAATTACCTCTCTATTGCAAAGTTAGCCTTTGCAGAACGGACAGGTACATTCGAAGAGCTGGATCTCTTCTTCCTCAAGCAAGCAGAAAGCTTTCATTTCCTCAGCTAGTTTTCTGAGCTCAGAATCACAGAAGCTGGAAGGGACCTCTGGAGGTCATCTGCTCCAAGCCCTGCTCAAGTAGGGCAGGTTGCCCAGGACCATTAGCTGCTTTCTCTACTACCACCATTAGCAAAACAAAACCCACACAACCAGCCAGCCAACCAAACCTCATGACTTGCACGCTTCCTGCTTTTACAGCTTGGAAGAGCAGCTCTGGAGTCAGGATCTGCTATTAAGATGCTTCAGATCTCCCAATCCTGGCAGCAACTGCAATAATCCTGCTTCCAGGAGGTTAGGAGGGATGACCAGAGATCACTCTCAGCCAGTCATCTGGTACTCTCATCTTCTACACTTCTTTCTGTGCCTAACATTACATATGTAAAAGAAAAATATGCAAGTGTACATATGCTGTATACACACAATATATGTGATATCTAGCACAACAGGAGGCTGGTCTTAGAGTTTCTATACAGCTGTGGTAACACAGGCAAGATCCTAATAATTAAGATTTTATTTTCTGTTCTCGTTAAGCACATAGCACACAACACGTGTGGCAGACAGTTTTTCTTCTCACTTTTAACTGGGCAGACAGAGGAAAAAAAAGTCTTCAGGCTGCCCCAAAAGACAGAGGAAATGGATTTAAAGTCATTAATCCTTAGAAGCATCTACCATCTGTGCTGTGAGCACTGCCCTGCCTGGAAGATTGAGCAGGACAAGGCTCAGCTGATCACAGCCCAGCAGCCTCACCAAGGTGCCTGTGCCAGCAGGTGCACATTTGGTGTCTCAAAGCTTCCCCTTCCAACACCACAGCTAAGTCTTCCGATGGAGGAGGAAGCACAGAGCCAACATTTAGGCTCAGGACATTCCCACCCTTGCCAAAGATAAACATGAGCCTATTAAGGAGGCCTGAAGCCACTACACCCCAGTTTAAATGCCTCATTTAAATGTCTGCAATTAGGTAGGTTGAGTTCAGGCACAAGCGCCTGAAACACAGATTCATTAATCCTGCAACTCGTGCTGGTTCCTTTCCAAAAGGCATTCTAACAAGGGCTGTATCACACACTGCTCACTGATTCTCCAACCACACCCCCTAATGAAAGGAATTTAGAAATGCTCTCTTCCTATTTGCTTATAAACACTTTATTAATTTGCCTGATGATACGTTTACAACATTAGCATGCTGTTAATTTTCAACAACGTATTCTTGAACCATCCATCCATTCTGAGAGACCGAGCTCTTAAAAGATCTGCCTCCATTTCATTATAGTTTATTATTGTATTTCATTCAGTATGTACAGTGCAAATTAGAAAACCTGCAAAGCTTTCTCATCACAGAAATAATTACTGCCTGGTGGCCTAGAAAGTAAAAAAGTAATCTGTGCTAATTGAAACAGTAAAATATGCACTTCTCAGAATCAGCTTGTTCAATACCTTGAATAAAACACACAGCCCCCTGAATTCGGCTCCCGCGCTCTGGATTATAAATTCTCCTCCTTTTCTATCTTTCATAGCACTTAAAAACTGGAAGTGCTGGTATTAATTATTTTAAGA
This sequence comes from Anser brachyrhynchus, assembly GCF_964034855.1. Classification (NCBI taxonomy): domain Eukaryota; kingdom Metazoa; phylum Chordata; class Aves; order Anseriformes; family Anatidae; genus Anser; species Anser brachyrhynchus. The sequence continues at coordinate 2,188,337 of NC_137718.1, forward strand.
TTTTTTTGGCAGTCACTTCCTCTAATAAAATTCTACTCCCCTAGGGAATTATACATCATTTAATTCAACTTTTCCTGTGTCTCTTTCGTGAGAGCAGACATGAAAGGAAGTTGTCATTCCAGCCTGTACTCCAGCCTTCAATTCCCTCCCATCTTTTGAAGGTCACATCAACAGGAAACAATTTTTTCCCCAAAACACGCTCACACGGAGCTCTAGAAAAATGGTCCAGCTGCAGTTCCCTGCAGGTTCTCACACAGACACTGGGCAGACCTAGCCCAGGCTGCCTGGTTCTCCTCTGTGGGTTCACACAACTCTGGGAAGTTTGTATTGAACTAATAACCCTGTATGATTTTTAATCCTTGAAAAACTTTACTTCTGGAGCTCAGAGTCACCACAGCTCAGCCTCTTGGCGATGCACAGAGAAGGCATCATGCAAAACACACAAGTCCCAGAGGCTGGGACGTACACAGGCACTGAGGGAATTGGGTATCCTGTGACTACTGAGCTATAACAAGAGATGAATTCCTATTTTTTGAAATCCTGAAATTATGAAAAATATACACCTGCATCACAGCCTAAGTTGAATCACTAAGCAGTCTACCCCTAGGTCATACTGACAGCAGCTGACTGATGCTCTGCTTCTTCTTCATAGTGCAAGAGAATCAACTGTTAGTTCTTACCCAGTGTTTAGAGCTTCCCTCCTCAGCAGAGGAGAAGATACAGGCAAAAGGTAGGGGAATATTTTACAATGCCCTCAGGGCTGAAAGGAGGAGTAAAACATGCCTGCCAAGGTCTAGGAGTGAGCTGACACCCATTCCTGCTCACAGGAAGGCAGCACGCTCATAAAATGCTGCAGCCTGCACTACAGGGGTCCATACTTCTCCCACCCTTGATACTTTGCTCCGGGGTTCATCTGGTGCAGTGACCCCAGCATTGGAGTGCCACTTCCACACAATTTCTATGAAGATCTGGGGACTACTCTCCTTTTCTTCCCCTGCCAAAAAGAATCAAGCTACTTGAAATGCTTACCTCTCATTTCCTCATGCGACAGAGAGCTGAGCTACGACCTGAGAAATACATAACCACTTGAAGTGAAGGCAAATAAATGGTGCTTGCAGAAAGAGCTTATTAGCATGGTACACTATTTTCTGATAGTCACAAGAGGCAATACGTTTTAAGTACTTCAAGAGAAGCAGAAATTGTTCCTTGGATGAGTTCAAACTGAACACCAACTAGGTATATCCAGGGTGTCTGGGCAAGTGCAGATTGCCTGTTTTTAGAAACTGAGGATCAGATCATCTTCGTGTTGTCCTGAATCTCAAGCAGAGTCCAAAGGACAGTGTACAGCAGCTGTGGCTGGAACACGAGATTAAGGCTCATGAAGTCAGCACCTCAACTCTCCTCCTGAGAGCCCCACTCATTTTACTCCTTCCTCCCACTTACATAAGGTTCAAATGTTTTTGGCAAGAGCCTGTCCCTTGTTCTGTTTCTTTAGCATATATTTGTAGCTGCTACTGTCATACAGCTTCTAAATTTTTAGGAGAAGTGCCCTGAGCTTGAACTCTTGGAGCCCACTCCCAAGCATCCTAGGAGCATTGTGGTATTTGCCAGGAGCGATGCCTCAAGCCACAGAAGCAACCACTTTGGCAGCCGCAATTCTAGTGAACAATCAGGATCTGTACGAACCAAGAGTGTTTGCCTCTAACAAGAACTCTCCCCATCACCAAGTTCAGACCTAAAAAGCAAAATGCTTGTTACTGTACCACAGCCCTATACATCAACAGTAGGAAAGGAGGAAGCTCTGAGTTCTCATCACCAGTGTTTACTTTTATATAAATATGGTCCTAATTGCAGTATCAGCTTCAAAGCCCGCAGGCCTTTATCTCCCGAGAATGCTTTGAAACCATCTTACTTTGAAACAGACACATTCCATCAGAAAAGCCAAAGCCACAAACCATCATTCACATCTCCGGGTGGCTTTTGTATAAAAACAAACTGTTTGGAGATGCTTGTGTTGTTCCTCTGGAGATGGTAGGGCACATAGCCCCAGTCTATGTATAAACTATCCAACTTCTCCACAAATATCGTTCTTTTCATGGTCTTGAAAGTGTTTCCGGCTTCCCAAAGCTGTTTATATTTGACTCAGTCATAGACCCCCAGCCCTGCACTATCTAAAGGAGGCAAGATGCATACTCTATCAAGCAGCCACGTGTTTGTCCTTCATCCCAGCCACACAACCAATTTCATTTTTCACCCTTTTTCTCAACACTTCATCATAAGATGACATCGAGTACAGAGAGCCCCAGATCTTTGCCTACAAAAGGCAAAGCCCTAGGGCCAGTGATGCTGGTGGTCTCCCTGAGCTCTACCAGGACAATTGGGAGTGCAGAAGTTTGGAAAAGTAAAGACTTCATTTTCATAGGTCCCAAGTATAAATGAACTGAATTCTCAACAGCTCAGATTTCAGGAAGATTTGAATGCCTTGATAAAAAGTTAATTAAGCATTTTTAAAAGCCCCATCAGAGCTTAGAAAATATCATCTGTAAGTCTCCCTGCTGCCTCACCGGCCTTTAGGGCAGCAGCCTCCAGTAAATCAATCAATTAAAAAAACACGAGGAAGATTCAAGATTATTCAGAAATTTATATTCATAGCTTTGATGACTGAAAGAAAAACTGATGTTCTCTAAAATCCACACTCCAAAGAAACACACGTAGCTGAAGGGCTGAGCATCTGCTTCGCCTCATAATGCGAAGTCGAAGGCCTGGCTTCTGCTCTCCCAATCTGATGCGTTTCCACTCTTCTCCCCATCTCCTCATAGATAACTCACTTTACCTTGAGAGACTTCAAACTTCAGTCTAAATGGCCTGCTAGGAGGAATGAACTGCTACAATCTGAGGGTAAGAACAGGAATGCAATGACTGGAGACTCTTGTAGCTAAAAAAAAATGTACCAGAGCATCATAACTCATGGCTAAATGGTGACTATACAGAGGCAGGTAGGAAGCTAATGCTGAAATGTTTAATTCTGAAAAGCACAAGAGGCAGTACTGGAGCAGAGACTCAATCAGATTTTGAACCAGCTTTAACCAGGGTGCACAGACGATGCTGTAGACCCACAGCCCCAGTGGGCCTCTCTCTGGTACCTTAGGCCAAGTCTGTGGTAATCGCCCCCAGCTGCGGGTGCTCCCCTCCTCTGCAGTGACCCCACGGAGCTTATTTGCCTGGGTGTGCTGTTCCTCCCCTCCTGTGAGCAGCCTTCAGTGCTCACACGTGGCTCTCCTCGGAGCATCGATAAGGCAAAGGCTGGGTCAGGGAGCAGCTGCCTGGGTGGGCTGAGAGGTGGTGCATCGCCCCGGCTTCCTCCCAAAAGTACCTCCCCCGGGGGAAGCATGACAAACGCCTCCCCTTCCTCACGCGGGGTTCCTTCCAGTGTTACATTTGCATTTCTTTCTAATTCCCCGTTAGCCGATCTGCAAAGCCCTTACAACCTTGGATATTGAAATGAAATTCTCTGACTTGAAGCCAGCGCAAAGCGATGCTCAATTCAAGTGCAGTTGGGTGCATTTGCATGCAAAAGCTGTTAACAATGCGGGGAGGAGGCGCTGCTAAACGCCGCGCTTGAAGTCAGGTCGGTGACTGTCAGCACGAGACCCCTTATTTACACCCTAATTACCCACTGCTGCTAATTACCAAGTAGGAAGAATTGCCCGTCCCTTGTCACACCACGTAGATTTTGTCACTTCCAGTAATTAAAGAAAGCGAAAAACGCTTTGCGGGGTTTGAATATTCATTCGGTCTCCCTTCAAGAGCTCCTGCTGAGCCCACTGGAGACCCAGATGCTCACCGGGTTTGTAAATCAGCCCCGGAGAGCTTGTGTACCTCAGGAAATACCTCAAAAAACGCATATGGGTGACTGGTCTCACACAGCCCTATGCCAGAGCAGCAAGAAGGCACACTGCTCCTCTCTGAAGGCTATCCGTGATCTTGGAATGAAAGGATTTTTATTCGAGAATGAAGCATCATTTCCTTAGCATTAGACATCTTGAGACTTCCAGAATTAACTCATATGACCATGATTCTCTGTTATTCAGCTGAGCTGACAATTTCTCCCCCTTTCATGGAGGCGTCACCCAGGATTTTCAGAGTCCAGGTGACCCAAGATAGACATCAGCTTTATTTATTCAGCCATTTGTTGTGCTGTCCTTTGTGTGATGGGTCAGCATAAGAAACCTAACATTGCTAATTGTTCCTACAAATCTCCCCTTAAATTTCAAGCTTTGCCTTATTAGCCTTCCTGATTTATGTGTTTATTGGCAGCAGCATCCCACACAGAACCAGGATGTCCTGAAGCAAAGGACACTACTTTCACTACCATAAAGACATTAGAGGACTATATGTAAATTCATTGCCTGGGAATACTTAAACTCATTCCCATTAGCACAAATATTCATACAAAATTTATGTCATTCCCACTTTTTCAAGGCCAAGATGGCACTTAGACTGGCTTCAGAGTGGCCATTCACCACCCGTAAGGGAAGCATCGGAGGCACGGCAATATTAGGAGCATGCCTCCTTTGATTTTTCCAGGGTTCACAGTGACGTGGGGCTGTTTGGCCCTGTCACCACCACGCAGGAGCCTGTGCAAACTCACAGCATGATGCTTTCCGTTATCTCTGGCTTCCACAAACAACTCCTGGGCTGACCTTTCAGAAAGAATCGACCCATGACAAGCAGGAATGACATAACTAATCTAATCCTCTGGAAACAATATTTGCTTGGCTTGAGCTCCCCGGGAGGTTTTGATATGAAGCAGGGGGAAGGGTGGAGGAGATGTGGAGGGGAGGGAAGAGCTGTCAAGGAAAGAGCAGCACAATCTCCTTCTAGGTATAAACTTTTCCTAACAAGGTGGTAGAACAATGAACCCCAAAAAGAAAAAGTACCCAGCCAATTTCTATTTCTTCCTCTTCTTTCTTTTCGTCAGACCAAAATCAATAAATAGCAGGCCAAAAGCTACATTTCTGCAAAATGCAGACACAAACAGAGTGGGGTGGGTTTTGTACCCCTACCCATTAGATAATTCTTTTCACAGCTTAAGCTCAACAGCTAGAAACAGCACTGAACGAGCTCCTGCAGGCAGCAGGACCGAGCAGGCACCTAACACCGATACTCTGCATGACCCTTTGGCAGAGTTTCTTTTCCTACATCTCTTGCCTTATTCTCTCCACTAGAGAAGTACAAATTAGGCAAGGTACCCAAACACTCAGAGAACATTTGTGCCATTGAAGTCACTGAGAAATCTGATGCCTGTGGAGTCAGGACTCAGCCGAGGAGCTACATGCCTGGCACAAGCAGCAATTGCTCAATCCAGCCCAGAAAGAGAATAAACAGTCTTGGTTCTCTGGAGAGAGACCAGCCACGGATGTTTCTATTTCAAATAAAATCAAACTGCAAAGGCAGGAGGGGAAAAAGAGACAAAGAAAACCACCCCCAAGCCACAGAAAGAGGGACCAAGCCTTTACCTGCAGCAGATGCAGGTGGATAAGTGCGAGCTGCAGCCAGACTGAATTTGCCAGCCCAGAGCAGCCCCTTTCAGCTGCTGTGGCAGGGCAGATGCTGCTGAGAGTCTCCTGACCATACAGAGAGCTCCCCCAGCTGCTGCCCACACTGTTTGCCTTCATCCCAGGCACCTGCTTGGCGTAAACAGATTAATCCTCCTGTTGGGGTGATGCAGCAGCCCCAGGGGCTGAGCCTTGCACAGCTTCTGGGAGCAGCCTGCAAACTGTCCCTTCCAAAACAGAAGCATGCTTCGAAAGTAAAGGACCTCACTGCTCCTCTGAGGAGCTGTGTCCCCTTCCCTTCACAGGTTTTTAAAGCTGTGAAACTCGCAAGGGTAACTTGCTGTTAAGGCACAAAGCACCCAACACTGAAAAATGCTTAACAGCAGAACTGGTGCCTGCGGAGACCTGCCTACAGAGACAGGCAGCCCCAGAGATGGCAGCAGGCCAGCCAAAACACAATGTCTTCTATCTGACACTTGCAAGTATCTCGGCTGGAGCCACAGCCACTTTGCTAGGAACAGAGCCTGTGTTTGGGTTTCTTGTCTGGCTAATTGCATAAATAATAGCATCGAAAACCTACATTTTCTTCAGTAAACAGTGCAGCTCAGGGTATGATTTGCGTGGCCAGCACCATATGCATCCCATCCTTACTTCTAGACACCTTGGCACGAGCCCATCCTCCATACAAATGGCTTAACTGATAGAGCCCAAAGCCTGCGCCCGTGGCTGACCACCATCCGCCTTGTGGGGAAGCCTGCCAGGCCCACGAGCTATTTATATACATTATCCCCTCTGTAGCCTTTGTAAGAGTCACAAGGAAGACAGGATTTTTTTTTTTCAGTGCAGAATCTCTTAACACTGATAAATATTTAATCAATACTAAATGTGAAGGCAAAAATAAACAAACAATCAATCCCCGGCCACTGAATAGTGCCAGAATTCAAAAAGAGCAAAGCTGATGCAGTAGCACGAAGTAAGAGACAAGGCGAGCAGATGGTAATCACAGAAAGTTTGCCTGCTTTCCAGTTGGTATCTGTGTGCTCACAAAATGGCGCTCTGATCGTTGTGAAACACCGATAGCCACCACGATCGGGTTGCTTGTAGTAAGAAACTGGAGACACAGGGTGATCTGCAGCAGGCAGAAGACCTGGCTAGACAGCAGTGGAAAAAATTATTACATGGAAGAAACTCCCTGGCTGAGTTCAATCCAGACCTCCAGATCTTCTTAACACAACTGCAATCTCATTTATTTACATTATCAGTTGTTGGATGGGGGGCTCTAAATGGAACTTCATGAAAACTTCCCCCTGCTGTGCTGCCATTCTCATGTGAATTATTCGAGACGTTCTGAGCTGGGACAGCTCTGGCTTGGGGCAGCTCCATGGGCTTTGAAGGAGTATGGTGGAGTCTTTAAAAGGGTTGGGGGCAGTCAGAATAGAAGGAATAAACTGCTTGAAGTCTTGGAGTTTGGCACAGTGTAAAGAGGCTACTCCACACAGCACAGTGAAGTGGCTGGACAGAGATGTGAAGGTGGATGAAGGATAAAAGGACCTTCCTTGTGATTTGTGAAGACTCTTGCCACAGGGAAGCACTTCAGTGTTACAGCCAAGTGGTAAAAGCTTCTTCCTGCTCATTATCATCATCTTTAGGACGAAGTTATTTCCATTAGTACTGAGAAAGAATAATAAGCTAGCACTATGGTATGTACTGCAGGAAAAACCATCTGCCCCAGGGAAATAAATGGAGCCTGACACCTGACCCTGTCTCAGTTACCCCTGCACACATCCCATCTCATGTTTACCCTGTCCTGCTACCTCCTTCCTTCCCTACCACTGTCACCTCTTGTGCAATTAAGGCCAGAGGACAAGTGTCCTGCAGGGCTCAGCACCAGGCACCTCCTATGCAGCCCCTTTATCTGTGTGCAGCATGCTGGCCTCTTCTGAAAAATCGTAAGGCACGTAGTAATGCCTTAGGGACTGCTCAGGCCTACAGGAAAAAGGGCAGAAAAAAGTTCTCACCACCTAGGAGCAGCAGCTGGTATTAGGTACAGCATGACCTAGCCAAACAATGAGCAATGAAACCTAGATTCTGCTGTGAGAGTCTGGGGACTAAGGTCATCTGGTCACTCCTGCAGGAATGGGTGATCCCAAAATCCTCTATGGGAGTTTGCACTGTATAACCCACACAAGTAATGCACTGATCTATCTCACCAGTTAATGACAGGAAAGCACCATCTCAAACTCAGCCTCAGTTCACACCCACACTTTAAGAGCTGAAAGTTCCTTAGCCAAATCCTTCTGAACAAAGGAGTTTGGAGAAGCTGAAGTTTTTACATTTGGATGTTTTTTTTTTTCCCCCCTCTCAGGTGATAAAATGTACAAGGAGGTTGAACCAGCCAAGAAAATATCCCATTCCAAGACAAACTCAAAAAACATGCATCTTAAGAGGCGCACTGGGAACGTGGCTGCAGAATTAGCAGCTGTCAGTGGAAAAACTGCTCTCCTGCGTGTATTCCTACCCAGCGTGATCTCCACTTTCACCCATCAGAAGGGGTACAAGCAAGGTGAACATGTGTCAGGATCAGAGAACTTGGCTCATGACCCTCTTAGCTGGAGAGGAATTGTCACAGCATCACAGAAAGGGCAGAAGCAACAGTGAGATCATAATGTAGCTAAATAGTAATTAAAGTTTCAAATATAATTAAAGATTAAGGGATTAGAAGAGATGCACATAAGACCTGCACACTGCTAAAATGTTCCCTTTTTTGATTCGATGTAGGAAAGTTAAATACAAAATAGCTTTTACAGGAAAAATAATGTTAAACACAGTCAGGCTTGAGAATCTCAAAGCTGCTAAGCAATTCTGATTTTTCGGCTTCTGACCAGAGAGTAGTGAGAAAGGAAGATAAAATGGGAAAGGAAGATGGGTTCTGGGATTCAGACTGCTGTTAGCTCATCCTGCACGACCTGTGGGGAATCAGTCTTTTTGTTCTGAAGGGTGTTCACTGGCTTCTTTGCTATTCCTTTGCAGTCACAACACATTGAATAGGTACCATGCACAAAGAACATTTGTTATCATTTTAGGTTACTAGCTACAAAGGGAATAGCTTTGAAAGAAGGGGAAGCATTTCAGACTGAAATAGAAGAATCCTATTACCGTGAACTGGGACAGCTTTTTATGGGAATGCTGCTTACTAGCTGCTGAGCTATATGGAAAACATGCACCTAGTTTGTCCCATGAAAATCCAGTATAGGAATTCCTTCTTCCTTCCCAGGACCAACTCCCAAACGGCTCTTTCATGTCTCAGCGAGGACAGCAGGAGTCATTGTACAGAGCTGTGCTTTTCTGGACATGTTGGGCTGGGGTGAGAGCTGCTCTTGATTTTTTTTTCCTCTCCTGTGGAATAATTAAAACCGAGTGACCTAGTTCATGAAGCATTGCCTTACTCTAGCTGCATGAATTGTGTCCAGTTGGCTGACCTTATTTGGCAGCCCATTTTTATAGATAAGCAAAGAAACCCAACCCTTTAATTTCACCATAAATTTTTTAAAAACCAGTCCGCTCTTATGAGCCTCCAGTGAGGACAGATTCCAACAGGGATATTCACACGTTAGAAGTCCACTGTTGGAGCTGGAGACTTTTCAAAAGTACAAAAGGCAATACCCATGTTTCACTGGAAGGAATTTTATTATTTCCTTATCAACGCTTAACTCAGATGTCTAAACTGGGAACCTTGGTGCCTTACATATACAGGAGACGCGAGCTTATCCAAAGCAGCGCTTTTTCCTCTCTCCATCAATTAGAGCCTGGATCCTACCCCAGAAATAACCCCTGCAATATGAGAGCCCACAAGTCAGGCAGGCACCCAGCTAAACAAATTAGCATATCCCAGCTAAACTGCAGTACCTGTCAACATGTACCCTGCTAGTCCATGGCAAAGGAAAGGTAATTGAGCTTAACTTAAACCTTTCTTCTCATCAGCTAGATTCACACACATTTCCTTGCATTTGTCTGAGGTTATGACCCATGCAGTCACCGCATCTCATCTGACACATGGTTACTCATTAAGTGGCAATAACTTGATCATGCACCTGCAGCCTTAACACCAACATCTTTGTTGTTGTTCAATCCAGCATAAACAATAAGAAAAGTAACAAAGGAAAAGATCTTGTTGCTAGCAGGCAAGGGAAGAAAGAGTCAGAGCTGTCAGTTTGTTGAGCTGTGGAATTAAATAAGCAAGACTCCATGAACTGCTACTTTTTCCTCTCTTCTTCTACCAAGAAAAAAAATCATTAGTTCTGCAAGAGTCATGAGTTAATTGCAGATAAATTGATAGAGTTTGTACAAGAACTAGAGGTCAAAATTAATTAAATTTGACTCGTCCTGAAGAAATCAAAGCTGTTGTTGCATTTCCGTGGATGTGAGGGTGCAGAGCCCTTCCCACCCTCCTTCCACAAGACCCCCAGAGCCTGCCATGCACCCAGCAGCTGCAGGGTGTGCAACCTGAGCTCCTGGGGCACAAACACCAGGGAGAGGAACTGCTGCAGCAGCAGCAGCTGCAAGGAGCCCAAGCCCCATGGTGAGGTCCCCAGGTGCTGGTGGTGGTGTTCATTTCACCAGCTGAGGGCAGAGGATGTGAGCAGGGCTTGTGTACAACCAAGTCAGTGTTTAAAGCAAAAGCTGGAAGTGGCACAGTGTTTGTCCCCAGCCAGATAAGCAGCAGTCCAGGCAAGTGGGCTTTGTGGAGCAGCAGCTGGGAGGACACAGCTGTGGGAGAGCCTGATGCATGGCTGGGGCAAATACCTGAGTGCGAGATAAGAGCTGGAGCAGCACAGGTAGGCCCTGGAGACCCATGCCTGTAGCAACCAGGGCTGCAGGCCTGATAGAATAAAGCCATGAAAAATCAGAAATAGGAGCAGAGGTTTTCCTCTCTCCCCATCAGACTTCTTGCCAGCAGAGGCAAATGTTGGAAAATGGACACAATCAGCCACGTCCATCCCAGCTACATTTGTGAATGCGGAGGCATGCCCAACATGAGCAAGGCACAGCTCTTCCCTGCTGCAGCCGCTGGGAAACTGAAGTGATAAAGAATGTTTCCCCTCAGATAAAATCAAAGCTCGTACATAATTTACCTAAGAGCTAAGTGCCTTTCTTTGGCAGTCTTGCAAAAATAAAAAAAGTGCCTTGTATAACCGCCTGATGCGGAACTGAAAAGGCTCCTCACACTATTTTTTTATTTAGATATGGAGAGAACAACTTTTTATTACGACATAAAATGTTTATCACCTTTGTTAAAAAAAAAAAAACTCTTCCTTGGAAATAATATAAAAACCTCTCTGGAAGGAAGGAAGGTCCTAAGATGGCTGTGACTTGACTTGGGTGGGCTCCTGCCAGCACCCTCCCCTGAGCAGGGCCAGCATGCGTCATCCTGACCAGTTAACTCCAGTTACCCACCAGTCTGCTCCTCCTCACCTCCCATCTTCCCTCTCTGTGTAACAAGCTCCAAATAAACGTGCACACAAGGCACCACACAATAAAGCCATAAGATTTCAATATGGAGCAACAGTTTGTTAAAATTCAATAATAGAGCTGTCAAATCTGCTTTGTACATTCAAATGATGTGCTGAACAAATGCTTTTAATCTTTAAAGGTCACGTTGAAAGCAATGTTCCCTACACCCTTTCACATCCCTTCTGACACATCACCCCCCTCAAGCCTCCTGGAGATGTTTATTGTGTCACCGTTAAGCTGGATGTTTGGTATGGAACAGGGGAAGTGGCTTGTTTCGATTTTAGTTTAAATATTTAGACACAATTTACATCTAATTAACATGCTCATCACAGTTTGTTACAAAAACACATACACAGAGCCTGCAATGGCTTTGTTAAAGTGTCATATCCAAGACAATGCTGGTACGATGTGACAGCTTGCCTCCTCTCACCTCAAAATTGCAACAATTCTGCTGGAGAAGGCTGGTTTCACCCGATGTGCAGATCATCTCCCCTGTCTCTCAGAGGAAAGCGTCTTTGGAAAATTCTTGAAGTGCCCAAATGCTGAGATGGAGACTCAAACATTCCAAGGCGAACCCACCCCAAAAAATGTATTGGATGTCATAAGCAGAGAAACACCGCTAACGAAGATACACTGATCTGAAAGCACGTTTTGCCACTGTAACCTATAACATCTCCACCTGTGAAGCGATCCGTATCAGAAAGATGCTTTTAACCCACTGTAAACATTACATAAAGGAGCTGCTAAAGTCACCTAACAGAAAAAGAAAGACTCAAGAAAAAGAAAGGCTCACCTAAGCATCGCAGCCTGTGCGGCAGCCCCGGCTGTACTCAGCTCAGAGCTTTACACTTCCAGACTGGTAAGTGTAGATGCAAAATCCAGTATGGAAAAGTCTGATTATTTACTCCTCTGGAACCACTGCACATGGACAGGAGTAGTCCAAGCATAACAGGCATGCAGAAATAATGGCATTTAGCATGTCCTGATTATCATTTTGTGATTCATATTTTTTCCTTGCTTCTCTACTTATGTTTGGAAGTAAAAAGGCAATTGCATATTATTCGCACCACAAGAATATCCCCCATCATATACATGCAAAAGGAATGTACTTGAGCTGAATTAACATAAACCTAGTTGGGGAAGAAAGGCAGTAAGAAGTATAAATAGCATCAGCTCTACCTGCCAGTATTGACAACACATTGACTGCTCTGTGGGAAGCCAGCAGCAGCCTCTAGCACCTGTTCCAACTCGCTCATGCTACGCACAAAGGGGTGGAAGAGCTGAAACCAAGTCTTCTGGGAGTCTCAGCTGCTTTCTAGCCCATCTTTCTCTTTGGTCATCTGTCAGTCTCCCTCTCTGGCCTTATTAGTCTGTCCAGTTGACTTCAGGTGCAAAGTGAGCTGCCTAGGGAAATAAACCTAAAATTGATATATACGTTTCAAAAACCAGGAGACAAAAGGGACTTATCTTCAAAACTATCTTTCATGCTTAGCTATCTTTAATGCTTGAAAAGGAAAAAAAAAGAATATGTATGAAAAGACCTAAGGACAGCAAGAAAGATGATTAAAAAGTGTCCATTGAAGTGTGTCCAAATCAGAGAACAATCTGGCGAGCATCAGGAAGGGAACAGGGGCCATGGTTCACCCCAGACACAAAACATTCCCACTCCCTGGCTCTCACAAAGGGCCTGAGAAGTAATAAGGCATTTTCTCAGTTTGGAGAATGGTTTCCAACACAATACACTTCTATAATAGATGGAAGATGTAAAGCTAATCAGATAAGACATATTCATAGAAATCAAACATGAGGAAGCTGCCACCTTGACAGACTTTTCTATTGGTAATTTCTTGACCTTTTTTTTCCTTGCAGAGGATTTTGCTCCCTCACATTCACTTTCAACGGACCATGCTCTTGTTTTGAAGCACTGCACTTGGCTCCTGGATGGTTTTGGTGATGGGAAACAAGTGGGGAGCTTTGTGAGGCTGAGATCACAAGTCCGGGGAACAATGAAGGGCAAAGTGGCTTGCACAAAACTTCTGCAGCAAGCTATTCCTAGTTTTGTTCCTTTTCAAGGGCCTATCTTCCTTCAGGTGAATATTAATAAAACATGAAAAAAGGAGTTGGTGCTGAGGAGCTTGCAGACTGATTATGTTAATCGATATGTACTCAGGATATCTTCACGGAACAAGATCCACAGCCAGTGTAAATCATCACAACTCCGTAGAAAGTCCATTCTGATAGAGTTTGTCATCCCAGCAGCTAAAATTAGAAAAGATCACCGCCAGGGGAATGTCTGGCCAAATCTGGTCTCACTTCCAATTTAAGTGAGCTCCCAGAAATCTTCTTTGCTCTGGGAAGTGGCTGGAGAGGGAGATATGTCACCTCATCAGACAAGAGGAGAAAAAAGAGCAGTTCCAGAAAGCGTGGATAGAATCAGATCCCAGAGCAGGACACGCTGGAGAGACGGGTAATGCATTAGGAGGAGGTAGAGTGGGTTGAAGAGCAAGACCCATGCCATCAATCCTGAGAGGTGAGGTTGATACCTACACTGACACCACCAAAATGCACCCCATTTATCTTGCACGCCCTGCAGCCTGCCTGTGAGCAGCCTCGCTCCGGCCAGAAGCGAGAGAAGGAGAAGCAGGGGGGAGCGTCTCAGCACCCTGTTCCTGGGTACAGCACCCTGACAGCAGGGAATAAGGTCCAGGCTGGATGCATTTAGCCACAGCTATTTCATCTCACTGAGATGGGGTCAAGGCCTTTTTGAAGGAGGATCATTTCAGAGACAACGACCTGCATGGCTCCATTACAGCTCCATTTAGAGCACAGCAAACACAGGTTGCCCACGTCACCCCGATAAAGGCTCGATGATTTTCCTGGCCTAAACACAGTGCAGAACTTGGAAGTATACTTGACATTGAAAGTTGCCTAAACAGGCATTATCCAGTATCTGGCTGTGCTTTTTTCTCCCCCCTACCTCAAGTGTTTGCCACTGAGAGTGAAGTGCAAGAAAACAGCAGACGTCTCGACAGCTAAATCTGCAGCGGTACCAGCGCTGACATCGTGCCAAGAAGTTGGAGAGAGTCAGGAGTTTTGTCACATATCAAGCTCCAGTGATCAGCATTCAGGATGAAAAGCCTGTACCTCGCCTTGGGCTGCCTGTCTGCAACATCAAACTTGAATATTTTTTGGTGCTCTTCATTTTGGCTCAATGAACTCGCTCACTTTTAATGGCAGAGTTAATTGTCTAATTGTGAAAATGACTGTACCCGTCTATTAAGCAATATCCTTTATGAAAAAATCTGTTTGTCAGAGTGAATGTCCCCACTCTTCACACAGCAGGTGTTAATTTGTTTTGTGTGAATAGGTAGATAGCTCCTTAAGTACCTAGGTATGCATTAGGAGCTCGCTTTTATTTGACTGCTGCCTTTCCCAGCGCTGGAGATGACAGATGTTCTCCAGGCAAGGCAAACACAGCCCTCCCTGCTGCTCCCAACCACTGCTTCCCTCATCTTTATTAATTAGACTCCTTGCAACACCTCTGCAAAGTAGGGCAGAGTTTTATCCCCATTTCACAAATTGGGAATAAAGGTGCTATGAAATAAAATAATTTGCATGAGATCCCACAGGAGGCTGGTGGCAGGACACAAGACCTTCAGGAAGATGCTGTGACCACAAGGCAGGGCTTTGGGGAACCATACCCTGATCCCTGCAAGGGAGGGACACTGATGGTGAAGTTTGCTCTTTCCCTGGCTCTGGCTAGCCCCATTGGTGTTTCTGGCCCCGTGCAACAAGGTCAGAAGAGAAGCAGACACCTCAGCCTCCCCTAGAGGGACTGGGTCCTACCCCACTCCTTGCAGGCGCACTGCTGGCCTTTAGATCAGTGGTCAGCAGCAAAGCAGGATCTGGGCACAGCCCCTGCCCTCCTCAGCTCCCACAGCAGTGCTGCGACACCCCCTGAATGGAAAGGGACCGAGCAAGGGCTCACCAGCCCTGCCAAGCCTGGAACCCATCCTAGCGGCCACAGCTAACACGGAGTAAATGCCCTATAAATAATCAAAGGGGAAGAATCATTAGCCAGCCATCTTGTAATAATAATTTTAAATGAATGTGTAATTTATAGAGAATAATTATGAGACAAGGCCCTTTAACCATAATGAATGTGCTCAGATAATGCTGGCTCCTGTAGGCTCAGACCTGCCTGGGGGAAGCCTGTTTTCCTCTGGAATAAGAGACCAAATCCCATTCATAGTTGATGGTGCATGGAAAATAACGAGGCCAGGTGTCCAGGAGCCTAGAGCTCACCAGCATCTTTAGCAAGGGTACTTGAGGCAGAAGGTTATAAGCTTACATCAGGTGAAATTCCTTTGTTTGCCTGTGCTGCACCCATGCGAGCTCCTACCTGCAGCCAGTGATTTCTCTGGGCACAGCAGCGGCTCTTGCATCGAGCTACATCCCAGAGGCAGACTACCTAATGAATCCTAATGGAGCCAGTGAAAGAAGGAACAGAGGACCTCTGTCTCATGCAACAGCTGTCGTATCATTGTTCACAGTGGCCAGCAGCTTGCCTTGATGCTGGCAAGAGGAAAACTATTCCAGACTTAATCTTCCATTTCTGAGCTACTTTCCTGAAGTCAGGCTAATAACCTGACTCCCAGCCTGGCCAGTTTGGAAGCAGCAGCTGCTGCTGCGGAGTGTAGCAACTCCCCATGGAAATGCCCAGCTCAGGCATTTCCCCAGCATCTAATCTGCCAGGAAGTTTTCCTTTTTCTATCTTCTGTTGCACATTTCTTCCCTTCTGCTCCCAATGGAGAGCTAAGGATAGCAAGGCTGAGGCCAAACATAACACCAGGCTTTCCCAGATAATAAACAAGTCTGCGGAGTCTCAAAGCAGCAGGGATCAGCTCATCCCAGAGACATTTGGGAAGTGAATGCATTGGACAATTGAGCAACAGTAATAACACCACCAAGTGCTATTGGAGCTCCCATGCAACAGGAACTCAAAAAACTGATTCCTGCTTACCTATAGCCAACATAGGAATGACACAGCTCTCCTCCCATCAGCAGCATCCAAGCAGTTACGGGATGGGACTGGGAAGAGAATTTCCAACAGCTACCTATGCCATAACACACGTCTTTGCAGGCTTCAGACGAAACCCCATGACAAGAGCAGATAGCTAACCCTAATCTGCATTTAAGCTGCACTGGGAGTCCGAGTCAGAGCCCAGGGGCATGAGCTGGGTGAAAACCATCCCCCTCCATCCCTTAACCAGCAGCCACCAGTCCCACTCCACACCAACATGCGAACAGCATTGATGGTCAAGCAGTCACACTGTGAACTTGAACTCCAAATTAAGGTGATAATACTGGCAACCATCGCCTTATTCTCCCCCGCATGCAGCTCAGAACTCATCACAATCAGTCAGGCAGCCTCACATCCATCAGCTCTGCAGATAGGCTTCGAGGCTGCCCCTTCACAACGTGGAGTGGTTGAGCAATGACGGTGTTTGAGCTTTCATCATGCTAACAAGTATCAATAATGATGCATCAAGCTAAACACACGCAGCCACTTATCAGAACACTGCTATTGCAGCACAGCTCAGCAGGAGCAATTTTATTAGCGGAGATAGCGCTGCAGCATTATTTTCCTCATCAAGCCAAGACCCCAAATCTGACAGCACCATTTGTTAGTTTTACTGCCAAGGCACCAAGTTCACCAGCACAGCCTCCATCAAAGCCTGCACAAGGTACTTGTACTTGGGAGCCACTGTAATGGCTCCGTGATACATCAGCCAAGCTTGCTGGAGTATGGATGGGTTGCTGGTAGTACAGATAACGGATGTCAGGGAAGAGAGGTGAGAACCATACGGATAATATGTTAAGAACACAAGGGCACAATTGCTCACCTAATTTACTCCCTGCTGTGGCAGTGATTGCTCCTGCAAATTGGCTGCTCAAACAGAAAATAGGCAATTTTGTCAACATGCCTTTGCAAGGTCTTGACGAGGTGTAATTGTCTTTTTTCCCCCTCAGTCACTTCCAAGGCACCCTTTAGCAAAATATCCCAGCCCCTTACTTGGGCTGCCACATTCTCAGGGTGCAAAACCCCCTGTACTGTAAACTGGAAGTGCAGTCCAACACATCTCAGTGCCAAGGGCTTAGGATAAGGGCAAGGAGAAAAAAAGAATCCTCCCCAGCTTTGGGGTGGAGCATCAAAGGGAGAATTTCAAGGGTGAGAGAATCTGGCTGCTGCTGGGCTGACCACAGCCGGTTATGGCAGCAGTCAGGGGTCAAAGCACAGGCTGCCAGCTCCCGGGGGAGGCTGCAGGGTTTGCTGTGGGCAGATTTAGCAGCGGGGTAGAGCTCGCTGTGACTTATAATAGCCAGTTCCGCATCAGAGAGATCACAGGGAGACCAGCACTGAAAAAGAAATTTATTTGAAGTGGTCCTACAAAGAGGCAGCAAGGAACTTTCAGCTGTTTGAGTGGGTCAAGAGTGAGCTGAAATCTGAGAAAAAGTGCAGGCACAGATCCCGGAGCTCTGCCTCGCAGGATCTTGGTGTTGCAAGCACACTGACAGCTCCTGAGACACCCCGAGCAGCGTGGTCGCTTGCAGCACCCTGTCACTCCCCCTGCTCTGAAGGGAGTGCTTTTCCAGCCTAGTTCAGAGTACAGCGGACAGTAACACAAATCAGAGGGCTGGAAAACATTCCCAGCTATGCAGCGCAGGCTCTCTGGCAACCTTTCTGCAGGGGAATTCCTTCGCCTATTTCTGAGAGGCTTGGAGATCTCGGTGCTCCAGCTCCTGCCCAGCTCACCTCCTGCCAAGCACTAACTGAACGCCCCTTAGCAAGCCAGATGCCTGCAGGCTTTCAGTTGCAGATGAAGAGGATCTGGAGTATTGCTTTACTGGAGGGCTACCCCAGAGCACACGTACATAATAAAACACGGGAAGGAAGCACCTTTTCTCCTGTAGCTTGGCTCACGCCCCCTCTACGCTAACAGCCGCCCACTGCTCAGCCCTGCTCTGGTTTTCTCTGACACCCCAGCAAGCAGTGTGGAGGACAAATCCACAGAGGCATGAGGATGCCACCACAGGAACTGAGAGGCCCTTATATTTGTTTACTGAACTGAATAATCCATATCACTGGATTAACCGGTCCCTCTCCATTCTAAGCAGATTTTCCCTGTCCACTGCCCTTTGTCTGACTGGACTTCTACTCACTGGTCTTTTTAAAGACACCCTGACGCCCAAACTTAGTTTATGAACATGATCTGACATCTTCACTTTTTTTTTCCCCCCCTTTAGAAGCTGCTTACTGTGAAAGCCCAGCTAGGAAACTTACAGGAGCACTTAGTGTTGCTGCACATAACTGGCACACGTGCTGCATTCCCACCTTGCTGCCCTGCCTGCTACTGACGATGGAGCTCTGCTCTTTCATTGCTTTCATTTCACCATGGAGATGTTGATGTACAGCTACTGTGCTCTTATCTTCCATGCGGCTGCAACCCCAACAAGTTCTTGGACCTCCCTCAGAGGGTTTCCCACCCCAGCATCTCACCAGGTGAGGAATAACCTCTGTGTGGTGATACCTGCCAGGAGAAGGACATGGGAGCCCCAGCAGGCTCAGGCCGTGCTCCCACAGCTCCTCCAGCCCAGATGGGGCCAGGAGGCCACTCATCAGTTGGTGCTTGAACAAGAGGGGCTGAGGGAGTTGTGTTTCATAGGTGCCTGGAGATGACAAAGCCCCTGACAGCATCCCGTGTGACAAGAACTCCCTGCAGCCCTGGGATGGCAGGCTCGCTTGATTAATGAGGTAGCTAATAAGTAGTGTCACTGGGACTGAGACACGCTCTGCGCTCCAAGCCTCACAGCAATGTCCTAGGCACGAACACCCAGCAGATCCATGGTGACACAGGCTGAACTGAAGTTAGATTTATAGCCAAGTTTCTAAGAAAATATACTCCACTCCACTGTCCCACACTTTAGTTGGACTGAAATGACTTATTTTTTCCTTCAATTCATACAACTGTCAAGAAAGCCATCAGAGCCATGAGGCTATACTAGTGCCCCACAGAGAGAGCTTGGCGCTGACCACCATAAGCATGGAAAACCTCATTCCTCCTTTGAAGTAGCCTTCAGATATGTAAAAAGCTATCACATCTACTCTGTCTTCTCTCCTCTAGACTAAACAAGCACGTAGCACTCAATCTCCCCTCATACTTTCCAGTCCTCTGAGCATTCCTGTAGCTCTCCCCCATTAATCAGGTGAGTGTGGCCATGCAGACACCAGAAGTGCTGACCAGCATGGAAGGATAAGCCCATACCTCTCCAAATCTGCTTCTGGCCTCTGTATCATCACCTGGCTGCCTCACAGGGCACAGGAGCTGCTGCAGCCCCACCACTCCCCTGCTGCCCCGTCACTCCTTCCCCTTCTGGCAATTAGACACTTTTCTCTGCTAAAATCCCTCCACATTTTCTCCCAAAGCATCCTCCAGTTCACCCACAAAGAAGCAAACTGGTTGGGCTGGCGTGGCCTGTTCCTGATGAATCTATGTGAGCTTGTTTGAGCAGGAAGCAGTTTTCTTGCCTTTATCCATACTGTGAACCCCCAAGGCAAAAAAAAAAAAACCTGCGGGCACCCACTCGTGCCATTTCATGTGTAGGCACTACGGGAACATAATCAGCCTTATAATAAAAAATGTAGGTTAGTCTGAACTTGGACACTGTAGTTAGCTTGCCTGGAAAAGGACAGACTTATAGAGGAAACGTGCCAGTAACTGGACTTTCAAGTTGTTAAAAAGTAAAAATATATTCTTTAATTTAGGGCCAACATGACCTGGCAATTAGTCATAGGATAGGCTCCATCTCAATTAAGACAAACAGCCCAGCGTAATGGAAATGGTAATGGGACCAACAGGAGCAACCTGAGTTATGGTCTCAATTTTCTCCATGCCTGATGGATTTAAAATAAGTTCAGAGAAGGTCAAGTGGTTGACTTTTCATTTGCTGATCTCACACAAAGTTTTTCTATCCATTTCTCTCTCCTTGTGAACTGTCTCTGGCCTCTTGTCAGCACTGTTCAGTCTCCCAGGCCTAAGCTCCCCCAGCTGCATCTGTGCTGTGGAGGAGATCCAAAACTGAACCCAGGAGGGGGGAAACCTGAAAACGTTCTGAGCACACTCCATGGAGGCATCATTTCCCATTCACCTTGCAGGAGATCTTCCACACAGTGTTTCTCCCTTCACCATTTCACATTTATCAGCTCAGATTCCAAAGGGGAGCAAAAAGCAAAGCCCAGCCCTTGCAGATCTCTTCCCTGACCACCCGGCACAAAGCAAAACAAGTGGCAGGGTCTGAGGCCACCTCAGTTCACCCAAGACCACAAGGGCTGGCAGCAGAAGTGACCATTCAGCTTGTCTACAAGGTGGCAGACCACGTGCAGGGCAGCACAGTGCAGGCACAGGGATAGCAGCAATGGCAATCCTCAGTTTAGATGTGGCAGAGACAAACCCGAAGTGCTGGTGTGCTTACTCACCACAGAGAGTTTGAAGATGTAATGGAAATAATGCAATTAAACCCAAGAATCTGAAATTAGACCTATATCCCCAAAGAACACCGATTTCTCACAACTCCAGCTGGAATTTCATTATCCCAGCCAACCTCTTCCTTGTGCCAAGACAGCTCAGAGATTTTCCTCCCACAGCACCCCCGCCTTGCCTGGGCTGTTCCCTGTGCTCTCCCTCCACTGCTGAGAGATGCTGGTAGGAACAGCACGTTGGCATCTTTGCAGCAAGATCCCCAAAGAAGTCTCCCAAAGAAGGGTGAGATGAGGCTGGAGAAAAAGCAGCCATCAACTGCTTCAGCATGCTTCTGTGAAGCCTCGATAAGAAAGGGACTTGTCCCCCCCAAAGGGCTCGAGAAATCAGCACTCCAGTCCCACTCTATCATGAGATCTTAAAAAATACGAACAGAACATCCAAACATCCAAAGTAGACTTTGGATGAGGGCACCTCCTGCTCTCAACCTTCCCCCGTACCTTGCAGGGTGGCCCATCTCCTTTTTATCAGAGAGGCCGGGAAAGCGGTGCAGCCTCCTTGTCGTAGGGACCGTGCCAGGGATGAAGGCGCCCTGTGCCATTCTTTGCTAGAGGACACCCACAAGCACGAACGCCTCTAAAGGCTGGAGGAGACCGGGACAAGAGCAGCAAGAAGCCAGGAGGAGCGCCATGTCAGGCTCCATCCCTTTTTAACCTCCCGGATCCCTGCAGCCCCGCCAGCGGCTGAGCGAGGCAGCAGTGCCACCCGGCGGCTGCAGCCCCCACCCCGGGGCACATCAGCCCGGAGCCCCCCGGCGCAGCTCGGCAATTCCCCCCCGAGCCGGCTGCTGAATGCTGCAGGGCCGCCAGTACCGCTACTTGGGCAGTAGCACGGGTGCAGGCAGGCGTTATTGCAATAACTTTGGGTTCTCCAACACAGCCGCTCGTTGCCTGCACGGCATCCCCTCACGTTGCGTAATTAAATTTAGGGCAGCATTTTAAGGCAGCAGTGCTAAGCCGTCTCCCCACTGCAGCTTGGCAAGGCCATGTTTCAGGCACTGTACAGGTTGCTCATCGCTCAGAAGAAAAAACAGTGGCTGGAGAGCAGAATTAGACAAGCTCAGAAGAGAGCAAGGGACCCATTTTCACCAGGGCACTCAGCCCATGGAAGAGGCTGCCCAAAGAAGTCATGGGTTCTGCTGCTGCGACCTGGATGCAAAGACCTGCACTGAGCTCAGGACAGGGCTCACATCTCATGCTATATAGCCCACATGACACAGAGCAGCCTAGATGATGTAACAGTCCTTTCAGACATTAAAATTGATTAATCTTCGCTGATGGTTATTTCTGCTGTTTCTTTTTAATCACTTCATTGCATTACTCTGCCTTAAAGCCTTGCTCCCCTGGCCTGTGACTCATCAGCTCCCTGGTTGGGGAAGGTGCTCCTTCCCTCTCCCATCTCAGGCAACCATCACAAGACCTTGTCTTACACCAGCCAGCAGACCCATCGGGCTCCCAGTTCGTACCATGGCCAAGGAAGCTGCACCAAGCGGAGACCACCACAGATCCAGGGCGCAGCAAGACCTTCCCTTCCACTTGCTCCTTTGCAGAGACATTGGAAACAACATACGGAAACAGAGAAGAGCTTTTGACAAAGCCCATACACACAAAACAGATGTGTTTCTGTGGACACTTAGCTGAACGCCAGCTGTGACCTGACACCTCTGGCCTGGACTCATCATCCTATAGCATGAATGCCATGTTCACTGGGGGCAGAGCTGCCTCTTCATCCTTTGCACAACAGGATCTTTGTTCACCAGTGCTGTGTCTCAGGTGCCGTTGCTCTAAAACAGCAAGAGAACTTGCTGAAAATCAGCCCCAAATAACACAGAAGCCCTTGATGTCTCCTCTCAGCACAGTTGCCTGCTCCCCACAGGTGCTGGCAACCCCTCATGGAGAAGGTTCCTCCTCCTCCACCCACAAGATGTGCACATGGGGACAGCTCTCTCCTAATGGCCAGGCAGGGATGCAGTCATCCCTGAAAAGCATCTTTCAGTTTAAATCTGTATCACTAGCTGAGTGCTTATTTTTAATACAGTGGCTGTGAAACGCACGGGAAGTGGAGGTCAGCAAGAGCAGCTCACCAGATGAGCATCAGTTACCTTTTGGCAGGCCTGGACCAAGAACTCATCCCAGCCACAAGCAGGCTTCAGTGCTGCTACTGCAGATGCCCAGAGGCAGAGACCCTTCCCCTGGAACAAACCAAGCCCCAGGGCAGCCCCCCTGTCCCAGATCATGTTCCCTAGCGCTCAGTTTGTGTAGTCTCACTTAAGAGGAAGAGCTGTTTGTTCATATGTCCTTCCTTCCCCCCAGCAAAGGTGCTCTCACCCTGACCTTGCTTTGTCTGGAAGGCAATTACAAAGGCTACAGAAGTTACAAATTTAATTCTTTATTTAGAACTGGCATTCCACGATCAATAACAAATTCCTCCCCCCATTTCAAAAGAAAGTAAACAGTGTAGGAAACAATGTAAATACACCCCTAAAACATGCAGTTAGATAACAAGTGCCCTCCCATGCATCTTCAGTAAGGGAAAAGAAAGCTCCAGAAGACTGTCAGTGCAGTTTCAGCCCAGATTAACTCCCACAAATGGTGAAATCAGCTCGTGTTTTATCAGTAGCCAGCAAACATCGTATCATTTAGCAGCCACAGACATATCCTTCACATCATTCAACAGCCTGGAAATTCATAAGGAAACTGGCTCCTCTTGTGTCCTCCATGCAAAGCACGACAGCCTTTTCATCCGCCCTGATTTCTTTAGTTGCAAAGCATGCTGTCCCACAGGGCACTGAAAAAAAGCTCAATGTGCTACCCAACAAGACAGGTCTGTGCTGAATCTGGGCAAGAGCAGCACCCCAGAGGAGCTCTGTACACACACACAGCATCCTCACTACCAGGTGAGAAGGGCTAGTGGATTGTGTGGATCAAGCCAGCAGTTTTCTTGATGCCATTGAATTACAAAATAAAATCAGGCACATTAGGCCAACAGTCTCAGGAGCTATTAATTCCTGAAGAAAGCATAATGAATCTAATAAAATCAGATCTTCCCATTCCCAGAGGATGAATGCGACTTGTATACAAGACCAACTGCCACAGTCCCATTTAATTGCATCATGTAGGCTTGGGGCTGAGAGTAGCAAGTAGTTTGTTTCAGGGATTGTTAGCAGAAAACAATCTGTTTGCTCATGTAATATTGGTTTTGAGCCAGCCACTGAGTGGGCATTTGTAATAATGAGGTGACCACAAGGAGCACAAAATAGGGTCTCTGGGACTGATGGATTTGTTTTGAAACCAGAGTGAGACCAACCATTTGCACACATGACTTGCTTCAACCCACCTACCTGCTACCACAGCATTTGGAAACAAGTGGTTAAATCCATCAGCAGAGCTCAGTCCCGTGGGAGAAGGCCCCAGCTACATCCCTGAGCCCCCCAGAGCTGTAAGAGGTCTCCTCATGTCCCACTTGAGTTTGCATTGCCCTGATTTTCTCTGAAATGGGCACGACAAGAACATGAGACAGGAAGGAATCTCTTGAGGTAAGCATGTGGTACAACAGCTCCTGTGACTGCTGGCCTCAGATCCAAATGGCTTTAATTTGTCCCCACCCACAGTGGCTGTAAAGGCTTAAAAGGCAGAAGAGCACTGAAATCTGCAGCTGGGAGAGACAGGAGCACTGGCAAGACAGTTAATTCTTCACACATTCCTGCTTGTTTTGTCCTCAGCTCCAACATCAAAGCATCTTTTTGTTCTGGGAAAATTTTAAAAAATCCTGCCTCTGAGAATTTCAGTTCAGGAGTTTTGGTTTTTTAAAAGGTTTCCTGCCAAAATCTTTCTACCTGATGGAGTTTACAATGCCACAGACAATGCTGCATGCTGAGTTCCCAAGGCTTTAACTGAACCAGTGAATATTTGTTTGAAAATGAAGACTTGACAGTGCCCCACTTAAAAAGATCAATACAGTAGATGTCAGCACACAATGCTGGCTCTGCTCTCCTGGAGATTTCCCTCTGCCTACCTTCCTTCACACTTAATTGTAGCCCCGAAGATCCTTTCCTATTTAGATGAGAGCACTTCTCTGATGCAAGGGGAGGCTGCTATTAGATATCTGCTTATTTACTGGTTTGTAGGGATGAACAGAAGCGACCAGAGATGACAGGATGAAATAATTTCTGACTGATGAGGACCACGAAGCAAGTCCTTCTGACCCTCCTGTGCAGGGAAGGACTGCTGCCGAGATGGAGACCTGGAGGCTTGCACAGCCTACATGGTGAGCGCAAGCAGAAAATCATTTTCAAAAACCGGGAAGGGAAAAAGCTGATATTTAGCTGTATGGCCCTCTACAAGATTGAGATTCTCAAATAATACTTTGAAGACTTGTGGAAAAAATTTTCTACTGAAGTTTTAGTTTTGTCCCTAAGTGAGCTTTCAACCCCAGAATGTCTTAGTAAAAGGCCTTTTACCAGCATCACGCAAGGATAAGGAAGCTTCTGTACCTTCCCCTCTGTGCAGCCTGGCTCTTTAAACACAACCTAGTCCCAGATCATTTCCCATATGCTGAAAACAGATTCTCTCCTGAAGGCTCAAGAACTTGCTTCTAAAATAAATTCTTTCAAGAAGAGACTAAAATCCCAGTTTCCCTCCTCCTTACTTCCCTATGCTTTGTGACACCTGTGTGACAGTGCCATGGCAAAGAGCAGCCCACAAGGGTGCCCACACACCCCCCAGGCTCCCCCCAACCATCCCTGGCTGAAGGTCTGCAAGGTGGATGACAAGGGAGTCCTGCTCATATCAAAAGGCAGCCCATCTGCTAAGCTGATGCACACTGATTTCAAGCAAGCTGAGTCAACAAGGACAGGTGCTGAAAGAAAAATTTTCATCTCTATAACAATGAGCAAATAATTAGCAATCTATAAACCCAATAAAAATCGCCATTACAGTCCACAGGGGCAATGTGCCAGTACCTAGCTGATCATTTGTGCTAACGGAGCAGGAAAGCCTTGCCAGGTGCAGACAGAAGCCTGAGACAGTTCAGACCCAGAGGATCCAACCTGAGCAGCCCCCTGAAGACCAGATGGAAATAACCTGGGACCTGATATTTCTCAATATTTGGGGTCCTAGAAGCACACTTCCACTCCGCAGCCTTTACACCTCAGGATGCAAGGTGCAGGCAGAGGAAGCCAGGGCGTAACAGCCAATGGTTAGAGCATCACCAGTCTCACATTCCTGCTCTCCAGCCTGGAGCACAAGCATGCAAGGGCCACACGGCAGCAAGCAGAGGCACCCGACAGCATTTTTGAGGAGAGACCACCAGTTCCTGGAGGCTGACTGTCTTTTGGCTCCGCATAACTCCTCATGCATCAGGGCCTCTGAGCACTCCTGCAGTAAAAATAATGGCCATCATAACTTCCCAGGTAAGCAGATCATTGCGTCTTACTGACTCAAGTAATGCCGTAATTACAGCAATGGCTCCCCTGACTATATTTAACCTAGTCACTTCTCTTCACATCAAAAAAAAAAAAACAATGGGCAGCTCAGCTCCCCGCAGCAAGAACATCCCATGAGTTCACAAATGCGTCGCTCACATCTCACAAGAGGAACTTTTCTGCACTGCCCTCCCTGTGGACTCAGGGGCATGCTCCTCCCTGGGCTGTCCCAGCAGAGCATGCGTTTCCCTGCCTGCCAGCCCTCAAGCCCACATTGAGATGCCATCCGTTGCAGGCGGCCAACCACCACAAATAAAGCAGGCAACCAGAGAAAACCACCAAGGGTCTGGCACCACCTCCTCAGGACCCTGGCTCCAGCTCTTTTGGGTTTAAGAGCAGAGATTTTGGAAAGGGCAGACTCAAACCTCTGCGGACTACACGGCCATGCCAAGAATTCATAAGCAGCTGGAGCAGCTTCACTCCCCCCAGGCGGTTTGTCTTGGGGCTGCAGGGATGAGAAGAGGGCTTGCACTGCTACCTTGGCAGCCTGAAGGCTGTCTCACCCTGGAGACACTGCTCCCCTATGGCCAAGGCAGGCAACAACTACTTCAAGACAAAGGAAAAAACTCATCCCTTTAGCCAAGACCCCGAACACCCCCAAGCTAACTTTGCAGTTGGAAGCAACCACGTAGCTTGGAGTCATCTTCTCAGCGGTCTGCTAGCTCCTTACATGGCCTCTGTGGCAGAGAAGCCAGTGGTTATGGGATGCAAGCTTGTGCCAAAGGAAAACAAATCTGATCAGAATGAGAAAACCAATGGAAAGGGCAAGCAGCTGGCTCCAGTTAGGGCCTTATTTTTAGAAAACATCTGTCAAAGGATTCAAAGGAGACTGGCAAGCTCCCTTGAGCACAGATGAGCCCAAGTGGAGACACTGGTCTGCGTTACTTGGTGATGTGGGATTTGCCATTAGGGAGCTGTCAGCACACACCGAGTGCAGCCTGCCCCTTGCAGATGCTGCAGCCCCACAGAGCCACATCAGATGTCTCTGTGGGACAAGCTCCTCATGGCAGAGGGGTGCTGGGCTGGCAGGATCTCAGAGCCCCAGGAGACAGGGCTGGGAGGGATTACCAGGGTCAGCCAGACCACCAGCATGCCCCCAGCCTACAGAGCAAGAGCATCTCGGGTGGGAAAGGAAAGAAGACAAGCAAGGCAGCTCCTGCAGTTCCCCTCCTTTGATACCATTTGCTCCACATCTGTGCTAGTCTTGCTTTTGCTGCATTTGAGCACTGAGTATCCCAGGATGCTTGTGGTGTTTTGCCAGGTTTTGGCACTGCAACTCCCCTGTTCTGGGATGCCACCGCTGCAGCATCGCTGCCTGTGGCACTGCTGGCTGAAGTTTTGAGGCCCAGGGTGAAGAAAGTACAAGGAAATAAGGGCACCGAGGGCACGCTAAGCCCTTCTCCTCTCCTGTTTGAGAGGGGAGGCAGGACAACGGCATCACAGAGGAAAATGACTCATTAAGAGGTATCAGAATTTATTTACCTCCAGCTACACAGCAGGTTAAAACAGTGCACGGTAAGGCTGGTATTTAACTTCCCACTCCAGCCAGCCTCTGTGGGGCTCCCGAGGTTAATGCCTCCATTTAAATGGAAATTGACTGCCAGATTATTAGCAACTGTTTGCAAAAAAAAGCCCCCAACAAATTATAAAGATTCTTTGTCAGCACAGTGCAGCTCCCAGCAAGCCTTCCCCTTACCGCAGCTCAACCCCGCTTTGGTGGGACCCAGGTAGACCTGGCCGACAGTCAGCAGGGCTGTCTCCAAAAAGCCACAAATCCCTGCGAGTGGCAGCCCTGGAGGATTTCACCCGGCCTGGAGGAAGAAGCCAATTCGGATATGAGGTGAGCCCTGAGCTGGGCAGAAAAGAGCTCAGCCAGGAGAAGGGCTGTGAGCAAGCAGGGACAAGCCTAATTGAAAAGGCTCACAGGGAGTTTGGGGTGCCTAAAAGGAAGAAAGCTAGCCTTATATTAAAAAAAAAAATATGTTCTTACAACAAAACACAGATGAAAAGCTGTTCACTGATGCAGTACCCAGCTACATGTGATGATCCATCCAACTAATACAGGAGAGGTGGGCTCTGGCTGGCCACAGAAGGACAGAGCCCCCGCCTGTCCCCAGGCTGCCGGACACCAGCCCAGCTGCAAAGTCTGACCCCAGCTTGCCACCACCAGTGGGTCTTGCTTTGCAACACTGCAGTGAACACCATAAAGGCAATATTGACCCCAAACTTTTCTTCAAATTCTTTTGAAGTAAGGCTGCTTAGAAAATGACAGGAACCATGACTCCACTTAACACTGACATTTGGTACCAAAGTAACACAACAGAGGAAAGGTTTTTTTTTCTTTTTTTTGTTGCTTTTTTGCTTTGACCTCTAAATCAGTTGAATAAGGAAAAATCAAAACCAACACTAGGATGCAAATAGTTCCTACAACCTATAATTAGTCACTTGTTTTTAAAAAAGGCCTGTGAGGTTCCTCAGAGTGTGGTTCCTAATTATTTTTCTCCTCACAATGAGAAGTCTGCTGGCTGCTTTGGACCTCTACCATTTCTGCTGCTCACAAGGAGCATCTCTGCCCTTCGAAGCCATGGTGAGCACTCAAGCCCTGGGTTAAGGCTATTTCTCAGACAACCCAAGCTTTCCTTAACTAGAGCCTAGGCCTAAGGACACTACAGCACATGGGATTTTTTAGCAGGAAGGTGGAGATCGCTAGAGCAGAACCAATTATCTCCCAGCTATTTCACGTACAAGAAGGAACATCCCATCTAACCACATACACAGCCCCCAGATGTGCAAACAGCTGGGCACCTTCCGGGCTTGGAGGGGAAATCCGAGCCCAGCTCTCAGAGCCTCACAGCCCTGCATTCATCTTCCCTGTCACCTTCCCAGCAAGTCACTGGTTTGCGGTACCAGGCCCTTCCCCCAGGAGCTTACAGACAGAGCAGTCTGAAGCGGGGGGAGAGGAGAGCATTTAACCACTTTGCTGACCAGAAACCGCACCAGTTTGACGCCTGATTTGCCCAGGCTGGCACAGGAGTCCCTGGAGGTGGGACACTGGACACGGCCAGCACTCAGCCCCCTGCCTGAGCCCCTCCACCACCACGCCACCTCTAGCTTGATGGGAGTTGCAGCAGCAACACGAGGCCCTCCACAACATGAAATCCTGAAAATGCAGGCAAAAAAAACCAGCACTGCTCAGTCTCCAGAACATGCTCCCAGGGACTGTGTGTACACAAGAGCAGTTTGAGGTTGCAATCAACTGTCACCCCCAAAGCCATCATGCAGCTCCTGTCTTGGCTCTGGCCTCGGGTTTCCCCCTTATCTTGCTTTATCAAATTTCTGGGGCAGGGGGGAACAACTCTGATTTTTGCTAACAGATGACTGGAATACACAGGTGACAACACGGGAAAGGAATTTGGGTGGAGAAGGAGCCTTTAAAGGGAAACGCTTGTAAGCGCTACTGCCTGGAGAAAAGTATAAGAGAATTAGATCATTTTAGAAATATTTACAGCTTCACTGCATTGCTGCAGAAAAACCTCATGCTGCCATGTTTAATTTATTTCAGGCTTGAAAGAATAAATCTCATTAAGGGCTAGTGCTTTCCTTTCACAAGGAGAAAGCATGTGTTCACACTCAGGATAATTACAAACATCCATGGCTTTAAAAATAAACCCATGTGCATCAGCACAAGCTCTGAATCCATCCCAGTGAGTGGCTTCAGTTTGAGCAGCCCTACAAGGACACTGTTAAAAGCAGCAAGAGGGGCCCAGACTGAGCACCAAGGGGAGGCAATCCTCTGGACAGGAGAGCTTGCTTCCTGCTCAGGGAAAGTGGGCATCACAGAGGAAAAAGCCACCAAAAATGCTGTCCCCCACTTCTGCACCTCCTGGGACAGGCAAACCTGCACCCCCCAGCCCGCTCCCAGCAGCACTGAGCCCACAGGGGTGCTTACAGCCCAGGTACATCACATCCTAGGAACACAAGCACTGCGTTATTTTCAAGATGCTTACATAAAACTGCAACGCTCGGCTGCTACAGAACATCAGATCAGGCCTGAAATGATTCAGCCGTCAGTTCTGAGAAGGAAATCACCGCGTGTTCAAAAGGCTGCGTGCAGCCCTGTGCCTCCCCATCATTCACCCCATTTTCTTCCTGCTTGTCTGCCCCCTTGATGGCCTCTGCACGCATTTGCGAAGCATCTCTGTGCTTTGTGAGAATTGTCCAAAAGCATTAGTTATCATTCCAGGCTTTAAGAATTTTGAAATAAAATGAATCATGATCTGGAAAGAAAGGATCAACTTTAAAGTCATCCATAGAATCAGAAGTTAATGATCAAAAGGAACGTACCTTTGTAAAAGACACAGCCAAGTGATTTTAGGCTTCTAATTTTTAGAAGAAAGTTGCACAATTTTGAGACAAAGTCATTTCAAGATGAAAAGTTAAGCATTTCACTAACTGAATATTGAAAATAACTTTAGAAACACAAAAATTCTGACCAAAAATACGTTAAATTTGTCTGCAAGTATTTCAGTACCAATGTATTGTACATATTTCATAGGAAAGAGTTAAGGATGTTCTCTGTGCCATCAGATCAGCTGTCTTTAGACAAGAGAAATACTAAAGGTAAAGATAAATGCAGAATATTTGCAGAAGAATCAAGAAACATGAGTTAGTAGCCTCACGGCCAGAGGTTTGGAAGCATCTATAACAGGAAAGGCCTGATTTTTATCTCTTGCTCAATCAGCAATAAATCAAAGTGTCCCTTCCTCAATGCCTTCCTTAACCAAACATTTAAATACGTCCTTCCTCCACCCAGCCAGTCACAAGCTCTTGCTGCTGCCCTGTGAGCAGGATGAGTCACGATGATTCCTGCCTGAACCGCCTGCAGATAGAGGGGAAAACACCTGCCTCCTCTCCACGAGCACAAAGTTTAACTACAACTTCGTCTGAGGCTCTGTTCCACTTCTTTTGCCTTCTGAGCCTTCCCCTTCCCATTCCACATCTCTTTTCCCCTAAATAAACAGGAGACGGGACACAAAGGGAGCTGGGCGCCAGGTGGCAGGGCCCTCTGATCTGCCACCCAAGCACGAGGTGCCTCCCCCAGCTCAGGCCCCTTTGATCACAGCTCTTAGCTCCTGCAGAAAGCTGACTTGCCACCGATGACTGAAAGAGGCAACGTGAGAAGAGAACACGGGGCTTGCAACAAGGATTTTCTCTTGAGAAAGCTCTTTGTAGATCCCCGTTTGGTCTGATCCGAGGAGCTTCAGTACGTGGAGCCACAAGAGACAACTTGTCAGCAGGCAGTGACAGGAGGCTGTCAGCACGTGTGTCAGGGTGAATGTGACATCCCCGAAGCTCGTGCGTTGTGCTGTTTTGCCAACACTTGGCTGTTTATTTCACACTCGGGTGACTCCAGCAGAGTTCTGCAACCACACAACCGGTAATGGAGAAGCTTTTGCAAGGAACCTTTTGAAGACAGGAAGCTTTAAGTAGGCATCAGTGTTTGCACCCAACTATCTCTCATTGAGCCTGAGAGGTCCTTACTGAAGTCACTTCATTTTGTGAGCATTTGCAGCTTTGCCAGGGGGATTTTGTATTTTTTTGTCCTCCAAAGATTAGAGTGGGAAATCAGAGCAATTTCTATCTCAGACTTGCCTCTCGGCTGGGTTACACACCCCCTGACATTGGCACCTCTCTCCTAATTTCTCAAGGACTGCTCTGCCATTTGTGCAGTGAGAGCAGCCCCAGCCATCTGAGGTACACGTGTTCCTATTTTACATCCGACTGCTAACACTGGCACCAATTTGGTGCTGCTGCTGCAATCCACAGGGCAATATTCTCCTCCACACTCTTCCGCAAATGCTACTTTAAGCCTCGAACACTAAATTAAGCAGCAATTAAATTTCTTCTCCTTTACTGATTGCATCTGTTTCATGACAGTTATCAGTGCTGACTTATGAATAAGTATCCAAACCCACATCAACTTTTGCCAGCAGCTCTTGTGAAGCACCTGATTAGTCTCATAAGCCAGTTGCATAATTTGTGCTTATCAGGTGCCATGAATCATTTGGCACTCTGGCTCACAACGAGCAAATCTCCTCTTCCCTATAGGACACATTACCCACAAATGGAAACACATGACATTCACCATTAGGTTAAACTCATTAGAGTAAGTAGGACTAAATTTAATTGACATGAGTAAACTGTCCTTTACCAATGATGTTATTTCATTTCAATATTGCAGTAGTTTCGAGACAGCCTGTGCTATGTTGGGTGCTATACAGGCAGTGGCAGTTCCTCATTAAAAATGAGGTACTGTTGTGGGATCTAGCAGGAGAAACCAAACCTCCCACTAAAAGCATCCTCATACTCCACAGATCTAAACAGTTGGAAGTATGAGCAGGGAAGTCAAACTACTTTTAAGGAGTTCTGCCCACTGAAATTCCCTATTTCCCTATGCTTTTGCCCCAGAAGAGAAGATACTTTCCCGCTCCCAGAACACATTGTGCTGGGAGCAGGAGCTGGATGGGTTTCTCTGTAACACCCTCACTGCAAACCATTGAGGATGGAAAAGAGTAACAGCAACCAGAATGCACCCAGACACATCTGTCTTGTGCTATCCTAGCAAAATGAAGGGTTTAGAAATACTGTCTTCTGGTTTTATTTTTCCTGTGGTTACTTCAGCTTGAGAGAAGCTGAGGAGTATTTCCTGCCTTGGCAAGAGCCTGAGGAACCTCTGCTTGAGGAGTCCCACCCCAGCCTGGCAGGAGAGCACACTGCACCCAGGCAGCAGGGCAGGAGGCCCAGACCTCAAGGCAACGTGGCCCCAGGTGCCCAAATGAGCTTTGCTATCAGCCTCACTGACACTAAACCAGGTCACCCACAAACTGCTCCTTGCACAGGGCTTGTGAGTGTCATATGGGGCAGAATGGGACAAGACAAGGCTTCCATTTCATTGCCTGAAGGAGCCTCATCCCCTGCTCCAAGCTGTAACTGAAGGGTCTCCTACCTCCCCTGGCTGCGTATCACAGCTTGAACTGTGCCTCCATTTGAGCACTGGATGCAAACCACACTTCTTGTACTCTGACACGGAACAAAAATTTGTTATTCTAATCTTGATCGATTCAAAAAAAATCGAATTGAGCTTCGTCACACAGAAGCTGCTCCTCTTGAGGCCTACCCCTAGCATCAGCGCTGTAAGCTGCCTCCAGCCCCTCCTGCCTGGCAGCCAGTCCATCTCTGACCAGAAGATCAAAAGAGCAAGTGAAAGCTGTTCTCCTTGCTCTGTTCTAAGTGCTCCTCCACCACTTCAGTGCTTCCAAGAGATAATTACAGGCAAGGACTGAGAAGTGATGTGTTCAGGGCTTTGCTTTGTAGCCCTAACAGATCATCAGAACCAAGTAATTGCTAAGGAGAGGAGTCTCCCCACGATGCTACCTTCCTGCTTCAGGGAGAGCTGTGCGTGTTCTGTTGCATTAAAGCAGCTCAATTGATTTTCACCCTCCAGACCCCAGCCCTCCTGAACTCACACCTAGCCACCCTGCAGGCTCCAATCCCCCGGTCACTGGTGGGGTTCTCAGGGCAGATTTAACATCCCATGGCAACTCCATGGGAGAGGGAAGAGCCACCAAAGCATCCGCTGAAGAAGTGCACCAAGGGGTTCAGATGCACCATACCAGGGGTAAAAGAGCCACGCACCCCACACTGGCAGGCTGAGCCTCCCTTTCTCACCAAGCCAAAGGAAGGTTTTACTTCAAGGCCACTCCCATGCCTCCCTCCATTCCTGCACCCATGCACAACCCACAAGAAATGTCACTGTGAACAGCACAGTTCTGCAAACATGAAAGCAGCTTGAACCAGCATTGGTGTTTTCCCGCTTTCTCTTGCAGCCTCTAGCTCATAAAACACTGCTGCCAAGTGTGGTTTTGTTTTTCACGCTGTCAGGCCAATCTGATGGCCGCACGGGGATTTTCAGTTTGTTCCCTCTGAGTTTACTCCTTTAAGTACATTACAGCTCTTAGAATCTTTTCTTGCTGATTGCTTCTGCACATGTGAAAACATCCACACATTTGCCTTTCCTACTTGTCTACCTGTTGATGAATCTGTCTTTCCTGCACAATAGAAAGGCCTTGGTTGTTTTTGACAAAAACATAAAAGATCTGAATTTAACCAGCCACCTATGGCGAGTCAAATACCAGCCTGCACCACTGTGAGCTATAGACACAAGTTTCCCTAACACGTTGGTAATGGAGAAGACTTCAGATGAAGCAGCATTAAGGACAATTTTTCAGTGTGTTTGCCTTAGAGGTAAACACACAACAAACCACTGCTCAAAGGAAAACCAGCGTGGCATGGAAGGGGGCTATCACCAATGAAGAAGCTAAAGCATGAACCTTCATATGAGCTGTGGTCCAAGACTCTGTATACCCTATTCCCAACAAGTCCATCCCATTTACTCTATATTTCACTGAACACATCACTGGGTCCCTCCTGGCAAAGTCCTACAGCTGGTGTGGCTCAGCGCCCTTTATCTGTAGTATGCACTGCTGACAAGTTGAAGGTGTCAAACCAAGGCTGCCTATATACAGTGGCTGTGAATTAATCTGCTTCTGTTGCCTCGTGGTAACATCCCAAACATTAATACAACAAGAACAGAAAAAGCACATGCCACTCCCAGGTCAACTCACAGCAACTTCCATGAGCACCTTGCAATGACCACTTATACCAGTGTTTTGCCCCTAAATTTCCTGCAGTCTTACAAGGATTTTGCAAGGTTTGGTGCAGGCCTTGAAAGTGACAGCAGTGACTAAACTATCTGCATTCCTCCAGGTGCAGAACAAGCTTGATGCATCCATCATCTATACCACTGATCTCAGCTCTGAAAAGTGCTTGCACGCAGCTATTTCCTCATTCCAGCAGCTAGAGGCTCTGCTGCTTTGGCAAAGGAAGGATCTCCACAGGCATGAATTTAAATATAAATGGAAAGCACAAGCAATTCCACGCCATGGAAAGACTCAGTGTGCTCAAACAGATGGATTTTACAGCCTGAATTATTGCACTTCATTGTCTTGCATGGGCAAAGTCCAAGCTTCATTATGATACAAAAAAACAACCAGAGGTTCCTGATGGGCTGGTATTTTTACAAGAGAAAAGCTAGTGGGCAACCACATTGGGGGGGCATCCTATTGGACAGAGAGGACAATGCTCTAAAGTCAGCCCGGGGTCCAGGCTAGTCGAAATATTCTTTTGTGCTCATCCAGTCTGCCCTTTTTCTTTGGGGCAGAGTGCCTCAGCTTTTTGCTCCTGGCACCTGCCTTGCCCAGGAGCAGCAAGGTGGGTAAGCGTGAAACCATGAGGTTTAGTTTTCTTCACTGGACCAGTTGCCTAGGTTAGCTGCCTTCCCTAGATTTTTCCAAGAAACAGAGAAAGCCTTGTCAAGTCAATGGTGATACAGGGAAAGGCTGTCCAGACCAGCAGGAGGTACTCACGAAGTTCTCTTAATATCTAACAGATCCACTTTTATAGCACTTTCAGTTAAAAAAAAAAGAGGGGCTGACAAGGCTGTAGAAGCAGTCCTCTACACAGAAGCAAAGCTGCTCCAAAACAACGTCAGCTCTGGTAAACACTCAGCAACATTTTCTTCTGTCCCATCAACACAGGAATGAAGCAGGGTTTGGGTCTGCAGGCCAGTGCACGTGTTCAGGGCCTGTTCACATTTAACATCAAGCACCACCAGGAATTTATGACAAGAACAAGGCACAGGAGTACAGCAGCAGCTCTGAGAAGCCTCCTGAACTCGGGGCTGCCACAGCCACATGGCTCCCGTGCATATGTGCAAGACACGGGCTGTTCATACACCCACTTCACAGCCAAATACCTCAGCTGTGACTGCTTAACTAGCTCAAAATAAGGCACAACACAGAAACCACTTCAAGTCATACAGGCAAAGTGTTTGCCAAGCTGCGACTCTGGTGCAGAAATACCTGCACGCCCTGTCCAACCTGATCCTTAGCACAGGACCACTGATGCCAGCAGCCTGGAGAAAGCAGCATTTATTTATACAGGGAACAGGAACTTGGAGCTCACGCAGCTCCTCGGTGCCTGAGCAAGACGGGCAGCAAGCAGGTAACACAAACACAAGTATCCTAATGCACTGACAAGAATCAACTGCTTTAGATACCCCTGCACAGCCCTGCTTTTGCCTCTGGTTGTACAAGATACAAGATCAACAGAGCAGCAGCCACAGGTTTAGGTAGGGCTGGGAATCGATGGCGTGCTGCTTTGTTTGCTGCCATGTAACACCTTCAGTACAAGCTGTGAGGACTGCTCACAGACCCCAGCTGTTTTTTTTTTTTCCCCATCAAGGAACAGCAAAGTGTTGTCAGCCAGGGCAGAGACAGCGTGCAAGCAGCTTTTCCACCCTCTGGTCCACTTTGTCGCCACTCCCAAGGAGACAAGGCTATCTCCAGGGCACAGCCAAGCACCAGTTCGGGAGCTGCTGCCTGCTCCTTCCTCTCTCTCAATGCCACCACCCTGTCTGGCAGGGAGCAGGCTTCCTCCAGAAGAGCTCCCAATCCACAGACCGAGGGACATAAATATTGCTGTTCCACGGCTGAGCAGCAGAGCCACTCCTTGGGACAGTGCCAGCACTCCACAAACTCCTTTTATTTATAGCTTCTGTGACAATTTGTCTTCCTAAAGCTGCCACTGCATTATATCTATTATTTAATGTTTTGTCTCAATGATACTCTGTAATTTATACCAGCCCTTAATAACACATTAAAATCTTGTGCTGTGTTATTTTCTTTGCCATTGTGCTTTTCAAGAGCATAAGTAGATTTCGGCACAGATTTAGAGCATCCCCGGTACATCCAGGCCTGGGGTAGGGACTCTCCTGAAAGCTAAAACCACTGGAGCTCTGCTGGGGAAAAATTACCAGGAGAGCCCTGCCCTGCCATGGCTAGAAGAGCAGAAGCAGATGGATTTTCACCCACTGTAATGGAAGTCAGAGGGAGGAGAACAGGTAGAAGCTGGCCCTCTGTGGTGGAAATGTCAGTCTCAGCAGCAACAGGATCTTTTGCTTTCCTTACACATAAAATATTCCTGCCTTTTTTAGGGCCAGGTGCAAATACTGACTTTAGGACTTAGAAACAAGTACAGTCTTGAGGAATTTAAAACATGAAGTTATTGTTTTTCCAAATGGCAGCTTTTTCATAGAACGAAGCCTCTCAGGAATGTTTGTTCCCATTAAAATCAAATAAAAAAACATGATGCATCTCTAAAACCTGGGGCCTTGAAAGCCTTCCAAACATAGATCAAAAGGATGACATATTTCCCAAGTCCTTGAGGAAAGGAGACCAAGGGCAGAGCACAGGGGCCTGTCCTAGCAGCAGGGCCACACTGCATTAGGGAGAGCTCCTAAGGATCCCAACCTCCCATAGCACAAAGCCCTAGGGTGCATCCCAGGTGCCCTAAACATACCCAACCAAGCCCCACACAGACCCAACAACACAAGAGCTCTGCAATCCCACCACACTCCCACAGATTCAACACACAGGAGAGATGTCCCCACATTCCCATGTTTTGGGAGCAGGGCTGTACACCACCCAATATACCTGAACAGCACAGATACTGAAAAATATTGCATGGACAACAACACAGACATAAGAAAAACACTTAAATCCTACCTTTAGTAGATCTCCTTCTCTTGCAGCGACCACATGAAGACCCAACAGCCATCCTCCATGCAAGCAAAGTGAGACAGCATCACAACCACCCTTGGGACTGGTTCCTTATAAAGGTCCCAGGGAGGCTGAAGCCACTCTCCCACCTTGCATCTCCCACCCCCCATAATTTTTGTCTTACATAGTTAAAGTGCTTGGCATAATTGGGTCTTAAATGTTAGCAGCTGTACCTATTATCTGTTTAAATCCTAAATAATTGTTACAATTAATGTTGCCTTGCCTACCCTGTCTTAAGAAGTGTTTGTTAGGGAAGGAAACGTTATATGTTAATTAACTTGCTACCAAATTTCAGTATTTAATTACATATTCTAAATCTGCTGCTACTTCCCCATGTAAGCAGGTAATGAGCCAGGGTCAATTAAGTGTGTGTTAACCTGGATCCTAGTCTGCTGGCACGATGAGGATGAAGACGTTTATTATATCAAAAGCAAACCAAACCCAAAGTGCCATCAGCCCGTTTTTGACCACTATCAGCTGACGACTATTTCCCCTAACCCAGCACTGCCTGCAGAGCACAGGACCAAGCACATCGCGTTTGTAGCAATTAAACCAATGAGCAATGGGGGACTCCTGGGTGCCCGGGTGTGTTGCAGGAGCCAGCCCAGCTGCTGCGGGCACCTGGGCTGGGACTGGAAGCAGGAGCAGCCAGCTGGGGCTCAGCGGGGATTTGCAGCCCTCTGCCCCGTTACAAAGACCCTGCTTGGCTTCAGCGTGATGACAGAACCCATTCTCCACCAGGGACGTGGAAAAGTTTAGGATGTGTTAGTGAGCCTCGGGGTCCTTCTGCGGGTTTGGTTGAAAAGGGATCTGGAAAATGACACTGTCAAATAAAAAATGGGAGGCAGGGACTTGTCACCGATCTCCCACTCTTCTCTTCAGGTCTTCAGTGGTCACCCAAGGGGAAACATCACCGAAACATGGGGCTACGAACAGGCTGGGGCTTGTGCAGCTCTGCTGCTGAGGGCTCTTATTGTATTATTAGAAATACCTCCTGCTACAGCCACGAGGGTGACATATAGGCAACCCCGGAGCTAGAGCAACAAGAGAGAGAAAGAAATTGGAGCAGGTGGCTTATGGTTGTTTATTTATTTATTTTCCTCTTTAATAACATTCTCGTGCCCCAGTTTTCTCCTGGAATTCTGATAAAAAAAAAAAAAAAAAAGATACCATTATTTGCTCCGAGCTTTCGTAGGAAAGCAAAATGCATTTCTCAGTCAGGTTATCCATCTCCCCCTGGAGCTGCCTGCCCATCTCGGAGCAGGGTAAGAAATGAGCTTTCACTGCAGCAGCCCAGAATTAATGCGCAGGGTCACCCAGCCACCTCCACTGTAACACAGCCACGGCCGAAACAGATGTGTCGAGGCACACGTCAGGATGGTTCCCTGCAGCATCGCCCCCTTCCCACCTGCCCTGGCCTGCAGAGGGGAGCAGCTGCTGCTGTGGTTTCCAGTACCAAAGCTCGGCGCTGCTCCTCTCCCACGTCCATGTCCGTCTCCCCTAGGAGCTGCAGCGCGGAGCAGCTCGGGCACCAGCCGGGCCAGCAGCTCCCAGTGGGATTTTAAGAAAGTGGCAGTTTCTTAAGAAATCTGTTCTCTGAGCTTGGTTTAAACTGCAAAGACAAGCTAGCAGGTGCTGTGCTTAGCAGAAGCGTGCTGAACCACAAGATTTAACCCTCAAATGTGTCTCTTTTCTCAAAGGCGACAGCACCACTCACTCACTTGTAGTAGGGATCCCTTATTTTGGGGGTGCTCGCAGCCACATGGTCACACAGGCAAGTGTGTGAGCACTCTCATTTTTGGACATTCCCCTTCATGCAGGCACATGCACCCTCATTCTCAGCCCAACACAATTCCGTCTCAAATTTTTTCTCTCTGCAACCAGGGCTACCCCTGCTTGCTCTCTCTGGGCAGAGGGCTGCGCTTCCAGCACAGGGAGCCGCTGGTGATGAATATTAATTGCTTTAACATCTTGTTGTGATAAGGCCAAGCCCATTTCGCTGCTTTGGCTCGTTGCTAGGGAACTGAGAAAGGCAAGTCATGGGTTTCAGTGCTCCAGGGCCGCCTGGGCTGCAGAGCAGCGGCAAGCTGCAGAGCAGGATTCGCCTGATAATTATTTAGAGTCTAATAAAAGAAAGGGCGAGAAAACAATGCTTTTTCTCTCTTTTCCCCGCTCGGCTTTCAGACTACATAAGGTCATTAATCCCCAGAGCCAGGCAGCTCCTCGGCTGCACGATGCCTGCCTCACCCTGCCGCAGGACGAGGATGCCCCTGCTTGCTCAGCAGCGCGGCGCCGAGCTGCACCTCGCACAACACCGTGGCGAGTGGCTATATTTAAATTTAATCGTCCGGAAATTGCAAGCATAATGCTCTCTCATTTCACTTCTAATTTTAGATGTAAACACAGCAGCGAGTCGATCTCATCGTGGCACCTCCACCTGCCAGCAGCACCGCCGGGGGAGCTGCTGCCCCGATCAGGGGCCGTGCTGGATGCTCTGAGCCCTCCGCATGGCACGGCAGGGCTGGATCCTGCTGGAGATCTCCAAAGGGATGCTGCTGGGCCTGGCTTGCTGCTTTTCTCCACCACTGAAGATGGCACTTGGTCCACCCTGGCCCTACAGCAGTAAGGTCCCTGCAGCAGGGATGTGCAGGATTCAGAGCAAAGGTGCTTACATAAAGCCAAGGATGCTGAAGGGTAAAGTGTCTGCTCCCCAACCTGTGGGTGTGCCATAAATACCAGCCAGACATCCGACAGGCAGAGCAGAAGGATGCAGGGTGACTGCAAATATCCCCTGTGGCCTCACCAGCTGGAGAGCTTCCTCTGCTGCCCCTCCCTTGGAGGTTAGCCATCGATCTCTGCCTTGGCTGGAGGGCACTTGCCTTCAGGACACCTGCTGCCACTGGCTGTGCAAGGGAGCAGGAAAGGGGCCGCCCTTGGGGACAGATGGCTGCAGGGAGTGACAAGCACTTCCATACTCCAGCTCGTGTTCCTGTAGCCTCAAAGCAGAAGATGCATCCCCATGCTGATGAAGCTGGCAGTGGGTGTTGCATCACTGCACCTTGCATCCAGGGGCTCCTGGCCACCAGAAGCAGGGCGAGGTTGAGCCTCAGGAGAGCTTGCAGCAGTTCTCAGCCCTGGAAAATCCAGGGTACATCTGGCTTCTACACTAGGCTACCACGTCAAATCCACCCCCAGGCTTCAGCAGCACCCCAGCACCGTCTGCTGAGGCCATGGTCCACACCACAGGCTTTAAAGGAGGATAAACGGGCAAGGACAGGGTTCTCTCCTTCCCTCCCTCATCATGGTAGAGGGCATAGGAATGAGAGCATGAATTCTTGCTAACAGCTGGTTTAATGTTGTGTAAACAGGTGCATCTGGTTGAGCATCACTTCCCTGGATCCCCCACACGGCCAGCACCACAAATAACAGCGTTTTGTCAGCGAGACGGCTGGCTGCTGCCAGCAGGAGACTCAGAAATGCCAATTGTAATTACTGCGTTTATTCTGAAATACAGTCCAGACCTCATTCCCAATAAGATGCATCATGCCACTAAGCATGTGAGCCTCGCCCGAGCCAAGTGCAAATGTGCTTGGCTTTGAGAAACACGCAGTAACCTACACCTTCATCTGCGAGCGATCACTCGCACTCGCCATCCCCATGCAGAGCGTGCGCGTGCTGCAGATGCTGAATCAAGACTGGGAGGGGGGCAGAAGTCTCACTGCTGCTCAAACAGCACATGAAGAAATAGGCTATTTCCAAAGTATTGATTGTCTCTCTCCTGCTTCTATTAGTTCAGACACGGAAAGAGCCTCAGCAGAAAATCACAGCCCTAGCAGCAGTTCCAGCTGGCTGAAGAAAATGAAGTGCCGGCTCACTCCCAGGAATAAGTAAACTTGGAGTTTGTCAGGACTGGGTAGATGCATCTGTTCACCTATGGCTTGTGGTTTTCACCTCTGCAGGCACAAACAGGCCTGACATGAATGTCACGTCCATCAGTAAATGTCACCCAGCTAGACGAGCCCAGAAATCAAAGCAAAGCTGGCACAAGCTGCGCCAAAGAGAGATCGTTTCGGCGTCACTCGCTCCTTGCTCTGAGGCTCAGGATGGAGACGCAGGGCACAGAACCTCAGCTCACATCACTCCGTGTCAGGGCAGCCGCCGTGCTGCTGCAAGGCAGCGTGCTGGGGGGCTGCACAGGGGGTGGGCTGACCCCGCTCCTGGTGGCTTCGATGATG
Source organism: Anser brachyrhynchus (assembly GCF_964034855.1). NCBI lineage: Eukaryota > Metazoa > Chordata > Aves > Anseriformes > Anatidae > Anser > Anser brachyrhynchus. Next base: position 2,230,460 of record NC_137718.1, read on the forward strand.
GCCATCGTGGGAGCATTGCTGTGCCCACTCAGGGTGGACCCATTTATCTGGGACCTGCTTGAGTCGCTGTGTCCAGGCTTAGGGAAGCCAGCAGACAAAATAAGTCACACATCCTAAGAAAGCAGAAGTGGCAGAACAGCTCTCAGTGCTCTTCTCTCAGTCCCATCACACGCTGGTGCTGAGCACTGCCTGCAGAAAGGGTTCGGTGCCAGCTCAATGCGCTGCAAGAGACAAGTGGCGAGGCACGCCAAGGAGCTGCTGCCACCAGCACCAAATGGAGGATCCGCACACAACAGTCTGGAGTGGAAAGGTTGAACTTCTGCAGATTTGCCTTATTTTTGTTCCCCACCTGAAAAAAAAGAGAAAGTGCCCTCTTTTCTTTAGCGAGAAGGGAGGAAATAATTGGTGGAAGGAAATAAAGTAAAATTTCCCGAGTCAGGACTGTTTTGGCCACAACAAACAGCTCCCAGACTCTCTCCCACCTTCTCCCTAACCCGTTCTGGAAGGTAACTCAAACTCTAATGGGATCAACTGAGAACCTGTCAGAAAAATCAAACCTTTTGCAGAGTGGACATAGGAAATTAAGGGAAAGCTCATGGACTACTGTAGGTGTAAGATCGTGGATCAGTAAAATGCAAAAATTCATTCAGGGAAGGTGACATTAACCATGCAAGAACTAATTATTTTGATGAAAGCCAATGTGATGAACTAGTGCAAGTGGAGTTACAATTTATTTGTCTGATGCATTTTGCAAACATTAGCTAATGAATTATTCAGGAGGCAGAGGGATCGCTTCTGAATTGGCAATAGAATTGCACTGGCAACGTTCAGAAGGTGGGAAAGAGAGGTCAAACTGCTTGCCCAATTCCACAAAACAAAGCAGCAGTAAAACAGGGGGCTACAGCCGATATTTGTGCTAAGGAAGACACAATGTGGTACTTTGGTGGTAAGATGGGATGGCTGAGTGATGAGCATGGGAGTCTGACAAGCCCCTACCTCTTAGTGGGTTAGCAGGTATCAGAGGAACAAGGCTGGGGATGGAGAGCAGCAGCTGATGCATCTCCTGCAGGCTGCCAGCAGCAACGCTGCAGGAAATTCTTCCCTGAAGAGGCTGTAACTTAAATAGTGCTTTAGGCATCCACGTTTGGCATTGCTATAACATGGTCAATACTGAACTGGTTTTATAAGAAAGTTTCCTATTTCTCACAGAAAGTTTAAATACATAGAAAGGGGGATGAGTCATTCATATCAATAAATAATGTCTTTGACAAGGGGATTCAGATCAAAGACAGCTAGAGATGGCAACAACACCAGGCAATTAAAACACATGCGAGATTGTGAGCATTGTGCTCACAACTAGGAAGCAGTGGAGAGAATCAGGCGAACTATAATCGGTAAATACTCATTGCAGAGTCCAATTAGCATCTTAGTGTCCAATTACATGCTCATTGAAGCTAACATGGGTGACAGCAACAGAATTTTTGTGGGGTTTTTTTTTGCCTTGTAACAGCCATCTGTTTGGAAAACGGATGCAAACTTCCCCCCAAAACAGGTCAGTTCTGACATCAACAGGATCCCGGGCTCCAGCAAGGAAGCAAAGCCACCGGAGAGCATCAGGACTGCGGCACCAGCCGCAGGAACATGGGCCTGAGAGAGGGAACTCTGCTGGTGCATCCCCGTCTCCTCAGCACAATAACCTGCAAAATATTGGCAGGCGGTCTGCAGGGTGGGCCCGGCAGATAAATCTGCTCTCCTGGATCCTGCACCCCAGTGCCCTGAGCTGGGGGCAGCTGGACAGAAATGCAATTTTAATGCACGTACTAATTTCTAGGCACTGCCCAAGGAGTTCACTTTGAAAATGTGTCTAAGGACAGAAAGGAGATAGAAATGGGTTTTCTCCTGATGGTTGCTCAGCTAAAACTAGCAACCTGCCGTGCTGCAAGAGCCAGCTCTGTCACCTCTGTGCCCGCGTGATGACCGAGCTGCCCACGAGCACCTCGCTGCAGCCCCCACGCAGTGCTGCCCGCAGCTCCTTCCTCTGCCTGGGGAAGGGTCGGATGCGTGCACACTTCATTCCCATGAGAGCTGTAAATACAAACAGTCTTCTAATACGTGCGTACCCTGTCATTAGTCATTATCATTAGGAGCAATTTAAAGCAATATTTACCCTATTGACAGAAGTTATTTGGCACCTACTTGCTGAGAATTGGTTTTACGGGGATCCTTGTTCTTCGGCAATGAGTAGATTGATTATAGTTATTACTTTAATAGTTATAAAAAAGAATTTTATGACAAACAGTGTGTTTGAGACCCATGCTGACTTGCCTTGTGCTTTCACACACAGTCATTAGAACCATTTAGCCCCCAGAGCTGTGTCACAGAAAGCACCGCATTCTCTAAATTGCCGGAGTCTACCTGTGGTCTCCATCCACCACACACTGCCATTTACCCTGCGGCAGGGAAGAGAACAGGGCAGGAAAGAGATGCCAGTCCATTTGCTCAGGTAATAGCAGAAGATGGCTAGAGGATCTCTCGTGCTCAGCATCATGAAAGCGGTTTCACGATGCACATCCCTTGCACACCAGGCAGCTTTCATTTATCGCTTTGGAAGAGCTTGTTTAACACAAGCACTGCACGCAACGTTTCCAGATTCCCAGGTCTCAGCCACCCTTATGTTCCTGGTGTGGCTGTAACTTTTCAATTAACTTCTGCATCCTGGTGGACTTCATCCAATGCCCATGGAGTGACAAGAGGCGCTGCCCAAGTATGCTGAAGGGCACCAAAGGCTGATTCCCTGCCTCGCCACAGCCTCCATACCAGTGAAGGCAAATCTTTTGGAGCTATGCAGATACCTGATCCTCTGTTCATCAGCAGCAAAGGAAAAACTGTCAGAAAACTAACTCAAAATATGTTCAATCTGGAAATAAAAGTTTCATTTTTCAGAGCACTTTTTTTTTAATACAACCAAAATTAACTTTGAAATGAAACACCATTTCAAAATTTGAAAAGTAGTGATTCATTTTGTAAAAGATGAAACAAAGTGCTTTTATTTTATGCCGCATTATGAACAAAAATAGATGAAATTCACATGCATTTTCAAAACGTTTCAATAAAGTCAAACACCAGTCTTCAGTCAAGGAGAGATTTGACTACAATTTTCCACCAGTTCACGTCTTTGTCTCTTTGTGCCTCAATTCTGCATTGGTAAAACATGGATAATTTTACTGTTTCTCTCTCTTCTACATGGGTTATAGCTTTCAGAGCTGGGGCTCTCTGCTTTTTGCCCAGGAAGGATGGGGATATCTCTCTCTGAGCTCAAGACTGCTAAGCATAATTGTAATATGTCAATAAAAAAAACAAACAACATGTATTTGGCATTGATTTCAAGGGCACCTGGCTTATAATATAAGTGTATAGGTGGGTAAGACCAACGTATTCCCTTTTTTTTTTTTCTGATTTAGTGGGGAATTCTCTGAAATTCTATCATTGCAACCCAAGTATAAACTCCTGCCCACTTGTCTGCAGCAGGGTTTCTGTCTTGGCATGCTATTAACAAAAATGGTCTTCCAGGCTTTTTAATTGACTCTTGGTGCTCCTTCCCTGCAGTCATTGTTCTCCAGACCTGCCTGCAACTTTGGTCTGAAAAAGAATGGAATTGCATGCGGCTGAAATTAGGAAAGAAAATATCTACCCATCTGGGGCTCCGTGTATTTTTCACACCTGAAAATACTTGGTAAATGGCAGTAAGCAAATGCAAAGGACACAGAAGCTAAGAGGGAGCCTGTGTAATTGAGGAGCAGTATAATGGGAAGAGGCTGAATAATAACATCCATTAATAACAAGACTTGTAATTAGAGGTCACTCGGAGAAAAGCTCACTGTGTTCCGCCGACCAGCTTCAAGACATGCAGAAAAACAGCCCTGGAGGTTTACCAGAGGGTAATGTGAGCCGTGAACACCTTGTTTACCCAAAACACCGTGGCCAAGTTTACAGAGCCTGCTGCCACGCCGTTGATTACGGGAGGCTTCAGCAGCGGCACAGAAGGATCTGTCCGGCAGCGAGGGGATATGGGGTCTCTGCAGCACTGCTGATTTGCCTACGGGGACAAGAAGAGACCTGCTGAGCCCCTGTGGAGCAGGACCAGGCTGTTTGCTGTCTGTGGCTGGAGCATTGCAGCTGTGTCCCCACGCACTTGGTGATGCCAAGCTCCTGGTGCAGCACCCGAGGGCTCAGCGGGGAGCCCCAATGCTCCTCGTCCTCGCCCCGTCTGCTGCGACGCTTCAGGAGCTGCTCCTCCCCAGGCAGCTGTGCCCAGCTGCTGAAGGGGAAGGAGCGGGCTTTGGCAGCTCTGTGACACTACTGGAAAGGAGAAATCTTTCATCCTAAATAATTATCCCTTGGCTTTTTGGCTAGAGAGAACAGAATCGCAGATCACAAAATGGTTGAGGCTGGAAGAGTGCTATTCGTGTGCAGATGCGGAGGTCACTCGTATCCCGAATGAGACATTAAAGCTTTCTGAACAGCAACCCCATGCACAGCTAAACCTCTTAAGAGGAGCTAGCTGACACAATCCATCCTCTTCCAGAGGCCCGAGAAGAATACGCGCTAGCTTTCTTTTCTGCAAATCAATAACACTTCAGTAAAGGGATTATCAGAAAAACAATATCATATTTTCTAGAAAGCTCATTATAAAACACAAACAGCTTGGTAATGTATTTAAATTGTCCATTTCTGAGCACTGCCTTGGGATTGTAATAGATTTTTAATATTTTTTTTTCCCAGAACAGAATCAGATTAGGATGATTAGTTGTTTTTCCCACAACAGCCAAGCAGCAGGGCAAGGGAATCGCTGCAGCTTTGCCAGTCCCTGAGCTTAGACTGGGGCTTGGGGAAAGAAATCTTTTCTCTCCTTTCTATCGTGTCCTGCTGGTGCACTGGTTGGAAATAGGGGTCATCAGCGAGTTCTCCTCCTTACCTGCCCATCAGGCAAAGGGACTGCTCTACCCAAGGCAGTGTCCCCCGAGGTTCCCTGCAGAGAACAGCGGGGAGTAGGGGACAAGGTGAGCCAGAGAATTCAGCATCCTCTTCTGCAGCAGCACAGGAGGAGGCAAACAGCCAGGAGGAATTCCCGATGAGCTATCATGTTCCTGGTCTTTGCTCCCTAGGAAATCGCTTGGCTTATGCTTATATAGATAGGAAACATGAAATGCTAAAGACTTCAGCCAGGTATTCAATAGAGAAGCACAGCTATTTATTAAGCTTAAGGCCATGGTTCATGATTAAAATACTCCTGTTTCTGCCTATTTCAGAAGACCAGGAGGTTGGGTTTTTGTGTCACAAGGAACAAGGCAGAGCTGAGGGGAACTTCACCCAGCACAGGGCATCAACAAGGGTACTGGGCATACTGGGGTCCTTGTTGCTGGCTGTGAAGGGGATTTGCATATCGGGACACTGAAAATGAGCCAAATAAATATATATGTGCTGCACTCAGACCAGGCCATGGGTGTCTGAGGAAATTAAGCCCTTCACACCCTTCCTGAGGGCTTTGCTGCATGGCTCCCCTTCTCATCATTAATAAAAGAGCCGGTCGGCCTCTCGCTCCTGCTGAGCTCAGAATGGGAAGATGATATTTTAGTGATTGCTTTTTCAAGTTGTTTTTTTTTTCAGAACCATTACAAAACATACAACCAGCACAGCCAAATCTTATTGTAGGGTGAACTCACCACCCTGAAATCAAATTCTCATGGAAATGAAATGGCTGACCCAAAATCTCCTGAGCACTGGATGAGCTTGCATGATAAACAACTTGTAATGGCTCTGCTGGCACCACTGCCTCTGTTAAATGTCACTGCTTCTCTAAATACCTTCCGGGAGATGTCTGCTTTATCTGTATGCTGTATTTTCCCCTTTTCATTATCAGTGTCTGCAAAGTTGCCATCCTGGAAGCCATTGTCCAGGGACTGCAGAGAGCTCCAGACTCATTTCCCTCTCTGTTCACATCAGCTATTCCTCAATATCCAAGTGGAATTTTAGCTCGGGACAGTTTTAAAGTGAGCTGCCTGTCGTGATGGAGGCTGGACACATCCTCGTGGCAATGCATCTGCTGGTCCTTGCTGCCCAGCCACCTGCCAGCCCTTGTGGGGCAATACAAGTCACCAGCACCCTCGCCCTGCTTCCCTTTGGGGATCGCTTCTCGCTTTCTTTGAGTCAACAGGATGTTTGCACTACCTTCGTGCTTTTATTACACAAGTCTGTATTTGGGCTGGTGAAAATAATTTGCATCAAGTTAGAAAAAAGTAACGCCAGACTGGTGTTAACGCCACGAGCAGCGCCGAGCAGATAACCCAGCCCAGCGGCCAGTTCCCCATCACACAGCAAACCCTGCTTTGTTCTCTCTGAATGTCACTGAAGTCTGTAAAATAGGTCTAAATACAATTAGGAAGCACTGAAAGTGAGATGATTGGGGCATTTGCATCCAGCTGTTAGCCTGAAGCACGGACTGCTGTGCGCAGAGCTCAAGGGTTCAAGTGTTGGCCAAAATAGCAGTAACACAGAGCTTCACCGGGTTTCGCTTTGTTTTTGATGGCTTTCCACGGCTTGAAATTGTAGCTCATTACATTAATTGTGCTTTCCTGGATTCTTTGATGGGGTGCATGGGTGGCGGGAAACGACTTACAGAATAAAAAGCAGCGTTGGAGCACATCATATTTCAGCTTCTACTCCCCACGGAAAAATGCATGCATTTCCTAGAGTTTCTGTTTAATTATGCAGGATCCTTCCCCGGGATGTAGAAAACTGGCTGCCTGGAGTGGGGAAAAAGTGAGAAGTTAGAAATTCCTGCACACTTGAAAAGGCAGGATCCCGAGGGGATTTGGGGATACTCAGGAACCTGCTACTGCTGGGGTCCAGGGGCTTCCCACACACCCCCTCCTTGCAGCGGCCCCCCAGCCCTGCCCAGTACCATCACAGGTACCCCCCAGCAGCCCTCAGACCCCACTCCAGCACCAAATCCAGCTCGCTCTGCCTCCGTGGGGCTGCCCCCATGCGGGGCAGGCTGCTGGCAGCCCCCAGCCTTCCCTCAGCACCAGGTAGTGCAGCTGAAATTCCCTCGCCGTGACGCCTCTGTTGTCACTTTGATGTCGCACGTTTACATCGTGTCCTTGTCACAGATAATACAGTTTATTCTGTTGCTTTCTCTGTCACACCGTCTCCCTCTCTGTCTTTTTTTTTTCCCCCTGCAGTTTTCTCTCTGCTCTCCATTGTGTGGATACAATAGCCCCTCTCTGTTCCCCACAGACTGCATTGTGCTGTAATTGCTCTCCTATCTCTAAGGAAGGGAAAATTCGCTCTGATTTGATCACCTTATTTTTCTCTGTATAAATGATAAATTCCTCCATTAATCCGTCTGTTTTCAGTGGTGTATCTGGGTATAGCATGCATAAAACTCCTTACATAACAGCATGTCAAATTACAGATTTCCCTGTAACCCCTTCTCTTCAGTACTTTCGCTGTTAACACACCGACTTCCCTTATCTCCTTAAACTAATTCTGGTGCTGAGCCTTCGAGACTTCTTCCAGAGCAGCTTCCCCAGCCGGAAACAGGAGCAGAAGGTGCAGTGGCTGAGCAGAGCATCCCCTCTCAGGCTCCTTGGGGAAAACCTGACCTGAATTCGGGGCGGAGGGGGAATTTTCCAAAACGCTTTCTGAGAATGTGAACTCTCAGAAGAGGAGAAGGGGAAGACCCTGCCCCGAGTGCCCGCAGCATCTGCCAGGTGTGTGGCTGTGCTCCCTGCGGCAGGGTGGGCACATGCCGAGGAGCAGCTCCAGCATCTCGTCCCACTCCCTTGCTTTGTGGAGGATTATTCAACGTTTCCCCAGCTACAACCAGTCACAGCAATTTCCGTAATAACAATATTTTTGCAGCAGAAATTGTATTACAATAGAATTGCTGTTGTTAGAGCTGTTATTATCCCACGATCACTGCAGTGATAAAGCCGCGCTCATTACACCCGCAGTAAACTCAGGCTGGGGAGAGTTTAGCATAAGAAGCCGATACTAAATCTGCCCTTTGGGGACTGGAAATCCAGGTTCTTTTGTACCACTTCTTCTTTCTGTTAGCAAGTGGAAAGGAACCACCCTTGGGGATTGTTACCTCTTAGCTAGTACCAAAACCTCACGGAGCTTCATGCAGCTGAGTGGAAGAAATGTGATGATATCATGTAGCTGAGCATCCTGCCTCTGTGGGGCAGGTCTCAGTAAAGGGCAAAGACAAGGTAAGACATCCCAGAGCCCAGAATCTCACCTCCTTTACTGCCTGCCTTCCAGGTGATACCTTTGTGCTGGCCAGCTGAAGGGATACTTGATCAATCAGAAGACGATTACACCTTAATCACTTCTCCTTCCATTAATTGGCCCAGCTGCATTTTGTCCCCACACAAGCAGCTCTTGTGGAGGACAAGGATGGTTCAGACACCAGAAAAGCCCTTGCCAAGGGACATTTGGGACCCTGAGCACTCACCGGCAGTGCCACCCCCCACCCACACACAGCTACCAGGGCAGCGCAATTTCAGCATCACAGATAAAACACTCTCCAATTTTATAAGCAGAAAAAGTATTTTATCAGCACAGACTCTTTTTTACTAGCCCAGCATAAAAACTATCAAACTGTATAAATAAACCTGGGGAATTATCTCCTCCCACAGCCAGGACCCTCACTGGGCCCTGAATGGATTCATTTAAAATGGGTTATAAATTTCTGATAAAGGATATTTCAGCTCCAAATTGAGTATTTAATGGGGCTTTCACTGCAGTGCTCCATGTCTTCAGGGCAAGGCCCAGTCCTCAGCCGGCTGATTCCACCCGAGTGGCCTGGGAGGTGCCCCCCTCTCCCACCCCACATCACAGCGAGGTGCTGAGCAGCCTCTCCTGCTCCTCGCCTGCATGCTGCTGGGGCTGCCCAGCTGACTGAACTGTGAAGTGCGTGGGAACTGGACTAAAATCTCCTTTGCAAACTGCTGGGGACGGCTGGGAGATGCTGCTGAACCATGCTGCCCTGGGGAGTGCAGCACTGACAGCAGCGTGGTGCTGGAGCAGCGTCCAGGCTGCCTCTGGCCTGGGACCTCCGCAGGCAGACTGCACATCTCCTTGTGCTGCTCCTGTGCTGGGCATAAATTCAGTTCGCAGCTTCCCTTTCCCACTTCATTTAAATGCCAGTGCAGAACTGGAACACCAGGCGGAGAGGGCAAAGAGAGGGAGAGAGAGATGGAGAGAAAGCAAGCCTCTGCCTAACAAACGAGAGCACAAGGGGACCAAATAAATAGCAGCACACTTTGGCAAGGAGGGAGCCAGGAAAGCTTTCAAACCAAGACAAGCATCCAGTGATGCAGGCAGCACAGCTGATCAATGGGATCCTGCCTCTCCAGCTCCCAATCTATGCACTTGTTTCTTTTATGCAAGAGCTCTATTAAACGCTACAGAGAAGTAAAATTGGAACATGGTCTGAGGCAACACATGGGGAATTAACTGCCTGTGCCTGAATTCCCAATTCATTTAACAAGAAGATGGTGGGAGAGGGAGAGACAACAAGCCCTGGGCTGCTTGGAAGGATGGAGCACCGAGCGGTGGGCCACACGTTCAGCCTGCTGCTCTCTGCTGCAGCCCCGACCACAGGGATGCAAAAGACTTCTAAGTCCTTTGCTTCAGTCCCTTCCACTGCTCAGCAGGATGCAAACAACCACCGAGTCTGACATGGCACTGGGGGAAAGGAAAATTGTTCTGACAATACTGCAGTAGTGCGGGTTCAGAGTGGCTGGTGCACATGCAGAAGCTTCTGCCCTTTGCTTCCCAATATTTCTCTGACCGATGCAAAGCAGCTGTTCTGCTGTTCAGCATCTTTCAGCTGAAAAGCTCTGGCAGTGCTCACACACTTATGGGAAACCTGAGAAAAACTTCTACATTTCCTGCTGGACACAGTTTTAGTCTAGGGGGAATGTTTATGGCCAAGTTATTCCGGCTGGAAGTAAAGATAACGAGAAAACCTGACAGCCCATTAAATCCAGAAGTAGGGCTGGGTGGGACTGAAACTCTGAAGTGCCTGCAGCAGTAAAAGTAGGAGATAATCTCCAACCAGGGCCAAAACAGCAGTTTTTGCTATAAAAAAAAAGCTCGAGGAAAAAGGCTGGATTTCCCTCCAACTGGCTGTTTGTTATTGTACGTGGCACTGTGGGCAGAGGTAACAGCTCACGGGCATGTGAAATGACAGTCCCCACAATTAGTAAATAAAAAACAGTGATAAGCTCAGGCAGATATCAGGGTAGCAAAGTTTTCCAGGTAATCATTGTGTCTAACTTTACTGAGAAGGGGTGGATATGACACATTTGGACCCGGGCCAGATGCACCCCCTATTTTGGGCCTGGCCCAAGGTACCTGGCACCGCGTGGGACAGGGAAGGTCCAGGCTCTGCAAGTCCAGCTCTACGTGGAGGCCTCAAAATGATCCTTTTGTGGCCTCACAGGCGTCCTCAAGGCCTGATTTAAAGCCCAGTGCAGTCACTGAGAACGAATGTTTTTATCCCATGTCAGGTTCTCCCCCTGCCTTGTGCTCCCCACCAGTCGCTCACCTCTCCCGGACTGACGGACAAACGGCGGCAATAAATAACCGCCCCGTAAGCACGCTGCCAGCAGAGACAGACGAGGCTCTCTGACCGCAGCGGGCCCTTGCTTTCAGAGGGCACAGCCTTAGGCTTAAAGAATGGTGACCTGGTTCAGGAGAAGTGACGGTCCCGTACTTGTCTCCTGCAGGATTCTTTACGTGCATCTTCTCTTCTCCACATATGTTCTTTCAGGAAGCTCTGCCTGTGGTGAAGGCTCCTGCCTGGCACAGACACTTCAGCTGTGGAGGTCCTCCGTGAGCCTGGGGAAATCCCAGAAGGCAAGTTCCTCGTTCCCATCTTGGTGCCTACACTCCTCACTCGTTCCCATAGGAGAACAGCACCCTAAGCACCTCAGCAGGCACAAAACACCTCTTCCTTTCCCTGTTTTCTCCTGTCCCTCCAGACAGTCTGCCCCATTCACAGTCAGGTCAGGCTGTCATCACACTGGTAACAAACAGAGCTTGTCACGTGGACCATTTCCCCAAATTAATTCCTGCTCCAGAGCTGGAGAGCTCAGCTGCCCCCTCGGGTTTCACCTGGACAAGACCCTAGGCCCTTAACCCCCGCAATCTCTGGGCAGGGCTGTGGGTGTGCTGATTTTCAGAGAACCAGGGAGCCCCTGGTGCTGGAGCCCCCCTGCCTCCACCAGACCCAACCGGGCCTGCAAGGCCGCACACAAGCCACAGGAAGGGCTCTGCTGCCTGTTTAATCCTCCCCTTGGCGTCTTCTGAAACACATTAATGTAAAAGTGATTGGCAGCCTCCTTTATCACTGTTTGAAGTACTGGGAAGATAACAGCCACGGTGGCAGCACCTAAGGGCCTGTCCCTGGGCGCCAGCAGGTGACACCCGGGGCTGTGGGGACACGCGGGGCTCTGGGGGGGCCTCGAGATGCAGCCCAGGCAGCAGGCACCCCGTGCAAGGGTGCTCGGGGGGGCTCCGAACCAGCTTTCGACCATCCCAGGTTTGCACCCCTGCCACTCTGCAGCTGGGGGATAAAATATTTCACCCTTAGCAGAACATGCCACCATGTGGTCACGGCTACAACAAGATGAAGATGCCCTGTGTATAGGTTTCTGTACGCACCAGCAGAGATACGGTATATCTTATCTACTTTTTCATAAAGGAGTAACTATCTTTACACAGCCAAACTTCCGCTGTAACCATGTCTGCTATGCAGGTCAAGAACAGCACAAACAGATGTAACCCTCACATGTAGAACAGCCTCTAATTTATTGACCATGTTCTCCCAAATGACTAAACCTGCCAAATAGCTCACCTTCTACAGCTGCCTTTAGATTTTCCAGCAAATTCAGTTGACACTTAGGTATGGAAATTAAATCCCTAAATTTTCCAGGGTATGCTGCTTCCACCGCTACTACATCATCCCTAGTGCCTGACCTCCTTTAAAAAGGCTGGCTACCTGCACTGAAAAGTGTCCCCAGTGATTTGACAGGCTGGTTTTCTGTTTACCCACCACCATCCCTACCTGTCTTGCATTTTACTGCAGTAGCATGTGGGAGTCAAAGCTTGTAGTCACATCTGTTCCTTCCTTCAACAATAGATAAAGATGAAATGATCATAATAACTATTACCTATATGCTCAGATATTGCAGTAGCGAGTAACAAAAGAAAGTCTATAAACAAATCAGTCTAGGGGTTTTCATCTTCAGAGTTCCTCAAGTGCCTTGATACAAATTCTCTTTCCTTCAGTATTAGTAGCGCGTAGGTTTTTGATTCAGATCCATGCTTCTTGTGCTTTATACTGATTTTAATCAGTCTCTGCTGCATGGAGAAGCAGAACAGCCTCCCTGTGAAAACAAAGTTGCCACGTTTCCCTGTAATCTTCAGACAGGTTTTTGTTCGCATGTGAACAACCATTGTCAAGGGGGAAGCTGGAGTGAGGTTAGTGAGTGCTGCCCACGTGTTAACTGCCTCTGCCTCGAAGAGCAAATTTCTCAAATGCCAGGGGAGCTGCACCAGAGGCTGCCAAGGGTGTCAGGCATGGAGCCCCCAGAACTCAAACTGCAGAAAGAAACAAAAAGAAGTAAACAGTTTTTTAAAAAATTCAGATTAAGTTCTACAGCTCAGTATTTCCCTCAGTTTGGACATGAAATGCATGGCAATATGTGTTTTTCAATGAACTGCAATCATTATCCACACTAGTTCATTAATTCCTCAATTTCCAGTCTCAGTAAGATCTCTGAGATTTCTAGAAAAAATAATTCACCCTTTGGAGGTCCTTGACAAAACACTTCTAAGGACACAAGATGCCAAAAGCAACGGATGGCTCCAGGTGTGTCAGAGCAGGAGGGTGCCTGGCTCCGAGCCCTCTTCCCTGTCCTCCGTTAGGCAGAGCTTGGAGGCTTTTTCTGGAGGAGAGAGCTCAGCTCTGCTGCTTGGAGCTGTGGGCCTTGGGTCGGTGTCATTTTGGTGGTTTCCTTCCCTCACATCCCGAGTCCTGCATCAACATTACCATCACTCTGCATATGTGGTCATATACCCCTCGGCTGTGCCAAGCAGCAGAGAAGCAGCCTTCCCGAGCCGACTGCTCTCTCAGACCTACCAGGAGGTGAAAAATCTCCTGGTTCCAGCTCCCCAGAGCAGTTTCCCAAACACCGCAAAGCTGCGGCTGGCTGCGCACACGCAGGCTCGTGCCACCTTGCCAGGAAAGGTGTTTGGTGACACCGTGGCTTTGACACGAGAGCGATGTTTTTCTTGAACTCCTATCGAGCTCCTCTGATGCACACAGTGTCGAATCTGTTTGCGCTACTCCTGGGAACCATTATCGAAGAAAAACATATGCTAATAAGTGTTGTTGGTTCAGCAGTGTTTAAAATGCATGTTTTTTTCCTTTTGGTCAAAAGGTTCTTTTATCTGCCAGATTTTCAGATGCGCTTTGCTCATACTGGAAGACTTAACAAGATTTGAAATTTTATTGGCAGCCCTTCTCGATGGGCTGCAACCGCCCCATTAAGATGCAGCCAGCATGCTTCAGAGAAACTTGTAAGCGATCTGCTCCGCTCCCTCCAAGGCTTGCCTGGGAGCAGCTGCCCGTGTCATACAAAGTAGGGGAGAGAAGCTACCAAATTTCAAAAGCAGGCTATGGAAGTTTTCCCTTTTTTTAAAAAAAAAAATCAAAAATGTTGCTTTATAATGGCTGGATCCAAACCACATTGAATTCAAAATCCCCCTGGCCAGAGGAGCATCTCCATCACTCCCAGGCTCCGTCACCTTTCACAGCACTCAGGCTACAAACAAACCACAAGCAGCAGACCCAGGGGCACCCAGCCCTGGCCAGGCTCCCCAGCTGCTCCGCTCCATCCCATCCCATCCCATCCCATCCCATCCCATCCCACCAGGGAAGCCAACCTGCAGGAGCTGCTCCACTGGCAGAGCTTGCTTGAAACCAGACAGGGTTCGCAGCTCGGAATTAATGTTTTGGAACACAGTATTATTGGGCTGATTTTAAATAGATGTTTCCCTTCTCATTGGTAATAAAGTGAGCGGTGCTAAGAAAGCCAGAGGAAATGATATAAGCCCAGCCTGCTTATTGCTTTGGAAGCGTCTTTAAATATTTCCCTCCCACAGTCAGTGCTGGAATGTGAGGAGCAAATGACAGGCAGAAGAGAGCAGATGAATATCTATTTATGCAGGAAAATGAAATGTATGAATAGTTATTTTGAGGACAAATGTATTTTGACAGGTATCTAATTTCATTCTGTTCATAAAATGCACACGTACTTCCTTGCATGCTGGAGTTGATGGGTTTTTTGTTTGTTTTGTGGGTTTTATTTTTTATTCTTATTAGGGCATTTTTAGTTTTTGTTCATTTGTGGGTTTAGGTTTTTTTTTCTTTTTTTTTTTTTTAGTTTGCAATCTTTCTCTGTGGGTAGGAAAAATAAAAAAAATACATTTGTCAAGCATCACAAAGCGATTTAATGTCATCACAAATGTGTTTAAAAAATAAATCAAATATACCCAGACACTATTTATCCAGCACAAAACCGCAAATTAGCAAGGAGGTGCGGTGAGGCACAAACATGCGGGAAGGACCCAGGCAATGCACAAGAGCCCGCCGGTCTCCTGCCAGCTTTGTGCTCCAGACAAGAAAGCTGAGAGCCGAGTTTGTTGCAGTTTGTCCGGAGCAGCCTCAGCTCCGGTGCCGACCCTGCAGAGCCCGGGCCCCCTTCCCTGTTTTCTCTCCCGTGGCCTCCTGGGTGCACTGCCTGACATTTGCACGCTCGCACACATCACGGCACATTGCTAATACAAATAATTCCATAATGCAAATAACAGGGGTGGCTGAGCTACTGTTATAATCGTGTTCGTTATTACAGTGCTTAAACAGAACAAATGGTTTGACTGCAGGGAATGTTTTCTGTGCCTGCTTTCCTTTGAGACTTCTCCTCCAAAGAAATAACCCCCATGCACACAACCCCACCTCTGTTTAGAGGACAACAGACTGCTCCTCATTCCCAACAAATTACAGTGTCCAAAAAAAAAAAACAAACCACCAAGAGCAGAAAGGATGCTCGCCTTCACTAACAGCTGGTGAACAGAGCCGACTGCCCTCTTCTCCCCATGGGAAAGAAAGGGAGGAGGAAGGGACAGTCACCACGCGATCGACTTAGGAGAAAAGCATTGTAGATAGTAGATAAATACCAAAGCAGAGAAGCACAACCAACCTGCTTCTTTTCTCTCCAGCCTGCTCGCTGTCAGAGCCAAGCCATTCACTGATAGCTTCAAATCTTATTCCTCTGATATCAAGAGCTGATCATCTAGACCCAAGCTACACAAATGCCTCAGACTGGATTTCAATCTCTGCTTAATACATCTCTTAGCGGTGGTTATTCCACGGGTAACGCGTGAGAATTTCATGGCTTTTTAAGCACGACAAGGTAGCCTGGATGGATTTACTACCAGTGAAATATTGGCATTAGGAAGCTCAATCCAGCGAGCGATGCTGTGCGCTGCTGGTCTGCAACCCCGTGGAAGAGCGATCACCCAGGAAACAGGTTTTCTTCGAAGTTAATAAAAAAAAATGATTGCAGTAAAAGTTAATGACCAGATATCTGCCAGAAAAAAAAAAAATGCTTGGGGAACCAGTGGAGGACCCTGGTTTGGGGAAGGAAACACCGAACTTCCACCTACCCCAGCAGCACTTCAAAGGGGAGCCAGAACTTGCTACGTATCAGCCAACAGTGAGCTTGTGAACCTGGGCACCACCACTGTTGGCTTTTCCATCCTGAGTCCTTGGATGGAAGAAGGGGGCACAGGAGATGAGGCATCTCATAGGGCTTGGCTGGGCTGGAAGCAGCTGCATCTACATCGGGAGGTGCTCAGCCACAAAGCTCCTCCTCACGTGTGGGACACGGGGCACAAACCTCACCACTTCTGCTGAGTAAATGAGCGGCTTTTGCTCATCTCCCAGCCCGACCCCGTGCCTGCCTGGCTCCCATCAGTCCTCAGATGCCTACAGGCTGCCCCAGAGCAGCTTTCCTGCCTGGCTCCCCGTGCCCCCTGCACATTGCTGTGATTTCCCTGTACCAGGACGGGGCACCTTGGCCCGGCTGGAGCAGAGGCAGGGGCTGGGAGCAGGGGGAGCTGCTGCAGTAGGATGGGGTTGCTTGGCAACTTCGGCACCTGCGGCACGCTTAATTAGGATGCTCCGAGCTTCCCAATGATGAGGCTGCGCTTGGAAGGACTCCTGCCTGGCAGGCAGCGGCGGTGCCATGGTCCTGTCCAAGCACCAGCCCTGCCCCAGCAGCGTGGGGCTCCCTGGGTGGAGGGGAAGCCACGCAGCGACCAGCACAGCCCTGACAGCTGCTCTGGGCTCTGCCGGAGCAAAACACCATGGCCCTGTGGCCAGGCAGTGACCGCAGCCGGGCAGCACTACCTCCTGCTCGCTCCTAAAGCTGGAGTTCCCCTTCAGGCTCCTTCTCCTCCCTGGAGGGCAATTACTGCTCTCACCTGCAGCGCTGAGCTCCCACGAGGAGCTTTGAAGCTCACGGACCTTGTTCTGCTTTGCTACCGTAAGCCTCAGCAGCAGGTCTGCCCGGTTAAGCCAGCCCCGGCAGCCAGCGCTGTGCTCTTCACCGCTGAAGTTCAGCACGTTTTGGGATCCCCGAGAGCCTGTGGCTGGAGGATGCACGTCCTCCTTGCAGGATGCTATCAGCACGTCTGCGCTGCTGACAGAAACATGCTTATTTCACCCACATAGCCACGAAACGCTCCAGATGGACAATCAGTCACTCCTACTCCTCAGGAATGATACAGATTACTCTCCCCTTCTGGGTTTAATGCTTAATCCCAAACATTTATCATATTCCACTCCAAGCCTCCTACTTCTGCGCCTGTTCATTCTTCCCAAAAGCTGCTTTTTCTTTAAAATCATCCTACAATTATCTTCTGCAGTAGCGTCTCCAGCTGGTACCTTCTGTTACGTTATCCTGTGCATCGTGCGTTCCCCCAAGTAAACGCCTCAGACCTCTGGGGCAAGAACTCTCCCCTCCTGGTGCAGGGAAAAGGATAATTATGACATCCTCGGCATCACAGCATGCCCTGAGCTGCATCTGGCAGGTAGCACACTTCAAAGAGATGCAAAGGAGGTTTCGCTGTTCCTGGCCTGAAGGGAACCATCGCTTGGAGCTGACTTAGCAGCCCTCCTTCGCCCAGCCACGCCTGCAGGGAGCAGGAGAAGGGAGATCTGCTGGGGCAGCTGCCCAGGGAGACCTCATTTGGATCTCAATCCCACCCCCAATTTTCCATTATGTTCCCTGCCTTCATTTGCTTTTGGGGCCATTTCCGCTCAAGAATCAACAGGAATTGGATACGAGTGAGACCAAGGGATGTGTATTTCTGGCAGATGCAATCCCTCTGACCCTGCAGGAGCAGCTGCAGTGTCAGGCAAGGGCACGTTTCCCTCTCCCTCGCCAGGAATAGGAACACAGAACAAATCTGCGGCTTTGTTTACAGGACAGCATAGCCCTGTGCAGCTACCGCTGGATGGCCTCGCGCAAGTTTTATTGCTGTCCTTTAACGCAAAGGCTTCCAGTCTGAAAAGCACAGAAACCCAGCCCACCCGAGAGACAATAGCTGCAGAAAATAACCGCTCCCAGCCACACGAGCTGCAGAAGTGACCCCACAGGACGCTGGAGGGGATTTGGGGCTCTCAGCCCAGGGCAGCCCTGCCGAGGAGCAGCAGCAGCAGCATTTCTGATGGATTTTCGGTGCAGCCCGTATCAGAAGAAGGGTCCGTGCTCCTCCGGCAGTCGCCATGGCTACAGCACGTCGCGTAGCAACGAGCCAAGCATCACCGCGGCATCTCTGCCTCTCCAAATCCCTTTCCCTTGTGTGCTCGCCCAGATGAGTTAGATTTATTCTCAGCCCCAATATAAACACGCGGCAGGGAACATCTACCTATCGATCGTGCAGCCAGACCATCTCCGTGAGCAGTGTGGAGGAACGAGGTGCTCCGGGCACCAGGGAAAGCACCAGGGCTGCCCAGGGCATATGGGGCTGACACAGCCTCAGGATAATTCCATGGGGATGGCCACGCTTCTGCAAATACAGATTGGAGAGCCCGTGTGCAATGCTGGGCTGGAACAGAGCCCTGCCACAGCTGAAGAACCACCTTTATACCTCTGAATAAAAATCCAGGAGTCAGTTCTTGTGCTAACCAGGGCAGGGCGCAGGGGCTTGCTCCACCTCAGCACTGGAGCCATGGGGCTGCACCCTGTGCAGAGGGAGGGAGCGCTTTCCTAGTGCAGGAAATTGTTCCTTACGCCCTTCAGAGCCTTTCAGCATTACCATTCCTGGCAAAAAAAGAACTTCTATTCCCCTTCTGGTCTGCAAGGTAACCAGCAAACATGGCTGGTGCTCAGGAAAGCAGTTCAGACTGTGCCAGGGGAAAAATTTGTTTACTCACTAATGCTTAAACCCACACCAGTGCTTACTCCGACACCCAGACACTGCCACACAGCAACCCTTGCGCTGGCCACAGAGGTTCAAGCCCCCCACCGCACACCCAATTCCCTGTGGTTTTGCTATTTTACCTCCCCAAAGGCTCCCATACATCCATTAGCCTGTTGGCATGCACTTGCAGTCAGTTGTGCACGCATGCCTGCATTCCTGCCTGCGTTCCCACCTGCAGCCTCGTGCTGCAAGGCTGCTGCCAGCTCCCCGTGCCCGCCAGTCCCAGGGCACATGGGAGCATGCTGCAGAGCAACATCCCGGCTCAGTCGCTTGCTATCTCAGTCAAGAAGCTACTGTAGGGTTTTTTTATTCAATTCTCCTGTTATTACTGCTTCTGTGCAGGGTTGTCTAAGCGGATACACTTCAAGAATAACGGCGAGCCTAGCATAGGTCCTACAGAGATCGTTTGTTTCCCCATGTGAGCTCACCTCTGCTGACCCCCAGCCCTCTCCGTATTTTTGTTCACTGTATTGACTCTTCCCGTCTGCCTTCTGTTCCCTGAAAAAGGGAGAATAAGGCTTTCTTCTGAAAGCTGGCTGTGGAGAACTGGTCGTTTTCCTTCATTTGCTGTTAGAGCAAGGGGATAGGTAGGGGCTGAAGTTCTGGGCCCCCGGTTTTTACACCATTCCTGTAAAGAAGTCCCGTCCTCGCAGGAGGTGTGGCTGCAAGGCTGCCAGCACAAATCCACCAGGCCTGACAAGGCCCCCCGAACACTCAGGCCTGGGAAGTTAAAAAAAAAAATAATAATAATACCAAAGTCATTCAAGAAAAAGTTCCCTTGCAGACCAACCTTCAGCTGTGGAGCTGAAATTTTCTCTCGTTTTTGCAGAGGCACCTAAAGCAGAAACCACACGGTCAGACTGAGTGCCCGGGGCGCTCAGCACTCCAGGCCAAACCTCCTGCTCTGTGCTGTGAATGCAAGCAGCAGAAAGGCCGCTCGGGGACACCCGGGGCCCAGCTGGCAGAAAAAGGAGGCTCTGAAAGAGGGAAAGTGTCAGAGGAATGAGGGAAGCCAGCTGGAGCTGGAGGGCTGAGGGTTCCCACTGGGAATGGGTGGCAGCTTGGGGCTGGCTTCAGCAGTGAGACATTGAGGTCTTGTGTGCGGTCAGGTCTTTCACACACCCTCCAACAGCACACCCTGAGCTCAGAACCGCACACAGGACAACACACCAAGCACCCATTGCCTCTCAGCCACGGCAAGCACACCAAAATCTCCTTTCACCACCCACTGCTGCAGATCAGGCTGCTCCTAACCCCACAGACACCAGCGGCAGCTGTGCTACCAGTTTCTCTGTGCCCAGAATTATTCCCATACTCGCCTGAGAGGCTTATTTTTCATTTTTTATTCCTCTCCTGTGACTACAGCACAGGCTCTGTGTGAGGCACTGCACAAACACACAGACGAGGCTCCCTGGGGAAGGGACAAGCAGCGTAAGGGCATCCTAGGTGATGCTAAGGCAATTACAAACAGCAGAGTAAGCTGTGCCCGCGAGCCTGCGTATGTATTTCACCAGCATTTCTGCAGCGGGGGGCAGGCAATTTGGAAAATTCAGCCTGATTCTCTTTGCAAAGCCCAAGGGGATCCTTGGCAGCACAACCTGCTGTCGAAGCACTGGATGCAATTATTACAATCCGAGCCGTGCTAACGCGGCAAGAATGGCCATATTGGGCCCAGCACCCATTGCTCCTGGTGTTGTCTTGAATGCGTGTTCACCGTGCTCGCCTTTGTGGTGTGACAGCCCCTGACAGACCCAGTTTGTGTCGTGCTGGCCCTGGCAGGCAGGCAGGGAATTGTGTCGCGCTGGAAGCGGCCGCGGGAGCAGCTTAATGAACGCCACCACCGCTCCTGCTGTGATAGCGGCCCCATCCTGCACCAGCTCCATCCCAATGCCATGTCACCAGCATCTCTGAATGCTTTCCGTAGAGGAACGGAGCACGTCAGGGGAGTTTAATAACACCGGGCTGCATCAATGTCAGCTCTATCTGTGCAGCGCACTTCCCATGTCTGCAGCTGCCACTCAACTTGCTCCAGCGCCAGAGACTCGGAAATCATTTTGTCACCATCTGGGAGCTGTTGTCACGGAGCTGGCACTTGGCTTGCCTCTCGCAGGTCACTCCAGCTACCTCCTAGCCCCCAGGATCTGAGGGACCCAGCGGCTTTTTTGTGGTTCTGATGGCTCAGGAGCAGGCACAGGATTAGGCGCTTGGCCATGAGATGGGCAGAGAAGCCCCGAGTCTCCATTGAGCTGGGAGACTATCCCTCATCGAACAACCATTCGGTTACGTGAGATGGAAATCCTAGACTGGCATCAAGGGGGTTTGTTTTGGCTTGTTATTTTTGTCATATGGATAATTCCCCTTATTTAAAAACAAACAAAAAGCTTACTAACCAACAAACAGGTGGCAAGGGAAAAATCTTGCAATAAATAGTTACTTGTAACTAATGAAATCTCCTGGGATTGGAGATATTTTTACTATTATGGGGAGTTTATCTGTAATTTTCCACTCTCCTAACGAGTGAGCTGCATTAAGACTGAGCTACAGCTATTGTTTAGTGCTTCCAGTTCCCCATTTTCACATTAAACCACAGCCTCTAGAAATCAGCACTGCCTCTATCTCATGATGACACAGATTAGTCGAGATTTTGAGCAATGCACAAAGCTCTGTGATTGTATTAGAGCCTTTCGATGTGCTTGGATTCAGGGGGTTATCACAAAGCTCCAGCCAAGCAGAGACACTCGAGCAAAGCAAACAAACCACCACGCAATCCCGTTAGAGCAGATTGCACGAGCAGCACAAAAGGGCAAGGAAAAAAAAAAAAGAGCAAAAACCAAGCTGCCTTTTTCTGAGGGCTGTGGTAAAACCCTACTCCGAGCAGCCCAGAACAATCAGGGCTTAATCCACAGTTAGTGGGGCTTGGAGAAATGATCACAGAGCTCATTTCTATGGGACAACCTTGGGTGCACAGCGCAGGGAGCCCTCCCCAGGGAAGCTACCTGAGCATTGGTGGAGACAGGTCATGGTTTGGGAGGTGCCTGCCTGAAAAAGAGGGGATGGGGAAGGAGGGAGAAGGAGGAGAAAGCAAAATCCATCCCGGTTGGCTCACCAGCGCCCCAGTGATGCCTCTCCAATGAGGACCACTTCCCCTCCAAGCACTGGTTGCCTTCTCTTTTGATAAGATCTGTGGCCAAGGTGACCTCTACACACCGGTGTGCCCCACACAACCCCTGCCCAATCCCCCAATTTCAAATGAGGGCAGGAGAGCAGAGGCATCCGGGAGGAAGATTTCCTCAGGCAGAGCAGCTCTGCACTAATGAGCTTGGGTGCTTTAGTGCTCATCTCCAAAATGGACTCGTTCAGGAAAAGTAAATATGTCAACTGAATTGCCAAACATGTTAAATATCCATTGTCTTGAAGTTCAGGTTTCACAACTGATATAAAACATGATGCATAATCCCCAGAGCCGGGCAGGATTTGTGACACCGCAGAATGCCACATTAAACCCGGAGCTCCTGGGCTAATGATCGCAAGTCCATTTTGCAGTAATGAATTGTTTGTTACAGAGCACGTCACAGAGCAGATGTCTCATCAGTCACTGCACCAGAGACGACAACACTCAGAGGCTCAAAAATCATTCCTGGATTATGGCACAAAATTATGAGGGGAGAGAGAGATGCGAGCGTTCAATCTCAATAAGAGCAGTGTTTCTGTGCTGCTCCACGCTTAACAGACAGCGCTTATCCAGAAAGCAATTGGCACAGTTTTCATTGCCTTGTGTATTGGGCTATAAACGCTTTAGACAAAGGCTTGGCTAAGTTAGATCTCGTAGAGCCAGCCCCAGTGCTCAGAAAGAGGAGGGAGAGGTGTTTGTCTCCAGCAAGCAGGGTGTTTGCTGAGACCACGCTCTCCTGGCCTCATCTGCACCACTTGGGCTCCCACTGGGCCCCGAGGAGGGGCTGCTGCAGGCAGCACACCAGCCGCTTCCCGAGGAGCTGAGAGCCAAGATGCAACCAAGTAAATAGATGCAAAAGAGCTCGTGATGTTTTCTCGCAAATTCACACACTATTATAGCTCCAGCTCCTTAATAATGCACACAGCTGCACGCAGGAGGTATGCCTTTAATTAACACACCCGAGCAAAGTAACAGCAACTGATACATGAGAATGAGCCAGTAATGAGCCCTCCCTACACCCTTCTCCCACAGACCTGAGCATCTTCTGCTGCGGTTCCCCACCTCCACGGGGAGCCCTGGAGGAGTCCCTGCCCTGCAGACCTTCTGGGGGAGCACCTGCCTGCTCTGCCTTCCCACCCTGCAAGGAGCCCCGACAATTCCTCTCCCTCAGCAGCTCCTACAGCTCAGCATCTCTCCTGCAGGCTGAAATTGGGCTCCTTTCCTCCGCCTCTGCTCTTGGAGGGAGGGCGAGGGCAGCTTGGCACCACAGCCGGATGAGAGGAGGTGCAGCGGGGCTCAAGCAGGGCCAGATGCTCGGCTGATGGAGATGTGATGCTGAGGGGCACAGCAGTCGCTTCCTACCTCTGTGTGACCTAAAGGAAGCCACGTACCCCCAGCACCCCCAGCCTTCAGCCCCAGCACCACCGAGCTCACACATCCCTGTGCAAGTTCATCCTACGTAGCACACATTCACACCACCTCGCACGCCTCAGCTGTGGTTCCCCTGCAATCCTGTCTTGGTTTAAAATCAGCCATCTGCAGCAGCTTTCTCAGCAGCACAGCATCAGGACAATCCAACCTGCACCTCCCTGCTCCCATCCTTCAGGGGCTGTTGTGCCTGCCTTCGGTCAGAGCTGAAGTTTCAGGGGAGCACCAAGCACTACGGGCGATATTTGTGTTGTCCTGTCTGCAGGAGGAGCACAACAGCCCTGGGCACATGAGGGTTTGGGGCTGACCGTGGGCTGGTGGGGACCAGCAGCTTTTGGCTAAAGCAGACGTGCTAAATAAATAATAATCATGACAAATACTGCAGGGAAGGGAAGGGATGGGGGAGAAAGAGCTAAAGCATCTAGGAACTGTTTTTCATTCCCCACATAATGCTTGGCTATTTACCTCAATCAGGACAGACATCTGCAGAGAAACATTTTTTCCCCTCCCCCAGTGAAAACCCTTTTTGATCAAGTTGAACCCGAATTTTATCTTGGATTTCCTGAGAGTTGAAATGGAAAAGACAGAGGGAGCACAAGGCTTTCTGCCACTCTTCAGGGTCAGAAAAATCTAGAAAGAAGGGAGAGGATCAGATCTCCACTGTGTGCAGGTACCGTTAGAGGTCACATTTACATTACTCAAATGACCAGCCTAAGCATGCAGTATCTTATGGTGTTCCAGGGAGGAGAAGGAAGGGGCAGAGAGGTCAGATTTCTTTAATGCAGACTTTTATACCAGCACAGAACACCGTTGAACCTGAGCTTCACATTTCCATCCGTCCTTTTACCAAGTTTTCCCCACACTGCTGCCCTCCCCGTGCCCCTGCAGCCAGCTAGCTTCCAACACCTTGCTTGCCCAGGCACCCCTCTCCCTGCTCCTCTTCCTTGCAATACAGCATGAAATAAAGTCCCTGGCTGGCACATCTGGCTCCTGAGCAGACCCGTGCCTGTCCCTTGGAGGCACACACACACACCTGTGTGTCCTGGCTGAGCCCCGAGGCTTCAGGGAATGGCACTGCTGCCTCGGGGTTAGGCAACAGAGAAGCAAAAGTCAAAATAAATAAATCAGACCCTTAATCACTACTTCATGAGCAGCATTACCAAACAGTCATTACAGCTGGATTTTCCCTTTCCTTCCACAGAGCAGAGATCAGCTTTTTAATATACTTAAGAGCACCCATCGCAAGGCAGATTTGCTGAGTGTAATTGCATGTCTGGGTATCAGCTGCCTGCCTCACCAACACGCTTCTACATCATCAACAACAAATGGAGAATTTTCCAAACAAGCCAAATGAGCCCAGAACACACACCCCTTCCCCTGCAGCGCTCTGCTTCCAGGGACAGCATCCTTCAGGCAGGACCTCTACAGCCATTTCACGCTAAGTAGCGTAGAAAAAAAAAAGCTGTAAAAGCTCTGCTTGCTGCAACACTCACCTTTCTTGGAAATCAGAAACTAACTGGGAAGTTTACACTTGGCCAGGTAATAACTCATGCTGACAGCTGCTTGGTATGGAGCCTCTGCTGGTGCTGTGCACAGCCCACCCAGCTCAGCTCCAGCCTGGGCCATAAATCACGGCTCCCACCTGAGCGGGGCCGCACGCTGTGCCTGCTTGATGGAGGCATGTCTCTGTGAGACCCCTGGGTGCCTGTCCAGAAAGGGACGTGGATATCGAGCCCAGTTCTCCTTTCAACCCACCACACTGCTTCCGAGTTTTTTCTTCCTCCTTGTGCTTTGGGACCAACAGGTCAGCAAAACAGAACTAAATAGGGGAAGGTTTTTAACCAATATTAAATCCTTCTGCTACATCCATCCTATTGTAAGGCAGCGAGCCTTTCAGCACATCTGTCTTGTTGACATTTTATGCTCCCACCTTGTCAGCCCCCCACAGAACTTGGCTGGGGCTGAGGAAATGGGCTCCTCACGGCAACCAGCAGAGGCTGCCCCCGGACCTGCTGCCCCAAGGGGTTTTGCTTGGCGCTCTGCTGCCCTCAATGCATCAGCTCAGCACATGCCTTACAGCACGTGTCCAAGCAGCCCAGCAAACAGAGCATTTGCCCCTCATGAATCATCGCAGAGCAACTCTAAAGCCACCATGGGATTATCATTGTGTTCTCCGTCCCTCCCAGTGGCTGCGCAAAGACTGAATGATAACACATTTCTCATAAGCATTCATATACACACCTATAGAAATATTGCTCAATGAAGGAGATTTACAACACACACCTTCAACGCTCTTTGGCCTTGCTCCCATCACTGATCACCGGCAAAGGTCTCCTTAGATTTCAGCAGTGCAGGACAGGACTCCAAGTAATCCTGGGACCCTCTGGTTAAAATGGGATTTAGGTCAGGCCTTGCTGCATTCAGGCTTTTAAAGAGAAACTTTTCCATTACCGTGTTCCACCTAAGGCAGCAAAATGTAACGCAGCTACCAGGAAGGAGCAATAATAGCAGAGGGCCTATTTTCGCCAGCCAGCGGGAAAGAAAATGCAGGCAGCCAGCATGTGCCTAATTGGAAAAGCCTTCACATTTTGCAGTGAGCCTTATTCTGGAGTGAAACAGGACTTCTTGAGAGATTGGACAGCCCTGCTGACAGACAAAAGCGTGGCCTTGCTTCTTACCTCTGTGCAGTACCTTCTAATAACAAGCTGTCACTGAACGTTAATATTACCTAAAACATTTTAATGTTTACAGCCCCTCACGTTATCACATTATTAGGATTTTGTGCAAGTTTGTGGTTGGTTGGTTTCCATTGTTTGTTTCTGATGCTGAATAGCGGAGCAATAAGGTGCATCCAGTGACAGGTTCCACCACCGCGCAGCATCATGGCACAAAAAAAAACAATTAATCAGGTTGTTGGAATAAGACAAATTGTTGCAACATAAACCTGCTAGAGATTACCAGAGCATTTCGCTAATTCTTTCATTTTTATGAACAGCAGTCTCTCTTCCCTTCAGAAGCTCTTACAGGGGTTCAGCCTCACAGAAAGACTCCTTAATCCTGATCTAATTGCCTGCCTTTCCCACTTACTTGCTCATCCTCCGGCTGCCTCCATGGGGTTTTGGTAGCTCGTCTTTGTGTCTAGTCGGCACAAAACCCCCAGAGGCAAAGCTGTGCAAGATCAGCAGACTCTTCATTTCTCATTGCTGTGACCTCTATCAGTACGCAGACTCAAGCCAACATTGCCAAGACTTGGATACAACAAAATCTGCAGCATATTTAGTTCACGTAATTCACTTTAAAGCAGAAAGAAAAAGCATTCTGTATACATCTATCCACATTTTACAGCCAAGCTCCTGCTCGTGTCTTGTCTCACTTGAAACAAAACAATACAACAGCTCGGCAAGCTGAAAGACCTAACTCTGTATCCTGGAGTTTACGCTGTCCAGGTAAGCGATTGCTCATTTGGTTCTGGTTTCCTTCCACCCTAATCCCATTGCAGTTTTGGTGTGGGGCTAACAGAAGCGCAAGGCATCGTGCTTCTGATTCACAGGGCTATTATGGAGGTTAAACTTCAAATAGGGGTTTCCTCCCTGTGATTACATCCGGGTTAAACATTAATACATCAGCACAATATCTTCCCAGCAAAAGGAGGTGCAGGGTCAGTACACCGATAGCCCCATTTCCTTTCACCCTAGAGGGCCAGTAAAGAAGCCTTGCTGTGCCACCGTTCAACACCTTGTCGTGCGCCATCTCCGCAGCGGCTGCATTTTCTACTTCATCCCAACACTCAGCTAACACACGATGCACAATATAGGAGAAATTACTGTCCTCCTTAATTTCTCTCTACATTTTCTCATAGGTCATGCCAATATTCCTTTCTCCCAGCCTCGTCTCATTGTATTCCTTTCTCCCAAGGCCCGTCTTCCACAAGCAGGAGAGGCCCTGCTCTGCCCCGCGTGCTGGGCAGGAGGCCGGCCTAGGCCACATCCCTGGACTTCTGGGCAAGCACCAAGCCATTTTTGTCTATAACAGCTTGGAAAACCTGGAGACTTTCATGGAAAGTGTCACTATTGTGAAATCCTTGCTTGATTTTTTTGTTATTCACTCAGCAATATCGCTCTAACAAACTCTATTTCCTTTTCAAATCCTCTCCTGCTCCTGACACCCAGGATACCAGCCAGGGTCCTCCACCCCTAATATATTTTGGGTCTTCCTGAGGCATCTCATGCTGTTGTACAACAGCTGCTCTATTGCAAGTGTGGAGTGGGGCTATTTTTAGCTGTATTATAGCAAAAGGAAGCTACAAGGAGGCAACCGTCTACATTACAGCCTCAAGAGCTCTTCCCAGACACGAAGCCATTGTCTGCATCAATTCCTTTATTAATCTGAGTGGGGTATTTAGACCAGCAAACGTGTGTACATGCACTCTTAGAGTTCCTGCTATCTTCAGCTTAGCTAGACCCATTTAATTACACACATTAATATGAAATAAGGCTCTTAAGAATAAAAAATTCCTTCTGATGATCATTTTTCAGGTTCTAAGACAGAAAATGCTACATTTTAACAAGCAGAATTAAAAGAGGAAAAGAGCTTTCCAAAGTTGTAGATTATGAAGGAAAACGCAAGCAGCTGTAATGACTGGGACAGATGCAAGTTCTGATGCACTTTGCTGTTCCAGTTGTGCTGGTTATGCTTATATTGGTCTGGTACTATAGGCCAATTGTTATGAAAGACAGCACCAGAGCATGCAGGTTGATGACAGCACCTATATCAGCTACAGACAGAGAGGAACAGGCAAGGAGCTGGGCTCCGTGGGACTAACAGGGAAGCAGCCTCACAGTTCAGGTCAGCCCAGGCACCAGATCCTCCTGGGGTGGATTTAAGGGAGATGCAGTTCTGGAAAGCACTGTCAAATGAGTCTCAAGCAATAAGAAAAAGCAGCTTTGCAGGGAAGCAGTCACATGTTTTTATGCCTTAACTTGGCTCATTTTTGAGCTCTTTGATCCTGTGATTTTATTTTGTCTATTCCTTAGCTAGAATTATATGCTGGAAAACACTAATAACCTGTTCAATATCCTGATTGATGAGTAAAGCCTTATAAACGGCATAAAAACCCTACACCATCCACTCACCATCCATGTCTGTGCTGCGTTCAAGTCACGATCTAGGGACTCTGAGATCCAGCAGTCACATTTCCCAAACAAACCAGGGAAATGGCTCCCTAGCAATAAATGCAATAAATACTGATCACATCCAGCTGAGGCCAGGGTTGCTTTGCTGATGAAGGATTTCAGCTGTTTTGAGGTCAGCCTTAAAGATTAATTAAAAAAGAAAGAAGAACCTTCCCATACTCGTTTCACCAGGAAGAAAAAAGATGTTGGCTACTTTTTTTTTTTTGAAGTCATCCTCAGTGAGCTCTGAGGAGGCCCAGCTATATGCCTATTTTAAAATGCAGATGTATTGATGAGAGAGCTTCGCAAACTGATGAGCTGGAGAGATGCGTATCCAACGCTGGGAGCAGCTGACTTGCTGGAGCTGACTTTCCTCCCAGCTGCTGAGATGTGTCTTTACTCCTAAGGACCTAGTTAGAGACAGATCTGTCACAGAATCACTGACAGCTCTGTAGATTTCCTACTTTTCTCTTTTTGCTACTTCTGGTTCCTTCTCTAGACACTTACCACCTCTTCTTCCAGAGGGCTTGGTTGAGAGCTTAAAGCCTTTGTTATTCTTCTGCAACCCATTAAAAAAGATCCCACTTCTTCAAGTCATCCACACAGAATGATCAAAGTCTGACTCAAACGTCTAGCGTACAAATCGTAATAATACCCCAGGAGATTCTATCCACAGTACTAAAAACAGAAGACCCAAGATGCAAAATGCTACTGAAAATGTCTGTAAGAGAAATCTGGCAAAAGAAAAATCCCATCCTATTTGTCCAAACTTGGACAGACAAGCCTTTAGAGAATTCTTGTCAGAGGGAAGTTGTGCAAGACATTTGCAATTATACATTACCTACTTGCTTTTAAATTATAATGGTGCCAGAAATGCTTGATCTACAGCCTGTACATTCTCTGGAAAATGTTTTTAATGTAACAAGACAAGCAATCTATCAAGATGTTAGTGTAAACAATTTATCCTTCATAAGTATTTTTGAGGCGGAGGCAGAACAAAAATAAAAGAGAGACCAATGGCTTTTCAGTCAATTTAAAAACATACTGCTTTTCATAGCAAGGAAAGACTCCCTGGCATGGAGCTTGCAGCAAAGACTCACTCCCTGTGATGGAGACCATTTTAAACAGGACTGGAGAAACCCAGATAAGCCAGAACTGAAAACGCTTATATGAGAAAAAGGTACAATTCATCCCTCTTCTGAAGCTAACAATACATTGGACTCAATTAGGCTTCCAGGCTGTATTCCCATCACCAATAATGGTGTTTAAAAGAGAAGCTTCTGCTGCTTCTCCTGTATGTGCTGGTAACCTCCAGGGATCTCAACCTCAGTCTCCTGTTTGCGCCTAGAAGAGCCTCTGGGCAGGTGGGTTTCCCTGGAAGAAAGGTTGCAGAATCTGCCTTTTCTGATATATTTCGGGATGAGCAATGGAGGAGGTGATGCCCTGGCCATTCTCTGGGTAGCCCTAAATACCAAAGCTGCGTGTGTGGACAGCTGGGCCAGCAAGCTCTGTATGGCCATCAGGAAAAGGAAGACCCACTCTGCTTCAAGTAAGATTTTCAGAGACAAAATAATTGCAAGGCTTCGGACTTCAAACTTCTTGCAGCAAATGTCACAGGAAAATGCAAGCGCACGATAGTCATTGGAAAAATTCACGCTCAACTGCAAAGGGTTCGTCAAAAGCCACTGAAGCAATTGCTCCTTGATTTGTTGCTCTGTGTTTTCATTTAGTTTTCCCAACAACAGCAGCACTGAATATCAGAGCCACTGGCCCATGAAGAAATACAAAATTGTAAGAAAGAGAAGCGGAATACATTCCTCCCTGCTCGTGGAATGGCTGATCTGAGAAACCTGTGCTGGGGAAGGCAGACGAGGGGCAGCACAGGAACGGATAGGGTCTAATCAGAGATGGCAGGGAGCCGCCCCATCCCTGCCTCTTGGTAGCCCACAAAAAATGCCCTCTTCCAAAGCACGCCTGCTTGTGGCCACAGGTGCCATTCATACAGAAGAAGCAGCAGGCCCTGGCGTGCCCCCCAGCACGGTGCCCTCGGGTGGGGGTTTCCCTGGCAGAAAAGCCATGGTCTGCGTTTGCTGAAATCTTCCTTCAGGAACCAGAGGCAACGAAGGCTGAGGGACGTGACCGAGCTCGTGCAGGAAGGCTGTGTCAGAGCAAGAAGCTGAAAAAAATATCCCTAAGCGGCGTCTTCCCCATCCTACCCGCAGCCCCCCCTTGCACCAAGGCTTCTCCTCACCCCAGCGGCGAGCTTTGCTGCGGAAAGTCTGCTCAACCTGGCGCTTCATTTCACTTCTCATCAACCCCACTTCTGTCCTTTTAAGGCTCCTGCCCAAAGCACTGAGGAGCGACAAACATCCGCCTTTCTTCCCTCCCTGTTACTGTTCCAAAGCCGACTGACTCGGCACCACCGCGGCACGGCTGTAAAGCGGGCGGGACGGGCAGCCCCGGCGGGGGGAGCGGGGCACGGCTCACAGCGGAGCCCCCCCAGCATCCCCGCAGCCCCCCCCCACCCCCCCGTGCCCTTCGCGGCCCCCTCCTCACCACCTGGATCCCCCGACCCCCGGCTCCAGCTGCGGGCTGCCACCGGGGGCACGGCTCGGAGCCCGGTCGAGGGTCGCCACCTGGTGGCACCGCGGGGAGGGCCGCGGCCTCCCCCCCACACACCGCTGCCGGGGCCTGGGGTGTCCGTGCTGGCCCTGGCAGGGGAAATTTGGGGGCTCTGAGCTCGTGCAGAGTCAGCCCCATCCCCAAATGGAGGGGGAGAGGTGTAAAATGTTTTTCTTTCCGTCAGTGGGTCCCAAAGCGTTTGGGATGGCCAAGGGGGCCGGGTTCCTCCCTGTTTTACCCAAGGGGAAACCGAGGCCGGGAGGGAGGTGTGTTGCTGTTGTGGTTTAACCCGGCTGGCAGCTAAACACCACACAGCCGTTCGCTCACCCTCCCCCCTCCCTCTCTGGGATGGGGGAGAGAAACGGGAAAGTGAAGCCGGTGAGTTGAGATAAAGACAGTTTATTAAGACAGGAATATAATAATAACAATAATAATAATAATAGTGATAATGGTAATAGTATTAACAATAATAATGTGTAAGAAAACAAGTGATGCACAATGCAATTGCTCACCACCCGCTGACCGATGCCCAGCCTATCCCCGAGCAGCCGGCCCCCCACCCCGGCCAGCCACCCCTATATATTGTTTAGCATGACGCCAGATGGTATGGAATACCCCTTTGGCCAGTTTGGGTCAGCTGTCCTGGGTCTGTCCCCTCCCAGCTCCTGCTGCACCCCCAGCCTGCTCGCTGGCAGGACAGAGCGAGAAGCCGAAAAGTCCTTGGCCTGGTGTAAACACTGCTCTGCAACAATTAAAACATCAGCATGTTATCAGCGCTCTTCTCATCCTAATCCAAAACATAGCACCCTACCAGCTACTATGAGCTACTTAACTCTGTCCTAACTGGAACCAGGACAGTTGCTCAGCCGGAGGGACAGGGATGGACCTGGGGCTGTCCCTGGCTCACATCCTCCAGCCAGAACCCCTCGTCCCCGGGCTCCTCACCCTGCAAGGCACCCACCAGGAGCCCTGCACGTCCCAGACCCCAGGAAACTGGGGCCGGCACCCCCAGCCTGGCGAGCGAGTTGCCATGGCGATCCTTGGGTGATGCAGCACAGATAGAGAGGGGCGGCGAAAAGGACTGTAATTAATTTAAGGCATTAAGAACAATTAGCGTTTACTAAACTGAGTTTATTGAAAGAAGGAAACAAAGCAAACAAATCGGATTTTTAACCCATAAAATAAGGAAGTCTGCTCTTTCTAATGCAAATAATGCTCCGTGGAGAAAAGAGTGCACAGGAAGGATAAACTGCATTACCAACCATATACAAACAGCAAATCTCATTCCTTATTGTTCATCTGAAATGAAAACTATGGCCAGTTAATCCATTTCACCCAGAGCAAGTGTTTCCGAAGATTAAGAAGCTGAGAGGAGTAAGTTAGTTGCAGATAAATGCCTTGGTTCATGGCCATAGGCAAAGATCGCTGTGGCTCAGATTGATGAAGCATTACCGAGGAGCAGGAAATCCATCCACCAGTCTATCAGTCATCAGCAGCTATTAAATGCGATGGGGTAGAGGTGCCCTCCAGCATGGGAAGTCCTTAAGATGCTAAAAGTCTGATGGTAGCAGTAGGGATACTCCATGCTTTATCATTCATCTCTAAATATCACTCCTGCTACTGCCAAGACCAGGGTACCCAACCTGCTACAGGATCTACACGTTCTCTCTCCATTCCCCGGCCTTTACGCTGGGTTTAACAGCATCATTTCTTTCCCTAAGCTGTGTTAATGAAGTGTGTGTCGTGATCACTTTTCCAGGGTCACCTCAAAGCGATTAACAGCTCCTAGTGGCTCCTGCTGACACGTGCCATCAATCTGGAGGTCCCACAGTCAGACCTGCTCGGCAAGGCTCGTTGCGTGGCCATCAGACCTCGCACAGCACCTAGCCCAAAAGCAGAGCAGGGTGGCTTTATGTCCATCGCACTACACAAACGTGCTTGCTGCAAAACCAGCAGACATGTTTCGCAGGGAAGAGCCGTGCTTGGTGCTGCCATCGTGGATGTGCTCAGCTGAACAGCTGCTCTTCTCCAAGCACGTTTCAGCAGAGGTGTTTTTGCAGCTGCAACCAGCAAGCAAAGGGCCTTGAGTGCACGATGGGCAGCAAACCACCCTTGAAATGCTTGTAAAAAGATTTGTCCTGTTTTATTCCCCAAATCCTCTTTTTGGAGCCCCTCTGAGCTTCAGAGATCACTGATAAGCGTGAGGGCATTTCCCCACTCCCCTGCTGTTGGAAAAGCAGGAACCCAAGCATCCAGTCCCACCCTGGGATGGGGTAAACTGAAATTTAATTAGGTCACTCCCCAGCTACATTAAACACAGATGTCCAGATTCAGGAGATTGCAGATTTATTGGGCATTGATTAAATGAAAAATCAAATAAGAGGAGAGTCACAGCTGACTGCCACAGCCATGTGCCAGCCCTCCCGGAGGGGATCCGAGGCAGGCTATAATTAATATTGCACAGTCCTGACAGGCAAGATAAAAGTTCTGGCCAGGCCAGGACATAATTTATCATCTATTTATTCTCCAGCATAATTTATTAACATGAATAAACATTCTGCAGGCAGATTTGTAGTTAATATGTTATGGTTTCTCGTCAAAGGGTGTCAGGAGCATACAACGCATGCTGCTGTTCGGAGGCCCTCCATCTCCAAAGAGCAGAAAGCTCCACCACAAATAAACACAGCCTCCAGCTGCAAATCCAAATATGAAGACAGCTTTGTAAATGGCACTGCTATGCCATCCTCCTGGGCAGGGCCACCAGCTCCTGCCACTGCCCCTTCCTCTAACTGG
Organism: Anser brachyrhynchus; assembly: GCF_964034855.1. Classification (NCBI taxonomy): domain Eukaryota; kingdom Metazoa; phylum Chordata; class Aves; order Anseriformes; family Anatidae; genus Anser; species Anser brachyrhynchus. The sequence goes on from NC_137718.1 coordinate 2,264,273, forward strand.
AAGCCACACCAGCACCAAGTGCGCTCCTGCAGCAGCAAACCTGGGCCGTGCTGCTAAAATAAAGGCTGTAGCAAACTTCTGAATTCATGTCCTTGGATCAATGCCTGCTTCTAACACTGTCAGTGGCAGGAAATTCTGGCTCCCATTAAATCGATGGCAAAAGTCCCACCGACTCCAACGAGCCAGAATTTCAGCCTGGTTCCCATCACCTCGTGCTGCAGCGCGCAGAGTCCTGGCCAAGACCAGTGCTGATAATTTCACTGCAGCTTTTGTGGAGCGCTATCCATAACGAATACAGGCTTTAGAGGCTGGCTTTTTGAAGAGCTGGTGTAAACGATGACAGATACCCGGGCAGAGCTGTACGGGAAGAAAGCAGCAATTTCCAGCCAGCTTTCAGGCCTCAGCCTTCAGCTGCACCATCCGTTTGAGGCAGACTATTTCTTCTGAGATGTTTGACCAGCCCATAGCATAACAGAGGCATGTGCTATTCCCAGCCACACATCGACTGTCAGGTGCTTCTAAAAAATGAGCAGTTACAGCAGTGCACGTCCTGAGGGGCTCACAGCTGCATGCCGCTGCTTGATCACTGTTTTCTCCTGGAGGAATATAAGTGCAGCTTCCCGGAGTGGAAGGAGGTTTTTCCATTTCAATCAGGGCCAGCTCCTTCTGCAGACTCCACAGACGTTACCAAAAATGGAGATGGCTGTGGAAGGAGCTGCAAGGAGATTAAATTAGTGAAAAGCACAAAGAAATGAGGGCTGGCATTGCCTGTGCTTGCAATGGCCCCAAAGTCCATCTCCATCAAACAATATTTCAGTAGCAGCATCCTCCATAAAGGAGGGCTCTGCTAATATAGTTAATAGAGATCAAACACCTTGAGACCAGCAGAAGGCCAAGGAGCTCTGCTCCTCATTGACCAGAATCATACAAGAGCACCGTAATCACGGGGCGCTACAGCCTGTGGTTGGCAACTGCTGTCTAGTCCACAAGAAGCAGACTGAAAAATCCTATAGCTTGTTTTCCAAAAAAAAAAAAAGTGGAGGGTGGTTTTTTGGAGTGTCAAAACATCCACTGGGAAGTAGAAAACAAAATAATTTGAGATTTGGGCATCATGTCTGTAAAGCCGAATCTCCCATTTCCTTACAGCAGAAAGATAAGTCACAAAATTCACATTCTTCTACCAAGAGGCATACAATTAGATGACAAAAAAAAGGTAGTGTCTGCTTTAGTTTTGTTTTTGTTAAACAGCCCCTTACCCCTGCCTTCGCCTCTATAAAATAACCTCCTTTGCAAGTCTCAGCCAAGGCTTGGATTTCAGGCAGCTCCTACCCAGGGCTTATCGGGCAGCTTGTTCCCGCTGTCATTGACAAGGCAGCTCCTAATCCTATTAATCAGGCTGTGTATTTGTTACTGCATCTGTGGAAAGGTAACACCCGCTACACGCAGAATACTGATTCTGAGCAGCTTCTCATCTCCGAGCTGAACTGATGGCTTGAAGTTAAGCCTGTCTGTTGAGTGTAATGAATCCGAAGTTCAGAGTGCTGGGACTGCCCCAGCGACAGATAGCCTGACTGTTTAGCTTCCAAAGCTTTAGGATCAGTTATTAAACCTAGAGCTTGAAATTTAATATGTTTTGTGCAAGAGACGAGCAGGGAGAAGAGAAAATACACATGGCTGTGCCCATCCCTCTGTGGCCAGGCACTCAAGCGAGGAGGTGACAATTTAATCGCATCAGGCTACACAGGGCTGGCTGCCTCGTCCAGGTTACAGCCAGGAGCAGCCCCAAAACCATCTGTTTTCTCCAAAAGATGAACCCATCTCCTGTAGCTTAGGGTCTGTCTTGGAAGCCCGCATCAGGCTGGGGCTGGCAGCCCATGTCCTGTCCCCAGGAACGAGCAGCACTGAGCAGCCAGGCTGTTTACCACCCCACTCTGCAGACACCTAACGGTGTCAGGAGCTGTGCTGTGTAATTCTGTCAGACAACAGCTTGAACCGAGGGGTAGGAGCATCAGCACGGTCAGGAACAGGCTGCTGCTGCGAGGGTGCCCCCGTATGACGAAGCACCAGCTGGGCCAGGCACTCCCAGAGATTAAAGAAAAATAAAACCAAGCTGAGGGGCACAGGATGGACCCGACCCGCTCTCATCCATCCATCACACATCAGATAATTTGTTTCTCCCCCATCTCTGAGCTTGCTGGGGAACAAAATCCTTCTATGATGCCTTCTCCTCCACAGCTAAAGTAAAAGAAACCTCCCTTTGGCTGGAAGATCCCGAGGGAAGTTCCACATAATCCCATCGCATCTGCCCATGCATCAGTCACACCTCTCCTGCCTGCCCCCGTGGCTCCCCAGCAGAGCTCATGGGCATCCAGAGGCGTTTTGTTCAGCACGAGCTGACCCCAAGCTGCAAGGGACTTCATTGCTCCATTACGAAACCATGCAGATGGAAAAGAGAATCACAAGAGAGCTTCTTACCATGCTCCATTAAGGAAAGTCATTTCCCCTCCATTATAAAAAAATTGCCTGCCACCCGAGCCACTGTGCAGCTCCAGCTGCATCTTGCACAGAGAGGGCTCAGAAGGCGAGTTCAAGTGTGACACTCACCCATCGATCATTTCTGAAGCTTTTCTGAACCAAATGCTCACAGGAGCCTGCACTGAGCCATCCTCTTTCCGTGGGCTCCTCTCCACACCCTCTCCCCATCTCTGTGCCAAACAGGCCTGGTTTTCTGGGAAGTGGACATGAAGAATCTCTGAACGCACCCGCCTGGTGCCCTAGCACCTAATCCACCCCAGCTGGGACATGCCAGGACCCACATCTCAGCACCCAGCCCATCAGCTCCAGGTGAAGGCCCCCAACCTCCTGGGGGCAGGGGGACCTCACCTCACACAAGCCCTGGGTTTTATCACAGCGGGACATTTATTAGCTTTGCACTTCCTCCTGTTGTTTATCCAGCTCATTACACATTTTCCTGAAAATACAATTATCTCTAGAAAAACTTTAATTGCTTTAAAGGAGGGAAGAAAAAAAAAACACTTGCTGGGGAAGAAGCTCCTCTGTGTTTTTTTCCTCTCCTTCCTTTGTTTACTTGATCTCACTAAGCACGTATCTATACCCATGCCCCGTGAGTTTTGTGATGCCAGAAATCTGGGTCAGTTGCTTGCAGGTTTTCTGGTGATGCATAAAGCGTTCAGAACAGGGATCCACGTTTGCACTGAACCCTTCCTCCAGTTTTCCTTTGATCACATCTATTGTTTTCTCTTCAGCGTTGTCAGCAAGATCTGCATCCTCCGCCATCGCTCACCCCAGGCTCTGCTTTTTTGCTCACCAAGGCTTAATTCCTCCATTCACTGCAACGAGATCAAAAAGATATCAATGGCCAAATCCATGGTTGTTGTGCTGGCTCTGCCCACTGGTCCAGCAGTCATGGGAGAATGTTCCTTGTGCCGAAAGCTTCCTCAGGAAAGTAACTTTCTATTAAAAAAATAAGGTTCACATAGGTCATCAGAAACTTCAGCTACTTCAACTCATTTGTCCTCCTAATGTTCTGCAATTAGCCATTTGTCCTCTTTATATTCTGTAATTACATAAAAAAACTATCGACATTGTAATACTTAACCTATATTAAAATGACATCATCTTCCCCCTGCTCATTGCTCCGGCCTGAAATAATAATCAGTGTGCTAAAACGGGAAAAACCAAGTGTGATGAGCAAAGCTCTGAAGGGAGCTAATTAACAGTTTTCAGAAGTGCAGAAATATCACTAAAAATTATGACGCCAGCAGAGGTAAACAAAAAAAAAAAAAGATCCTTGTAACCTTTGAGCACAGACCATTAAACAAGGACAGGACAGAGCTGCTCCCATTTCTGCCCAAAGGTCTCAGGATGACCTCAGCCGTGGTATCTAACCTTTGATATCCCTGTTTCTCCTGACAGTTTTAGACACCTATCCCTGGCAGGCAGGGCCAGCCTAGTCAGTGGTGAAATATGTTTCCATTGGGTGATTTGACTTCACTGAAAATCCACTGATTAAGTAAAGAGAACAAAGCAGAGCTCTTTAGGGGAGTAGAGGGGGGTGAGAAGAGCCTGTTTCCTCTTTGCAAAAGGAAGAGGAAAATATCTCCATTCCAGGCTGGAATTTAGCATGTTCCTTCAGTGCCACCTTCTTCTCCAGGCTCTGCTTCCTAGGGCAGCTGGTGGGATATTGCCTCTGGGTGATAATATCAGCCCCTCCCCGGGGTGCAGGCTCCTGCTGCAAGGTTCTGCCAGACACCAAAAAAAAAAAATCTGACTGTGACAGCTTTTGGAGGAATTGACCTTCCTTCGTTCTGTCCTTTCTCCATGTGCTGGAGAAGAAGGGTGACGCTAAACTTAGTTGTGTGGCAGAAAGGAGAAGAAAACAAAAAGCCAAGCAGAGCTGGAGATTTAAGAACCACTTCTGCTCAGAGTTCTGCCAGAGAGTTTGCGGGAAAATGGCAATTCATTTAATCAGCAGCATGGGTCAGCTTCATCGATTTTCATCAGACACCTCCAAAGCACTTCTCCTGGTCCCTCAGTCATTTCTAATTCCATCTCTGAGGCTGTGATTGCCACCAAAAGACAGCACCAGAAGGGAAAAGAAACAGCTATTAGACTAGCCCGAAATGAATATGAGCACTAAGCAAATTTTGCCTCGTTTAGTTTTTCCCTTAGAAGGTTTAAAAGCAACAAACAGCTCCTTGATTTGCCGGGCTGCAGTCTCTTGTGACCACAGTCACTAGCCCAGGTTGGGCGCAATGCAGTGTTTACTGGTAACAGGGAAGCAGAGTGATTTCACAGGAAAATCAACAAGATAAGGAGCAAGGATCAGAGATACTGAGGTAACCACAGTCCTTAAGGGGTTAAATTAGATGATGCAATTCCAGCATTGAGCAGAGGAATGAATCTTCCTCCTTCTGAATGCATAAAAAGGAAGAAACTCACAGCAAGGAAGTTTTGAGCAGCATTTCGCTTTCTCACGTTTTCTGTACTTTTTTCCTCCTTTACTGGGGTGTTCCCCTAGCTGAAGATAAATATCATCTGCCTGAATATTTGTGTTTGCACTTGGAAGCATCACCCTCAAGTTCAAACATCATGAGTCACAGCAGGAGATTTAAAACACATGTGATGAATTTAAAGGTAATTGCATTTGTTTTTTCTGATCCCCTAAGTTGCACGTGAAAGTCCTTCTCTACTTTTCTCTACAGACATAAGGTCTAGAAACCTTTCCTTTTTTTTTTTTTAAAGTAAAAACCCTATTTTTCCAGCAATAACTTGACTTGGGAAGCAAGAGAGAGACAAATATTGCCAGGCTTAAAAGAACATCACGAGCTGCCTGCAAGCTACCTGCCTGTGCGCGGAATACAGAAACAGCGCTGACTACAGCCCAGGTCTAGATCTACCTTTTCTACACTTAAAAGAGAAGGGGACGTCTCTCCACAATGACCGTTCCTGCCCCGAGGAGCTCATGCACTAAATAGGCAGCCTAGCAATAGGAATAGCATCTCCAGCTGCCCCTGTACCTGGGGTTTCCCATCCCGACAGGCTCCTCCGTGCCCTTCCCTGCCTCATTTCTGAAGCTGCACCCAGCTCTGCACACCCATCAAGCCATGATGGAGGCAGAAAACCCGCATCGCTTTGGACCCGCAGCAATGTAATTGAAAATTCGTTCACTTGTGCTCATTTTGTATTTTCTTTCCCTTTTATAGAAGGAGCAAAGTGGTTAGGTGTGCCGTGACTAGGCACAGGCAAGCCGGCTGTTACATGACACACACCGTAATTAGGAATAAGCAATGCTATAATCGTTAAATCAAGCAGATGCAGTGGCTAGAGCGCTCACCTGGCAGGTAGGTCCCATGGCAAGGATTCCCCTCCTGTGCTGGAGGTGCAAAGTGCTCTAGGTGTTCATCCAGCAGCCTTATCTCCTGGAAATCGAGGCTAAATGCTGCAGGAAAATAGCTAGCTCCATTATGTGCTGCTGAGGAGAAAAATTACCCTGTTTTAGCCTTTCAGGCCTGAAAACACTCTTGCCTAGAGCAAACCCTTACTGTTATGTCAAAATCAGTCACTTGTGGGTGCAGCTGGGAGGGGAGGGGGACAGGGGGAAGAGACAGACCTCTGCCATTAGCTGGCTGCTCCAGGGAGCAGGTAAAAACAACCTGATCCCACGCAGGAGCTCTTATTAGAAAGGCAAAAAGAAAAAAGAGCAACTTCTAAGCTTTCCCGGTGCTCTGGGAGGAGGGAAGGCTGTTACCATCCTGCCTCAGCAGGAGGAGGCAGGGGTTCTCCTGAGTCACGGCCGTCCAGCTGGGAAATCACCTCCTGCTGCCCGGTTTGTGCTTCTGCTCCTGGCAGGCTGGGGCGGCTCAAGTCCAGTGGTTGCTGAAAGGTTTTTCATGCCGAGGCAGCAGGGAGAGCCCCCGCTGCTGACAACAGAGCATCGGTCTACAAAAAAAAAATAAAAAGCCAATTAGGGCTGAAGAATCCCCGCCTGGTTCTGGGTCCTCTCTGGGTTTTTAAGCACAGGTCTGCCTGCCGCCCTGACCTCCTTGTGAGCAGCCACCCGCTGAAGTTACTGCAGAGAAGACCTGGCTGAAGAATGGAGGTGCTCATTTTTGTCTTCAGAGCCCAAAAAAAAAAGTACATTTGGCACAGGTGCAATGCAAACATTTATCAGCAACCTACTTACCTGAACAGGGTGAATGCATCTTCATGGCGCAGTAACGCCTGGACGCCGACCGTGCCTTGCGTTTGGCAGGATCACAAGGCACACAATTAGCACAGAGGAAGATCTCTCCCCATGCCATTAAGTCCTTTGTGAGCCGACAAGAAAGAAATCCCTGCCAAGGAGCAGCACAAAAGCTTGTTGAGACGGACCAGGCGCGAGGTCTCTAATGAAATGGGCCTTTGCCAACACACCCTGAGGTTCTCGTTCAGATAGGGACAGCTTCAGACTGCATCTGGGCAGAGAAACGGACTGCACGGCTTGGTGGGGATCGTGGTTATCAGTGTACTCCTTTTTAATGATGCCATTTATTTCAGTGACTAACACCTGATGACTTCCAGCAGCTGAAGTGGGCTCTACCGTCCCCCACTCCATCCCCCGGAGTTTCGGGGCAATCCAAGAACGCCTCACATAGTTGCTGCTGGCTTTGTCACCAGGAAGCAATGTTCCAGCTGTTCCTCGCTAATGCATCCGAGCTCTCCTCCACCCATCTTTTCCACTGAAATTACAAGGTTTCCAGGTTATAAAGTTCCTCCTTTGATAAACATACATGAATAAAAAAAAAAGAGAGACGCTGATGCCTTTCCTGACATGGGAAGCAGCTCAACAATTAACATTAAAATTAATGATCCTGAAGACGATGTGCCACACAGGAGCACGAGGAACAGCCCCCGGTACCAAATGGACCTAAGAGAGCATCGGTGTTTTGACATCCCCGTGCTCCAGCCCTCCCACTGCTCCCCCAGGCTGAGCTGAACTGATCCTGCTTATAGCACTTGGTGGTAGGGGCTGTGTTGTGCCTTTGGATTAGTTGGTGTCTGGGGAGCTTAACCACCAATTACATGTGCTTCACTGCTGCAGACCTGATAATAACAACAATAATAATTATCACTCATAAGGTCTTTGCATTTTCAGAGCTCTCCGCAACCATTAACTAATTAACACTGTAGAAACCTTTGTTTAATTTAGAGCATCTTTAGACAGATGTCACTCCTTCAGCACACAACTGCCACCGGGAGATGTCACAACACAGCTTTCTCACTCAGTCTGCACGCACGTGGACGCGCTCCCACCACCTTCCCGTTTCAACACAGAAAGAGAACGGGAGCAAACAGGCTCAGACCCAGCTGAGCTGAGACACCACGCTGCCTTTTCATGTTCTTCTCTGGGTTCCTCTCTCGTGCTCCACACTCACTGACCGTTAAGGCCCTGTAGAGTAAGTCAATGTCTTTGCAATGTACGTAGCTGAAGACATCTCCCAAACAATTCCCCGTGAAGCTGTTCCAAGGAAGAGGAGCTAAGCCAGGCTGCTTTCTGCCAGTCTGGGTTGACTCTCACCCTCTGCACAAGCACAGAGGCATGCTGATTTCAGCCCCTTCCCACTTTAGGAAAGAGTCTTGAACCAAGAAAGAATAATTACATCCAAGTAGCATCTTCCCCGTGCACAGACCCTCCAAGTACAAGCTCTCCCCACGCTCTCCTCTCTACTTACCAGAGGGAGGCTACCAAGAGTCAGATGCCTTCACCACAGCCTCCTGCACACAGGAGAAGCCCCAACCTCTCTGGTAGTTCCTGAGAGGACCCTGCTTGGCACCCCACAACCAGAGCAGGATCCTACCTCTGCTTTCAGCCTGCCCACGTGTGCAGACAGGCGGGGAGGAAGGAGCACGTTGGATCCGCAGAGCATTTGAGAGGAGGAAGCTTGCCTTGGAAACCTTATCTGGGATCCAGATTGCATCTGTTCCTGCAAAACAGCTTTAGGATACAAGTCTTCCCACCACTGCAAAGAGCAGGGGCTATGCCGTGTGGCTTAGCAGGTAGTCCAGGATAATTACAGGTGTATAAGAAGTCACCAAGGTGTGGGGGGAGAAATAGGACAGGTGGGCAAGTTTTACCTGACTTGAGAATTAAGACTTTTTTCAACAAAGGAAAAAGTCACGCACAGCACAGAGACCATGCAGAAAGCCCCTACAGAAGGAGGAGTGAGTGGCCTGGAGCTCAGCCCCATCCATGTTTCAGCCCAAGTGGCCGAGTGCCAAGCCCATGAGTGGGACCAGCCATGCTTGCACAAATCCCAGAGCCTGGAGCACATCGTCACACACGGGTAGACTCCACGCCTCACTTTCCTCCCAGTCAGGCACCGTGCCAGCTGCTCCTTCCACACACGTTCTCCCCTCTCTGTGTCCTGCATGATTTATACAGCGTTTAAATAATAAATTGCATGGACGTCACGGAATTTATAGCGCTCAAAGTAGGTCATTAAATAAATCACTGTATAATTTATATAAATGAACCTGGATCTTGCAGTGGGAGGATTTCATTGGAAAATCAATCCACAGAGTTTATAAAATTGAAGGATTGTCAGGGATTTGCAGTATTTAAGTACCATGTGTATTTAGGGTAAAAATATGAGTGATTTATGCCGGGTGCCAGCTGGGTTTCCACTCACTCAGCTGGACATCCCTGCCTGCATCTCCTGGCCTTGACTCTGAAGGATCCTCACCTGGGGAAGTCACTGCCCTCAGAGGGAACAAAACCTTCTGAAGGATCAACGAGAAACAAACACCGAAACTGGAAGAAATAACAGTGAATAAGCAAGCCCAGGAACAAAGAGCTGGTCTACATGTTTGCTCTGGCAAACAGGAAAGAAAGCCTGCGACAAGGCCAAGACGAGTGCTTTACTTTCCCCTAGGATATGACAGCAAGTCAGAAAGATTTGCATCCCCGGGAACAAACATGATCCAGTACCTGTGCACTGAACAGCCAGGCTGAGAGAGGCTTAGCTGAAGTCCTTCATGTTATATTAATATAATTCGTGGTGTATAATTAACTCTGGTCCCTCTTCACCTTTGATAAATTGAGCACTGGTGCCCACACGTGCTCTCCAAATAGCATCATTCGTTAGTTTGTCATTCCTGGGTGCTGCTATTACAGAGGAGATGCTAAATCTTACCCAGAGGGAGAAGGACCGGCCCCAGCGACTCCCTCCTGCTGGAGCTGTGCTAGCACGAGCCCACTGCCAGGCACCGGGGGGAGACCCGGGTCAGCTCCCCAAGCTGGGCCATGCCACAGCCCCAGAGCAGCAGGAGACCCTCCCCTAATTGCTCACCTGGTTTCAAAGTGGCAGCGTCCACAAGTGAGATCAGCTTTTCTTTAAAAAAATATATTTTTAATTATTTTTATTTTAAAACATTTTTAAACTTATTATTTATTGGCTTTATGTTCTGTTGTTCCTCCTGAACCAGACCTGCCTTTCTTTCATGGCTGGTACCACTGTGGTCACCCACCAGCTGCCTCTGCTGTGTTTACATCTGCTCAGAGCTCAGCTGAAAGCTGGCCATGCAGTCAAAGCACAGGACTGGGGATTGGGAAGCTGTTCTTGGCTCTGCTACAGACCCTCTCTAAAGCCATGGCACATCACTTACTCTGTCAGCCCCATGCTTCCACCTCTGCAGGCAAGGTGAGAACAAAAATGTTCTCCTCCTTCCGCTTTTATATTCAGATGGAGCACTAAAAGGAAAAGACAAGCCTGATTTCTCTCTGGACAGCAACGAACACAATGACTTCAGGAGAGACTTTCCATGTTTACCATAATAATACAGGTAGGTGATGATAAAGGGCAAACAGAATAACTTAATTTTCTCTGATCAGGACAAGGCAGCTGTGTTCTGTTTGTCTCCTCCATTCATACGCTGGCACTGGCACAACTCTGGGCATTTGCAGAGCTCTTGGAGCAGAACATATTGATCTGGGGGCTGCTGAACAAACGCCTTGCAGAAAAAAGGCTTTGCCACGACAGTAGAAATTCACAGAAGGCACAATATCTGAGCACATGCCATTTTAAAAAATCTTATATTTAAGACTTAAACCTAAATCGCACAGTAGGCTCTTGAAATTGAGGTACGGCATTGCAAAATGTCTCAAGTGGTTCGCTTAAGGAGCAGTGTCATGCTCAGGCACCCCAGGGCTTGGAGGGTGCTCCCTGAAAACAACAGACCAGGGGCAGAACTTCTCTGTGGATACAAAACATCCCCACTGCTCACAGCTGAGCGCCTGGGGGGCTCTTGGACTTACCCTCACCTTCCCTCGCTGCTTTTCTTCTCCAGTACTGGGCTGTGCTGATGGAGGGAGAATGGATAGATGGAAGAGCAAATAAATGAATGCAGAGGAAAGCACTTACCAAAGCACTGGCCCAGGTAGAGCACAGGGATTAGTACTGACAAGAGCTTTGCGCTGTACTGCGAGCCAACAAAACTGCTCCTCGCCACCACTGGTGCCCAATTCACATAAATACAGCAGGCAAAATAATAGGAGAGGGACAATGAGTGTGTTAGGCTGCCCTCGCCACATTTGTGTAACTTTGAAGGTATCTCTGGAACACAGCATCTCTCTCAAATGAGCCTTCATCAAACATCATTGTTTAAAGCTCATGAAAACAAAGAATCTCATTGATATTCACAGGGTGGTGGAGAGTATTTTTGTACCTTTTTTTACTGTTAGCACCTAGGAAATGGCAGGTAATTTACATGTAATTTATCAACAGTGAGCAGAGGTGTTTTCTGGTTGGGAAAGGGAGCACACATTGTTCTGCTCCAGCAATTTACTCAATCAATATTGTCAAAGGCTCTGCAGTGCCCAGGCAGGAAACAAGAGAGACTTGTGGAAGACAGGAGGCTCGAGAAATGCTGCAGCGATATCAGGCCCCCACGCTGGACTTCCCATTGTTGAAGACTGATTTGCTGCTGATGGTTAAAAGTCATTTAAAGCAATGACTGTGCTTTCATCAGCTGGAATGTGTTTAGCCAAACCATAAAGGAAGACACATCGTCGTGGCTCATATTCCATCTTGCACCATATTCAACTCAGAGACAGGCCATGGGTTCTCAGGGAAGTAAATTAGTCTTTGCTAACACTGCCAGGATTGGGCTAATGAGGTTAAAGCTAGCTCTTGCGTATCCTGAGGGGCTTACGCTGCTGTATACAGTGAAAAAGTGAACACCATCCATATATTTATAAACCTGGGCACTCTTAATATACTTTGAGTGATCAGCGTGGTTCTTTTGGGACTCTCTACTGCTGTACCAGAGCCACCTGAGAAGGCCAAACAGGGCAGAAATGGAGTAGTGGAGCGTTTCCTTTTGCTCAGCTGCCTCCCTGGCCCCTATATCCAACCCTGGACTTTCTTAACCCCTGCTCTGTGCATTGCCCCCAGCTCCTCTGGTGCCCTGCAGCTGATGCCCAAGCTTGCCTATGTGCCCACTCCTGCAGGCATCCGACTGCTCGCCCTTGCCAGGCACCAATAATGACCTTGTCATACGGGGAAAGGGACATGCTAGCATTCCTCCAAAACACCATCAGGTATTGTAATCTGCACTTTGCTTCCTGCTGCCCGAGTGGAAAATTGCTTTTTTTTATCTGAAGAAGGGACGTGTTTCGCATAGTTAGAGATACTGGGAAATCCTGTGTCGGAGGGGGAGGCAAAAAGCAAGGATAGAAACCTGCTGCTTTTTTTTTTCCTGAAAAGAAGAAACACTTGTCCTCCTTAAATCAGGGCCCAGGAAATTACTGGGACAGCAGCTGTGGGGACAGACACATCCCTGGGGGCAGACATCTGGTATTGAACAGTCTGGCGTGGATCGATACAGCCTGACTGAAGACAGGAGCAGCTCTGCAATTCCCCCCTGCTGAGGGCTTTCTGCCTGCCCTGCCTCTCCCAGCCCAGACCCGCATCCATCACCGAGGGCTCAGCATCTGTCCCCGTGTAGCTGACCCATTCCCCAGCCCAGCACCAGGCGTGCAGACCAGCACCCTCAGAGCTCATCAAGGCTGAACCACCATTTGCAAGCTCCTTCTCTACTTTTTGCCTTTTTTCCCCTTCCCCTCTCCTCCTGCTCTTCTCAATTCTAAATCAACTTGAACTCCATCTAAATGATCCTTAATCACAACCGACAGAAGTCCCAGCTTGGTAGGGACTAGGGACTCAAAGAGTAATCGTGTCTCGGGGGCGCTGGAGGTGTTTGGGTAACGCTTCGCGATGCGGCCTTACCTCAGGAGGGTTCCTCCTGCTCCAGCCTCAACCACATGAGGCCATTGGCAAATGGGCATGTGCTACAAAACGGGCTGTTTTCCAAATAATTGGCTCTTGTGCAAGGTGTTCTGTCAGGAATGGTCAGAGAGAGCAGGGGGGAGGGTTCCCACAAAGCCCCCCCGATGGCAGAGCAGCCCCCGGGGCCATCCCCTCCCCACACATCTGCCCAGCCTGGCCTGCACCAAGGCCCCAGGGGGTCCTGCTGGCAAATTGCCCCCAGAACAGGCTCCTCGTGCCCTCCCTGAGCCGCTCACTTCACTGACTTGGCCCTCCCTCATCTTGCACTGCCTCAGCCAGCATCGGGACATGTAAATCCCCTGCCCAGGGTGCAGGCAGGGCCTGAAATGCTGATGCCTCTCCCCATGAACAAAGCTGTGCCCCAGGCAATCTGTTTTGTCTGTCTCCCTCTGGCTCCATCCTTTCTATTTTCCATTTGCATGTCAGTGTGAGCAGTTCCTCATCGGGTTTGACTTTGGGTTTGGCGACATGTTCATTAATAACTGTCACATACGTTACTAGACCCAGGCTTGCACAGACTTCTGGGCTTGTCTCACACTTGATCTGCATATCTGTAAATCCACATCCTGACCTGCAGCTCGCTGTTCTCATCCTGGCCTCTTTTCTTCTTGCATCTTTTTGATAATATACACCAGCAGGATTCTGAGCCCAGCCCTGTCCATGGACTGGTGAGGCTGAGCCATTTAAAAACCCATCTGTTACACCGCAAGGAATTGCCCATGGCTCTGCCCCCACTTCCTCAGCTGTAAGAGGGGAAGTCTCAAGCTCACTGCTTCACAAAGCACCTCAAGCTCCAAATGAGAAGGATCACTGCAGCGCCAGATAATTATTACATCCATTAAGCAAATTAAATGAGAATTAAGCTCATTTAAGCGTTCCTGACAAAGGCTGGCCCTGAGATGAGCAGCACCCCACACTTTTGCTCCCTCAGGGAACCCCATTCCTGCCTCACCGTGACCCTGCTGTTCTCGGTGTCGGGGCGGGGGTGCGCGTACAGCACCAACAGCTCCATGGCAGGCAGCCCCCAGCCCATGGGGAGGAAGGATGGAGGAGGAGAAGGAAAGACTGAACAGTCATCCTCTAAGTGGGCTTTTGATGTACATCCTCATGTCAAGCAGTGTGGCAAGCCTGGGAGTTCAGAGCCCCTGGTGCGCCGCAGAGATGTGGGTGCCTTTATTTCACCCATTTTGGAAAGCATTTCGGTTGCAGTGCCAGCTTGCTTTCACGGCTGTGCTGCTTTCTCCGGGACCGAGCTCCTTGTCACTTTGAAGATCCCGGCTGTTTGACTGCTTTGAATTCATTTGTTTAATGAACCTCAGGGGGCCACTGCACTAAAGCATTCCCAAACATGTTCAGAGCTTTGCAGTTTCTCCGCTAATTAGGGACTCCTTTGGGGCTAAACACAAGAGGTTCTGCTGCTGCTTTTGAAGCCAGCAGTAAGCCAAGGCAGAGCTGAATCTCTAACTCTAGCAGAGCATTTTTAATATTTTTCCTCCCCTATTTCCTCTTCTCCCCCAATCAGTGCAGCCAAACACGCCAGCCACATACACCAGCGGCTGAGGTCAAGGTGCTCTGAGACAGAGGGAAGCATTTAATCAAAGCAGGAATAAAACTGCTAAATTCTGCCGCACTTTTCTGTACATGTGCACTTTCCCACATTACACAGCCCCTTCTCTTCCATGGGCTCTCTCCTCAGTGCCCGTTAACCTACTTATTAGTGAAGGCTGCTAGCAGCCAGCTCTGCAGATGGGGTCACTCATTAGTTGCTACCCAGGCACCGGCCAGCCTCAGCACTTGCAAGGTCAGAGCATGGCCTGGGCAGCCAGCCCGGCACAGGCAGCACCTTGTACAGCTCACAGCAGCTTAGGGTAGGAAAACAACAGGGAAAAAAATCTTATTGAAGTGCCTCAAGGACACAGGATCATCATGGTGAGAGAGATGTCAGATGAAATCCACTCAGAGCAGCTTCTGCTAATGGAAGAGACTCCCCCTTGCTTCCTCTGCAGTGCCTGGCCCCTCGCAGCTTGCCTGCCAAACAGTTAAATGTGCATGCCCAGGTTTAAAACTAAGGAGCTGTACTTGCCATAGGGAACCAGGAAGGAAATTGGTACCTTTTGTGATTCATTACAACGACTTTATTACTCCTCAGAACTGGACAAAAGAAAGAAAGGTCTGCTCAGAATCAACACTGCGGTGCTCAGGGCACCAGGAGTCCTGCTGAATTAATTGCCAGACACTTTCATTACTGATTAAATAGGAAATCTCCAAATGCCATTATAAAGCGATGATTAAACCACTCTGATTGGACACATCCTCTCCCTTCTAGACGCACCAGAGGTCACCTTCCTGTTGATAAAGTTCAGAAGGACAAATCTATAACGAGGAGGCAACAGCGATAAATAAACCATCTCATCAGAGAGCTGGAAACCGCATTTCCAGGATGAAGTTGCAGATGCCTTAACCTGGACCCCGCAGCCCAGCTGGAGCTGACCTGGAGCCAGCAGAATTGCCCACCTTGGATTTGGCTGCTGTAGCAGCAGCACCAGGCGCTCTTCCAGCAGCTGCCTCCTGCCTCAGGTACCAAGCTTTTAATTTCCCGTGTCCCAGCTGCCCGGAAAAGTAATGAGGCAGAAAAATTCCCACTTGCTTAACGCCTGTGCCCACCGGGGGCAAATCTGGGGCTCACAGCTGAGCAGTGCTCCCCGCAGCAGGACCTTCCTCGGGCCCTGACCCCCTCGCACAAGCACTGGGGGAACCCTCCCCAGCCTGGCACAGCCCAGCAGAGGCTGCAGGGATGTCTCCAGCCCCCCCTCGGTCTCTCCGGGGCTGTAACGCCCGCAGCTCTCACCAGAGGTCACTGCTGCCCACCTGCAGCCTCAGCACGGCCCCGAGGTCCCGAGCAGTCTCCCAGGCAGAGCCTGCACCCTGGGAGCAGCCTCCCATCGCAAACAGCTCCTCCGCTGGCGGACGCTGTGCCCTGAGCCACCGCCAGCACCTTCTGGCCCTTCCTTACCACCCCTAGAAACAGATACTTCCCAAAGAAAAACGCCAGATGAGCACAGCCTCCAGACCAGCCCTTCCCCTGCGTGCACCCCTCTGGGCTCCTTCCCCCTGAGGCTGGGGCACCAGGATGAGGGCGGTGGCACAGCTACTGGCAGAGATGCTCTCCTCCAGGCAAAGCTGGCTGTGGCATGGACAGAGAGTAAGCCAGGCGAGCTCCAGCCCAAGGCTGCAGCCCCTAGACCACCACAGCCACCTCCTGTCTCACACAAGCCCCTCTTGCCTCCTCCCCTCTCCCCCAGCCCAGATTTCCCCCCTACCTTTGCCACACCGACGCACAAGCACCACTTCCCATTGCTGCAGGGGCAAAAGCAGCCCAGGTGTGCCCCCAGCCCCACTTATACCCTCTCAGCACCCACAGCTGTGGGTGCAGCCTCAGCCCTCTTAACCCTTCCAGCCCCCCCCCAACCTCAGCACCCTTCAGAGCCTGCAGTGAATAGGAAGATGATCCCCCCCTCCGCACCCTAGGCACTGGCCATTGCCAGAAATGTGAATGTGGACGACGTGGGGGCTGGGGGCTGCCCTCACAAGCTATCTGCAGGGCATCCTCTCTTTCTGCACTGCCCAAGATCACGGGGGGCTGAGGTTGAAAGGCACCCCTGGAGGTCAGCAGGTCCAGCCCTGCTCAAGCAAGGCCACCTAGAGCAGGCTGCCCAGGTCCACGTCCACAACCACGCTGGTGGAAACCTGCTGCCATCTCCTGGGCAGCCCAGCACCCTTCCCATCAGCTGCTTCTCCTGGGGGCTGTTGTTCCCTGCAGTCCCAAGTCCCCCACCCCAGGGCTTTCCCTGCACCCCCCCCAGCACAGGAGCCTTCGCCAGCTGCGGTGCCCAGGCAGGAGCCGTCAGCCTCCTGCAAACAGGAGTGCTGCCTCTGCCTGCCTGATAATGCCTGTGGACAAACACGCTGCCCTACAAAGGCAAATAAAGCGTGCGGCACGGTAACAGGGCACCAGCTGAGCACCTGCTCTGCTCTTTTGGGATGTGCAGAGCTCGGATCCCACCCGGACAGATTCCCTTCCACAAGGCGGTAGCGCATGCACCCGGCCTCTGTATCTTGCACCAGATCTGCGAGGGATGGCACCAAACACCTGCACTGCTCTGGACACGCTGCTCTCCCTTTCCCATGGACAAATTTGGGGAAGAAAGGACCGTGGTGAAAACCCCAGGAAACCACCCAAACGCTGAGTGCAGCTGCGGCGCTGGGACAGCCAGCTGGGCTTTCCTCCCCAAAGGGCTCAGCAGATGTAAAAAGAGACACAAGTGACCATGGTCCTGGGAGGGCTGCAGGTGACAGCAGAGATCTCTGCACTTGGAGGAAGCGAGTAGACCTGGGCACTGTGCTGTAGGCATTTGGGTCCCAGAAAAAAACATGCTCCTGGCTGCAGTTTCTCCTGGCTCCTGGGAGCACGGCTCATTTGGTAACCAAACCACTCGGGCTGCCACAATGCAAAACAAGAGGTTTGTGGAGCCCTCTGCGAGCCTGCCAGGAGCACGCTTGCACTTGAGCTGTCCTTTCACTCCAGGCGGGTTTGCAGGAGAAAACAGTCCACGTTTCCATGAGGATTTGATAAGGCTGTTACCAGAATGACCCGTCTACGTGCAGCCCTTCAGCAGCAGGTCCTGCCTTGCAACGGGGTGGGATGTCTGCCTGCCTCCCCCTGCCTGCCCCTGCCATGCCCCCTGCCTTGGTGGGTCGAGGGCAGGAGCAGGAGGACCCCGAGGAGGTGGCCAGGCTGGCAGGAGGTCAGCACGATGGGAAGCTGCAATATAAGCCACCAGAGGAGGGGACAAAGGGCCCAAAGTTGACTTGTGGAAGTACAAAGAAGCAACGGAGGCCAGGCAGGAAAATTCCCCTGTTAAACCGCTCTGTATAGGGAAGAGCCCTTTTGCAATGTGTCCTTCAAACCAGATTCCTCCCTTGCAAACTGCCAGAGCAAACCTGCCCTCCCTCTCCCTGCAGCCCTTTTGATGTAGATAACAAGGAGGTTTTCAGGACTTTATCCCCAGGGGCAGATGTGGCGAACAATCCACCTTTTCTTACTCGCACTTGGATAAAGCCCCTCCGGGGCTAACAGACTAAAAGGCTTTAGACCTGAAGGCTCCTTCTGCTGTTTGCCTGTGGGAAATCCCACGCCAGGGACTCCCTGGGAGAGCAGCTGGCAGAGGTCGGGATGTTTCCCTGGGTTGTTTCCCTGCTGCAAGCCCGGGACACGTGGGGGAACTGGCAGCCTCCCAGCTCCCTCCTGCTGCAAAGCGCATTCCTCATCCGTGCCACAGCCTCAGAGAGACACCGGCCCTGCCCTGCTCCCTCCCATCTCTGTTTTCCTCTCATCTCCCATTCGGAGGCAGGTGATGGTGCATGGCAGGGCCGTCTGCCTGCCCCCCAGCAGTGGGGAGCTGCAGGGACAGTGGTGGCCCCAGAGCCCCAGCCGGGTGAGAGGAGCAGAGCGCAGCCGTGGTAACTCGCCACGCACCACGAGCGGGGCAGGAAATCTCTCAGAGCCAGCTGAGCAGCCCGAGCAGTAAAAAAAACCACCCTGCAGTTACCAAACACGCTGTTTGCAAAACAGGCCAGTAAAGCTCGGCCACCCGCCGTTCACCCAGCGCAAACAGTCCGACAAACCCGAGCAGAGGAGTTCAGAGGAAATGTACCTCCCTCTGCCTGGAGCAGGGCAGGCTCCCTCCTGGGACAGCCAGGCAGGAGGGGAGGATGCTGGAGGGGCAGGAGGGAGCCTCAGCACCCTGCCCGGCCCTGGCTCAGGACCTGCTTGGCCCAAATGGCTTCGCTTGCTGCCGCCGCTGTACGAGAGCAACAGCCCGATCCAGTCCCGCTGTGACTCACGCTCCCACCCTCAGAAGCAGGTTGTTGCATGCAGTTGTTTATTCCCTGCAAGACTGCTGCGGGTTTGCTAAAAAGATGCCTCGTCACCTGCCAGCTCCTCCTGCCAGGAGGAGAAGGTTTTGTTTTCGTAGCTCCTGGTCTTCCCCAAACCCAGCCAACACGCTGCAGGGCTTCATGTCCGTGCCTGAGGCAGAGCCCTGAAACCAAAGCGCTGCCTGGGTGCTCCTGTCCTCCACCCATGGAAGGTGCATTTAGTGCTGGATAAACCAAAAGGGAGTGGATTTGTTGCACAAAAGGGAGCAGGGACCAGACACCGTCCCCTTGTACCAGTTGGTGCAGGAGGCTCTGAGCTAGGCCAGGCTGCGGTGCTTCCCTATCTGTGCCTGGGGGTGCTCAGCACCACTGCTGGGATGGGACAGCACCAGGCTTCCGGGACCTCCAGCTCTGTACAGAAGAAGAAGAAGCTCAGAGGACTCCGTGGAAGTCCCCCAGGGACTGGCAGACCCCAAAATCAGGCTGTATGTGGCAAGGGAGCGCCGCAGCCCCAGGGATCCTGGATGTTCCCATTGGGGACGCGCAGAGCGGGGCCCCCCCAAAGGCAAGGCAAAGGGCGCTGCTCCCCGCGCCTGTCCCCGCCAGTTCTGGGAGGCAGAAACCACCTCCCACAGCGAGCAGAGAACAGCACACGTATTCCGGGAAATGGCCACGGGCTGACCTTGAGAGAGGCCCTGTGGAAATTGCAGCTCTGGCTCTAGCCGAAGTTTTGCCCACAAATATACAGGAACGCGGCAGACGAAGGAGCCACGCCACGAGTGCTTGCAAGGAGAAAGAAGGGCAGGAGAACAACCTCTGCGTGCTCGCCACGAGGGAGCAGAGCCCACGTCCCACCGCACGGCATCACACCTGCAGTGGGGGTGAGAGAAAACGCAGTGCCCCAAGTTGTTCCCCAACCGCCTTCGAGCCCCGGGCTTGCTACCAGGGGCTGTATTTGCTTTGGCACCCTAAAAACAGACTTTCTGCTGCCAGCCCGGGAGGGGCCAGCTCCTGCTCTTCCCCCCAGCTCCGTCCCTGCTGCAGCCGGAGCAGCCAGCGGCGTGCTGGGCTCTGCACCCTGCCAGCTGCCTCCTGCCGCTCTGCCACACGGCTGGGCCGCTTGGTCTGAACCAGCCACTGGATCTGCTTCATTGCACGGGCTCAGCCCTAGATGAATTAAAATGTGAAGCCACCTTTTGATCTAAAAATCGTCACGGTATTGCTTCCCCGAGCTCTCCTCCCGGCAGAGCTTTCTGGCTCCCACAGACAGGTCTCTTCTTTCCCTGTCCTGTGGCAAATCCAACCTCTCTGCAAACAAAACTGAAAAGCCCCATGGAGCACACGCACGCAATAAACATTGACACTTCCAGCACCACTTACAAAGATCTCCTTTGTCTCGGGCAGGTTGCCGTAACAGGCTCCTCCTTGCGATGTATGTGACACAATCACATCCTGCCTTTTCTTCTCCAAAATTTATTTCTCTCCTAAAGGCAAAAGCATCTATTTTCAACTCCGCTCACTCCAATGACACTGCACTGAGTCATCCCTCTGGCTGGGAGACGGCACAGAGGTTTTGCAAGGGGCCTGGGTGAAACCACCACGGGCAAATAGCGTCAGGTTGTGCTTGCAAAACCCTCTGCTTCTCCATCTCCTCTCGTTTTCCTGCCTTACTTTCCGTGTTCCTTCATGTGTTTGCAGAAGAGGTAGGACGGCAAGCAGGGGACCCGCAGCCCCCCGTCCCCCCTGGTTCTCCCATTTCTCTACTCGAGGGCTGCTGGGCGCATGGCGCTGGGCATGGACGGAGCCATGGACATCCCCGGGGGAGCTCCCGGTGGGGCAGAAGCCAAGAAGGAGCCATGAGGAAATGAGGCCCCACAGGAGCCTCTGAGTCAATTTTATGAGCCAGAAGAGCTCGGTCTCTCATCTTCTCCACACCCTTTGCATTGAGGTAAAGTTCACCTCTGACCCACGTTAACATCACAGGCATACACCAGCTCTTCCTCCACATCTTCATTTTCTTCTGCCTCTTTCCTGCTGCTTCCCTTTCACTCTGCTTGTCCTGAACCCACCTATCCTTTTTTTTTCTGGCATTTTCTCCCACCTCTGCTCAGCTTTTATTTGAAATGTTTAACACAATGCCGTCTTGGTCAACCCACACACTGCTGGCAGGGCAGTGAGGGCTGCCCAGCTCAGGGGGAGAGCCTGGGCGAGCTGCTTTGGGGTCGGAAAAGGGGAAGAGGAGCGCGGGTGAGCTGCTTTGGGGTCGGAAAAGGGGGAGAGGAGCACAGGGAGGGGAATCCAGAGCTCCCACTCGCCCAGCCCTGGGGGTGAATCAGCAGAGCCAGGGCTGAAGTGCAGGAGGTGAGCTTGGAAAACCACAGAGCAAGGGCATCGGAAATGCCTCCAGGAGCTGCCAGCATGGGGCAGAAAGGGGGGAAAGAAAGGGCAATCCCTTCTGATTCAGGCTTGCCACCACCTCTAATTAGCAGGTGTCGCACGCCCTGGGTTTCACTCGGGTGGCAGCGGGGCGGAGGGCGCTCGGGAGGAACCTGCTGGTGCCTGGCAGCCCACGCCAGCACCTCCCCGATGGCTCAGGGAGCACTTGCAACATCAGCATCTGCAAATCCCGGCCGATGGCCTGCGGGGAAGTCGGGGAAGCAGGCGAGAAGGAGAGAAGAGAGCTTGGGGTTTCATTCATGCAACGTTATCTGAGGGGCTAGAGCCGAACTGCCTTGTCGTGGTGCTTCCCAAGGAGATGCCCGGCGGTGATCGACCCCTAGCAAGAGCGCAGCCGTGCTGCGAGAGGGAATATGGCCAGGGCCACCAAGACCGTCCTTGTGCCCTGCACTCCACAGCTTTCTCTAGGCAGGAGCAGAGACTGTAAGTGAACACCAGGGTGGACCCTTCCATACATTCTGGATTTGTTTGGCCTTTAATGAAAGCCTGGAGCAGGGCTCGCAACAGGACTGCGATGCTCCTCCACCTTCCCAGGCTCTGGCCTTCTGCAAGAGGTCACGGGGACCACCAGCACGCAAGCAGACGACACAATGCTCATACACAAAAGCAGCTCGAGGAACACAGGCTTGCAGAGACTTGCTTTCCAGCCCAGGGCCTCCTGAGTGACATGCACACTGTCAATTTTACCCCCGCTCAGCCGATCATCTCTTATTTTAACCGGTTCATCTAGAGGCCAAGCAGCTAGAAGGAAGTAATCTCTAAAACCAGGAGTGAAACCTCCCATTGGGGGTGTGTACATGTAGGCTGGATGGGGAGAAGGAAATATTTGCATTTACCTCATCAAAATCTCGGTATAAATAGGCTGAGAAGCGTGAGGCTGTCTCATTCCCCAGGTGCCGGCGTGTGAGGCGAGGACATCAAGGTGGATGATGGCGGCTCTCCTCTTTTTGCTGCAGTTCCTCTTCTTTGGGACGCTAATCGTCCCTGCATATTTGCAGATGCCGGAATGCAATTCGACTCAGAGTGCAGTCGCAGGCAATTTCTCTGTAACCGTGACACCCCAGGACTACAGCCCAAACACCACCTACTTCGGTAAGCCCAGACCTCGGAGCTTCCACACCGCACAGCACCACGTCTCCTCTTCCCCTGCCCCAGCTGCTTTCTTCAGTCTTGTGGTGATCATAGATGTGCTTAAAATCTGTGCAGCCTAATGGTTATTTATTGTTATTGTTATTATTATTATTATTAATTTCAGGCAGGAGATAGTTCTTTTACTTCTTCCCTCTTTATTCCTATTCCATGTTAATGCCCATAAGGGTCAGCCCCATATTCTCTTTCCTTCCTTATGGGGCCTTAACCTTTTTGCCTAAACTTGTACTGAAGGGCTCAAATGCTCTTGAAACACTGGATTCTGAGGGGAGTTGTTTTGCTCTTTGTTTTTTCTTTCCTCCTCCCTGAGAATTTGCCCTTGTCAGTGGCAATGGCTATAGAGACAAAGATGGAGAGGTTGCTTTGATGCTGACACATGTTCAACATCTGCCATAGAAAATGGCTTTTAATCCTACAAAAGATTTAGTCCCAGAGTAAATAGCAGCCTTGCCCTGTTTCCCAGACCTGACGACAAATGTCCCTTTGCCTTGAGGTTCAGTAAAACCCAAATGCTGAGGGCAGGGCAAGAAAGACATCCTGAGCCCTTCCTGCAAGGGGCCAGCAGTCTGCTGGTGTGAACGAGCCCAGATTTCTTCCGATCTTACCCCAAGGAGCAACCACAGCAATTTGCTGGGTTATTACAGGGGGATATTTTGTACACAGCTGTTATTTCCTTTTTTTTTTCTTTTGAGCATAGAAATTGAGTTTAATGCTCGCTGCTCCTGTAGCAGCTGATGGTCCTGGGGGGGTTCATTTGAAGCTGCCTGAACCCAAAGGGTGCTGAGGGCCAGAAGGGCTACGGCCGTGCAGCGCACGCAGCTGCACGCAGCTGGGGAGCTGCTTTCTGCAAGGGGGTCGCCCTGCTGTGTGCAACAGCGGCATGATGCACAGCAGCATTGCACAGGCTCATCCCAGCTGTGAATCAGAGACGTGGGGAAAAAGACAGGGTGGGGTCTGGCACAGCCAGCCGTGGGCTGCCCACCAGCCTGTCCCCCGCAGATTATCCACCCCTGAGATCCGCCTGGGGTGCAGAAAGGCACAGGAGCTCGGCGTGGGGATGTGTCTCCCCCAGCAGCAGGGGCTGAGTGTGGGGACTGAGAAGTTCCTCCGGTCTGTTCCCAAAGTGGGGAGGGGGCAGGTGAGGGCTCTTCTTGCTTTGGCAGGGGGACATGCCCCTCTCTTTGCAGGCAGCTGGTGTCCCTGTGTCACACAGAGAGCACTGCGCCAGCAAACGCTTCCTGGGCTGAAAACCCTGAAGGCAGGGGGCCTGGAGATTGCTGTCTTACAGGACAGACAACTGACTTTGTTTCACTTGCTCTCTTTCCAGTTACGATAGTTGACAGCAATAACACCAGAAACGGGACCAGGTATTTACTGCAGGCCATATCCCCCCAAAATGTCTCTGTTGGAGAATGGAACGTGACAAACAAGCAAAACTGCAGTGCTGTTATCACAGCGGTGTTACCATACACTCAGAAAACAGCAAACTGGACATCCCCAGCCAGTAACTATTCTTCTGTGGACATAAGGTAATGCTCTACCCCGCCTTTAAGCATTCAGGTGGGACAGTGCAAGCCTCTGCAAGCTCTTGGCAGTGCCTGGAATCAGGCGCCCACCCTGAGCAGGCACTGAAACAAACCTCTTGTGCCCACTCCAAACTTTCGCTTGAAAATACCTACCAAGGAAATGTTCTCTGCGAGGCCAGATCCAGAAGTCACTGCACTGTGAGCCCGGTGGTTTAAAGGTTTCTCACCTTAGCCGGAATGTGGGTTAGTTCAATGGAAAGGAAGGGATTGAACACCCCTCGTTTCCGTTAACACTAATGGAGTTGCATCAGTGGGAAATGTTTGCCAAAGGAAACCGTAGCCATTAGCCCGATTGGCCTTATCTGCCAGGAGAAAGAATGCAGGACTTCATTGCTACGGTGGGTCTCTTACACGGTCCGGGTGGTCGCAGCACAGCCGCCCTGCTCCACCGCATCCCACCCTGGGCAGGAGCAGGGCAGTGAAACAGCAAGCAGCGAGCAGCAGAGGACCGACTGTGGCAAAGAAATGAAGAATCAGTGCTTCAGATTTAAAAAAAAAAAAAAGTTTAATCTGGCGTGAGTGAGCGCAGGATGACTTCATAGTTCCTGTCTCCTTATCTGCTCTTTATGTCCCCTTTATATTACTAGGCAGGGTCTATGAGACACACTGCTTCCCTTGTTTTATTTCTCCTCTCTCTTCCTTCCCTCCACAGGGCATACATTGTCTCTGAAAATAGTTCCACCGTGTTCAGCACTGTGACTCTGACCCAAGGTAAATAAGGTTCGGTGGGGCGGGTCCGACAGCAGGGCGAGCGGCACGCCAAGGGCAGGCTTCGCTTGTGCCCTGGCGATTCGGGCGAGGGGAAAGATGTCTCAGCACACCTCCAGCTGACATTTCTCACCTGTCTCGTAGTCGGGAGACAAGGCAAAGACAGCAGAGTGCTAGAGCCAGTGAGAGGGCTTTCAAGTTTAATGCTGAAGTCAAACATTTCGCAGGTTCCTTTTGTCTTTAAGGGACACTAAACAGCCACAAACAAGTGGAGGTTATTTGTTCCTGCAGGTGTTGGCACAGGCTTTATCCCCCTATTCTCTCTGTCATATAGAGGTGAAGTGGAAATCATGGTTTGCCCTCATAGGTAACGTTTTGTACTCCACGGAATCCCCTGCCACCCAGGAGCCTAACCCGATGATGCTCCACTGATGGCAATGAATATATTCAAGCATCCCACTCCCCTACCGTAGCTGTGACACATTTCTGAGAGATGACAGCTAAAGGCAGCCTCTTGGAGCAGGTCTGCGGCTGGTCCTCTGCACTTCTAACCCACCCTGGGGGTTTCTTCCGTTTCCAGGAGCAAAGCCAACCGGCAGCACCAACTCCGTCTCCGCAGTTCAGAGCAGCTCCTTCTTCGTAGCCGCCATCCAGCTGCTGATGCTCCTCGCCACAAGCAAACTGCTCTCCTAGGCGTCGGGGAGAGAAGACGACCCAGCTGTGCTGCACCTTCCCTCCTTGCCTACAGCACGCGTGGCAGGGCAGGCAGCTGACCTACTCAGGAAAAATATTCACTTCTTGTGTGTATTCGGATGATAACCGCACTTCTACATTAAATGATAAGGGTCTATGACTACAGAGCTCCCCTTAATCCCCTCACCCAGGAGCAGCACTCTCAGCAAGGTGAAATGTTTGTGGCAAGCCAGACCTCACTCCGCTTAGGACAGCTGAAAAGCACAGCCAAGGTCATTTAGGAGCAGACCCCGTCCAACCAAGGGGCACTGGGTGAGTTCATCCCTTCCTCGTCACCTGGGGTTCTGTGAAGCACAAAAAAGCATGAAAGCACTCGCAAGAGGGCAAAGGCCCTCTTCTCGTCGTGGCATTGGGGTCTGCTGAGAAGCTCAAGGAGAGGTCTGCCGCCAGCTTAAAGCCTCCAGAACAAGCACAGAGAAGACAAAGGCACCCACCGAGCCTCCACCTGGGGAGGGGACCCCTCCCGGAGAGAAGCTGGAGATCCTGCTGGCAGGGTGTCCTCCCCAGAGCCCCCAGGCCTTGGGCATTCACACTGTGTTATTCTCTAGCCCAACATTCCCTGAATTTTTCTATTTCACTGGATGACCTGTAAAGGTCCCCTGGATTTGTTCTGGCTTTCTGGAATGAGAGGGTGGGTATTTTTTATTCTCATTTTTTAATCAGCAACTGATTTTGCTGCGGGGTAAGATTGGGTGGGCCGCTCAATGTCTTGATTTTATTATTATTGTTTGTATTTTTATATGAATAGAGTTTATTTAGGGATTTTTTCAAAACTCCTGGAAAGTAATTTTATCTTAAATTAATCTAAATAAATTAAGGAATGAAAGTTGGCTCTTGCACCTAACAGTGTTTGCTGGCTTGGCTGGGACATGGCAGGGGGAGCTGAAACAATCCTGAATCCTGTAACACATTCGGCTTTGACCCCCAGCTGGGCACAGGAGGGCAGAAAGGTGAGGTCTGGGCACTGCAGGGCCGTGCAGGGGAAGCAGAAGGCTGTGGAGGGGAGGGTCAGAAAGGCGTCCTTGCCCTGCGCATCCTCCTGCTCCTCTTCCTCCAGAATGGTCTGACATATTAGCAGCAGAAACTGGTTAGTTACGATTAATACCCAGCTGCTGTTTGTCACAACCCATGACAACAAGCCTGTTTTGCTTCTCAAATCTTTTTTTTTTTTGACCCAAACTTTCCAGCAGAAGTTCCACGACCTTCCCCTGCCACCAGCGGAGCCCCAGGACCACCAGCACAGGGGCTGCTCCCAACGTCAGCCCTTTGCCCTTTTTGTTTCTCTGCTCTTTTGGCACTGCCTCCTCTCCAAAAACAGCGCTGGGGATGGGATCAAGGAGCTGTGCTTTCACTCCTGCCCTTCTCTGATAACATGATGGGTTTAAGCAAGTGTTTAAGAGCAGAGGAAGCACGTTTAGGTTTCCGTGGCTGTTGTGAGCTGATGCTGCCCATCGTGGACCAGCAGCACAGTTCGGAGCAGGGCTGCCAGCCCAGGCAGCACCACCTGCACTAGCAGCGTGTGCATCTGGTTAAGGAGGGCGAAGCATGCAGTGGGGAATTTGCCTTCACCTGTCCTTGGACCAGCACAAGGTGACTTAGCCTTGCTTGTGACTGCGGACTCCAGAGACCGGTCTCCTCCCCACGAGCAGTGCCCTTCTCCCTGCTGAGGCTGGCTTTGCTTTCAAGTGGGAGCGTCTTGCTCAAATCCACCATTTACCTGTCTCAAAAAGCCATGGTTTGCATCAAAGAAGAGAGATTCCTCCCTCCCATGCAGTTAGGCTTCTCAGGGCAAGCACAAAGTTCCAGTTGTTTCACACTGGCTTCCATTTATTTCCCTGCTTTCTGGAGGGTTGTACAGCGGTCAGTTTGTGAAGCCATAAAGTCTCAGACACAATTTTATGAATGAAAATTTGACCGTGCAGTGTGTGGGGTGATGCATTAGTGGAATGTTTCTGCAGAATTTTATAGAAATACATTTTATGGCCCAGCTATTGGAATTGGCATCTGTTTCACGGCAGGGTAATTAGCAGGTCCTGAGTAACCAAGACCATGTTATATGTTCCCCTACTGCAGCACATAGCACTCAATAAAATACTACTTAGTGCTGCAGATGACCGTTCTATTGTAATCTTACTGTTGATACGTCTATCTGGTAAGATAACAGCTCTTTGCCTTGGATAACAGGTAGAAATTCCCTTCTAAGTAACCTTGGGGCAACTCCCAGGTTCCCTGTTAACTCTGAGAGCAGGGCCTTCTGGCTCCAGAGGTGGGTTCCTGCTGGGTTCATCCCACTGACAACCCTCAGCCATGCATTCTCATGAACTTTTGCACTGTTCAGCAGTAAACACCAGCATTTCCTTTTCCATCCCTACGAAATTTCCTCAATAAAATTAATTTCTCAGACGTGAGCGGGGAGAGGAGCAGAAAGGCCCTCCTTTGACTCAGAGCTAAAAGTCCCAAGGGACGAGAGGAGGCCGCACGTTGCCTGGCCCTGCCGCCGGGACGATGCCCGTGTCTGCCTTCTCTGCCCCGGGGGCAACCACAGAGCCACTGCTCGGCAGGGTCTGGGTCAGGACACCGAGGATTTGGGGGAACCTGTGAGGTCTGTAGCAGGAGCCCGTGGCAGAGACCAACCCGGTCCTACAGCTGCATGGCTGCACGTAGAGGGCGAAGCAGTCGTTGCCTTTAAGGCAAACCTTTCTCCTAAAAATGCTGCCTGGTAGGTCTCTCTCTAGCTGTCCATCCCGTCTTCACTTCTGAGAAAGCCCCAGTGCTTTCCCGCAGGGCCAGGTAGGCTGATTTGGGTCAGGTCCATGGAAATGACACCGTCTGTCTCCCCAGCCCATCTCTGACACTCGCCAGAGAGCCGCCCATAAACAGCAGCCGGTGGTAAAGTGCTCTGCTCCTACTGGAAGTGTTTAGCTTTAAAATCCTGTTTAATAATTATCAGAGTGGCTACGGCAAATGGCTTAATCTAAGTGATAAAACGCCATTAAACATTTCCCTGCCCTTTCACTGACTTACTGTACTCCTGAACTTTCCACCGCTCACCCCAGGCGAAGCGCGCTGCTTTGAAGAAATCAGCAGAACGACTTCTTGGACTGCAAGGCTCAACTTCTCACTGACATTTCCTACTCCTGCTTATACAGAGCAGGAGGAAGTGCCTCGCTCATTTTGAGTTTAACACGGCCGTCAGGATTAGATACTGACTCTATCTGCATCATTCCCGAACCCTACTGCTGCAGAACAAGATGTGGCTTTAGCCCTGGCTCTTCTGAGAGCACCCATCGCTTTTGCACGGGAACACGGCGATGTTTGCCCTCTTTGTAACCCTCCGGGGAGGGATGGGGATAACAGGAGCCTCAGGTGGCATCTACAGAGCTGCGGCAGGAACACTTGGCTCAGAGGTGCCATCCCCAGACGTTCCTACACCACTTTTAGAGCAGACATTCAGATTTCCAACCCCGTGCTCCGGCAGTGTCTGAACAAACCCCGACCTCCGGTACAGGGAAAGCCAAAGGCCTGCTCACCCTCCCACCCTAACGACCTGATTGTACCTAGGGACACCCACACCCACAGCAATTAAAAGAAGACAGGGGTGGTATGGCAAACATCAGAAAATGCCCAAGCCTTCGCTTTGTCACAGGACACCTCCCGTTGTGCGTGCGAGGTACGATGACGCGTTCCCTCCCCCCGGCCCGGCCTCGCTGAGTACACAGGACACGAGATGCTCCTCGCAGCAGGAGAGCACGGCATGTCCCTCGACCTCCCCGCCTGCTCTTTTCTCCAGCACTGCTTCCCTGTGGCCTCATGCTCTGCTCCCGAACGGTGGCATTGCTCTCCCCGAGCCCAGGATGGAGCAAGCCCCCTGTCTCTTAAGGACAGTTGGGTGCACTACGGGGCGGCCTGAGGGACGGCTGCCTGCAGGACAAGGGGCTTGGGCCACCTCTGGGCGACACCGCAGCGCTCACGGGCAGCGGCTCCTCTCCCAACAGCTCACGGTGTCCTTTCCCAAAATCACGGGCTCTGAGGCCTCGTTCAGCCTCTTCTTCCTCCCCACGGCACTGCCAGCCTGGGGCAGAGGGGCTGCGAGCAGCCCCCAGCCTTCACCGTGCATCCAAAGGAGCCATGCTCCGGGGGCGAGATCTGGGAGGAAGAGCTCCTGGCAGGGGCTGCCCATCCCTCATCTGAAGCGGCGCCTAGATTATTTATTAACGTGGTCATTGTTGGGGCTACAATGAAATATAAATAGCAGCCTAGGGAGTGGCACGTAACGCCGAGTGGCAGGACTTGGCTCCGCTCCCGATGGTGTTTTCCTTTTGCTGATCCTTCTGTAGCGGTGTCCCTTGCGCTCTGCCCTGTTCGACGTTTCAGACATCATGGGAAAATGATTGGTTCCCACTCCCCACACTGCAAAAGCTGGGGATGAACCCGCAGTCCTGTGGTCATTTTGTTTCAAGCCCAGAAAAGAGGCTAAGACGTTTTCTGCTCGCCATGCGGCAGGATGGGAAAACTTTCCCAAGGAACAACTAATTAAAAAGCAGAGCTGCTGCTTAACAGCTTTGCTTTGACACCCGGCAGCCTCAAACTCTGCTTTGCCACCCTGCTAGGCAGAACCACAGGGTCAACGCAGCTGAAACACAACACGGCACAAGTGCAGCGCGTACAGCCTGATTAAGGACCCTTCCAGGGGACGGGAAGGCAGACAGGGGGCTTCCCACTCGGTCCCTAAATACCACACAGCACATTTCTGATCTTGCCATCGTCACGCTACCATTTACGTTTCTGTTTTCACCTCCGAATTGCCTCCCTGGACTCCCCCCCCATCACCTGAGCAGTTCTCCTTTGACCAGTTCCATCACTCGGTAACTAAGTTACAGCACAGAGATGCTGAATGTTTAATGATGCGAGTTCATTCTCTATACAGCCCTCCCCAACCCGTGAATTTGGAGGCTGATTCCCGCAGACTTCCCTACGTGGAGCTCACATTCTCCTGCAAAGATCAAGACCCCCCTAAGCAGTTGGGAGAAGGGACGGCACACACCGTAACTTCTCGGGACGCTGGCAACTGCAATCCCAGCTTGGATAGCACCAGCCCCCTTCCCCCAAGGCATTTCCATCGCTCCAGATCTGCTGCGATTTAAACTTGACGGATCAGAGTGGAGGACCCGAGGACATCCCCAACACGCAATGCAGCAAATAAGAACAAGTGCCCCAGTTAATGCGGGACTTTGTCAGCGTTATATTGCACTGCAGTAAAAGGTCAGGAATTTGGGCCAGTTCTTTCTGGCCCAGCTACCTGATTTCTGGTTAAGGGTAGCAAATTGCCGTGCTATATAGATACATCCATTTGTTTGCCTGTTTTTGTCATCAGTGTCAACAGCTGCATTACATTTCTGAGAAAGACACGACGTGAAATTTTTGAGTCTCCATGCTGCCCTGACCGTATCAAAGGCTTTGCGAATCTGACACAGCAGCTATCACCTGTATGATTTACGGAACATTAGCAAACAGGCACAGTGCATCACGCTAGTGAATTACAACATGGGAGGAGCATTCGGCTAACGTGCAAAGCCTTCCTGGCCAGAGCCCACTGAAAAAAAAAAACAACTGGTGCCACACCTGGGGTGAAAATGGTGGGGGTGTGACACTGCCAGCAGCGTGGTGCCCCCCTCATCTGCTCTACTGAGCACTCGTGTGACACTGGAGTGAGCCTTCAGCCACCTGCTCCCCAAAGCACTACCTTTAAGGGCAAAAAAAGCAGTGCTGGGTCTCCTCCGCCAGACAGGAAGGTTGGCAGGAACATCCCTCATATCCTCCTAGCCCCTCTTAGGAGCTGATCCACAAAGTTTGAGCAAAGATGGATGAAGACAGGAGCCAGCACAGAACCATCCTCCTACAAAGTGGTCACAGTTTAAAAGAAAGCAAAGTGTTTTCTGGAGCTGTAAAAAGTACTGTACAGCAGAGCCGGTAGCAAGAGAGAGATACTTTACCTTCAGCCTGTAGTAACATGAAGCCAAGGTTAACTATTAGGCAAGCTTCATTAAACTTTTCTAAATGGTGCTGTTTGCTATCATTATTCAGCCACATAATTTCCTTGTAAAGCAAGGGAATTATTACCCTGGATATCACTTTTTAAATTATACGCATTTAGTTATTCTTAATGGCCATGCCTCCTAATTACTCCGACTACTACTCAGGACATTGCTCTTGTGATGGAGAATTACACACGGTACCATCGCTTCTGCCCCGGGCTGACAGATTGATTTTACGGCCCTTAAAACAACCGTGTGAGTTGTACAGTAAGTGTTCCCTGACTGGTTTTACATGCATTCCTCTGGCAGCACTGAGCTTTCACTGTATACCTACAGTTTCAGGAATCTTCAGAACAACTTGGTTAGTGTTCATTTAAGCACATTTCACAACCTTACCCTTTGTAACAACAATGGTGCTGCCTCTCCTGATCTGCGAGAGGCAGCAGGAAGCTGCAGCCCTGATGACTGGTGCATGCCAAGCACTCCTTTTGTCCACAAGACCTTTACAAGGGATTCTGACGATGAAAATACCAAATAACTGCTGATCAGTAACACAAGCTGACTGCTCTCTCCAGAAAGAAAGGGGAGAGCTGAATCCTGTTCCTACAGAATTCATAAAAGCCTCCCTAAAAAAAAAAAAAAAGAAGCTTCCAGAGGGCTGCAGTGGCTACGGTCTCAAGGTATCACACAGGTTGTCCACTACAGTTTCAGCTGCCCACAATCAGATGCAGAAAGGCAGGTCCAGAAAGCTGAGGATTATGCCTGTACATCTGTTCTGACCCTGAGCTGAGACAGCATCACGGGATACCCATGAAATGAGTGCTTGCACCACAAGGAGTCAAAACCAGCTAGAATTTGCCAAGATGAAAAGCATTCTCCACAAACCTCCACAAGAGCGGCATCACTGGGACGCTGCCTTGATAACCAGTACTTCAGGGCTTATTCTCATCTGCTTCCCACAAGCCATGTCCCCCAGACACCTGTGGGAAGCAGATGAGAATAAACCCTGAAGTGAACCCTGAAGCTGGGCCGTGGTGCTCCAGCTCTCTCCCATGAGTGGGAGCAGCCCACGAGCCAGCCCTGCTGAACAAGGATGAGCTGCTTTTATTTCCCCAGCTCCCCACGCCGAGTCTGAACAACGAACCCTTCTCTTCGGAGCCGCAGGCTGTCCAGGGGTGCTTTGAAAACAGCTGCACTGCTCATGGTGCCACCTCCTCGGGCAGAGAAAGACCTGCTAGCCACAGGGAGAAGTGAGACTGAAGCACAGCAAATGAATAAATAAATAAGGGAAACAGCACTAAAGCCCAGGTTATTAAAAATCATAAATGAATCCAATGTTTAATTAGACAAAAACCAAAGCCTTTGGTGGTTGTTAGGGATGTACACTTTGCCAAGTTATCTCCTTGCTAGAAAGCTGCTTTATTTAATGTGGTACAACTGCAAATTTCACATCAGCTTTTTGGTTTTATGAAGCAGGAATGTCTTGGGAAAAGGCAGACAAATCAACAAATTCTGAGAGCCCAGACTGCTAGACTGCTGCAAGGATTTTTGTCGAGTACCTACACTGGTCCTTGTGTAATACATAGTGGACATCTAGGCCTTAGAGGCACAGGGAGCAGGGCCGAAGTGATCACTGACGTGATGAGGCAGCAGAGCTGCTGACCAGCGGAGTTAGTTCATTTCACTTCTCAGAGATTGCTTCTTCTCCCTTATAAACAACGATGTTCTGGTCCGTTTCGTACACTTTGACTTTGTAGAGAGTTCCCATGGGCAGGAGCTTCTTGAGGTTTTCCCAGATGAATACTGCCACGTTCTCCGTGGTGCTGAGAGCGGAACAGGAGCAGGCTCAGAACCGACGGCAGCGGCATTTAGGGAGGCTGCACCCAGCTGCAGGACCCAGCCCTGAAGACCACTGCTTGGCCCTCCCTGCAACCACCCCCCGAGGAGACCCCGTCACCCACCTCACAACCTCGGCGAAGTAGGGCACGTCCTTATCCAGGTTTTTGTGGTCAAGCGGCTCCATGATAGCCTGCTGCAGGAAGAGATCAGTGCCGTTAGCCATCATCTTGCACATGATTCAGCAGACCCAGGGCTCCAGCTACCACACACAAGACGCCAGCACATAAAGAAAGGGTAAGAGCCCTACATCCAGCTGTTAACTTCCTAGCTGGAGACATGGTACTGCCTCACATCACCGTGCTCCAGCGTTTCAGCCTTAAATCACGCCTTAATTTCTTCTTTATTTCCTACCATTATCAACTCGTCGTGTTTCCACCCTGGCACCAGACAAATTGCTAGGCTCTAACCAATTCTCACAGGGGATGTCTAGGAAAGTAGGGCTATTACCTGCATATATTCTTTCAGGTCTGTCAGGTTTATAACCATTCCCGAGACTGGGTCAATCTGCAGGGAAAACAAAAGGCAGATTAGTAGCCTAGCTACGGGTCCTTATTACCAGGGCTGCTGTGAGCCAGTACAAATCAGTGAATATCCGAGCCACAAGGAAAATCTCTCTTCACCTTCACATGCTGAGCTCCAGCTCTACCCCTGTAATGTTCCCAAAGGCTAGACACAACACATAAACAACTCCAGTGGCTCCACTCCCTGACACCAGGGAGGAAAAAAGCTTGAAAGAGTCTTCAGTGCAAGAAGTTAGCATGGCCATGGGCAGAAAACAGGCACTGAAAGTGCTGGGTTGAAGAGTCACGGACAAAGCAAAGACCGGTCTGAGCTAAGGCAAAGCTCCAGTCTGGAGAAGGCAAAGCAGGTTCTCTACTTCACAGCATATTTGGGGAATGTAGAAGGCTTTACAAGTCTAGTTTCAGGTCTGAACAGAACCTCCCCTCTTCCAGGTTCCTGATAGCAGGAAATTCTCAGAAAGCTGCTTAGAAAACATCAGAATAACTCACTGTGCAGAATACACAGAACAATGACAAGATGAAAGCTGAAAAACAACTCCAGAAGGAAAAATTCTTTTATATTCACTGCAAACTACCCTGAGAAGTAGCAGAGAGAATCACCCATCGGAAGCGCCGTGCCTCCCTGCGGCTCCGTAGTCATCCAGAGGTGCCCCACAGAGCCTGCACCAGCTGCAGCGAGGCACAGGCAGAACAAGCTGTGTGCCCAGAGGATGATTACAAGCCTTAAACATGGTTACCTGCAAGTCCTTGTTAGAGGCAAGGTGACTGATAGTGACTTTGGAAAACCTTCTTCTACAGTGATGTGTGCAGAGCGAGCTTCCACAAACACCCCAGGAAACCTAGCAATTAGCTGGAACTTCAGTACTGCCCTGCTGCTCGAGGAATGGCAGAAAACGTTGATCACACTTACCTCTCCACGCACAGTGACTATAACTGGAGAAAAAAAAAAAGAAAAATAAATTGTCGGGTCATGTATGTGCCACCACAAACCTGAGAACAAATTACACTAGTGATCGAGGCAGACCATCCATTCATCACTAATTCGCCAGGACTGATGCAGGCTTCCCAGCACTTCAAAGCGCAACTGTTTCTATAAAATGGTTATCCACTGCTTTAGCACTAGTGACTCCCCCAGCTCACAGAGGTCATCCTCCAAGGTCTGATGCCCAGGGACACCCCAGCATCCCTGAGGAGCCCCTCCTGGCAGGCAGCGTGAAACTAGCTGACATCTCAAGCACCTGCTCCCCGTGACATCTGTACAGCCAGCAGCTCTGCAGTACGGGTTTCAGGGCAGCTACAGCACAGACAGAGCCCGCCCGGCCTGTCAAGGGGGGAGATGTGATTTTACGTGCATAGGGTGTAGATGCAAGAAGCACTTGTGAGGCCAACTTTCAAATAAAGTCTCTGGGCTGTTTAAATTGCGTCTACTTTGACTAGAAAAACCTTCATTCAAAACACCGATTTTGCAGATTAAGTATCATTCATTAGGTGAACGGGAATTGAGATAAGTATTTATTACCTATTTATTTATTACTTATTTAACTTAATGGCTTGCATTCCCCTGCCACTGCATAGCCGTACCCCCTTGCTGCTGAGGAATCACCCTAATTTTCCTTGAAACAAGCAAACAACCACAACAAACGGGGCACTAAAAGCCAGGCCAGGCTGCTGGGACAGGGCTGGCGCTGCCCTCCCCGGGGTTTGTGCGCGCTCACGCCGGCCTCTCTCCGTGCCCACAGGCAGGTGTGGAAGCCAGCTCCTTACCTTTATAGTTGTGCCCGTGGCCATTCGGGTTATTGCACTTCCCGAACAGCTTCAGGTTCTCCTCGTCACTCAGGGACTTACTGCGGGAAGCAGAGGCGGCATTTCAGCACCCACCGCGGATTTTCGTGGCTTTGGCCCCCGCGACTGCTTTCCGCCTCTTCCCTCTGCTTATCCTCTCGTGTTTAACACCGCTCTCCCTACTCAGCAGGCGCGCACACAACCGGAGGAGCATTTGCCCCGTGAAAAGGAGCCGCCAACACCGGGTTCGGCCCGGGGCTGCACGGGCACTGCCTGCTGCGGCTGCCCGGGGCCGGGCCAAAAGCCCTGGGGCTGCAGCGGGAAGCGGCAGCGCCAAGCCCCGCGCACAACCAGCGTTAAGCAGCACGCCGAGGGCGCTGCCCCACGGAAAACGAGGGGGAAATACATCCTCCCTCGGGCCTCCAGCCGCCCCGAGCCCCCCGAGGGACCGAGCCCCCGCTAACCCCGGCCGGGCTCCCTCCTCCTCTTCCTCCCCTTCCTCCTCCTCCTCCTCCTCTTCCCCCCCTTCTTCCTCCCCCCCCCGCCGCGGACCTGTGCAGCCGGTGGCAGGCGCTGAAGGACACGGCCCGGGAGAGCCGCGCCAGGCGCGCTGCCGGCGGTGCCATGGGGCCGGGGCCGGGGCCGGGGCCGGGGCCGGGGCCGGCTCCATCCGGGCCCCCGGAGCTCGGCAGCGCCCCCGGCGGGGGCAGCGCGGCCCCGCAGCCGCCCGGTGCCGGGCAGGGCCGGGCTCCGCGGGTGCCGGTGCCGGGGGTGCTCGGGGGGCGCCGCGCGATGCCGGCACGGGGGCGAGGGGATGCTGCTGCCGTGCCCCCCGAGCGGCTGCAGCTTCTGCCTGGTTCGGGTGCTGCAGATCCCAGCCCAAGAGGCCCCCGGGGAAAGAGCCCAGCTCGAGCAGCAGGGGGGCTGTGGGCAGACCGGGACAGGGCCAGGGGGTGCTGCAGGATGTGACCCCAGACCCCAGATTTGGGCGTCGCGCCTTTTGTCTTTCCTTTTTCAAGACTGTCCATCCCGCAGGGGCAATGTCAGCAATGATGTGGCCCTTCGGGCCAGCAGGCTGGCTGGGGTTTGTTTTCTTTAACAATGACAGCTCCCCGAAGCGTGTTTACAAATGCATCAGTGCACAGGGGTGGGTCTGCCAGGGGAAAGCCGTCAGGCCCTCAGTGTGCTCAGGAGGTGCTCACAAAGCAATACCTGCCCGAAGGGACTGGGACAACTTCACAGATCTCCTTCCCACCCCCCTAAAATAACTGCAGCACCGTGGGACCTGAGGATTGATTATTATTAAACTGTGAATTCCCCACCCCCTGCTCATCTGCCTGATTCGAGATGCTTTAGGTAAAGGAAGCACACAGCAGTCCTTCCCCGCACCACTCCCAGGAGGGGTTGCCAGATTCTTGTTCCCTTTCTAGCCTGGCAAACTGATTTGACTTCTGGGCTGGTTATAAGCCTGCCAGACTTACAGGCACGTGCTCCAGTAATGAGGTTCGTGGGATCAAGCAGAGGAATCCATGAAGTGTGTGATTTTCTGAAAGTTTTGGGAGAAGGAGTGGGACTGGGAATTGTCAGTGCTGCAAGGCCTTGAATGGAGATAACTACACCCACTTACTGCCCCATTCCGGGACCCTCCTGGTGCCCCGGGGACAACACAGCACATCTGGAGTGGGACAACTCCAAGCCTCAGGGCAGGATGCTCAGTTTTGTGTTACAGGAACAGGTGAGAACACAGCTCGCAGCGTAGCAGGGTCAGCTTGTGAGCGCACAACGCAGGCAGGGGCTGGGAGTGTGTGCTGCTGCAGCCCGGCTTTTTTGAACAGAGCAGGGCCTTTGCACTGCATCCCCCTTCCCCTGCCCTATTGATCAGCAGCACTGCCTTTAGTACTCCGGAGGGCTGCAGTTAGCGCAGGGAACTTCTGACACTGCTTCTCCTTCCCATCTCCCCAAGAAAAAAATAGATTTAAAAAAATAAAAAATAAAAAAGGTGGGTGACAGAGCGCTACCCACCACCACTAAGCACTCCCCTACCATCATTCAGCTGCCCGCCGTGGGGATGCGACCTCGCTGGAGTTTGTCCCCTGGGGGGGGGACAGGCGACAGGAGGGCGAAGCCCCTGCGGCAGGGCTGGCAGCAGCAGGAGCCCCAGCAGCGGGAGCTGGCTGCCATCTGGTGGCCGTGGGAGAGCGGCTCTGCCCTCCCGCAGCGCTGCAGCCCCCGTGTGCAAGCCTCCTGCCTCTCCCTTGCCTTTGCCCACGACCTGGAAGGAGGTGAAAAAGGGCCGAGAGGAAATAAAGCCGGGTCATTTGGGTGGAGTGAATCAGCTCTGACTTGGTCCTGCTCTCTTTGGGCTGGCTTCCAGAACAGCAGGGGTCAAAGCAGAGCAAACTTTTAAATAGGAAGCCAGGGTTTCCCTTCAAACCCTGTGGCACCAGTAAAGTTCCCTCTTTGCTCAAGAAATGGGCTCAAAACACGGCCCAACCTTCTCGCAGTGAAGCAATATAAAAAGTCATCAAGCCAGGAAGAAAATCCCTTGTCCAGAACGCCTTCACTTTTCAGAGTCCTTAGAAGAAGAGCCTTCAAGTGAACTACTTGGGAGGGCATCCCTCAACGCGCCTCCCCACCGAGCCATCAGCTAACCTTGGAGGCAACTGTCCAGGAACTGCAGGAGCCTGGATGAGGAAACAAGTGTAAGGGAGGGTGCTGGAGTTGGATCTGCACAACTCCAGAACAAAAGGCTATCAAAGCCATAATGGACTGCTACACGTTTCATACCAGTTGCTTTAGGAAGAAGGCAGGAAATGTTAGCCATCAGAGCCACCTCCAGCTCTGCTGTTTTAGCAGGAGTATGATGGAGACACCTCACATATCTTCGAGATGATTTAACATCACAGGGTGGGTCACAGGTGCTGCCGTTGCCTCCTGTGGCACAGCACAAAGTTGGCCGTAGTTCCAGTGAGTGCAGCAAAAGAAAGGAAGAAACTTCACAAGCTTTTATTTGAGGGCACAGTTAGTGTATGGAGAAAAGCACTACCAGTACAGCTTCTGTGAGCATTTGTGTCTATTCTCTGGGGCTTCACTGAAGGCAATCTTTATGCAGTGGGGCCAAAATTACATCCCATCACCGGGCCTACATGTTAGTAGTTAGTTTTACTCCTCTCTTTTGCTTTAATTTCAGCCAACGCCACTGCCCTAAGCACAGATACTTGCTACCCAGAGAAGGTAATGATCATCTTAGTTTCCATTTTCTCCCTTGCAACTCTTATGCATAGCAGCCTCTGTGAACTGCTCCTAACTCTTCTAGCAAGATAGCTGGAAAATTAAGGTAAAGCATTGAGCTGTTAGAGCAATGGAGCTTCTGCCTTCTCTTTTCTGTGAACTGTTAGGAAAGCAACAGTGACTCAGAGGTTATGATAGAGAAGAAACAGTTCCCTTCATCATTGGCATAATGCAGTGTTGGTAAATAAAAGAAAACAGGTTTCTTTCTGAGCCTGACCTCGCCCTGAGTTACAGGAAGTGGCAAGGTCAGTGGGACCTAAAGATGCCATGGAATCCATAAGGCATTTCCACAGGGACTTCTGCTCGCCCCAGTTCTTTGAAGGTTTCTGCATCCAGGACAAGGAGGAAAGCACTTTGGTTCTGCAGGATGAAAAAAAAAGAACAGAGTGAATGGCCAAGGTGAGCTTCATCCCACAGTCCAATCCACTACATCTGTCAAACACAAAGGAGCCCAAACACACAACCAGACCTCACCGACTAAACCCGTAAGACAGTTAGCCAGGAGCACCAAGAGTCACAGAGGCCACCCAAGAAACATCAATGTTCCTACTTGAAGTTTACCTAGCTGTGCTTGACAATTGCAGAAGTACACACCAGGGGAAGCACGGTGCTAGAACTATCTGCCAGAGAGCCTTAAATCTTTTTTTTTTTTTTTTTTGTGGTTTAGAAAGCATACCTAATACTACATGGCTTTGATGAACTAGTAGGAATAAGTTACCTCATTGGGGGATATCACAACAGACAGGATGACTCCATTGTCTTCTGCCGTGGCATTAGGCACTGGCACAAACACGGGCTCTGATGGGTAGGATCCTTCCTCCTGCCAAATCTAGCAAGTGCAGTAACATATGGACATGTTTCATTTCATTAACATTTGTCTACTACAGTTAGCAGAGTTGCAAGTTACAGTGCTCCCCACAGAGCTACCCAGGCGTACTCTGTGCCCCGAGGAACCTACAGTTCAACCTTTCAAGTCATTCTTTTGGTTCCTCTACTGTGATGACGGCAGTGTTGTGACAGCACACCCATTGTGCAAGGCACTGTGTAAACAGGCAGTGAAAAGGGTTCCCATTGCTCATTTCGTCCAACAGCTCACACTGGCACAGGTACAGGCTCAGAAAACATCATCATCCTAGCTGGCACAGCCAGCTGCACACCTCCCTCGTGTAGCTCACACTGTGCCCAGGCAGCATGGAGGTGCCTTGCCAGCACGGAGATCTATCAGCACCACCGCCTGAAGGCGCAGCTTCTGCTCTTATTGCAGACAGAGCCACAGCACCCAGTGCTGCGTGGAAGAAGGGTACTCTTACTGCAAAATGAGTATCCAGAGCAGAACGATTAAAAATAGGGCATCTCTTTTTGAGGATTCCTAAATTCCTCTAGGCCCTGGGAAAGTCTCAGATTAACAGCTTAAAAGCTTTGGAGATCATTATTTCCCTGTTTATGGGTGAGACAGCATAAATCCCAGCTTGTGTTTGCAGGTGGGGATATGCTAAAACTTGTTTGTTACCAGTGTTATAGGTGTTCTGGCAAAATGCCTTTGCACCTCCAACAGCCTACGCTACGTGGGTATTTTCTACACTATCTGGTAAGAGATAACTATTTTGGCCTGGAAGAGAGAGACATATGTTACACAACCCTTCCTGTTTCCTCATCTATCTAGAGACCTGGAGTGATATCTTCTGTTTGGTAAGTGTGCTACGTGGGAGATGAAATCAGGAACCTCAT
Organism: Anser brachyrhynchus; assembly: GCF_964034855.1. Classification (NCBI taxonomy): domain Eukaryota; kingdom Metazoa; phylum Chordata; class Aves; order Anseriformes; family Anatidae; genus Anser; species Anser brachyrhynchus. The sequence continues at coordinate 2,304,967 of NC_137718.1, forward strand.
TGCAGACTCGTATTAAAAAAAAAAAAAAAAAAAAAAAGCACTGAAGAACACAATGCCTGGGAGATGACAGAACTTACAGGCCAGTTCAGGGGAATGACTCCTAGTGAACCCTAGAGAACCCTAGTGACTCCTAGAGAACCCTATTTCACCTCACCTTGAAATTCTTGGTCTCCACATCAACCTTCATCAAGGAATCTCCAATGAAATGCCGAAAACCACATCCATAGAAATAACGGTACTTCTTACCACTGTACTGAGAGTAATTAATCTGGGGGAACTCCAAACCCCCAAAGTTTTCAAAACCCTCAGGGTGGAGATTTTCATGCGTGCACCAGACCTAGAAGAAGTATGCATTACAGGAGCATCAGTTTAGCTTTGACTGGGCAGAAGAGCTGACTGGTCCCACCAACCCACTGCACAGCTGTTGCAGCAAATGTTTGAAGAGTCTGACATTGCACGGAAGCAGGTAGGAACACCAAATCTACCTCCCTTATCTGCTTCATTCAAAGAATTGACTCATCTTCACAGGCACTGGAAACTTCAAGGTCAGTCTAATGTAAAAAAATGAAACTGGAGTGAGTCCATGCAGTCCTGCGCCCCTGGCTCAGAAAAAACCCGGCTCCAGCACTCAGGAATGTGATGTACAAGATACACACAGAGACTGCTCCCCTCATAGCAGACAACACATGTTCTATACCACCTAAAGCCACACTATCAGACCGTTCAGAGCGAGAAGCCAAGAACAGTTCTGTGCCCAGGTGACAGCACAGGGGATTTTGTCAATGAAGAACTTCACATTCAACCAATTGTCATAAAGGCTTGTAACCCACTTAGGCATTTTTGGTAAACCACAGTCTGTCCTTGCTCTCTCATATAAGGCAACGTGGTAGGGTTTGTATTAAAACACCAAGCCCCAGCTTAATAATGAAGAAATGTTGCTTGCTTGGTGGACAAGCTCTGAGAAGACAAAAGCACAGGGTAACTTTAATCTCACTACAGCTTATAAACGCAGTTTTGCAAGTCAAATACATACCTTGCCATCCGCATCTTTCACAGCCTTTGCCAGTGTATAAGGCAAAGGGTTCAGATTCTTCCCCACAGGAGCGTCTGAACTCATGTTCAGTGGGAGAACAAAGCGACGGGGGAAAGTTCGGGCTACTGAGTCATAAACCTATTACAAAACCAGAAAGTTACAGTGATGAGTAGAGGAAAGTGGCATTTTGGGCCAAGTGCCCCTTTTTGGAGGAAACCTGAAGTTTTGGACATACATCACCCCCTAAAATCTTTTCCTTCTATTAAATGTTTTACCAGGTTCTGGCAAGGACTCTGCTTGTTGCAGTACTTTACAGTAGAACACAAAAAGGCACAGAAAGAAAACAAGAGTCGTCATTGCTTTCATAACTGGGTATGGAAATCAGCCAGTTATTCTCCAGACACAGCCCTGGAACATATGATGCACGATGTTTTATTCAGATAAAACAGACTTACACTAAACCTTTTTAGAACCTGTCCACATATGTCCCACTGGCTTGTGTGACTTGTGCCCTTCTTGCCCAACCAAGGTCATGAGCTAATGGGGATTACAGAAAAAATGCTCAGCAGCACTGAGCATGCCGAGGGAATACCCCTGTTGGAAACTCGTCTTCTACAGCCCCACGGCTGATCCCACTTTGTGGGAGCACGGAGCACAAAGTGGGAGTCCCTCTTCAGAAGCTTGATGCAAAAGAAAGCACCGAGAAGCTTCCACATTATTTTAAATAATATGAGTCACTCAGGGAAGAAGCGCTTTATAGGTGTATGAACCTCAGGAGGAAAACTGCTTGACTGTCTCAGATCTCTGAGAGACAACAACACGACAGAGAACAGAAGACATTACAGGCACTGGTAGACAACAGAAGAGATCAGAGGGAAGAGCATGAAGGTGCATCAGGGGAGGTTCAGACTGGATATGCGGAAAAGGGTCTTCACTGAGAGGGTGGTTGGGCAGGGATTCTGTGTTGGTGTTTTTCAGTTACTCCAACCTGTAATTCACCAGTTGGACGTGAAACTTCGTATGTTAATTCCGAAACCCTATTTTCAAAGCTTTTGTGTTTCAGGTAGCCACAGAAAACTGATTGGTTGAGGAACTCCACCAAACAAAATACGAGCTAGTCAGCAAACAAAAGCACTAAACATTATTTGGGGAAAATAGACAAATCATGCTCAGGCACGCCTTAGCCTTTGGGTGTAGGGTAATTTTAAGAGTCGATTTTGAGATGACTTGCACTCATGTCTGTGTACAATCTAATCGCTTAGCTACTTGTCAGTTAAATAACGTGGGTATTGGAGCATCTAACGCTGACATATGGACACCTTCAAACGTCAAATTACATCTCTTTTGAGCTCAGAGAAGGCCGAAAAAAAAACTAGAATCTTTTTGCAGAACAAATGCCCATATCAACACTATGCTGTACTTGAATTAATTTTCATTGCATCTTGGGAAAGAACAAACAAACCAGCAAAAATAAAAAAAACAGTAACAACAACAACAACAAAACCAAAGCAAAGCAAAACATCCCTTCAGGGACACAGCTGTACACTTTTAAGATCAGAACTGAATTGCTTTCAGACAGCTCAGACCATAGAGGAAGTTCTGATTTGTCTGAACATGTTGCAGAAATGTTTACCCTCCACCCAATGGGTGGGTTTCCAGTAAACACATCTGCAGTACAAGAAACTCAAGGCAACCCCATTTTTTCCCATCTATGACCTATGTAAAATAATGCGTCTTATGTGGTATTATATAGTCCTTTTGACAGAGCTGGATATAGTAGGTTATGTGTGGGTACATGCTGTTGTCAAGAGAACGTGAAGAACAACGGAGGGATTTCCTGAATATCTATGCTTTGTGATTTACATAATAAAGGTTGGGTTTATGAAGTAATGCCTTTAAATAGCAGGGTTTCTTTTTCTTTTTCTTTTTTCCATGTAAATGTAGGGCAAAATCTCATTTTGCATACTTTCTTAGGGGGAAAAGTATTTCCTTTTATTACATGGGGATATGGAAAATGAGTATCATTAAAAATGAAATTTTAAAAGAAAAGCACATTCTGCCTGTCTGGTGGAGATCTACGTCACACACCAGTCTGTAAAAGTTTCAAGGAAATGCTCCATAGAGATTATCTGCTAAGAGATTTAAAAGGAAAGAAAAATACCAACATATCAATAGATCATAATTTTAGTTTTTCCATATAGTCGTAGTTCCTTTGCCTAGTCTATATCCTCTGCCTTGTGGTCTCCCTGTAACGTTCTCCATTCTACCAGCATGAGTTTTGCTTCAGAAAAGTAACTCCACGAGCATGGGGCCCCAGCAGATCCTAAGCAACACAAATGCAGAGATCTTACCTGATACAGATCTACACCACTCCTCCGCATGTTCTGAAGCTTGTAGGTAGCCAGAGTTTTTCCATCATCCTGGCAGCACAGGTCAAGGACCAGACAACCATGATCTTCAAAGGCATTGATTTGATGGAAAGTAGCAAAGGGTTTACTATACCATTGTCCTGGCAGCACCTACAGTGACCGTAAGAGAGACTGACTTTTCTTCTCTAAATATTGGAGACAAGACTCAGAGACTTGCTCTTCTTGCTCTCACTTCATTCCCACTTATTCCTTAATATTTGTCTTATGCCCTTGAGTTGCTATGGAATGGCTGCTTTAAGCCAGGAAGTAGGCAGACCCAGGTGAAGAAAAGCCAATACAAAGCAGCCCAGGATAGGTCCCTTGCTGTCGTGGGTCCATATGTGCTCCATCCATCCATGAATTATGCTATAGGCATCATTCCCAGGCTCTGCCTGACCCTGTTATATGCAATAGTACTCTATAGGAACCCCAAATTTCTTATTTCTGCCTGTTCTTTTAGGGCTGGCAAAAAGATGAATCAATAGAGCAGAAAATACATGAAGTCACGCCATTTCTAAGAAACCAGCACCTGTGCTTTCAAAGTCTATGCTGCAGTAACTTCTGCACTGATTCATAAAACCATCTGGGGCTGCTACCCAGCTCTTCTCCTGAGATCTAAAGTTCCAGCTACAGTTGCAGAGCTGCTGAAAAGGCCAAGGAGCCACCTACCTCCCCAGTGTGCTTATTCACCACGTGGAAGCGAGTACTGTACTGAGGCTCCCAGTTTATCCCTTCGGAAATGGGCTTCCCACGGAATTTGGAAGTGATAATCCGCATCAGATTCAGCCTGATGGGTTGCTCAATAAAAATGATATAGTTTTCACTCATCCCTGAAAAGGGAGCAAAGGAAGTATCATCAGAGAATTTAGCAAATGAGGCAAAAAAAAATAATCTACGGGCAGAGGGCAGCAAACAGCCCCATCTGCTTCACAGTAGGCAAAATCCACAGAGTATGAGACAGGAAACATTCTTACCAAAGCTGTGATAGTAGGAGGGTTTCATGTTATCCATTGGAACAATGGAGCACAGCACTTTTGCTCCCTCTAACGTGTCACTGCAGTTTGACTTTTGTGGAGGGATCTCAATGATATTGTACCTTGTCCCTGGAAAGGAGAATGGGTATTCAACACCACTGAGATGTGAGACTGTCCACATTCATGAAACTAAAGTCAGATTCTGTTCCTTTCTGTTTCCTTAGTGTACTAGGAATCACAGTCATGTGTAAACTAAGCAGAAAACAAATGAACAAACAACAAAACATTTAGCAAGTCAATAAAACAATCAACAGCAGATGACTACCACAAAAAGATTTTAAAGGCAGTAGAAGGATCTTCTCAGCCTGGTTAACTGCCATCTAGTTTTTCTGTTTGCAATGAATTCCCTATTTTAACCCAGAGTATCCGGTAATAAAAGCACCAGGAAGAAACCAAGTTCGTAGATTATATACCAAAACTGATGAAAACTTTGAACTCTGGCGATGACTGAAGCTCATTTACTAAATCTGAGCACGTGGGCAGCTATGAAGGGCATATCTGAATAATCATCTAAGGTTTAGTCTCTCCAGCTGAAAACAGCATGTGCTGTAATGCCAGATGCTGCTAAAGCCAAAAGGAAATGAAAACAGCAAGAATGAAAAACAAAACTGGGCAACTGCTCAGTGAATTGGAACTAGCCTGAGGTATAATAATAAACAGCAGTGGCTGTCTTCATAGGCCTCAGACATCTGAAGAAGAGGGCTTTCAGCAGTGCCTGCTAGCTCTGAGCAGCCATGCAGATGTAACTAGATCCCAACTTGATGTAATGCTCATGGATTTGAGAAGAAAATATATGCCAGAAAATTCAGGTTCACTGTGAGATAGCCAAGTCACTGTAATAACTTCCATTTTCTTTCCTGTATACACCGTTATAATTCTTATCAAAAGCCAGTTAATGTAAGAGGAAAACGTGTCTAATGTCAAAAATCTTTCAACGACGCTTCAACACTGAATGGGACTTTAAATATCATTCTCCTGTTTTCCATAAAACCTTGGCAGAAAAAGTGGGGAATCCATTGGATATTCACAGGCCAGAGTCAGAAGCATCTGAAACTAATTGCTGAGAGAAGACATTTTTCTGGGGCAGGCTGACACCCTGAAATAAGAACTAACCTGATCTGCCATCATTTTGATACCAAGAAAAACAGCAATTTCAAGGTCTCTAGACACTGAAATTTCTTCAGTAACTGCTCCTTGAAGCAGCAGGAAGCAGCCTGGCCAGCCTGCCCACCGGCCAGGCCTGGTCAGACCCAATCTTACCATGTTTCCCATAGGAATTGCCCATGTTGTATGTCGTCCCATCAGATGCATAATGAGGATGAGCAGTGGCCCCATTCACTGCAACGAATTTACTCCAGTCTACCTGCAAACCCCAGAGATTTTCAGTCAGTGCAGAAGTTTCCTGTTGCTCTCTAGCAAGCCACAGTGTTTCTAAACGTTAGTTTTGGTGAAGTCTGAGGAAGAATAGCTTAGTGACTATGGCCCTACTGTGAGATCTGAATTTAAGCCTTTATTGTGCCCGAAATCTTCCTGAATCCCTGAAAATTAACCATGTTTCTTGGTGCATTCATCCTACCAGTAAAATGGGACTAATAGCAGTAGCCATTTCTCTGGGAGACAGGGACATTACTATGGCCAGAAATGCTGACATTGTGGGAACGTTGTCCACAGGAGCGTTTGGACTAGGACCCCATGTAATAAGCACTGCAGACATGCAAAAAGAGACAGTCACTGCCCACCCCACACCCCACCCACGCCGCACCCCACCCAAAAAATAAATAAATTTTTGAAAGCACATATAGCTAATCGATGGTCATTGTCTCACACACACACACAAAAAAAAAAGTACTCTCCCTTCCTGGGCTGAGCTGTGGTTTAGACTCAGACAGAAGAGGGGATGTGCTGGGAAGGAAGTTTGAAGGAAAAAAGATGGAGGGGGATCAACATATGCATGGAAACATTAAGGCATGGAAGATCTGCTGCTTTTCCAAAAGGTTTTTAAAAATTGCTTTCATGTATCCAGCCTGAGACTTTGAAAGACCCACTTTGAAAAGAGTCCCAGGCCACCAGCAGCTCACAAAACCACACCCTTTTAAGACATCTCGAATCGGAGATTTTAAAAGTGAAGTCATCCCTTCCATTCCTGCATTTAGCCCAAAAATGCCAGTCTACATCTAAAACGCAGCTTATGGGGATTTTTTTTCTTCAAGTGACAGGTTGGCTGAACAGAGCTGAACATTCATACTAAAAATGCCTACACATCTTCTCATCGCTAAATTGTGGTTTGCGAAACAGAAAACAGCAAATCAAACTCTCAATTTCAACACGCAAGTAGCGTGCAATACCTCATAAACAGAGCGTCTTCACGGTGCACAACAGGTCCTGCAGAGACCTGGGGACTGCTGGAATGCCTCCCTCGAGACCTGAGGGTGTGCTGAGACTGCTATCTTACGGTATTAAACAGTACACAGTAACATACAGGGAGGGCAGTTAATACTCAGGAAGGGCAGAATCCTTCTTCAGTCCTTCTCACAGCCCAGAAAATACCCATATCTCCTCTAAAGGAGCCTGCAGGGGGGCACATAGCTCACCCTGCCATCTCACAAGCCACGCACTGCCCTCAAAGACAGCCACGCTCCTGTGAGGCAGTGCAGAGGACATATGGGAAGCCTTCGGCTCTGACTTTCGGTTCTTTTGCTAGCATGGGCAAAAGTGAAGTGGCAGCTACGATTGGACTTTACGTTGGCTTCACCACCCCGTTGCAACAACGAGGTTTTAGGCAAGGCTTTGCAGGTCTGCAGTGTTTAGAGCCGGGGGTGTGTGAAGAGATAAAGGGAACAGATGGGAAGACCGAAGTGACAGTGGAAGAATAGAGATCTGAGATCAGTGATGTTAACTTCTTCCGGTATGCACTTCTATTCTTCATGCACAGGCAAGTACAGACAAGTCCAGACAAGTCCAGACAAGCAGCCAGCTCGGTGGAAAAAGGCCAAACGGAAATGAGTCTACATCTGTCTCTCTCCTGGCCCGCTGCAGTGGGCAGTGACTGAGTGAGAGCTGCCTTGCTGCTAGGTAGATTTCTCAGGGACTCAAGCACACAATGCAGAGATGCTTCTGACTATGGCTTACAGCTGCACCGATCATTTGGTTTGCAATCCGGTTCTTCTGTACCACAAGCCAACCCCCTTAGCCCACCTGCCCACACCTTTTCCTTTGTTTCAAGTGTTTCTGGGTCCACTTTGTACATGAAGGTGTTCTCGCTGCTGACATAGTAGTCTCCTTTATACACAACGTAGCTCACACTGGCATTGTCACTTGGCTCTGAAACAAAACCCAAGCTCGGTTTAAGCTTACATCACATCGAGTTGGACATGTTTAGACAAAGAAACCCATTTGCAGTGACATTGATCCCCCTGTGGTTGATCAGAAATACCTCCCTAATCTACAAAGATACCCAAGAAATTCTCTGCACAAACGAGTTCAGGACAAAAAGCCAAGGACTAGCAGTTGCTGCACATCTTTCTCAGCTCAGTGCTAGATACCAGTAACCTACTGGTGGTGTGTTGTTTCCTGGAACTGAAGGGAATTGATTGCATCAGCAGAAATCTTGAGAAACAGTTGCTGGGGAAAGCTAAAGCATCTTTCACTGAAAGACCCCACACAAAGCTCCACATACTCAACAGTAACACAAAAAAGCAAGGACTCAGGTTGTTGATGAGACAGGTCAGTGACAGTAACATCATTAATAATATAATTTAAAGAATTGAAACTAGCATTGATTTAAAAAGCTATGAAGTGTAAGTTTTTTGAATTGACCTCTTAACTGTATATCTGCAGTGATGGAAGGCTTTTCTACCCAGCAGAGAGTTTTATGTATCTCAACAGCTATTAAATTTGGATGCTTAAGCCTGGTCAGCATTGCCAGTTAAGGTCGCACTGTTCACGTGCACGACAAGGCTCCAGGGTGAGATCCCTCTGTTGCTTCTTACGAGATCTGGAAACCTCCTGCAAAAGAGCTTGAGTTGGACCCAAACAAAGACACTGAGCTGTTCACTTTATACATTCTGGGAAGACGTGTGATTCTACTGACCTCCTAGAGGCTTAAACAGGTTTCGTTTCTCACATCTGCACCAATTGCATCGCTCAGATGTTGTCAAGGAGCAACATAGACAAAACTGTGTTACCTTCAAGTAGGAGGCTCAATTTCTGTTTCACATTTCACTTACCACGTCTTAATTTGCCTTCTTCAAATACACACAAACGTTAACATTCTAGTAAGGGAAGTGTGGAAATGACTCCAGTGAGGCCAGCATAACCTTCATACTTTCATACGCCCTTTGTTTCTGACTTATTTCTTCATATCTCTCTTCCCTTCCTCCCCAGCCAAAATTTTCTCCTCGGACAGCCACATGAGGAGTCCCATGTTTGATTTACACCATTGGAAACACGAGGCGAGACTTGAGGCTACAACTTGGGCTAAGGGGATGGCAGGGATGCTATCTGCGTGACAGAGCTTGGGAAAGGACTGCTTTCTCTTCCCCGTTCTCTTTGAAACTGAATCAGGGAGATGCCCTTTGAGAGCTACACACGCACAGCAGTCAGAGCTGTTCTTGCTACTCCTGCAGGAGGCTGAGACCCACTAGCCAGGTGGCTGAGAAAAGCCAAGGAAAAAAAGATTGCCCTGACTGAGCATTGTGCATACAGAGGACACAGAGCCCAAAGCTGGCATCAGAAAAGCCCATAGGACAGGTCAGAACAAGATCCTTCACCACAGGAAGATAAGAAGCAGAAAGTTGTCACACACACATGCAACAAGCTGCACACTTTAGGTCTGTTCTGGTTTTAGTGGAAGACACTTGTGTTGAAATTAAGCCTATTTCTTTCCTAATTTATGCAGAACTCTATAGGCAATGGTACTTCCATTCCTGTGCAAAACACTCTCTCACCCTAACTTGTATCATCTCCTACACCTTAGTACAGGAAGGGAAGGATTAGCCCACTTACCCTACAAGCTTAGCAAGGCAAGGTGTTTTAAGGGCAAAGCTGTGTCTCAGGGAGAACTGCAGGGTGTAATGCTCATTATCAGACCTGTACAGGGTGTTCTTTGGAAAGAATTCTGTTGGTTATTTACAATAAACTCTGGAATCAAGTGAGACAAAGTGTCACTAAAGCATTAAGCTGAATGTGCATCTCCCAGCTACATCAGACACCGAGTTGTAGTAGTTAGTGTTGTTCCAGGAGGCCATATTCTAAGAAAAATATGGGCTCGGAATAGGCCTCCACCAGACTTCCTCACAGCTCCCTGCAAACCTAACCATGAGCTTCCCAAGAAAGTCTCATAACATTTCCCATGTCTTAGAAACCCTCTTACTTGGCGTATCGAAGCGTGACATGAAGCGCTCAAACACACTCTTGCATGGGTCTGGCATTGCCAGTGTTCCAAATTCTGAGACCACGATGCGGTTGTGCTGCCTGTTAGTGAGGTACGAATTGCTCTGCAGAAACTTGCTCCGGTACGTCACTGTGCCATTCCTCAGCTGGAACTGGTGCAGCAGGGCCATGCCATCAAACCAGTGGTTATACCTACAAGCAGACATAAATAGGAGAACAAGAGTTGGACACTACGTTATGGTCCGCTACACTGTTCCCTCTTGCCTTATCATCTGTGACAAACTCATGTCCAGAGCCCACGAACAAATAAATATGTACAGCCTTGTGATGAGTCTCAACTGAGTGAAACAAATAAAATGTATTTGTGGGTGAGGGTCCTGAAGTTAGGCACTGACTTTCAGAGAGATTGGGCCTCCCTGTATCACATCCGAAAATGGACCTTAGGAATTTCTGAAAATGCTATGTATGGGGGAAATAATTTATGCTAGTAAACCAGCCACTTCGAAGACTTCTGCAAAAGGAAAAGAAATTGTGCATTACTGCACAACAAGAACACAAAACATTACTGAAAGCCCAATCGCACAAGGAGCTTCTTTTAGCTCTCAGCTGTTGGCATGATGTCGTTCTCTCCAAAAGGAGAAATCTGTGAGACAAAGAAATATCTGGAAATATGTGGGTTTGTTTTGTTAAAGAAATCTCTGGAAATAATATCAATCACAAAATCAACCGCAGAATGGCTTCGTCGTATGATCACCTTTGGCTAGTTGCTGCCATTAGCTTTGCAGGAAGAAGAGCAAGGTTCATCGGTTTGCTAGAATGGCAGATCCCAAGCCAAAGCCAGGGGTTGCCTTCTTAAAATGTTTTGATATCTTATTTTTAAAGTGAGATGGACTTGCTTCTAAAGCAACTCACACAATTTGGCACAATCAACTTCAGAAGTTGCGCCCTGGATTTCAGAGAGCTAGCGGGATGGACTTTTGTTAATAAAAAAGGACTGGGAGTGTGTATGTTTTAATCCCCAGCCCTGTTCTGTCATTATACCATTCTGAGTAGGACACAGCCTCTCTGTGACTCAGCTTCTCCACCCTTATTAAGTTAACCACACAGCTATTTCAGAGAGCCCGCTAAGAGTTTCTAGATGAGGGAGCAGCCGTTCTTAAAAGAATGATAACACAAGGATTTCCCCCTCACCTGATTTCAAAAGAAATTACAAGGTGCTCCAACAGTGGCAAGCCATTTGGGGGGGGTCCCTTTTAGGTTTAGCTAATGCTCAGGCCAGAATTATTTGACAAATTCGCCAAACCCAGACTTACTTCTCCTCACCAAACTCAAATCTCCCAGGACCATTCCTCAGCAGACTGCCATTTATCCATTCAGGGATATGTCCTTTGACCTTCGCTGGGATGGGCTGGGGGGTCTCCTCTACTGTCTTCAGTAAGGGCGAGATGCATTGCAAAGTGGGCAAGGTGGTTTGCTCTTTTGATGGGCTGGGCAGGGATCTCTTTAAACCTGCAAAGAAAGCAGTGACAACAAAAAGCAAGTAACTAAGATTTTCACTTGAATGAGCAGACAGTTGCTAGAGCTTGAGTTTGGGTATCTAGGAGAACATTCAGCATCCTGCAAGAAGCCAGTCTGTACCAGATACTCGAACTAAAGCTCTGCTCCCATAATACCCCACACATCAACAGAGAGACGAAAATCCAGTGGAGTTAACTTTACCTAGTTAATCCATTAGAGACACCTGTTCTGCAGTCAAAAGGAGGTAAAAAAATGGGCCGTTTTCTTAGGGTTTTTCTTCTGTCCCGTGACTAGTGGTTGACCATCAAGCTTTATAGCCATTATTGATGTTGCTGTATGCCCAGATTTTATCCTTTTTTTATTTGTGAAATGAGAAAAGTGTTTTGTAAAGTCCTTGACTGCAAAGGCTTTTGTATGTGTAAAACATGCGTAGGAAAGCAAGGCCAATACAGCACGGAGCAAACAGCATAGAAGACGGAGGACAAGGACTAGCAGCATCTATTGCTTTGAGGTTTGGAACATGATAATTAAAGGTATGGTTCACTTCAGCTCCATGCCAGCAGACTGGATGCAAGGATTACTATGTATAGCCTCTATGCTTTACTATGCCATCATGGCCATATTCTCTGGCATTAACAGCTGTGAACTAATTCTGTATTAAAAGAATTGCTCCCTGCTTGCTTACAGATGAAGTCGCTTACAGATGAAGTCACCAGTGCAGCAGCATACAATTTAACAGAAAGGCTTATCCAGGTCCAATCATGTTCAATACTGCTTCAGACACCTCCATCTAGGAATTCATCTGAGCTGAATTTAACCAAGGGTTGCTGAAACAGTGCTGAAAAACTATGCTATGAGGTTCTTCACAGCAAGCAACAGCATTGTTTGCAGCTAAAGGTAATGCATGATTTTCCTAATGCTGGCCATTTCACAGTGAAGAAATTTTATACTACTAGTATTCCTTTCAACCTGAATAGTTAGCCAAAATTCAAGATCTCCCAACACTGAAATTTAGAGAAGGGGATACATCATGGCATTAGGTTCCTTAAAAACAATGAGCTATTCTTAAACAAAACTTTAAAACATCCTCCACTGAATTTAAAAAAAAAAAAAAAGTCTTTCTACCCATAGTACAAAGGCTTTTTCAAGAGAAAGACAAAAAAAAAAAACCAACAAGGCAGCTCACTAAAAAGAACATCCCAGAGAACACCTCAGAGGATTCCCAGTGCTCTACTGTAAATCCAGGCAAGCCATAGCTTGCTACACAAACAACAAAATAATAGTTACAAGCATGAATTCAAAGAACCCCAAATCTTGGAAGAATACAGGCTATCAAACACAGGTTGTCATGTTTTCTCTCTACACTGCACACGGAGGACTTTGCCAAGTTGGCAGCATTTGAAATGCAATAAACCAGAAGCTCAGACTACTGAAAGGACTATTGAAAAAGAAAAAGACTATTGAAAGGTACACAGGTCAGTTCTCAAACTCACCAGGACAATCCGATTTCAGAAGCTCAAGAAGGTAATCACTAGCTTTTCCCCCTGCAGACCTCCCCCCTCCCTGCCAAAAAAAAGAAAAAGAAAAAAAAAAAAAAGGAAGTGATGAAGAACACACATGAAACTGAGCTGAAATACACTGACGGGGCAGGACAAAGCAGATTAAACAGATTTACCTGCAAGGATATAAGCAATAGGAGGAAAAGATCATTTCTGATGTAGTCCCTTTTTTGCACGTTGGCTGCAATATCTCCCCTTACTAGGAGAAAAGCATCAATGAAGCGTGAAGAGAAGGGAATGCTGTGTGCTAACAGCACACAGTTATTAGCTCCAGTAGCCTGGCTTGCAAAGCCTCATCAACACAAGGATTGTTTTGGCAATCCATTTAGCTGCAAAGGGGGATTTATCTAGAAAGTGTCCAGGCTGTCGCTTTCCCTCCCGGTGCTACCACCTCCTCGTCTAGCACAGGCTCCATTTCCACAGGTCGGTGGAGTTGCTCTGCTGCCCTGCTCCATCCTCACCATTAGGCTATTTAGCCCTGAACTAAACCAGAACCGATGAAGATTTAGGTACAAGTGAAACACTGATAAACAGGGACAGCCTGGCATACAGAAATCCATTCCTGAACCAGTTCTAGGACAGCCAAAACCAAACACTAAACAGATTCCAGTCAGATAATCAAACTCCTCCTGAATTTTGAGGTAGCGATTTGTTCTGGTTATACCACTCTCTTTCACCACCGCAGATGCTTGTTCTAGCCTACCTTCTTCAATCCAAGTAAGTGAATTTACACAGGTTGCACAATTTATCCGTGAGCCTCTGAAACCACATATTCACACATACAGAGGAAACGTGCTGTTTCAGAGCAGGAGATTATCTGCATAAGAACTGTGTTGGCACACAGCATTTGCCTGAGCTTGCTTCTTTAGGACAGCTTGAGACGGAATGGGTGTTAGGCATGCAGGAAATTGAATTGCAAGATCCCTTCAATGTAGTTCTCTGGCTTGTCAATCCTCAAATCCTTCTTTAGATCTCTAATATGGTAAGTCAGCTAGATAAAGAATTCAGGCTGCAGGGCTAAAGCAATTAACCTCAAACCACCAACATCCTCTCCCTCTTAAAATTCAATTAAGTTCTGATTAAATCCTATGTGAAGCACTCAATCTGATCCCAACATGAGTGCTCCATAGTATTTCCTTATATAAGGAACAGAAGGCTTTTCATATCAACTGATACTTGATTTAGTGACTGCCATCAGTATTTGCAGAAATACAGCTTCAATAGGTTGAGAGAAAATTTGTGAAGATGTACGATATGTAAAAATAAAAATAAAATAAAAAAAAATGAGAGCAACATGTTCCTAAAGAGAGATTTTTTCATCTAAGCAGAAGCAACAATGGCATAACCAAGGATGGAGCAACAGAAAAAGATACTGGTGAGCAGCATTATTACATATGGAAATTTAGGAAGATATACTTCACAAATAAGGCTGAACAGGACTGCCAAACACCTCCTTGGTCATCTCTCATCCCAGTTGCTGTCCCAGAAAGTTCTATCTGAGGTCTGTCTTAAAAGTTACTGTGTTTCCTGGCTCTTAAGCTCTGTTTGGAAGACTGCTTTAGAACCCACTGCCCAGGTGATAAGAAAAATGCTATGAATTTACAGAAAGAAGTTATTAATAGGACAGATCATCGTCCTCATTATTCTGTCAGCACTGTCAGGTGGCTTTGGTATTTCTCCCTCTCGTGTGTTTATCACATATTGTATTTAGAGAGAGCAATTATATCGCTTCCTAAGCTAAGCAAACAACGTTCTTTTAGCTTTCCTTCTCCTATTTCAAACTTGTCATTTACATGATTCGTAGTAGTCCTTCTTGAAACCTCATCTGGTTAGAATTCATCTTTCTTGACCTTGGATAGACCCAACTGTTTGAGAGATTTCTAGAAAGCGTCTGAGAACAGGCCATATACAACAAGAACATGTACGTTATTGCCCTGTACGATCAGACCACGGAGAAAACAAGCACAGCAAGATCATGTAGTATCTTTCCTTCTGGGAACTAATCAAAGGAGATGAAGATCCTGATAGTAACGCATGCTAAATGCAAATAAGTCATGATGTCCAGAGGAATCAGAACAGAAGTTTTCAGAAACATAAATCATTCTAGGAAATTTCTGAAAAGGAGGGAACAAAAAGGGGGGGGTCAGGAAGGAAGCAAGTTTGCTCTGCTAAGTTGGTTATGAAAAGATTCAGGACAAGAAACAAAAGACAAAAATAAGCAATTACCTCCACTACATTCAGCACAACACAAAAAAAAAGTCTCTTTCAGTTGCATTATGTAAGCCACCTCATTATTACTGACCCCTGGTCAGATCTAGGAACAAGAAGGTTGTCTGGAGATTTCCTCAGTGACCATCACCTACAAAACAATGCAACATTTAAGCACCTTGAGTGGGCAGCTGGATGGGTGCTTCTTTGAAGGGACTTAATGCAACCTACCTTCTGTTTCTTTCCTTTTGTGATGTATCATTATTTTACAACATACTGAGACTTGATCAGTAGCAGAAAACAATGCCACAGACTAATTAGCATGTGGAGCAAGACCAGAAGGACTTAGTACAACACATTTCTCCTTGTCAGCACTGGAAAGGCTGGTATTCATTCAAAGAAAACAAAACAAGCTGCTACAATACCTACGGCAAGACAGTACAGCACAATACAATACAAAACAAGTACTTTAAAGGATCTTGATTTGTTGCTAATCTGTAAGTCACTACAGCAAAAAAAAACAAAACACACACAAAAACACAAATCCACACCTGCCTAGCCTATGTTTCTTCCCTATTAAAAATAAATCTGAATAAACCCCACCTGATTAAAGTCTACCCTCCAGATTTAATCATAGCTTAATATTAAAAACTGCTCCTATTCTGAAATGCACTGAGCAGATGGAGTACAAACACTTCCTATTTGAAAGCACTGTTCATGAGCTATTATTATAAAGGCATATTGCCATCAGATAGGGTCACTCCTAAATGTTTAACTTCAATGCTCTAAATGTTTAACATCTAGCTACCCAAAAGGACACGAATCTCTGTAAAAGACAAAAGACGGACTGTTTTTTAATGTTGAGCAACAGTTAACTGAAGTAACTGACTCTGCTAGCACTAAGAAACAGCTTTTTGTGTGCCCTTTAAAAGACAAACCCACAGTTGTTCAGGCTACAGACCAAGATGGGAGAACTTGAATAAGCAACAAATCAAAGGCACTAAATTCTCAGTGGGACTTCATATACTTGTTTGAGCATAATACCTGCAAAACAGTGCCAGATTTCAATCTGCCAGCTCAAAGATCTTTTTTTCTGAACTCAAATTTCCATGTTACTTCGAACCCTTAAAAACAGGATTAGTGTCCAAACTTAATTTGGCACATCAGAGCAGAGGCAGAGCCAAATACAGCATTGTACTTTTTCCTCAGATATTTCCCAAAGACTGTAAGCTATTTCTGCATAATTATCACAGCCTATCATTTTCATGTGCTGTTTCCATTCAACTAGAAGTGTGCCACAATTTCTCTGCCTGTCACAAACTGACATTCTATCATGGATTATTTACATCCAGAAGCTGTGGAACCAAGGACAAGGATCTTAAAAAAAAAAAAAAAAAAAAAAGGTTTCTATACATTAAGTAACCCATGTGTTTTGGGTAGAGCAGCAATGAATCAGACAATAAATTACACCTGAACAGTGCTGGTTGGGTCAGAAAATCTTAATAGTGGACAGAAAATGTTTGCTAGCTGTGAAATTGAAATCACATTGGATATAGCAAACCCACTTTTATTTTAACCTACATATTTATATCCAAAGCACAGAGGCATTTGTCTCCACATGCAACTGCATAGTCTGACTCAGAAAGACATGTAGGACCAGACCGAATGGCAGACCAGTAAAAAGAATGCCCACAGTTGGGATTCCTCAAGCAGAGGAACTCTAGCTCCCTGAGGTCTCACAGAATAAAGAATAACAGCTGATCTGGAAATCTTCTGGCGCAAAATGTGGGCCTTGTTATCATCCCTGTAAATTACAGATTGGAACAATAAGGCAAGCAAAATAGCTTTCTCCTTCCAATCTGCCACAGAATCATCTAGGTTGGAAGAGACCTCCAAGATCACCGAGTCCAACCTCTGACTCAACACTAGCAAGCCCTCCACTAAACCATATCACTAAGCTCAAAATCTAAATGTCTTTTAAAGCTCTCCAGGCATGGTGACTCAACCACTTCCCTGGGCAGCCCATCCCAATGCCTAACAACCCTTTCAGTAAAGAAGTTCTTCCTAATATCCAACCTAAACCTCCCCTGGCGCAACTTTAGCCCATTCCCCCTTGTCCTGTCACCAGGCATGTGGGAGAACAGACCAACCCCCACCTCTTTACAGCCTCCTTTAAGGTACCTATAGAGAGCGATAAGGTCTCCCCTGAGCCTCCTCTTCTCCAGGCTGAACAACCCCAGCTCCCTCAGCCACTCCTCGTAAGACTTGTTCTCCAGACCCCTCACCAGCTCCATCGCCCTTCTCTGGACTCGCTCGAGCACCTCCATGTCCTTCTTGTAGCGAGGGGCCCAAAACTGGACACAGTACTCGAGGTGCGGCCTCACCAGAGCTGAGTACAGGGGACAATCACCTCCCTAGACCTGCTGGCCACACTGCTTCTTATACAAGCCAGGATGCTGTTGGCCTTCTTGGCCACCTGAGCACACTGCTGGCTCATATTCAGCCGACTATCAGCCACTACTCCCAGGTCCTTCTCTGCCAGGCAGCTTTCCAACCACTCATCTCCCAGCCCGTAGCGCTGCTTGGGGTTGTTGTGCCCCAGGTGCTGGACCCAGCACTGTGGGAAGCGGTGTCAAAAGCCTTACTGAAGTCAAGGTAGATCACATCCACAGCCTTTCCCTCATCCACCAAGTGCATCACTTTGTTATAGAAGGAGATCAGGTTCGTCAAGCAGGACTTGCCTTTCATAAACCCAACCCACCCCACATCAAAAGGAGCTGATGCTGCTGTAGCTATTGATTTCCAGCCTCTGCCAATGCTGAATCACCAGGGCTGACACTCAGCTCACCAGTGTCCCACACTGATTACTGAAGTTCTTGCACTTGCCTTGCGTCTGCTGGGAAGTCCCCATACGTGACTCCTCGTTCCGTCTAGCCTGTAGGTTTCCCATTGTCAGGGACTCAGCCACCCACTTCCTTGCTAACAGGCAAAGAAGAACATAAAAGAAGTAATAGAAAACACGGGGGAAAAGAAATGGTGAAAAGTAGGGGAGAAAGACATGTCAAGGAGAGGTAAGGCAGAAGAGCAACTGTGAACTGTGCATATACTTGCATATGAAATACTTGTTGATTCCCTAAAGACACCTATAGAAATAAATACTTATAAATACTATACTTCAGGGGTCTTTTTTTTTTTTCGATGACATAAAGGAAGTGTAATAATTTCTTTCTTCAGTACTGATTTACATAGTCCAGTCCTTGGAACACTTTCTCTAGAAAGACACCATGAACAAGGAGAGAGAGCAACTTTGGCCAGTCATGGAAAATATAACAGATGGAACAAACTTAATTCGCACTTTTTTCCTGATATTATCACTTTTTCACTCAAATGCTTGAACAAAGTAATCCTGGGGAGAGAAGGGGAGGGGTTCTGTCTCATCATTCAACATTCTTACCTTCTAGCTAAGTTGAGATAATACTATATCAGCAAGCCTTTCCAAAAAGACCTTACTAAAAGTCAGTGAAAAATTGTAATTTCCAAAAAGATAAAAGAAATGAGGCAAGGAAAATTTCAGGCTTTTCATGTTAATCAGATAATCAAATAGAAAAACCACAAATCTTTACATTCCTATGCAGTCCAGTTTCAAACATAATGAAAGAAGCAGGGTTCAGGAGAATTTAGCAAAGAACCCCAATATAAACTAGATTCTACAGTCATTGCAATCTGCTGGCAGAACAAAAGAACATCATAAATGTACGCATATATAGGCTTTATTTACAGCAGAAAAGTACTTTATCATGCCCTGAAATGCTAACACCGTATGTTATTCTACATAAAATTCCCAAAGCTAGATTTTCTATTTGGTCATTTAGTTTGCATTAATTGGACTCCAAATTCTTTTCTCTTCCATCTCACAGATGCTGCTGGCAATATGCCTCACACCAAATTATTTACACGTGCAGTGGAAAAAAAATCTCCTGGACTGTTCCTAAACTTGCATCCATGGACGACGTGCACTGGTGGCACACAAAGGCAGATCGGAGAACCTTTCCAAGCTGTGGGAACCAACCCTTTTATTCTAAGGGGGGAGGAAAACCATCATAAATAAAAACAAATAGGAAAGGAGAGATTCTGGTGAACTGACCTGAATTGTATTATTTTCCTATTTTATGCTGGCAGATCTCCCTCTCTTAGTCAGAACAAAAGACAGATTGAATTGTGTAATGACGGCACAAACTGCAGAGTGCTGTGGCGAGGCAAAATCCCATGGCACAATTTCCCACTTGTACGTTCAAATTAAAGCTCCAGTAATGTCACAGCCCTAAGCAATCCTCTCCCTCTCACAACCCACTTACACATCTCACAGCAGCCTCCCTTGCGGAGAGAATCTGCTGCCTACTGGCTTTCCAGCTCTAAACCATCCGTATCTGCTAATAATCCGAGAGAATCTGTGCAGTGTACTTGCCTCTCCCGCTTACCTTTCCTGTAAATAATGGAATGCTGGCTCCCAACAAACGTTTTGAATTTGCTTAGTTACTAATTCCTGATCGTTAGAAATAAGCTTGCTCTACCGACCGACCTGTGCTAGCAGCAGCACTTAACAGCAGGTCGACAGAAAACCCCTTCCAAGATGATGGGATAGGATTTGTTTGTTTATGCATTTTACCTGGAACAAATTGCATCAGGGAGGAGAGGAAATGCAGCAAGTTAGCGAGCAGGATGCTGACGGCCGACAACAGGATTTTGGAAAACATTTTCTGCTCCGAAGGCATCAGGTCGGAGATGGTCTGGAAGGGCACCGCTGCCAGGACGAGCAGCGTGCAGCAGAGCACTGGTGGCTGCGGAGAGCTGCTTCAGAATAAGAGCCAGCAGGGAGGCTGCCAGCAGCAGCAGCAGCAGGAGCAGGGCAGCGGCAGCAGCGCGGCAGCCTCGGGCCCCTGCCCGGCCAGGGAAGCGAGCATCTCCCGGCGGGGGGCACGGCCTGCGGCGTCACACCGGGGGGGAGCCTCTCCCCTTGCCCTGGGGACGCAGGGAGCAAGTGGCGACCATTTGGCACATGCACTGCGATGACTGTGGCTGTTTCTTTTTATCAAGTGGCTCCCAGAAGCTGTCCCTCGGTGGAGAGCGAGGCAGCATACGCAGCACTCAAGGTAACCCATCCCACTGTCCTTAAGATGGGACAGATTATTACTCATCCTAAATCTTCTGTTGCAAATTAAGCTGATTTCTTCTCGTCCTTTCTACAAGACACAGCAAACACCTGATTACTGTCCTTTTTATAACTTATGCTATCATGCCTTCCCGTTTTCTGCTTTCTCTAAATTTAACTCCAGCCTTTCCTAACAGATCACGCTTTCTTTGTCCTTTATTATTCCTGTTTCCCACTCTGGACTGCCCGCTGTTTTTAATTCTCCAGCTAAGAGCTAACCAGCACGGAGTAAGGCAGAACTATGCTTTTGTCTTATCTGCTAACTTTAGTTAACACATCTCAGCTTCTTTTTCCCCACACATCATACTGACTATAGCCAGTGCTCTGCTGTGTAAGTAGCACACAATCCCCCTTGCTAAGCTTAGTGTTTTTCTCCCCCCTTTTTTTATTTTTTTTTAATTGATCTTGATTTCATGTCAGTCCTCCATCTGATTGAGATGACAGTGAATTTTCAATGTACATTACCGATAGCATCTGCAACCCTGCATAGTTTGCTGACACTTGAAAATTAACTGTATTCTCTAATGTCATCCTTCTAAATCATTCAGGATAATATGGAATAGGCCAGGTTAGAAGCAGATCCCTTTAGGATGCCAGCTAAACTGAACTTTCAGGAAAAGTGAGAATGATTCCTTTGATTGACTTTTTAGCTGATTCATATAGCCCCTACTTGCTGACTGTTCTTATCTATACATATATATCATGCACAACACTGGCAGTTACCTTATATCAAGGTATACCCCACCTATCATTTTTCTATATCTATTAAGTTTGCTACTCCAATCAAAGTGTTTGTTTGTTTTTATGGACTGCTGCTTTTGAAGTGATTAAGAAATTTGGTACAGAATCTCCGCAGGATGAGAGTTGGACAGATCGATCTCTGATTCTTTGTCCTCATTTTTCCAGCTATTCACCCTGATAATGTAAGAGACTCTGGTCTTTCCTAGTACTGCCTTCATCAGGTTTTCAAAGACAATTCAAAGAAAAACCTAGAGGTTTTTTAGATTAGCAAAATTGAATTTTCTACATGTTCTACGCTGAATTTCATATGCCTTAAATACATCTATTACCTATTCAATCTTGTATTTTTCTATTATGATCCAGGTACCTACATCTATGCTGTTTCAAGGCAGTTTCATTTTAAGTGAAAAGTCAAAAATAACCTTTCCTGGGTAAAGATGATTCATCCCTGAATACCTCAGCCACATCTGCATTATTTGTTGTTCTCCATTTCAGCTTCTAGATAATAGCAGAGCAACAAGGTAAACTGAATACTAGTTTTTCATCACTTACAATTTCTGGATTCTGAAGGTACTCACAGCAAGCTCAGAAATGCAAGAGAATCACCGTCGAAAATCCCCGTGACTTCAAGAGAGTCAGAACTTTGCCTCAGATGCTTCCACAATTTCTAGAAAATCCATTTATATTCTGTTACTGATCTGTCATCTTAGACCTTCTTGGTAATTTACTAAGGCACTGCAGCTTAAACAACAGGGGGAGAAGCTTAAAGAAAACGTAGTTACCAGCTGAGCTTTGCTGATCAGATTTGGCAGCTTTAAAGCCAATTAATTTTCAGTTCAAACCTCCTTCAGTAAAACTGGAAAGCGGATAGTGATGGGAGAGGTGCCAGGAGGACTCCATATGAAGCTCATTCCTCAGAGACAAAATGAACTTTTAGCTTCATTTCAGAAGATGAGAGTAAGAAAACTTTGTTTTTTCTCCCAATAAATACTGAAATACCCCAGAGAAACAATAAGCACAGAAACATCACTATCAATGTAGGCAAACAGGAAAACACCAAAATTATGTTTTGTAATGGTTTAGAAGAAGATAAACCATGTATGAGTATTCCCATATAAACAGATATTGAATGGCACACAGGAGGGCAAAAAACCTTGTTTATATTTTTAAAGTAATTATAAAAGAATCCCTTTTAAACAGGAAGAGAATTATATACAAAAGCAAGCAGTAAGTGTCTATTTCCACTGCTGAAACATTTCAGCTTCAAAAGAGAAGAGAGATTTCTTTTCAATAGATACATCAAGCTTCCTGAATTTACCATTTCAAGCTAGAACTCTATAAAACTACATATTTTATTTATTTTACTTGGTTAGTGGTTCTTTTTATATATTCTTACATAGATTTGTGCAGCAAAAAACAGAAGTTTTGTTGCTCATAGCAATTCAGTAATTAGTTTTAAAAACGTCAGTTTCAAAATCATACAAAGCTTTGAATGACTGCCTTTTAATAAGTGTAGTGACACTGTTCACAAGTTCACCTAGTCTACTGTAGCCATGCCTAGCGAATTTACTTTTAATGTCTCTTCAGACTCTAAAATCCTTTTACTACGACAGAAATCCCACCACAAATTATACCACATTACAAACAAGCAGTGTAACTTAATGAAAACCAATTGTAGAAGTCACTGTAGAAAAAGCAAGTCATCTTTGAGAGAGGTATGTTGAATTTAACTGCACTTGAATGTCAGATTTAAGCAGTTCTCCATTCTAAGAGGTGCAGATTGACTAGTTTTATTGGATTTTATGAAGTTTTTAAATGGAGCAGACCACTACAAGAGTAACAGTACATATCTGTGCTCTTTTGAACCCCTAAGGGAACAAACTTGCACTATGTGATCCAACGGGACTTTTGAGTTGTGCATCTTATTAATACTTGATACTAGAGCTTTACAGCTTATATATATTAGCCATGTAAACTAAATCTAATGATCTGAATCCAGCTGATCTAAAAAAGTTGCACAATTTTCCTAAGCACAAACAGATAAAACGCAGCAAGCCTCTTTTGAATTTGACAAAACAGACAGATATTTAACAGTCATGAAAGTTGCAATAATTTTATTTAAATGCTTATATAAAAGTTACTTCAGGTAGATTTTCAAATTCAAACACTTCACAGATGACAATTTTAAACTCCACCTTTAATAATTTTTGTTTAGATAATCAATTATTCTAGAGACACCGAGTACAATATTCTAGAAAATTTACCTTCCAAAAACTTATTTTTTTCTCCCACTTTCTTGCATTTAAACAGAATTGCAGAGACCGATTACAAAACTACCAGTCTAGTAAAATATGATGTATACTAGTGGTGAGATTTTTAAAAGTCTTTAAATGCTAAATATGCAGATAGTCATCTTATGGGATTTTAAGAAATTCCTAAGCGTGTAAGGTGCTTACATGCATAGGCACTTCGAAAATCCTACTAAGTCCATATCTGCATCTTTAGATACCTTGGAAAATCTCTTCCTAGGTGTCCAGTTTCTCTCATTTGTTTTAATTTGATTATTAGTATTAGCTTGACAGACATCACATTCAATCGGGACTTGTATCTACCTTCCTTTCCGCCTTTTAAGTCCGAAAAGATTTAAAGAGAAAATTAACACACAGCACTAAGAGAAAGAGATATTTATCTATCTTATGCTAGCAACAGGATTATCTAGCACTTTTCTTTATTACACTGGCCTCACAATTAGTACAAATAATGCTTTATATATTTTATGTTTCATCTTTTAACTGAATGAAAAGACAAATTGCTCAAAACCTCTATAATCACCCTTAAATAAACTGGATATACAGCAAACAGTATTGATGTATCAAAATAATAACAGTAATAAAAGAACTGTGTAATTCAAGATAGAGGTAACATTATCTTTCATTTATTGATATTACCAGCAAAGTTTTGATTATACGCTTGTATGATTATATTAAAATGGCCTTTTTTCATTTGAAAAGCTGTAGGTATTGAAATATATATTCAAATTAAGACTTTATACTTCTTTATACATTTCCCAAAGTAATACTCTTAATAGAACACTCCTGTTTCTAAGCTGATCTCTTCAATCTATTTATGCTCAGAGACAAAAATAAAATTTCAGATACATTCTACTACAATTTTAGCATCAAAATTTAGTTTTCTAAGAATGGAAGTACAGGGACAGCCTACACACTGGGTCAACAAGAAAAGATGTTCTAATCTGTAGAATCCCTTGGAGTGGTAGGATTTAAAAGGGATATTTAGTGCTATGTTTACTGTCACTACCCTATATATTGCATATGCTTACTTATTTAAAAAATAAGATGCTGTTTAAATTGTTGAAAGTTTCCTGAATTAGAAATACTTACAGAAGATATTTATGAAACATTCATCATCACATTCACCATGGTTTTTACAAAGGTTTTGCTCTGTATTTCTGCAGTCTAACAGACTCCATTCAGCTTTGCAGAGTATTTGCAATCACAGTGAATCTCTGTTTCAGACTCTCCCTTTTCTGTTTTAAGTGGTTTTCTAGGGTCCTTGCTTCTTTCAGGATTCCATCAAGTTCTTGGACATAAGAAGCATCCATTGCTGCTCTCTCACTTAATTGAAAACAAAACAAAATAAAAACGACCCACAACTGATGTTAAAATCAATACTATAGCCAGTAACTTTCTCACTACTCACAACTGCTTTTATGCTTTACTTAAGTGTGCTGTCTACCAATAATCAGTTTCTGACCAATTTATTTCTGTTCTCTATTGTAACAGAGAAAAGCACTTTTATTTCAAGATCTATGGTTTATAATTTTCAGCATTTGTTTTTAAATACAGCCACCGTAATCAATCATACCAAGAAAAGTTAGAAAGAAGTGCTGTATAAATAGGACAAAGTTAACTTGCCTTAAAATGTGGGCATATTTTGATAACAAGTTCTTAATTTCTTTGTTCATCTCTGTTAAAAGGAAAAAGTAATTTTATTTTAACAGTTGAATGAATCTTCATCTCAACATCCCATTAATTAATTCAGTAGTTACTTTCAGTATATTTAATACATCACCATTTAAAACCTCTTCCAGTGGTTCAGGTTTGTAGAGGGACTGTGATCCCTCAGAAAAAGACACGTCTGTTTTGTCAGTGGAGGACAACTGAGGATTCTCTGTAGCTTCATTCTAGTAAATCAAATAAATAAATAAATAAATAAAAATACAGATTCTAGGACTTGAAACGTGCTCAGCACAAATCAAATTTAATTGAAAATAGCAAAAAGTTTCAAAAAGATCTCAACCGTTTTCACAGAAAGCCAAGTGCTGGCACCTGTGCCAACACCCTCTGTTAGGAGCAGGCACGGCATGACCGCACTAGGGGAGTGGCTGGGAAATGCTAAGATTTTTGCCTCTATCAGTAAAAGCTGGTGCACTTCAGCAGTTCACTCAGGGGCCCTGCATAACCACGTTGCAGTGCACACCCCATTTTGTTGATCTTAAAAGAGTCGGAGAAGTCTTGCAGGCTCCTCACAGAAGTCATCCTTGTTCCCCTGTCAGCAGAGAGGACAGAGCACCTTGTGTGAGGGACCGCGGAGAGCCATGGGGCTCTCTGCCCCTCTCTGTGACAGGAACTCGCAGCAACGCCAGAGCAGCAGCCGCAACATGCCGCGCTCCACTGAATCATAGAATGAACTGGGTTGGAAGGGACCTCAGATATCATCTAGTTCCAACCACCCTGCCATTTTCAGGGACACCGCCCACTAGATCAGGTTGCCCCGGGCCCCATCCAGCCTGGCCTTGAACACCTCCAGGGATAGGGCATCCACAACCCCTCTGGGCAACCTGTTCCAGTGCCTCACCACCCTCTGAGTGAAGAATTTCCTCCTAACATGTAATCTAAATCTCCCCTCTTTGAGTTTAAAACCATTCCCCCTCATCCTGTCATTATCTGATTGAGCAAAGAGTAGCTCTTCATCTTTTTTTAAGCCCCCTTTAAGTACTGAAAAGCTGCAACGAGGTCACCCGGGAGCCTTCTCTTCTGTAGGCTGAACATCCCCATTTCCAGTGAGCTCATCCCCCACTGGGGCTGCAAGGGAGAGACCCTTCCTCACACAGAATTGCTCACCTCCATCTCTTTTTTACGCTTACTTCTATTTTCATCAGATTTTTGTGTGTTGCTTGTCATTGTTACCTGATTAGAAGGAAAAAAAAAAAAAAAAGAAGTACAACGTTCAGATTTTGCGAGCAGTTACTGGGTGTGACTGGGAAATAAACCTGCACAGACACCTGACAAATGCGTGACCAACACCACTGCGACCACTTTACAAACAGCACCCCGACTACAGCCCTGAGAGGGCTCCGCGTCCCGGGGCGGGCAGCGGGGGCTTCGTCAGGGAGTTGCCGCCCCCCCCCCCCCCCCGCCCCCGAGCTCCCCTCAGGGCGGCTCCGGGGCCTGGCGGCCGTTGGCGGCCCTTAACGGCCGTCGCGAAATGGCGGCGGCTGAGAGGAGGAGAAGGGGGGCTGGCTCCTCAGGCGAGAAGAAGCCGTGCCACCGGCTCAGGTGGCCGAGGGAGGGGTGTCACAGCCCGGCCACACGCCTGGGTTATCCCCTGGGCTCACCCGTAGGCACCGGGTGGTTGTGCCAGGCACTGGGACGGTGCTGGCTTTGTCTGTCACAGGTGGCATGGCAGTCTGAAGCAGGGGCCGCTTGCGGGTGACTAGGCCAGATGGACCCACTTCAAAAATTTGGAAGAACCCGCAAACGCGTAAATCTGAGCGATTACATCAGACTTATAAGACTAGACTACTTCCAAGACAAACGAGTCTTTTCTAGAAAATGGAAAGAAACATTGCATTTTCCTTACACTGTAGGTAAACTATGCACGGTTTCATTAGGAAGCGTCTGAGTCAGATGGTGCTGTGAGGTGGCTGGTTTACAGCAGCGAGAGGCTGGCCACCGCGATCCGGGAAATCTTCTTCAGCATTACACCTCATGTTCTTAGCCCAAAATGTTCAACACCATTCTGCTACTGCCTTCCTAAAGCTCAGGTCAATGAGCTACAACCAAGAAAATAGTCACACAATGTGAAGTTACGTTGGAGTACAGGGGACTTTTCATACATCTTTCGTTTCTGGTTAAGAGAACAGATCTTAACCTTACACGTTTTATCCATATATCCTCTGAAAGTCAGAACTCGGGGTAAGAAGTGAAACTGCTGAAAGAACAAGAACTAAGCACTTCCTCAAAATAGAAGCAATATTCAATTCACTGTCATGGCCCACTTTGTGAAACTCTCCGAAAATGTTGAAGAATGCTATCTAACATTATAAAATAGATACAAAATAAATATGTTAATTAAATATTAAGTTGTCATTAATATATTAACATTTCTATTAACAGACCACCTGACTTAAAATAAGTGAACTATGTGTTTTTGGTTTTTTTAACCACTTTCAGTATCTTATGGATGTGACAGTCTATGGAAAGAGGTCAGACAAAAAAAAGAAAGAAAAGAAATCTAAGCAATTACTATAAAAGTAGTTCCAGTTCCCTTAAAATTAGAGATATTAAAATAGCAGGAGAAATGAAAGCTTAAAATAAAAACGATTGTTATGAGTTAGACCCTAGTCCTTAAAAATGCATATATGTAAAGACTAAGAGGAAAAAAAACTCCAATTTGCTAAATGACCTAACTGAATTTTTACAATCTGAAAGGTTGAAACAAAAGACCAATTTTGGTTAATACAAAATTAACAATATTGGCTGACTGGCACCGTTTTTTTGGTGCTTTTGCACAACCTTCTGTACCAAGTACAATATTATTTAGTGTTTCACTAGTGATCTGCATGTAAATTTTAACTTAATAATGAAAAAATGCAAAAGAATAAATAATGATTACAACATTAATTTTATATATACGTTAATGAAACAAAAAGTTAGGTATCTGGGAAAGAGAGACACAAGCAGTATCACCCAAATGGGGGGCTTTCCTGAAAAAAAGCTCTGGTTTCTGAATCATTAAAAATCAGTTAAAAGTCAATAGAAGGAAGACGAGATTCGTGAGTATTATTTTAAGCCAAAAGAAAATTATTCAGAGGTAGATACTTAAAGAACTGAAACTTTTTATTTTCATTGAAAGAAACCAAGAGTCAATTTGATCGTACTTTATAACTTCAGAGGAAGGAACTATCTGTTACATAATAGCTATCGGGAAAACGTACAGGAACCAACAATCAGAAGCAGAAATCTTTTATATTTTAAAAGACGTGTGTGTATTACTGCAAGAACCAACCATTCAAGCAGAGTACCAAGAGAAATGATAGATTTACAGCTGTTATATATTGAAATAATCTAGATCTAATTGTTTAAATCAAATCTGGAGATCTCTTTGGTATGGGTTAAGGTGAACAACACACACTGTGAATGCCTTATAACAAAACAAGAAAATGGAAGAGGATAATATAATATTGCTCTCTGATTTGAATTTAGTGTAATTGAGTGCCTATAAATATTTACAGTTATTATCGGAAAGCAGTAGCTACCAAAAAATTACTTTTATCGCCTGAAACATGAAGTTTTACTCTGTGGAAAGTATATTCTAGTGACCAGGCAAAGAAAAATTTTGCCTCCGGAGAAATACGCTGCAACACCTGCATTCCTCTGCTTTTCATAATTTATTCTAAATCAATTGCACTGGTTCCTTTCAACAGTTTCAAAGAAGCAATACATTTCTGCAGCTAGCACGCGGGTTTCGCCTCAGCGTGTTCGTGAGGTACACTGCTCCCTGTGAGCGGAGCAGACAAGATCCGTCGTTGTTAGTAAAATGGACAGTACTTATATTTCAGGATTATTAGCTCAAAAGGAACATCGAAAGATCCCCCTTTGGCCTCAGAAACATCTCTCTCGGTTTAGGGTGTAGCCAGGAACACGTCGCCTACAGACGGGTGCAGCTGCCCCGCTAACAGACGGGCACGGGGACAGGGGAACAACGACTTCGCTTGCCTTGCGGTCTGCTCTACCGCTTCGCTTTATTTTTCCTTCCCACAGCCCAGTACTAAAACTTCTATTGAATTCTACAAACTATGCAAAACGCTGGCGAATTATTCAATCCCGGCTTCGTTTTCCTGCCTTTAGGTCCTGTCGCCGCGCGGTGCTTGCCGCTGTGGGTACCGCAGCTCCCGCCGCGCTGAGCACCCCCCGCCGCCCCCAGGGCAGCCGCACCCCCTGCGAAACAGCCCGGCTGCGGCTGGGCCAGCTGGAAGAGCCCTTCCAGCCAGCACCAATTTATTTATTTGCGATTAACAAGCCCTTGCGAAGCAATTTACGTGCTGGTGCAAATGAGGAGCTCCTGATTCACCTGTTTTTAACTATCAGCTGTATGTTTCTGGCTTTCCTTTTCCCTTAAGGATGGGAATATTTCTCCCCTGCCAATATTTCTCCCCTGTAGTTACACATCTACGGGGGGTGATCGGAGGGAGGACTCAGCAGACAGCAGCAGCGATGTATTTCTTGCTGCTGCTTTACTAAAGAGCCCGAGGCATGCAGCATGCCTTAGGTCCGAGACTGGCTTCCCCACAGCAGTCAGCGTTTTAGGGGCAAGTGTGCAGAGAGGGAAGGAAGGGCTGCGTGCTGCCGGCATCGTGCCTGGGGAGCCTGGGGAGGGCAACTTGCTGCCGTGGGAACGAGCCCTCCTCTGACAGCATCGGCGTGAGGTGGAGGGACGAGAGAGAGAGAGAGAGAGAGAGACAGAGAGAGAGAGAGGAAAAAAAAAAAAAAGTTTCCTTCGTAACCTCGAATTTGCGTGATTGGCTTTCTTCTTAGGGGAAGTGCCACCCCTACATGCCGACGCGCACAAACGCCCCGGGAACGGAGCCCCCCGCCCTAAAATCCCCTCCCGCTGTCACCAGGAGCCTCGGGACGGAGCGCGGCCAGCCCCCAGCCCCGGCAGCGCTCCCGGCTCTGCTCCTGCCCCCCGCGGACACGCCTGGACCCGGGGGTCGAGGGCTCGGCTCCCCTGGGGGTCCCGCAGCCCCTCCGCACGGCTCCCCCGCAGCCAGCACCGAGGTAAGGGCGCTGCCGCCCGGGGAAGGGGCGGTGGGTGCCTCGTGGGAGTGGGGCACCCCGAGATCCGGGGGATGGCTGCTGTCCCCCTGATCCCTCCTGCCCCTCCTGCCCCTGCCCCTCCTGCCCCTGCCCCTGCCCCTCCTGCCCGTGCCTCTGCTCCCCTCGGCCGTGCTGGGTGAGCAGGGATCCGACCTGCACCCTCCGCTCGGCAGGGAGTCCCCGTGCTGGGTTTACCCGCCAAAACGAGGGCCATCTTTAGTCCTTTATCCATAAATCCCGCTTACGCTTTCCCCACTGCTTTAGGATAATAGTCCTTGACTTCTTGGCTCGCTTGGCTACGTGAGGCTCGTGCTGGCTGGTGGCGTGGTATTTCGTTTCAAAAGTTTGGTTGTGCATGTGTGGAAAGGAGGATGCAGTCCTCTGCCATGAACCTGGCTGTCTCTTCCACCCCGACCAGCTAGCGCTATATAGGCTACAAAAATGAGGGAAAGAATGGCTCCCAAATACATTCCTTAACGTGCTTTTTGTGGAGGGACAAGGAAGTCACCGTGATTCCTCCCCACCAATCCCTAAGGCTGACTAAGTTGCTCAAGTATATTTGCTTTATAATTTTGTTTCTAAGTTGCGAAAAGGAGCCTTGGAAGTAAGCCAGATGCTCTGACTGCACAATAAAACGTTGGTGCAAGAGCCGGTTCTTCCCATTGTTTGCCCAGGTTTAATGCTACATTTGTCACTCTGGCAGCTAGAACAAGGGAAAAAATGCCTGGACGGGAACTGGTAGGTTTGAATGGAGCCCTTCATGTTCCAGGCTACTTAGAAAAACCATGTGCATTCTGTGCACTCTGCTGTGACTCTCTTCTCCCCTGCATAGTGCACAGCGAGACACGCAGCTCCAGCTGAAGACTTGCAGACGCTGGGCTCCTGACGGTTAGAGGCTGTGCTGCTGAACGTCACTGTGCATGTTGCTGGGTGCAGCTGGCCAAACATTGGGCGCCTATCACAAAGCCAAGCAAATCAGATCTTGCAGATAGCAAAGGGAGCCGCTTATTTTCTGAAAGCGAAAAAGCCTTTTAGTAAATCTCTTGCTCGTTTTCCTAAGATGCAGACCAAAACGAAACAGGAAGGAAAGTGGCAACCTGCATTTCACAAAATTCAGTGGCATAGAAGAGGACATTTTAAAACTATACTGCCAGAGAAGTGAAAGGATGTCGTATCTTCCTCTGCTGTCTATAACCTCTTTTTAACCTTTCCTTTAAGGGTAGTAGATGCTGTTTTAATTTTGAAGAGGATATTATCTTTATTTATTTATTTATTTAAATAAATGCATTCGAGCGTTTATTTCTTAGAATTATTGCTTCCAATAGCCCTAGAATAGAGCAGAAGAATTTCTGAAATGCTTGACTTTACAGTCCCAATCAGGTGACTCCAGGTCACACTTATTTTCGATTTTTTTCTCCTGGTGCACTGCTGGAATTAAGACATGGAAGTGTCTGTGCTCTGTGAAGCAATACAGTCTGTTTAGGTGTATCTCTTTTCTGTCAGCACAGTTGGAAACTTTTAGATAGAAGAAAAGGGGTGAGTGCAGTCATAGGTAAGTGTGGAAGGGGTAGAGCAAATTTATGACCATCGCCGTGCTGTTTTACGCACTAACGGTTCTCAGTCACTCTGTCAAAAAGTTAAAGAACATAACATCTGGCTGGCTGTTACCGGCAGGAGGTCAAGGACAAGAACAAAGCAAAAACGAATTATTTTTCTGGAGTTCCTGGAGGGGGTTGTGTCTTGACAGTGCAAGCCCGAAGTGTGCAGAACAGGGAGCGGAACCTCCCAGGTGCAGAAGCTGGCTGGACTTTAATGATTAGTTCAGGTTTTTGGTGAATGACAGGTGTTTTTTTCTGAATGCAAGCATACCTTTTCGTCTTCACTTTGCTCTGTGTCAGTCTTAAAAGAGAATAGCTGTGCAATCAAGCTCAGAATTTGGCCTTGGTAAAAATCAGGTTAAAATGCCATAAGTACATCTGCACTACTGCAAAATAGAATGCATCTCTGCTTCTCTAGGCACCTGTACAAGTCCAGCTCAAGATGCACTTAAATAGCTAATTTCAGCAAAAAGTTTAGACTCTTTGGGCTGTCTTTATAGCTAATGGAAAGATACAGGCTGTTCTAGGGGGCAGTCGAAGCAGGAATAAGTTTTGGGCATTCTGCAAGTTCTTGGTCACCATTCAAAGTCATTTCCTTACTGAAAAATGAGAAATAGGAAAAGAAACGGCCACATGACAGCAAGAAAATTTTTGCAGGCCAAAGAGAACAGGACTAATTTGATGAAATATGTTTATGGAGCTACTTAATTAGCATTCCCACAGAAACAGAAAATGAGTTCTTATAACGTTATATATATGGAACTATTATTTATTTAGTGAAATGTACTCTGGACCAGATTTTTTTGTGTAACATCACATAAGTCAATGGAAAGTTTTATAAAATAAAAGAACTTTCAGGATGCTGTACGTAATTCTAAATAATGGCAAAAGGCAACAGAGAAGGAGACCAAATGTCCTTCAAAAACTATTTTTCCAGACGCTGTCACTAATGTGGTACTGTGCACTAGGGGCAAACTCGCCCAAGAACTCCCTCACCGCACAAAGTAAGCATTGTTCTTAACCCTGAGTTCTGTCCATGTGTTTTTTGGCAGGGTGAAGATGAGCTGTGAACTGATGGTTGTGTGTGCAGTACAGCTTGGAGAAAACCTCTGCCTCTATTTTGCTGGTAATGATTACCCCCTGCTTAAAGAGACACGGTGTTTCTGGTACCTGCGCAGAAGATCAAAAGATGCTAAGCAATTCAATCCTTTCCTTGGGCAGGCATCCCTGCTTCTGTGGGCCTGTTTGTAACTCCCCCATACCACCTAAGCAATCCTCAAAGCTCGTACCACTCCCACCCCTTTAGTAGAATTATTGTTCTTAGATTATGCAGCCAGGCTGCTCAGTGCAAAAAGCATCTGAGTTTGTAACAGCTGTCCCAGTGTAGTAACAAACAGGTCAGTACCATACTGTTGCTGAACACCGTAAGCTTTCACTAATTTTCTCTGTTTGAACACCAATGAAAAACAACTCCTTTATCACTCTGCTTTCAAGTAATTTTCCCCTAAGCCTCAGCTTGAAGTATTGTAGCCAAAGTATCTGAGCCAGTGAAATCGTTACTGCTTCATATAAAATATTCCAGTAAAGGAAACTTGGAAGGATTTTCAGCGTGTGGGTGGAATTGGAATAACTGAATAACTTCCAGCCTTACAGTCCGAAAATGGCCTCTTCTTTGGAAGCAATCTGAAATGAAATTGCTCACTTAGAACAAAGGTGCTGATGAATGCAGAATTTTGCATGCCATTTATTACTTGAATGTAGGTTTAAACTGAATTAACCCGAAAACATTTTGCATGCTTCTTGGTTTGGTGGTACCTTCACTTCTCAAATGACTGTTGGCCTCACCATTCTGTTGAGCTTGTTATGCTCACAAATGAAACACTATGAAGCGAGAACAGCTCAGTTTGGTGGGTTAGGGATACTGGGGAGTACAGTTGGAAATGCACAGGTGACTGACTGGCTGAAGGTTTTCCAGTCTTGCAGTACAAAATTAGTTAGAAATCGGTTTATTCTGTAGGGCAGAGATTGACTTTTCTTTTTTTTTTCTTTTTTTTTTTTAATTGCTCACTTGGAACCAAGACGATGATGGTAAGCTGAAAGCTCATCATTTATTACTTCATAATCAATTATATCTAAACTAACCTGCTCAGGTGTACTAACACCCAGAAGCTTTGTGTGCCTGAGAACAAGTTTTCAAACTGATTAATGACTACTCTAAAAAAGAGAGCTACAGCTCACTTCTTTCTAAAGTTGATGTTGCTTTATTTCTCCTGAAGGAACAAGACAGTGCTTCCCTAACACAAGGAGCTTTTCGTGCAATTATACTGTTGGGCAGAAGAGAGAACTGTCGCTTCTGTACTTGCATTAACAGAATTTGTAGCTTCTCTCACTTGTTCTCCAGACTCCTTGTATTTTGGGAAATCCTTCTATCGTGCCTGGATCACTGAGGTAGAGGTGGAAAGAACGAGACAGCTTCTGCTCCGTTTGAGATTGCTATTCTAAGAATTTACTGTGCATGCTATCTTTAATTTTGCATGCTATCTTAAATTAAACCTGTAGTGACCTGTTAAGATCTAAGCAGATTAGTTTATTCCCCTTTGCTTAATATTTATGCAGAGCTGGAATGTGATGCCTTCTCTAAGGAAAAAACCCTCCATCGCTTCCTTCGGAATGTAAATAGCCAGGTGCTTGTGGTCCAGCCAGATCTAAACCTGGCAGCTTTTGAAGATGTAACAGATCAGGAGATGAAATCTGGTACGCTATTTTTCATGTCTTACAACCATTGTACTGTTTCTTTATTCTAGATGGGCTTTTGTTCTTAGTAATCACTGAGTCTAAATAGTGAAACCGAGAGTAAAGACTTAGATTTCATCTATAAGAATAAAATTCAGATAAGAGAGGTATGACATACTTATGGCTAAGTTTTTGCAGCTCTCTTCTGAGCAGGCTATTAATAGTTTCAAAACATTTATATTTAGGCAGCGGAATGAACTTCTACATGCACTGTTACAAAACTACCACCCCTTCAGCAGGGATGCCTGTTGCGTTCAGCGTCCAGGTAGAAGATAAAAGCTACTACATGTGTTGTGAGGAAGAACATGGGAAAATGATAGTTCGATTTAGGGTACGTATCTGCTTTTCATACCCTATGTGTATGTGAGTGGTAGGCAACATTAAGCATTGAAACTTGAGCTGAAACGTGAGCTGACACAAAACAGCTCGAGTCTTGTGCTAGGACTGACCCCATTCCCTTTTTTCCTCAGGAAGGAGAAGTTCCCAAAGACATTCCTGGTGAAAGCAACATCATCTTCTTCAAAAAGACATTTACATCTTACAGCTCCAAGGCATTTAAGTTTGAATACTCACTAGAACGAGGGATGTTCCTGGCCTTTGAGGAAGAAGACTCCTTAAGAAAATTAATTTTAAAGAAACTGCCAAGAGAAGATGAGGTAGATGAAACCACAAAGATAACTTTAACAAGTCATAACGAAAGGCACAACCTGTGATCACTTAAACAGTCTTAAAATAGAATTTGGCTTTTTAAAGAAAACTCTAATTCATTCTTCATCTAAAGCAAAATAGGTTGATAAGTTTGAATAAGGCAATACAAAAATGAGCATCTTACAAAAGGAAAACAAATGCATGTTATTGGGGAAAAGAAGAAATATGCCAGTAAGACAGAAGCAAAGAGAATTACACAATGAACAAAAATATGCGTGCCTCTATGGTCTTGTATAGTTTCATCCCTAAAGTCTTCAGAGCTTGTTGATCAAACAGCTTGTGAGGTAGGTGTCTCATATGTGAAGCAGACCTACTATGGGGACAGAGAGAAAGCTTAAAAAAAATAAGAATAGATAACAAACAACCCCCGTGTTTATTACACAGACCAGGAACCTGGCCAAATAAACATGTTGTCTTTTTGAACTATGATCATGTCCCGAGCGTCTTCACTGATATCAGTTACACGGTGGCATTCTCACTTTCAACTGAAGTAGAAACAGCAGACTATTTCTACTGGAAACTCACCAGAGTCTTTGATTAGAAAACTGGTAACCTGCGCAATTCAAGTTCTAATAAAGCCGTTTGTCTTCAGAGGGCCCACTAAGAAAATAAAAGGGGGGTTAAAATTTAATAGTAAATTGTAGATTATTGATCATACACATTTGTACATCTAACATGCTATTAACAACAAAGGCAGATGTGGTTCCACATGGAACCTTACTCTGAGTATACAAGGCAGCACATGTTGGGGGTGAGCTGTGAACTCTATTTCACGGTGGCAGTTCAGCAAACACAGGAATTTGATGAAAATAAGATTAGTGTAATATACTTTGGACATTCACTCTTGAGGAAATTGATGACACATTATTCTCATCTTCTGTGTATGAGACAGGCATTGTTCCTCTTCTGAGCCAACTGGAGGCAGTGATTACCTGAACATGGGTGGCAGCTGGGTCCTCGGTCATCACCTTGCCAGGCAGAAGAGGGTATAACTGTTATTTACCATGCAGGCAGAAGTAATCAGAGAAAACAGGAAGGCTTCTGTCATGAAACAGGAAAATTCTCAAGCTTGCAGAAGGGAGAAGACACTAATTTTGGTATAAAAAATAAAGTCAGTGTCTTTAAAAAAGTATAGAAGGTGGAGACATGGAAGTGCTGTGCTAACCCTGCCTACCAGCTTTCATGCTATGCTGCCCCCAAGGTTTCATCTCTCTAGCTGCTACGGGAGTACTTGAGGCAATCAGACTCGGAGAAAGCTGCGCTTGTTACCTTTCCATTCTGGCCTCAAAAACTCAGCGAGCTGGTCTCAGAGCTGCTAACCCCTACAATAGCTGGTCTGGGCTACTCCGTTCCCAAAACTCTGATACAACTCATTTCTCACACAAGGTATCTTAAGCAAATACCACATACAGATGCAGCGTATGTTCAGTCTCAAAAGAGAAAATGTCCACCACTTTCTATAACTGCTCAGATTCTACAGAACTATCCAACAACGGATTCAACAAAAGATTCAAAAATCAAGTCAGGAAATCTTGTCAAATTCAGCAGTTTACCGATTCTGTTTATTGCATAACCACACTGATGGTAACACAATTCTGTTCCTCTTACTATTAATAGTGCCGCAAAAGTACCATCAGAACGTGGAAACAACCACTCCTTACTATTACGGCAGTCTGAGAAGAAAGTTAAAAACCGTCATCTCATTTTTTCCCCTGAAATGCTCTGGAACCTGAAGATATGGAAAAGAATGCCGGCTCAGTCCCAAGTCAAGCCATGACATAAGGGGTATACATTCCCTCCCTTTTCAATCACACTGGAAAAAGTGTGGCTGTGTTTATTTAGAAAACAAAAAATGCTGCAGCTGATCATATGGGTTGCAGGGAAGCTATGAAAACCATATGCTATTTATGTCTCCTCAAATTAATCTGCAAAAGTCTAAGTCAGTTATTGCTTTATTTTATTATGGAAATGACTCTTCTATAAAGTCAAGAGTATGTCACCCCTTTAGGAAAAAGGACAATACATATTCATAAAAATATTTATTTTATAACATCTAAATGACATAAAGCAGAGCTATAGCAACATGAATAAGTATTTGAATGTGACTTTAGAAAAAAAGATCTGGAGAGAAAAATAACAGTATTAAAAATTATTCAGAAACACATGCAATTTCTGTAAATTCTTTATTGTATGGATTAAGAAAAAAGTATTCCCTTTTCTACATCAACTCTCAGGATCAAAAGAATGACAGGGAGTGCCTCACATACAGTTCAGTTGTGATGTCAGAAATAACAGTTCAATTTCCAAGTTTGCTTTACAAAACAGGAGACTGTATTTTAGAAAACAACTCATGGAAAGTTGCCATTACAAGGGAAGTTATCTTCAGCTTACTTTCCATCTTTGATGTACTTAATTACTCCAAATTTGCAGTGCAGCTTAAATCAACACACTCTCACCTGGACATTATCCACTTTGTATCTTCTACTTCCTTTCTAAGATTTTTAATGCTCTTGCAATAAATCACAAGCATGATGAACTGGCTGCAGTATGTACATACTACGGACTCTTGGTTTTTCATTTCTCGTCTCAAACACGTCAGTAAAAATATGGTAAAGCAAAGGCAGCAATGAACAATCGTGTTTGTCAGGGACCCGTCACATCTCAGAGGCTCCACAGCATGGCAACAGCCTTGCAGATACCGACGTCGTTATAGTTAAAGTAGCAGAGGCCAGCGAAGGTCACGGCTGACAGAATGTACAGACCTGTATTGGCCACTTTAATGGGTGTCTCTCCATGGACGTAGTCAGTTATAACCTGTCCAAGACCCCTAAAGAATGAGAGCAACAAGCTGAAATCAGGAAAGAGCATGCCTCACGAAAATCCACCCGGTTTATGCAAGCGTTCTACTGTGGCTGCACTGCTAAAACGGCTCAAACCTGTCAGGTCTTCCACCACCTATCATCAACCACTATTACCAAAGGTCTAGTTCCCACTCAAAAAGCAGATGCATGTAGTGAAAATATATGAAAACATTTCACATGTTCTGTTAAAATACAGATATACTGGCTCGGAGTTTACTTAACAATACTGAGGAAAGAAGGTGCTGGGCACAGCTCTTCCAAACAATAGGTATCTGCCTCCAGCTAACCTGATTTTGAAGGACTGAACAAAACAGACCAAAGGAAATGCATTTCTTGCCCAAACTCTGTGACTAACCCTTGTCACGAATGCACAAAAGACGCAAGGATGTGTATTGAGATTAGAAAATAGAGATTAGCATACTCTGTTTTTTTTCCTACATCTGTCAGACTTTACTTGAACTCTGTAGTCCAGATTTAAACCATTCAGCAACAGGAAGACAGAGGACTCTTATCACCCTGCTGCGGTAGTTCTCTTCCCAGAAGCAGTTGTATTTACTTTCTGTGATGACAGATGGCAACTTGGTGAAAAAGAGAAGCACACTTAATGCAACAATCTTCTTCCTAGAATTTCGCCTTGGTCTAATGTGAAGAAGCTGAAGGACCTGTCTCCCACAAGTTAAGCCACGCTGGTGGCCTGGCAAGTTTCAAAGTCCTGCAGCAGATTCTACCCCAAGAGAACAGAGCTCAGCTTCACTCAGATGGGACTCTGATACCTTCATGATGTCAAATGTGAGAAAAGGGGTGCAAAGAAGCCCTAGATACACGGAAGAGGAGCAGAAAGCAGAAGCTATCTGAAAGGCAACTAATTCTTGAATTATCACTGAATGGTGGAGTAAGGTCAGAAGTGCAAGCACCTGCACCATGGACTGCTCTAAGAACAGACAAGGCATACCCAGCATGGGATTCACAGGCTGTCCTTCAGCTGGAGCGGTGATAAAGGACCTTCAATAGATCTTCACTTTGCATAGCAAAATAAACTTGAGTCATGCTAAGAATTCTCAGGAAAATAACTGTGTGACTTGACCACAAACTAATTAAACCACACAAAGCCCTCAAGAGAAAAGACAAGTGGCCCTGAGAACAAGGAAGGGAATTACTGGGAAGCAGCTGGCCTGTGGTAGACACACGGCCTAGTTCAAAACAGAGCAGCTTCACTGGGCAGAGAAATATTTATCACACGCCAGTGAAAACAGTACAAGATGGCCCCAGGTGTCTTGACAAAGTGTAATGATATTTTAGAACAAGATTTCTGATAGAAAAACAGCAGAAGGTGAAAGAAATCCCTTCAAAAATATATTAAAAACTCCTCCGTAGTTTCTGATCGGCTATTAGAGGATTTATCTGATCTGTCAGGCAATCAACTAAACTTTTAAGGCAAGCAAATCATTTTTTTTCTTTAAAAGATATTCTAGCATTGAACACATATGAAAGCACTAGAGAACTTCTCTGTGTAGGATTTAGATTTTTGCGTCCACACTTTGCAAAAATAAGAGTTTAGTACTGGAACAACTTCCCAACTTAAAAAGGGAACAACACAAGCAAGATGTGGGGGAGGGATTCTCTCTGCTGAAAGCTACTGCAGAGCTACACAAAAGCAGCAAGATATTTTTCTCACAGGGGAATCCCCATGCCGCTTACAAATGATTCCCAGTACGAAAAATCCTGACGCTGGATAAGAGACACTCACTGATGAATCAAAGCTGTGTGCATCAACACTAAGCGTCACTCCAGGAACTCATTTCGACACATCGGCCTGCAACAGCCTGTCCCACTGCCTGGAACTTGGCCACATGTTCACATTCAGCGCGGCACTGAAATGCACGAGCCCAGCAAGCAGAGAAGTGCTCCAAAGCAGGCAGGATTTGCTTTACCTGTTTTATATTTGAAAGAGCTCCGTCAACCAAGTTCAAGGACAGCCACGTTTCTGATGAATTCTGTGCTAGATTGGAGAGCTTTGGGAAGAAGCTGCCAGAAAGTGCAAGAATCCCTGCTGCGACTTCCTAAGGGCAAAACTGAGATTTAATAAACCTGCCACCTCTAAGTCCATTGAAGTTGCCTTACCCCTGCCACAAGGAACTGCAGAGCAGTGTCACCTCAAGAATGTAACTGCTGCCAGTTGGGCCAACCGCGCAGCTGAATCCACTCCTAGACTTGTAAAGGACAGAAGGCCAGGCCAGCCTACTCACATGAAAGAGCAAAGCAGAACTGCACTTCAGAATGTAAGCGAGCATCTGGTCTGCAAGAATCAAGAAAATAATGACTAAGGTCTCAGCTTCTTCACTGCAGTGCTCGTTACGAACTCTTCATTAGGCAGAATCTCATCACCGTTAAGATGGACAAAGCAGCCCACGGCACAGAACCTTAGAAGAAGAAGTTGTTTTATGTAGATCTGCTCTGTTCCTGTTCCCTCTGTTCATAAAACATCAGTTCTTCTACAAGACAAAACCATCCAAGATTCTACACAGCCAGTACCAAGGCAGTTCTCCAAGGCAGGACTTTGGGGTTCGTATTGTGCAGGAGAACACCAGAGAATGTTGAGTTTACAGACTGCTTAGTAGCAACGTGTGTCCTGCCTTCTGACGTACAGAACATTGTGACAGAGAAAGACCAAGGTACAACAAGACTTGTTAAAGATCATGACAGCCACCAGAACTCGGAGAGCTTGCTGGCACTTTCCAGGTGCTCTATACTCCTCAGGAAGAAGTCTGTGGACTTACTGCCATGTGTTGCCTTAAGACCTCAGGCTCAGAACCGTCCTGACCATCAGAGCTCACTGACAATTTTGAGGAACCTACTGAGCTTACCAGTGGCCGTGGAGAGTGAGGGCTGCAGCCAGTGAATAGTCCACGGCCGGTCCAGGGCAGAGGTAGGCTGCGGGGAGGAGGCCCAGCAAGAGGACACTGACAGCTCGCTCGCCTGTCCAGTGCAAGGACGCAGCCTTGGAGCCGCCTGCAAGGAGAAGGACTGTGAGTGCAACATTCCTGCTCAGAGTGCTGCAGCCTCACACACGCCTCCTCCCATCGATGCCACCCAAGGACCTGTTTTTTCCAACCTGACTACTACGCTTCCGTCTGAGCAAGACGTCTCTGAATTACTGGAAGAGAAAACATATCTATTTTACAGTGCCTAGAAGGTTTATTTTAAATACTCCTCTTTGCTGCCACTGAGGAAGAGCAGTGTCTTTAAATTGAAAGGAGCAGAAGCTCAATGGGTGAGGTCAAAACAAACACAGGTCCTCACGACCCGAGTCACAGAGTAAAATTCTGAGATTATCACAGTGGTGTGTGACCCAGAAGCAGCCTGGAGGCCAAAGGACTTCAGTCCTCCACTGATGCTCAGCTGGGTACAATGCAGACTGTGTAACAGGTGACTCTAGGCACGGACGTGCTGGGTAGGAAGCCCTGTGACTAACTCTTGCTTTCTAGAAGCGTGCAGATACTGTTAAGGAGGGGGAAAAAATCAGTTCTGGAGGAAGCCAAAACTCTAATTTCATAAGCGATACCCTGAACCAGAATGATCAGCACCAGCCCAAGCAAAAAACCATCCAGAATTGACTGAGTGTAATTACCTTCAGAAATCAATACCCTCAGGGTGCTTGCCTCGCACATGCATATTCAAAACAGAAGCCAAATGTTTTTGCTCCTTCTTGCAAATAAAAACGAACTGGACAGCAAAGTGACAGGATAAAGAAAGGAAAGAACCTGCAGTAAAACACGGGAGGGATCTGGGGTGTGGACTAATAAACCGCCCTAGGGAACCCCATGGCCAAGGACGCTCTGCAGCAGGCGCACGAAGCGTGTCTAGTCTGAAAGCCTGAGCGAGAAGGAAGGAAGCCGTCTAGCCGTGGTTAAGCACTGCTTTCCCCAACGTTTCTCCACCCTTCGCACTCCCAAGTCGCGCTGTAACGGCAGCACGGCAGCCTCGGCCTCGCCGCGCTTCTCAGCGCCGTGCCGCGGGCGGAGCGGGGCAGCCTCGGCGGGGCCACGCGGAAACACTCCCCCTGCCTCCCGCTGCCGGCCTTAAATCTTCCACCCTTGCTATCCACCGCTAGGTAACCGTGCCGGGGGCGTCAAGAAGCGTTCAGCACGGTAACACCCGCGTTAAGACCTCAGGGAGCGGCTTTGCCGCTCCGCCACCGCCCGCAGCGCCCCGCGGCTGCTCTGTCGGGCAGCAGCAGGGGGCTGGGAGCGGGGCACCCCCGGGCGGACACACGGACGGACACACAGACGGACACACGGACACCACCGCGCCGGGACGTACCGTGCCCCTGCTGGCCGTGGCTCCCCCGGGCCGGAGCGGCGGCTGAGGCGAGGGCCGGCAGCACCCCCGGGCGGCGGAGGAGGAGGCTCCTGGCGAGGAGAGCTGCGGAGAGACGGGGGTGTGTGTGTGTGGGGGGGGCGGCGGTCAGGGCCGGGACAGGCCGGGGACAAGGGGACAAGGGACAAGGCCAGGGCCGTGCCGTGCCACTCACCCGCCCGGGCTCCGCGGGACCCCCCCAGCCCAGCCCTCAGCAGCGCCGCCGCCGCCATCTTCCCTCTCGCAGCCCAAGGACACCGGAACGGGAAGGAGCGGAAGGGGAGCGGCCCCCGCTGCTCCGCCGCCGCCCTCCGCGGCCTCCCTCAGCGGCGGTGCGGAGCTCCCCGGGGCCCGGCCCCGCTCGGCGGGGGCTCGGCGGGCACCCGCACGGCTCGGGGCTCGTGTGGTGCCGTGCCCGGCCCAGCCTCTGCCCCTCCGGTCCCTGCGGCCCCGTCCCATCTCGCCCCCAGCCCCCTCCCCGTCTCCCCGGGCTCTGCCCCGTCCCCCAGCTCTCTGCCAAAGCAAGCACAAAGCCATCAAACAGCTCCGGATTTATTTATCTCGTGAGAAGAAGGCTTGGCTGCTGCACGGCACGGAGGTCCGGCCTCTGCCCTTCTCCATTAAGACATCAGGCAGGCTGGAGAGCACACGACGCCCGCCGAGGGCTCTCTGCTGGCACAAAGGGGTGCAGCAGCCCTCTGGAGAGGAGGAAGGCAAGGCAATCTCCAGCCTGTGCCAGGGTGTGGAGAGACGTCTAAATCAAGCAACCGCACGGGTGTCTTGCACTGCACCTCCTGCTGGAACGGGAGCATTCCCTCATGCTCCCGTCCGCGTCCAGCTGAGCCTGTGCGTGGTGCCACACAGGTCTGCTGCTGTTGGAGGGGGAAAGACACAGTTACCAGAGGGTAAATCCAGTGACACTTCCTTTGTTAGCAGCTCAGCTGATGGACTTCGTGTCTCTCCCGTCTCTTATTGCAAGTTTTGGTCATTAATCGGGTAACCCAAAAAACCCAAACTGTTAAAACTTAAATAAAACAAATAAAAATGGTGCAAACGTGCCTGCTTCACTCCGCAGACAGCCTGTCACGTTTCTGTGCATCAAAGATCAACCTGGTCACATAAAGCAAATCTGAAGCTGGCAGGACGAGCCAACCTGTGAGGCAGGGAACTGCTCCCCCGCCTTCCTGAGTCAAGGAAAAGCAAGGGGGCAGCTCCTGCTGGCTGCCAAGGCTCAGTTCCCCCCCTGCGGTCTGGGAGGAAGGATAAACCACAGTGCTGAAAAATGCTGAAAGATGGGGCAGTGCTGAAAGAAAAATACCTGCCTCTGTCCTCTACCGTATTGCCTGAGCCGCAGCCTGGACTCAGCAATTCCTCGTCAGTCCTCGTCTGAGCTATCCTCAGATTTATCATCTGCAGCCACCTTCCAGTTCTTC
This sequence comes from Anser brachyrhynchus, assembly GCF_964034855.1. Lineage (NCBI taxonomy): Eukaryota > Metazoa > Chordata > Aves > Anseriformes > Anatidae > Anser > Anser brachyrhynchus. The sequence goes on from NC_137718.1 coordinate 2,348,939, forward strand.
CTCTTGCTCCTCTTCTCCGGTACTTCAGCGTGCCTCTCCGACACAGAATTGTGACGTTTCTTTCTCTTTCTGGAGGGGCGTTTCTCTTTTTTCTCCTCAGATTCACTGTCCTCAGAGCTGCTGGTGGTTGAGCTACTTGCATGGGAAAAGTCACTTTCCTGCCCAGAAGACGAGGTAGGTTCCCTGGCAGGCACTTTCCTGGTCTTTTTCTTGCGCTTGTGCTTCCCCTTGCGAGTGCCTGAAGTCTCCTCTTCGGAGCATTCGCTCTCCCGGGAAGAATCTGACGTCGTTCTCCCCTGCTCCTTTTTCTTTTTCTTTCGCTTCTTGTGCGAATGCTTTTTTTGCTTCTTCCTGTGCGATTTCTTTGTTTTTTTCCGTTTGTGCGACCCGTGGGCTGTTTGCTTTCTCAAATGAGATTTCTTCTTCCCATTGACAGCGTTTTGTTCATCTCCTTCTTGCTGGTCACTGCAAGAAGAACAAAGGATCATCAGAAGAAACCAGTCAGGCAGGCACACAGCAGTTGAGCCTTTTCTATCTCAAAGTTGTTAGCAAGTCCATTGACTCAATTGATCAGTGCAGGGGAGTGGATGTTGTGGCTGCATTTTTGTTTCAAATGCTTGTTAACAGCTTGGTCCACACCTTACTAATACCCCTGATCAAGGTATTTGAGGCAGAACCACTGACAACATGTACTGAAAGCCACCAACTGATGAGAAAATAATTTCTAGCAGGTTATTTCAAACCTGTAAGCCTGACAAATTTTGTACTCGATGACTGCTAGGTGTAGCTTAACATAATTAATTCTAAGATCTTATTTTACAGCTAAGTCTCCGCTTTCCAGGGGTCTGGGAGGGTTGATACTCTCCAAATAAGGGCTAACACAGAAAACACAGATCCACTACAATGCAGTGGGGAATCCGGATCTGACAGTGTGTCTACTGACCTGATTTGGATTCAGCCTACTTCTCTATTTCCCTGTTGGCTCAGGCAGAGCCTCCACAATTCACAACATTTCAGCAACTCAAGCTCAAGCTGAATTACTACAAGAGACACAATTCTCCCTTAAGACTCAGACAGGGGGAAACCACATTAATGGACTAATTTTTTTCAGTGGTTATCTGTAACTAAACAGTGTTGCTTTGCCATTAAAGGTAGATCTACAATCAAAACTTTTAATAATTCAGTTTGTAAAATTCCCTGAATACCCTGACAGACCTGAGATACATTTCTGAATCTATTTGCCTTACCTGTCTGTATCAAATTCTTCAGGGTATAGCTCTTTATAGCCACTGTGACCCCATCTGTAAGAAGCAGAAAAAAGTATTAGAAGCAGAGAAGTGTTCAAGAGGAAAAAAGGCTCTGAAAAGACAGAGCCGCAGAATGAGCACAAGTTTAGACACAAGAAAGAAAGGACATCGGAACCTTCCCAACAAGGAAAGAAGGAAGGAAAAACAACTGATTTGGTTACTACTATTTACAGACACTTGATGTTTTCAGGCTCTTTCCTACTTCTAATAATATAAGTTCCATTTCTTGAAAAGAACTCTGAGGAGCACTGTGTTGCACTTCTTTAGACTTTTTTCAGTTCCTTGGGCAAAGAAATAAATACCAAGCTTAGGTGGTAAACTTAGGGCTTAGCTTTTGCGGCTTATTGTGACTTAGGAACTCTGTAGACAAATTCAAATCAGATACTCTGTGACAGTGCAAAAGTTTGTGCATCTTACTTATTCTCAAAACGAGATCAAACGCTATTTTATAGGAGTACATATCGACAAGAGTAACACGCTAATATTTCAGTACAGGACTCCAGAAAGGTGCTCCAATTACAGTTACAATCAGAGAACATTAAAACACTCCACAGACCTGTCTGGCATGTTGGCTTCACATTCATAGAGCTTTTTATTCCAGGACCGTGCTCTAAGAAAATCATCTTCGACTGGGTCAAGAAATTGTGAGTTCTTTGTTTTCCAGTCGGCCCTGTGGCCCTCGTCATCGAAGCCGTCACTGCGCATCCGACTGCTGCAGAAAGAGAACAGTTGTCCTTCAGCTGTCAGTTCTGATGGAGAAACTTTCTGAGCAAGGGGTTAGTCCAGCGAGGGGAGCAAAAATCCAGCAAGTCTTGAGTGTCCATCTATGCAAGAAGACCAACTATCATTTTAACAGACAGTCACCATTAAGAGCTCTCACAAAACCAGTTCAATAGCTAACGCTGGTTTTCACACTTACTACTGCCTACTGTGCACGGCAAAATTCTCAGCAGACACGCTAAATTAGAGGAAGGGGTTACCTTGCCTACCATGAAAAATGCAGTTCTCCTCCTTCAGAATACTCTGCAAGAGCAGACTAGCAACATGCAGTGAGACGTAGCTGCTAGTAGAAGTTGGCAAATGAGGAACTCGGGAAGCAGAACTGACTTAACTAGAACTACAGTTTGATCAGGTACCAGTACTAAAACTGCAAATCCACCAACAAGCACCAACAGCTCTGAGCGATCTCACGTGTTGGCGGCTCGTTCGGTCCCACACTTCCTGAGCAAAGCAGCACCTGTGCACTTGGCACGAGTCTGAAAGGTGTTCTCCCCTGAGATACCAAAACCACTTCCTGCAGCATTTACATTTCTGACATATCGTCCCCGTAGTTAAAAAAAGAAAAGGAGAAAAAAAAAATCTCCACTTGCAAACCCCACCAAACCCGCTTGTTTTCGCATAACTTGTGAGATCCTCAGGTGGGCCAGAACAGTTTGAAAGATACCGCTTAAGAGGTGGTCAATACTAGTGTTGTACCAGTGCAGGACCCCCATCCGACAACAATTTTGGTTACTGGTAACTTGAAGCCCAACATGTTTAGACTTCCCTCGCACCCTTCTGACCTACGACTTCAGCACTTCTTATTCCAGCTCCTTCAGAGAGCCCGGCCTACTTACTGTTGTATTTTGAAGGCTGTACATCTAGATGGAAAGATAAAAAGTCAGATTTAAGTGCAGGTCTGACTTCTTTCCAGGGACTCTGTGACCTATGTGGTATTCCTACATTATTAGGGGATGGCCAGCACAAAATGCTCTTACAGCATTATAATGCAAAAGGGTTCAGTGACTGTGCCAAGGCAGTTTTCCTCCACACAAGTGGCACCCACCTGGAGGTGTCCGACAGCATCCTGCTTTGCCTCCTCCAGTACGTCTCTTCTGTCTGCTTCTCCCACTCCCTGATTTTCCACATTTCTGTCTCTTCCTGGATCTGAAAGTCATAAAAAAGAAGGCAGCGTAGTGCCGGGGCACGGTTACCAACACAGGGCGCGTTACCCCAGTCCCCAGCTCAGAGGGGGAGCAAACCCCTCCATTAACACGTGAAATTAACGCCTCGCCAGGGCCGGCAGGAACTCAAGTCGCGGTTTGCTGAGGACCACCGAGCTCCTACACCCCGCTGTACACGATACCAGCGACCGAAACTTCTTCGAGGCAACCCAAAGCACACGCAGAGCGCGATAAGAAACCAACCCGGCTGTTTTAGAGCCTCGCTGCTCACAAAAACCCGGCGGCGCCTTCCCCCCCCCCCCCCCCCCCATGTCCCCCGGTAACTCCGGCGGCGGCCCGGCGGGGCTCGGGGCCGGGCCCTACCTTGTTGTGCGCTCCCGTGTGCCGCATGAGGTTCCGCAGCAGCACCTTCCCCACCGGCACCCGGGCCATCCTCCGGCCCCCTCCGGCCCCGGCCGGGCCCCGGCCTCCGGACGCGGCCGGGCCGAGCGCCTCCCCCGGGCGGCGGCGGCGGCGGCGGCGGAACGGGGCCGGGCCCTGTCGCTACGGCAACGGGGCCCTGCCGGAGGAAATGGCGGAGGGCGAGCCCCCGGCCTGCCTGAGCCTCCTACGGAGCCTGTGCGGAGCCCCGGCGGAGCCCCGGTTCTGCCTGAGGGCTCAGCCCCGCGGGGCCGCCCCGCTCTTCGTCAACGTGTGCGGCTGCGGCGCGGTGCCGGCCCCCGGAGGCCCCGGGGCGCCCGTGCCCGTCAGGGCCGGGCCGCTGGAAAGGCCGGCCGGAGACGGGGGTGCGGGAATAAATCGGGGGCTGAGGGAGCTGGGGGGCGGCATCGGGGGGAGAAGGCTGAGGGGAGACCCCGCTGCGGCCTTAAAAGGGGGTTATAAAAGGATGGAGGACTCTGCTCAGTCAGATAATGACAGGATGAAGGGGAGCGGTCTTAATCTAAAAAAGGGGAGATTTAGACTAGATATAAGGAGGAAATTCTTCACTCAGAATGTGGTGACACTGGAACAGGCTGCCAAGGAGCTGGGGATGCCCCATCTGGGATTTAGTCTGGAGAAGAGGAGGCTCAGGGGAGGCCTTAGTGCTCTCTGCAGCTACCTGAAAGGAAGGTGTGGGGAGCTAGGGGTCGGCCTCTTCTCACAGGTAACTGGTGATAGGATTACAGGGAATGGCCTCAAGTTGTGCCAGGGAAGGTTCAGGTTGGAAATGAGGAGACATTTCTTCTCAGGAAGAGGAGTCAGGCGTTGGAACGGGTTGCTCAGGGAGGTGGTGGAGTCCCCGTCCCTGGGGGTGTCTGAGGAAAGGTTGGACATGGGGCTTGGGGACATGGCTTAGTGGGTGACATTGGTGGTAGGGGGGATGGTTGGACCAGGTGATCTTAGAGGTCTCTTCCAACCTTAATCATTCTATGATCCCTGGAGATGTTCAAGGCCAGGTTGGATGAGGCCCTGAGCAACCTGCTCTAGTGGATGGTGTCCCTGCCCATGGCAGGGGCTTGGAACTGGCTGATCTGGTCCCTTCCAACCCGACTCATCCTATGATTCCCTCTGCCCAGGCACACCGAGGGATTCACAACTGGCACCCATCTAAATCCCGCAGGGTGTTTATGCACCAGGTGGCTCCCCAGCCACATATGGTCACGGTGAGGTGTGCCACATTCCCGCTTCCAGAGCGCGAACACACTGCTGGAAAGGTGAATTCCATCAGTGCCCGGCAGCCACACATTCAGTTTCTTTGCTTCTAAACTGATTATAAAAAAATCTGAAAGCTGAGTCCTGGCCAACCAGGACATAATACCGAAGCACTAATTCTGATGCAGCTTATTTTTTTTTAGATCTTTACAGCATTATAGATATTGCATATAACCCAGATGTTCTTCGGAGGGGAGAAGAAAACCCAGAAAAAATGAAACATTTGATCCATATGACCCTTAAATTCGTTGAGGAACGATGCGATGTTATTCTTTCACCTTCGTACACTGTTGAACCATTCAAGCTGAAAGGCAGCCTGGAAAGGATGCAGCAACGTCTGCAAGGATGGCAGATGCCAATGCCCTGTCTCAATCAGAACACAAAGGGTATGTAGGCAGCTGCTGTCAGTTTTCTTTGAAGGCCTATCAGACTCCCCCAACCCCAATTCTTGCCTTAAGCACAAACCAAGCACTTCTCTAAAAGTTCAGAGTAAGGCAGTAGTATTCATACCAGACAACAGTTGAGCCCTGCTGGCCTGTCTGCATTCATCTCCGGTGTTGTTTCTACTTTCCTTTATTTTACAGTTAAAAAAACTATTGACACTGCTACAGCAAATTCCCTTTTTTTCTATAACCACTAGATGGGGAAGCTGTGATAGGGGCTGATCCTGTGATGTACCAAGTTTCTTTTGCTCTGACATGAGTAGAAGAGGTTGCTGCTGTTACCAGTGCTCTGAAAACAGCAACATTTAACAGCTTGGCAGTAAAAACAAATCACGAGGGAAGGAGCAACTGCAAATAGGAGTCTTCAGCTGACAAAATTGCTAATTACAAAGCTAAAACTTTAGTGATAAGTTTGTCAAGTGGTGTAACAGTTCTTAGTAACTGACTGTTATGTGAAAAACTTTCTTTTCTTGAAAGAACTGACACTTGATCAGCTGCTACACAGAATAGAAGCTAAGGACCACAGCAATGCTCCTATCCTGCTGAAAAAAGGAAGTGTTACACAGTCTAAAGTGCCTCTGATAGAGGAAATTAGCAGTACAGAAGTGCCGGAGGAGCTGAGCACCCCTGTCTATGAAATGAGCACTGTGAAGGATGCAAACAAGAAGCCATTACAAATTGAACTGAAAGTTGAATTGCCTAAAGTTAGCTCTGTTTCGGAGTGTGATCTGAGAATTTCAAAGGTAAGGCAACGGAAAGAATAACCTTGTTTTCTGTCTGGTATCAAATTCCTAGAAATACTTGCTGCTAATTCATTGTCAAATAACCAATCACGTATTTTAATATTGTTTAGGATGACATAATCATCGATGTCCCTGAAAAATACAAATTACAACTAGATCTGCCAGAATTGGTGGATGAGGAAACAGCTACAGCAACATTTAACAAAGAAAAAGGGGTATTGTTCATCACAGTGTCAGTTGCAAAGCCTGCGTGTTAAAGAATTCTACATTCTGTCCAGTTCCTGTTCACAGATGACAGAATTAAACAAAAGCCCAGAACGAGAACCCTGACTTGCAGCTGGTGATGAGTTAATTGACTTAATCTTCAAAGGTGAATACCTCAAAATGCCTTTAGAAAGTACACGTAGAAAAGGAAGGCAGGAGGAAAATTAGCACCACCAAACTTAGGAAAACATAGAGACTAAATACTCAAGGAATACTTGAATATATTAACAGCTGTACTAATGAACCATAAATGCATACGAGCCTTACTGTATCATTAATTTTGCCTTAAGATACATGGCAGTAGCAGTTGCATTGTTTTTCTGTGTTTTTGTTGTTAAATAAATTATTTTGCTTACTGGATTTATGTGGTTAAAGCAGCTCTTGCAAGCATTCTATGCTGGAGTGACTAGCAGAGGTGTGTCATACGCAGTTGTACCAGTTGCCCTGCACGCTGTTCCTGTTTTCTTTAGGACAATCCCTGCTGAACTTAACCGGAATAGGCTTTGTAGTCTTTTCAATCAAATACAAGCTAAAATATTATCATTGCGTGAGCTGAGCTGGCTTGGGAAGGCTGTAAGCAGTGTTGGAAGTCACTATCAGCACTCCAAGCAAGCACCCTGAATAGGATCTTTGAGACTGCAAGGCTGTTCCCCGTCATTCAGGGAGTGTAACCATAAGGTGAACTGTCTAGTGTTCTTCACACAGGAAGAAATCAGCACCTTCTTTAGCCAGAACCTTAGGTACCGGTGAACACTGAGCAAGAAAGCTAGGAATATTCCAAGTTTGCTGTGTTATCTTGGAATCCTTGTGATCACAACTTAAGGTTAATAGGGTGAGTTTCACCATCAGACTGAAAGGCTAAACAGCTCTAACTGTGCCACAGCAGTACGATAAGCCACACACGACTGAAGAGAAAAGCATTGGAACATGTTTTAGTAGTTGTCAATTCCAAACATTTAATAGAACATAGGTTCACTAGAGCAAGTCTGGAACCAAGATATTTTAGATCTTTAAAAAAAACAAACTTTAATGCACTTTTTTTTTTTCTTTTTTGCTTAAGCCAGGCATGAAAACCAGCTATCACAGCAACCAGACATTAAATAGTTCCCACAAAAATATTTAATTTCCACAGTATTTTCTTCCAATATCTTTAGTGAATTTTGTAGCAGAACTTTACAGGAGACAGTACTTAATGCAATATACAGAAAAACAGATTAGCTTTAACTTTTTGTTTTGTTAACTTCTCCCCCTGTTGAATTCTCCCGGTCACTTTGTAATTACTGCACAATCCTCCTTTTTACATGAACATTTCCAAGTGGAAAGTGGAATTTAAGAATGTTCAGCACTGCATCCCTTCCAGGATACAATGACTGGGGTAACTGGACACAAGTCCAACAAACTACTTAAGCATTTTACATACAATATATACATGGATAGCACATTCTGCAGTTTACTGAGGCTGGGACAACATCGACAATTCAGGGAAGAACTGCAGTACCAGTGACTAACGCAGAGCTTCCTATGTTAGAATGCCTGAAAAAAATTTCAAACATTTGAGTCACCACATGATTAACATCCACTGGTGGCACTATTATCATGTGTGATTTGCCTATATGGGTTCCAACACACAAAGTCTCTTGAATGTTCTGCAAAATGGTTACTTCCATGGCACCATAGCCTGATACTAACTTAGCAAGAGGAAAAGCAATTAAAGAGTCTTCATATGAAAAGCACATGTAAGTGAAAGTCTACACAAAGACAGCACATTCCCTGTGGCATCTGAGAGCTGTGACACCGCAGGTATCAGTGCTCTTTCACCTTTAAAGTGCTCAAAAGGGATCCCAAAGCTGAGAAGGTCCAAACCAGTGCCAAATTCCAAAAGAGTTTTGGAATGCTAACACTTGGCCTTTGAGAAACCATTCCCAGGGGCTTCAGTCCCTTAGTGCATCTGTCATTGTCACCCACCCCAGCAGAACAGGATAATATGGGAATTCGCCTACTACCTTGTACGTTTCAGTTACCATCTAATCTGAACTCCTGTGAAGAGATGTTTGTAATTCAAATTTCTGAGAACACTGAGGTCATGAAATTACCTGGTATGTACCCCGCCCCTCCTCGTTCAATCTAGTGTAGAAGCAGGTGGCAGTATGCATTCTGCCTGGATCATTTGTAAATCCGGGATGCTTAACTCTGTTTTGGAAGAGTTTGCAAGTTAACTAACTGTATAAAAATACAGTATAGCTGTAATATTGCTTTGAAAAGCATTTTTGCAAACTTTTGTTTCTGTACAGACTGGTAATAACATTACCAGATAATATAATACATATTTAAAATTAAAAAAAAAAAAAAGGAACTCTTTAATAAGTCTGAACACTAAAGTCTAAATAGCTTGTTTAAAACAAAACAGTGTGACCCAGGAAAATTTTGCTTGCATGGTTAAATTATAGCAGCATGGTTACTGGCTTCTCAAGGAAATTCTTGAATTCCGCAAGCCACTGTGCTCCAACTGCTCCATCTACAACACGATGATCACAGCTAAGTGTAACGGACATCACACTGGCCACATCAAATCTGGAAAAAAAGAAAAAAAGAAAGTTAACACAATCCTCTGCAAATCACTGCCAAAGCAGCTATATCTCACACAGGACACTTGAATTATAATCCACCCCTTGAGCATTCCTTAAATATAAAATTAAGCAAGTAGTTAAACAGGAACAGATGGCTAAACTGTTGTGTATCCCTTATGCTTTTCCATACCTTATTCCCCAACCCACCCCCTTCAAAGAAAGGGCCAGCCTTTCCTTAACTTGCAAGGAAGTTGCAAGAATAAACATATGGCAGGTCATTCATCCGTCACTGCAACAGGATCACACAAACATCAGGAGAAACATATATCTCCCTATTCTTCTTCAGAAGGTGCTGAAAGCAGCATGTCAACAAGTAATAACTATTTTTAAAAAATCTGTCTAGGGGAAGTGTTAGAAAACTAGCCATTATTTCAGAGTTTTAATTCAGAAGCTCAGTGCATGCAGAACCAGATGAATACTGACCCTTTCTCATTATCAGCCGGCACTAGCCTTTTCTCTGAGGAGCCAACTGCGAGGATGCAGGCTTGAGGTGGATTGATTATGGCAGAGAAATTCTTAATCCCATACATTCCTAAATTGGAAATCGTGAAAGTGCCACCCTACAAGACAAACACATTCATAGAAAACTCAGAAAAGCTGTTTCAAGTGGAATATTAATGAACACAGCTGACACGTCACGAAACAGACTGCTCATTCTGAAGAGGGACAGAAGACAAGGGCGGCAGTTATTACTAGCAGCTGGAGTTCCTCACCTGGAATTCATGTGGCTGAAGTTTACCTTCTCGGGCTTTAGTGGCCAAAGAAACCACGTCCTTACTGATGGAAGCCAGGCCCTTTATATGTGCGTTAAACACAATAGGTGTTATAAGGCCTGCAGGAGTACTCACTGCAACGCTAACGTCCACTACGTGATTTCTGCAAGACACAACAGAGATGCCAGTTACTCTAGCAAGACACAAGGAATTTCAGGTGTTAAGACAACTCTAAGTTAATATTTGTTCTGCAACAACCGTTTCACCTCACACTAGCCTCAGACACAAGATTGTTGGCACTTTAATTAAACCCCCTCAACTGTTGCATTATACCTGATCCCCTCCCTCCTCAAAATCCCGCCAGAAGATCTGCTACTCTGCCATCAACTCTCTACTGAACAAATAAAGTTTCTGGCTTCGACCGTACCATAAACTTACTGCCTAATAACTGTGTCCATCCATGAAGAATTTGCCTCAGGCACCTTCAAGCACGCCAGAGCTGAAGCTTTAATTATGAAGTCATTGACTGAAAGCTTAATGTTATCCGAGACCTCCTGCAAAGGAAGAGATTTGAGGTGTCAGTTTATCCCTTACGTGTTAAATAATTTGGGTAGTCACTGCCACGCAGCCTTGCTTAGAGAAAATGAGAGAAAACAATCACACTACCTGTAAGTGTTAATATTTGAAGTGCAGATAAGTGAAGATAATTTAGGAGGTGAATATATATCCTTCATAATCTAAGAAGGCACATTTTTTATGTCTGTTTTTCCCCAAACTTGGCTTAGAATTAACTTTTTATTTTTTTTTTTTTACCCTCAAGCAGGGTACTATGTGGCCTTCTTAGGGAAATTAGATATTAGCACACAGTACCTCGGCAAAAAATCTCATTCTGTCACTGACAGTCCAGAACTGATGCACAACAGCTAGAAAAGGCACTGAAAAGAGTATTTTTTCCAACCCAAACTGGCATATCACCAAAAAGCAGGGTGGGCAAACCTGTGAGAGAATGCAGTTTCCCCCCAACCCCCCAAATACTTGACCTGATTGAGTTCTTTCCTTAGCACCAGTACTTCTCCCATGTTCACATCGATAGAAAGGTAGTAGTGAGGTATTGTTTGTTTAGATTGCATCAGTCGTTGAGCAATGACCTGAGGGTACACAACAGGAACAACAAAAATAAATGATTTCAGAAAATTTATGATCGCAAATAATGACGTCAGGGAAGTAAAATCTCCTCACCCTCCGAATGTTGCTGATAGGGATATCTGTGAAGGTCCCCACTGGTGCTGCTGCGACTGCAGCAGCCGCAGGTACTGCTTCTGCTGCTGGAGCCTGCAACCAGAGCAAGACAGCACAGTTCACAGGACTCATCAAACGCCAACCGCAGAGTAGTTCAGTAGGTAGGAGAAGAGCTGAAGCCATGCTGCCTCTTCCTTGTGAGCAGCAGATATTTCCACTCTCTAGCCCCACCTCTCTGATCTCCAACTAGGTTCATTATAAGCCCTACAATTGATTATTAAATCACACATTAAATATTACACACTGCTCTGAAGTTCACAAAGTGCTAAGTCCTGCTAGATGATGGTTCCACATCCCATTCTTACAGATCTCAGGTCTACTCACTGGAGCAACCTTTGGCGGCACAAACGATTCCACATCTTTCTTTGTGATTCTACCCTCTGGTCCAGTACCTAAAAGCGTCAAAGGAAAACGTAAGAGGATTTCAATTAGTTGCAACAGGGCATCACGAAGCTCTGTTCAACAGAGATGTAAGTCACTAACAGTCCCTGGTGGGGAAAGCTGCACCGTGAGGATCATCCTGATAGGGAGAAAAGAACAGAACAGGCAAGAACGTACCTGGAGGAACTGATACCTGACAGAGAGAACAAGGAAGGCAAAGGGCACCTTACCTTTCACTTGGGCAAGGTCAATTCCTTTTTCTGCCGCCAGTTTCTTTGCCAGAGGACTAACGAGGACCCTCCCTTTCCGGGGAGGTGGCCCAGCTGCGGGGACTACTGGAGTGGAAGGAACAGCAGGCTGGGGAGGAGGAGCAGTTGCAGCAGGAGTTGCCACCTTAACAGAAGAATCAGAGCCATTAGCTTTGTGATTATTTTGTGAACACCTTGGAGGTTTCACTTCAGTGCAATAAAAGAACAGGACCATCTAATTACCAGTCAAGGGAATAAGAAGAGTAAGCTCTAACCTGAAAGTACTCAGAGAAGTTTCACATCACCAGAAATTAAATCAGAAGCTTTCCTGTGCAGAATGCCAACTAAACTGTTGAATTACACCTCAAAATGGTGAAATAAGTAATTTATAGTCCCAATTTTCAGGAAGGAACTGGTACAAGGAACAGGCTGGAGAAGAGACCATAACAAATAATAACCTGCTCCAGTTTTCAGAGGGCAAAGTAGAGACCTCAGAAGCGATCTCTTCTGAATGCATGTGTTAGCCTGGCACTCAGGGGATTATAGACATTATTACTGGAGTCAGGGCTTCTCACAGTCAAACCAGCAGAACAGTTTAGATCCAACCAGAAACTCTTTACAGTGCCCATAACTTCTCTCCCTGGCTAAGAAAGGCCCTTACTGGTGGAGGCGGAGGAGGAGGAGGAGGAACTTGCGCCTTCATGTCAGCTACTGCAGTCTCTTGGTAGTCAGCAAAGGCTGGAATATCAGACTCCTTCTCCACAATGATGCAGAGGGTTGTTCCTAATGGCACGTCTCTTGTTCCTTCAGGCACCAAGATTTTTGCCAAGTAGCCTTCCTCCTGCACTTCAAAGCCTGAAAGGGAAAGAGCATGAAAAGCAGCATGAAAGGTAACAAAACTTTTTTTCAGTGCCCCACATCTTCATGTCATGAGCAGCCGGAGGAGAACAGGTAAAAGAGGCTACTCTGGATCCTCCCTTTTTAAGGGGGCACCATCCATTCTTGGCTTTGGAGTTGACTCACCTATTGTGGCTTTGTCTGTCTCAATTTCTGCCAGTAAGTCTCCCTCGTTCAGTTTCTCCCCGACTTTCTTCTCCCATCTCTGCACCGTGCCCATTGTCATGGTAGGTGACAGGGCAGGGAGAGTGACCTGTGAAGCCAGAGAACACAAGCGCATCACATTCTGGTAATGCAAAAGGAACGGGAACACGATTGTAACTCCTGACCAAATGATGTCAGCCTAAAGGAGCAGCCAACCTTTAATGCACTCTCAGATCTGACTCCACTACAGCACAGCACAGTCACGTGCTGTATCTCTAGTTTGGCTTCTTTTATCAAGGAAAGAAAGCAAGCAATAGAAAAAAAAAGAAGAAATCTATATATCAAAGTCATTTGTAACACCATCCCATCGGGAGTCCAAAGAGACTGAAAGGAAGGCTGAAGCAAGCTGCTTTGTCTTTGACAAACACATTTGGCCCCTGTAAAAGCTATACAAACTTGTCCTCCAGTAAGCATTTAAAGGTGCTGTAGGTTTACATGAGCATTTTGCAGTGCAACAAACATGGCACATGTAATTACAGCTTTGGAGAACTGGACAGGTAAGGCAAGCAGAGGAAATCAAGTTAAGTAGCTGAAATTCAAGTCAGCTCGAGAAGCCTTGAATTAGTTCCACATGCAACTGCTGATTTTTCGTAACGTCTCAGACAAATGAACTTCCACGTCTCAACTGTGTAACTAGGTCAATATTTTCAAGTTTTCTATTTCAGAGGAATGTCACAGAAATGCCGTTACCAAGTGCTCAGATGCAGCAATGGACGTACACCTCAGCATCTAAGCAAACAGATTATCCACAAATATATCATTTTCAGTCACTCAAAATCACATCTGGTGTGTTCATTGGAGTATCAGAGAACGGAGTTCTGCTCCAAGACCCGAGCAGGGCCTTCAGAGCATATTCACATGTAGTACGAGGTTTGTATACACCAGAACTGTTCAACTCAGACAAATGTAACTTTTTCTAGCCTGCACAATAATCCTGGAGAAATAAGTCTCTCCTACAGGCAGCTGGGATGCTAAAACAATTTTCAGAAAAAAAAAAAAAAACACAACACTTTCTGGGACCTCCCCAAACACCTGCTTAAAGCATGCAACAATTCAAGTGGTTTGCACTCCTGCACTTACAGCTCATAACCTCCCACTCCTGACAGCGTTTATGACAAAGTCCCCTAGAGCTGGCAACGCCAAAGACAGACAGAGCGCAACAAACCTTGCATCAGCAGCAATGCTCTCTTACCTGCATGTGAGGAGGGTAAGAGCTGCCAGGAGCCTGAGGAGAAGGCTGAGGTGGGGCTGAGGGAGCTGCGGCTGGAGGGGGAGGCACTGAGGCTGCAGGGGGCACAGACGCTGCAGTATCCAGAGTGTAGTTTTTAAAGGCATCAACATGTTCAGGCCTAGAAAAAAAAACAAACACAAAAAAAAACAAACACAAAAAACACAATGGTAAAACCAGTCTGGTGACTGTCCCTTAACCTTTCACACAGGGCAGCCAAGAAGTCCCAAGAGAGAAAATTCAACTCAAGAGTTAGCAAAATACCTACTTTTCTACTGTGATACATATTATGGCCCCAATAGGAACATCTCTTGTTCCTTCTGGCACCAGGATCTTGGCCAAGTAGCATTCCTCCAGGCTCTCAAAGCCAACTGTTGCTTTGTCTGTCTCCACCTTTGAAAAAGAACAGGATACTGTTAGAGCAAAACAGAGAACTAGTGAGCTCAGAGCCCTGCAGTCTGACAGCGTAGGGTCGTAACGCCTGCAGTCCTGGCAAAATCACCCTGTCCCACCAGCTCTGGGAAAGCGTGGTCTCAAACACAGTAAGCGCTCCTCTCGCTCAGAGAGACAAAAAGCAGCAACCAACTCCGTAAAGCTGCCGGTCGCTCGTTCCCAGCAGCGTCTCCAAAAAGCGGGTTCAGGTGAGGGCAGCCGGGGACAGAACCCAGAGCGCGCAAGTTGCCCAGTAAAAATGCAGCACAGCTTCTGCCCTCAGAATACCTCTGCAATGAGCTCTCCTTCACCGATCCTGTCACCTTCCTTCTTCTCCCAGCGCGCGATGGTGCCCATCTGCATCGTGGGGGACAGCGCCGGCAGGGCCACCTGCGAGGAAAAGGGAAGCGTTACAACCTGCGCAGCCCTGCCCGTAGGGACCCCGCTCACAGGGCAGGGACAGGTCACTGAGGACAGGCTGTCTGCAACCCCTGGCGGGTCAGGACTGCCTCCAGCCTGCAGGAAAGATCCCAACACCGAGGTGCCAGGGGAGCAGGTGCAGCAGGGAACCCAGAATACAGGGAAAAGGGGATAATGGTGAGGGGGGAAGCCGATGGTGGTACCAGGGTCTGGTGCGCGGCAGTTCCAGGGCCTGGCGTGCAGGGGTGGGGAATGAAGGAGAGGCTCTGGGCCAGGGGGAAGCACAGAGGTTTGGGAGCTGAGGGACTGGGAGAGAGCCTGGCGTCCTCTGGGGCGAGGAGGGCTGCCTGCTGGGGGGCCGCAGCTGGGAAGGGAAGGGAGAAAGGGAAGGGAAGGAAAAAAGGGAAGGGATAAAGGGAAGGGAAGGAATGAAAGGAAGGGAAGGGAAGGGAGAAGGGGAAGGGAGAAGGGGAAGGGAAAGAAGGAGGGGAAGGGAAAGGAAGGAAGGGAACGGCGGAAAGGAAGGAAAGGAGAAGGAAGGAAGGGGAAGGGGAAGGGAAGGTCGCGGGGCCGCCTCTCACCTTCTGGTGTGCCGGCAGGCTGCAGCAGCGGCTGGGGACGACCCGGGGCCCGGCTGCGGGCAGGAGCCCCCGGGGCCTGCGGGCGGGGCCGCCCAGCGCCGGGCCGCGTCCCGGAGCCCCCGCCCGGGCCCCCACGGCCACGCCGGGGCCGACGGCGGCGGCGCTGAGCGCTCGGCAGCCCCGCGCCAGGCCGGCGGCCGGGACGAGGCGTCGGGCCACCGCCCGCCACATGGAGCCGGAGCTGGAGCCGGGGCCCCGGCGCTCGGTGACCTCCCGCTGCGGGCACGGCCCGGCTCGGCTCGGCGCGGCACGGCGCGGCACGGCACGGCACGGAGCGGCGCGGCACTGCCGCAAAGCGCCGCGGGGCGGGGCCGCCGCGGAATGGCGGCCGGGCTCGGCCCAGGCCTGGGGCGGGGGGGGGCGGCTGAGGGCGAGAGGGGCCCCGAAGGACGTGCGCTGAGGGAACTGGGGCTGTCAGCGCGCCGTGTACACCCTGAGGTGTGTAATCCTCAGGGTAGCGGGAGGTACTCGGGTTTCAGCTTAGTAAAATTCCCATTTACCCTCCACCACTATCCTCGTCCTCACCCCCAGCCCCTCATCCCACACACCTCACCGAATAAACCCATGGAAACTTTACTTCTTTTTTTTCGGGACCAGTATGAAGCTAGCCCTAAAACAGGCCCTGTTCCTCTCAGTGATTTATACACACCTTTTCACAGCTATCTTTCCCTGTGCAAGCACTGAACAGGCTCAGTTTGCAAACCCCGCTTTATTGAGATGAGGGCTTGGTCCGCTAAAACCAACGTTTATCCATCTGGGATGTCAGGATCTTAGGTACACAGATAAGGTTTTCACTTTCCTTGAGGACATGCCTGAGAACCACCCTCCGTTTCAAATGATGAATGCAAACTCTATGTAGAGTTTCTATGAAAATATAATTTTACACGTACCATGTGTTACACAGCCAAGTTACAAGTATAGGAGCAGGAAAGTAACTTTGAAGAGAGTTGGGTAGAAATAAACATTCAACACAGCAAAAATGCAAGTCCTGGGTATGATATTAAGAGCATATTCCCAGAATAAATTCACTGCAGTCAGTGTTAGAGTAGCAACAGCTTTTGGTTTTATCAGCAAAACCCATCCAGTCCAAGGACTTGCCATCCAATACCTCTTATCCCGGTTTCTTACCTGCTGCAGACCCCTTCCTGTAAATCACAGAAGGTAAAGCATCTGGTGAAGGCTGCGGTGTCACTGCAGGAACAAAGCTGAATCCAAACAGCTCCCCAAAGCGGTACTTTTGGGAGTGAACGAGGCAAAGCGGGGCCTTCAGCTTCAGTGCCAGCACTGCTAGCAGTCCCACCTCTGCTATCACCGAGGGAGCTGCACATAGGGACCCCAAGAACAAAGCACTGCTACCCGTCCTGTCTCAGGGAACATCGTTTGCATCTTAGCTTACATATGACATTAACGCTGATGATAGGTTTGTTGCTGACAACCCCAAAAAGCAAGTCTTGTCCAGTCTTGCTCCTCAGATACAGCCCAGTGCTGCTCTGGAGAGCACATTGCTGAAAGGCTGTCAGATCTGGTTCAGTCTTTGACTCATGGGTAGGAAGGGCAGTAAGCATATTAAACGTGCCCATGATTAGCTGCCTGAACTGGCCTAAGAACAAGGCTGAGGCTCCTAACTGTCTCCTGTATCAGCTAACATCTGTTTTATTTTCTAGGAGAAAATTGGATGCCTACTGGACAAGGCTAAATTGAACCAGAAGCTCTGATCATATGAACAGCCTTCCGTGTCTTCAGTGCTCCAAAACCAAGCAGTAGTACTGAACTGGCAACTACAGAATGTCTCCATAAAATTCTACTCTGGGTGTGTGGCTCTTGCTGAAATAAAATTGAGAAGCAAAACTTGAAGCAACATTTGAGGAAAAAATTGCAATCGAAATACAACAATTGATTTCAGTATAACAACCCCATGCTCTCTTTAACAACCTACTAAAGATCATGCAACACTGAAACAAGTTCCAGGGAGAAAGAAAATCTGTTTTTTCCAAGAGATGTGTCCCGTCCGCCCCCCCGCAGCCACTGATGAACTTGTCCATTGACGAGCTGTCCCACTGACACTGGCTGCTTGCTGTCTGCGAGGAAAGTCACCATAACGAACTGTAGGGCACCGCAGGCATGTTGTGGTGTGCCAGTGTGGCACAGGGCCAGGTAAAAGCCTTGAGCTCTTTCCTGGACAGTGAAGCAGTGTGGAAGGAAATAGCATTGTTACTGCCTGTACAAGCTGGCAGCATATAAAACCCAGTAGGAACTAGCTGGAGTTCCATAGTAAAATAAGATCAAGCCCAGTGTTGTGTGAACAAGAGACCATACAAAACATCTCAGCATCCACTAGAAAGTGAGTAAAACACAGTATAATGCGTGCAGAAATATACAGAAAGCACTTGCACTGGTATAAAAATATCCACAGTCCTCAGACAATGTAAACTGGTACAAAATAATTCCAAACAGTAACATATTTACAAAAGGACATGTTAATATAAAACAGTAAAACCAGGGTCACCCTCTCCCAGCCTCATCCAAAGCACAGACACGTGGGTAGTCCATGAAAGGGCCACATGCACCGAGAATGAGCAGAACCTTGACTTGCCATTTGACCTTTTAAGTCAACAGTGTCTGCCGCAGACCAGAGCCAGTGCTGTGCGAGTACAGCTGACCGGCAGCAGAAGGACAGAGGCAGGCAATGCAGGGGGAAAGAAACAAACAGAACAAACAAACAAAAACAGAACACAAAAACCACAAGCCTCAGGGATTTTCAGGGCGCGCACCCTCCCAGCCAGCCATCTATTTCCTGCTCCTTCAGAAACCCCAGGAGCAGGCCTACCAAGGAACGGATGGTGCTGCTGATAGGATTTATCCCACCGGTGTGGTTATGTTTGGTGGTCCTGGCAATCAGTGGACAGCAGCACAGAGGTGCCTGTGCACAGGAGGTGACAATCAGTCCACTGTGCTGACAGAGGAGACGGCAGGAGTGCAAAGAGAGGGGCTCAACAAGGAGGGGGGCTGTAAGTACCTCGGGGAAGCAGCTGATTCCAGCTCCTGCCTCCCCAAATGAAATCCTTCAGCAGAAAAGCAAGCACCAAGATCCCACAGTCCCCATGGCAACAAAGCAAACCCAGAGGACCTCAGAAGTGAGTACAGCTTTGGAAGGCAAGGGGGAGAAGCAGGGCTAGGAAGTGGAAGCCTAAATTTTGGGAAAAAGGAAGCTTTGCCGGGCTGGTGATCTTTGCTTCAGATCATGCAGAAAACCTTCAGAAGACTGTCTTCCTTCCCCAGGTCACACTTCTATACTCAGTCTGGACTTTCCACGAAGTTCCCTCTGCTCCTGCAGCACATGCAAGTCCGAGACCAAAGTTGGTCAAACCTTCTGCTCGCATACTCCAGCGGCTTCTTCCGACTCAAAGGCAAAGCTTCACATTTTTGCCATCAGTGCAGACTTATGCAATACTGTGTACAACAAACGAGACTTGAAACGCCCAGATCACAGGCTGCAGCACATACTGCAGGAATGGAGAAGCAGGGGAAAGGAGAAATGCATCGTTAAGGCCTTCAGGGTTCTGTTGATAGGACAAAGCAAGGTGTTTCTTTCCCACAGACAATCATTTCAGTCCCACAACGCTGTCTGTATTTGGCCACAGAAAGTCAGGCATCCACGCCAGGCATCCATGCACACAACATGCATCACCCGTTGCTTGCAGAGAAACCCTTTCTTTTGGCAGCTTGAATTGGACTCCTTCCAGCACGCATGCTTTTTGGTCATTCTCCGAGCTCAGCAGCCAGTTACAGGTTTCCATAGTGACAAGACCTAAAAGCTTGATTAATTCTCCCCGTGGTCTTCTTCCACCCAGGCCACAATTTTCCCCTCCCAGCCAGGAATGATGTCATCATCATGGAATACCTGTGAGAAAAGAGTCCAGTCATGTCTGGAGCCTGGACACCGCTCCAGGATGTGTGCATAGCTTAAGAGGCAGGCATCGAGCAAGAGAGCCTAGCTAGGATTTTACTGCGCAGTTCACTGAACATACTCCTCATCCATCACTGACATGCATCTCATTGGTATTTTCAGGTTTTTAAGTTAAAAAAACAAATTAGGCTCCTTCTTCAACTGGTAACAGTCAAGATTTTTGGCTTTTTATTCTTTGACAGGAAAGGTAAAATAAAGACAGGAAACATGCCTTTTCTAATCTATCGGACTACAAACCCCAGCTGTTTCTGCAGAACTAGTCAGCTGACTGCTCCCAGAGAGGGTATCCCCTTGCACTTGTCTTCATCAATTTGTGAAACAGGAAACATTCCAATAACCTTTAACGGATCCAGTACACACCAACACCAGCCTGAGCTCAAGCAGGGCTACAATGCAGTACACAAAGGAAGAGATGCCACAAACACTGTTACCTCTGAAAAACCTTGAAAATAAAGTAGGAGAATGTTTTCTGAATAAAACACATTGGCCTAACGCATATCTCATTGCAGCAGGTTTCATAAAAACACTTAAAGAGCTACAAGTGTAGCCTGGGTTTTGCCCAGCGTCCTCTGAGCTGTGTCACAGACGGCTTTTGGCAATAGCCTTTGCCCAAGGGGCTCTGCAAACGCCAGGCAGCTGCAATCAGATTCATATCATTGTCCTGGCTGGAGATAAAAATATCCCATTTTAGCTCCTTAGAAGAGGAGCTTAACCTAGAACTGTGAAAATCGGCAGTCTGTTTGGAGACAAGTTCAAAGATTTTATTAGTTTAAAAGTGGTATGACCAAGGTCTCCAGGGCTGTGTTGTAACACTGAACCCAGCGCTGCCTGATAGTTAAATTCCACACCTACCTCCTCCTTGACTGTGCCAAACTCGGGATCCAGGGCTTTGAAATGGTACCGGTGGGCTCCTTCACGATCAATAGCTACCTTAAAATCCTTCAGAGTCACTTCCCCTAACCTGCAAGGGAAGAGTTTGGCACTAAACCACAGTACACTGTACAGGCTTTATCTCTAGTGTTCCTGCATGGCATGTGGAACCACAGCACAAGTCTGACTAGGGATCTAGCACCCTAGCCACAGGAATGTGAACAGTACGCCCCACCTGTCAACCCCAAGGTCCTCTTCAGAGGAAGAATTTCCTCATAATTTGCAGGAACCACCTCTAAACAGCCTTTCTCCCTTTCCCTTTTGCACTGACTGACATGGGTGTTTCGGCACAAGAGTCCTGCAGTACAAGCCACGATAGATCTGCTTGGCTGCTTTCTCTTGGAAGTTAATAATAATAATAATAATAATAATAATAATAATAAATAATTTCTTAGGGCTAAAACAAATGTATCAGCTAGGGAATTGCTTTAGGCAATTTCCCCCATGGTATGAAATCCAAGCCCCAAGTTAACGCACAGGGAACCCATGCTAGTGGTGACCATACCCAGAAGAGATCAGACTAATGTTTTCAGGGAAAAAAGCGCCTCCCAAATCAACGTGAGCAAGGCCAAGCCAAATCTCACCTCTTTGGTATGTTGACCATGAAAGGTGTGAGGGAGCGGTCAGTGAAGTACAACACTTTGGTGCAGGCACTGGTGCTCATCACAGGTGTGCTGTGAGAATGAGGCAGTTCTACAACGAAAGGAGCACAGAGCACACTCATTGGGGAACAACCTGCCTCCTGCCACCACAGGAGACAAGCGATGCTCTCAGCATCAAACTTATCACAGTGAAGAACCTGGAGGTGGGAAGATATTCTTATGAGGGTGGATTTTCCCTTGGGAAGAATCAGGTATTCCAATGCTTACTGGAAAACTTTGCATTTTAAGGTAACAGCACACCCATATGCGTAAGCCTAGACAATTTGCCTAGCACTGCCCTCCAGGATTACTGTCCCAGCAGCTTGCTGCTACCGTCTACTCCACAGGCACTCTGTTCATTACCTCAGCAGTGACAGGAGAACCTTTCTGGAAGAGGAGACTGAACAGACTCCATCCTACTGGCTGGGCACACAACCACATTATCACTCGCCTTCACTTGCAGGTGGGTACAGCAAAATGGTCTGATTGATCACCATCATTAAGGCAAAAGGTTATCTGTCTCCTCCCAGCTGCACATCCTGCACATTCAGCTTGGCCAGGATAGGTGTTTGTGCACAGACTTTTCTCTGCTCATTTGTGTTTCTCTCCCTCTGGCTACTGCCTAGTTTCCTCTGCCCCTGCAGTGTGCTGCGCCAAAAGCTGAAGCAGGGGAACGTTCACATCGAGTGACTCTACAGTTTTAACTTTCCTAGCATGTAGAAAACAGTATGGACACCAAGTCAAAGGCTTTCTAATTTAACAAATCTTCGGAGCCACCTCATAGACCTCTTTACACCTGAGGGAATTTAGGTTTGAAGCTGCAAGACTCAATTTTCCTGCTGCAGTGGAGGCGATGAAGCCTGCTAAGGCTCAGTGAGAAAGGGAGAGGTACAGCATGCATGCAGGGTTGATCTAATGACAGTGGTTGATCTAATAACTGCAGTTTATGGGAGAAGGAAAACCATCAACTCTTCCCCCAACCCCACTTCAGACTTCTGAAGTTCCTCTCCTGCATTCCTCCACATCAATTACATCCATACTACCCTGCTGCTGGATGCTGTAATGCAGCCGAAAGGTGGCCTCTACCTTTCCCCAGCACCTGGAGTCCCCTGCAACCTCACAGACTTCCTAGGCAACATTTAAAACCAACCTTGGGAAAAAACAAACAAACAAACAAAAAAAAAAAAAAACAGCCTTCATAGTGAAAAGCAAACATGGAGCTGCTGCAGCTGGAGCCAGGAAACTTGGTGTCACAAAGGGCTGTGCTGTTCCGCATACATGAAAGGAGGCAGACATGATGGGGGAAGCAGGGGAGGAGGCAACTGTACAGTTACATGTCCACTAGATGGTGCAAACCAGCAGGGAAGCTGAAATAACGTTACGTTTCCCACTCATCCCAGAGGTAATTATTTGTCATAATTATTTCTACTGCAGTGCTACCCAGATGGCCCAGAGATTCCCACTGTAATGGCGCTTTACAAACAAGCAGCTGTAGGTTGCCTCTGGCCCTTTTCCCCTGCAGTGAAGCCTAGCCTGTACAGCAAGTGACTAAAGACAGGAAAGTAAGCCCTGGTGAAGGGAATAAGCTTGGGGGTGGCAGATTTTCAAGGCGATGCTATGTCCTCGACTCTAGATAAGAAATCTGAGCAATGAATTGAGCAGTGGGAGAGCAGGAGCTGAAAGGCACTTACTGGAGTTTGGAGGCCAGGAGTCTCTACACTCATTTGTTGCTCTGCTTGCTGGTGATTTCCCCCGGATCTAGGGTGTAAAGCCAAAACAGTGAGAACAGTGTCACTTCCCAGTTGGGACTCATATTGCTGGTAAGCTCTGGATTGTGCGTGAGGGGTAGAAATTAAGAGCCAAACACTAGGAAACTTTTACCCTTCTCTCTTGCCTCTTCTGTGTCTCCATGCGGTGTAACCGTTCCATCAGGCTGGAGATGCCCTGCTCCAGGCTGTCAATAGTGTGGTGCTGTGGGTCGTGGCCACTGAAACTGTTCCTCAGGCTACGAAGTGCGTCACGAACGAGCTGCAAGTCGTTTGTCTTGCCAAGAGAACACAAATTAATCAGATTATCTCCAGGCTGCTTTCTTCCCATCTAAAGCCACAGGCCTTAGAAAGGGGAAAAAATAATCTTAAAAAGGTAGCAAAGGTAACAGCTTCCAGGATACCTGGAACCTTCGTCTACATCTGGCTGGGAAAATATCCCTTAGGTGCACTTACCCCTCGGTGGGCTGCAGGAGCAGCTCCTTTTCCTGCTGTCTGGAGGAAGCCATTGCTCTGAGCACTGTGACTGCTGTAGGCCATCACCTGTTCGGTGGAAGATGCATGTGGTGCTAGGAATGTTAGCGTTAGGAATACCCCAAAGATCCCAGTTTGCCATCTTCAAAGTGACAAGAAGGAATGAAAACTTTTCACGCTGAGTGGTACAACCAGCACCTTCTACCAGGTAAATACACTAAGGGGTGTGCAGGCAGTCCTATGGGCCAGAGCACAGATTTCCCTTAGGATTTTGACACAAGAGGCTAAGCCAGAGCTCACTGCTGAGATCTCTGGTAAGCTGTATGCTTTGTAGAGTCTGCCTGCCTTGGTTAGGGCACAGACAAACAGACTGCATTGACCCTGGCCTCTCTGGGATAAAGGAGACGATTTCTAGAGATAGGTAGCTAGAGGGTGCTAGACAGAAACGTCATTCTGACAGTCTGATGTGCAGACCAAGGCTTCCCATACCTCTTCAGCTTCTCTCTTCATGCAGTGAGCTAGCAGGGCCTCTTTGTGCTCCAGCTCCCGCTCCAAATCCACCTGAAAAGGGAACAGAAGTTAACCTTATTGGCTCATCTTCGTGCTACGTGCCACCTCTTAGGGCATCAGTGCAGCCAACCTGCTCCATACCTGCTGGTAGCTGGCCTCAGAAAGCTGCCTCAGCATTTCATCCAGTTTGGTTTGATGCTGCTGTAAGTGCCGATCCTTCTGGCCCAGTTCCTTCTGTAACACAGGAATCAATGGGACAGTGAGTAAGGCTCACAGTCATCTTCCTTATGGCAGGGAGGATTATGTATTCTGCCAGCACCAGGCTCCTCTACAGCTTGACCTACACAATCCATCTGCTTTTAGCTAGACGTTAGATCTGAGTTTTAAAGCCTTGTTTGTCAGGTCTTTGCTTTGTTGCCTGGAGCTCCCTTGCCAAACAAAGATCCACTACTGAGGCCAGACAACTGATGCAAAGAAAAGATTCTTGAGGGATCAGTAGGCAAATGACAGAACCTAACCTGATAGGCTTCTGCACACATTAGACATTCAGCAAGCCGTCACAGAAAAAACATGACAATGAAGAATCCACTATCGAAAGCTATCTGATCCCTCCAACTCATTACAAACTTCCATGGCTGTTGCCATTCATTCACCACCCACACTGCCATTCTCAGAGGTGACTGAGTGCCAGGGAGACAACAGTCACGTTCACAGGAGAACCACCAGATGCTGCCCCAGCAAAGCTCCCGGAGAAGAGAGGTTCCATTACTTTGTATTCCGCCAACAGCCGGTTTCTCTCTTCAACCTTCCTCTGAAGGTCAACCTACAGAGCAAAACAAATAGGTGTGAGGTCTTGTATTCCTAGGGAGTTAGTGCCAACCTCTTTGCCCTTTGCTAAAGGGAGACCAAGCAGCTGCAGGGTTTGAGGGAGCTGGTTTTTAAGGACAGCAACCTCATGAACAGGGCAGCTCCTTCCTTGCACTGCCCTCTCCAGGCAGACACTGCATCACAGCTCCACCTGTCGAAGTGCCACTTGCTAAGCAGGGAGCACGATGAGGAAGGAACAATCCAACTGCACTGAAAACATCACGGGAAGCCCCTCCCTGTCTCAGCTGAAGGCCTGGGAGGACAGGAAGCGGGAGTGAAGAACAGGGAACTCCAGCGAGTTGGACAGCTGGCGAGCAGACTGCAGTGTTTACTGTGCAGAGACCTTTGACTGGTCATTCCATCTCCCACGACCCCAGGAACTATGCTGCAACCACCAACTTCATCCTTTGGCTGCTGGAGCCCCCAGGGCCCCCAGCCTCTTTCCAAAATAACCTCAGCAGCACAGTGACTCACATTCTGGTTGTGCAACTCCTCCTTGTCCATGTTGGCTCTCAGCAGCTCCTGCTTTAGCTGAAGAACTGAAGCGTCCTGTTGAGCCAGCCTTTGCTGGAGAGCATCCTAGGAAAAGACATCATCTATAGGAAAAGTGTGTGTATAGGAAGGTGTAAAGGCAGAGACCCTTCCACGGGAAGTGACCTAGACCAGTAGCATGGCACGTTGCGCTATGCGCAGTGCTGAAGGGTTGCCGAGGGCCTGAGAGAGCAGGAGATAAAACAGATGTCTGCCCCAACAGGCTCTTAGAGTCCTTCTGCCTTGCTCTTGCCCTGTGGTGGTTTCCCTACCAACATTTTAGCCATCTTTGATGGAGGGATTTCTGTGCTGCTGCCTGAACTTCTTGCTCCAGAAATGTCCTGACAATGTGCCCTTATGGAAGAAAATAGCAGTGTCTTCAAGGGTCTTTTCAGTGGCCTACAGCTAGTGCCTCCAGCCACACATCTGCAACATCCAGAGCGGGGTAGGAGGCCAAGGTCAGCCAGGGACACAAGGAAACTTAAGCTCTCAGCATGACCTAATTGTGCAATGAAATGCTCTCTGAAGAGGCCAGAGTGAGGACTAATTCTGCACCTTTCATTCAGTATTACCCAGAAGCTGAGAGCTCTACCTGGGACAGGTGCTGCTGTCTTCCTTCACAGAAGCCTGACAGGCAGCTCCAAAAATACCTCTCAGGAGTCAACTATGGCGAGTTTGTAACTCCAGAGGGAGAAACTGAACGAACAAGCCAAAAAGGTGAAAAACGCTGCAGCTGAAGAGGACAAGGATGCCCCCAAGCTCTTTCGCCTCTTGTCAAGAGTTCACTGGGCCAACCCTACTGTGCACACCCCAAGACAGTGGAAAAACAAAGTCATGAGAAGCAGCCAGGAATCTTGTGCCTCACGTTTTCCTTAGGGGAAAAAGAAAAAAGAGGTGACTTTTGACCACAATCCTACAGAGACAGAACCCACGAGACCTAACTCCTTGTGCCTGTCTCAACTGCAGGGAACAGAACATAGGATCCCCCACCACCAACTCCCCTAATACAGCTCCCTCCACTCTCTGGGATTCCTCAGAGGTGGATGGTTGCTGCTTGCCCTACTCCTGGGCTGCAGCAGCCCCCGTAGCTTTACTGTTTGTATTTCACGAACAGTCTCTTTCCTCACCTTTATCCCCTGTAGGTTTCGAGCTTCTTGTTTGTATTTCAACAGCTCCTTCTGTAAATCCAAAAGAATTTGATTAAATGGCATCTTGTCACCCCTTCAAAATCATCTCAATTTTCAATGTTCTCTCTCTCTCCGCAGATACATGCTTCAGACAAAAGTACACCCCATCTTGTCCCACAGATCAAAGAGCATAACAGGCCCCCTTAATGAGTTACAGACATGGCAGAAAAACCTGAGCAGCTCCCTAAGCCCCTGTTATTAAATGCACGAGAGGAAAAAAAAAATTCCTCATTCCCCAAATCTGTCCTTCAGGCCAATGTCAAGTACTTCTCTCCCAGAATCAGAACTGGGCCTTGAGCCAGCATCAGCAGAAATTTGACTAAGGCAGGTTTGACAGGACAGGTTCTTTGCTAAGTTTATCTGCTACTTGTTTATATTCAGATATGGCTAGAGATTTAACAGCTGTCCAGAAAAAAAAAAAGTTTTGAGAAGCTACTACAACCTTGATCTCTCCAACTTCAAGAACATGCAGGCAAATCTACTTCAGGGTACATTTAAATTCAGGTAATACTTCGATATTTGTTTTCCTAGAAACTGACTATACTAGCAGCAGCTTGAGGCAAACCGGGGAGGTAGCAGATATTTTTCTGATGCTATCCCCACAAATCCCCACTGTACCCATATTAGTGGTTAACGGATATATGGGTATAATGGGTATATGGATACAATAAACACCTCCTAGCCAAGTATCTTCTGTGCTCTCCAGGTCAGTGAATTACGGTTTCAGGTTTTTAGGGACAGATTCCACACAGCAGGAGATGAGAATAGAGCTGGACTCTAACAAAACACACACACCTCACCCCTGCACGCCCCCCTCCTCTCGACCCCAAACCTCTTTTCCCTTCATCTGTCCCTCCTCTAACCTTTAGGTCTTGATTTTCTTCCACACTCTGGTCCAGACGACTTCGGATTATGATCTGAACACAAAACACCATAGTTATTACTGTGCGAAACACCTGTCTGTAGCATAACATTACCTGAGGTTGCTCGATCAGAGAAATGGAAGTATAGCAACGTGCTCACCAGCTGCTCTTCAGGGCAGGCTCCGTGCTCACAAAGTTCAAAGGATCCTTCCTGCTCATCCTCAGGTAAAGATCCATTGAGCAGCAAAGCCTGGGTAGATGAAGAAAAAAAATCTCTTCAGACAATTCAAAGGAAAATAACTGCAATAACAGATTTGAAGTCCATAGCAAAGAGACTGAACCCTGCTTACATGGTGAGGCTTCTGATCTGGAATGAGACTGAAGTGTCTGTCCCCTGCTGGAAGACACCTTTCTAACCACACATTTATAAAAGACTTCAGAAATGCGATGTGCAGGGAAGCCTAATTTTGTTCTGTGCTAGAAAAGACCGAGACACCTCCAGAGGTGCTGTCTAAGTGAGGGAAGAGCCCTTGCCCACACAGTGAGAATCTTAAGCTAGGCCCTGTACTTAATACTGTGCTTCTATCAGCCCTTAACTCCTTCAGCAGCTCCAAGGTAGCCCATGTTTGCAGGAAGATGCCAGAATTTCCACAGCAAACTGCATCCAGCCTGAAAAAGGGAAAACCCTGCACTGTAGGAAGTGTGACAGGCAGGACTGCTCAGATAGCCAGCAGGGTATGCCGTACCAGATTGCTCTAGCTGGTGGTATTTACATTGACCTTTCTGTCTCTTTAACTCCCAGGACTCAAAGACATTTGGTATTTGCCAGGATGTTGCACCAGTCAATAATCTAATGTCTTTTTTTTTTTTTTTCCGGTTAGTTTTCTGTTTTATTTCTATCTGAACTTCAAGGCTACAGACAAAATATCCCATTTGCAGCAATATTCCAGCTCAGCTCCAAAAGACGTCGAGGCCGACAGGTCACGTTCTGCCTGCTGACAGAATCTCCCAAAGAGCTGCAACTGCTGCTGAACAGCAGACAGACAGCAATCTGTATTCAGTTAATGCGACGGCTCTTTGGGAAACTGTCCTGTGAGGGCATCCCAAAGCCTGCCCAGCAGGACACTCAAGCAGGGATCAGACAGGAACAGAAAAAACTGTCATGGTTTTAGCTCCTTATGGGGCAGACAACCATCAGGTCCCTGATATTTCAATCAAACTCTCATGAACTGGTGGCTGTGAAATATTGAGCAAGAAGGGGAAAGAAAAAAAAAAGATCAATTAATCAAATCCAATTTCTTGGCTTGCAACAACAGCTGCATCTTCCTGCTCCCAGGGAATAAGGGGGCAGCAATGCCAGCTGCTCGCCCTCAGTCCTGAAACGTGGGGCCAGGGTGGAAGAGCAGGACATGCCAGTCCTTCCAGCGCTATCTCTCCCTGCTCCCAGTGGGCACATAATGCGAGCGGATTTTACCAGTGCACCAAGCATCTATTTTCTTTTGGAGTCTTTTGTCTCCTTCCCATTGTCCACCGGGAAAGCACCCTCCCGGCTGCCTATGCTTCTCACACAATCTCTGCTTTGTTTACTGGCACATAAATATTTACAATTGAAAGCCAGTATGGTTCCCAGCACAAACAGAAAGGAATATTCCTGAGAGAGTTCAGGGTCTTTACCATATGGATCGGAGGCTCTACTCCCCATGCAGAGTCACACAAACGCGTTGGGCTGAGGGTCACTTGGTCAAGGAGGGACTGAACAGGGCAGTGAGAAAAAGGTCCCGCAAATAAATGGTCATGGGAGGAAAACGTGCCAAATATTATAGTTCAGCTCAGCTCACTGAAAGACTGATGCAAGCCTGCGTGACCCCTGATCAGCTCTGTGAATCTTGATTGATTTCCCAACATTCCTTGTCTCCCTGCATTACTTCCGATCGCAAATCACAGAATGACTGCTCCATTCTTCCAGGCCGCTAACAAAACCTGCAGGCTGCTAAGTGCCCTGGGGAAGAATGGGAGCCCCAGCCCATGGGAAAATACTGCTGCATCTTTACCATTCTGCACAGTAACATATGTGCTTTGCAGGGTGATAGCGCACTCAGGGCTTAGCATAGCATCACAGGACAGGGCACCAGGCCAATGAACCTGGACTCCAACTGAAATACAAGCTGATAATAATCAACTTCTAAACACACGCTTTGTTCTGGCTTTTCCACAGGGGTTCCTTTCCTACCTGCATTTGGTGTGCCCTTAAAATCTACCTAGATGCCATTAGTCAAGACCCCTGACCTTTAGTCTCCATAGCTTACTCTCTCTTACAGCCCTTTTTTCCCCCCCGCCACCAAATACAAGCCTCAACTTACATCAACACAATTTTGGAGAAACCTGAACTAAAACCAACAGAAAAGGCTGTGTCCGAATGGCACAGACTGATGTTAGATTCTTTGAAACCCTGGTAAATATGCAGGCACTGGGCAAATCGCAGCCATGCTTCTTCCCTCCCTGGTCTCTCTTGATTAAGCACAGTATATAATGATGGGGAACAGGCATACCCTGCCCCAGGCAAGACTGCAGCCAGAACCTATCATCTTCTGCATGGCATCTGGGAAGTTGGGAAGGACAGTCTTTTCATTTCTCTTTCTGGAAAAGGTGACCAAATGACAAGTGCAGGAAGCCAAGAGAGCCTAAACATTGCAGGCAAGGAAGGTATTGGAGTGTGTATTAGGTGCTTATGACAAAGCACTATCAAATACTCCCTTATTCCCAAGGAAGCCTTCCCTAAAGGGAGTCATCCCACAGGGCAAGACGTGGGGAGAGCCACTGTCCCCACTAACCGACTGACTTCTGCACAATCACTGCAAGGCGACCTTACTGGGCCAGGACTCTCACTCAGCTGTTGAGTTCCAGGCCAGTGTTTCTGCTGCAAGATAGCCTATCTGCCAGCTAGATTTGGTAGGAAAAAAAAAAAAAAAAAAAGAGTATGTAGGGGAAATCTGGCTGAGAAGAAAATCTATTACCTGCAAACCTGATATCATCTTCTTCGCTTCCTCCATTTCCTTTTCCAAATGGTCCTGTTGTTCCAAAAGCTGTTCCTCCCATGAATTCTCCAAATGTGACACAGGGTTCCCTGCTTGCCAGTCAGGCTGGAAGTGAGATTCTGTCTCTTCTGGAAGAGAGACCAACTGAATGCGGTCATGACAGACAGATCCAAAAAAGACTTGCACAACACAGTAATTGCCTGCTGTCCACAATGTCAATCACTGCCAAACTAGCATGTCTTCTAGCTGCTATTTATGCCTCATTCTTCACACAAAGGAAACTTTCCTGAGCACACGTAAATCAAAGATGATCGGCATCCTCCCCCTTCATTAACTTGCTGTATCTGATGAGTTTTGATGAGGACTAGTCACAGCAATACCTGCTACCTTGTTGATAAAAGATGAAACTGGCCAGTGCTGTGCACCTACAGACATGCAGCTGCAGTACCCTGCTGCAAGGGCAGCAAGCAGACACAGTGCTGCTGCTAAAAATATAAGGAAGAGCCCCAGCCTGCCAGCTACCCCACCTGCTGAGGTGGTCATCAAACACTTTCAAAGGAGCACTGAAGGAGGCTATACTGGCTGAGGCAGCAAAGCATTTCCTAGGACAGCTTCTGTCATTTGCTCTTGGGATGGAAGCTAACCAGGAAGGGCTATTATTAGGCTAAGTTTTCTTTGAAAAAAAAAAATCATTTCAGGAACTTCTTCTAAAAGATTTCCTTCAATCTGTATGAAAATTTGAAGTGCAAACTAACCGTATCAGAGGGCATTTGTGGCAACACAACAGTGAGTTCAATGCAAATGCCACAACAATAGTTCAATTCCTTGCAAAGAGTCACTCGACCTACGTACAGACATGCTGTACACAGAGACCCTTACACAAAGTGAAGTTCTGCGCTACAGGCTTTACAGTTTCCCATGGACTGTATATTTAAGGAGATTTTGAGAGGTTTTTTTCCTCCTCTCAATACAGCCAAATGATGCTGTGATGAAAGCAGCACCCTACCGTGAAAGTTAAACATGACCCCTAATCCTTCCCCAGAGCTTTTTTGTTTTCCACGCATTAGCTATCAAGACTCATAGACATTGACTGTACAACTGTTGCCAGATATGGCATCACTGTAGTGCTGACAGTTTTGAGATTTAGGTTTACGAGGAGATACTCAGCAACCTATTCTCTACATTCATTTCAGTCTCTGAGGAACTTCTCAGCAAGTTTGTGAAGCAAACAAATTGCAATAAAAGTGTGAGCTGTGGAGCATTTTGTGCAAGCTACCTGTTTTACTTTCTGTTTCTTCAGTGTGAATAATCACATATCCTGCTTTCTCCTCTGACGGGGTTACAGTGGATTCGCTCTTTGTGCTATGGACAGGACTGGGTGATGCGAGACTGCAAAGGAAATGGGAAACAGTTATTTCAGAGTGCTGATCAACATCACCCTTATCCAAGATAAAAGTGAATATGCAGGAAGTCTTGTTGTCAGAATTATCTGCATACCAGGGAAGCCAGTAACAAACTAAACTTGGCATGTAACTTTTCAATCACTCTACATCAGTGTGACAGCAGGCTAACTGTTATGCAACCCAACGTGTTTCTTCATTTTCCTTAACACAAAGTAAGTTTGCTGCTTCCACAGAGCTTACAAACACGCAGGGAAAAGACCACACTTTAAGGTTTGCTCAGAAACAATTTGCTGCAAGCCTTCTATGCACGTTGGAAGCTGAACAAAAAGCCACCCTGGCTTTATTCATGTCTCACCCCTGGGTTTCAAAAGCACCCCTGCAATCAGAGAACAAACTTAAAAATACTTTGTTCTTGGATTTTCTAGTCAGATAACACTCATTTGTGTTCTTAGGTTAAAAGTTCTTTAAAGTACCCAAATATTTTCAGTGGAGTCATCTCAGCTGACTGTGAGGTCCAAACGCAATCTTTTTTTCTGAAATTCTTCTTACATGCATCACCCAGACAACAAGAAAAGGTGGCTGAAGCTCACTGACCCATTCAACATACCTCCAAAGTCTCAGGGACTAATCCTCGCTAGTGTGAGCAGGAGTTAATTTTTCATTCTCCGCAACACAGAAACAAAGGGCAGAAAACAAAAAGGAAACAATGTGGAAAAATAATAGGATAGGTTCAGAAAAATAAGAGGTTTCAGCAGCTTGCCCTCCACATCTTCCCAGCACTGCTGCTGCATACTCTGCAGCTCTCCCAGAATCTGAAAAGCCTTGCAGTAGAGATGGAAACTACTTGCTTGCAGCTCTGTCTAGTCCACTCCCACAGCCAGTGCTAGCTTAGTTCTCATTTATGTTACAGAGCTTTAAACCATCTAGTTTAAAATGTCCAAACTGAATGGACATTCACCACGTTCAAGGAAGAGACGAAGACAACTTACTAAGTGAAAGAATAACCACCTTCTAATGGGGATCTCTAACAGTCACAGTACCTGTCCTGTCCTGCCCAAATGGGGTGTGCGTGATCGTTAAAGGGCTCCAAGTCGCCTGGCTTTGCTCAAGGATTTACCTTCAGGAAGACTAACTCCATTACAGCACTCCTTCACTAGGCACACGTTGTACACACCACTTGTAACCAGCCGCTTGCTCCTGCTTGTCACTGAGTGGGTGCACAGTGCAGAGCCCCTCAAATGCACTCAGAAGCCCGATGAAGCAGTACCACAGGTCAGTTGCCCCACTCATTACCCCATCAATGAGTTAATGCTGAAAACACTTCTACACTTTTTGTATCGGTCACCAAGCCCGTTAGAGTATGAAATATCCACTCGTGATTTTCTCTTTAAAGTACACCATAATTCATGATTAAAACATGCAGAAATAAGTGCTGGGAAATTAAAGCTATTTAAGTTTTATGATGCAAACTGTTCCACTTTATTCCTTTTACCACTGTTTGGCTTCTTAACCCATATATCCTTGCTCAGCCGAGTCCCAGAGCTGTCAGTGCCTGCAGAGTCAAGGCTTTAGGGAAACAGCCCCAATGATAAGCTCCAACTCCCATAATTTTAACAAACACCCCACCCCTGCTGTTTCAAATGACAACGGCAACAATCGCTCACCATTTGACCTGTTTCCCTCCCATGATCCCACTTTAACCTTTCGCCTCACGGGATCCGTTTCCTGGGGAGCCTCAGGGTTCTGGCTACAGACATGCCTCGTCCCTCCACCAGCTCAGAATTCAGTGCAGAAGACGCCAGCTCCTGTCAAACTACCGGAGAAATATTTGCAAGGCAGACCTCTTCACGTTAGCTTGAAAGATTCACAGGCGAAAAAACTCAGGGTCTTTGCAAGAAGCCATCTGACGGCAGATCAGCAGCCCCTGCGCACAGATTTGCTTCCAGAGCCGGGGAATCCTGCAGCCCGGGTTTTGCTTCTGCTGATTTTCCTCTCGGGTTATTTGTCTCTTGCTGCTGCATTTTGGTCAGCCGCACAGCCGGTTGTTCGCATCACCCGGACTGATCTGGATTCCCGGTGGCGTTTCTCAGCCCATTCTGCCCTCCTCAGACCCCCAGCACCTGCTGCAGATGCCAACGAAGCGCCGGGAGCCGGTGCTGCTGCAAGCAGCCGGTTCCCTGCTCTTCCAGGCTCGGATGCTGCCTCAGAAGACGGCATGCAGCACTTGCCAGCCCTGTGCACGGCTTCTCCTTGCTGCTATCTCCAGCTCCCTCTCCCTCCTGCTGTCACACAGGCTGTGCGAGGCAGAGCCTTTTCTCCGAGCAGCCCTGCTCGGCGTGGGGGAGGGAAGGCAGGCTGGTGGAAGGGGAGGGGAGAGGGAGGAGGGAGATGCGTGAGGGGCTCGCTGGCCTGGGAATCAGGCTGATTTGGGGAAATTTTCCATGAATCATTTCTATCGCCTTTGCTTGTTAGAGCTGCTGTCCCTGGAAATCTGCTGTTCAGGCTGCGAGCTCTCTGAAGAGTTACCGCAGGAACGAGCCGGTGCCAGGCGGGAGATGCTGCCCTGGGACGGATCCGGCGGCAGCACCACGAGGCGCAGGGGGTGGCTGCTGCTGCCGGAGAGAAGGGGCTTCCTTCTGTGGCTCATAGCTAAGCTAGTACATTTCTCTCTGTAAGGGAAGAGAAACAAGCACCTTCTTTTCATCGCCACACCTGGCGTCAGCAGAGGACAGCCCCAGGAGCTGGAGGTCGGGTTGCTCCCAGTTTCTTTTGGCAGATCACCGACCAAAGCTAACAGCAAGCCCAGTCCTTGTGAGCACCAAAGAGTCAAAGCAAAAATACAGAATATTGCTACTGTTGAGCCTTATTTCTGAGCACCAGGCAGTGCCTGGTGCCCTGTAACAGGGCAACATATTCCCGATTTCATAAGGCTCAGTATAAATAGATCCTTCCCCACTTGGCAGTTCCTCCCGCAGTTCAGCAGCCAACCTCTGTGTTTGTAATTGCTGCGCCTCTGGTTAACAGCATCAGATGCTTTTTCACCAGAAAAGCCCCAATCTGTTCTCTCCTTGCTCACACACAAGTGCTCTAACTGGCAGTGCTGGAGGCTACGGAAAAAGTTTTCCTGCCCGGCAGCCCGGAGCTGCTCCCCAGCTGAGCCCCACATGCAAAAAAAGCCAATATCATCACCCTGCCTGTTTTTTCCCCAGTCCTCAAAGCTATGGTCTCACCCTTTGAGGACAGAACCAGCACCTTGTGCATCCCCTCCCAGTCTCTCTCCTGGGCCTTGCTGCTGCTAGACACAATGTGGTTTCCGACCCGCATCCCCGAGGTGACGAACCCACATGCTGGATGGGGAATATTCCCACTCTCGAGATACCGCGGTTAAAATTTAATTATGTATCACTGCATATTCCCAGCTTTAATTAAAATTGTTTTAGCTCCAGCTTGATGCAATCTCTGATCATTTCCTGTTGAGCTCTCAGTGGCTGGCTGTGCATCCCCACAGCACAGGATTAGCAGAGCTCTAGGAAAGGAAAAACACCGGGAAGGCTGCAAGGGCTTGGGGCTCCCTTCTGCTCCTGATCTGTATGCGCAGGGAGTGGACCAAAAACGGTCTTGGGCTTTCAAGCTTTCTAATTCCAGATAAAAAGCAGCTCCTACCAATGAAATTAACCAACGTAGAGAGCATTTCTCTGCTTTTTTCCTTACTTATTCCTGAGCCGCACATACTTAGCTTTTCTAGAATGAGACCGCAGTAAAGCTTTGCCAAACACATCAGCCCTCACTGTTTCAGCCCTGGGCCTCTATCCACCCACACCAACTCACATCTGGAATGCCTACAATATAAACCGTGCTCCAGCGTGGAGATGTGCTATTTTACCCTGGAAAACAAAACAGGTTTATAAGTTCCAAGCAGAAACTGACTAAAAAACAGAAGAATTCTTACTGAAAAAAAAAATCAAGATAACTCACTGCAGATTTTTCGTCTACGTGGTGGAACATTTTCTGAATCCACAGTAAATAGAAAATTGTGGAAGTTAATTATTACACAAAGGCTCTCACCATGTTATGCCCGATTAGGGACAGTACCACCATTACCATATGGCAAGAGAAATGGCATTGTATGGGAAAAAACAAAGCAATGTAGGATGTGCACATAAAGTTTCACTCACCAGCAAAATACAGCCACAAACAGACAAACAACTGTTGTCCAACAATACCTGTTAGGGTAGGAGAGTACCTGTAAAATACTATGGCTGCCCTAAACTGAACAAGGAGTGGAAGGTGGCAGCATGCGTCACTCACCGTCCTACTGAGATCACAGTTCAAGAATCAACACCAATTCCTGTGACATTAGCCATGAAATCGTGTGGCCAGGACCAGAATTTTTACATCTTCCCTCAAATGACAGCTTCCAAGTCCACTCTCTACTGACATCATGTGGAGGCAGTGGTCCAGTACTGGCTCACATGGAGTTTCCACACCCATCCAAATGTTTATGTCCATATTTAACGCAGACCTCACACTGATACACAGCAAATTGTGAGCAGAAGTACAAACTATTGTGTGTTTTTTTTTTCCTTCCCTCTTCTCTTTTGGACTAAGTGACATTAATGCTTAGGTACTCAGAGGCCTCCTTGCACTATGGGAGCATCAAAAGCGGCCCGAGAAATCTCGTGGAGAAATCCTGCTTGCTGACAAACTGTCAGAGCCAATCCGCCCCAAGAAAATCAACCTCCTCACTTCTGCACAAGAAGGGAAAATAAAAGCACCCAGTTGAGGCACTTTCGGCAGATGGCCCAGGCAGGACAAAGAGGCAATGAACGAGAGCTGGTACTTACACCGGGGACAAGAAACCGAACCAAAGAGCTGCAGCCATGCCCGTGCAGCTCTTACTGTGTTCCAGAAGAGCTTAAATGGA
The DNA here is from genome assembly GCF_964034855.1 of Anser brachyrhynchus. NCBI lineage: Eukaryota > Metazoa > Chordata > Aves > Anseriformes > Anatidae > Anser > Anser brachyrhynchus. Next base: position 2,385,519 of record NC_137718.1, read on the forward strand.
GCAAAGCAGCATACCCAGAGGGAGAGCAGATATGTTCAGTCATATAGCCTTTTGTTTGCAAACTAGTCTCTTGTTCTCCGGGGAAAAAGGGAAAGGCTGTCTTTTACTCTGAATCTACCCACAGTAAATCAGCTCCCCCACCATAGTACAGTTTTTCTTCTACTGTCCCTTCAGCTACACTCTCTCCTATACCCATGAAAATAAAACAACATAGCCACGTGTCCTCCCTCTCTCCTCACTGCTCAAATAAGTAGGGACAAGAGTTATCACTTCTGCCCCAAAGGAAAGGAGAGTGAGAAGAGCCTGTAAGGCATCAATGTAATGTGTCATGACTGGCACACGCTGCCCAGGTTCTGGGCAGACTGTTTATAGCACAGACCACATACTTCTCAGGATCTAAGTCCTGCTTTAAAGGGCAAAGCCAACTCTAACATAAACCATAGTGAACTCTGACTTTTGGGACTTCACAACAGCGTGCAGGAGATTTTTCAGTAACATAATTTAATGTGCAAGTCTGGGGGATGGAAGGCTAAGTGAGATACCCGTACATCTAGAGACAATTAAAGGTGATGGATGAGGGCACGATGGCAATGAAGACACAGCTGCAGATCCCTCAGGGACTGTAGGCTTGGATTTACAGACTGGTGTATTCCCATTACTACTATTCAAATCCACATGCCTGTCACCTCCGGCTGTGTCTTTCCTGATCCTATTCCCCTGGTCTCAGGGAGAGACACTCGGAGCAATGGTAACTCAGAAATTCCTAGCTCTTATCTATGTGATCACATCATGGATGAGACCAATGTCATCTGTCATTTTTTCCACAGTAAACCACTTCTCCATGCTGGTTCCCGAGGTTTCATTCTCCAGATCAGACAGGAGACTCTACGTTGGGAATCCTCTTTTCTTTCAGAGCTAATCAGATCACAACGACAAAGGGCATTTTAAGGAATGCCAGACAAAGGAACACAATGGGACACAGCTGGGCAATGAAGTTCCTTACCTGGAGGAGTGGGACTCCAAGGCGATGTTCTGCTGCCCTTCATACTGCTGCACCAGTGCCCGGACACTCCAGTAGGGGTTTTCAATCTCCTCATCCATGCTGCTGTTTCTGGAGATAAAAATCACAAAATGAGTGAAGCCTCATGAAGAAGGGGCAGAAACGCTTCTGGTCTCCAAGGAGGAGGGGAGAAAAGCTAATGAATAGAAGGCAGGAAGGGGGGAACCATTAGAAAACTTCCTATTAAGAAAGTTCTCCCATCAGGGAGCTTCATCTCATCTTCTTGGTGCGAGGGAAATGCAAGCAAACACAAGCTCTCCTTGTAAACTCATCCCTTATTCTGTGACTAGAAAAACAGAAAAGCTCTGTGAAGGCAAGGAAAAGGACAGAATCTGCAAAGAGAATGAGGACTGGCTTTGCTGAAGAACTCCTGACCCAATGACTTTGCAAGAGAAACCTCTAATATTTAATTTTTCAACAAAATATACCATTTCAGCCTCATTTCCAAATTACTTCATGGGTAGTCCCTTGAGCCAATATAACATGGGCAAATGACCTTCAGCTGTGTAAATGAAACCCTCAAAAGACAGCCATCTGGCTTCCATTTAACTGTCATTACTATTATAATCCACATAGCACCTTTTGCAAGTGTTAAATGTGCTTTTCAGAATTACACATTCCTTCTGTACATGGATCATTTCCCCTCATTATCACCAGAACTCCTCCACTTCCATAGAAGGATGCTTCAGCTGATTAACAGCACACAACACTGCATCTGCCTACGTAGCAGCAAGTGGAAAATTGGGGCGAACAGCAACGCAGAAAACCACTTTGCACAACAGGACCAACACTACAATTCTGGCAACAACTGCTCCCAGAGCTGTAAGCAGCACCTGTAGTTAAGACCCTCGTTTTGTTTCACTTGAAATGGGAATGTCTGCAAGTAAACAACACCAAGAGGGCACTATCCTCAGCATGAATTAGGAAAAACGAGGCAGCAGAGCTCCCTCTGGCTCAGCCATAAAGAACTGTCCTTTTTCTGTGAACTAACACAGGTCCAACAGTTGTTTTGCTGGAAAATCCATAAAGGACCTGGGATGCCTGCAGTTTTCATTATGAGGCATCCAGCATAGATCAGTTGTCCCTTTAGTTAGGGCACCACCAATCTAGGTTTCAGTGAGACAGCAGTGGTTTTTCTCTACATGTTCACTGAACAGGAATACCTCACATCAGGAATTGTCGGGATAAAGAGACATCTACTTAAAAAGGAAACGGTGTCCACCTGCTAACACAACCTGAATTCTCATAATCAGAAAAGAAATCATTACCTCTGTCTGTGCCGGAAAACGTCCCGGCCAGATTGCAAGACATCTTGACGAACATCTGCCAGAGCAGCCACCGCCCCTTGGGCCACTGCAGCAGCTGAGCGAGGCCTGTGGCTGGCAGATGACGCCGACGAGCTCTTCCCCGTCATGCCAGCAGCGCTGTGATTCATTGCTCTTCCGGAGCCCGGCTTGAAATGAGCAGCTAAGGCGAGGATCAGCCTCATGATAGATTTCAAGTTCCCATCGACAATATCTGCAAAAGGCAAATAAAGCCAAGGAGGGTAATGTTAACGTGAAGTCCCACCAGAGCTGCCTCCGACCAACAAGCGTGAATGTAATTAAACCCAGCAGGACCGTGCCAGTAAATAAGGACTACACAAAAAAGACTGAATTACAGCACTCATTCTTAACTTTACTCATTTTGCACAGAGCAGCAAACCGACTGCTGCCAACTGATTCCAAGTTTAAATGCTTTGAACAGACTTGAGCCTTCCCTCTGTGGCCATTTCCAGCTAATAGTCCAGCAGGTTAAATGACAGCATATTGTAATTACCAAAAGCTCCCTGGATGTCTACAGCAGTGACTGAAGGCAACCATTGTATTGGCAGCCACTTTCAGTGAGCACATGGGATTTGCATTTCTTTTTTAATACTAAAGACCGGAGATCCAGAGAATAAGGTACCCTATTTTTTTTTTTAGTAATAGGGTACCTTAAACTGTTTGTAGCACCTTCCAAATGTTAACTAATCAGTTTTAATTATCTCACACGAGGCCATTTCCTCCTGTGTACAAGCTAGCTCAAGCATTTTGGTCTTGGGCTCACTGCACAGATCAGCCGTTCTGTCAGACTAGGATTTTTAAAACAGTTTAGTTGAATTCCCCATTACACCATCACTTGGTCTTCTCATCGCTCAGTGAAAGAAGAAAAGGCACTTGGGTAGCAGCACAGTGCACAGGAACAAAAAAACAGTCAAGAATACAATATCATGCAACCCAAAACCTGTTACTAAGCCACAGGGGAGGGAGGGAAAAACCAACCTCCCCCACAAAACAACACATTATCTGTTTCTGTTTGATATGAGGCAAAAATAGAACTGGGTGTTCAACAGCTAGAATCATATGTGGCAACTGCAAGGGGCAAGTACCTTTTGCTGATGTCTGATGCATGCGGATCTTTTTCGATGCCACGAACTGTAAGACTTTCTCCACATTTTCCCTCATCTCCTGCTGGCTGGTAGGGTTGACCTGAACTCCGTTCAACTTCTCACCAGCTAAAGAAGTAAAAAAAATTTGATTAGAGAGGATAGTGCTTAGTGCTGCCTTGGGAATTGCTATAGCTGTAGGGGCCAACTTTATGTCTTGTTGGACTGCAAGGAGACTTGCGTGATTTCTTGTCCTGCTTATAAGATACCCAGTACTAGGAATAAGTACACTGGAGGCAGACCTTGCAGCATATTGTCTGAAAAGGGGCATTTTTAAGCATACTTCATTATTCTACGATTACTCCTGAGTCACTGTGAGCTTCTGTGTGGAAATAGTAGACTCTTTTGCTGAGACAGACAGCATTATCCCCCAGAGCTGCTTCTGCTCTCTCTTATAAATACCAGTATCTCAGCAAGCAGCTCACTCTTCCAAAAATGCCATGCACTAACACCATTCCTCGACATGGCAAATCCTTTCATGACTCCGTTCCAGCCTTGTGGGAGTTAACATGGTCCCTGATCAGTTCTGGCCTCTCTGTCACAGGTTACCTTAGAGACCACATACACAGTTCAAAAGGTCTGCGATTTGGCTGCGTTGTAACTGACTGCTAACACATATGGACCTAATAGAATTGCCTTTATGATTTGCTTTATGATTGTTTTAACGTGAGCCCTCCCCCAAGCTCTGACGCTCATTAACGTCTGCCAGTCTGCCTGACAGATGTCGGAGCCAAGGCCAGCCTTTTACATGAGATCTAAAACTGCAAGATGAAAAACAGTGCCATATGGCATTACTGACCTACAATCTCAATAAGCGAGGCAAGGATGACTCCATCTCTGAGATCTTGTCTCAAGTCCTGGACTGGCTTTATTGTTGGCTTCTTCTTCAGCTGGGAATTCACCCAGGCCACATATGCCTGTAGCTGTTGCTGAAAATGGAAAACAAAACAAAATGTTTGCACATCATTGCCTTTTCAGGGGGCAGTTGCACAGCTCTTACTTTTCTCTCTCTCTCTTCACAGATCTCACTGTCTTTTGCCTTTGAAAACAAAGGAATGGTCTCATCCCTGAAGCCTGCTGAGCACGGACTTGACATCACTGCACACTGTGGTGCAGCTTGCTCCGTGCCAAGACAGGATGCGCAGGCAGGCAGCACGACAGTGCCAGAACAGGGTCGCTCACAGCATTTAGTGTCCTACCCCCTGTATTTTTTTTCCCCCTCCAGATATCTAGAAAGTAGAAAACCCACAACGCAGAAGCAAGAAAACCTGTGCTACTTCCCATTAAACTGCGATCTATCACAGGAAACAACTGGGACAGATTTCCTGGAAGAGAGCCTGCCTCCTCTGCACACCCAGCATGGCTCATTTGAAGAAACCCATGCAGCAGGGAAGGGTCACCCTGTTGTACAGCCCCCTTCCTCCATTGCCTCGGAGCTGCATGGGCGTTTCTAATGGACCGATCTCCATTTCTGCACAGGGCCCTGTACCCCTGGAGATGACTTGTCTCAGCACCTGCAGGACCTGACAGCAAAGAGCATCGTCCTTGCAGCAGGTCGTAGCCTCACAGAGCTGTGAGTGCTGCCACAAGGGGAAGAAATACAGGATGCTGGTCAGTGTGAGGACCCGTCTGGCACATGCAACTGAACAGAAATAGAGCAGATTCACAATTTCTTCCTTTCCACCCCACCCCCTAGCACTCCCATGGCCAGCAGGAGCCCTGGTGACACTGAAATCCCTTTGGGCAGGGCTGGTGTGGCACAAGGAAGGTAAACAAACTGATCCATTTATGGGATTACCTCCTGTTTCACTAAGCTTCCCATTATTCTGCCCATGCAGCAGGTTTTAAGACCTCATTCCATATTATCTCAGCAATGTCAGAGTTTATGCTTTTACGGCCCATCAAAGTTACAGTCTGATCACAGCTTCACTCCTAATTATCCTGACACGGGAAATCCAACGTTAACCACGCCACGGTTCGGTCTGTTGGTTCAGAAAGACGCCTGGACCGACGTTCAGTCAGTCCTGCTTACTCAGCGGAGCTGCAAAGCAGGACACAGGACACGAGCTTGGGGGCCTGCCTGATGGCTTTTGGAAAAAAAGGGGGAAAAAAAAAAGCAGAAGTGGCAGAGCTTGCTGGAGCAGACTTGGCCTGTCACATGGATGGGGTCTGCGCGCTCTCCTTTGCCTGTAACGGTAACAATGCATGTCAGTTTTGCCTGCCCCCCTTTTTTTTTTTATTTGCTGCTTAATGCAACTGGGGACTGCAAAGAAGCAACAAGTCGTGGCTTCTCTCTCCCGCACAAGCTCACGATGCTGCACTGATTTCCAGAACTGCACTGGTAACTCCTGCCGAACTGCAAGAAGCATCTCTGCTTCTCGCAACCGCATTTTAACTGATGGTGGGGGCACTGAGATCCAGCCTCACAACGGCCTGATTCCAGAGCCAGAGACCACAAGCCTTCAATTACACATATTCAATAAAGCTTTAATTTATTCAAGGAAATGCCACTAGAAAAAAAAAGGTGGGTTTGCTTACAGTAACACAGCATCGTTACAAAAACATCTAGATTCAATAATAACCGTGTATTAAATAAGGTTGCATGAAAATTGCATCTGATGTCTATGTAATTTAGGGAAGTAATCCCTCACAACTGTTTACCATCCTGCTGTCATGTATCAAATTATTTTACAAAGTTCTGAACTAGGCTGTTATCCTGTAGTAATTCCACAAGGGCACAGTCCCTTCCAGCCTACAGAAAGCTTGCAGTTTTATGTAAGAGTCTATGTGGTTCTTCCATTCAGACACCTCCTTTTTCACTCAAAGGGAAAAAAACCTCACTCACTAAGCAGTTGGCTTTCTTTTTATCTTCTCTCAGCATTCTTCGCATACTCATAAAAAAAAAAATCATTCTGGCAATCTTTCAGTCTCTGTTTCTTAAAAGCATAAGAACGACATTGTTATTATTAGAAGGAAAAAAAAAAAACACTCCTAACGCCCAGTGCATTTACACTTTAAACAACGCTTGTTAAAAAGGGGATTTTGAGGCAATGGAATATGGATGTCACGGTCACAAAGGAGAGAATTTCACACCAGTAGTTGCTATAATACTGTAGACTTACATTTTGTTAGCGGTGTAAATTGTTTTTTCCACTAACGCATAAGATTTTCCTGCGTAAGTTCAGATAGTTGGCCTGAGCAGCATTTCCTGATTTTCTGTCCAAAAACTAGAAAAGCTAACGACTTTACCAAGAGTCTTAGGTTGCTGCAAAGCAACTCTGGAAAGTATTCCAGCTATCTTCCAGCACATAATAAGGAAAAACAAGATTTGCTACGATCCGTTGTGCCAAGAGAACAGCAGCCCTACGCAGCCTCTTCCACCTCCCCAAAATGCCCCCCAGGCTGCGCTCATCAGCTGCCCACACAGATGCTCACGCCCAAAGCAGATGCTCCACCGCTCCTCGCTGCTGCAGGCGCTGCAGCTCAAGCGACACGTGCCCCATCCAGCCTCACACGGGTCTGGGCTCCTCAGTCGTGGACTCCCAGGGGGAAGAGAAACGAGGCTGGAAACGAAGAAGGAGGCGGACAACGCACCTCAAAGCGTTCCTCCTTTCTTTTTCCAAGACTGTGGTCCCCGCTCCTCCACCCAGGCTTTCACACTGCTTCCTGACAACAGAGCAGGCCGTTATATTTTGTGCGTGCTGAGTAATTAACAGCAAGAGGTGCTCATCCCAGAGGCAGGACAAGCAGAGCACGCCCCAGGCCAGGTGAAGGATGCAGAGTGAGCCTTTGTGGCTGGACCCAGTCCCCCAGAGCTGCTCAAGTGCCTTGCTCCAACAGGTGCTCACGTTCTTATTTCTGCTCCTCTTCAGCTTTTACCTTTCTAGTTGAGGGAAAAGGCCCTGCAGCTCTATTACACCAACTCCTGGGATGCTGTGACTGTGGAATGCAGCTTCCTACAAAGCTCCACGCTGCACAGGATTTAACAACCCCTAGAACTTCCCCTTGCTAGGTTATATTCAGGCCTGGCTGACAGCTACATCCAAAAGCAATCAGAGAGGAAATGATTTTTCTGCCTAGCTCGTCCCTTACCTTTCCCTGAATAATTCTTCCCTCAGCCACTGACCTCTCGGGAGTTTTCTGCTACTCCCCTGCATTTTGGACTAAGCTTCTGTTCAACTAAATCCAGGACTTAACGGAGCAGACACTAAGCTCTGGCCCTACAGCAATATTTCTTTCAAAAACAGGCTTTTCAGAGGAAAAACGTATCAGCCTAGTCTAAGATTTACTATACAGAGCAGAGGTTATTAGGATTATGGCAGAGTTAAGCTTAATCCTATTTATATTAACACAGCTTTGCGCTCCAAAAAAAGGCCAGGTTTGCCTGTACCATGCAGCTGGAAGAGCAGCTCCTCACCTCACCAACTCCTTACCTGAAGGAACTCAGAGCCTGCATTGCTTCAGCTCCCAGGCAGATCACTGCTCGCATCTGAGCCGCTGCAAGCCCTAGGGGAATTCTTAGGGCAGGAGAGATTTTAAAGCAAGGTACTAGAGGTCGCCCCCAGTTGTAAGGAACGGAACAACTCGCAGGTACTTCTGCTAGCAAATTACAGGTTAGTGCTGTAGTGCCTTTCAGCAAACACTTCTCAGAGCAGGATTCCACTTCAGATCACTTACCCAGCCCCTACCCTGAAGAAGTGCCTCAGCCCTACTGTGCTTATGGGAAAGGAGCTGCTGAGGTCAGGAGCAGACATCTCCGTGCTTTCTATCGACAGCCAGCGACAATGCTGCCTTCAGGAGGAAAATGCCCTTCCAGCGTCAGCCCTTCTTCAAACAAGCTGCGAGCCCTGGCTGATAGCTACAGTGAAGTGTCATTAAGCAATGCGGTCCACAGGTGGAAGAAAAGCAGCAGCTCCATGGCAAACCTCCTGGCAGCTCTAAGTGTCCTTGCTATTCTCATTTAACCGGTGGGATTCAGCACCTGCTGTTTGGGGCTCAGGTTTCTCTCCCCTCAACCACAAATGAGCCCGGTCTGCCTGCCATGAAATATAGGTAGATCGTGATGCTGTGGTATGCTGCTCTGTCGTTTGCTCTCAGTGCCATCTACACGACCCTGGATAAGGTTAATTCATTAATATGAACTCCTCTGAGATGAGGGGATTGCACATTTTTAAGTTGTCCAAATCTTCTTCCTGGGCAAAATGATTCTTTAGTGGGCAGATGCCTTCAGAGGGCCTGATACCCTTGCTATCACGTTAGAGAAGACCCCCAAGACACTCTGCTTCTAGAATAGACACGCCGCCTTTTCTGCACACAGTTGATGAATCTGAATCAATCCTTATTGTTGGATTTAGGGACTCTGCCTGGAAGAATCAAGTTTCTCTTAACCTTTACTCTGCTCTTCCTTTATGCCCTGTGGACGCTGCCCAAACACCAACTCTGACGAGGTCAGTAACAGACCCCGTGCTATGAGGTTGGTCCCAGCATGAAAGGCATTTAGTGTCCTGTCTGTTTAGGGCACTGAACCAAAAGTCTGCAACAACAGAGCTCAAGGGGTGGCCTAATTACATCAGGATGTGATTTTAAGGCCTTGTATAATTTATAAGCTTTCTGACATTATCTTAATTAATTGAGGCCTGTAATTTGCCATCCAGTGCCCCTCAAGTTTAAGATTTTTTTAGCTTTGGTTCGAGAAGGCCTTTGTAGAAGTAGATAATAAAAACTTACAAGCAAAGAAAACGATGTTTCTCTCTGCTCTGAAAGCCAGCAGAAGACTTTTTTTTTTTTCCCCTCAAAATTGCTGCTTGATTCAGGCTGTTTAATGTATTGAGATGATGAATCCAATGGTGAAACACACCCAGTTATGGACAGGGTAATGCCAGAATGACCGTGTGTACCAACGGGACTCCTCTTTCATAAAACTCTCACTTTAAAGCAGGAGATGTAATATGTTTCAAAATAACTTTTGGCCCGATGCACATTTTCCAAATCTTCTATGAACAGTCTGTCTCGAGCACAGAAGACGCCTCAGTACGGCAACACAGTTTGGAAAAAGAGGCACCCATGCAGGTTGGTGCACAGCAGGAGACAGGACAGCTTGTGAGCTGCAAAAGACCAGGAGCTCCTTAACCCTTCACCCACATCTGAGTGAAGGCATGGACGTTTCCAACATCCTAACATCTGGACAAGGGCTGTTCACAGATTTGCTGAGATCCAGAAAGAAAGATTATGCTGAAGTCTTGCTGAAATTCTAGCCAGCACGCTTCCTATAAAACTTCAAAGGTCATTTTCAAACACTCAGCAGCACAAACGTTTGGGAGGAGCAGCCCAACGAAGCCCTTAATCCCCGGTATGTTCTAGGCACGCTCCGTCGGATTTTCCTTGTTTTAACAAAAACCATTTCTTTGGTTCAGTGAAGTCAGTGAATTTTCCTCAAGCACCAGCCATCTGTTTCTCGAGCCAGACTCAAGAACACAAAGACCAGTCTTCTGCTCTCTGATCTCTTTGCCCAGTCAACATTTTTGAAACCAGTGCCTCTGACTGCCATTCATCAGCTGTTCAGGTTGGGCTCAACACTTCAGAAAGCAAGTGCCTGCAAATAGAAGCCTCTGGCCACATCTTTAGAAATGCTTTAGAGATATTCCTGGCATCCTACGTGTTTGGAACAAATATAAGGAGTTTTAAATCCCACTCTCTGAACACTGATCTTGCACAGGAACTGCTTCTGCCCTTCATTCGGAATGTCAGAACTGAGAAAACACTGTCTTCGTCTCCAGAGGGAGGAAAGCAGGAGTTTTTGCTCAAAGCCTGGCGGTACGGCTGGGTTGAAATGACAGCTGCCTTTGGCATCTTGACTGAACTACCACTTGTTGACCCTGGGAGGGGAATAAGTGACTGGGCTATTAGGAGAGAAGCTCACTGGCAGGCTTTCAGATGCCAGCTCAAGTACTGACGGTCTGTGAACGGCGAAGTTTTGAGCTGAAGCTGTATTTCATGAGTTGCCCAAGTGCCAACAACAGCAAGAATTTCCAGAGAGCCCAGATATCCATCAGGACACATTATTTTTTGACTGCGAAGTTTTCCAGACCTTTCCTTGTCCTTTACCCATTAACAAGAAGAGCTTGGGTGTTAGACAGCCAGGCCCATTTCCATTCTAACACCCTAATTCTTTATACTGTTTTGATCTGTCTTTCTTACTGCACAGCCACACAGCTGTCGTGCTCCACTTCAGAAACATAATTTTCAGTACAGGATGAAGTAATTCTTACGAGTGCCTATATATACTGGTATTTTATTCAGCTAACGTCGCATTTTAGAATCCATTTGGAAACAGCTTAGTAGATGCAAATGGAAGATCTCTTTAAAGAGCTCCCGGTGCCAGCAGCACCGCTCACCTCTGAAGGACAGTTACGCTCTGTAGTTGGTTGCACCTGGTAGTAATAACTCACCTTGAGTCTCCTCCCAGGAAACTGAGCCTAGGCAGGCAAGCGGCGAGAAATGCACGTCTGACAGCTTTTTATCTCTGTAGAACCAAAGAGTTATTTAATTTGTGCAGAACAAACGCCTGATGACTCCATTTTCCCTTGTAATGTAAGCAACCTTTTCCTTCCATTGATCTTTTGCCAAGCCGTGTTCTTGCCGTCACGCAGTGATCTCACTTGGGTGACCCATCTGCCAGCTAGGGGGTATTTTTGTGAGTGGCATCCGAGTGCGATTTCTTCAAGCAGTAATTTTGCCTGTCACTTCCATAACATCACACACAAGCATTCTCCTTGTAATTAATCTGTTTTTTACGTCCTTTAACTCCAATCTCATGTTTATAAAAATCCTGGGATTACTCACTGTACCGTCCACACCCGCAGTGGCCATTCCGAGCACTCTTTTTCTGTTCAGAAACCTGAAGATGGTATCCGTTCATTTAAACAAATTCACCAGCACTGCAGGCAGCAACTACTCCAGACGTCTACCGGGTGGGAAGCCTTGTAAATTGAATCTGTCTAGGATGCATTCCTCTTAATCAACAACCAGCCACCCACACCTCAACATGGCACTGCCATTCAAAGCCAAGTTGCCGCTTTAGGGACCATTTCTGGCACTTTTGCAGGATGTTTTAGTGCCTCTCTATTTTCCCCAATATGGTGTTTTGAGGCAATTTCTGTTTAAGCGGTGTTTCCAATCAGGCAGACGTGCAAAGAGCTGAGCCACATGAGATCCTTCACTGTAAACTGCCAGTACCACGGAGCACATGATTCACCCTGAATTATCAAATGGTTCCACTACACCCAAATAAAGTCTAAGGTTTGTCAAAACAAGCTGCACTGAGACATCCCCTGATTCTTCAGGGAAAAAAAAAGGAGCATTGTTCCTTATTTAGCTGTGTGCAGTCACCAGCCCCGTACAGACAGGGGAAAGGAGCTTTGTGAAGAGACGGGGCACGCAGCGTGACTGAGCGGTGCTCTTTGCAGGCAGAAACCTTTCATGTGGAGAGAAGGGGAAGAGGCACACAGTGAGGATGCCTGGTCCAGGATAAAGGGCACTAAAGGCACCTTCGGGACACCGACTCCGTTCCTCACTCTGCCGACGACTCGGTGTGAATTCGGCAGCCCACTTCTCCTGTGTGTCTCCATTTCCAGAGCAGCTCTATAAAGCAGCTGTACTCAGTTTTATGTTCCCTGTAAAATGCTACGATCTACAGTGATAACAATAAATCTTTGACTGTTACCGTGCAAATGCGCAGTAATACACCCTGCCAGAGGACAGCCACTGCTGCACACCCAAAGCACAACCCGGCTTAGACACACAGTGAACCTCAGGCAGGGACCGAACCCTAACTGCTCAAGCCCTAATGGTGATAAAAATCTTTCCCCTGTTGGTAGTCCTGTTGGAGACAACCTGGACGAGTGAGACAGGAGTCCAAACAGCTCTCTTCAGAGTGAATCCTATTAGCTAAAAATAGCACTCATTGCAAGGAGAGGGTGAGTGCAAGTTTCTACTGCTAAGATCCCAGTAGTAGAGACATTTTTAACAGCGATCATGCATGTTACACCACGGAGAACAGAACGGCTGCCAGAACAAGACAGCAGCAAGTCTACAGTGCAAGAAAATTACTTCAACCAGAAAAGCACAGCAAAGCCCAGGTCACTTCTCACAGCAAGGATTCCGGTCTCACAGGCAGGACATTATCTAATCACCTCAAGTAAACTGAACAGCGAGGAGAGAGGCTGCATGTGGAGGAAGTGCAGGAAATACCCGCTGCAGGGGCTGCTCAGCTGCAAACCCACCGCTTAGCGAGCGGCCAGGCCCTGTGCAGCCTACCTGGGAGCGAGCACAGAGCCCTGCTCGCACCGCACCGCTTCCTGCGCTCGTACTGCTGGCGACTAGCGGTCCTCCTGGAGCAAGACGCGCAGGTATTTCCCACGTAGACAGAGCCAACCTTGTACTTCACTTGGCTGCTGGTGGGAAACCCTGAGTTCAAAATCACCTCTTGCTTGGGCTCTCGAAAATTCACTGCCATCTCACCCTCTGGGGAGCCAGACCCAGGCCTGGTGCTCAGCGCAGTCTGGGGGAACAGATGCCCGTTTCAAACGACTCCTGGCACACAAGCAGCTTCAGACTAAATCCGCCAGAGGAAATGACCTTCCAGCTTCAAAAAGAGAAGGCAGGTAATTGTTAAAATACAGCCACATTAACATCTCGGAGCTGTCAGGCCCGTTTCTGACACGTTTCTGTGTGCCCCATCTGTCTTAATGAACTGCCAGGAGTGCGAGCAGGTATCTCAAACAAACTGCGTCTCCTCAATGAGCAAGAGCAAGCTGAGGCCGCAATGACACGGTGACCACTGAGGAGACCCTGCCTCCTGGGGTTTCCTTTCATTATAAACTGCAGCTTTTAGCAGCCATACATTCCCATGACACCATCCAGCTGTGGGATTGAATTATTTAGCTGTCTCAGAGCAATGTTAAGTCTCTATAAACAGCAGGGAAACACCTCTGAGGCAGGATAGTCTGTTAATGAGAGGGGGACAGGAGCTGTGTGACGCCTCAGGGGAGTTCATTGCATTTCAATATTAAACAGAACTCATCTCTCTTTAGACGTCTGCAGATGACACTCTCTGCAACCTGTTTTTGGCACAAGGACTCTGAAAGGGAAGGAAATACACTGCCCTGAACTTGCACTTTACAGGGGCCTGTTAGCAATCTGTGATTACATTCATCATGGAGAAAGCATCAGTCTAACAGGTGACCTGTGAAGCAGAACAGGCATTAACTGCAGAAGGGACAGCTATGCTGCATTCTCCTTCCCTGCTCGTGTGATAATCAGGCTCCTAACCAGCAGGATGGATGGAGAGGGAAGAGTGCAAAGAAATCAGAAACTTGCCTGCCGCATCCTGGCTGTTGGGGAACTTTCCAGGCATGGATTATTGACCGAACGTGCAAGACAGAGACAAGCAATCAATATCCCTGGAGAAACTGGCACTATACTAAGCCTCTAGGTCCTAAGCGTGTTCAGGGCTGAGCTCTGCACAAACACGTATGAGCTTGCTAGTTACTTACTCGCTCGTGTATGTTCATCTCTTATGCACAGATTTGGAAAATACGTCCTTTTATTTCAAGGTAGCTGGCCACCCAAAGAGCCCCCCGGCCAGAAAGGGTGCTCTATCAAAAGAACAGGCACCGAGTTAGCGAGGCAATTCCTGCAATACCTCACTGTGTGAAATTAAGTCTGGACATGAGAGTAAACGTCAGTTTATATGGTTTTTATGGTAGGAGAGGGACTTTTTTCCACAGCTGGGCGGCCTATGGGTAAAACCAGTCTGAGCTGGGCTAGCATTGTGTGTAAAATTGTACTTTACTCCCATTATTAATATACAGGTTACTATTAGCTTAGACCAGGGAAGGATCTGCTGCCCTTGAGAACAGGAAGTGTAAGGCTTAACAACTTGAGCTAAAATAACA